>NW_028270184.1:36203755-38692897 GCF_037043375.1 Chiloscyllium plagiosum
ATCAGCAAAGGCCTTAGCTTCATCCCCTTCTATCCACGCATCAGCAAATTCAATACACCTCGTTACGTCGAACACTTCTTCTGCCGCCTCTGCCTCTGAGCTTACTTTTTTCAATCAGGACTCCCGCCCAACTTCCAAGGAGCCCTTCGCTCACCTCCAACGGACCGCATCCACCTGGTCGCCCGCGATGACCCACCCTCGATCTCTTCATTTCCAACTGGTGCCGAGACATTAACTGCCTTAACCTGTCTCCCCCGTCCCCCCACTCCAACCTCACACACTCAAAACACAAGTCCTTCATTCCCTCTGCTCCGATCCCAACCTCATCATCACACCAGCGGACAAAGAGGGTGCAGTGGTAGTTTGGCGCACTGACCTCTACACCACTGCAGCAAAGCGCCAACTCGAAGACACCTCCTCCTACTGCACTCTCAACCCTGACCTCACCTCCCCCCCAATCACCAAACCATCATCTCCCAGACCATACACAACCTCATCACCTCAGGAGATCTCCCACTCGCAGCTTCCAACCACATAGTTTGGAAACCCCGTGCTACCCGATTCTACCTCCTTCCCAAGATCCACAAACCTCACCACCCCGGCTAACCCATTGTCTCAGTCTGGTCCTGCCCCAGCTGACTTATCTCTACCTACCTTGATACTGTCCTATATCCCCTCGTCCAGGAACTCCCTGCATACAATCGAGACATCACCTACGCCCCACACCTCCTCCAAGACTTCCGTTTCCTCTGCCCCCACGCCACATCTTCACCATGGACATCCAATCCCTCTACATCTCCATCCGCCATGACCAAGGCTTCCAAACCCTCCATTTCTTCCTCTCCTACCAATACCCTTCCAGTGACACTTTCATTCGTTTGGCTGAACTGGTACTCCCTTCCTCCTGCGAATACTCCCACTTCATCCAGATGAAAGGGGTAGCCATAACCACCTGCACGGACCCCAACTATGCCTGTCTCTTTGTTGGCTACGTAAAATAATCCATCTTCCATAGTTACCCATCACCACTCCCCACCTCTTCCTCTGCTGCATTCATGACTGCATCAGCGCCACCTCATGCTCCCGCGAGGAGGTTGAACAGTTCTTTACATTGGGAATAGTGGACACCTTCTTGCAGAGCGCTTTTGGAAACATCTCCGGGACACCTGCACTAATCAACCACACCACCCACTGGCCGAACAGTTCAAGTCCCCCTCCAACTCTGCCGAGCTCATGCAGGTCCTGTGCCTCCTCCACCGGCACATCCTCAGCACCCGATGCCTGAAGGAAGAATCCTCATCTTCTGCTTCAGAACACTTCAGACCCAGGGCATCAATGTGGACTTCACTAGTTTCCTCATTTCCCCTCCCTGACCTTATCCCGGTTCCAACCTGCCAGCTGAGCACCATCCTCATGACCTGTCGTTTCTGCCAATCTTCCTTTCCACCTATCCACTCCCCTCTCCGACCTATCACATTCAAAGCCACCTCCATCCGCCTATTGCACTCTTAGATACCTTCTCCCCAGCCACACACTCCCTCCCCCCCATTGTTTGCTCCACGCCAGAAAGTCCCTGCCACATTCCTGATGAGATGCTTTTGCCCGAAACGTCGATTTTCCTGCTCACCTGCTGTGATTTTGCAGCACTACACTCATCTTGACTCTGATCTCCAGCATCTGCAGTCCTCACTTTCGCCAAGATAAATGGTGCGTTGATTTTCATTTCATTTGCATTTGAGTAGAGGAGTAATGACGTCCTAATGCAGTGCTACAGGGCCTGGGTGAGACCTCACCACATTGTGCAATATTTTGTGCAGTTTTGGGCTCCTGCCTTCTCAAGGATCATCCTGACATTGACAGAGTGCAATGGAGGATGACCAGACTGATCGTTGGGTTGACAGGCTCGTTGTGTGAGCCGGGTTTGGGTCCACTAGGCCTGTGTTCGATGAAGTTTTTGAAAATGACGGGAGATCGCAGTGAAATATGTAAAGCCTTGATAGGACGAGACAGAGTGGAAGCAGGGATGATAATTCCCCTGGCTGGGACAGTTAAAACAAGAGGGCACAGTACTTGGTACAGGAGGCCACACTGCATTGAGAGGAGAATGAATGTCTACATTCGGAGAATGGTAAACCTGGGGAATTCTCGTCCATATTAGCCTGTAAAAGCTAAGACATTGAATAGAAATAAGGATTTCTAGACAGAAAGCAATGGGAAAAGAGCAAGAAAATGCTGTGGACATAGAGGATCAGCCATACTACAGTAGTTCTCCCAGAACACAGTATTTGCGTTCCTGTGCAACACTGTGTCATAAAACAAATCATGCAAGATTTACTACAGGTTACATTCGAAGCAGCGAGAGATGGGAGCCTGGAGGAGGTGACGTTGGTGCGAGGTGATTGTCGGGAAGCCCGGTAAGTATATTTAACTTCTGACCTTCAGGCCAGCGAGGGAGGAGCGAGCAAAGGACTTCTGGGAAGGGGAAGTAGAACACTTTATATTTGGGTGGTTGCGTTACCCGAGACCCTACTCGAGTCGTTTCCCACCCATCCTCCTCCTCTAACCTAAAAAAAAAGTTGTGAAGCCAGGTTGACAAGTTTACTTCCTATTTTGTTTTAATAGTCACTTCGGGAGTGAGAATAGTTGGAATGTAGGGCAGTGGAATTTTCCTCCTGCAGAATGTGGGTAGTAATGGTCACCACTAGTGTCCTCAGTGGGAAGTGCACCCAAAACGAGCTCCTTGAAATCCGCGTTAGGGAACTGGAGCTGGAGTTAGATGAACTTCGGATCATTCGGGAGGCAGAGAGGGTTATTGACAGGACTTACAGAGAGGAAGTCACTCCCCAGATAAAGGAAACGGACAGACGGGTGACAGTTAGGGGACAGAAAGGGAACCGGCAGGCAGTACAGGGATCCCCTGTTGCCATTCCCCTCAACAAAAAGTATACCGTTTTGGATACTGTTAGGGGGGATGACATACCAGGGGAAAGCAGTGGGGCACCTGCTGCTCGGAAGGAAAGGGGGAGGAGAAGCAGAGCAGTAGTCATTGGGGACTCGATAGTTAGGGGGATAGATAGGAGGTTGTGTGGGGACGAGAGAGACTCACGGTTCGTGTGTTGCCTCCCGGGTGCCAGGGTCTGTGATGTCTCTGATCTTGTTTTTAGGATCCTTCGGGGGGAGGGAGAGCAGCCCCACGTCGATGTCCACATTGGCACCAAAGACATAGGTTGGAAGAGAGATGGGGACTTGAGGCAGAAATTCAGGGAGCGAGGATGGAAGCTTATGGCTAGGACAAACAGTTGTTTCCTCTGGTTTGCTGCCCGTTCCAAGTTCTTGTGAGGTGAGGAATCGGGAGAGAAAGGAGTTGAATACGTGGTTACAAGGATGGAGCATGAGGGAGGGTTTCGGGTTTTTGGATAACTGGAGCTCTTTATGGGGTAGGTGGGACCTCTACAAGCAGAATGGTCTTCATCTAAACCAGAAGGGTACCAATATCCTGTGTGGGAAATTCACTAAAGCTATGAAGGTGGATATAAACCAATACAGCAGGGGGATGGGAACCAAAATTGTAGGAGAGTTGCAGAAGAGGATGAGAGTAGGAGTTCCAAAATCAAGTATGTGACACTGGCAAGCGAGAACCTGGATTGAAGTGTGTGTACTTCAACGCAAGTCGCATCCAAAATAAAGTGGGTGAACTGGCAGCGTGGTTTGGTACCTGGGACTTCGATGTTGTAACCATTACGGAGACATAGATAGAGCAGGGACAGGAATAGCTGTTGCAGGTTCCGGTGTTCAGATGTTTCAGTAATAAGAGAGAAGATGGTAAAAGAGGGGGAGGTGTGGCATTGTTGATCAGGGACAATATTACAGTTATAGAAAGGATGTTTGGGGACTCATTAACAGAGATACTATGGGCTGAGGTTAGAAACAGGAAAGGAGAAGTCACCATGCTGGGAGTTTTCTATCGGCCTCCGAATAGTCCCAGAGATGTTGAGAAAAGGATAGCAAAGATGATTCTCAACAGGAGAGAGAGAGGCAGGGTAGTTGTCATGGGGGACTTCAACTATCCAAATATTGACTGGCATCACTACAGTACGAGCACTATAGATGGGTCAGTTCTTGTCCAGTGTGTGCAGGAGGGCTTCCTGACACAGTATGTAGACAGGCCTACAAGGGGCGAAGCAACATTAGATTTAAGATTGGGTAACGAGCCAGGCCAGGTGTTAGATTTGGAAGTTAGGTGAGCACTTTGTAGACAGCGATCACAATTCTGTCAGGTTTACTTTAGTGATGGAAAGGGATAGGTGTACTCCACCGAGCAAGAGTTACAGCTGGGGGAAGGGAAATTACGATGCAACTCGGAAAGATTTAGGAAGCGTAGAATGGGGAAGGAAACTGCAGGGGATGAGCACATTAAAAATGGGAACTTTTTCAAGGAAAAGCTCCTGTCTGTCCTAGATAATTATGTAAATGTCAGGGATTGAGGAAGATATAGAACACGTGAGCCGTGGTTTACTCTACAAGAAGAAGAAGAAGGCTAATGTTAGGACAAAATGTGAAAACTCAGTTAGGGCGCTTGAGGGTTACCAGGAAGTCAGGAAAGACCTAAAAAGAGAGCTCAAAAGAGCCAGGAGGAGACATGAGACGTCGTTCACGGGTAGGGTCAGAGTTAACCCTGTGGCTTTCCAGGTATGTCAGGAATAAAAAAATGACAAGAGTTAAATTAGGGCCAATCAAGGATAATAGTGGGAAGTTGTGTGTGGAGTCAGAGGGTATAGGGGATGCACTAAATAAATATTTTTCGACGGTGTTTACTATAGAAAACGAAAATTTGGCGAGGAAGATACAGAGATACTTGCATCAAGACGAGAAGAGATTGAGGTTCACAAGGAAGAGATATTAGAAATACTACAGAGTTTGAAAATAGACAAGTCCCCTGGGCCAGATGGGATCTATCCTAGGATCCTCTGGGCAGCAAGGGAAAAGATTGCCGAACATTTGGCATTGATCTTCAAATCATCATTGTCTACAGGAATAGTGCCTGAGGACTGGAAATGTGGTTCCCTTGTTCAAAAAGGGTAGTAGAGACAACCCTGGTAATTCCAGACCAGGTCGTGCCTAACGAATCTAATTCACATTTTTGACAAAGTTACCAAACATGTAGATGAGAGTAAACCGGTTGATATGGTGTGTATGGATTTCAGCAAAGCGTTCGATAAGGTTCCACAAAATGCGAAGGAATGGGATTGTGGGAGACATAGCAGTTGGATCAGTAATTGGCTTGCTGAAAGAAAACAGAGGGTTGTAGTTGATGGAACATGTTCATCTAGGTGTCCAGTTACTAGCGGCGTACCACAAGGGTCCACTGCTGTTCGCCATTTTTATAAATGATCTGGATGAGGGCTTAGAAGGGATGGGTTAGTAAATTTGCTGACGACACTAAGGTCAGTGGAGTTGTGGATAGTGATGAAGGATGTAGTCGGTTGCAGAGAAATATAGATAGGATGCAGAGCTGGGCTGATAGGTGGCAAATGGAGTTTAATGTGGACAAGCGTGAGGTGATACACTTTGGAAGGAGTAATCGGAATGCAAAGTACTGGGCTAATGGTAAGATTCTTGGGACTGCAGATGAGCTGAGAGATCTCGGTGTCCATATACATAGATCCCTGAAAGTTGCCAGTCAGATTGACAGGGTTGTTAAGAAGGCATATATATTTATTAATAGAGGGATTGAGTTCCAGAAACAGGAGGTTATGCTGCAGCTGCACAAATCTCTGGTGCAGCCACACTTGGAGTATTGTGCACAGTTCTGATCACCGCATTTTAAGAAGGATGTGGACGCTTTGGAAAGGGTGCAGAGGAGATTTACGAGGATGTTGCCTGGTATGGAAGGAAGTCTTTCGAGGAAAGGCTGAGGGCCCTGAGGCTATTCTCGTTAGAGAGAAGAAGGTTGAGAGGGTGACTTAATAGAGACATACAAGATAATCAGAGGGTTCGATAGGGTGGACAGGGAGAGCCCTTTTCCAAGTATGTTGACAGCGAGCACGAGGTGTCATAGCTTTAAATTGAGGGGTGATAGATATAGGACAGATGTCAGAAGTAGTTTCTTTACTCGTGTAGTAAGCGTATGGAATGCTTTGCCTGCAACGGTAGTAGATTCGCAAAGTTTAAGTGCATTTATGTCGTCATTGGACAGGCATATGGACGTACATGGAATAGTGTAGGTGGGATGGGCTTCAGATTAGTATGACAGGGCAGTGCAGTATCGAGGGCCGAAGGGCCTGTATTGCGCTGTAATGATCTATGTTCTATGTACAGATATTGTGGCAAATGGCAAAAAACACAGGGGGGAACCGACAAACATGTCAATAATAATCAAAACCAAAATAGGTTAGACAAGCACAAACGATCGCACAGTCCAAGTAATTTTTACAACCATATTTTATAGAAATAGTACAAGCATAACACTGACTACCATGCTATATCTTTCACGAAGCTCTTCACGAAAAAAATGCATGAGCCGACTGATGACGCGATGCCAACATGGAATTCCAGTTCTCCACATGATTATACGCCGATGTGAAATGAAATTCCTTCTAATTGTAAACTCCAATTCCCATTTTCAAGCTCAGTTTCAAGGAATTGCATTCCTATTGTAGCGGTACACGCTGAGTGTGCATTTTGCAGACAGAGATTAGATTTCGCTGCTCAGCTAGTGTCACAGATGAAATCGTGTAAGTGGAGTCTGTGTTATAAAAATAGGCTCGTAATCGGTTACAGCCAAATCGCATTTAATAAATGAGAACTAAATGCATACTGAATGGGACAACAAAATCAAAGGACCGTCAAGGCTACTTCAGTTCCTATGGTATTTTTCCGATGGTTCATCACATGTAGGGTTACATACATTTTGTTGGAAAGTATATTGAGGAGATATTCTGCCATGAACTAGAATGAGGCAGGCTCAATGTGTTGAATGGCCTACCACTTCCCAATGTTTCTGTGCGGTCTGTGGGAAAGTTCTCCAAAAGCTGTGGCAACTCTCAGGTGTTGGGAAGGAGGTTTTTGTCGGGTCAACTGGACTGTTTTCCCCTCCCTTTTCCGATACCAAAGTTGGTGCTGGGTGTTCTGTCTAGTTTAGTCCTTTAGGAACTCGCAAAGGTTTGATACAGTTGAGTGTCTTGCTTGGCTGTTTGAAGAGTTTGAAGCGTTTGTCACAGGTCTCTATGTCTGGAGTCGTTTTCTGTCCAGGCGAGAAAACCAAGGAAGATTTGCTTCCAGAAAGTACATTAGTTGCACAGATTGGTGTTTACATTCGACATTGGCTTCAAGATCAGGATTAGCGTGGTGCTGGAAATGCACGGCACATCGCACAGCATCTGAGGAGAAGGAAAATTGATGTTTCGGGCAAAAGCTATTCATCAGGATTTTCCTGCTCTTCAGATGCTGCCTGACCTGCTGCATTTTTCCGGCACCACTCTAATCTTGACTCTAGTCTCTAGCACCTGCAGTACCCACATTCGCCTAATTGACTTCAAGGTCACTGTTAGTGATACCAGATTTTAGATCTCGACATTTTATGAATTGTTTTAAACTTCCACCAAATTCCAGAGTATTGGCCTTACTGATGCATTTCTACAATAGCACCATCCATACATGGGGACCTATCGGAAACCACACTGAGCTTGCTTATTTCTGTATTGCTTGACAGCTCTGTCAAAAAAAACTCCTACCAATTTGACGATCGTGTTGGGACTAAGGGGTGGCAATTGGTTAGATTGTATTTATTCTTCACTTAGTGGACGAGACAATAATGTGTAATTTTCCACATTGCCAGGTCGATGTCAGAGTTGGAGCTGGAATGAAAAAGCTTCCCAAGAGGCATGACATGTTGTGCACTACACGTCTTCAATCCTACTGCAGGAGTGGAGTCAGTGTCCATTGGTGTTGTTGTATCTAATGTATTCAGCTGTTTTTTCAGGTCACGTGCAGGGAATCAATTGGTTGAATACTAGTATCTGCGATATTGTGGGCATCATAACGAGGATGATGTGGGTCATCAACTCAGCACTTCTGGATGAGGGTGAAGTGAATACTACATACGTCCTTATCGATACTGGTGTGCAGGGCTGTTCCATTCACTTGTGGAGCCCTATCCTCTCGTGAGATTTTCAATATTTCATCAACATTTATGACTGGATGAGACAAGACTGGAAAGCTTACATCTGATCTGTTGGTGTTGAAATCATTTTGCAATTTTTCTCAGATATTACTTCTGCTGTTTGCAATTCCAGCAGTCAAGTGTCAGAGCTTTAACTGATTGTCATCAGTTTTAGGTAGAGATTGTTTTGAACCAGGCATGCTTATTCACACTCCTCACTGAACCATAGATCAGATTGATGATAATGGTAGACTAAGGGGAAAAAAACTTATCGATTGTGGTAAAATGTGAGTGAGATGTAGCAGGTGAGGGACCTGATACATGTTTCTGCCGACCGCATTTGCAGGAAGTGCACCCAATTCCAGCTCCTCGAAAAACGAGTTAGGGAACTGGAGCTGGAGCGAGATGAACTGCGGGAATCTGAGAGAGAAATAGAGACGATGTATAGGGAGGTGGTCACTCCTCAGACACAGGATAAGGACAGCTGGTTTACAGTCAGGGAAGGAAAAGAGAATCGTAGACAGTAAAGCAATAAGTATGCCGTTTTGGATACTGCTAATGGGGATGGCCTACCAGGGGAAAGCCATAGTGGTCAGGCCTCTGGCACTGAGCCTAGCACTGAGGCTCGGAAGAATTGTAAATCGCTCGTGGAAGGGGACTCAATAGTTAGATGGATTGACAGGAGATATTGTGGTCACGAACGGAACTCCCTAATGATACGTTGTCTCCCTCGTGCCAGGATACGGGATGTCGCCAATTGGATTCTGAAGGTGGAAGGTGAGTAGCTGGAAATCTTGGAACATTTGGCACCAATGAATCAACCAGGAAAGTGAATGAGGATCTGAAGTGTGACTACAGAGAGCTAGGTTGGAAGCTGACAAGCACTATGAGTAAAGTAGTGATCGCAGATTTGATGCCGCTGCCACGAGACATTAAGGTGAGGCAGAGTCAGCTTAATGCACGGCTGCGAGGCTGGTGCAGGAAGGAAGGCTTCTGATACTTAGACGATTGAGATGCCTTCTGGGGAAGGTGGGACCTCTTCATGAAAGACGATTTGCATCTAAAATGGAGGGGCACAAATATCCCGGGCGGGAGATTTGTTCGTGTGGTTTTGGAGTGTTTAAACTAGTTTGGCAAGGGGGTGGGAACCAGAACTGCATTTCTGAGAGGGGGTACTGGTAGGTGTAATGAATCTATCGGAAAGGTTTTTCACGTGAAAAAACAAGGAGATTGGTTAAAGTGTGTCTGCTTTAACGCAAGGAGTGTCAGAAATAAGAGCGATGAACTCAGAGTATGGAACAGTACTTGGGAATATGATGATGTGGCCATAATGGAGACGTGGGTTTCACGGGGGCAGGAAAGGTTGCTAGATGTTCCAGGTTTTAGAACGTTTAAAAAGAACAAGGAGGTTGGAAAAAAGGAGGCGATGTAGCATTATTAATAAGAGTACATCACAGCTGCAAAAACGAAGCTTGTTGAGGAAGGTTTATCTACTGAAACATTATCGGCAGAAGACAGGAAAAGCAAAGGTAGCAACCAATTCATTAGGGGGTTTTCTATAGAACCCGTAAGACCAATAGACAAGATTGAAGAACTGATAGGCCGGCAAATGTTGGAAAAATGCAGATGTCGCAGGGTTGTTATTATGGGTGACTTCAACATTACTAATATTGACTGGAACCTCCTTAGTGCAGATGGTTTCGATGGAGCAGTTTTTGTTAGGTGTGTTCAGGAGGGTTTCCTTACTCAGTGGGCAGATAGGCCGACGGGGGTAGAGGCCAATTTGGATTTGGTGCTTGGCAGTGAGCTAGGACAGGTGTCAGATCTCACGGTGAGTGAACACTTTGCTAACAGTGACCACAACTGCCTAACATTTACCATAGCCTTGGAGAGGGAGAGGAGTATTTTCCAAGTGAAGATAGTTAATTGGAGAAAAGAAAATTATTACGCTATAAGGCAGGAGTTGGGAAGTGCAGATTGGAAGCAACTGTTCCACCTTAAGGGCACAGCAGACATGTGGAGACTGATTAAGGAGCAGTTGTTCCGAGAGTGCACAAATTTGTTCCTGGCAAGAAGGGGTAAGGTTAAGGAGCCTTGAATGACGAGAACAAAGGAGCTTCTCGTCAAAAGGAAGAATGCAGCTTACGGAAGGCGGAAGAAGCAAAGATTTAGCACAGCTTTAGAGGATTACAGGCTTACTAGAAAGGATCTCAGAAAAAGGCTTGGCAGGAAGAATTAGGGAGAACCCAAAGGCATTTTACTCGTACGTGAGGAATAGGAGAATGATCAGGGAGATGATAGGGCCGATCAGTGATAGCGTAGGGAAATTGTGCGTGGAGTCTGAGCAGATAAGGAAGGTTTTGGAAAAAAATTCTGAGCAATATCATTTATTACTATTTGGAAAAGCATAGCATGATTAAAGGCAGTCAGCATGGCTTTGTGAGGGGCAGGTCATGCTTCACCAATCTTATTGAGTTCTTTGAGGACATGACGAGACAGGTCAATGAAGGTCGAGCAGTGGATGTGGTGCATATGGACGTCAGTAAGGCATTGCTTAAGGTTCCCAATGGTAGGCCCATTAATTGTGTCATGTGTTTGGCTGCCTGGATTCAGAATTGGTCGGCTGATAGAAGGCAGAGAGTGGTTGTAGGTGGGAAGTGTTCTGCCTAGAGATTAGTGGTGAGTGGTGTCTCACAGGGCTCTGTTCTTGGGCTCTGGTTTTGTAGTTTTTGTAAATGACTTTGAGAAGGTTCAGGGGTGGGTTAGTAAATTTGCCGATGACACAAAGGTTGGAGAAGCCGTTAATAGCATTAAGGGGTATTGCAGGCTGTAGCGTGACATAGACAGGATGGAGAGCTGGGATAAGAAGTGGCAGATGGAGTTCAATCTGGATTAATGCGAAGAGATGCATTTTGGAAGGTCGAACTCAAATGCTGAATGTATGACTAAAGACAGGATTCGTGTCGCTGTGGAGGAACAGAGGGATCTGGGTGTTAATGTGCATAGATCCCTCAAAGTTACCAATCAAATGGATAGGGTTGTTAAGAACGCATGTGTGTTTTTGGCTTTCATTAACAGCGGGATTGAGTTTAAGAGCCGTGAGGCTTTGCTGCACATCTACAAGACCCTGGTGAGACAACACTTGGAATATTGTGTCCAGTTCTGGTCGCGCTATTATAGAAAACATACGGAGGCTTTAGTAAGGTTGCAAGTAAGGTTTAACAGGCTGCTGCCTGGACTGAGGGTTTGTATTCGGAAGCGAGGTTGACGAAGCTCAGAATTTTCTCTCTGGAGAGAAGGAGGAAGAGAGGTGACCTGATCGAGATGTGAAGGTAATGTGAGGCATAGATAGAGTCAATAGCCAGGGTGTTTTCCCGAAGGAGGGATTGACTGGCACGAAGGGTCACAGATTTATGATAGTTGGTGGAAGATATAGTGGAGGCGTGAGAAGTATGTTCTTTACGCAGAGAGTTGTGAATGCATGTAATGCGTTGCCAGTGGTAGAAGCAGAGTCATTAGGGGCACTTAAGCGACTGCTGTACATGATCATGGACAACATTGAATTGAGGGGTGCGCAGTTTAGGTTATTTTATTTAAATTAGGAATAATCCTCGGCACAACATCGTGGGCCAAAGGGCTTGTTCTCTGCTGTACTTTTCTCTGTTCTATGTTCTGGAATGTAATTCTACTTCTGTTGCTGCTGAGGTCGACAGCACCCCATGAATATCAGGAATTCTGTATTCAAGACTGCTTGGAGAACTAGATTAATACCAGTATTTAAAGAGGATTTGTGACTTGGAAATTATTTGAGGTCTAAGTTGCCAGGCAAGATGAGTGAGAGTCATCGAGTCTTAGAGTTATATAGTGTGGAAATAGACCATCTGGCATAGTTTTCTTAAACAGAACTATTCCCATGTGCTTGCATTTGACACTCGTCCTGTCGATGTACTTGACCAAATGTCTTTTAAATGATGTAAATGTACTCGTCCCGACCACTTCTTTTGACAGCTTGTTCCATTTATGCACCACACTCTCCTTAAAAGAAATTCCACTTAGCTCCCTTTTCAGTCTTTCTCCTCTCACCTTAAAACTGTCTGTCCTAGTTGTGAACTCCTCCACCTGGAGGAAAACCCTTAGCAATCTATCCCATCCATGCCCCTCATGATTTCATAAATCTCCAAAAGGTTCCCCCTTAGTCTCCTGCGGAAAAGGGCAAAAAATGCAAGGTTATCCAGGCTGCCTTTATTTCCCAAAACCTCCAGTCTCTCCCTCATTGCAGCTTGCATCAATCTTCTTTAAGCAGGGCGACAAGAATTTTACTCATTATTTCAAATGTATATTTATCATTGTCTTGTACTGCTGCAATACGATGTTCCTACTCCTACACTCAATGCTCTGACCGATGAAGGTAAGTCTTCTTCACTGCCCTGTCTAACTGCAATACTATTTTCAAGTATAAATGCACCTGCACCCCGGGCCTTTCTGTTCGACAGAGCCCTCCGGTTAACCATGTAAATTCTGCCTGGTTTGTCTTGGAAAATATAACAACTCACATTAGAACATAGAAAATTACAGCACAATCTAGGCCAGTCGGGTCTTGATGTTGCACCGACCTGTGAAACCAATCTGAAGTCTATCCAACCTATACTATTCCATTAGGATTCCCATGTTTATCTGTGTCCTTAAATGTGGCGAGTCGAGCACTGTTACAGACAGGGTGTTCCACGCCCTTGCTGCTGTCTGATTAAAATAAAACTAACTCTGACATCTTTCCTATTTCTATAATCCATCAATTTAAAGCAATGCCCCTTTATGCTAGCCATCATCAACAGATGGAAACGTTTCTCACCCTATCTCATCTTCTGATCATTTTGTATATCTTCATAAAGTCACCTTTCGACTTTCTTCTCCCGAATGAAAACAGCTACAAGGCCCTCAGCCTTTCCTGATAAGACCTTATGTCCACACTAGGAAACATCCGGTTAATCTGCTCTGCACTCTTCCCAATGCTTCCATATGTTTCATACAATACAGCGACCGGAACTGTACACAACACACCAAGTGCGGCCACGCCAGAGTTTTGTACAGCTGCAACATGAACTCATGGCTACGAAACTCAATCCCTCTACCAGTGTAAGCCAAAACAACAAATGCTTTTGCAACAACCCTATCAACATGGGTGGCAACTTTCAGGGATCTATGCACATGGACACCGAAATCTCTCTGCTCATCCATACTACCAAGAATCTGATCATTCACCCCGTATTCTGCATTCCTGTTGCTCCTTTCAAAGTGAATCACCTCACATTTCTTCGCATTAAACACCATTTGCCACCACACAGATCAGCTCTGCAACTTATCTCTGTCCCTCAGCAGCCTGCATCATCCTTTGGCACTGTCCAGAACTCCAACGATCTTAGCATCATCGGCAAGTTTACTAGCCCATCCTTCTAAACCCTCATCAAAGTCATTTACAAAAATGACAAACAACTGTGGCCCCAAGACAAATCATTGCTTTACACAACCGGTAACAGAACTTCAAGATAAACAACTCCAATTAAACTTATCAAGCACTTTACTGAAATCCATACACACAACATCAACAACTTATGCCACATGTTTGGTCACCTTCTCAAAGAACTCAATAAGGTTTGTGAGGCACTACCTACCCTTCACAAAACCGTGTTGACTATCCCTACAATTGAATTGAATTAACTTTATTCTCACATACACTCGAAAGTGTGCAGTGAAATATTTACAATATTGTTGCTTATGGCGCTATCTTTTGTACAGGGTACCTAGGTACAGTTTTTTCAGCATTTGTGACAAAAATGAAAGAATAATGAATGAAAGTCCAGCAGAGGAATAAAAATAAACAAAGAACGGACTCGAATTAGAGTCACTTCACTCCAGTATACACACGGACCGATTCTCTAGATCGCAACGGTCCCAAACTCCACACCAGACCGATCACAGTCTGCGGACTGAACCAGGCCCAGTCTCCAGATCACCCATCTGGCTGAGACTCCAGACTGCACCAGGTCAAGGTTCCAGACCGCACCAAGTCTGCAGACTGCACTGGGCTGATTATACAAACTGTCAGAACATTGCCCACTCACTTAACCCATCTTCTTTTGGAGTCTTTCGGTGTCCTCTGCATACTTTGTTATACCACTCATCTTAGCATCGTCCACCAACGTTGACACATTACACTTCGTCCTCAAATATAAATTATCTGTGTACTAAATTGATCATTTGATAATCAGATACTCTTTTACAATCATACAGATACCATCCCTTATTCAGAGATCTGTTCCACCTCCTTCTCAGTTATGTATATCACTTCCAAATATAAAATGTTCCGGACATTCAGTCCCCATCTAGCCATGTCTGTCTAATGTCATTGAATCATATCTCTTTCGATTTCTTCACTAAGTTCTCCAATCTTTCTTGACAAAAACAAAACACCTTCCGATAAGGTTTCTTCTTTTCAGCTTTTTAAGCCATTATCATCTATTCTACTGTCACTTTATTTCTTAATTTAACAGATCAAGAAACAGTCTGACATCGTCATACTCGCAGAATGATGAATAATGTTTCCCACCAGCAGGACAGACCCACAGTGGTGGAGCCACTGTAAAATACAGTCAGGAAAGTAGTTACCCTGGAATTCTGCAACATTGATTCCAGAACCCGGGAAGGAAAACAAAAAGTTGATTTGCAGGCGCAGCAGGTAAGCAGAAGACAAATGATATATTTCATTGCTAAAGGAATGGAGTTTAAAAATAGAAACGTTGCATTGCAGCTGAGACCAGGTCTGGAGTACTGCGTAAAGTTTTGATCTCCTTACTTGAGATGTAATGGACTGGCGCTGGAGTGGGTGCAGATGACGTTCACGAGCTTGATTCAGAATTTGAGGCATTTGACGAATGGGAAGAAATTGTGTAGACTGGCACTGTTCTCACTGGAATTAGGAAGAATGGGGGGGGGGGGGGGGGACTGGGGGATGTATGTGCACTCGAGACCGTGATTTAGACAGATTTAATCAGATCCAATCTGATATTTGGACAGATCTGAATGGATTTAACGTGCGAAAGATCCAAGCAGGTTTAAACACTTGCTGATTAGTGTCCCAGATCATTAAAGTAAAACGTAGGTGAAACAATTTCTTTAATTTCAGTTACTAGCAGTTGATTAAAATAAAAGTGCGAAAATGGCTCTTAAAATGTCTGAAGAGGTTTTCGGGTGTGAAGATGATTCACAAATTTGTGAAGAAAGTTTAGAAAGAAGAGAAAATACCCTACTCTCAGAAATTGTGAAGCGGTTAGAATTGGGTTTAACCAGGGATAAATGGAAAGCTGAAATTGTAAGGGACTTACTCAAAAACTTATTTGTGTCAGAGAAACAGACAAGAGTTAGAAAATTTAGTCAGAAAAACTTACATTGGAGCTTGAGGAAAATGAAATTAGCAGCTAAACAAAGTGGGAGAGAAAAAGAAAGGGGGAAAGAAAGGGCGGCACGGTGGCACAATGGTTGGCACTGCTGCCTCACAGCGCCAAAATCCGAGTACAATTCCCGCCCCAGCCGACTGACTGTGTGGAGTTTACACATTCTCCTCGTGTCTGCGTGGGATTCTTCCGAGTGCTCGGGTTCCTCCCACGGTCCAAAAATGTGCAGGTTAGGTGAATTAGCAATGCTAAATTGCCCGCAGTATTAGGTGCAGGGGAAAATGTAGGGGAATTGGTCTGGGTGGGTGCGCTCTGGCAGGTCGGTATGGACTTGTTGGGTCGAACGATCTGTTTCCACACTGTAAGTAATCTGTAAATAAAGAGTGTGAAAAGAAAGATAGAGCGGAAAAGAAAGTGCGAGAAGTTTCTTAGCTGAGCAAAGAGAAAGGGGGCGTGAAGGAAAGGAGAGTGAAGGAAGGGAGAGAGAAAAATTGAGAAAAGAAAGGAGAAGTGGTGAGGGAATTTGAACTTCAGAAATTGCAACTTAGTCAAGGAAGTCAAATTAGTCAAGGAGTTGAACAGAGAAGATAGTGATGCATGCAAAGATGTTAATATACTGTCATATTTTGTTGGGAAAGATGTTGAGGCCTTCTCCTTTCACATGAGAAATTGGCAGAGGACTTGTGGGTAATGCTAGTTCACCCTAAACTGGCAGGCAGTGGTAGTGAGGTATTTGCAGTGCTGTTAGATGAGGGGTGAAAAGATGATGAAGAGGTCAAACAGGCTATTTGAAGTGTTAATGAACTGGTGACAGAATCGTATAGACAGCGTTTCATAGACATAAGGAAGGAACAAGTTCAGACTTCTGTTCAGTTCGAAAGAACTAAACACCGTCCTATTGATAAGTGGGCATCTTAATATTAGGTAAGACCTAGGAGGTTCCAAGAGAGATTATTCTGCTGGAAGAGCTTAAAACTCACTTCCAGGGATGTTTTGAATTAACGTGGATGAACAGCAAGTTCAGAAAGTGAGAAGAGCAGCAAAGATGGTGGATGAATACTCGTTGATGCGCAAGACAAGGGTCAGCTTTCACACGAATTTCGTCCTCTGATGGATAGAAGTTGAGATAAGGGGAGATTCGACACTACGAAGTAAACAATAGAGAGCACTGGTAAATGTTCACCACAGATTAAAAAGGAAGCCAAAGAGGAAGATAATGTGGTGAAAGATCTCAGGTATTTCCACTGTGGTAAAGCAGAACACGCAATGTTACAGCACCAATCATAACATAAATTACCTGTGGGAAAAGATGTGGTAAAAGAAGCTAATCCAGTGAAAGTCGTAAATGAAACCCTAACACATTTCGAGGAGCTGCACAAGAGGGCAGATCATTGGCAGGGCTTTGCGATGGAGTTAATGCCTGAACTGTCTAAAGGATTTGTCTCTGTCGGGAAAGTTGACTCAGAACGACCAGGGGGAGAAGGGTAATAGTTAGAATTTTGAGAATTACAGGATAAAATCGGTCTCTAATATTAAGAGATGAACGCATTTGCATTTTCCTGACCTCGTACCATATAGAGTGGTAATTTGAGCGACAGATGGACAGACATTTAGCGTTCCTCTATGTAAGATCAGGATCGATTGCCAATTCACGACTGCAACTGTAACGGTGGTATTGATTGGCAGTGACAGTTTCAGGAATTCGGTTTGTTCTTGGGAACGATTTAGGAGGTTCCACAGTGAGAGTAACACCTCTTGTGGTGGAGAAGGCCAAGGGAGAGCAGGGAATTGAATTTGACAAAAAATCTCCTGTTATTTTCCGAGACTATGTAGGAATAAAGATCCCACCATCATAAGTCACGGCACGGCGCAAAAACTAAAGACAAACATGAAGGAGTTGACGTTCAGTCAGTGGACATTATCTTTGACATAATGTTGCAGGAAAAACTTGAAAACAAGAGGGTCAAACAGATATGTTTAACCCTGAATTGCGAAGAGAATTGCTACAGAAATACCAAGACAATAAAACATGCATATGTTGATGCATACACAGAATGGAGGCACAGAATATTCCTGAGAGTTATTATTTTGAAAGGTAAAATCCTAAGATGAAAATGGAGACCATGGCGGTTTGGTGCATCGGAGAAATGGGCGGAAGTGTACTAGATTGTGTTGCTGGTGGCATGCAGGAAGAAAATGTTGCAGGTTGCACAGAAACAACCTGACAGATGTCACCTAGGTGTATAAAAATACAACGACAAATTACAAAAAAAACATTTCTATTGGCCTGGAATGCACAATGATGTGGTTACGTTTTGACGTACGTGTCATACATGCCACATGCTGCAGTAACATAGCCAGCACATTTGTTGACATATCCTGCATTTGAAGAACCATTCATGAGGGTTATGATTGATTGTATAGGGCAACTCACGAGAACAAAAAATATGTGAACTAGTAATTGCTAACCATAATGGATGTTTCTATCAAATTTTGGAAGAAATTCCATTACAAAGCATTAAGGCAAAAAGTGTGATAGAGGAGTTAGTAGCTTCCTTCACGCAGTATGGGCTACCCAGAGTGATACAGTCATACCAAGGATAGAGCTTAACTGCTATGCTGTGTGAGGAAGTCATGAATAGCTTAGGTAGAAAGCACTGTAAATCAAGTGTGTACCATCCTGAATCCCAGCCTTCTTATGAAAGGTGGCATCAGACCTTGAAGGTCTTGTTGGGAGAATACTTTCAAGATTACAAAAATGATTGGCATAAAGGTATCCTATTCATATTATTTGCCATGAGAAATGACTGAAACTAATCTACTCAGCATACTCCCTTTGAATTAATATTCAAAAATGAAGAAAGAGGTCTTTAAAATTAATTAAAGAGAAATTGGCAGGACCAAAGTCGGAGATCTCACACTTGGATTATGGATTGAACGTAATGGAGAGATTAAACCAAGTAGGTGAGTTAGCTCAGCAGCACCTAAAGAGGGCATAGCATAGAATGGAGCAGGTGACAGGTAAACATTCTGAGATTCGAAGGTTTTTGCCCTCGAATGACTTAGTGGTATTGTCATCATTGATAGGTGATCCCTTCAAAGTCATAGTTAGTGGCTCCAATAAAATCGAGGAACGGTTATGTCAGGTGATCTGTCTGGCAAAGATGCCAGTTAGTTAAAAAAAAATTGTATCCAGTATGGCATGTGAATATGTTGACACCTTACATTAAAAGGGATATGGAACTTTTAAAACAGATGTTAGTTACTCCCCCACGGTGTGAGGAATCAAATCCAGATTAGATGGAGTTTTATGTGCCTCAAATAGGTTTAACAATGAGGAAGTCTTTGAGAAGTGGGATTCGCTTGTGAACTATCAGCCTCAGGAGCAATGATCATAGTTGAAAGGTTTAGAACATGACAGCGCAGTACAGGCCCTTCGGCCCTGAATGTGGCACCGACCTTTGGAACTAGTCTGAAGCCCATCTATCCTACACTATTCCATTTTCATCCATATGTTTATCCAATGAAATTTGAATGCCCTTAAATTTGGGGAGAGTAATACTGTCGCAGGCAGTGCGTTCTACGGCCCTAAAACTCTCCGAGTAATAAAAATTACCTCTGACATTTGTCCTATATCTATCACCACTCAATGTAAAGCTATGTCCTTTCGTGCCAGCCATACAATCGAGGCAAAAAAGGCTCTCACTATCCACCCTATGTAATTCTTTGATTATCTGGTATCTCTCAGTTAGGTCACCACTGAAGCTTCTTTCTAACGAAAACAATTTCAAGTCTCTCAGTCCTTCCTCACAACATCTTCCATCCATAACAGTCAACATCCTAGAAAATCTCCGCTGAACCCTCTCCAAAGCTTCCACATCCTTCCTATGATGTGGGGATGAGAACTGCATGCAAAGATCCAAGTGTGTCCGCACCAGTATTTCGTATGCTGCAGCATGATCTCCTTGCTCTTAAACACAATCCCTCTACCAATAAAAGCTAACACACTGTATGCATTCTTAATATTCATATCAAACTGGATGGCTACCTTCAGGCATCTATGTATATGGACGCCGAGATGTCGCTGCTCATCTACACTATGATTCTTATAATTAACCCAGTAATCTTTATTCCTGTTGTTCCTTCCAAAGTGAACCACCTCACATTTTTCCGCATTAAACTCAATTAGCATCTCTCAGCACAGCTCTGCAGCTTACTTATGTTCCTTTGTAACCTGCCACATGCTTCAGCAGTATCCACAACTCCTGAGTGTCATCCGCAAATGTACTAACCAATCCTTCCATGCCCCTATCTAAGTCATTTATAAAAATGAGAAACAGCACTAGATCCAAAACAGATCCTTGCGACACACCACTGATAACTGATAACTGAACTCCACGAAAAGCATCTCCCATCAATCACCACCATCTGTATCCTTTCAGCCAGCCGACCTCTGATAAAACGGCTAACTCACTCTCAATACTATGCCTGCATTTTGCACAATTGCATACCACGGGGAAATGTATCAAACGTCTTGCTGAAATCCATATACACCGCCATCACCCATTTACCCTCATCCACCTGTTTGGTCACCATCTCAAAGAACTCAATACTTTTTTGGGAAGAACGTCTTATCCTTCACAAAACGGTGTTGACTATCCCTAATCATTTTTTTCCTCTCTAGGTGATTATGAATCGTATCTCTCATAACTTTTTCCATCACTTTATCCAAAACCGAAGTAAGGCTCGCTGGTCCACAATTACCAGAGTTGTCTCAACCCCCCTTCTTCCTCTTGACAATACAGGCAACTTCTTCAGTAAACCACGGATCTCTCGTTCGACCACTTCCTCCTTACCTGACTGGAAAATACTTATCAAGGGCATGCAATAGGTGTTCCTTGAGTAAGCTCCACATCTCAATTGTGCCCATCCCCTGTAGTTACCTACCCCATCCTATGTATTCTAAATCTTGCCTAATCGCATCACAATTGACTTTCCCCAGAAATAACTCTTGCCCTGCGTTACGTATCTTTCTCTTTCCATTGCTAAAGTAAACATAACCGAATTGTGGTCACTATCATCAAAGTGCTCACCTACCTCCAAATTTAACACCTAGCCAGGTTCATTAATCAGGATCAAATCCAATGTGGCTTGGACACTTGTTGGCTTGTCTACATACTGTGTCAGGAAATCATCCTGCACACAAAAAATGTCTGTTACAGCATTATGAGGACATATGCAGTAATACGATGAGGAGGACTAATGCTAATGTGCACAGGATAGATGTTGACAACGCTGTTCCGATAAAACAAAGCCCTTGCAGCCTTAATCCTTTCAAAGCCACACAGGTCCAGAAGGAAGTGGTGGCAATGCTCAACGAAGATATAATTAAAATGATTCAGAGCGAGTGGGGTTCGCTAATCGTCTCAGTTCCCAAACCTGATGGACTCAATGATTTCGCATGGACTGTCGGAAGGTCAACTCTGTAAAGAAATTGGTCTCAGACTCAACACTGAAATTAGTGGACTGCATCGAGAATGTTGGACCAACCAGGTCCATCACACAATTGGACTTAGTGCGTGGTTATTGGCAGGTACCTTTATTGGAGGAAGCGAAAGAGGTTCCTGCGTTTCTAAACCCAAATGGGTTATATCAAATCAAAGTGATGTCCTTTGAAATGAAGAACGCACCCGCCACAATCCAACTGGCTGAACACAGTGTGCAGTCGACCTGGACGGGGATTAAATGATCTTGACAGAGTTCTGGAAAGATCGCATGATACAGTTGGCATGGCTCTTTCAATGATTAAGAGAAGCAAAGCTCGTAATAAACTTACAGAAAACAGTATTCGCGAAAGCAGATGTGACAATTTTTGGACATAACATCGGTCACGGAAGGTTGATGCCAAGGAATGTAAAGATGAACACCATCAAGGAATTTGCACGATCAACCTCGAAGAAAGTTTCTTCGATTCTTGAAACTAAACAGATTCTCTCAGACGTTTGTTCCAAACTTCAGCAGCATCGTGGCAGCATTAACAAATTTGCTCGAGAAGAACATTGAATTTCGATGGAAAAACATTGCCAGGAGGCATTTGACAATTTAAAAGCAGTATTAGCCACTGCACCAGTTCTACCTACGCCAAACTTGTTGAAATCCTTGAAACTTGCAATTGATGCTAGTAACATAGCGATTGAATCTGTACTGTTGCAGGAAGATGATGATGGAATTGAATTGTCAGTTGGTTATTTTTCAAAGAAACTCAATGCTCACGAAAGAAAATACTCTATGATCGAAAGAGTTATTGTGTTTTGTCTTGGCCTTATAACACTTTTATTTGAACGTCATGAACAATGTGGCGAATCACAAACCTCTTATCTTCTTAACACTATTTAAAAACGAAAAAATGAGACTATTTCACTGGAGTCTTATGTCGCAGATTTTTAATTTACAAGTCGTAAATGTTGCGATCGTAAGAATGGAATATCAGATGTGTTATCACTGATTTGACTGATAAGGTTTGGAGGAGATGAATAGATATGTATGTGGGCAGATGTTAACTTGAATTTAGATAAATGTCCTATGTATGTCATGGTAACGTTGCTAAGAAATAGAAACAGAATGAAACCAACTTATTATGATGTCTCATTTATGTTTTCCTTAAAAGGTACGGTTCTGAAATTATCAACGTATATTGTACCTTTAAGAGAGAGTTAAAGCTGGCAAGCAACTAGAAGGCACAGAATGGGCAAAAAAAATCGGAAAAAGTAAGATTTGGCTGTGAAACAAAATGTTGACCTGTATTGCTTCGTTCCACAACAATTCCAAATTAGACAATCTGTTTAAATATGCCACGGGTTACTAAAACATTCTAAATTGAATTTTACTGTTTTAACAGTATCAAAACAATGAGACGGTCTGATATTTTTGGCTGTAAACATCAAGTATTTTGAACAGTTAGCCAGAGAGATAACGATCACCTACTGTGATCGATAGGCTGCCCGCTGACCCTCGCCCTAAAAACTACCTTCTCATATGAAGAATCTGTGCAGCAAAAGACTGAAGACATATCCAGTAAGATACAGAGGAGCTCGACAGTTTGATGGTTTTGAAAATTGATTGTTTTGTAAACTTAATTGACACGTTATTGGATCAGTCGTTGTATGTTGTTACAGAGTCGTTAGTAGGTAAATCTTTCAGACAAAGGAGGCTCACGGAGTGGGCAGTTATTGTTTAATGTTCTCGTTTGGAATTAAAGGATAATTTTTTTTTACTTTAAGTAGTGGAATGTGGGTAGTTCTCTGTCACACATGCTACAGCAGAGTACGAGGTGATATGAGCTTTTCCGTTGGTCTGGTTTAAATTAGCAGAAGGAATAGACAAGATAGAAGCAGGGAGGTTGTGTCCACTGGCGGATAAAATAAAATCTGGGGCCTCGCCTGAAAAAAAAAAGAGGAGGAGAATTAGGACTGATTTGAGGAAGAACTTCTTCATACAACGGTTTATGCATCTTTGCAATTCTCTGCTCAGTGAAGCAGTTGAGGCTATCTCGTTGAATGTTTAAAGGCAAGAATAGATCGATTTTTGAACAGTACAAGAATTAAAGGTTATGGTCAGAGGGCGGATAACTGGAATGGAGTCCAAGAAAAAATCAGGCCTGATGTTACTGAATGGCGGAGCAGGCTTGAGGTGCCAGATGGCATATATCTGCTCCGATTTCTTATGCTTGTATGTATTGGTTTAAGCATCTTGTATTTTTGTGCAATGTGACAGTTGATCGGAGCATGGGGAGAGATTCCCGTTATGAGGATGAGTGGATCTCACTACGTTCACCACATTAATTGGTATTCGAGTCCTCACAGTCAGAATCACGTTAATTCCCCCACTTCTTACTGCACAACATTCAATGACCGAGTCCCCAGTCTCCAGAGATTCTGGAATTTACAAACATCCCAGTAAATATGATCAAACCTGAAAGTCCGTTATGGACCTAGATACGTTCAGTCCGTGTGAACTACCCTGCACAGCCACACTTGGAATATTTTTTACAGTGCTGATCCCCATATTTCGGGAAGGATGTGGAAGCATTGGAAAAGGTGCAGAGGAGATTTACCAGGATGTTGCCTGGTCTGGAGAGAAAGTTTTTATGACGAAAGGTTGAGAGATTTGTACCTGTTCACATTGGCAAGAAGAAGGCTAAGAGAGGATTTGATGGAGACAAACAAGATGATCAGAGGATTAGATAGGGTCGACAGTGAAAGTCTTTTTTTCCTAGAATGATGACGTCAGCTTGTACGATGGGGCATAACAACAAATTGATGGATGATAGATTAAAGACAGATGTCAGAGGCAGGCTCTTTACGCAGAGAGTGGTAAGGGCTTGGAATGCCCTACCTGCCAATGTAGTCAATTCAGCCACATTAGGGAGATTTAACAATCCTTCGATAAGCACATGGATGATTTTGGGATCGTGTAGGGGGATGAGCTGGGGATAGGTCACAGTTCGGCGCAACATCGAGGGTTGAAGGGCCTGTTCTGCGCTGTATTTTTCTGTGTTTCACGTTCCCTTTGAATTCCAGTGTAACGTGCACAAAGCTTAAAATGTTCTGCGCAGATTTCTGCAGAAGAGGCATAAGTGGCTGAATGGACACATTCTGTTCCTGGTTTAGAAACCCGATAGGCTGAATGTCCTCCTTCTGTTCCTACCTTGCAGACTTGACTGACAGATTATCCTGTTCCTCAGTATGAGGCTCATGGCTTGCTTATCATTCTGCCGTTTCTGTGTAAAACACTTGAGTGTTTATGGAACTTTCTTGTTGCTGTGTAACTGTTGTGGGGCTGCCGGGTCTCCTAATATCCCTGCATAACAGTTTCACTATAACGAACAGTCTCGTTCAGCATCCCTGAAATAGGATCGTGGGAGTGATTATACTTCTTTTGATCCCATGCAGCAGTCACTTATCTCCTTCCTGCTCACAGCATTTCTCAACTATTCTCTCCAATTCCTGTGCACCAGCTCGATGAGCTGAGTGGCTTCCTGTTATCCCAGTGTAACAGCGTCCAATCAATTTGTGGTCTCTTTCAGTTTCTATGTGTCAGTCATTAGCAGGCTGAATGAACTGTTCCTGTTTCCGTTTAACAGGATTCTGGTGCTGCATGACCTGTGTCTTGGTCCAGTATTATAGACTCGAGGGACTGATTGGCCTAAAGCTGTAACTGTATATCAGGCTCCAAGAGCTCAATAGCATCGTCTATTCCTTTTGTATCAAGGTCGAAGGCCTGAACATGCTTCTGCTCTTACGATGTAATAAGCTGGAGAAGTGGAATGGGCTTCTTCGTTTGCTGACTCCTTCCAGTCCTCTATGTAAAATTAAAATCACCTTTCCCTCTTGGAAGCTCCACATTGTATTTGATCAGTCTTATCAAATTTTCTTTGCAAGAAAACAACTTCATTGCACGAATCATTCGAGAGAACCAACTCTGAGCTCCTTCCAATGTAATAATATCCTTTGTTCGGTGAGGAGACTAAATCTACACACACTACTCCAGGTTCTATCTCACTAAGATCCTGTACAGCAGCAACAACACTTTGTCAGCCTGCTGTATGTTTCCCACACAGGTTAGAGCAGTCGCAGCTCTCTGAGGAAATGCACAGCATTGTTTTAAGGTCATTGTCCTTCTCTACTCCGGTATAACAGGAAACCTGGTAAAAATGTTACAATGACGTTTGAGAAGAACAGATAAGGCGTGGAGCGATTAACGTAACATTGAGATCAGCCTTGGCAAATATCTGGTCTGAATCTCTCATTAATCTCCACAAAGCGCACGTCGCTCAGATTCCACAAAATATGCTAATGTGAAGCTTAGAAAAAGCAGGGAGAAGCAAGTATCGATGTGAGTTATATATCAAAGTAAACATTGGAATTAAAATATTTGGCATGGTATAAGCAGAAAATTAGATTACAAATTTGTTGATACTTCAATAACAACGAACAAATTCAGGTTTCGTCTAAACTGTGTTAACCGAAGTGCATGTGACTGCTGGGAGAAATTGATTTCATGAGCGTGGATGAGATGTTTTGCTTTAACAGTATATTGAGCAACGAGTGAGAAGTCAGGCTACTATTTTGGTGTTGAGTAATCAGAAGTATTCATTGAAAATTTTGCTTTAAAGGAACTTTGGAGTCGTGGTCACAGTATGTTGAACTGTACACGATATCTGAATGCAAAACGGTTTTGTTGGTATTTGAAATTACGGGCTCCATTTTCATTCTTCCTTTTGGTAACCTTAGTTCCTTTAGCAATGAATAATCTATCTACCTCTGAATTAAATGTACTCAATGACGTAAACTCAACAGCTTTTTGTGGCAATGAATTCCACAGATTCTCCACTTTCATTCGAAAGAATTCTTTTTGTTTCCGTTTCAAAGTGTCTTCCATTTACTCTCAGGTTGTGCACTCGGGTCCTCGTTTCTAATTCCAATGGAAACATCTTCCCAAAGTTCATTTTTTACAGGTCATTCAGTATTCTCAAGTTTCAATCAGATTCCCCCTTATTTTTCTAAGCTCCAGCGAGTATAAACACCGAGTCCTCAAAAGTTCCTCCTCTGTTAAGTATTTTATTCCTTTTCTAATTCGCAGGAACCTTCTCTAGACCCTCTCCAGGGCCAATACAGTCTTTCTGAGGTAGGCTGCCCAAAATATCCAAAATATCATCTGAACAGAGCCTTATAAAGCCTCAAAAGCCTCGTTTTTGTGTTACAGTCCTCGAGAGATGAAGACCACATTATATTTGCCTTCCTAATTACCAATTCAATCCGCACCTTTTTCTTAAGAACATCCTGGATTTGGAATCGCAAGTCCCTTTCCCCTTCAGATTTATGAATTTTCTTCCCATTTAGCAATTGTGAATGCCTCTATTTTTCCTATGAAAGTGCATGAACTCACACGTTGCCATATTTTATTACTTCTGCCACTTCTCTGGTCACTCTCCCAATGTATCTAAATCATTCTGCTGACTCTCCGCCTCCTCTATACTGCATGTGCCTCCACATATCTTCATTTCAGCTGCAAACATAATCAAAATATCCTAAATTACTTCATCCATATCATTTATGAATAGAATGAAAAGTTATGGTCCCAAAGTGACCTGTTTCCATATTGAGAAGGACCACTTTATACCCATTCTCTACCTTTTGCCAGACAGCCAATCATTGATCCATAATAGTACCTTGCCTCTAACACCATAAGCACTCATCTTACTGAGGAGCACCCTGTGCAATATCTTATCAAAGGCCTCCTGGAAGTCCTTCTGACATCCGTTGGGTTTCTTTCGTCTAACCTGATCAAAGAAGTCTCATTTGCATGAGAGCAATGTAATTTATTGAAATGGGGACCAACGAGATGGTTATACCTACATACAGAGTGGAAGTGTTCCTCAAAGCAGTCACTGTATGACTTGCCAATGTACAGAAGACTGCATTGTGAGCAGCAATGACAGTTGACTGGATTAAAAGAGTAGAAGTGAAATACCACTTCACCTGGAAACTGTACTTCGGACCCTGTGCAGTTAGGAGGCAGGAGGTGAATGGGCACGTTTTTGGAGCTTCTGCAATTTCATTGGACCGTGCCAAGGGAAGTGGGTAAGTGTTCGGAGCGATTGAGGGCTTCACAGAGGGACGGGAGGGGAAGATGTGTTTAACAGTGTGTCCTGCTGAAAGTGACTGAGGATTATCCTGTGAATTTGGTTTTGCGGACAGTGGAAATGAGGAGAAAAGGAGGAGGAGAGGAGACCTAATTGAGGTATACGAGATAATGAGAGGGATAGATAGAGTCGATTGCCAGAGACTATTTCTCTGAGCAGAAATGGTTGACACGAGGGGTCATAGTTTTAAGCTGATTGGAGGAAAGTATAGAGGGGATGTCAGAGGCGGGTTCTTTACACAGAGAGTTGTGAGAGCATGGAATGCGTTGCCAGCAGGAGTTGTGGAAGCAAGGTCATTGGGTACATTTAAGAGACTGCTGGACATGCATATTGTCACAGACATTTGAGGGATCAATGGTTGGTACACCATCGTGGGCTGAAGGGCCTGAACTGTGCTGAACTGTTCTATGTTCTATATTAGGGCCAGCCACTTTTGTCTGAGCCCTTGTGTTCACCTCTTCTGTTAATATCAATAGGCATGTTATCGGACCATGGAATGATTTCTTCAAATAGAGGGTAGTGAAGGTCAGGAAATTTCCATTACAGAGGATTATTGAGCTAGATCACTGTAAGAACTTAAAGTGGAATTAGATGGATTTTGATCTGTCGAATAGTTGAGTGTGATAATTAATTGGGCATTAATTAGGATTTGACACCTACAGCAAATCAGCAAATCAACAAAGTGTAAGGCAAGCTTGGGCGGAAACGACCTGCTCCTTTTTCTGATGTTCTCACATTCTATTATTGGAAAATTCGTCATTGTTATATTCATGGAAGTTCTATTATTGAACATTGCACTCAGGGAGACCAGAGTATTTTCCGGGCCAGCTCTGGGTGAGGTTTGGCTGTATTCACAGGAAACCTGAGTCTACAACATGACTGACAAAGGAAGCACAGCTGCAGAGAGGTAAAGCTCTCTAAAGAGAGATGGCTACCCTCTTTCTTACCTAGCTTTGGATCTCCAACTACATTTTCGAAACCACCCAAAACTGTACGACAGCCTTGACGTGTTGAATACTCCCCTCTGTCTCTGTGCAACAGGTTATAGGAGAAAGTGGTCTCCAACTGCTTCTGTCTAACGGGTTTGAGAGGCTGAGTGGAACATAGGAACACAGGACAAAAGAGCAGGAGTGGGTTATTGGACACTTTCGGTCTTCTCCATCTGTCACTAAGATCGCAGCTGATCAGGTTGTGGTCTCAGCCCCACTTTCCTGTTGGCACCCCATTATTTGAGACCAACTTCTCTGTCAAGTACGTAGCTAATTGAGTTTTAATAAATGTAAACAGAGCGGAACCCCAAACGTCTGAGGAAGAGAATTCCCCCTCGAAAGATGCTTTTAGAATTTCTCTTCTTCTGTCTTATAGAGTCGTGCAGCATGGAAATTTATCCTAATTTGATCTACTTTAATTTCCCAACATTTGTCCCGTATCCCTCTGAATTCTCCCTGTTAACATGCCCATCCAGATATCTTTTTAATATTGTATATCTCACAGCCTCCATCCGTTTCTTTAACAGGTCGCTCCATGCACACACCACTGGATGCATGAAAATGTTTATCCTAAGGGCTCTTTCAAATCTTTCACCTCTTATCTAAAACCTTTCCCTATTCTGGGAAAAAGAGCTTGGCTATTCATTCTATCCATGTCCCTCATGATCTTATAAACTTCTGTAATTTCACCCATTGGCCTCCAATGCGCCAGAGAAAAATAAACTGTCTGTAAGGCCTCCCCTGTCCCTCAAACTATCCATTCCTGGCAATATCGTTGTAAATCTTTTCTGCATCCTCTCAAGTTTAGCAACATCCTTCCTATAGCAGAGCAAAATGAATTGCATGCAGTATTCTGAATGTGGCCTTACCAACATCTGTACGGATGCAACATGTCATCCCAACTCCAATAATTAATACCCTGAGCAGTGAAGGGAAGTGTGTTCTTCACCAGCTTGTCTACCTGTGAATCAATTTTCAAATTACTGTGAGCCTGCACCCCGAGGTCTCTTTTTTCAGCAGCATTCCTCAGGACTCGAGCATTAATTGCTTATGTCCTGCCATGCTTTACAATACCAAAATGCATCAACTCACATTTAACTAAATTAAACTTCGTATGTCACTTCTTGGCCCATTGGTCTATCCAATCAAGGTCCCGTTTTACTCTGAGCTAATCTTCTTCACTGAACACTATAACATCTATTTTTGATGTCACCTTCAAACGTACTAAACAGGCACGTATTCATATCCAAATCATTTATATAAATGACGAAAAGCAGAGGACTCAACTCGGACGTTTGCAGCAGACGGCTGGTCACAGTCCTCGATTCAGAAAAGCAATCTTCTAGAAAACATTCTCTGTCTCCTACTTTCAATCCAATTTTGCAATAAATTGCCTAGCTCATTCTGGATCTGTTTATTATCTAACCCTATTAACTTCTCTGCCAGGCTTAATTTTGTCAAGCTCATTGCTAAAGTCCATATAGACAACATAGAAAACTGTGCCTTCATCCATCTTTATTGTCACACCGTAAAAACACAGTTCAGATAGTGAGACCGATTTCCCACTTACACAACCATGTTGACTATCCCCAATCAATCCTTGCCTTTTCAAATACATGCAAATCTTATCCCTCAGAATTCCCTCCAACACCTTACCCATCATTGACTTCAGGCTCATATAAATACCTGTTTTCCTTTCGGGCCACTGTTTCCTTTATTAGTCATACTTCTTCAGTCGTCATAGAAGTATTAATTGTAACCACGTTGTGGTATAACTAATAACATACATAACAGACTGTGTCAGGTTCCGTGTTAAGGCTGGTTTCTTTAATATGTTGACGTTAATAAGTTTATAACCAAAACAAGTTACTCAAACTATGATGGAAGGATGAATTACAAACAGTGTTGTTATTGCAAATATGTACATTTATTTACTTTTTAAAAAATACTGACACATGCACAAATGCACACACACACAAAAACACACACGTACAGGCACACACATACACGTTTGATTGCAAAGTGAAAAACAAAGTTTATGCAGAGTATTAATTTGAAAGAAATTTGCCTAAATTTCAGATGAACTCATGACAGAAGGGAAAATGAGAGATTGTTCGAATATTATTAAGTTTCTGAATTTATTGTGCTCCTTTATTGCTGGCAATGTCATTTATTCCCAGAACAATTAGATTTGACAAAATTCCCTTTGCTTTATGTAGTGGAGGGATTCCAGTTAATCCTCGTCAGGAGTCCTCTGTCAGTGCTAAAGATAACTGAGGGGTTTTCAAAACACACTCATTATTGTGAGGAAGAACGAGGAAAGAGAAAGGGAGCAATCGGCCGTTCCTTCTCAGGAAGGTTACATTCCTTCCCTCGCTGAGTTGAATCACACAATCATGTTAGCTAGCCCCAAACTAGACCACGTGAGGTCTCCTTTATCATTGTCCGAATTGTATTCTATCACATTCCTTGCTCCATGTAGGTATATTGTTGTTGCTGTCATGCACAGATTCGTTTGCATCGCAACAAATGGCCCCATTGGATTGAACATATGTTTATATGTGCACGAATAATTTAAAAATAACATGTTTATCATCCTCAGAATATCTATATTTCAATGAATGCACCTTATTCTTAAATTATTCCCCCAGTTTTGTTCTCCAATACAAGAGAAAGCATCTATCAGCTATCACTAGCTATACTCTCATAAATATATAATTAATAGCAACATCTCTCATTCGCATGCCCAACCTGTTCATCATCCATAATTCCTTCATTCTAAAACGAATAAAGAGAAACGAATTTGAAAATATTCGAAGTCAGATATGTTTTATTTTCATTTCAAGGAATTGGAACTACATAAATTGTGTCAGATGTGATCGCAGCAATACACTGTAGAGGTAGAAAAAAGTCCCTAGCGCCATACCAGTTTCCTTTGCAATAAACAGCAACATTCTCTTTGCTTTCCAAATCAACCTCTACATCTTCAGAGGAAATTAATGTGATTCATGTAACAGGACACACAAATCCTTCTGTGCCACTGATATCTGTGTTCTCTCTCCAGCTTTACCATTTACTGTTGTTTTATCATTTCCCTAAAGCACAAACCTCCCATCACCCAGTTTGTACTTTTTGTTGCTAACGGTTTGCTCACTAACGTTTCCTATCTGTATTCCATTACTGATGGTCTGCCTCCACTTGACCTTTTATTGGATGACTATTCTGATGTATTAGCAAATTGAAAACCAATCTATTCAGCCCATTCATCAAAATCATTATTCTAGCTAGTAAATCGTTCATGACCTCACACTGATCCGTGAGAAATTTGACTCGTTCCAGCTTTCCAACCTGAAAATCAATAATTTTCCCTATTTCGTATTTTCTGCTTGCTAAGCAGGACTCCCCTGATCCTGTGTCACAGCCGAGGAATGTTGCTATGTGTGCTATGTGTTGGTTGTCAAGATGTATCTGAGCATAGAAATACTCCATTACGCCATTTGCTACCCGATCATTAGCTAGATGCAGTATTGTTAATGATCCCGATCCTTGAGACTTCTGAAGACGAGCATAGAATATAGATAAAAATTCGAATAGAACACTGCACAGTTAAACATGTTGTCTTTGAGATGCCGCAATTAATCTACTATGACCTATCAATCAGGTGTTCAATTTTCAACAGAAACGTATTAAGGAGGATGGAAAGTTTCCCATTATCCTGGTTAACGTGTCCCATTAACAACATAACCAATAAAGATAATCTTCATCAGTGTAACGACACGGCGGTGAATCTTTCTGTTAATTAAACTAAGCACCAAAAAAACTCATCTCGCCTCATAACCTGATAAAATATGAGTGACAGAGAACTCCGAAATTCCACTATTTAAATAAAATTATCCCAATTTATTCTTTAACTCTGAAGTGAACTTTAAACAACAAATTTTCACTCATAAATCATCCCTTTCTGTCAACTGCTTATTATCTGCCTCCAACTCTATAACATGTTGTTCTGATAAAATCCTTCTGAGAGTTACATCAACTTTATTTCAAAACCATGCAGCGGCGGTATTTGTCAGTGTGTGTCTTCTTTCGGCTGAAGATCTTCCTGGGTTTTCTCTTTTTTTACTGTGAATATATTTCATATGAAAAAGGTACATTTGAAAGAGAGTGTTTTTGAATGGCAGTCTCTCTCGACTAATCCGTGTCAATGACAATTAGTCTTTGTTTGACTATCAAATTGCCTGTTTTTTTTTAACGCCCAAAAATTGGATCATCTCATTGTTTTGAAGTCAGTACATTCAAACTCGATTGGGCTTTAGTATTCTGGGACCTAATTTAAACTGATTGGTTCCATTTCATAGCCAACTGGTTTGTTCAACGTCCCCAATACAGTCAACATACCCTAGTATTGGGTATAAGTCATATTTTGTTACAGCATTGACCATTCAATAGTACACACAAAATAATTCAGCCCCCTCAGTTTGGGAACTACCACGATTGGTGAACTCCACTCAGTGTGACTCGGCTCAATCAACGTCGATTCTCCTGCTCTTTGGATGCTGCCTGACCTGCTGCGCTTTTCCACCAACACATTTTCACCTCAATTATAACTTTATTGAGCATCACATCCACTTCCTTCTGGACCTGTGCGACTCTGAAAGCATTATGATTAAAGGGGTGCTGTTTTATTGGAACAGCTTTCCCTACTTCTACCTCATGCACAATTGTATGAGTCCTCCACATCTTTTTTTCCTGCATATGTGTTCATATTGCTGCAACAAACCTTTCAACTGCGCTCTGTGCTCCTGAAACAGGTAGTTCACTAACCTATTCCATTACTCGTGGACTTCCTTATTGTTTAACAGATTTTGAATTATATCAAACTCCACGACATCTGGTATTGTTTTTTCACTTTGCAGGCTAGTAACTCACACCTGTTACTGAAGTTCCCGCTCTCTATTACAATAAGGTTTCATGACATACCAGAAACTGTTCTTTTTTGTCCGAAGTCCTCACCTGTAGTGTACCTAAATCAACTTTTTTCTCATGATGATAGCAACCACTTAACTTGGTTTTCAGGTTTTCTCCTACCATTGCGAGCAATATTAATACATCAATCCCACGGGAAATCGTCGGAAATTCTGAGTTTTTATTTACTACGTGCTTTTTTATATCCTGAGACCTCTTCAGATGCGGTTCAGCTAATTCATCTACATGATTTAATATCTCCTTCTCGTCAGATACATAATGAAAGCGTGAGATCTTCGACTTCAATCCTGTCAATTTCACGCTAATTCATTTCAAAGTCCCTCTCATTTCATGTCCGATCACTAACTCAAAGGGAGCAAATTGAGTAGGTCATTTGGAGCATCTCTAATGGCAAACAATGCAAATGGAACTAATTATCATAATAATTCGGGTAATCTTGCCAGTATGCTCATAACACGGTCTTCATGGTCCGATGCCAGCTTTCTAAAGCTCCCTGAGATTCAGGATGAAATGTACTTGTTTTAAAGTGCTACATGCCATAGCTATCCATGGCGTCCTTAAACAGCCTAGCAGTAAAATTAGACCCTTGGTCTGATTGAATCACTATGGGTAGCCCGTACGACGTGAAGGAAGATACTAACTCGTCCTCCGCCCTTATTACCTTAATATTCCGTAATGAACTTGCCTCTGGACATCTGGTAGAAACATCCATTTTGGTTAGCAAATACTGGTTCCTCCTTTTAGATTTAGGAAGGGGATCTTCACAATTAATCATAACCTGCGTGAAAGGTTTTTCAAATGCGGGAATTGGCAACAAAGGTGCTCGTTATATTACTGCCTGTGCTTTCCTACCATTTGATATGCATGACACGTACAGAAAAAGGTAACCGCATCCTTGTATATTCCAATCCGGTAGAAAACGTCTTGTACCTTTGCCTAGGTGATACTTACACCTAAGTGATCTCCTCCTCGTAATTCATGTGCTACCCGTAACACTTCCTATCTGTATGCTACAGACAACACGATCTGGTGCACTTCTGCCCATTTCTTCTCTGCACTAACCTTCCATAGACTCATTTTCCGAGTGTGTATACGTATATGGCAGTCTCTTCTTTCTCTTGCAGGGTTCTTTAGCCTTTCAGGACTAATCACTTCTACATGACCTTCTGCCTGTTGGTTTTTGCAGCACGATTGCATGAAACAGGGCATCTGCTATCTGATCATTAGCTCCTTCATCTTTCTGTTTATATTTTGCTTCTTACTGTGACTGATGATAGTGGGATCTTGCTACTGCGCAGTCTGGAAAGTTTCCAGAGTATTTATCTTTTAACTCCTCAGTTCCCTGCTCTTCCTTTGGCTTAACCACAACAATGAGTGTCAATCCCACCTCAGATACTGATAAATCGTTCCCAGGTTTAATAAACCCTGTATTTCTGGAAATGACACTCATTCAATCACTCCCACTGTTTCTTCTCCAATCTTAATTTGGCATTCCAACTTGATCTTACATAGGACAACGCTAAACTTCTGCCCATCTATTGCACAATTAACACTCTCTCGAGTAACAGGTCAGTAAGAGTGCAAATACTTTCACATCGTACTATTAGAAACTGATTAGATTCTGTATCTCTCAAAATTAATACTTCTTTCTCTTCTCTACCTGTTCTTTCTGAGTAAACTTTACTCGCAGAGGGGAATACATTACAGAGATCAAGCACCAACTCCACACCCAGCCCTGCCTAATCTGTTCATTCTCCTGCAGCGCCTGAACTTTTCTTAGGGTTTCCTTTTTTACTTTCATAAATGCCTTAGCCTCTTTTTCAACGTCTTTTCCCACAGTGCCTGTCTTTAACGACTGGCACTGTGTGTATACGTGTCCCATTTTGCTACAGTCTATTTGGCTTCCTTTTGTGCTCTACTCTTTATTTTGCACGTTAGAATCTCCCCTTCGCCCAATTTCAATTCCTCAAAAAATGACATACTTACTAGAAGCTCAACTTTTCCTGATGCACCAATGCCTATTCATCTGCCATATTTGCTGCTTTTCGAAATGTTTGAAGTTTCTGTTCACCCATATGAAATCCAATCATCTCTGGAAGTGAGATTTTAAGCTGCTCCAGCAGAATAATCTCTCTTGGAGTTTTGTAGGTCTTATCTGTTTTTAAGGCCTGCATTCATTTATTAAAGCTATCATTTTAATTCTTTTGAGCTCAAGATAAGTTTGAAATGGTTCCTTCTTTCTGTTTCTGAACCGTTGATTTCAACTTCTGGTACTAATTCATAAGCACTCGAAATAGCCTGTTTGACATCTACATGATTTCTTTAGCCCTCATCTGACAGCGCTGCAAATATGTCACGAGCTCTGCCTATCAGCTTAGATTGAACTAGCATTGCCCACAAGTTCTCTAAGCCCTCCATCTGCCTAGCCAGTTTTTCAAATGAAATGAAGAAGCATCCGACATCTATTTTTCATCATAATGTAGGAGTAAGTGAGGATTGCAGATGCTGGAGATCAGAGCTTAAAAATGTGTTGCTGGAAAAGCGCAGCAGTTCAGGCAGCATCAAAGGAGAAGGAGAATCGACGTTTCGGGCAAAAGCCTTGAATGCTTATGCCCGAAACGTCGATTCTCCTTCTCCTTTGATGCTGCCTGACCTGCTGCGCTTTTCCAGCAGCACATTTTTAAGCTCATCAAAATGTAGTAATGTTTTAACATATTTTTGTATCAGTACCTTTTCTCTTCATTTTCATATTATTAATTTGATTTTCCTGACTAATTTTCAACTTCTAAAGTTCAAGATCTCTCTACCTTGCTCTTTCTTATCACTCTTTCTCTCCTTTGTCCTTCTCTTTGTTCGTCCCTTTCTTCTCTCTATTTGTTTAGCTAAGAACCTTGTCTCCATTTTGCTTTCCCCTCTTTTTCTTTCTTATCTCTTGCTCTTTCTTTTTTCTCTCTCTCCTTTTCTCCTCTCACTTTCTCTCAGATTTTTCCCTGTCCTTATCGTCAAGCTCCATTTTCCTCAATTGTAATTTAAGTTGATCTACCTCTAGTGCACTTGTGTGTTTCACTGACAAAACTAAGTGAGTGACTAACTCCCTTACAATTTCAGCTTTACCTTTGAAACTAATTAAAACGAATTCTAACCTATTTGATGATTCTAAAGATTTGACTCTTTACTGTCTTTATAAACTTTCCTTGCTAATTTGCGAATCATCTTCAAATCTCTGGACCTCTAGCAATTTTAATAGCCGGTTCTCTCACGTTTAACTTAACCAACAACAGGCAAATAAAATTAAATAAATTGCCTCACATACGTTTTATTTTAAAGATTTGTTTTAAAGACCTCTCTTCTGAGGCCAAGAGAGTGTCATTGTGTCATGTAAAATACCAAGAGACTGTCAGACGTTCCACATTCACGCACACACACAAATAACATACTAATGTAGACACACCGAGGCGCGTATTTACGTTGACAACGGAAACCTGTGAGTATTTATCTTCCTTCGTGGCGAGTCTGTCACTATTTTACGCACTCTGAATAATGTGTGTCAGCATTTCTGTATATCATTCGGCAGTGTGTCATTATTTGACTGGATCTGCAGGGAGTATGCCAATGTTTCTGACGCTCTGTAGCGAGTATGTAAGTATTTCACTTGTTCACACCAGTGAGTATGTTAGTATGTCAAGTTGTTCCGTGTGGAGTGTAACTGTAGTAAATGTTCACTGCTTGCAGGTATCAAACCTGGAAGTATTTAAAATTATGTGGAGGATGTTGTGGAACTCCAACAGAGCAGCAAGCAGTTGGTGCATTGTTCAAGTGTTTGGAAAATGAGGATCAATGCAAAGAAATGGGAGATGATGTCCTTTGCTAGAAAGACATTAAAAGACATTACTAAATAGGCTATACTATTGTAAATGGACTGCAGCAGCAGAGGGTTCTGTGTGGAAATAAGCACAGATTATTAAAGGTGTCAGGACAAGTGGGCAGCCACGGCTTCTTCATTCAGTAGCAGTCAGACATTCCCATCGTCTTCTGGACTCCACGTAGGAAAAGAAGGGAGTTCATCCCGGATAAAAGCTGTCTCTTTCACAGGCGGTTCAAATTCCCCTCCCGCTCCCCACTCCCCACCTCTGACCAAACACTTCAAAGTCTCCCGTGTGCACAGAGAGCAATGGGACCACAAGAAACATCATGGAGCAGGCCATCAGGGAGATGAGCCGTGATTAGAGTGGTGCTGGAAAAGCACAACTGTTCAGGCAGCATCTGAGAAGCAAGAAAACTTGACCTTTGGAGCTTAAGCCCTTCATCAGGGCGGAAGACAGGGAGCCTCCAGGGTTGAGAGATAAATGGGAGGGGTCTGTGGCTAGGGACAAGGTAGCAAAGAATACAATGGATGGATGGGGGATGAAAGTGATAGGTCAGAGAGAAGGGTGGGGGAAGGTGGCAAAGAGTACAACGGGTGGATGGGGGTAGAGATGAAGGTGATAGGTCAGAGAGAAGGGTGGAGGTGATAGATGGGAAGGAGGATTCGAATCCTCCTTTTTTCTCCCGACGAAAGGGGTAGACATGGGCACCCGTATGGGCCTCAGATATACCTGTCTCTTTGTCGGCTATGTAGAACAGTCAACCTTATGTTGTTACTCCGACAACACTCCCCACCTCTTCCTCCACTACATTGATGACTGCATCAGCGCCACCTTGTGCGCCCGCGAGGAGGTTGAGCAGTTCATCAACCTCAACAACACATTCCACCCCGACCTTAAATTCGCTTGGATCACCTCGGATACCTCCCATCCCCTCCTGGACCTCTCCATCTCCATCAATGACGACCGACTTGACACTGACATTTTTTACAAACCCACTGACTCCAATAGCTACCCGGAATTACACCTCTTCCCACCCTACCTCCTGCAAAAATGCTATCCCGTAATCCCAATTCCTCCGGCTCCACCGTATCTGCTCCCAGGAGGACCAGTTCCACCACAGAACACACCAGATGGTCTCCTTCTTTAAAGTCCGCAATTTCTCTTCCCACGTGGTTGAAAATGCCCTCCAACGCATCTCATCCACATCCCACACATCCACCTGCAAACGACACTCCTCCAAATATAACAAGGACAGTATCCCCCTAGTCCTCACCTTCCACCTTACCAACCTTCGCATAATCGTGGGCTGCACGGTGGTACAGTGGTTAGCACTGCTGCCTCACAGCGCCAGAGATCCGGGTTCAATTCCCGCCTCAGGCGACTGACTGTGTGGAGTTTGCACGTTCTCCCCGTGTCTGCGTGGTTTTCTCCGGGTGCTCCGGTTTCCTCTCACAATCCAAAGATGTGCAGGTAAGGTGAATTGGCCATGCTAAATTGCCTCTAGTGTTAGGTAAAGGGTAAATGTAGGGGCATGTGTGGGTTGCGCTTCAGCGGGGCGGTGTGGAATTGTTGGGCCGAAGGGCCTGTTTCCACACTGTAAGTAATCTAATCTAATCCGCATCATTTGCTGACATTTCCACGACCTCCAAACGGACCCCCCCCACCAGGGATATATTTCCCTCCCCACCCTTTTCCGCATTCTGCAAAGACCGTTCCCGCCGTGACTACTGGGTCAGGTCCACGCCCCCAACAACCTACCCTCTCCTACTGGCACCTTCCACTGCCACCGCAGGAATTGCAAATCCTGCGCCCACATCTCCCTCTTCTTGTCCATTAAAGGTCCCAAAGCAACCTTCCACATCCATCAAAGTTTCACCTGCACATCCACAAATGTCATTTATTGTATCTGTTGCTCCCGATGTGGTGTCCTTTATATTGGGGGACTGGACGCCCTCTCGCAGAGCGTTTTAGGTAACATCTATGGGACACACGCACCAATCAACCCCACCGCTCTGTGGCCCAACATTTCAACTCTCCCTCCCACTCTGTTGAGTACATGCAGGAACTGGGCCTCTTCCACCGCCACTCCCTCATCACCCAACACCTGGATGAAGAACGCCTCATCTGCAACCTCGGAATACTTCAACTCCAGGGCATCATGTGGACTTCACCAGTTTCCTCATTTCCCCTACCCCACCAGTTCCAACCTTGCTGCTCAGCACCAGGCTCATGAACTGTCCTACCTGTCAATCTTCCTTCAGCTCCGCCCTCCTCTCTGCCCATATCACTTTCTTCCCGACCCCTATCCACCCAATGTATTCTTTGCTCCCTTCTCCCCAGCCCAATCCCCTTCCCATTTATCTCTCAAACCTGGAGGCTCCCTGCCTTCCGTCCTGAAGAAGGGCGATTTTCCTGCTCCTCGGATGCTGCCTGACTGGCTGTGCTTTTCCAGCACCACTATAATCTAGACTATAATTCCCTACATCTGCAGTCCTCGCGTTTGCGTCACAGAGATGAAGCAACACTTCCAATGTCTGAAACGATCAGAGTGAACTCTCCAGTATAAACTGTAACAGTAAGTCATATACTCTCTCTCGATTTCCGTGGTGTATGTCTATTCATTCTTCCTGAAAAATTCACAGATTCACAGTTCCCAACATTGTACTCCTTCATCCAAATTGCCCATTGATTATCCATTTAGCGATTCTCTACCTCCTCTAGATAATTTCAGTTCCCACCGACCTTAACAATCATCGACAAACATCATTAGAATATATTTCTTCCATTTGTCTCAACAATTGTTATAAATTGCAAATAGTTGAGCAACCAACACTGGTCAGTCTCCCAATACCGTGGTATTGTCCGTTAAATTGGTAAAGACTAATTTATCCGAGTTAGTGGTATCTTCAAACGTGGCTGACACTTTTCCTTTGCCAGCACTGTGTGCTGGGAGCTCCGAACGATACTATTAGGGACAGATACCTTTGTGATAGGTAGTTTTCTGAGAATATTTCCCTCTTGTTGGTTCAACCATCACTCCCCACAGTCTGGTAACTGAGGCTTTGCTCTGTTCAATCAGTGGTGGGACTGTGGAGACTCTCTTGGTGATGGGCATTGACTCACTTGTCACCCTCAGTGCTTCCTCCGATTTGTTTCCAACATTGAGGGAAACTGATTTGTCACCGAGGGCTGATGTAGAGGGCAGTAGATGTCCATCAACAGCCGAATTCTTCCACCATCTTTGACTTGCGAAAATGCGATTTCTCGTGTTCTGGAAACAAAGTTTTGGAATTCCAGGGTAACTCCATACCTGACTGCATAACACGGTACCACCACCACTGGTGGATCTGTCCTGCCGGAAGGACAAGATGTAACCAGGGATGGTGATGGGACTTCATGAAATATTAGAGTGCCGGTCTGACTCTGTGAGCATGACAATGTCAGAATCTTTCCTGACCAGTCAAAATGAGAAAAAAGACAAGAATGGAGAAGGGCACAGTTGTTTAACAAACTGAGTGAAAGACATTATATCGGAATGTGTGTTGTATTTTTAAGAAATATTGAGGAATTCCCTGCATACGTTAAGGTACGTGGATGTGATTTAATGGCATTAGAGAGACCTGGCTGCAGGGGCCTGATACTGGGAACTGAATATCCAGAATATTTAATATTTAGAAATAGTAAGCAAGAATGAAAAGGGATTGATGTAGATCTAAGAATAATGGTTTGATACTTGCATGCTTTTGAAGGTAAATTATCAAGGTATCAGCTTAATCTTATTTTTTTTTGTGTGCAATATATCAGTTGAGTTGGGTTTAGGGAGAGCTTCCCAAAATGAAGCTGAGTGGATCTCAACAAACTTAATGGGCAGAAGCGGTTTTGTGACATTAATCTTTCAGACTCTATCATATTCTGTACCCGATATTCCCCAAAGTATTCTAACACAGACACTGCCTGAAACATTCTGTACCCATTCTCCGGCACTTTCTATACCCGAAATCCTCCAGAATGTTATATAACCCACATTCATTGGAATATTCTATAACCGACATTCTCTTGAACATTTTGTAACCAAAATTCTCCAGAACCTTCTATAACCGACATTCCACAGAAAATAGAGTAACCGACATTCTCAAGAACATTCTATACCCGACATTCTCCCAAAAATCCTCGATCCAACATTCCCCACAACATTCTAAACCGGCCTTCTCTGGAACATTCTGTACCCAACATTCCCTAGAACATCTTATACCTGACATTCTCCACAGCATTTTATACACCTCATTCTCCGAGTTCATTGTATACCGGATATTCTCCAAGAACATTTTACACACGACTTTCCCTGGAACATTCTGTAACTGATATTCTCCGAAATATCTGATACCCAATATGCCTCAGAACATTCTGGAACTGACATCCTCCAGAGTATTCCATAACAGACATTATTTGTGAACGGCCGGACGTCAGTTAATTAAAGAAACACAAGATCCCGAGAGAAGAGCACCCATTCCAGGGAGAAGGAGACACCGCTTTCTTACTCCCGTCAGGTAGTTAAAAGGATAAATAAGTTTTCCTTGTGTTTATATTTCTTCACGACAGAGGATCCAATACAATCTAGAGTAAAGGATAGAAATTTCCAACTTCCCGTTTGTTTTGAAAGAAGTGGCGATGAATCCTTCAGGACGACAAAGTTTTCACTCTCCACATTACGATTTCTAAAGAAGTGACCCGTGTCTACTCTTCAGTAATTGCATTTACAGGAATGTTCTAAAAAGCAGTTGTGCTTATGGATGTGTATCTGTGTGTTTGGAGAGGGAGGATTTCTTGTGTTTTAAATCACATTTTAATAAGTAATTCACATCGTCCCATTTGTTACGTCAATTACATCATCTCTGTCCTCAATAAAACTGATAGCTCTGCTTCCAGGCGGATGTATAATGTGTTGTTTTCCTTCCTCACAGTTAACGTACTAACGATCTACGTCCTGCTTTATAAAGATTGTGGATTGTCTCCATGTGTGAGTCGTTACTTGGGAGCCATGGCAGTGGCGGACCTACTGGTCATTATCATCGACGTGATTATGAGACACATTCCATTTGTTTATAAGGAACAGTTTTATTTCCTGAAGTCCATCCCCGTGTGTAATATCCACGCTGTGCTGCTTTATACAGCCACTGACTGTTCTGTCTGGTTCACCGTCACTTTCACCTTCGATCGATTTGTGGCCATTTGTTGCCCGAAGCTGAAAAGCAAATATTGCAGTGTGAAAACGGCGACTGTGATTCTGGTAACAGTGATTGTGTTGAGCTTTTTAAAGAACATTTTCTGGTATTTTATGCTTTCAGCTCAGTATCGGTTTGGGAATTCCCCCTGGTTTTGTAAGGCAACAGACGATGTTTATAACTCTCGTGTCTGGGTCACAATCGAGTTCCTCCACCACTTTCTAACCCCGGTTCTTCCATGTCTCTTGATTCTGCTGCTCAATGCTTTCACCATCAGACACATTTTAGTAACCAGTAGAGCCCGCAGGAGACTCAGGGCTCACACCAATGTGGACGCTCAGTGTGACAGAGAAATGCAAAATCGAAAAAAATCTATTATTTTACTGTTTGTGATCTCGGCCAATTTTATCCTATTATGGACAACATTAATGGTGTTTGTTGTGTGGAAACGGATGTGGTATTTGGGGTATAGGTCTGTATATCTGTCTTGGTTTGTGCTTCGATTGGGCTTCACGCTGCAGCTCCTCAGCTGCTGCACAAACACAGTGATTTATGCCGTGACACAGACTAAGTTCAGACAGCAGCTGACGGACGTGCTGAAATATCCCTTTATCCGAATTCATCAATCAATCAAAATCACTCATTAATCAATCCAACTAAGATTTTCTTACTTCAGTTTAATGGTTCAGTAACGACTCAGTCTGTCGCTATAGTAACAGATTGGGGGTCGTACTGATTTGTCCAAACTTATTCCACATGAGATAACGGGGACACATTTCAATGTTTCCGTCAACTCAGGGGCCAGTGAGAAAAGGCATCATCCCACTTACTGTTTCTATCACATCAATTTGTAATTTAAAAAGATGTTAATTGAAAGGGGCAATGCAGCAGAGTCAACTAAATTGTCGTTTGTCTTTGTGGTGAAAAGCTGAGCTGGAGAAAGACAAACACAGCCTCAACTCCTGATCCTCAGAGAAGCAGCCTGAGCTCAGGAGTTGGTTTAAAGTCACTGTGTACTTGCTTTCACCTCTGGTGTTACACACTCTCCCCATTCTACTACACTCGCTCTCCATCTTGCTCTCTCTCTCACTCTCTCTCTGTCTCTCCCTCTCTCTCTCTCTCTACTTCTAAATCTCCCTCACTCTTAATTGCCTAACACTTCGGTTTCCTTCCATGGTAAAAGGTTTGCAAGCCGTTACTAGGAGAACAGAGTTGGCATGGTTCACATTTCGTTGCGAGGGGATCAGAGTGGGGATGAGTTCATACATCCATCCTAGGGGAACAGAGCTGGAATAAGTTCACAGGTAGTTGTGAGGTCAATAGAGTTGAGATAACTCACAGGCCATTTCTGGGTGAACAAAGTGGGGAAGCATCGGTACAATGTTGCTGGTGAAATGGAATTGGAGCAGAGTAACAGGCTGTTGCTGGGAAAACAGAGTGGAAATTTGTTCACAGGCCCTTGCTGGGAGAACATTCAGTTCCAAGGAGAATGGAGTGGAATGGGCTTCCAGGTTGTTACGGGAGAACATACTGGAGATTGAATCACAGGCTATTTCTTGGAGAAACAATTGGGAATGGGTTCACAAGCAGTTGCTTAGGGAGCAGAGTGGGGAGGGTTCACTCTCCGTTTCGAGGAGAACAGCTTGGGTTTTGATGTATAGTATGTTGCGAGGGAAACGCCGTGAGGATGGGTTAAATGGGCCATTCAGAGCTGAGCGGAGTGGGAATGTGTTCAGAGGCAGTTGCTCAGGGAACAGAATGGGAATGGGTTGATGGGCTGTTTCTTAGGAAACAACTAGGGGATGGGTTCACAGGCTGTTGCTAGGAGAATAGAATTAAGATAGTTTACTAGACCGTTTATGGGAGAACAGATTTGGGAAAGTTTCACAGACCGTTGCAACAGAAGAGTGTGGTAATGAATTTGCAGGCTTTTGCGAGCGAAATAGGGTAAGACTGGGGTCACAGGCCATTGCTCGGGCAATAGTGTGGGAATGCATTCACAGGAAGTTGCTAGGAGAACACATTCGGGTTGGGTTTAGAGGCCAGAGTTAAGAGATCAGAGTTGGAATGGATTCACATGCCATTGCTCAGGGAACAGTGTGAGGATTGGTTCACAGACAGTTGCTAGAGGAACAAAGTAGGAATGGGTTCACAGGCCGATTCCAAGGAAACAGAGTCGGATTGAGGTCACAGCAAGGAGAGTGGAATGGGGATGAGTTCACAGGGTGTTCCTATGAGAATGGGAATCAGAGTGAGAATGGATTCTCAGACTGTTGGTAGAGGAACAGAGCCAGGCTGGAGTCACAGGCAGTTGCTCAGGGACAGAGTTGTTATGGGGTCACAGACCATTGCTATGGTAACAAAATTGAGATAGATCAACGGGTCGTTGCTGGGATAGAATGTTGGGGATCGGTTCACATCCCATTGTTAGGAGAACAGATTTGGAATTTATTCCTATGCTGTTGCTGGGAAAATATTCTGGGAATGTGTTCACAGTGCATTGCGAGGAGAACAGATTGGTGATAGGATGACCAGTCGTTGCTCGTAGAATAGTGTGGGGATGCATTCACGTACAGTTGATAAGGGAACAGAATGGGAATTGGTTTACAGGCCGTTGCTAGGGAAACAGTGTTGGGATGGGGTCACAGGTTGTTGCTAAGGGAACAGTGTTCACTTTATTTTCCACTGGCCGTATCTTGGAGAATATTTTGTGGATGGTTTCACAGCCTGTTGCAAGGAGAACTTAGTGGGAATGGATTTGCAGGCAATTGCTAGGGGAACAGAGTGGGAATGGGGCCCAGGTCATCCCTAGGCGAACAGAGTGGGGATGGATTCATAGGGCATTGCTAGGGAAGCAGATGGGGATAATGTCACCGGTCATTTCTTGGGGAAAGAGTGGGGACGGGTTCACATGTCATTTCGAGGAGAATAGTTGGGAATTGCATTCAGAGGCTTCTGCTCAACAGAGAGGCAATAGAGTCACAGACGTTTCCCTGTCGGAAAAGAGCCAGGATGGGTTCACAGTCTGTTGCAAGGCGAACAGAGTGGAACTTTTTCAGAGGCTTTTGATGGGAGAACAGACTTGGCATTTGTAAACAGGCCGTTGGGATCGGTTCATTCTATGTTGTAAGGAGAAAAGAGTAATAATGGTTTCACAGTTTGTTGCTAGGAGAACAGAGAGAGGATGTCTTCACAGGCCTTTGCGAAGGGAATAGAGAGAGAATGTGGTCACAGGCCGATTCTAGGAAAACAGAGTGGGAATGTGTTCAGAGGCCGTTGCTGGGGTAGCAATGTGGTGATGGGTTGGTAGGTGATTGCTCGGAGAACAGAGTGTGCATGACTTTGTAGGCCGTTGCGAGGTGAATGAAGTCAGGTGTGGCTTTGTTAGTGAAGTACAGTATAACGGTGGCCAAAAGAACTTTTGACGAGGATGCGTCTACCGAGGTGGATGGGCTGAAGTCAGAAACACGAGACGAGAGTTCATACTGTTAGGAGTTTTGTTACAGTCCTTCACAAAGTTCCAGGGATGTGGGAGTGAGGATTTACAAAAGGATTCTGGGTGGGTGTGAAAGGAACAGGGTGGTCATCATGGAGAATTTAACTTCCCCAACTTTGATTGGAAATGCTATAATTCTAATTCGGAGATGCCGGTGTTGGACTGGGGTATTACAATCACCTGATGAAGGAGCGTCGCTCCGAAAGCTAGTGTGCTTCCAATTAAACCGTTGGACTATAACCTGGTGTTGTGTGATTTTTAACTATAATTCTAGTACGTCAGATGGATCGGTTTTTGTCCAATGTGTGTCTAAAGTCCAACAGGAGGATCTGGTCGTTTGTAATGTACCACGCCATGTGTTTGACTTAGTGGTAGGACAGCACCTTGGCGAGAATGATCCCAATTCGGTTATGTTTAGTTTAGCGATGTAAAGGGACAGGACATGCAACAGGATAAGAGTTATAGATGCGGAAGGGCAAATATAATGCGATTAGGCAAGACTTAGGAGGCATAGAATGGGGTTGGAAATGCAGGGGATGGGGAAAATCGAAGTGTAGAGCTAGCTTAAGGAACAGATATTGCGTGCCCTTGATCGTTATGCCCCTGTCAGGCAGGCAGGAAGTAATAAAGTAAGGGAACCATGGTTTACTAAAGACATTGTACCTCTTCTTAAGTTAAAGAGGGAGGCTTATGTGACGTTGAGATGAGGTGGTTCAGATTAGGCGACGGAGAGTTACAGAATAGATGGGAAGTATTTAAAGAAAGAGTTAAGAAAAGCAGGGAGGGGACATGAACAGTCTTTCGCTGCTGGGATAAAAGAGAACCCTGAAGCTTATGTGATGAATAAAAGGATGGCTAGGATATGAATAGAGCCAGTCAAAGATATAAATGGGAGGTCATGTGTGGACCCTGTGGAGATCGGAGAGGTGTTAAACGAATATTTCTCATCTGCAATCACTCAGGAAAAGGAGAATATTGTAGAGAAGAAGACTGAGATGCGGACTATTACACAAGAAAGGATTGAGGTTAGTAAGGAGGAGCTGTTGTCAATTCATCCCTTGGGCTGGATGAGATTTATCCGCGGATTTTCTGGGAAGCTCGGCAGGAGATGGCGGAACCGTTGACCTTGATCATTTAGTCGTCATTGTCTACAGGTATACTATCAGAGGACTGGAGGATTGCAAATGTTGTGCCGTTGTTCAAGAAGCACAGCAGAGATAATCCAGGTAATTATAGACCAGCGAGTCTTACGTCTGCTGGAGGAAAAAGTTTGGAAAGAATTGTAAGGAATAGAATTTATAATCATCTTGCAAGCAACAATATGATTGGAGATAGTAAACATGGCTTCGTCAAGGGCAGGTCGTGTCCCACAAACATCATTGAGTTTTTTGAGAAGATGACCAAGTACGTGGATGACGGTAGGGCAGTTGACGTGGTGTATATGGACTTCAGCAAAGCCTTTGGATAAGGTTCCACATGGTTGGCTTTTGTAGAAAATGCAGAAACATGGGATTGAGGGCGATTTAGCAATTTTAATTATAAACTGGCTTTCTGTTAGAAGCAGCGAGTGGATGTTGATGGAAAATATTCAGACTGGAGTCTGGTTACTAGTGGTGTGCCACAAGGATCAGTTTTGAAGCCACTGCTGTTTGTCATTTTATAACTGAGTTGGATGCAGGCATAGTTGGAAGGGTTAGTAAGTTTACTGATGACGCTAAAGTCAGTGGAGTGGTGGACAGTGTGGAAGAATGTTGCAGGTTGCAGGGGAGACTTGGATAAACTGCAGCATTGTGCTCAGAGATGGCAAATAGAGTTCAATGCAGATAAATGTGAGGTGATTTGCTTTTGTAAGAATAACAGGTAGGCAGAAAACTGGGTCAATGGAAAATTTCTTGGTAGTGTGGGTGTACAAAGGGATCTAGGTGTCCATGTGCATAGATCCCTGCAAGTTTACACCCAGGTTGATAATACTGTTTGGAGGTCATTCGGTGTGCTAAGTTTTATTCATAGAGGGGATGAGTTCTAGAGCCGTGATGACATGTTGAACTGTACAAAATGCTAATGTGGCTTCACTTGGGATATTGTGTACAGGTCTGTTCACCCCATTACAGGAAGGATATGGAAGCATTGGAAAAGATGCAGAGAAGATTTACCAGGATGTTGCCTGGTCTGGAGGGAAGGTCTTATTCGGAAAGGCTGATGGACTTGGGTCTGTTCTCATTGGAGGGAAAAATGCTAAGAGGGGATTTAATACAGACATACAGGATGGCCAGAGGATTAGTGTGGACAGTGAGAGTCTCTTTCCTAGGACGATGATGTCGGCTTGTAAGAGTGGGTCATAGTTGCAAATGGGAGGAGGGGTGACAGGTTTAATGCAGATGTCAGAGGCAGGTTTTTTACTCAGAGAGTGTTGAGGGCATGGAATGTCCTGCCTGCCAATGTAGTGAACTCAGCCACACTAGGGGCATTTAAACGGTCCTTGGATTAGCATATGGATAATGAGGTTATAGTGTAGAGAGATGGGTTTTAGATTAGTTCAAAGTCGGCGCAACATCAAGGGTCGAAGCGTCTGTTCTGCACTGTATTGTTCTATATTCTAGGATGGATTCAGAGAGCGTTGCCAGATAAACAGAGAAGGGATAGGCGCACAGGACATAGATTGTGGAATACTGTTAGGACTGGTACACAGGTCACCGCTAGAAGAGCAGACTGGAAATGGATTCATAGGCCGTTAGTATGTGAAAAGTGTGGGGATGGTTTCAAAGGCTGTTACATCGAAAACAAATTTGAGAGAGGTTAACAGGCTGTTTTATCCAGCACAGAGTGGGGATGGGTTCACTGGCCGTTGCAGGGGAAGAGAGCCTGGTTGGTGTCAAAGGCAGTTGCTAGGAGAACAGAAATCTGATGAGTTCACAGGCTATTGCTAGTGTACTGAAGGTGAAATAGATCGACAGGCTTTGCTAGGGAAACAGGGTGGGGGTGGGTTCACAGACCATTGCTTGCACAACAGAATATGAATTTATTCACAGGCCGTTCCTGGGAGATCATTCTGCGGATGAGTCCAGAGTCTGCTGTAAAGAGAACAGCGCAGGCATGGATTCACACTCTGTTGCAAGTAGAACAGAGTGGGAATGGGTTCACTGGCGATTGTTAGGGCAGTAGAGTCTAGATGTGCCCACAGGCCATCCTTCAGAAAACAGACTAGCGACAAATCACACTCTTTTCCTGTGGGAACCCCGTGAGAATAGGTTCACAGTTTCTTGATAGTAGAACACAGTGAGAAGTTGCTAACAGGCCCTTGATGGGAGAATTGACTTTACACAGGGGTTCATAGGCCATTGCTTGGAGAACAGAGTGTTGATAACTTCACTGGCCGTTGCAAGGGAAACAGAGTTCGGAAGGGTCAACAGGCCGTTTTTGGGAGAAGAGAGTGGCAATAAGTTGACAAGCAATTGCTCGGAGAACAGATTGGCGACAGGTTCACAGACAGTTGCGAGGAGAACAGTGTGGGGATGGGTTCACAGGCTGGTGCTAGGAGCCAGAGCGTGGATGGGGTCACTGGCAGTTGCTAGAGGTATTCGGTGTGGATTAAGTCACAGCCCATTGCCAGGCGAATAGAATGAGACTGGGTTCACAGGTCTTTTCTAGGAGAACAAAGTAGTGATGGGTTCACAGGAGAACAGAGTTAAGATGGGTTTACACTTTGTTGCAAGGAGAGACGAGTGAGGATGGGTACACAGTATGTTCCCAAGGACAACAGAGTGAGGATGGGTTCAAAGGCCATTTTTAGGGGAACATGGCTAGGAGGGGTTCACAGGCCGTTGCTGGGGGAACAGAGTTGATCATCCTGTTCTCCCAGGGTCAGTGCTGTAAGAGACTGCTCAGTTTCAGTCTGCTCTGCCCTGGATCAGTGAGACAAACACTGTGGGGTCAGTCTGTTTGCAGAGATAGCGAGGTCAGTCAGCTCCCCTGGGACCAGTGATGCACACATTGTACGTTCAGTCATGTCTTCCTGAGGTGAGTGACACAGACACAGTGGGGTCAGTCTGCTCACCTCGGGGTCAGTGATACAGACACATTGGACTCAATCTGCTCTCCATATTATTAGTGATACAGACACAGTGGGGGAGATATATTCTGTCCGGGGTGAGTGATAAAAGACACATTGAGGTCTCTTCGTTCTCACCAGGGTTAATAGTACAAACAGCGTAGGGTCACTCTCCTCTTTCCAGGGTTCGGTGAGAAGATATAGTTTGGCTCAGTCTACTCTCCACAGGGTCAGTGATGCATACACAGTGTCCTCAATCAGGTCTCCACACGGTCAATGATACTCACAGTGGAGAAAGTCTCCTCTCCCCATGGTCAGTGATACAGACATAGGGTTGTCAGTCGTTTCTCCATGGTGACAGTGATACAGACACAGCTTCGTTAAGTCTGCTTTCTGGGCATCAGTGCTACAAACACAGTAGGTCAGCATACGCGTCCAATTGTCATTGAGACGCACACAGAAATGTCAGTCTCCTCTCCCCAGTGTCAGTCATACACTAACAGAGGTTTCAGTCTGCTCTCACTGGAGTCAGTAACACATCGACAGTGGGGTGAGACTGCTTTTTTTGTCGTCAGTGATACGTACACAGTGGGGTCAGTCTGCTCTCTCTGGGGACAGTGATACGTAACTTGTGGGGTCAGCCTACTATCCCCATGGTCAGCGATATAGATACAATGGAGTCTGTGTGTAAACCACTGGGTAAATCATACAGAGCCACTGTTTTCAGCATGCTTTTCCTGGTTCAGTAATGAACTTATAATGGATCAGACTGCTTTCACCTGGTCAGTGAACAGTTACACAGGTGTCAGTCAGCACTCTATTGTGTCAGTAATGCAGACATAGGGATGTCGATCTCTTTTCTCATGGTCACTGACACGAATACAGGGCGGGCAGTCTGTTCTGTCAGAGTTAGTGTTATTGCCACAGTGGTGTCTGTTCTTCCCGTTCTCAGTGTTGCAGACATAGTGGAGTCAGTTTGCTTTCTCAGGGGCCAATGTTAAACACACATTGGCGTCAGTCTGTTCTCCTTATTGTCAGTGATAGACATGCAGTGCGGGCAGTATCCTCTCGCCGGAGTCAATAATACAGATGCAGCGGGTGTAGTCTGATGTCCCGGTGTCAGTGACAAAGACACAATGAGGTCATTATGCTCACGAGACGGTCAGTAATTCACACAAACTGTTGTCAGGTTTGCTGTCCCCAGGGTCAGTAAAACTGATTCAGTAGATCATTGTGCTACACACAGTACCAGTAATACACAAAGCGGTATCGGTCTGCTTTATCCCGTGTCAGTACTGCATAAACAGTGGGGTAAGTCTACTTTCCTCGGGTCAGTGATACCTATACAGTGCGGCGTGTCGGCTCTCCTCAGTGTCAGTGATGTACACAGTGGAGTCAGTGTCATCTCTCCAGGGTCAGTCATGCACACACTGTGGCGTCAGTTAGCTCTCCCTGGGGTCAGTGCTACAGCCACAGTTGGGTCCGTCTGCTCTCCCAGGCTCATTGATATAGACATGCTAGTGTCAGTCTGCTCTCCCCGACGGGCAAACACTCTGTTATTGGAGTCATACCTGACAGATAGGAAGATGATCATTGTTGTTGGAGGTCAGTCATCTCAGTTCCAGAACATTTCTGCAGTAGTCCCTCAGGATAATGTCCTAGGTGCAACCATCATCCGCTGCGTCCAACTGTCCACTGAAGTGGCTGGTCCATTGGGTCCAGGTCGATGTGCTTATTGATTGAATCTGTGGATGCCATGCCTCTAGGAATTCCCTGGTTGTTCTCCGTTTGGCTTGTCCTATAATAGTAGTGTTGTCCCAGTCGACCGCATGTTGCTTGTCATCTGAGTGTTTGGTTACTAATGCTAGCTGGTCATGTCGTTTCGTGGGCAGTTGGTGCTCATGGACACGGACCATTAGCTGACTTCCTGTTTGTCCCATGTAGTGTTTTGTGCAGTCCTTGCATGTGATTTTGTACACTGCATTGGTTTTGCTCATGCTGGGTATCGGGTCCTTCATCCTGGTGAGTTGTTGTCTTACAGTGGCTGTTATGAGTCCTAGGACCCAATATACAAGCCACTGCAGCGGACAGCTGGAACTGACAACCGGAAGCGGCAGGTACAAATCACTATAAATGCCGGAGGAAACAAAACAGAAGCCCTTCACAGGAGGCTCCCAAGCACTGAGGATGTCACCTAGACAGGGGACGAAACGTCTGCAACACAACTAGCCAGCTCCGCGAACAGAACCACAACAACAGGAATAAGAGAATGATCAAAGAAAGAGTAGGGCCGATCAGGGATAGCATAGGGGACTTGTGTATAGAGTCTGAGGAGGTAGGGGAAGCCCTAATTGAGTTTTTTGTTTCTGTCTTTACTAAAGAAAATGACGTTGCAGTTAATGAAAACGTTGAGGAACTGGTAAGCGTTCTGGAACAGATAGATATTGAGGAAGCTGATATGTTGAAAATTTTGACAAACATTAATATTGACAAGTTGCCAGGGCCAGAACAGATTTGTCCTCGGCTTCTTTGGGAGGCAAGAAATGTGATTGCTTCGCTGCTTGCGAAGATCTTTGCATCCTCGCTCTCCACCGGAGTCGTACCTGAGGATTGGATGGAGGCAAATGTAATTCTTCTCTTCAAGAAAGTAAATAGGGAAATCTCTGGCAATTGCAGACCAGTCAGTCTCACGTCTGTCGTCTGCAAGTTGTTAGAAAGGATTCTGAGGGACAGGGGTTATGGCCATCTGGAAGAGCATGGCATGATTAAAGGCACGGCTTTGTGAGGGGCAGATCATGCCTCACAAACCTTATTGAGTTCTTTGAGGATGTTACTAGACATGCTGATGAGGGTGGAGTGGTGGATATGGTGTATGTGGACTTCGGTAAGGCATTTGATAAGGTTCCCCATGGTAGGCTTGTTCAGAAAGTCAGGAGGAATGGGATACAGGAAAATTTAGCTGTCTGGATACAGAATTGGCTGGTCGACAGAAGACTGCGAGTGGTAGTGGAAGGAAAGTATTCTGCCTGGAAGTCAGTGGTGAGTGGTGTTCCACAGGGCTCGGTCTTGGCCCTCTACTCTTTGTAATTTTTATTAATGACTTGGATGAGGAGATTGAAGGATCGGTTAGCAAGTTTGCAGACGACACAAAGGTTGGAGGTGTCGTTGACAGTATAGAGGACTGTTGTAGGCTGCAGCGGGACATTGACAGGATGCAGAGATGGACTGAGAGGTTGCAGATGCAGTTCAACCTGGATAAATGCGAAATTATGCATTTTGGAAGATCGAACTTGAAAGTTGAGTACAGGATTAAAGACAGGATTCATGGCAGTGTGGAGGAACAGCGGGATCTTTGTATGCAGGTACATAGATCCCTTAAAATTGCCACCCAGCTGGACAGTCTCTATGACTAATGGAAACGTCTTCTAAACACTAACTGTATCACTCTGTACATAATCAATCAGTTTCTATCAGACGCCCAACACCTCCTCCCATTCTTCTGAATTCCATCGAGTACAGACACAGAGCCCTCAACTGCTGCTCATATGACAAGCCGTCATCCCCGAATGCGTAACCTCCAACAACAGCAGTTCATTCCTTAAAACAGCTCCCACTATTCCAAATGCCGTCTGACCAGACCCTTATACATTCTCAGCAGTATGACACCACTTTTGCATTCTTGCTCTCTTGAAATGAATGCGTTCATTGCATTTAGTTTTCTAACTGGCAATTGCACCTGCACATTAAACATAAGAGAGGACGAGTACTCCAAACTCCTTTTGTGCTTCAGATTTCATGAAGCTTTTTAGAACATAGTGTCTGTCTTTATTCCGCCTATCAACGTGCTTCTCACACGTTCCCATGTTGTGTTCCATCAGCCATGCATTTTCCCACAGTCCTAAACTGTCCAGGTCTTTCTGCAGCCTTCCCACTTCTTCAATATGACCTGCCCATCCAATCATCGCTGTGTCATCTGTAAACATAACAAAACTTCCCTCAGGTATTTCGTTCAGGTGGTTAATGTATAAGGTACTTCCTGACTCCCTCAGGTCTGCCCACCATTGAAAAGGCGAAAAACGTAAGGTTCTTGACGCCATTCAAGTTAAAGCAGTGGCTTGACTGGAATTACATCTGTAAATTCTTCACTCCCTGCACCATTAACACTCAGTAGGAGTACACCCTGCCCTTTTGTTTGTGAATGTACCCCGTTATGGTGACACAAAACCTTATGGAGCATTATCCCAGTCTACTGATGGCACTATATCTCAACATTAATTGTGTGATGCTAACAGCAACCAATGTGATTGTGGGAGAAATGTCTATGATGAATGACTGTGTGTCTGCCAAGCTGAAACCTGCCCCGACCGCCTTGGATGTACCTGTGTCCGCTGTCACCGCTGCAGGCATAATCAGTCTTCCTGGGAGTCAAGTCAAGGAAAGTGACGGACCTGGACTGTGTTCCTGGCTGAGCACTCAGTCCTGCGAGGACCAACAGGCAGAGATATTCACAAACATCTTCAGCCTCTCCCTCCTACAAGCCAAAGTCCCAACCTGCTACAAGGAGGCCACCATCATCCTTGTAAGTGAGAAAGCACATGTAACGGGCCATAATGACTACCGCCCAGTGGCTCTGACATCAATAATCATGAAGTGCTTCGAGACGCTGTTTAAGGCCCACACCCACTTCAGTCTCCCAGCCTGACCTACTGCCCTATAATTTGCCAATTGATGTAATGGGTCCACAAAAGATGCCATATCCCAAGCCCTGCACTCATCCCTAGAACATCTGGACAACAAGGACACATAAACCAGATTCTGGATCAGTGGTGCTGGAAGAGCACAGCAATTCAGGCAGCATCCGAGGACAGGCAAAATCGACGTTTCGGGCAAAAGCCCTTAATCAGGAATAAAGGCAGAGAGCCTGAAGCGTGGAGAGATAACCTAGCTTATCTCTCCACGCTTCAGGCTCTCTGCCTTTATTCCTGATTAAGGGCTTTTGCCCGAAACGTCGATTTTGCCTGTCCTCGGATGCTGCCTGAATTGCTGTGCTCTTCCAGCACCACTGATCCAGAATCTGGTTTCCAGCATCTGCAGTCATTGTTTTTACCACATAAACCAGATGTCTCCTCATCGACTACAGCTCCACCTTCAACACCACAATTCCATCCAGACTGACACCAAAAATCTGTGATCTTGGACTCGGCTCTATTCTCTGCGAATTCATCCTCAGCTTTCTGACTCACAGACCGCAATCAGTGAAGGTTAGTAACTGAACCTCCTCCACAATAACAGTCAGCACTGGAATTCCTGAAGGATGTGCCCTCAATCCCGCTACTGTACTCCGTGTAAACCCATGGCTGTGTCCTCAGCTCCCTACAGCACTCCCTGTACACCCATGGCTGTGTCCTCAACCCCCTACTAGACTCCCTGTATACCCACGGCTGTGTCCTCATCCCCCCACCGTACCTCCTGTACACGCACGACTGTGTCCTCATCCCCCTACTGTACTCCCTGTACACCCACGACCGTGTCCTCAGTTCCCTAATGTACTCCCTGTACAACCACTGCTGTACCCCGAGCCTCCACTATACCTCCTGGACACACGCGGCTGTTGCCAAATTAGAAAAAAGCCATCTCCACGTTTGCTGAAGATACCACCAACGCAGGAAGGTTATCACACAACGCCAAGTCAGAATACAGAAAGGAGATCGAGGGCTTGGTACCATGGTGGAATGATTATAACCTCTGTTCAATTTAGGCAGAAATAAAGAACTGATGATTGACTTCCGAAAGAAACGTGGGAACATGCTGCCATGTACGTCAATGGTTGAGAGAGTGCTGAGCGTCAGGTTCCTCGGAGTGATGATAAGTGATAACATGTCCTGGACTTCTCACATAGGTCTGACAGTCAAGGAGGTTCAATAAGGTGGGGGGGGGGGGGGGTGCATAGAATCAGGAGATGTTGAGTTAGTATGGATGGCTGTGGGAAATTCTAAGGGCAAAAAGACCCTAATGGCTGTTATCTGCAATACCCCAACCAGTAGTCCGGATGTAGGGTGTAAAGTGAATAAGGAGTTGAACTTGGTCTTTCGCAAAGGTTTTGCTACAGTTGTTATGGGGAATGCAACATGCACATAGACTGGGAGAATCAACACAGTACAGGACCCCAAGAAAGGGAGTGTGTGGAGTGCCTCTGAGATGGATTCTTGGAACAGCATGTAATGGAGCATCTCATTGAGAAGGCAATTCTGAATCTGGTGTTATGCAATGAACCGGGTCTGATCAGGGAAATCGAAGTAAAGGAGCCAGTAGGAGGTAGTGACCATACTATGATACGTTTTAAGCTGCAATTTGAGAGGAAGAAGGGAGTGTCAGTATTGCAATTGAACAAAGGGAACTATGGAGCTATGAGGGAGGAGATGACCAAAGTTCAATGGTTCAATACACTAGCAGGGATGGCAGTGGAATAACAATGTCAGGTAGTTCTTGATATAATGCAGAAGGTGCAGGATATATTCATTCCATAGAGGAAGAAATATCCTAAGGGGGGGGGGGGGGGGGGCAGGGGTGGCCGTGGCTGACGAGGGAAGTTAAGGATTGTATTAAGATAAACGAGAAATATAACATAGCAAATATGATGCGGAAGCCGGAGGACTGGGAAACATTGAAAGTGCAACAAAGGATAAGTAAAAAGGCAAAACGTGGAGAAAAAAAATCGGTACAAAGACAAACTGGCCAAAAATATACAGGTGCATAGGCATGTGAAAAGGAAAGAAATAACTGCTTAAGACTAAAATTGGACCCTTGAAGACCGAAACGGGCGAATTTATTATGGGGAACAAGGAAATGGCAGAAGAGTTGAATAGGTCTTTTGGATCTGCCTTCACTGGGGCAGACACAAGCTATCTCCCAGATATAATAGTGACTGAAGGACCGAAGGTAATGGATGTTTGAAGGGAATTTATATTAGGCAGGAAATGTTGTTGGATAGACTGTTAGGTTTGAAGGTTGGTAAGTCCCCGGGACCTGATGGTCTGCCTCCAAGGGTACTTAGTAAGGTGGCCCTAGAAATCGTGGATGCATTGGTAATCATTTTCCAATGTTCGATAAGTTCAGGATCAGTTTCTGTGGATTGGAGAATGGCTAATGCTGTCCTCATCTTTCAAGAAAGGAGGGAGAGAGAAAACGGGGAACTTTCGACTGGTTACCCTGACGTCAGCGTTGATAAAGATGCTGGTGTCAATTGTAAAAGATGAAATTACGAATCATTTGGAAAGCAGGAACAGGATAGTCAGAGTCAGCATGGATTTTCGAAGGGGAAACCGTGCTTGACTAATCTTCTGGACTTTTTGTGGATGTAAATATGAAGATGGACAAGGGAAAACCAATGGATGTCGTGTACATGGACTTTCAGAAAGCCTTTGATAAAGTCCCACAAAGGAGATTAATGAGAAAAAGTGGGTCACATGGTATTGGAGGCAAATACCATGGATTGGATTGAAAATTGGCTGGCTGACAGAACGCAGAGAAGTGATAAACGGGTCCCTTTGGGATGGGAGCTGGTGACCAGTGGTGTGCCACAAGGTGATGGTATTAAAAGAAATATTAACAAATTTGCTGATGACACAAAGCTGAGTGGCGGAGTGAAATGTAAAGAGGATGTTATGAGAGTGCAGTTTAACTTGGACAGGCTAGGTGAGTGGACGGATGCAAGGCAGATGCAGTTTAATATGGGTAACTGTGCAGTTATCCACTTTGGTGGCAAGAACATGAAAGCAGATTACTATCCAAATTGAGTCAAGTTAGGTAAAGGGGAAGTACAACGTGATCTAGGTGCTTTTATACATCAGTCAATGAAAGCAAGCATGCAGGTACAATAGGCAGTGAAGAAAGCTCACGGTATGCTGGCCTGGCATAACAAGAGGAATTGAGTATAAGAGCAAAGAGGTCCTTCTGTAGCTGTATGGGGCCCTGGTGGGACCGCACCTAGAGTTTTGTGTGCAGTTTTTGGCTGTATATTTGAGTAAGGACATTCTGGCTATTGAGGGATTGCGTGGTAGGTTCACGAGGTTAATTCCTGGAATGGCGGGACTATCATATGTTGAAAGATTGGAGCGATTGGGCTTGTATACGCTTGACTTTAGAAGGTTGAGAAGGGATCTGATTGAGACATAGAAGATTATTAAAGGATTGTCAGGAAGCATGTTTCCACTGATGGGTAAGTCCAGAAACAGAGGACACAGTTTTTTAAAAAAGGGATAGGCCATTTAGAACAGAGTTGAAGAGAAACGTCTTCACCCGGAGAGTGGTGGAGCTATGGAATGCTCTGTCCTAAAAGGCAGTGGAGTCCAAGTTTCTGGACACTTTCAAGAAAGAGATGTATGGAGCTCTTAAAGATTGTGGAATCAAGAGATATGGGAATAATGCAGGAACAGGATACTGATTGTGGATGATCAGTAATAAATGGTGGTGCTGGGTCGAAGGGCCGAATAGCCTATTCCTACTCCTATTGTCTACTGTCTATAACAACACCTCTTCTTTCACATGTGACTCAGGAAAGTCAGCATGTTCCACTTCTGGAGATGCATCACTGAGAGTGTACTGTCTGGGCGCATATTGGCCTGGTGCGGCAATTGCTCTGCTCTGGACTGTGAGAAACTACAGAGGATTGTGTGCAAACCCCAGACCATTAAGGACTCCAAGCTCCCAACCATTGACTCCATTAACATAGCTCGTTGCCGTAGAAGGGCTGCTAACGTCTACCCCAAATAACTGAGGGAAGGGAGAGAGGAAATAGCTGTTATCTAAACAGATATCTTTGTAGCATCCGTGAACACGGTTGAGGTCCCAGAGGATTGGAGAATTGCTCATCCCCTTGTTTAAGAAGGGTAGCAGTGATAATCCAGCTAATTATTGACCAGTGAGTCTGACGTCAGGTTTATGGAAGCTGCTAGAGAAGATGCAGAGAGATAGGATCTGTTCCCATTTGGATAAAAATGTTCTTATCAGTGATCGGAAACATGGTTTTGTGCAGGGAATGTCATGCCTGACAAACTTAATCGAATTCTTTGAAGTATTTACAAAATTGATTGATGTGGAAAGGGCAGTAGACGTCATATACATGGAATTCAATAAGGCGTTTGATATGTTTCCCCGTGGTAGAATTATGGAGAAACTGAGGTCGCATGGGATCCAGGGTGTACTAGCTACGAGGATTACGAACTGGCTGGGCAAAAGGAAACAGCGAGTAGTAGGCGAAGGGAATTTCGAAAATGGGAAGCTCTAATCAGTGGTGTTCCATTTAAGATGTTTCTGGAAAGGAACATGAATGGGCAGGGAGCAAAGTGACACAGACTCTTCGAAAATAGGCGACAGGTTTAGATAGAGGATCTGGATCAGCGCAGGCTTGAAGGGCTGAAGGGCCTTCTCCAGTGCTGGAAAGTTATTTGTTCTATATCTAACATTACAAAAGATCCATCACACCCCAGTAATTATCTCCTACAAGCTCTTCAGCCTGGAAGATACAAAAGCTTTAAAACACAGAGCAGCCGGTTCAGGAACAGCTTCTGCCCGGCTGTTAATAGACGATGAATGAAATCTCTAACCTCAGATAATGCTGATCTTGTTCATGTTGAACTTGCCCAGTGCACACCTTGTACAGCGTAACTGACATGCCTCTCAGACATATTTTACAGCCATTGTTCTGTACATCCTTGCTTACGACGATCTGCTTGTACATCTTTGTAAGGTAACAATAGATCCTCAGCTCGCCCCGCCCCCAGTTCCCTCCAGTGCTCACTCACAGCTATCTACGGTCCTCACCCCTGCTCCTCCCATTCCCACCCCAGTTCCCTGTGACCCCATCCCCAGTTCCCCGTGTCCTTTGTCTCTCACTGTTTCTCTCACTCTATCTGTTTCCCTGTGTTTTCATTTTCTCTGTCTTATGATTCTTTCCCTGAATTTGCTATCCCCCTTCACCCTGTCCATTTGACAGTTTGTTTCCTTGTTTTGTTTCCTTTCTCTATTTGACTGACTGTCCATTTATTTCTCTCACTGTGTTCTCTCTCTCGTTCCCTCTTTGTGATGGTGATGGCTTCTCTATTCGTTTGAAGCAGGTGATGGCTCATTGGTTCGATGTTGGCAATACAATAACCTCAGTTGCGTTTTGGCATCGTGGACATAATTTAAATTTATTGGTGAAATTTCAGTTGGTCTCACAACATCAACCAGAACGTGGGTATTCATTAGACACCCAATGGTTACATATAACTATTTTGGGACTGCCCGTCTCCCAGTGCTCTGTATACTGGAAACTGAATGCATTCGATTTGAGTGCATAATGGCGTGACATGGGAACTGCCCTGCCCAGGACCGTGAAAAACTACAGACGGTTGTGTCCACAGCTCAAGCCATCACGAAAGACAACCTCCAATCCATTTATACTTCTCATTGTCACAGAAAAGCTGGTAACATCAAAGATCTCTCCCAAACAGGTAATGATCTCCTACAACCTCTTCCAATAGGCAGATGATATAGGGGCTTGAAAACATGGAGCAGCATGCTCAGGAATACCTTCCTCCCTACTTTAATTAGACTGATGTATTGACATCTCTAACTTTTCAAATAAGATTGATCTTGCTTTGCACACCTCCAGTGTAGCTGTAACCTTGTATGCCTCACTCTGTCTCAGTACCCTGTGATCTGTGTTTTCTTGTTTATAATGATGTGCCTGCACTATTCGCAAAACAAAGCTTTCCACAGTACATTTTACTAACATAAATCAAATCAAATCAGGTCAAACAATTGGACTACGGTGGCTCAAGGTCTTCTCAAGGGCAACTAGAAATGTGAAATAATGCTGGCCCAGCCAGAGATACCCATATCTCATTAATGACTACAAGAAGATGACCACACACAGGAAAGACAGACAGGGGATCAAATCGCCTTCAACATGGTTTTGGATATATGCAGACTGAAAATGTGTTGCTGGAAAAGCGCAGCAGGTCAGGCAGCATCCAGAGAACAGGAGAATCGACGTTTCGGGCACAAGCCCTTCTTCAGGAAGGGCTTATGCCCGAAAAGTCGAATCTCCTGTTCCTTGGATGCTGCCTGACCTGCTGCGCTTTTCCAGCAACACATTTTCAGCTCTGATCTCAAGCATCTGCAGATCTCACTTTCTCCTCAAAGATATATGCAGACTCCCTCGTTATACGAAAGTAGAGTGTTTCAATAAAACCTTTAGTAAGCTGATATAGGGTAAAGTGAAGACACATTAATTTATATGGGAAGAAACTCGGCTTTCTTTGTAAAAGGGAAAATCCTCTTCGGATTTCTTTTGCTTAGCGAAAACAGGTATGAATGTAAGTCATTCGGAAAGGGAAGTGGCGAAAAACGAACATTTGAAAAGTGGTTGTACCTGTTTCTATGTGGGCATGATACTCAGCAAGATGGGAAAGGCAAAAAGTAAATGAGGTAAAAAAGTAAAAGTGAATCTCACATTTGATTTCCATCCAAGCTGATCATTATTCCCTTCGTTTGCTTTTTCTCTTCTATCTCTCTCTTTCTCTATCGATTCAACTCACTCCTCCTCCCCTTCAAAGCAGACTTTCCTGTCACCAGCATTACTCATATTATTTTCCAGCTGCTTTCAGTTCTAAAAGGTTCCCCAGCATTTTTTGTTGTTTTCTTTCCATTGATAATATAATTTCAGATCTCCAGTTCTTCATTTGATTTAACCTTTAAGTTTGTTATTTAATGGGACGTTGGAATCTCTGCCACTAATTGACCTGACTCTGAGGCCATTCCACAAGCTAATATAAAGTCAAGCACATTCAAAGTTTGTGAGAAGATTTGTAGCTCGGGTGCTCGATGCTGTGGTTCTGTTCGCCGAGCTGGAAGTTTTTGTTGCAAACGTTTCGTCCCCTCTCCAGGTGACATCCTCAGTGCTTGGGAGCCTCCTGTGAAGCGCTTCTGTGGTGTTTCCTCCGGCATTTATAGTGGCCTGTCCCCGCCGCTTCCGGTTGTCAGTTTCAGCTGTCCGCTGTAGTGGCCGGTATATTGGGTCCAGGTCTATGTGTTTGTTGATGGAGTTTGTGGATGAGTGCCATGCTTCTAGGAATTCCCTGGCTGTTCTTTGTTTCGCTTGCCCTATAATGGTAGTGTTGTCCCAGTCAAATTCATGTTGCTTGTCGTCTGCGTGTGTGGCTACTCGGGACAGCTGGTCGTGTCATTTCGTGGCTAGTTGATGTTCGTGGATGCGGATCGTTAGCTGTCTTCCTGTTTGTCCTACATAGTGTTTTGTGCAGTCCTTGCATGGGATTTATAGGCCACTATAAATGCCGGAGGAAACACCACAGAAGCGCTTCACAGGAGGCTCCCAAGCACTGAGGATGTCACCTGGAGAGGGCACGAAACGTTTGCAACAAAAACTTCCAGCGCGGCGAACAGAACCACAGCGACTCTTCATAATGTCCCCACCCGGAAGGGCAGGACTAGTGTGGCAACTCAATTGAAAACTAATCAGATGTTTATTGTAATAATTTGAATTGGAATTAATTACATATTTCCTGTGTCTAATGAACTGAATAAACAGCTTAGTAATTTACAGTAATAATGTAACAAAGCAATAATGACTTTGATTAAATATGAATCTCGTGATTATTCACGGCAGGAAAAACAATCATTTGATCATTGTACATTGATGAACAAAAAAAAAATCAATAAAATAGTTCCATATGTTCACATCAGTTTGTCACAGAACAAAAAGAATATTAAAATGCTTTTGCAACATAAATGAATAGGAAAACAAATGAATTAGTCACCCAATGCGACTATTATTATGAAGACAACTTTCCGTCTTTCCAGAATGTTCAACTTCCCAAGGTCCAAAATGTGCTGTGACTATTTCATGAAACAATAAAGAGATGTGTTAGTTCGTTTTGCTGTACTTCAAAAAGTCACAAGAATTTTAAATGATTTTGTTCCATGAAAAACGATGAACTTATATTGTGTTTATAAATACAGTAAATGTAAACATTGAAGTGAAACATAATTAAATCAATTCAATTCTTTCCAGGGTTAAAATAAATAATGACATTCACAATGCACATTGCAAAATCTTTTCATTATTTTGTATATGAGCCATAATTCCACAGTTATATCCCAAACTATATTGAGCAATGATTAGATAATAGCAACAATTGGATTGTCAAACTTCTATCAGTTAATTTAAGAATAATGATAAATATAAGTTGACTGAAAAGTGTGGAGAAACGACAAGGTACTAATTTAATGAAAAGTAATTACAGTTTTTGAATGCTTCAGGCTGAGATTACCGCGATCATTCAAATTAGCAATTATCAGGTATTTACAGTGGGGTGTTGAATGGGAAGTCTTTGTTTTCATTATGGGATAGTTCATCTGAAAAGTAAATTGATTTTTATATTGTAGTGTTCGTACTAAGAAAAAAATTGATGAAATTTAAATGCGAATAGAAAGACTAACTCTAATAATTGTGCAACTATTGTATTGGCAGTGACTGGAAAATTAACGTTGTAATCTGAACAAATAAATTGATTCAATATTTTAAAAACACTTTGCTATGATGATGATTGGATATTAATTAAGATCGCTACACTGAGGAATATAATATAGCACCTAGCTCTGTGGATTCTCAATAATGATACATTCAGTGATTATTCAGCAGAATTATTTTTGGCTCAAAATGCAGGATTAAGAGAATGACATGTTTCCATCCATTGATTTGCGTATTGAGACGTACTTTTAATTTATATACCTTTTTACATGACCAATGTTTAGACATTCATGTGAGGAATAGGAAGCCAATATGAAGATTATAACAGTGTGTATTATAATGAATATAAGATACAGGGAACTTCCATAATCTTGTGATTTTTGCACATTGATAAACGACTTTAGTGTAAAAATGTTTAGAAATCAACATGTTCAAAACAGTTATAACAAATTGAAACTTTGATAAAATCCTTATGCAGTGCACATGATTTGAATACACATCAGTCACAGAACACCAGTCACAAAAAACATCGGCTCAAGACAATAAGACCATTAGAAAGAGTATTCTACTCAACAGTAATTAGAGGCCATTGAACATCTTCATATTGTTCCTGCAGAGAACATTCATTTAGTATTCATAAAGTTTTATTATGATAAATATTTAGACATTTGTATCAGAACTAGGAAGAAAATGAGAAGCAATTCATGAATATTTTTCTAAATGAAAGTCAAAATAAACTAAATCTACCGTTCTACCTTTCAGTATTTTCTCTGAATAAGCAGATGAAGATTCTTAATGCACGAGCTCAAAATGTTTTTACTTAAAGTTGTTCAAAGCCAAAATTAAATTATTTTATTTTGTGATTCTTCAACCAGAAACCTGATTGGAAAGCTGCTACGTATGCTGTGTTAGTATCCTCGGCCATTTGTAATAAAGTATGGTCATTGGTTTTAGCAAAATATTACATGTGCAATTACTTAACTGAGATTTAAGAAATCAAGTGCATTTATTGGATGGAACTGCTCACCAAATGTTTACTGTGGTTCTTGCTCTCAGGAACTCTAAGATACGTACTCAGGTTTTTCTCCTGAGCAGCAATTAGATGACCAGGAAGGCATTTGTATGGCGGTATGTGCAGTGTTCTCTGAGCATTGAATTCAATGACATTGAGATATTTTACTAATCTAAGAAGGGATTAATAATTGGGTGTTAAAGATATTAATTAAGATCATTTTTATAAAAGAAGACCTGATGATCAGGCAGCGCCTGGAAAACTAATGTTTCCAAATAAACCTGTTGGACTGTAACCTGGTGCTGTGCGATTATTAACTTCGTGAAACAAACTTAAAAAAACAGACGTGATAAGTGAGATATATGCAAAATAGATTTTCAAGTAAACACACTCCGACATTTTCAAGGCATTTTACCTTAACATTCAAGATGAGAAGGCCATTTGAAAAATAAACCGAACTCTCAGGCAGTTCATCAATTGAACAGTAAGTAGAATTTTAACTTAATAAAAGACATGGCAATATTGAGATGAATTACAATATTTTATCGTGTAATAAAGGTAACCTCAAGAACTGAGGGACAATAGCAAGTGGCATTTGTTCCATTTTACTGAAGAAGAAATCGATGGTTTTTTTTTTCAGAATAAGGATAAGTGTATGTGAGGTGTTGAAATACACAATAATGATGTGTTAAATGTTCATTGAAACTCTTCTGTAGGATTAAATTCACCGAATAAACAATATTTTGGTATTCATGAGCTAATTGGAAGCCAAATCCTATTGCCAACCATATGGATAATAATTTGATGTAGTAAGGTATTTTGATTTTTAAAAATATATAAATTTCATTACTTACATATATTAAATTAAAAACTACAATGTCCTCAATTTTAAAATTTAGAGATAATGTAGTGCGATACGTAATTTTATTAATGACCTGAAAAAAATAATTTGGATTATTAAAATGAACAACAGACAGAAGGAGATCCAAAGTTGGATTGAAAAGCAATTTAAACTCTGCATATATATTTTCTAAACACCATTCTAAGCTGCTTTGGTGCATCTCTGTTGAAGATGGCAACTGAACCCACACCTCAGAGTCTCACAGGGGAGACAGAACCCGATCTCCACAAGTGCCTTTCATTATGTACCCACCATGAAAAAGTGGGATTATAACCAATTGTGATTACTCAAATGAAAGCTAATCAGTATTCATTCCGATAATTGGACTGGAAATTAAATAGACTGTTTCTGTGTGTAATGGACTGCGAATGATATAGTAATTCCCAATAATAATGGTACTAAGCACATATGCTCCAATGTAAAAAATAATATCATGACAATTGAAAGAAAGATAAATAGACATATCATGCGCATATTATAAATTCATAAAACATACAACTGCAGAATACGTTTAAAGCGGTTTTTCTTATAATGAAAAGATAATTAGAATGCTTTGCAGCAGGACGGAATCGGAAGAAAATGTCATTCACTGCGACTATTCAACTGCAGGTAGCTCGCCTTCCATCTCGAAATGTTCAACTTCCAACAATTCCAAATGTACTCTGATTGAAAAAGGAAAGAACAAACGCATGTAAATTCTTTTTGCTTGTTTATAAAAATGTCACAAATTTGAATATTTTTTAGCTTTAAAGTATTTAACTCTTACTGTGATCAGAAATACAATAAATCTTTGCGTTGAAGAAAAAACTATGATCACATCGTTATTCACAATAATTGGGAGAGTGAACACTGCAATTTCTTTCCATCAGTTGATGCACTGAGCGATAATTCCACTTTTATATCCCTTACTGGATTGATCAATTTTTAGAAATTAACAATAACTAAGTTATTAATATGCTGTCAGTGAACAGAACATTAACAGAAATTAACAATAACTAAGTTATTAATATGCTGTCAGTGAACAGAACATTAACAGAAAATTAATGAGAAATTTTGTTTCGAAATAAACAGTAATTATTGGTGAAATTTTATTAGATATCTCTTAATCGATGAGGCTGTGATTACTTTGATTGTTGAAATGAGTACCATTCAGATATTTCCAATGAGCATTGGATGGAAATTTTTTTTGTTGTTTAGACGAGAAAGCTTTTTTTGTTGTAGTTACGGCACTAAGAAATAATTAATGAAATAATGATGTGAATCTCACCTTACTGAATATTTTCAAGTTTTCTAACAGGTTTCTAGTCCAATCTTAAGTTGAATAGGATAATTTGGCTCAGTACATCAGTAACTGCAAACATTTTCAACAGATCTCCATCAAAGTTATTAATCTGAGAATTCAGAACAAAACTAAAAAAAAAACCTCTGTAAATGCCATTGACTATATCTTTAGATTGTAGTCAAATTCGTTCTCTACTTATTTTCTTCCTATTTCAGACACCAGTGGCTAAATATTGATTAGATTAAATGTCATTAGTTCGATAAATGTTAGTTTTCTCTCAAAGACCTATGCAGCACAGGAATGGGTCCTTTGGCCCATAACGTTGTACTGAACATAATGCAAAAGAAACTCATCCCTTCTGCTTACCCTTGGTCCATATCCTTCCAAATTATCTAAATGAACATTAAATAGCCCTAATGTATCTCCCTCCACCACCAACCTTGGAAGTTCATTCCAGATACCTACCACTCCCTGTGTAAAAAACAACTTGCCCCTCACACGCACCTTGAACTTTCCCTCCTCACCTTAATAGAATGATTCAGAGTTTTGACGTTTCAACTCGGGGAAAACTTTGACTGTCACCCTATCTATGTATCTCATGATTTATAGACTTCCATCAATTCAGCCTCCAGCCTTCGCCACTCCACAAAAAAGAAACCTGAGCTTTTCTCGCCTCTCCGAATCCAGGCAGCATCCTGGTTAACGCCCTCTGTACCACCTCCAAATCCTCCATACCCTTCCTGTAATGTGGTGAACAGAAGTGAATGCAATACTTTAAGTATGCCTTCACCAAAGTCTTATCTTATAAATTTGCAACCTGCCATCCTGACTCTAGTAATCAGTCCCCTGACCAATAAAGGCAGCATGCCATTTTCCTTCCTTACCACCCTATCTACTTGCATGGTCACTTTCAGGGAGCCATGGTCTTGAATGCCAGGATCCCTTTGAACAACAAAGCTGTTCAAGGTCCTGCCATTAACTATCTACTTCTCCTTAACTTTTGAGCTCCCAAAGTGAAACACCTCACACTTGTATGGGTTAAACGTCACCTTTAATTTATCTGCCCATTTCCTGCTGTATTCTTTGACAACCCTCTACATTATCCACAACTGCACTGAACTTTGCATCGTCTGCAAACTTATTCACTCCCCCAATTAGATGTTAATTCATGTCACTTATATAGATTTGTATAGCAATCAGAAGGTTTCCAGTACAGGTCCCTGTGGAAAAAAAAGACAGAAAATTAGGGAAATGCAGAATTCTTGAATAAATGAGTTTTTTTCAATGACAAACCTATTCTGATGAATAATCTCTGAAGTTGTGACTATTGTTTTTAAATTAATCCAGTATTTTAATTCTCAGTTTACTGATCTTAATGAATATCCAGTTCAAACTGCTTTGAAAATATTGAATCATTTTAAGTGTTGAGTTCTAACATTAATTATTATTTATTTGTCATTTCAATTCTCACATCATCATGAGATTCACATTTTAGTTGAATCCATTATTTATTAGAGCCAGTATCATAATGAAATATTAACATGCTTTTCAGGTCAACACACCTGCAATCAACCAAAGTTTTCTCACTCAATAGTTCAGTTTTTTCCGATATCCTGCACAACTACATTGCAATAAGGATTTTCTCATCAATCTTAAATTTGTTTCAGCCATTTTAAAACTAATTATTGTTAATATCTAATCAGTAATCATTGTTAAAATCCAATATATTCAACTGTAGATGTGGAACATCAATTGAAACAATCAATATTGCACTCTACAATCTCTTAATCTTTGCAAAAATAATTTTCAGTGTAGAAGCTTAGTTGGATTGAATTGGTTGTGAGCAAAAATACATTCAGAAGAAGGGAACTGGACCCAAAGTATTAACTCTGGTTTCTCTCCACAGATGCTGCCAGACCTGCTGAGTTGTTTTCCAGCAATTACTAATTTTGTTTCTGAGCTCCAGCATCCACAGTTTTTGCGTTCTTGTACCTACTGTATTTCACTTCAATGCTAACATTTCTATATGTCTGAATATTACAGTAGAAGCTAACTATTTTTCACGTTAAACACTATTTAAATTTCATGTGTTTCTTGTGTACACAAACCAGAATTTACAAATGTTTGATCTATTCTTTTGCAATAAATCTTGAATTCTTAAAAATGACAATTTTTTGAAAATGAGGGATGTTGTCTTTCGCTGAGTAGTCACATTGAATGACGAATGCATTATTTCCAATTCATGTGCATTACAAAGCTGTTTAATTTTAATTTATGTATATGAATAACTGCTTCAAACATATTGAATTATATGATTATTATGAGATTTATATTTATTTAAGATCATTGTCGCTTCGTTCCATCATTATCAGAAATTACTAATTCTTTTTATCCACTACAAACTGGAACTGTCAAATACAATCCTACTCCAATTATCACAAATAAATATCTGAGCAGTTTCCCTGAGAGTAACCACAGTAAGTATGCGATTATACTTCTGCCCTTCCTGCATGGGAACATTATGGAGGGCTCTGGTAATGTCTGTACTAATAGACCAGGAGGCAGGGGTTCAATTCCTTCCTTCAGCAAAGATGTGTCAAAGCACCTCAGAGTTGATTAGAAAATATTTAAGTGTCGATTGAATTGCTTTGCAATCTAACATTTTCTCAACTTGTATCTGTTGTTCATTATAATTATCACAATACCTTGAATTTATTTACATCAGTTTACTGATTAAAGCATGAATGTTATTAAGGTGAAGGGGAAAGTTTTAAAAGGAATCTGAGGGGCAACTCTTTTCACAAAGTGTGTTTGGCATATTGAGATGAGCCGTGAGAGGAAAGGCAGCGGCTGGTGCAATTACAACATCTAAAAGACTTTTGGACAGTTACATGGATAGAAAACCTCCAGAGGGATATGGGACAAACACAGGAAAATGGGACTAGTTTAGTTTAGGAAACCTCGCCGGCATGCCAAGTTCGGCTGAATGGCCTGTTTCCATGCTGTATCAATCTAGCATTCTACAATTCAAACTTGACTGTGATTAGTAAAGGAAAGGACAAACGGGTATTATTTCTATTTTGTTTCCATGAAAAAGTGGCATGAATTTTAAATAATTGTGTCACGTGAAATAGTTTATTCTTATTGTCATTAGAAATATAATGAATGCGAGAAGTAAAGTGGAACATAATTAAATTAATTCAACTGTGTTTCCATGGTTAAAATAAAAATTGATATTCACAATGATTGTGAGTTTGTACATTGCAATATCTTCACATCAGTTCATGTACTGAGCCATTATTGCACATTTATACCCATTACTGAACTGAACAATAATTAGATATTAGCAACACTTCGACTTTTAAAAATATATCAGTGCACTTCGAAGAAGGAGAAATTTAATGTTGCTATGTGACTGTGCAATGTTTGGACACGAACAGCAATTATTGCAGTGAAATGTAATTACAGTTCTCTGAATTTATAAGGCTGATATTACTGTGATTATGCAAATGAGTAAAATTCAGTTTTCAAAGCGTGTGAGATGCAAAAATCATTGGTTCCATTATAGGACAGTTGACCTCAAAACAATAGTATTGTTACAATGGTTTAAATGAAACAATGGATTAAATTAAAACATGGATCTGACTATACACGTTACAAAATACATCAAATTATTCTGTAATTATTATAAGGATAATGAATTCATAATAAACATTGTAATCTGTACAAATAAACTGACTCAATATTTTAAAATCACTTTGCCCTGATGCTGATTAGACATTCATTCACATCGGTAAACTGAAACTAAAATATAGTAACTAGATTGATGGATTGAGGACAATAAATAGGCCAATCAATAATTATTGAAAAGAAAATATTTTTGCTCAAAATGAAGACAATAGAGAAGTCATGTATTTCATTCAATTACCTAACTTGTAGAACCATGTGTTTTTAATTTATGTAGTTTTATCCTGCTCATTGTTCAAACATTTGTGTCTTAATTAGGAAGAAAATAACGAGATTATGGAAGTGAATCTCTCTGAGTTTTCACAAGACAGAGTCCATGACATTTGATGGAAAAATGAATTTGCATAATTTCGTGATTATTGAACGTTAATAAACAAATTAACTCCTCAGATACTGAAACAGTCCAAGTCCAAGTACAATAAGAGCTGGATAATATCCAGGCTTGGGCTGACAAGGAGCAAGTAACATACATGCCACAAAAATGCAGGCTATGACCATCACGTGTAAGAAATAACATTCGATGGCGTTACCATCACTGAACACCCATTATCAACACTATCCTGGGGATAATCATTGATCAGAAACTGAATTCGTATCACCACATAAACACAGTGGCTGCAAGAGTAATTCAATTCATGGCTCCTGAAAGCCTGTCCAACAGCTACCGGGCACAAGTCAGGAGTGTGATGGAATACTCCCCACTTGCCTGGATGAGTGCAGCCCGAACAACACTCAAGAAACTTGATATCATCCGGAACAAAGCAGCCCGCTTGATTGGCACAGCATCCACAAGCATCCACCCCCCCCCCCCCCCTACCAGCACCACTGATGCTCAGTAGCAGCAATGTGTACTATCTACAAGATGCACTGCAGGAATTCACCAACCAGCATCTTCTAAACCCCTGGCCACTTCCATCTAGAAGGACAAGGGCAGCAGCTTTATGGAAAGAGAACTACCTTCAAGTTCCCCTCCAAGGTAATAACTACCCTGACTTGGAAATATATCGCCGTTCCTTCACTGCCGCTGGGTCAAAATCCTGGAAATCCCCACCCCAATGGCATCGTGGGTCAACCCACAGCAGTTTAAGAAGGCAGCTCACCACCAATTTCTCAAGAGCAACTAGGGACGGGCAATAAATGCTGGGCTCAGCCAGTGACTCCTACATCACATAAAATAATTATTTTAAAAATGTCTGCAAGATCAAAACAGTTCCACACTGTCCTCGCTGCAATCTCTGCCTCTTCTTATTCATAAATATAAAATAATCTTACCTTGCTCAACTTTCTCATCAAAACCGAGTATAGTATTAACCCCAGTATATCCACCACCAATAGCAGCTCCTCTTAAAATAGTTTATCATTAACTTTTAATTAACTGGTTACTTCAATTACAATACAATCTCTACAAACAGACCAAGTAACTTTTAGGCGACAACAATTTTTTTCTAACAACTTTTCTTGATCTCCCTCTGTCTTTCTTTTTGGTTAGATGAGGGAGGGATGGAAACACGACTGTGATGTCAGATATATGTAACACAGTGAGACAGGAAAGCTAGAGTGGCTCACGTTGACTCTTAGACCCCACTCAGTGCAGCAACACATTTACTGCATAATAAACGTAACACAACATTTCAACCCCACTCACACCCAGCCTGACAGAAATAAAATGTGGATCGATTGGACAGGCTGGGATTGTTTCAGCTGGAGATTGGGAGAGTGAGGAGTGACATGACTGAAGTCTCTAAGATACTGAAAGATTTGATAAGGTGGATGTTGAAAGGATATTTCCTCTTGTGGGTGATTCCTGAACGAGAGGGAACTGCTTTAAAATTAGATTCACCCTTTCAGTACAGAGATGAGGAGATTTGTTTCCAAACAGAGGGCGGTGCAAATTTCGAACTCTGTGCCCCAGAAGGAAGGCTCACTGAGTATTTTTAAGACATAGGTTGATAGATTCTTGATAAGGGGCATTCGGGCGACATGGAATACAAATCACTAACAGATCAGGCCGGGTCTTATTGAATGGCGGAGCAGACTGGAGGGGCCGAATCGTCACCTTCTGCTTCTTTCACACATGATCGCAGGACTGAGAGCTTTGTTTACAATTAATTCAGTGTAGATGACACTGGCTCGGGCAGCATTTATTCCCCAGAGGGCAGGTAAGAGTCAACCACATTGCTGTGGATCAAAAGTCACATGTAGACCAGATCGGGTAAGGATGGCAGCTTCCTTCCCCTCAGGACATCAGTGACCCAGATGGGTTTTTCCTGACAATCGATGATATTTTCATTAATAGACTCATAATTCTAGATTTGTATTGAATTCAAATTCCACATCTGCCATGGTGGAATTCGAATCAGGTTCCCCAGAATATTCCCGGTGTCTCTGGATTAACAGTTCATCAATGATATCACGAGGCTGTTACCGAGCTACAAAGGGAGAGTTTTAGGGGTGGAAACCAAAACCTGGATCAAAAGGTGGATTTTAAGGAGAGTCTATAGAATGGAGGAGAGTTGAAGGGAATGGGGGAAGAGAATTACCACGTTTAGGTTCAAGTCAGCTGAAACTAAAGCCACCAACAGGGAGAATAACAAAATAAGAAACTCTCACACAGCTAAAATTGGATAAGTGCAGATAACTCAGGGAGGTGTGGAACTATACAGGGAGGACAGGGTGAAGGCACGGGTAGATTAAAAGCAGTGAACCAAATTTTGAAATTATCTTCCTGAATAGAATGTATATCAGTTCTTACAGGACTTGCTGCAAGGACACAGACAGTGGAACCTAAGGTGATCGTGAGTATATGGAGGTAAAATGTGGGAGCCAAGCTGGGACTGTATTGGAATAGTGATGGTAGAACATACATAGAACATTACAGAGCAGTACAGGCCCTTCAGCCTTGATGTTGCGCCGACCTGTCATATCAATTTGAAGCCCATCTAACCTACACTATTCCATGTACTTCTTTAAAAGCCTGTCCAATGACGACTTAAATGTACTTAAAGTTGGCGAATCCACTACCATTGCAGGCAAAGCATTCCATACCCTTAATACTCTCTGAGTAAAGAAACTACCTCTGACATCTGATATCTATCACCCCTGAATTTAAAGCTCTGTCCCTTCGTGCTCGCCGTCACCATACTTGGAAAAAAATGCTCTCCCTGTCCACCCTATCTTACCCTCTGATTATCTTATATATCTCTATTAAGTCACCTCTCAACCTTCTTCTCTCCAATGAAAACACCGTCAAGTCCCTAAGCCTTTCCTCGTAAGACCTTCCATCCATACCAGGTAACATCCTGGTAAATCTCCTCTGCACCTTTTCCAAAGCTTCCACATCCTTCTTATAATGTCGTGACCAGAACTGTACACAATTCTCCAAGTGCGGCCGCACTAGAGTTTTGTACAGCTGTAGAATGACCTCATGGTTCCAGAACTTGATCCCTCAATTAATAAAAGGTAAAACACTGTATGCCTTCTTAACAACCCTGTCAATCTGGGTGGCAACTTTCAAGGATCTGTGTACCTTGACACCGAGATCTCTCTGCTCACCTACACTACCAAGAATCTTACCATTAGCCCAGTACTTTGCATTCCGGTTACTCTGACCAAAGTGAATCACCTCACACTTGTCCGCATTAAACTCCATTTGCCACCTCTCAGCCCAGCTCTGCAGCTTATCTATGTCTCTCTGTAACCTACAATATCCTTTGTCACTATCCATAACTCCACAGACCTTAGTGTCATCTGCACATTTACTAACCGACCCTTCTAGTCCCTCATCCAAGTCGTTTATAAGAATGACTAACAGCAGTGGACTCAACACTGACCCTTGCGGTACATCACTGGTAAATGGACTCCAGGATGAACATTTCCCATGAAACACCATCCTCTGTCTTCTTTCAGCAAGCCAATTATGAATCCAAACTGCTATATCTCCCACAATCCCATTCCTCTGCATTTTGTACAATAGCCTACTGTGGGGAACCTTATCGAACGCCTTGCTGAAATTCATATAAACCACATCAACCGGTTTACTCTAACCTATCTGTTTGGTCACCTTCTCAAAGAACTCAATAAGGTTTGTGAGGCACGACCTACCCTTCTCAAAACCGGGCTGACTATCCCTAATCAAATTATTATTATTTTCGAGATGATTATAAATCCTATTTCTTATAACCTTTTCCAACACTTCACCAACAACTGAAGTAAGGCTCATTGGTCTATAATTACCTGGGTTGTCTCTACTCCCCTTCTTGAACAAGGGGACCACATTTGCTATCCTCCAGTCTACTGGCATTATTCCCATAAACAATGACGATTAAAAGATCAATGCCAAAGGCTCGATAATCTCCTCCCTGGCTTCCCAGAGGATCTTCGGAAAAATCCCATATGACCCAGGGGACTTATCTATTTTCGCACTCTGCAGGATTTCTAATACCTCTTCCTCGTGAATTTCAATCACACCTAGTCTAGTAGTCTGTATCTCAGTATTCTCCTCGACAACATTGTCGTTTTCTCGAGTGAATACTGTCGAAAACTATTCATTTAGTGCTTCCCCTATCTCCTCTGACTCCACACACAACTTCCCATTACTATTCTTGATTGACCCTAATCTTACTCTCGTCATTCGTTTATTCCTTAAGTACCGATAGAAAGCATTAGGGTTTATCCTGATCCTATCCGCCAACAAGTTCTCAAGTTTCCTCCTGGCTCTACTGAGCTCTCTCTTTAGGTCTTTCCTGGCTACCTTATAACCCTCATGCGCCCTAACTGAGCCTTCACATCTCATTCTAACATAAACCTTCTTCTTTCTTTTGACCAGAAATTCCACTTTCCTCATAAACCACGGCTTCTGCGCTCTACAATTTCCTGCCACAGCTACCTGGATTACACCTCTTCCCATCCTACCTCTTGCAAAAATGCCATCCCGTATTCCCAATTCCTCAGCCTCTGCTGTATCTGCTCCCAGGTGGACCAGTTCCATCACAGAACAAATGATATGGCCTCCTTCTTTAGAGACCGCAATTTCCCTTCCCACATGGTTAAAGATGCCCTCTAACGCATCTCGTCCACATCCCGCACCTCCGCCCTCAGACCCCATCCCTCCAACCGTAACAAGGACAGAACCCCCCTGTGCTCACCTTCCACCCGACCAACCTTCGCATAAACCAAATCATCTGCCGAAATTTCCGCCACCTCCAAAAAGACCCCTCCACCAGGGATATATTTCCCTCCCCACCCCTTTCCAAATTCCGCAAAGACCGTTCCCTCTGTGACTACCTGGTCAGGTCCATGCCCCCCTACAACCCACCCTCCCATCCTGGCACTTTCCCCTGCCACCGTAGGAACTGTAAAACCTGCGACCACACCTCCTTCCTCACCTCTATTCAATACCCTAAAGGAGCATTCCACATCCATCAAAGTTTTACTTGCACATCCACTAATATCATTTATTGTATCCGTTGCTCCCGTTGCGGTCTCCTCTACATTGGGGAGACTGGGCGCCTCCTAGCAGAGCGCTTCAGGGAACATCTCCGGGACACTCGCACCAATCAACCACACCGCCCCGTGGCCCAACATTTCAACTCCCCTTCCCATTCTGCGGAAGACATGGAGGTCCTGGGCCTCCTTCACCGCCGCTCCCTCACCACCAGACGCCTGGAGGAAGAACGCCTCATCTTCCGCCTTGGAACACATCAACCCCAAGGCATCAATGTGGACATCAACAGTTTCCTCATTTCCCCTTTCCCCACCTCACCCTAGTTCCAAACTTCCAGCTCAGCACTGTCCCCTTGACTTGTCCGGACTTGTCCTACCTGCCTATCTCCTTTTCCACCCATCCACTCCACCCTCTCCTCCCTGACCTATCACCTTCATCCCCTCCCCCACTCACCCATTGTACTCTATGCTACTTTCTCCCCACCCCCACCCTCCTCTAGCTTATCTCTCCATGCTTCAGGCTCACTGCCTTTATTCCTGGTGAAGGGCTTTTGCCCGAAACGTCGATTTCACTGCTACTTGGATGCTGCCTGAACTGCTGTGCTCTTCCAGCACCACTAATCCAGAATCTGATTTCCAGCATCTGCAGTGATTGTTTTTACCACATATTTATCTAGGACACATAGGAGTTTTTCTTTGAATAAGCTCCACATTTCTAATGTGCCCACCCCTGCAGTTTCCTTGCCCATTCTATGCTTCCTAAATCTTGCCTAATCGAATCATAATTGCCTTTCCCCCAGCTGTGCGTTTTGCCCAGTGGTATACACCTATCCCTTTCTATCACTAAAGTAAACATAACAGCATTGTGATCGCTGTCACCAAAATGCTCATCGACTTCCAACTCTAACACCTGGGCGGGTTCATTACCTAGTTCCAAGTCTAATGTGGCTTCGCCACTTGTTGGCCTGTCTACATACTATGTCAATAAGTCCTCCGGCACACACTGGACTAAACTGACCCATCTATAGTACTCGTACTATAGTGTTTCCAGTCAATATTTGGAAAGTTGATGTCCCCCATGATAACTCCCCTGTCTCTCTCACTCATATGGAGGATCATCTTTGATGTCCTTTTCTCTACATCTCTTGAACTATTCGGAGGCCTGTAGAGAACTCCCAACAGGGTGACCTCTCCTATCCTATTTCTAACCTCAGCCCATACTATCTCAGTTGACGAGTCCCCAAACATACTTTCTGCAAAATATTTTCTTGCTGTTAATTTAGATTTCATTTCAATCTGTTTTCCATGTTCTCCTCTCATTTCCATGTAACTTGCTTTGTTTCAATTCCAGACTATTGGGTACACTTGGAGTGGTCACTGTGAAACTTCATAATGATAAGGGTGATAATTCCAACTTATCACCCAAAATCCGCAGGCCCCACCCCACTGCTGGCCAAGGAGGGAGTGACTCTGATCAAACACAAATAAACAATTAATTTACGCTGGGGGAGCACTTCAGAGACTTCATCAAACAGGGCTTTGTCATCGATCCAAGCGTCCTTGATCGTATCCCACAGCACGCTCCACACCACAGGCTCAGCAATGCCCAGTCCCACACGAAGTTGCGAATGCTGTCTGCCAGCTCAACAACAACAAGGCTGCTTGAGCCGACGATCTCCCTGTTGATCCATTGAAGTGAGGAGGCACAGAGCTCTTGCTGCTACACCAGATCTTGAGCCAATATAACTCCCCACTCCAGAGAGACGAGGCAGCACAGACCAGGAAAGGAGACTGGGATTTTCCAGATCTCTGTGACACTCAGTGCCATTCTCCATATGTCATGCTGAATGTATCAGTCTGATTTCCCATTCTGTCTATTTCTCTATCTCCTGTAAGTACTCAGGAATTTCCCAACTCAGTAGACTTTCCAACTGCTGGGTGTCTCGTCAATCACCTCATTGAAGCTGGTCGGTCAGCCAGAGAGATAATGGGAAAGAAGGTCTGGAGCCTTCGATAAATCCTGCAGTGAGGTAAGATCACTCTCAGTGCACAGAGCAGAGAGCAATGAGAGGGCTCCAAACATCGGCCAACAAGTCATGACATCGATACAGTGCTGAAGGGGGAGCATGGTAAGGACACACCTCTGGCTCAATCACCACCTCTACTTTAACTTAGGTTGTACTGAGACAACATCGGGAGTTCAGAGTTATCAATCCAGGACTGTGCTGTCTTAGTGAGCAAGAGTACACCAAGGGGGAAAGCCGGCCTCCGACGAGAGGGTGGGAATGCTGCCTGGGACCTTTCTGTTCTGTGTTCACTCTCCAACACTGCATCTATGGCATGTCTCGTGGATCAGTGTCTTCAATAATTTGTAACTCGTATATCAGTTCCTGTCCTTGTAACTTCCTCCCTTCCCGATAGTCCCTCGACATATTTGAAACGCACTGAATTCCAGACCAGCATCCCTGTCGCTCTAAAATGCTTCAGTGTCTACAACATGCTTTATCTTGGTAGTGTCCTCCAGCAATAACTTGAGACAGTCATGCAGCACGGAAACAGACTCTTTGGCCCGACTAGTCCATGCTGACCAGGTTTCCCAAACTGATCGATCACTTTTATGTCCGTTTGGCCCATATCTCTTCAAACCTTCTTCTCTCCATGTACTTGCAGAATTTCTTTTCCGTGCTGTAATTGGTCTTGTTTCTCCCATGTGCCTCTGGAATTTCATTCCATATCTGCACCATCCTCTGTGGATAATATAGTCCCTCAGCTCCCTCTTTAAATCTTTGCTTTCTCACCACACATTTATGCCGCTAGTTTTGGACTCACCTACCCTTGGCTATTCAGCTTACTCAGGGCCCGCATGATTTTATAAACCTTTATAAGGTCAACGTATAGCCTCCTGTGCCCAAGGGAAATGTGGAGGACAATGTTACAAATATCTCCAGCTCTTGTACTCAATGCTCTGACCAGTGAAGACAAGTGTCCAAAATGCCGCATTCCCCACCCTGTCCCCCTGTGATGCCACTTCCAAGGAACAATATAATTGCACACCTTGTTCTCTCTGCGTTTGATAACACTGCCCAGGACCCTAACATTAACCGTGTTCATTCTCCCTGGTTTGTCTTAACAAAATCCAACACCTGATTTAAAGTATATCTTTCATTCCTTGGTCCACTGGCCCAGATGTTCAAGATCCCCTTTAATAACCATATTCACTGCCCACGACAAAATTAATTTGATCATCGACAAACTTAGGAACAATGACTCCTATATTCTCAACCAAATCGTTTATGTAGATGATGTACATCAGTGGACCCAGCCCTGATCCTTATACCACACCGCTGGTCACAGGCCTCCAGTCTGAACAACAGCCCTCTCCCATCACCCTCTGTCTCCTACTGTCAAGCCAATTTTGTGTACAGACGGCTGGCTTTAACTGATCCCATGTGATCTAAACTTACGAACCAGAATATCATGCTAAACCCTGTCAAAGGCCCAGTTGACGTTAGTGCAGACAATGTATGGTCACATTTCAATAAAAGCAATCACGTTATTGAGACCTGACTTTGTATGCAAAAGCCGTGCTGATTAACCTTCATCAATCATTGCCTTTCCAAATGAGTGTAACTCCTGTGAGGCAGAATCACTGCCACAACTGACCCAACACTCACATCGGGCTAATTGATCTTTAGTTCCACGCCTTGCATTGCAGTCTTTCTTAATTAATGGAACAAAACCATAGTATTATCAGAGTCGTCCAGCATGGAAACAATCTCAAACTAAACTCAACCAAGCAGCATGTTGCTGGCCCATATCCCTCCAAACCATTCCTATTCATGGACTTACCCAAATGTTTTTTAAACATTGTAATTGTACTCACATCCATCCCTTGCTCAGGAAGTTCATTCCACACTCAAACTACCGTCGATGTAACAATTTAACCTGCATGCTTTTTTTGGAACATATCCCTCCTCTAACCTAAAAAAAAATGGCCCCTCCACTTGAGACTCCCCCATCCTGGGGAAAAGGCAACAGCCATTAACTCTATCCATATCCCTCATTTTTTTCACAAACTTCCATAAGATGATCAAAGTTCGGGAGAAGATTTGTAGCTCGGGTGCTCGTTGTTGTGGTTCTGTTCACCGAGCTGGGAATTTGTGTTGCACATGTTTCGTCCCCTGTCGAGGTGACATCCTCAGTGCTTCGGAGCCTCCTGTGAAGCGCTTCTGTGATGTTTTCTCCGGCATTCATAGTGATTTGTATCTGCCGCTTCCGGTTGTCAGTTCCAGCTGTCCGCTGCAGTGGCCGGTATATTGGGTCCAGGTCGATGTGCTTATTGATTGAATCTGTGGATGAGTGCCATGCCTCTAGGAATTCCCTGGCTGTTCTCTGTTTGGCTTGTCCTATAACAGTAGTGTTGTCCCAGTCGAACTCATGTTGCTTGTCATCTGAGTGTGTGGCTACTTAGGATAGCTGGTCATGTCGTTTCGTGGCTAGTTGGTGTTCATGGATGCGGATCGTTAGCTGTCTTCCTGTTTGTCCTATGTATCCTTAGCTATCCATAGCTATTCATCCATCCCCTGAGTTCATCTTCCTTAGCTGTCAGGTCCCACGCATTGAAATAAATGCAGTTTAATTATTAGTTTTTATTCCCTACCCCTGACATGTTCTTGCCTGCCTTTTCTGTTGAAATTGCTCTCTTTAACTTGTGTACCAGCCTCAAATTCTATCTAGTTTTCTGACAGTTTAAGGTCCAACAACTTGCCAGACAAGTTTATTTCCTCTCAAAACGCTCCAGCAATTTGCCCCACCAGAATATCTGTCCCCATCCCACCCGCAGGTCAGGTCCATTCCCCACCCTGTCTCCCGGTGCTGACACATCCAAGGATCTATGGACTTGTCCACCAAAGTCCCTGTGCTCCTCAGAATTCAGCAAGGACCTACCGTTCATTATGTCTGTCCTTCGCTTTTCATTTCTTCCACAGGGTATTACCTCACTTCGATCACTACTAAACTCTGCTCAAATTATCATATGGTTGACATCGGACTGTAAACTGAGAGCATCCTCCTCACTGTGGACAACACTCTCACCTTTCATGTCATCTGCAAACCTACTAATGATTTCTTCTGCGTTAACATCCGAGTTGTTAATGCACATAATAACCAGCGATGGTTCCTGCACCTATCCCTGTGGTACACTCGCTGATGAAAGATTTTGAAATACTGACAAGTCCATCCACCAATTGTGAATCCAATCTACCATCTTGCCTTCAATCCCATGGGCTCTTCCCTTTTGGACTAGCCTTCAATGTGGGACCTTGTCAAAGGCCTTATTCAAGTCCATGTAAACCACATCATCTGCACTGCCCTCCTCAATATTTTTAGACACCATTTCAAAAAACTCCACTGAATTTCTCAGACAGTATCTTCCTCTACCAAATCCGTGATGACTAAGCCGAGTTGATCCTTACCTTTGCAAGTGTTGATTCATCCCCAGAATTGTTGCCAATAATATCCCTCCCCCTGCTGTCAGACTATCTGCTCTGTAATTACTTGGCCAATCCCTGCTGCCCTTCTTGAACAAAGGACCCACATTAGCGATCCTCCAGTCATTCGACACGAATCTTGTGGCCAGCAAAGTATTAAATACGCCCGCCAGGGCCCCATCAATCTCCTCCCTTACCTCCCATAGCAGCCTGGGATACATTTTATTGGGCACTGGGGATTTCTCCAGCTTTATGCCTGTGAAAACATTTAATACCCCCCCTTATTGATCTTAACATGTTCTCAAACCTCACCATCTCGACTGAAATCCCCGGCTGCAATGTTTTTCTCCTGTGTGAATACAGATGGGAAGTATACATTGAAGACCTCACCTACTTCCTCTGGCTCCATGCACTGATTATCCCTTTGGTTTCTCATAGGCCTTGCTGTTTCCTCAGTAATCTTCTTATTCTAACTATACTGATAAAGTAGCTTGTGACTTTTACTTAACAGCATTTGACAAGGATATTTTATGGCCATTGTTTGTCCCGCATTTCTAAGGACACCCTCGCAGTCCCTATACTTTTGCATGGCTTCGCCTTGTTTTATTACACTGTATTTTCTTCATCAATCTCACGATATCGCTTGATCAGTATTCGCTGGAATTTCTGCCTTTACTATTCCCTCCTCAGGAACACACTGGCTCCGAATTCTCACTGTATCACTTCAACATACTCCCACTTTCCAAATATAGACCAAACTTCAGATAGTCCTCCCGGTCTGTGTTTGCCAGATCCTCTCTATTGATAGTGATACTGATAGGAGACTCAGTGGTGAGGGGGGCAGACAGGAGACTGTGTGGCTGCAGAAGTGACTCCAGGATGGTGTGCTGCCTCCCGGGTATCCAGGTCAAGGATGTCTCTGAGCGGTTACTGAACATTTTAATTGGGGAAGAGGAAACTATGATGCGATTAGACATGAGTTAGGAAGCATGGATTGGGATCAATTGTTCCATGGTAAAGGCACTATAGACATGTGGAGACTGTTTAAGGAACAGTTTGTTGCAAGTGATGAATAAATATGTCCCTCTGAGACAGGCAAGAAGTGGTAAGATAAAGGAACCTTGGATGACGAGAGCGGTGGAGCTTTTCGTCAAAAGGAAAAAGGTAGCTTACATAAGGTGGAGGAAGCTGGGGTCAAAATCAGCTCTACATGATTACAGGCATGCGAGGAAGGAGCTTAAAAATGGTCTGAGGAGAGCCAGGAGGAGTCACGAGAAAGGGTTGGCAGAACGGATTAGGGAGAACACTAAGGCATTTTACACTTATGGGAGGAATAAGAGAATGGTCAAAGCAAGAGTAGGACCGATCAGGGATAGCATAGGGAATTTGTGGGTGGAGTCTGAGGAGGTAGGAGAAGCCCTAAATGAGTTTTTTGTTTCTGTCTTTAAGAAAGATACGAACTTTGTAGTGAACGAAACCTTTGAAGAGCAGGTGTGCATGCTGAAATGGATAGAGATAGAGGAAGCTGATGTGCTGAAAATTTTGTCAAACATTAAGATTAACAAGTCGCCAGGCCCGGACCAGATTTGTCCTCGGCTGCTTTGGGAAACGAGGAATGCAATTGCTTCACCACTTACGAAGATCTTTTCATACTCGCTCTCCACTGGAGTCGTACCAGAGGACTGGAGAGAGGCAAATGTAATTCCTCTCTCCAAGAACGGAAATAGGGAAATCCCCGGCCATTACAGACCAGTAAGTCTCATGTCTGTCGTCTGCAAGGTGTTAGAAAGGATTCTGAAGGATAGAATTTATGACCATCTGGAAGAGCATGGCTTGATTAAATGCAGTCAACCCGGCTTTGTGAGGGATAGGTCATGCCTCACAAACCTTATCGAGTTCTTTGATGATGTGACGAGAAACGTTGATGAGCGTCGAGCTGTGGATGTGGTGTATATGGACTTCAGCAAGGTATTTGATAAGATTCCCCATGGTAGGCTCATTCAGAAGGTGAGGAGGAATAGGATTCAGGGGAACATAGATGTCTGGATACAGAATTGGCTGACCAACAGAGGACAGCGAGTGGTAGTAGAAGGAGAATATTCTGCCTGGAAGTCTGTGGTGAGTGGTGTTCCACAGGGCTCTGTCCTTGGGCCTTTATTGTTTGTAATGTTTATTAATGACTTGGATGAGGGGATTGAAGGATGGGTCAGCAAGTTTGCAGATGACACAAAGGTTGGAGGTGTCGTTGACAGTACAGATGGCTGTTGCAGGCTGCAGTGGGATATTGACAGGATGCAGAGATGGGCTGAGAGGTGGCAGATGGAGTTCAACCTGATTAAATGCGAGGTGTTACGTTTTGGAAGGCCGAATTTGAAAGCTGAGTACAGGATTAAGGATAGGATTCTCGGTAGTGTGAAGAAACAGAGGGAACTTGGTGTGCAGGTACATAGATCCCTTAAAATGGCCACCCAAGTGGACAGGGTTGTTAAGAAAGCATATGGTGTTTTGGCTTTCATTAACAGGGGGATTGAGTTTAAGAGTCGTGAGATCTTGTTGCAGCTCTATAAAACTTGGGTTAGACCGCACTTGGAATACTGTGTCCAGTTCTGGTCGCCCTATTATAAGAAAGATGTGGATGTTTTGGAGAGGGTTCAGACGAGGTTTACCAGGATGCTGCCTGGACTGGAGGGCTCATCTTATGAGGAGAGGTTGACTGAGCTCAGACTTTTTTCATTGGAGTAAAGGAGGAGAAGAGGGGACCGAACTGAGGTATACAAGATAATGAGAGACATAGATAGAGTCGATAGCCAGAGACTATTTCCCAGGGCAGAAATGACTAACACGAGGGGTCATAGTTTTAAGCTGGTTAAAGCAAAGTATAAAGGGGACGTCAGAGGCGGGTTCTTTACACAGAGAGTTGTGAGAGCACGGAATGCGTTGCCAGCAGCTGTTGTGGAGGCAGAATCATTGGGGACAATTAAGAGACTCCTGGACATGCAAGAGACCCCTGGACATGCATATGGTCACAGAAATTTAAGGGTGCATGCATGAGGATCCGTGGTCGGCACAACATCGTGGGCTGAAGGGTCTGTTCTGTGTTGTACTGTTCTATGTTCTATGTTCTACGAACCAGCGGGGCACCTAGATCACTGCGGGGGAGATTTGTTATTGTTACTTTTGGGGGGTGTTAAACTAGGTTGGCAGGGACTCTGAGTAAGAGAGTTACCAAGGGCAAGTCAGGGGAAAAATGCTTCAGCCACCGAGAGCGAGTTTCCAATTCTGGATATCCTGGGGCACAGTCAAGGGAGGGAAAAGTCTTCTGGTTTAACATGCATTTATTTCAACGCAAGAGGCCTGACTGCTAAGGCAAACGAGCACAGAGCATGGATTGGCTCTGGGAACTGGGATATTATAGCCATAACAGAAACATGGCTGAGAGAAGGGCAGGATTGGCAGCTCAGTGTTCCAAGATACAGAAGCTACAGGCGGGACAGAAGGACAAGTGAGCGAGGAGGGGGAGTTGTCAGTTTAATAAGTGAGGGGATGACAACAGCATTTAGAGAGGATACTCTTAAGGTGTCATCAAATGAGGCCATATGGTTAGAAGTTAGAAACAAAAAGGGGATGGTCACTCTGTTGGGACAGTGTTCTAGATTCCTAAATAGCCAGCAGATGTGTAGAGAGATTACAGGTACCTATAGAAATAGTCATGTAGTATTGGTTGGAGAGTTTAACTTCCCCTGGATGGACTGGGCCACCCACAGAATAAAAGGCACATACGGAATTCAATTTGTCAAATGTGGCCAAGAAAGTTTCCTAAACCAAGGTGTAACTCTAACACGGCCTAACTCTACTCAGGCGGGTAAAACACTGGACCTCCCCTCAGAAAACGTGGTCTGGCAAGTGACTGAAGTGTCAGTCAGAGAGCACTTTGGGTCCAGTGACCACAACTGTCTTCGTTTTAACATTGTTATGGAAAAAGATCAGATAGGTCCACAGATTAAGGTTTTAAACTGGAGCAGGGCCAGATTGGGGCCATTAGGCAGGATTGGGTGAATTAAAAATCACAGAACACAGGTTATAGTCCAACAGGTTTGTTCCAAAGCACCAGCTTTCAAAGCGCAGGAGATCATCCTAAAAGATGAAAGGCAGAAACTAAATTTGTTTGATATTACATTCCAAGACACTGCAATCCTGTTGTTATAAACGATTATGATAAAGCCTTATGATTGTGCTGCACAACCACCTGATGAAGAAGCAGTGCTCTGAAACCTAGTGCCTCCAATAAACCTGCTGTACCCTAAACTGGTGTTGTGTGATTTTTAACCTTGTCCACCTCAGTCCAACACCGGCTCACCACATTATCATTACCATCGATTGGGTGAGTCTTTTTGAAGGAAAAGGAATGACTGGCAAACGGAAGGGTTTTCAAAGCGTGACCTCAAGAATCCAGGGCCAATATGTCCCTGTTAAGGTGAAGGGAAAAGCTGGCAAGTTTAGGACTCCTGTCTGCTGAGGGTTATTAGGGCTCTGTTCAGGAAAAAGAAAACAGCGTACATTGGGTTTCATCTATCCAGATCTTCTTCCAGTCCGAAAGACACGATCAATCTGTGGGGACACTGCAATCCTCTCAGGTCCTTGCTGCAGTCATGTTCTGTAGAACTCACTCCAATGCCTGTTACTCTCCTGATCCAGTTGCTGTGTAACATCCTCCTGTGACTATCTCCCACCCTCTCAATGCAAGCTCCTCCAGTCTCTCCATCCATCTACTTATCTCCATAACCTTCTTCAGCTCTTACACTCCTGTCTCTGGAAGCATCACCCTCTCCGACAACCCTTCCCACTTTCACTAAACTGCAGGAGGTTACTAATGCTTCCTTATCTGTAAAACTGTCTCCCACCAAATGGCTGTCCTTATCTCCTGGGAAAAGATTCCGACTCCACACCCTCTATATCTGAATAACCTGCAGAAATTTAGCCTTTCTATAACTATAAACATCTTCAGTCACGACTGCCCTCCACATATCTGTGTGTTTTTCTAATCTATAAAACCCTCTTGATTCCCACAATCTGCTCCATTCACCTAAAACACTGCTGTCTATGTAAAACATCCCATCTTACCAACATCCTTATCCCTGTAAACTGGTTCATCCCTTCCATCCTTCCCATCTCCATGAACTCCTGCAGGCCCTGTAGGTCTGTAACCTCCTGTGGCTCTAATGTCCTCCTTCCCTGTGAAAGTACGCCCTGTCCCCACAGCCCTCCCAGTCTGGATCGTCTGCTCCGGGTCAGACCATTGCTGTCTCTGTTATCTTCGACAATCCTAGCAACCCTTCCTATTTGTGTCTCTTCATTCAGATCCCGTCTCTCCAGCTTCCTGAAACCTCTTTGTGCCATTGTGACCCTCCTTATTTAGAACGTAGAACAGTACAGCACAGCCTAGGCCCTTTTATCCGACAGACCCTACATTTTGCTATTATCCATGTGCCTATCTAAGAATTGATTAAATGTCCCTAGTGTATCGGACTCTACTACAACCGTTGGCAGTGCATTCCACGCACCCGCTACACGATGTGTAAAGAACCCACCTCTGACATCTCCTATAAACCTTCCTCAAATCACCTTCAATTTATGCCACCTTGTCATTTCCATTTTTGCAATGGGAAAAGTATGTGGTTATCCTCTCTATCTAAGCCTCAAATCATCTCGTTCACCTCTATCAAGTCACCTCTCATCCTTTATCATTCCAATGAGCAAAGCCCTAACTCCCTCAAACATTCTTCGTATGATTTCCCCTCCAGTCCAGGAAGCGTCCTGATAAATCTCCTCTGCACCCTCTCTAAAGCTTCCATATCTTTCTGATAATGAGGCAACCAGAATTGAACGCAATAAACCAAGTGTTGTCTAACCAGAGCTGGATAAAGCTGCAGCATAACTTCACAGCTCTGAAATTCAATCCTACTGCTAATGAAAGCCTGCACAACACATGCCTTCTGATCAAGGCTATCAGCTTGAGTACCAGCTTTGAGGGATCAATGGACATGGACCTCAAGATTCTTCTGTTCCTCCACACTGTCAAGAATCCTGCCTTCCTCCTCGTAAAGGTTTTCTGCAGAATCTTTCAATCTACAACCCTCCCTATCTTGGTAACCTGTTCCAATCCCTCCAACACTCGCAAACTGGGACACCTCTTCAAGTCCCGACAATGCTCCTTACCCCTGTAACCTCCTTTATTAGTATCTTCCCTCAAAATTACTGAAACCTATATTTGCCACAGTAATACTCCTGATATCTGCATAACTCTCCAGCACAGCTTTAGCTTCCCAGGCTGGGAGATGGGAGTTCAGATGTGAATCTATTTGCCCATTCTGTCTGTGCGCCTGACACTGAGCTGTCGCAGCTCTGGTGGAAAGCACTCTCCGTGCATCTGGTAACCTCCAGATCTATGTTACTGTCCAGAGCTCATCTCATCGATTTCTTCCTTTGGAAAGTTCTTTATTTTGTCATTATTGTCAAGCGGCAGTTTCGTGAGGAATTGGGGAGTTTCCATTTTGAGAGAATGAAACCTTTATCACCGGAAATTGGGAAACCTTTAAAAATGAAAACAGCAATCCAGAGACAATGTACAGTATTCCTGTTAGGGTGAAAGAAAAGGCTGATAGGTGTACGGAGTACTGGATGTGGAGAGAAATTGAGGTTTCAGTGAAGGAAAAGAAGGAGACATACCTCTGGAGAGAGTGTGAATCCTTAGAAGAGTATAAAGGTAGTAGGAGTGTACTAAAATGAGAAATCAGGAGGGCGAAAGGGGGCACAAGATAGCTTGGCAAGATAGCTTGGACCTTCTTAACAACCCTATCAACCTGGCTGTCAGCTTACATGGATCTATGCACATCGACACAGAGATTTCTCTGGTCCTCCTCATGATCATCAATCTTCCCATTAGCCCAATACTTTTTATTCCTGTTGCTCCTTCTAGAATGTATAACCTCACACTTTTACACATTAAACTCCATTAGCAACCTCTAAGCACAGCAGCACATTTTATCTATGACCCTGTGTAACCTCCAACATCTTTCGGCACTATTCACAACTCCAAAGCCTTAGTGTCATCTGAAAATTTACTAAGCCATCCAAATCAGATCCGTGCGTTTCACCATTAGTAACAGAACTCCAGGATGAACATTTCCCATCAACTCCACCCTCTGTCTGCTTTTAACTAGCCAATGTCTGATCCACATTTGACCTTGCTTTTATTTTGTTTCCTTTGAAATATAGATCATAGATTTCTGCTGTCTTTGTGTTCCTGCTTGTCAGCATGCATGTTCTGTTTTTGATTTCCTTATCAGTTTCATGGCCTTTCTTTTCTGGATCGTTACTTTCCTAAGAATTCTCAGGTTTCCTCAATATTTGGAATTCTTCTGAAGTCACATCCTATGATTAATACATTTTCTAATTTGTTATGTTAACCATCATTGAGTCACTTTCCCTTCCTTTGACGTTTGTATCTGAAATAAATAGATGTATTTTTCAGACTTTGCAATATTTCTGAAAATCTCTTGGTCCTGACCAGGTATATTTAGGAACACTGCAGGAGGATAGAGAAGAAATTGTGGGGGCCCGGGTTGGTTCTTTTCCATCATCTTTGGCCAATGAGTGAGGTCCCGGACGACTGGAAGACAGCGAATTCTGAGCACGTATTCAAGAAAGGCGACAAAGAAAAACCGGTAAACTTAAAATCTAGTAGGTAAGTTACTTGAAAAGATTCTAATATATAAAATATACATTTGGAATGACAGTGTGTGATTCGGAGAAAGATTATAATGGTGCTGGAAAAGCAGAGCAGGTAGGACAGCATCCGAGGAGCAAGAAAATCGATGTTTTGGGCAAAAGCCCTTCTTCAAAGAAGCATGGAGTTGTGCATGGCAGACCATGACTCACACATTCATTGGAGTTCTTTGATGAAGTGACCAGCAGCGTTGAGGAGGGCAAGGTGGTATACGTCGTCTAAATGGATTCCAGTAAAGCCTTCAAGAAGGTTCCACAAGGTACCCTACTCTGGAAGGTTAGATCACATGGAATTGAGTTGGAACTGGCAAATTAGATACAAAATTGCCTTGATGGTAGGAAGCAGAGTGTAATACTGGAAGAATGCTTGTCAGACTGGAGGCCTGTGGTTATTGGAATGCCTCATGGATTGGTGCTGGGACCACTACATATTACATATATCTATGATTTCGATGAGAATATGCAGGCATGATTTGTAACTTTGAAAATGACACTAAAATAAGCAGCATCATGGAGAGTGAGGAAGGTTATCAGAAATTACAGCAGTACCTTGATCAGCTGGAGAAGTGGTCTGAGAAATGGCAACTGGATTTTAATATAGATCATTGTAAGTTCTAGCATTTTACAAAGTCAAATCAAGGTTGGAGTTTCATGGTGAATGGTGTGTCGTAAGGAGTATAGTGGAACAGAGGGACCTTGGAATTCAGGTGCATGATTCTCTGAAAGTTGATTCAGAGATAGACAGGGCACTGAAGAAAGCATTTTGCACACTGGCCTTAATCAGTGTATTTCACTGATTATCGAAATTAGGGAGTTATGTTAGTTATACAGTATGCTGGTGAGGCCACAGTGGCAGAATTATGTTCGATTTTGTTCACTTTGCTATATGAAGGGTGTTATTAAACTGGAAAGAGTGCAGAAGAAATTCACAAGGTTGTTGCAAACGACGCAATGATCTGAAGTATGGGAAGAGGTTGGCAAGCTAGGAGTTTTTACTTTGGTGTGTATGAGACTGAGGGACAATCTGGTAGAAGTGTATAAGATCATGGGAAGGATGGACAGAGTGAGTGCACTCAATCTTTTTTCCCCCAGGTTTGGGCAATCACATACAAGAGGGCATCAGTTTGTGGTCAGAGAGGAAATAATAAAAGGGAAGCTGAGGCACAACTGTTTTACACACGGGGCTGGTACGCATACGGAATGAGGTGCCAGCGGAAGGGGTTGAGGTAGGTACATTCACAAGATTTAAAAGGCATTTCGACAAATACAAGGACAGGAAAGGCTTAGAAAGATACCAGCAACAGCAGGGAAATGAGGTTAGCGTGGATGGCCATTTTGGCCAGAATGGACCAGTTCGAGCCGAAGGGCCTGTCTCCGTTCTGTTGGACTCTATGACTCTAAAAACTATCGTTTATCTCCCACTGAACGTTATATTGCACTTTCCCAATTTACTGAAGCGAACTTGACCCTCTAGCCTCCAGTCTTTCATAATATTTGACCAGAATGTTCAAGCACGGTATACAGACACCGTGTAAAATGCACCAAATTAATGTCGTTATTCCTTAAATGCTACTTCAGACCAAGGTTAATAATTCGTCCTTCTGACCACACAACATCAATTCCGAAATAACCTGCACTCTAGTTTGATTCACAACATAATCGTCAACCTACCTCATATACACTTTCTGAATTTATTTTTCATAGCCTGAGCAGTCACTTAGTTAATGCAGTTTAGATGCAACTTGAGATCATCCGATAAGACTGCGGTATCCACAATGCTTGCCTATCTAATTTCCAGAGCATATGGTGCTCATAATTTCTGGTACCACTTTGGTTTCGATATACAACACACCAATATTTGCTTCTCCTTGCTATCCTCAAGCTCGACCTAACCTGATTCTGTGGAAGCTGAGGGACACGTCTGTGTCATTATTAGTGATAGACTTGGACAAGACATTCAGGGAGGCTCACGTCGAATCTGAGATGATTTGAAGATATGTACCACAACACAGGACAAGCAACAATATCCTCCTCGCTCTGTCAGGATAAGAGTTACCATATACTCTCTGCTCCCTCACACGCACTGTACACCTGTTATTACACCTACCCTCGACAAAGGTTCACACTTTATCTTCAAATAAGGCTCAGGCACTACAACTCTCACAATTAAATTCAGTGACTTTCTTCCTCAATTTCTCTGTCACCTACGCAATCCCTCCCACACTAACAATACTATATAGATTCAAAACTGTCGACTGACTCATTCCAAACATCTCACTATTCACCCACCTACACCAACACTAACAGCTGGGTCACCCATTCCCACTCTCCCTCCCTCCTTTTTTCCTATTCCAGGAGAAACAGACTGGAATAGGACAGAAAGGGCCAAGCCGGGTAGTGGAGTGCCCTATATCCGTTCCCCCATCCCCTCCCCCTGCATGTGGGGAGGACTCTGAAAGAGCCAAAGAGGACCAGTACGCCTCATGTGGAGATTCTGAAACATCCATGTCCCACCGACCGATTAAGGAGCAATGTTCAGTGAAAGACAATTCTCACTTTAATCCCACTGGCAGTTCCAACAGCAGTCCTTTCACTTCCAATAAAAAGCACAGATACCTCACTGCACAGAGACGCAGACACGAAAATACACAGACGCATTGCTAAACACCCCAATATACGAACACACACAATACTTACAAGGACATGGGCATAGACACACGTATAAACACACAGAGACATTTACATCACATATAAATACGCACAAACACATATAGAAACACAGACTGAAACACAGACAGACATATGTAGACACTCAAACACACAGATAGCAAGCACATGGACACGGACACACACGTATTTAAACACACACATACAGACATGCACACATACAGACGCGCACGCACACACACATACAGACACACAGAGGTACAGACACTAGATTCATTAAGACACAAATCGATATGTCTTTGATTTGTAAGTGGATCAAGGATTCTCGGGAGAAGGCTGAAGAATGAGGTCGAGGTACACTTTAGTGTCGTCTGCAAATTTACTAATCCATTCACCTATGCTTGCATCTAAGTCATTTATAAGAATGACAAACAGCGGTCGTCCCAAAACAGATCCTTGTGGCACACCACTGGTCATTGGACTACAGGCTGAATATTTTCCATCAACCACCACTCTCTGCTTTCTTTCAGAAAGCTAGTTTCAAGTCCAAACTGCTAAATCACCGCCAATTCCACGCCTCTGCATTTTCTCCAACAGCCTACCATGTGGAACCTTTTCAAAGGCTTTACTGAAGTCTATGTATACCACGTAAACTGCCCTACTCTCATCTACATGCTTGGTCACCGTCTCAAAAAACTCAATGAGATTTGGGAGACACGACCTGCCTTTGATGAAACCATATTGACTATCTGAATTCGAATTGTTGCTTGCGAGATGTTTATAAATCTTATCCGTTATAATCTTTTCCAAAAACTTTCCTACAACAGAAGTAAGGCTCACTGGTCTATAATTACTTGGGTCATCTCTACTGCCCTTCTGGAACAACAATTGCAATCCTCCAGTCCTCGGGTACTAAACCTGTAGACAATGACGACTCAAATATCAAAGCCAAAGGCTCTCATATCTCCTCCCTAGCTTCCCAGAGAATCCTTGGATAAATCCCATCCGGTCCAGGGGATGTCTGATTTCACTCCTTCTAGAATTGATAACACCTGTTCGTAAATAACCTCGATCCATTCTAGTCTAATATCTCGTACCTCATTGTTCTCCTCTACAATATTCTCCTTTTCCTGAGTGAAAACTGATGAGAAATGTTCTTTTAGCAACTCTCCGATCTCGACAAGGTCCACACTCAACTTCCCGCTTCTGTCTTTGACTGGCCCTATTCCTACCCTAATCATCCTTTTATTCCTCACATTCCTCTAGAAAGTTTTAGGGTTCTCCTTTACTCTATTTGCGAAAGACTGCTCGTGTCCTCCCTATTCTCTTCTTAACTCTTTCTTTAAATCTTTCCTAGCTGATTTGTAACTCTCCATCGCCTCAGCTGAACCAACTTGCCTCATCAACACATAGCTTCCTTCTTCTTCTTAACAAAAGATGCAATTTCTATCGTAAACCACGGTTCGCTACCTTGTCACTTCTTCCCTTATGACAGGGACATACCTATCAAGGACATACAAGAACTGTTCCTTAAACCAGCTCCACATTTCCACTCTCTGCATTCCCTGCATTTTGCTACCCCATTCTTTACCTCCTAATTCTTGCCTAATCATATTATAATTGCCTTTTCCCCATCGATAACTCTTGACCTGTAGCGTGTACCTATCGCTTTCAATCGCTAAACTAAACATAACTGAATTATGGTCACTCTCTCTAAAGTGTTCAACTACAACTAAATCAAACACTTGGCCTGGCTTATTACCAAACATCAGATCCAATGTGGCCTCTCCTCTTGTCGGCCGTTCGACATACTGTGTCAGGAAACCCTCCTGTACACATTGGACAAAAACTGATCTATCCAACGTACTTGAGTGCGAGCATTTCCAGTCAATGTTAGGGAAGTTAAAGTCCCCCATAATGACCACCCTGCTCCTTTCACTCTTACCCAGAATAATTTTGCTAATCCTCTTTTCCACCTCCCTGGAACTCTGCGGAGGCTATACAAAAAATCCACGCAGTGTGACCGTTCCTCTCCTGTTTCGAACCTCAGCCCACACTACCTCAGTAGACGAGTCCTCAGCAAAAGTTCTCAGAGCCAGCGTTATATTATCCTTGACTAAAAAGATCATACCCCCTCCTCTTTTACCGCCTTGCCTGTTCTTATTGAAAGATCTTGAACATCTTTCATCCAAGTTCCTATAACAGCTATGATGTCCCAATCCCATGTTCTGAAACATGCGCTGAATAGATTAGCCTTCCCTGTAAAACCCATTGCACTGAAGTAAATGCATTTTAGTTCTTCAGAATTACTATATACTCTAATTCTCTCATCTTTCTTTTCTAACTCGCATGTTCTCATCATATTCAGAGATTTCTCCATCCATCCTCAATTTACACTGCTACTTAGAGTATCTCCACTTGCCTTGTCTGTCCATATAAAGTCTTCCTTTATGGGGTGAGCAAATCTCCCTGCTAAGATATTGGTGGCTTTCCCGGTTAGATTAGACCGATCCTTTTGAAACAGCCCTTTTCTATTTCTAAAGACATTCCAACCTCCCAAAAATCTGCATCCATCAACAGCTCTTCATGCCATTGATTTTTCTCCCTTAACCCTTTTTTTCCCTTCCCCGCTTGAATTTGTCATTGGGAACAAACCAGAAATTAATATTTCAAGGTTTTTTTTTTAATTTTAATCCTCTACATCACCTGTTTAATTCACTCCGGACTGTTTTAGTCTTTTCCCCAAAAATGTCATTCATACCAATATGTACAATAATTTCTGGCTGCTAAATCACAACTTTAACAGTATGCTTGATACTTTCAGAGACGTTCTTAATCATAGCACCGGGAACCAATAAACTATCCTCAAGTTTTTGCTCACTGCCACAGAATTTCCTGATTATGCCCCTGACAGGAGAGACCCCTGCCACAATAATTATACAAAATCTTCTCAAACGCTGCATAACATAAGAATTTTTTCAACAGTCCAATAACCGATGGCTCTGCCATTTTCCTCAGAGACACTATCCCCTTCAACAGTTCCAAAAGCTGAACATCTGTTTGATAGAGGAATAGCCACCGGAGATTTTTGAACTACTTTCTTACCTGTCCTGACAGTCACCCAACTATCTGACTGATTTTGCTGGATAATAACTTCCAACTATCTCCCTCTCTACCTTATATATATGGCCTTAATAATACCATGCCTATAAACAGAATTTTTCATGACATTAAAATAGAAAATATATCCGTATACATATCAAACATATAAAAAAAATAAAAGCAACCATTTGGAAAACTAACTCAACAAAAATATTCCTCATCAATAAGTTTCTCGAAGAAAAATGTCTTCTCCAGAGCTGAACGCGTGTCGGACTTTCCAGAATGAAGGTACATCTTCCTATTTAAAAAATACTCTTTGAAACTAAAAAAATACTTTTGCATTTAAAACAAAGGAGAAGCCTTTTGAAACATGTATTGACTTTTCTAATTTATTTTTGTAGACCCCCCTTAAAAAGCTCGTGAAAACACTGTTCATTTGAAAAAATAGATTTTCTTTGCTTGTTTTGTTTTGTTTGTATTTGAATGTTAATAAACCAAAATGGAAAAGTAATCTTATATTAATAAACTATATGAACTACATTTAATGCAATAAATAATTATAATTAATCTTTAACTATGCTTGCAATCCAAGGATCAGCTGTAAGATCCATACTGCTCTAAGAACATGTATTATAACTTTAAAAAAAATAAAGAAGTGTGGACATATGTTCTAATACTTTGCTTCAAATGCATGGTAGTCTTTACGATATGATTTGATCTCCTACTGTGTATATGTGCAGCATTTAATTGAATCTGTATCCTCATCTCTCCAGCTCTTTCAAGCAATCATATGAGCCTGTGTCTATCCTGCAGATGAAAAATTCCGTCCGCTCTGACTATTGCAGAGGATGTTACAAAGAACATTTTTTGCAGAGTAAGTCAGCCCAACCTAGTCCAATATCAAACACATGTAAGCCTTATGAATAAAACTTAGAGACGAATAGTATAAAAAGGGAATGTCAAAAAAAAAAAACTGTGGCTCTCTCATAAGAAGACCTTAACTGCATCACGTTGTAAATTCACCAAAATAGGAAGAACAAGAGACTGAAATTCTTAATTATTCTTCTTCGAAAAACATCTGCAGAACAGGAGAAATGAAACAAGTCTGATCTGTGAGATTATTAATGATGATGAGAATGTGAGGGATGGATTTTGAGGGAAATGATAAATAATGCTTTGGATGATACAAAGATTAGGTGGATGGTTCGCAGTGAGGAGGAACATGCTAGTTGAGAGAACGATATAAATGATTTGTTCAGGTGGCCAGATCAATGGTTGACGAGATTTGACTGATAAATGTGAGGTGATATATTTCAGAAGTAACAAGACAAGAGAGAGTGCTCAAACCATGATGAGGGATTAGATGTTTTTTAAAGCAGAGGAGGTTGAAAGGAGTACCTGATTGTGGTGTTTAAGAGCATGAGGTTTATGGACAGTTTGAACAGAGCGCGTTGAAACTTTATTGCTGGAACAGCACAGCAGGTCAGGCAGCATCCAGGGAACAGGAGATTCGACGTTTCGGGCACAGGCCCTTCTTCAGGCCCTTCTTCAGGCCTATGCCCGAAACGTCGAATCTCCTGTTCCCTGGATGCTGCCTGACCTGCTGTGCTGTTCCAGCAATAAAGTTTCAACTTTGATCTCCAGCATCTGCAGACCTCACTTTCTCCTTGAACAGAGCGCGGCTCTTCACCTTACTCGAGTGCTCAATAAGAAGGAGACACAATTTTAAAGTGAAAGTGATCTCACCATTAAACTGTAAAGCTTAATTGCAGATTTATGTTGAAATTAGATTCCAGCATCTGCCGTGGGGGCATTTGAACCCAAGTTCCCAGAATCTTATCTGGATCACTTGATCAGCAGTTGGCGATAATATCACCAGAACTTGGCTTTCATCTTATCATAGTCTTGTTTGTTAAGGTGTGCATGACGCTTTACCTTTTCAGAATTCCTCTTCCACTCAGGAATTAACTTTAATTGATGTATTTTTACTATCTTGCTAAGTATTTGTTACTGTTCTTCAAATGTTCTGCCATTTAATATTTTTTTCCGAGTCTACTCAGGCCAATCCTTCCTCAGGCCTGAATAATTATCACTGAACGACACTAAATCTCTCGCATATGACTCTGTCTACAATCTTTGATTCTGAATGTGAAACTCCAGCATATTAAAATCACTCTTCCAAGAAGATGCTCAACGACAAGATGATTTATCACTCCTCCCTCATTATTCACACCAAATCTAAAAGTCAGTTCTCTGTGCGGTTTCCGTGACGTATTGTTCAAAGAAACAATCCGTCATATATTCTAGGAATCGTTATTTGAGGCTACCCTTGCCAAATTGATTAATTAAGTCAATATGCATACACAGATTGCTCACTCTTGTGCCCTTCACACAAGCCTTTGCTATTCCCTGGTTTTTTAAAGTATGTTTGGCGGATGGGGATATTGTGGCATGAAATTACTCCTCGAAGCAAGTTTCTTTCTCTATGCTTTATTTGGATCCAAATTGATTTGTCGTCTTGATCCCTCGTGCTAGTGTCATTTCTTAACGTAGGCTTTGATATCATTCTTAATCAATGCAGCAACTCAACCTGCTGTGCCTTCTTGTCTGAATAATGAGTAAGTACACTTCGACATTTCACTTCCCAACACTGACCTTCCTGTAATCCCCACCAGACCGTATCTTTTTAAGTCTGTTTGTGCTGTCAGTTTATTCATTTTTTTACAAATATTCCATCCATTTTGGCCCAAGGTATTTATATAATTTCTATTGGATATGTTTATCTCCTTTAATAATTTTGGCACACTACACTTTCCACACACTCCATTCCTATTTTTTGATCTGAACCTATCATAACAACACACACATTTTAAAAATTGCTGTGATTATTTTCCTCAGCATGGTCATTAGACTGGCCCTGCCTATCTATTCTATTAAACTCTACTTTCTGCTCACTTGCTGTCCTGCTGCTCTGGTTTTCAGTCTCCCGCATTATTCATTTAAATCCACCCGTGATGCATCATCAAACCTCCCTGCCAGGATGTTGATGTCCCTCCAGTTAAAATGGACCTTCTCCTTTTTTACAGGTCCCAACTGCCCTGGACGAATACCCAATAATCCATAAATCTGAAACCCTCTTCCTGAACCAGATCTTCAACCACATATTAAAGTTTTCTATCCTCATCTTGATTATCCCACTTCCACCGAGCACGAGGAGTAATCCCAAGATTACAACACTGGATACCCTGCATTTCCACTCAGGCCAATCTCCCTGCACTCTCCTTGCAGGATCTTGTCACGTTTCCTGCCAATGTCATTGGCACCAATGTGTACCATGGCCGCTGGCTGTTCACCCTCCCCTTTAATGTGCCCTGAGCATGCTCGGAGACATCCCTGATCCTCGCACCAAGCACACTTCTGATGAAGGACGTATAGAATCGTCGAATCCCTACATTGTGGAAACAGGCCATTTGGCCCAACATGCCCACACTGACCCTCCAAAGAGTGGCCCTCCAGACCCATTAGCCTATTCTCATACTCTACATTTATCCCCAAAATATGCACCTAACCTACACATCCCTGAACGTTATGAGTGTAGTAACTTGGCCAGAGCCCGTCCCCTACCGTATGTTGTTTTGCTTTCACACCACATATACTGCCAGTACTTCTGAGCATTCCCAGTAACTTCTGGTTTTGTCACCAATGATGATCACATATTGATCAAAACTTATCCAACTCAGATTTGAAAAAAAAAACTGAATTTATTTTCTCAATAGGAAACCAAATATTTAATCGTTCATGAATCACAGTAAATATCCATTAAATTATTTTTGTTTGGTCCATGATTATTATTTGTTACTTTGCCAATCCATGAATAAAAGAGATTTTTGCATGTTTTGTGCATTATCTTTTGGGAGGAATTAGAGGGGAGGTGGTACCAGGGGGTTGCCGGGAAAGTTAATTTCCACTAAAAACGGACTTAACTCGAGCATAACGCCTCCATTGGCAGCTGCGGTGAGAGCGAGGAGCGGAGTGGGAGAGGACGAATTGTGTGCAGGGAAGGTAAGTGATATATTTGGGCAGCGATTGAACGAGAGATACTACACGTGTAATATTTCCCACCCCGAATTCCTCATCGAACCAAAACAAAATAACTCTCTACTGTTTTGATAAGGTGCTTCTCTTCTTTCTTTTGATCCTGTGATTGGTGAAAGAAAATACCTTTCCTTTTCCGTTTATCTGATTTAAGACCAAGTTATGGTTTACAGTAAAAGTGGCAGGCGATCTCAGAGCCATGTTATGCTCCACTTGCTCAATGTCTGAGCTCAGTGACACAGCTGCTGTCCCTGTTCTCGTGCAAGACGTGTGTCCATATCCCTGCACTCTCCTTGCAGGATCTTGTCACGTTTCCGGCCAATAACAACGGTACCAGTGTGTACCACAGCCGCTGGCTGTTCAGCCTCCCCTTCAGTATGCCCTGAGCATGCTCGGAGACATCTCTGATCCTCGCTCCAAAGACACTTCTGATGAAGAACGCATAGACGGGATGATGGCTCTGGAGCGGCGGATGGACTCACCCTGGCGCACAGACAATGCGGAGGAGGTTGTAGATAGCAGATTCAGTGAACTGAACACGTCACAAATTAGGATTGCTGAAGGAGAAACGGAATTGGTGACCAAAAGGCAGAGAAAGAGCAGGAAGGCACTGCAGGTGTCCCCTGCGGTCACCTCCCTCCTGGGCAGGTCCACTGTTTTGGATCCTGTTTGGAGAGATGGCTCACCAGGAGAAGACAGCAGTAGCCAGGTTAAAAGCACCGTGGTAGGCTCTGCTGTTCAGAAGGGCGGGAAAAATACTGGAAGGGCTAAGTCACAGGGGATTCAATTGTAAAAGGAGTAGATGGGCATTTTTCTGTTCGAAGCCAAGACTCCCGATTGGTATGTTACCTTCCAGGTGCAAGGGACAGTAATGCCTCGGATCGACTGCAGAACATTCTGAAGGGGGAGGGTGAATATCCCGTTTTCATGGTGCATGTAGGCACCAATGAAATAGGTTAAAAAATCAGGATGTGGTCCTACAAACAGAATTTAGGGAGTTAGGAGTCAAGTTAAGAAGTAGGACCTTAGAGGTTGTAATGTCAGGATTGCTACCAATGCCACCTGCTCGTCAGAGTAGAAATGAAAGAATAGCATTGCTTGAGAGATGGTGCAGGAGGGAGGAGGTCTGATTTTTGGGACATTGGGACTGGTTATCTGGGAGGTGGGTCTATTACAAATTGTACAGTCTACACCTGAGCTCGGGGTACTTTTGTGAATGCTGCTTCGAAGGGTTTAAACTAATGTTGTAGAGGGATGGAAACCAAATGAGGAGATGAGTCGACATGAAGGAAACAGCAACTGCAGCCTGAAAGGAAAAAGATAATGAAGTCAGCGTGAATAAGGGGAAGAGTCGGCAGGGAGTAGATGATGAACACAAAGGGACAGGTTATCTGAGGTGCATTTGTTTTAATGCAAGAAGTGTAGAATGGGCAGATAAACACAGAGCTTGGATTAGTACCTTGGAGTTGATATTATTGCTATTACTGATAATTGGTTGAGGGAAGGGCATGATTGGCAAGTAAATATCCGAGGATATCAATGCTTCAGGCGGGATAAGGAGGGGGGTAAAAGGGGTATAGGAGTTGCATTACTGGTCAAAGAGAATACCACAGCTGTACTGAAGGAGGGCACTATGGACGACTCGAACAGTGAGGCAATAAGGGCAGAGCTCGGAAATAGGAAGGATGCAGTAACAATGTTGGGGCCTCCAAACAGTGACCGTGAGATGAAAGTACAAATATGTAAACAGATCAAGGAAAGATATGGGAAAACATTGTGGTGGTGAAAGGCGATTTTATTTTCGCAACATCGACTGGGATTCACTTAATATTAGAGGACTGGATGGAGCAGAATTTGTAAGGAGTAGCCAGGAGGGTTTTTTTGAGCTGTACGTAAACAGTCCAACTCAGGAAAGGGCCATTTTTCTCCTGATGCTGGGGAATGAGCCTGGCTAGGTGGTTGAAGTTTCAGTTGGGGATTACTTTGGGACTATTGAACACAATTCCATACGTTATAGAATACGCAAGGACAAAGGCAAGAGTGGTCCTAAAGTGGAGGAAGGCCAACTATACCAAAATTCAGCAGAAGTTGGGGAATATAGATTGCGAGCAGTTGTTTGAAAAAAAATATCCACATTTGATGCGTGGGAAGCTTTTAAAGAGAGGTTGATTAGAGGTGACGTCAGATATGTTTCTGTGGACATGAGGGGTAGGAATGGCAAGATTAGGGAACCATGGATGACAGGTGGAACTATAAGACTAGCTTAGTAGAAAAGCGAAGTGTACATAAGGTCTAGGCGACTGAAGACAGACAAACCTTGGGAAAAATATCGGGAATGTAGGACCAATCTGAAAAAAGGGATTAAGAGGGCCAAAAGGTGTCATGAGATATATTTAGCAAACAAGATTATGGAAAATCCCAGAGACTGTTATTCATATATAAGGAGCAAGAGGGTAGTGAGAGGAAGGGTTTGACCACTCAAGGACAAAGGAGAAAAGTTATGCGTGGAGTCAGAGAAAATGGGTGAGATTATTAATGAGCACTTTGTATCGGTATTCACCAAGGAGAAATGTTGAGATTAGGTATGGATGCTTGATTACTCTAGGTCAAGTCGAAATAAGGAGAGAGGAAGTGTTGGTTATTCTAAAAGGCATTAAGGTGGCTAAGTTCCCAGGTCCGGATGGGATCTATCCCAGGTTGTTGAGGGAAGGGAGAGAAGAAAAAGGTGGGACCATAACAGATATCTTTGCAGCATCTTTGAACACGGGTGAAATCCGGGGGTACTGGAACATTGCTAATGGAGTTCCCTTGTTTAAGAATGGCGACCCTGACGTTAGTGGCAGGAAAGCTGCTGGAGAAAATACTGAGGGATAGGATGTATTCCCTTTTGTAAGAAAATGTGCTTATTCGTGATAGGCAACATAGTTTTGTGCAGTGAATGTCATGTCTTGCCAACTTGACAGAATTCATTGAGGGAGTGACAAAGTTGCTTGTTTAGTGTACGTCTTTTTATGTCATATACATGGACTTTAGTAAGGCGTTTGATAGGGTTCCCCATGGTATGCTGATTGAGAAAGTGAAGTCGCATAGAGTCCAGGCTGTACTAGTTAGATGGATAGAGAAGTGGCTGGGCCACAGCTCATGGAGATTAGTAGTGGAAGGGAGTTTCTGAAAATGGAGACCTGTGACCAGTGCTGTTCAACAGGGATCCGAGCTGGGACCACTGTTATTTTTGATATACCGAAGTGATCTGGACGAAGATATAGATGGCCTGATTAGCAAGTTTGCAGATGACACGAAAATTGGTGGAGTAGCAGATAGAGAAGGGGACTGTAAGAGAATAATGAACAATATAGATGGATTGTAGAGCTGGGGAGAAATGGGAGATGAAATTCAATCCGGGCAAATGCGAGGTGATGCAATTTGGAAGATCTAATTCAAGATCGAAATTTACAGAAAATTGAAAAGTGTTGGGATAAATTGATGTTCAGTGATTTCTGAGTGTTCGGGTCCATTGTTCCCCGAAGATGGAACAGTGTGGTCAAGAGGGCATATCGCATGCTTTCCTTCGTTCAATGGAGTATTGAGTACAAGCGTTGGCAGGTCATGTTACAGTTGTATCAGACTTTCTGTTCCCCACATTTGGAATACTGCCTACAGACCTGGTTACCACATTACAAAAAGGATGTGGATGCTATGGAGAGGATGCAGAAGAGGTTCACTAGGTATGGTGGGTGCTCGCAATCAGGAGATTTTGAGTAGATCGGAGTTATTTTCATTAGAAAGATGGAGGTAGAGCGGAGAACCTGATTGAGCTCTACAAAATCATGAGAGATATAGACAGGATGGAGAGCAAGATTTTTTTTACCCCAGAGTGGGGGACTCAATTATTAGGAGTCACAAGTTCGAATCAAGAGAGAAAAAGTCTAGGGTAGATGTACGTGGAAATTTCTTTGTGCAGAGGGTGATGGGTGTCTGGAACACGTTGCCAGCAGAGATGGTAGAGGTGGTCACGATAGCATCATTTAAGATGAATCTAGACAGATCTATGAATGGGCAGGGAGCAAAGGGATACAGACTCTTAGAAGGTATGTGCCAGGTTTAGGTAGAGGATCTGGATCGGTGCAGGCTTGGAGGGCCGAAGGGCCTGCTCTTGTGCTGTAATTTTGTTTGTCCTTTGATATCAGACAGCTTGGAATCTTTGTACATTTTCTCAATCATGTGGGAATTTCTCATGCTTTCATTTCACTCCAATTGCAAAGGATCGTACATAACACATACGTAAACAGGTACACACCCAAAGACACAGACGCAGGTACACATGCATACAAACATAACCACATAGACCCATACACACATACACACACACGCAATGCTTTACTTTGTCGAAGAATATCAATAACATTATCAATAATTAGAATCATAGCTGGAATTCAGGATAAAGGAAGGATGAGAGAAATTGTCTTATTCTATTTGAAAAGACCATTATCTGAAGTTACTAAGGTAAACATCATACAACACCAGGTTATATTCCAACAGGTTTATCTGGAAGCACTAGCTTTCAATGCGCTGCTCCTTCATCACGTGATTGTGAAGTGTAAGATCGTAAGACACAATATTTATAGCAAAATATTAGAGTGCCATGCAGCGGAAATAGTATATTGAACAAACCTGGATTTTGAAGTCTTTCATCTTTTAGAATGGGTTGCAGTTTTCAGTTCATTAATATGTAAATACCAGAACTTCATTCAAGTCATCTTCTCAAGATAACTTAAAGTTTCACCACAAAAGGTGACATCTCAGCTCAGACAATGCATTAAAGATGGAAGGTCAGAGTCTGTCTGTGTCCCAATCTTGAGTCAGACTGGTTCTATTTCTAAAGTGGAATTAACAAAATATTTAATGCATTGACTGCCTGCTTTGACTGCTTGCAGTGTGTGCATCTTTGAGCAAAACCGAATGTATCTGCAAATATATGTCTGCAAATATAATGATATTAAACTGATGTGGTGGTTAATATATCTTGTAAATTTTCCAATGCATCCTGGCACTATTCTGTCCAACGAAATTCCATGTTCTTCTTTAGTAAATCTGTCAGTAGTGCCCCCATGCTGCTGAAATTTGGAACAAACTTCCTGTCGAATCTGCTCAGTCCCAAAGGTCGAAGCACCTATTTCTCCATACTCAAGGAAATTCCTCCATTGCTTTCGTCGACGCGTTCCTAGGAACTATCCTTCCATGTTCGATGTTATGTGCGAAGAATGTCACAAATTATGTTCTTTTTAAGTTTATTTCCAATTTTGTTTTTAGGAATCATCCTAAGTATTTTGCCAACTGTCCCGTGTGATCTTTCCATGAATGACTAAAGATCACTACATCATCAGGTTATTTCTTAAGCTGGCCACAAGTTTGTTCATGCGTCTTTGGAATGTGGCTGGTGTGCTCTTCATTCCAAAGGATATTACTTTGAATTGATGCAGTCCATTTGGGTTTACAAATGCAGAAACTTCTTTCGCTTTCTCTATTAAAGATATCTGTTTGTAACAATGCTGTAAATCAAATTTGTAATGTAACTGGCTTTTCCAACTTTCTCTGTACAGTCCTCCAAACTTAGTATTGGCTGTGAGAGCGATTTTGTTACGTCGTTGACCTTCCAATAGTCCAAAGAAAATTGTTGAGTTCCATCACCTATGGGAACTAACAAGTTCAGGGAACTCCACTCCATTCTGCTTCGGTTCGATGATGTCTTCATTGAGTATCACATTCACTTCCTTCTGGACTGTTGGGCTTGGAAATGATTTCGCCTGTAAAGGTATTGTTTTATTGGAACAGCATTCCCTCCTTCCACCCGCATGCACACAGGTATAAGTTCTCCCACAATATTCCTGTATATGTCCTCATAATGCTGCAACAAACCTTTAGACTGTGTTCTTTGCTCCTGAGACAGATAGCTAATTCTACCACCCCATTCTTTAAGGACTTCCTCATTATTTCACGTACTTTGAGGCACATCAAACTCCATTACATTTGGATTTGATTCCTCACTCGGCAGAGCAATAAATAACACCTGCTTCTCCAATTCCTGTCGTTATTATAGTAAGGTTTCAACATATTCAGATGACATACCCAATACAGCTTCTTTTCTGCCCAGCATCTTTATCAGATAGCTTGCCTGACTCAACTTTTTCTCAGTTTGATAGGGACCACTAAACCTGTCTTTGAACCTCCAACTACTGGAAACCATACTAATACATCATCTCCTTGGGAAAACGTCTGAATTTTATAGTTTCTATCTGCCAACTGTTCATTCTACGTTGTGCCCTATTCAGGTGCTGTTTAGTTAACTCACCTTCCTGATTTAATTGTTCCGTCACCACTGCTACATAATCCAAGTGTGAGATCTATGACTTCGATCCTATCAAATGTTTAGTTTCAAAGGCCCTCTCACTTCCTATCCAAATATTAACTCAAAGGTAGTAAACTGAGGACATTCATTTGGGGCATCTCTCATGGCAATCCATACAAGTTCGATACCTTGATCCCAATCATTCAGTGTATCCTGAATGTATATTGTCTTCAGGGTCAATGCCACCTTTCCAAGGCTCTCTGGGATTTTGGATGGTACGGACTTGATTTAAAGTGTTGAAGATTAGAGTGGTGCTGGAAAAGCACAGCAGTTCATGCAGCATCCGAGGAGCACGAAAATCGACGTTTCGGGCAAAAGCTCTTCATCTGGATATCTGATGAAGGGCTTTTGCCCGAAACGTCGATTTTCCTGCTCCTCCGATGCTGCATGAACTGTTGTGCTTTTCCAACACCACTCTAATCTAGAATCTAGTTTCCAGCATCTGCAGTCCTTGTTTTTACGTAGTTTAAAGTGTTGTATGCTATCCAAGACTTCCTTAAAAGTCTCAGCAGTATAGTGGGACCCTTGGCCTGATTTAATTTCTCCAGGTAGCCCATAACGGGAAAAGAAAGCTACCAACTCCTGACCATCCTTTTTGTCTTAATACTCCATAATGGAATTGCCTCCAAAGTCTCGTGGGCGCATGCATTATGGTAAGCAAGTGGTGATTCCCACTTTTAGTTTTAGGGAGGGGACCTCCACAACCAATCATAACCCGTGTGGAAGATTCTTCAAATGCGGGAATTGGCAACAAAGCTACTGATTTTATTACTGCCTGTAGCATACCTAGCATTAGGTATGTAAAACATGTGTGGCAATATTCAACCACATTCTTGTGCATGCCAGGCCAATGGAAGTGTTTTGTACATTAGCCTGACTGCTCCTTACACCTAGGTGATCTCCTTCTGGTAATTCATGTTCTACCCATAACACGTTCTGTCTATATGCTCCAGGCAACACAACCTGGTGCACTCTGCCTATTTCTCCTCTGCACTAACCTGCTGGGGTCTCCACTTTTGTTTTAGGCTTCTATCCTTAAGATAATAACCCTCAGGAATACGTTCTGATTCCTTTTCTGAGCTGGCATCATAATATATATCTTCTCACATTTCTGTTGCAAGTCACTTAGCCTTTCTGGACTAAACACTTCTGTCTGACCCACTGCCTGTTAAGGGTTTTCCTGTACCATTACATCATACAGGGTGTCAGCTAACTGAACCTCAACTTCTCATCTTTCCTTCTTGCTGTAACTTATGACAGTGGCTTCTGACTACGACACAGTCTAGAAAACTTCCATGGCATTCTTCTTGTAACTCCTTAGTTCCCTGATCTTCCGTTGGCTTCTCCACTACAAGGGGCGTCACTCCCACCTTGGATCCTGCTAAATAATTCCCAAGAACAAATTGCATTCCTGAAACTGACATTCTGTCAATCACTCCTACAGTTACTGGCCCAGTCTTGATTTTGCTCTCCAACCTGATCTTACACAGGGAACGCTAACTTTCTGGAGAAAGTGAGGTCTGCAGATGCTGGAGATCAGAGCTGGAAATGTGTTGCTGGAAAAGCGGAGCAGGTCAGGCAGCATCCAGGGAACATGAGAATCGACGTTTCGGGCATAAGCCCTTCTTCAGGAATGAGGAAAGTTTGTCCAGCAGGCTAAGATAAAAGGTAGGGAGGAGGGACTTGGGGGAGGGGCGTCGGAAATGTGATAGGTGGAAAGAGGTCAAGGTGAGGGTGATAGGTCAGACTGGGGTGGGGGCGGAGAGGTCGGGAAGAAGATTGCAGGTTAGGAAGGCGGTGCTGAGTTCGATGGATTTGACTGAGACAGGGTGGGGGGATTTACGGTGGATGGGAGATCCCCCGAGGTAATGAGGTTATGGACGGTCTGGGAGATAATGGTTTGGTGGTGGGGGGTGGGGTCATGGTCAAGGGGGCAGTAGGAGGAGGTATCTGCGAGCTGGTGTTTGGCCTCAGCGGTGTAGAGGTCGGTGCGCCAAACTACGACCGCGCCTCTCTTGTCTGCTGGTTTGATAGTGAGGTTGGGGTTGCAACGGAGTGAGTGGAGGGCTGCACGTTCCGAGGGTGAGAGGTTGGAGTGGGTGAGAGGGTGGGGGAGTTCAGGTGGCGGTTAATATCGCGGCGGCAGTTGGCTATGAAGAGGTCGAGGGCAGGTAGGAGGCCAACACGGGGTGTCCAGGTGGATGGGGTATGTTGGAGGCGGGAGAAGGGGTCGTCAGAGGGTAGGCGAGAGTCTTGGTTAAAGAAGTAGGCACGGAGGCGAAGGCGGCGGAAGAATTGTTCCAACCTCATAGTCCCACAACCACGCACCTCCCGCTTCTACCTCCTGCCCAAAATCCACAAACCTGACTGCCCCGGCCGACAAATTGTCTCCGCCTGCTCCTGCCCCACCGAACTCATCTACGCATACCTTGACACCGTCCTGTCCCCCTTCGTCCAAGAACTCCCCACCTACGTTCGGGACACCATCCATGCCCTCCACCTGCTCCATGATTTTCGCTTCCCCGGTCCCCAACGCCGTATTTTCACCATGGACATCCAGTCCCTGAACACCTCCATCCCCCATCACGAAGGACTCAAAGCCCTCCGCTTCTTTCTTTCCCGCCGTACCGACCAGTACCCTTCCACTGACACCCTCCTTCGACTGACTGAACTGGTCCTCACCCTGAACAACTTCTCTTTCCAATCCTCCCACTTCCTCCAAACGAAAGGAGAAGCCATGGGCACCCGCATGGGCCCCAGCTATGCCTGCCTCTTCGTAGGATATGTGGAACAATCCATCTTCCGCAACTACACTGGCCCCACCCACCACCTTTTCCTCCGCTACATCGATGACTGTATCGGCGCCGCCTCGTGCTCCCATGAGGAGGTTGAACAGTTCATCCACTTCACCAACACCTTCCACCCCGACCTCAAATTTACCTGGACAGTCTCAGATTCCTCCCTCCCCTTCCTCGACCTTTCTATTTCTATCTCAGGCGACCGAATCAACACGGACATTTACTACAAACCGACCGACTCCCACAGCTAACTGGACTACACCTCCTCCCATCCTGCCCCCTGTAAAAACGCCATCCCATTCTCCCAATTCCTTCGACTCCGCCGCATCTGCTCCCAGGAGGACCAGTTCCAAAAATGCACAACCCAGATGGCCTCCTTCTTCAAGGACCCCAATTTCTGTTCATCACGTAAGTTCTCTGGAAATGCGTTTATGAACCCCGCCAGCAGAATAAACTCTCTTGACTTCGTTTCCATTCTCTGAACTTGATTTTCCTGACTAATTTGCAACTGCTGAAGTTCACACTCTCTCTCCCTTTCTCTTTCTCCTTCATCTCTCTCTTTGGTCAGCTAAGAAACTTCTCTACTTTTTTCTCTCTCTCTTTTCAGTCTTTTACTCCCTTTTCTCAGTCTCCTTTTCTCTCTCTCTCTTCTTTCTTCTCTCTATCTTCTTGCACAGCTAATATCCTTCTCTTCCTTACGTTTTCTTCTCATACCGTCTTGCTCATATACAGTTTACGTTTCTCTAACTCTCCTGCACTTCTGTTTCTCTGATATACCTCAGTGTTTGACCAAGTCCATTTCAATTTCATTTTGTCCCTGGTTAAAACCAATTCTAATCTGTTTGCTAATACCAAAAATAAAAATCCTTCCTCTGTCTTTCTAACCTTTCTTGGCAAAGTTGGGAAGCATCTTCAAACTTCAGAACCTCTTTAGCAATGTTAAGAGCCATTTCTCTTCTCTTTTAATTTAACCGACCACATGTAATCAAAATGAAACAAATTATTTCACCTAAATTTTATTTAAAGATTTACGACACTAATCACCAAGTGATTAAATCTGCTGGGAGCTTTGGTCTCCAAATTCTGTTCAAAATTGTCCAAATTCCAGAGGAGCCTTCAATCTGTTAAAATGCAGAGGTCGAGCCACTACTAAATAAAGCTAAACACACAGAAACGCTCACCTCACCTTGTCATCTGTTCAAAGTGTTAGGGACTAAAAGGGAACACCTAATTGCCCCCTTTTTAAAGAAAAATAGCAGGTTATTCCGAACAAAACTATTAAGAAACTGAACATTGCTTCCCTTAACCGGAACCCTATTGACATGCTGTTCCAATAACACAATAAATATTACATTAACTTAATCACATGTCTACCCTGCCTCAACCTTCTCTGCTGTATTCAATCTCTTACCCATTAATTCACTGCGTCATCGTATTCCTTTTCAATAAGCGAACGTGAGAACTGCAGATGCTGGAGATTAGAGTCAAGAGTATTGTGCTGATGAAGGGCTTTTGCCCGAAATGTTGATTTTGCTGCTTCTCGGATGTTACCTGACCTGCTGTGCTTTTCCAGCACCACACTCTCGACTTATTTCTTTTTACTGGATTAGTGGTGCTGGAAGAGTACAGCAGTTCAGGCAGCATCCGAGGAGCAGTCAACTCGACGTTTTGGGCAAAAGTCCTTCATCAGGAATACAGGCAGAGAGCCTGAAGGGTGGACAGATAAGTGACAGGAGGGTGGGTGTGGGGAGAAATTAGCATAGAGTACAATAGGTGAGTGGTGGAGGGGATGAAGTTGATCGGCCAGAGGGAGGGTGGAGTGGATAGGTGGATCACGCACACGCATCCTTTCTCTCACACACACGTATTCTCTCTCTCACAAACCCATTCTCTCTCTCACGCTCACACTCATTCTCTATCTCACACATGCATTCTCTCTCTCACACACATGCATTCTCTCTCTCACACACACGCGTTCTCTTTCTCTCTCACACACGCATTCTCTCTCTCTCTCTCGCACACGCATCTCTCTCTCTCTCTATCGCACACACTCATTCTCTCTCTCACACACACATTCCCAATTCCTACGCCTCTGCTGTATCTGCTTCCAGGAGGAGCAGTTCCACCACAGAACACACCAGATGGCCTCCTTCTTTAGAGACCGCAATTTCCCTTCCCACGTGGTTAAAAATGCCCTCCAACGCATCTCGTCCACAACCCGCACCTCCGCCCTCAGACCCCACCCCTCCAACCCGTAACAAGGACAGAACGTCCCTGGTGCTCACCTTCCACCCTACCAACCCTCGCATAAACCAAATCATCCGCCGACATTTCCACCACCTCCAAACAAACCCCACCACCAGAGATATATTTCCCTCCCCAATCCTTTCCACCTTCCGCAAAGACCGTTCCCTCCGTGACGACCTGGTCAGGTCCACGTTCCCCTTCAACCCACCCTCCCAAGCTGGCACCTTCCCCTGTCACCGCAGGAATTGCAAATCCTGCGCCCACACCTCCTCCCTCACCTCCATCCAAGGCCCAAAAGGAGCCTTACACATCCATCAAAGTTTTACCTGCACATCCACCAATATCATTTATTGTATCCGTTGCTCCCGATGCGGTCTCATCTGCATTGGGGAGACTGGACGCCTCCTAGCATAGCGCTTTATGGAACATCTCCGGGACACCCGCACCAATCAACCACATCGCCCTGTGGCCCAACATTTCAACTCTCCCTATCACTCTCCCGAGCACATGGAGGTCCTGGGCCTCCTTCACCGCCACTCCCTCACCACCAGACGCCTGGAGGAAGAACGCCTCATCTTCTGCCTCTGAACACTTCAAACCCAGAGTATCAATGTGGACGTCCCCCTCCCCCCGAACTATCACCTTCATTCCCTCCCCCACTCACCTATTGTACTCTATGCTACTTTCTCCCCACCCCGATCCTCCTCTCACTTATGTCTCCACTCTTCAGGCTCTCTGCATGTATACCTGATGAAGGGCTTTTGCCAGAAACGTCGATTTTACTGCTCCTCGGATGCTGCCTGAACTGCTGTGCTCTTCAAGCACCACTAATCCAGAATCTGGTTTCCAGCATCTGCAGTCTTTGTTTTTACCTTATTTCTTTTTACTCCGAATATGTTTTACAACAAAAGGTATCTTTTTGATAGACTTATTTCTGAATTCTTTGTGAGCAAGATTTTAGATAGGCAATTAGCTCTTCGACTCTGCAGCAGTTGCTCTGTTGTTCGGTGGCAGTTGCTCTAACTAATTTTGAAAATCTCCACTCTTTTTTATACCCCCAACATCGTTCCCTGTCACTGGTCTGAGGCCATCAAAACAATAAATTCAAACACGATTGGGTTTTAGTATCCCGGGCATAGCTTAAACTAATTGGTTAATTTTGAATTGTTGTCAAAACAGCAACTAAAATTCAAGTATCCACTTAACTGCCAATTGTTGCATGTATCCATTTTGTAACAGCTCATCTCCCAGCCCTTCCATTTGTGCAGCTGAGCCTGCAACTTGAGTTTACTTTAAGATTCAGAAAACAATGTTCATTTTAAATTGGATCGACATGCTTTGGCTTCATAAAAACTACCATTTAATAACACAAATCATTAACGAAGATTAATATTCTAAGTGCATGTTGAATTATTGTCATTCTTAATTTATTTGCAATTAGCTAAAGCTCATACATTTCAGTGAGAAATTAAATTTGTTAATTATATTTTATTTTATAAGAAAGCCAAATCTATTTGATTGTTGAATTGTTTACTACTGTGAATATGTAATAGTTTACAGACGTTGAATACTTAAATGTGATCGTACAAAAATGAGGCAAATATTCTCTGTTCAATATAAAATAACATGTAGTTTTCCTTTATTTTTGTATCATAAAGTGTTGTAATGAGTTTATATTTTAGTTCCAAACATATAGTAACAATGTAATTGTTCTCAGAGATAATGCAAGAATTGTTATGTGAAATAGTCGGAATTCACATGTTATTGTTGCCCCCAGTTTACAAAACACAGTAGATATTTTATTATTGTTCATACCGGGAAACCCATCACTTGCAATCACGACCTACATAATAAATAGATTCCAAAGGATCTGAATTCAGGCATAGTACTACTGGAACTCACAGCTGCATGTAATACTGAGTGACACACTGGCCTGCTCCTCAACATAACCAGAGTCCTTACAACCTGGGTCAGGGCAGTTATTCAAACATACTTTCACAAGAAATCATTTGCAGCCCACCCTGGGCAGGTGAAAACTAACCAATAGCCTATCTCTGGTCTTAGTGTAGATACAAATGCTGTCCAAACTACGTACCAATGACTGACCAGAAAACATGTCTTACAAATTCATCTTCTGTCTCAGCCTGCTCCAGGGAGCAGATATATTGGGATGTCTTGCCAGAACACACCGCACAAGCAACTTGACAGCATCTGGCCTGCCTCCTAGATTCCAGATATTTGCACCCTGCACCAGACCCAGGATGAAGAAATTCACAATTTGACTGTCTCCTATAGCACACTGTGTGTCACAGTGAACATTCTAAAGCCATAAGCAGCATATGTCACCTTCACACTCATCAGTGTCAAAATAAAATTGAACTTTTGTGTAGATGGCCAGAGGGTCATCTACACAAAATAAAAGGGTCACCCAACCTGCTTTTGAGTGGGTTTCGATCGAGATCAGTCCTGCAGAGTGCATCTGAGGGAAACAGCAGCAAATGCCAATCCGAGAACCACTTTAATAACTGAACTGTGGGGATTTTGTCTGATGGATGTCACCACACATACGTTGTACTGACACTCAGTTGAATGTAACAATGGGCACCATAAGTGCAAGTCTCGACCTAACGCCCTCCCCCAGATTCCTCACCTCACTCCCTCCCCCATTCACCAATTGATGAGAATTCACTACCTGGGAGAAAAAATCTGTGCTTCATCTCAGGTGGTCCACTCCATAATGGCCTGTTCAACCCACTTAAGGACTGCTTTCCATTTCAGGGTTACATGTGGTGCTGACTTCCTGAGCCAGTATGATTCCCAATATCCTGGGGATCATGGAATGGAAAAAGAGAGGAAGGCAGTAACCATTTTCTGTGAGGAACTCCACATGATGAGAGGCAGGTTTGATCTACCAAAAGGAGAGTGATTATTGTTCACAAAGAGTCAGCACAAGCCGGTACCCTGCACATTCCAGCAGCATCGCTGGGAACACATACACTTGTGGAGAGACTTAATCAACGCTGCCCATTACTGAGGTCTGCCCCTCTGCACACTGAGTGGGGAATTAATCACCAAAAAACGCATGGTATGTGGAGGTGATCGCTCAGTTCAGGAAAGTGGCATTTGCTGCATCACTTTTTTAAAAAAATGATGATTCAACAAATATTGCTTCTTACAGTCTTAGATTTACAGTTTTGGTTCGTAGATTGGGAAGCCTGATAACAAACAGTGAATGGTTATAGAAGTACAGACGAGATACAGACTGTTCCTGGTGTTATACTCCAGGCTGGATGTCCTTTACGTTGGAGCTACGAATATTACATGACAGACAGATGTGATAAGTAAATAGATTGACACGTGAATTTGTGACTTTTTTGCCATCAGAGATGTGGTTGAAGGAGGTAAGGATTGGCAACTCTATATTCTATAGTATAGGAACTATAGAAAGGAGATGCTGTTGTTTTATTAATTAAGGGATCAATTACTGCTGTTAAGAGGGACAATATTTGCACGAGCCTTCAACTGAGGCTTCGAGGATTGCGAATAGAATAAAAATATGACAGACAATCGCTAGGGTCATACTAAGGATCGCCAGTTAGAAGATGATACATGAGCCAATGTGTAACCAATCGCTGTAGTATATAAAAAACAATAAGAGGGTAATTATATTTATGCTTTTCAATATGCAACGTTTATTGGGGCAGTCACGTGCTTTTAAGAGGGGACAAATATTTTGAAATTTATAGCTGAGACTTTCTTGTATCAGCATGTGGAAGATACAACAAGGGATCGTTTAGTTCTGGACCCAATCTAATCTAGTCCCACTAGCCAGCACCTGGCCCATATCCCTCCAAACCCTTCCTAATCATATACACATCCAGATGCCTTTTATATGGTGGAATTCCAATTCTGTGTAAATCTGTGGTCGAACAGCGTGGAGTGGGGAGGCGTGTTTATGCTCAAAATGGATTTGATGAGAGTATGGGTCCAACATTTTACAATCTAAGATCCAATGAAGGAAAACAAGCCCACAGAACCTTCAACATCTGCAAATATTCAGATCTGAATAACAGAGTAAATAGAAGCTTAAAGCAGCTATAAAGTGAGAAGATCAATGGAATCCCTATAAGAATGTAGAAAGTGTAACATTGAACTTAAGGAAATCAGTAGAAAATCAAAAATTGGGTGTGATAAAACTTCAGCGGGTGTTCTATCGCTATAGCAGGGAAGAGGATAACTCGGGATAGAATGGGGGTATTAGGGATCAAGGAGGCACCCTGTGCGTGGATCCAGAGAATATGTTAAACACGTCCTTCATATTTTTCTTCAGTTTAGAGAGTGACTTATTGGAATCGGGGAGCGTAGCAGTATAAAGAGTAGACACATCCCCAGATCTGGATGAGCTGTATCTTAAATGATATGGGAACAGAAGGAGGAAATTACAGGTTCTGACCCTCTTTTCTTACTGTGCTTTTGCCACAGAGGAGTTGCGATAGAACAGGGTGCAATCAAATGTAGGTTCAACAAGATGTGCTCGAAACAAACGAGAGAATTAAAACCACCAAGTCTCATATCAGTGAGAGGGGAACAATTGTAGAAGGTTCTTAAAGCTATTGAGCCTGGATCATTTAATCTCTTCAAGGGTGAGAGACATATTGTTAATCAGTCAATGAATCAAAGGTTACGAGGAAAGTGGAGTTGAGGATTATCAGAACAAACATCATTGAACGGAAAGGCAGAGCATACTTGGCGAGCTACTGGGCACACTGTCGTTACTATGCCTTCTGGTATTCGGTCTGTTACTATCCCTGTGTTCGCAGGAACAACAACCGCTCTCTGAGACACAGTTCAGAATGCAACTGACTAATTCAAGGAATTTATAAATGCTACACCGATAGCCAGAAATATGTTTGTCGCAGGAATCCAATCTTTATTTTATAACTTTCAATGAAGTGTAGTATCATTCTTTGAAACACTAGGCAACACAGATCTAGTTTGTCATGGCCGTCTTTGATAGAATGTTCCTTGGAAGAAGTCAATTGAACCTTGCTTGCCATCTCTCTGTGGCAGTAATATATTTCCTGAGATAAATAATCAACATTGCAAATAGTCCTTCATGTACAATCTGGCCAAACTCCTCCTCAACTGAAAGAAGACGTCACTCCTCCTGTGCTGAAATCCTCTGACAATAAAGGTTCCCATTCCACTGATATTCCAAGTAGTTTGCTGCACCTGTATTTTAGACGTCGGCACTTATAGACAAGGACACTTAGGTTTTATTTAAAACTGCACTTTCCAACATTTTAAGATTAATGAATTATACTGCGCATCAATTTCGCCAGAAAAGTAGATAACATTCTGTTTCCACATGATGATATTTGCAGTGATCTTGACCATTTGGACACCGATTCAATCTTCATAAGTCTTTCCATGTTCCTCACTGCACACATTCCCACTCAAGAATTACGTTTAAGTCCTACATTCTGTTTACTGTCTTTTCACTAATAATTCATTCATCGAGTGAAATTGTAATGCTAGAATTGTTAGGATGCAGAAGCCCAGTGTGCATTCACAGGCTCTTCAAATGCACATCATTACCTCCACCCATTATTTGCTTTTCCTCTGTATCCTCCCTGACACATCCTGAACACAATTTACATATTTTATTTCTTTCTGTGAAAAGCAATCTAACTGTCGTTGTTGAAGAATAATCTCCTCTGAGTAAATATTCTCAACTGAAGAAAAGGCAATGAATGAAGTACATCACCTCGGCATTCAAATTGACCCTCAGCAGCCTTCTATAGTCAAGATTGAGTTGACACGTTTCAGGTTATCCACTCGACATACGTCTTGTTCCCTGTTTTAGTTGGTACTGTTTACTTCTTTGATTACACCTTAAAACCTGAGAAAGAAACCCTTTTTCAAAGGAAAGGTTGTGACAGATTTGGGCCAAATGCAGGTAAACGGAGTTATGTAACAAATGTCCTTAAATTGTGGAACAGACACAAAGGGTTCAACAACCTCATCCTATTCCTGTGGTCTTATGTTCCATGTTGCAATGGCATGGTGACCATGCGGCCAATTACAAATTCATTTCAACAGATAAATATTTAATTAAATTATATGGAGTAACTGTTTGTAACATAATGAATTCGTATTGCTAATAAAATGTAGGAACATGCCTGGAAACGTTATGCTGTCCATGTATAAGGAAGGGTGCATTTGCTGTCCACCTTGGTTGCCATCACATCCACAACATTCACTGCCTCCACCATCAACTTTCAATGGAGGCAGTGTATCCAACAAGATACATCGTAGATATTTACCACAGTTCATTCGACAGCACCTTCCAAGCCATGACCATCTGCAATATCAAGGGCAACAAATCCATGGAAATATCACCCCTGCAAGTTACACATAAAGTCAATGACTGTCCTGACATGGAAATATATCTCCATTCCATGGGTTTCACTTGATGAATAACCTGGCTTTCTTTCCCTCACATTATTGTGGGTGTCCTGCACCAAACTGACTGCAAATGCTCAAATAGGCAGCGCACCGCCACCTTGTCCAGAACAACAGTATATGGGTAATAAATGATGGCCCAGCCACCAATGGCTGACACCTATCACTAAATAATACACTAATGATTAACAGCTTGCAATCTGGGTTTCCCTTTCGGAATAAATTTGTTCTATATTCTTGAGTTTCAGGAAATGGGTACGTGATTTTATTGAAATATAAAAGATTTTGAATTGCAATGCCTTGATTGGGCAGATGCTGAACAATTATTTCTGTTGGTCATGGAGTCCAAAACACGATAACAGAGTCTCGGGATAACGGGCAATTTATTTGGGTCTGAGAGGATGTGAAGTCATTTCAATCAAAGGATATTAGAGGGTTTAGTGTTCCCCATCTTAAGATTTGTGGATGCATTGTGAATGAAAACAGTGAAAAGTTCACAGAGATATGGAGGAGCTCAGGGTTAGAGGAGCTTACAGAAATAGGGAGGTATAAGAGCAGGGGGATGTTACAGATATAGGGAAGCTGTAATAGAACAGAGTGATTTCCTGGATAGTGATGGGTTTACGGGCTGGATGTGAGAGAAGGCTGTAGGTGCTGGAAGGGTTTACAGCACTAGGGAGGACTGGAGGAGCTTGAGGTGGTTACAATGATAGGGAGGTATGTAATTCCCAGTGTGGGTTCCAGTCATGTGGAGCGACGCACGTGCTGGAGGAATCCTCAGTGACAAGAAGAGGTGAAGATGCTAGAGATCAGTTGGGGTGGATGGGTGGAAATGTTACAGAGATAGGGAGGTGTGTAGTGACTGGAGGAGATTACAGAGATAGGGAGTGTTGTTGGGTCTGGACGAGATTCCAGAGATAGGGAGAGTTGTAGAGGGCTCGAGGATGTTACAGGGATTGGGAAATGTGTAAGGTTTGACTAGGATATAGAAATTGGGAGAGGCATAGGGTCTGTAGGAGCGTACCGAGTTAGGCAGGTGTGTTTTGGATAGAGTGACATTTTTGCCATCAGAGATATGGTTGAAGGAGGTCAGGATTGACAACTTAATATTCTGTAGTACAGGAACTATAGGCTGGACATGGTTTGGTTTTATTAACTAAGGAGTCAAATACTGCAGTAAAGAGGGATGATGTTGTTGAAGGGCCTTCAATTGAGGCTTCGTGGATAGAGACTGGAATACAAAGATGACAAATATATTGGTAGGGTCATATTAAGACGCCCAGTTAGAAGAAAGATCAGGAGCTATTGTGTAACCAATCACTGTCGTGTATAAAACAATAAGAGGTTAAATCTATTTATGCTTTTCAATATCCAACATTTATTGGGTAGTCATGTGCTTTTACGCGGGGACAGATATGTTGAAATTTATTGCTGAGAGCTTCTCATATCAACATGTAGAAGATACAACAAGGGATAGTGCATTGCTGGGTCTTATTGTGGAGAATGAAGCCAGTCATATGTTCGACGCAGGATTGGGAGAGAATTTTAGGACAAATGACCATAACATCATATATTTTAATTTCCGTAAGGAAAAGGGGAAAAACATGTCTTCAAAATATAAGGTTTTTGGACTGGGGAGACGGAGTTTATTAGAAAACAGAATCTGGCCAAAGTAGTTCTTCTTTACTTCTGGGTAAAGCTGTCGTCGAACAGCGTGGAGTGGGGACGAGTGCAAATGCTCAAAATTGATTTGTTGAGAGTATGGGCCCAATATGTTACAATCTAAGATCAAGCTTAGGAAAGCAATCCCAGAGACACGCCGATGTCTACAAGTATTCAGAACTGAATAACAAAGTAACAGGAGTAGCTGCGTAGCTTAAATCTAAATAACTGAATAAAATAACTGAGTAGCTTAAATCAGCTATAAAGTGAGCAGATCAATGGAATCCCTTAAGAATGTAGAAAGTGCAGCGCTGAAGTTAAGGAAGTCAGTAGAAGGAAATAAAGGAGGTGTGATAAAACATTAGCGGGTATGATTAGTAAGAAGCCCAAGATATTCTATCCACATATCGGGGGAAGAGGATAACAAGGGAAAGAATGGGGAATATGAGGGATCAAAGAGGCCGCTTGTGCACACAGCCAGAAAATACGTGAAACACGTCTTTCATATCCGTCTTCACTTGGGCGATGGAGTTCTTGGATTCAGGGAGAGTGACTATGTGACCCTTTAACAGATTGATAGCGACCGGAAGGAAGAACTGGAAGTTTTGGCAGAGTAAAGAGTGGAAAAATCCCCAGATCTGTGAGATTTATGTTAAACTGATATGAAGGAAGAGGGCGATATAACAGGCTCTGAGCTTTATTTATTTATTTATTTATTGTGCTTTTGAACAGAGTGAAGGTGCGATAGGAGAGGTCGGCCTCTAATTTCAGTTCAACAAAGGGCGCTAGAAATAAACAAGGGAAATAAAGACTACCAAGTCTCATATCAGTGAGGGAAACAATTGCAGAAGACTTTGAAAATATCTTCAAGGCGGAGAGACATATTTTTATTCAGTCAGTGAATCATAGGTAACGGGGAAAATGCAGGATAGTGGAGTTGGGGATTATCAGAACAAACATGACTGAACTGAAAGGTGAGCTGCTGGGCATATTGCTGTCCCTATGCTTTATGGTATCCAGTCTGCTACTGTTCCTGTGTTTGTGAGAACAATAACCTATCTCCTATTGGAGTAAGACAGAGTTCAGAATACAACTGAATTTATAAATGGTACACGAATAGCCAGAAATTAGTTAGAAGCAGGAATCTAATCAGTATTCTGTAACTTTCAATGAAAATATTTTTCATTCCTTGAAATACCAGGGAACACAGGCCATGTTTCTCATGGATCTCTTTGATAGCATTGTCCTTGGTAGAAGCCTATTGAACCTTCCCTTTCCGCTCTCTATGGCAATAAAATATTTACTGAGAGAAAGAACCAAAACTGCCCAGAGTCCTCCAGGTGCAGACTGGCCAAGTTCCTCTCCAACTGAAGCAAGACATCTCTCCTTTTGTGCTTATATCCTGTGACAATAAAAGTTCTCATTCCACTGTCTTTTCAAATAGCTTGCTGCACCTGTAAGTTAGACGTCAGCTGCTTATAGACAAGGACACCTTGGGTATTATCTCCATCAGTACTTTTCAACGTTTCACAATTTGTGAAATATAATATCCATTAATTTCTCTAATAAAGTGGATAACTTCACGTTTCTGCATTATATGTCATTTGCAATGACCTTGCCAATGTGGAAGCCCATTCACTTTTCATAAATATTTACATCTTCCTCACAGCACACATTCGCACACAAGAATTAACTGTAAATTCTTCACTCTGTTTCCTGTCTTTTCGTGAATAATTAATCCATACGAGTCCATTCATAATTATAGTGTTGTTAGAGTGAAGAAGGCCCATAGTGATGTCACTGGCTCTTGAACTGAGCATTATTACCTCCACCCAATTTCCCACTTTTCCTTTGCAACCTCCTTGACACATACCAAACACAATCTACATCTTTTATTTCTTACTTTAAAAAGCTGCATAATTGTCTTTGTTGAAGAAAATATTCTCTCAACAGAAGCAAAGGCAATGAGTGAAGGACATTATCCCATCATTCAAATTATCCATCTACAGCCTTCCGAGTCAACACTGAGCTGACTACATGTTTCAGGTTATCCACTCAATATTCATCTTGTTGCCTGTTTTGGTTGGTATTGTTTCGTTCTTTGTTTACACCTGAATACCTGAGATAGAAACCCTTTTGCGAAGGAAAGATCGTGACAGATTTGGGCGAAAGGCAGGTAAACGGAGTTTTGCAACAAATCAGTTATAATCTCCTTAAATTGTGGAACAGGCGCAAGGGGTTCACCAACCTCATCCAGTGCAGACGGTCTTGTGTTCCACATGGCAATGGCATGGCGATCATGTAGCCAATGACAAACTCATTTCAGTAGATAATTGTTAATTTAAATTACATGGAGTCACTGACTGTAACAAACTGAAGTCGTATTGCCAAAAAGTAGCTAAGACCATATCTTGAACAGCTATGCTGCCATGAATAAGAACGGACACATGTGTAATCCAGCTTTATTGCCACGACATCCACAACATTCACTACTTCCACTATCAACTCTCAAAGGAAGCAGTGTGTTCCAACTACAAGATACATAGCAGACATTTACCGAAGTCCATTCGACAGCACCTTTCAAGCCTTGATCATCTGAATTAGCAAGGGTAACATTAAATCTGCAAGTTACACAAAGTCAATGACTATCCTGACTGGGAAATATATCTCAGTCTCACGGGTGTCACTTGATGAATATCCTGCCTTTCTTTCCCTAGCATTATTGTGGGTGACCCTGCACCAAAGTGACTGCAACAGTTCAAATGGCAGTGCACGGCCGCCATGTCCAGAACAACAATGAATGGGCAATAAAAGATGGCCCAGCCAGCAATGTTTGATACTATCAATGAATAATACAAAACTGTTTCACTGTTTGGCATCTGAGTTTCCCTTGCTGCGTTTGTGAATAGATTTAGTCGATACTCTTAAGTCTCAGGAAATGGAGAAGTGATTGATTGAGGTGCAAAAGTTTTTGAGTGGAAAGAGTTTGATAAGGCAGATGCTGAGAAATTATGTCTGTGGGTCTGGGAATCCAAAACATGATGACAAGATCTCAGGATAAGGGACAACTTATCTGGTACTACGATGGTGTGAAAACACACCCCTCAAAGGGTCTCAGCGTATTCAGTATTCGCCATTCCAAAGATTGCAGATGCACTGTCAATGAATATTGTGAAAATTTCACAGAGATATAGAGGAGCGTCAGGTTAGATGAAGTTACAGTGATATTGAGGTATAGGTTCAGGAGGGTGTTACAGATGTGGGGAAGCTGCAAGAGAACAGGGAGATTACCGAGGTACGGATGGGTGAATGTGCTGGAAGACTTTACAAACTTCGCGAAGGCTGTTGGGGTTGTAAATGTTTCCAAAGGCAGGGAGGAGTGGAGGAGCTTGTGGAGTTTATAGCTAGAGGGTAGTATGTAATTGCTCGAGTGAGCTTCCAGAGATATGGAAGGATATTCGTGATGAATGAAGCCACGGTGATAAGAAGGACTGAAGATACTGCAGGAGATTACAGACATCAGTAGCAGTGGAGGGCTGGAATATGTATGTGTTGGTGGAGGTTATGCAGATAAGAATAGGTTTAGGTGGATGACACCGATATAGGGAGGTGTGGCGAGGCTGGGGGAGATGACAGAGGTCAGGAAGACCTTCAATGATGGATGAAGTTCACAGAGGTAGGGATGGTTAGAGCGGCTGGAGGAGTTTACGTAGATAGAGGATGAAGTGGGTAGAGGAGGTTACAGAGATGAAGACTGCAGTTGTCTCTGGGTATGCTTAAGGAAGTGGGGAAAGATGTAAAATAAAACATAGTAAAATACAGCGCAGATCAGGCCCTTTGGTCCTCGATGTTGCACCGACCTGTGAACTAATCTAAGATAATCCCCCAACACTGTCCCATCATCATCCAAATGCTTATCCAAGGATTGTTTAAATCCCCCTAATGTGGCTGAGGTAAGTACATTGGCAGGCAAGGCATTACACGCTCTTGCCACTCTTTGATTAAAGAACCTGCCTCTGACACCAGAAAAAAACCTATCACCCCTCAATTTGTAGCTATGCCCCCTCGTACAACTTGATGTCATCGTCTGAGGAAAAAGGCTTTAACTGTCTACTCTATCTAATCTTTTGATCATTTATATGTCTCTATTAAATCCCTTCTTAGCTTTCTTCTCTCCAATCGGAATGAGCCAAGTCTCTCAGCCTTCCCTCCTAAGACCTTCCGTCCAGACCAGGCAACATCCTCGTAAATCTCCTCTGCACCTTTCCAATGCTTCCACATCCTTCCTGTAATAGGGCGACAAAACTGTACACAATAATCCAAGTGAGGCTACACTAGCGTTTTGTATATTTGCAGAATGACATTACGGCTCGGTAACTCAATCCCTCTTCTAATAAGACCTAACACATCACATGCCTTCTGAACAGCACCTGGATAGCAACTTTCAGGGATCTATGTACATGGACCCCAAGATCCCTCTGCACATCCACACCACCACGAATCTTTCTTTTGACCCAGTATTCTGCCTTCCTGGTATTCTTCCCAAAGTGAATCGCCTCATGTTTATCTGCATTGAACTCCATTTGCCACCTCTCAGCCCAATTCTGCAGTTTATCCAAGTCCCCCTGCAACCCGCAAAATATTTCTATACTGTTCACTACTCCTCCGACTTTAGTATCATATGCAGACTTTCTAACCCATCCACCTATGCCTGCATCTGAGTCATTTATAAAACTGCCAAACAGCAGTGGTCCCAAACAGATCCTTGTGGCACACCACTAGTAACCGGACTCCATGCTTAATATTGTCCATCAACCACCACGCGCTGTCTTCCTACAGAAAGTCAGTTTCTAATCCAAACTGCTAACTCACCCTCAATTCCATGCCTCTGCACTTTCTCCAACAGCCAACCATGTGGAACCTTATCAAAGGCTTTACCGAAGACCATGTATACCACGTCAACTGCCCTACTCTCATCCACATGCTTGGTCACCTTCTCAAGCACCTCAATGAGGTTTGAGAGACACGACCTCCCATTGACGAAATCATGTTGACAATTTGCAGTCAAATTGTTGCTTGCTAGATGATTATAAATCCTCTCGCTTCTCATCCTTTCCAAATTTTTTCCTACACAGACATAAGACTCACTGGTCTATAATTGCCTGGGTCATCTGTTCTGCCTTTCTTGAACATGGGCACAACACTTGCAATCCTCCAGTCCTCTGGTACTAAACCTGTAGACAATGAAGACTCAATTATCAAAGCTAAATCTCCACCAAACCCGCCGTAGCGCACCAGAGAATGCTCTAATAAATCCTATCCAGCTCGGGGACGTTTTCACTTTCACTCCTTCTAGAATTGATAACACCTCTTCCTTACTAACCACGATCCTTTCTAGTCAAATATGCGTATTTCATTCATCTTCTCTATAATATTCGCCTTTTCCTGAGTGAAAACCAATGAGAAATGTTTGTTTAGCACCTCTTCGATCTCCACAGAATCCACGCTCAACTTTCCACTTCTGTCTTTGACAGGCTCTATTCCCATTCTCGTCATCCTTTCATTCCTAACGTACCTATATAAAGCTTTCGGAATCTCCTTTAATTGACCTGCCAAAGACTACTCATGTCCTCTCTTTGCTCTTCTTAACTCTCTCTTTAAATCCTTCATAGCTAATCTGAAACTCTCCATCGTCTCATCGTCACATAAGCCTCCTTCTTCCGCTTAACAAAAAAATGTGATTTATGTAGGAGACCACGGTTCCCTTACATTATCACTTCCTTCCTGCTTCATAGAGCCATGCTATTCAAGGACACGCAATATCTGTTCTCTAAACCAACTCCACATTTCAATTATCCACATTCCCTGCATTTTGCTACCCCATTCTATGCATTCTAAATCCTGCCGAATCACATTACAATCGCCTTTCCCCCATTGATAACTCTTGCGCTATGGCATATACCCATCCCTTTCAGTCTAAACGTGTTCATGGAGGTTATATACATAAGAAAAAGTAGAGGTAATAGAGAATGGCAGAATTATGGGGCGGTATGAAGAATGTGGAGGACTTTCCAGAGACCAGGAGAGTCTCGTGGTTCGATCAGATTTACAAAGAGCGGGAGCGGGCAGTGGCTGGCCGAGGTTACAGAGACAGGGTAGATGTGAGAGCAGCTTAGAGAAAAATGTAGGGTTTGTAGGGGCTAGAGTAAGTCACAGATAAAGGGATATATGTAGATAATGGAGGAGGTTAGAGAGATTGGGAGGGATGTAGGGTTTGGAGGAGATGAGTGAGATAACGAGGGATCTGAGTTTGGAGGAGGTTGCAGAGTTAGGGAGAGGTGAAGGAGTTGGAAAGTATTAGAGATATAGAGAGTGGTGTTGGATTTGAAGGATTCAAAGTTTGTGCGAAGATTTGTAGCTCGGGTGCTCGTTGTTGTGGTTCTGTTCGCCGAGCTGGAAGTTTTTGTTGCAAACGTTTCGTCCCCTGGCTAGGCGACATCATCAGTGCTTGGGAGCCTCCTGCGAAGCGCTTCTTTGATGTTTCCTCCGGTGTTTATAGTGGTCTGTCCCTGCCGCTTCCGGTTGTCAGTTTCAGCTGTCCGCTGTAGTGGTTGGTAGATTAGGTCCAGATCGATGTGGTTGTTGATGAAGTTTGTGGATTTGAAGGAGATTTGAGGTAGGGAGTGGTGTAGGTTTTGGAGATGATTAGAGAGATCGGGAGTGGTGTAGGTTTTGGAGGTGATTAGAGAGATATGGATGGATCTGGATTTAGAGAAGGTCACAGAGCTAGGGTGGGGTGAAGGTTGGGGAGAACATTGGAGAGATAGGGAGGTGTAGAGTGTTTGGAATAGGTCAGAGAGATAGAGAGTGCTTAGCGTTTGGAAGACTTTAGAGAGATAGAGAGGGGTGTAGGGTTTGGAGTCGGTTAGAGAGGAAAGAAGAGATGTCAGATTTGGAGGAGGTTAGAGAGACAGGGATGGGTTGCAGGGTTTGGAGGAGGTCAGAGAGGTAGGGAGGGATCTGGGTTTGGATGAGGTAAGAGAGATAAGGAATGATCTAGGTTTGGAGGAGTTTGCAGAGATAGGGAGTGCTTTGGGTGCTGGAGTAGGTGAGAGAAATACGGAGGGGTGTAGGGTTAGGAGGTGCATAGAGAGGTAGGGAGGGGTGCCAGATTTGGAGGAAGTTACAGAGGTAGGGAGGCGTAGCATTTGGAGGAGTTTAGAAATGGGGATAGGGTAGGGTTTGGAGGAGGTTACAGAGATAGAAGGTATGGGGCTGGAATAGGCTAGAGAGATTGGGAGGGGTGGGGGGTTTGGAGGTGGTTAGCGAGATAGTGAGGGATGTAGGGTTTGGAGGACGTTACAGAGATAGGGAGGAGTATAGGGATTGAAGGAATTTAAAGAGAGAGGGAGGTAGAAGATTCTGCAGATATCTACGGTGACAGGATAGTTGATGAATGGACAGACAAGGGACAGAGAGTAATTGAAGGAGTGAGACCTTGGAGTGTCCAATCACGTGAGCCAAAGAGTCAGTGTCATACACGCTCTTCTGTTGACAGTAATAAGAATAAAAGACCCTGTAGTCCCTGCAAATTCCTCCTTCCTAATGCCTTGGAGCTAATGTCAGAATTGACAGAGATGTCCTACAGACTACTCAAGCAACAACGTGACATAACAAAACCTCATGGGGTCATATGAAAGGCTGACATGGAAACCTCCTGCTGACTCTCATCACTCAGCCTCATGGTGTCAGATCAAACACTGACACGGGAACCTCCTGCTGACACCCGTTCTCAGCTAATGGATCAGTGTCCCTCTACATTGAACAGAACTTGGAGGAAACACTGAGAGAATGACAGAGCTGGCAGATGTATACTGGTTGGGCCATTTCAAACCCCACCAAGAAAGGTTCAGCAGCAGCATTACTGATCGAGGTGGTCGGGTCCAAAGGGACATAACTGCTTCACTGCGCCTGCACCGGGTCGGGGGGGACGACTGACAGGGAGAAACACGCTTGACTTAATTCTTACCAACCTACTGGCTGCAGACACATTGTTCGATGACCGTATTGGGAATGGTGGCTACCGCACGCAGTATGTTTGGAGACAAAATTGCACTTTTACATCGTGAAGACCCCCTGTGTATATGTGACATCATCACTGTGCTAAACAGGGCAGATTTCCAATAGATTTTGGAATTTTGCACTGGCCTGAGTGTGGTGGTTCGGGTCATTACCAACAGCAGCAGAATTGTACTCCAGTATAATTTTCACTATCACTGCCTGGCAAATGCTCCACTTTATCCTGACCATCAAGTCAAGGATACACCCTTGTTAAATGGAGAATACAGGAGGGCCTGCCTATAGTAACGCCAAATGCACCTCAGAATGAGATGAAGTTACTAAACTGGGCCACTTACTCATCACATGGTATAAATAGCAAATGAGACACAGATCTAACCAATGAATCAGACCTAACCTCTGCAATCCGGGTGAGTAGTGGTGGACAATCACACAACTCATTGAAGGAGGAGGATCCATAAATACCACCTTACTCAAATATTGAAGGGCCCAGCACAATAATAGAAAAGCTAAGGCTGAAACTTTCACAACAATGTTCAGACAGAAGTATCGATGCGATGCTCTATTTTAGTCTCCTGCAGATGGCAGTCTTCAGCTAATCCGATTCACTGTGTGTGGTATTTACAATCAGCTGGAGGGATTGGAGAATGCAACAGCTGTGGGCCCTGATAACATTCTATTCAACCTGTTCCTGCTGGGATACAGCACTGGCATCTACCAGTGCTGTAGATGCCAGTGGGAAACTATCCAAGTGTGTCCTCGGGACACACAGACAAAACATCAGACAATCAATGACTCTCCCATTGCTCTAATCCCTGTCATTAATAAAGGGATGGGAGATGTCACCCACAGTGGGATCAAGCAGCACTTCTCAGCACCAACCTGCTCACTGAGCTCAGTTTGGGCTCTCATCCCTTGGGCTCATTGAAGCCTTTGTTTAATGATGTATTACAAGAGAACACAGCTGAATTCTAGAGGTGAGGTGACAGTTACTGCACTTTTAACATGATCATAAACTGCATTTGCCCAAATGTTGTATCCAGGATTAACGGCAAACCTGGAGCAAATAGAAATCGTCTGCACTGGCAGAAGGTACACCTAGTACAAAGGAAGATAGCTGGTGTTGGTGGAGAGCAGCCATCTCAGCTCCGCCGCAGGTTCCCAGGGGAGGGGATTCTGGGTAAGCCTGTAGATCAGAAATGGAAAGATAGGGCACCATACCCCTACAGGGTGATAGGATGGTTCTCTCCTTAGGCAGAGAAGACTGGCGGTAGTTTAACTGGACAGTCATCATGTGTCAAGGGAAGGAGAGCTTGAGTAGGACAGCCCTTTTCAGACACCTCAGTCAGTGCAGGAATGGAACCCGCACCGTTGGCATTAATCGGCATTACAAACCATCCGTCCAACTGACTGAGCTAACCAAGTCCTCACGCAGCTCCTCCTGGTGGATATTGAAATATTATTCCATTCAGATATGTTGTTAGACACCTCTGGAGCAGGTGGAACTAGAACACAGCTTCCTATCTCAGAGAGAGGACAGCATCAGTGAGCTTTAAGAGTGTTCTCTGCCCTAGGCCCAATAATTTTCAGTTGCTTCATAAATGACCATCCCTACACTGTAAAGTCACAACTGGGGATGTTTGCCAATGATGAGACAATATTCAACACCATTTGTGATTTACTCAGATACTGAAGCAATCCTTATCCAAGTGCAACAAGGACATGGAAATATGACGGTGTGTGCTTAACAGTGACAATACCATTTCCATTGCACAGATGCCAGACAACGATTACCTCTAACAATTGAAAATGGAACCATATCCTCTAACGTTCAATGCCACCACCATCACTGAAGTCCCAACGACCAATATCCCGGGGATTACCGTTAACCAGAACTGGACTGACCATATAATTTCATTACCCATTCCTGTAAAAGGCTTATGCTAAAACGTTGACTCTCCTGTACGTCAGATGCTGCCTTACCTGTTGTGCGTTTCCAGCGCCATACTTTGACACATATTAATAAATTGGCTTAAAGAATATCTCAAGGGCTAGGAATCTCTCAGGAATAACATACCTCATGATTTCCAAAAGTCTGCACACTATCTATAAGATACACATTGAATGTGTGTGTAATAAAATACCCGTCCCTCCTACATTTTCCCTGTGAATGCAGCTTCACCCCTCATTCACTGACACTGAGGAGCAATAATACCTGCCATCTACACTGTGCTCTGCAGAAATTTTACAAGGCTTCTTACAACGTACCTCGGAAACCATGACCGTCAAGAAGGACAAGGGAACAGATACATGGGATCATCACCATGTTCGCTTTCCCATCCAAGCCACCCACCATCCTGATTAGGAAGTATACTGTCATTCCTTCAGCGTCACTGTTTCAAGTTCCCTCCCTAATGGTATTGTAAATCTTATTACAGAACATCGACTGCAGTGGTTCAATGTGGTAGCTCACCCTCACCTTCTCAAGGTCAACAAGGGATGGACAATATTTACTGGCCCAATCATATTCCATGAATAAATGAAAATGAAAATATTATCCAGACCTGCCCAATGCTGGACACTGTGCTTTGGGTTTTGTGAGCTCAGGCTGTTAGGGTTCAGACAGTATCCTGTTTGTTGTAAACAGCTGAAGGGATGTGCTGTTTTAAATAATCTGTCACTCTCTCAGAGGCATGCCCGACATATCGAGCATCACAAAGACACTGCTATTCACATCCCATATTACTGAACTCTGAGATAGGCAGATGCAATTCAAAATGTACTCATATCACACTGTAACTTGTTTAAACACACAGTGATATTGTTGCCGTGAAAATGATTATGAGTGAATATTAGCAGGGAGAAAGTGAGTGCTGATGCTCGAGATCAGAGACAGAAATTGTGGTTCTGAAAAAAACGCAGCCGTTCAGGCAGCATCTGAGGAGCAGGGGAGTCGACTATGAGTTCACAATATTAATACAAGGGAAAATAAATGTATATTTTCAAAGTCATTGTACTTAATAATAATGTGGTCTTGGGTGTGGGAATGAGATTCATCATTTCAATGCTCCTTACTGTGAGTTGAGCACTTTTTTTCATCAATTTGTTGTTATAAAAGTGAGCTGAATAAATGGGGTATATAATGCTTATTGGACAATCTACAAGTTGGCATCATGAAAGGATGTCGGACCTTCAGTAAAGAGACTTTGTTGTTAATGGTGAGAACAATGCTGCAAACATTTACCCAGAAATTTCCAGATCAAGTCACACAGAAGGACGTTGGGCTGCGATGATGCTGGCCATCAATGGAGCTGTACAATTCTGTTTCGATACTGACATCATGGAGCTAACAAACACTGGATATGGTTTATGAGGGATTCAATGTAAGACGCCATGTGCTGCAGGAACCCGTTACCATTATATCACCTGCATTCAGGATCGGATCCAAGGTGCAGAATTACAGAGTTTAGGTGCCAAACCAGAAGGGATATACTTGCAGGACATGGTTGTTTACAAGCCATTGTTACAAATGTTGAACTGCGCCATGTGCAAGTACATTAATCAGTCTGCCCCACATACCTCTCCCCGTTGCTCAGGTATGTCTCGAACCAGTCTATTGTGGAGGGATTGTGTGAGTAACTGCCCAGCACAAGTTTGGAAGCTCTCTGGATAGATCTTGGAGATGGTCAGTGTTTTGGAGGTCGTGGTGAGGGCCAGTAACACTGTGTCTGAATTCAGGCTTTTCCTCAAAGTAATTTCCAACAGCTTTGCTGACTGCAAGATGGTGTGTTCACTGATCTGAACTTGAATCGGCTGTTTACTACAGTCATTGAAATGTGTAATAGTGAAGTGTGCGCTTGGTATTTCAATTATTGTTCACTTCAATTGTTTTCACCTGAAAAATGTTGATGTTTGGTTTATTTTAAAATATGTAAGAAACAAAGTGATATTAACACTTCATTACACAGAATGTAAAAGGGACCTGTTATATATTTACCACGGACTAGTAAAAAAAAACAGTCAGATATTGCCTGTAAAGCAGGGTTCTGTGAACAGGACTATATCCCTGGCAACTTCACCACACTGTCTGGGGGGTTCTGTCCCACTGACAGGACAAAGCCAGGCTGAGGGGGCAGCTACTGGGTATATAGTCAATACAGTGCTCAGCATTGACGCGGGATCCTGTGGCTGCAAGACTGCTATGTGGCAGGTTATGAGGGAATCAGTAAAAGGGAAACATATAATTGACCACATCGTCACCGATCTGCCTACTGCAGATACACCTCTCCATTTCCTTTATCGGTAAGAATGGTCACTGCACAGTCCTTCGAGGAAGCAAGGTCTACCTTCACATTTTGCAGACCCTCCTCACCATGATATGGGTTCCTAATGGGACAGACGTTAAACAGATTGAGAAACTAATGATGATGCATCTATGAGGTGCAATGGGCCATCAGCCGCAGCAGAATCATACTCTGTATAACTCAGTCTGCAACTCACAGCCCGACATACCTCCCACTGAACAGTAACCGTCACGGCCCGACATACCTCCCACTGAACAGTAACCATCACGGCCCGACATACCTCCCACTGTACAGTAACCATCACGGCCCGACATACCTCCCACTGAACAGTAACCATCACGGCCCGACATACCTCCCACTGTACAGGAACCATCACGGCCCGACATACCTCCCACTGTACAGTAACCATCACAGCCCGAAATACCCCCCACTGTACAGTAACCACCACGGCCCGACATACCTCCCACTGTACAATAACCATCACCGCCCGACATACCTCCCACTGTACAGTAACCATCACGGCCCGACATACCTCCCACTGTACAGTAACCATCACCGCCCGACATACCTCCCACTGTACAGTAACCATCACGGCCCGACATACCTCCCACTGTACAGTCACTATCACGGCCCAACATACCTCCCACTGTACAGTAACCATCACGGCCCGACATACCTCCCACTGTACAGTCACTATCACGGCCCAACATACCTCCCACTGTACAGCAACCATTACGCCGGACATACCTCCCACTGTACAGTAACAGTCACACACCGACATACCTCCCACTGTACAGTCACTATCACGGCCCGACATATCCCTTACTGTACAGTAACCATCACGGCCGACATACCTCCCACTGTACAGTAACCGTCAAGAGCTCAGTGCTTAGCACTGCTGCCTCACAGCACAAAAGTCCTAGGTTCTATTCCCGCCTTGGATGATTGTCTCTGTGGAGTTTGCACATTCTCCCCGTGCTGCGTGGGTTTCCTCTGGGTGCTGCAGTTTCCTCCCACAGTCCAAGGATATGCCATTCAGGTGAATTGGTCATGCTTCATTGCCCATAGTGTTAGGTGCATCAGTCAGGGGTAAATATAGGGCAGGGGAATGGTACTGGGTTGGTTACTCTTCTGCGGGTTGATGTGAACTGGTTGGGCCGAAGGGCCTCTTTCCACACTGTAGGGAATCTAATCTAACCTCCAAGGTTCAAGTCAGGAATATCATGGAATAATCACTTCTCTGAATGAGTGCAGCTCCAACAGTACTCGAATATGGACTTATGAGCAACAGGCAACACAGTTGTGTGGGGAAGATCATGTGTCACAAACTTGATTGATTATTTTACGGAAGTGACAAAATTGATTGATGAGGGTGTGGGGTTGGATGTTGGTCCTTTGGACCTTGGCAAGGCCTTTGATATGGTTCCTTACGGCAGGTTCATACAATAGGTGAATGAAAATGGGATCAGCGGCCAGTTAGTAAGATGAATAGAGAACTGCTTGGCCATAGAAGACAGAATAGTGGTGGAACAGTGTTTTTGTGATTGGAGATCTGTAAACAGATTGTCGGAGTTGCAGATTCTGAGGATGATTGCCAGAGAATACAGCAGGATGCAGGTCAGCTGCAGACTTGGACAGAGAAAACGCAGATGTAACTTTATCTGAACAGTTGCGATGTAATGCGTTTTCGAAGGTCTAATGCTGGAGATAAGTTTAAACTGGAATAAAACAACTGGCCGCATCAACATCCGAAGAGATCTAGGTGTACAGCTCCACAGTTCCCTGAATTTGGCAACACGGGTGGATAGTGTGATCTAGAAAACTGATGGCAAACTTGCAGACAGGCATCCGAGCATGCAGTATGAAAATTAGCAGGTTATATTCCAACTGTAGAGAAACTTAGTTCGGGCACATTTAGAATATTGTGTACAGTACTGGTTGCCACATCAGCCGAACGATGTGGAAGTGTTGGAAAGGGTATGGAAAGGTTTTACCAAGATGTTGTCTGGTTTGGAGGGTATGAGCCAGAAAGAGAAGAGAGAACAAGGGTTAGCAAGTTTTGAGAAGATTTGTAGCTCAGATTGAGTTTTTGGATGTAGGTTTGCTCGCTGTGACGTTTCGTTCACATACTAAGTAACATTTTTAGTGGACCTCATGCAAAGTAATGCTGAAAATTCGTGCTTTCTAGTTATATGTTTGGGGTTCTTTTCTTTGGGTTCCTAGAACAAGAGTTTTAAACAAAACATTACTTCTTGTCCAATGCAGACAGTGTTCAGAGTAATCTCCTCTATACTGTGCTATTTTCTGAAGGTTTCAAAGGTTACCAATATCTGCTAGGATCAATACACAGGGATGAAGCGAGAGGGCAGGAGGGAGCAGCGTGTAACCTGATTAGCATCACAATAATACTGATCCCAACATTTATTCACAAAGCTACTTCACTGTGCTGGCTTGTTTATCCTTCCTGTAGAAACTGGGGAAAATCTTCACAGTCGTTGTCATACGGCAGCCGCGTCTCCATAATCCCAGCTACATCTGACTATTTAAAGCTACCAATTCATTGGCTTTGTTGAAACGTTAGGGAGGAATTCATGGATGGCAGCAAGTGCGAGAGCCCAGGATGTCTGTTGGCTACAGGGGAGGTTACAGAGATAGGAAGGTGTGTGAAGGCTGGGGATATTACAGGGGTATGGGTTGTTCTAGGGGCTGAAGGAGATTACAAAGACAAGAATAGTTTCAGGTTTTTTTTTAAGTGAAACTGGAGCTGGACCAGCCAGAGCAATATTTTTTATCTTCTCTTTTCTGTGCTATTTTATGAATTTTTCAAAGGTTACCAATATCTGCTAGGATCAATACACAGGGATGAAGTGAGTGGGCAGGAAGGAGCAGTGTGTAAATTGATTAGCATCACAATAATACTGATCCCAAAATTTATTCACAAAGCTACTTCACTGTGTTGGCTGGAAAAGCACAGCAGTTCAGGCAGCATCCAGGGAGCGGTAAAATTGACGCTTCGGACAAAAGCCCTTCATCAGGAATATAGGCAGAGAGCCTGGAGGGTGGAGAAATAAGTGAGGGGAGGGTGGGGGTGGGGAGAAAGTAGCATAGAGTACAATAGGTGTGTGGGGGAGGGGATGAAGAGGATAGGTTAGGGGGGAGGGGAGACTGGATAGGTGGAAAAGAAGATAGGCAGGTAGGACAAGTCATGGGGACAGTGCTGAGCTGGAGGTTTGTTACTGGGGTGAGGTGGGGGAAGAGGAAATGAGGATAGTGTTGAAGTCCACATTGATGCTCTGGGGTTGAAGTGTTCCGAGGCGGAAGATGAGGCGTTCTTCCTCCAGGCGTCTGGTGGTGAGGGAGCGACCGTGAAGGAGGCCCAGGGCCTCCATGTCCTCGGCAGAGTGGGAGGGGGAGTGGAAATGTTGGGCCACAGGGCGGTGTGGTTGATTGGTGCAGGTGTCCCAGAGATATTCCCTAAAGCGCTCTGCTAGAAGGCGTCCAATCTACCCAATCTTGAGGAGACCGTATCGGGAGCAATGGATTCAATAAATGATACTGGTGGATGTGCAGGTCAAACTCTGATGGATGTGGAAGGCATCTTTAGGGCCTTGAATAGAGAGGAGAGAGGAGGTGTGGGCGCAGGTTTTGCAATTCCTGCAGTGTCAGGGGAAGGTGCAAGGATGGGAGGGTGGGTTTTCCAGCACCAATGTAATCTAGACTCTGGTTTCGAGCATCTGTAGTCATTATGTTTACCTCAAATATTCCACCCAGAATGTCTCTGACTAATCTCTAACCGCTTCTAAAAACTCGATTTGCCGTTTGTATGTTACCTTCTCCATAAGGAGGAAGGATGTTTTGAAGCAGGGAGCTTCATAGGACATGGAGAACTTTACACAAATAGGAATGTTTGTGGAAAATAGTGGGTTTACAGAAGTGTGAAGGGTAATGGAACTTGAAGGATATTCCCCGACTGGCAGTTTCGAGCCACAATAGACAGATTGTTTATTTCTGATGCAGACAGACACCAAAAGCGAAATCATGTGATACATTGTCCAGGTAAAATTTTCATCAGGTTTCAGGAGATTGTAGATAGAAAATATTGCTCTGGCTGGTCCAGCTCTAGTTTCACTTAAAAAAAAAACTGGAACTATTCTTGTCTTTGCAATCTCCTTCAACCCCGAGAACAACCCATACCCCTGTAATACCCCCAGCCTTCACACACTTTCCTGTCTCTGTAATCTCCTCTGGAGTCAACAGCCATCCTGGACTCTCGCACTTGCTGCCATCCATGAATTCCTTCCCAACGTTTCCACAAAGCCAATGAATTGGTAGCTTTAAATAGTCAGATGTAGCTGGGATTATGGAGATGCGGCTGCAGTGTGACCACGACTGAGAACTGGATAATCAAAGGTTTTCCCCAGTTCGACAGGAAGGATAAACAAGCCAGCACAGTGAAGTAGCTTTGTGAATAAATGTTGGGATCAGTATTATTGTGATGCTAATCAGCTTACACGCTGCTCCTTCCTGCCCTCTCGCTTCATCCCTGTGTATTGATCCTAGCAGATATTGGTAACCTTTGAAAACTTCAGAAAATAGCACAATATAGAGCAGATTACTCTGAACACTGTCTGCATTGGACAAGAAGTAATGTTTTATTTAAAACTCTTGTTCTAGGAAGCCAAAGAAAAGAAACCCAAACATATAATTAGAAAGCATGAATTTTCAGCATTACTTTGCATGAGGTCCACTAACAATGTTACTTAGTATGTGAACGAAACGTCTGTAAATGAACCTTTCAGCTCAGCGAGCAAACCAACATTCAAAACCTCAATCTGAGCTACAAATCTTCTCAAAACTTGCTAACCCATGTTCTCTCTTCCCAGAGATGATAGGACTTCAGGTGCAGATCCCGGCACCTTTTCAAAATGGTTTGAGAGTTTCTGCCTCTACTCCCAGATCCCGACCACAGTCTGGGTGAAATAACAACCTTCCTCAGCACTTCACTAATGTTTCATCCAATTACATTAAATATTCGCCGCTGGTAACTGAGCTCTCCAACAGGAAATAGATGTTCTCTCCCTCTCTACCAACGTCTATCACGACATGTGCACTCCAATCAAATCTCCTCTCAGCATCCTCCATTCCAATCTTGCCTCATAACTGCACTTCCACTGTCACATACTGACGAAACTTCTCTGTACTCTCTCCAGTCCAATTCCATCCTTCAATGTGATAGGGTGGCCAGAACTGCACACGGTCCACAAGCTGTTACTGAGATCATTATTTAGACAGTTCCAACATAAGCTTCCTGCTCTGAAATTCTGCACTTTTGCTGATTGAGGAAATGATGGCATTTGCTGCATTAACGAAGTTATTGATGTTTCCAGCTATCTTCATTTACCTGCCAACACTGACCACATTCCCATTTATTGTGTATTCCTCTCAATTGTTGATGTCCCCAAATGCCTTGCCTTGCACTTCACGGGGTTGTTTGCTCCATTTACCTGGACGCCATAGTTTCTGTTTTTAAACAGTCTGCCATGGGATCTCGAGTAATATCCAAGTAAGTCACATGCAGTTACAAGTTACTGCCTGAAACGGACACAGTTAGGTGAATTACATACGATCTTCATTGAAAAATCCAGACCGACCATCGTTGATTCCCTGGGTCTTCCTCAGTGACCGTTTATCCACCGTCTCAGGATACCAGCCGCGACCTATTTAGTCAGTCCCATATTCCACATTAAACAGAATAACGACGTTATCCATTCTCCAGTCGTCCGTCACCATCCCTGTATCCAGAGAGGATTGGATAATGCAGATAACTATAAGGCAGGGATTTTCCCCGGCTCTTTTTAACCGTCTGGACATTGCGTTACCCCTTTTTTCAGGATTTGAATCTCCTGTAAAATTCTCTTCACCAAGATTGTTCCTCCCAATATTTCACACTGCATCCCTATGTTGATTTAGACTGATAGAGGCCTAACGCATCTTATGGTTTGGTCAAGTCACATTTTAGCTGAAAATGTGTTGCTGGAAAAGCGCAGCAGGTCAGGCAGCATCCAGGGAACAGGAGAATCGACGTTTCGGGCATAAGCCCTTCTTCAGGAATGAGGAAAATGTGTCCAGCAGGCTAAGATAAAAGGTAGGGAGGAGGGTCTTGGGGGAGGGGCGTCGGAAATGCGATAGGTGGAAAGAGGTCAAGGTGAGGGTGATAGGTCAGACTGGGGTGGGGGCGGAGAGGTCAGGAAGAAGATTGCAGGTTAGGAAGGCGGTGCTGAGTTCGACGGATTTGACTGAGACAAGGTGGGGGGAGGGGAAATGAGGAAACTGGTGAAATCCGAGTTCATCCCTTGTGGTTGGACGGTTCCTAGGCGGAAGATGAGGCGCTCTTCCTCCAATCGTCGTGTTGTTGTGGTCTGGCGATGGGGGAGTCCAAAGACTTGCATATCCTTGGTGGAGTGGGAGGGGGAGCTGAAGTGTTGAGCCACAGGGTGGTTGGGTTGGTTGGTCCGGGTGTCCCAGAGGTGTTATCTGAAAAGCTCCGCAAGTAGGCGGCCTGTCTCCCCAATATAGAGGAGGCCACATCGGGTGCAGAGGATGCAATAGATGATGTGTGTGGAGGTGCAGGTGAATTTGTGGCGGATATGGAAGTTTCATTTGGGGCCTTGGAGGGAGGTGAGGCGGGAGGTGTAGGCGCAAGTCTTGCACCTCCTGCGGTTGCAGGGGAAGGTGCCGGGAGTGGAGTTTGGGTTGGTGGGGTGCGTGGATCTGACGAGAGAGTCACGGAGGGAGTTGTCTTTACGGAATGCTGATAGGGGAGGGGAGGGAAATATATCCTTGGTGGTGTGGTCCGTTTGGAGGTGGCGGAAATGATGGCGGATGATGCGCTGTACATGGAGATTGGTGGGGTGGTAGGTGAGGTCCAATGGGGTTCTGTCCTGGTGGCGGTTGGAGGGGCGGGGCTCAAGGGCGGAGGAGCGGGAAGTGGAAGAGATACGGTGAAGGGCATCGTCGACCACGTCGGGGCGGGGGGGGGGGGAGTTGCGGTCCTTGAAGAAGGAGGCCATCTGGGTTGTACGTTTTTGGAACTGGTCCTCCTGGGAACAGATGCGGCGGAGTCGAAGGAATTGGGATAATGGGATGGCGTTTTTACAGGGGGCAGGGTGGGAGGAGGTGTAATCCAGGTAGCTGTGGGAGTCGCTCGGTTTGTAGTAGATGTCCATGTTGGTTCGGTCGCCTGAGATAGAAATAGAAAGGTCGAGGAAGGGGAGGGAGGAATCTGAGACTGTCCAGGTGAATTTGAGGTCGGGGTGGAAGGTGTTGGTGAAGTGGATGAACTGTTCAACCTCCTCCTGGGAGCACGAGGCGGCGCCGATACAGTCATCGATGTAGCGGAGGAAAAGGTGGGGGGTGGGGCCAGTGTAGTTGCAGAAGGTGGACTGTTCCACACATCCTACGAAGAGGCGGGCCTAGCTGTGGCCCATGCGGGTGCCCATGGCTACTCCTTTCGTTTGGAGGAAGTGGGAGGATTGGAAAGACAAGTTGTTCAGGGTGAGGACCAGTTCAGTCAGTCGAAGGAGGGTGTCAGTGGAAGGATACTGGTTGGTACGGCGGGAAAGGAAGAAGCGGAGGGCTTTGAGTCCTTCGTGATGGGTGATGGAGGTGTACAGGGACTGGATGACAATGGTGAAGATAAGGCGTTGGGGACCGGGGAAGCGAAACTCATGGAGCAGGTGGAGGGCATGGGTGGTGTCCCGAATGTAGGTGGGGAGTTCTTGGACTAAGGGGGACAGGACTGTGTCGAAGTATGCGGAGATAAGTTCGGTGGGGCAGGAGGAGGCGGAGACAATGGGTCGGCCGGGGCAGTCAGGTTTGTGGATTTTGGACAGGAGGTAGAAGCGGGAGGTGCGGGGTTGTGGGACTATGAGGTTGGAGGCGGTGAATGGGAGATCCCCCGACGTGATGAGGTAATGGATGGTCTGGATGATGATGGTATGGTGGTGGGTGGTGGGGTCATGTCAAGGGTGCAGTGGGAGGAGGTACCTGCGAGCTGGCGTTGAGCCTCAGTGGTGTAAATGTCGGTGCGCCAAACTACTACCGCGCCTCCCTTGTCTGCTGGTTTGATAGTGAGGTTGGGGTTGCAACGGAGGGAGTGGAGGGCTGCACGTTCCGAGGGTGAGAGGTTGGAGTGGGTGAGAGGTGTGGGGGAGTTCAGGTGGCGGTTAATATCGCGGCGGCAGTTTGCTCTGAAGAGGTCGAGGGCAGGTAGGAGGCCAGCACGAGGTGTCCAGGTGGATGGGGTGTGTTGGAGGCGTGAGAAGGGGTCGTCAGAGGGTGGGCGAGAGTCTTGTTTGAAGAAGGAGGCGCGGAGGCGAAGGCGGCGGAAGAATTGTTCGATGTCACACCATGTATTGAACTCGTTAATCCGAGAGCGTAGGGGAATGAAGGTGAGGCCTCTTATGAGGACAGATCTTTCATCCTCAGAGAGGGATAGGTCTGAAGGGATGGTGAAAACACGGCAGGGCCCGGAGCTAGGACCTGGTGTGGGGCTGGAGCTGGGTGTGGGGGTGGGATTAGGCCACGGGGCGGGGACGGAGATTGGCATGGGGGCGGGGTTGGGCGTGGTGATGGAGATCGTTGAAGGGGCGGGGTTAGACGTGGTGACGGATATCGGCGTGGGGGCGGGGTTAGGCATGCTGTCGGAGATCGGCGAAGGGGCGGGGTTAGGCGTGGTGTTCCACTTCACCAACACCTTCCACCCCGACCTCAAATTCACCTGGACAGTCTCAGATTCCTCCCTCCCCTTCCTCGACCTTTCTATTTCTATGAGGAGAAAGTGAGGTCTGCAGATGCTGGAGATCAGAGATGGAAATGTGTTGCTGGAAAAGCGCAGCAGGTCAGGCAGCATCTAGGGAAGAGGAGAATCGACGTTTCGGGCATTAGCCCTTCATCAGGCATTAGCCCTGAAGAAGGGCTAATGCCCGAAACGTCGATTCTCCTGTTCCCTGGATGCTGCCTGACCTGCTGCGCTTTTCCAGCAACACATTTCCATCTCTTTCTATTTCTATCTCAGGCGACTGAATCAACACGGACATCTAACACAAACCGACTGACTCCCACAGCTACCTGGACTACACCTCCTCCCACCCTACCCCCTGTAAAAACGCCATCCCATTCTCCCAATTCCTTCGTCTCCGCCACATCTGCTCCCAGGAGGACCAGTTCCAAAAACGTACAACCCAGATGGCCTCCTTCTTCACGGACCGCAATTTCCCCCCCGACGTGGTCGACGATGCCCTCCACCGCATCTCTTCCACTTCCCGCTCCTCTGCCCTTGAGCCCCGCCCCTCCAACCGGCACCAGGACAGAACCCCACTGATCCTCACCTACCACCCCACCAATCTCCATGTACAGCGCATCATCCGCCATCATTTCCGCCACCTCCAAACGGACCACACCACCAAGGATATATTTCCCTCCCCTCCCCTATCAGCATTCCGTACAGACCACTCCCTCCGTGACTCTCTCGTCAGATCCACACCCCTCACCACCCCAACCTCCACTCCCGGCACCTTCCCCTGCAACCGCAGGAGGTGCAAGTTTTGCGCCTACACCTCCCGCCTCACCTCCCTCCAAGGCCCCAAAGGAAACTTCCATATCCGCCACAAATTCACCTGCACCTCCACACACATCATCTATTGCATCCTCTGCACCCGATGTGGCCTCCTCTATATTGGGGAGACAGGCCACCTACTTGCAGAGCGTTTCAGAGAACACCTCTGGGACACCCGGACCAATCAACCCAACCACCCTGTGGCTCAACACATCAACTCCCCCTCCCACTCCACCAAGGATATGCAGGTCTTTGGACTCCCCCATCGCCAGACCACAACAACACGACGGTTGGAGGAAGAGCGCCTCATCTTCCGCCTAGGAACCGTCCAACCACAAGGGATGAACTCGGATTTCACCAGTTTCCTCATTTCCCCTCCCCCCACCTTGTCTCAGTCAAATCCATCGAACTCAGCACCGCCTTACTAACCTGCAATCTTCTTCCTGACCTCTCCGCCCCCACCCCAGTCTGACCTATCACCCTCACCTTGACCTCTTTCCACCTATCGCATTTCCGATGCCCCTCCCCCAAGACCCTTCTCCCTACCTTTTATCTTAGCCTGCTGGACACATTTTCCTCATTCCTGAAGAAGGGCTTATGCCCGAAACGTCGATTCTCCTGTTCCCTGGATGCTGCCTGACCTGCTGCGCTTTTCCAGCAACACATTTTCACCTCTGATCTCCAGCATTTGCAGACCCCTCTTTCTCCTCAAGTCTCATTTTAGTCGAATTTCATGGAGTGTTTCTCTCCACAAGGTTAAGTGTATTTTCTCAGGATACAATCCCCAATCTGCCTCATTAAATACCCTTCCTGTCCCCGTGGTCTTCCTCTCATCTGACACTAATGCGATGATTTTTCCCTTCATCATAACAACTGCTCAGATATCCCAAAATGCACTGCCCTGCCTGTTACAGTGGCCATCTTTAAAATGTCATTACACCTTGTCTTGTCAATTCGAAACTGCCTGGACATGGCAGAGGGGGTAAAACTGGGACCTCACTTTGAGGCCAAGCCCCTGAGCTTCTAGTGGATAACGTGCTGTAGCAGAGGGACATTATCTTCCTCCAGGACTGGCAGGGGGGGCCATGACACCAGACCCTGCCAGCTTGATCCGAGGCTGACCACTGGGTCAGTCCGGAGCCAGCCTTCTGGGTGAATGCCCAGCAATGTCGGAAGGAGGTCAGTGACCTTCCCCACTCTACCAGGGTAAGTGCCATCATCTGCACTTTGTGACCTCGCCCTCACTCTCTCTCTCGTTACTGCACCCACCTCTCACCAAGGCTCATGTTCACCCACCCTCACATCTGTAACTGCATGGGGGTTACCCAGCCTCACTGAATGCAGCACCTTCTCTCAGTCTCTCGAACCTCATCTCTGCACCTCTAGCCAACTCTGCCTGGTGTCTGTGCTGCCTTCTCATTCAGGCCACCTCGCCACCTTTCCCTCAGCTGACCCAGAGCAAACAGCTGTACCATTTACTTCTGTCTCCCTTAATACCTCTTGATAATTTTCATATATCAGAAGGAACCATCCCACAATAGGAGAGAAAGAGCCAAGAGGGATAGGGGCACCCCCCAACATTCAGGTCCTCACCCCATCACAGGGGAAGGATCCTGACCCGAACAACCACAAAAGGCTGACTGACTGTCTCCAAGCTCCCAGACTGGGATCTGAGACACGCATTGTCTCACTGTGCTGGGCAACGCGAGTGACTGTGGACAATGATATCAAACTTTCTGGGTTTGTGTCTGTGCTAATAACCAAGAAAATACAGCAGACGTGTGAGCCTGGTAGCTCAGGCTGAGGGGAAACACTGCTGAGGGCAGGGTAAAGCAAGGCAATAATTCTGTGAGCATTCAAGTCAGTTCAAAGTGAGTGTGTACAAACACACAGTGAGCAACCCAAAGGGACAGTACCTGAGCTGGGTGTGTGTCCCAGAGCACACTATCCTTGCAGCAGTATTGAGTGTGCATAAACATGGAGAGAGCAGCCCAGAGGGCCAGGCCATGAGCTGGGTGTGTGTCCCTGAGCACAGTGTCCTTGCAGCAGCATTGCAATGAGAGTTGTCAGTGCACCCTGAGCTGCAGTATTGAAGTACAGAAGCGGACTTTCAGTGGGTCGGGGATGTGCTGGAATGGAATGGTGAGGCTGGCATGTGACAGATGCCAGCATTGGTGGGTGTGGAGTACATGCAGCTTCTGTTCATGCAGTTTCCCCCGAGACGTTGGTGTCCAGGATAGAAGTCTGCAGGAGCGAGCGGCGAGATGGAGTCACCAGTTACCAGCTCTGACGTTCCACGCCCAATTCTCCATATTGAGTTTCCCTCCTGTGGAAGGGAGGGTATGAAGCTGCAAGTTGTTGAGGAGAGATCCACTGAATGTGACTGTTGATCATCAGTAATCATTCAGTCAGCATCTCACCAGTCATGCACTCAAATCTTATTTTAAAGAACAGTCTGGCACAGGAACAGGCCCTTCAGCCCAGCAAGCCAGCACTGACACATGATGCCCTTCCAAAGTTTAAAAGAAAGTTTTTGCTTCGACACCCTCTGTCATTCTGTTCCCTACTTACTCATATTTGTGCCAAGATCCCTCTTAAACCTTGCTATATTGGCTTCTTCTCCTCTATCAGTGCATTCCAGGCACTTGCACATTCTTTCCAGAAAAGCAAAGTAAAACATGCCGATCATGTCTCCTAAACTTTCTCCATTTTACCAAAAACTTACGGTCATGAGTAATTGATATTTCTACTCTGGGAAAAAGCCTCTACCTGTCCCTCTATCTATGCCTCTGAAAATTTTATAAATATCTATCAGGTAGCCCCATAGCCAATGGTGCCCAGGTGCAAACAAACCATGTTTGTTCAATTTCTCCTTCTGGCTAATACCCTGCAAATCAGACAACATCCTGGTAAAACCTTTCCATACCCTCTCCAACACTTCCACATCCTTCGGCTGATGTGGCAACCAGTATTGTACAAGATATTCTAAACGTGCCCGAAATAAGTTTCTCTACAGCTGCAATTTGATCTTCTAATTTTCATACTGCATGCTCCGATGCATGTCTGCAAGTTGCCATCAGTTTTCTTGATCAACCTATTCACCCGTGTTGCCACTTTCAGGGAACTGAGGAGCTGTACACCTAGAGCCCTTCGGATGTTGATGCGGTCAGTCGTTTTTCCACTCCACTTTATACTTCTCTCCTGCATTAGACATTCTAAAACGCATCACGTCGCAACTGTCCAGATAAAGTTACATCTGTGTTTTCTCTGTCCAAAAATGCAGCTGACCTACATCCTGCTGTATTCTCTGGCAATCATCCCCACAATCGGCAACTCCGCCAATCTAATTACAGATCTCCAGTCACAAAAACACAGTTCCACCACTACTCTGTCTTCTATGGCCAAGCAGTTCTCTATCCATCTTGCTAACTGACCGCTGATCCCATTTCAATTCACCTTCTATACGAGCCTGCCGTGAGGAACCATATCAAAGGCCTTGCTAAGGTCCAATTGACCAACATTCAGCCCCACACCCTCATCAATCAATTTTGTCACTTCCTTAAAATAATCAATAAACTTTGTGAGACAGGATCTTCCCAACACAACTGTGTTGTCTGTTGCTAGTAAGTCAATATTCGAGTACTGTTGGAGCTGCACTCATTCAGAGAAGTGATTATTTCTTCATATTCCTGACTTGTATCTTGGAGGCGAGATTAAACTCCCTACAGTGCGGAAACAGGCCCTTCAGTCCAACCAGTCCACACCAATCCTCAGAAGAGTAACCCAACCAGACCCATTCTCCGGCCCTATATTTACCCTGACGAATGCACCTAACACTATGGGAAATTTAGTATGGCCAATTCAATTGACCGGCATATCTTTGGACTGTGGCAGGAAACCGGAAACCCAGAGGAAACTTACGCAGACACGGGGAGAATGTGCAAACTCCACACAGACAGTCACCCAAGGCTGGAATAAAACCTAGGATTTTGGTGCTGTGAGGCACCAGTGCTAATCACTGAGCTCTTGGTTACTGTATGCTGGGCCGTGAGGGTTACTGTACAGTGGGAGGTATATCGGGCCGTGATGGTTACTGTACAGTGGGAGGTATGTCGGACCGTGATGGTTACTGTACAGTGGGAGGTATGTCGGACCGTGATGGTTACTGTAGAGTGGGAGGTATGTCGGGTCGTGATGGTTACTGTACAGTGGGAGGTATGTCGGGCCGTAATGGTTACTGTACAGTGGGAGGTATGTCGGACCGTGATGGTTACTGTAGAGTGGGAGGTATGTCAGACCGTGATGGTTACTGTACAGTGGGAGGTATGTCGGGCGTGTAATGGTCACTGTACAGTGGGAGGTATGTCGGGCGTGTAATGGTCACTGTACAGTGGGAGGTATGTCGGACCGTGATGGTTACTGTACAGTGGGAGGTATGTCGGGCGTGTAATGGTCACTGTACAGTGGGAGGTATGTCGGTCCAGGAAGTTGCAGGCTGTATGGGTTGTACAGAATATGATTCTGCTGCTGCCGATGGGCCATTGTACCTCATGGATGCATCGTTTAAAGTCTGTACCATTCATTCCATGTCATGGTGAGGATGGTCTACAAAATGTGAAGATAGCCCTTGCTCCCCATAAGAACGATGCAGTGACCATTCTTACCGATATATGAAATGGAGGGGTGTATCTGCAGCAGGCAGATCGGTGATGATGTGGTTATTTATAGGTTTCCCTTTTATTGGTTTCCCATAACCTGCCGCAGAGTAGTCTAGCCACCACAGGATCCAGCATCAATGCTGGGCACTGTCATTTCTTAGATTCCCTACAGTGTTGGAGCAGACCCTTCGGCCCAACCAATCCACACCAACCCTCCGAAGAGCAACCCACGAACATGGCCAATTCACCTGAGCTGCATTTCTTGGGACTGTGGTAGGATACCCACGCAGACACGGGGAGAATGTGCAAATTCCACAAAGGCAGTTGCCTAAGGCTGGAATTAAACCTGGCTCCCTGGTGCTGTGAGGCAGCAGTGCTAATCACTGAGCCACTATGCCGGCCGATATTGACTATATGCCAAGGACCTGCCCTCTTCTGCCTGGCTGTGTCGTTTCAGTGGGACAGAACCTGCCAGAGAGGGTGCGGATGTTGCCTGGGACATAGTCTTGTTCACATAATCTTGCTTTCCAGAAAATATCTGATTGTTGCTTGATTCGTTTGTGGGAAATATACAACAGGTCACTTTTACATTCTGTATAATGAAGAGTTAATATCACTTTATTTCTTACATATTTTACAATAAACCAAACATATTTTTTTTAGTTGAAAGCAATTGAAGTGAGCAATAATTGATTTTCCAGAGCGCACACCTAACTATTAAAGTTCAATGATTGTAGTAAACAGCCAATTCGTGTTCACTTCAGTGAACACACCATCTTGCAGGCAGCAAAGCTGTTGGAAATGACATTGAGAAAAAAAATCTACACCCAGACACAATTTTACTGGCCCTCACCACGACCTCCAAAACACTAGTCATGACCAAAATCTGTTCAGATAGGTTCCTATCTTGAGCTGGACAGTTACTCACACAATGCCTCACAATAGACTGTTTAGAGACATACCTGAACAACAGGGAGATGTGTGTGGGGCAGACTGGTCAATGGATTAGCACATGGCGCTGGTCCAGATGCAGTTCAACATTTGTAACAATGACCTGTAAACAACCATGTCTTGCAAGTATATCCCTTTTGGCGTGCCACCTAAACTCTGTAATTCTGTACCTTGGACCCAATCCACAATGAATGCGTTGTAAAGGTAAAGCGTTCCTGCAGCACATAGCATCTTACATTGAATCCCTCATAAACCATATCCAGTGTATGTTATCGCCAAATGTCAGTATCCAAACAGAATTGTGCAGCTCCATTGATGGCCGACATCAGCCCAGCCCAACATCCTTGTGTGTGACTTGAACTCGAAATCTCTGTGTAAATGTTTGCAGCATTGTTCTAACCATTAACAGCAAAGTCACTTTACTGAAGGTCCGACATCCTTTCGTAATACCAACTTTTAAATTGTGCAATAAACGCAACCACTCCCCCCACCCACTTTATTCAGTTCATTTTTATAGCAATATGTTGAAAACAGTGCACAACTCACACTCTGGAGCATTGAAATGGTGGGTCTCATTTCCACACCCAAGACCAAGGGATTATTAAGTGCAAGGACTTTGAAAATAGAACATAGAACATAGAACAGTACAGCATAGAACAGACCCTTCAGCCGACCATTAATCCTGATGTATGCACCCTCAAATTTCTGTGACCATATGCATGTCCAGTAGTCTCTTAAATGTCCCCAATGACCTTCCTTCTACAACTGCTGCTGGCAACGCATTCCATACTCTCACAACTCTCTGTGTAAAGAACCCACCTCTGACATCCCCTCTATACTTTCGTCCAACCAGCTTAAAACTATGACCACTCGTGTTAGCCATTTCTGCCCTAGGTATTAGTCTTTGGCTTTCGACTCTATCTATGCCTGTCATTATCTTGTATACCTCAATTAGGTCCCGTTTCCTGCTTCTTTTCTTCAATGAAAAAAGTCCGAGCTCAGTCAACCTCTCTTCAGTCCAGTCCAGGCGGCATCCTGGTAAACCTCCTCTGAACCCTCTCCAAGGCATCCACATCTTTGCTATAATAAGGCGACCAGAATTGGACACAGTGTTCCAAGTGCGGTTTAACCAAAGTTTTATAGAACTGCAACAAGATCTCACGACTCTTAAACTCAATCCCCCTGTTAATGAAAGGCAAAACACCATATGCTTTCTTAACAACCCTGTCCACCTGGGTGGCCATTTTAAGGGATCTATGTACCTGCACACCAAGATCCCTCTGTTCATCCACACTGCCAAGAATCCTATCCTCAATCCTGTACTCAGCTTTCAAAATCGACCTTGCAAAATGCATCACCTCGCATTTATCCAGATTGAATTCCATCTACCACAACTCAGCCCATCTCTGTATCCTGACAATGTCCCGCTGCAGCCTACAACAACCCTCTATACTGTCAACGACACCTCCAACCTGTGTGTCGTCTGCAAACTTGCTGATCCATCCTTCAATCCCCTCATCCAAGTCATTAATAAAAAATTACAAAGAGTAGAGGCCCAAGGACAGAGCCCTGTGGAACACCTCTCACCACTGACTTCCAGGCAGAATATTTTTCTTCTACTACCACGTGCTGTCTTCCGCAGGCCAGCCAATTCTGTATCCTGACAGCTAAGTTCCCCAGTGTCCCATTCCTCCTGACCTTCTTAATGTGCCTACCATGGGGAACCTTATCAAATGCCTTGCTGAAGTCCATATACACCACATCCACAGCTCGACCCTCATCGTGACCTGCCCCTCACAAAGCCGTATTGACTGCGTTTAATCAAGCCATGCTCTTCCAGATGGTCATAAATCCCATCCCTCAGAATCCTTTCTAACACCTTGCAGACGACAGACGTGAGACTTACTAGTCTGTAATTGCTGGGGATTTCCCTATTTCCTTTCTTGAAGAGAGGAATTACATTTGCCTCTCTCCAGTCCTCAGGTATTACTCCAGTGGAGAGCAGCATGCAAAGATCTTCGCAAGCGGCGAAGCAATCACATTTCTCGTTTCCCAAAGCAGCCAAGGACAAATCTGATCCGGGCCTGGCGACTTGTCAATCTTAATGTTGCCCTTCGGAGGGTCTGTGTGGGCTTGTTGGGCCGAAGGGCCTGGTTCCACACTGCAAGCTAAAATGTGGTTAAAAAGGCAGTGTGTCTGTCATCATTTTGATTCAAATCTCGACCCACAAAGCCTCATTTGAAGACCCTTCCAAGATATTGTCCATCCTTTCAGCAGTAACTGGCTTGTTAATTAATAATGCAACACCACCTCATCTTTAACACCCTGGCCTGTCCTGCTTAAACTTCCAGTAGAACAGAGTATTGAGTTGTTAGCCCTGACCTCCCTCAAATGCGCCTCTGTGATGGCAAAAATGTCACATCTCCACATGTCAACTCATTCCCTTATCACATCTTTCAGCCGGTCTGATAATACTCCCAGCATGTACGTAAGCTGGAATATAATACCTGGAATACACTGTACCTCGGAGTTCTTCAGTCATTTCCTGTGTGTTATCAACCTGCTCAAACCATGAACCACAACTCTAACTCTGGCACTGAATGAATATCTGTAGAATAGTAAGTTTTCTTTTTAGAAAAAATGCATTCATCAAGTGCAACTTTCCAGAACTGAGCAGTCAGCTCCACATGCAATGAGTTTCTGATGGTTAATTCCCCGCTCAGTGTGCAGGTGGCTCAGCCCTCAGTAATGGAGAAAGTGAGGACTGCAGTTGATGGAGATCAGAGTCAAAAAGTGTGGTGCTGGAAAAGCACAGCAGGTCAGGACGCATCGAGGGGCAGAAGAGTCGATGTTTCCGTCATAGACTCTTCATCAGGAAGTCACTGGTGCATTCCTTTTTTATATTCCATGATTCACAGAATGTTGGGGACTGTACTTACTCAGGAAGGCAGCACTGTATATTGCACTGAAATGGAAAGTAGTCAATCGGTTGGTTGGACAGTGTGTAGAAAAGTTGAAGGGAAGTATGGACTGATTGAATGAATTACAAACGTAAGGATAGGTCAATCCCCTGGGCCAGATGGGGTTACCCCAGTTTACTCCAGGAAGTGACGGGAGAGATTGGTGTGCCTTTGGCGATGATCTTTGCGTCCTCACCGTCCACTGGAGCAGTGCCAGCCAGATGATTGGAGGGGGACAAATGTTATTCCCTTGTTCAGGAAAGGGAATAGGGATAACTCTGGGAATGACCGAACAGTCAGTCTTACATCAGTGTTTGGCAAAGTATTGCAGACGTTTCTGTGAGACCATATTTACAATTATTTAGAAAACGATAGATGATTAAAGATAGTCAGCATGGCTTTGTGAGGAGCAGGTCATCACTCAGAAACCTTATTGAGTTCTTCGAAGATTTAAAAAACACGTTGATGAAGGTAGACCAGTAGATTTGGTGAACAAAAATTTTAGCAAGGCGTTCCCAATTGCAGGCTCATTCAGAAGGTACGGAAGCATGGCGCGCAGAGACATTTGGCTGTTTGGATACGGGCGTGGCTGGCCCATAGAAGACAGAAGATGGTAGCAGATGGAATGTATTCAGCCTGGAGCTCAGTGACCAGTGGCGTTCCACAGGGATCGGCTCTGGGACTTGTGCTGTTTGTGATTTTTATAAATGACTTTGATGAGGAAGTGGACAAATAGGTTCGTAAGTTTGCCGATGACACGAGGGTTGATGGGGTTGTGGATAGTGTGGCGGGCAGTGTAGGTTGCAAAAGGATATTGACAGGATGCAGAACTGGGCTGACAAGTGACAGGTAGAGTTCAACCTTAAAAAGTATGAAGCAATTTATTTTGGAAGATTGTATTTGCATAAGCAATGCAGGGTTAAAGGCAGAATTCTTGGCAGTATGGAGTGACAGAGGGATCTTGGGGTCATTTTCCATAGATCTCTCAAAGTTGCCACCCAAGTTGATAGGGTTGTTCAGAAGGAATACGGTGTGCTGTCTTTCATTATCAGGGGGATTGAGTTTACGAGCATCCAGGTTATTTATTCGCTCTTTAAAGATGTAGTTCAACCACACTTGGAATATTGTGTTCAGTTCTGGTTGCCTCATTATCGGAAACACTTGGAAGCCTCAGAGAGTGTGCAGAGGAGACTTACCAGGGTGCTGTCTGGACTGGAGGGCATATCTTACAAAGAAAGGTTGAGCGGCTAGGGCTTTTCCCCAGTGATCGTAGGAGAGTCAGATACATTAGGGATATTTAAGAAGACTCTTGGATAGGTTATGTAGATTAGTCTGATCTTAGAGTAGGATAAAAGGCTGACAAAACATTGAGGGCTGAAGTGCCTGCACTGTGCTGTAATGTTCTATGTTTCAGGTTTCATAAGATTGTGGGTTCTCATCAGTTGGTGAATGTATGAAGGAGTGAGGTGTGTGAGGGTGTGAGGTGTGTGAGGTCAGGAAGGTGGGGAGGGGCGTTAGACCAAGACTTGCATTCAGCTGAGTGTCAGCACAGTATGTGTGGTGATCGAGACCAGACAAAATTCACCAAGTTCAGTTTTTCGAACGATTTTTGGCTTACCGTTTGCTCCTTGTTTCTTCAGATACATTCTGCTGGGTGACCTATGAATTAGCATCTGAGCATCCACAGACATGTATAATTTTATTTTGATACTGTTGAATGTGAAGGTACATTTATTGGATATAGTTTCAGAGGGTTCACTGTGAGACACAAAATGCTGCAATAGACTGTCAATTGTGAACGTTTCCACCCAGTGTCTGGTCCAGAGGGCAGATGTATGGAGTCTGCGGTACATGCCAGATGTCATGCCAGATGTCAATTAAGGAACTTGTGCGATGTGATTCTGACACTTCATGTCCATACATCTGCTTCCTGAGCCAGGCTCTGACTGATGATGAATTTAAAAGGCATGGTTCCTGGCCAGTCATTGGTATCTAATTTAGACAGCATTTGTACCTACACTGAGAGCAGTGATAGCTGTTGGTTTCTTTCCTCCTGCTCAAGGCGGATCCCAAATGATTCTCTGTGAGGGAATGTTTGAATGACTGCCCTGACCCAGGTTGGAAACTCTCTTCACAGATTCAGGGCCAGGCCAGTGTCTCTCTGAGTGCTACATGCAGCTATGAGGTCCTGTAGCACTGTACTCGAATTCACCCTTTTGAAATCCACTTTTAATGTTGGTCATGATGCAAAGTGATGGGTCCACTGACCTGCACGATAATCAGGAGTTTGCCATGTTTGTGAATTGTGCAATAACAAGGTATGAGCTACAATTATTCAACTGAACAATAACTGCATCATCTCTGAAAACAATGACATTGATTCTATGTTGATGGAATTAAAATATAAATACCGAACGACCTTGCATTATACAAAAGCAAAGAATGCACATTTTGTTTATTATCGAAAAAGAGCATGTTGTCTGACTATGCTGCTGATCACTATTACGCATTGAATTTCAGTATTCAAATGCATACATTGTCGGTCTATCATTTGCAAAATAGTTGACATCTGACAGATTGAATATTCAGAATGAGCATTTGATGAAACAATCAAATAGAATTATAATATTTAAATATAATCAATCGATTTAACTTCTCACCTGAAATGTGTGAGCTTCAGTTATTTGCCAACAATTCTATTAGTTTTAAAACAATGATGGAAAAGGATAGACTAGATTTAAAAGTTGAAGTTCTAAATTGGAGAAAGGCCAATTTTGACGGTATTAGGCAAGATCTTTCAAAAGCTGATGGCGGCAAATGATCGCAGGTAAGCTGACGGCGAGAAAATGGGAAGCCTTCAGAAATTTGATAGCTGGAGTCCAGAGACAGTATATTCTTGTTAGGGTAAAAAAAAAGGCTGGTAGGTATAGAGAGCGCCGAATGACTAAAGACATTGCGGGGCTGGTTAAGAATAAGAAGGAAGGAGATGACAGGTACAGACAGGATAGGTCGAGTGAATCCTTGGAACAGTATAAACGCAGGAGGAATATTCTAAAGAGGAAGATCTGGAAGGCAAAAAGGGGACATGAGATAGCTTTGGCAAATAGAGTTAAGGAGAATCCAAAAGGATTTTACAAATACATTGAGAACAAAAGGATAAACAGGGAGAGAAAAGAGCCCTCAAAGATCAGCAAGGCGGCCTTTGTGTGGAGCCGCAGGAGATGGGAGAGATACTAAACGAGTATTTTGTATCAGTGTTTACTCAGGAGAAGGACACGGGAGATGTACATATACGGATAAATAGACGATGATATCATGAAAAATGACTATATTTCAGAGGAAGAAGTGCTGGATGTCTTGAAATGCATGAAGATGCAAAAATCCCAGGACCTGATCGATCAGGTGAAACTTGAAAGGGTTCAGAAAAGATTTACGTGCATGTTGCCAAGGTTGGAGGGTTTGAGCTAAAGCTGGAGGTTGAACAGGCTGGGGCTGTTTTCTCCGTTGGAGATTGAGGGGTGACATTATAGAGGTTTAAATAATCATGAGGGGCATGGATAGGGTAAATAGATAAGGTATTTTCCCTGGAGTGGGGGAGTCCAGAACTAGAGGGCATAGGTTTCGGTTAGGAAGGGAAAAATGTACAAGAGATGTAAGGGGCATTTTTACTCAGAGGGGTGTACGTGCGTGGAATGAACTGCCAGAGGAAGTGGTGGTGGTTAGTCCAATTGCAACATTTAGATGGCGTCTGGATAGGTATATGAATAGAAAGTGTTTAGAGGGATATGGGCTGAGTGCTGGCAGGTGCGACTAGATTGGGTTGGGATATTTGGTCGGCATGGACAAGTTGGACCGAAGGGTCTGTTTCCATGCTGTAAATCTCCTTGAGCCTGTGACTGTAATTTAGAAATGACAATAATTTGACATGCACTATCAAATAAATAAATCGTTTACATTATTAATTTGTCGCATACAATAAGTTGAAAACTTGCTATTTTTAGAATGAATGATAAAGGACAAAGAACATTCTAACATAAGAACAGACCCTTCGACCCTCATAGCCTGTGCTGATCCAGATCCTCCTATTTTCTAAATCTAAGGGTCTGTATTCCGCTGCTCCCTCCCCATTCATGTTTCTGTCTAAATACATCTTAGATAACGCTATCGTTCCTGCCCCTACCACCTCTGCTGGCCACACGTTCCAGGCTGCCACCACCCTATGTGTAAAGAACTTCCCACATATATCTGCTCTAAACCCTTCCTCTCTTACTTTGTACTCATGACCCCGAGTAATTGAGTTCCACAAACTGGGGAAAAAGCTTCTTGCTATCCACCCTGTGTATATCTGTCTTGATTTTGTAGACCTCAACCTTCGACTATGAAACGAAAATAGTCCTAATCTACTCAATCTTTCTTCATAACCAGCACCGTCCAACCCAGGCAGCATCCTGGTAAACCTTCTCTGAACGCTAGTCAAAGCATCCACATCCTTTTGTTAATGTGGTGACCAGAACGACATGCAATATTCCAAATGCGGCCAAACCAAAGTCTTACGCAACTGTAACATGACCTGCCAGCGCTTGTACTCAACAAAAGATCCAATGAAGGAAAGCACGGTGGCACAGTGGTTAGCACTGCTGCCTCACAGCGCCAGAGACCCGGGTTCAATACCCGCCTCAGGCGACTGACTGTGTGGAGTTTGCACGTTCTCCCCGTGTCTGCGTGGGTTTCCTCCGGGTGCTCCGGTTTCCTCCCACAGTCCAAAGATGTGCAGGTCAGGTGAATTGGCCATGCTAAATTGCCCGTAGTGTTAGGTAAGGGGTAAATGTAAATGTAGGGGTAGGGGTATGGGTGGGTTGCGCTTCGGCGGGGCGGTGTGGACTTGTTGGGCCGAAGGGCCTGTTTCCACATTGTAAGTAATCTAATCTAATCTAATCATGCCATATGCCGCTTTGACCCTTTACTCACCTGTGTTGGCATCTTCAGGAAACAATGGACCCAAACACTCAGATCTCGCTGGAAGGGAGTTTTCCCAAGGACTTTTCTGTTTACTGTGTTGTTCACTCTTGAACTGGTTCTTTCAAAATGCATCACCTCGCATTTGCACAGATTGAACTCCATCTGCCATTTCTGTGCCCATCTCTCCAATCTATCTATATTCTGCTGTATTCTCTGACAGTCCCCTTCACTATCTGCTACTCCAACAATCTTGGTATCAACTGCAAACTTGCTCATCAGGCAACCGATATCTTCTTCCAAATCATTGATATATATCACAAACAACAGTGGTCCCAGCACAGATCGCTATTGCATACCACTGGTCATAGGTCTTCATTTTGAGAAATCCCCTTCCACTATTACTCTCTGTCTCCTGTTGCCCATCCAGTTCTCTATCCATCGAGATAGAACACGCTGGACCCCATGCAACTTCACCTTCTTCATCAACCGACCACAATGAACATAATAAAACGCCTTACTCAAGTCCCTCTGTATCTTCTCCAGCAGCTTGCCTGCCACTGATGTCAGTCTTGCCGGTCTACAGTTACCTGGATTATCCCCGCTATCCTTCTTAAACAAGGGGACAATGTTAGCAATTCACCAATCGTCCGGGACCTCACCCATGTTCCATCATCCTGCAAAGACATATGTTAAAGCCCCAGTATTTCCAACACTCACATCCCTCAGTAATCTGAGTTTGATCCCATCCGGACTTGGGGGCTTGTCTTCCTTAATACCTTTAAGAGTATCCAAAACTTCCTCCCTCATTATGTCGACTTGACCCAGAGTACTCAGAGATCTATCCCTAAACTCAACATCCGTCATGTCCCTCTCCTTGGTGAATACAGATGCAAAGTACTCACTAAGAATCTCACCCATTTTTTCTGACTCCACGCATAACTTTCTTCCTTTGTCCGGTGTGGGCCAAACATTTCTCTATTTACCCTTTTGCTCCTTATACATGAAAAGAACTCTTCGGGATTTTCCTCAACCCTGTTTGCTAACGATATCTCAGGACCACTTTTAGCCCTCTTAAATCCTCGATATTTACTGTGAAATGTGGTTATTGAAAGTAAAATAAACATTTGTTCGTGCGAATGGGAACTCAGACCTTTTCAAAGTGTTTTGTTCAAAAAAATATTTGAAATCCGTCTCAGTGCTAATAAAAAGCAAGAGAAGAAACCTCTTGGGAAGAGTAATTTTCAGCCACTGTCCCCCAAAATACTTCTGAGGTAGAAAAGAATGAGGGCTTGTAACCAGAGCACAACAGTTACTATGGGTGGTTTGAACATGCAAATTGGCTCAATTAATCAACTTGACAGTGATATCCTTGAATAAAGATTCATAGAGTGTCTGGGAGATTATTTCTGAGAGTAGGACGCCATGGAACCAACCAGAGAATGGGACGGCACGGTGGCTCAGTGGTTCAGCACCAGGGTCCCAGGTTCGATTCCAGCTTTGGGGGACTGTATGCGTCTAGTTTACACATTCACCCCTGTCTGAGTGGGTTTCCTCCAAAGATGGGCAGGTCAGGTGCATTGGCCGTGCTAAATTGCCCATAGAGTAAGGTACATTACTCAGAGGGAAATGGGACTGGGTGGGTTACTCTTCGGAGGGTCGGTGTGGACTTGTTGGGCCGAAGGTCCTGTTTCCATACTGTAGGGAATCTGATCTAATTTAGATTTGATATTATGTAACAAGATAGGATTGATGGATGAGCTTTGCCTTGGAAGGAGAAACCACAACTTGCTGAAGTTTCACATTCAGACTGAAAGAGTGAAGACTGAGTCATACATGAGAGTTTAACAATGATAATTATACTGGCCGAAGGAAGGATTTGGCTGTGGTGGACTGCGGGGAGAAAAGAACAGTCAAAGACAGGACAGCTGAAGAAATTTGGTAATAATTAGGGAGATACTAAAGAACAAAGAGGAATTGCATAATGGAGAAAAATCATCCATATCTTGAGAAGGAAGTCAAGGATAACATGAAGGCAAATCCCAGTGCATATCATACTACACACGTTAGTCACACTGTAGAAATTGGGCAACTCAGTGGCCTCGTGGTGTTATAATTGAATTCCTATGTGATAAACCCAGATAATGTTCGAGTTACCTGGATTCAAATCCTGCCACAACAAGTGGCGGAACTTAAATTTAAATCTGGAAATAAGAGACTGATGGTGGTTATGAATCGATTGCCAAGAAAAACTCACCTGGTTCAATGATATCCTTTGGCGAAGGAAGCTGCCATTCTACCATTGATTCACAACTCTCAGACTGAAGACGTTCTCCTTATCTCCATTCTAAAGATTTTATCTTGACTCTCATGCTATGTCCTTGGGTCCTTTCTCTCCTAACAGTGGAAGCATCTTCCCAACATCTACTCTGATCAGGCAATCAGTATTCTGTATGCTTCTATTAGAGCCCCATTCACCCTTATATACTCCAGCGAGTATAGACCCAGAGACCTCATATGTTGAGCTTTTCATTCCTAGGACCAATCTTATGAAGCTCCTCTGAACACGCCCACGGGTGGTACATTCTTTCTGAGTTATGGGGCCCAAAACTGTACACAATACGCTAAATGTGTTCTGATCAGAATCTTATAGAGCCGCAGAAATCCATACCTGCTATAATATTCAAGTCATCTCAAAAGAAATGCCATCACTGTATTTGCCTTTCTGACCAGACAGGCCACCTGAAATAATAATGTTACGATAGACAATAGTACATTTACCATGGAATTACAATAATGAATAATGATTAAAGCATGCTGGGAAGTAGAACGCAGCCTTGACCAAAGTCTCTGTGCTCATCCACATGCTGCAGAACCCAGACAAGCTGCAGCTACCCAGAGATTGTTTGCAAACAAACCCTGACAGCTATAGACCCTGCAAAACACACCTGAAGATGGATCTGAATGGGACAATGGGATGTCGCCCTTGGGCCATCAATGTGACAAGCCCAGTTGGGTCTGATTGATCAGAGTAATTGATCATTCCATTGGCAGATTCTCCACACCCTCCCAAAAGGTGTGAATACTTGGGAGGATAAGAATCACCGTAAACCGCTCAGAGAGTGGTAACTTGAGAATAACCACTGAAAGATAAGACACCTACAAGGCAATCAGAAGAACAAGAAGACTTCGCCACGTGGAATCTGGTCATCTTCTGGTGGGGTGGTATGTGATCATCCAAAGTTACGTTAAACCATAAGATAGATTGTAGTGTTTTTCATTACATTATAATACGTTTAATTGTTCTAATATTAATTGTGTTCAATAAACAAATATCATTGTTTATCAGCGTTGACTCAGTTCTTTTGCTGAATATAAGATTTCAAACACACTGTGCGGCAGATACAGCCCCTTCCTAGCTACTGACACAAACTACACATTTATCTTGAGACAATCCTGACTGGAACTTCTGAATTTTCTCCCCGGGTATAAAATAGCCCATGCGTCTCTTCTTCCTACTAAGGTGCATCACCTCGCACTTTCTCAGGTTGTACTCCATCTGCCACGTCTTTGCCCACACACCTACGCTGTCTAAACCCTTCTGCAGCTTCCCTGCCATCTCAATAATATCTGTCCCTCTACCTACCTTTACATCATCTAAAAACCTCGCCGATGTGCCCTCAGTTCCTTCATCTAGATTGTTAATGTACAAAGTAATAAGTTGTGGTTCCCTTGTGGAACACCAGTTGTCATTGGCTGCTATCCCGAGAAGGACCCTTTTATTCCCACTTTCTACCCTCTGCTAGACAGTCAAACTTCTGTACACACTAATATCTTGTCTCTGACAGCATGGGCCCTTATCATACTCAGCAGCCTCCTGTGAAGCACCTTGTCAACGTCTTTATTGAAGTCCAGATACATAGCAACCATTGGCTCTCCTTGGTCTAACCTGCTTGTTATATCTTCAAAGCGTTCTAGCAGATTCATTAGCATGACCTCCCCTTGATGAAACCATACTGACTTTGCCCTACTTTACCATGCACTGGCAATTATTCATAAATCTCATCCTTCACAATGGATTCCAGGAACGTACCCACGACTGATGTTAGGCTAATCATTTTGTAATTTTCTGTCTTTTGCCGTATTCCCCTTTTAAACAGGGTGTCAGCGAGATCCAAGGTGGCGGCGACCAAGTAGGTCTGAGTCTGCAGAGCTCTGCCAAAGACTCAGGCAAAGTGGGGTACCCACCCTCACCTCACCTGCTTAGTTGCTAAAATAGTTTTTGCCCAGCATTCTTGGCCATTCTACATCAAACTTTAGCAGTCTGATGATTTTTAAAATGACCGAAGGTAAAGGCTTTCGCAGTTCACAACAGGCAGGGACTTCTCCCCCACTACCCCTTAGCAACAAAGACGTCTGAGGCCGCCCCGGGGGTCTGACCTGTAGGGGCTAGCCTAATCTCGGAGTTTCTTAAACTCTGAGAGAAGATTGATGAGTTCATTGAAGAGACGCAGTTCAGGTGGGAGTCGATCTCAGTCATACTGCAGAAACATGATGGAGAGAACGAGAAACTCGGGCAGCGTGTCTGGAGAGGCGGGAAAATCGAGGTCATCCGAAAAATATTCGGTTGCTGGGCCTTCCCGAACGGAAGGAGGAAGGTCAGCTTGTTGATTTCCTGGAACAATGGCTTCCACAGCTGCTGGAACTGGAGACGGATCTGGGCTGGCTGCCGGTTGAGCGGGCCCATCGGGTTGCTGTGCGCCGGCTCAAGTCGGACCAGAGCCTCCACCAGGTCCTAGTTCAACTTCAACATTCGAGGGAAAAACAGATGCTGCGAGAGTCCACCTTAGTGTTGGGAAGGATATCCCAGCCATGATATACAAGGGCTCCAGAATAATGTTGTTCTCTGGCTGTGGGCCACAAGAGGAAGGCATTTGATGATTTCGAAGAAGCGTCTGAAGGATTTAAATATTCAATATTCTATGTGATGTGCTGCAGTCATGTCATGGAGGATCTATATATGTCTTCAGTTCACGGAAAAAGTGAAAGAATTCCTGGATGCTCTCAAATAGACTGCAGGATTTGAACTGTATGGATAATGACTTTATTTTGCTCCCTTTTTCTTTTCTTTTTCCTCCTCCTTTCTTCCTTTTTTCTCTACTCTATCTCTCCGTAGTGGTGGGGGAGGGGAGTGTTAGTTCCTTATCCTTTCTCTGGACTCTTATCTATAGCTCGTCCGGTTTATTTCATTATTGGGGCACGTTTCTGAGTGTTTTTTTTAAAAATTTGGTTGCTTATTACTTGCTGGGATTGTGATTTTGTAATTTATTAGAATTTCATCTTGTGTTGTTTTGCTAAGTGTATCGAGGTTTTGGTGTGGGGGGTCGCCCACTTTTAACTTCTGCCTTATAAGATGTTGGAATTTATTTAGTCTACTCTGTAATGCCTGGGCCGAGGGCATGCCTCTGGCTGGGAGATGGCATGGTGGGATTATTGGAAGGTAGTAGTGCCTCCTCTGAACAAGGGGGAAAGTCTCATCTTACATATGTATATGTTATTTGTTTCTAGGAAAAGTTCTTAGTTGTTTTGATTCAGCTGTTGTAAAGAGAGTTTTACGTGTGAACCATTTTTGGTTTTTATTCAATGTCTTTTGGGTGGGGCTCTTCCTCCTGGGGGGTCTCGGGCTTGCTTGGACTATAATGGCGAGTCATTCGTTTCGGTGGTGCATCTGGAATGTCAAGGGGAGTCACTCATTAATCAAAAGGAAAGAAAAAACATTAAGTCTGAAAAAAAGAAATAGTTGAATGTAGCCCATCTACAGGAGACACATCTACTTGATAAGGAGCATTCGAAGCTGCAACAGGGTGGATTTGGCCAGGTGTTCTTTTCAACTTTCAGCTCCAAAAATAGTGGAGGTGCCAATCTTACTGGGAAGAATCTTCCCTTCCAAATGCTATGCCAGCAAAAAGATGAGTCTGGATGGTAAATATTAATTAAAGCCCTAGTATATGGGGAGGAATATGAATCCTCATTGCCTGCTGTAAACCCACGCAGACTCCACACAGCCAGTTGCCCGAGAAAGAAATTGAACCCGGGTTTCTGGAGCTGTGAAACAGCAGTGCTAACCACTGTGCCACTGCATTCATGCACGAGTTCTTCCTCCTGACATATTCTTGTAGCCAATTAATTTACATACACCGAAAAGTGTAGCGCTGGAAAAGCACAACAGGTTAGGCAGGAGGAGAATCGACGTTTTATCATAAGCCCTTCACAGGAATGGGGAATGAAATTATATGGTAAAAACAATGACTGTAGATGCTGGAAACTAGATTCTGGATTAGTGGTGTTGGAAGAGCACAGCAGTTCAGGCAGCATCCATTAGCAGTAAAATCGACATTTTGGACAAAAGCCCTTCATCAGGAATACAGCGGTATTCCTGATGAAGGGCTTTTGCTCGAAACTTCGATTTTACTGCTCCTCGGAGGCTGCCTGAACTGCTGTGCTCTTCCAGCACCACTAATCCAGAATGAACTTATATGGTCAGTCCAGTGGGCGGCACGGTGGCACAGTGGTTAGCACTGCTGCCTCACAGCGCCTGAGACCCGGGTTCAATTCCCGCCTCAGGCGACTGACTGTGTGGAGTTTGCACGTTCTCCCCGTGTCTGCGTGGGTTTCCTCCGGGTGCTCCGGTTTCCTCCCACAGTCCAAAGATGTGCAGGGTCAGGTGAATTGGCCATGCTAAATTGCCCGTAGTGTTAGGTAAGGGGTAAATGTAGGGGTATGGGTGGGTTTCGCTTCGGCGGGTCGGTGTGGACTTGTTGGGCCGAAGGGCCTGTTTCCACACTGTAATGTAATCTAATCTAATGTAATCTAATCTAATCAGTTCTGGTTCACAGTAATTCCCACGATATTGCGAGGTGGGTGTTCAGTGATGGTGATGGCATTGACCGTTAGAGATATGGTTCAGTTCTGTGTTGTTAGAGGCAATTGTTAGAGGCACATGTATAATGGAAGTGGTCCTTGTCACTGTTAAGCACACGCCTGCATATTTCCAGTTCCTTGTTGCATTTGGCTAAGGATTGCTTCAGTATCTGAGTAAATCACGAATCGTGTTGAACATTGTCCAATCATTGGCAAGCATCCCCGCTTGTGACTTTAATGTATAGGGAGGGCCATTTATGATTGGGCCAAGGGCTAGAAGGCTTCCTTCAAGTTCCACCTGTTCCAGAGGTGTCAAACAAAATATCTGTACAGAATAATGTTACAGCATCTTCCCCAATGAGCTGAGCGATGACTTGGTTAGCTCAATCAGTTGGACAGCTAGTTAATAATGCCAACAGGGTTGTTTCATTTCCTTCACTGACTTGTGTGACTAAAGGACTGTCCTTTTCAACATCCCCCTTACTTGGGGCATGATGACTGTCCAGTTAAACTACCACCAGTTGTCTCTATCTAACGAGAGAGCAGCCGTATAACACTGTAGGAGCATGGTGCCTTACCTTTCCATTTTTGATATACGGGCTTACTCAAACACCAACACAGGGGAACCGCTGCAGAGCTGAGTTAGCTGCTCTCCACCAACTCCAGCCAACTTCCTTTGTACCAGGTATAACCTCAGCCAGTGCAGACGATTCCTATTTGCTCCAGTTTTGCCGTTAATCCTGGATGCGACATTTGGTCAAGTGCAATTATGACAATGTTAAAAATGCAGTCACTGTCGCCTCTCCTCTATAATTCAGCTGGGTATTTTCTTGCTATACATCATTAAACTAAGGCTTCAATGAGTCCAAGGGATGAGTGGTCCTGGCAGAGCCCAAACTGAATTTCAGTGAGTAGGTTGGTGCTGAAGAAATGCTGCTTGATCCCACTGTAGATTCCAATAACATTCCAGCACGTTATTAATGATAGAGATTAGAGCAATGGGGCAGTCATTGATTGCCTGATGTTTACAGAACATACCCGAGAGTTTCCCACAATGTCAGGTATATGCCAGTGCTGTATCTCAGCAGGAACAGCTTGAATGGAATGTTATAAGGGTCCACAGCCTTTGCATTCCCCATCCGTCCAGCCACATGGAGATACCACACAAAATGAATTGAATTAGCTGAAGACTGTCATCTGGAGGAGACTAAAATTGATCATCCCATCGATACTTCTGTCAGAACATTGCTGTGAATGTTTCAGCCTTACTTTGTCTATTGTTGTGCTTAGCGCTTCCATCATTGAGGAATGTGGTATTTGTGGAATCTCCTCCTCCAGTGAGTTGTTTGATTGACCACACAATTCATGCCGACAGCATGTGACAGGATTGCAGAGATTAGATCTGATTTGTTGATTAGTTCAGTCTGTCACGAGCTTTTTATGCTATTTGGTGAATCAGTGGTCCTGTTTGGTAACATCACCCTCATTTTGAGGTGTACCTGGTGCTGCTCTTGGTAGGCCCTCCTGTATTCTCCATTAAACAAGGGCTTATCTCCCGGCCTGATTGTCAGTGTAAAGTGGAGCATATGCCAGGCAATGACAGTGAAAAATGTGCTGGAATACAGTTCTGCTACTGTTGGTAATGTCCAAACCACCTCACACAGGCCAGCGCTGAGCTCTAGATCTCTTCAAAATCTGTCCCATTTAGCATGGGGATAGTATCTCTCACATGTGCGCTCATGCATGTACACGCACACACACATACAAGTGTAAAAGTGGGACTTTGTCTCCAGAAATACTGTTTGAGGTGTCACCGTTCCCAATATGGTCATCGATCAATGTGTCTGCCAACAGTAGGTTTCTCCCTCTCAGTTGTCCCCCCACCCCACCCCGACCCAGTGCAGAGCCAGTCTCGCAGCTGTGTTTTTTTTTACCCGACCATCTTTATCAGCAGTGCTGCTGCTGAACCCGACTTGGTGGTGGTTTTGAAATGTATACATACCCAATATACATTCTCCAGCTCTGTCACTCTATAAGGGCTTCCGGCAAGTGTTGTTCAATGTGGAGGACACTGATCCATTAGCTGAGGGGGGGGGGGGAGGAGTCAACAGGAGATTTCCGTGTCAGTGTTTGATCTGACACAGTGAGGCTGAGGGAGGGGAGTCAGCAGGAGGTTTCTGTGTCAGTGTTTAATATGACACCGTCTGGTTTTGTTATGTCACATTTGTTGCTTGAACAGTCTGTAGGATACCTCTCCCAAGTCTTGCCCTGGACCCCAGACATTAGGAAGGAGGGGTTTCCAGTGTCTGCAGGACTTTTGTTTTTGTCATGTCAATTGAAGGGCCTCTTCTGTCTGTATGATACTCTATAACTCTTGTGATTGGACACTCCAAGGTCTCACTCCTTCAGTTCCTCCCAGTGCCTTGTCTATTCTATAGATTTCTACAATATGTTCTCCAGTAAATCATTGCACAGCACCGTTTTTAAACTATCTACGTGTATCTCTGTATCATTTCCTGTCATCTCCACCAGCCACTGCATCCATCTGTGTCTCAGTAACCCTCCGTATCTCCACAATCTTTATCTCATACTCCAACCTCATCTATCACTGTAAAGTCTGCCAGCCCTTACAACCCTCCCTATGTCTTTATTCTCCAGCGGCTATACCTCTCATCCGTATCCTGTGAATTAATTTAAAAATATCTCACTAACCTCTTCTAGCATGCACAGGCCACGCTATCTCTTGACTGCATCCAGCCTTGCTTTCCAATCTCTGTAACATCTCCAGCCTTGCTTTCCTATCTCTGTAACATCTCCAGCCTTGCTTCCCCATCAATGTAACATTTTCCAGCCTGGCTTTCCTCTCTCTGTAACATCTCCAGCCTTGCTTTCCTATGTCTGTAACATCTCCAACCTTGCTTTCCTATCTCTGTTAACACTGCTGCCTCACATTGCCCGAGACCCGGGTTCACTTCCCACTTCAAGCAACTGTCTGTGTGGAGTTTGCGCATTCTCCCCATGTCTACCAGGTTTTCCTACGAGTGTTCCGATTTCCTCCCACAATCCAAAAACTTTGTGAATTGGCCATGCTTAGTTGCCAATAGTGTTCGGTGAAGGGGTAAATGTAAAGGAATAGGTCTGTGTGGATTGAACTTCGGAGGGTTTGTGAGGACTTGTCGGGCCGAAGGGTCTTTTTTCACACTGTAAGCTAAAATGTGTTTTAAAAATGTGTGTATGTCATCATTTTGATTCGAACATCGACCCACAAAGCCTCATTTGAAGATCCTTCCAAGATACTGTCCATCCTTTCAGCAGTAACTGACTTGCTAATTAATAATGCAACACCACCTCATCTTTAACACCCTGACCTGTCCTGCTTATAGTTCCAGTAGAACAGAGTATTGAGTTGTTAGCCCTGACCTCCCTCAAATGCGCCTCTGTGATGGCAAAAATGTCACACCTCCACATGTCAACTCATTCCCTTATCACATCTGTCAGAGCCTGTCTGATAATACTCCCAGCATTAACGTAAGCTGGAATATAATACCTGGAATACCCTATACCTCGGAGTTCTTCAGTCATTTCCTGTGTGTTATCAAGCTGCTCAAACCATAGACCACAACTCTAACTCTGGCACTGAATGAATATCTTATTCAAAGGAATTGTAATTTCTTATTAAAAAAAATGTATTCATCAAGTGCAACTTTCCAGAACTGAGCAGTCAGCTCCACATGCAATGAGTTTCTGATGGTTAATTCCCCACTCAGTGTGCAGAGGGGACAGCCCTCAATCATGGAGAAAGTGAGGACTGCAGTTGATGGAGATCAGAGTCAAAAAGTGTGGTGCTGGAAAGGTACAGCAGATCAGGCAGCATCCGAGGGGCAGGAGAGTCGATGTTTCGGTCGTAAACTCTTCATCAGGAAGCCATTGGTGCATTCCTTTATTTTTTTCATCCCATGATTCACAGAATGTTGGGAAAAGTACTTACTCAGGAAGGCAGCACTGTATATAACACTGAAATGGAAAGAAGTCAATCAGTTGGTTGGGCAGGGTGTAGAAAATTTGAAGGGAAGTATAGACTGATTGAATGAATTACAAACATAAGGATAGGTAAATCCCCTGGGCCAGATGGGGTTACCCTCGGTTACTCCAGGAAGTGACGGGAGAGATTGGTGTGCCTTTGGCGATGATCTTTGCGTCCTCACTGTCCACTGGAGCAGTGCCAGCCAGATGATTGGAGGATGACAAATGTTATTCCCTCGTTCAGGAAAGGGAATAGGGATAACTCTTGGATTGACCGAATAGTCAGTCTTACATCAGTGGTGGGCAAAGTATTGCAGATGTTTCTGACAGACAGGATTTTCAATGACTTATAAACGATAGTTTGATTAGAGATAGTCAGCATGGCTTTGTGAGGAGCAGGTCATCCATAAGAAACCTTACTGAATTCTTTGAAGATGTAAAAAACCCGTTGATGAAGGTAGACCTGTAGATGTGGTGAACAAGTATTTTAGCAAGGCGTTCCCAATTTAGGCTCACTCAGAATGTACGGAAGCATGGCGCGCAGAGACATTTGGCTGTTTGGATACGGGTGTGGCTGGCCCATAGAAAACAGAAGATGGTAACAGATGGAAAGTATTTCGCCTGGAGGTCAGTGACCAGTGGTGTTCCACAGGGATCGGCTCTGGGACCTCTGTTCTTTGTTATTTTTATTAATGACTTTGATGCGGAAGTGGACAAGTAGGTTCGTAAGTTTGCCGATGACACGAAGTTGGTGGGATTGTGGATAGTGTGGAGGGCTATTGTAGGTTGCAACAGGATATTGACAGGATGAGAGCTGGGCTGATAAGTAGCAGATAGAATTCGACCTTAAAAAGTGTGAAGCAATTTATTTTGGAAGGTTTCATAAAGAATACAGGGTTAAAGGCATAATTCCTGGCAGTGTGTAGTGACAGAGGGATCTTGGGGTCATTGTCCATAGATCTCTCAAAGTTGCCACCCAAGTTCACAGTGCTGTTGAGAAGGAATACGGTGTGTTGTCTTTCATTATCAGGGGTATTGAGTTTAAGAGCAGCGAGGTTATTTCTTTGCTCTGTGAAGTTGTGGTACAAACGCACAGAATATTGTGTTCAGTTCTGGTTGCCTCATTATCGGAAAGACTTGGAAGCCTCAAAGGGTGTGCAGAGCAGACTTACCAGTGTGCTGCCTGGACTGGAGGGCATGTCTTACAAAGAAAGGTTGAGCGGATGGGGCTTTCCTCCAGCGGTAGTAGAAGAGTCAGATACATTAGGGATATTTAAGAAGACTCTTGGATAGACATACAAAAGTTAGTGCATTGAAGGTTATGTAGGTTAGTCTGATCTTAAAGTATGATAAAAGGCTGGCAAAACGTTGAGGGCTGAAGCGCCTGCACTGTGCTGCACTGTTCTATGTTCCAAGTTGCACTCAGCTTGTGGATTCTCATCAGTTGGTGAATGTGTGAGGGAGTGAGGTGTGTGAGGGAGTGAAGCGTGTGAGGTTAGGAAGGTGGGGATGGGCGTTAGACCAAGACTTCCAGTTTTGATGTAATTGTGTCAGTCACCTGAGTGTCAGCACAATATGTGTGGTTATCTAGACCAGACAAAATCCACCACGTTCAGTTATTAAAACGGTTTTTGGCTTGCAAGGATTGTGAAGGTGTATAGCACAGGATGAGGTTTAGGGTGTAGTTTTGATCGCTGAGCTATAGGTTTGATATCCAGACGTTTCGTTACCAGGCCAGGTAACATCATCAGTGGCGACCTCCAAGTGAAGCGAAGCTGTTGTCTCTTGCTTTCTATTTATATCTTTCTCCTGGATGGGATTCCTGGGATTTGTGGTGATTGCATTTCCTGTTCTTTTTCTGAGGGGTTGATAGATGGCATCTAGATCTATGTGTTTGTTTATGGTGGTGTGGTTGGAGTACCAGGCCTCTAGGAATTCTCTGGCATGTCTTTGCTTAGCCTATCCCAGGATAGACGTGTTGTCCCACTCGAAATGGTGTTTATTTTCATCCGTGTGTCGGGCTACGAGGGAGAGAGGGTCGTGTCTTTTTGTGGCTAGCTGGTTTTCATGTATCCTGATGGCTAACTTTCTTCCTGTTTGTCCTACGTAGTGTTTGTGGCAGTCCTTGCATGGAATTTTGTAGATGACGTTGGTTTTGTCCATAGGTTCCACTGGGTCTTTTAAGTTTGTTAGTCTTTGTTTGAGAGTGTTGGTGGATTTGTGTGCTACTAGGATTCTGAGGGGTCTTAGTAGTCTGGCTGTCATTTCTGAAACTTCTTTGATGTATGGTCAGGTGGTTAGGGTTTCTGATTGTGTTTGGTCTGCTTGTCTTGGTTTGTTCTTGAGTATTAATTGTGGTTGAAATGAATGAGGGTGATGTTACTGAAATGTACAAGATACGGGGGGGCTTGACAAGTTAGATTTTGAACATATGCTTCCATTCATGGGCAGAGTCTCGAACTCGGGGACATAGATACAGAATAAAGGATACTGATTTCAAACTGATATGTAACGAAATTTCTTCTTTCCCGAATATAATGAAAATCCAGAATTCACTAACGCAGAGAGTTGTGGAAGCTGGGTAATTGAATGTATTTACAGACCGGGTGGATCGGTTTTTGACACATCAGCGAGTTGAGGGAGACAATGGGTTAGCAGGAAAGTGGAGTTGAGCCCTGGAGTAGATCAGCCATGTTCATATTGAATGACAGTGCAGGCTTGAGGGGCCGAATCGCCTACTCCTGTTCCTATTTCTTACATTCTTATGTTGTGCTTTTGGAAAATAACTTGTTATATCGTGGAAGTCGTGTTAAACAATGTTACATTCAGAGAGAGCAGATGATATGTTTGAGTTAACTCTGGGTGCAGTATGGAGGCTGTATTCACAGTGAAAATGGGTCTGTTACGTGACACACATCTGGACCAGAAATTACATAAAGGGGCAGCCTGGAGAGAGGGATTAGGGGTGGGAGTCATTTCCTGACCCAGCCTAGATTTTCCATTTAAATTTCCAAAACTACACCCAACCATCGGAGTGGCCTCGATCTGCCTCTGTGTCGCAGGTCCAAAGGGCTGAATTGAACATCAGAACACAGGACTGAGGGAGACGAGTGGGCCATTCGTTCCTTTGACACTACTCCACTAGTAAGTAAGGTCGTGGCTCATCTCATTGTGGTACCAGCTGCACTTTTCTCCCCATGCACCATTATCCCTGATTTACCTGTCTATTAAAAATCAGGCGAAGCCAGCCTCGATATAATATAAAGATCTGGCCATCCCAAACTTCTAGGAAAGAGATTTCCACTTGAATGGATTCCCATTTTGTGAATTTCTCCTCATTCCTTTTCTGACTGAGGGTGGAGGGTGTCACTATTTCATTTTCTAGTCTCACTCCTCCACTGCTCACAACAAACATTAAATGTAACCAGGTTGGTGATATGGCCGATGTGAAAAGACTCAGACTGGGAAAGATTAAGTGATAGGACCAAGTCAGGCAAATTTCTTTAGTCAGACTCAAGTAACTAACATAACTAATGGAGGAACATTGTGGAGCTGTGCTTAGCACTGCTGCCTCACGTCACCAAGGAGCTGGGTTCAATTCCAACCTCGAACGAACCTCTATGTGGTTTTTGAATATTCTCCACGTGTCTGTGTAGGTTACCTCCTAGTGCCCCAGTTTCCTCTCACAGACCAAAGATGTGCATCTTAGAGTGGATTGGCCATGTTAGATTGCCCATAGTGCCCTGGCATGTGTCTGTTAGGTGGGTTAGTCATGAGAAATGTTGGGTTATATGGCGGGCAGGTCTGGGTGTGATGCTTCTTGGTGGGTTGGTGTGGATGCGATGGGCAGACTGTTCTGCATTCACACTGTAACGATTCTATGAAAATGACAACAAGTTTGGACTGTGCAAGCACCAAGTGGGCATCTACCTGATCCACTCTCCTCAAGGTATTTTATGTTTCAATAATATCTCCTCTCATTCAAAGAGTAAGCTGTTAAGGCCTTCATAATATAAGCCCTTAATCCCTGGAATAAGTAAAGCGAAGCATTTCTGAACTGCTTCCAATGCCATTATATCGTTACTCAGGTAAAGAGACATAAAATAATCTCTGATTTTTTTTATGTTTGTTTTCTTAGAGTAGTGAGTCTTTGTAAATCTCTTCCGTGTAGAGTATTGGAGGCAGTGATATTGAATTTTTTCAGGTACAGACGGAAGGTTCATAAATAATAACGAGCGAAGGACTATTAGGCAGGAATACAACGTAAAACAAAATTATAACATAGATAAAAATTTAAAATGCAACAGTGGTAGAATACCGTCCCAAAAGACCATAGGGCTGCTCTATCTTAGAGATATCTCGCGCGTGGTTTACTCTGAGGGTCACCACATCTTGGGTGATGGGGTGAGGTTGAGAGAGCGTCCCCTTCATGATAACCTCTGTCAGTGTGGGGAATTGAACCTGCGCTGTTGGCTTCCCGCTGCATCACAAACCAGCCATCCAAGTGGGAGACTGTTTAATTGTTACAGACAGAAACAGTCACAGGCAAAGGGCAAGAGAAACTTTCATGACAAGGAAAAAGGTACAATTCAGATAACGGTCAAGATAACGGCGGAGGACAAAAATATTCTCTGCCGGAATTAAAGTTTATATCGAGACAATTGTTTCGAAACTTTCTATGGGTGAATACAATAAAGTGAGACAAGTGAATTAGCCAGAGTTATTAATTGTAATTTGGTATCGTTAACCATAAATATGCGTATACTTCTGACTGATCTGTGGGAAATGTGATTATCATTTCATAGAAGTATAGAGCTGCTGGAATATAATGTTTGGAGAATGCATTCCCATTGGAAATGCCCTGGAACAAGCGCTTGAAGATAACCTGGGTAAAAGTGCCTGAGTGTTGTCTGGTCAGTGACAGGAACCCAGGAACTGAAAATTTCTCTAACATGGAGGTGAGAAAACCGTCAGATCAGCTGCGATCTTATTGAATGCTAGCGCACATTTGAAGGGCTGAATGGCCTCATAATGACTTTGAATTTTATGTGAGTTCAAAAACGTACATCTCTACTCCTCCCCTTATGCGTTACATACTAGGGCACTGACATTTTCCTGAAAAATTGAACTATTTGGATCATTATCTGGAACATTCCATGATCAGCGTTCTTCAGAATATTCTTTTGCCGTATGGGAGTATTGAAAATGCAATTGATGGGGGGCCGGGGGGAGAGAGAGAGAGAGGGAAGCTACTGCACGGAGTAGTGAGAGTGGTGCAGCATGAGACTTGTTCGGGGATGGATGCTACAACATATATACAGTGAGTGTGAGGGAGCAGAGAGAATACGTTGACCCTTATTATGACAGAGCAGGGAAGTTTATTGATGCTTGTCCTGTATTGCTGGACATTTCTTCAGACCTCAGGCACTGCACTCAGCTGGGTGGTGAGTTCAGATCATGCTTGGTGGGTCTGGTGGCGAGCCCCCTCTGGGAAGAGAATGGTCCCCCTCTGTACTAGCCCATGCACCAGGACCTCTGTGCTCCTGTCAACAAACCGTGGTGTAACTACCCCTTATCTGCCAACCTCGGAGTAAACAGCAGTGCAGCTCCAAACAAAGAATGTTCAACCGTGTGCCGATTGGCCTTTTAAGGATGGCCTTTTAAACTGACTTCCCTAACATGTCTCTCTGGCAGTGCTGCTCACACCCACAGTACCCCCTTTTCAAGGCACAGTGCAGATATGGAGCTGTAAATGTATGGGAACTGCACATCCTTTCACTTCCAGCATGGGCTGCAAGTTTCCACACGTTGGGCAGGGATCTAACACAGTATTACTGAGCAATGGGGTGGTGGACACAGCACAACATGCTGGGAGTATAGTTGTTCCAGGTTTACAGATCAATTCACTGCTATTCACTGTACAGCTCCCCATATTGAACAGATACCTTAGCCACGTTTATAGAACAAGCCTACTTGTGTGCGCTGCATATTACCCCATGATGGACAGACCATTCGCACAGGTTTCTGAATCAATGAACTGGTGTGGTCTGTACTGCTTCCGATGTTGGACAGATAGATTAGTGAGAGCTGCACAGTATTCCATCCTGGACAGACTGCTGAGTTGTAATAAGCCTGGTCTGCACGGTGCTCCATGCTGAGCAGATATCATCAGATCTTATACGTGTCTGGGCTGGGTGTGTGAAGTAGATTATGAATCCGATATAATTCCTGATAGAGCTACGAATCCTCTAGCTCGAAGCATTCGGCTTCCAACCCCTTGTATTCTGGAACTTATTGTCCATTAAGTAGTTATCCAATGAAAGCATGAATATCTGTCCTTCTTGTCATGGACGCGAACAGACACTTCTCACAATATATGAAGAAGGTAGTGTCGGCCCAAACATTTTCTTACTTTAAAGGTTTAAGATGCAATTCGTTTGGTCAAAATGTTCGACATTAAACAAAACACAATTTATTCAAACACTGTAGACAAAATTCATCAAAAACAAGAGGAACTTGGAAAATCTTAATTTATTGGAAACCTCAACAGATTAATAGCTTATTTAATTACTGAACAGTAACTGCTCCAATGCTGTAACATCCTAGAAACACACACGTGTAAAAAAAACAATTCAGGAAAAACTTGCAATTCTCCAATCCAGGAGGAACGATCATCAAAAGACAATTCTGCGAGAAATCTCATGGAGAGAGAGCAGCAGCCGGGAGAGATATACTGCCTTCCATTCCTGCTGAGACCACAGCAATAAATGGCAAAAGGTAATACTAAGAATCCTTGATCTGTGAGAGCTTGACCATCACTCCACAGGACCAGGCCGCGGCTGCAAGGACCACAGGGAATTGACTGTATCTACACCGTCTATGGCACTGTAGTAACGTCTCAAACATGCCTAACCCCACCTAAGTCCTGCAATTTTGGTAAGATAAGTGTCAACGTTAGATATAAATAATTAAAGCCAAAGGATGCAGCAGGCCTGGTGATCAGACACAGACGGCCTCTGGACCCCAACACTTCCTACCGTGCCACAACACAGTAGACGTACCGAGCTTGTGAAGAGAAAGCATCATCTCTCTCCCTCACATCTAACTTTACAATTCGAGATGCGCCATTCAACCAATAGTTAGTGATGCCATCAGCACACCAAACAAAATATTATTGTCATATGTCAGGGTTGTTGTAAAAGGGATTAACTGGAGCTGTTTGTTCGGTGACTGTGATTGATGTCAGTCTCCATTGATCTTACCTGTGTCACTGGAAGTTTTCCTTTTCTATTAATAAGGGCTTCCTTCAACTTGTTATCACATAGTATCAGGGGCAGTGTCATCCTCAAGATTATTGGGATCAGCAGCTACAGAGAAAGGGACAGGAAGACAATCTTAGAACAACAGACTGGAATGTTCCAGCAATGGACAGAAAATTATCCTGGGGTCTTCACTTGCTTTCTCAGGATTGGGCATGGTTAGAGTTGCGGATAGAAGCCGTACTGATGATTATTCAAGCTGGGTACTATTCCATCCTCGCTATTATTGGTGTTCCTGGTAGGCCCATCTCTGTCGATTCTATAAACGATGGTGGAAGTTATTGCTATTTCAGTTATTTATATTTAGCATATGCATAAACTATTATCTTCGGTCTCAGTCACAAACTCCTCTTCATTTCGATCAATTTCAGACTCCTCACACATAAACATCTAAGAAGAACAAAATTGTTCAGACACTTGAGTCTTCCTTTTACCCTCAATTGTTTATCTATATTTTCTCTGCCATCAACCCTGCCCACACCCACCTCTATAATATCCCCACTCTCCAGCTCTGCCTCAGTGCTGTTGTTGAAGTAGCCGTCATCTTCCCCCTTGTTAACTTCAGAACGGCTCCAGCTCTCTTCTGACCTCTCCTCCAATTGCAGATATTTTGAACACATACTTGTTCTTGTCTCTCCAGCTATTCCATAATAAGGACCCCATATCTGAGTAATAATGCCACTGGACGGGTAATTGAGAGGCACAGGTTATGACATTAAAGGCATTGTTTCAAATCCTCTCACAGCCAATGACAGAACTTAAATTCGAATGACAAAAATTGGAATGAAATCACATTTTACTAACTGCAACCATAAACCATCTGGATCTCTTTCATTATTTCACTTACAGCCTTTGGTAAAGAAACTAAGTGTGACTTCAGAACAACGACCACATAGTTGGTTCCGTATTGTCTTGACAAATGGCCTCACAGTCAAGGGAAGTTAGTGATGGTCAACAAATGCTGATCTTGCCGGTGATGCTGACATCCCATGAAATAAAAGCATTAAAGGTGAAATAAACCAAGGAACTGTAGATGCTGAAGATTTGAAATAAAATTCTTCAGCACCTGAAGATTCCGGAGAATCTCAGCAAGTATGGCAGCTTCTGTCACAAGAAAAACAAATAAAGTTTCAAGTCTAGTGACCCTATATCAACACCGAAACCAACTGAAAAATAATATTTATATCAGGGATGGCTGGATGAGTGGGGGGGGGGAGATTAGCCGACTGGATTGAGAAATGTCAAGCAAGATATAGAGACAAAGAGAGAAAAATGAAAAGCAAACAAAGGGATTGCTGATAATGAAGTAGAGGGAAAATAAAAAGGGAGCGTCATATATCCTAAACCCTTTCCCCATATTCCTGAATATCACGTCAATCTAGATATGCCATGTTTAAAGTGAGTTATATTCCCTCTATTACTCTTCTCTGAGTGTGGTGATCAACTCCATTAGCCATACTTGTGCTGCCATTATAGTCGCTGAGGTACAGCGTCAATGTCACATTGTCAACACCTTCTTAAGAGAAAGGGACTGTTACTGTTGGACTGTAAGAGATGTAACGGCAATTTTCTGACAGAAAGAAAAGTATTTTCAACAAGCAGTGTGTGCACTGTGTTTGTGGGAATTAGACTTGCGCCAGTCATTACACAGTAAAGGGAGATTCTGTGGACGCTTTTCTCAGGTTTGTGTTATCAGCTGCTGCATGCATTCAGAGAGGCCAAGGGTCTGGTGACCCCACTCTGGACACTGCATTTACAGAGTGTCTGGGTCCCTAGGAAACAAATGGAGCTGAGACTACACAGAAGGGAAACTCTGTACAGGTGGAGGGGCTGGGTATTGTACTGTCCTCCCTGGGATTTCCAGGAATATCTTTCAAAACTGAAACAGTTCCAAATGTAAAATCCGAAACTTTCAAAAATGAGGATAGTCACTAAGCTGTATCACCTGTAGCCTCACGCCAGGGACAGAACTGTACTGACACTCACTATGAAGTGAACAGGATTAATTCTGGAATATTCCAGACAGGAGCTGTTAACATATTCGTCATCTCCGAAGTGCAGTCCTCCGAAATATTCACTCATCTGCCAGCTGAGAGGAATACATTGAGTCCATCTCCCTGAGGAAGGTACACAGGCAAACTTTCAGATATACTAGGGAACAGGGGGACTGATGAAAATGACGACCTGCACAAAACTAGAATGAAGAATATGTTTTTGAAAATCTAATCGAATTGAAGTTTGGTAAGGTGCTGCATCTGATGAGTACCATCCTGGAGTATTGAGGAGGTGGCAACAGTACTAGCAAAAGAATTAATGATTATTCTTCAAAGCTGGTTACATACTAGAAAGGATCCTGCAGACTGGAAAGCAGCAATTGTCATCCTAAATATTTAAAACAGGCTGGAGAGGGCAAACAGAAAACTAAATAGCTTGCTGTCAGCAGTAAGAAAAAAAACATGGGGATCTTTTATAAGAATGTGGCAACTAGACACCTGGAAAATAATGATATGATTTGATAGTTTTGGCCCAGATTCAGTGAAGGGAAATGATCTTTGCTAAACCTGCTGGGGTTTGTGGAGTCTGTCCGTTATGTCAATGAAAATTGAGAACCAGCAGAAGTGGAGTAATTTTCAGAAGGCGTTTGACATTGCACATTGCAGGTTGTTGGAGAATGTTAGAGTCCATGGGTAAGTAATGGTGGAATATACGCCATATGTATTAAAATTTGGATCATCGACAAAATGAATAGAGTACTGTTTTTGTCTCTGGACGGAAGGCTTGTGGGGTACCAGAAGGATCAGTTCTTGTGCAATAGCTGTGTACAAGGTATAAAAATGATTCAGATGTGAACAACAAATACCATCATTCACATTTAAGTTTATTAAATGGTGAGAGTTTGGGAAGGGCTGTTGTTGCAAAGGACCTGGATGTCTTTGGTTATAAGTCACGAACAAAATTCGTATGGGGCAGGAAGTAATTACTACTGTAAAGGATATGTGGTCCGTCATGGAAAATTATTAAAGTACTAGAGTAAATATATCTTACTCAATGGAAGTGTTTTGTTGAGCCAGTATTTGGCATAATGTGTACAGGCTGAGTCTGCTTTATAAATAATGATCTCCACGTCACCGAGACAGTGCAATGGAGTTTCACCAGACTGAACCCTGACATGATGGTACCATCAGGAGATATTGCAGTAACTATGTGTTTAACCTGTAGCACTGTGACAGAACAAGAAGTTGAAACTTGATGGTTATGAACAGACACTCATTATTCTCAAGCAGCCATTGATAAGGTGAAAAATTCCATACTTTCCATGTGATGCTCGATTCTTGATAGTTTGCATGCCTATGCAGAGGACTCGTTTCGATTGAGAGTGAGGTGCAGGCTCTGAATGAACTCTGAACACTTTCATGCACAGTTACTGTGTGACCCTGCATTCAATGTTACATTGTACACAATCCTGTCAGAAGCCACAATACCTTCATTCTGAAACAGTTTCTCATTCGCCACCAGCTTCTGACTTCCAGAGAAGACATGGACCTGCACTCTCAGCGAGGAAAAATACCTTTGAAACTGGTTAAAAAAATTGGCTTCTTTCCTACTCCCAGGAAACAATGTTAACGTAACACATGTGTACTATGAGTAATGAAACCTCGAGGAACAAGGTGGAGCAGTCTATCTGTGCAGACCCTGTTCCATTTGTCTGTGATGTTGGAGCATTTCTGACACCTTCCTGTTCCTTGGTGAGTGACGAGAGAATCTGAATGATTTATTCCTTTTTCGTTTTAATGACTTTTGGTGTGAAATGTTTACTTTCTGATCCTGTGTAAGTGATGAGTGGGAGACTGCTTGTCTTCCTGTGTAACAGGCAGGAGGAATGAATGGGCTGTCCCTCTTTTTGCACAATAGCTTTGGTGGGCTGAATGACTATCCCATATTCTTGTGAAGCCAGATTGCGGTACTGAGTGAACTCCTCCGTTTACTGTGGAAATGTGCAGGGTCTGGCAGAGCTGATCCATGAATGTTACCAACGGTTTAGCACCACAGGCTTGATTGCTGTCCAGCTTTTGTTGAGCATGGAACACAGACTACTTTAGGAACTGAGGGATGACGGAAGTATTCTGAACATTGTGTAACCTAGAGAAAATATCCCCACTTCTGTCCGGTGTCAAGTCAATGAGCTGAATGGCCTGCTTCCACATTTAATGGATTTCCCGCTAACAAACTGCAGTTGCCTTGGCTGAGGGAGCTATCCTGAGGATCGCCTGCAGTGATGTCCCACGGGAGAGATTATTGATGCCCAACGATAACAAACATCCTCCCTTGTGCTGTGAATAACTCCAAACACTGGAGAGTTTGCAATGGATTCTCATGAAGTGCGACTTTGCTCAGGATCCTTGATGTCATCCTCAGTTAAATACTGCCTTGATATCAGGGCCAGTCGCTCTTCACTAAGTCCTTGTATTCACCTCTATCGCTCATATCAATATGTCATGGTGTATGAGCAGACAGCGATTTCTTCAAACAAAGAGTAGTGAATGTCAGGAATTCTCTATTCCAGAGAGTAAGGGGAGCGAGATCACGGAAAGATCTCTGAAAGGTTTTCCCTGTTGCTGTGTACCAGGTTATAGCAGTAAGTGGCCTCCAACTGCTCCTGTCTAGCAGGTTTGACGGGCTGACTGGGAGAATGGCGCATCGCACTCAGGAGCAGGGTAAGGCCGTTCGACAGTATGAAACTGCTCCACCAGGCATTAAGTTTGTGGATGATCAGGTTGTGGTCTCAGCCACACTTTGCTGTCTGTATTCCATTATCCACGACTCAATCTCTGTCAAATATTTAATGAATTCAGTTTGAATAAATGTGAACAAAGAGGCATCACATACCTCTGGAGAAGAGAATTCCCACTCACATGCCCCTTTTAGAATTTCTCCTCATCTCTCTTACAGTGTCATACAGCAGGGAACCATGTCTACATAACTCAGGCATCCCAATCTGATCTCAACCTATTTGCCAACATTACGCCCATATCCTTCTAAATCCTTCCTATTAATATGCACATCCAGATGTCTTTTAAATGTTGTAACTTTAGCAACTTGTATCATTTTCTCTGACAACTTATTCCATATCCACACCACAGTCTGCATGAAAATGTTATCCCTTTACTCCGTTCTCTTCTCTCCTTGAAACCTTTGTACTGTAGTTGTGGACTCCCCGATCCTGGGGAAAAGACCTGGCTATTCAGATTATTCATGTTCCTCATGATTCATAATCCTCTCTAATGTCACCCCTCGACCTCCGATGCTCCAGAGTAAACAATCCCCAGTTTGTCTTGTCACTCCCTGTAGCTCAATCCCTCCATGTCCGGCAATATCCTTGTAAATCTTTTCTGCACCCTCTCAACATCCTTCCTATAGTAATGAGAACCAAATTAGACGGAATATTCTAAATGTGACTTCACCAAAATCCTGCCCAGTTGTAATATGATCTCCCAACTTGCATACTCAGTGCACTGAACAATAAAGGGAAGCATACCAAACCCCTTCTTCACCACCATGTCTGCCTGCGACTTCACTTTTCAGGAACTATGATCCTGCACTCTTTTGTTCAACAACACTTCACAGGACCCTTGGGGTATGTTAACTTACCAAAATGCAACACTTCACATTTATCTAAATTTATCTCCATCTGTCACTCATTGGCTCATTGGCCCATCTGATTAAGGTCCCATTGTACTCTAAGGTAAATCCTGCTGGCAGCTTCAACTCCAATTTCGATGTCATCTGTAAACATAATAAACAGGCAAATATTCACATCAAAATCATTTATATAAATGACAAAAGCAATGGACTCAGTACCTTGTGTTACACCACTGGGCACAGGGTTCCAGTCTGAAAAGCAGTCCTCTACCACCCTCTACCTCTTACCTTCACTCTAATTTTGCAGTGGATTGGCTAGCTTATCTTGGATCCATTTATGATCAAAACATAGTAATTTGTCTGTCATGCGGAATCTTGACGAATGCCTTGCTGAAGGCTGTATGGAATGTGGCTACCAAACTGCCTTTATTTAACTTGTTTGCCACCTCTTCAAAAAAGGCAATTGAATTTTTTTAGAAATGATTTCCCATGCACAAAAACATGTTGACTATCCCTAATCAGTAGTTGCATTTGCAATTGTATGTAAATCATATCCCTCACAATCCTCTCCAACAATGTGCCCACTAATGACATCAGGCTCACGATCTATAGATTAGGTCACTCTTCCCTTTCCTCGTCCCACGCTTCCGCTGCTCACTGCAAATGCTCATGTAACCGGGATAGTGATTTCACCAACAATATAGACTCAGACTGGGTCAGGGTTAGGAGCAAGAATGGTAGGATTCTTTAATCTGTTAAAATTAACAAGTTTATGATCCAAACAGCTTTACTCAAACTACGATGGAAAGATGAATGACAAATAAATTGCATATTGAAAATCTGAGTACGATGTTTCCCTTTCTAAAAATACTGACACATGCACACGTTTTCTCCCAGCCTTTTCTCCCGTACAAGACGAAACGTTCATCAGGTATTCGCTAACTGAAAATCTTGTATGGTCAATAAACAATTCTCATTCGCAGGCCTAAACACTTATGCGTACATAAAACAATGTCTTCATCCCACGAATGAGTAAATAGAAACATCTTTTAAATGTTTCTAAAGCAATTTGTTTTTCACTTTAGTGGAATTACAACCCACAGAATTACAACGTCTCGGCGGAGCATTAATTTTGAAGAACTTTGCCCAAATATTAATTGAACTCATGAAGAAAGGAAATATAAGTGATTATTCCAAATATCATTCAGTTTATGGAGCTATTCTGCTCCAACAAGCTACTTGTAAGGGGATCACTTCCTGCAACAGGTGGATTAAGCTGAATTCCCTTTACTTCAGGTGGTGGAGAGAATCCTGAGCAGGAATCCTCCATGAGTTGTAAAGATGACTGAGGAGTTTTCAGCTCACACACTTTGCTGGGAAGACGAACACGGAGAGAGAAGGAGCAACAGGCTGTTCCTTTTAAGAAAGATTACATTTTCTCCCTTTCTGAATTGAATCACACAATAACATGGACCAAATGAGGTGTCTTTAGCCAGTGTTTGAACTGTACGACTCCATTGCTTTCCCTCATCCATGTCGGTGCATCATTGCTGCTGTCATATGCAGAGCCAATACTTCCGCAACAAATAATCCCATTAGATTTGAAGATGTGTTTATATGTCCCGTATACTTCTAAAATACAACTTTTAATGTTTCCACAATATCTGTATTTAAATGAATACATCTTCATCATAAATTACTTCCCCAGCCTTTTCTCCCGTACAAGAGGAAACGTTCATCAGGTATTCGCTAGCTGAAAATCTTATATGGTCAATAAACAGTTCTCATTCGCAGGCCTAAACACTTATGCGTACATAAAACAATGTCTTCATCCCAAGAATGAGTAAAGAGAAACATCGTTTAAATGTTTCTAAAGCAATTTATTTTTCATTTTAGTGGAATTACAACCCACACACAATACATTAGATGTTGCCTCAGCAATGGCCTGTACAGACGCATAAAACAGCCTTAAGATCAGACCCGATACCCCTTGCAAGAAAAAGAATATTTCCATTTATTTTCCAAATCACGTGCTGTATCGACAGACTAACTTGATGTGATTTATGTACCACCGAGTTTTGCATTCTGCCTCCAGTTATATAATTTACTGCTGTTTTATGCTTCCTCCAAAACACAAACTTCCCATCACCCACATTGCGTTTTTTTTAGCCAAGGTTTACTCAATGCCCTCTCCTGTCTGTATCACATTGCAGACGCACTTCCCTCCCGTGTTTGTATCCTATTGCAGACTCTGTATCTCCACTTGGCATCTTATTGAATGACTATCCTGGTATATGAACAAATTCAACTCCACTCCATTCAGCCTCTTCATCCAATCAATAATCCACATTGTAAGCTGTTGATGACCTTACTCTGATCCCTAAGGAATTCCACAAGTTGCAGCTTTCCAACTTTAAATTAAGTGATTATCTCTTTTCGGTATTTCCTGGTAGCTGCACAGGACTGCCCTGTTCCTGTGTACCTGCCCAGAAGGTTGCATGGCCTCCTGCTGTACTGTGTAGCTGGTTGTCGATTTGTTTCTGATCTCAGTGATCCTCCTTCAGGCCATTTATTGTCAGATGATCAGGTGGAGATCGTATCGGCAATGATCCTGATCCCTGAGAGTTTTAAAGATGAACACAGAATATAGACTAAGATTTGGGGAGGGTAGGGGGTGGTCAAACATGCTGCCTTTCAGATGCAGCAAAAAAAAATTCTGTAATATCAGTCGTGTGCTCAATTTTCACCAGACAGACACTGAGGAAGAGGGGAGATTTCCTATTAGCCTGATTAACTTGCGTCCCCTTAACAACACAATCAATAATCTTAAATTTCATTTTTGGTTGTTGGTGCTGTGTTGAAAAATTGTCGCAGTCACTACACATTAAATAAACTATTGTCTTTGAGAGATGACCTTATAGATGTTTATAAAATCACCAGGGGCATGGGTTTGGTAATTACGAACGGTCTTTTTCCTGGGGTGGGGGAGTCCAGAACTAGGGGGCATAGGTTTAAGGTGACTGGGGAAAGATATACAATGGACATAAATGCATTATGTTCACACAGAGCATTCTTGTGTATGGAAAGAGCTGCCAGAGGAAGTGGTGGAGTCTGGTATAATTACAATGTTTAAAAGTCATCCCGATGTGTATATGGAAATGAACGATTCAGAGTGATATGGCCGAAATGCTGGTCAATGTGACTAAATTAGTTTAGGACATCTGGTTGGCACGGATGAGTTAGACCAAAGGGTCTGTTTCCCTTATGTATATATTTATTACGCTATGTCTGAATCCTTCATTCTATTCCGGTATAACTCCTTCGGGGGCAGAATGGGCTCCTCCTGTCTCATTGCAGTGTTACTGACTGGCTTAATGGGGTCTCCTCTCCCTCTGTAACAGCCTCAGTCAGAAAACAACATGAGGTAGGAGCTCCAGACAGCTGCTCAGCTGATAAAGATAATGGTTGGTTTGTTTGCGGCTGAAAACCTCATTCCTGGCTATTGTCAATAAACACTGACTTTCCTGTCCAACAAGGTCGTTCAAGGTCAGACTTTAATATCTTCAATAACCCAGTCATCACTATTCCCTGGGGATGAGAATACCACAGACTGCACAACCTTAAGGAGATGGGAACATTCTTATCTCATTCTTAAATGGGGGAACATCTAGATTTGAAAGTGTATGAACTTCACAGCAAGTCACCCTCATTTTTTTAGAAATCAGGGCACCAACAATAGGAAAGAAATAGACCATTCAGCCCCTCAAACCTATGCCAAATTCTCATTGACTCTGTTCAGTAAAGTATTTATCAAACTCAGCCTCCACTACTCTCTTGGATAGACGTTTCTGATACTGTAAATCATAGAGCGTGTGAAATTGGTACAGAACTGGACTGTTTAGTCCATCAAGCCTGATCTGCAGTTCGATCAGGCAGACAAGTTTCTCAACAAAATTCCCTTGCCATTTCACTGTAACCCTTGCTCCCCTTATCAATCAACACGTTATCTATTTCTGTCTTAAAGACAGAACTGTGTCTATGTCTCTGCATATCTTTATGTATGTGTTTTGGGTTATTGGCAGGAGGCAGAGGGTGGTGGACGAGGGTTGTCTTTTGAACTGGGTGCCGGTGACAAGCGGCATTCCACAGGGATTGGTGCTGGATCCACTTTTGTTTGTCACTTATACCAATGATTTAGATGAAAGTTATAGAAGGCATGGTGAGCAAGTTTACGGGTGACACCAAGATTAGTTGTATTGTGGAAGGCGAGGAAGGTTACATAAGATAACAAAGAGGTCATGATTAATTGGATCAATGAACCACAGCGTTGTACAGCACAGAAACAGACCCTTTGATCCAACTCATTCACAACAACCAGATGTCGTAAATTAACTTAGTTTCATTTTCCAGCATTTGTTCCATATCTCTCTAAACTCTGTCAATTCATGTGCCCATCCAGATGCCTTTTAAATGGTGTAATTTGTACGAAACTCCATCACTTCCTTGGCAGCTCATTGCATACAAGCACCACCCTCTGTGTGGAAACGGTCCCCTTCCGTCCCTTTTTAAGTCTTTTCCATCTCACCTTCAATCTATGTCCTCTAGTTTTAAAATTCCCTACACTGGGGTAAGGACACTGACTATTCACCATATCCATGGTCTTCTTGATCTTATAAACCTCTAGAATGTGCAAATGCGACTCCAATCAACACGAATGGCTGTGTTTTCAGTCATCCCAGGCCCACATTCTGACATTCAATACTGACACCTCTTCCTTCTCCATCACGTCACAATTCTAAAATCATTTTAACAACTTGTTGAGCCACATTATAAAATATCCCTGTGGAATTTGAGTGTCGGTGTTTGTACTCAGAGGTAGGGACACAACCACCACATGGCAATCGTCCCTAAACCTGAAATATTATTCATCTCTGTGTTGTTCATTAGCCTGTTTTGAAATATTGTGACATACCTCCGAGAAAGGCAGGACTTGACTCCAGACCTTCTTGTCCAGAGTGAGAGACAGTACCACGTAAGTTCAAGTATTGAAATCTAACCCAGACGTCTTGCTCAGAGGCATGGGCATTACCCATTGCACAAGACTTCAACCAAACCTAGATTTTTCGTCATACTTTAAATGTCAGCTTTCAGCTCTGTGTGAATTCATTACAATTTGGTTCACTTTGCCGAATGACACAGTTAAAAGAATTACATTATTAAACAGATGAAAGCTGCGCACCTCAACTATAGGATGTTGAATTTATGTGTTTTGCCTTCGAGATAAACTGTGAAGATCTTTAATTGTTTGGCTATGATTTCTACCTTAAGTGGCTATTATCTGACATTTGCAATGTGAGGGAAAAATATCCTGCAGACACACTCTGCACTGTAAGGGATCTCAAATGCATATTTATTACTGAACGCCAGAGACTAAGAAAGATCATAATTTCTGGGTCCAAAGCACCGATCACTATTTCCCGCCTCAAACATATGACTGCCCTATTCTTAAAACCATGAAAGAATCCAAGGCAGCTGATTACTTTCTAACCTTTCTTCCCAAGTACTGTCACTCACTGGGCTGAGGAGTGGCAGATGGAGTTTAACTTCGATTAATGAAAGGGATCGCAATTTGGTAAAACAAACAAGGAGAAGACATCTACAATTAAATGTTGGCCCATTGGTAGTGTTGTAGAACAGAGAGATCATGGGGTTCTGGTGTATTTTTTTGAAGTTTGCATCATGTGTCGGCAGGGTGGGTATGAAGGCGTTTGGCTTGCTGGCCTTCATTGCTCAGACCTTACAGTACAGGGGGTGGAATGTGCAGGACATTATTGACGTCTCCTCTGGAGTAATGTGTGCATTTCTGGTCACCCAGTTACAATGAGGATATTTTTAAACTGGAGATGTTTCAGAAAAGATTTACCAGGATGTTCCTGGAAATGGAGAATTTAAGTTATAAGGATAGGCTCGATGAACTGGATACATTTCCACTGCAGCATTGGAGTTTGAGATCTTATAAACCTGACAGAGGTTTATAAGTCAATAAGGGGTATAGATAATGTTGAATGGCAAGTGTCCTTTCCTTACGGTGAATGGATTTCAAGATTGGAGAATTATTTTAAGATTCCATTAGAAAGGTTTACAGAAGACATAGTGTCATAGAGCTGTCCAGCATTAAAACAAACCCTTTTATCCAACTCGTCCCTACTGACCAGATGTCCTACATTAATGTAGTTCCATTTGCTAACATTTGGTCCATATCTCCCTAAACACGTCCTATTCATCTGCCCATCTAGATGTCTTTTAAATGTTGTAATTGTACCAGCCTCCATAACTTCCTCTGGCAGCTCGGTAAATGGGCAGCACCCTCTATTTGAAAACTTTGCCCCTTAGATACCTTTTAAATCTCTTCCCTCACACCTTCAACCAAGCTCTATAGTTTTGGAATGTGCTACCCTGGTTAAAAGATCTTGGCTATTCACACTATCCATTCCACATATGACTTTGCAATCCACTAAGATCACCTCTCAACTGCTGAAGTTCCGGGAAAATAACCCCAGCGTATTCAGCATCTCCTGAAATCTCAAAACCTCTAACTCTGGCAATATCTTTGTAAATCTTTTCTGAACTCTTTCAGGTTTCACACATCCTTCCTGCATGAGTGAGACCTTAATTGCACGAAGTATTCAAAAGTGGTCTAACCAATGTCCTGTACAGCCACAACGCGACCTCCGAAAGTCTATATTCAGTGCACTGACTAATAACGTCAAGCACAACAAACGCCTACTTCACTAGCCTACATACCTGCGATCCAACTTTCAAAGTAATATGAACCTGCACTCCAAGGTCTTCCGGTTTAGCAACATTCCCCACCTGTATAACATTGAATGCATAAGTCAAGCCTTAATTTTCTTTTCCAAAATGCAGCACCTCACACTTATCTAAATTAAACTCCACCTGCCACTCCTCAGGTCATTGGCTCATCTGATCAAGATCCTGTTGTAATCCAAGGTAACCTTCTTCTCTGTCCACTGCACCTCCAAGTTTGATGTTTTCTATAAACGTAATAACCATACCTCCTATGTTCAAATCCAAATCATTTATATAAATGACAAATAGCAATGGTTCCAGGACCGATCTTTATGGCACACCACTGATCACAGGCCTCCAGTCTGAAAATCAACCCTCCACCACCGCCCTCTGTCTTCTAACTTCGAGCCAGTTTTGTATCCAAATGGCTACTTCTCCCTGCATTCCATAAGATCTAACTTGCTAACCAGTCTTCCCTGAGTAACCTTGTTGAACGCCTTACTGAAGTCCACATAAATCACATCCTCATCAATCCTGTTCGTTGTTTCTTCAAGCAAAAATAATCAAGTTTGTGAAACATGATATCCCACGCAAAAAAGCATGTTGACAATCCTTAATCAGTCCTTGCCTTGCCAAATACATGCACATCCTGTCCCTCAGTTTTCTCTCCAACAACTTGCCCACCAACGATGTCGGGCTCACTGGTCTATAGTTCCCTGGCTGTTCCTTCCCAGTTTGTTTAATAATGGCACCACGTTAGTCAACCTAGTGTCTTCCAGCGCCTCACCTGTGGTTTTTGGTGTTAAGAGCATGTCATCAACAATCACTTCTCGAGCATCCCTCAGGGTTCTCGTGTAAACCTGATCAGGACCCATTTGCATTTTTATTACACATCATTTCATTCGTTAATAGAAGTGATGGATGTGGGTAAAGATACAACATTTAAAAGACATTTGATTAAGTACTAGAATTAAGGAATGTTTAGGAAAATCTGGGCCAAGCGCATTGAGGTGGGTCGAGTTTAGTTTGAGATTATCATCAGCATGGACTGTATGGGCCAATAGGTCTGTTTCCAAACTCTCTACGTAACTCGTTGACTCCATGTTTGTTTGTATGTCCAAGTATGTACCTGCGTATTTCTGTCCATGCTTGTCTATTTCTGTGTGTCTATATGTGTCCCTGTGTGCCCCTCTACATGTATCTATCTATGCATGTAATGTGTCTGTTTCTGTGAGTGTGTGCGTGTGCCTGTCTGTGTGCTTGTGTGGGTATGCATGTGTGTATGTGTATGTCTGCCTGTCTGTTTGTGTGTGTTGATGATGCTGTCAGTTTGGATGGTGCTGTGAGCTGATGCCCTCCCTCTGTCCCTCACTAACTGAATCCCTGATTATTTCCACAGTCCATTCCCACCTGAACAGTGGTGTGGGGACATCAGCAGAGACTGACAGCAACAGAAAGTTCAGCCGGTCTGGTAGCATCTGTGAACAGAAATGAAAGTTAACGTTTCAGGTTGAGTGACCCTTCCTCAGAAGTCGTGTCAAGAGGATATCACATCACTTTAAACGCCATAGAGACTTCTAGACCCGCCCCACACTGATACACACAGATTGATACACACTAATACAATAGACATAGAGACACTCACTAATACACAGAAAGTAATACAGACATGGAGTGTCTGTCAGTATTTCCCTTGCTCCATGGTTTTCTTCCCAATATTTCACTCACTCTGGTGCGTGTCAGTATTTCAGTCTATCCTCAGGGAGTTTGTTAGTATTGCACTTGTTCGCAATAGTAAGTGATTTGGTATTTCTGTGTGGCGTGTGATTGTAGGACAATGCGTACAGATACAAAACCTGGAAGAATTATAATGCTTGTGATGGACAGTGTGGAACTCCAACAGGACAGAAACACATTGCTGGATATTTCCTCAGACTGGAGATACTGCACTGAGCTGGTTGATGAGCTCAGACTATGCTCAGTGTGTCTGGTGGTGTGGTCCCCTCTGAGAAGCGAATGGCCCCCGTCTGTACTAAGGCATTCAACAGGACCTCCATTCCCCTGTGGTCTGCCATGCTCGGGGTAAACTGCGCAGGGCAGCTCTCAACTGAGAAAGCTCAACTATGTACCAAATGGCCTTTTAAAGATGGCACCAGTGCCAGGGATCACAGAATATCCAGGGACATCCGGGCGATGGTGAGTACCTCCAGCCATGTTGGGTGGGAGAATCGGGCTGGCATTGAATGAGACGGAAACCATGGGGTGGGGTGGGTATTTAATGAGCTGAGTTCAATAAGATAACACCAGGAAACTAGCTGAGCCTCATGTAGACGATCTCTCTGTCACAAGTATTGAAAATGACACTGAGACAAATTATTGTTAGATTCAAGCCAATGAATCGTACTCTGTGCTGACCGTACTCCCAGTTACAAAGCTGCAGAAGAAATGCTAATCGAAAACTCTCCATCATCTGACCTCACACCAATATTCCATTCACCATCATTCCTGAAAACACTGGCTTATGTTGCACGAAACTGTTGAAATGTCAACAGTTCAGCATTCTGGAACCTGTGATCACATCCTTCCATGACATTGTCTCTCAATCTTGCCCTTTCTGTCTTTACCCCAATCCCCTCCCAGTTAGGGATATTTAAACTGATTCCCTGGCGATCTCTCTCTGGCAGTGATGTTCACATCCACAGCACGCCTTATTATGGCACAGTGTAGGTATGGAGTTGTAAGTGGAATGGAGCTGCACATTTTATCACTTCCAGCATGGGCTGCAAGTTTCCCACACTGGGCAGGAATCTAACACAGTGTTCTGGGAAATGTACTGGGTGATGGACACAGTTTCACACCCTGGTCACATATTTCATCTGGGTTTACAGATCAGTGCACTGCTGGGGCTGCACAGTATTCCACTTTGGACCGATTGCAGGGTGGTGTTGAGCAGTACATTAGTCTGGTCTGCACAGTGCTCTATGCTCAACAGATGTCCCCTCTGGGTGTATGGTGTCTGGGCTGGTTCTCTGAGGTGGATTGAGAATGTGATATAAATAATCATGTCAGTTGATATGGTAATGCCTTTATTTTTGTTCCCATTCACGTGATTGGACACTCCAAATTCTGACTCCTCTGGCTAGTCACGTTGTTCAGTCTATCTCCATAGTTCGGCAACTTGTTATCCCATGAGTAATTGTGTCCAGTTTTAATGTGAATAACTGTTCTGTCTATTTCCCTGGCCTTGGGCCTTGCTCATCTTGAAGCATCTGGATTCATCGCGTTAAACCTCAGTAAGGTCGCTCCTCAGACTCAACAGTCCAGGGAATATAGCCCTTGCCATTCATACTGTCCGTGTAGTTCAACATCACCCGCCCCGCCCCCCAACACCGTAAACATACTTGTAAATCATGTCTGCACCAATTCAAATATGACAACATCTTTCCGAAAGCAGTGAGAATACAAAAAAAGGCAGCATTACAGAAGTGGCTGAAACTAGTGTGTAGACGAAAGTGAGTGTTGCGGATGCTGGAGATTAGAGTCGAGATGTTGTGCTGGAAAAGCACAGCAAGTCAGACAGCATCTGAGGAGCAGGAGAATCGATGTTTCAAGCCAAAGTCCGACTCCTGATGAAGGGATTTTGCCCGAAATGTCGAATTTTCTTGCTCCTCGGATGCCACCTGACTGGCTGTGCTTTTCCAGCACCACACTCTCAACTCTGATCTCCAGCGTCTGCAATCCTCACTTTCTCACTTGAGTTAATGTATCCAGAAATTTCCCCACCAGGCATCTTATGCAGCTCGTCTGTTATTTTATCCCTGTCTCCTTTATAAACAGAGTGGAACATATACAGCCTTGCAGTGTTCTGGCAATACTCCCACATACAAGGAAAACGTTTATTTCAAAATAAAAGATTTATAGTCCATCCGTCAGTAACCCTCATTCATTCCATTCAGACTGAATAAATATTCCTCTTTATTGTGATATGAAATGTTATGTAACACATGGGTTAACTGAGTATGTTGGTTTAATGACTGCGATTAATGTCAGTCTCCATGTTTTGCAATTATCTCAGTGGAAGATTTCCATCTTCCAATGGCAAGTGCGCTCCATTCAATGTGTTATGCCATAGTATGAGTGGGAACATCACCGACAGCACTAACAGGGATCAGCAGAACCAGAGGGAGGGGAAGGAGAGTTCATAATCTGAGAACATTAGACTGGAATGTTCCAAAAATGAATCAGAATCTGAGAGCATTAGACTGGAATGTTCTGACATTCGATCGGAATCTGAGGACAATAGACTGGAATGTTACAACAATGAACATTATTTCTGCACTTTTTCTACATATTATGATGGGTTGCCATTATATTCAGCGATCTATTATTCTCTTCACATTATTCAATATTTTTATTATCCTCTCCTGTCTATCGTTGGTGTCACTGATAAGTCTCACCGTCCAGGTATTTTTTCTATAAACCAGTTACTGTATTACTGTTCTTGCATATCGTGTTCATTTCTTGCCACTATTATTGTTCATATTTAGACTCTGAATATAGATATTCATTCTGCAGACCACTACTAACTGCACCAAGGAACATGTAGGTGGTGTTTGACACAGATGAACCACAAGTTTGGTGATCCCTTTGGCTATGAGCTGATTCCTGACACCATGCCCTGACCATTATTAACGTTAACTACTCACTGCTCCAGAATGTACTTCACTGGCTTAACCCATCTGCTGTTTAATCTTAAGCTGTGAAATACAGACTTAATGATGACAACAATCTGCTGCTGACGTTAGGAAACAAATCTGATTCGAACTCACACCAAAATCCCATCCATCTGCCATTCCTGTGTACGCTGATCTATACCTCTATTGTATCTATCAAGGCCTTTTTTAAAATTTTCTTAAGCACTTTAACTCATCTGTCCATGAAACTTCCCTCAGTCTCTCTGTGTCAATTATCAAAATCCCTGATAGTTATTCATATTTAACGTGGTTTGCAATGAGTTTTCGTATTCATTCACCCCACATACAACACACCACACACACACACCCGTTCACTTATACTTATCCAATGTAGTTAGAAATCCTCCCGTTATAGATAGTAATCTGGTGTATGCATCATTCCCATATGATATTTAAGTTTTGCAATACTCCCCATGTTGGGCAGGTAGTGCAGGTCACATGGCCTACACAGCGCTCCATGCTGGGCTGTCATCTTATCCCAGTTTATGTTGTTTGTGGTGTTCTGTGAAGCAGATTCAGAATTTGATGTAACAAACCATTTCAGCTGATCTGACAATGCCTTTATTCAATGTTCTCATTTTTTCTCTCGAAGGATTCATTCCTCCAGTCGTTCCACTGCCCTGTTTTTTCTCCATATTTCCACAACATGTTCGCCATTAACTAACTGTCTGTTTCTGTCTTTAATGAGAAGCTCTCTGTCTTTCTATACCTTCCGTGGCCTTGGTTTTTGTTTCCATGGAGCATCGAGTGCTGGCATTGTGGACGTCAGAAAAAAATGAAATGGTTTGTGTCAAGCTGTTGTTTACTTCCCAGTATGTCCTGTGTGGTTCTCATTGGACAGGGGTGTGTGTGCTGAGCTGTTGTTCACTTCCCGGTGTGTCCCATGTGATGGTCCATGGACGGGGTGTGTGTGTCAGATTGTTGTTCACGTCTCGTTTAGGCCCATGTGATGCTCCATGGACAGGGGTGTATGGGTTGGGCTGTTGTTCACTTCCTGATATATCCAATGTGGTGCTCCATGTTGGACAGTGGGTTTCAGCAGCTTTGACTCACGTCTTTGAAACTTGGTCTGTACCTGCCCAATGCACACCTGTGTTTGTCCCTCTCAACTGTTGGCATGGTCTTTAACACGAGGAAGCACCTTGAGTATTATTATAAAGGACCGGGTATCCAAAATCTCTGACAATGCGCTCAGTGGAAAGAACGTTATATTCTCATTTTCTTTAAAGAGAGATCTTAAAGACTGAACTGTCTGCTGACTCAAGTAAATAACTTCGGAGGCTTTTGGTTTTTATTTATATAAACAGTGGTAACAATGGCCAACACGCACAGACCAGGCTTTCCAGTCTTTATGAGCTCTGGCAGTCAACAGATGCTTGGGGTCAGAGAAGGGTTGGATGTTTCAGTAAATTGTCCCTATCTGCTATTCTCTCTGAAATCTGTCTTGATGCTATTTCCTCCTCGATTAGCGAACTGCACGCAAGTTTGAATGGCCTTGGATGTCTCTTTTTTGCCAAGGAATGCGTTTATGGGATGTTAGTACATTGGAACAGTTCATTTGTCGAAAGTACTATATGTATTATTCTCTTAAGTTGCTAGCAGTTAAGTTATTCTAACTTCCTCTTCTTACTATTTGGATTTTTATTAGAGTGTTTAAATAAATTGTGTTTTGCATAAAGTTGAGTGGTTTGACCAGCCACATCACATCTGGAACACCCACTTCATATCTACCTTTACTTTAAGACAAGGTTGGCGTCCAAGCTACCACCTTAAAAATATTTTACGGCATTCTTGGTCTGGTCCATAGCATGCTTGGGACTCTTGTCCAGTTCGAAATCCACAATTCCAAATGGGGTTCAGGATTTGAATCCCTACAGTGTGGAAGCAGGCCATTTCGCCCAACAAGTTTACACGAACCCACCGAATACTAAACGACCCAGACCCATTCCACTACCCTATTACTCCATATTTACCCCTGACTAATGCAACTATTCTACACATCCATGAACAGTAAGGCCACACTAACATGGCCAATTCACCTAACCTGCAAATCTTTGGGCTGTGGGAGGAAAATGGAGCACCTGGAAGAAATCCACGTGGGAATGGGGAGAATGTGCACAGGGAGATTATTGGGCTCAATGGTAATTGGGCTCTGGTAATTGTTAGTGCCTTTTGTTCCGAGTGTTGAATTTGGTTGGTATGAATGTAGTACCGGTTCTTTCTGTTTCTAAGAGTTCTCTGGGTGTGGGAGAAGTGAAGTTCGGATTTTACAAAAGGTGAGCAAGGCAAAGCTGTTAGAATTGGCAGTCAATCTGGAGTTGCATTTGTGAGAAACGGAGAAATAATTGCAGCAATAGCTTGGCATTTACATTTTGATAGAAACACCATCAGAGTCTTTGTAAATGGCTAGAATTCAATTGCAGATGAGGCAGCTTGAACACAAAAAGGAATTGAAAGAAAGGGAGAGGAAGAAAAAAGACAGAAAAAGAAAGAAGAAAAGCAGAAAGCGAGAGAGTTTCCACTTCAAACGCTAGCAATTTGAGACGACAGTCAACTTAGCAGGTGAGATGAAAGTAGACGTTAGGCTGGATGAGGAGGATAGTGAGGATGAGCAACTCCATGGGAGCCAAAGGCCTAATTTGTATCAGTTTCAATATATCAACACATTGTCGATATTTGATGATAAGGATGTAGAATCCGTTTTAATTTCATTTGAGAAAGTGGCTACATGAATGCAGTGGCCAGTGACTATGTGGATTTAGTTGATCCAAACAAAGCAGGTAGGTACAAGGAGTGAGGTATTTGCATCTCTATCGGAGGAGATATCTGGGGAGTATGAGGAGGTGAAGAAAGTCATCTGAAGTGCACATGAGCTTGTGCCAGAAGCCTACAGATAGTGTTTCAGGAATCTAAATTAGTGTCCCTGGTTAAATGTACATTGAGTTTGAAAGAATCAAACAAAGTAATTTTGAAAGGTAGAAAAGGGTACTAAAAGCAGAGCAAATCTATGGCACTCTTAAAGAGATTCTTACTTGGGAGCAGTTCAAAAGTTCACTTCCTGAAGTCGTGAGAAATCGTGTGGAAGAGCAGAGAGTTAAAATGGCAAGATTAGAAGCTGAAATGGCTTGTGATGATAAGTTAGTCCATAAATCAAAGTTTGGCTTCTGTGAGGGATTGAGAAGAATGTGCGAGATCTTCTTAAAACATATATCTGTAAGGGTAAGGTTTACTGGCATAGGCCAGGAGTAGCAGGTAAAGGGGTTACAGCATTAAGAGGTACAGAGGCATGTAAATCTTTTAAGTTAAGACATGAGGAGGCATGTCATTGAGAACAACTATTGGAGAGATGAGATTTTCTCCATTATGTAATGTGTGTTTGGAGTTTCCGGTGAAACCATCAACAGAAATATTTCACAATTAGGAGGGAGGTCTTGAGCTTGGTGTTGCCGTTACAACATTTCAGCATTTAACTTGCCAACAACATGACTGAGCCAAATCTATATACTGATCATAACATCTATACGTTTTTGGTAGAAACTTGGGGAGACACGGTTGCCCAGTGGTTAGAACGGCTATTTCATAGCCCTCGGGTCCCAGGTTCGATTCTAGCCTTGGGTGACTGTGTTGAGTTTGTACATTTTCCCCGTGTCTGTGTGGATTTCCTCCCTCAATCCAAATATGTGCAGGTTAGCTGAATTGGCCACGTAAAATCTTTCATAGTGTAAGGTCAATGAGTCAGAGGGAAATGGGTTTGGGTGGGTTACTCTTCGGACTGTTGATGTCGACAGGTTGGGCAGAAGGGCCTGTTTCCACACTGTAGGTAACCTCTTCTAATCAAATGCTTCTAGTCTGTTCAGATAGAGGTTGCTATTGTTAGCAGTCAATTTGGAAGTTATACATGTGACAGGACGAGAAACTTTGCTTGCTGCCAAGTTGTCGAGACTTGGATAAAAAAAGACAGAGGAGTTCTGTGGCCGGAGTAAACTGACTGAAATAGAATGGGGCTGTGAATGTTTGCATGCTTAGTGTCAATGCGATATGTATGTATTGTAGTCTACTAATAGAGTAAGAATCACTCTTTGGATCAGACGACACCCTCGTAAAATACTTTAAGAAAGTTCCTTCAACTCCAACCTTTCCTTATTTTAACCATTGATATGAAGTGTGAAGCAAAATATAATCTACTCAAACGCTTTAGTTAAAATACAATCAAAGAAAAGAACAATTAGTAGATTCGCCAATTGAAGTGCATTTAAGTCGTCATTGGACAGGCATATGGACGTACATGGAATAGTGTAGGTGGGATTGGCTTCAGATTAGTATGACAGGGCGGCGCAACATCGAGGGCCGAAGGGCCTGTACTGCGCTGTAATATTCTATGTTATGTTAATAAGGGGCTTAAATGAAGCTACCATTGTATATTGATGGTTTATTTTATCAAAGGGAGACGTTTGACGATACTGTCACATTAAAAAGATTGCTATCTCTTGGACTTTCTTGAAGAGACGTCTTAAAGGCAGAGATGTCGAACTGCCACCTGAAAACAGATTAAGTAAATAACTGAGGAGGCCTTTAGGTTCTATTAAAACGGTGGGGACAGTAGAAGGGCAGTGGCCAGCTCTCTCAAAGCAGGTTTATTCGGTTTGTTTTTAGCTGCAGCATTCAGAAGCTGCTCGGGGTGCCAGAAGGGTTGGAAGTTTCAATACACGATGCAGAGTTACTATTCTCTTTGAGATCTCTTCAAATATTGTATCTTTATGGAATGGAAAACTGCACGCAAGAATTTGTATTTGAATATACCTTTGTGCCAAGCGGTGTATACAAGAAGGCACGGCATCTATTGTTTGTGTAAGCGTTCCAAAATATAAACTATCCCAATTGTTCTTTTCTTTCATTGTATTTTAACTAAAGCGTTTGAGTAGATTATATTTTGCTTCACACTACATATCTACGGTTAAAATAAGGAAAGGTTGGGGTTGAAGGAACTTTCGTAAAATATTTTACAGGAGTCTAGTCTGATTCAATTGCTCTCGTAGCTGAAGGGTTTATGACTGTCTCCTGTTATTGGAAAGTTAGTGGAGGTGCTGGGGATGGTTTGCTGGAGGTTGTGCTGTAAGCTTCCTCAGACATTCGGGGGACCTGAGGATTTGGTGACCCAACTCTGCATTGAGTATGGGGACGTGGTTACAACATCTGGGTCTGTAACATGAACAACAAATGGAGCAGAGGCTGCAGAGAGGGGAAGCTCTGAAACCATGGAGTGAGTGTGTGGGGGGAAAGGGATCTGCGCTATCACCCTGGGTTTTCCAAGACCAGCTTCCCAAGCTACAATTAAGCCAGGAGCAGAGTGTGAGGAGATCCTGATGAAACAAGGAGCTGGTCACACAGCAGTGTTACCTCCTAAAACATGATCTGCAGCTTCACACCAGGGGGAAGACGATGCTGCCAGTGGCTGTTAGGGTCACTGTTTCAGTCCACTTCTATGATATGGAACTTTCCAGGCAGGATGGGGTGATATATCCGTCATTTCCCACTATTAGATTACTTACAATGTGGAAACAGGCCCTTCGGCCCAACAAGTCCACACCGACCCGCCGAAGCGCAACCCACCCATACCCCTACATTTACCCCTTTAACCTAACACTACGGGCAATTTAGCATGGCCAATTCACCTGACCCGCACATTTTTTGGATTGTGGGAGGAAACCGGAGCACCCGGAGGAAACCCACGCAGACACGGGGAGAACGTGCAAACTCCACACAGTCAGTCGCCTGAGTCGGGAATTGAACCCGGGTCTCTGGCGCTGTGAGGCAGCAGTGCTAACCACTGTGCCACCGTGCCGCCCATCACTATGACGACATCAATGTCACCATTCAGAGACGGAGGATATATATGGTGGATGAGGTGAATACAATGTTTTCTCCCTCAGCAGGGAACTGCCGAGTGTATCCTTGTTTTCCCAGTAAAGCGGGATTCCCAATGATGTACATGGCTCTGCGGGTCTCCATGTCATTGATGAAATGGAAGGAACTGAAGGACATCTCACTCCATTAATGTTACTGTGCGCCCATGCACAGGACATCATGTTGGTGAATACCCACTGTCCTGGTAGCAGCCGCAGCCTCTTCATTCAGAAGCAGTCATACCATCTCTTCATCATCGGTCTCCGTGTAGAAAGAAATGAATGTATCTTAAAGGCTGTCCACTTGCTACACGTTTCAAAATACTGTCCCCACTGCCAACCAACAACATCAAAATATCCGGTATGTACTGAGAGCAACTGCGACAATGGGACTGTCACGGAGCAAACCACCAGAGAGATGGAGCAAAACCTCACATGTCTGAACTGGTCTGAGTTAACTCCCCAATACACAGCATTACTAAGCCCTGTAATCTCTCTCCATTTCAGTAACATACTCCCTTCCATTCTTCCTGAAAATGTAATGTCAGATCTTATCATGTTATATTCCACCTGTCTCTCTTGATAATTTAATGTCTTGCTTATCACTGAGTCAACACCAAATGTAGTTACAGTACATCTGTTCTATACTCCTGATCATTGATGTAGATACAAAGAGTTGAGGATCCTGCACTGGTCACTGTGTGACTCCACTGGAGACGTTCTGCCTAACTGATTAAGACTGATTTATCCGGAGTGCCTGCTTCCCGTTTGATAACCAGTCCTCTCCCATTCCTGTGTAACACATTCGAAGGACTGAATAAGAACGAGGAGCATCAGTCAGTAATTCAGCCGCTCCAGCCTGCTCCACCGCTGAATACAATCATGGCTGATGTCATTGCGGCCTCTGTTCCACTTTCCTGCCGATCTCCATCCTGAAACTCAGGTCTGTTGTTGTAGATTGCTGCACTTGAAAAAAAGATACACTCCACATCTACACTGTCTATTATATTTAGCATTTTACAGACCTCATTTAGACCTCCTTTCTTTATTATAAACTTGAGATTATAGACTTGAACTGCTCAATCTCTCTTCATAAGACAAATCCCTCATCTCTGGAATCAATCTAATAAACCTCTTCTGAATTACCTCCAATGCAAATGCATCCTTCCGTAAGTAAGGGCACATAATCTGTACTCCAGTTGCAGCCTCGCGAATGCCTTGCATAGCTACAGCAACATTCCTTACATTTCTACTCTATCATTTTACAAATAAAACTGAAGCGACGCTTGCCTTTCCATTTACTTGCTGCAGCTGCATGCAGGTTTTCTGTGATATGCACGTGAACACATAGCCCCTCTGCACCTGTGCACGTTGAAGTGTCTCTTCATTTGGATAATAATTTGCCTTTCTATTTCGATGGCCAAATCGAATAATCTCATAGTTATCCAGTTTAATTTTCATTGCCAAATGTTAGCCCATTCACGCAACCTATCCACTTCGATTTTTGAACCTTTTACATCTTCATTCAGAAGTAATTTCCCACCGATGTTAGTGTCATCTGAAAAACTGGTTATAACATTTTCTATCCTGTCAACCGAGTAAAAATATTGATGACAAATAGTTAAGGCATGAGTACTGAAATCTGTGGCACCCACAAGGTACATTTGTCAAAAGAAAATGCCACGTTTATTCCATCTGACTGCATTTTGTTGGTTCACCAATGCTCCGACCAAGTTAATAAATTACTCCTAAACCCATGATTGCTCTTACTGGATCACCAGATATATTCCATCTCCAGCATTCCCACTATCCACCTTGTTCGTGACATATTTAAATAATTCAAGCAAGCAATTCAAACACGATTTAGCCTTCGTAAAACCATGTTGATTCTGATGGATTGTGTTTTAACTTTGCAAATGTCCTGAACAATGGAGTCTAACAATTTTCCTTAAATTACTATAGTTTATCGTTACACTTTAGTCCCTAACGTATACAGTTATTATAAGTTCTTCCCTTTCGAAAGCCTTTACGTTTTCTTTGAATTCCTGTTTAATGGACACCAGGCTTTAAGTGATCAACTCCAATTGCTGAGTAAGAGCCATGTGTGGGCTGACGTCTTTCTGGTGTTCTCATGTCGTCTCCAAGGCCAGTACGACCTCGTCCTGTTGATGCGTTAGAGGGTTGGGGGATTATGGAATCTTCATGTTGCTGTATAACACCTCGAGGGGCTGATGGGCCTTCTCAGATTCCTCCATAACAGGATGGAGAAACTGAACAGTCTCCTCATGCATCCCTGAGATAGGACCGAGTGAGTGATTGGTCTTCTCCTGTTCCCTTACAACTGACACATGTCTGAATTACCTCCGCCTTTCTCATAAAAAAGTCTCAGATAGATTGCTGGACATCTATGTTGAAATAAGGTGTTCTTTCATTCATGTAAAGTCCAATATATATTGGATCAACCTGACCATCCCTTCCTTACAAACTAACAACTTCATGACACAAATCAGTTGAGGGAAGCATCTCTGAGCTGCTTCCAATGTAACAATATATTTTCCTCAGTGAGCAGATTAAATCTGTACACACAACTGCAAATGTGATCTCACTAAGATCCTTTGCAGCAGCAGCAACGCTTCATCAGACTGCTGCAAGGATCCCCCCCAGGTTAGAGCAGTCTCAGCTATCTGGGGCAATACACAGCATTGTTGAAAGATCATTGTCCTTCTCGACTCTACAAACATAACGGGATGATTCGGAGATGCCGGTGTTGGACTGGCGTGTACAAAGTTAAAAATCACACAACACCAGGTTATAGTCTAACAGGTTTCATTGGAAGCACACTGGCTTTCGGAGCGACGCTCCTTCATCAGGTGATTGTGGAGGGCTCGATCGTAACACAGAATTTATAGCAAAAATTTGTAGTGTGATGTAACTGAAATTATACATTGAAGAGTTGATTGTCTGTTAAGCCTTTCATCTGTTAGAATACAGTGATAGTTTCACTTCTTTCATGTGTAAATCACATAAACCCTTTTTTTTAAAGTTGCATTCTCGGGTTAGCTGTTAACAATGGTGATAGCTAGACAATATGTTGAAGCTGTTAGCCCCCTGTGTTCTCTGTCTATGATCTGATGTTTAGATTGATTCCAATCTAAAAAGTGAGATAACAGAGTTTTACATAAATTCATGCAGTTTCTGATCTCAGAGTTCTACATGAATGTGTGTAGTTTTTGAGCAAACTACATGTAGTATATATGTACATGTGGGTCTTTGCCTGTTGTACATTGATGACATTTTCTTCCTCTGGACCCATGGCGAGGAGTCACTGATAAAACTACACAGTGACATCACAAGTTCCATCCCACCATCAAACTCACCATGGACTACTCTCGACTGTCTGTCTCATTCTTCGACACGTGCGTCACCATCAAGGACGGACACCTCAGCACCACACTCTACCGCAAACCCACAGACAACCTCACAATACTACACTTCTCCAGCTTCCACTCAAAACATATTAAAACAGCCATTCCCTATGGACAAGCCCTACGCATACACCGGATCTGCTCAGATACTGAGGAACGTGGCGGACACCTGGAAGTGCTCAAGGATGCCCTCACAAGAACGGGATTCGATGCTCAACTCATCGACCGCCAGTTCCGACCGTAATGACCTCCTCAGGAGACAGACACGGGCTGCAACTGACAGGGTACCCTGCATGATTCGGTATTTCCCAGGGGCTGAAAAATTACGCCATGTTCTTCGTGACCTGCAGCACATTATCAATGAGGATGAGCACCTCACCAAGATCTTCCCCACACCTCCACTACTTGCCTTTAAACAACCGCCAACCCTCAAACAGATCATTGTTCGTAGCAAACTGCCCGGCTGTCAGGACAACTCCATACAACCCTGTCACGGTGGACGCTGCAAGACGTGTCAGACTGTGGACATAGATACCACCATTACGCGTGGGAACACCTCCCAACTTGTACATGGCAGGTACTTGTGTGACTCAGCCAACATTGTCTATCTTATACGTTGCAGGCAGGGATGCCCGGAGGCATGGTACATTGGGGAAACCGAGCAAAGGCTACGACACCGGATGAATGGGCACCGCACAACAATCAACAGACAGGAGGGTTCCCTCCCAGTTGGGGAACACTTCAGTGGTCCAGGACATTCAGCCTCGGACCTTCGGGTGACAATCCTCCAAGGTGGACTTCGGGACAGGCAGCAGAGGAAAGTGGCCGAGCAGAGGCTGATAGCTAAGTTCGGTACCCAGAGGGAGGGCGTCAACCGGGACCTTGGGTTCATGTCACATTACAGGTGATCACCATTGCACTACACACACACACACACATAGATATTCCTATACACACATACCCTCACATGCACACGGACACACGTACACACAGAAGCGCACACAGACACCCACACACACCCTTTTAGACACACACACTCCCACACATGCACCCCTCACGGACTTAAGACACTCTGCACTCACTACACACACACACGCACAAACACAAACACACACACTTTCTCACACTCACAACCCCCACCCCAGACAGACACACACACAGACAGACAAAAACCCACATGCACACATATACTACATGTAGTTTGCTCAAAAACTACACACATTCATGTAGAACTCTGAGCTCAGAAACTGCATGAATTTATGTAAAACTCTCTTATCTCACTTGTTAGATTGGTATCAATCTAAACAACAGGTCATAGACAGAGAACACAGGGGGCTAACACCTTCAACATAATGTCTAGCTATCACCATTGTTAACAGCTAACCCGAGAATGCAACTTTAAAAAAAAGGTTTTGTGATTTACACATGAAAGAAGTGAAACTATCACTGTATTCTAACAGATGAAAGGCTTAACAGACAATCAATTCTTCAATGTATAATTTCAGTTACATCACACTACAAATTTTTGCTATAAATTCTGTGTTACGATCGAGCCCTCCACAATCACCTGATGAAGGAGCGTCGCTCCGAAAGCTCGTGTGCTTCCAATTAAACCTGTTGGAATATAACCTGGTGTTGTATGATTTTTAACATAACGGGAGATCTGGAGAAAATCTCGCAATAAAGCTTGGGAAGAGCATAAATGATGCGGCGAGATGATCTCTACCATTAATCTCCCCAGAACCCACTTCACTGAGATTTCACTGAATCATATAAGGTGGAGCTCAGAAACAGCAATGAGAAGCAAACATTGATGGAGTTATCTATCAAAGTGAAAGCTGCAATACAAATGCTGGGCTTGTTTTAAAACAGGATATGAAATATACTCGTTTGTGAGTACGACAGCAATAACGTACTGTTTAAATTATATCTAAATTGTGTTAACCCAACTGAATTCAAATGCTGGGAAAAAATGGATTTCATGAGCATGCGTGAGATGGTTTGCATTGACATCATTTCGAGCACCGAGCTCGAGATCAGGTTATTTAGGAATTGGTCTTGGATGATCAGAAGAGCTGATTGAAAACTTTGCTGTAAAGGACCTTTTGGGAACATTGACCTCAACTTTTTATTTGAGATTAGATTCCCTACAGTATGGAAACAGGCCCTTCCGACCAAAACGTCCACATCAACTCTCCAAAGGGTAACCCACCCAGACCAGTTTCCCTCTGATTAATGCACCTACCACTATGGCAGTTTAATATGGCCAACTCACTTGATTTGCACATCTTGTGGGAGGAAACCAGAGCACCCGGAGGGAACGCACCCAGACACGGGGAGAATGTGTAAACTCCACACAGTCAATCGCCCAGGCGGGAATCAAATAGCGGTCCCTTTTTTTGTGCGGCAGCTATGCCCGACAATGAACCATGGTGCTGCCTCTACGGGTTATCTGATGTTTGAGGACTTAACATTGTTTGTTTTATTTGAAGTAACCGTTATGAATCTGAGTCATGCGAGCCATGAAGGTGTGAGGTGAAAGTGGAGACTGCAGATACTGGAGATCAGAGTCGAAGAATGTGGTGCTGGAAAAGCACAGCCGGTCAGCCAGCATATTAGTAGCATGAGAATCGACGTTTCTGGCATATGCCCTTCATCAAGAATGAGGCTTGTGGGCCAAGGGGGCTGAGAGGTAAATGTGAAGGGGATGTGGCAGGCGGACGTAGCCTGGAATGCGATAGGTAAATGAAGGAGTGGTTGAAAATGATAGGTGATGAAGGGAAAAAGAACGCCTCATCAATTCAACCCGATGTGGTCTCCTCAACATTGGCGAGACAGGACGTCAACTTGTGGATCATTTCAGAGACCATCTCTGGTACAGCCACACTGATCAACTTCACCACCTTGTGGCTGAACACTTTAACTCCCCCTCCCATGCCACCAAGGACATGCATATCCTGGGCCTCCTCCTTCGCCAAACCCTAACCACCTGAAGCATGGAGGAAGGACGCCCCATCGTCCGCCATGGAACCCTCCACCAACAGGGGATCAATGTGGATTTCACCAGTTTCCCATATCCCCATCTCCCAGCTTATCCCAGTCAAAACTTCCAAATCGGCACTGCCCTCTTGAATGTTCCTATGTGTCCATCTGCCTTCCCACCTATCCACTCCACCCTCCTCTCTGACCTATCACTTGCACCCCCCCCATCTATCTATTAGATCAAAGGAAGCAGCTTCGAAAAATGCCAAGTGTTGTAGTAAGCCAGTGGATTCAGAGAAATGTAGCACCCAGCAAAGAGGACCAAGAAACTGAGAAAAAAATGAAAAAGAGAAAAAACATGCAAACAAAAACAAAACAACATAAAAACTGCCACGAAGCTTCTATCAATGTATGAAACAAAAATGAAAACAAGATCAAATGTGGAACAGTGAGTGTGTGGACAGGATAATTTATTGTAGAGAACAGAGACATTACGAGGAAAATAAACAGTTCTTTGTGTCTGTCTTCATGGAAGAATATCCAAACATTCTCCCAGAAATACTAAGTGATCATGGGACTTGTGTAAGTAAAGTCTAAGATCATTCATATCAGTGATGAGGTAGTATTTGAAAAGACAGCTGGATTGAGTGTTGATAAATCCGACAGACCAGATTTACTTCACACAAAAAAATTCAGTGGAAGCAGCAATAGTCATATTGATTACATTACAGATTATCACGTTATTTTCCGAAACATTCCCGAAAGGCAGGTAGCCAATCGGGATAAGGGGCAGTTATAAGCATTATCCGCCAGTTTAAGAATGGATGAAGATGCAGAGTGGTGAACTACAGACCAGTAAAATGTCACCGCAGTCAGGTGTCTGTTGGACTCAATAACAAAGAAAATGCTACTAGATATAGAGAAGGTAATGGCAAAACTGGGGAGTATGATAACACATCGATGAAAGGAAAACCAGAAGTGGCAAGCGTTTATTTGGAACAGTTTGAAGATGATTCTTGTAGACATCAGCAATGAGGAAATAATGGATAACGTATAGTTGGATATTCAGGAGGACTTTTTTAAACAACCCTTATACTAATATCATAAGAAAAGTTAAAACAAAAGGTATTGGAAAGAACATTTTCAAATGGGAAAGTAAAACTTAGATATACATTCATGTGAATGTAACTGGAATATAGAAGATGTCGTGCACCCGTTGCATAGCGTGTTGCTGAGACAAAACTGAGAGTATTGTATACTGCTGTGGAGTCTCCATCTAAGAAAGAATATACTGAGTACAGAGGAACTGCAAAAGGCATTCTCCAGATTAATCCCTAAAATGGCACCATTGTCTGATTGGGAAACTCAGCCTGTGATCTCGAATTTCAAACAATGAGAGGTGATCGTAGTGAATCTTAGAAATTTAGAAACATGGAGGGGTCTGAATAACAAAGGGACATGGAGAAGTGCACGCAGGCGCGATTAGGGAAAATCCCATGATGTTCCACACGGACAAGCAGAACAGAATAATCATTGAACAGTTAGTGTCCTTCAGAAATCAAGGGGCCAATCTGTGTGTGAAGCTGGAAAACATTGAGAGATTGTGACATGAGAGCTTCACATCTGTTTTACTTGGCAGAAGGAGGAGGCAGGTACAGAATTCGTGAAGATGGATGGGGAAGCTCTTGAGCAGATTGATGTAAAAAGCGAGCAGGAATTTGAGGCTTTCACTGGTAGAAAATTGGACTGATTGCCAGGTCTGACTGAGTAGTATCACACGCTGTTGTGGGAGACAAGGGAGGAAAGACCTTGACTGAAGATTTTAATGAGAATCTGACCATAGGGAAGGTGCCAGAGGACTGGAAAACAGCTACTGCGATTCCACTTTACAGTCAGGATAGGAGAGATAGACCAGGGAACTATAGACAAGCGAGTATTAGATCACTGTTAGGGAACCTTTTTGGAAAAGTAGACTTCAAGGCAAGAGCGTAATTGATATGTGGAGCATGATCAAGGAGCAACTATTGAGGGTCCTTGATAAGTATGTACCTTCAGGCAGGGAGGAAAGAGTCGTGTGAGGGAGCCGTGGTTTAATAAGGCATTGGAATCCCTTGTTAAATGGAAGAGGGCGGCCTATGTAAAGATGAGGCATGAAGGTTCAATTGGGGCGATTGAGAGTTACAAGGTAGCCAGGAAGGACCTGAAGAGAGAGCTAAGAGCAACAAGGAGGGGGCATGAAAGGTCCTTAGTTGGTAGGATTAGGGAAAACCCTAAGGCTTTCTATAGGTATGTCAGGAATAAAAGAATGACTAGGGTAGGAATAGGTCCAGTCAAGGATAGTAGTGGGAAGTTGCGTGTGGAGGCTGAAGAGATTGGGGAGACACTGAATGAATACTTTTCGTCAGTATTCACTCAGGAACAGAACATTGTTGCTGACGTGAATACTGAGTCACAATTAAGTAGAATGGATGGCTTTGAGGTACGTAGGGAAGAGGTGTTGGAAATTCTGGAAAGGGTGAAAATAGATAAGTCCCGTGGGCCTAATGGCATTTATCCCAGGATTCTCTGGGAAGCAAGGGAGGAGATTGCAGAGCCATTGGCCTTGATTTTTATGTCCTCGTTGTCTACAGGAGTAGTGCCAGAAGACTGGAGGCTAGCAAATGTGGTTCCCTTGTTCAAGAAGGGAAGTAGCGATAACCCAAGTAACTATCGGCCAGTGAGTCTCACTTCTGTTGTGGGCAAAGTCTTAGAAAGAATTGTAAGGGATAGGATTTATGAACATCTGGATAGGAATAATGTGATCAAGGATAGTCAGCATGGTTTTGTGAAGGGCAGGTCGTGCCTCACAAACCTTATTGAATTCTTTGAGAAGGTGACTAAGGAGGTGGAAGAGGGGAAAGCGGTAGATGTGGTGAATATGGATTTTAGTAAGGCGTTTGATAAGGTTCCCCATGGTAGGCTACTGCAAAAAATACGGAGGTATGGCATTGAGGGTGAGTTGGAGGTTTGGATTAGGAATTGGCTGGCTGGAAGAAGACAGAGGGTAGTAGTTGATGGTAAAGGTTCATCTTGGAGTGCCGTTACTAGCGGTGTTCCGCAAGGATCTGTTTTGGGACCATTGCTGTTTGTAATTTTTATAAATGACCTGGAGGAGGGGCTAGAATGTTGGGTGAGCAAGTTTGCGGATGATACGAAAGTCGGTGGAGTTATTGACAGTGAGGAAGGATGTGGCAGGTTACAGCGGGATATAGATAATCGCAGAGCTGGGCAGAAAGGTGGCAAATATGAGTTCAATGTAGTTATGTGTGAGGTGATTTACTTTGGTAAGAGTAACAAAAAGATGGGGTACTGGGCTAATGGTCGGATACTTGGTAGCGTGGATGAGCAGAGGGATCTTGGTGTCCATGTACACAGATCTTTGAATGTTGCCACCCAGGTAAATAGTGCGGTGAAGACGGCATATGACGTACTGGCTTTTATTGGTAGAGGAATTGAGTTCCGGAGTCTTGACGTCATGTTGCAGTTGTATAAGACTCTGGTGCGGCCGCATCTGGAGTATTGTGTGCAGTTTTGGTCGCCATACTATAGGAAGGATGTGGAGGCACTGGAACGGGTGCAGAGGATGTTTACCAGGATGTTACCTGGTATGGTAGGAAGATCGTATGAGGAAAGACTGAGGCACTTGGGGTTGTTTTCATTGGGGAAAAGAAGGTTTAGGGGTGACTTGATAGAGGTGTACAAGATGATTAGGGGTTTAGATAGGGTTGACAGTGAGAACCGTTTTCCACGTATGGAGTCAGCTATTACGAGGGGGCATAACTTTAAATTAAGGTGTGGTAGGTATAGGACAGATGTTAGGAGTAGGTTCTTTACTCAGCGAGTCGTGAGTTCATGGAATGCCCTGCCAGTAGCAGTGGTGGACTCTCCCTCTTTATGGGCATTTAAGCGGGCATTGGATAGGCATATGGAGGATAGTGGGCTAGTGTAGGTTAGGCGGGCTTGGTTCGGCGCAACATCGAGGGCCAAAGGGCCTGTACTGCGCTGTATTCTTCTATGTTCTATGTTCTATGAAACTACTGGAGAAAATAGGGAAGGAGAAAATTGAACTCCAATCAGAGTGGCAAGGCTTGGTCAGGGATAATCATCATAACTTTATCAGAGGAGAAAGTGAGGTCTGCAGATGCTGGAGATCAGAGCTGGAAATGTGTTGCTGGAAAAGCGCAGCAGGTCAGGCAGCATCCACGGAACAGGAGAATCGACGTTTCGGGCATAAGCCGTTCTTCCATTCCTGAAGAAGGGCTTATGCCCGAAATGTCGATTCTCCTATAACTTATCAGAGGATCGTCACAACTAACGAATTTGAATTAGGTTTGAGGAGGTCGCTTATTTAGATTTGCAGCAAGGACATTGAAAGAGCTCCACATGGGAGAGTGAAGAATAAAGTAAAATCTCATGGAATCAAGGATAACTTGACAAGTTGCAACGAAAATGGCAGGAGATGGAGGATTGTGGGAGAAGGCTGTCTGTGTAACTGGAGACCAGTGTCCGCTGGGTGTACCACAGACATCAGTGCTGCGTCCCTTATTAGTTGTGGTATTCATAAATGGTGCAGATGTGAATGGAGGAGGGTGGGTAGAGGGGCTGGGGGTTGTGATAAGTAAGTTTGTGTTTTACTAGTTGGTGGACATTGAGGAAGAAGGTCTTATGTTACAGATAGATACAGATAGATTGGTCAGGTGAGCAGATCAATGGCAGATGGAATGTAACCCTGATAAATATGTGGTGATGCACTTCGGAAGAAGGAAGCAGACAGGGGAGTACTGAATGAATGGCAGCACACTAGGAAGCTCAGAGCTTGCTTCTCCACGCATCCGTGAATATGACTGAATAGGGTAATAGATTAGTTAAGAAGTGGACATTGAGTGTAGCATTTATTAATTGGGGCGTAGATTATAAGAGCTGTACGGGGCTTTGGTTAAGCCAATATGGGAGTACACTCCGTAATTTTGGGAGCCACATTACAGGAAGGACGTGATTGTACTGGAGAGGGTGCAAAGGAGATTCACTAGGATGTTCCCTGGGGTGGAGCATATCAGCTATGGAGAGAGGCTGGATAAGCTCGGGTTGTTTCCTTTGGAGCAGAGAAGGCTGAGGAGGATGTGGTTCAGAAGGGAAAGATTAAGAGGAGCATGGAGAGGGAAGATAGACAGCAGCTGTTCATTTTAGTCAGAGGGTCAAGAACAAGGGAACACACTTTTAAAGTGTAGGCTTTGAGGTTTAGAGAGTATTTGATGATAGTTTTTTTTTTCACCCAGAGGGTGTTGGGGTCTGGGATGTACTTCCTGAGAAGGTAATTATCATGGGTAAGCTCACAACCATTAAAAAGTACTTGGATGAGCAATTGGAAGTGTCATATGGGCCTGGTGCAGGAGAGTGGGACTAATATAGATCGTGCTGTATTTCTGTTGGCATAGAATCTATGCTCCTGTGAGTGCATAGTGTGGATGGTCAATCATTGAGCAGCTTAAAGCACGAATTGATGGGTTTCTGAAGAGTATTTTCACAAGGGTTATAAGAGTGAACTGTAATAGCTTGTCAAATTATGTCAATATGAGAAATATGAGAAAACACGCGAAACTTCCTTGCAGTTCGAGACCAAAGAATAGAGAATGGGGAACAAGGAAATGGCAGAACTATGAAGCCACTACTTCAGTTCTGTCGTCACAGAACTTTCTAACAATACTAGGAAAATCAAGTCTGGTGTGGGAAAATGATAGAGTGCTTGGAACATAGAACATAGTAAGTAAATGGTTGAGGAGAAATTATTGGGAATGGACATAATGTTCATAGATAATACTAAAATAGATATATGAAATGGGATTTATGTTTGAGAAACAGACTGAGAGACAAATGAAAGAGAAGCAATGGATGTAAAACATTTGGATTTTTAGAAAAAAATTGGTAAAGCTCCAAGCCCAGTTTGCAAAATCAAATCTTAGTGTATTGGGGAGAATATGTGGCCCTGTTTCTGGAATGGGACAGCTGGTAGGAAACAGTGACTAGAAATAAACATACTCGTGCAACAGACTGACCTTGTCTGTAAGATATGATTCTGTGAGGATGACTATGTCCCAGACACCCCATCACCTTCCCCAGATACCTCCTGTCTCATCAGCAGGACGGACACAGCAGATGTGGTGGCGCAGTGGGATATAGTTGGAAGGGAATTGCTCTGGGAGTCCTCAACAGTGACTCAGAATCCCATTAAGTCTCATGGCGTTAGTTTGCACATTGGAAATGAAACCTCCTGATGATTACCATGTACCAGTCTCTCAACTGATGGATCAGTACTCCTTCAGGCTGAACAACACTTAGAGGAATCAATGAGGGTAGCAAGGTCGCAAGATGTACTCTGGGTGAAGGATTTCAATGTCCAACTCCAAGAGTAGCTCAGCCGCAAGATTACTGATCGAGCTGGTCGGGTTCTAAACGACTGCTAGACTGGGTCTGCAACAGATGGTGAATGAACCAACAAGAGGGAAAAACCATACTTGACCTCATCCTTAATAATCTGCCAGTTGCAGAAGTAACTGCCCATGGTAATATCAGTAAGAGTGACCACTGCATAGTCATTGTGGAAACAAAGTCACACCTGCACATTGAGAATAACCTCCACCATTTTGGGTGGCGCTATCACGGTGCTAAATAGGACAGACGTCGAACAGATCTAGCAGCTGAAGTCTGGGTGTCCATAAGGTGTTGTGGGTCATCAATAACAGCAGAATTGTACTCTGACACGACCTCATGGCCTGGTATGTCCCCCTCCCAACAATTGCCATCAAGCCAGAGGATCAACCTTGGTTCAATGGAGTGTACAGAATGGCAGGAGCAGCACCAGGTATACCTGAAAATGAGGTGCCAGCCTGGTGAAGCCACCAAACAGGACAACGTGTGTGCCAAACAGCATAAGCAGTAAGTGATAGACAGACTAAGTGATCCCACAAGTAAAGGATCGGATCGAAGCTCTGCAGACCTTCCACACCTCGTCGAGAAACATTGGGGACAATTAAACAATTCACTGGAGGAAGAGATTCCACAAATAATCCCATCCTTAATGATGAAAGAGCCCAGCACTTCAGTGTATAAGATAAGGCTGATGCATTCGCAACAATCTACAGTCAGAAGTGCTGAGTGGATGATTCATCTCAGTCCCCTCCAGTGGTCCGCAGCGATTCAATTACCAGTTATCAACCAATTCGATTAAGTCCACGTGATATCCAGAAACAGTTGGAGACACTGGATACTCCAAAGGGGACACATGCTGACAACATTCTGGCAATAGTACTGAAAACTTGTGCACCAAACGTTGTCACTGCCCGAGCCAAGCTGTTCCAATACAGTTACAACAACCAACATTTACCGGATTACATGGAAAATTATCAAGTATTTCCTATACATAAAAATCAGAACACATGTAATCCAGCCAATTACCACCCCATCAATGTACTCTCGATCGTCAGTAAAGTGATGGTAGGTATCAGTGCTTTCAAGTAGCATCTGTTCAGCAATACCCTGGTCAATGATGCTCAGTTTGGGCTCCACCAGGGCCACTCAGCTCCTGACCTCATTACCTTGGTTCAAACATGGATAAAAGAGCTGAAAACAGAGGTAGGGTAAGAGTGACAGCCCTTTAAAACAAGGCTGCCTTCGACCAACTGTGGTATCAAGGGGCATAAACAAAACTGGAATCAATGGGCATCAGGGGCAAACTTCCCGCTGGTTAGAATCATACCTGATACGTAGGAAGATGGTCATGATTGATAAAGGTCAGGCAACTCAGCTCCAGGACTAGTATGCAGGATTCCCTCAGGCAGTGTACTAGGTCCAGACATCTTCAGAGCTGCTTCATTCATGACCTTCCCTCTATTATAATGTTAGAAGTGGGGATGTTCGCCAATGATTGCACAATGTTCAGCAACATTTGTGGCTCCTCAGATAGTGAAGCAATTCACGTCCAAATGCGACAAGATCTGGACAGTATCCAGGTTGACAAGTGGCAAGTAATTTTCACGCAACACAAATGCCAGACCGTGACCATCACAACTAAAATACAATCGAACCACTGCCTCTTGGCATTCAATTGTGGTACCAACACTGAATCCCCCAGTATCAAAATGCTGGGGGGTAAACATTGCAGAGAAACTCACTGGACTCGCCACATAATCACGGTAACTACAAGAGCAGGTCAGAAACTAGGAATACTGCGGCCAGTAACTCACCTCCTGACTTCCAAAAGCCTGTCCATTATCCACAATGCATAAGTCAGAAGTGTGATCGAATATTCCCCATTTGCCGAGATGAGTGCAGCACCAATACGCTCAAGAGGCTTGATATCATCCAGGACAAAGCAGCCAGTTTGACTGTCACTTCATCCAACATGTTACACAATCAACGTTCAGCAGCAGCAGTGTGCACTATCGACAAGCTGCATTGAAAAGTTACACCAAAGATTCTCAGGCACCATTTTCCCAATTCACGACTGCAGTGGTTCAACAAGGTAGCTCAGCACCACCTTCTCAATGGCAACTAGGGGCAGGCAATAAATGCTGGTGACACCCAGATCTATCAAATATATAAATTGAAAATAAAACACTTTTTTAAACAGAGGATGGTTGCTGAGGTATCGCAGGGTAAAGTGCTTGGGTCCCAGCTGTTCACAATACCAATCAAACATTCCCGTTGAGGGAGTTAAATACAATATATCCCAGCCTGCTGACAGTTCTGAAGGACGTGGGATTGTAAATGTGTGAAGAGGTTGTAAAAAGTCTCCAAGGTGACTGGCACAAGTGGGATGAATGGGCACATATGTGGCGGATGGAGAGCAAACTGAGTAGAGGTGAAGCTGTGTCCTTTGGTGGGAACAATACTTTGGCAGCTTACCAATTGAAAAGGAATATGTTGAAACTTATTGATCTACAAAGGGAATTGTGCTCCCTTTTGTTGTTTCCTTCTGTGCAGCCCTCCGAGGTCCATGCAGGGCAGGAAGTTCTGAATCCAGCAGTCAATACTGGAAATGGCATTGGCACACTGAGCAGTATACACAGATCCACCACATGGGTAGCTGTAAAATTGAAAAGGATCCGGTCTCCCTGTACACCAGTCAGTGAAAGTAATATTGCAGGAAAATAAAGCAGGTCAGAACATAAATGGTGTGTTGACCTTCATTTCAAGCGGATTTGAGTCCAGGAGTAAGTCTGTCTTACTGCAGCTGTACAGGACCTCGGCGAGACCCCCTCTCGAACACGGTGCAATATTGTTTACTGTTTTGGTCTCCTTACCTAATAAAGGACAAACCTGACATTGAGGGAGTGCAGCGAAGGATAACCAGACTGATCACTGGGATGACAGGCTTGTTGTGGCAGCAGAGTTTGGGGCGACTGGGTCTTTATTTCATGGGGTTTTGGAAAATATGTGGAGACCTCAGTGAAATATCTAAAACTCTGACAGGGTGAGACAGATTGGAAGCAGGGATGATAATTCCCCTGGCTGGGACGCCTAAATCAAGGGGCCACAGCATTAGGAACAGGCAGGTCACACTGCATTGAGGTTAGAATAAATGTCTGCACGCAGAGACTGGGGAACCTTGGGAATTCTCTCCCACATAAGCCTTCATCAATCTTCTTTGTCACCTCTTCAGAAAACTCAATCAAATTAATGAGACATGATTTCCCATGCAGAAAGCCATGTTGACAACTCCGATTAGCCCTTGCCTTCCCAAATGTATGTAAATCCTATCCCTGAGAATCCTGTTACTCCAACCATGATGGAAAGATGAATGGCAAACGGTTTGGATATTGCAAATAAAAAATCGATATTTCCCTTTCTAAAAACACTGGCGCGCGCGCACACACACACACACACACACACACACACACACACACACACACACACACACACACACACACACACACACACACACACACACAAACGAGCGCACACACACAGAAAAACATGCGCACACAAACACACACACGCACCCGATAAACAAAATCTCTGCACTTTCACGTTGAAAGAACTTTGCTCAGGCATTAGTGTAATTCATGACAAAGGTAAAAACTGAGAATTTCCCAAAATGTTATTCTGCTTCTGAAGACATTCTACTCACACAAGCTGCTAACAATGGGCTTTCATCCTGGAACTGCTGGATTTGGTTGAATTCCCTTTGCATTAGACAGTGAGGAGATTTCAATGAATTCTCGTCAGGGATCGCCCAAAAGGTAATACAGTGGCTCAGTGGCTAGCACTGCTGTTTCACAGCACCAGGGACTTGCATTCGATTCCAGCCTTGGGCGATAAGCTGTGTGGAGTTTGCACATTCTCCCCTGTCTGCGTGAGCTTCAATGGGTGCTCCGGTTTCCTCCCACAGTCCAAGTCTGTCCAGGTTAGGTGGAGTGGTCACGGTAAATTGCCAACGGTATTCAGGGATTCTTAGGTTAGTTACATTAGTAGGGGAACGGGTCTGGGTCTGGGAAGGTTACTCTTTGGACGGTTGGTATGTGCATGTTGTGCCGAAGGGCCTATTGCACACTGCAGGAATTCTATAAAAACAAGAATGGTAACGATAACTGTAGAGGTTTTTTTTTTAGGTTACGCACATTGCTGTGATGAGGAGCAATGAAGGAGAGAAAGTGCAATAGGCATTTTCTTCTCAGGCAGATTACATTTTCTCCCACTCTGAGTTGAATCACACATTAATGTCATCCTCTCCCAAACTGGATCATGTCAGATTTTCTTGTACATTATCCAAACTATGTCTCCATCACATTCCCTGCTCCACTTAGGTGCATCTTTGCTGCTGTCATACAGAGAGACATACAACTTAGCAGAAAATGGTCTCGGTCGATTTGAAGATATGTTTATATGTCCCTTCGTCATTAAGAAAACAAAATGTTTAATGTATTCAGAATACCTGGGTTAAAATTAATCCAGGATTTTAAACAGATACAGAAATTGCTGGAAAAGCTCGGCAGGTCTGTCAGCATCCAAATGCCGTTTACATGTTGTAGTTGTACCAGCCTCCACCACTTCCTCTGGCAGCTCATTCCATGTGCACACCACCCTCTGTGTGTAAAGGTGGCCCTAAGACCTCACCAAAACCTTTCCCCTCTCACTTAAAACCAATGCCCTCTAGTTTTGGACGCCACTAACCTGGGGGGAAATCCTGACTACTCACCCTATCCATGACCATTGTGATTTTATAAACCTCTACTGCTGCGAAATGTGACTCCAATCAACACGATTAGCTGTGTTTTCAGTCATTACGGGCCTAAATTCTGAAATTCAATAGTGACACCTCTTCCTTCTCCATCAAGTCACAATTTTAAATCCATTTTAATCAGATTGTTCTGAGGTATCATGAGACACTTCTGTGGGATTTACACCGAGACCTTTGTGCCCGGAGGTATGTTTGCTCATCAGCCTGTTCTGACATGCTGTGACATACCTCTGCAACAGGCAGGACTTGCATCCAGACGTTCTACTCCAGAGCTCGGAACGCTACTATACAAGTTCAGGAATTGGAATCAAATCCTTAGCTCTGGTTCAGAGGCAGGTACACTACCCACTACACTACCATACCCAGATTTTGGGTCATATTTAAAGTGCCAGCTTTCAGCTCGGTGTGGATTTGTTATAATCAGTTTACCATTACTGAACTACACAAAACACTTTGCATTGTTAAACAAGTGCAAGATATTTGTCTCAACTGTAGCATGTTGAGTGCACGTGCTGTGCCATCAAAATTAACTATGAACATAGTGAGTTTTGAAAAGATTTGTAGCTTAGGTTGAGGATTTGGATGTAGGTTTGCTCGCTGAGCTAAAAGGTCCATTTCCAGACGTTTCATTAATTTACTAGGTAACATCTTCAGTGGACTTTATGCATAGCAATGCTGAAACTTTCTGCTTTCTATTTATATATCTGGGTTTCTTTGAGTTGGCGATGTCATTTCCTTTGATGATATTATTTCCTGTGGTGAAGTCACTTAATGTTCCTTTTCTCAGCAAGTGGTAGATGGGGTCTAACTCGATGTGTATGTTAATAGAGTTCTGGTTGAAATGCCATGGTTCTAGGAATTCTCATACATGTCTTAGTTTGGATTGTCCTTGGATGAATGTATTTTCCCAGTCGAAGAATTGTTTCCTTCTTAATCTTTATGTGAGGATACTAGTGAGAAACGGTCATGTCCTTTTGTGGCTATTTGGTGCTCATCTATCCTAGCTTTCTGCCTGTTTGTCCAATGTATTGACTGTTACAGTACTTGCACGGTAATTTGTAAATGACATTAGTTTTGCTCATTGTCTGTATAGGGTCGTTCAAGTTCATTAGCTGCTGTTTCAGTGTGTTCGTGGGTTTGTGGGCTACAATGATGCCAAGGGGTCTGAGTAGTCTGGCAGTCATTTCTGAGATGTCTTTGATGTAGGGGAGAGTGGCTAGGATTTCTGAACGTGTTTTGTCTGCTTGTTTGGGTTTGTTGCTGAGAAAATGGAGGACTGTGTTCATTGAGTACCCATTCTTTTTTAATACACTGTATAGGTGATTTTCCTCTGCTCTGTGTAGTACCTTTGTGCTGCAGTGTGTGTTGACTCGTTGAAATAATGTTCTGATGCAACTTCTTTTGTGGGTGTTGCGATGATTTATTCTGTAGTTCAATATTTGGTCCGTATGTGTTGTTTTTCTGTAGACACTGGTTTGAAGTTCCCCATTGGCTGTTTGCTCTACTGTGACATCTAGGAATGGCAGTTTGTTGTTGTTTTCCTCCTCTTTAGTGAATGTTATGCCAGTAAGGGTTTTATTGATGGTCTTGCATGTTTCTTCTAACTTGTTTCGTTCAGTGATGACAAAGATGTCATCCACATAGCGGTCCCAGAGTTTGGGTTGGATGGTTGGCAGAGCTGTTTGCTCAAGTCTCTTCATTACTACCTCTACTAAGAACCCTGATATCGGAGATCCCATGGGTGTTCCATTGGTTTGTCTGTAAGTTTGTTGTTGAAGGTCAAGTGGGTGCTAAGGCATAGATCAACTATCTCGATGATATTCTCCTTGTTGATGAATTTAGTGGCGTTTGGTGTCTGTGTCTTTGAGGCTTCTAATATTGTAGTCAGCGTTTCCTTGGCCAGGTTAGTGTTCATTGAGGTAAACAGGGTTATTACATCAACGGAAACCATAATTTCTTCCTCTTCTATCTTAGTGTCTTTAATGGTGCTCAGGAATTCTTGGGTGGAGTGGATGGAGCGGTGTTAGCCTTCTACTAAGTGTCTTAGGTTTTGGTGAAGCTCCTTGGCCAGTCTGTAAGTTGATCTTCCAGGTAGTGAGACTATAGGTCTGAGGGGGGCGCCTCGTTTGTGAATTTTGGGTAATCTGTAGAAGTGTGGTGTGTTGGATCCATCTTCCACTAAAGATGTTACCTCGTAAGGCAATGAGACGTCTGGAAATAAACCTTTCAGCTCAGCGAGCAAACCGACATCTATAACTGTGAACATCTTTAATTGCTGTTATCTGTAGTCTACAATATTAGGGACAGAAATCCTGCAGACACACTCTGCCCAATGAAGGGTCTCAAATAGACATTTATTACTCAACACCAGAGATGAAGGAAGAGTTTAATTTATGACCACAAAAAAACAATTAGTACTACCTAACTCTAACATGCAACTGCCCTCTTCCTAAAACCATGAAATTATACCAAGCCGCTGATTACTGTCCAGCCTCTCCTCCCCAATGACTGTGTCTGCAATCTGTCCCTCCTTCCCCTAACCACACAAGGCAAACCAAGCTCAGGGTCTTTGTGAAAATCAAGGCCGGAGTGTGCAGGCCTCCTGGAGAGGAAAGGGCATTTTAAAATTAAATGGGGAAGGTGAGGAGGTGGTAATATCACACACTGAGTTGAGGGGTGGCAGATGGAGATTAGTTTGGATTAATGCGAGGCATTGGATTTGCTAAATCAAACAAGAGAAGTACCTCTACATTTACTTTGGCAAGGTTGTCGGACAGAGACATAACTGTCAGGTATTATTCTTTAAAATTTGCATCTCAGTCAGTTAGTGTGGTTAAGAAGTTGTTTAGCACACTTGTCTTCATTGGTCAGACCTTTGATTATAGGAATTGGAACGTTATGTTGAGGCTGTACAGGACATTGGTGAGACCCCTTCTGGAATACTGTGTCCAGTCTGGTCACACTGCCCGGTCATTCCATAGGCACACCACCCTCTGGGTGAAAAAGCTGCCCCTTAGGTCACTTTTAAATGTTCCCCTCTCACCTTAAGCCTATGTCCTCTAGTTTTGGACTCCCCATACCCTTAGAAAATACCTTGACTATTCACTTTGATATTATTGACTTTGATATTATTAAGCTGGAGAGGGTTCAGAAGTGATTAACCTGGATGTTGCTGGGAGAGGAGGGATTGAGCGATAAAAGAGGCTGGGTAGGCTGGGACCTTTTTCACTGGAGCGTATATGATTAAGGAGTAACTTTACACAGGTTTATAAAGTAATGAGGGGTACAGAGAAGCTGAAGGGCTGGTGTCTTTTCCCTAGAGTTTGGGATTCAAAACTGAGGGATATTTTAAGGTGCGAAGTAAAAAATTTACAAAAGTAATGAGAGGTAATTATTTTGGACAGAATCTGGCTTGTGTGTGGAATGAACTTCCAAAGGAAGAGGTGAAAGCAGGGACAGTTACAACGTTTAAAGGACATTTAGATCAGTACATGGATAAGACATCAGTTTGGATGGTGCTGTGAGCAGCTGCCCTCTCCCTCTTCCTCTTTGAACGGATCCCTGTTGGTTTGCACCCTCTGCCAATGCCTGTGCAGTGGCGTGGGTAGGCCAGCAGAGGGTGGCATTGCATCACTTTAAGCACCACAGAGACAGCCAGACCTGCCCCACACAGACACACACAGATACACACACATAGGAATTGTTAGGACACGGCGTGAAGCTCATCTGGTAACTTAAATGAAAAATAAAGAATTGCTCAATTCACCTCGTAAACTGTTAAAATATGAGTGACAGATCTGCCAAATTCCACTGTTTAAATAAAAACATCATTTTTTTTTCACTCTGAAAGTGAACATTTTACATCAACTATTCACAACTCTGGGACCCCCTTTCTCTTACCTGCTTATTACTGACTCTAGGTCTATACTGTTTCTGGGTCTGCCATCCTCTCATATCTCAGGTGCTTGAAAGCTGTCAATGCAGAACAGCATTCACCCTCTCTTAAAGGTACAGTACACACATTCACCTTCATCACATTATACCGTGATGAATATCAGGCGACTGACTGTGTGGAGTTTGCACATTCTCCTCGTGTCTGCGTGGGTTTCCTCCGGGTGCTCCGGTTTCCTCCCACAGTCCAAAAATGTGCAGGTCAGGTGAATTGGCCATGCTAAATTGCCCGTAGTGTTAGGTGCAGGGGTAAATATAAGGGAATGGGTCTGGGTGGGTTGCGCTTCGGCGGGTCGGTGTGGAGTCGTTGGGCCGAAGGGCCTGTTTCCACACTGTAAGTAATCTAATCTAATCTAATCTAATATAGGTAAATGGAGCCTATCCAGATTTCTCTTGCTCTGTGGTTTGTCAATATTTTATCTACCCTGTCTCGTATGTGTCAGGACTTTCGTTGCTCCATTGACAGCTTGTCATTATTCAACTCTGTCCGTGGGTATATATCAGTATTTCACTTGCTCACACTCGTGTGTGTGTGGCAGGATTTCAGTTGTTTCATGGGGACTGTGACACTATGACAATCTCAATGTTTGTGGATGGCACCGAACCTGGAAGAACTCTGAAGTCTATGGAGGACAGTGTGAAACTCTAACAGTACAATCACTCGTTGGTTAGTGTTCAGGTTTAGAGCAGATGGGGATCAGTGCAAGCAGTGTTAGGTGATGCACTTTAGTAGGAAAGACAATGAAAAACAGTTTAAAACAGAAAACAACAGTTTAAACCATTATAAAGGGACTGCAGGAACAGAGAGCGCTTGGTGTATATGAGCACAGATTGATGAAGATGTCAGGACAAGTGGGGAGAGCAGTTACTATCACAGATTAGTTTCAGTATCTGAGCTGTTTACAGGAGGAGGTGGAGGAGGGAGTCTCGGTGCTCCCTTCCTGGGAGGTGGTGGAGATGATGTGTTGTGAGCCCACCCGCTTGCTCACTGAGACCATGGGGATTCCATTTGTATCAGCTCGATACAAAAGGGAGATGGCATCAGGGTCACGGCTTCTAAGAAGTGTCAGGGGAACGGAACTGCCAATTGGTTTAAAGTGAGAATTTCCCTTCTCTGAACATTGCTCCTTACTCAGTCGGTGGGACGTGAATATTTCAGAATCTCCACACGAGGTATCACAGTCCTCTCTGGCTCGTACCAGGGTCCTCCCCAAAAGGCGGGGGGAGGGGGGAGGGAACGGATATCGGGCACTCCAGCAACCAGCTTGTCGCTTTCTGTCCTATTCCAGGTTGTTTCTCCTGGAATAGGACAGAAAGGGAGAGTGGGAGGGAGTGTTAGTGTTAGTGTAGGTGGGGAGGGGGCACATGGTGCGGTGTCCGGAGTGAGTCAGTCCACAGTGTTGTATCCATGCAGTGTTATATATGTAGCGGATAAAGTGGAGGGAAACGAGAGAGAGAGAGGGGGGGAGGGATGGAGGAAGGAGCTGCATGCAGCAGTGAGAGTGTTGGAACATGAGCCTTGTTCGGGGGTCGGTGCTACAACAGATTTACAGTGAAGGTTAGGGAGCAGAGAGAATACGGTGATATTTATCCTGACAGAACGGGGAAGGTTATTGATGCTTGTCCTGTATTGCTGGGCATTTCTTCCGATGGCAGATACTTCACTGAGCTGGGTGAGGAGCTCAGACCATGCTCGGTGTGTCTGGCAATGTGGGCCCCTCTGGGAAGAGAATGGTCCCCCACAGTACTAGCCCATCCACCCAGACCTCCGTGCCCCTGTCGACAAACCGTGGTGTAATTGTTCCTTAGCTGCCATGCTCGGGGTAAACTGTGCAGGGCAGCTCCAAACTGACAAATCTAAATCGTGTGCCCATTGGTCTTTTAAAGATGACACTCGTGCCAGGGATAACGGAATATTCAGGGACACCCGGGCGATGGTGAGTACCTCCAGCCATGATGTGTGGGAGAATCGGGCTGGTATTGAATAAGAGCGACACCATGGGCTGGGGGGGTAGTTAATGAGGTGAGTTCGACGAGATAGCACCACGAAACTAGCTCAGCCTCGTGCAGATAATCCCTCTGTCGCACTCAATGAAAATGCACTGAGAAGAAATATTGTCAGAATCTGCCCAATGAGTCATAGATTCTGTCGAAACCAATTTCATTTACAAAGCTGCAGAACAAATGCTCATCTGACCTCACACCAATCTTCCTGGGAAGACTGGCTCATGTTACAGGATGCTATCGAAGTGTCGACATTTCAGCATTCTGAAACCTGGGAACACATCCTTCCATGACACTGTCTCTCAGTCTCCCCCTCTCTGTCTATTTCCCAAACGCCTACCATGTGGTGCTATTTAAGCTGATTACTCCGCCATCTCTCTCTGGCAGTGATGTTCACACCCACAGCACCCCCTTGTCATGGCACAATGGAGATATGGAGCTGTAAATGGGTGGGAACTGCACATCCTGTCACTTCCAGCATGGGCTGCAAGTTTCCCCACGCTGGGCAGGGATCTAACACAGTGTTACTGAGCAATGCACTGGCGTGGTGTACACAGCTCTACATGTTTGGAGGGTAGCTCCTCCTGGTGTACAGATCAATGCACTGGAGTGGTGTACGCAGTCCCACATGCTGAGAGGCTGCTTGTGTGAGTTTCCTCCCACGGTCTGAAGGTGTGCAGGTTACTGGGATCAGCCATGGGAAATGAAGGGGAACGGCATAGGTATGGAGTGTGGGTCTGCTAGGATGTGCTTCAGAGGGATGGTGTCGACTGGAAGGGCCGAATGGCCTGCTTCTTGACACGGTCGGCATTCTCGGATTAAGGGTCAGCTATGTTGTTCTGGCCCAGGAGTCACAAGTAAGCAGGATTGGGTAAAGATGGCAGCATCCTCTGCGCAAGGGACGTGCATGAATGGGATTGCAGGAAATTAAAGTCATGTTCTCTGTTCCTGAGGTCAGGCTTCCATTCCAGGTTTTGTTCGTCGAACTTTAACATTACCAATTCGGTGTGTGAGTCCCCAAGGATGACCACAACACCACAACACCACCTTCTCCAGGTTGCAGTTTTTATTGAGAACAAGAAGCTGATTCTGAGCTGATGCGAGCAAAAGCAGATGCTACTGTCAATATCAAAATCATGGATCCAAACAGGAAGATGAAATTTCGAACCTTGCCATCCCAAACCTGAAGACTCCAGACGCTTTCGATGCGCCAATCGGCTGTCTCAGCAACATGTACAGTTTATGATCATAATATTATAAATGGGGGCAAGTATTCTCTTCCGCCCCGCTTTTGACCAGGAGCTGTCTCAACCTGGGAAATACATGCGCCTCTCTCTCGTCATTCCATCCCAATTCCAATTGGATATTCGTGGCTGCTTCACACAGTTTCCCTGATTCCGGTTCTGGAACTGGGATTATGTGTGATTGCATGCAGCAGTTGCTACTGCCTTGTGTGGGCAAAGTGATGAAGTAGCCGATGTTCAACTATAATGCTATTGAAGCATACGTTTCAACAATATTCTGCACTCTCCCAAGAGTTTGGAGAGTTTCATTCATCCCATTCTCCAATACTCTCATTCGTAGAATCTCCACAGTCTCTGGGGACGCTAAAGTTAAAGATTCGGTTCATTCTGCTTTCCCACATGCCTGTCGCTAAGTCCTGATATTATACAATCTTCCTCTGCTATCATGCTGGTTGCAGTTTGCAAGCGTGGTCTGTGGAATGCTGTAACCGTTCAGTCGATCGTATTCTGCGTTGTGATTGCAGCGACCCCGGCTCGAATCCACATCATGGCGGTCAGTTCTCTAAAAGTTTTACTTTTGGTGAAACACGGTCAGAAATTAATCGTTTTTACAAGATAATATTCTCCGAGGTGATGATCTGTTTTCCATCGAATTTTGTTCTCTGATATTTCATGCATCAGGATTTAAACCCAAAAATTCTCGAAGATGTCTCTCCCTCGCACGCTCCCTAGCTCTCTTTTCCGTCCCTCGTCCCATTTGAATGAGGCATTGCACAATCTAATATACACTTGCACGTTGATACCATCCAGTCTGTGCCATTGCACTCACTGTTGCTGTGTGACCATGCCCCAATCTCTTAATTGGCACCTTCAAATCATTCGGTCCATTTGGATATCGTGGCTGTGAGATCAATTCTCTTTTAGCAGCTTCTACTGACATGGACCAGAGATTATTGGAGCGTGAGGCTCAATAAAATGGCATAGGGAATAACTGGGGAAAAGAGACTCTATTGGAAAAGATCCACCATGAGGCCTTTCTGCGATAGCCTAGTGATACTATCGCTGGATTGTTAACACAGCAAAGCCAGGTAATGTTCTGTGGAGACGGGTTGGATTCCCACCACACCACGACGATGTTAGTATGTGATTGCAATAAATGCCTAGAATTAAGAATACGTTGTCTGAAAAACCCATCTGTTTGACTGACGTCCTTGAGGGAAGGAAACTACCGTCCTTATCTGGTCTGGCGTCCACATGACTCCAAACCGGAAGGCAATAAATGCTGCAGAGCTATCCCCGATGCTGTTACAGAATGGAAATATGTTCATTCAGCTCATTGCTAGAATTGTCCAGGGATGAGTTCGCACTGGGAAAGTTGCAGGAGAAATTCACTCGGATAGTGTCTCGGCAGAAGAGTTTCACTCATGAAGGGAGACAGGACAAACTGGGTTTGTTTGTCACCTTGCAGAGGAGTTTGTGAGGGGGATAGATAAGGTAGACTGAAGAAGCGTTTCCCATCGATGGAAAGAACGATCACAGGGGGCCAGAAATTTAAGGAGAGAGACAGAAAGGTTTAAGTAGATGTGTAGAAACGCGGTATAGGCTGGCGGGTGATCGAATTTGGAACACACTGTCTGTAAGGGTCAGAGAGGCAGCACACCTTATAACCTGAAGGAATATTCAGATGTGAATATGTTCTGCCAATACTTGTAAGGCTATGGGCTAAACGATTCGGGTCGTTAAGCAGTTGCCTTTGACAAATGCAACCACAATGGGCTGAAGTGCCTCCTTTGAAACTGGTGTCCTCGGTAGTATAGTGGTTAGTGTCGCCGTATGTTAGGTGGGAGATAGGAGCTCAATTCCTCGCTGCGGCACTGTAAATGTTTTAAAACTGTCGCTCCATTTCCAAGTGCGGGTTATTAATGCCTGTCCTTCCATTCTCCATGGGACATGTCGCAGGAAGGACAGTGCTATCAGAATCAGCGTAGGGAAGGTCTGCAGCTCCCGGCGAGACAGAGTGTCAGTGAAAGTGCAAACATGTGACTTCCGCAACCTGCACCTTGTGTCTGTATTGGAATATAAACCATTTAATAGAAAGAAGAAGGAAGCTGGGGAAGAAACAGGGTAAACCAATTCAGATGTGAGTGCAGAAACATTTTCAGCAGCATCATGAGGAAAACTGACAAACGGCTCTGAGAAAGAGTTTGCATTTCTGAACTGTTAGTTCACAGAGTTGGTTTTGTTCCACTTAAGACCTTAAGAAATTGAATAATAATTTATAGAAAGACTTGAAATGTTAGAACATACCAGGCGATGAGTCACGTGCTGGAAACTGTGTTTACAACCCAGATGTTTGATGACTGATACTGATACAAAAGGCTGAAGGGCCTCTCACCATGCTCTAAAAAACTCAAAAACTGCCATTTTTCAACTGAACAAAATAGGCAAAAACAAAGTCATCAAGAAAAGTTCCAAGCATTGCATATGGCTTCCTTGGTGCGAAAGTGCTGAAATTCAGCTGTCTCATTGCTATTTCCCAATGTTGATTTCCAGTCAGGAAAAAAAAATGTTGTTCCTTATGAAAATCTTAAATTAAACATGAGTTCCTGACATTACAAAACAGCAAAGGTAGCAGTTCTGTCAGAGTCAGTGAGAATTTCATATCGGAGATGAAATCAAATGCGAAGATACACTGAAATCAGTTGCCTTTGCCTGCTCAGACTCAGTACTACACATATAATCTTTATTGAAACATACAGGTTTTTTTCAAGGATTTAATAAGTTGGATGCAGAAATTTTGGTTCTGTGACCAGAGAGCCTCATATCGAATGACTTGGAGATGCCGGTTTTGGACTGGGGTATGCAAATTTGAAAATCACACAACACCAGATTAGAGTCCAACAGGCTTAATTGGAAGTACTAGCTTTCGGACTGCTGCTCATTCATCAGGCGATTGTGGAGTACACAGTAAGTTTACAGTGTGATGTAACTGAAATTATACATTGAAAAATACCTTGATTGTTTGCTAAGTCTCCGATCTGTTACAATGATCATGTTAGCTTCGCTTCTTTCATATGTAAAGTGCAAAACTTGTTATTTTAAAGTTTCATTCTCAGGTGAAATTCAACAATTGATGTCTGCCCCCGTGTGCTGCTGTCTGTTCCATAAGGTTTAAACTGATTCTAATTTATAAAAATGAGTTAGCAGAGACTTACATGGATTCATGCAGTTTTTGAGCAAAGTAGAATGTAACTCAGCAAATACAAATTCACCACACAAACGTATATGTGTGTGTGTGTGTGCGCGCGTGTGTAGGAGGGACTCTGTTTGTAGATAGGGCAATGGGATCACCTGTACTATAATGTGAACCTAAGGACCAGGCTGAGGCCATTCCCATGGGTACCGAATTTAGCTATCAGTCTCTGTGCGGGCAATTTTAGCTGCTGCCTGTTCCGAAGCCTGCCCTGGAAGATTGTCACCCGAAGGTCCGAGGTAGAATGTCCTGGACCACTGAAGTGCTCTCCAACTGGGAAGGGGCATACCTGTCTGTGATTGATGTGCAGTGCCCATTCCATTGCTGTATCCTCTTCTCGTCTTTACCAATGTACCATGCCTTAAAGCATCCTTGCCTGCAGCATATTTTTTTTTAGATTAGCGTCAGTCTAAACATTATGGCACGGACGAAGCACACAGGGACTAACACTGTCAACATATTATCTGTGATGACACTAATTGGTAAAGTTCAACTGCGAATGTAACTGTTAAAAGAAAGTTTTTCTATTTACATAAGAAAGAAGTGAACCTAACATCGTCATTCTAACAGATGGAAGACTTAACAAACAATCAAGGCATTTTTCAATGTATAATTTCAGTGACAGTAACTGTAATTTTTTGCTCTAAATTCTGTACCTATCCACTGTGTACTCCACAGCCACCTGATGAAGGAGCCGCTCTCCAAAAGCTATTGCTTCCATTAAGCCTTTTGGACAATGACCTGGTATTGTGTGATTTTTAACTTCGTATTAGAATGCGGATCCCAAAATTAAAATAGAGATGAAGAAGCATTTATTCTCTCAAACAGTTCTGTATCAGTGGACTTTCTTGTAGCAGAAGGCTGTTGAGGAATGAGGCTGAGATCGGCAGATCTTCAAACAGCAAAGACATCAAGCGTTATGGAGAAAGGCAAGAAAGTGCAGTTCAATAGCGGAGCAGACTTGATGGTCTGAATGGTGTCTATCTGTTCCTGAAATTGTTGGCCTTAATATGAAACTACAAAACCGACCTGAGAAAAACGTGCCAAATTTTAAAAAAAACGTTGTTCCCCCGGAGCACTGAACCGAGGTGAAATGTACAAAGAACAACACACAAAGGGCAGACAATATTGGGTAATCGATCCGTAGTGATCAGTATACCAAGGTAAACAGGAAAACCGATATTCAGTATCTACATTAAACCTGGATCCACGAGGCATGTAGTTAACTCTCACAAACCACTATTCCCCTTCCGTTTTCCTGACGCCCCCTCCGTTCTTGTTTTAAACTGATTGATCGTCAGGCAATTGCAGATGACATTGCTGATGTGGAACTGAAGCATGTAAAACATAGAACATTACAGCGCAGTACAGGCCCTTCGGCCCTCGATGTTGCGCCGCCCTATCATAATAATCTGAAGTCCATCCCATCTACACTGTTCGATGTACGTCCATATGCCTCTCCAATGACGACTTAAATGCACTTAATCTTGACGAATCTTCTACCGTTGCAGGTAAAGCATTCCATACCCTTACTACTCTCTGAGTAAAGAAACTATCTCTGACATCTGTCTTATATCTATCTCCCCTCACTTTAAAGTTGTGTCCCCTCGTTTTTGCCGTACCCATACATGGAAAAAGGCTCCCCCTGTCCACCCTATCTAACCCTCTGATTATCTTGTATGTCTCCATTAAGTCACCTCTCAATCTCCTTCTCTCTAAAGGGAACAGCCTCAAGGCCCTCTGCCTTTCCTCGTAAGACATTCCTTCCATACCAGGCAACATCCTAGAAAATCTCCTCTGCACCCTTTCCAAAGCTTCAACATCCTTCTTATAATGCGGTGACCAGAACTGTTCACAATACTCCAAATGTGACCGTACCAGAGTTGTGTACAGCTGCAGCATAACCTTCTGATTCCGGAACTCAATCCCTCTATTAATAAAGGCCAAAACACTGTATGCCTTCTTCACAACCCTGTCAATCTGGGTAGAAACTTTCAGGGATTTGTGTGCATGGACACCGAGATCTCTCTGTTCACCTGTACTCCCAAGAATCTTATTAGCCCAGTACTTTGCATTCTGATTACTCCATCCAAAGTGTATCACCTCACATTTGTCCACATTAAACTCCATTTGCCACCTCTCAGCCCGACTCTGCATCCTATCTATGTCTCTCTGCAACCTACTGCATCCTTCGTCACTATCCACAATCTACCGACCGTAGTGTCGTCCGCAAAATTACTAACCCAACCTTCTATGCCCTCATCCAGGTCATTTATAAAAATGACGAATTGCAGTGGACCCAACACCAACCCTTGCGGAACGCCGCTATTAACTGGACACCAAGATGAACATGTTACATCAACTACAACCCTCTGTTTTCTTTCAGCGAGTCCATTACTGATTCAAACTACTATGTCTCCCACAATCCCATTCCTCTGCATTTTGTATAATAGCCTACTGTGGGGAACCTTATCGAACGCCTTGCTGAAATCCATATACACCACATCAACCTGTTTACTCTCATCTACCTGTTTGGTCACTTTGTCAAAATACTAAATAAGATTTGTTAGGCACGACCTACCCTTTACAAAACCGTGCTGACTGTCCCTGATCAGATTATTATTTTCGAGATGATTAGAAATTCTATCTCTTATAACCTTTTCCAATGCTTTACCAACAACTGAAGTGAAACTCACTGGTCTTTAATTACCAGGGTTTTCTCGACTAACCTTCTTGAACAAGGGAACCACATTTGCAATCCTCCCAGTCCTCAGGTACTATTCCTGTCGACAAGAATGATTTCTAGATTAATGCCACAGGCTGGTAATCTCTTCCCTTGCTTCCTAGAGGATCCTAGGATAGATCCCATCCGGCCCAGAGGACTTGTCTATTTTCACACTCTGCAGTATTTCTAATACCTCTTCCTTGTGAACCTCAATCTCTTCTAGTCTAGATGCAAGTATCTCTGCATCTTCCTCGCCAACATTTTCATTTTCTATAGTGAACACTGTCGAAAACTATTTATTTAGTGTTTCCCCATGTCTCCTCTGACTCCACACACAACTTCCCACTATTATTCTTGATTGGCCATAATTTAACTCTCGTCATTCTTTTATTCCTGACATACCTTTGGAAAGTCTTAGGGTTAACCCTGATCCTATCCGCCAACAACTTCTCATGTCTCCTTCTGGCTCTCATGTCTCCTCCTGGCTCTTCTGAGCTCTCTTATTAGGTCATGCAGGGAAACAATTCTGTCTTCTGCACAACACCATTCTGCTTTTAAATATCAGGTTGTATTTTATATTGATTCCTGTAAACGTTAACATTTAACAAACCATGACAGTGAAAGTATTGAATCCTCATCACTATACTACCAGGGAAGACTTCTGTTAACACCACCCTGGACACCATGAGATTTGTCATTCTATACTCTCATCCTTCTGTGCATGGCCTCTCGGCTCTATTTCGGTCTTGTTGGTTGGTTTACAATACTGAGGCTATCCAATCATCTTTGCATTTCAGTTTATAATGTATGAGACCTTCTCTCTGAGCTTGCAATGTGCTTGCTCAGTGGTGAAACACTGGCCTTGTAAACTAGAAAAGTGCTTGAAATAGGCCATTCCTGTTTTTCATTCCAAGAACTTGAGGAAAACCGTTTGGCAGGACAGGAAATAGCGGGCGTGAGCAATGATCAAGTTTGACAGCAAGAACGAGGTGAGGCAGTACAAACTGCAGATTGAAGGGGAAACAATGGGCAAGGAACACTGGGACGGGAGGGGCTGAATGCTTCCTTTCTTTGCTGTAACCAGACACTGGTGTTGAAGTCTAAAATGGGACAATATCAGCCAAATCAGTGAACTCTTACTTTCTGCTTGTTTTCTCCTGAGGATTATGTCACTCTTGGGGAAATGTGTCTGCGTGCTTCAGTCTGTGGGTAAAAATGGGGTTCGGTTTCCCGACTGAATGTGAACACATTTTTCCCATCTCAAACTTTAATCTCATTTATTGTATATTACGAGATTAAAACGTTCCAGAGAAATCAGCTTTCAGGTGAACACGTGAAACGTCAGACCTTATAAGGTTACAGACCAAGTGCTGGGAAATGAGAGGAAGGGACCCATTTCTGTGCTGTAAACACTCAATAATTCAATAATTTTTGACGGGAAACATATCTGCAGTGACATAATTTCAAAAACTGTGTTATGAAGAAACGGTGCAACTGCTTCTGCCCTCATCACTGGTGGTCTAGTGGTTAGTATTCAGCGCTTTATCTGAGTGGCCTGGGTTTAATTACTGTTCAGGAAATCAGGACTTCTTTTTCCTGATGCAGAGAGCGCAGCTCTACCAGGAATTTGTTTCATGCCTTAGATCAGTCAATACCCCAGCTCTTCAAAGAAGGGAATAGTGCCTTCCCTCTCTCTGCACAGTCGGACAGTTAATCCTTCATTCTCCTCTCATTCCACTTCCCAAAGAGTTTCAAAATACTGTAAAAACTGAGTCTCAGCTATTTATTTTCTGTGCTTTTCATACATAAGAGCTGCAGCGATTGAGTGCGTTGCTTTCTGAAAACGAAACGTACCTATGAGCAATGTGTGGGGATATTCCAGGATTGCCTTCTCTGACAGCGCTGGGACATGACTTGTGTTCTCTATGATATGTAAGTGCCAGTGTTTGAGTTGAGTAGACAAAGTTAAAAATTCCACAATATCAGGGCATAGTCCACCAGGTTTATTTGGAAGCACTAGCTTTCAGAGAGCCGCTCCTTCATTAGGTGGGTGTTTTTTCTGCAGAAACTTGGTGTATGTGTCAATATGCGCGGTCTTTTGGAAGATCATCTGGACTTTAACCGACCGTTCGTGGTGTCGATGGTACCCATGACTTTGAGGTGTTGGTGTTGGACTGGGGCGGACAAATTTAAAAATCACACAAAGCCATTTTAGATTCCAACAGTTGACAAACACCTAATGAAGAAGCAGTGCATGGAACACTGGTGCTTCCAGATATGTCTGTTTGGGACATTCTGGTGCTGTGTGATTTTTACTCTGATAGTTCTTGGTAAAGTTTAACTGATTGAAGACAATGAGAGAATGTTTGTTCGTGGAGATGAAAATTTCAAATATTATCCACTTCAGCCTAACAAAAATGATTAGTTTGGATGTGTGATGAATCTCCACAATGTGCTTGCGCCAAGTAAATTCGAACTTTCAACCGCCTGATCCGTAGCCAGCTCTACGAATGGTTGTACCACTGGCCGGATGCATAGCTGAGGTTTTACAATCTGCAGAGCTGTGGTGTTAACAAGGACATGAGCAATAACAGTAACAGTCACAAGGTGAACAAAGAACAAAGATAATCACCATCATTGATTCACTTCAAATTGTCCTCAAAAAAACGACCATTCACAATCCGATTAACAAATCAATGAGGTCACTGCTGATCAAGGGAATTGCAATTTACTTTGCTGCGTTTTCACCATAATTTGAGGTAAACTCCAGCCTAATCATAACATCGCATATTCTCATTACTTTTCAGCTTTAGATTACGTTAATGACCTGTCCGTATTTGCAGGAAACTGAACAACATGAAATGAGTGAAAACGTCCTTCCGATGATGTAATCCAGTGCAGAGTTGGCCAGAAAAGAAAAGACAAAGACATGAAACATCATTCCCATTTCTCTCCGTACCGATGCGTTTTCCTGAATTGGATATTTGCAGGACTTGTCTTTAATATCTAAAGAATTAATTATTTTCCTGGGAAAGTTTCTTCATAAATCAATTAACATCTGAGTTGTTGAAACACATTTTATTTCAGATTAAAATTGTTGAATATCCTTTCCCCCAGCCAAATGTCCCAATCCTCCCTCCTCTTCCATATAAATACCAGCTGCTCCAGGTGAGGTTGGAGCTCCCAACCTGACGTTCCAATGCTCCTTGCTTCTCCATGTCAATAGAAACTGCTCTGTTTGAAGTTGGAGCTCCCAGTCTGATGTCCCAATGCTCCCTGCTCCATATCAATAGCAGCGGTCCAGTTGTGGTTGGATCTACCAGTCTGATGTCCCAATGCTCCCAGCTGATACTTGTCACTAAATGCTGGTCCTTGTGAGGTTGGAGCTCCCAGTCTGATGTCCAAATGCTCCCTCCTCCATGTCAATAGAAGCGGTCCAGTTGAGGTTGGATCTATCAGTCTGATGTCCCAATGCTTCCTGCTGCTACATGTCATTAAAAGCTACTCCAGGTGACAGTGGAGCTCCCAGACGGATCTCGCAAAGCTCCTTGCTCCATGTCAACTGAAGCTGCTTCAAATTAGGTGAGATCTCGCAGCCTGATGTTTCAATGCTCCCTGCTGCTTCATGGCAATAGAGGCTGCTCCAGATGAGGCTGGAGCTCCCAGTCTGATGTCCCAATGCTCCCTGCTGCTCCATGTCAATAGAAGCTTCTCCAGTTGTGGTTGGAACTCTCAGCCTGATGCCTCAATGCTCCCTGCTGCTCCAAGTCAATAAAGGCTGTTCCCAGTGTGGTTGGAACTCCCAAACGGATGTCAAAATGCTCCCTGGTCCATGTCAACAGACGCTGCTCCAGATGAGGTGGGAGCTCCCATACCTGACAGCTCACACACCTCTACATCATCATAGAAATAGTGCCCACTGATCATTTCCACCACTGGAGCCATTGGTGGAATATCCACATTATGTGAATTTAATATTATTTTTAGTCACCACCGAATGATTATTTCCAAAAGACATTCTTTCTTAAATGTTGTTTAGCATGTGCATATTGCAGTCAATCCGAAATCAGATAATGGTGCTAATTGATGTATGCTCAATAAAACTTACGTCCTATTTTTCATGTTGAGTAACTGCTACTTAGCAAGGACAATGTTTGTAATGAAATCACACTTTTATTCCAGGTGAGGGAATGTGGTTTGCATTATTTAAAAGTAACTTGTTCACTGTGTAAAATGATCAAATAGATCTCAATTTCAAAGCAAAGTTGGTTACGTTGTCATCCATCTTGACATGTGGTGTCCTCTTCTTTCAACCACACGGGTATTAGAATGAAAGGTCTGTTAATGACATGCGTACAAAGACACATTAAATCACTTTTCGTGCTTACACTGCATGAATCTGCGGTTATTGATCCACAGTTTAGGTTCAGTCCCTACAGTTAACATGCTGACTTTTCTAGTTGTTCATTGTCCATTGTGATGCATCCGGTGTGTGCATAACGAGAGGGAGCTTGCTTCCCATATCTTGTGTTTATATGTGCCTCATGCCCAGCCTTCATTAATGGCTAGAGCAACGGGCGAGGGAGAGACCAATGTGTATGTCTCTCCGTGCCCATGCACGGCACCATCATCGGCAATTCTCTATTGTGCATTTACAGCCAGTTCCCGGTGCCCCTACACACATGCCCTGCCCCTTTTGAAATATCTCCATTATTTTGTGCTGTCTCTCTGTGCTCTTCTCACCAAGATGATTCAATTCTACTCAACCTGCTCCAGATTTCATCTGACAAAACAGTCATTAACAATCCCACTGCATAAACATGCCCTTCGCATCTCTCGTTATTTGGTTTTCCAGGATCTCTTTCATACGATAAAACGTCACAGCAGCTTGACTTGAAAAATAAAATCGCGTTCCTTTTCATTATCCCAATGCAATCTCCATTTCAATGCAGTTTAGGCAACTGGCTCAAATTATTCTTTGAGATATTATAATAGCGTCGATGCATATAAACTGACCATTGGAGTTCCAATTTCAATAAGACAGCTGTGAGCAGACAAAAATAGCAACATTGGAAACAGCGACGAGAGTGGGATTCGAACCCACGCGTGCAAAGCACAATGGATTAGCAGACCATCGCCTTAACGTCTCTGCCACCTCGTCAGACATGCCAGGGAGCATATGACCTTATTAATAAGTGAATTGCGTAAATTATGCAGAACAGCAGATATTTCTCCCTGGTGTTGGTGAAATGATAAATAGCGCAGTACTGTTCCAAGACTATGGTCTGACCTCTGGGTTGTGGGGTAAGTGCATTCCCATTCGGCTCGCAGTGATCTGAACAAAAATGAAGAAAAGACTATGTAACAAGGTCTGTTGAATTCTGTGAAGATTTGAAGTCAACGGAATGAGGAATACGAGAAAGCAGGAGGTGTTCTTTTAAGAAAGAGTTGGATAGAGCTCATAAGGATAGTGGAATCAAGGGTTATGGGGATACGGCAGGAACAGGATACTGATTGAGGATGATCAGCCATGATCATAATGAATGGTAGTGCTGGCTCGAAGGGCAGCTATAGGTGCTTACTCCTGCACGTATTGTCTATTGTCTATTAAATTGCCTGTGAGGAATTGTTTTCCAGACTGGAGGAGAGTGCACAGTGTTCAATGTCATTAATCGGAACACATTTCTTCTGCTCAGATATTTTTGACACGCACTTGTGTACAGGACAGGCAATTTCAAAATCCTAAATAAGGCTAAACTGACAATTGAATTCCACAATGGAAAAACCTTGAACTGGATCATTTCCTGGGCCGTGCGACACCAAGTCACTGTATGATCACAGCAACACAGTGAGCAAGTGTCAGAAGGAAAATGAGTGCAGTGCCAGAGCGTATGCTGGGAGCAGCAGGTGACACACGGGGAAGTGCATTTCCCACAACAGGAACACTTCCCAAACAGCAGACTGAGGTGGAAGAATTCAGAGGGGCTTTACACTTTGGAATTTGATGGCAGAGACACAATGGAGATATGTCATTGAGTCTGTTAAAGATGAAGATTTTAAGATTTCTACAGATGAAAAACAAAATAAAATGTTCATTAGCTAGTGAAGGCAAATGTTGAAATTGTATATTTCAACAATCTATCCATCTTTGCAATGAGTAGCTCAACACGTTCCTCACTCGGGGTCAGAACCACTGGTGAAGATGATCGTATAATCGCAGTTACTAGCCATGGAACCAGAGAAACTTGGTTTCCCAAACGTTAAGGTACAACCAGGAATGTGAAGGTAAGCATTAATGTGTTGCTCCTGTGCTGCAGGTGACCAGCACACGGTATCTCTGTTCCAGTATAGTGGGCTGTGCTGTGCCGAAGTTTTAAGTTTGAGCCTCACATGGAGCAGCTTCAATAAGTCGTCGTGTTGAGGGGTACGGATAGAAAGTGATATTGAGCAAAGCCAAGTTTATGGGAAAATACCCGTGTTTGTGGATTGAGAAACGACCTTTTCTGTATAACTCCTACATAACTGCAAGTATCTAAAACGTGAAGAGACATGTGTGGAGAGAGAGCCAAAGGTGATTTTTCAGCAGATGGATAACGTTTCCCATGTGCACTGCGTTAAATTCCGGGAAAATAGATGTTGAACTGGTTTCATGTTACACCGTTTGTTACAAATTCACAAAGGTTATCGCAATAATAAAAAAAATCACAAAGGACCGTTTGAATATTGTACTGAATTGAATTTTGGTCCGAGCATATTTTATCTTCAATGGCGTGCTGCAGAGAAGTACAGAGGGTTAACAACACAAAAGGACAGAGTCTTCTTGGTGCATTTCTTGGGTGGAGTTAAGAATGTACGATATACACATAATACCATGTGAATGTGGTCAAATCTTTAAAGTAGGTGTTGCGTCTCCAAGTGACGATTCAATTCCTATGCATTAGGCTATAACTTCTGTCTGCAGTTATTTTAGGACATCAGCTCCATTTGCATAGATTCACCTTGAAAAATACGCCAGACCTTACCAATCCATGAACATTTTATACTCAATCTTAATCAGTTGTACGTGCTCCTGAAATGTCTTTGTGTCTGAAGTCAACCAAATTCGAAATTGTTACGCAACCACACTGACTTTCTCTCAATGGTAAATTCCTCCTTGTATGTTTGTTCGTATATCTTTTAAAACATTGTGAAATCAGCTTCTACGCTTTATTTCTGGAAGTTGTTCACGATTTAACTAACTCTATTGAGTGGAAGAAACTCTCATCCAATCTTTTCTTAATCATTCACTAATGATTTTGAAGTTCTAACTAAAGTTGTTGATTCACTCAAAAGAGGGCATTTCCCCGATTTCGTCATTCAAACCTCGCGTTATGTGAAAATCTTATTTGTTTACTTCAAACTTGCGTGTTTCTGCTCCAGCATTTCCAAATCTCGTGAATAAACTCCTTCATTCTTTCTATCATCCCGTTTGTACCCTTTCTGATATTTTTATGTCTCAGTAAACAACGTCACTTGGCTTTCTAATATCTTGCTATCCAGGAAACAGCGTCTATGCCCTTTCTAACTTCTTTACATGTTTTGGTGGAGAATGAGGGCAAGGATTCCACACAATGCTCCCACTGAGAGTGACCTACAAATTTTACAGTTACACTATGAACTCTTTGCTTTTTAAATATGACGTCTCTGTGCATAAACTCCAATAAGGTAAAGTATTATCTATCCAGTTCATGAACATCGTCTCCACGGAGACGAAAATTATCTGTCACTCCCTTTATTCTTCCACAAAATGTTCGAAAGGTTTGTAAGGCCAACATCTCTAATACACCGTGCCCTGAGTGAGTCTCAGCTATTTCTAAAGGTGACTAAAGTTCAAATACTTCATAGTGTGTCTCCAATCATTCCAGTGCAGACTGGTTCTGGACAGTAAATGCCATCACCAAAGGCCACCGTGGATCTGAAATCAACAGGTTTCACATAGTAATTGTCGTAGCTATTGTATATCGTATGTCCGTTTTGTTGTTCAATTTGTTCATCATTTAATGGGTCCCTGTATTGAATTCTACTGAATGATTATTTTGTGAATGGAGACATTCCCTACTCATTCGAAACACCATGGAACATATGCTTCAAGAGGATAGTCCTGCCATTACTGGGATAAATCAGTGAACATTATGGACGTATCCTCGAAGGCAAGGATTTCCTTCTCCGGTTTAGCGAATCATTACAGCACCGAATCCCATGTGTGCGTTCATTAAACGAAAACAGTTGCAGCAAGATTTTAAAACTAAGATTTTGCAATCTGCTTGCATTAGTTGTCCCAAACATTACATTCCACATTATGGTATGTTTGTGGATGAAAGCACTCTCTGAATCTTGAGCAATTACATTTCAATTTTGTCAAAACATTGTCATTCGCTGTTCTCTGTTTCCCTTTCAGTTTCCCGTTTAATAACCTGGATTTTCTCAGTTTATCTTATGTTTTCAACAATTTCAATCAATCTCGCTCCTGATTACCAATCCGAGAGAATGCCACAATTTTGTCAATTTATATGCAGTGCAGCTGTAGGGTGCGGTGACCAAGTGGAAAGGCATTGGTCACGTGAACCAAATAAAAATAGTGGGGTGGTGGAATCTGGCCGTTCCATCGCAGTCATATTTAAAACATTTAACGTAATCTTTAGCCAAATCATATTGGTAGAAAATAAGAAAACATAAAAGAAAAAAATTGCTGATGTTGAAAATCAAACAAAAACAGGCGTTGCTGGAAAATTTCAGGACGTCTTGCAGCATCTGTGGAGAGATGGAACCAGTGGATGTGAAACGTTAACTGTGATTCATCTGCACAGATGGTGCCTGGACACCTGTGATTTTACAGAAATTTCTGTTTTGTTTCAGATTGGCAGATTTTGTCACAGTTCATGAGAACAGTGCTCTCGAGAATCAAACAGACAGCATGGAGCTGATAGTGTGAAATGAGACAGTAATAATAAATGAGTCGAGAGCGTTGTACTGGAAAAACACAGCAGGTCAGGCAACATCCGAGGAGCAGGAGAATGTACGAGTTAGGCATAAGCCATTCATCAGGAATTCGGCTTGTGAGTCGGGCTGAGGGACAAAGCTGACGCCAGGTGCCAACTCGCAGGCACCTTCTCCTACTCACCACGATCAAAACCCCTCCTCCCATCACCAAACCATCATCTCCCAGACCATCCACAATCTCATCACCTCTGGGCATCTCGCATCCACAACCTCCAACCTCATTGTCCGTGAATTGTGCACTCCACAATTCTACCTCCTTCCGAAGATTCGCAAACCCGACTGCCCCAATCGACCTATTGTCTCAGCCTGCGCCTGTCCCATCCGAATCATCTCTTCCTACCTCGACACAATCCTATCTCCCCAGTCCAGGAAATGTCCACTTATATTCTTGACACCCCTATGCATTTCACGTCTTCCAAAATTTCGTTTCTCTGGCCCCCAACGCGTCATTTTCACCATGGACATCCAGTCCCTGTACAAATCCATCTGCCGTGACAGAAGTCTGCAAGCCTTCCATTTCTTAATCGCACACCATCCCAACCAGTACCTTTCCACGGATATCCCCATCCACCTGGCTGAACTAGTCCTCACAATCAACAACTTCTATTTCCAATCTTCCCACCGCTGCCATCGAAACGGGTAGCCATGGGCACCCGCATTAGACCTAGCTATGACTGCCTGTTTGTCAGATACGCGGAACTGTCCATCTTTCACAGTTACACAAGCACAATACTCCACCTGTTCCTCCGCTACATTGATGAATGTGTTGGTGCCACTCCAACTAGTAGGTTGAATAGCTCACCAACACCTTCCACCCCGACCTCAAATTTAGCCGGATCAGCTTGGCAACTTCCCTCACCTTCCTGGACCTCTCCATCACTGTTTCTGGCGACTGACTAATTATAGACATATACTACAAACCCACCGACTCCCACACGTATCTAGACTACATCTCCTCCAACCCTATCTCGTGTAAAAACGCTATTCCTTATTCCCAATTCCTCCACATCCATCACATCTGTTCCCAGGATGGCCAATTACACCTCAGAAAGACCAGTTGGTCTCCTTCTTCCACGATCATAAATTGCCTTCCCACGTGGTTGACAATGCCTTCCAGTGTATCTCATCCACTTCACACACCACGCCTTGAACCCCACGCCTCTCAAACGCAATAAGAACAAAATCTCCTGGTGCTCACCTTACACTCCACCAACCTCCGCATAAAACGCATCATATTCTGCCACTGATGCCACCTCCATACCGACACCACCAGAGATATATTTCGCTACCCAACCCTTCAGCATTCCGAAAACACCATTACCTCCACGACCCCCTCTTCATGTGCACACATCCCCCCACCAGCCCACAACCCTCACCTGCCACCTTTCACTGCTACCAAAGGAGGGGTGAAACTAGCACCCACACCACTCCCCTCATCTCCAACCAAAGCCCGAAGAGATCATTCCACATCCGTTAGAAATTCACCTGTACAGCTACCAATGTCATCTGCTGCATCCGTTGCGCCCATCAGAGAGACAGGACACCTTCCTGCAGATCATTTCAGAGAACATCTCTGGGACACCTGCACCCACCAACTTCACCGTCCCGTGGCTGAACTTTTCAACTCCCCCTCCTACCCCGTCAAAGACATACAGGTCCTGGACCTCCTCTGCTGCCAAACCGTTACCACCCAACGCCTGGAGGAGGAACGCCACACCTTCCGGTTTGAGACCCTAACAACACACGGGATAAAGGTGAATTCGAACGGTTTCCTCATTTTCCCTCCCCCAAGCACAAGCCTTCAACTCGCCACCGCCCTCTCGACCCATTCCATCACTGCCACTTCTGACCTATTATCTTCTCCCTCCACTTCATCCATCTATTACTTTCCTGCTATTTACCCTCAAACCCACACCACTTCCATTTATCTCTCAGCCCCGACTCACTTGCCTTATTCCTGATGAAGGGCTTAAGCCTGAAACCTGAATTCTCCTGCTCCTCGGATGTTACCTGATCTGCTGTGCTTTTCCAGCATCACACGAACAACTCTGATATCCCGCATCTGCAGCCCTAACTTTATCCTTGGAATTATCAATGACCTTGGAGTGAAGATATCCCTCGATTGCAGTGATCACAGTGTGACTAAGTTTTCCATTTATTTTGGGTGAGGGCAGGCTGGATCTGAGACGAGCGCTTAACACCTAAACAACTGGATTGGTATCAAATAGCGAAGTTAGGGCGGGCTGAAGTGAAGTGAAAAAGTCTGTCAGAAGATGGTTCAATACAACTGCCCCACATCACCCAGATTGTACAAGACACACAGAAAAAGCAAAGCACCTTCACTGCAGGCACAATCACAGGTAAAGTGGAAAGGAGACAGTAAAACACACTGGGGTGTAGTGGAATTATTTATGTGAAAGGATTCGATGTATAAGCTACTTTACATATGGACAGCCCTCACATTGGAAAAAGGAATTTCCTGCAGTGTAACGGCGTCATTTGCCTGTGACATCACAATGCTGAGAAACACTGACATAGTTTCTTCTGTAGCAGCGTGGCCTAGTGAAAGCTTGATCGGCCCATCAACCAGAATTCAATAGTTCAAAGTTCTCCTTTGCGCTGTACAACTTATTTGCTGCTCCTGTAGTCAGATCTCAATCGTTTCACAGTATGTCTTCTTCTGCTTCCTGCTTCACGGTAACACTTGAAACGTGAACAAATCCACCTTCCACTTTCACCAATCTTTTGCAATTCCCGAGTTGGCACAGATACGAGTGGCTGCTCGAGCGCTTTCACTGTGGTATGATCTGAATGATAAAGTGCACTGTGTCTGATCTGCAGAATGTCCCCACTCGAGACCGTGCTGTTTATCCCATCCCCGTGGACTGAGCTGTCTCTATTGGCAGAGTATTCAGCCATTTCCCTCCGCTTGCAGGCATTATGAGGGGATGTAAGTGCGGATATGCTCTGAAGCGTCCTTTCACAGGCACAACAAGGTGCAAGAGCGCCTCTGGAACTTAGCATCTTTGATTGCGAACTTCCTCTAAATATCATTTATTTGAGAGAGAGAGAAAGATGCTGAGCTGGTGGGAAAGAGAGAAATGGGCTGTGGACTGTCTTCCCTCAGTAAAATTCAAATAAGTGCATTTTTGTGCTGCCCATTTGATGTTCAGAATCAATCTTCGCAGAACAATCCAGCAGAAAGGCTTTTGCCTCAGAGGCATTGATTTATTTGCTGCACTCGGGCATCAGTTAACATCTGAGTCCCAACTGTCCCAGATGAAGCGACTCCGAATGAAACCCTCACTCAATGAGAACCATCCCCACAGCCAGGAGCTGCGGGGCTGCAGGCAGTCCAAAGCGGAAGGGAGGATTAAAAACGAGCCATTATTTCTCCCTCAGCCACTCTGTCACAGAGACAGGTCGAGGGACGGCAGAGACGTGTGACGTCATTCACGGGCCGACAGAAGGCGTTCAGCCCATCGAGTCCACGGTAAATCTTATCGCTTGCTTCTCTCTGAGTTTATTCATCATCAGTGCTGCATGTTCTAATAATAGGGAACTGTGTCTGTGTCGAAATGCTACCTCCAACATACTGATCCACATGTTATTCACGGCTGTTCATTTCACCTGAGGACCCTGCTGTGTGACACAGCGTGGGGAATAACTGCAAGGCGTCATGTGCATGGTACACGCCACAACTGATTTCTCTCAACTTCACCAGTGTATTCCCAGCTCAGGTGACTTTGCGAATCAGGTCATAACAGACCGAAAGCCAACAGCAAAAAAATCTTCCATAACTTCTTTCGTGTGTTCCTCAAATGTATAAATTTGGCGGGTGTACCTATTTCAGATACCTTTTGAGTGTAAGGACGCAGAAGGCTCATCAATATGTAATGCGAAGAACGCAGCACTGTTATAGCGAAACTGGGGCAGCGAAACTGAAAGCTGGAATTGTCATCGAGCATTAATTTCTGGATTATGCGCCCACCACTATCCAGCTGGGCCGCTCTGTTAGCGCTGACCACAGCAGTTTCCCGCAGTCTTCAGGATTTTGTAGCATGTACCTTCCAGGGTGACGTCAAAAGATCTTCACTGTTATTGTGTGATAGACTGTGGCACAGATGAGTCCCGGCTGTGTCAATATAACCACTCTGTAACTTCCCCAATTCTGCTGTTTTAATTGCAAATGCAATCAGAATCACCAAACGTGTCACACTTCAGACTGAGGCCATGCAGCTCACCTTCGCTCTGCTGGCTCCACGCAATGAGGAAATGACTGTGCTTTGATTTATTGATTGTCACATGGACCGAAGTACAGTAGAAACCTTTATTTGCGATTGGTAAAGGCAGATCATAGTAATAAAGGACATGCAGATCACAGCGTGAGAAAAAATAAAATTTGCCCAGACTCAGGAATTCAGGTTACTACGTTTAGGACGTGCGGTCAGCAAAATCCGCATTGGCAAGATCAGCATTATTTCAAGTTAGACAATCCATTTCTCAGAGCAGCAACGGCCGAGAAGAAGCGGTTGTTGAACTTGCTTGTGTATGTTTTCAAGCTTTGGAATCTTTATCTGACCCCGATCTCATCGAAATCACATCTTCTCAGTCAAAAATGAAGTGGTGTGCAAAATTCCAAGGCTCATCTGCAAGGTTAACCCGAGAGCTCTCGCACGTATGTCACCTGTCTGAGGCAATATCACACCCGATACAAACGAACAAGAACGGCGCCAGACGTGGTAACCATAAATCAGGTGAGTTTTTTGGTTAACTAAGGCTATTTCTGCTGTTTCAGAGTGAAAGAAGCACAGAGTTTTAATAACAGCTCCTTTCCATTCTGACTCGCTTCTCCCAGGAGGCTGCGCTAGCTGCTTTCCCGGAACAGGGCGGTCTTCATTGATAACTGGACGAACTCATCTTCCATTGTCACGCAGTGTTGGTGGAGAGCAGCTTGAACGCGGTCTTCAGCTCCCTATCAAACAGGGGTTTGTGGAGCGGAATAGGGGTCTGGCGGGAATGGGAAGTATGGAAATTCTGGAAAAGTGTTGAAAAGGGAGATCGTGCACGCACAAGAAATCATCTTCTTTTGGGAAAATAATGCCATCTGAGACAGATAGAAAATGCAGAACTGCGAGGAAAGAGTGAATCTCTCCCCATTGTTCGGGAACAGTATCTGTGCTTCTCGAAGTCACAGGGAGGCTTCTGCTGTCTGAATCAGCATGGCATGTTACTACATCGAGTCCCGTCGCTCACGCAGCTGATGTGTATACATTTTTCCACGTTGCCTCCAGTTCACATCAAAGATTTCACAGCTCACATCATCCCAGAGTGACAGGGAAGAGAAGGAAGCGATTAAGACCAACATCTTAACACAACCTGGGGATAAATTGGATGTGGGAGAGCGGACAGTCTCGACTGGTTACAGCATTTACAATCTTGGTCCGTGTGGCGACAAAAGCAGGAACCAGGAACTGCTGATCTTGCTTCTTAAAACAGATGAGTAAATTTTGAAGAGCATAGATATTTCTCCTGGTGTTCATGAAATGATCAAGAGCAGAGTACGGTTCCCTGAGTATGGTCTGACTTCTGGGTTATGGGCCCAGGGCACTCCCACTGCGATATTCTGTTCACAAGATCTGACCACATGGAAAGAAATGACACAGTGACAAGATCTATTTAGTCTGATTCCGTGAAAAACAGAAGCCGATTGAATGAAAAGAGCCATGAGAGCGGGAATGTAACATTATCTGTGAGGAAGTTGTTTTCCAGAGTCGAGGAGAGTGCACAGTGCTGTTCCCAGGGGTCAGTATTTGGATAAGTAAACTGACTCAGCATCGGCTGTTATTGGACTGTATCTTTTGTACAATGTTGCAAAAGCACGGGCCTTTTGTATAGAGAGGACAACTTCAAAATTCTCAATGATGCAAGACACACAAATGAGGTGAACAACAGAGCAACCGCAAAAACTCGTGTTACGTCATGGGGTAAACGCCCCTGCTCAATTTTCGCTTAAATTCGCTCTCTTACAAATTCCTGAGCCTGAGATTCGAACAGTGAATGGACTATGTTAATAAAATCTGCTCGGATCTCACAGCTTCAGTATTTAATACGCCCCTACATGTATGTCTGACAACAGCAATTGCTCCCTCACTGTGTTACTTCAGCACACGTAGAGAAGAAATAAATATAAGAACAACAGTCACGTATGTGACTGGGATTTGACCCGATGCTGCTGCAGCCAATCGGTTCAGCTGTAATTGAAATTGCTTCCACCTTTCCTACGTCGGTAATAAGATCGCACAGCTTAGTGATGAGTTTTCGTGCGTTGAATTGGACCCAGCATTCTTTCTCAGGTTGAAATTTACAGGGATATAAAGGCATGGTGAAAGACACGGCAGCATTTACTGGAATATAAAGACGTTAGGAAGGACAAGGTCAGAGTTCACTTGATACAAAGTCGATAAAAAAGACAGACATGACGGTTACTTTGAGATAACACCACTAGAAAAGGAAAGAACAGATTTAGTGGGAAGGTGAGATAGATAAAGAACCATGCGGGAAAAATCAGGAAGTGTCTGAAGGGAGGTGTCTGAAGGGAGGTTGTCCAGGTGATATGACGTTGGTAAGAGTAAATCTGAGGGAAATTCCTTCGTTTAGGTGAGTGAAAAGTAGAAGTTGGAGCTTCAAAACCAACGGGGAATGATGAAGACGTTTGGAGCAGATTTTTTTATTCTGAGAATTATTGAAATCGGAGATGAATTTTCAGAAATTAAAACATTTTAGGAGCTGATTCCATTATATTTCAAAAGTCGTGTGCAGACACACAGGGACTGAATTTAACTGCGACAGAGATTCTGGGCTACCTGGATGGCGAGGCAAAAGGGACATACTCTCGAAGTGGATAACATTCATCGAAAAGAATTTGCATAATACCTGCAACTGAAAATGTTAGGTATAAGAAGAGCTGCTGGTGTTGATAGGTGTTGCAGCTTATTCTACATGAAATATTATATATTGTAAATACACTGAGCTGTTTGGTTTAAATCTGTATTGGATGGAAGTCGGTTAGCTCAGTCCGCGGACTAACTAGTTATGATAAAAGTGAGACCAACAGCATGGGATTATTTCTCCCACCGTCTCAGGTTTGCATAAGGATCATCATCTATCCCGCTCTCCTGATCTGTAATACTATGGTGCCTCTAGTGAGTAAGATTTGGCCTGTAGATGTAAAACACCATTATCGTTGCCATCTGTAGCCTTGAACATTTGGTCACAATCACTGGAAAGGAGAGTGAGTCCATTTAACACTCACTGACCTCCGCTTGAAAACCTCTGTGACAAGACTCGACCTTATCCCAGTTTGCACCCTCTGCTCCTCCCAACAGCAAAACTACTTGGTATGCCTTTGCCAGATTTACTGACAACACTCAAACTCCCCAAAGAGATAAATCTAATACTTTCGATTGGATAATGAGTTGTGCGTGTTTGCAGGAAATGGAATGATATGAAATGAGTTAAACAGACTTTCCCAGAATGTAGCAGGCGCTAAACAATTGCGCGACTGAAGCCGCAGACAGCAAGCTGGTCACATGTCCTACTCACCTTAGGAACTTTAACTGAACTGCTCTTCTTTTGCTGTGGTTCTGAATTTAAAGCTAACGCTGACCAGGTGAAAGTGACATGGACCTGTGATTATTGAAGCATCACGTTCAGGAAAGTGACACATAAAAATATGCAAAATAGACTTCATTGGGAAATGGGTTTCCATTGGTTCCTGCGATGTTTACAATGTTACATTGCCGCTGTCGCCAGACCTTTCCTTCGATCGGCTTCAATTCGAATCAATAAAGCTTCGCAACTTCCTTCTGAAAGTTCATACTGGTAACATGAAACATACTGCATTCATCAGTAATCTTCACTATTCCAACATCCATGAACATGTTGCATGGTTTCCATGAATACTGAAGATGTAAGAGTGTGCTGCAAGAATAAATTCAATTCCAGTTTAAATTGTAAAGTAGGAAGAATGCACAGTAAGACTCAGAATGTCAGAAATTCATGTACGTCTCCGTGTCCAGAACTGCAGCAAAAAAGAGGGGTAATCTGTCCCTAAATCCCCACACTTGCTTGCTCCATGTGTTCAGTTGGAAACCTGGCGTGAAGGAGCATGCAGTCTGACAGAGCGCCTGGAAGAATCCTCGATTGTCTGATCTAAAGCTGCCATAGGTGCTCTTCATTCTGGCCGTGAGAGCGGTGGGGTAAATGGGAGGACCTTGATATTCCTGGTGTAGATTCACGTTTTAACATGTTACTTTTGAAAACCCTCTGTCAGAAACAGCAGTGACAGAGAGGAACAGGAGGACGCTATTCCAAACACCGGTCTTACTCCGCCATTTGACATCGTTATGACTAACCAAATACATCAATAGCTTTCCCCGGTCCATCTACAACAGCCTGTCGCCCAAAGGGAAAAAGACATTTAAGCAATCGATAATGCCTGTGCAACTATTGGAAGGGAATGCGTTTAGAGACAGTGGGTTTCTGCACGAAGTTTGTAGGTTTCGTGGGTTAGCAGTTGATTCTGGTCTGATCATGCTTCAAATGATATGATTCCGTCAAAACTCACCAACAAGGGGGTCAGGAATTTTCTGTGGTAAACAGCAATTTCGAGAATTCCAGACGACGGGAACTAACGATGAATCAGCAGAATAATAATTGATTCCGCTGAAATCTGAACTCTGATTCTGGTGGAACTCAAAACAACAAACTTTGTATAGCAATGTTAACAATGCTGTAGAAATCTAACGCGCTTTTCATTGCACCACCGAGCCGCTCTAGCCACAATTTTACTGTACCCAGTGTTGTGGTTGTCGTGGAGAAAATGTAATAAATCTCCAGGAGATGCGGGGAGTTCTTCAAGGAGTAGATCTTTTATTTGCAGTCAACAAACCGTGACACTCAGAAAGCAAATTATTGAACGACCCCGAAACTCAGGATCCGTGGCTCTTTGTACCCTTTCTTTAATTATATTTTTGTTAGCTTACCAGGATGCCCAACTGTGTTAGTCAGAATTATTTCACTCCAGGTATACAATAAACCACTATCTCTGTACTTCTGCCAATAGGGTTTTTTCTATTGTCACGATTATGTATTTTACTGCAATGATCAGACTAACCTGTCATGATTAGAGATTTAGCTACCCCATCTACCACAATGTTTTCCTGTCCCAAGCTGATTAGATATTTAATGTCTTTTTTTCTGCGACAAGTGTTTCAAGCAGGCTGACTCTACTAACTATCAATTAAATACTTAAAGTCAAGTCCTAAATATTTATTGTCACGACTTATCCCAACCTGCAATTATGATATTTAGCTGGCAAGGCTGACGGTACTAATTGCTATTATCTCAGCCTGTCACAGTAACCGTTCAGCCCCAGTTTGACTCTGCTAATTGGTGGAGGAGCATTCCACTCTGCTTATCCCATCCAGCCACAGTGACCCCATCCTGCCACAGTGACCTTTTGACTCGTGTAGCATTCCACAGATCCCTTGTAACAGATCAACAGTAGTATCTATGCTTTTACCCTTCCCATGCTTCAATGCTCGGTATTTGCCGTACGGTGTTAGGATCTTTGATCAGATATCTGTTTGTCTTCGCCCCACTTTCCAGTACATAGTGCTTATCTATGTCTGCTCTAGCTTCTCAAGTATTCGGCTAAATACACCTGAAGTGTTTTGATGACTCCTAGCTTTACCACACGTTCAAACAGTGAGTTCCAATTATACAACACTCTCAGAATGAAAATGTTCTTCCTATATCTCCTCTGATTATTCTCCTCCTTGAATTTAACATAGATCTATGGTTGTAAACACTTCCCATAAGAAATTTATTCCTATAACACGTATCTGCCCCCGACTGTACACCTTCATCTCTTCCTCACTCACTCTTCTCCGCTCTCAGATAAAGAGCCTGAGCTAAGTTAATTTATCTTCGCCACGACGAGAATATCGTTTTGGAAAAGTACAGCCGGTCAGGTTGCATCCGAGGAGCAGGAGAACCGACGCTTCTGGCATAAGCCTTTCATCAGGATTGAGACGTGTAGGTGGGGGTGGAGAGATAAATGCGCGGCATTTGGGGTTGGGTGGTAGCTACCTTGGAAAGCGATAATTGGATGGAGGCGGGGGAGAAAGTGATAAGTCAGAGGGGGAAAAGATTAATAGGTCCGGAGGGTGGTACTGAGTTGGGTGGTTCGGATTGTGATAATGTGGGGGGAGGGGAATTGAGGAAGATGTTTAAATGCACATTTATCCCGCATGGTTGCAGGGTCCCAAGGCAGAATATGAGCCGTTCCTCTTCCAGGCAGCGGGTGGTAACGGTTTGGCGGTGGCTTATTGTCGATTGTCCTGTTCTGCAAACCACATTTCAGGGGAGATGTGAAATAGCAAAGACTAAAAAACGGACAAAAACTTATAGAATCAGAGTTAATGGAATTAGACACAATGCAGACAGAAATCATTTGGCCTATCGAGTCTTCTCTGTGCGGCTGAAGAGATGCACACTCCCCCACCCGATCTTTCTAAACCCGCATTATTGATCCACCTACAAAAATAGAAATGAGTTCAAAAGCTCAGCGGGTCAGGCAGCATCGGTGGAGAGAAATCAGAGTTAACATTGCGAATCAAAACTGTTCCAAGGAATGATCTATTGACCCCAGATGGTCATTCTATTTTCCCTGAGTTGCAATTCCAACTTTTGTCTTTGATTTTGTCTTTGAATATACAGTTCATTCAGGTTTTGGTTGCCATCTACCAGAAGTGCACACCTTTGGATAGTGAGAAGGAATCGGAGCAGCCAGAGGAAATCCACACGGAAAAGAGAGAAAAGGAGTGTGCAAATTCCATACAGTCATTCACACAAGTCTGGAATCGAATGCGGGTTTCTGGCCTCTTAGCCCTCCCAAGCTGCAAGCGCCCGTCACGGATGCGAATTGAACCCAATCTCACGCAGTATTACCATGGTGTTCTATACAAAAAGAACTGGAAATCGATAATCGATTAACTATCCGAACTCTTTTTTTAAATCACTTGACCGACAGCCTTGGACGTCTTGTCGTCAAAAATTCACATCTGAATACTTCTGAAAGTTATGAGGATTTCTGCCTTTCCAACCTTTGCATGCACTGAGTTCCAGATTTCAACCACCCGCCGTTTCAAAACGTTTTTCTGCGCATTCACTCAAATATTTCCTCCACTGTTCTTAAATCTATTACCCCGTGAGTGATCTCTCCATTATAGGGAAACGTTAGTTTAGTCTACGCCACCAAATCCCTGATTATTTTGTATATCTCAATCATGTCTCCTCTCGATCTCTTCTGCTCTAAGTCTATCCAGTCTATCCAATCTCTCTTCATAACAGGAGTTCTTCTACCCAGACAATGACCTGGCAAATCACCCCTGCATCATTTCCAGTGCTAATGTGATTGCAGAACTGCACACAATAGTCTAGATAGAGCCGAATGAGCAAGTAAAATAAATGATCTGAAAGCTCGAAGAAAAAGGTCTTTTTGAAAAAAAAAAGTTTCTTTTCCTCAGTGCTGCCCTGTGTTCTTTTCCTGAGCCTGAAGTTCCAGTAATATCTGATCCATGTCATTAAAAGCTGCTACTTGATCATTGATCTCAAAACCACAGTATCGAAATGGATTGATTGGTCTGAAGGTCGCAATGGTATGATTGTGGCACGTTCACCCAGCAACAGTGAGCACAGCAGCACAGACTGAACAGGGTTCAAAGTGAAAATGATTGTAAGGGAAATGGGAGGCGGAACTTAAAGGAGGTCAGTGATTGTGGGAGAGAGAGAAGTCTCCAAGAGTGGGTGAGTCTGAATTCTGACATTTACATCACAGAGATGTGTGAGAGAGGGGTTTGATGAAAAAATCATAATTTCAGAGAACGTTTTCATGTAAAATCAATTAACTAATTTCTGTGTTTCTTTGGCATGTACCAAAAGGAGTTAAAAAGGGGAGAACGTTACATGCCGTAACACGGATTCAAACGAGGTTACTGCGACCACAACGCACAACACTGAACATTATACGATCCCTGGGCCATGCAGAGATGCGTGTTTGAAAAGAGCAGTAACTACAGTGACATAGGACATGTTAGGAAGAATGCAGAGACACAGCAGGACTATTTGGCGAGGAATAATAGACATGTGGGAACTCAGAATTGGCTGTATATTCAAATTGGATGTTTCAAGAGGCTGAGGAAGCTCCATTGAGTACTGCATTTTGAAGACTGAGGGTGATAGATTTTTACAAAACATCAAATTCTCAAGGGATATTGCATGATATTGTTGAAATGTATGTTTTAACAGGAATGTGGTTTCACATTTTTTGCCTCACGAGCTTCCCCACACAAGGAAGTACTCATTTCTGCAGTGGATCACATAATCCCAGTTCCTCCATCCAGAATCAGTGGTGAAGTTGCAAAGATCAAACTGGAAATTGGGATGGAAATGAGCACGTGAAGCTACTCTGTCGCACCAGTGATGCGATCGGTGAGCACATTGTCCTTCTATGATGGTACCGAGGCACATGAAATTCTGAGGCTGGGCGTTCTCTTAGTCAAAGGCTGGGAGGAAGGGCATATTTGTCTCCAGTTATTAGATTATTAAGATACAACAGCAGCATTAACCCGCACTGCAGATCGGCTCAGCCTTAAGCGAGAGGTCGATGTATTGCAAGCATTCAGTGCAATTTTCCTTCCCAATGCACTGTTTTGTTATTTTGACAGTAAGAACTTTTTTTTATCACATCATCCTCTTACTCCCAGCAAACACTCCAGTACAGCGTACATCAGTTTCATTCCGACACAGTCACATGTCATATTCTCACTCCTCTGAGGTGATTGGACTTGGCAATGTCATTCTCTGAGATTGGGCAACGTAGCATTGAGATGGTAGTGTAGCGAACAAAGAAGAACACAGAACATTTATAGCCCAGGAACAGGCCCTCTGGACCTCCAAGCCTGGGCTGAACCAAATCAACTGCCTAAACCTATCACCCAATTCCTCAGCATCTGTTTCCATCTGCTCCCCACTTACTCACGCATCTATCAAGGCGCGCCTTGAATGAAACGACCGTGCCTGCCTCTACTACCTCTGCTAGCAACGCGTTCCAGACACCTACCACCCTCTGCGCAAAATACTTTCTACATCTATCCTCCTTAACCGTTTCACCTCTCAACTTGAATCGGTGACCTCTTATTATTGAATCCCTCACCTGGGGAAACAGCATATCTCTACACACCCGGTCTGTACACTTCAAGATTTTGTAGACCTCCATCAGGATCCCTCAATCTCGTATTTATCGACTGAAAACAATCATAAACTTCTTAACCTCTCTTCACAGCAAGCATCTTCCATACCATCAACATCTTCGTAAACCTTCTCTGCACCGTCTCCTAAACGTCCACTTCCTTTTGGTGACTTGACGACCAGAACTGTGCACAATATTCTAAACGCGGCCGATCCCAAATCTTGTACAATTTTAGCATGACCTGCCAGCTCTTACACTCAAAGCCCGGTCCTATGACGACAAGCATGCCGCATGCTTTCTTGACCGTTATATCCACCTGTGCCGCCATCGTCATGGTACAAAGAACCTGAACTCCCAGATTTCTCTGCTCGTCAAATTTCCGTTTACAGTGGAGTTGGTTCTAGAATTAGGCTTCCCAAAATGCATCACTTCACATTTGCCTTGATTGAACTCCGTCTGCCACTTCTCCGATCAATTCTCCTGTCTATCTATATTCTTCATTCTTTGACTGACCCCTATGTTTTCTGCTACTCACCAATCTTCGTGTCAAATGCAAATTTAGTGGCGATATGCTGGGCTAGCAACCCTTGGAGACTGGAACATGGCAGATGCTGGCATTTAAATCGATGAACAAAATCTGGAATATTAACCCCGATCAGAGGAACAGAGGCAAACATTTTAATTTGCTGAAAACCCATTCATTCTTGTTCCTTTCAAAGGGGGATTTGCTGTCCTTAACGAGACCTGCCAACATATGACTCCAGGCTCACAGCAGTGCGGTTCACCCATAGAATCCCTCTGACTCCGTTCAAGGTGAATTAAGAATGAACAACAAATAATGTTTAGACCATGATGGCCACACTCCATAGGAGAATAAAGAAGAATAAAAAAAAAACATGGATGACGGGGAAAATTGGAAGTCATCTCTGCGTGGACTCAAATTCAACTGAATATCCAAGCTAAATAGACACATGGATAAACACACAACCAAGAAGTCAGGTCCATAGAGGGACTTCAGGAAAGGATTCAATTACCCACTGACGTGTAAACCTACGTGCCCAGGCACAATGTGCACAGGTCATTCACCACTCCCTTATGTGAGAAGGGATCACAGAGGAGGCCAACTGGCAGAGTCACCAGCATGTTTACAAATGACATCAGGGGTCCGATTGTGCTGTTATTGCAGGTGTTCATCACATCCAGCAATGAACCATGTTTAGACGCCTGTTTCCAGTGGAGTTCCACTGTTTCCTGATGTAGATCAACGATTCCGACTTAATTGTAGGAGGCATGATTTAGGAGTTTGCAGATGTTGCAACAATTGGTCGTGTATTTGACTATGATGAATAATGTCACGGCCTGCAGAGATGTATCAATCAGGTGGAAAATAAAAACGGCGAATGGGATTGAATCCACACCAATAAGTGGTAACAAATTTGGGGAGTTGGAACAATAACAGTGAGGATTCTGAGTGGTGAACAGAACAAACAGGAACAAAGAGATCTTGGAGTGGATATTCACAGATCACTGAAGACTTTTGGACAGGGAGCTCAGTTGGTCGAGAGTATTTTTGGATATTTTCTGTTGTTGACTTCAGACTGTGGATGACATTCGATCTTTAGCAACCGCCAGTTTAGGAAAGAACTAAAAGAATGAGCACAAGTCTGGTCAATGCAATCATCAACATTTTACAAAATTGCAAGATAAAGGATGGAGGGCTGAAGTATACCACTTTGACCATCAAGACCGCTTCATCACTCAGTGAATTTAGCACTGATACATCTCCAAGACATGCCGGTATGTGCCTTGCAGGGTAACTTGCAAATAGTAGCGCTTCAGTGCATCTTCAACCATGTCCTTATAGTCGGTACAGTTTTGGAGCTTTGAATGTTCTGCCAACACAGCCTGGATGAGTTACTCCACCGCATCTGTAGGTGGTGCACTCTACTGCAATTGTGCCTTAGCGGTGAGGGTAGTAAACATTCAGGTATTGAACGTGGTGCAGTTAAGTGACTGCATTGTCGTGGAGGATGTCCAGTTCCTTCAGTGGTATTGAAGCTGCACACATCCAGGCAAATGGAGAGAGTTATGTTACATATCTAATTTGTGCATTACATATGATGCAGGCTTCTCGGAGACATGAGTTGTGTTAATAATCAAACAAAGTCGACTGACGGACATTTTTTTTGTAGTCAACTTCTTTATATCGGCGGTCAGGTTCCATTTCTCCTAAATATTAGCTCTGAGGGCGATTACACGGAGGACTTCAGTTACAACGAAGCCATTGAATGTCAATGGAATATGATTAGATTCTCAATTGTCAAAGTTATCATTACTGTATTTGGTCCATGTGTGGACTTATCCGATTCCAATCGCAATCTGATTTCAAGTTCCAGTTCCCGTGCTGTAAGGGACAGCAGAGATTTACGAGGATGTTGTCAACTTTGGATACAATGGAGCTTCGTGGAATGATTGGTCAGGCTGGGATTATTCTCCTTGAAACAAAATCGTGGGATCTTGACAGGGTAGGTACAGGCAGGTGGCTTGCCCTTTGCTCTGAGGAGAGCACCAGAGGACATAATCTCAGAATGAGATATCGCCGATTTAATTCAGAAATGAAGAGTAATTTCCATGCACAGAGAATTTCGGATTTTGTTTGGCAACCGAAGTAGAGGCTAAGTTGTTGGGTATATTCAAACTGTGTCAGGAATTTAATCAGAAGGCTGATGTCGTTTGTCAAGGTAAGTGAGCAGAATGGAGTTGAAGATTTTCAGATCAACCATGAGTTCGTTGTATGGTGGGGCAGACTCGATGGGTTGAATGGCACACGTCCACTTTGTTTAACATTTGGTCGAACGCCAAATTTTATTCATAAGTTGAGAATTGTGAGTGGATGGGATGAAGTGATAGAAAAGGTTTATCAAACAGATCAGGAACGAAGCTCGTAAGCTCATGAAGAAGAAATGTGCTGTGACCTGGGGGCAACAAATGACACTCTGCACGGCACAGGTGGCTGTTTACAGAAGCTGTGATTGCTGAAGAAAATTGGTCGACATTGTCCAGTTCGCAAGTCAGTCATCACGCTGCATGTGAAAGAATGAAAGGTTCGTTTCATTGGAGCAGTTTTCTGCGGATCCAATCCGAGTGACTGTTTCAAATACTAATCAGCTCATTGTGTGGAATGTTAGGTTAAAATAATCATGAACAATCCCACAGGATAAACTTGTGCTCCCGATCACTTGTTAGTTATTTCTCTTTCTGTCGATGTAAATTCATAGGAAGACAAGATGGAATGAGAGGCATAAAGAAAAGATGTGTTCCTTCTCATTACACCAATTTAATTTACAACTGAATAGAACATCTGTTCTCATTCTTTATTTCAACTTTAATGTGGTGTTTATTATTGGAGAATTTCCCGTGCAGTGAAGGGCAAGAACAAAATTCTCGATCCAGTGTATATCAGAGGTGTGAGATGCAAAGTAAAAATGCATTAGTGGTTTGTGGAATTAGCAACCAAAGTGTGACTCGAACCCGTGAATGAGGAGCACCGTAGTATCATCGCCCACCACCGTAATCTCTCAGTCTCTTCAGCACGTTTTGAAAAGGGGTGACATGTGACCTCATCAAGGTTGCATGTGGTGAAAGTCGTGGATGAGAAATTTCTCGAGCTAAATTGAATCCACACCATTGTTTCTGCTTTCACCAGAATTACAATAACAGCAAAATCCAAGAAATAGCCATGCTCGTCGGAATGAACATCTGTCATTGATTCATTCTGAATCAGAACTGTGTCAGAATGAAACAGCGAACAAGAATTTCCCGTCATATTCACACCCACACTTTGCCTTGATTCATAATTTCTTCAGTGAAGTTCTCTCTCATGTGAAGAAATAGCCATGGAGAGGGATATAAAGGCGATGTTGTGGTTCAATACCCGTTCTTATATGGCTTAACGGAATTGGGTTAAATCGCAAGAAACGCTGCTTTGTTCGTTTCATTTTATTAATTAAACTGAAAGTCACACTGTTCATTGTAATAATCGGAAGTGAATTAGTTTTATCTCATTGGAATGATTAATGATATATGCAAATTTGTTCCGAATTTATTTCAGTTGGAAGAAAATACTGCTTAGAAAAAGAGACGATTAAAGTCCAAAAGAAAAACCAACAGTTTTATTGCTCCTGCATTGGCAGAGTTCACTGATCATTAAATGGACCAAACATCATAGTGAGCACATCTTTTAGCCACGTGATTAAAGCAGGAAGTCGATCTCCAAGCAACGGATCACTTACTGTTCATTGTGTAATATCTTTCCTTTACAACAAAAAAATCCACTGAGTTCCATTTGCAATGCTTCAGATGGCATAGTATGCCAAATCTTTCCAAATCCAGGATATTTGAAACAAAATCTTATTCAGCTGTGCATGTTCACGAAATTTCTATACTTTTAAAGTCAACCAACTGAGACATTGTTTCCCCGCGGCTTCCAACCGACTACACCTCACCCCTACAACTTTACCTAGCCACTGGCTATTTCTATACTTGTGAAATCTATTCGTTGTATGTCACCAAATGTGCCTTTCCAAATATTTTGAAAAACAGGTTCTCGGAGTGTCAGCGATTCTGCTCTCATCATTTCTTTGTCCCTCAAAGGTTTTGAAGGTTTGATGATTACTAATTTGAACACAAATACACGAGTCACAAAAATACCAGTCACAAAAAAAGTCACAGAAAGCATTGGCTCGTCACAATAAGACCCATATGAAAAAATTCTACTCCACAGTAATTCGACGACCGTGAACATCTTCATATCGTTCTTGCAAAGAACACTCTTATTATTCCTAAACTTTTATTATCGTAATTATTTCGACATTTGTATCAGAACTAGGAAGAAAGTGAGAAGCAATTCACGAGTATTTTCGGGAGTGAAAGTCAAAATAAATTAAATTTACAGTGTCACCTTTCAGTATTTTCTCTGAATAAACAGATAAAGATTTTTAATGTGCGAGCTCAAAATGTTTTCACCTACAGTTGTACTAAGCCAAAATTAAGTTATTTTATTTTGTGATACTTCAACTGGAACCCTGATTGGAAAGCTGCTACGTATGTTGATGTTAGCATCCTCGGTCATTTGTAATAAAGCATGGTTATTGGTTTTAGTGAAATATTTCGTGTGCAATTACTGAACTCAGATGTAAGAAATCAAGTGCATTTATTGGGTGGAATTGTTCACCAAACATTTACTGTGGTTCTTCTTCTCAGGAACAATAAGATACTTACTAAAGTTTTTCTTCTGAGCAGTAATTAGATGACCAGGAAGACTTTATGTGGCTGTATGCGCCATGTCTGTGAGCATTTTTTTTTCAATTACATTGAGACATTTTACTAATAACGGAAGGGATGAATAATCGTGTGTTAAAGGTCTTAACTAATATCATATTTTCTTTAAAAAATTACGAGAATTCCTTTTTGCAACAATGATTTGGAGATGCCGGATTTGGACCGGGGTGGACAAAGTTAAAAATCACACGACACCAGGTTATAGTCCAACAGGTTTGTTTAAAAGCACTAGTTTTCAAGGTGCTGCCTCTGTATCGGGTGATCTGATGCACAGACAGCGCCGGGTAAACCAATGCTTTCAAATAAACCTGCTGGACTATAACCAGGTGTTGTGTGATTTTTAACTTCGTGAAACAAACTGAAAAACCACATGTGATAAGTGAGATATATGCAAAATCGATTTTCAAAATATTTCATCTTTACATTCAATATGACTCGGCCTTTGGAAAAATAAACCGAACTCTCAGGCAGTTCATCAATTGAACATTAAGTAGAAATTTAACTTAATAAAAGACATAGCAATAATGAGATGAATTACAATTTTTTTTTGTATAATAAAGATTACCTGAAGAACTGAAGGGTAATAGCAAATGGCATTTGCTTCACTTTACTGAAGAAAAAATTTGAAGTTTTTTTTCATCTTGCTTGGACTAGAGAATAAGGACAAGTATATGTGAGGTGTTCAAATATACAATACTCATGTGCTAAATGATTATTGAATCTCTTCTGCAGAATTAAGTTCACGGAATAAACAATATTTGGGCATTCATGATCTGATTGGAATTAAAATCCTGTTGTCCACCATATGCATAATAATTGGATGTAGCAAGGTATTTTGATTTTGAATACAAATGAATTTCATTTCTTAGATATATTAAATTTTGAAAACTACAAAGTCCTCAAACTTAAAATTTAGAGACAATGCAATGTGATACATACTTTTATTAATAACCTGCAGATAAAAGATTGCAGATTGTGAGATTACTGGAATGAACAACAGACAGAAGCAGATCCAAAACTGGATTGAAAAGCAATGCAAACTCCGCTTAGTTATATTCCAATCACCATTCTAAGCTGCTCTGATGCATCTCTGTTCAAGATGAACTCACACCTCCTAGTCTCGTCGGAGAGAGACACGACTAGAGCTCCACAAGTGCCTTTCATTATCTTCCCACCAAGGAAGGGTGGGATTATAATCGATTGTGATTACTCAAATACAAACTAACCAGTCTTCATTCCGATAATTGGGCTGGTAATTAATTAGACTGTTTCTGTGCAATGGACAGAGAAAGAAATGGCAATTCACAATAATGATGGAACTAATCACATATGCTCTTACTTAAAAATTAATATTATGATAATTGAGAGAAAGAAAAATAGGCACATCATGCGCTTATTGTAAATTCATAAAAAATACAATTGCTGCATATGTTTAAAGTGGTTTTTCTTATAATGGAAAAATAATTAGAACGTTTAGCAGTAGGACGGAATCTGAAGAAAATGTTATTCACTGTGACTATTCAGCTGCAGAGAACTTTCCCTCCTTCCAAAAACGTACAACTTCCAACAATTCCAGATTCACTCTGATTGATAAAGGAAAGAGCAAACACCTGTAAAATCCTTTTTTCTTGGTTACACAAAATGTCACAAACTTGGAATTTTTTTAAAATATTTAAATCTTACTGTGAACAGAAATACAATGAATCTTCGCGTTGAAGAAAAATATAATCAAACCAAATTAAAATACACATTGATATTCACAATAATTGGGAGAGTGAACACTGCAATTTATTTCCATCTGTTGATGCACTGAGCCATAATTCCAATTTCATAGCCCATTTGGATTAGACAATGGTTCCTGGATAAATGTGTTGTCCCAGTCGAAATATTGTTTTTGTTTTACACACGGATGAAAATAAAACACCATTTCGACTGGATCAACACATCTATCCTGGGATAGGCTAAGCAAAGACATGCCAGCGAATTCCTAGAGGTCTGGAACTCCAACCATAATGCCATAAACACACACATAGATCTAGATGTCATCTATTAACCCCTCAGAAAACGATCAGGAAATGACATCATCACAAACCCCAGGAACCCCACCCAGGAGAAAGATATAAACAGAAAGCAGGAGACAACAGCTTCGCTTCACTTGGAGGTCGCCACTGATGATGTTACCTAGCCAGGTAATGAAACGTCTGGATAACAAACCTACAGTTCAGCGAGCAAACCTACAACCTAAATGTTTGTTTTATTACAGTTAATCTTGAATTCTTAGAAATCACAATTTTGCAAAAATGAGGGAAGTTGTCTTTCGCTGAATAGTCACATGGAATGACTAATTCTTATTTCCAATTCATATGCATTACAAAGAAGTTTAATTTTCATTTCTGTATATGAATAATTGCTTCAAACATATTGAATTATTTGACTATCGTGACATTTTTATTTAATTGAGATCAATGTCGCTTCGTTCCATCATTATGAGAAATTGCTAATTACTTTAATTGGTCCATTACACACTGAACTGTCTAATACAATCCTAGTCCAATTATCACAAGAAATATCTCAGCAGTTTCCCATTGAGTAACCATAGTAAATATATGATTATAGTCCTGCCCATCCTGCATGGGAACATTATTGAACGCTCTGGTAATGTCTGTACTAATACACCAGGAGGCATGAGTTCAATACCCACCATCAACAGAGATGTGTCAAAGCACCTCTGAGAGTTGGTTAGAACATATCTAGGTGTCTATTGAATTGCTTTTCAATCCAACATTTCCTCAACTTGTATCTGTTGTTCATTGCTATGATCACAATATCTTCAATTTATTTGCTTTAGGTCACTAATTAAAGTATTCATGGGATTATGCTGCTTCTAAATATCTCTCAACTTTGCAGTATTAAAGATTCTACAGTGTAAATAATATATAACGTGAGAGGGGAAAGATCTAAGAGGGATCTGACGGGCAACTTTTTTCATACAAAATGTTTGGCACATATGGGATGAGCTGTGAGAGGAAGGGGCAGCGGCTGGTACAATTACAACATCTAAAAGACTTTTGGACAGTTACATGGATAGAAATCGTCCAGAGGGGTATGGAACAAACACAGGAAAATGGGACTAGTTTAGTTTAGGAAACCTGGCCAGCATGCCAAGTTGGGCTGAATGGGCTGTTTCTGTGCTGTGTCAATCTACCATTCTACAATTCAAAGTTGACTGTGATTGGTAAAGGAGAGAACGAGCGGGTGTTAATTCTGTTTTGTGTCCAGAAAAAAAAGTGGAATGAATTTTAATTTTGTCATGTAAAATAGTTCACTCTTATTGTGATTAAAAATACAATGAATGTGAGCATTTAAGTGAAATATAATTAAATCAATTCAACTATGTTTCCATGGTTAAAGTAAAACTTGATCTTTATGTGACAAACAAAGCTCACTCACTTCAATAATTTCAGTCCGAGACAAGATCTGAATCAATAGGGTCATTTATTTTTACACTTTCAAGTGGGTGTGATGTCCAGTGCCAGGCAAGGCAGAGGACGAAACACATCAAATTCAACAAACTCTTGATATTTATATAATTTGGTTCCTACCTTTTTTTTCTTATTTCATTGTTTTTCCCCCTGTTTACATCCTCCATTTCCCTAAGACTGGTCCCACCACTCCTGCTTATCTCTTATCTTATCCGGCCTTGTCTGTGACGAAATGCCTATTTCTAACCTCACAAGGCCGTTTGACCTCATCCCATCCTTTGCTTACCATTATCTACTCCCTCTATCTGTGCTGCCCCTTACAGCATCTTATCACTAAGCCTTTTCATTGGGGTTTGTTCCTGTGTCTCTGTAAAAGTGGGAAACCTACTGTTCATACAGGCCTCTCTTCACAGCATTTCATCCAGTGCCGGTATTTCTACCATTGTTTTGCCTACACGTTTCATGCTGGCATACAATTTTAGCTAATACAAAAACAATTATGTATTTCCTCCACATAGTTTCCATTCTTGTTGACTCAGCTCTTGGCTAAAACAATTATACACTGGTGTGAGTTCATTCACCTTGTATCAGAAATTAAAATTGCAGAATTGCAGAAGTAACATTAATTTACCTATATCCCACAGTAGGGGAACTTTAAAAAAAATTTAGTAAGAAAAACAATGTAGCGTTTAGTGTAATCATTTAAATGAAATTGCATGTTTGTATGGAATTGAAACATAATCAAAGCAAATGAAACAGGATTAAAATAAACATCAATGCGAATTCCATTATTGAACTAAAAATCAACTAGCATTGCACTATTACAATAAAAATCAGCATTTGCTATGATTGCAAAACTGAACAGTGCAATGTGTTTACACAAGTTGATGTATGGAAACATGATACTACACTTAGGGATGAATGTACTGGATTGAACTATTATTAAATATTGGATATAAGCAACAATTAGTATGAAAAACAGTTAATGTCAAACATTAAATTGGTGAGAAATCTGATTTTACTGTGCAACTGTGTAATGTGTAGACATGAACAGTAATTATTAGAGTGAATAGCAATCTGACATGACTTAACTGATAAGGTTTCATATTAATTCCATGATTACTTTGTGTTTTCACATCAAGAAGAGATAACATATTTACTATGAATGCTTGGTTGTTTCATTGGTTGGTTTGTGGATGTTTTAACCTGGATAGAATAACTAAATTTTTCATTGTAAGAAATAACAGATTAAACTAAAATGGGAATCTCACGATGCTTATCACAAAGATTTAACTGAATTACCGTCTGGTTAATGGAGTGACAATGAATTTACAAATAATGTTAGTACTCTGGCAAATTAAATGTATCGATATTTTTAAATTATTTGGCTCTAATGTTGATTAGACTTTTTATTGAGATCAGAGATTTGAAGATTAAATTGCTGGTTTGATGGATTGACAAAAAAGATATTAGACATTCAGTGATTATTAATCATCATTGTTTTGTCATTCATAATTCTCAGTCATTCAAGAATTTCTTGCTTTGCATTTCTTCTCAAAAAGAAAAATAATTTCATGGAAATTTTCATATCATCAATATTTACACATTTGAGTCAGAGTTGGGAAGAAAATAAATAGAAAAGGAATGTGGGTATCACAGCAAAAATAGGTAACAGTATTTGTCACACAATTATTTTCAAAATTTCTCTGAAAAAATGTTTAATCGGTTATGTGCAAATGCTTGCAGCTACACATATACTGAGCCATAATTACACTTTTGTTGTGATGAATAGTCGGGAAACCTATCACAAACCTTACTAATATTCAGGAATTTCTTCATCTCAATAAATGTTAGTATTAGCTTCCTCATCTATTAATGATGAAGTGTGATTATTGGTCAGAGAAAGATATGTGTAAATTATGAGAAGGTGGATATTGCATATCTTTAGATGGGGTGTTAGCGTGGTGTTTGTTGTGGTTATTCATCCTGGGAAAAATAAGATTATTACAAAGAGATATTCAGTGAACAGTGATTAGGTGACCTTGAAGACCATCGTTTGGTTTTATGTGCAATGATTAAGAGTAATTTGATTTCAGTAGCATTGGGCTATTTTTGCATGATTTGGCAAATGATTAATAATCTTGTGACAAAGTTTTGAAGGTGATCATGAGCTGTATTCGATCCATCCAGTGGCTTCGTACAAACATCCTTCACTGTTTTCCTTCCCATGAGAGGCGCGTTATGCTCAGGAACTGGCTGGAAGCCAAGGTGCCAGAAAGTCCGGTTTAACCTCTCCAATACACAACTCTCGGGCTGGTTGTCACTGGATCCCCCTGAACATTCGTGACCTCTTTTCTGGAGCTGAATGATGCTGGCTCTGTTTGATTTCATTTGAGCAGGTTTCTGTTCGACCAGATTTCTCTGGCTGTCGGTGAATTTCAAACATCCAATTTCGGGCCACAGGTCACTTGACCTCACTCAATAATTAAAATAGAGGTCATTTATTTTGATAGCGATGTGATAATTAACGGTGGCGTTTTAACAAATGAAATGATTAAACATTTTCCAGCAGTTTACACAGACATTAATTAGATATTCATTAAGATATGTAAACTGAGAAGTATAATATAGTTGCAGGATTCCTGAATTGTAAGAAAGATTTCGAGTTGCTGTGTTTTCTAGAAGGAATTGTTTAATCATTCAAATAGGTAATCTCTTCATGAATTCTACGTACCTTCCATTGGTTTACTTGTAGGGAACACTCATCTATGACTCAGTTGATTTGTCTTTTAAACTGTGTTTTAAGATTTCAACGGGACATTGACGGAATGCAGATGTGAGCTGAGAAGTAGGAGATTGAGTTCAACCTGGAAAAGTGTGAAGAGATTCATTTTGGAATGTTGAATTTGAATGCAGACTATTGAGTTAAATGCAGGATTTTTGGCAGTGTGGAGGAACAGAGGGATCTTGGAGCCCATGTCCATAGATCCCTCAAAGTTGCCACCCAAGGTGACAGGGTTGGTAAGAAGGCACATGGTGTCTTGGATTTCATTAGCGGGGGGAGCATTTAAGTCCTGCGAAGTTATGATGCAGGTTTATAAAGCCCTGATTCGATCATACTTGGAATATTGTGTTCAGTTCTGGTCACCTCATTGTAAGGAGGGTGTGGAAGCTTTAGTAAGGGTGCAGAGGATGTTTACCGGGATGCTGCCTGAACTGGAGGACACATCTTCTGAAGAAAGGTTGAAGGAGCTAGGGCTTTTCTCACTGGAGTAAAGAAGGATGGGAGGCAACTTGACAGACGTGTACAAGATGATGAGAGGTTTAGGTAGAGTGAACAGCCAGAGAGACTTTTTTTCCCAGGTGGAAATGACTATCATAAGGGGGCATAATTTTAAGGTGAATGGAGGCATGCTTAGGGGAGATGTCAGAGTTAGGTTCTTGTTACAGAGTCTGGATCAGTGCTGCTGGAAGAGCACAGCAATTCAGGCAGCATCCGAGGACAGGCAAAATCGACGTTTCGGGCAAAAGCCCTTCATCAGGGCTTTTGCCCGAAACATCGATTTTGCCTGTCCTCGTAGCTGCCTGAATTGCTGTGCTCTTCCAGCACCACTGATCCAGAATCTGGTTTCCAGCATCTGCAGTCATTGTTTTTACCTCTTATTACAGAGTGAGGAGTGCATGGAATGTACTCCCAGCGGTGGTTGAGGAGACAGATACAGTAGGGACACCTAAGTAACTCGTGGATACGTACATGAATGACAGTAAAATGAAGGGAATGTAGGTTAGTTTGATCTTAGAAGAGGATAAAAGGTTAGCACAACATCATGGACCAAATGCCCTGTACTGTGTTGTACTGTTCGATGTTCTATGTACTGAACTGAACAGTTATTACATATTAGCAACAAATAGATATTCAAACCTCTATTAGTGAACTTTAGAATAATGATAAATCTCACCTTGCTATTTGACTGAGCTATGTGTGGACATAAACAGGAATTATTGCAGGGAAAAGTAATTAAGGTTTTCAAAATTTATGAAGTTGAGGTTACCGAGGTTATTCAAATGGCGGCCTTTCTGTGGAGCCGCAGAAAATGGGGGAGATACTAAATTCGCATTTTGCATCAGTATTTACTGTAGAAAATGATATGGAAGATATACACTGTAGGGAAATAGATGGTGATATCTTGCAAAATGTCCAGATTACAGAGGAGGAAACCCTGGATGTCTTGAAACGGGTAAAGGTGGATAACTCCCCAGGACCTGATCAGGCGTACCCGAGAACTCTGTGGGAAGCTAGAGAAGTGATTTCTGGGCCTCTTGCTGAGATATTTGTATTATCGATAGTCACAGGTGAGATGCTGGAAGACTGGAGGTTGGCAAACGTGGTGCTACTGTTTAAGAAGGGCGGTAAGGACAAGCCAGGGAACAATAGACCAGTGTACCTGACCTCGGTGATGGGCAAATTGTTGGAGCAAATCCTGAGAGACAGGATGTACATGTATTTGGAAAACCAAACACAGATTAGGGATAGTCATCGTGACTTTGTGAGTGGAAAATCATGTCTCACAAACTTGATTGAGTTTTTTGAGGAAGTAACAAAGGCTTGATTTTGGCAGAGCAGTAGATGTGATCTCTCTGGACTTCAGTAAGGCGTTCTTCCCATTGGAGACTGATTAGCAAGGTTAGATCTCACGGACAAGGGGGAGAACTAGCCATTTGGACACAGAACTGGCTCAAAGGTGTAAGACAGAGAGTGATGGTGGACGGTTGTTTTTCAGACTGGATGCATGTGACCAGTGGAGTGCCACAAGGATTGGTGCTGGGGCCTCTATATTTTGTCATTTACATAAATGATTTGGATCCGAGCATAAGAGGTAGAGTCAGTAAGTTTGCAGATCACACCAAAATTGGAGGTGTAGTGGACAGCGAAGAGGGTTACTTCACGTTCCAACAGGATCTTGACCAGATGGGCCAGTCGGCTGAGAAGTGGCAGATGGAGTCTAATTCAGATAAATGCGAGGTGCTGCATTTTGGGGAAACAAATCTTAGCAGGACTTATACACTTAGTGGTAAGGTCCTAGGGAGTGTTGCTGAAGAAAGCGACCTTTGAGTGCAGATTCATAGCTCCTTGAAAGTGGAATCGCACGTAGATAGGATAGTGAAGAAGGCGTTTGGTTTGCTTTCCTTTATTGGTCAGAGTATTGAGTACAGAAGTCAGAAGGTCATTTTGTGGCTGTACAGGACATTGGTGAGGCCACTGTTGGCGTATTGCGTGCAATTATGGCCTCCTATCTTTCGGAAAGTTGGGAAACTTGAAATGGTTCAGAAAAGATTTACAAGGATGTTGTCAGGGTTGGAGGATTTGAACTACAGGGAGAGGCTGAACAGTCTGGGGCTGTTCTCCCTGGAGCGTTGGAGGCTGAGGGGTGATCATATAGAGATTTACAAAGTTATGAGGGGCATGTATAGGGTAAATAGGCAAAGTCTTTTTCCTGGGGTCAGGGAGTCCAGAACTAAAGAGTGTAATTTTAGGTGGAGAGGGGAAAGATATAAAAGAGATCTAAAGGGCAACTTTTTCACACAGGGTGGTATGTGTATAGAATGAGCTGCCAGAGGAAGTGGTGGAGGCTGGTACAATTGCAACATTTAAGAGGCATTTGGATTGGTATATGAGTAGGAAGGGTTTGGACGGATATAGTGGGTTTAGATTGTGTTGAGAAATGTGGTAGGCATGCATGGGTTGGAGTGAAAGGTCTGTTTCCTTGTTGTACGTCTCTATGACTCGAACACTCTAAATGAGAAAAAAGTCAGATTTTTACAGAGTGTGTTGTATCAGAAATCATTGATTCTTTTTTATGTGTGATGATCTGAAATAAAATGGATTTTTATTTTACTGTATTAGTACAAGGGAACACTAGATTAAATTCAAATATGAAATTCACTATAATTGTTAGCCAGAATAAGTTAAAGTTTTGAGTAAATATTGTAATGCTGATGACTTATTAATTGCTGTTAGAATTCTGAAAAAAGAAAATGTTATACTATTTGTCCTAAGAGTCAATAAATTAAATTGATTTATGAACCACAATATACTTGTTAGCAAAACTAATTTAAATTATTATGCAATTATTGTCATGGCAATGACTTGATAGTTAGTGCTAGTATCTAAACAAATAAATTGATTCAATATTTTGAAAGCATTTTGCTCTGAAATTGATTGGATATTTATTTAGATCGGAAAACGGAGGGAATAAAATTTAATAGCTCGCTTGATAGGATTGAAAAAGAAAATGAGACAGCCCATGTCAGTGTCGGTGACCACAGCACAGTCCTTTTGGAGACAGGTCCCACCTTCAGATAGAGCTAAGCGATGCAGCATCCAACAGATCAGATCTAAACTCTACATTCATTCCACATCCAGTCGAGAATGGTGGTGGACAATTGAACATCTCACTGGAAGAGGAGTTTCCACAAATATTCATCATCAATGATGCAAGAGCCGAACACATCAGTGTGAAAGATAAGGCTGAAGCTTTCTGGGAGCTAGATATTGAAGAATGCACATCCAAATGAAAAGGCAGGCAGGTGGGCAGAGTGGCTGGGGTTGCCTAAACAGTAAGAAATGGAATTAAGTTAACAGCAATAGATGACTTAGGGTCAGATGATGTAAAATCTATGTGGGTGAAGATGAGGAACCGCAAAGGTTACAAAAGCATAATGGGAGTTACCTGCAGAGCTCCAAACAATAGTCAGGATTTGGGCATAAGTTACATGAGGAGATAGGAAAAGCGTGTAAGGAAGGTAAGATTACAGTGATCGGGGGAATTTCAATATGCAGGGGGACTGGAAAAATCACGATGATAGTGGATTGCAAGAAAATTAATTTGTGGAATCTCTTTTTGAAGGAAGTTGCATTGGAGCCCACTAGGGAACAGGCAATTCTGGATTTAGTGTTGTGCAATGAGTCACACGTGATAAGGGAGCTAAACGTAAATGAACCCTGAGGAGGCAGGAACCATATTATGATAGAATTTACTCGGCAGTTTGAGAGGGAGAAGATGGAATCAGATGTAACTGTATTACAGCTGAATAAAGGCAGCTACAGAGACATGAGGGAGAAGCTGGAGAGAATTGACTGGGACAGCAGCCAAGCAAGAAAGACAGTGGAACAGTGACGGCTAGGGTTTCTGGGAGTAATTCGGGTGACACAGTAAAAAATCATCCCGAGGAAAAAGCAGCATGGATCAGGGAGGGTGAGGCAACCATGGCTGACTCGGGAAGTCAGGGAAAGCATACAAGCAACGTATCGCATGGCAAAGGGCAGTGGGAAGTCAGTGAAATGGGAAGCCGAAAAAGACCAATGGAGAACAATGAAGAAATACATAAGGAGAAAGAAGATTAAGCATGAGAGAAAGCTAGTCAGTAATATTAAAAACATGATTGCCAAAGTTTCTTTAGTTGTATAAAGTTCAAAAGAGAGGCGAAAATGGGCATTGTGCCGCTGGAAATTGAGGCTGGAAGAATAGTAATGGGGAACAAAGAAATGGATAAGGAACTGAATAAGTACTTTGCATCAGTCTTCTCGGTGGAAGACACAAATAATATCCCAAAACTTCAAGAGAGAGTCGGGGTGGGGGTCTGGGTGGGGGTTGGTTGTGGAACAGAGATGTGTGTGGAATACAAATCACGAACAGATCAGGCTTGGTCTTATTGAATGGTGGAGGAGGCTCGAGGGGCCGAATGGTCACCTTCTGCTTCTCTCTCACATGATCTTAGGACTGAGAGTTTTGATTAAAATTCATTCACTAGATGTAGGTGCCATTGGCTAGGGAAAAATGTATTACCCAGAGAGCAGTTAAGAGTCACCAAGGAGAAAATGCTAGAAAACTGAAAGATTTGAAAATAGATAAATCACCTGGACAGATGGACAACACCCCAGAAGATGATAGCTGAAGGGATAGTGGAGGCTTTAACTGTGAGCTTTCCAGTATCACTGGAGTCAGGGAGGGTCCCAGAGGACAGGAACATTGCTAATATAACCCCCAACCACAAGAAGGGAGTATGGAAAAAGAATGGAAATTACGGGCTAATAATCCTGGCCTCAGTCGTTGGTAAATTGTTGGTAATATTTTGTCAGTAATAGTGAACTAACTGGTTGTTTCAATTATAATGTAATCTCTACAAAAAGACCAAGTATTGTTTAGGTGACAACAAATTTTCTAACAACTTCTCTCAATCTATCTCTCCTTCCTTTTCATTAGACAACGTAGGGAGGCATGGAAACACTACAGTGATGTAAGCTATACGTAATACAGTGAGACAGGAAAGCTGGTGTGGCTCATGTTGATTCTTGAAACCCACACAGTGAAGCAACACATTCACTGCATAATAAACATAAGACAACATTTCAACCCCACTCATACCGGCATGACAGAAATAAAATGTGGGTCGGCTGGTCAGGCTGGTTTTGTTTCAGTTGGAGTGAGGGGTGACATGACTGAAGGATATAAGATCCTGAATGGTTTGATAAGGTGGATGTGGAAAGGATATTTCCTCTTGTGTGTCATTCCTGAACTAGAGGGAACTGCTTTAAAATTGAGTTCACACTTTCAGGACAGAGATAAGGAAATTTGTTTCCTCTCAGAAGGCTGTGCAACTTTGGAACTCTCTGCCCCAGAAGGTGGGTTCACTGAGTATTTTTTTAAGACACAGGTGGATAGATTCGTGTTAAGGGGCATTGGGACAAGAAGGAATACAAATCACGAACAGATCAGGCTTGGTCTTATTGAATGGTGGAGCAGGCTCGAGGGGCCGAATGGTCACCTTCTGCTTCTATCTCACATGATCCCAGGACTGAGAGCTTTGTTTAAAATTCATTCACTGGATGTAGGTGCCACTGGCTAGGGCAACGTTTATTACCCAGAGAACAGTTAAGAGTCAACCATATTGCTGTGGGTCAGGAGTCACATGTCGGCCAGACGAGTGAAGGATGGCAGATTCCTTCCCTAAAGGACATCAGTGACACAGATGGGTTTTTCCTGACAATCAATAATAGTTTCATGGTCATCAACAGACCCATAATTCTAGATGATTATTGAATTCAAAGTCGACTTATTTCCTTTGAAAAGAATCTCTGTTTCCCCTCAGAAAATCAAGTGTGTCACGCATTTACAGACTGACTGACAGGCAAAGGAAACCTGATCTGAGACTCGCAGGTTAATTAAGGTATTAGTGACAGTCCATTGCTCACAACAATAGCTCAGACCACAACAGATTCTAGTGAAATCAACAATGCAATGAAAAAGGTGAATTAGTCTTTATAACCATGCAGCCTCTCTCAATCAAATAATCCTAGTCAATTTCCAAACATTTAAAAACTATTAATACCAATGTATACATATTTATTTCCTTTCCTAATTTTCCTCCAAAAATACATCTGACTATTCTCTTCAAAATATATTTTAAATGGTCAATTCATAATCACAATTCATTTCCAATTATTCTTAGAGCAAAATAACTTGCAAACTAAAATAGTTTTCACGTCAATTATGACACTGGAAACTTTGTTATGTAGTTCAACCGTATTTCCAAATATTGTTTTGGTCCATTATTACAGTGAAGCTAAAATTAAAGTCTATTTATTTTCTGTGATATCCTTCCATTACTTTATTCCCTAATAAGAATGCATGGCGTAATGGGTGACAAGCATTAAATAAAATTGAATTATCAATGCAAGAACTGGAACAAATAATCACATATTATTCAATTCATTCATTGTCGTTGATTATCAGGATTATTTTCACTGTATGATCACGTTAAATTCACTTAAATAACCACAGTACAATTCTCACCTCTATAGATATGTCAAGTGAATATCAAATTATTCTTATTTCAAGTAAAACCAAATTTACATTTTGCTCTGTTTTATTCCAGGAATGATGGAATATGTTACATTATTATGAGAAACAGGAACAAGTCAAGATGGTGGCTCTCAGATGTGAAGCCTTAAAGCTAAAGGGCCAGGTGGTAGTTACAGTGGGGGGAGGTACCGAGTCTCCCACTCTCCTCAGAAGGCAGTGAGGAAGGTGACACTGACTGGAACGGGTTAGATGGTGAAGCACCCACGTATGGACAGAGGGACGGCAATGGGTGGGATGACCCACCGCCCTGTAAGGCCCAGAAGGCCGTGTCTATGGCATCGCTGGACATCAAAGCTCAACTTGGACAGACAGTAGGGAGCAACAAAGGGAACTGACAGAAACTAAACCTGAACCGTTCACCCGCTGAATGACAGATGTTGGTGAATGAACAACCAGCCTGATAGAGAAATGGTAATAATGGGCCTTATTGGGACAATATGGATGAATTAGTTGAGGTACAGTCTCACCGATGACGAAGTCAGGTCAATATCTTTCAGGCCAAGGTGCCCTGAAGTGTACAGCAGAACATGTCCCTTCAATAAGAGGGTGAAGGTGCGAGCTGGTTCCCCCCAGTGCACAGCCGATCAGTGGCTCCAGGCATTTACAGATATTATAGGGACACACTCGGGAGGGGACAGGCTGAATGGGTTGAAATAACCTTGGTGACTCAGGGACCCAAGGGTAATATAGAGAATCATACAGCGAGGAAGCCTGGGGTGTACAAGGACCACGGGGGATTACCAAACCCCAGCCTGTGATGATGAAATCGGTTTGATGTATTTAAAAGATGACATGGGACCCTATTTAACTGTAATTATAAACTTGGGACTCCCAATGGGACATAATTCTAACTACATTCTGAATTGGGCCATGAGAACTGAGGCAAACGCAGAAACACAGGGGAATAGCTGCAATACAGGGCGGGTAACCAGACCGGCAATGTTACAAGTGAAGCAGGAAAGGGCACATAAACAAGGAATGTAGGCAGAGAGAGGGAGATAGATGTTCACAATGTGTGTGACCTGTGTTCACGTGCATATGCACGTAGGCACATGCATAGCCCATGAATATTCATTGATGCTGTGTTTGCTGTATTAATAAATATTAATACAGGAGCAGCTATATCGGTTACCGATATGGATTTGCCCCCACCCTCTCAATTACTAAAATGAGAGCAGTTGGAGAGGGATTCGAGGAAGCTGGATGAAATAAACCAGTCCCGATGCCGATCACCGATATGGCAAAATATATTCAGATATGGGAGTGTGAAACTGAGGAAGGGACCATTCTGGGAGTTGCCATTTTAGAACAGTTAGGAGCAACTATTGATGTAGAGACACGAACTGTAACATGGGAACAACCTGGCCAGGCCGGGGACAGGAAGTAAACGAGAGATGACATCTCCAGAGTAGTTACCTTGCAGGGAGACTGGAACAGTCACGGAATCTGGGGAGTTATAGCTTGGACCCACTCAGCGGTGTGAGTAACTCATACAGGAATTTGGGTTATTATCTGTAGATCCTATAAAGGTCGAGGGCCCTCTCACTCCCCATACAAACAGAATCACATCAAATCTGGGGCTGAGGAGGCAGTAATTGTGACAGTAACAGATTGACAGTAGCAGGGAATAGTCAGACCGACAGTATCCCAGGCTCTTTCACAGAAGCCAGGCGGCTCATCCCACCTCATTATTGATTATAACTCTCTAAATAAATCCGCCACTAAAGAGTATCCTGCAGTAGCGAACCACACCACTGTATGTAATGGATTGAAATCGCAACAGGATATAGTCTCAGCTCTTGATATTGTGAATGGGGTCTGGTCCATGCCAATGGATCTGGAATGGCAGAATAAGCTGGTGTTTAAACAGTACATCTGGATCCAGTTACCTCAGCGATCCTATAATATTCCAGTATATCACACCGATGTATGGTTGATGGAGTTAGTCACATTGATCTTCCCAACACCTCATCACCTCAGTCGGTGAGAAAAAACATAACCAGATATGAAACAGAGGTCAGGCAGGCTGGACTTAAAATTAACCCACAGAGAGTGGGAAGGAAGGAAGGGACATACCTAGGACATCATGTCAGGGAGATTAAATCAGGAAGTGAGAGGGGACAATCCCAGCGGAACGAAAGACCATGATTTTAAAACTATCCACCCGCACACCGTGAAGGGGGTAAGGCAAACTTTAGGATTGTTTAATTATTGGAGGACTTTAGTGGAGAAGTATCTAGAATTGGCAGAACCATCACAAGCCCTGACAGAAGCACGGACATTAGCCAGGGGTCAGGGAGTCAGCATATACACAGACTGTCAGCATGACTTTGGTATTGTTCATGACCATGTGTTGGCCTGTGCTCGGTGAGGGTACATCACCCTGTCTGGGGGCCACATAGAGCATGAAGAACAGGTCAGAGAGTTAGTGAAAGCAGCTAACTTTCCCAGTGAAATAGCAATAATGAAGATTAGAGCTCACAGGAAAGTAGAAACCCCACAACAACGGGGTAGTGAGTTTGTGTGTAAGGCAGGTAAAATACTGACTGAAACAGTGCAGACATTTGGGGAAGTGGCAGTAGCTGCAGGAGCGAGAAAGGAAAGTTTGTAGACATTCCAAGAAATAGTCCCACAACAGGAGAAACAGGACCGGGAAAAGGGTGGGGCAGTAATAGGACAAGACAGAGTCTGGATGATCCAGCAGTGCCAGTACACTGTATAAGACAAACATTATTAAAAACATATCATGGGCTGGTCCATATTGGGCAGGATACAATGCAATATCAGATAATCCACTCCAGACGTGGCATGGAACAGAGAGAGACACAGCAAGGTTTTGTCGAAAGTGTGTAGTCTGTACACAGTGTGAACCAGGGAAAAAAAATCAGGATAAAATAGAGGCAGCGGCAGCGACTCAGGGGCTCATGGGAACAAATACTGATCGATTTTATCCACGCCCCCATCCCAATCCCAGGGAAGAAAATTCTGCTGGGTCTTAATAAACAGGCTCACTCAGTGGGTGGAAGCATTCCCCTGCAGATTCTGACCAAGGGAATTTTGTTTGTCCTGTTGAACTGAACAGAAATCCCATCCCCATACCATCCCCAAGAGGTCAGGTACAGTAGAAGGAATGAAGCAGACATTGAAAGCTACTCTGACTAAAGCCCTGACAGAGACAGGCAGGGATGGGTTATGATTTGGAGATGCCGGTGTTGGACTGGGGTGTACAAAGTTAAAAATCACACAACACCAGGTTATAGTCCAACAGGTTTAATTGGAAGCACGCAAGCTTTCGGAGCGGCGCTCCTTCATCAGGTGATAGTGGAGGGCTCGATCGTAACATAGAATTTATAGCAAAAATTTACAGTGTGATGCAACTGAAATTATACATTGAAAAATTGATTGTCTGTTAAGCCTTTCATCTGTTAGAATACAGTGATAGTTTCACTTCTTTCATGTGTAAATCACAAAACCCTTTTGTGATTTACACATGAAGTGGTGGGTTAGTGTACTCCCCACCATCATAATGAAACTAAGGTTCAGTATAAATATATTTAGAAATATATTTATAAATTTACAAATATGTTTGCAAATATTTTTATAAATCTATAAATACCTAACACCTGTTAGGTATTTCTGCATTTTTGAATTCTTGTTTCAAAGTGTTGTGCTTTGACCTGTGTTCAGGTTTCGATGTATTTTGTAAAACAATGGTCCGAATTCAGGAAGGATTTTAAGCTTAGAAAGAACACAAACCCTGTTTTATTTATTCATTCTGACATCCTTTGTTGCCCACCTTGTCCAGGCATTTATTGCCTGGACAAGGTGACAGTAAGGTGCCTTCTTGAACTACTGTCATCCTTGGGGTATAGACAAACCTACATTGCTGTGAAACAATTCCAGGATTGTCACGCAGTGATATCCAAGTCAAGATATTGTGCAACTTGAAAGGGAACTCAGAGGATGATGTCCTCATGGTCCAGCTGCCATTGTCCTTCGAGGTGGTAGAGATTATAGTTTCGTGAATTGCTTTTGAAGGCGTGTGGGGATGTTGCTGCACTGCATTGTGTTTTTCATACAACCTACTACCACTTTCCACCAATGATGAGTGAATTGATGTACCAAGTGGCTGATGGAGTAAGATTCACAGGTCGTGCAGTGCAAAAGGAAGCCATTTGACCATTGTGTCTGCATCAGCTGTCAGCCAGTGCAATCTCCTACCTCCTCTCTCTTAATCCGTACATTGTTCACTGTCAAGAAACAGTCTTCAGCCAAATTGCCCTTTTTATCTCCTGGAAAATCTGTCTAATTCCACATCCTCCAATTCTAAATAACCTGCGCAACCTAAACCTTCCTGTATCTATAAACATCTACTGTCACGACTACCCTCCATAAGTCTGTATGTTCTTCCCATCTGTACAACCGTCTTTATCTCTGTCATCTGCTCCGTTCCCTAAACAATCCCTTCCTGTGTAAACCTCCCCAACCTAACAACATCCTTATCTCTGTAAAGTACACCATCCTCCCAACGTCATCATCTCCATGTAACCAGGGCTCACCTCATCAAAGACTTCGTTTGGAATGTTCTGTATTTTAATATTTTTAAGTGGCAGTTACGTGAGATGCAGTAATCGGGGAGTTTCCATTTTGAGAGAATTAAGCTTTTATCATTGACCCTGACCCATGCAATGGAGTTTTGTGGATTCTGTTGTTATCTTCAGTCTGTCACTCGGACGATTGTATTAGCAGGGAATCTGAGTGCACGCGGTCTTTGCTTGGACGAGTTTGAATTTACCAGTTAATGTCGCCTAGGACACAGTGTTCCTGGAGAATGTATAACTGTGTAAATACCACACCGACTGGTTCAGGGGTGAGTGCACTTGTCCCTGAGCACCAGGATCTGGGAACCCTCATGCTGTTTGTATGTGGGGCTTGGCACCAGACTGGGTGAGAGTAGTTCCCTGAGTAAATGACAGGTACGGAGCTTGGGATCCTCCTGCTGTGTTTGACCTTGTGCCATATCGTTATCTCCCTCTCATGAGTGAGCGTGTCAGGTTCTCCAGTCCTGACAGTGTCCACTTCCTGTAAACCCTTCCAGCTGTTGAACATCTCCCTTCTCTCTCACTCCCTCCATCGCTTCTAACGTGGCCTTCTTCTCTTATCTCCTGCAGTCCCAACGGACCTTGCTCTTTGTTATCGCATTGTATTGCTTTGAGCTGTGTGGGAACAAACCTGGAGTAGGTTTGGGCCAGTGAGAGAAAGATAACTCCCCTTTCTCCACTTGTGTCCAACAGAGGCTGCTTGTTTGTGTCTCTCCCGTAAGAGGAAGGAGCATCCACCCTGTCCATTCCCCTGAGGATCTGTACATTTTATTGAGGACAACTGTATTCCTGATGACCCTCAGTGTACACAGCACCAAAGAGACATGTTTACGTTCCTCTATTCTCTGCGACCACTTCCTTTTGCTCTGCCCCTCCCTCATTCTGAACCTTCCCCGAGTCTGGACAGTGCTCCAAACCACTAATTACTGAGAAGGCACCACCCTCCCTATCTCTGTAAACCCCTCATACTCCTACAATCCTCCTTATGTGTGTGTGTGAACCCCTCCAGCTTCTCCAGCCCTTCCAAATTATTGCATCGCCTACAGACCTCACCATCTCAGTATCCTCCAGTTACTATATTTCTCCATGCCTCTGCAAACTGCTCCAGCCCCTCCAAATCTGCCTGTCTCTGCAAATTCCTGCAGTCCCACAAAACATCCCTCTATGTGGAACTTCCACCAGAGACCACTACCCTCCATATCTCTGTAATCCCTGCTGATCCCTGTATCTCTGTTCCCAGCTTCAGTCCCGACAATCCTACATCCACGTTCAACTTCATCAAGTCCCTGTAATCCCCGTGTAACTCTCTCATGATCTCTGACTGCCTGCAGTAATCTTAAACGTCCGCAATTCGATAACATCTCCAGTCTCCGTGCCTCTGCCGATCATGGTGAACTACTCTAAACCCCTCAAACCTTCCTGCCTGTGTATATCATCAAGTTGATACAACTCTTCTCATATCTGTAGTGCCGTGCAGACTCTACAATCCTCCCCGTTTTTTTTGAATTCTGCCTATCACTAGTACTGTCCCAATCTGTGTAAATGCCTCCAGTTACTAGAGCTCCTTTACTGTGTAGCCCCCAACAGACCCTAAAGCCATCGCTATGTGTGTGTAACCTCCTTCAGGTCTATATCCTCCAACTTGCTGAAACCTGCTCTCAACATTGCAACCGCCATTATTTCTTAAAATTGTTTCGTCTCTAAATCTATCCCTATCAGTGTGTTCTCCTCCACTGTGAACAACACTCCCGGTCTATGCAGTGGGCGATGCGTGGTTTTATAAAAGGGGAATATTTCTAAATCTCTTGGATTCTATATTTTGGTGTGACCATAAATGACAGAATAGATAAGGATGGGGGAGGCTAGTAGCGGTCGAGGCATATTTGAAATTTCGGAAACATTTTGACATGTTTCAACAAGGGCTAAAGATTAGTGAGGGAGAGAATAGGGCCCCTGAAAGATCAATGAGGCTGTCTGTTTGGAATCACTGCTGATGGGGGAGATCCGAAACAAATATTTTGCGTTCGGATTTACTGTGGAGAAAGACATGGAAAATACAAAGTGATGCCATGAACAGAGTTTACATTTGAGAACAGGAGGTACTGGATGACTGAAAATCAAAAAGGTTGATAAAACCTTTGGGACATGATCAGATGAATCTCAGCGCCTTGTGAGAAGCTAGGCAGGAAATTACAAGGCCCCTCGCAGAGATATTTGTATAATCGACAGCACGACAGACCATTGAGACTGATGGCAGCTTGGTGGGTAACTTGTTGGAGGAGATTGTGAGAGATAGGATCATCATGCATTTGGAAAGGCAATGGCGGATTAGCGATAATCAGCACGGCTTTGTGCACGGGAAATCATGTCTCACAAACGGGATTGAGTGTTGGTGGAAGCAGACAAGTGATAGATCAAGGCAGAGCAGTAGGTGATGTCTCCATGGACTTTAGCAAGGCCTTTGACAAGGTTCTGCATGGCAGATTGGTAAGTAAGTTTAGATCACACATCGCCAGGGAGCACTCACCAACTGGATACAAAACAGGATTGACAGTAGGAGACAGAGTGTGCTCGTCGAGGGTTACTGCTCAGCAGCAGGTCTGGAACCAATGGTTTGCCATGGGGTTTGGTGCTAGTCGCTGTTGTGCATCATTTATATAAACGGTTTGGATGATAAGACAGGAGCCATGGTTAGCAAGTTTGTGAGTGAGACTGAAATTTGTGGTAACACGGACAGTGACGAGGGTTATCTGAGAGTTTAGAAATAGCAGGTGGAGAAATGCACAGTGTTGCATTCTGGTAAAGCAAACCAGGCTGGACTTGTGCAGTTAATGTTCGGGCCCTGGGTAGTGTTGTCAATCAGAGAACTCGGGATGCAGGTACACAGTTCTTTGAAAGTGGTGTCGCAGGTAGACAGGCTGGTGAAGCAGGCGTTTGGGATGGTTAGCTTCATTGGGCAGAGCTTTGAGAGTAGGGGTTGGGATGTCATGGTGTACCATGACACTGGTGAGGCCATCATAAAGCATTGTTGATCTACCCGAACAAAGCCCTTCAGAATCTTGGACTTTGCATTCAATTTCTCTCATTTTTTTCTAAACGTGAATGGGTTCAACCTCAATCTACTCCACCTCATACTGGAAAATTTATCCATTCCCAGGATGAACCGAGTGACCTTTCCCTGACCTGCCTCCAATAGAAGAATATCTTTCTTTCAGGCATTCACACTGTTCATAGTATTCTGGGTGTGGTCTGTCTCGTATCTTGTATAGTTTTAGCAAGACCTTCCTAGTTTTAGACTCCATTCCCTTTGTAATAAATGGCAGCATTTGATTTGCCTTTTCTATTACCTGCTGATACTGCAAGCTAACATTTTTTAGAATTGATAAACAATAAATCCCATAACGCTTTCAGCTGTCAGTCTGAAACCAAATAGTATTTGCCTGACACTAAGTCAGGAGCATGCTGAAATACGTTATAATGATCTGGTAATAAACAGTAATTGGACCCTTAGAAACACATTTTATAAAAGAGAATATGTTATTGAACCTGTGGAATTTTATTTGTTTGTGTAAATATAAATGGCAGTAGAGATAAGAGTGTAGGAAGGGCGTGAATTTTCAGAAGCCTTTACATAAGGTCACGTATGTGTGGAACCAGGGGAGATGGGTGAGATCTTAAACAAAAAAAAAATCTTGTCAGTCTTTCCTGTGGAGAAAGACATGGAAACTCAGGAACTTGGGGAAAGAATAGTGATGTCTTGGAAAGAATCCTCAACAGAGAAGAAACAAATGCTGGAATCTTAAGACAAATAAAGGTAGATCAATCCTCAGTAGCTATTAGGTCTATGCTAGAATATTGTGGGAAGCTAGGGAAGAGATTGCAGTGTCCCTAACAGAGATATCTATATTATCAACAGACACAGTGAGATGTTGGAAGACTGGAGGGCAGCTAATGCTGTTCCATCGCTTAAGGACTGCAGGGAAAAGCTAGGAAATTACAGCCCAGTGAGCCCTGCGATGGGGAAGTTGTTGGAGGAGATTCTGAGAGAAAGAAGCTGCGTATATTTGGAAAGGCTTATTACCGATAGTCAGCATGGGTTTGTGAGTGGAAAACCGTGTTTCACAAACCGGATTGACTCTTCGAGGGGATGGCCAAGAGATAGATGAAGGCAGACCAGTGAACATTGTCCACATGGACTTTAGTGAAGCATTTAACAAGTTTCGAAGGGATGTAGAACATCTAGTCAAGAGGAAGAAGGAAGCTTACTTAAGGTTGATGAAGAAAGAATAAGACACGGCTTTTAAGAGCTACATGAAGCAGCAAGGTGGTTCAGTGGTTAGCACTGCTGCCTCATAACACCAGGCACCCGATTTTGATTCCAGCCCCGGGTGACTATGTGGAGTTTTCACATTCTCCCCGTGTCTGCATGGTTTCCCTCCAGGTGCTCCAGTTTCCACCCACAATCCAATGGTGTGCATGTTAGGTGAATCAGTCATGCTATATTACCATACTGTTCAGGGATGTGTAGGTTTGGCGCATTAGTCGGGGCAAATGTAGAATGATAGGGTAGGGAATGGCTCTGGTGGGATACCCTTCAGAGGGTCGGTATGGGTTTGTTGGGCCAAATGGCCTGTTTCCACACTCTGGGGACTCTTGAATGTAGCCAGAAAGGAACTGAAGAATGGACTTAATACAGCGAGAAGGGGGCATGGAAAAGCTTTGTTGGGAAGGATTAAGGAAAACCGTGAGGCATACTCCACTTATGTGAGGAACACGAGGATGGCCAGAGTGAGGTTAGAATCGGTGAGGGATAAAAGAGGTAATTTGTGCCTGGAGTTGGAGGCGGTAGTGGAGGTCCTTAATGAATACTATTACTCAGGATTCACTCCTGAGAGGCGCATTATCATTTGTGAGGGCAGCGTGAAAAGGACTAATATATGTGAACAGGCTGATGTTAAGAAGGAGGATGTGCTGAGAATTTTGTAAAACATAATGTCAGATACATCTGTTGGACCAGACGGGACACACCCAAAGTTATACACGAAGCGAGGGAAGAGATTTTTGCACCTTTTGCGATAGCCTTTGCACGCACACTGTCCAGTGGGGTCCAGAAGATTGGAGGGGGCAAATGTTATTCTCCTGTCCGATAAAGAGAATAGGGTTAATCGTGGGAATTACAGACCAGCTAGTCATATGTCTGTGGTGTGCAGATTATTAGAGATGACTCTGTGAGACAGGATTTATAATTTCTTGGAAAACCCATAGCTTGATTAGAGAGAGGAAGCCTGGCTTTGTAAGGCCAGGTCATACCTCAAATCTCATTGAATCCTTTGAGAATGTGACAAAACATGTTTATAGCTCATTCAGAAAGCGTGGAAGCATGGGATAAAGGGAAACCTGGCTGTCTGGATACAGAACTCCTGGCTCACGAAAGGCAGAAGGTAATGATGGATGGAAAACACTCAGCCTGTTGTGCAGGAATTGGTTCCGGGACCTCTGTTTTTTTTATGATTTTTTAAAAATTACTTGAATGTGGGATTGAAAGAGTGAGTTAGTAACTTTGTCAATGTCATGAAGGTTGGTGGAGTGGTGAATAGTGTGGAGGGCTGTTGTTGGTTGCAACGGGACATTGATATGGTGTCGAGCTGGGCTGAGAAGTGGCAGATGGAGTTCAATCTGGAAAAATGTGAAGTGATTGAATGCAGAATAGTGTTCAAGGCAGGATATTTATCAGTGTGGGCGAACCGAGAGACTTTGGGGTAGACGTCAGAGAGCCCTCAGAGTTGCCACACAATTTATAGGGTTGTGAAAGCGGAAGATGTTGAATTGTCTTTCATTAGCTGTGGGATTGAGTTTTAAAGCGGTGGGGCTATGCTGCAGCTCTATAGAGCCCTGGTTCGACCCCACTTGGAATATTGTGTTCAGTTCTGGTCCCTTCATTACAGGAAGGATGTGAAAGCTTTAGAGAGGGGAAAGAGGGGATTTACCAGGATGCTGCCTGTACTGGAGACCATGTCGTTTGAAGAAAGGTTGAGGTAGCTACGGCTTTTTTTCATTGGAGTGAAGAAGGGTGAGGGGCGACTTGGCAGAGGTGAACAGGATGATGAGAGGCACAGAGAGAGTGAATAGTCAAAGATTTTTTTTTTCCTGTGGCAGAAATGGCTATTACAGGGGATGTAATTTTAAGGCGACTGGAGATTTCAGAGGTAGGTTCTTTGAACAGAGAGTGATGGTGGGTGCAATGCACTGCCAGCTGTTGTAGTAAAATTAGATACATTAGGGACATTTAGTAGACTCTTGGATAGGCACATGGATGATAGTAAAATGAAGAGTATGTAGGTTAGTTTGATCTTCAAGTCATAGAGTCATAGAGATGTACAGCATGGAAACGGACCCTTCGGTCCAACCCGTCCATGCCGACCAGATATCCCAACCCAATCTAGTCCCACCTGCCAGCGCCCAGCCCAAATACCTCCAAACCCTTCCTGTTCAGACACCCATCCAAATGCCTCTTAAATGTTGTAATTGTACCAGCCTCCAACACATCTCTGGCAGCTCATTCCAAACACGAACCACCCACTACGTGAATAAGTTGCCCTTTCGGTCTCTTTTATATCTTTCCCCTCTAACCCTAAACTTATGCCTTCTAGTTCTGGACTCCCCGACCCCAGGGAAAAGAATTTGTCTATTTACCCTATCCATGTCCCTCATAATTTTGTAAACCTCTATAACGTCACCCCTCAGCCTCCAATGCTCCAGGGAAAACAGTCCCAGCCTGTTCAGCCTCTCCATGTAGATCAGATTCTCCAACCCTGGCAACATCCTTGTAAATCTTTTCTGAACCCTTCCAAGTTTCACAACATCGTTCCGATAGGAAGGAGACCAGAATTGCACGCAATATTCCAACAGTGGCCTAACCAATGTCGAGTACAGCCGCAACATGACCTCCCAACTTCTGTACTCAATACTCTGACCAATAAGGGAAAGCATACCAAACGCCTTCTTCACTATCCTATCTATCTGCGACTCCACTTTCAAGGAACTATGAACCTGCTTTCCAAAGTCTCTTTGTTCAGCAACACTCCCTAGGACCTTACCATTAAGTGTATAAGTCCTGCTAAGATTTGCTTACCCAAAATGCAGCACCTCACATTTATCTGAATTAAACTCCATCTGCCACTTCTCAGCCCATTGGCCCATCTGGTCCAGATCATGTTGTAATCTGAGGTAACCCTCTTCGTTGTCCACTACACCTCCAATTTTGGTGTCATCTGCAAGCTTACTAACTGTACCTCTTATGCTCGCATTGAAATCATTTATGTAAATGACAAAAAGTAAAGGGCCCAGCACCGATCCTTGTGGCACTCCGCTGGTCACAGGCCTCCAGTCTGAAAAACAACCCTCCACCACCACCTTTGAGCCAGTTCTGTATCAAAATGGCTACTTCTCCCTGTATTCCATGAGATCTTGCTAATCAGTTTCCCATAGGGAACCTTGTCAAACGCATTACTGAAGTCCATATGGATCACATCTACTGCTCTGCCCTCGTCAATCTTCTTTGTTATTTCTTCAAAACACTCAATCAAATTTGTGAGACATGAGTTCCCACACACAAAGCCATGTTGACTATCCTGAATCAGTGTTTGCCTTTCCAAATGCATGTACATCCTGTCCCTCAGGATTCCCTCCAACAACTTGCCCACCACCGAGGTCAGGCTCACAGGTCAATAGTTCCCTGGCTTGTCTTTCCCGCCCTTCTTCAACAGTGGCACCACGTTTGCCAACCTCCAGTCTTCCGGCATCTCACCTGTGACTATCGATGGTACAAATATCTCAGCCAGAGGTCCAGCAATCACTTCTCTCGCTTCCCACAGAGTTCTCGGGTACACCTGATCAGGCCCTGGGGATTTATCCACGTTTAAGTGTTTCAAGACATCCAGCACTTCCTCCTCTGTAATCGGGACATTTTGCAAGAAATCACCATCTATTCCCCTACAGTCTATATCTTCCATATCCTTTCCCACAGTAAATACTGATTAAAAATATTCAATTAGTATTTCCACCATTTTCTATGGCTCCACACAAAGGCTGCCTTGCTGATCTTTGAGGGACCCTATTCTCTCCCTCGTTACCCTTTTGTCCTTAATATATTTGTAAAACCCCTTTGGATTCTTCTTAATTCTATTTACCAACGCTATCTCATGTCCCCGTTTTGCCCTCCTGATTTCCCTCTTAAGTATACTCCTACTTTCTTTATACTCTTCTAAGGATTCACTCGATCTGTCCTATCTGTACCTGACATATGCTTCATTCTTTTTCTGAACCAAACCCAAAATTTCTTTATTCAGCCAGCATTCCCTATACTTACCAGCCTTCCCTTTCACCCTGACAGGAATATATTTTCTCTGGATTCTTGTTATCTCACTTCTGAAGGCTTCCCATCTTCCAACCATCCCTTTACCTGCGAACATTTGCCTCCAATCAGCTTTTGAAAGTTCTTGCCGAATACTGTCAAAATTGGCCTTTCTCCAATTTAGAACTTCAACTTTTAGAGCTGGTCTATCCTATTCCATCTCTATTTTAAAACGAATAGAATTATGGTTGCTGGTCGCAAAGTGCTCCCCACTGACACCTCAGTCACCTGCCCTGCCTTATTTCCCAAGAGTACGTCAAGCTTTGCACCTTCTCTAGTAGGTGCATCCACATACTGAGTCAGAATATTGTCTTATACACACTTAAGAAATTCATCTCCGTCTAAACCTTTCACACTATGGCAGTCCCAGTCGATGTTAGGAAAGTTAAAATCCCCTATCATAACTACCCTATTATTCTTCCAGATAGCTGAGATCTCCTTACAAGTTTGTTTCTCAATTTCCGTCTGACTATTGTTGGGTCTATAATACAATTCTAATAAGGTGATCATCCCTTTCTTATTTCTCAGTTCCACCCAACTACCTTCCCTGGATGCATTTCCGAGAATATCCTCCCTCAGCAAAGCTCCAATGCTATGCCTTATCAAAAATGCTACTACCCCTCCTCTTTTGCCTCCCTTTCTATCCTTCCTGTAGCATTTGTATCCTGGAACATTAAGCTGCCAATCCTGCCCATTCCTGAGCCATGTTTCTGTAATTGCTATGATATCCCAGTCCCATGTTCCTAACCATGCCCTGAGTTCATCTGTCTTCCCTGTTAGGCCCATAGCATTGAAATAAACGCAGTTTAATTTATTAGTCCTACCTTGTCCCTGCCTGTCCTGACTGTTTGACTCACTTCTGTTCTCAGCTGTACCCGCCTCAGATCGATCTCTTTTCTCACTACCTCCCTGGGTCCCCCCTCCCCCCACCTTAATAGCTTAAATCCTCCCAAGCAGTTCTCGCAAATTTCCCTGCCAGTATATTAGTCCCCTTCCAATTTAGGTGCAATCAGTCCTTCTTGCACAGGTCACTTCTACCCCAAAAGAGATTCCAGTGATTCAAAAATGTGAATCCTTCTCCCATGCACCAGCTCCTCAGCCATGCATTCATCAGCTCTATCCTCCTATTCCTGCCCTCACTAGCTCGTAGCACCGGGAGTAATCCAGATATTACTATCCTTGAGGACCTCCTTTTTAAATTTCTACCTAATTCTATGTAATCTCCCTTCAGAGTCTCAACCTTTTCCCTTCATATGTCGTTGGTTCCAATTTGGACATTAACCTCCTGCTGCCCCCTCTCCCCCGTGAGAACATTCGGCACCCCCTCTGAGACATCCTTGATCCTGGCACCAGGGAAACAGCACACCATTCTGCTTTTCCTCTGCTGGCCATATACACGTCTGTCTGCACCTCTGACTACAGAATCCCCTAACACAATTGATCTCTTGGGAGCCGACGTACCCCTCGTTGCATTAGAGCCAGTCTCAATACCAGAAACTTGGCTGTTTGTGCTACGTTCCCCTGAGAATCCATCACCCTCTACATTATCCAAAACAGCATACCTGTTAGAAATGTGTATATCCACAAAAGACTTCCTCTAGCTGCCTACCTCTCCTACCCTTCCTGGAGTTAACCCATCCATGTGACTGTACGTGAGACTTCGCCCCTTTCTATAACTATCATCCATCACATACTGTTGCTGTGGCAAATTCCTCATCGTTTCTATCTGTCTCTCCAACCGATCCACTCGATCTGAAAAGATTCGCATCCAACAGCATTTGTGGCAGATATAATCCGCAGTAACCCTTAAACTCTCTTTAAACTTCCACATCTGACAAGAAGTACATATCACTGCAAAGGCCATTTTTGCTCCTTCACAATCTATAGACGCAGAAAATAACACCGTCTTATTCCTCTACAAACAATGCCCAGGTTAAATTAATAGTTATGGCTTATATTTTAAGTTTAATCAAGAGACTTATCTCCAAAAATATGTAATCAAGAAAGAATGCACTGTACCCACTAGTGCAGCCTTTCTCTTGGACAAATTTAAAACAATAATTAATTCAATTAATTTATCTGATTCTGTGCTATAAACTTCGCCCAACAGCTCCTCCAAGATTGGATGTGAATTTCACTGTTTGTTAATTTTCCCAGATGCACTCCAATGTCCAGCGATACACGAATTCAAACAGCAAAGGGGTAACTGTGCAGGTTCTCCCTCTCTCTCTCTCTCTATCTCTCTCTCTCTCTCTCTCTCTCTCTCTCTCTCTCTCTCTCTCTCTCTCTCTCTCTCTCTCTCTCTCTCTCTCTCTCTCTCTCTCTCTCTCTCTCTCTCTCTCTCTCCTCTCTCTCTCTCTCTCTATCTCTCTCTCTATCTCTCTCTCTCCTGCACTGTCCTCACCATGTGCTTCCTTTGTTTGCTCTTCTCCCTTTTAAACGGCTGTTGTTTTATCTTTTCTTTCCAAAGTTCCAAAACAATGCAACAGCATATAAAACAGTAACTGCTGCCCCGGGAATTCGAGGAAATCACCTCCAATCCCCCAAAATTGCTCAAAAAATGGAGCAGATCTAACAGCCAGAATTTTTGTTCCCATCCTCTATCTTGGATTAGGATAAAAGGTTGGCATGGCATCATGGCCGAAGGGTCTTGTGCTGTACTGTTCTGTGTTCTACGTTCTGTATGGTAAACTGGGAAATAAGGCCAGATCATTTTAAAGGGATATGGCATTCAGGAGGAGCAAGTGAACTGGATACACAATTGGTTTGATGATAGGAGACAGAGGGTGATGGGCGACATGTTGTTTTTCTGACTGGAGGCAAGTGACCAGCGGTGGAGTGGGTCCCATGTTGTTTGTCATTTGGATAAACTTATGGATGGGAATATTGGTTTCCTGGTAAGTAAGATTTTTGAGTGACACTGAAATTGGTGGTAAACTGTACAGGGAAGAACGTTATCTATGATACAACAGGATGAACAGTGCTGCTGGAATAGTGGGCTAAAGAATAGCAGATGGAGTTTAATTAGATAAATGTGAGGTGTTCCATTTTGGTGAAACAATCCAGGGTGGGACTTGTACAGTTAATGTTCTGTCCCTGGGTAGTGTTGTCAGTCAGAGACCCGGGGATGCAGGTACCCAGTTAATTGAAAGTGGTGTCACAGGTAGACAGGCTGGTGAAGCAGGCATTTGGGATGATTACCATCATTGGTCAGAGCATTGACAGTAGGACTTGAGATGTCATGGTGTGGCCACAATGAAACCATTGTTGATCTTTAGGAAGATTTGATCTAGTTCACTTACCTCCTTTAATCTAGAACATCTGACATTCTAACATGGTGTGACTGACATGTGAACCCAGACCCACAGTATGGCTGACTCTGAGCGACCCTCTGGATAATTAGCAGAAGGGCAAAGATTCCTGGCTCAATCACTGACATCCTCATCCCATGAATGAATAAATGAAAGTTACACACCTTTCTTTCCTACCTCTACAAACCCCTCCCTCTGCAGCAATCTTTACTGGCTTTGTAACACCGTTCAGGCCCTGACCACTCTCTGTAACACTCTCACCACCTCCAGCACCGTCACCTCTCCCTATTCCTGCCGTGTCAATGATTCCCGTTCCCACTGCACTCCTCCTGCTAGCAGACCCTTTGCAATCCCTTTAAAACTTACTCCTAAAACACTCTCACACTTCAGGATTTTAAGAAATGTTTGGTGATTTTCTCGACCTGATAATCTAATATGATCCATTTTGTCCTGAGTGAGGGACAGGTGGGGATTTCTTGCTGAGGTTTGTCTGTTTCAGTGGAATATCCTTTTGTTAAATGTTTTACACTGTTTCTTCAAACGTTTTCTACTGTTCATTTACAGACACATTTTTCAGTCTGTTTCGCCTGTATACCTTGGTCAGTTCTCCTCTCAAACTCATGTCATTGGCTATTTTTGTTTCCACTCGTAGTTTGTCCTTTCTGTGAGTCACTTTAAAACTTTTTATTTCTTTAAACGACACTTTATCAAAATATCCCAGAAGGTCTTTCTGTGTAATATTACTCATTCACTAAGTTTCATCAGACAACAGTTGGTCTGAGGTAGTTATGTCCCTAGCCAGTTGCACAATATGTTATTCAAAGATACACAGAAAAAAAATCTCCGCACTCCCTTCCAATATCACTGTTATCATTGCGATTATCTCAGATTATATGAATATTGAAGTTTCCCAAAATTATCATAATGTGTTTATTTTTAAAAATTCCAATTGATTACTTTTTAATGCAGTGATGAGCAATAAAGTGTTGTTCGGTGGCTAAATCTGTTCTGCTTCTTGTGTCCTTGGCAAGTAGTAGCCAGAATTTACATTCAGACACGGTCTACTTCATGATCTACGGCCAAATACTTTCACTGTGATGTCTTTGTTAACCATTACTGTTAACGTTGTCCATTTGCCTGAATTTGCACAAGATTGTGACCATTGAATATTTGTGTTCGCCCTGTAACCACGTCTCTCTGGTGTCTAGATCCCATTTATTTCTGTGTCATAAATCCATCTACCTTATTGATGAGACTTTGTGCATTTGACAAAAACACATGTTTTACTTTTCTCTACAATTCCCTGTCACAGCACAAGTCGCTGATTTGCCACTTTAGTTCAGCTTTGTCCCATCCTGTTCTTTTCTGATTGTTTTCAGCCACATTGCCATGCTGCTCCGATGCTTCACCTTTTCTCTTTCGATTTGGAAAGCTCCTTTCACCTGAACCCTGTCCCTGCATCCTCTCTGTCAGTTTATAGCCCTGTCCATAAACCTGCCAAAATGATTGGCCAGGACACTGGTCGCAGCACAGTTCCATTGGGACCATTCTGATGGATTATATTTTAAATCAAGTATGAGATTTTGGTGTCTCTGGTTGACCAGCCTTTCTTGCCCGGCCCTAGCTGCCCTTGAACTGAGTAGCTTGCTCGGCCATTTCAGAGGGTAATTGAGAGGCAAACACTTTGCTGTGAGTATGTGGTGCAGACCACGTGAGGATGAGCAGATGTCCTTCTCGAAAGGACAAGTGTTTGGGCTTTTTTTTGTACATCAGCAATGGTTTCATACATATTTATGGATTGTTAATTACCATTTTAAAAAATGTTGATTTCAAATTTCTCCATTTCTGAATGTGGGATTTAAACCTGCCGCCCCTGAACATTATCTGAGGTTTGGCATACAGGCTGTAGCAATAACACCACCAGGCCAGCACTTCACCTGCTCAGTGGTTGCTCATCCCTGAGCACTGATACATCATGAAGTGCATCATGAAGCTAAACCCGTTCTTCCTACTCACTCGTTTGATCCTGAAATTATCCTGAACTCAGGTGATATCACTCATATCTCTACATGTGGTATCCCTCACTGTGTGGGTCTAATTGCTGCCTCTGTCAGCGTCTCTCACTCTTGTAGCTATTCCAGATCCTGAGCCAACCGAATTCTCCACTCTAGAGGGACACAGCAGCACAGGCCAGGGATGGAGACTGGGATTTTCCAGATATCTGTTGGACACAGCATCATTCTCCTGTGTACCCCTCACTGCATCAGTCTAATTTCCCATTCTGTCTATTTCTCTGTCACCTGTAGGTACTCAGGAAAGTCCTGACTCAGTAGACTTCCCAACTGGGTATCTCGTCCATCACCACATTGAAGACGGTTTGTCATCCAGAGAGACAAAGGGCAGGGAGACCTGGAGCCTTCAGTAAATCCTGCAGTGAGGTAAGATCACTCACAGTGCACAGAGCAGAGAGCAATGAGAGGGCTCCAAACATTGGCTAACAAGACATGACATGGATACAGTGTTGGAGGGGGAGCACAGTACAGACACACCCCAGGCTCAATCACCGCCCCTAATCTCGGTAGTCTCCTCCTCCAATAACTGGAGATATAGGCATGCAGCACGGAAACAGAACCTTCAGTCCGACTAGTCCGTGCTGACCAGGTTTCCTAAACTGAATGATTCACTTTTGCCTGTGTTTGGCCCATATCCGTTCAAACCGTCTCCTCTCCATGTACCTGCCCAAATGTCTTTTCCATGTTGTAATTGTTCTTGTTTCTCCTTGTGGCCCTGGCAGTTCGTTTCGACTATGCACCATCCTCTGTGGATAATGTTGCCCCATAGCTCCCTCTTTAAATCCTTGCTCTCTCACCTCCCGTTTATACCCTCTAGCTTTGGACTCACCTACCCTTGTCGATTCACCTATTTCAGGGCCCGCAAGATGTTGAAAACATTGCTAAGGTCACCCCATAGCCTCCTCTGCCTAAGGGAAATATTTAGGACATTGTTACAAATATCTCCAACTCATATATCAAAGTGCTGGCCAGTGACGGCAAATGTGCCACATGCTGCTTTCACCACCCTGTGCCCCTGTGAAGCCACTTCCAAGAAAAAATGTAACTGCAGCCCTTGGTCTCTCTGTTGGACAACACTGCCCAGGGCCCTGCCATTGGCTGTGTTAGTGCTCCCTGGTTTTTCTTAACAAAATCTACCACCTGAATTCAACCCAATCTTTCATTCCTTGGTCCACTAGCCCCTTTGATAACCGTGTTCACTGCCCAGTACAACATTAATTTGATCATCCACAAAATTACTAACAATGACTCCTATATTCTCAACCAAATCGTTTATGTAGATGATGCACATCAGTGGACTCATCCCCGTTCCTTATACCATACTGCTGGTCACAGGCCTCCAGTCTGAACAACAACCTTCTCCCACTATACTCTGTCTCCTACTGTCAAGCCAATTACTTATCCAGTTGGCTAGCTCTCCCTGATCCTATGTGGTCGAAACTTACCAACAATATATCATGCTAAATCCTGCCAAAGGCTCTGCTGACATTGGTGTAGACAAAAAAGCAATCAAATTAGAGAGACCTGACTTTGGACGCACAAAACTGTGCTGCCTGTCTTTCATCAATCCTTGCCTTTCCAAATGAATGTAACTCCAGTCTGGCAGAATCACTTCCTCAATTTACCCATCACTGAAATCTGGCGAATTGGTGTTTAGTTCCATGGCTTTCAATTGCAGCCTTTCTTAAATAATGGAACAAAACCATATTCCTGTCATAGTTGTACAACGTGGAAACTGACCCTTCAGTTGATACCAACCATAATCTCAAACTAAACTCAACCAAGCTGCCTGTTGCTGGCCCATATCCCTCTAAACCTTCCCTATTCCCGTACTTAAAGAAATGTCTTTTAAACATTGTAATTGTACCCACATCCACCCCTTCCTCAGGAAGTACGTTCCACACTTCTCCCACCCTGTGTGTAACAATTATCCGCACGTCTTTTTTTGAACATCTCTCTCCTCTAACCTTAAAAGTGTGGCCCTTCCTTTTGCGACTCCCCGATCCTGGGGAAAAGGCAACTACCATTAACTCTATCTATATCCCTCATCTTTTTCATAAACTTCCATAAGGTCATCTCTCAACCGTCAGGCTCCAGTGAAAAAAAGACTCAGCCTGTCCAGCCATTTTCCAGAACTCAAGCCTTCCATACCCAAAATGTCCTAGTAAATCTCTTCTGAACCCCCTCAAGTTAATAATATCCCCCCTATAACTGGGCGACCAGAACTGGACAGAGTAGTGCAGAAGAGACCTCAATGTCCGTACAATCTCAACATGATGTCCCAAATCCTCCACTCAATGGACTGAGCAATAGTCAGGCATGCCAAACACTGTCTTATCCATCCTGTGATGCAAACTTCAAGAATTATCTAGCTGAACCTGGAGGTCCCTCTGCTCTAAAACACTAATTGTATAAGCTCTACCCTTGTTTGTTTCACCAAGTGCATTACCTCACATTTATTCAGATTGAATTCCATCTGCCGTTTTTCAGGCCATTCACCCACATCATCAAGATCCCTTTGTAATGTTAGCAAACCTCCTTCACTGCCCACTATTCCACCCTCCAGTCTTCCAGCACATCACACATGGTTGTCAATTGTACAAATATCTTTGCTAGGGGCTGCACAATTTCTTCCCTCACATCCCACAATGTCCTGTGATACACTTAATCAGGTCCCAGGGCTTTCCATACCTTTGTGTTTTAATACTTCCAGCACCACCTCTTCTATAACATGCACTCTTTTAAAGTCATAGAGATGTACAGCAGGGAACCAGACCCTTCGGTCCAACTGATATACTGACCAGAAGATCTAAATAAATGCATCTCATTTACCTGCATTTGGTCCATGTACCTCATAACTCTTGTCATTCATATACCCATCCAGATACCTATTAAATGATGTCATAGCATCAGTATCTGTTACTTCCTCTCTCAGCCCATTCCACACACACATCACCATGTGCATGAAAAAGCTGTTCCTTCAGTCCCTTTTCAACCTTTCCCCTCTAAACTTAAGCTTATGCCCTCTACGGTTGGGCTACACAATCCCTTGGAAAAAATATCTGAATGTTTACCAAATCCGTGCCCTTCATGTTTATATAAACCTCTGTCAGGTCACCCCTCAGTCTCCGATGCTCCAGTGACAGTGACCCCAGTTTACTCACCAACAACCCGGGCAATATCTTGTTAATCTTTTCTGAGCACTTTCAAGTTTCACAATATCCTTCCTGTAGCAGGGAGAGGGGAATTGCAGAGAACTCCAATTGCGGTCTAACGTATTGCTCTTGTTCCCTGGGTTCCCCAGTCTTTGTCCACAGTAAGTTCTGGAGGGAAAAAAAACAAAATGTTGAGGGTCTTAGTAAATATCCTGCAGTTCCAATCATCAATTGCCTCATAGGCCTTTAAGGGCATCTATTTTGTCCTGAGTTACTCATTTACTTTAAATAGATATAGATCATGACTTTTGGATTCTCCTTCTCCTTCTTTGCTGAGGCTATTTCATGTCCCCTCTCTACTTTCCTGATTTCCAAAGTGTATTCCTACAGGTCCTGTGATCCTCAGGGATTCCCTTGATCCAGCTGGCTATACCTGACACGTGCCTCCTTTTCCTTGACCAGACCCTCAATAGACAGCCAGTGTTCCCGAATGCTGTCAGCATTGACCTGCACACAAACAGGAACATGCTGGCGCTGAATGCTCACTTTATCTCACTTTAAAAATATTCTCACTTGTCAGACTTCCCTTTCGCTGCAAATAGACTCCCCAGTCACCTTTTGAAAGTTCCTGGCTGATACGATCAAGATTGTTCTGGCCCCATTTTATAACTTGAACTTGTGGACCAGGCCTGTCCTTTTCCATCGCTGTTTTCAAAACTAATAGAACTGTGGTCACTTTGGCAAAATCTTTTCCCACTAACACCTCAGTCCCATTCCCTACCTTGTTTCCCAAGGGGAAGTCAGGTGTTGCCCATTTCTGTTTTCAGGTCATTTACATATTGATTGGGAGTTTTCTGGAACTCAATTACCAAATTTCTCCCTTGCAAACACTGAACACTGGCAGTCCCAGTCTCAGTTTTGAAAGTTAAAAACCCCCTACCATAACAGCCCTATTATTATGATTGATATTTGAGATCTCCCCACATATTTGTCCCTCAGTCTGCCACGGATTATTCGGGGTCAGCAGTACAATCGTATCGGTACAAAGGTGATGACCCATTCTTATTTCTCAGTTCCACTAACATAGCTTCACTGGGCGATACCACTGGAATATCCTCTCTAAGTACTGCTAGGATGATTCTTGCAATCAAAACCCACCACACGTCCTCTCTTGCCTCACCTTCGATGCTTCCTGTAGCATCTCTACCTTGAAATAATGAGCTGCCAGCCCTGTCCCTCCCTCAGCTGTGTTTCTGTAATCACTATAATCACTATAATCTTCCTGTCCCATGTTCAAATCCATATTCAAATGAGTTCATTTTCCTTAGCTGTCAGGCCCCTTGCAATGAAATAAATGCAGTTTAATCATCAGTTTTCCCCCATTCCCTGTTATGTTCTTGCCTGCATTGTCTGTTGAAATTGCTGTCTTTAACTTGTGTACCAGCCTCAAACTTCTTTCCGCCCTCTGACTGTTTCAGGTCCAACACCCTGCCAGACTAGTTTATATCATCTCAAGCAGCTCTAACAATTCGTCCCAACAGGATATGTGCCCCCCTCCCGCTCCCAGTTCAGGTGCCTTCCCCTACCCTGTCTCACTGTGCTGACACCTACAGGATCTGGGGAATTGTCCACTCAGGTCCCTGTGTTACTCAGTACTCTGCAAGAACCAACCATTCATTATGTCTGTCCTTCACTTATCATCCTCCCATAAGGTATGACCTCACATTGTTCAGAACTAAACTCTGCTCAGATTATCATCTGATCGTCATCAGACTGCAGCGAGAGACCATCCCCCTCACTGTGAACAACATATTCATCTTTCATGTCATCTGAAAACCTGAAAATAATTTCTTTTGCTTTCACATCGAAGTTATTATTCCACAGACTAACCAGCAATGGTCCCTGCACAGATCCCTGTGGTACACCCGCTGGTGAATGAACATCAAAGATGAAGATGTTTATCCACGAATTTTGTATCCCATTTGCCAACATGCCTTGAATCCATTTGGATCTTCCCTTTTGGACCAGTCTTCCATGTGAGACCTTGTCAAAGCCTTATTCAGGTCCACATAAACCACATCATCTGAACAACCCTCCTCAATATTTTGAGAGACCATTTTAAAAAAATGCAACTGAATTCCTCAGACAGTATCTTCCTCTGCCAAATCAATGATGACTCAGTCGAGTTGATCCCTGTCTGTGCAAGTGTTAATTAATTCTCAGAATTGTTCCCAATAATTTCACTCCCCCTGCTGTCAGACTTTCTGCTCAGTAATTACCTGGCCTATCCCTGCTGCCCTTCTTGAATACAGGAACCACATTAGCGATCCTCCAGTGATTCGGCACTTCACCTGTGGCCAGCAAAGTGTTAAATATATCCACCACGGCCCCAGCAATCTCCTCCCTTACCTTCCATAGCAGCCTGCCATACATTGCATTGGGCACTGGGGATTGCTCCACCTTTATGCCTGTGAAGACATTTAATACTTGTTGTGGTTCTGTTCGCCGAGCTGGAAGTTTTTGTTGCAAACTTTTCGTCCCCTGTCTAGGTGACATCCTCAGTGCTTGGGAGCCTCCTGTGAAGCGCTTCTGTTGTGTTTCCTCCGGAGGAAACACCACAGAAGCGCTTCACAGGAGGCTCCCAAGCACTGAGGATGTCACCTAGACAGGGGAAGAAATGTTTGCAACAAAACCTTCCAGCTCGGCGAACAGAACCACAGCAACGAGCACCTGAGCTACAACTCTTCTCACAAACTTTGAACATGTAATACTTGCTCCTTATTGGTCTTAACATGTTCTGGAACCTCACCATCCCAACTGAAATCCCCGGCTACAATGCCTTTCTCCTGTGTGAATACAGATGGGAAGTATTCATTGAAGACCTCACCTACTTCCTCTGGCTCAATGCACAGATTATCCCCTTTGGTTTCTAACAGGTGCAACTCTTTAACTGGCAATCTTCTTCCTCTAACTACACTTATAAAATATCTAATGGCCTTTCCTTAACAGTATCTGCCAAGGATATTTCATGCCTTTTGTTTGCCCCTTATTTTTAAGGCCCCCTTCCCTTGCATACACTATACTTTTGAAGAGCTTCCCCTGTTTATATCACACTGTACCTACTTTATCCAGCTCACGATATCGCTTGACCAGTATTCGCTGGAGTTACTGCCTTTGTCATTCACTCTTCTGGTAGCACACTGGCCCGGAATTCTCACTGTATCACTTTAGCTTTCTTCTTTTATCCGGATATGAACCCAACTGCAAATAGTTCCTCCCAGTCTGTATTTGTCAGATCCTGTCTCGTGATAATGATAATGCCCAGTGACAGTAATATTCTCATGATTAGGGGGCTTCTCCAAATTTGGCACCTTCACTTCTGCACTATACTTATCTCCTTCCACAATGACTTTGAAACTTCCTGTTGTGTCCACTATCCCTAAAGCGCTGGAAAAATCCTTATGTCTGTCATCTTGTCCAGCACCTACAACCTTACTCTGTCTGTAACATCCATGCCTTGCTGACCTGCCCTTCAGCCTCTCCAGCACATGATATCACTGTAACCTTCTGCAGTCCCCACAGCACTTCTCCATCCTTTCATATAGCGCCTCATTACCTCTAACCATTCAGGAAGTACGGAGGCATGGGATACAGAGAAACCTGTCTGTCTGGATGCAGAATTCCTGGCCCATAGAAGACAGAGGGTGATGATAGATGGAAAGCATACAGCCTGGAGCTCAGTGACCAATCGTGTTCTGCAGGCATCAGTTCGTGGAACCATGCTCTTTGTGATTTTTATAAATGACTTGGATGTGGGAGTGGAAGAGTGGGGTAGTAAGTTTGCCGATGACACAAACATTGATAGAGTGGTGGATAGTGTGGAGGGCTGTTGTAGGTTGCAATGGGGCATTGATATGATGAGGAGTTGGGCTGAGAGGTGGCAGAAAGAGTTCAACCTGGAAAAGTGTGAAGTGATTCATTTTGGAACGTCGAAATTGAATTCAGAATATTGGGTTAAAATAGGATTGTTGGCAGTGTGGAGTAACAGTGGGATGTTTGGTTCCACATTTAGATCCCTCAAAGTTGGCACACAAGCTGATAGGGTTGTTAAGAAGCAATACGTTGTGTTGGCTTTCATTAGCTGGGGGATTGAGTTTCAGAGCCGTGAAGCTGTGCTGCAGCTTTATGGAGCTCGGCTTAGACAACACTTCGATATTAAGTTCAGTTCTGGTCCTCTCATTACAAGGATGTGGAAGCTTTAGAGATGGTAAAAAGGAGATTTACCAGGATTTTGCCTGGACTGGAGTGCATGTCTTATGAAGAAAGGTTGAGGGAGGTAAGGCTTTCCTCACTGGAGTGAAGAAGGGTGAGGGGCGACCTGGTAAAGGTGAACAAGGTAATGAGAGGCACAGACAGTGAACAGTGAACGATTTTTTTCCCCATGGCAGAAATGGCTATCAGAAGGGAGTATAATATTAAGATGATAGGAAAAAGGTTAAGGGGAGATTTCAGAGAGTTTTAATTCTCCACACAGAGTGGTGGGTGCGTCGAATGCATTGTAGTGGTGGTAGTAGAGTTGGATACATGAGGGACATTTAATAGACTCTTGGAAGAAGCATATGGATGATAGTGTAAAATGAAATGTATGTAGGTTCGTTTGATCTTAGAGGAGGATAAAAAGTCGGCATAACATTGAGGGCCGAAGGGCCTTGTTCTGTACTGTTTTATGTTTTACGTTCCGTATGGAAAACTGGGTAATCCGATCTGATCAAGGTAAAAGGATACGGCATCCAGGAGGAGCTAGTCAACTGGATATACAATTTACTTCACGGTAGGAGACAGAGGGTAGTTGGAGACATTTTGTTTTTCTGATTGGAGGTGCAGTCAGTCCATTGTTGTTTGTCATTTGGATAATTGATTTGGCTGAGAATATTAGTTTCCTTGTAAATACGTTTGTGTGTGGCACTAAAATTGGTGATATACTGAACAGTGAAGAAGGTTAACTATGTAAAAACAGAATGAACAGTACTGCTGGGATAGTGGGCTGAAGAATAGCAGATGGAGTTTAGTTAGATAAATGTGACGTGTTCCATTTTGGTGAAACAATCCAGGGTGGGACTTGTACAGTTAATGTTCGGGCCTAGGTAATGTTGTCAGTCAGTGACCCAGGGATGCAGGTCCACAAAACTTTGAAAGTGGTGTCCCAGGTAGACAGACTGGTAAAGCAGGCATTTGGGATGGTTACCTTCATTGATCACAGCATTGACAGCAGGCGTTGGGATGTTATGTTGTGGTGGGCATTGGTGAGGTCACCATAAAAGCATTCTTGATCAGTAGGAGAAATACATCTGGTTCACTTACATCCTTTACCGAAGGACATCTGACATTCTAACCTGGTCTGGCCAACATGTGACTCCAGAGCCACAACAATATGGCTGACTCGGAGCTGCCCTCTGGTTAATTAGCAGTGGGCAATTAATGCTGGTTCAGGTAGTGACACCCAAAGCCCATAAATGAATAAACAAAAATACAAATGTCCCTCCCTTCCTCTGCAAACACCTCCAGCTGCAGCAATTCGTATTGACTTTCTAACGCCGTTCAGGCCCTGACTACTCTCTGTAACACTCTCACCACCTCCAGCACCTTCACCTCTCCCTGTTCCTAGTGTGACATTAAACCCTGACAATGATTTCCCTTCCCACTGCCCTCCTCCTGCAAGCAGACAGTCCACAATCCCTCTAACACTTACTGCACAAACACTCTCTCGCTTGAGAATTGTTTTTACTTTTTGGTGATCTTCTAAGCCTGATAATCTAATATGGTCCATTTTGTCCTGATTGAGGGACAGCAGGGAATTTCTTGCTGAAGTCTTGACTGTTTCAATGGAATGTCCTTTTGTTGAGTGTTTTACATCATTCTTCAAGTGTTTTCAACTGTTCGCTTACAGACACATATTTCAGTCTGTTCATCCTGTTAACTCTTGGTCAGTTTGAGATTAGATTAGATTACCTACAGTGTGGAAACAGGCCCTTCGGCCCAAAAAGTCCACACTGACCCGCCGAAGCATAACCCACCCAGACCCATTCCCTTACATTTACCCTTTAACCGAACGCTTCGGGCAATTTAGCATGGCCAATTCATCTAATCTGCACATTTTTGGATTGTGGGAGGAAACCGGAGCACCCGGAGGGAACCCAAGCAGACACGGGGAGAATGTGCAAACTCCACACAGACAGTCGCCTGAGGCGGATTCTCCACTCAAACCCATGTAAATGGGCTATTTTGTTTCCAGTTGTGTCTTGTCCATTCTGTGATTCATGTTAAAGCTTTATAACTATTTAAACGTCACTTTATCCCAATTTTCCGGAGGATCTCTCAGTGTGACATTACTCGTTCACTCAGCTTCATCAGACAACGGTCGCTCTGGGATAGTTACGTCCCTCGCCAGTTTCACAATGTGTTATTCAAAGAAACACTGAGGAAAAAAGAAAGTTCTTTGAACTCCTCTTCTCTTGTCAGTGTGATTGTCCCAGATTATATGAATATTGAAGTTTCCCAAAATTATCACAATGCCTTTGCTAAAAATTCCAATGTGTTCCTGTTTAATGCAGTGATGAGCATGAAATGCTGTTCAGTGGCTAAACTTGTTCTGCTGATTGTGTCCTTGGCAAGTAGTAGCCAGAATTTACATTCAGACTGACTCAACTTCATGATCTGAGGCCAAATACGTTCTCTGTAATGCCTTTCTTAACCATTTCTGTCAGCGTTTCCCAACCATCCTTTCCCATTCTGCCTTAGATCCCGCAAGATTGTGAACGATTGAATATTTATGTTCCACCTTTTGTTCGTCCTGTAACCATGTCTCTCTAGTGTCTAACTCCCATTTATCTCTGTGTCACAAATCCATCTACATTATTGAAGATACTTCGTCCATTCCAAAAAAAATAATTTACTCTTTCCCATAATCTCCTGTCACAAACCTATTCACTGATGTACAGTTTTAGTTAAACGTTTTCCATCCTGTTCCTGTCTGCTTGACTTCAGTCACATTCCCATGCTGTTCTGATGCTTCACTTTTTCTCTTTGGATTTGGAAAGCTCCTTTCACTTGAACCCTGTCCCTGCATCCTTTCTGTCAGTTTAAAGCTCTGTCCATGAACCTGCCGACATAATTACCAGCACTCCGTTCTCATCATGATTCCATTGGGTCCCAGTGCAACGGGATTGTTTTTATTTACTTGTGGGATATGGGTGACCAGCTTTTCTTGCCCCCCTCCCGAGCCCTAGCTGCCTTTGAGCTGAGTAACTTTTTCGGCCATTTCAGAGGGTAATTGAGAGGCAAACACTTTGAGTTGGGGATGTCGTGCAGACCCCAGATGATGGGCAGATGTCCTTCTCGAAAGGACCAGTGTCTTTTTGATGAACAAAAATTATTTTGTACATCAGCAATGATTTCATACTTATTCATGAATTGTTAATTGCAAGTTTTTATTAATTATTGATTTAAATTTCCCCCATTTCTGATGGTGGGATTCAAACCTGTCTCCCCTAAACATTAGCCGAGGTTTCGGATACATGCTCCAGCAATAATACCACTCGGCCATTATCTCACCTGCTCACAGGTTGCTCATTCCTGACCAGTTATACCAGTGCAAAATGAAGCAAAACCCGTTCTTCCGAAACAATTGTTTGATACTGACATCTTCCAGCTCTCTGGTGATATCACTCAGTCTCTCTCCATGTGGTATCCCTCACTGTGAGGGTCTAATTGCTACCTCTTTCAGTGTTTCTCACTCTTGCAGCTACTCCAGATCCTGAGCCAACAGAATTCCCCACTCCAGAGAGACGCAGCAGAACAGGCCAAGGATGGAGCCTGGGATTTTCCAGGTCTCTGTGTGACTTAGTGCTATTCTCCATGTTTAACTCTCACTGCATAAGTCTAATTTCCCATTCTGTCTATTACTCTGTCTCCTGTAGGTATTTAGGGAGTTCCTGACTCAATAGACTTTCCAACTGCTGGGTGTCTCGTCCATCACCTCATTGAAGATGGTTAGTCAGCCAGAGAGACAAAGGGCAGGGAGATCTGGAGCCTTCAATAAATCAATAGACAATAGACAATAGGTGCAGGAGTAGGCGATTCTGCCCTTCAAGCCTGCACCGCCATTCAATATGATCATGGCTGATCATTCCTAATCAGTATCCTCTTCCTACCTTATCTCCATAACCCTTGATTCCACTATCTTTGAGAGCTCGATCCAAGTCTTTCTTAAATGAATCCAGAGACTGGGCCTCTACTGCCCTCTGGGGCAGAGCATTCCACACAGCCACCACTCTCTGGGTGAAGAAGTTTCTCCTCATTTCTGTCCTAAACGGTCTACCCCGTATGTTTAAGCTGTGCAGTGATGTAATATCACTCACAGTGCATAGAGCGGAGAGCAATGAGAGGGCTCCAAACATCGGCTAACAAGACATGATATAGATACAGTGCTGGAGGGGGATCACATTACGACACACCCCAGGCTCAATCCCCACCCCTACTGTAAGTTCTGTTGTACTAAGTCTCACTACTCTGTAACACTGTATCTGTGGCATGTCTTGTGGACCAGAGTCTTCAATAATTTGGAACTCCTATAACAGTTCCTGTCTCTGTACCCTCCTCCCTTCCCGATAGCCCTCCACATATTTGAAACGTACTGCATTCCAGACTACCATCCCTATTGCTGTAACTTGCTTCAGTGTCTATAACATGCCTTACCTCGGTCGTCTCCTCCTCCAATAACTGGAGACAGAGCCAAGCATCACGGAAATGGTTCCTTCGATCCAACTAGTCCATGCTGACCAGAGTCCATGTACGAGTCGCGTTTTCCTGCACTTGACCCATATCCCTTCAAACCTTCTCCTCCCCATGTACCTGCCCAAATGTCTTTTACATGTTGTCATTGTACTTTTCTCTACCACTTCCTCTGGAAACCTATTCCATGTCTGCACCATCCACTGTGTGAAAAATGTTCTCCTGCAATCTCATCTAAGTCTTTCCTCTCCCATCACATATTTATGCTCTCTAGAACACAGAACATGACATTGCTGGCCTTTCGGCTCTCGATGTTGCGTCGACCTGTGGAACCAATCTGAAGCCCAAGTAGCTAACACTAGTCCATTCTCGTCCATATGTCTATCCAATGACTTTGTAAATGCCCTTAACGTTGGTGAGTCCACTACTGTTGCAGGCAATGCATTCCATGCCCCAACTATTCTGAGTAAAGGACCTACCTCTGGCATCTGCCACATATCTATTTATTAATATTAGTATCAACCTCAATTTAAAGCTGTCTGCCTTCGTTCTCGGCATCGCCATCCGAGGGAAAAGGCTCTCATTGTCCAACCCATCTAACTCTCTCACTATCTTATATGTCTCAATTAATTGACCTCAAACGTCTTCTCGCGAAAAGAAAGAGATTCAAGTCACTCAGCCTTCCTCATAAGACCTTCACTCCAGACTCGGTAAAATCTTAGTAAGTCTCCTCTGAACCCTTCCCAAATCTTTCACATCCTTCCTGTAATGCAGTGATCTGAACCATAGGCACCACTCCAAATGCGGCCGCACCAGTGTTTTGTATAACTGCAGCATGATCTCATGGTTCTGAAACTCAATCCCTGTACCAATAAAAACTCACACGCTGAATGTCTTGTTAACAACTCTATCAACCTGGTGGCAACTTTCAACGATCTATGTACATGGACACAGTGATCTCTCTGTTCATCTGCACTATCAAGCTCTGCTTTACCCACAACCATCTGTTTGGTCACCTTCTCAAATACGTTAGTAAGGCGTGAGGCGGTGCAATGAGGCGTGACCTACCCTTCACAAAACCGTGCTGACTTTCCCTCATCAACGTATTCATCTCCAGATGATTATAAATGCTAGCCTCTTTTACAAGCCTTTCCAACACTTTACCCAGAATCGAAGTATGGCTCACAGGTCTATAATTACCCAGGATTGTCTCTACTTCCCTTCTTAGACAAGGGGACAACATTTGCTCTCCTCCAGCCTTCTGGCACTATTCCTGTAGACAATGATGTAATAAAGATCAAAGCCAAAGTTTCGGCAATCTCCTTCCTGGTTTACCAGCGAATCCAAGGATCAATCCTATCCAGCGGAGGGGATTTACCTAATTTCGCACTTTCCAGATTTGCTAACATCTTTTCCTTTTGCAGTTCAATCCCATCTAGTTATGGACCCCACTACCCTGGGGTAAAGACATTGGCTAATCAACTTACCTGCACCTTCATGGTTTTCTAAACCTTTATATGGTCACCCCTCAGCCATCTACACCCAATGGAATTGCGAAAGACAATGACACAAATATCCCTGTTTGGGTCCCTGCCAAACTTTGTCACAATTTTCTGGGATACACCTGTTCAGGATCTAGGGATTTCTCTACATTTGTGTTCTAAGACCTCCAGCACCACCTCTTCTGTAATGGGGACTCGTTACAAGCCATCACTGTTTCTTTCCCTTTGATTCCTTGTCTTTGTCCACAGTGCGTTCTGACATGAAATGTTCATTTAGGGTCTCGCCCATCTCCTGCGGTTCGACACTTGGATGGCCTCACTGATCTTTAAGGAGCCCTATTGTCTCTCCAGTTGCTTTTTTGTACTTGTGTGCTGTAGACAATTATTTGTATTCTCCTTAACCTTATCTGCCAAAGCTATCTCATCCCCCCCCTCCCCCCCATGTTGCATTCCAACTTATCCAGCCTCTCCGATTGTGTCAAACGCACCAGTATCAGTAATAGCTTTGTCAATTTTTGCTCCATTTCCACTTTTAGGAAATGCTTCCTAGATCAGAAAGGTCAGAATTCTACGCAGCACTCCAAAGCTGTGCTGACTATCCCTAATCAATCCTTGCCGTTGCAAATGTAACTCCTGTCCCGCGGAATCGCTTCCAACTGGCATCAAACTAATTGGTGTTGATGTCCCTGGCTTTCCCTCGCAGCCTTTCCTAAACACTGGCACAACATTAGACACGCTCCAGGCTTCCAGCTCATCACCAGTGGTTGTCAGTGATAGAAAAATCTCTTTAAGTGACCCCACACCTTCTTCTTGAGCTTCCCACAATATCCTGTGATATACTTGATTAGTTCCCAAGGATTTATCCATCTTACGCGCATTTTAGAACCTTCAGTACCTCATGGAAGACATGACTGTTTTTTTTTTCCCTGACCTCCCCAGTCTTCCTCCACAGTAGGTTCAAACGTGAAATCTTTGTTCAGGATCCCGCCTATCTCCTCTGGCTCCACTCATTCGTATTTAAGGAGCCATATCCTGCCCCAGTTAATCTTCTGCTGTTAATATATTTGAAGAATCTCTTTGGATTTTCCTCAGCCTGATCTGCCAACACGTTTTGTGGTCCCCTTTGGGCCCTCCTAATTTCCCTGTGAAGTGAATTACTCCATGTACAATGTTCTTCAATGGATTCCATTAATCTAGCTGGCGATATGTGACACGTGTCCCCTATTTGTTGACCAGAGTCTCAATACCCCCAGTCATCCAGTGTTTCTTACTTGTGTCAGCATTGTCAGTCACACTAATAGGAATATGCTAGTCCCAAACTCTCATTTTATATCTCTTTTGAAAGCTTCCCATCTGCCTGATATCCCTTTACCTGCAAATAGCGTCGTCAATCAATTGTTAAAACTCTTCACTCATAGCTTCTAGATTCATGGAAGGCTCGTTTTGATCATTAACTTGTGGGCCAGCCATGTTCTTTTCCATCGCTATTTTCAAACTCATACGATTGTGGTGACTTTGCCAAAGTGTTGCCCCACGAACACCTCAGTCCCTTTCCCTACCTTGTTTCCCAAGGGGAGGTCAGGTTTTACCCCTTCCTGCAGTCCGATCATTTACATTCTGACTGGGACAGTTTTCTACAACACGCCTAACAAATCCCTCCCATCCAAGCTCTGAACACTCTGGCAGGCCCCGTCTAAGTTTGGAAAGATAAAATCCCCAACCATTACTCCTCTATCATTCTTACAGATATCTGAGATCTCCCGACATATTTGCTACTCCATTTCCCGCTGACTATTGAGGGCCTCTAGTGCAGTCATATCAAAGTGATGACCAATTCTCATTTCTCATTTCCACCATTACAGCATCACTGGGCGATCCCCAGAAATATCCTCTCTAAGTGCTTCAGAGATGCTTCACTGATCAAAAACTCCACTCCCCCTCCTCTCTCACCTCCTGTTCTCTCCATTCCGTAGAACCTGTTCCCTGGAACATTGAGCTGTCAGCCCTGTCCCTCCCTCAGCTGTGTTTCTGTCATACTTATGGCGTCCCAGTCCCATGCCCATGCACCAGGTTCATCTGCCTTACCTGTTGGGCCTGTTATGTTGAAATAAAGTAGTTTAATTGATGCGTTTTCCCTCATTGCCTGCTGTGCTCTTGCCTGCCTTGTCTATTTAAATGACTCTCTTGAAATTCTGTCCCAGCCTCAACCTTCAGACTGTATACTGAGACCACCCCCCTCACTGTGGACAACACCCTTAGCTATCATGTCATCTGTAAACCTAATAATTATACCTTCTGCTTTCACATTCAAGGTGTTAATGTCCATAATAAACAGCAATGGTTCCTGCACAGTTCCCTGTGATACACCCACTGGTGAAAGAATTTCAAACACAAAACCAACCCTCCAAAAATTGTGGATCCAATATGCCAACTTGCCTTAAATCGCATTGGTCTGTTGGACCAGCCTTCCATGTGGGACCTTGTCAAAGGCCATAGTGAACCCCAAAGAATCCACATCATCTGCTCAGCCCTCATCAAAACTTTTATTCGTAATTTCAAAGAAAACTCAGCTGAATTAATCAGACAGGATCTTCCTTTACCAAATCCGTGCTGACTATCCCTAATTGTTTCCTGCCTTTCCAATTATTGATTCATCTGTCCATCAGAATTGTTTCCAATAATTTCCCTCCCCCTGCTGTCAGACTATCTGCTCTGTAGTTACCTGGCCTATCCCTGCTGCCCTTCTTGAACAAAGGAACCACATTAGCTATCCTCTAGTCATTCGGCACTTCACCTGTGGTTAGCAAAGTATTAAATATATCTAGCATGGCCCCAGCAATATCTTTCCTTCCCTCCCATAACAACCTGGGATACATTTCATTGGGCTCTGGGGATTTCTCCACAGTTATGCCTGTGAAAACATTTAATACCTCCTCCATATTGATCTTAACATATTCTCGAACCTCACCATCTCAACGGAAATCCCCGGATACAATGCCTTTCTCCCGTGTGATGACAGATGGGAAGTATTAATTGAAGACCTCACCTACTTCCTCTGGCTCCATACACAGATTGTCCCCTTGGTTTCCAACAGCTGCAGTCTTTACTGGGAATCCTCTGACTCTGACTATAATCACAAAATATCTTGTAGCTTTTCCTTAATAGTGTCTGCCAAGGATCTTTCGTGGCTATTGCTTATCCCTTATTTTTAAGGACCCCTTGCCCTCTCTGTTCTTGTGAAGAGTTTCACCTGTATTTATTGAACTGCATTTCCTCGATCAAACCCACGATATCACTTGATCAGTATTCAGTGGACTTTCTCCCTTTGTCATTCCCAGTTTATTAACACACTGGCCATGGATCCTCACTGCATCACTTTAAAATACTCCACTTTCCAAATATAGCCCTGACTGCAGGTAGTTCATGCCAGTCTATGTTTGCCACATTCTGTCTCATTATAGAAGACTCAGTTGTGAGGGGGACAGACAGGAGACTGTGTGGCTACAGAAGTGACCCCCGGATTGTGTGCTGCCTTCCGGATACCAGGGTCAAAGATGACTCTGAGCTGTTACTGAACATTCTGAAAGTGGAGGGTGAACAGCCAGAGGTTATTATGCACATCGGCCCACATGACAGAGGTAGACAAAGGGATGGGGCCCTGTGAAATGCGTATCGGGCATTAGGTCAGAAGTTAAAAAGCAGCATCTCAAGGGTAGTGAGCTCCAGATTACTCCCAGTGCCATGTGCCAGTGAGGATAGACATAGAAAGATAATCCGGATGGATGTGTGGCCGAGGAGCTGGTGTAGGGGACACAGGGCATTCAGTTCTTTTGAGCATTGGGATCTCTTCTGGGTTAGAGGTGACCTGTACAAGATGGGGGGGGGGGGGGGGGGGGGGGGGGGGAGCGACTTGGACTTGAAGCAGAGGAGCACCAATATCCTTTGGTGGGGGGTTGGGGGGTGCAGATGGGCTGACTGGCAACGCACGAAGCCTGACTGGGAAGGCAGACGAGCTCAGAGCATGGATTGGCTCTGGATACTGGTATATTCCAGCCATAGCAGAAATATGGCTGAGAGATATAGGACACTGCTAGGCAAGGAACAGCTACATTCGAGGCCTCAATACCACCATCTTGTGAGGGCATTTCTTTCCCCTCTGCTGCATGGTCCTCACTGAGACAACCCAGGTGGCCCCAGGTATCAATCCTGGCCCATGCTGTATTAGTGATCTCTGTAATATCCTCCATTCCCGATCATCTTTCCTCTGTTTGGAATCTTCTCTATTCCCCACAATGCTCTCTGTCTCTGTCAGGTTCTCCAATCCCTAACAACCTAATCCCTAGACGTCTCCGGTAAATACTAAATTCCTTCATCCCGGTAAACCCCGACAGTCCAGTCTATCCCTGTAAGCCTCTCCGACCAATACTACCCTCCATGTCAATGTATTTGCCTTTAACCTCTCCATCCTTCCCTATCTAGGGAAACGTCTCCAGCTCCTCCAAGCCTTCCTTGTCTGTGAAAAATTATTCACTCCATTGAGGTGTCCCAATATGTGTAATTCCTTCCAGCTCTAAATACCTCCCTGTCTTTGTAACCATGTCAGGCTCCTACCTGAGAATCTCACTATCAGTGTAATCTCCCAAGGAACTCCTGACTTTAGGAACCCCCTCCACCTGATAACATCCTCCATGTCTGTAGAAACCTTCCATTTCAACCGTCCCTATCATGGAACTTAGTCTCTATAATCCTAATGATGACGATAAACTCTTCTTCTCTAAAGCGCACTCAATCTCTGTAAACTCTGCGGGTCCCTACTCCCCCTCCCTGTGTATGTAATCTGCTTCAGTCACTACATATCTTTATACCTTTAACGTCCTCCCCATGTGACTACACTATTTATTTCCGTTTCCTTCATGAGCTTCCATAATTCTCACTATGACTCTCACCATGTCCCATCCCTACATCCGTCTGTTTTTCTGAAAGGTCCTCCTTATTCTTAAAACCCTCCCTAACTATGTCTCCTGTTCTAGCCGCCACATCTCTCTCTGGAGCAGTTAAAGCTGCTCCAATAACCTCAAGCCTCCTGGTCTTTCTCATTTCCTTTAGTTGTGAAACTCTCCCCATGTCTGTAATATATCCTGCAGTGTCGAAAGCTCTCCCTATATTTGTATGGTCCTCCAATCCCAACAATTGCCCCTGTTTTTGTTCCATTATCCTGCACCTTGAAACCTGCTGATTGCTGAACCTTCTTCAGGCTCTGCACTTTCTCTATTTCTGCTACTTTCTCCTGCTCTTAGAACACTCCCTGTCTGTATGATCCCCTGCAGTCTCTGCAGCCATCCGTATCTCAAGCCACAAGCTGCCTCCACAATCCCCCCCCCCCCTCACAGTCCCTTCAGCACCTTCTATAACTGCAAACTGCCCATTTGCCAAGGCTACTCCAGTTCCTACAATGTCTTTCAGAATCCGATGCCCACACTCTCTCTAATCTGCAAGTCTCTCTGTAATCTGTTAACATCTGCAGCCACCACTATTGTCCGTAACTTTCTTCGGTCTTCCAGTCCCATTAAGTTTCCCATTCTTGCATTAACTAAAGCCTGTGTATGTTAGTACTGCCCAAAAACTTGCATGTCTATGTAAACTGCTCCAAACCCTCACTACCTCCATAAACACCTGCTAACCCTAAATCTATCTCTATTTGTATTACCTCTTCCAGTCCTGTCAAAACCCCCAATCTATGGAGCCCATTTAATCTTCCCTTGTTCTGTAATCTCTTGAAGTTCCTGGCGATTTCCCGATTTCCCTGTCTCTCTCTCTCCCTCCCTCCCTCACTGAGCCCTAACTCACTGATCCCCCTCACTCACTGATCCCTCTCACTCACTGACCCCCTCACTGACTGATCCCTCTCACTCACTGATCCCTCTCTCTCACTGATCCCTCTCACTCACTGAACCCTCACTCACTGACCCCCTCACTCACTGATCCCTCTCACTCACTGATCCCTCTCACTCACTGATCCGCCTCACTCACTCCAGAATTTAATCCAGCTCCCTCTATCTCTGTACATTCCTCCAATCCCCAAACCCCTTTGACCCGCTGACATTCTTGATCAGATGTAACTCTGTTTAACTCTAACATCCTTGTGTCCCTGTAAGCCTCCCTATCTCTGTATCCTCTATTTAATCTTCCCTTGTTGGGTAATCTCTTGAAGTTCCTGGCGATTTCCCAATTTTAGTCCTCTCTTAGGACTCTTCTCTTGGAAACACCCCCTGTCTGTCCCTCTCAGTCTGCCTGCCTCACCCTACACCCATCCCTATCCCTATCTCCAGAATTTAATCCAGCTCCATCTATCTCTGTAAATTCCTCCAATCCCCAAACCCCTTTGACCCGCTGACATTCTTGATCAGATGTAACTCTGTTTAACTCTAACATCCTTGTGTCCCTGTAAGCCTCCCTATCTCTGTAACCTCTATCCATCTGTTCAGACCCCCACTACTGAGGAATGACTCCCTGTATTCGCCATAAGGCAGATGGAATGAGAGTGAATTGATATGACGGAACCGTCATTCCGGAGATGTAGCTGCAGAATGACCATCACGGGGAAGGGAATATTGAAGGGTTGTTGGGATCAATGGAAAAAGGCAACAAGTTGTGAAGAAAGGATGAGGTTAATGCATTAATGAGACAGTCATATGGATCTGAAGATCAAATGTTGGAGTCTATTTGGGTGGAGGAAGCAGCAACAACCGTTAGCAGGAATTATTTTATGGGCACCAGAAAGTGATGGTAATGTCAATATGGTTACGATCAGGACACTGAATATACTTGTAGCAAGGGCAATACAGTTACTGTGTGTGACGGTGGTCTCCATCCCGACTGGATAACTAATGAATATCAGGTCTATAATGGATGGAATCCTGGATTGCATACGAGATGGTTTTCCATGACATCATATCAAGGAGCCATCAACAAAATTGTCTATTGTAGATCAAATGCTGTGTAATAATAAATATCTAAAAATCCTAATCTAAAGGAGTTTTCTGAGCAGAGACCCACAATGTTATAATGTAGATGCTCAGTTTGAGGTAAGACCATGAGAAGTAGGAGGGGAATGAGGCCATTTGGCCCATTGAGGGTGATCTGTCCTTCAATCTGATCATGGCAGACCTGATACTCTTCAACTCTACTTTCCTGCCTTTTCCACAAAGTCCTTGTTTCCCTGATTCATTAACATCTGACCATCTCTGCTGTAAATATTTTTAATGACCCAGCCTCTACAGCCCCCTCCAGTCAGGAATTCCCACAGAGTCACTATCCTCTGAGTGAAGACATTCCTCCTCATCTCCATCTTAAATGGGTGAGCCCTTGATCGGATTTTATGGCCTCTGATTACAAATTCTCTCACAACTGAAGCGAAGGGAAATGACAAAGATTATTATTGGAGATGAAATGAAAATTGGTGGAGATGGGGTTAACAAACAAGAATGTCCAAGGTTGCAGAGCTTTACAGATCAGTTGGAAAGATTTGCAGAGAAATGGCAAATTGAGTTTAATCTGGACAAGTGTGAGGTGATGTCAGATTCAAGTGGAAATTTAGGATACTGAGGGAAGTTGACAAACAGAAAGATCTTGGTGCAAGACATTAACTCCCTGAAAATGGCAACAGAAGTGTTTCAGACAGGAAAGAAAACAAATAGAACACTGGCCTTCATCGGTCACAACGTTGGTTCTAGTGGGTTGCATCTGATGTTGTAATTGTATGAAACTTCTGCTTGGCCACATTTCGAGCACTGTGTGCAGTTCTCATCTCCACACAATAGGAAGGATGTGGAGACATTGGAGAGGGTACAAAAGGGTTTATCAGCACGTTGCCTGTGTTAGGTTTTTCATGGTGTGTTAGGTGGAAGAGGAACTTAAACAAAGTTGGATTGTTTTGCAAGAATATCAGAGGCTGACAGGAGACCAGGTACAGGAATATAACATACGGAGAGGGATAGATAATGTGGATAGTCAGAATCTCTTTTCCAATGTGTAAGTTTCAAATAATAGAGTGCATAGGTTTAAGGTGAGAAAGAGGACGTTTAAACGAGATGTGTGAAGCAAGTTTTTTTTTTAAATATAGAGAGTGGAGGTTACTGAGGGAGGTCGTAGCAACAGATGGTGAATAAAGTTTCAAAGTGGCATTTAGACAGAAACATGAACAGGGATACGGGATATGGACCATGTGCAGGAAGATGGGATGAGTTAGAATAGCATCTTGCACAGCACAGCCATGGTGGGCCAAAGGGCCTGTTGCTGTGCTGTCCTGTTCTATTTTCTAACTTCACAGCATCTCCCTGATCAGAGCCCCTCAGAATCTTGGATGGTTCATTCCATTTCTCTCTCATTATCTAAACTTCAATGGGTTTAACGTCAATCAACTCCACCTCTTCTCACTAGAAAATCCCTCCATTCCCAGGATCAGCTGAGTGACCCTTCTCTGACCTGCCTCCAATGCGACAGTATCTTTCCTTCGGGCACTCAAACTGTTCATAATATTCTAGGTGTAGTCTGACTTGAACCTTGCCTAATTTTAACTCGATCTGCCTATTTTTAGTCTCCATTCCCTTTGTAATAAATGCCAACATTTGATTTGAATTCTCTATTACCTGCTGACCTTGGAAGCTAACCTTTTTATTTGATGAACAAGAACTCCCATAACCCTTTCTGCTGCCAGTCTGAAACCAAATAGTGTTAGCCTGACATTAAGTCGGGAGCATACTAAAATTTAGAAAGGATATTTTAAAATACAATAACTGGCCACTTAGAAACACATTTTGTAAAAGAGAATTTGTTTTTGAGCCTGTTGGATTTAATTTGTTTGTGTGAATATAAATGGCTGAATTGAATGGGTATAGAAGTGGTGTAGTGGTACGGGGGATATGGTGTCTTTGAATTATCAGAAGCCTTTACACATCTTTCAATAAGGGCTAATGAGTAACTTGGTAGAGAATAGGGCCTCTGAAATATGAATAAGTGCGCCTATGTGTGGAACCAGAGGAGGTGAGTGAGAAATTAGACAAAATAGTGTTGTCAGTATTTACTGTGGCGAAAGACATGGAAGCTCGGGAAAATGGGGAAGGAAATAGTGATGTCTTAGAAAGAATCCTCAACAGAGAAGAGAAAGTGCTGGAATCTTAAAACAAATAAAGTTAGATCAATCCTTAGTAGCTCATTAGGTGTATCCTATAATATTGTGGAAATCGAGGGAAGAGATTGCACTGCCCCTAACAGAAATATTTATATTATCAACAGATGCAGTGTGGTGCCGGAAGACTGGAGGGAGGATAATGCTATTCCATCACTTAAGGGCTGCAGGAAAAGCCAGGAAATTACAGCCCAGTGAGCCAAGTGGTGGGGAAGTTGTTGGAGGAGAATATAAGAAAAAGGTACCACATATATTAACAAAAGCAAGGGCTGATTCGAGGTGGTCAGCATGGCTTTGTGAGTGGAAAACCGTGTTTCACAAACCGGATTGACTCTTCGAGGGGGTGGCCAAGAGATAGATGAAGGCAGACCAGTGAACATTCTCCACATGGACTGCGAAGCATTTAGCATGGTTCGAAGGGATTTCGAACATCTAGTCAAGAGGAAGAAGGCAGCTTATTTAAGGTTGAGGAAGCAAGGGTCAGACAGCTTTTTAGAGGGTAACATGGAGCAGCATGATGGCCTAATGGTTAGCACTGCTACCTCATAGCACCACGGACTCCATTTTGGTTCCAGGCACAGGCGACTGTCTGTATGGAGTTTGTACGTTCTCCCCGTGTCTGCGTGGGTTTCCTCCAGGTGCTCCGGTTTCCCCCCACATCCCAAGGATGTGCATGTCAGTTGACTCAGCCAAGATAAATTACCCATAGTGTTCACGGATGTGTAGGTGTGGTGCATTAGTCAGAGCAATTGGAGAGTAATAGGGTGGAGGAATGAGTCTGGGTAGGATACTGTTTGCAGGGTTTATATGGAGGTGTTGGGCCAAATGGCCTGTTTCCAAATTGTAGGGATTCTCTGAAAGTACAAGGAAGGAATTTGGAGTGGACTTAGGACAGCTAGAAGGGGACATGAAAAATCATTGTTGGGAAGGATTAAGGAAAACCGAAAGGCAGTCTCCACTTAAGTGAGGAACAAGAGGATGGCCAGAGTGAGAGTAGGGCCTGTAAGGGATAATGGAGGGAACTAGTGCCTGAAGTCGGAGGAGGTAGGAAAGGACCTTGATGAATCCTATGCCTCAGTATTCACTGCTGAGAGGGACATTTGTGAGGACAGCCTGAAACAGGCTGATATACGTGAACAGGTTGATGTTAAGAATGAGGATATGCTGAGAATTTTGTAAAAGATAAGGATAGATAAGTCCGCTGAACCAGATGGGGTGTGCCCAAAGTTATTGCATGAACGAGGGAAGAGATTGTTGCACTTTGGCGATGACCTTTGCACCCTCAAAGTTAACTGGAGTCGGACCAGATGATTGCAGAGTTGCAAATTTTATGCCCTTGTTCAGGAAATGGAATAGGGATAATCCTGGGAATTACAGACCTGTCAGTCTTATGTCTGTGGTGTGCAGATTATTGGAGAGGACTCCGAGACAGGATGTATGATTCCTTGGCAAACCATAGTTTGATTACAGATAGTCAGCATGGCTTTGTAAGGCTGATCATGCCGTATAAATCTTATTGAATCTTTTGAGAATGTGACAAAACACCTTTTAGGCTCGATTCAGAAAGTACAGAGACATGGGTTGCCGGGAAACCTGTCTGTCTGGATATGAAATTAATGGCCCCCAGAAGACAGACGGTGATGACAGATGAAAAGCATTCATCCTGGAGCTCAGTGACCAGTGTTTGTCTGCAGGGAGAGGTTCCAGGACCTCTGTTCTTTGTGAGTTTATGAATGACTTGGATGTGTGAGTGGGAGAGTGGGTTAGTAAGTTTGCGAATGACACAAGCGTTGGTGGAGTGGTGAATAGCGTGGAGGGCTGTTGTAGTTTGCAACGGGGCAATGACAGGATGCAGAGCTGGGCTGACAAGTGGCAGATGCAAGTCAATCTGGAAAAGTGTGAAGTCATTCATTTTGAAAGATTGAATTTGAATGCAGAATGCAATGTTAAAGGCAGGGTCTTTGGCACTGTGGAGGAACGGAAGGATCTTGGGTAACAGGTCCAGAGATCCCTCAAAGATTGCCACCCAAGATGATAGGCTTGTTAAGAAGGAATATATTGTGTTGGATTTCATTATCTGGGGGATCGAGTTTTAAAGCTGCGAGGTTATGCTGTAGCTCTATAGAGCCCTAGCTGGACCCCACTGGTAATATTGTGTTCAGTTCTGGTCTCTTCATTGCAGGATGGATGTGGAAGCTTTAGAGAGGGTAAAGAGGAGATTTACCAGGATGCTGCCTCGTCTGAAGAGCATGTCTTATGAAGAAAAGTTGAGGGAGCTAAGGCTTTTCTCATTGGAGTGAAGATGTGTGAGGGTGACTTGGCAGAGATGGACAAGATGATGAGAGGCACAGAAAGAGTGAATAGTGAGAGACATTTTTTTTACCTCCCTTTATAGCCTCTAGTTTTGGACTCACTTCCCCTTGGCTATTCACCATTCTTAGGAACCGTATGGTTTTGTAAAACTTTATAACATCACTCCGTAGCCTCCTCTGCCCAAGAGAACTATTTAGGACAATGTTTCAAATATCTCCAAAGTATCTCACAAAGCGCTGGACAATGACGGCAAGTGTCCTAAATGCCACTTTCACCACCATGTCCACCTGTAACTGTACCACTTGGTCTCTCACTGTTCGACAACACTGGCCAGGGCCATCCCATTAACTGTGTCATTCATCCCTGGTTTGTCTTAACAAAATCTAAAACCTGAATTAAACTCCATCTTTCATTCCCTGGACCACTGGCCCAGTTGGTCAGTGTATTCACTGTATTCGATAACTGTATTCACTGACCACTGCACCATTAATTTGATCATCTTCAAACTTACTAACTATGACTCCTATATTCTCAACCAAATCGTTTGTGTAGATGATGCATATCAGTGGACCAGCCCTGAACCTTATGGCACACCGCTGGTCACAGGCCTCCAGTCTGAACAACAACCCTTTCCACCGCCCTCTGTCTCCTATTGTCAAGCCAATTTTGTATCCAGTTGGCTAGTTCCCCCTGATCCCATGTGAACTAATCTTACGAACCAGTATATCTTGCTAAATCTTGTCAAAGACCCTGCTGACTTTAGTGTAGACAATGTATGGTCACCACTTCAACAAAAGTATCAAGTTAATGAGGCCTGACTTTGTACGCACAAAGCCGTGCTGACCATCTTTCATCAATCCTTGCCACTTCCAAATGAATGTGACTCCTGTCTGGCAGAATCACTTCTACAACTTACCCACCATTAAGCTAATTGGTCTTCAGTTCCCTGGTTTTCTATTGCAGCCTTTCTTAAATACTGGAATGAAATCATAATCTTGTCATAGAGCCATAAAGCATGGAAACTGACCCTTCACTTGATACCCACCATAATTTCAAACTAAACTCATCCCAGCTGCCTGTTGCTGGCCCAAATCCCTCCAAACCATTCCTGTTCACATACTCATGCAAATGTATTTTAAACATTGTAATTGTACCCACATGCACCCCTTCCTCAGGAAGTTCATTCCAAACTCAAACCACCCTCCGTGTAACAATTTGCCCCCATGTCTTTTTTTTTTTAATCTCTCTCTTCTAACTTTAAAAATGTGGTCTCTCTTCTTGAGAATCCCCCACCCTGAGGAAAAGGCACCTACCATTAAATTGGTCTACATATCTTTTTTTTCATAAAATGGACTCAGTCGATCCAGCCATTTTTCGATCTCAAGCCTTCCATACCCAGCAACATACTGGTTAATCTCATCTGAACCCCTGCAGCTTAATAATATCCTCCCTATAACTGGGTGGCCACAACTGGATGGAGTATTGCAGAAGAGGCCTCACCAATGTCCATACAATCTCAACATGACGTCCCAAATCCTACACTCAATGGATTGAGCAATAGTCAAACATGCCAAGCACTGTCTTATCCATCCTGTGATGCAAACTTCAAGAATTATGTAACTGAACCTGGAGGTCTCTCTGCGCTAAAACATTAACTGAGGCCCGAACATTAATTGTATAAGCTCTACCCTTGATTGTTGTACTAAATGTATTTGTTGCATTTATTCAGATTGAATACCATCTACGGTTTTTCAGCACATTCACCCATATTATCAAGGTCCCTTTGTAATCTTAGCAAATCTCCTTCACTGTCCACTATGCCACCCTCCAGCCTTCCAGCGCCTCACACTTGGCTGTCGATGGTACAAATACCTTTGCTAGGGGCTCCACCATTTCTTGCCTAGCATCCCACAATGTCCTGTGATACACTTAATGAGGTACGAGGGCTTTCAATTCCTTTGTGTTTTAAAACCTCCAGCACCACCTCTTCTAAAACATACACTCTTTTCAAGTCATAGAGATGGACAGCATGGAAACAGAGCCTTCGGTCCAACTCATCCATGCTGACCAGGAGATCTAACACATCTATCTCATTTATCAGCATTTGGCCCATGTACCTCAAAACCCTTGTTATTCATATTCCCATCCAAATACCTTATAAATATTGTCATAATATCACTTTCTTTTACTTTTTGTCTCAGCTCATTCCATACACGCATCACCATGTGCATGAAAAAGCTGTCATGTCAGTTCCTTTTAAACCTTTCCCCTCTAACCTTAAACCTATGCCCTCTAGTTTTGGATTTCCTAACCCCTGGGAAAAGACCTTGAATGTTTACCCAATCTATGTCCGTCATGTTTATATAAACCTCTGTCAGGTCACTCCTCAGTCTCCGATGCTCCACGGAAAATAACCCCAGCTTATTCAGCAACAACCCTGGCAACATCTTGCAAATCTGTTACGAGCACTTTCAAGTTTCACAACATCATTCCTATACCGGGGTGACTGGAATTGCAGAGAACTCCAACTGTGGTCTAATGTATTACTCTTGTTCCCTGAGTTCCCCAGTCTTTGCGCACAGTAACTTCTGGAGTGAAAAATCTGTTTAGGGTCTTAATAAATATCCTGCAGATCCACACATGAATTGCCTCATTGATATTTAAGGGACCCAATTTTGGCCTGAGGTACTCATTTACTTTTACTATTTTATACAATCACTTTTGGATTCTCCTTATCCTTCTCTGCCGAGGCTTTTTCATGTATCTTTTCTGCATTACTGATTTCTACCCAAAGTGTATTCCTACAGCCTCTGTGATCCTCAGGGATTCCCTTGATCCAGCTGGTTATACCTGACATTTGCCCCCTTTTCCATGACCAGACCCTCAATAGACAGCCAGCATTTCCAAATGCTGTCAGCATTGTCCTACACACAAACAGGAACATGTTGGCCCTGAACGCTCAAATTATCTCACTTATAAAATATTCTCACTTGTCAGACTTCCCTTTCCCTGCAAATACACTCGCCAGTCACCTATTGAAAGTTCCTGGCTAATACTACCAAGATTGGGCTGGCCCCGTTTTATAAACTGAACTTGTGGATCAGGCCTGTCCTTTTCCAGAGCTATTTGTAAACTGGTAGAACTGTGGTCACTTTTGCAAAATGCGTTCCCACTAACACCTCAGTCCCTTTCCCGATCTTGTTTCCCAAGGAGTGGTCAGGTTTTGTCCCTTTCTCTTTTCAGGCCGTTTACATATTGACTGGGAGTTTCCTGGAACGCAATTACCAAATTCCTCCCTTGCAAACGCTGGCAGTCCCAGTCTAAGTTTGGAAAGTTGAAAAAAATCCCTAAAATTACAGCGTATTATTATGATTGATATTTGAGATCTCCCGACATACTTGTCCCTCAATCTGCCACTGGTTATTCGGGGTTAGTAGGACAATCGTATCAAAGTGATGACACGTTCTTATTTCTGAGTTCCACATAGCTTCATTGGGCGATCCCACAGGAATATCCTATCTAAGTACAGTTGTGATGATTCATGTGATCAAAACACACCACCACCACGCGTCCTCTCTTGCCTCCCCTTCGATGCTTCCTGTAGCATCTCTACCTTGAAACAATAAGCTGCCAGCCCTGCCCCTCCCTCAGCAGTGTTTCTGTAATAACTATAATATCCCAGTCCCATGTTCTAATCCATGTCCTGAGTTCATCTTCCTTAGCTGTCAGGCCCCTTGCAATGAAATAAATGCAGCTTAATCATCAGTTTCCCCCCATTCCCTGTTATGTTCTTGCCTGCCTTGTCTTTTGAAATCACTCTCTTTACCTTGTGTACCAGCCTTAATCTTCGTTCTGACCTTACAACTGTTTAACGTCCAATACCCTGCCAGACAAGTTTATATCCTCTCAAGCAGCTCTAGTAATTTACCCCATCAGGATATGGGCCTCCCTCCCGCTCCCAGTTCAGGTGTCTTCCCCAGCCTCTCTACCTGTGCTAACCCCTTCAGGAATCAATGGATTTATCCACCAAGGTCCCTGGGTTCCTCAGTACGCCGCAAGGACTGACCATTCATTATGTCTGTCCGTTGCTTATCATACCTCCCACAAGTTATTACCTTACATTGATCTAAATAAGCTCTGCTCAGATTATCATCTGATTGACATTAGACTGCAGCGTGAGACCATCCCCCTCACTGTGGACAACACACTCACCTTTCATGGCATCTGCAAACCGACAAATGACACCTTCCGCTTTCACATCCAAGTCATTAATGTACATCATAAACAACAGTGGTTCCTGCACAGATCCCTGTGGTACACCCGCTGGTGAAAGAATTTCAAACACAAAGACATCTGTCCGCTAATTTTACATCCAATTTGCCAACCTGCCTTGGATCCCAATGGCTCTTTACCTTTGGATCAGCCTTCCATGACGGACCTTGTCAAATGCCTTATTCAAGTCCATGTAACCCACATCATCTGCACTGCCCTCATCAATATTCTTAGACACCACTTCAAAAACTGAATTCCTCAGACAGTATCTTCCTCTACTCAATTTGTGATGACTAAGCTGAGTTGATCACTGCCTTTTCAAGTGTTGATTCATCCTCAGAATTGTTTCCAATAATGTCCCTCCCGCTGCTGTCAGACTATCTGCTCTGTAATTACCTGGCCTATCCCTGCTGCCCTTCCTGAATAAAGGAATCACATTAGCGATCCTCCAGTCATTCGGCACTTCACCTGTGGCCTGCAAAGTTTTAAGCATATCCACTAGGACCCCCATCAATCTCCTTCCTTACCTCCCATAGCAGCCTGGGATACATTTCATTGGGCACTTGGGATTATCTCCAACTTTACGCCAAAGAAAACATTTAATATCTCCTCGTTATTGATCATGCCATGTTATAGAACCTCACAATCCAAATTGAAGTCCGCGGCGACAATGTTGTTCTCCTGTGTGAATACAGATGGGAAGTATTCATTGAAGACCTCAACAACTTCGTCTGGCTCCATGCACAGATTGTCCCTTTGGTTTCTAAGAGGCCCCACTCTTTGGCTGGGAATCCTCTTCCTCTAACTATACTCATAAAATAACTTGTGACCTTTCCTGAACAGTATTTTAATGAGGATATTTCATGGCCATTCTTTGCTACTCATTTTTAAGGACCCCCTTGCACTCTTGATACTTCTGAAGAGCTTCACCTGTTTCCAACGTTCTGTACCTCCTTTATCCAGCTCACAGTATCGCTTGACCAGTATTCGCTCTTCAGGGACCACATTGGCCCTGAATTCTCACTGTATCACTTTAACATTTTTCCTCTTTCCGAATGTGAACGTAACTGCAAATAGTTCCTCCCAGTCTGTGTTTGCCAGACCCTGTCTCCTGATAGTGAGAATGCCCAGTGACAGTGATATTATAACGATTAGGGGGCTTCCCCAAATTTGGCCTCTTCATTTCTGCACTATTCTTTTTCCAAAATGACTTTGAAACCTAGTGTTCTGACAACCATCGCCAAAACATTACAAAACTCCTTATGTTTTCCATCTTGTACAGCACCTACAGCCCACTCTGTCTGTAACATCCAGCCCTTACTGACCTCCCCATCTGTATACCTTCCTCCAGCCTCTCCAGCCCATGATGTCACTGTAACCTTCTCCAGACCCCACAGCACTCCTCCATCCTGTCCTACAGCACCCCATTACCTCTAACCTTCCACCATCCATTTCACCTCCCTGTCTGTACAGAGTCCTTAAGTTCTGTAGCGTTTCCTGACAACCCTCCCTTTGTGTAACGTTCTGGAGCCACTTGAACCGTCCCAATATCTGTAACCTTGCCCTCTCTTTCCATACCTCTCTGTTTCTGTAACAAACATCCTTCTCTACAATGTTCCTTACCTCTGACCACCTCTAGTCAGTACTAGCCTTTCTAGCTCTCGAACATCCTGCAGCCACTAAAACCATTCATGTGTCTGAAACTTCCTCTCAATTGTTGTAACAACTTTCATTCACAAAACTGCCTCTGTCTATAACCTCAGCCAGTCCATGGAATCCTTGCTAACTCTGGAACCTTACCCAGTGTGTACAACTCTGAGTAGTACTAACTTCATTCAGTCTCCCCAACCGTCCCTATCTCTTATTGCCTGGCGATTCCACAGCCCTCCTTATTGCGTTAACCTCCTCCAGGCCCTCTCATGGACAGCATCTATGTAACCTTGTCCTATTCCTGACTATATATTCCTCCTTTTCCAATAAACCCTTGTGAACGTTGGAACCTGGTCTAATGTCTGCAGTGGTCTGCATAATCAGACACAGGGATGGCTCAGTGGTTAACACTGCAGCCTCACTGCGCCTGGGAACTGGCTTAGAATCCAGCCTTGGCCGACTGTCTGTGTGAACTTTGTATGTTCTCCCTTCGACTGTGTGGTTTTTCCCGGGCGCTCTGGTTTCATCCCACAGTCCAAATGTTGCACGATCAGTGGATTGACGATCATAAAGTGTGGTTTCGGTGAGTTAACCATGAGAAATTCAGGGTTTAATGGATAGGTAGGGGGTGGGGGGTCAGATGCACTTCAGAGGTTTGGAATGGACTGGTTGGGCCGAATGGCCTGGTTCCAGGCTGTGGAGATTCTATTCAGATTTTTGTTTAGTCCTGCCAACCATCCCTGTCCCTTGAATCTTGCCTCATCCCCAGTATTCTCCTTAACACTGTAATCTCCTCCTGTCTCTAAGACACTCCTTTCCGATGTTAACTTCTCCAGTCCTTACAAAGATCCATATGACTGTCACCTCTTCCTGTTTTTAGAACCCTCCCTATAACTATTGCCATTTGTTACAGCACTCCCAATCACTGTTCCCTCCTGAAACTCCCATGAACATTCATATCTCTGAAACTCATTTGGACTGTCTCAACTTCCCTATGACAGTTATTTGCTGATACTTGCTCTATATCAGTGAAGTAACTAAGTCTTGGTATCCCTCATTAGTGTAACCTCCCTCCAGCCTTACAGCACTGAGGGTCTGTAGAAGCTCTTTTCAACCGGACAGTCATCTCTGTGTCTGCAATCTCCTCCACTCCCCATAATACATTCTCTCTGAGCTCCTCTGTCCTCCATTAAACACTGTCTTTATCAGTGTAACCTTCACCAAAACACAAACTTCCCTATCTGTGTAAATCCCTACACCAGTCCCTATTCCTCTAAGGTCCGTCTAACAATATAACCCTCCATGTCTGTGTATTTACCTTCAGTCCCTACATCCCTCCCTATCTGCGTAACCTTCTCCATGCATTTTTGCTTCACTCTCTTCAACGGTCCCTGTCAGTGTAATCTCTTCCAGATCTGAACACTCTCCCTCTCTTTAACTTTCTCAGGCCACACAACCCTCACTATCTGTGACCTACTCCGTCGGAGAACCCTTCCTCTGTAAACTGCTCCAACTCTTCAACTCTCGAAAAGCTCCTGCAGCTCTTACAGCCCTCTGTATCTACAAAACCTCTTCCAGTCCCTTAAACACCAACAGTCTGTGGATACCCGACCACTATCCCTATCTGTGTAATCCTCTCAGGTCTCTGCGGCACCACTGATCTTCAGAACTCACTTCAATGCCTATGACTCTCCCAATCAAGTTTCTACGAAACCCACTATCTATTTAACACCTTCCCGTCACTATCACCCCCCCCCCCCGACAATGTAAGCTCCTCCACTGTCTCCACCATCTACCCATCTCCATAACCTTGTCCAGCTCTTATACCCCCATCTGCGTAAACATCACTCTCCTCTACAACCTCCTCCTGTTAGTGCTGTACTCCCTTATCTGTGAAACTGTCTCCAATCAAACTTCCTGCACCAATCTCTGAAAAATATTCCAGATTCCACATCCTTCATGTCTGAACAACCTCCAGAATCTAAGCCTTCCTATATCGAAAACCATCTTCAGTCGTGACTACCCTGTATATCTCTGTATGTTCGTCCAGTCCATACAAACATATTTATCTCTGTAATTTGCTCAGCTCCCTAAAACACTCCCTGTCTGTGATCCAGCCCTGTCCTACAAACATCCTTATCCCTGTAAACGTCTCCATCCCTCTCAAATTTCCAAACTTCATGAAGCCCTGTCATACCTGAAACTCTCCACATTTCTGTAATCTCCTGTGGCTCAAAGGTCTTCCCACCCTGTGAAACCACTTCTCCTACACACATCCCTCTCAGTCTGGGTCCTCTGCTCCAGATCAGACCATTGATATCGCTGTAAACACCTCCACTCCTGAAAACTCTTCCCATTTGTGTAACCTCTTTCAGACCCCATTCTCTCCAGCTTCCTGCATCCTCTTCCTGCCATTGCAACCAAAACCACGTGTTTATGTAATATCCACCAGTGCTTCCACCCTCCCCAACTCAGTAACCTCTTGCAGTCCTAACAAAACACCTAAACTGTGAAACCTCTTAATTCCCTACAGTCCTCCCTCCCTCCCTCCCTCCTCAAATGCCTTCATCACCATGAAACCTCATAATTACTGAAACCTCCTTTTGAAACTGCAAACCTCCTAATATTTGCAAAATTCTCCTGTCCTGAGATTCGTCCCTATCTCTGTAACCCCCGCCACCCTCCAGTTCCCTTCTGGGGAACATCGCAGAGGAGGGAAGATTTGTGGAGTCCGGGCCATGTTACGGAGGTAGAATCCTGGGAATTATAGATTTTGTCTAATGTCTGTGGAATGCAGATTATTGGAGAGGACTCTAACGACAGGATATATGACTACTTGGAAAGCCATAGTTAAATTTTAGACAGTCAGCATGGGTTTGTGTGGGGCAGGTCATGCCTCACAAACCTTATTGAATCCTTTTAGGATATGACAGAATATGTTGATGGCTCATTTAGAAAATGAGGAGGCATGGGATACAGGGAAATCTATCTGTCTGGATACAGGATTGGATGGCCCCGAGAAAACAGAGTATGGCAGCAGATGGACAGTATTGAGCCTGAAGCTCAGTGACCAGTGGTGTTCTGTAACAATCAGCTCTGGGACCCTGCTCTTTGTGATTTTTATAAATGACGTGCATGTAGATGTTTGAGAGTGGGTTAGTAAGTTTGTCAATGAAGGTTAGTGAAGTGGTGGGTAATGTGGAGGGCTGTTGTAGGTTGCAATGGGATATAGACAGGACGCAGAGCTGGGCTGGAAGTGGCACATGGAGTTCAATCTGGAAAAGTGTGAAGTGATTCATTCTGGAAGGTTGCATTTGAATGCAGAATACAGGGCGAAAGGCAGAATACTTGGTAGTGTGGAAGAACAGAGAGATCATGGGGTCCATGTCCATAGATCCTTCAAAGTTGCCACGCACATTGATAGAGTTGTTAAAAAGGCATATGTTGTGTTGGCTTTCCTGAGCAAGTGGATTGATTTTTAGAGCCATGAGGTTTTACTGCATCTTTATAGCAGCCTGGTGAGACCACACTTGGAATATTGTGTTCAGTTCTGGTCCCCTCTTTACATGAAGGATGTGCAAGTTTTAGAGAGCGTACACTGGAGATTTACCAGGATGCTGCCTGGAATGGAGGGCATTTCTTAAGAAAGGTTGAGGGAGCTAAGGCTTTGCTCATTGGAATGAAGAAAGGGGCGGGGCGACTTGGTAGTGCTGAACAAGATGATGAGAGGCACAGAGAGAGTAAATAGTGAGAGACTTTTTCTCCTATGGCATAAATGGCTATTACAAGGGGGTACAATTTTAAGGTCAATGGAGGATGGATAAAAGGATAGAGAATGGTATGTGGTTGGAATGCGTTGACAACGGTGGTAGTAAAATTAGATACTTGCGGGACATTTAATAGACACTTGGGTAGGCACATGAATGATAGTAAAATGACTGGTATGTAGATTAGTTTGATCTTACAGTTGGAGAAAAGGTTGGCATGGCATCATGGCCGAAGGGTCCTGTGCTGTATTGTTCTGTGTTCTACGTTCCGTATGGTAAAGTGGGTAATAAGCTCAGATCAATGTAAAAGAATATGGCATTCAGGAGGAGCTAGTCACCTGGATACAAAATTGGCTTGAGTAGGAGACAGAGGGTGATGAGCGACATGTTGTTTTTCTGACTGGAGGCATGTGACAAGCGGTGTAGTGGGTCCCCTGTTGATTGTCATTTGGATAAATGGTTTGATTGGGAATATTTGTTTCCTGGTAAGTAAGCTTCTTGGGTGACACTGAAATTGGTGGTAAAGTGGTCAGTGGAGAAGGTTATCTATGATACAACAGGATGAACAGTACTGCTGGGATAGTGGGCTGAGGAATAGCAGATGGAGTTTAATTAGATAAAGGTGAGGTGTTCCATTTTGGTGAAACAAACCAGGGTGGGACTTGTACAGTTAATGTTCGGGCCCTGGGTCGTGTTGTCAATCAGTGACGTAAGGACGCAGGTACACAGTTCTTTGCATGTTGCGTCACAAGCAAACAGGCTGGCGCTTTGAATGCTTACCTTCATTGGGCAGAGCATTGAGAGTAAGAGTTGGGATGTCATGTTGTATCTGTACAAGACATTGGTGAGGCCACCATATTGCTGATCATTTGGAAGAACTCATATGTTTAACTTACCTGCTTTAGGCAAGGACATCAAATATTCTAACCTGGTCTGGCCAACATTTGACTCCAGACCCACAGCAATATGGCTGACTCTGAGGAGCCCTCTGGGTAATTAGCAGTGGGGTCAAAGAATGTTAGTCCAAGCAGTGACAGCCACATCTCATGAATGAATAAATAAAAATACATATGTCCGACCCTACCTCTGCAAACCCCTCCAGCTGCAGCAATCCATACTGGCTTTGTAACATCTTTCAGGCTCCGACCACACTCTGTAACACTCTCACCACCTCCAGCACCTTCCCCTTCCCTGTTCCTGCCGTGTCATTAAACCCTGACAATGATTCCCCTTCCCACTGCACCCCCTCCTGCTAGAAAACTCTTTGCAATCCCTTTAACTCTTACTCCTAAAACCCTCTCTCACTTCAGAATTTTAAATACTTTTCGGTGATCTTCTCAACCTCATAATCTATTTTGCCCTGAGTGAGGGACAGGTGTGAGTTTCTCGTTGAGGTTTTGTCTCTTTCAATGGAATGTCCTTTTCTTGAGTGTTTTGCACTGTTCCTTCAAATGTTTTCCACTGTTCATTTACACACACGTTTCAGTCTTTTTAGCCTATTTACCTTAGTCAGTTCTCCTCTTAAACTAATGTAATTAGCTATTTTTGTTTTTAATTGTAGCTTGTCCTTTCTGTGATTCACTGTAACATTTTATATTGATTTAAACTGCACTTTATCACAATTTCCCGGAGGATCTCTCCAGGTGACATTACTCATTCACTAAGTTTCATCAACAGTCGATCTGACATTGTGCAACTGGCTAGGGCTGTAACTATGTGTTATTCAAAGAAACACTGAAAACCATTGTCCGAACTCCCCTTCCAATATCACTGTTGTCAGTGTGATTGTCCCAGATTATACGAATTTTGAAGTTTCACGGAATTGTCAGTATGCCTTTATTAAAAATTCCAATGAGTTCCTGTTTAATGCAGCGATGAGCAATGAAATGCTGTTTGGTGGCCGAAAGCTGTTCTGCTGCTTGTGACCTTGGCAAGTAGTAGCCAGAATTTACATTCAGACTGACTCTACTTCATGATCTGCGGCCAAATGCTTTCTCTGTAATGCCTTTGGTATCCATTATTAATCGCGATGTCCATTTTTGCCTGAATTTCCGCAAGGTTGCAAATCATTGAATATTTATGCCCACGTGTTGTTCACCCTGTAACCACGTCAACCTGGTGTCTAACTCTCTTTTATCTCTGTCACAAATCCATCTACCGTATTGCAGAGACGTTGTCCATTCCAAACAAAAACATAATATACGTTTCCTACAACTTCCAGTCATAAACCGACTCCCGGATGTACAGTTTTAGTTAACATCTGTCCCTTCCTGTTCCTTTCTGTTTGTCTTCAGCCACATCCCCATGCTGTTCCAATGCTTCACTTTTTCTATTTGGATTTGGAAAGCTCCTTTCACCTGAACCCTGTCCCTGCAACCGCTCTGTCAGTTTAAAGCCCTGTCAATCAGCTACTAACATGATTGGCCAGGACACAGGTCCCAGCAGGGTTCCAGTGGGACCATCCTAATGGATTATATTTTAAATCAGATATGGGGTGTGGGTTTCTCTGGCTGACCAGTCTTTCTTGCCCAGCCCTAGCTGCCCTTGAGCTGAGTAACTTGCTCGGCCATTTCAGAGGGTAATTGAAAGGCAATCACTTTGCTGTGGGTATGTCGTGCAAACCACGTGAGGATGGCAGATGTCCCCAAGTGTCTTTTTGATGAACAAAAGTTATTTTGGACGTCCGCAATAGTTACGAACTTATTAATGTATTGTTAATTGTAATTTTAGAAAAGTATTGACTGCAAATTCTACCACTTCTGATGTTCGGATTCAAACCTGTCTCCAGTGAACATTGGGTGATGTTTTGGATACATGCTCGAGCAATAATACCACTTGGCTATTACTTCACCTGCTCAAAGTTTGCTCATTGCAGAACACTGATACCAGTGCATCAGGAATCTAAACCTGTTCTTCCGACATAATTGCTTCATTATGAAATCTTCCTGCACTCTGCTGATATCATTCAGTCTCTCTCCATGTGGTATCCCTCACTGTGAGGGTCTAATTGCTGCCTCTGTCAGTGTCTCTCGCTTTTGCAGCTCCTCCAGATCCTGAGCTAACATAATCCTCCACTCCAGAGAGACGCAACAGCACAGTCCAGGGATGGAGACTGGGATTTTCCAGATCTCTCTGGGACTTGGTGCCATTCTCCCTGTGTAAGCCTCACTGCATCAGTCTAATTTCCCATTCTGTCTATTTCTCTGCCACCTGTCGGTACTCAGGAATTTCCTAACTCAGTAGACTTCCCAACTACTGGGTGTCTCGTCCAACACCACATTGAAGGTGGTTGGTCAGCCAGAGAGACAAAGGTCTGGGAGACCTGGAGTCTTCAATAAATCCTGCAGTGAGGTAAGATCACTCACAGTGAACAGAGAAGAGAGGAATGAGAGAGCTCCAAAAGATGACATCGGCTAACAAATGATGACATAGATACAGTGCTGGAGGGGGAATAGAGTACAGACAGACCCCAGGCTCAGTCACTGCCCCTACTGTCAGTTCTGCTGTTCTGAGACTCATGAATCCGCAACACTCTATCTGTGGCAAGTCTTGCGGACCAGCGTCTTCAATAATTTTTAACTCCAATAACATTTCCTGTCCCTGTAACCTCTTCCTTTCCCAATAGTCCCTCCACATATTTGAAACGTACTGCATTCCATACTAAAATCCCTATATCTGTAACTTTCTTCAGTGTCTACAACATGCCTTATCTCGGTAGTCTCCTCCTCCAATAACTGGAGGTAGAGCCATGCTGCACAGAAAAGTTTATTTGGTCCAACTAGTCCACGCTGTCCAGAGTCCCTGAACGAGTCGCATTTCCCTGCATTTGATCCATATTCCTTGAAAACCTTCTCCTCTCCGTGTACCTGCCAAAATGTCTTTCCCAAGTTCTTATTGTACTTTTCTCTACCACGTCCCCTGGAAGCTCATTCTATAAATGCACCATCCTCTGTTTGGAAAATTTTCTCCTCCAAACCCTTTTAAGTATTTTCTCTCCCATCTCATACTTATGCCCTCTAGGACACAGAACATAGAACATGGCAACGTGGTACAGGCCCTTCGGCCCTCAATGTTGCGCCAACCTGTGGAACCAATCTGAAGTCCATCTAACCTTCCCTAATCCATTCTCAACCACATGCCAATCCAACGACCGTTTAAATGCCCTTAAAGTTGGCGAGTCTACTACTGTTGCAGGCAATGCATTCCATTCCGTGACTATTCTGTGTACCACTGGCATCTGTCCCATATCTATTAATTAATAATAATATTAATATCTACCTCAATTTAAAGCTATCTCCCCTCGTGCGAGGCATCGCCATCCGAGGGAAAAGTCTCTGACTGTCCAACCCATCTCACCCTCTAATTATCTTGTATGTCTCAATCAATTGGCCTCAAATGTCTTCTCTCAAACAAAAACAGATTCAAGTCCCTCAGCCTTCCTCATAACTGGAGGTGATGAACTCCTTCCCTCCGTACCAGGTAACATCCTAGTAAATCTCCTTGGAACCCTTTCCAAATCTTCCACATCTTTCATCTAATGCGGTGATCTGAACCAGAGGCAACTCTCCAGATGTGGCTGCACCAGAGTTCTGTACAACTGCAGCATTATCTCATGGTTCTGAAACTCCATCCCTGTAACAATAAAAGCTCACATGCTGAATGCCTTCTTAACAACCCTATCAACCTGGGTGGCAACTTTCAAGGATCTATGTACATGGACACAATGATCTCTCTGTTTATCTGCACTGCCAAGGTCTGCTTTACGCACATCCACCTATTTGGTCACCTCAACGAAGTCAATAAGGTTTGTGAGACATGACCGACCCTTCACAAAACCGTGTTGACTATCCCTCATCAACTTATTCATTTCCAGATGGTTATAAATGCTAGCTTTTACACACCTTCCCAACACTTTACCCAGAATCAAAGTAAGGCTCACAGGTCTATAATTACCAGGGTTGTTTGTATTCCCTTTCATGGACAAGGGGACAACATTTGTTGTCCTCTAGCCTTCTGGCACTATTCCCGTAGACAATGACGACATAAAGATCAAAGGCAAAGTCTCGGCAATCACACTCCTGGCTTCCCAGAGAAGCCAAGGATAAATCTCATCTGGCCCAGTGGACTTCCCGATTTTTACACTTTCCAGAAAAGCTAACACCTTCTCTTTCTACAATTCAATCCCATCTAGTTATGGACTCCACTACCCTGGGGTAAAGACGCTTGCTAATCAACTTACCTGTGCCAGTCATGGTTTTCTAAACCTTTACAAGGTCACCCCTCAGCCACCTACACCTAATGGAAATGCGAAAGACAATGATATAAATATTTCTGCTCGTGTCCCTGCCACTACTTTGCCACAATGTTCTGGGATACATTTGTTCAGGATCTAGGGTTTTCTCTACATTTGTGTGCTAAGACCTCCAGCACCACCTCTTCTGTAATGGGGACTCTTCCCTTTGTTTCCTAGTCTTTGTCCGCAGTACGTTCTGACATGAAATTTTCATTTAGGCCCTCGCCCCATCTCCTGTGTGTCTACACTTGGATGGCCTCACTGATCTTTGAGGAGCCCTAGTGTCTGTTCAGTTATTTTTGTGTAGTTGTATGCTGTAGAAAATTATTTGCATTTTCCTTAGCCTTATCTGCCAAATATATCTCATACCCCCATGTTGCTTTCCAGCATATCCAGCCTCTCAGATTCTGTCAAACCCTCCAGTATCAGTAACATCTTCTTCAATATTTGCTCCATTTACAGTTTCAGGAAATGCTTCTTCAATCAGGATGATCAAATTCTATGCAGTACTCCAAAGCTGTGCTGACTATCGGTAATCAATCCTTGCCGTTGCAAATGCATGTAACTCCTGTCCCGCAGAGTCGTTTCCAACAATGTACGCACCAATGACATCATGCTAATTGGTGTTTATCTCCCTGGCTTTCCCTCGCAGCCTTTCCCAAACACTGGCACAACATTAGCCACTCTCCCGGCTCCCTGCTCATCACCCATGGGTGTCAGTGATAGAAAAATCTCTTTGTGGGACACACAATTTCTTCCTGAGCTTCACACCATATTCTGGGATGTGCTTGATTAGTTCCCATGGAATTGTCTCCCTTATATGTATTTAAAAACCTCCAGTACCTCCTGTTATGTGGGGTCTTGTGAAGACATCACTGTTTATTTCCCTGACATCCCCTGTCTTTCTCCACAGTAAGTTCAAACATGATATTTTCGTTTAGGATCTCACCCATCTCCTGTGGTTCCACACTTGGATTGCCCCATTCATCTTCAAGGAGCCATACCCTGCCCCTAGTTAATCTTCTATTGTTAATATACTTGCAGAATCTCTTTGGATTTTCCTCAGCCTGATCTGCCAACGCTTTTTGTGGTCCCCTTTGTGCCCTCCTGCTTTGGCTCTTAAGTGAATTACTCCACCCACAATGTTCTTCGATGGATTCTCTTAATCCAGCTGGCTATATGTGACATGTGTCCCCTTTTTGTTGACCAGAACCTCAATACCCCCAGTCATCCAGAGTTTCCTTGTGTCAGCATTGTCATTCACACGAACAGGAATATGATGGCTCTGAACTCTCATTTTAACTCCCTTTTGAAAGCTTCCCACCTGCCTGACGTCTATTTTCCTGCACATAGCCTCCACAATCAATTGTTAAACGCTCTTGACTAATAACATCTGGATTGAGGAAAGGCCAGTTTTGATCTTTAACTTATGGACCAGGTTTGTCCTTTTCCATCGCTATTTTCCAACTAAGACGATTGTGATCACTTTGCCAAAGTATTATCCCACTAACAACTCAGTCCCTTTCACTACTTTGTTTCCCAAGGCGAGGTCAGGTTTTACCTCTTCCTGCAGTCCGACCATTTACATTTTGACTGGGACAGCTTTCTTGCACATGCCAAACAAATTCCTCGCTTCCAAGCTCTGAACACTCTCTAGCAGTCCGAGTCGAGGTTTGGAAAGTTAAAATCCCTGTCCATTACAGCCCTATCATTCTTACAGATATCTGAGATCTCCCGTCATATTTGCTGCTCAAATTCTCGCTGACTGTTGGGGGCCTGTAGTACAGTCATATCAAACTGATATCCCATTCTCATTTCTCAGTTGCACCATTATATCTTCACTGGGCGATCCCCAGGAATATCCTGTCTAATTAATGCAGTAATGTTTTCACTGATCAGAAACTCCAATACCCCTCCTCTCTCATCACCTCTTCTGTCCTCAACCTTCAGATTGTAGCCTGAGACCATCCCCCACACTGTGGACAACGGCCTCACCTTTCATGTCATCTGCAAACTTACAAATCATACCTTGTGCTTTCACATTCAGTTATTAATGTACATAATACTGTTCAAAATAATTAGAGGAACAGATAGAGTCAATAGCCAGAGACATTTCCCCAGGGCAGGATTGACTGGTACGAGAAGTCATAGTTTGAAGATATTTGGAGGAAGGTATAATGGAGATATCAGAGGTAGGTTCTTTACGCAGAACGTTGTGAATTCATGGAATGTGTTGCCAGCTGAGGTGGTGGAAGGAGAGTCATTGGGGACATTTTCGCAACTGCTGGACATGCACATGGATAGGAAAGAGTAGAGGCGTGCATAGGTTAAGTTACTATATTTTACATTAGGATTAAGTCTCGATACAACTTCGTGGGCCTAAGGGCCTGTTCTGTGCTGTACTTTTCTATGTTCTATGTTCTATAATAACCAGCAATGATTGCTGCACAGATCCCTGTGGTACACCCGCTGGTGAAAGAATTTCAAACACAAAACTTACCCTCCACCGTTGTGCATCCAGGTTACCAAATTGCCTTGGATCCCATTGGTCTGTTGGACCAGCGTTCCATGTGGAACCTTGTCAAATGCCTTAATGAACTCCATGTAACCCATATCTTCTGCACTGCCCTCATCAAAATCCTCAATCGTAGTTTCAAACAAAAATCTCAGCTGAATTTGGGAGAGGATCTTACTCTACCAAATCCGTGATGAGTATCCATAATCGATCTCTGCCTTTCCAAATGTTGATTCATTCTGTCCCTCAGAATTGTGTCCAATAATTTCCCTCTCCCTGCTGTCAGAATATCTGCTTGTAATTACCTGGCCTATCCCTGCTTCCCTTCCTGAATAAAGGAACCACGTTAGTTATCCTCCAGTCATTCGGCACTTTACCCGTCGCCAGCAAATTATTAAACATATCCACGAGGGTTCCAGCAATCTCCTCCTTTACCAGAACAAGGGGGGGCGGGTTTGACTTGAACCAGAGGGGCATCAGTATCCCTGGGGGGAGATTTGCTTGTCTTACCCCAGAGGGTTTAAACTAGTTTGGCTGGGTTTTGGACTCTGAGTAAGAGAAGGCCCATTGACCAGTCAAGTGAAAAATGCATCAGCCATCGAGAGCAAGTTTTATATCCAGGACATCGAGGGGCTCTATCAAGGGATGGAAAAGACTTTTGATTTAACGCGCATTTATTTCAATGCACAAGGCCTGACTGGTAAGGGAGATGCGCTCAGAGCATGGAATTGGCTCTGGGTACATGGATATTATAGACATAAAAGAAACATGGCTGAGAGAAGGGCCGGACTGGCAGCTCAGTGTTCCAGGATACAGAAGCTACAGGCTGGACAGAAGGACAAGTAAGTGAGGAGGAGGAGGTCCCCTTTTGATAAGGGAGGACATAACAACAGTGCTTCGAGAGGATACTCTTTCGGGGTGATCAAATGAGGCCATATGTTTAGAAATTACAAACAAAAAAAGGATGGTCAGTCTGCTGGGATATTGTTCTGGACCCCCAATTAGCCAGTGGGTACGAGAGGAGCAGATGTGAAGAGAGATTGCAGGTACCGAAAGAAATAATAGGGCAGTATTGGTTGGAGATTTTAACTTCCCCTGTATTGACTGGACCACCCAGACTGTAAAAGGTCCGTATGGGGTGTAATTTGTCAAATGTGTCCAACAAAGTTTCCGAGATCAATATGTAGAGGGCTGCACTCTACTCAGGCGGCTTCAAATGAGATCTCCCCTCAGAAGTTGGGCAAGTGACTGAAGTGGCAGTCGCAGAGCACTTTATGTCCAGTGACCACAGCTGTCTTAGTTTAACATAGTTATTGAAAAACATCAGGCAGGTCCATATATTAAGGTCTTAAACTGGAGTGTGGCCACTTTTGGGGCCATTTGGCAGGATCGAGCAGAGGTTGATTGGGTGAATTAAAAATCACACAACACCAGTTATAGTCCAACAGGTTTATTTCGAAGCACCAGCTTTTGAAGTGCAGGTAATCATTCTTAAAGATTTGATATTACATTCCATGACAGTGCTATCCTGTTGTTATAAATTCTGTGCCTTATGATTGTGCTCCACCCGATGAAGCAGTGCTCTGACATCTAGTGCTTCCAAATAAATCTTTTGGACTGTAAGCTGGTTTTGTGAGATTTTTAAGGTTGTTCATCTCAGTCCAACACCGGCTCCACCACATCATGTTCCCATCAACTGGGTGAGTCTGTGTGAAGGAAAAGGAATGACTGGCAAATGGGAGGCTTTGAAAAGTGTGATCTGAAGGGAAAAGCTGGCAGGTTTAGGGATCCCTGTCTGATGGGGGATATTGAGGCTCTGTTCAATAAAAAGAAGGCACATATTGTCTTCAATGTTTCTGTATCTACGTAATCTCTTCTAGTCCTAATGACACGATTACTCGATGGAGACTTTACAATCCTCACAGGTCCCTTCGGCACTCCCGATCTGTAGAATCCACTGAAAGCCTATTATTCTCTCGATACAGTTCTGACAAGACTCACTATCTGTGTAACATCATCCCATCGCTAACACACACCCTATCAATGTGAGCTCCTTCTGTATCTCCATCCAGTTACTCCTCTCCATAACCTTATCCAGCTCTTACACCCCTATCTGTGTAAATGTCATCCTCCCATACAACCCTTCCCACTTTGACCAAACTGGAGTAAGTTACTAATGCTCCCTTATCTGTGAAACTGTCTCCGACCAAAGTTACTGCCCTTCTGGAGTATCTGTCAGTCTCCACACCCTTCATATCTAAATAATCTGCAGAAGGAAACCTTCCTATAGTCACGACTACCCTCCATATCTCTGTTTGGTCCTCCAGTCTGTACAACCCACTTTATCTCTGTCATCCGCTCCATTCACCGAAAACACTCCCTGTCTGTGGTAAACCACTCCATCCTACCAACTTCCTTCTCCCTGTAAACTGCCCATCCCTCCCAACCTCCCCATCTCCACGAGCCCCTGCAGGCCCTACAGCTCTCCACATTTCTGTAACACCCTGTGGCTCTATGGTCTTCCCTCCCTGTGAAACCACCTCCAGTCCCCACAACTCTCCCAGTCTGGGTCGTCTGCACCAGATCAGACCATTGCTGTCTCTGTTACCGCGGACAATCCTAGTAAACCTGCCGAATGTATATATTCATTCAGATACCATCTTCTCCAGCCTCCCGAAACCTCTTCCTGTCATTGTAACCCTCCCTATTTAGAACACAGAACAGTACAGCATAGTACAGGCCCTACATCCCTCAATATTGTGCCCATCTTTTACCCGTCTCTAAGATCAATCTAACCTGCAAACCATTCAAGGACCAAAAAAATCACAGCACAGGAACAGGCTCTTCAGTCCTCTAAGCCTCCGCCAATCCAGATCCTCTGTCGAAACCTGTCGCCTATTTTGTGAGGATCTGTACCCCTTTGCCCCCTGCCTATTCATGCATTTGTCTGGTTACATCTGAAGTGATGTTATCGTTCCCGCCTGTACCACCTCTGCTGGCCACGCGTCCCAGGTCCCCATCACCCTCTGCATAAAGATCGTTCCAGCGTATCTGTCCTAAATCTTCCCTCTCTCGCTTTGAACTCGTGACCCCTAGTAATTGAGTTCCGCATTTTGGGGAAAAAAGCTTCTTGCAATCCATCCTGTCTATACATCCCATGATTTTGCAGACCTCAATCAGGTCCCCAGTCAACCTTCATCTTTCTAACGAATATAATCCGAATATATTCAATCTCCCCTCATTACTAGCGCCCTCTATACCAGGCAACTTCCTGGTGAATATCCTCTGCACCCTTTCCAAAGCATGCACCTCCTTTTGGTAATGTGGCGACCAGAACTGTATGTAATATTCTACATGTGACGGAATCAAAGTCCTAGACAACTGTAACGTGACCTGTTAACTTATGTACGCGATACCCCTTCGAATAAAGGAAAGCATGCCATATGCCGCCGTGACCAATTTACTGTCCTGCGTTGCCACATTTAAGGAACAATGGGCCTGAATACCCAGATCTTTCTGTACATCAATTTTCCCCAGGACTTTTCCATTGACTGTATAGTTCACTTTCCAATTAGATCATCCGAAATGCATCACCTCGCATTTGTCCAGATTGGTTAGCACTGCTGCCTCACAGCGCCTGAGACCCGGGTTCAATTCCCGACTCAGACGACTGACTGTGTGGAGTTTGCACGTTCTCCCAGTGTCTGCGTGGGTTTCCTCCGCGTGCTCCGGTTTCCTCCCACAGTTCAAAGATGTGCAGGTCAGGTGAATTGGCCATGCAAAATTGCCCGTCGTGTTAGGTAAGGGGTAAATGTAGGGGTATGGGTGGGTTGCGCTTCGGCGGGTTAGTGTGGACTTGTTGGGCCGAAGGGCCTGTTTCCACACTGTAATGTAATCTAATCTAATCTAGTGAATGAACTCCATCTGCCATTTCCCAGCACGCCTCTCCAATCTATATATATTCTGCTGTATTCTCTGACAGTCCCCTTCTTTATCTGCTACTCCACCAATATTAGTGTCAACTGCAACCTGCTAATCAAGGAACCAATACCTTCGACCAAATCATTGATATGTATCACAAGCAACAGTGATCCCAGCACGGATCCCTGTGGAACACCACTGGTCACAGGTCTCCATTTTGAGAAAATAATTTTGCTATCATTCATGTGTCTATCTAAAAATTACTTAAGTGTCCCTTATGTATCTGACTCTACCACCCACACTGGCAATACATTCCACTCACCCGCCACACTCTGTGTAAAGAAGCTACCTCTGACATCTCACCTCAAACTTCCTCCAATTACCTTACAATTTTGCCTCCTAGTTATAGCCATTTTTCGCACTGGGAAAATTCTCAGGCCACCCACCCTATGTCTGCCTCTCATCATCTCGTACCTCTATCAAGTCACTTCTCATCCTTTTTCATTCCAAAATGAAAAGCCCTGGCTCCCTCAACCTTCCTTCGTTAGACCTCCCCTCCAGACCAGGCAACATCCTGATAAATCTCCTCTGCAACCTCTCCAAAACTTCCACAGTTTTCCTGTAATGAGACAACCAGAACTGAACACAATATTCTAATTGTGGTCTAACCACAGGATGTATCGAGCTGCAACATAACCTCACAGCTCTTAAACTCAAGGCCCCTGAAAATGAAAGCCGACATATCATTGGCTTTCTTAACAACCCTAACAACTTGGTTCGCAACTGTGAAGGATCCCTGGACATTGATCCAAGATTTTTCTGCTACTCCTCACTGTCAAGAATCCTGCATTAACCCTGTAACATTTTTCTGCAGATTCCTTCAAACGTAAATCCTCCCAATTTTGGTATTTTCCTCCAGTCCCCACTACACTCTTAAACTGTGAAACCTCTTCCAGTCCCTACAATCCTCCTTAGCTCTGTAACCTCTGTAAGCATGTAGTTGTCGTCATGTGGTTTAGGCGATGGGTTAGAAAACCATTGGGGCTTGCCCACACAGGTTCGAATCCTGCCCAACAGGGCGGTTGGGCTGTGTCCGGAGGTGTTATCTAACCTGCTCTGTGAGAAGGTGTCCCATGTCCTCAATGAGGAGACTGGGCGCCTTCTCACAGCGCACTTCACAAAAAGTCTCCAGGATACCTGACAATCAACCCAACGACCTGTTGCCAAACATTTCAACTCCCCCACCCACTCTGCCGAGAACATGCAGGTCCTGGGCCTCCTCCAACCGCCACCCCCTCACCACCCGACGCCTGGAGGAAGAACGCCTTTTCTTTTGCCTTGGGACCCTCTAACCCCATGGCAGCAATGTGGACTTCACCAGTTTCCTCATTTCCCCTTACCCACTTACCGCAGTTCCAACCTTCCAGCTCAGCACCACCCTCATGACCTGTCCCACCTGTCAATCTTCCATCCCACCAATCTGCTCTACCCTTCTCTTTGACTTAGAACTCTTACCCCATATCCAAACACCTATTGCACTCTCAGCTACCTTCACCCCAACCCCACCCCCTTCCCATTTATGTCTCCACCCCTGAACCTCCCAGCCTCATTCCTGACGCAGGGCTCCTGCGCGAAACGTCGTATTTCCTGCTCCTCGGATGCTGCCTGACCTGCTGTGCTTTTCCAGCACGATACTCTCAACCCTGATCGCCAGCAGCTGCAGACCTCAACGTCTCCTGTTTATCAGATGGGTCAATGGAGTGAGGAATGGCAGATGGAGATTAAATTAGATAAATGTGAGGTGCTTCATTTTGGAAAAGCAAATCCTCACAGGACTTATACACTTCATGGTAAGGTCCTAGGGAGTGTTTCTGAACAAAGAGACCTTGGGGTGCAGGTTCATATTTCCTTGATAGTGGAGTCGCAGGTAGATAAGATAGTGAAGAAGGCGTTTGGTATGCTTTCCTTTATTGGTCAGAGTATCGAGTATACGAGTTGGGAGATTATCTTGCGGCTGTACAGGACACTTGTTTGGCCACTGTTGGAATATTGCGTGCAACTCTGGGGTCTCATTCCTAACGGAAGGATGTTGTGAAACTTCAAAGGGTTCAGAAAAGATTTACAAGGATCATGCCCAGGTTGGAGGATTTGAGCCACAGGGAGAGGCTGAATCGACTGGGGCTGTTTATCCTTGGAGTGTCAGAGGTTGAGGGGTGGCCTTATAGAGATTTATAAAGTCAGGAGGGGCCTGTATAGGATAAACAGACAAGGTCGCTTCCCTGGGATGGGGGAGTCCAGAACTAGAGGGCATAAGTTCAGGGCGGAGAGGTGAAAGATTTGAAAGGGACCGAAGGGGCAACTTTTTCACGCAGACGGTGCTGTGTGTACGGAATCAACTGCCAGAGTAAGTGGTGGAGCCAAGTAAACTTACAGCATTTAAAAGGCATCTGGATGGGTATATGAATAGGAAGGGTTTAGTGGGATAAGTGCCGGTAAATGGAACGAGAATGGGTATGATACCTGGTTAGCGTGGATGAATTGGACCGAGGGGTATGTTTCTCTGCTGTGCATCTCTATCACTCTATGATTCTATTTTTTTTTCAACTGTTCATTTACAGCCTGACATTTCAGACTGTTTCCTCTGTTTACCATGGTTCGTTCTCCCCTCAAACTCATGTAATTGGCTTTGTTTCTGATGCTCGGGTCTGCTTTATGGTCATTTGAAAAATTAATAATCTCTTTGAATTCCAATATATTGCAATCTCCTGGAGGATCTCTGTGTGACATCACACCTTCACTCAGCTTCATCACTCAACGGTCACTCTGAGATCAGGATATCCCTAGCCATCTGCACAATATGCTATTCAAAGAAACACTGACAAAAAAAAACATTCAAAGAGGAGCTCTGATCATATGACGCTTGAATGTGTGACTGTCCCAGATCATGCAAAGATTGAAGTCTCCTAAAACTATCATAATGCCTTTGTTACAAATTCCAATGAATTCCTGTTTAATGCAGGGAGGAACAATGAAATGCTGCTAGGCAGCTGAAAACAAAAGTTTTTCTGCTTGTGTTTGTGACAAATGGGACCCAGAATTCACATTCATGCTGATTCAGTCACATCTTCTGAGGCCAAATTCTTTCTCTGTAAAGCCCTTGTTATTGATGACTGTCAGGGTTACCCATCCTGTACTCCCATTCTGCCTGAGATCCCACAAGGTTGTGTACCTCTGTATATTTATGTTCCACCTTTTGTTCACCCTGTAACCACATTTCTGTGCTGACTAAATCCCATTTCTCTCTGTGCCACAAGTCTATTACCTTATTGCAGATACTTTGACAATTCCAAAAAATATATATGCTTTATTCTTTCCCACAATGTCCTGTCGCAAACCAATTCACTGATGTACAGTTTTAGTTAAACTCTGTCCCTTCCTGTTCCTTTCTGCTTGTCTTCAGTCACATCCCCATGTTGTTCTGATGCATCACCTTTTCTCTTTGGATTTGTAAAGCTCCTTTCACCTGAACCCTGTCCCTGCATCCTCCATGTTAGCTTAAAGCCCTGTCCATAATTAAACTACCAACATGATTGGCAAGGACACTGTTCCCAACGATGTTGTTTTTAATTCACTCGTAGGATTTTGCTGTCTCTAGCTGGCCAGCATTTCATGCCCATCCCCGAGCTGTCCTTGAACTGAGTGCCTTACTAGACTAATAAAAAGGGCAGTTTAAAGTCAACTCCATTGTTCTGGGTCTGGAGTCATATGTAGGTCAGACCAGCTGCCTACCACTGATTTACTTCCTGAACGAATATTGAGCATTCAGATGTTTTTTCCCTGCCACTGGCATTAAATTCTGGATGAACAGGCTAGTGAGAGTAATGTTAGACAATCGCCTGGCCAATGATAGCTCCCTCATCCCTGAGCACTAATCTCAGTGCACCGTGAATCAAACCCCTTCTTCTTGACCGTGGTTTGATCCTGACACCTTCCAGCAATCTGGTGCTATCATTCAGTATCTCTCCATGTGATATCTGTCACTGTGAGGGTCTAATTGCTGCCGGTGAGTGCGGCTTTTGTAGTTACTCCAGATCCTGAGCCAACAGAATTCTGCACTCCAGGGAGACGAGGCAACGCAGGGATGGAGACTGGGATTCTCCAGATCTCTGTGGGACTCAGTGCCATTCTCTATGTGTAACCCTCACTGGATCAGTCTAATTTCCCATTCTGTCTATTTCTCTGTCTCCTGCATATATTCAGGACAATCCTGACTCAATAAACTTCCCAATTGCTGGGTGTTTCATCCACCATCTCATTGAACACAGTTGGTCAGCCGGAGGGCAGGGAGATCTGGCGTCTCCAAAAAATCTGCACCGAGGTAAGATCACTCACAGTGAACAGCGCAGAGCGAATTTAAGGGATCGAAGTTTGGTCCAGAAGACCTGACACAGATACAGTGCTGAAGGGTGAAGCAGATCATGAAGGGCCCAGGCTCAATCTCCACTCTCTTGGTAACTTGCATCACTGCAGTTCTGAGCCTTCCTATGACAATATAGGAAGATAACATTTATCCATCCAGGCCTGTGCTTTCTTAATGAGCATCAGGACAACATCTGGGAAAGGAGGCCTCCCTTAAGAATTTGGTGTTGATACCTGGGATCTTTCTGTTCCCTATTCTCCCTCTCAACCGGTTACTTGTCATGTGATAGAGTCATAGAGCAAGGAAACACACCTTTTGGTCCATCTCATCTGCACCAATGCCTTGAATGGTTGTAATTGCCAGAACAGTTCCTATTTCTGTAACCTCCACCCCTCCCATTATCCTGCTGTATATTTGAAACCTACTCCAATGCTGGCGACTCTCCCTATTTGTAAATTGCTGCAGTCTCGATAACATGCCCATCTCAATAATCTCATCCTGCAGTCAGTCCAATAATCTCTATTTCTGTAGTTTTCCACAATAACTGCAGTCCATCCTGTCTCTGTAAAATTCTCCAGCCCGGACCAAAATACCCCCCTATGTACCTCACTCAAGCCACAGGAGAACATGATATCACTGGAACCTTCTGCAGGTCCGATCCCATTCCTGTCTCCTGGCCTACAGCACGACACGACCTATGTTACCATCTCCCATGCCTACCGACCTTCTTATCTGGGTAAACACCTCCCCAGACCCTTTTCCAGCGGAAACAACACTCCCCATCTCTGTGCGCTCCTCCCTGCACCTCAAACACCCTCTCTGTGTGTAACTCTGCAGGTGAGGTGACATGGCAGTTCAGTGGTGAGCACTGCTGCCTCACAACGCCAGGGACCCAGATTCGATTCTAGTCTTGGGGGACTATCTGCATGGAGTTAGCACATTCTCTCTGTGTCTGCATGGGTTTCCCCATGGTGCCCCGTTTTTCTCCCACAGTCCAAAGATGTGCAGGTCAGGTGAATAGGCCATTCGAAACTGCCCATAGCGTTAGGTGCTTTAGTCAGAGGGAAATGGGTCTGGGTGGATTACTCTTTGGAGAGTTGGTGTGGACTTGTTGGGTCGTAGTGCCGTTTCCATACTGTCGGGAATATAATAACATCTAAACTCTCCCTGTGCGTTCCATATTACTGACCCTAAAAATATCCCTCTAACAATTAAACAGCTCCAAAACTACCAATCTCTGTAAACTACGACAGCTCCAACATCCCTCCTTATTGGTGTAACCTCTTCCAGAAATCCTCTCAACATGTGGAGACCCCACAATCCTCCATATCTGTGTAATCCTCTCAGGTCACTGCAATACTCCAAACCTGTAGAACCCAGTCCAATGCCTGTGACTCTCCCAATCCAGTTCCTACAAGAGTCACTATCTGTGTAACATTCTCCCATCACTATCACCCACCCTGTCAATGTAAGCTCCTCTAGTATATCCATCAATCTAGTCATCTCCGTAACCTTCTCCAGCGCTTGTAGCCCTATCTGAATAAATGTCACCCTCCTCTATAACCTTCCATACAGCAGGAACCATTCTACAGATTCAATAGCCTCTGGTTGAATACATTCTTCCACATCCCCATTCTAAATGGTCGTGCCTTCATTCTGAAGGTGTGCCCTTGGCTCCTAGTCTCTCCGACTAGAGGAAACATCTTCCCCCCCCCCCCCCCCATGTCCAATCCATCCAGGTACCTCCGTTCTGTAAGTTTGAATGAGATCCTGCCACCACCACCTCTGAAAATTCATCAAGTACAGACCCAGAGACTTCACCTGCTCCTCATATGGCAAACATTTCATTCTTGTAAAACTTGTTCTTGTACCCACTCACATCCTTGTTCCAGACTGTTAATGCATAACATATACAGCGTGGCCCCAACACTGATCCCTGCGGAGTTCCCTTCGTCACCAGTTCCCATCGTGAAAACGACCCCTTTATACCTACTCTCTTCTGCTTATGAGCCAATCCTCTATTCATATCAAACATGTTGTTCTGAAACTGAAATTTCACAAACCATGCTGGATTTGTTTTCCTGTCTGGCTGTGAACAAGCAGAGTAGATAAAAGGGAGGAATGGTTTGTCGGGGTTTTCAGAAACCTTTCAACAAGGTCCCACTGAAAAGGTGGATAAGCAATATTGGCAAATGTGGGATCGGAGGGAATGTACTGGCATGGGTTGGGAATTCTTTAACAGAAAACTAAGTGGTAATAAATGGATTAGTGCTTGACATCTAACTATTCACAAAGGGGTTTGATACATTTGATGGATGGACAAAATCTACTGATTCCATGTTTGTTGCTGACACAGAACGAGATGGGAATGTGGGTTGTGTGGATGAAGCAAAGGAGACATAAACAGTCCATGAGTTTCCCTTGTACAAATTCATTGATGGGATGTGGCCATCACTTGCTTGGCCATCATTACCTTCCCAGCTGTAATTACCTGGAGAAGGTGGTGGTTAGCTGCCTTCCTCACCCATTGCGGTCCTTTGGGTATAGGGACAGATACAGTGCTGGCAGGATGGAGCGTGGTTTTGAGGGCACCTTGGAAATGCTGGTATTCCCGTGCAGCTGGAATCCTGTCCTTCCAGGGTATAGTTGCTCCGGGTTTGTGAAGTGGTGCTGAAAGGGCCTTCCTGAGTGACCTCAGTGCTGCTTGTAGATTTTTTATTTATTTATTCATTCGTGGTTATGAACATTGCTGGATGTATTGTTGATTTGGAGTTGTCCCTGAGAAGGTGGTGGTGAGCTGCCTTCCTGAACCACTGCACAAGCTGTTGGAACTGATGTTATCTGTGTCCCCTCCAGCAGGTGCGACAACACTCATGTCTGTAAATGCATACAGACAATGCAGCTCTTCCTGTATATGTGGCATCCTTCTCTGCCAACGACACTTATTGTTCATCAGAATGTCACACCATCTCCATTCCCATTTGTGGTGGTAATCTCTCAAATTTAATTCTTCTTGTTTATACTTCTGATCACCTAAACCTCTTCTGTTCTAAATTTGTAACCCCTTAGTACATGTAAATCGCCATATAACTATATTAAATGACAGCACAGGTCGCCTTCCTTAAATCTCTGTGAATGTCAGCGGCTGGTTGTGCTGTTTTGGTACTTTTCATCCTCCTTATCCATCTTAGATCTTCCAGCCCCTGCCATCCCATTAATTGCAAGGCTCCCATTCTCTGTACCTCCTTATGCCCTGAGGGTCCTTGAAAAGCACGAATGCTTCAAACATCTGTAACCCCCAAGTTACTGCGAGTCTTCTAACTCTGTAACATCCAACAGTCTCCAGTACCTTACAACACTTACTGGCTGTCAATTTGCATTTGTTGAAGTCTTCACATCTCAAGAAGGAGCTCACAAAAAGCCCTTTAGACTTTACAAGGCTCCGTCACCAACAAGCCACATGTATCTATTTTCTTTGCCACCCTCAGTGCCTGCAACTTTCCCTGTATCTTCCAATAACCTGCTATAGACACTTCAGGTCTGCCTACCTCCGTAGATAACCTGTTCCATCCCTGACAGATCGCTCAATCACTGTAACACCCTCTGCACACTCTCATCCTCCTCTTTTCCACTGTCTTCCACGCACAGCGGGGATCCTATGGGGAGCAGCGTGGAATGGGATGTTACACATCTCAGGGCTTTTGCCCGAAACGTCTATTTTGCCTGTCCTCGGATTTTGCCTGTCCTCGGATGCTGCCTGAATTGCTGTGCTCTTCCAGCATCACTAATCCAGAATCTGTTACACATCTCAGCTGAGGCTTGAGGCCTACTATTACCTGGGAGTCACAACGGCAGAGAACCTAACAGTGAGCAGCACAAAGCGGGAGAATATAAATCAGCAGCGAGGATCAAGGCCTAGCAGAAATTGGCGTTGGAGAAACAGCAGAGCAGGAGGCTCTGAATCAGCCTCACAGGAGAAGGAACTTAACCCTAACAACCACAAGAGACATCCTGACCGTGTCCAAGTCCAAGACTGGGATTTGAGAGTCCCCTTGTCTCACTACCGGGTACGGTGACTGACTGTGGACAATGATATTCAGCTTCCTGGGTTTGTGTCTGTGCTAAACACCAAGACAATGTAGCAGGCGGCTGAGACTGGTAGATCTGGCTGAGGATAAACACTGTTGAGGGCAGGGTAAGGTAAAGCAATAATTCTGTGAACGCTCAAGGCATACCAAAGTGAATGTGTACAAACACGGAGTGAGCAGCTCAGAGGGACAGGCCATGAGCTGGGTGTGTGTCCCTGAGCACAGTGTCCTTGCAGCAACATTGAGTGTATACAAACACGGAGTGAGCAGCCCAGAGGGATAGTCCATGAGCTGGGTATATGTATTCCTGAGCACAGTGTCCTTGCAGCAGCATTGCAATGAGAGTTGTCAGTGCACCCTGAGCTGCAGCATTGAAGTACAGAAATGTATTGTAGTGGGTTGAAGATGTGCTGGGATGGCATGTTGAGGCTGGCATGTGACAGATGCCAGCATTGGTGGGTGTGGAGTACATGCAGCTACTATCAGTGCAGTATTCCCCAAGACGTTGCTGTCCAAGATAGAAGGCTTCAGGATCGAGGGGCGAGATGGAGTCACCAGTTACCAGCTCTGACTTTCATGTCAAATTCTCCATATTGAGTTTCCCTACTGTGGGAGGGAGGGTATGAAGCTGAAAATTGATGGGGAGCGACCTCCATGAATGTGGTTGTTGATCATCAGTAATCATTCAGTGAGCATCTCGCTACTGCTGCACTCAAATCTTGTCCTAAAGAACAGTCCGGCAGAGGAACAGGCCCTTCAGCCCAGCAAGTCCGCACTGATACATGATGCCCTTTGAAAGTTAAAACGAAAGTTTATGCTTCTACACATTCTATGTCATTCTGTTCGCTGCTGTCTCGTCTCTGTGTCAAGATCCCTCTTTAACCTTGCTATTTTCGCTTTTCCCCTCTATCAGTGTCGTCCAGGCACTTTCACATTCTGTCTGGAAAAGCAAAAGAAAACTTACCTATCATACTTTCTCCCTTTTTCTTAAAACCTATGGTCCCTAGTAATTGATATTTCTATTCTGGGAAAAAGTTCACCTTCTGGCGAATACCCTCTAAACCAGACAACACTCTGGTAAATCTTTCCCATACCCTTTCCAACACTTCCACATCGTGTGGCAATCAGTAATGTATACAATATTCCAAATGTGCCCGAACTAAGTTTCTCTACAGCTGCAGTATGACCTGCTAATTTTCATACTCCATGCTCGGATGCCTGTCTGCAAGTTTGCCGTCAGTCTTCTTGATCACCCTATCCCCCCTTGTTGTCACTTTCAGGGAACTGTGGAGCTGTACACCTCGATCCCTTCGGATGTTGATGCGGCGAGTAGTTTATCCATCCACATTACACCTCTCTCCCACACTAGACTGTCTAAAACACATCACGTTGCAACTGTCCAGAAAAAGTTACATCTGTGTTTTCCCTGTCCTGCTGTATTTTCTGGCAATCATTCTCACAATCTGCAACTCCGCCAATCTATTTACAGATCTCCAGTCACAAAAACACTGTTCCACCACCACTCTGTCTTCTATGACCAAGCAGCTCTCTATCCATCTTACTAACTAACGGCGGATCCCATTTCACTTCACCTTGCGTATGAGCCTGCTATAAGGAACCATATCAACGGCCTTGCTAAGGTCCAGACGGCCAGCATCCATCCCCGTGCCCTCATCAATCAATTTTGTCACTTCCTCAAAATAATCAATCAAGTTTGTGAACATGATCTTCCCCACACAACTGTGTTGCCTGTCGCTCGTAAGCCCATACTAGAGTACTTTTGGAGCTGCACTCATTTAGACAATTGATTATTCCATCATAACTATGACTTGAACCTTGGAGGTAAGATTAGATTCCCTACAGTGTGGAAACATGCCGTTTGGCCCAACCAGTCCACACCAACCCACCGAAGAGTAACCTACCCAGACCCATTTTCCTCTGACTAAAGCACCTAACACTATGGGCAATTTAGTATGGCCAATCCACTCTTGGACTGTGGGAAAAAATCGGAGCGCCGGGATGAAACGCACACAGACACGGGGGAATGTGCAAACTCCACACAGACTGTCACATGAAGCCGGCGCTTTGAGGTAGCAGTGCTAACCACTGAGCCACAGTGTCGCTGTTGACGGTTACTGTACAGTGGGAGGTATGTTGGGCCGTGATGGTTACTGTACAGTGGGAGGTATGTTGGGCCGTGTTGGTTACTGTATAGTGGGAGGTATGTCGGGTCATGATGGTTACTGTACAGTGGGAGGTATGTCGGGCCGTGATGGTTACTGTACAGTGGGAGGTATGTCGGGCCGTGATGGTTACTGTACAGTGGGAGGTATGTCGGGCCGTGATGGTTACTGTACAGTGGGAGGTATGTTGGGCTGTGATGGTTCTTGTACAGTGGGGGTTATGTTGGGTTGTGAGGTTACAGACTGTATGAGTTGTACAGAGTATGATTCTGCTCCTGACTGTGGCCCACTGCACCTCATGGATGCATCATCATTAGTTTCTCAATCTGTTTAAAGCCCAGGGGGCTGCATATCATGATGAGGGGAGTCTGTAAAATGTGAAGTTAGCCCCTGTTCCCCATAAGGACTGTGCAGTGACCATTCTTACTGATATATGAAATGGAGAGGTGTATCTGCAGCAGGCAGATCGGTGATGATGTGGTCAATTATATGTTTCCCTTTTATTGATTCCACCATAACCTGCCGCAGAGCAGTCCAGCATCAATTCTGAGCACGATACTGACTATATACAATGGATCTGTTTCCCCTCTGCCTGGCTTGTCCTATCAGTGTGACATACCCTAACAGAGAGAATGGCGATGTTGCCTGGTATTAGTCCTGTTCACAGACTCCTGCTTCACAGATAATATCTGACTGTTACTTGATATACAACAGGTCACTTTTACATTTTGTATAATGAAGAGTTAATATCACTTTGGTTTATTTTAAAATCTGTAAGAAACAAACATCATTTTTTTAGTTTAAAACCATTGAAGTGAACAATAATTGAATTACCAGAGCACACAGCTAACTATTACACAATTCAGTGACTGTAGTAAACAGCTGATTGATGTTCAGATGAATGAACACACCATCTTGCAGGCAGCAAAGCTGTTGAAAATGACTTTGAGGAAAAGCCTGAATTCAGACACAGTGTTACTGGCCCTCACCATGACCTCCACAACTCTGGCCATCTCCACAATCTGTCCAGTGAGTTTCCAAACTGGAGCTGAGCAGTTACTGACATAATCCCTCACAATAGACTAATTAGAGACATACCTGAACAACGGAGAGATGTGAGTGGGAAAACTGGTCAATGGACTAGCACATGGCGCTGATCCAGACGCAGTTCAACATTTGTAACAATGACCTGTAAACAGCCATGTCCTGCAAGTATATCTCTTCTGGTATGGCACCTAAACTCTGTAATTCTGCACCTTGGACCTGATCCTGAATGAAGGTGTTATAAAGGCTCCTGCAGCACATGGCATCTTACATTGAATCCCTCATAAACCATATCCAGTGTATGTTAGTCCTAACAATGTCAGTATCCAAATAGAATTGTACAGCTCCATTGATGGCCAGCATCATCCCAGCCCAATGATCCTATGTGTAAATTGAGTTGGAAATCTCTGTGTAAATGTTTGCAGAATGTTCTAACCGTTAACAGCAAAGTGTCTTTACTGAAGTTTCGATAACCTTTCATAATACCAACTTTTAGATAGTCCAATAATCACAAAAGTCCTTGTACTTAATAATAATTTGGTCTTGGTTGTGGGAATGAGATTTATCATTTCAATGCTCCATACTGTGAGTTGTGCACTGTTTTCATCATAATGTTGTTATAAAAGTGAACGGAATAAATGGGTGGATTTTAGATTAGATTACGTTTCCACACTGTAATGTAATCTAATCTAAAATCCACCCATTTATTCCGTTCATTTTTATAACAACATTATGATGGAAACAGTGCCCAACTCACAGGAAGGAGCATTGAAATGATAAATCTCATTCCCACACCCAAGACCAAATTATTATTAAGTACAAGGACTTTGAAAATATACAATTATTTTCTCTTGTATTAATATTTTGAACTAATAGTCGACTCTCTTGCTCCTCAGTTGCTGCCTGAACGGCTGTGCTTTTTTCAGAACCACACTTTTTGACTCTGATCTCCAGCATCTGCAGTCCTCCATTTCCCCCTGCTAATATTCATTCATAATCATTTTTGTGGCAACAATATCACTGTGTGATTAAACATATTAGTCAGATATGAGTATATTTTCAATTGCCTCTGTCTGTCTCAGAGCTCAGTGATGTGTGATGTGACTGTCAGTGTCTGTGTGATGCTCGGTATGTAGGCCATGCCTCTGAGAGACTGTCCGATTGTTTCAAACAGCACATCACTTCAGCTGTTTACAACAAATAGGTCACGGCCTGGACCCAACCAGCCAGAGCTCACAAAACCCAAAGTACAGTGTCCAGAATTGGGCAGGTCTGGACAATATTTTTCATGCCTGTCCATTGTTACCCTTGAGAAGTTGGGCGTGAGCTGTCACATTGACCCGCTGCAACCCATATTCTGTAGGTAGACTTACAATACCATTAGGGAAGAATTTGGAGCAGTGACACTGAAAGAACGGCAATATGCTTCCCAATCAGCTAAATGGCTTGAATTGGAACGCGAACATGGTGGTCCCATGTATCTGCTTCCCTTGTCCTTCTTGATGGTCGGGGGTTCAGAGGTACGTTGTAAGGAGCCTTGGGAAATTTCTGCAGACCACCGTGTAAATGGCAGACATTGCTGCTTCTGAGTGTCAGTGGATGAGGGGTGAAGCTGCACTCACACAGGCAAATGGAGGTATTTAATCACACACACATTCAACATGAGTCTTTTTGATGGGAGACAGGCTTTCCGAAATTTTGAGGTGAGTCATTCCCGTAGGATTTCTTGCCCCTGACATATTCTTGTAGCCAATGAATTAATATGTGTCAAAGTGTGGCGCCGGAAAAGCACAACAGGTCAGGCAGCACCTGAGGTACAGGAGAGTCTACGTTTTAGCATAAGCCCTTCACAGGACTGGGTAATGAAATTATATGGTCTGCCCAGTTCTGGTTAATGGTAATCCCCGGGATATTGGTAGGTGGGTGGTTAGTGATGGTGGTGGCATTGAACTTTAAATGATATGGTACACTTTTCTATTGTCAGAGGTAATCGTTGTCTGGCATGTGTGTAATGGAAATGGTACTTGTCACTGTTAAGCACACACCTGCATAGTTCCAGGACCTGTTGCATTTGGACAAGGACTGCTCCAGTATCTGAGTAAATCACGAATGGTGTTGAACATTGCCCAATCATTGGCAAACATCCCCAGTTATGACTCTACTTGAGTAGGTGTGCTCATTTATGAAGCAGCTGAAAATTATTGGGCCTAGGGCAGAGAGAACTCTTACAGCTTACTGATGCTGTCCCTCTCTCTGAGCTAGAAAGCTTGCTTCTAGTTCCACCTGCTCCAGAGGTGTCTAACAACATATCTGAACAGAATAATGTTGCAGTATCTTCCTGAAGGAGCTGAGCGAGGACTTGGTTAGCTCAATCAGTTGGATGGCTAGTTTGTAATGCAGATTAATGCCAACAGTGTGGGTTCAGTTCCAGCACTGAATGAGGTGACTGAAAAGGGCTGTCTTACTCACCCTCTCACTTGCTTGAGGCATGATGACTGTTCAGTTAAACTGCTGCTAGTCGCATCTATCTAACAAGAGAACAATCCTATCATCCTGTTGGTGTATGGTGCCTTGCCTTTCCATTTCTGGTCTACAGGTTTACTCGGAAACCCCTCCCCTGGGGACCTGCGGCGGAGCTGAGATGGCTGCTCCCCACCAACCCCAGCCACCTTCCTTTGTACCAGGTATAACTTCAGCCAGTGCAGGTGATTCCTATTTGCTCCAATTTTGCTGTTAATCCAGGATATGACACTTGGTCAAATGCAGTTATGATGATGTTAAGTGCAGTCACTGTCACCTCAACTCGAGAATTCAGCTGTGTGTTCTCTTGTTGTACATCGTTAAACCAAGGCTTCAATGTGCCCAAGGGATGAGAATCCAAACTGAGCTTCAGCGAGCAGGTTGGTGTTGAGGCAGTGCTGCTTGATCCCACTGTAGATGACATCTTCCATCACTTTATTAATGTTGGGACTTAGAGCAATGGGGCAGTCATTGATTGTCTGATGTTTGTCTATGTGTGTACAGGACACATCCTGATAATTTTCCCACATTGTCAGGTAGGTGCCAGTGCTGTATCCCAGCAGGAAAAGCTTGAATGGAATGTTCTCAGGACCCACAACCTTTGCATTCCCCATCCCTTCAGCCGTTTGGAGTTACCTCACACAGTGAATAGACTTAGCTGATGACTGCCATCTGGAGAAGACTATAATAGATCATCCCATCGACACTTTGGTCTGAACATTTTGGTGAATGTTTTAGCCTTAGCTTTTCTATTGTTGTACTGGGCCCTTTCATCGTTGAGGAGGGTGATATTTGTGGATCCTACTCTTCCAGTGAGTTGTTTGATTGACCACACAATTCACGCTGATTGCATGCGTCAGGATAACAGAAATTAGGGATGATTTGTTGGTTAGATCTGTCTCTCACTGGCTGTTTACGCTATTTGGTAAGTAAGTGGTCCTGTTTGGTAACGTCGCTTCATTGTGAGGTATACCTGGTGCTGCTCTTGACCGGTCCTCCTGTGTTCCTCATAGAACACGGGTTTAACCCCTGGCCTGATGGTCAGGGTAAACTGGAGCATATGCCAGGCAGTGACAGAGAAAATTGTGCTAGAGTACAATTCTGCTGCTGTTGGAAATGACCAGAATCACCTCACACAGGCCAGTGCTGTGTTCTAGATCTCTTTGAAATCTTTACCATTTAGCATGGTGATAATATTTCTCACATGTGCGCTCATGTATGTGTGTACACACAAACGCACACACACTATTGACAATGTAAAAGTGGAACTTTCTCTGTAGAAATACTGTATGCCCTGTCACCATTCCCAATATGGTCCTTGATCAATGTGTCTGCAGCCGGTAGTTTGGTGCGGATGAGGTCAAGTATGTTTCTGCTTGTCAGTCGTTCCCTCCCGATTCGGTGCAGCCCCAGTCCAGCAGCTATGTCCTTTTGGACCCGACCATCTCGATCAGCAATGCTGCTGCTGAGCCCCACTTGGTGGTGGGGTTTGAAGTGGCCCACCCAGTATACATTCCCCTGCTTATTCACTCTGTCAGTGCGTCCTCCAAGTGTTGTTCAAGAGAGAGGGACACTGATCCACCAGCTCAGGCAGGGGAGTCATCATTAGGTTTCCAATTCAGTGTTTGATCTGACACCATGAGGTTTCGTTTTGTCACATTGTTGCTTGAGGAGTCTGTTGAATGCCTCTCCCACATCTCGCCCTAGTCCCCAGACATTAGGAAGGAGTGATTTCCAGTGTCTGCAGTGCTTTTAATTTTTGTCACTATCAATCGAATGGCCTCTTCTGTACTGTATGACACTCACTCTATGACTCATGTGATTTGACAGTCCAGGTCTCACGACTTCAGTTCCTCCAAGTGCCTTGTCTATTCCACAGATTTCTACAATTTTTTCTCTATTAAGACATTGCATAATTCCGTTTTTAAAGTATCTACGTGTATCTCTGTATCTTTTCCTGTCATCTCCTCCAGCCGCTACACCCATTTGTATCTCAGTAACCTTCCATATCTCCACAATCTTTATCTCATACTCCAGCTCCACCTCACACTGTCAATTCCGCCAGCCCCTGAACCCCTCCCTATCTCTCTAATATCCAGCCACTACATCTCTCCCCATATCCTGTGAATGAATTATAAAATTTCTCAATAACATGTTCTAGCATGCACAGGCCACGCTTTCTCTCGACCACCTCTAGCCTTGCTTTCGCACCTCTGTAACATCTCCAGCATTGCTTTCCTCTCTCTGTAACATCTCCAGGCTTTCTTTCGCATCTCTGTAACATCTCCAGTCTTGCTTCCCTGTCTATCTGTAACATCTCCAGCCTTGCTTTCCTCTCTATCTGTAAAATCTCCAGCCTTGCTTTCCTATCACTGTAACATCGCCAGCCTTGTTTTCTTCTCTCTGTAACATCTCCAACCTTGCTTTCCTCTCTCTGTAACATCTCCAGCATTGCTTTCCTCTCTCTGTAACATCTCCAGCATTGCTTTCCTCTCTCTGTAACATATCCAACCTTGCTTTCCTACCTCGGTAACATCTCCTGTCTTGCTTTCCTCTCTCTGTAACATCTCCAGCCTTGCTTTCCTATCTCTCTAACATCTCCAGCCTTGCTTTCCTCTCTCTGTAACATCTCCAACATTGTTTTCCTATCTCTCTGTAATATATCAACCCTTACTTTCCTCTCTCCCTGTAACATCTCAAACATTGCTATCCTCTCTCCCTGTAACATCTCCAGCTTTGCTTTCCTATCTCTCTGTTACACCTCCTGCCTTGTTTTCCACTCTCTGTAGCATCTCCAGCCTTGCTTTCCTCTCTTCCTGTAACATCTCCAGCCTTGCTTTCCAATCTCTATAACATCTCCAGCCTGGTTTCCTTCACACCTCAGTGAATTGGTTTTTACACACCCCAGTGAATTGGTTATATATTTACTCCTGCATTTTCATCTTTCTGGGGCTCTATAAAATATTCCCAACAGTGTGCCAGTCATCGTTTGGAACCTCACCTCGACCCATAATGCCTCATTTGAAGACACGTCCAAGATATCGTCCCTCCTTACTGCAGTAACTGTTCCTTAATTAATAATGCAACACCACCTCCTCTTTAGCATCCTCTCCTGTCCTGACTATAATTCCAGAACAGCAGAACACTGAGTTGGTAGCCCTGACCTCCCTCAAACACGTCTCTGTGATGGCAAAAATATTCCACCTCCACATGTCGACTCATGCCATTGTCACAACAGTCTGTCGGATAATACTCCCAGCATTCATGTAAGCTGGAATATAACACCTGGAATACTCTGTGTATCGGAGTTCCTCAATCATTCACTATTTGTTACCAGGCTGCCCAAACCATGAACCAAACTTGTAACTCTGGGACTGAATGAATATTTGTTGAATTGTATTTTTTTTTTGAAAAAGAATGTATTCATCAAGTGCAACTTTCTAGAACTGAGCAGTCAGCTCCACATACAATGGGTTTCTGATGGTTATTTCCCCCACCCCCCACACTCCCTCAGTGTGCAGAGGGGCCAGCCCTCAGTAATGGAGAAAGTGAGGACTGCAGTTGATGGAGATCAGAGTCGAAAAGTGTGGTATTAGAAAAGCACAGCATCCGAGGAGCAGGAGAGTCGATAGTTCTGGCATGAGCTCTTTATCAGGAAGGCATTGGTGCATTCCTTTTTTTTGATTCTGTGATTTGCAGGACGTTGAGAACCATACTTGCTCAGCAAGGCAGCACTGTATATAGCACTGAAAAGGAAAACAGTCACTCAATTGGTTGGACAGGGTGCAGACAGGTTGAGTGGAAATACAGACTGATTGAATTACAAGTAGAAGGAAGGATAAATCCCCTGGGCCTGATGGGGTATACACAAGGTTACCTCAGGAGGTGATGGAAGAGATTGGTGTGACTTTGGTAATAATATATGCGTCTTCACTGTTCACTGGAGTAGTGCCAGATGTTTGGGGGGGGGTGGCAAATGTTACCCCCTTGTTCAGGGAAGGGAATAGGAATAACCCTGGGAATGATAGAACAGTCAGTCTTACACCAATGGAGGGCAAAGTATTGGAGACGATTCTGGGAGACAGGATTTACAATTACTTAAAAAAACCATAGTACGATCAGAGGTAGTCAGCATGGCTTTTTGAGGAGCAGGACATGCCTCACAAACCTTATTGAATTCTTTGAAGATGTGAAAAAACATGTTGATGAAGATAGACCAGTAGATGTGGTGAACACGAATTTTAGAAGGCATTTGATAAGGTTTCCCGTTGTGCACTTATTCAGAAGGTAAGGAGGCATGCGACGCAGGGAAATGTGGCTCTCTGGCTACGGCGTGGCTGGCCCATAGAAGACAGAAGGTGGTAGCAGATGGAAAGTATTCAGCCTGAAGAGATTTACCAGGATGCTGCCAGGACTGGAGGACACGTCTTAGGGAGAAAGTTTGAGGGAGCTGGTGCTTTTCTCCCTGGAACGAAGAAGGATGAGAGGTGACTTGATAGGGGTGTACAAGATGTTGAGAGACATAGGTAGATTGGATAGCCAAAGTCTTTTCCCATGGCAGAAGTGGCTATCAACACGGAACGTAATTTTAAGATGATTGGAGAAAGGTTTCGGGGGCTGTGAGAGATAGGTTCTTTACACAGAAAGTGGTGGGGGCGGAATGCACCGCCAGTGGTGGTAGTAGAGTCAGATACATTAGAGATATTTAAGAAGACTCTTGGATAGGCACATGGAAGTTAGTACATTGAAGGTTATGTAGGTTAGTCTGATCTTAGAGTAGGATAAAAGGCTGCCAAAACATTGAGAGCTGAAGCGCCTGCACTGTGCTGTACTGTTCTATGTTCTAAGTTTCACTCAGTTTGTGGATTCTCGTCCGTTGGTGAATGTGGGAGGAAGTGAGGCGGGTGAGGGAGTGAGGCAGGTGAGGGAGTGAGGTGTGTGAGGTCAGGAATCATGTGGTGGGGCGTTAGACCAAGACTTCCAGTTTTGATGTGCTTTGTTACATTCACCTGAATGTCAGCACAATATGTGAGGTTTCCAAGACCAGACAAAATCCACTAAGTTCAGTTATTGAAACGATTCCTGGCTTGCCATTTGCTCCTGGTTTCTTCAGATACATTCTGTTGGATGACCTATAATTAGTATCTGAGCATCCACAGGCATGTTCAATTTTATTTTGATCCTGGTTAATGTGAAGGTACATTTAGTGGATTTAGTTTCAGAGGGTTCACTGTGAGACACAAGATGCTGCAATAGACTGTCAATTGTGAACGTTTTCACCCAGTGTCTGGTCCAGGGGGCAGCTGTATGGAATCTGGAGGTCATGCCAGATGTCATCACCATAAGTAACGTGTGCGATGTGATTATGACACTCCATGTCCATACATCTGCTCCCTGGGCCAGGCTCTGACTGATGATGAATTTATAAGGCATGGTTCCTGGTCAGTCATTGGTATCTAATTTAGACAGCATTTGTACCTACACTGAGAGTAGTGATAGCCTGTTGGCTAGTTTCCTCCTGCTCAAGGCGGATCCCAAATGAATCTCTATCAGAGAATGTTTGAATGACTGCTCTGACTCAGGTTGGAAACTGTCTGGTAAGATTCAGGAGCAGACCAGTGTCTCACTCAGTGCCACAGGCAGCTGTGAGTTCCAGTAGCACTGTACCCGAATTCAGGCTTTTTGGAATCCACTTTTAATGTTGGTCATAATGCAAAGTCATGGGTTACTGATCTGAACAATGATCAGGAGTTTGCCATGTTTGTGAATTGGGCAATTATAAGATATGAAATACAATTATTCAACTGAACAATAACTGTATCATCTCTGAAAACAATGAAGTTGATTCTATATTGATGGAATTAAAATATAATCACGAAAAACCTTTTATTATACAAAAGTAAGGAATCACATTTTGTTTTGTATCGAAAGCGAACATGTCTGGCTATTTTGGAGATCACAATTACACATTGAATCTCAGTATTCAAATACATACATTATTGCTCTATCATTTACAAAGTGGCTGACCTCTACCTGATTACATATTCAGATTGAACAAATGATTGAAAAATCAAATAGACTTACAACTCTTACACATTTAAATATAATCAATCGATTTAATTTCTCACCTGAAATATGTAAGCTTCAGCTATTTTCCAACAATTCTATTAGTTTTAAAATAATGATGGAAAAGGATAGACTAGATGTAAATGTTAATGTTCTAAATTGGAGAAATGCATATTTTGATGGTATTAGGCAATAACTTTCAAAAGCTGATGGCAGCAGATGTTCGCAGGGAAAGGGATGGCTGGAAAATGGAAAGTCTTCAGAAATGAGAGAACGAGAGTCCAGAGACAATATATTCCTGTCAGAATGAAAGGAAAGGCTTGTAGGTATAGAGAATGCTGAATGACTAATGCAATTGAGGGTCTGGTTAAGAAAAAAGAGGAAGCATATGACAGGTACAGGCAGCATAGGTCGAGTGAAAAATTAGAAGAGTATAAAGGCAGGAGGAGTATACTAGAGAGGGAAGTCAGGAAATCAAAAAGGGGACATGAGATAGTTTTGGCAAATAAATTTAGGGAGAATCCAAAAGGACTTTACAAATACATTGAGGACAAAAGGGTAAATAGGGAGAGAATAGAGTTCTCAAAGTTCAGCAAGACAGCCTTTGTGAGGAGCTGCAGGACTTAGGGAAGATACTAAATGAGTATTTTGTATCACTGTTTACTCAGGAGAAGGACATGGGCGATGTAGATATACAGAGAAATAGAGGGTGACATCTTAAAAAATGTTCATATTACAGAGGAGGAAGTGCTGATGTCTTGAAATGCATAAAAGTGGATAAATCCCCAGGACCCGATCGATCAGCTGCAGCCTAGAACTCTGTGGGAAGCTAGAGAACTGATTGCTGAGCCTCTTGCTGAGATACTTGTAACATTGATAGCCACAAGTGAAGTGCCAGAAGACTGGAGGTTGGCGAACGTGGTGCCACTGTTTAAGAAAAGTGGTAAGGACAAGCCAGGGAACTATAGACCAGTGAGAATAACGTCAGTGGAGGGCAAGTTGTTGCAGGGAATCCTGAGGGACAGGATGAACATGTATTTGGAAAGGCAAAGACTGATTAGGGATAGTCAACATGCCTCTGTGTGTGGAAAATGATGTCTCACGAACTTGATTGAATTTTTCGCAGAAGTAACAAAGAGGATTGATGAGAGCAGAGCGGTGGCTGTGGTCTATATGGACTTCAGTAAGGCATTCGATAAGGTTCCCCATGGGAGACTGTTTAGCAAGGTTAGATTTCATTGGAGTACAGGGAGAACTAGCCAGTTGGATACAGAACTAGCTAAAGGTAGAAGACAGAGGCCACTGGTGGATTGTTTTTTTTTCAGATTGGAGGCATGTGACCAGTGGAGTGTCACAAGGATCGGTGCTGGGTCCACTACTTTTTGTCATTTATATAAATGATTTGCATGTGAGTATAAGAGGTATAGTTAGCAAATGTGCTGATGACACCAAAATTGGAGGTGTACTGGACAGCAAAGAAGGTTACCTCAGATGACAAGAAGATCTTGATCATATGGGCCAATGGGCTGAGGAGTGGCAGATGGAGTTTAATTTAGATAAATGTGAGATGCTGCATTTTGGGACAGCAAATCTTAGCAGGACTAATACTCTTAATGGTGAGGACAAATGGAGTGTTGCTGAACAAAGTGACTTTGTAGTGCAGGTTCATTGTTCCTTGAAAGTAGAGGAACAGGCAGGTAGTTTAGTGAAGAAGGCATTTGGTATGATTTCATTAATTGGTCAGAGCATTGAGTACAGGAGTTGCGAGGTCATTGCAGCTGTACAGGACATTGTTTAGGCGACTTTTGGAATATTGCCTGCAATTCTGTTCCCCTTCATATTGGTAGGATGTTGTGAATCTTGAAAGTGTTCTAAAAAGATTTACAAGGATGTTGCCAAGGTCGGAGGGTTTGAGCTATAAGGTAAAAACAATGCCTGCAGATGCTGGAAACCAAATTCTGGATCATTGGTGCTGGAAGAGCACAGCAATTCAGGCAGCATCCGACGAGCAGCAAAATCGACGTTTCGGGCAAAAGGCCTTCATCAGGAATAAAGGCAGAGAGCCTGAAGCGTGGAGAGATAAGCTAGAGGAGGGTGGGGATGGGGAGAAAGTAGCATAGAGTACAATAGGTGAGTGGGGGAGGAGATGAAGGTGATAGGTCAGGGAGGAGAGGGTGGAGTGGATAGGTGGAAAAGGAGCTAGGCAGGTCGGACAAGTCCGGACAGGTCAAGGGGACAGTGCGGGTTGGAAGTTTGAAACTAGGATGAGGTGGGGGAAGGGGAAATGAGGAAGCTGTTGAAGTCCACATTGATGCCCTGGGGTTGAAGTGTTCCGAGGCGGAAGATGAGGCGTTCTTCCTCCAGGCGTCTGGTGGTGAGGCAGCGGCGGTGAAGGAGGCCCAGGACCTCCATGTCCTCGGCAGAGTGGAAGGGGAAGTTGAAATGTTAGGCCACGGGGCGGTTTGGTTGACTGGTGCGGGTGTCTCGGAGATGTTCCCTAAAGCGCTCTGCTAGGAGGCGCCCAGTCTCCCCAATGTAGAGGAGACCGCATCGGGAGCAACGGATACAATAAATGATATTAGTGGATGTGCAGGTAAAACTTTGATGGATGTGGAAGGCTCCTTTAGGGCCTTGGATAGAGGTGAGGTAGGAGGTGTGGGCACAGGTTTTACAGTTCTTGCGGTGCAGGGGAAAGTGCCAGAATGGGAGGGTGAGTCGTAGGGGGGCGTGGAGCTGACCAGGTAGTCACCGAGGGAACGGTCTTTGCGGAAGGCGGAAAGGGGTGGGGAGGGAAATATATCCCTGGTGGTGGGGTCTTTTTGGAGGTGGCGGAAATGTCGGTGGATGATTTGGTTTATGGGAAGGTTGGTAGGGTGGAAGGTGAGCACCAGGGGCGTTCTTTCCTTGTTGCGGTTGGAGGGGTGGGGTCTGAGGGCGGAGGTGCGGGATGTGGACGAGATGCGTTGGAGGGCATCTTTAACCACGTGGGAAGGGTAATTATGGTCTCTAAAGAAGGAGGCCATCTGGTGTGTTCTGTAGTGGAACTGGTCCTCCTGGGAGCAGATACGGTGGAGGCGGAGGAATTGAGAATACGGGATGGCATTTTTGCAAGAGATGGGGTGGGAAGAGGTGTAATCCAGGTAGCTGTGGGAGTTGGTGGGTTTGTAAACAATGTCAGTGTCAAGTCGGTCGTCACTAATGGAGATGGAGAGGTCAAGGAAGGGGAGTGAGGTGTCAGAGATTGTCCAGGTAAATTTAAGATCAGCGTGGAATGTGTTGGTGAAGTTGATGAATTGCTCAACCTCCTCGTGGGAGCACGAGGTGGCGCCAATGCAGTCATCAATGTAGCGGAGGAAGAGGTGGGGAGTGGTGCCGGTGTAATTACGGAAGATCAACTGTTCTACGTAGCCAACAAAGAGACAGGCATAGCTGGGGCCCATAGGTGTGCCCATGGCTACCGCATTGGTCTGGAGGAAGTGGGAGGATTCAAAGGAGAAATTGTTAGGGGTGCGGACCATTTCGGCCAAACGAATGAGAGTGTCGGTGGAAGGGTACTGTTGGGGACGTCTGGAGAGGTCTGTGTTGAGCTATGGCTGGTGGTTGAATGGGCTATGGCTATTTTCCTTGGAACATTGGAGACTGAGGGGTGACCTGAAAGAGGTTTATAAAATCATAAGGGCCATGAATGGGGAGATAGACAAGGTCTTTTCCCTGGTATGGGAGAGTCCAGAACTAGAGGGCATAGGTTTAGGTTGGGAAGGGAAAATATAAAAGAGATGCAAGGTGCAACCTTTTCACACAGAGGGTGGTTTGTGTATGGAATGAGCTACCAGAGGAAGTGGTGGATGTTAGTACAATTGCAACATTTAGATGGTGTCTGGATAAGTAGATGAATAGAAAGGATTTAGAGGGATATGGGCTGAGTGCTGGCAGGTGGGACAAGATTGGTTTGTGTTATCTGTTCAGCATGGACGAGTTGGACCGAAGGAACTGTACCACGCTGTACATCTCTTTGACTCTGTGACTGTAATTTAGAAATGACAATAATTTGATATGTACTGTCAAATAAATGGATTATATCATTAAATTGTAGCATACAATAGTTGAAATCTTGCTATTTTTAGAATGAATGATAAAGAACAAAGAACATTCCAACACAGGAACAGACCCTTTGGCCCTCCCAGCCTGTGCTGATCCAGATCCTCCTATTTTCTAACCGTGCCACCTATTTTCTAAGAGAATGTATCCCTCTGCTGCCTGCCCATTCATGTATCTGTCAGATACATCTTAGATAACGCTATTGTACCTGCCCCGATCTCCTCTGCTGGTAACACGTTCCAGGCTGCCACCACAATATGTGTAAAGAACTTCCCACACATATCTACCCTAAACCCTTCCCCTCTCACTTTGAACTCATGACGCCTAGTAATTGAGTTCCAAAATCTGGGGAAAAAGCTTCTTGCTATCCACCCTGTCTATATCTCTCTTGATTTTGTAGACCTCAATCAGGTCCCCCTCAACCTTTGTCTTTATAATTAAAATAATCCTAATCTACTCAATCTTTCTTCATAACCAGCACCCTCCATACCAGGCAACATCCGGGTGAACCTACTCTGCGCTCTATTCAAAGCATCCACATCCTTTTGGTAACGTGGTGACCAGAAATATATGCAGTATTTCAAATGCGGTGAAACCAAAGTCCTATGCAATTGTAACATGACCTGCCAACGTTTGGACTCAAAAGCTGATCCAATGAAGGAAATCATGCTTTATGTTGCCTTGACCAGTTTACTGACCTGCGTTGCCACCTTCAGGAAACAATGGACCCAGGTCTCACTGTATGTCAATTTTCCCCAAGACTTTTCCGTTTACTGTATTGTTGTTCTTGAACTGGATCTTCCAAAATGCATCGCCTCGCATTTGCACAGTCTGAACTCCATCTGCCATTTCTGTGCCCATCTCTCCAATCTATCCATATTCTGCTGCATTCTCTGACATTTCCCTTCACAATCTGCTACTCCACCAATCTTGGTGTCATCTGCAAACTTGCTAATCAGGCAACCGATACCTTCCTCCAAATCATTGACATATATCTCAAACAACAGTGGTCCCAGCACAGATCGCTGTTGCATACCACTGGTCATAGGTCTCCATTTTGAGAAATCCCCTTCCACTACTCCTCTCCTTCTCCTGTTGGCCAGCCAGTTCTCTATCCATCTAGATAAAACATACTGGACCCTATGCGGCATCACCTTCTCCATCAGCCTACCCTGGAGAACCTAATAAAACACTTTACTGAAGTCTCTCAGTATCTTCTCCAGAAGCTTCCCTACCACTGATCTGAGGCTCGCCGGTCTATAAATCCCTGGATAAATCCTTCTTAAACATGGAGACAGCATTAGCAATGCTCCAGTCCTCTGGGACCTCACCCATGTATAAGGGTCCTGCAAAGATATTTGTTAAAGCCCCAGTTATTTCCTCACTCATATCCCTCAGTAACCTGTGGTAGATCTCATCCAGACCTGGGAGCTTGTCCACATTTCTACCTTTTAGAATATCCAAAACTTCCTCCCTCTTTATGTCGACTTGACCCAGAGTCCGCAAAGATCTATCCCTAACCTCAACATCCATCATGTCCCTCTCCTTGGTGAATAAAGATGCAATGTACTCGCTAAGAATCTCACCCATTTTCTCTGACTCCATGCATAACTTTCTTCCTTTGTCCTGTGTGGGCCAAACAGTTCTCGAGTTACCCTCTTGTTGCTTATATATGAAAGGTAGTCTTTGGGATTTTCCTCAACCCTGTTTGCTAAAGATATCTCATGACCACTTTTAGCCCTCTTAATTCCTCAATATTTACTGTGAAATGTGGTTCGTGTAAAGTGGGAACTCAGACATTTTCAAACTGTTTTGTGCCAAAATATATTTGAAATCCGTCTCAGTGCAAATAAAAAGCAAGAGAAGAAACATCTTGGGAAGTGTAATTTTCAGCCACTGTCCCCCCAAAGTACTTCTGAGGTAGAAAATAGTGAGGGCTTGTCACAGGAGCACAATTTTAACTATGGGTGTTTTGAAAATGCAAATTGACTTCATTAATCAACTTGACAGTGATATCCTCGAATAGAAATTCATAGAGTGTATGAGAGATTATTTCTGAGAGCAGGATGGCATGGAACCAACCAGAGAGTGGGCTAATTTAGATTTGATATTATTTAACAAGGAAGAATTGGTGGATGAGCTTTGACTTGGAAGGAGAAAACACAACATGCTGGAGTTTCACATTCAGATTGAAAGAGTGAAGACTGAGTCATACATGAGAGTTTTAGTGTTAGGCAATGGTAATTATACTGGCCTAAGGAAGAATTTGGCCAGGGTTGACTGGGGGGTGGGTGGGGGTGGGAGAAAAGAATAGTCAAAGGCAGGCAGATGAAGACATTTGGCAAATAATTAGGGAGATACTGAAGACCGAACAGGAGTTGCATAACGGGGAAAAAGTCATCCATATTTTGATAAGGAAGTCAAGGAGAACATGAAGGCAAATTCTAGTGCATATCGTACTGCACATGTGAGTCACACTATGGAGGATTGGGCAAGTCAGTGGCCTCGTGGTGTTATAACTGAATTCTTATGTGATAAGCCCAGATAATGTTCTGGTGACCTGGGTCCAAGTCCTGCCACAGCACGTAGGGGAGTTTGAATTCAAATCTGGAATTAAGAGACTGATAGTGGTTATGAATCGATTGCCAAGAAAAACCCACCTGGTTCACTAATGTCCTTTAGGTAAGGAAACTGCCATCCTTACTATAGATTCACCTCTCTCAGGCTGAAGACCTTTCTGACCGGACGGGCCTCCAGAAAGAATAATCTTACGATGGGCAATAATAAATTTACCATGGAGTTACAAAAATGAACAATTATTAAAGCATGCTGTGAAATGGACCCCAGCTTTGACTAAATTCTCTGTGCTAATCCATATGCTGCAGAACCCAGACAGGCTGCAGATACCCACAGATGGTTTGCAAACAAACCTGAAACTCCACCCTGTAATACTCACCTGAAGTTGGACCTGAATGGGACAATGGAATGTTGCCCTTGAGCCAACCCATGATTGAGTCTGAGTGATCAGGGTAAATGAACCTGATCATTCCATTGACAGATCCTCCTTACCTTACCAAAAGGGAGTGAAGACTTGGAAGGATAAGAATCATCACAAAACCCCTCACAGTGCTGTAACTGGAGAATAACCAGGGAAAGAGAAGACACCTCCAAGATCATCAGGAGAACAAGAAGACATCACCAAGTCGAGCCCGGTCAACGTCTAGTGGGGTGGTTTGTGATTATCCAAAGTTAAGTTAAAGCATTAGATAATGTGTAGCGTTTATCGTTGCGTTATAATACGTTTTATTGTTCTAATATTAATTGTGTTCAAAAACACAAATATTGTTTGTAAGAGTTAACTCGGTTCTTTTGCTGAATATACGATTTCAATCACACTGTGCACCAGAAACAAAACTTTCCTAATTGCTGACACAACCTACAAGTTTATCTAGAGACAATCCTGGACTGGAACTCGCAACTCTCTTTGCACTTCAGACTTCTGATTTTTCTCTCCACTTACAAAGTAGTCTATGCCTGTATTCTTCCTACTAATGTGCATCACCTCTCACTTTCCCAAGTTGTACTCCATCTGCCACTTCTTTGCCCATTCTCGTAATAGTTATTCAGTTTCTCATCTATTATTTGTTCCACACGACTATCTCTACAGCGTCATTTTCCAGTGCCCCAATATCCACTTCTGCTTCTCTTCTGCCCTTTATATGTCTAAAGAAACTCCTACAGTTGTCCTTTATATCACTGGATAGCTTAAACTTATATTTAATCTTATCCGTCCTTATTCCTTATTTTTGTTGCCATCTGTTCATCTTTGAAGTTTCCAAATCTTCTGGTTTCGCACTGCTATTTGCGATGTTATCTACTTTCTATTTTCCTTTTCCGCTAGCCATGACTGTCTCAGTCATCCATGGTTGCCTTATCCTCGCTGTACAATGCATCTTTTACATCGGGATAACTCTCTGCTGTGACTCCTAAAGTTCTCCGAGAAACTCCCGCCATTATTGTTCCACTCTCTTTCCTGCTCGGCTCCTCTCCCAGTCAATTCTATCCAGCTCCTCCCTTGTGTCTTTGAAGGTGTATTTAGTTAGCTGTAATATTAACTCCGATTCTACTTTCTCCCTCTCAAATTGAAGAGTAGGTTCAATCATAGTATGATCACTGCCTCCGAAGGTTCCTTCACCTTTAGCTTCCTTATCAAGTCTGCCTCACTGCACAGCTCTAAATCCAGTATTGCCCGTTCCCTCGTTGCCTGCACCATAAGCTGCTCCAAAAAGCCATCTTGTAGACATTCCACAAATTCCTTTCCTTGCAAACCACTACCACTGATTTTCCCAGTCCTCCTGCATATTGAAATCCCCCCAGTCACTGTAACTTTGCCTTTCCTACATATCATTTCTATCTCCTCGTCTATCATGCGCCCCAGCTTCTGACTACGATTTGTCGACCTGTGCATAACTCCATCCACGGGTTTTCACCTTTACGGTTCTTCAATTCTACCCACACACATTCCACACCATCTGACTCTATTTTAAGTAATGGAACTGAGTGATGCGACTGCAAAACACTTTAGCATTGTCTCAAATTTATAGTTTAGACATCAAGTAGCAATATTTCATTGTCAATTACTTTGCAAAATGGCCACAGTGTATTTCTTTTGCCAAATATTCTGTCTTTATTACGGAATAATACAAACTTCAGCGTGGGTTTCCTGCGGGTGCTCCGGTTTCCTCCCACAGTCCAAAAATGTGCAGGTTCGATGAATTGGTCAAGCTAAATTGCCCATAGTGCTGATACAATTGTTTTATAATGTTTGTGAGGTTACCTTCCTGAACCATCCTCCCAGGCAATGCATGTTTGACACATATCATGCTCTGGGTTCGAAACAGATTTCACAAATCCTATGTTAGTATATTCTCTTTGACTTCAAACATATTTCCCATTGTTTTGACCCTTTGACTTAGGGGAATAGTTGTTGTCTGTTCACTCGTCCCATACCTCTCATGCTATAATACACCTCTGTCAGGTTGATCCTCACATTTCTCTGCTCCAAAAGCAAATCTAACCTATCTTCATGGTTTGTGTTCTCCCTTGTCTTGTTACATCTTCCAAAGTGCAGCATCTCACATATTTCAGTGTTACCTTTTATCAGACATTGATCTGGCCATCTGAAAATCTGTTTGTACCCTCCTGTAACCAACACGTTCCTGCTCACTGTGACCCATCTGGATAATCACTGCGTCATCTACAACATTGTTTATCATCGTCCAACATTGTTTATCAACCTCTAACATCCCCCCCCCCCCCCCCCGCCGATATACCACATTCTTATCATCACAATTTATGAATTTCAGAAACAAACCTTGATTTTCTTCCCGTTCTACCGATGTGGTTGCAAAATTGGGAATTCCAGTCTCTTGTTTTTCCTATTTTGGTGAATTTCCACCGTGAACCAGTTGTGGTCTTTTGTGAGGGAGCCACAAACAGTATTTTGGACATGGAGCTGAATTCTGCTTTTATACTCCGCCCCTCTGCATGTATTAATCATAATGCTTGGACATAATTATTCTTGGACTAGCGTTTGGCACCTTGCCCTGCAGCATTTTCATTTTACGTGGGCCTGCAGGTTATTCTTTATAACATTCGCTGCAATAGTCAGAGCTGAAAGAACTTTTTCATCTGCAGGATGGACTCAGGCTCATTCATTATTTTTGTTTCAAAGAATTAGAGCAATGATAATAAAGGTTGAATTAAATTCTGGATTATAAACACACTATAGAAGATCAATTCACGTTCTCATTTCTACACTTAATTGGAAGCAAATTAAAAGAACAAACACCCACCGTTCAGAATATTGTTTGAAAAGTGATGTCATGTTGAAATAATGCAGTAAGGAAGACCATGCATCAATTTTCTTTTGAATATTGCGAGGACATTGTTCAAGCAAACAGTGTTCTTGTCTTTTGCTCCTTATTCTTTCAACTGATCTGCCCGTGTAATTCGAGGTGAGATCAGCGTGACTTCCCTTTCAATCGAAGCAGGACTTGACTGAAGGTGGAATCAAGGACCCTGAGCAAAACTGTGATTAATGGGAATTAGAGAAAATTCTGTACTGGGAAAGGGAACAAGAGAAAAATCAATCTCTGAAAGGTATCTTCCAAGTTGCATGTCATCCTGACTAGGGACTAATTTGCTGATCCCTCATAAGTATTTGTTAAAAATCTTGGAATGCCCCTACAAACAGCTCTGTCTGGATCTGCATCAATTTGGTTTGAAGAGGTAAAACAGGGCAACTCTGTGTCACTTATTCTGGAGCCATTGGGGATGACAAATAAACTCTGCCCTTGCTAGTGCCTTCCAAAACCCTGGATAAATATGTCTTGTTAAAATACAAAGATATTTTATGTTTTCACAGATATATGGAAACTCTCAGAAAGGGAAGATCTTGCTGGATGAGTACGATGCCAGTTACATCAGGAGCATGATAAGACATTCTTAACAATTGGGATCAGTACTTCAATCAATTACTTTCAGAGGATTGAAAATGTGATGTCATGACCACCAAGTTCAACATTTTTATAATGCATTATGGCAATGGCAATAAACTATCGGTATTTGGGGAGCTGTCAGGCACGTACGTTTTCATTTTTCTTTCAAAAGCCATAACCAAGTTCTTGAGCGTCAACAGAAATGGCAGCTTCGCTGTTAGCTTTCAGATCAGACAAATATCCACTGTCCAGAAGAGTAACTAAGTTGAAAGTGCAGGAAAACATTTGCAGGTTCTGAGCAGAGAGAAACACAATTAACTTTTTGATTTCAATATGTATTTTTCGGAAGAGGATCATATCAGACTCAATATGCTGCCTCTATTTCTACCTCCAGATCCTGACTCATCTGTGGCGTTTTGTCACTGTTTACTGTTTAGAACATAGAACATAGAACAGTACAGCACATAACAGGGCCTTCAGCCCACGATGTTGTGCCGAACATTGGTCCTCATGTGAGGTAAACCTAATGTATGAACTCTCAAATTTCTGTGACCATATGCATGTCTTCAGTCTGTTAAATATCCCCAATGACCTTGCTTCCACAACTGCTGCCGGCAACGCATTCCATGCTCTCACAACTCTCTGTGTAAAGAACCCGCCTCTGACATCTGCTCTATACTTTCCGCCAAACAGCTTAAAACTGTGACCCCACGTGTTAACAATTGCTGCCCTGGGAAAAGGTTTCTGGCTATCAACTTTATCTATTCCTCTCATTACCTTTCTGTGGACCGCAAGTAGGCGGCCTGTCTCCCCAATATAGAGGAGGCCACATTATCTTCTACACTTCAATTAGGTCCATCTCTTCTTTCTTTTTTCCAACGAAAAAAGTCCGAGCTCAGTCAACCTCTCTTCGTAAGATAAGCCCTCCAGTCCAGGCAGCATCCTGGTAAACCTCCTCTGAACCCTCTCCAAAGCATCCACATCTTTCCTATAGTAGGGCGACCAGAACTGGGCACAGTATTCCAAGTGCGCTCTAACCAAAGTTTTATAGAGCTGCAACAAGATCTCACTGCTCTTAAACGCAATCCCCCTGTTAATGAAAGCCAAAACAACATATGCTTTCTTAACAACCCTGTCCACCTGCGTGGAAATTTTAAGGGATCTATGTACCTGCACACCAAGATCCCGCTGTTCCTCCACACTGCCAAGAATCCTGCCTTTAATCCTGTACTCAACTTTCAAGTTCGATCTTCCAAAATGCATCACGTCGCATTTATCCAGTTTGAATTCCATCTACCACCTCTCAGCCCATCTCTGCATCCTGGCAATGTCATGCTGCAGCCTACAACAGTCCTGTATACTGTCAATGATACCTCCAACCTTTGTATCCTCTGCAAACGTGCAAACCCATCCTTCAATCTCCTCATCCAAGTCATTAATAAAACTTCCAAAGAGTTAAGGCCCAAGAACAGAGCCCTGTGGAACACCATTCACCACTGACTTCCAGGCAGAATATTTTCCTTCCACTACCACTCGCTGTCTTCTGTCGACCAGCCAATTCTGTATCCAGACAGCTAAATTTCCCTATATCCCAATCCTCCTGACCTTCTGAACGAGCCTACCATGGGGAACCTTATCAAATGCCTAACTGAAGTCCAGATACACAACATGAGCTCGACCCTCATCAACTTGTCTAGTAACATCCTCAAAGAACCCAATAAGATTTGTGAGGCATGACCTGCCCCTCACAAAGCCGTGCTGAACTGCCTTTAATCAAACCATGCTCTTCCAGATGGTCATAAATCCTATCCCTCAGAATCCTTTCTAACACCTTACAGATGACAGATGTGAGACTGACTGGTCTGTAATTTCCGGGGATTACCCTATTTCCTTTCTTGAAGAGAGGAATTACATTTGTCTCCCTCCAGTCCTCTGGTACGAATCCAGTGGAGATCTTCGCAAGTGGAGAAGCAATCACATTTCTCGCTTCCCATAGCAGCCGAGGACAAATCTGGTCTGGCCCTGGGGACTTGTTAATATTAATGTTTGTCAAAATTTTCAACACATCAGCTTTCTCAATCTATCTGTTGCAGCATGATTACCTGCTCCTCAATGGTTTCATTCACTACAAGGTCCTTTTCTTTCGTAAAAACAGAAGCGAAAAACTCATTTAGGGCTTCCCCTACCTCCTCAGACTCTATACACAAGTTCCCTATGCTATCCCTGATCGGCCCAACTCTTTCTTTGATCAGTCTCTTATTCCTCACATATGTGCAAAATGCCTTTAGATTCTTCCTGCCAAGCCTTTTTCCTGCCCCCTCCTGGCTCTCCTCAGACCATTTTTGTGCTCCTTCCTCGCCTGCCTGTAACCATCTGGAGCTGAGCAAGACCCTTGCTTCCTCCACCTTATGTAAGCTGCCTTCTTTCTTTTGACGAGAAGCTCCTCCGCTCTCGTCATCCAAGGTTCCGTTATCTTATCCCTTCTTGCCTCAAAGGAACACATTTGTGCATCACTCACAACAACTGTTCCTTAAACCGTCTCCACATGTCTATAGTGCGATTTCCATGGAACAATTGCTCCCAGTCCATGCTTCACAACGCCGTCTGATAGTATCATGATTCGGAGATGCCGGTGTTGGACTGGGGTGTACAAAGTTAAAAATCACACAACACTAGGTTATAGTCCAACAGGTTTAATTGGAAGCACACTAGCTTTCGGAGCGACGCTCCTTCATCAGGTGATTGTGGAGGGCTCGATCGTAACACAGAATTTATAGCAAAAATTTGCAGTGTGATGTAACTGAAATTATACATTGAAAATTGATTGTCTGTTAAGCCTTTCATCTGTTAGAATACAGTGATAGTTTCACTTTTTCATGTGTAAATCACAAAACCCTTTTTTTTATAAAGTTCCATTCTCGGGTTAGCTGTTAAAAATGTTGATAGCTAGACAATGTGTTGAAGGTGTTAGCCCCCTGTGTTCTCTGTCTATGACCTGATGTTTAGATTGATTCCCATCTAAAAAGTGAAATAACAGAGTTTTACATAAATTTCTTTGTATGTGTGTGTGTGTCTGTCTGGGGTGGGGATTGTGAGTGTGAGAAAGTGTGTGTGTGTGTAGTGAGTGCAGAGTGTCTTAATTCTGTGAGGGGGTGCATGTGTGTGAGTCTGTGTGTCTATCAGGGTGTGCGTGGGTGTCTGTAGGCGCGTCTGTGTGTATCTGTGTCCGTGTGCATGTGAGAGTGTGTGTGTGTTTCTCACACTCACAACCCCCACCCCAGACAGACACACACACAGACAGACAAAGACCCACATGCACACATATATATTGTGTTTGGTGAAGAATGTTTTTGGTACAAAGTTACATTGCACTTTGCTCAAAAACCACATAGATTCATGTCGAACTGTGAGCTCAAAAACTGTATGAATTTATGTAAAACTCTGTTATTTCACTTTTTAGATGGAAATCAATCTAAACATCAGGTCATAGACAGAGAACACAGGGGGCTAATACCTTCAACACATTGTCTAGCTATCACCATTGTTAACAGCTAACCCGAGAATGCAACTTTAATAAAAAAAAAGGGTTTTGTGATTTACACATGAAAAAAAGTGAAACCAGCACTGTATTCTAACAGATGAAAGGCTTAACAGACAATCAATTCTTCAATGTATAATTTCAGTTACATCACACTGCAATTTTTTGCTATAAATTCTGTGTTACGATCGAGCCTTCCACAATCACCTGATGAAGGAGCGTCGCTCCGAAAGCCAGTGTGCTTCCAATTAAACCTGTTGGACTATAACCTGGTGTTGTGTGATTTTTAACTTGATAGTATCATAGTTTCCTTTTCCCCAACTAAATATCCTCCCATTTTGCCTGCTTCTCTCCTTCTCCATGGCTATATAGAATGTGAGGCAGTTGTGGTCACTATCACCAAAATGCTCTCCCACCGCAAGATCTGACACCTGCCCCAGCTCATTGCCGAGCACCAAATCCAAAATGTCCTTTCCCTTTGTCGGCCTGTCAACGTACTGAGTTAGGAAACCCTCCTGAACACACCTTACAAAAACAGCTCCTTCCAAACCATCTGCTGGAAGGAGGTTCCAATCAATATTGGGAAGGTTACTCACCCATTACAACTACCCTATTCCATTCACACTTTTCCAAAATCTGCCGGCCTATGCTTTCTTCAATCTCCCTGCTTCTTTTGTGAGGCCTGTAGTAAACCCCTAATGAGATGATTGCTGCCTTACTGTTCTTAATCTTCACCCATACTGCCTCATTAGGCAGACCTTCCACGATAATGGTAACTTCTGTAGCTGTGATACCCTCTCTGATTAGCAGTGCTACACCCCCCTCCTCTTTTTACCTCCTCCCTATTCTTTTTAAATGTTCTAAAACCCTCTACAGCCAGCAACCATTCCTGCCCCTGCGAAACCCACGTCTCTGTTATGGCCACTACATCATAGCTCTAAGCTCATCAGTTTTATTTACATTTTCCCCAGTACTGCAGAGCAAAGTGCCTCCGTTTTGGAGGAGGGGCCGGGGACGGGGGAATGGTGTCTCAGTGGTTAGCATGGTTGTTTCACATACCAGGGAGCCTGATTGGGGGACAGGGGGAGGGGGAGGGTGCATGGTGCCTCAGTAGTTAGCCCGGCTGTGTCACAGTACCAGGGACCCGGTTTGGGGGGAGGGGGAGGGGTGCTGGTGTCTCAGTGGTTAGCACAGCTGTCTACCTGTGCCAGGAACCCGGTTTGTGGGGAGGGGAGGGGGGCTGGTGACTCACTGCCTTTGATATCTTTCAAAACCTTTCTCCAAACACCTTAAAATTATGCTCACCTCGTGACAATCATTTCTACCCTGGGAAGAAGTATCTGACTATTTACTCTGTCTGTAACTCTCACCATCTTGTTCAGCTCTATCAAGTTACCTCTCATCCTTCTTTACTCCAATGAGAAAGGCCATAGCTCCCTCAACCTTTCTTCGTAAGACAAGCCCTCTAGTCCAGGCAGCATCCTGGTAAATCTCCTGTACACCCGCTCTACAGCTTCCACATCCTTTCTCTAATGGGGCGATCAGAACGTTTCAAATGTGGTTTTCACCAGGGCTTTATAGACCTGCAGCATAATCTCCCGGCTCTTAAACTCAGTCCCGCTGCTAATGAAAGCCAGCACAACATATGCCTTTTTAAAACCCTATCAACTTAGGTGGCAACTGAGACACCGACAGACATGGACCCCAAGATTCGTTTGTTCCTCCACACTGCTACGAATCCTGCACTTGACCCAGTAATCTGCATTCAAATTCGACTTCCAAACTGAATCCCTTCACAAAATAGGAAATTGGAACAGAATTAGGTCATTTAACCCCTTGGATCTACTGAGCCACATTCACCTGCCTTCATCAACTGACCATTGATTCCCTTATTCATGAAAAACATACTTATCTCTATCTTAAAGAAACCACTGTGTCTGTGTGCGGGCATGTGCATGTGTTTGTGTGTAAGTGTGCATATGTGTTGTGCGTTTAATGTGTCTATGTATGTTTGTGTTCATCTTTGTGAAATGATGGCTCTGTGGGTTTGGGGGTAATACCATTGAAACTGAGATAAACCCCTACTCCCCTTCTCCACCTCTACGTCTGTCCCTATTAAGTTTATATTCATACAATGCCACGCTCTGCTGGTCTCCCCATGCCACTGCACAAGTGTCAGTTTTTTCCTCTCTATCAGAGGACATCAAATACTGCGAATCTCTCACATTGCACGGCTGTTTGGTTTTACAAATATCGCTGGAGGCACAGAACAGTTTTGTCTGATACCTAGATATATTACCACCACCACTGGGTCGGTTTCAGGACTTTTCAATCCTTTCTCACTTACACCTTGTAGGGGTGAATTATAAAATATTTCAATTTAAAGAACATGTAATACATTCATCGCATCACCTTACAAATGGTTTGGTCAGAATTGTTTGATTGCAGTTGCAGTGGAAATACTCTTTAAGGTGTACACCAGAGAGGCTGGCAGATCCGCACACGGCACACGGATACCCACATAAACACGCAGATACACACAGATATGAATATAGATACACAGGTACACATAGTGACTGGTGCAGAAACACAGATACTAAAGCAGACACACAGAGACAAATCCCGATACACTGATGCACGTGCACACATAGATATACAGACATCAGCACAGAAACACCACAAACACTGACACACTGACGTTTATACAGACATGGAGAATCTGCCAGTATTTATTTTTAGCGTGGTGACTTCCTCAATATTTCATTCACTCGTGTGATGTGTGTCAATATTTCTGTTGATCCGTAAGGATATGTCTGCACCCTCACTATCGCTTGTACATCTTTCCTATAACAAGGTGACCAGAACTGAACACAATGTTCCAAGTGTGCTGTTACAACACAGCAATGAACCCGTTTGTTAATTAAACCAAACACCCAGAAAAGCTCAACTTGCCTTATAACCTGTTAAAGCACGAGTGACAGAGAACTCGAAAATTCCACTATTTAAAGAAAAATAACATCAATTTATTTCTTAACTCTAAAAGTGAAGATTGGACAACAACTATTCACAGCTCTAAGCTCCCTTTCTCTGAACTACATGTTATCTGCCTCCACCTCTATAACAATATACTGTTCCTTTTAAAAAATAACTAAATTAAAATTGCATCATTTAACTTCGAAACCAGACAGCGGCTGTCATCTCCAGTATCCTCCTCCTTTCAACTTTGGATCTCACTGGGTCGTCTTCTGTCTTTTACTGCAAGGGTGTTGCATGCAAAAAAACATAATTTTAATAGAGAATGTTTTGATTGGCAGTCTCTCTCGATGGCAGTTTACTCTCTGTCTAAGTTTCATAATGCCTACCTCTTTATCCCCTCAACATCAAATCATCTCTGGTTAAATGTTGGAAAAACAGTAAATTCAAAATCTGTTGGATTTATTATCCTGAGGCATAACTTAAACAGATTCGTTAAATATGAAAAGTTGTCCAGAGAACAACCGAAACTCAAGGTATCTTTTTAACAGCCAAATGTTATATATTTTCAATTTTCCAAGTACATTCTGAGACTGCTACCTAGTCATATGTCAGTTGCTTACAAGCTCTCAATGCAGAACAGTACTCAACTTCATAGAGCTGCAGCATAACATCACAGCTATGAAACTCAGTTCCCCGGCTTGTGAAAGCCAACACACCTTGCGCCTTCTCAACAACCACATCAATTTGCGTGGCAACATTGTGGATCTGTGGACATGGAACCCAAGATCCATCTATTCCTCTACACTGCAAGTATCCTGCTTTTAACCCTGTCCTCTGCATGCAAAGTTTTCCTTCCAAAGTGAATGCCTTCACACTTTTTCAAGTTTAACTCGATCTGCCACTCATCAGCTCAGTTCTCTCAATGTCTTGTTGCAACGGGCAACAACTTTCCACACTATCCACAGCTCCACCAACCTCCGTTCGCAAGCTTACTAACCCATCCTCCCAATTCCCCATTCAACTCTCTTATAAAAGTCACAAAGAACAGAGTTCCCAAACCAATCCCTGCATAATGCACTGGTCACCGAGCTCCAGGCTGAGTACTTTCAATCTACCACTACACTCTGTCTTTTATGTGCCAGCCAATTCTGTATCCAGACAGCCAGATTTCCATGTATCCCATGCCTCCTTATTTTCTGAATGAACCTACAATTGGTAACTTTATCAAATGACTTGGTAAAATCCAAATACACCACATCCACTGTTCTACCTTCATCAATGTGTTTTCTTTCACATCCTCAAAAAGTTCAATAAGCCTATTGAAGCATGACCTGCTCCTTACAAAGGCATGCTGACAGTCTCTAATCAAATTATGGTTTTCCAAGTAATCATAACTCGTGTCTCTCAAATCCTCTCCAATACTTTGCCCATCACTGGCGTAAGAATGATTAGCCTCTAATTCACAGGATTATCTCTATTCCCTTTCATGAACAAGGGAATAACATTTGCCAACCTCCTATCATCTGGCACGAATCTAGTAGATCGCAAAACACAGCATTCTTTTCTCTCGCTTCCTATAGTATCCTAGGTTTATTTCCCAGCTGGCCAAGAAGATTTGTCTATCCTTGTGATTCTCAAACTTTTCAGCACATCCTCCTGTTCTAGCATATCTGCCTGTTTCACACTGTACCCAAAACATGAAGGTCCCTCTCAGTACTGAATACTGAAGCAAGGCATTCATTAGGGAGCTCCCAGAGGTCCTTAATTAATTTTGCCAGAGCGGTGAGGAAAGCAGGATAGGTAAGCGAGGGCTGCCGAGAAGGGTGAGTTTCCCGGCATTAAAAGGGACTTACCTCGGGAGTTGGGCCTCCATTTGCCGAGAGGTTCGAGGGAAGAGCGAAGGACTTCTGGGAAGTCATATATTTGTGTGGTTGTGTTGCCCGATTGTGCGCCAGATTGGGGGGTAAGGTAAGGTAACGAGTTATTTTAATTCCTTATTTTTTTCAACAGTCTCTTTGGGAATTTAGAATAGTGTGAATGTAAGTTAGGGCAGTTGAAAGTTTCTCCTGCAGAATGTGGGAGGTAAGGGTCACCACCAGTGTCCCTGCTGACTACATCTGCGGGAAGTTCGCCCAACTCCAGCTATTCGAAAACTGCATTAGGGAACTGGAGCTTGAGTTGGATGAACTTTGGATCATTAGGGAGGCAGAGGGAATTATTAAGAGGAGTTACAGGGAAGTAGTCATTCCTAAGGTACAAGAAAAATGCAAATGGTTTATAGTCGGGGACGGAAACGGAACCTGCAGACAGTGCAGGGATCCTCTGTGGACATTCCCCTCAACAATTAGTATACCATTTTGGATACTGGTGGGGGGGGGGGGACTTACCATGGGAAAGCAGTGAGGTAGAGGGCTCTGGCACAGTGTCTGTCCCTGCTGCTTAGAAGGGATAGGGGAAGAGGAGCAGAGCAGTAGTCATTGGGGACTCCATAGTTAGGGGGACAGATAGGAGGTTCTGTGGGGACGAGAGAGACTCGCGGTTGGTGTGTTGCCTCCCAGGTGCCAGAGTCTGCGATGTATCTGATCCTGTTTTTGGGATCCTTAAGGGGGAGGGGGAGCAACCCCAAGTCGTAGTCCACATAGGCACCAACGATATAGGTAGGAAGATAGATGGGGATTTCAGGCAGAAATTCAGGGAGCTGGGATGGAAGCTTAGAGCTAGGACAATCAGAGTTGTTGGCTGTGGTTTGTTGCTCGTGCCATGTGCTAGTGAGGCAATGAATAGGGAGGGAGAGAAGGTGAACACGTGGCTACAGAGTGGTGCACGAGGGAGGGTTTTGGATTCTTCGATAATTGGGGCTCTTTCTGGGGTAGGTGGGACCTCTACAAGCAGGGTGGTCTTCATCTGAACTGGAGGGTACCAATATCCTGGGGAGGGAATTCTCTAAGGCTATTGGAGTGGGTTTAAACTAATCCAGTAGGGGAATGGGAACCAAGATTGTAGTTCGAGTATAGAAAAGGTTGAGAGTAGGGAGGTTCAAAATCAAGTTTCAGGGACGCAAGATGGCACCGGCAAGCAAGAGGTTGGTTTGAAGTGTGCCTAGTTCAACACCAGGAGCATCTGGAATAAGTTGAGTGAAATTGCAGCATGGTTTGGTATCTGGGACTTCAATGTTGTGGCCATTTCGGAGACATGGTTAAGAGCAGGGACAGGAATGGTTGTTGATGGTTCCAGGATTTAGATGTTTCAGGAAGAACAGAGAATATGGTTAAAGAGGGGGCGGTGTGGCATTGTTGGTAAAGGACAGTATTACAGTTGCAGAAAGGATGTTGGTAACTCGTCAACTGAGGTAGTATGGGCTGAAGTCAGAAACAGGAAAGGAGAGGTCACTCTGTTGGAAGTTTTCTATCGGCCTCCGAATAGTTCCAGAGATGTAGAGGAAAGGACAGCAAAGGTGATTCTCGATAGGAGTGACAGAGACAGTGTAGTTGTAATGGGGAACTTTAACTTTCGAAATATTGAATGGGAACACGATAGTACGAGGAGTATAGATGGGTCAGTTTACGTCCAGTGTGTGTAGGAGGGCTTCCTGACACAGTATGTAGACAGGCCAACAAGGGGTGAAGTCACATTAGATTTGATACTGGATAATGAGCCCGGTCAGATGTTAGACTTGGACGTAGGTGAGCACTTTGGTGATAGCGATAGCAATTCTGTTATGTTTACTTTAGTGATAGAAAGGGATAGGTGTATACCACTGGGCAAGAGTTACAGCTGGGGGAAAGGCAATTACGATGCCATTAGGCAAGATTTAGATTAGATTACATTAGATTAGATTACAGTGTGGAAACAGGCCCTTCGGCCCAACAAGTCCACACCGACCCGCCGAAGCGAAACCCACCCATACCCCTACATTTACCCCTTACCTAACACTGCGGGCAATTTAGTATGGCCAATTCACCGGACATCTTTGGACTGTAGGAGGAAACCGGAGCACCCGGAGGAAACCCACGCAGACACGGGGAGAACGTGCAAACTCCACACAGTCAGTCGCCTGAGGCGGGAATTGAACCCGGGTCTCTGGCGCTGTGAGGCAGCAGTGCTAACCACTGTGCCACTGTGCCACCGTGCCGCTCTTTAGGAAGCATATGATGGGGAAAGAAACTGCAGGGGATGGGCACTTTAGAAATGTGGAGCTTATTCAAGGAAAAGCTACTGTGTGTCCTGGATAAGTATGTACCTGTCAGGCAAGGAGGAAGCTGTAGTGCGCGGGAGCCGTAGTTTACGAATGAAGTGGAATCTCTGGTCAAGAGGAAGAAGGCGGCTAACGTTAGGATGAGATGTGAAAGCTCAGTTAGGGTGCTTGAGGGTTACAAGGTAGCCAGGAAAGACCTAAAGAGAGAGCTCAGAAGAGACAGGAGGAGACACGAGAAGTTATTGGCGGATAGGATCAGGATAAACCCTAAGGCTTTCTATAGGTATTTAAGGAATATAAGAATGACGGGTGTAAGATTAGGGCCAATCAAGGATAGTAGTGGGAAGCTGTGTGTGGAGTCAGAGGAGATGGGGAAGCACTAAATCAATATTTTCAACAGTATTCACTCTAAAAAATGACAATGCTTTCGAGGAGATTAGTGAGATACAGGCTACCAGACTAGATGGATTGAGGTTCACAAGGAAGAGGTATTAGAAATCCTGCAGCTTATGAAAATAGATAAGTCCCTTGGCCCAGAATGGATTTATCCTAGGATCCTCTGGGAAACCAGGGAGGAGATTATCGAGCCTTTGGCATTGATCTTTAAATCGTTAATGTCTACGGGAATAGTGCCAGAAGACTGGAGGATAGCAAATGTGGTTCTCCTGTTCAAGAAGGGGAGTAGAGACAACCCTGGTAATTATGGACGAGTGAGACTTACTCCAGTTGTTGGTAAAGTGTGGAAAAGGTTATAAGAGATAGGATTTATAATAATCAAGAAAATAATAATTTGATTAGGGATAGTCAGCACGGATTTGTGAAGGGTAGGTCGTGCCTCACAAACCTTATTGAGTTCTTTGAGAAGGTGACCAAACAGGTAGATGAGAGTAAACCGGTTGATGTGGTGTATATGGATTTCAGCAAGGCGTTCGATAAGGTTCCCCACAGTAGGCGATTGTACAAAATGCAGAGGAATGGGATTGTGGGAGATATAGCAGTTTGGATCAGTAATTTGGTTGCTGAAAGAAGACAGAGGGTGGTGGTTGATGGGAAATATTCATTCTGGAGTCCAGTTACCAGTGGTGTACCACAAGGGTCGGTGTTGGGTCCACTCCTGTTCGTGATTTTTCTAAACGATTTGGATGAGGGCATAGAAGGTTGGTTCGTAAAGTTGCAGACGACACTAACGTCGGTAGGTTTGTGGATAGTGATGAACAATGTTGTAGGTTACAGAGACATAGATAAGCTGCAGAGCTGGGCTGAGAGGTGGCAAATGAGGTTAATGCGGACAAGTGTGAGGTGATTCACTTTGGTTGGAGTGACCGGGATGCAAAGTACTGGGCTAATGGTAAGATTCTTGGTAGTGTATATGAGCAGAGAGATCTCGGTGTCCAGGTAGACAGATCCTTGAAAGTTGCCACCCAGGTTGACAGGGTTGTTAAGAAGGCTTACAGTTTTCTAGCTTCTAATAAGAGAGGGATCAAGTTCCGGAACCATGACGTTATGCTACAGCTGTACAAATCTCTAGTGCGGCCGCACTTGGAGTATTGTGTACAGTTCTGGTCACCGCCTATAAGTAGGATGTGGAAGCTTTGGAAAGGGCGCAGAGGAGATTTACTGGGACGTTGCCTGGTATGGAGGGAAGCTCTTACAAAGAAATGCTGAGGGATTAGATTACATTACATTACATTACAGTGTGGAAACAGGCCCTTCGGCCCAACAAGTCAACACTGACCCGCCGAAGCGCAACCCACCCATACCCCTACATTTACCCCTTCCCTAACACTACGGACAATTCAGCACGGCCAATTCACCTCACCTGCACATCTTTGGACTGTGGGAGGAAACCGGAGCACCCGGAGGAAACCCATGCAGACACAGGGAGAACGTGCAAACTCCACACAGTCAGTCGCCTGAGTTGGGAATTGAACCCGGGTCTCTGGCGCTGTGAGGCAGTTAACCACTGTGCCACCATGCCGCACACAAAGGACTTGAGGCTGTTTTCGTTAGAGAGAAGAAGGTTGAGAGGTGACTTAATATAGGCATATAAGATAATCAGAGGGTTAGATAGGGTGGACAGGAAGAGCCTTTTTCCAAGTATGGTGATGGCGAGCACGAGGGGGTTTAGTTTAAAATTGAAGGATGATAGATATAGGAGGAGAAAGTGAGGTCTGCAGATGCTGGAGATCAGAGCTGGAAATGTGTTGCTGGAAAAGCGCAGCAGGACAGGCAGCATCCAGGGAACAGGAGAATCGACGTTTCGGGCATAAGCCCTTCTTCAGGAATGGGGAAGGTTTGTCCAGCAGGCTAAGATAAAAGGTAGGGAGGAGCGTCGGAAATGTGATAGGTGGAAAGAGGTCAAGGTGAGGGTGATAGGTCAGACTGGGGTGGGGGCGGAGAGGTCGGGAAGAAGATCTCAGGTTAGGAAGGCGGTGCTGAATTTGATGGATTTGACTGAGACAGGGTGGGGGGAGGGGAAATGAGGAAACTGGTGAAATCCGAGTTCACAATGAGATCCCTGGGAACATTAGGGAGATGGAGCAACACTTCCCGTGTCTGATCGGGTCAGAATGAACCCTCCAGTACACATTGCATCACTAAGTCCTGTAGTCTTTCTCCATTTCAGTAACATACTACCTACCATTCTTCCCCAAAAAAATTGGCAGACTATATATTACCTTAAATCCCATTTGCTAAACTTTTATCCATTGACTTCACCTGTCCATAACCAATTACAGACTCTCCACCTTCCCTTGATAATTTAGTTTCCTGTTTATCTTAGTTTAATCGGCAAACTTAGTTTCAGTACATTAGTTCCACTCCTCCTGATCATTCATACAGATTGTAAAGAGCTGTGGACCCTGCACTGGTCACTATGTGACTCCACTGGTGACGTTCTGTCAAACTGACGAAGGCTGACTTTTCCGGAGTGCCTGTTTCCTGTTTGATAACCAGTCCTCCCCCATTTCTGTGTAACACATTCAAAGGGCTGAATAAGAACGAGGAACAATCCAGCCCCTCAGGCCTGTTCTGCCATTGAATACAATCATGGCTGATGTCATTGTTGCTTCCACGTTCCTGTCCGCTCTCCATATTCCTTCAGTTACTCAATATCCCAGCACCTACTGCACTCTGGGGCAGTGAATTACACAGATTCCCAACCCCTTGAGGGAAGTAGGCTCTCCTCACCCCTGTTTTAATTCTCCCCCACCTCATCCTAAAACTATGGCTTTAGGATCGTTCGAGATTGTCCCACATGAGGAAATATCCACTTCACATCTACATTGTCAATCACCTTTAACATCGTCCAGACCTCTGACATCTCCTCTCATTTTTCTATACTCCAGGCAGTGTTGGCCTGAACTGCTCAATCTCTCTTCAGAGGACAAACTCCTCAGCTCTGGAGTCAATCGAGTAAACCACTTCTGAACTGTCTCCATGGCAAATACATCCCTCCAACATTCAGGACACCAAGACTGCATACGTACTCAGTTGCAATCTCACACCTCCCTCCCTTTATAATCCACTGATTTAGAAATAAATGCCAAAGTTGCACTTGTCTTTCTCATTATCTGCTGTACCTCCATCTGAGTATTCTGTAATATGGACGCGGGAGCCAGATCCCTCTGCACCCAATCATTCTGAAGTCTCTTTCCATTTGGATAATAATTTGCCTTTCTGCTACACTGATCCAAACGGATACACTCATACTTTTCGTTGTTCAGTTTCTTCTGTCAAATGTTGCCCAACCTATCCATATACATTTTCTAATTTCTTGCATCTTCATTGCAATTTCTCACCTGAGTTAGTGTCATCTGTTAATTTCGTTATAACATGTTCTATCCTCTCAACTACGTAAGACTATAGATTGTAAATAGTTGGGGCCTGGGGACCAAGACATATGGTTTCCTAAAAGTTGAATTTTGCCAAACAGAAAATGACCCATATTTTTTCAATCTCACTCATTTTGTTGCTTCACCAAGCCTGTATCCAAGCTGATAAATTGCTTTTAATCGTAAACGACCTTATTCTGCAGATGAATCATTTGTGCAGAGCTCTTCAATGCCTTCTGGAAGACTAAATATTTCATCTGTAGGATCCTCATGATCCAAATCATGTTGATTCTGATGGATTGTGGTTTGACTTTTCAACTTTCTTGTCATTAATTCTTGAATAATCGACTTTAACAATATTTCTTAAATTTCAACAGTTTTCTCACTACTATATATTCCATCGTGAAGGTGATAATTCTAAATTATTATCTCTCTATAAACTCTTTGTTCGCCCCAATCCTGTATAACTGGCACATGGCGTGAAATGACCTGCTCTAATTGCTCTGTAAGAGGTCTGCGTCGCTGAATGGACTCATTCTCTTCCTTGTGCACAAAATCGATGGGCTGATGTCTTTCTGGTGTTCCACATCACCATCTCGATGGTCTGCCTGTTCTCCTCCTGTTGATGCGTTTGCGTCATGAGGGCTTATGCAATCTTCCTGTTGCTGTGTAACAGTTTGAGGGGCTGAAAAAACCTTCTCATATTCCTCCATCACAGGCTGGAGATACTGAACGGTCTCTCCTGAATCCCTGATATAGGCGTGATGGAATGATTGGCATTCTTCTGTTCCCATATACGAGACACGTGAGGAAACTTTCTTCCTCCTTTCCCATAAGAAATCTTATAGTTTGCATCCTTCTCCAATTCCCGTGCAACAGGCTCGAAGGGACTGAATGTCCTCCTGGTATCCCAGTGCACCAATCTCCAGTCCCTGTGCGACCTCTTCCAGTTCCTATGTTGCAGACTTGAGGAGGCTGAATAGACTGATCCTATTGCTGCATAACAGGGTACTGTCCTGCATGGCCTACTCTGGGCCCAGTGTTATCGACTCGAGGAGCTGACTGGGCTCCTCCCGTAACTATATATCGGGCTCCACAGGCTGAATAGCCTCTTCCTGTTCTGGTATAACAAGGTCAATGGCCTTCGAGACACTACCTCCTGATAAATGTCAGAAGGCGCTGATCGAGAGAGTGCCCGTACTCTGAAGCACTCTCGTCTCCATATCTGACTTCCAAAGACGAACCATTAATATCGTCTTTTTCGGTGTAAAGTCCTGAAGCTGAAAGTAACAAAAGAGGCCCCTCCCAGATATCTCATATTCCTGGTTCACCTGCTCAAAATTCATCTTGACCTCCCCGTCAAAAAAATCTCCCGAACAGGAAACTCATCTGGACTCCCAGAACCTAAAGTCAGAATCAATCAATCCCGGCTGGAATCCTACCAATCCTACAATTGGGGTGAAAGCTGATGTTTTTGATTTGTAAATTGCCCATAACTTGTCCCATCATTCTCCATGCTTTCAATGTGTTAAGGACAATCGGTTTCTGCAATTCTCCATAACAGTCCTCATCTTGTCCATGAACAACAGATTAATGAGGGGACACTTTGCCCGGAAGGCCTCGATGTCCAGCCAAATTGACAATGGGTCCCGGCTAAGCCCAATCAGCCACATCAGATCGCAAGGAACCTTAGTTGGTATTTCTTAAAGTATGGAAAATCGACACGCCCCCATTCGCTGTGGAAGCTGCAATTTGTCCAGCTTAACAGGAGGCCATCTGTGACGCTAGATGAAAGATCAAAGCCAACTGTTAAGCCTCCATAGCGCCTGCCTGGGCAGCGTCAAAGGGAGCATTGGCATGGGGTATCATAAATAAGGAAGGGCATTCATTTTAACCCGAGCTAACCCAAACAGGATATTGGAAGATTCTGTGTTATCTTCTCGAGCAACTGCACGAAGTTAGCTTTATATAATTGATCGAAGGCTGGGATGAATAAAATATCTAAACCTCCTTGTGACCATCTGGAAGGGAATCAGATTCCACCCTAAGGTCGGGTACTCTAATAAGACTCCCAACAGGGATGGCCTCCGATTTCATAAAATTGATTTTATACGCTGAGAAAAATCCAAATAAATTAATCATTTGTATTAAACAGGACACAAATATAATTGGGTTAGTTATAAAGAGAGGAACGCCATCTGCTTAAAGGGTGATCTTATGCCTTCGTGATTCTACCTCCATGGCAGTGATATTGGCGTCCCTCCCGCTGGCTTCTGCCAACGGCTCAATCATTAATGTAAATGGTAACAGTGAAAGGGGGCAACGTTGCTGGCTACTGCTGTCAATACTAAAATTGTCAGACCTTAAATCATCAGTGAAATCCGCTGCTTTTGGGTCACTATATAAGACTGCCACCCACCTGGCGAAGACCCCTCCAAGACCAAACCATTCAAGGATATAAAAGGTGCATATCTACTCCCTCCGGTCAAGTTCTTTCTCTGCATCCAGGGAGACCCCCGAGCCTGGAATCGAACCTTGCTGGCAGACTGGAACCATATTTAGCACTCTTCTAATATTATCAGAGGACCTATGACCCCTAATAAAAATGGTCCTCTTTCACAATGGACCTTCAAAGCCAGCATTTTCGACAAAATTTTAAAGTCGACTTTTAATAATGATATAGCCATATACAAAGTGCAATCCTCTGGGACTTTCCCTCTCTTGAGAATAAGAAAAATATTTCCTTCTCTCAGAGAGGATGGGAGGCAGTCCTGACTGTACGAATAATTGTACATATCCAACATTGGCCCAACCAGCATGCCTATGAACTCTTTCAAAATCTCACTCCGAAAATCCATCTGGGCCGGGGGCTTTACCACTTTGGTGCTGCCTCACTGTCTCCTTTATCTCTCGGATTATCAGAGGAGCATTCTAAAGAGACGCCTCCTCTGAACTTACACCTGGGAGGTCCAAGATCTTAATAAAGGACTCCATCGACGCCAATCAGTCCTCCCAGCCCGCTGACTGGAACAACCCAGAATAGAACTTCCTGAACGCTGCATTAATCTTTTGGGATCGCGGGTGATAATAGCAGCAATCTTCTTTCTGGCCAAGTGCGCCTAATATCTACCTGGTTATCACCATGCTCGAATAACTTCTGTTTCGCAAAGGAAATCTCTCTCTCTGCTGTCTGGGCGAGTGCAGCATTCAGAGCAGTCTGGTGGGCTGTAATCTGCTGCAATTAAGTTATAGGCGGTCTGACAAAATATGGTGTATCAGCTCTCTTCAGCCGAGCCTCAAGCTTACGCTGCTGCTCTCCCTTCTGCCACTTCTGAGTCACCGAGTAAGAAATAATCAAATCCCTTGTATAGGCTTTGGCAGTCTCCCAGAGCACCGTCGGATTACTGGTCGTACACAAGTTAATGTTCCAAAAAAATTTAAATTCCCCCGAAAAATACTCAATGAATTTGCTATCCTTCAGGAGGAAAGGATCCACGAGCCAGTGCTGTGAGCCTGTCCCTTCACCACCATCCTTGACCTCCATGTACACTGTCACATGATCAGAAATGGCTATGTTCCCAATTCTACAGGACAGCACCGAATTTTAAAAAGACCAATCCGGCAAACAACATGTCAATCCCAGTATAGCACTTCTGTGGGTTCGAAAAAAAGGTGAAGTCCCTATGTTCAGAGTGAAGACATCTCACACATCCACCAACCCAGCTACCTGTTCATGTCCACCAGCTGCCTGGGTGGCGGAGAAATACCCGCGAAACACCTCGACATCCTATGCATACGTCAGTTAAAGTCTCCCCTAAATTGTACGACGTGCCCCAAGGATCATCAACCTGGAGAGCCCATCTATTTGAAATTTGAGGGGGTGTGCTGTGGGCAATATTATTCAAGGTCCAGTTTTCCTCTCCATGTACTAAAACTTTAAGGATCAGAGACCACCCACATTCATTCTTAATTTGGTCAAACAACTGAAGTGGAAGGTTCTTATGAATGACTATAGCTACTCCTCAACTTGTTGAATTAAAGGATGAGAACACACCCGGCTGAACCTTCCCGGCTGTAACTTTAAATGGTCCTTATCGGTTAGATGTGTTTCTTGCAGCAAGTTTACATCAACCATTTCCTTTTTATGGCTTGAATGTATATTTTTTTCTCTCAATCAGTGAATGGCTCCCTTTAACATTCCAGGTGCACCATTTAAACGAGCGGTTAGCCATAACCATCCGAAGCAGCCCATGACCCACTGGGAGAAAAACCCCATTTATAGCGTGCCAAGTGAAAGCTGTAAACAGTTCGTATAAACGTGAAACCATAACTATAATAACAACCAAATCAACACTTTAAACAACTACTTCTAACATGAACCAACATAGAACACAAGTAAGCAGAGACTTTCCCCCTTTCCCACAAGGGGCGCTCATACTACCACTAATCGCCCATGGCTCCTCCTATCTAAAGCCGCTCCCAACCCAGACAAAACAAAGTTAAAAAACGTTACATGGGTCTTACAACAAGAAAATTAAAAGTGGGCATTCAACACCGTCCCATCCATACTTTGATCCGAGGCAGTCCTGGTGAAATAGAATGTAACCACCACACCTCCCCAACCCCCATTCCCATTCCGTACTAAGAGAGAAACGAAAAGCACATGATAGAAAAAAAACAAAGGATAATGGGAGAGGAGGAAGAAAGGAGGAGAGAGAAAAAAGGAAAATGGGACCTCCACATACTAAAAAAAACCCACAATGAGGTAAACCAGGCAAGCCCCAGAGAAAACAAAGGGAACACATTTGTCCATAGTATTTGAACCAGCCAGTCTGTTTTAATGTGTACCGGAAGTCCTTTGCGTTTTCTAGTGAGTCAAAATTAAACACAGACTCTCCATGGCTCAAACATAATATTGCTGGATATCTTACCAAGTACAGAATATTCACGTCCCTCAGCCTCCTTTTTGCTTTCTCAAAGGATTGCCTCTTGTGGATCACAGCCGTAGAAAGCTTTTGGGAAAAAAAACATAATTCGTGATCCTTTGTAGATCAGAACCTATGGATCCTTCCGTCGCGCTCAAGAAGCGTCCAGCACCTGTTTTGCTCTATCGTGCTGGAGTTGCACTCGGACCGGGCAGGGATGCTGGTCCGATCCGGGCCTGCATACTGCGACCCGATGGGCCCGCTCGACCCGCACCCAGTCTGCCCTGACTTCCAGCTTCAAAAATTGTGTGAGCCATTGTTCCAAGTAGCTGACGAGCTGGCTTTCTTGTTCCCGTTCCGGCAGCCCGACCAAGCTGATGTACTTCTGACGGCTCCAATTTTCGAGGTGCTTGACCTGCTCTACTAAGGCCTATACCTAACATTCTAGGGCTTGGACCAGGCCCGCTGAGGATTCTGCCATGGTTTCCAAAGCCGCGGTCTCCACTTCCGCCTCCTCGACGTGTGGCCCGAGACGCTGGATCTCCTGGCCATGCTTCTCCAGCATGGCTGAGATCAGTTCCTGCATGGTTCAGGTCTCCTCCATTGCTGAATCAATCTTCTCTCGCAGGCTCTGAGACCTGGCTCTGTTCCACAAATAAGTTTCCTGGGGTGTTCGCAGAGGCCAACATCACAGCCGCGGGTGGATCCATTGCTGCAGTGCCCTGCTGGTTGTGATCCTCATGGTCCCTTTCCCTTAGTCATTTTCCGTTACTGGCTTAAAATGGCAGAGAGCAATACTGGGGATCAAAAACGACCGATGTTTACCACAATAGGAAAGAAAGAGAGGGTGAATGCATCACTTTGTCTGGGTTCTGGTGCAGAGCTCAGCAGGGCAGACCTACTGGATCGCCGCCATCTTGGATCTCACCCGAATAATCACTGTTAACAAACTTTTTTTGAAATGGTTTGAAGATGTTTCTTGTAGGCGGAGACAATGGAGAAATATTGGATGTGATATAGTTTGATATTCAGGTGGATGTTTAAGAGTTCAGAAAGTGAATAGTAAATAAAATTGAACCAACGTGGCTCGGGGCGACTTTTGAAAATGGAAGGGTAAAAGTGAAGTTGGCCTTCTGTTAACGGAAATTGGAATATCGAAGTAAAGGCGTTCTGCACAGACTCCATGCAGTGTGGATGAGATTATACCTGTGTTCTGTACTGTTTCAAAGAATGAGAGGTCATCTCAGGGAAACTTAGAAAATTCACCCACAGCAGACTGACTCATACAGGGGCATGGAGAAGTGCAGCAGGCAAAGTTAGGGGGAACCCAAGATGTTCTACAAAAACATCAAGCTGAACAGAATAATCAGGGAAAAATTAGGACCAATTTCGAAACCAAGGGGGTAATCAGTATGTGAAACTGGGGAACATTGATAGACTGTGACATGAGAGCTTCACATCTGTTTTAGTTGGGAGAAGGACAATGCATGTACTGAATTCAAGAAGATGGACTGGGAGGCTCTCGAACAGATTGATGTAAGATGCAAGTTGAGATTGATGGTTTTGGATGATGTAAAGTTCAGATGAGTTGTATCGCGGGATGCTGTTGGAGACAAGAGAGGAAATGGCCTGACCTAAATGTTTTAGTCGAATCTGACCACACAAGGGAGGTGCTAGAGGACTAGAAAACAGCTATGTGGTACCAAGTTACTGGAAAGGTGGTAGAGATAGACCAGTGTCTGGTAGTGTACCACAAGGAGCAGTGCAATGTATCGAATTATTTGTGGTATTCATAAATGATGTAAATGTGAATGTGGAGGGGGCGGTGGTGGGTGGGGGCTGAGCATAATAAGTAATTTTGTGTTTGACACAAAGAATGGCCAGGTGGTTGGCAGTGAGAAGGAAGGCCTTATGTTACTGAAAGATACAGGTGGAATGGTCAGATGGCAGATGGAATGGAACCCTGATAAATATGAGGTGATGCACTTTGGAAAATGGAGCCAGACAGGGGAGAATTCAATGAATAGCAGAACACTAGGGCGGTCAGAGAGTGTTTCTCCACACCTCTCTGAATGTGACTGGACAGTGTAATAGCCAGTTAAGAAATCACACGGGACTGTAGGTATAGTGTTTATTCATCAAGGCGACATAATATGAGTTAAACATGCCATGGTTAGGCCATAGTTAGAATACTGTGTGCAGTTCTGGCAGCCACATTACAACAAGTGTTTTGGTTTCTCAGTAACATTAGAAGTTATTGGGGTCTCCACAGAGTTGGAAGCTTCAGTGGAAGTCTCCTGGCTGCAACTCTCTCTAAATTTTCACTTGATTTGTTTTCCCTCCTAGATTGGAGAACTGCATTTGAGAATCTGTGTCTGATCTTTCCGTTTTGCTAAGTACATGTTTATGGGATATTAATGTATTAGAACACTTAATTATTAATTGAGTCTCGGCCAACGCCTTCAAATATTTTTGAGAAGCTCTGCGGTCGTCCATAACACGTGACTCCTTCTCTTCCTGTATAATTGGTTGGAGGCACTAAATGGGCTATCTCTACACTTCTCCAATAATTGAATTGAGCTGAATGACTTCTGCGTATTCATGTGAAGCTAGTGCGAATAATCTCCTCCTTTTAACTGTGGAAATGTGCAGTGTCCAGCAGCACTGTTGCATGAATGTTACCAATGCTTCCAACAGAACAAGCCTGAATGTTGTCCAGATTTTGCTGCACATGGACACAGACGAGTTCAGGAGCTGAAGGGGGAAATTTTCCTGAATATTGTGTGACCGTCAGTGAACACCCCCACTTCTAATCTTTATGAAGCAGCTGAAGATGTTTGTGCTGAGGAAGCTACCTTGAAGACCTTTTGCAGACATGTCCATGACTGCATGGATTTTTGTACACAAACCACAATCATTGTGCTTTTTGCTTTAAATCACTCTAACCAGGGAAGTTTACAACTGATTCCCATTAAGTGAAATCCTGCTCAGGCTCCTTGAGACTGTCCTTAGTTAAATGATGCCTTGATGTCAGGGCCTGTCACTCTTCCCTAAGCCCTTGTGTTCACGTCTTTTGCTCATATCAATAGGTCACAGTGTGGTGGCAGGGAGTGTTTTTTGAACAAATAGAGTTGAGGGTTCTGAAGAGTTGGACATGAAAGAGCATATTAGACCTCATGATCTGATTGTGGGTGAAGACATGCTTGCGGGGGGGGGGGGGGGGGGGGGGGGGGGGGGGGCTGATGAATGACATACCCCTGTTTGTGGCGTTCCACATTCTATTATTGGAAAGTAGAGTTTGTCATTTTCCTGGAAGCTCTGTTATTGAATGTTGCCAGATTATCTAGACCATCTCTGGTTGAGATATGGGGGCTGTATTCACAGTGAAACTGGGTCGACAACATGACCAACATATGAAGCACAAGTTGCAGAGAGGGGAAGCTCTGTAAAGAGAGATGAGCGACCTCTTTCATATCCAGCCTGGGTCCCTTATTATTTTTAAACCTCTATAGGGTCAGCCCTAAGCCCGTGATTCTACAGGGAAAACCGCTTTTGCCTATTCAGCCTCTGCTTATAGCTCAAACTCTCGAAACTTGGCAACATCCTTATAAATCTTTTCTGAACCCTTTCAAGTTTCACAGCAACCTTCGTACAGCAGGGAGACCAGAACTGCACACACTATTCCAAAATGTGGCCTCGCTGACATCCTGTACAGCTGTAACATGACATCCCAACTCCGAAACTCAATGCTCTGACAAATGAAGGCAAACATTCCAAACACCTTGTTCACTATCCTATTCACTTTGAAGGAGCGTTGCATCTACATCTCTCTCTCTCTCGTTGCTCAGCAACATCCTCCAATAAATTTCAATTAAGTGCACCGATTTGCTTCCCAAAATGCAGCAGTTCACATTTATCTGAATTAAACTCCATCTGCCACTTATCAGCCCATTGGCCCATCTGATCGAGGTCTCATTGCACTCTGAGATAATTTTCTTCATTACCCACAAAATTTGGTGTAATCTGCAAACGTGCTACCCTTACCACCTATGGTCACATCCACATCATTTATATAAATGACGAAATGCAGTGGGCTCAGCACTGATCCTTGTGGCACACTATTGTTCACAGGCCTCCATTCTGAAAAGCAATCCTCTACCAACCTCTGTCGCCTCCCTTCAACCTAATTTTCGTATTCAATTGGCTTGGGTGCGCTGGTTCCCCTGTGTCCAAACCTTACTAACTTGCCTAATATGCAGAATCTTTCCGAAGAACTTGCTCTCGTCCAAATGGAAAGCATCTGCAACACTGCCTTCATCAATCTGCTTTGTCCTCTTTAACATACTCAGTCAAATTAGTGTGACACGATTTCTCATGAAAAAAGCTATGGTGACTATCCCCAATCAAACCTTGCCTTTGAACATGCATGCAATTGGCTATCCCTCAGAATCCTCTCCAACAACTTACCCACCACTAATGTCAGGCTCACCGGTCCAGACTTCCCTGGGTTGTTGAGTAACTGTTTTCATTTCCACTGTCACTTCTCCATTGGTCACAGCAAAGTATTGGTGTAACCAGTTTGATGATATCGCCTATGATATAGGTCTTACAATGGGTCAGGGTCGGCCTAGGAAGAAGTCATGTAGATTTTCTTCATCTGTTAAAATAACAAATTCATGACGGAAACAAAGTTCCTCAAGCTATGATGGAAAGATGATTGACAAACAGTATAGAAATTACAAAAATGTATATTGATATTTCCATTTCTAAAAATAATGAAGAGGACAAACATGTGCAGACACACACACAGATACATACACAGACAGGCACACATAGATACACTCAAAGACACACACAGACATATACACAGGGACACACTCAAACACACACACACAGACGTGCACACACAGACACACTCAACCCCACAAAAACAAAGACACACAAAAACACGGACACACAGACACACATGCACATGCAAATACAGACACTAACACAGACGAATGCACGTACGATAGACCGTACAAAATTAGAGCAGTAAAAAGGCCATTTGGCCCATCCAGTCTACTGAACTATTGATCATGGCTGACATGTTTTTCAAGCCAGTTCTCCTCCCCCTCACAACAAGCCTTGAGCCCATCTTTAATCATAACTTATCGAGTTATATCCTAAAGACGCTAAGATGTGTGAATGTGCAGAACGCGCATGCACGTGTGTATCTGTGTGTGTGTGTCTGAGCTTGTGTGTGTATTTCGGTGTGAGTGTGTCTCTTTGTGGGTCCGTGTGTGTCTGTGAGCATGTGCTGTCTCTTGTGTGTGTCTGTGCGTGTGTATGTGTGTGTCTCTGTGTGCATGTCTTTGTGTCTGTGTATCTGCGTATGTGTCTCTGTGTGTGTCTCTGTGTGTGTATTTGAGTGCGTGTGTATGTGTGTGTGTGTGTGTGTGTGTGTGTGGTGTACGTGTCTGTGTATGTGTGTGTGTGTTTACCTAATCGCAGGAGACAGCATTATCGAGGAGGGGTATTTTTCAGAGGCCTGTTGTTATGGACTAGACCAGGCTGCTCAAAATATTCTTGAGCAGGCAGCGCAGACCATCACTTTGTAATGTGATTCAGAAAGTGCACAGTGAAAATTATCAGGGGTTTTAAAATAGACAAAAAATATTCACAAAACTACACAATGAAACACAAAGAACAGAAGAAAGGACGCCTACAGAACTCAACCTATTCAAACTAGACTTAATTAGCTGTTCTGGAAGTACACAACCATCCCAATAAGCAAACCCCCCTGAAAAACTGTACAATTGGAACAAATGCTTACAGGTTAAAGTTAGAAGGGCAGAATGAGAGAGAGAGAGAGAGAGAGATAGAGAGAGAGATAGAGAGATAGATAGATAGAGAGAGAGAGAGAGAGAGAGAGAGAGAGAGAGAGAGAGAGAGAGAGAGAGAGAGAGAGAGAGAGAGAGAGAGAGAGAGAGAGAGACCCTGTCCACACAGCTGAACTACAAACTGGTTCAGGACTGAACTGCTCACCTCGAGACCTGACCACTCCCCTTTCATTATAGCTTTAATCACAAAACCGTTTAATCTCTGTACCAAACCAGTCACCTTGGAACCGGGAACTATTTATGACACCTCTGGAACAAAAAAATCAAGAAAACATTATATTTGAGAAAAGGAAGCTTTTAGAGAAATGGGACCAGCTTTGTGACACTGTGCACAATGGTATTCCACAGGGACTTGTGCTCCATTTTTGTTTGACATTTTTACAAACGATTCAGATCAGAATTATAGAAGGCGTGGTTAGAAAGATTCTGGATGAAACCAAGTTTGGCTATATTTTGGACAATGAAGATTACACAGGGAAATAGATCAAATGGCTTGATGAATCTTAAGAGTTGTACAGCATGGAAGCGAACACTTTTGACCAACTCATACATGCCAACTTAATTTCTGAAATTAATCGTGCCCTACTTGGGGTGGTGCAGTGGCTCAGTGGTTCGCACTACTGCCTCACAGTACCAGGGACCTTGGTTTGATTGCTGGCTCAGGTGACTGACTGTGTGGAATTTGCACATTCTCGCTGAGTCTGCGTGGGTTTCCTCCCACAGTCCAAAATTGTGCAGGTTATGTGAATTGGCCATGCTAAGTTGCACATAATGTCAGGTCCATTAGTCAGGGTTAAATATGGTGAGATGCTTCTGGGTGGGTAACTCTTCAGAGGGTTGGTTTGGACTTGTGCTACACTGTAGGGAATCTAATCTATTTGCCAGCACTCTAAATCCTTCCTATTAATATATCAATCTGGGTGCCTTTTAACTGTTGTAATTATACCAACCTCCACCACTTCTTCTGGCAGTTCATTACGTACACGCTCCACTTTCTGAGTGAAAAAGTTGTCCCGAGGTCACTTTAAAATCTTTCCCCTCTCACATTAAATCTATGCCTTCTAATGTTGGACTTCCAAGCATGGGGAAAGGATCTTCACTACTCACCCCCTATCCATGCACTTCGTGCATTTATAAACCTCTAGAAGGTGCAAATGTGCCTCCCACCCAGGGTCTGTGTTTCAGTCATCCGGGGCTTAAATTCTGAAATTCAATACTGACACCTCTTCCATCTCGATCAAACCACAATTTTAAAATCATTTTAGTCAACGCGTTCAGGCATATTATAAAGCACCCCTAGTAGGATTAGAACTTAGAGGGCCAGAGCTAAGGACAATATCACCACTCCACAATAGCCCCATGAGTTGCAACATTATTCTCCTGTGTGTTTTTTCATCAGCCTTTCCTGTCATGCTGCACCTGAATCCAGACAGTCTGGTCTCGAGCTAGGGACACTACCAGACAAGTTCAGGAATTGGAATAGAATACGGAGCTCTGCCTCAGAGGCAGGGATACTACCGACTACATAAGATTTAAACCATGCCCAAATTTTTAACTTTAAATGCCAGCTTTCAGATCGGTATGAATTCATTGAAATCTGGTTCACTTTACTGAATTACCCAGTTAAAATAACAACATTTTAAAAAACTGCAAGGTACTTGCCTCAACTATAGGGTGTCGAGTTTATGTGTTCTGCCTTCGAGATAAACTATGAACATCTTTAAATACTTGGCTATTATTTCCAGTTTAAATGGTTATTATCTGTAGTTTGCAATATGAGGGAATTAAATCCTGCAGACACACTGTGCTCTATGAAGGATGTCGAATAGATATCAATACTGAACATCAGAGACAAAGACGAGCATATTTACTGGCCTGAAACACCGATCACTGTTTCCCTTCTCTAACGTGTGACTGCTCTCTTCCTAAAACCATTAAATGATTCAAGGCAACTGGTTACTTTCCAGCCTTTCTTCCCCAGTATTATCACTCACTGGGCTAAAGAATTGCAGATGGAGTTTAATACTGATACATGCAAGGTATTATACTTTGGTAAAACAAACTAAACAAACACGTATACAATTAAATGTTGAGCCATTGGTAGTGTTGTAGAACAGAGCAACCTAGGGGTTCGGGCATAATTCTTTGAAGTTTGCTTCATATGTAGACAGGGTGGTTATGAAGGTGTTTCACTTGATGCCCTTCATTATACCGACATAGAGTCAGAGAGATGTACCGCACGGAAACGGACCCTCTGGTACAACCTGTCCATGTCGACCAGATACCCTAACCTAATCTTGTCAATTTTGCCAACACTTGCCATATCCCTCTGAACCCTTCCTGTTTATATACTCATCCAGATGTCCTTTAAAAAGTTTAATTTGACCAACCTCTGGCAACTCATTCCATACACATACCACTGTCTATGCATAAAAATTGCCACTGATGTCCCTTTTAAATATTTCCCCTCTCATCTTAAACCTATGCCCTCTAGTTGTGGACTCGCCCACCCCGGGGAAAAGACATTGTCTATTTACCCAATGCATGCCTCTCATGATTTATAAACCTCTATAATTCACCTTTCAGCCTCTAATGATTCAGAGAAAACAGCCCCAGCCTATTCTGGCTCTCCCTACAGCTCAAATCCTCCAGCCCTGGCAACATCTTTGTAAATCTTTTCTGAACCCTTCCAAGTTTCACAACATATTTCCGATAGGAATGAGACCAGGATTGTACACAATGTTGCAAAAGTGGCCTAACCAATGTCCAGTCCAGCCGCAACATGACCTCCCAACTCTTGTACTCAGTGGTTTGAACAATAAAGGAAAGCATATTAAACACCTGCTTCACTATCCTATCGACCTGCAACCCAACATTCAAGGAAATATGACCCTGTACTCCAAGGTATCTTTGTTCAGCAACATTCTCCAGGACTTTATCATTAAGTGTATAAGTCCTGCTCTGATTTCCCTTTTCAAAATGTAGCACCTCGCATTTATCTAAATATATCTTCTACTGCAATTCCTCAGTCCATTGATCCATCTGAACAAGATTCCATTTTACTCTCTGGTAACGTTCTTATCTGTTCACTGCACCTCAAATTTTGGTGTCATCTACAAATTTAATAGCTATATCTCCTATGTTCGCATCCAAATCATTTATATAAATGACATATAGCAGTGGACAGTCCTTTGAGTACAGGAGTTGGGACGGTATGTTCAGGTTGCACAGGACATTCGTGAGGCATGTCCTGGAGGACTGTGTGCAGTTCTGGTCGCCCTGTTATATCGAGACTATTATCAAGTTCGGGAGAGTTCAGAAGAGATTTATCAGGATGTTGCTGGGAATGAAGTGTTTGAATTATAAGGACAGGCTCAACAGACTCGGGTATTTTCTACTGGAGCGTAGGAGGCTGAGATGTAGCCTTGTAGAGGTTTTCCCTCGAGTGGGGGATTGTTTTAAGAGAAGAGGAGGAAGTTTCTTAAAGGACATAGCGTCATAAAGCTGTAAAGCATGGAAACAGACCCTTTGGTCCAACGTGTCCATGCTAACCAGATAGTAAAAATTTTTCTCCTCGCATATTCTGGCATTTGGTCAATTTCCATCTAAACCTTTCCCATTCATCTGTCCATCCAGATGTCTGTTAAATGTTGTAATTGTGCCAGCCTCAATACCTTCCTCTGGCAGCTCATTGCACATGGACCATCCTCTACATGAAGATGTTGCCCATTAGAGCCCTTTTTTGTCTTACCCATCCCACCTTAAACCTTTGCCATCTAGTTTTTGACTCCATTATCTAGGGAAAAGAACTTGGCTATTCACGCTATCCGTTGCACCCATGATTTTACTAACATCTAACATCAACCTTCATCCTCTGATTCTCCAGGGAAAACAGGCTCAGCGTATTCAGCCTCTCCCTGTAACTCAAACCCTCCAACCATGGCAAACTCAGTGTAAGCCCTTCTTGAACCCTTTCAAGTTTGACAACATCTTTCCTACAGAGCAGGGAGATCAGAATTGCATTCAGTATTCCAAAAGTGGCCGAACCAATGTCCTGTACAGTCACAATCCAGTCTCCTAATGCATATACACAATGCACTTGACCAATAACATATCAAATACTTTCTTCACTGTCCTATTTACCTGCAAATCCACTTTCAAAGAACTATAAACTTGTTCTGAGGTCATTTTGTTCAACAACACACCCCAGAACTTTACCAGTAAGTGTATAAGTCCTGCCCTGATATGCCTTTCCAATATGCAGCATCTCACATTTATCTAAATTAAACTCTGTCTGCCAGTCCTCGGTCCATTGGCCCATCTGATTAAGATCCCATCGTAATCTGAAGTAACATTCTTTGCTGGCCACTATACCTCCAATTTTGATATCATCTGCTAAACTTACTAACTGTCCTATGTTCATATCGAAATCATTTATATAAATGACGAAAAGTAGCGGACCTAGCACCGATCCCTGTGACACTCCACTGGTCACAGGCCTTCAGTCTGCAAAACAACCCTCCACCACCATCATCCGTCCTCTACCTTTGAGCCAGTTCTGTATCCAACTGGGTAATTCTCCCTGTATTCCATGTGATCTAATCTTGCTAACCAGTCTCCATGGGAAGCTATGTCGAATGCCTAACTGAAGTCCACATAGATCACATCCAGTGTTCTGCCGTCATCAATCCTGTCCGTTACTTCTCAACAAAAACAATCAAATTAGTAAGACATGAATGTCCACGCACAACCCCATTTCACTATCCAGATAAAGCGGTTTTGTCCATATCGTCGATTTTCCTGTTCGTCAGATGCTGCCTGACCTGCTGTGCTTTTCCAGTACCACTCTCATCTCGACTGTGATCTCCTGCATCTGAAGTCCTCACTTGTGCCTATCCCTAAGCAGTCCTTGCCTTTCCAAATGCATGTAAATCAATAGCTCATGATTCCCTCCAACACCGTGCCCACCACTGATATCAGGCTCCCCAATCGATAGTTCTTGGATTTTTCTTTCCATTTTGTTGAATAGCAAAACTTTAGTCAAACTCATGACTTCCAACATCTCACCTGTGGCTATTGATGATGACAACGTCTCAGCAAGGGACCCAGCATCACTTCCTTAGCTTCCTACAAATGTCTTGGGTCCAACTGATCAGGACCTGTGAGGAGATTCATTTTTTACACAACATGTGGTTCGTGAAGGGAATGAACGTCCTGAGGAAGTGATAGATTGTGGGTAAAGCTATAGCGTTTAAAACGCATTTGGTTAAGTACAAGAATAAGAGAACATTTGGACAAATCTGGGCCAAGCGCAGGCAGGTGGGACTCGTTTAGCTTGGGACTATGGTCAGCATGGACTGTATGGGCCGATAGGCCTGTTTGCAAATACCCTGTATAACTCGATGATTCTATGTGTGTTTGTATGTCCAAGTATGGATCTGCATATTTCTGTTCATGTTTGTCTATTCCTGTGTGTCTATATGTATGTCTCTGTTAACCTCTGTGTGCATGTCTCTCTCTCTGTGCTTGTTACATGTGTTCCTTCATTAGTGTGTGGATCTCTGTCTCTGCATCTCTGTGCAATGGGAACTCTTCTTATTTTTGGTGTGAATCACTGAAACGGGGTCAAAACCGCTCTCCCTTCCTCTCCCTTTCCCTCTTTTCTTTAAAGTGATACAATCCCACACTCTGGTGGTCTGGTTTAGGTCTTTTCAATACTTTCTCACATGTAAGGTTACTTGTAAGAGTAAAACATTAAAAATTCCAAGTTACTGGAGGTGCACTAAAATTAATCTCTTCGCCGTGGAAAGTGGCTCACTCGGAATTGCTTGGATATAATTGCAATGGAAATATACTTTAATGTTTACACTGTGTGTTGGAAATAAAACCCAGTGACAAACCATTTCTACATTGCAGAAGGAGCGCAGATATTTCTCCACACGAACACGTTCCACTCTGCGGGCCTAAGTACAATGACAATCCTCTCCAAACCAACCTAGTGTGTGCATGTGCATGTGTGTGTGTGTGTGTGTGTGTGTGTGTATGTTCACCCGCGCGTGTATGCGTGTGTGTGTGTGCTTGGTGCAATCAAAATTCAGGTTGGATTGTGCTATGGGCTGCTTCCCTCCCTCTCTCCCTCCCCGACTGAATCCCTGATCGTGTACACACTTCAGCATCACGATTACAGTGGGGTGGGGGATCGGGATGGGGGTACAACAGAGATTGACAACAACTGAAATCTCCGCAGCTCTGGAAACAGCTTTGGACAAAAATGAAAGTTGACGTTTTGGATCGAGTGATCCTTACTCAGAACCCATATCAGGGGATATTACATCACTTTAAACGGCACAGAGAATGCCAGACCCGCCCCACACAGATACACACAAGAATACAGACACATAGAGGCACTCACTATACATTGACAGTAATGCAGACATGGAGAGTGTGTCAATATTTCACTCTCTCTGCCTGGTGTGTGTCAGTATTTTTGGGTGGAGTGTGACTGTAGGACAATTTCAATATTTGCAGATACCAAACCTGAAAGAATTGTTAAGTTTGTTGAGGTCGGTGTGGAACTCCAACAGGAAAGTTATATGTTGGTGTAGTGTTCAGGTGTATGGCAGATGACGATCAATGCAGCGCAGTGTGAGGTGATGCTCTTTAGTAGGAAGGACATTGAAAGACAATATAAAACAGGTTGTACCGTTATAAAGGAGGTGCAGGAACAGAGGGCCCAGGGTGTATATGAGAACAGATTATTGAAGATGTCAGGACAAGTGGGGATAGCAGTAAATCTCACAGGTTAGTTTCAGCATCTGAGCTGCTTACAGGAGGAGGTAAAGGAGGGAGCCTCCGTGCTCCCTTCCTGAGATGTGATGGAGACGATGTGATGTGAGCCCGCCCTCCTGCCCACTGAGACTATGGCGATTCCATTTGTACCAGCTCGACACAAAAGGGAGATGGCATCAGGTCCACGGCTTCGCAGTTGTGTCAGGGGGAAACGGAACTGCCAGTGGGTTGAAAGTCAGAACTGCCCTTCACTGAACTTCGCTCCTTACTCAATCGTTCGGACGTGGATAGTTCAGAATCTCCACACGAGCCGTACCAGTCCTCTCCGCCTCGTACCAGGGTCCTCCCAACATGACAGGGGATGGGTGTGAGGGACGGATATCGGGCATTCCACCTCACGGTTTGGTAATTTCTGTCCTATTCCAGGCTGTTTCTCCTGGAATGGGAGAAAGGGAGGGAGGGAGTGAGGGTGGGAGTGGGTGGCCCTGCTGTTCGTGCTAGTGTAGGTGGGAGGAGATATGGTGAGGTCTCTGGAGGGAGTCAGTCCACAGTGGTGTATCCATGTAATGTTATTAGTGTGTGTGTGTGGGGGGGGGGGGGGGGAGGGGGGGAGTGGCGGAGATAATGGGGAGAGAGAGAGAGATAGAGGGAAGGTGCTGCAAGCAGTAGTGAGAGCAGTGGAGCATGAACGTTGTTCGGGGTCGGTACAATAACAAATATACAGTGGATGTGAGGGAGCAGAGAGAATACGGTGACCCTTATGCTGACAGAGCGGGGAAGGTTATTGATGCTTGTCCTGTATTGCTGGACATTTCTTCAGACCGCAGATACTGCACTGAGCTGGTTGGTGAGCTCAGACCATGCCAGGTGGGTCTGATAGTATGACTCCCTCTAGGAAGAGAATGGTCCCCCTCTATAATAGCCCATCCACCAGGACCTCCGTGCCCATGACAACAAACCGTGATGTAATTGCCCCTTATCTGCCATACTCGGTGTAAACTGTACAAATCAGCTCCGAAATCAAAAAAGCACAACTGTGTGCCAACTGGCCTTTTAAAGATGGCAATAATGCCAGGGATAACATAATATCCGGGGCATCAGTGCGATGATGAATACCTCCAGCCGTGATGGGTGGGAGAATAGGGCCGGCTTTGAATGAGAGGGACCCCGTGGGGTGGGGTAGGTAATCAATGAGGTGAGTTCGATAAGGTAGCACCAGGAAACTAGCTCGACCTTGTGGAGACAATCCCTCTGTCATACTCAATGAAAATGTCACTGAGATAAATTATGGTTCGATTCTGCCCAATGAGACGAAGACACTGTTGAGCCTAGTCCTAGTTACAATGCTGAAGCTGCATGACCAATGCTCTCCATCACAGAGAAAGTGCTCAACGTCACCTTCCCGTTGGGAAAATGGCAGGGCAGGAGACTGAGGTATCAGTGGGGAAGCACTTTGAGACACATAATCATAATTCTATTAGTTGTAAAATAGAGATGGAAAAGGATGAACTGGGTCTAAAAGTTAACGCTCTAACTTGGAGCAAGGCCAATTTTGATGATATTAGAAAGAAGTTCCAAACTTGATTGGAACAGATATTCGCAGTTACAGGGCCAGCTAAGAAGAGGGAAGCATTCAAAAAGGAGATGTCAAAATCACAGAGACAGTCTGTCCCTGTTAGGGTGGAGGGTAAGGCTGATAGGTGTAAGGAATGCTGGAGGACTGGAGAAATTGAGTTTCTGGTCACGGATAAGAGGGAAGCATATGTCAGGTAGAGAGAGCAGGAGTCAAGGTTTTTTTTCAGTACTCATTCGCGGGATGAGGGTATCACTGGTTGAGCCTGCATTCATTACCCAACATTAATTGCCTAGAGAGCAGTTACGAGTCACACACATGGTTGTCGGTGTGGAGTCACATGTAACCCATGCCAGGTAACGATGGCAGTTTGCTTCCTTCAAGGCCATCACCGAACCTGATGGGTTTTTCCAAAAATCGAAAATGGATTCATCATCGTCATTTGGCTCTTAATTCCTCCAGATTTAAAGTGACTGTCGAGAAGGGTCTAAAGCCAGTAGGAGTATACATAAGAGGGAAATCCGGAGGCCATAAAGCGGACATGAGATAGTTCTGGCAAATAGGGTTAGGGAGAATCCAAAGGGACTCTACACGTACATTAAGCATAAAAGAGTAACTCAGGTGAGCTTTGGGCCACTTAAAGATCAGCAAGGTTGCCGTTGTGCAAAACCGCAGGAGATGGAGGCGATACTAAACAAGCATCGTGGGTCAGTATTGTCTGTGTGGAAGGATATGGAAGCGAAAGAACTTTGGAAATAAACCGTGACATCTTGAAAAGTGCCTGTATTGCAGAGAAGGAGATGCTGGAGTCCGTATAGCCAGTAAAGGTGGGAAAATCTGCAGGACCTGATCAGATGTACCCTTGAACTCTGTGGGAAGCGAGTGAAGTGATTGCTGGGCCGATTGCTGAGATATTTGTATCATCAATTGTCACAGATAAGGTACTGGAAGATAGGAGGCTTGCGAACTTGGTGTGATTACTGACAGCATTTAAGAAGGATGGTAATGAAAAGCTAGTGAGCCTGACTTCATTGGAGGGCAAGCTGTTGGTAAGGATTATGAGACACAAGGTTTTCATGGATTTTGAAAAGCAAGGACTGATAAGTGATAGGCAACATGGCTCGAAGCATGGAAAGTTGTGTCTCACTAAATGGACTGAGCATTTTTGAAGAAGTGACGAAGAGGAATCATTGAGACAGGGAGTGCATTATTGATATGGACTTTAGTAAGGCATTTCGCAATGTTCTACATGGTAGATTGGTTAACAAGTTTAGTTCATATGGAATACAGGGAGAACTAGCCATGTGGATACAGAAGTAACCCGAAGTCAGGAGACAGAGGGTGGTGGTGAAGGACTGATTTTCAAACAGCGGGGGTTGTGATCATTGGTGTGCTACAAGGATTTGTGCTGGCTCCACTGCTTTTCACTATTCACAGAAATCATTTGGATGTGAACATTGCAGCAATAGTTGCTAAGTTTGCAGATGAAACTAAAATTGATGGTGTAGTTGGACAGCAAAGAAGGTTTATCTAAGAGTACAATGGAATCTTGATCAGATAGACAGATGGGCTGAGAATTGGCAGATGGTTTGTGATCTAGATAAATGGGAGGTGCTGCATTTTGGAAATGTGAATCAGGTCAGGACATATACACTAACTGGTAAGGTCCTGGGGAGTGTTGGTGAACAAAGAAACCTTGGAATGCAGCTTCATAGTTTCTTGAAAGTAGAGTCACAGGAAGACAGGATTGTGAAGAAGGCATTTGGTATACGTGCCTTTATTGGCCAGTGATTTGACTATATGAATTGGGTGGTCGTGTTGCTGCTGTACAGCATATTACCTTGGCCACTTTTGGAGTACAGCATTCAATTCTTGTCTCCTTCCTTTTGGAAATATATTGTGAAACTTGAAGGGAGTCAGTAAGGATTTACAAGGATGACGCCAGGATTGGAGCTATAGGGAGCGTACGAGTAGGTTGGGTTCTTTATTCCTGTATCGTGAGGAGCATGCATAGGGTGTATAGCCAAGGTCTTTCTCCCCAAAGCTGGAGGGCATGGATATCCGATGAGAGGAAAAATATGTTAAAATGACCTAAGGATCAACTTTTTCCCACAGAGGCTGGTGCATGTGTGGAATGAGCTGCTAGAAAAGGTGGTGGAGGCTTTTACAATTACAATGTCTAAAAGACATTTGGATGGGTACATGAAGAGGAAGGGTTTACATCGATATTGGCCAAATGCTGGCAAATGTTACTTATTTAATTTGGGATATCCCATCAGCATGGACGAGTTAGACTGAAGCGTCTTATTCTGTGCTGTACATCTCCATGACTCTGACTCTATCTGACCTTGCACCAATATCGTATTAATTCATCATTCCCGGAAATACTAACCTATGTTGCTAGATATGTTCGAAATGTCTTCATTTCAGCATTCTGAAACCTGCAAACACATCCTTCCATAACACTGACTCAGAGTCTCTCTCCCTCTGTCTATTTCCCAAATCCCTCCCATTTGTTGGTATTTAAACTGCTTCCCCGCCATCCAGTTTAATTGTCAAGTTTCAATGTGAATAACTGTTCTATATCTTTTCCTGCCCTTGAATGTTGCTCACCCAAGAGCATCAGCTTCCAACACTAAGAAGCTTAGAAACAATGTTCAAAAAGCATTGCTTGAGTTTTCTTTGACTTCCCAGTGTCCTGCCCTGTGCTCCATGTTGGAGAGTGGGGTTTTAGCAGTTTTGAGGCAAACCTTTGTAACTTGCTCTGTGCCTATTCATTGAACGCCTGTGTTAATCATTCTCCGCTGCTCATGTGCTCAGTAACATGTTAGTGATTCAGACCAGACTTCTCACTTGCATTTGACTGACATTTGACTTAACTCTCGTTTTTCTACGTTCGTGGGAGTGCTGGGGATGGTTCCCTGGATGCTGTGTTTTAAGCTGCTGTGGAAATTCAGGAAGACCAGAGGCTTTGGTGACCCAACTCTGGATGAAACATGATGACTGTAGTTACAACATCTGGATCTGCAACGTGACCAACAAATGGAGCAGAGGCTGCAGAGAAGGGAATCTCTGTAAAATGGAATGAGGGAATTACAATCATATTAGCCATGGTTTTGAAGAATGTTGGAGCAGGATTGAATGGCTCGCTCATGCAACTTATTCAGATATTTCTGGAAGTAACAAGCCAATTTTCCTTTTCTCCCAGTGTCTCACACTGGTGGGGCCTCACTAACCTCCAGATTTCCCTGTATCCCAGTCTCGAACAATTGAGTGACTGCCTCCTGTTCCTGTGTTCCACTATCGAGCAGTTGGGTGTCTACCTCCTGCCCCTGTGTCCCAGTCTCGAACAATTGAGTGACTGTCTCCTGTCTCTGTGCCCCAGTCTCGAACAGTTGAAAGACTGCCTCCTGTTCCTGTGTCCCAGTCTCGAGCAGTTGAGTGCCTACCTCCTGTCCCTGTGTCCCAGTCTCGAGCAGTTGAGTGACTACCTCCTGTTTCTCCCTGTTCCTGAGCAGCAGTTGCGATGCTCTGAATGATGTCACAAGGTTAAGAAAGGACTTGATAACAGGGAAGTTCACAAAGGTATTTAGAAACGTCCCAATAAACATTTTATGCAGCTCGTCTGTTATTTTATTCCTGTCTCCTTTTACAAACAGGGTGAAACGTATACAACAGTGCAGTGTTCCCACAATACTCCCACATACAGGGAAGACAGATTAAAAAGATTGAAAGATTTATGGTCTATCCCTCAGCAACCCTTATCCATTCCATCCAAACCGAGTAAATGTTCCCTTTAATTGTGTTATGTAAAATGATGTAAGGAACTGGTTAACTGAAGCTGTTTGTTTGGTGACTGTGACTAATGTCAGCCTCCATGGATTCTAATTATCCCAGTGGAGGGTTTCCATCTTTCAATGATAAAAGGGCTCCATTCAATATGCTATTCCATGGTATGGGCGGGAGCATCACCGATAGCACTAACAGGGATCAGCTGCTCCAGAGAGAGGGAGAGATCAGAAACTGAGAACATTAGACTGGAAAGCTCCAACTGTGGGTCAGAATCTGAGAACGTTATACTGGAATGTTACAACAATGGATCAGAATCTGAGAACATTCGACTGGACAGTTCCAACAGTGGATCAGAATCTGAGAACGTTATACTGGAATGTTACAACAATGAATCAGAATCTGAGAGCGTTCGACTGGACAGTTCCAACAATGGACAGGAAGTTATCCTATTATGTTTGGATTCTTTCTACATATCATTGGTGGCCGTTGTCATCGCGGATCAAATATGCACTTTACATTATTCAATGTTTTTATTATCCTATCCTGGTTATTGTTGGTGTCCCTGGTAAGTTTCGTTGTCGATTTATTATTTGAATTAACCATATGCGACTATATTACTGTTCTTTTCATTTACTCTACTCTGTAAGTATTCATGCTCCAAACCACAACAAACAACAGTGAACTTGTTCATTCTTTCTCTCCTTCTTTAGTTCTGGCACTCAGCCTTGTTGGTAGATCTACTCAATTTCAGGTATGAACCAGGATACATTGCATCACTGCCCTTGCTATTTAAATATTGAAAGTTTGGAGGTCACTGTCTTCTGTTCTGGATGCAAACTCCATTCCCTTCCTCTGACTCCATGTCATCCCTGGCCAATAACTGAGGATGAAACAAACGAGTCACAACTATGGTGATCCCTTTGGCCACAAGCTGATTACTGGCACCATATCCTGGTCATTCCTAACTTTAACTATTGTCATCTGCAGAATATACTTCACTGGTTAATCCTATCTGCTCTTTGAAACTTCAGCTATGAAACACAGTCTTAATAAAGCCAATAATCTGCTGCTGCTTAACCAAATCTGAGTCGGTATTGCATGGCTTGTATCTAAACGCAGACCAAAATCCCATCATTCCTGTACGGATTGCTTTATATTGTTGTTGGGTCTGGCAATGCCTTTACTTTAATATTCACAAGCACATCGTCACCTCTGTCTCTGACACGGTCCTCAGTCTCCCTCGGTTAATGACACAAAGCCCTGTCAGTGTTCACATTTAAACTGATTTCCTCTATGTTTATTCTCTCTCAAATACTATTTTTCATATCTACTGCCACCAACATATACACACACACACAATGTCTTGCCTTATATTTCGGCAGTGGAAATACAGAGCCATACATTTGTGGGAGCCCAATTACTGTCACTCACTGCATGGGTTACAAATCTTCCCATTCAAGACATTTCTGTAGTGCAAGCATAGTAGCAATATACTGGCAAAGGTTTGCAATTGTCCCCATGCTGGGCAGGTAGTCCCGTTTATAGAGTACTCCACCAGCATAGCGTGCTTAGCTCTCCGTTCTGGCTGGTCCCTTGTCCCAGTTTATGGTGTCTGGGATGGTTCTGTGAGGCAGTTTTACAACTTGATGTAACTAACCATTTCAACTGATCTGGCAATATTTTTATTGAATGCTCTAATTCTTGTGATTGGACCCACCATTGTCTCACTTCTCCAGTTACTCCTCTTCCCCTGTCTCCTTATCCATATTTTCACAACATGTTATCAGTTAATTAATTGTTTATTTTTCTGTACCTTTCCCTGGTGTTGCTTTTTGGCTTCCGAGTGTATCGAGTGCTGGCATTGTGAAGCTCAGAAACAATGAAATGTTATAGATAGATAGATAGATAGATAGATAGAAGAATACAGCGCAGTACAGGCCCTTGGGCCCTCGATGTTGCGCCGATCCAAGCCCACCTAAACTACACTAACCCACTATCCTCCATATACCTATCCAATGCCCTCTTAAATGCCCATAAAGAGGGAGAGTCCACCACTGTTACTGGCAGGGCATTCCATGAACTAACGACTCGCTGAGTGAAGAACCTACCCCTAACATCAGTCCTATATCTACTCCCCCTTAATTTAAAGCTATGCCCCCTTGTAATACCCGACTCAATACGCGGGAAAAGGTTCATACTGTCGACCCTATCTAACCCCCTAATCATCTTGTACACCTCAATCAAGTCACCCCTAAACCTTCTTTTCTCTAGTGAAAACAGCCCCAAGTGCCTCAGCCTTTCCTCATACGATTTTCCTTCCATACCAGGCAACATCCTGGTAAACCTCCTCTGCACCCGTTCCAATGCCTCCACATCCTTCCTATAGTATGGCGACCAAAACTGCACACAATATTCCAGATGCGGCCGTACCAGAGTCTTATACAACTGCATCATGACCTCAGGACTCCGGAACTCAATTCCTCTACCAATAAAAGCCAGTACGCCATATGCCTTCCTCACCGCACTATTTACCTGGGTGGCAACTTTCAGAGATCTGTGTACATGGACACCAAGATCCCTCTGCTCATCCACACTACCAAGTATCCGACCATTAGCCCAGTACCCCATCTTTTTGTTATTCTTCCCAAAGTGAATCACCTCGCACTTAGCTACATTGAATTCCATCTGCCACCTTTCTGCCCAGCTCTGCAGCTTCTCTATATCCTGCTGTAACCTGCCACATGCTTCCTCACTGTCAACAACTCCTCCGACTTTCGTGTCATCCGCAAACTTGCTCACCCAACCTTCTAACCCCTCTTCCAGGTCATTTATAAAAATGACAAACAGCAATGGTCCCAAAACAGATCCTTGCGGAACACCGCTAGTGACGGCACTCCATGAAGAAACTTTGCCATCAACTACTACCCTCTGTCTTCTTCCATCCAGCCAATTCCTAATCCAAACCTCCAACTCACCCTCAATGCCATATCTCCGTATTTTCTGCAGTAGCCTACCATGGGGAACCTTATCAAACGCCTTACTAAAATCCATATATACCACATCTACCGCTTTCCCCTCATCAACCTCCTTCGTCACCTTTTCAAAGAATTCAATAAGGTTTGTGAGGCACGACTTGCCCTTCACAAAACCATGCTGACTATCCTTGATCACATTATTCCTATCTAGATGTGCATAAATCCTATCCCTTACAATTCTCTCTAAGACTTTGCCCACAACAGAAGTGAGACTCACCGGCCTATAGTTACTAGGGCTATCCCTACTCCCCTTTTTGAACAAGGGAACCACATTTGCTATCCTCCAGTCTTCTGGGACTACTCCTGTAGACAAAGAGGACATAAAAATCAAGGCCAATGGCTCTGCAATCTCCTCCCTTGCTTCCCAGAGAATCCTAGGATAAATGCCATCAGGCCCAGGGGACTTATCTATTTTCACCTTTTCCAGGATTTCCAACACCTCTTCTCTACATACCTCAAAGCCATCCATTCTACTTATTTGTGCCTCAGTATTCTCATCGACAACAATGTCCTGTTCCTGAGTGAATACTGAAGAAAAGTATTCATTCATTGTCTCCCCAATCTCTTCCGCCTCCACACGCAACTTCCCCCTACTATCCTTGACTGGACCTATTCCTACCCTAGTCATTCTTTTATTCCTAACATACCTATAGAAAGCCTTAGGATTTTCCCTAATCCTATCTACTAAGGACCTTTCATGTCCCCTCCTTGCTGCTTTTAGCTCTCTCTTCAGGTCCTTCCTGGCTACCCTATAACTCTCAATCGCCCCAATTGAACCTTCACGTCTCATCTTGAGATAGGCCGCCCTCTTCCATTTAACAAGGGATTCCAATTCCTTATTAAACCACGGCTCCCTCGCACGACCCTTTCCTACCTGCCTGACAGGTACATAATTATCAAGGACACTCAATAGTTGCCCCTTGAACAAGTTCCACATATCATTTACACTCTTGCCTTGGAGTCTACTTTTCCAAGCCACACATCCTAAGTCATGCCTCACCGCATCATAATTTCCCTTACCCCAGCTATAATTCTTGCCCTGTAGTACACACTTATCCCTCTCCATCACGAGTGTAAAAATCACCGAATTATGGTCACTATCCCCAAAGTGCTCACCTACCTCTAATTCTAACACCTGGCCTGGTTCGTTACCCAGAACCAAATCCAGTATGGCCTCACCTCTTGTTGGCCTGTCTACATATTGTGTCAGGAAACTCTCCTGCACACATTGAACAAACACTGACCCATCTAACGAACTTGAGCTATAGCTTTCCCAATCAATATCAGGAAAGTTAAAGTCCCCCATAACAACCACCCTATTACTGTCACTCATCTCCTGAATCACCTTCCCTATCCTTTCTTCAATGATTCTAGGACTATTAGGAGGCCTGTAAAAGACTCCTAACAGGGTGACCTCACCTTTCCTATTCCTAACCTCAGCCCAAACTACCTCAGATGGCAAGTCCTCATCCATCGTCCTTTCCACCGCTGTAATACTATCTTTGACAAGCAATGCCACACCTCCCCCTCTTTTACCCCCACCTCTAAACCTACTAAAACATTTAAATCCCGGAACCTGCAACAGCCAATCCTGTCCCTGTTCTAGCCATGTCTCCGTAATAGCCACAACATCGAAGTCCCAGGTACCAACCAACGCTGCAAGTTCACCTACCTTATTTCGTATACTTCTTGCATTGAAGTATACACACTTCAAGCCACTTCCCTGTTTACAGGCACCCTCCTTGGAAATTGATGCCATGTTCCTCACCTCCCTACACTCCAGGCCCTGCACCCTGAAGCTACAATCTGGGTTCCCATGCCCCTGCCGAGTTAGTTTAAACCCCCCCCAAGAGCACTAGCAAACCTCCCCCCAAGGATACTGGTTCCCCTCAGGTTCAGGTGTAGACCATCCTGTTTATAGAGGTCCCACCGTCCCCAGAAAGAACCCCAGTTATCCAAAAACTGGAACCCCTCCCTCCTGCACCATCCCTGAAGCCACGCATTTAATTGTTCTCTCTCCCTATTCCTCGAATCTCTATCACGTGGCACGGGTAACAAACCAGAGACAACAACTCTGTTTGTTCTAACTCCAAGCTTCCAACCTAGCTCCCTGAAAGCCTGTCTAACATCCTCAGCACTCCTACCTATGTCGTTGGTGCCAATGTGGACCACGACTTCGGGTTGCTCCCCCTCCCCCTCCAGGACCCGGAAAACACGATCAGAGACATCACGTACCCTTGCACCTGGGAGGCAACATACCAAACGTGAGTCTCTCTCGTTCCCACAAAACCGCCTATCTGTGCCCCGAACTATCGAGTCCCCAATTACTACTGCTCTGCTCTTCTTCACCCTTCCCTTCTGAGTAACGGGGACAGGCTCCGTGCCAGAGACCTGAGCCCCGTTACTTACCCCTGGTAAGTCATCCCCCCCACAAGTATCCAAAACGGTATACTTGTTCTTGAGGGGAATGGCCGCAGGAGGTCCCTGCACTGGCTGCTTCCTCCCAGTCCCCCTCACTGTCACCCATCTATCTGCCATCTTTGGAGTGACTACTTCCCTATAACTCTGATCTATGACCCCCTCTGCCTCCCGAATGATCCGAAGTTCATCCAACTCCAGCTCCAGTTCCCTAACACGGTCTTGGAGGAGCTGGAGATGGGTGCACTTCCTGCAAGTGTAATCGGCAGGGACGTCGATGGCATCCCTCACCTCATACATGTTGCAGGAGGAACATTGCACTGCCTTCACTGCCATCCCTCTAAAGCTAACTGTTTAAACAAAAACTGTGTCTAAATAATACAAGCAAAATTCAGCACTTACCTGCTTGCCACAACAGATGTTATTATTAGGTTAGAGGAGGAGGGCGGGTGGGAGGCACTACCCGTGTAGTGCCTCGGGTTCCTCTCCTTCACGCTTTTAAAGGGGGAAAAAACTAACCCAGCTAAGCTTACACCAACTGCTTCCGGGTCTCGGCTGCCCCTCTGCTTGCCGTCACTTCCTCTGCTGCTCCCGCTCTTTCTGTGAAGGAGAGAGAAAACAAAACACCGATGCCCGCTACAGGTAAGTAATTTTGAAAAAAACTCTTACCTTAGCTGTAGTCTCCCGGGTTCACCTCAACTCGGCCGCTGCTCCCACTCAAATGACCGTTGGTGGTGAAACAGTGAGTATTTATACTCACAGTTCTCCTTCCCGGCTGCCCCTCTGCTTGCCGTCACTTCCTCTGCTGCTCCCGCTCTTTCTGTGAAGGAGAGAGAAAACAAAACACCGATGCCCGCTACAGGTAAGTAATTTTGAAAAAAACTCTTACCTTAGCTGTAGTCTCCCGGGTTCACCTCAACTCGGCCGCTGCTCCCACTCAAATGACCGTTGGTGGTGAAACAGTGAGTATTTATACTCACAGTTCTCCTTCCCGGCTGCCCCTCTGCTTGCCGTCACTTCCTCTGCTGCTCCCGCTCTTTCTGTGAAGGAGAGAGAAAACAAAACACCGATGCCCGCTACAGGTAAGTAATTTTGAAAAAAACTCTTACCTTAGCTGTAGTCTCCCGGGTTCACCTCAACTCGGCCGCTGCTCCCACTCAAATGACCGTTGGTGGTGAAACAGTGAGTATTTATACTCACAGTTCTCCTTCCCGGCTGCCCCTCTGCTTGCCGTCACTTCCTCTGCTGCTCCCGCTCTTTCTGTGAAGGAGAGAGAAAACAAAACACCGATGCCCGCTACAGGTAAGTAATTTTGAAAAAAACTCTTACCTTAGCTGTAGTCTCCCGGGTTCACCTCAACTCGGCCGCTGCTCCCACTCAAATGACCGTTGGTGGTGAAACAGTGAGTATTTATACTCACAGTTCTCCTTCCCGGCTGCCCCTCTGCTTGCCGTCACTTCCTCTGCTGCTCCCGCTCTTTCTGTGAAGGAGAGAGAAAACAAAACACCGATGCCCGCTACAGGTAAGTAATTTTGAAAAAAACTCTTACCTTAGCTGTAGTCTCCCGGGTTCACCTCAACTCGGCCGCTGCTCCCACTCAAATGACCGTTGGTGGTGAAACAGTGAGTATTTATACTCACAGTTCTCCTTCCCGGCTGCCCCTCTGCTTGCCGTCACTTCCTCTGCTGCTCCCGCTCTTTCTGTGAAGGAGAGAGAAAACAAAACACCGATGCCCGCTACAGGTAAGTAATTTTGAAAAAAACTCTTACCTTAGCTGTAGTCTCCCGGGTTCACCTCAACTCGGCCGCTGCTCCCACTCAAATGACCGTTGGTGGTGAAACAGTGAGTATTTATACTCACAGTTCTCCTTCCCGGCTGCCCCTCTGCTTGCCGTCACTTCCTCTGCTGCTCCCGCTCTTTCTGTGAAGGAGAGAGAAAACAAAACACCGATGCCCGCTACAGGTAAGTAATTTTGAAAAAAACTCTTACCTTAGCTGTAGTCTCCCGGGTTCACCTCAACTCGGCCGCTGCTCCCACTCAAATTATGTGACGTGCTGTTGCTCCAATTTGGAAAGGGAGTCCCAGCAGCTTTGAGACATGTCTTTGAAACTTGGTCTGTGCCTGACCACTGAAAGCCTGTGTTTGTTCTTCTCAGATGATTGTGCGGTTCATAACATGAGGAAACCCCTCGAGTATTATTATCAAGGACCTGGTCTCGAACTTGGAGCTGAGGGGCTTCTGACTGACCCCTGTTATGGAAAGCTTAGTGGAGGGGCTGGGGATGGTTTGCTGGAGGTTGTGCTGTGAGCTGCCTCAGATATTCAGGGAGACCTGAGGATTTGGTGACCCAACTCTGGATGGAGCATGAGGACTGTAGTTACAGCATTTGATTCTGCAACATGAAAGCAAATGGAGCAGAGACTGCAGAGAGGGGAAGCTCTGAAACCACAGAGTGTGCGTAGGGAAAGGGATCTGCTAAATCTGACTGTGTTTTAACGAGGAGACGTACATCCTTTCCCTCTGCCCTTTATATACAACCATGCAAATTCACCCTCTCCTGCCCGCACACAAACACACTCCCTCCTCCCTCACATGCACACACACACACTCTCCCCTCTCTCTCACACCCATGCATACCCTCTCTCTCCCTCCCAAAGACAGACATATTCCCCCTCAAACTCTCACAAACACACGCTCTCTCTCTCCCTCCCACAGACACTCCACCTTGTTTTCAAACACACACACGCACGTGCAACCAAACACACAGACACATAGACATACACACACATCTAATCTGTAAGTAGAATTTTCATTTGCTGGTTTTTATTTCCAGATGCTTTATCTTTTCTCAAAAAATACACAATTTGTAGACAGTCAGTCAATGCGATATTTTATGTACTCCTACTTTGGAAATAAACACAGTCTGATTCCAGGTGAAGACACATGCAGACTCCAAACAAGACCGCTACCTGAAATGCGTTATCTGACTGGAGGGGTCACCTCCTTTACATTGATTATACCTGAAGGTATCTCCAGGCAGGACTTGAAAGGAACTCTGGAATTTGCATATTCATCAATCAAAACCTGCATCTCCATTCTAACCGATTTAAGATTTAGCAGCCATCTTAGATGCGTTCAATTCATGTACATGTATTGTACAAGCCTTTCAGCTTTTCCTTATAAGTTTTGTGCCTAAGGTCTTCTCCCTCTATCACCTGACGAAGGAGCAGAACAATGAAAGCTTGTGTTTTCAAATAAACCCGTCAGACTACAATCTGGTGCCATGTGATTATTGACCTTACTCAAGCCAGTCCAAAGTTAGCACCTCCACATCATGGTTTTTATTGGTTAGCCAATTTTCTCTCCAAGCAAATAAATTGTCCGAACCCCATGTGCTCTTGACTTGCATATTAATCTTTTGTCAAGCATGTTATACATTGCCTTTTTGAAGTCCAGATATAATACGTCTTTCAGATCCCCGTTATTCAACTTGTTTGTCACACTTTTTAATAAAAAAGAGTTAGGCAAATCATTCAAACATGATTTATCCTTAATAAAATAATGTCGACTTTGACGGATTGTGGTTTGACTTTCAAAGTCTCCTGTTGTTAATTCCTTAATAACAGATTCGAACAATTTGTCTTCAGTCCCAATCCTTTGCTCATACCTTTCCATTCCCTAGTGAAGTTGGTTATTCTAAGATCTTCCCTTATCATAACCTCGACAGTCCGTTTCAATTCCTGTGAAATAGGCACGAGTCTGTAAAAGATCTGCTCCAATTGTTGTGTAAGAAGAATGGTTGGCTGATTGGACACATTCTGTTCCTGCTTTACACACACGATGGACTGAATGTCCTCCTGATGTTCCTGCACTATAGTTTCGATGGCTTGCATGTCCTGCGCCTGTTCCTGACGAAGCCGCTCAAGATCTAAATGTCCTCATCCTCTTGCTCAATGACAAGTTTGGGGACTTATGGAATCTCCCTCCTGTTATGCCACATTTCGAGTGTTGAGTTGTGCAGGCAAGTTGCGTTGCCCACAGTGGGTAGCTCAGTGGTTAGTACTGCTGCCTCCCACCACCAGAGATCTGGGTTCAGTTTCAGCCTCTGGTCACTGTTTGTGTGGAGTTTGCACATTCTCCCTGTGCCTGCAAACAATAGCACAGGCTACATAAATCTTTCAACCGTATATTGTAATGAATTAGTACAGTGAATGTCACACTTTAACACTACAGTCACTGACTACAGCACTGTACCTTTCACAAAGATCTTCACCAGAAAGCGTGCGAGCTGACTGACCACGTGATGCCGATACGGAATTCCAGTTCTCTCCAAGCTATTCCCCTCCCGGTTTGAAATTAAGTTCCTTCTAAATGTAGACTACAAATCCCACATTCAGGCTCAGTTTCAAGGCTTGCAGAGCGGATTACATTCCTGCTTTAGCTGAACAAACTGAGGGCGCATTTGGCAGACAGAGGGATCCTGAGGCTGGGATTTGTTGTTCAGCTGGTGCCAGAGACGGAGTCCCATAACAGCGAACGGGAGCTCACTTTATAAAGAAAGGGGCGCAATTCACTAAATGTGTTGCAGCGAAATTGCGTTTAATAAACACACCTTTATTGGATAACTGCCTGTATATTGAATGGAGGATCAAAATTGATGGACGAAAGCGAATACAGTAGTTCCCATTTTATACGTTTCGATGTTTAAGCATACTAAAGGATATGAACACTGTGTGGGGAAAACTGAATTGAGAAGATTTTCACCATGAACTAGAACGGAGGATGTTCAATGTGTTGAATGACCTACTCCTTTCCCGATGTTTCTGTGCAGTCTGTGGGAAAGCTCTGTAAATATTGCCACCTGCTCTCAGATGTTAGGAAGGAGGTCTCTGCAGGGCCAACAGAATAGTTTTTCCCGTTCCAATACTGAGGCTGGTATCGGGTGATCTGTACGGTTTAATCCTTTAAGACCCTGGAACAGTTTGATACAATAGAGAGTCTTGCTTGGCCGTTTCTGAGACGATTGAAGAGTTTATCACATCTCTGTGTGTCTGGAGTCACGTTTAGGTCAGACCAGGAAAGCACCCGAGATTCAATTCCTGAAAGTTCATTGAGGAAGGAAATTGGTATTTACAAGCGACATTGGCTTCAAGGTCACTGTTACTGACTCCAAGTTTTGCGTCTCGATATTTTATTAATTATAACTTCCACCGGATGTGAGAGCATTAGCCTGGTCTGGATTAGTAATCCAGTGACTTTTCCACAACAGCACCATCTCCACATGGGGACCTATCTGAAACCACACTGTGCTAGTTATTTCTGTGCTGCTTGACAGCTCTGTCAAAAAGAACTCCCACCAATGTGACTATTGTGATGGGACTCATGGCGTATTAAATGGTCAGACTGTAGTTGTTCCCTTGTTATGGGATTGGACATAGCTGAGTAATTTTCCACATTGCCAGGGAGATGTCAGTGTTGGAGCTGGAATAAAACCGCTTCCCCAGGGACACAACTTGTTGTGCAGCACAAGTCGTCAGTCCTATTGTCGGGATGGTGTCAGGGCCCATTGCCTTTGTCTTATTTACTGCGTTCAGCTGTTTCTTCATGTCACATACAGCAAATCAGTTGCTTAAAGACTGGCATCTGTGATTCTGCAGGCAGCATGGCGAGGGTGAGGTGGATCATCAACTCAACACTTCTGGCTGAGGACGGTACAGATAATACAACCATGTCTTTTACACAGATGTACAGGTCTGTCCCGTTATTTAGGATGGCGATATTTATGGAGTCCTCTCCTCCAGTGAGTTGTTTAATAGTTCATCGACATTTACGTCTGGATGTGGCAGCACTGCAGAACTTCGATCTGATCTGTTAGTCTTGGGATAATTTCGTCCTCTGTATCAGATGTTAGTCCTGCTGTTTCGAATGTAAACAGTCAAGTGCGGTAGCTTTAATGGATTATCATCAGGTTTAGATGCACATGGTTCCGACCCTATTATGTTCACTCACAGTCGTCACTGAACCAAAAATCGGCTTGATGGTAATGGCAGGCTGAGGGATTATCCTGGGGAAAATGTTACAGAGTGTAGTTGAATACAATTCTGCTGCTGCTGTGATTCTACCGCACCACATGAATGCCCAGTTTGAGCTCCAATATGTTGAATTCAATTCTACTGACTATCTCCCAGTTCACACCAAGACCCATTCACCCATCAGTCTTGTACTCAGTGTCTTAGCCTGGTGTCTGATGTGGTAACACTTCAATTTTCCTATTCTCATTCTGCTGAGGGTCTCTCCCTAGTGTTACACCTCCAATTTGTTACTTTACTCAAACCACTGAACATATGCATCTGAATCTTGTCTACTCCCCCAATGCCATCTTCTGTGTTTGATGTGAATGTGTTCCCCTCTGTTTCTCTCCTGACCAAGATTAAGAGCTCTGCAGTGTCAGTGATGTCAGCCTTATGCAGTTTCAGATCAAAGAATTTGTGCACCTTGCATTATCGGTCACTTCCCAGTGCACGGCGTTCCGTGATAGTCAGGGAGTTTGAGCAGCTTTAACACACGTCTATGGAACTTGTTCAAAAACAGAAATTGCAGACGAAACTCGGCAGGTCTGGCAGCATCTTGTGGAGTGAAAACAGAGTTAATCTTTCATGGCCAGTTACCCTTCTCCATTTTCTCGAGCAATTTTTGCATTTTCATTTCCAGTATCCATAGTTATTTGTTTAATTGAAAACTTGTTCTGAGCATATTCATTTCTAGAGAATCTCAACAGGTCTGGCATCATCTGCAGAGACAGAGAAACAGAGTTAGCGCTTCAAGTCCAGTATGACACTTGTTCATAACTGAAAAGGATTGGAAAATGAGCTTTATAATCCCTTGACAGATGTGGAGAGTGGGTTGACGGGTAAAAGAGGGTGTGGCAAAAGATAAACTTGCTTTTAGTAGTGGTAATCGACAAAATCATGTGAAATAGTTTTAAATTAAGCTGTGAATGGGGGAAAAGGAGTTCGCTATATAGAGTGAAAGGTAAAGAAGATACAACCACACAAGGCCATAGGGAAGCCAGGAGGGAGAATGTACGGAAACGGGAGACAGTTATATTGGGGTCAGACTGTGAAGTTATGAAATTGTACATTAACTCCTACAGGATGTAACGTACGGAAGTGTAAAGTGCGTTGTTACTCGAGCTTGGATTGTGCTTTCTTGGAACATTGCAGCAGCCCAGGTCCGAAAGGCTGGCATGAGAGCAAGGTAGGTTATTTGAAATGGGAAGCAATGAGAAGGTCAGGGTTAATTTTACAAACAGGGTGGGAGTGTTCCTCAAAGCAATCTCTGTTTGGTCTCGCCAATATAGAGAGATTGCATTGTGAGCAGCAATGATAGGAAACCAGATTGAAAGTTTACAAGTCAAATGCTGCTTCACATGGAAGGTATGTTTGGGGCCTTGGACGGTGCGGAGGGAAGAGGTGAATGAGCAAGTGTTATAGCTTCTGCAATCACATGGGATGGTGCAAGGGGGAGTGGGGAATTGTTCGGGGTGATGGAGGGTGACACAGAGGGAATGGTCCCTGTGAAATACTGACATTGGACGGGAGGGGAAGATGTGTTTGATGGTGCTGCCCTGCTGGAGATGGTGGAAATGGCATAAAATGATTATGTGAATGTGGATTCTTGTGCAGGAGAAAGTGTCATAGAACATAGAACATAGAACATAGAAGAATACAGCGCAGTACAGGCCCTTGGGCCCTCGATGTTGCGCCGATCCAAGCCCACCTAAACTACACTAACCCACTATCCTCCATATACCTATCCAATGCCCTCTTAAATGCCCATAAAGAGGGAGAGTCCACCACTGTTACTGGCAGGGCATTCCATGAACTAACGACTCGCTGAGTGAAGAACCTACCCCTAACATCAGTCCTATATCTACTCCCCCTTAATTTAAAGCTATGCCCCCTTGTAATACCCGACTCAATACGCGGGAAAAGGTTCATACTGTCGACCCTATCTAACCCCCTAATCATCTTGTACACCTCAATCAAGTCACCCCTAAACCTTCTTTTCTCTAGTGAAAACAGCCCCAAGTGCCTCAGTCTTTCCTCATACGATTTTCCTTCCATACCAGGCAACATCCTGGTAAACCTCCTCTGCACCCGTTCCAATGCCTCCACATCCTTCCTATAGTATGGCGACCAAAACTGCACACAATATTCCAGATGCGGCCGTACCAGAGTCTTATACAACTGCATCATGACCTCAGGACTCCGGAACTCAATTCCTCTACCAATAAAAGCCAGTACGCCATATGCCTTCCTCACCGCACTATTTACCTGGGTGGCAACTTTCAGAGATCTGTGTACATGGACACCAAGATCCCTCTGCTCATCCACACTACCAAGTATCCGACCATTAGCCCAGTACCCCATCTTTTTGTTATTCTTCCCAAAGTGAATCACCTCGCACTTAGCTACATTGAATTCCATCTGCCACCTTTCTGCCCAGCTCTGCAGCTTCTCTATATCCTGCTGTAACCTGCCACATGCTTCCTCACTGTCAACAACTCCTCCGACTTTCGTGTCATCCGCAAACTTGCTCACCCAACCTTCTAACCCCTCTTCCAGGTCATTTATAAAAATGACAAACAGCAATGGTCCCAAAACAGATCCTTGCGGAACACCGCTAGTGACGGCACTCCATGAAGAAACTTTGCCATCAACTACTACCCTCTGTCTTCTTCCATCCAGCCAATTCCTAATCCAAACCTCCAACTCACCCTCAATGCCATATCTCCGTATTTTCTGCAGTAGCCTACCATGGGGAACCTTATCAAACGCCTTACTAAAATCCATATATACCACATCTACCGCTTTCCCCTCATCAACCTCCTTCGTCACCTTTTCAAAGAATTCAATAAGGTTTGTGAGGCACGACTTGCCCTTCACAAAACCATGCTGACTATCCTTGATCACATTATTCCTATCTAGATGTGCATAAATCCTATCCCTTACAATTCTCTCTAAGACTTTGCCCACAACAGAAGTGAGACTCACCGGCCTATAGTTACTAGGGCTATCCCTACTCCCCTTTTTGAACAAGGGAACCACATTTGCTATCCTCCAGTCTTCTGGGACTACTCCTGTAGACAAAGAGGACATAAAAATCAAGGCCAATGGCTCTGCAATCTCCTCCCTTGCTTCCCAGAGAATCCTAGGATAAATGCCATCAGGCCCAGGGGACTTATCTATTTTCACCTTTTCCAGGATTTCCAACACCTCTTCTCTACATACCTCAAAGCCATCCATTCTACTTATTTGTGCCTCAGTATTCTCATCGACAACAATGCCCTGTTCCTGAGTGAATACTGAAGAAAAGTATTCATTCAGTGTCTCCCCAATCTCTTCCGCCTCCACACGCAACTTCCCCCTACTATCCTTGACTGGACCTATTCCTACCCTAGTCATTCTTTTATTCCTAACATACCTATAGAAAGCCTTAGGGTTTTCCCTAATCCTATCTACTAAGGACCTTTCATGTCCCCTCCTTGCTGCTTTTAGCTCTCTCTTCAGGTCCTTCCTGGCTACCCTATAACTCTCAATCGCCCCAATTGAACCTTCACGTCTCATCTTGAGATAGGCCGCCCTCTTCCATTTAACAAGGGATTCCAATTCCTTATTAAACCACGGCTCCCTCGCACGGCCCTTTCCTACCTGCCTGACCGGTACATAATTATCAAGGACACTCAATAGTTGCCCCTTGAACAAGTTCCACATATCATTTACACTCTTGCCTTGGAGTCTACTTTTCCAAGCCACACATCCTAAGTCATGCCTCACCGCATCATAATTTCCCTTACCCCAGCTATAATTCTTGCCCTGTAGTACACACTTATCCCTCTCCATCACGAGTGTAAAAATCACCGAATTATGGTCACTATCCCCAAAGTGCTCACCTACCTCTAATTCTAACACCTGGCCTGGTTCGTTACCCAGAACCAAATCCAGTATGGCCTCACCTCTTGTTGGCCTGTCTACATATTGTGTCAGGAAACTCTCCTGCACACATTGAACAAACACTGACCCATCTAACGAACTTGAGCTATAGCTTTCCCAATCAATATCAGGAAAGTTAAAGTCCCCCATAACAACCACCCTATTACTGTCACTCATCTCCTGAATCACCTTCCCAATCCTTTCTTCAATGATTCTAGGACTATTAGGAGGCCTGTAAAAGACTCCTAACAGGGTGACCTCGCCTTTCCTATTCCTAACCTCAGCCCAAACTACCTCAGATGGCAAGTCCTCATCCATCGTCCTTTCCACCGCTGTAATACTATCTTTGACAAGCAATGCCACACCTCCCCCTCTTTTACCCCCACCTCTAAACCTACTAAAACATTTAAATCCCGGAACCTGCAACAGCCAATCCTGTCCCTGTTCTAGCCATGTCTCCGTAATAGCCACAACATCGAAGTCCCAGGTACCAACCAACGCTGCAAGTTCACCTACCTTATTTCGTATACTTCTTGCATTGAAGTATACACACTTCAAGCCACTTCCCTGTTTACAGGCACCCTCCTTGGAAATTGATGCCATGTTCCTCACCTCCCTACACTCCAGGCCCTGCACCCTGAAGCTACAATCTGGGTTCCCATGCCCCTGCCGAGTTAGTTTAAATCCCCCCCAAGAGCACTAGCAAACCTCCCCCCAAGGATACTGGTTCCCCTCAGGTTCAGGTGTAGACCATCCTGTTTATAGAGGTCCCACCGTCCCCAGAAAGAACCCCAGTTATCCAAAAACTGGAACCCCTCCCTCCTGCACCATCCCTGAAGCCACGCATTTAATTGTTCTCTCTCCCTATTCCTCGAATCTCTATCACGTGGCACGGGTAACAAACCAGAGACAACAACTCTGTTTGTTCTAACTCCAAGCTTCCAACCTAGCTCCCTGAAAGCCTGTCTAACATCCTCAGCACTCCTCCTACCTATGTCGTTGGTGCCAATGTGGACCACGACTTCGGGTTGCTCCCCCTCCCCCTCCAGGACCCGGAAAACACGATCAGAGACATCACGTACCCTTGCACCTGGGAGGCAACATACCAAACGTGAGTCTCTCTCGTTCCCACAAAACCGCCTATCTGTGCCACGAACTATCGAGTCCCCAATTACTACTGCTCTGCTCTTCTTCACCCTTCCCTTCTGAGTAACGGGGACAGGCTCCGTGCCAGAGACCTGAGCCCCGTTACTTACCCCTGGTAAGTCATCCCCCCCACAAGTATCCAAAACGGTATACTTGTTCTTGAGGGGAATGGCCGCAGGAGGTCCCTGCACTGGCTGCTTCCTCCCAGTCCCCCTCACTGTAACCCATCTATCTGCCATCTTAGGAGTTACTACTTCCCTATAACTCTGATCTATGACCCCCTCTGCCTCCCGAATGATCCGAAGTTCATCCAACTCCAGCTCCAGTTCCCTAACACGGTCTTGGAGGAGCTGGAGATGGGTGCACTTCCTGCAAGTGTAATCGGCAGGGACGTCGATGGCATCCCTCACCTCATACATGTTGCAGGAGGAACATTGCACTGCCTTCACTGCCATCCCTCTAAAGCTAACTGTTTAAACAAAAACTGTGTCTAAATAATACAAGCAAAATTCAGCACTTACCTGCTTGCCACAACAGATGTTATTATTAGGTTAGAGGAGGAGGGCGGGTGGGAGGCACTACCCGTGTAGTGCCTCGGGTTCCTCTCCTTCACGCTTTTAAAGGAGGAAAAAACTAACCCAGCTAAGCTTACACTAACTGCTTCCGGGTCTCGGCTGCCCCTCTGCTTGCCGTCACTTCCTCTGCTGCTCCCGCTCTTTCTGTGAAGGAGAGAGAAAACAAAACACCGATGCCCGCTACAGGTAAGTAATTTTGAAAAAAACTCTTACCTTAGCTGTAGTCTCCCGGGTTCACCTCAACTCGGCCGCTGCTCCCACTCAAAATGCCGACAAGGGGAGATCTATCATTGTTCTGGGAAGGAGGGGTGGAGTGAGAGCAACACCTTGGGAGATGGGACAGTCACAGCTGAAGGCCCTGTCCACCAGAGTTAGGGGATTTATGGTTTGAAGGAAAAAGAGGTCACGTCAGACGCAGCTCACTGCAATATGGCATCATCAAACAGACATAACAGAGATGGAGAAACTGGGAGAATGGAGTCAGCCTCCGCTGATCATGTGTTCAGCCACATGCAGAAGCTCCCCCTGAATGATTCAAAAGAACCAGGCATCTAATTTGAGGATTTCTGCCTCACATCTGGTCTGAAGCGGAATGTGAATATAGACCCAGAGGAAGGCCAGTGAGTATACGAGAGTAGACATTCAAGCAGATATCCCAAACCGCTCAGTAATTATTGTTTCTGTTCAAAACGAAGAACTCGATAAGAAGGTGAACCACCCATGGTTGACAAAAGCTCTCAAGGATACTATTGATGAGCATTAGTGGAGGGCCACATTTATAATGTTTATTTAGGGGACCATAAGCAGATGTTAGGCACGAATTTCAGCTGTGCTTCCTGAATTACCTCAGAAAACTCTGCCATTGCTGCTCCATTCTCTTCCCTGCTCGTCTCCCCTTCCTGATTCCAGGTTCTCCCTCTCCAATTACAGAGTAAAATTTCTCACATTATGGTCCCTACCCACTTCACTGAAACTCTTTGATCAAGCCTACCTACTCTACAGTAGCATAAAACTGCATTTTGTGCTGCCACTTTTCCTCTGGTCTCAGTGTTGCTTGGCCTCTCCATTCATGCTGGTTTACACCTCCCACTCACATCTCACTCCAGAAAGTTTCCTTCTTGGAGTAAACCTTATTGAAAACACCTCTTCCCCTTTGCACTGTGATCCAAATTTCAAAAAGTATACTCAGCCTTCATTTCACTCTGCTAAAGGCACGCTGACCGTGTGGTACAAGAATTACCCTTCTTATATGGTTCAGGCCAGAGATGTGCATTCACTGTAGAGATTATCCCCCATTTGGACAAATCAATCCAGGTGTTTGACCTCTTATTGGTACTCGTAAGAGTTTCCTGCTGCCTTAGTACAGTAACATGGAGAAAAACAAATCACAGTACGAAGCTTTGGCTGAGAGTTATTTATATGTCATTTGAATACTGTTTCAAATTTGCAGTGCTTATCTTTAAATGCTTGTTCGTCAGGTTACTGTCAGATAGCGTGTAGGATGTTGAGGGATGATATTGTTGAAGTTTATAAAATCATGAGAGGTATGAATAGAGTGACCAACCAAGGTATTTTCCACGGGATGGGGGAGTTCAACCATAGAAGGCACAGGTTTAAGTTGAAAAATGGAAGACTTGAAATGGACGAAGGTTCAATGTTTTCACACAGTGGGTGATGCGTGTACATGGAATGAGCTGTCAGAGGAAGAGTGGGAGATGCAAGTATAACTACAACATTTAAAACTCATTAGGACAAACATGTGATTGGGAAAGGTTTAGAGGCACATGGACAAAATGCAATCAGATGGGGCTAGTTTAGTTTGGAAAACCAGGTCAGCGTGGATAAGTTGGACCAAAGGGTCTGTTTGTGCGCGACATGTCTGTATGAACCGAGAAAGCGAGGTAAAAGAAAGAAAAGACATGATGTAGTAAATTGGCAAGAAATATAAAAACAAGCAGCACGAACTTTTCTGAGTATATAAAAAAAGTTCAAGATGATGTGTGACCTGAGGTAGACATTAAGTCAGGAAAGTATACTGAGGATAATTGGAGGGTGTGACTGAAGAATTGGTTACAGGGACTAGACAGATAATTTACACCTATGTTTTACATCATTCCTCACAGGGGAAGGCACAGTAAGAATATAAATGATGTAAACAAAATGGTAATAGGAGGGAAGTTATTGAACCGTCTCTAACAAAAGGAACAAGGATTTTTCTCACAGGTAAAACTAAGAGTAGGCAGGTCAGCAGTAATTCATAGCTGGTTTTAAAAGAAGTGGTCACAGTCTTGGGGTCATGGCGCCTTCTCTATCAGATGTTAGTTCTGCTGTTTGTTAATGTAAGTAGTAAGGACAGTAGCTTGAATGGGTTGTTATCAGGTTTAGGTACACATGGTTCTGACCGGGGCATGTTTACCCACACTCATCACTGAACCGGAGATCGGCTTCATGTTCATGGTAGATTGAGAGATTATATTGTGGTTGAATATAACTCTGATGCTGCTGCTGCTACTAGAGCTGCTATGATTTGCAACATCACATGAATGCCCAGTTTTAGCTGCAATATCTGCAATACAATTCTGCTGCCTGTCCTCAATTCACACGGGGACCCGGTCACCCTTCTCCTCTGTACGCAGTGCCCTATCCCGGTTTCTGACGTGGGAACGTTTCCTTTTTGAAATTCTTATCCTGTTAGGGTATCTTCATGATGCCATGCCTACAATTTGTCGCATTTCTCAAAAGCATTTAACGTTTTCACCTTAATCTTTTTCCCTCCAGTAATGCCATCTTCTGTTTAAAGCGAATGTGTTTCTCTCTGTTTCTCTCCATGATCATGATTAAGAACTCTGTAGTGTCGGTGATGACAGCCTTATGTAGTTTCAGAGCAAATGAATTTGTATACTTTGCATTATCATTCACTTCCCGGTGTATGGCCCTCCATGTTGGACAGGGCGTGTGAGCAGCTTTGACGCACATGTTTGAAACTTGTTTGAAAACAGAAATTACTGAAGACACTGACAAGTCTGACAGCATCTGTGGAGTGAAAGCAGAGTTAATCTTTCGGGTTCTGTAACTGTTCCTCAAAGCACCCAGTAAGTCCAATAATTTTTGTTTATGTTTCAGATTTCATGTATCCAATGATCTTTGGTATATTGAAAATGTGTTCTGTAACTTTTTATTTTTGAATGAACTCAGTGGGTCTGGCAACATCTGCAGAGATAGAGAAACAATGTTAATGTTTCACGTCCCGTGTAAATCTTCTTCAGACGTGTAAAGGATTGGAAAGTGAGCGTTTTAGAATCTTGGCAGAGGTGAGAAAGAGTGTTTGGAGGCTCAGTGTGAAAGACAAATGGGCTTTAAATTTTGGTGAAAGAGACACAGATATATCATGGGTGTAAATTAATGTTTAAGTATTAGAAATTGATTTCCTCTGTTGAATGCAACATAAACAAGACACGAGCTTAGGGAGCCCAGGAGTGAGAGTGGACGGAAAATGGAGAACAGCCATAATGAGTTCAGGCTGTGAATTTATGGAATTGAATATTAACTCCTACAGACTGTAACTTACAAAAGTGTAAACTGAGGTGTTACTCGAGCTTGGATTGTGCTTCACTGGAACATTGCAGTAGCCTGCATTTTCTTAGAATCCCTACAGTGTGGAAACAGGCCCTTCAACCAAAAAGGTCTATACTGACCCTCCAAAGTGTATGTGAACCAATCCCATTCTCTACCCTAATACTATACATAAACCCTTGACTATTGCACCTAACCTCAACATCCCTGAACACAATCGGCAATTCAGCATGGCCAGTTCACCTGACCTGCAAAACCTTGAACTGTGGCAGGAAACTGGAGCACCCAGAGGAAATCGAACCCAGTCCCTGATGCTGTGAGGCAGCAGTGCAAACTACTGAGCCACCGTTCGATCCAGGACCGAAATAGTATAAGGCCACAAGACTATACGAGCAGGAATGAAGCCATTTGGAGCATCAAGTCTGCTCTGCCATTCGATCACGACTGATAGATTTTCAAGCCCATTTCCCTGCTTCCTCTCAGTAACCTTTGATCCCCTTGTCAATCAAGAACTTAACTGTCTCTGTTTTAAATATACTAAATAGAACATAGAGCATAGAAAAGTACAGCACAGAACAGGCCCTTTGGCCCACGATGTTGTCCTGAGATTTAATCCTAATATAAAATATAATAACTTAACCTACGCACCCCTCAACTGACTGATATCCATGTGCATGTCCACCAATCGCTTAAATGTTCCTAATGACTCTGCTTCCACCACTGGCAATGCATTCCATGCATTCACAACTCTCTGCATAAAGAAACTACCTCTTGCGTCTCCCTTATACCTTCCTCCTAATATCTTCAAACTATGACTTCTCGTACCAGTCAATCCTGCCCTGGGGAAAAGTCTCTGGGTATTGACTCTATCAATTCCTCTCATTATTTTGTAGACCTCGATCAGCTCTCCTTTCCCCTCCTTGTCTCCAGAGAGAAAGGTCCAAGCTTGTTCAACCTTTCTTCACATGGCGAGCCCTCCAGTCCAGGTAGCATCCTGGTAAACCTTCTTTGCTCCCTCTCCAAAGCCACTGTATATTTTCTATAGTAGTGCGACCACAACTGGACACAATATTCCAAGTGTGGTCTCACCAGGGACTTGTAGAGCTGCAGCAAATCTTCACAGCTCTTAAACTCGATCCCCCTGTTAATAAAAGGCAAAACACTATATGCTTTCTTGACACACTATCCACTTGGGTGGCAACTTTGAGGGATCTATGCACTTGCGCCCCCAGATCCCTCTATTCCTCCACACTGCCAAGATTGTTGTATTTCATGCTATATTCAGGAATCGAATTTGACCTTCCAAAATGCATCACTTCGCATTTATCCAGGCTGAACTCCATCTGCCATTTCTCAGCCCAGCTCTGAATCCTGTCTATGTTGCGCTGCAGCATACAATAGCCCTCTATATTATCGACGTCACCTCCAACATTTGTTTCATCAGCAAATTTACTAATACACCCAATAACCTCCTCATCCCAGTCATTTCTAAAACCGACAAAGAGCAGAGTCCCAAGAAAACAACCCTGTGGAATCCCACTCAACACTGTCCCCCAAGCAGAATACTTTCCATCTACAACCACTGTCTGCGTTCTGCCAGCCAGCCAATTCTGAATCCAGATAGCTAAATCTCCCTGTATCCCATACTTCCTGGCTTTATGAATGAGCCTTCCATGGGGAACCCTACCAAATGCCTTGCTGAAGTCCATATGGACCACATCCTCTGCTCGACCGTCGTCGACCTGACTTGACACCTCCTCAAAGAAATCAATAAGATTTGTGAGGCATGACCTGCCCCTTACAAAGCCATGCTGACTGCCTTTAATCACACAATGCTTTGCTAAATAGTCATAAATCCTATCCCTCAGATTTTTGTCCAAACTTTGCTGACCACAGACGTAAGACTGACTGGTCTCTAATTGCTAGGGATTTCCCTATTACCCTTCTTGAAATAAGGAGCAACATTCGCCTCCTTTCAATCCTCCAGTATGACTCCTGTGGAGAGTGTGGAGGCAAATATCCTCGCCAGCGGCTTAGCAACCTTCTTTCTTGCTTCTCGGAGCAGTCTCGGATAAATCTGGTCTGGCCCTGGGGACGTATCCATCTTAATGTTTTACAAAATTGCTAGCACATCAACTTCATCAATCTTGACCTGGTCAAGACTGATCTGTCCCAGCTGCCCTAAGTTTTCATTTACAACAAGTTCCCTTTCCTTGGTGAAAATCGAAGCAAAAAACTCATTTAGGGCTTCCCCTATCTGCTCAGACTCCACGCATAAGTTCCCTACATTATCCCTGATCTGCCCTACCTTCTCCCTGATTATTCTCTTATTCTTCACCTTTGAGAAAAATGCCTTTGGGTTCTCCGTAATCCTTCTTGCCAAGCCGTTTTCGTGCCCTATCATGGTTCGCCTAAGTCCATTTTCGAGCTCCTTTCTAGCAAGCCTGTAATCCTCTGAAGCTGTGCTCGATCCTTGGTTCCTCCATCTTACGTAAGCTGCCTGCTTCCTTTTGTCGAGACGTTCCTCTGTTCTCGTCATCTAAGGTTCCTTAATCTTACCCTTTCTTACCTGTCTCATAGGAACAAATGCGAGTATCACTCGCAACAACTGCTCCTTAACCAGTCTCCATATGTCTGCTGTGCCCGTTCTGTGGAACAATTGCTCGCAATCTGCACTTCCCAACTCCTGTCTGATAGCATCATAATTTCCTTTTCTACAATTAAATATCTTCCCTCGAAAACTGCTCCTTTCACTCTCGCAGACTATGCTACATGTGAGGCAGTTGTGATTACTTTCACCAAAGTGCTCTCCCACCGTGAGTTCTGACACCTGTTCTGGCTCGTTGCCGAGCACCAAATCCAAAATAGCCTCTCCCCTCGTCGGTCTGTCTACATACTGAGCAAGGAAACCGTCTTGAACACACCTGACAAAAACGGCTTCATCCACACCATCTGCACTGAGGGGGTTCCAGTCGATATTGGAAAAGTTGAAATCACCCATAACAATAACCCTGCTACTTTTGCATTTTTCCAGAATCTGCCCGCCTAAGAGATCTTCAATCTCTATACTGCTATTAGGTGGCCTGTAGAAGACCCCAAATGCGGTGACTGTTCCCTTTCTGTTCCTAACTTCCACCCATACTGACTCAGTAGACAAACCTTCCTCAACAACCTTCATTTCTATAACTGTGACGCACACTCTGATTAGCAATGCTACACCCCCTCCTCATTTACCAACCACCCTGTTCTTTTTTAGAGTATATTATATTACTTACAGTGTGGAAACAGGCCCTTCGGCCCAACAAGTCCACACCAACCCTCCGTAGGACCACCCACCCAGAACCATTCCCCTACATTTACCCCTTCATCTAACACTACGGGAAATTCAGCATGGCCAATTCACCAAATCTGCACATCTTTGGATTATGGGAGGAAACCAGAGCACCCGACGGGGAAAATTTGCAAACGCCACACAGACAGTTCCTTGGGGTGTGAATTGAACCCAGCTCTTTGAAGCTGTGAGGCAGCAGTGCTAACCATTGTGCCACCGTACTGCCCCGAAACATTTTTAATGTTCTGGAACATCAAACAACCATCCCTGCCCCTGTGAAACCTACGTCTCCGTTATGGCCACGACATCGTAGCCCCAAGTACTGATCCATGCTCTAGGTTTGTCACGTTTATTTCGGACATTCTTTGCATTAAAGCAGACGCACCTGAACTGATCCCTTTGTTTCATCGCGTGAGAAACCTACCTGATAGATTCAATATATCCTGTCACTGTCCCGTCTGCAACTAACCTCCTCTCAGACATGTGGTCTTACTCCTACCCCCTGCAAAACTCGTTTAAACCCGCCAGAATCACACGAGCAAACCTCCCAAACAGGATATTTGTGCTCCTCCAGTTTAGATGCAACCCGTCCTTCATGTGCAGGTCCCACCTTACCCGAAGGTATCCCGATGGTCTAGGTATCTGAAGCCCTCCCTCCTGCACCAGCCTCGCAGCCACGTGTAAAACTGCATTCGCTGATTGTTCCTCATCTCACTAGCTCGTGCCACTGGTAGCAAATCTGAGATCACTACTCTACTCATCCTGCTCTTCGGCTTCCAAACTAACTCTCTGTAGTCACTTTTCGGATCCTCAGTCGCTTTCCTGGCTACATCGTTGGTGCCAAATGATCTGGTTTCCACAGCCTTCTTTGGTCAGGAATTCCACAATTACACCACTGTCTGGCTAAAGACGTTTCATCTTATCTCCGTTCTAATGGGTTTTCCCTTTGCTCTAAGCCTGTGTCCTCCTGCCAGTGCAAACGTCCTCCCAGTTTTGTCTGTATCCAGGTCATTCAATATTCTGTATGTTTCAATTGGATCCCCCCTCATCCTTCTAATCTCCATCGAGTATAAACCCAGATTCCTCCAACGTTCCTCATGTGTTAAACTTTTCATTTCTGGTGAACATTCTCTTGACATACACCAAGGCTAATACATCCTTCCTGGGGTATAAGGCATAAAATACTGGAAATGTGGTCTGACCAGAGCCTTAGAAAGCCTCAGAATCCCCACCATTATATCCTACTCCTCTCGAGATGTATGACAACATTGTATCTGCCTTCTTAACTACTGATTCAACCTGCAAGTTTATCTTCGGGAATCCTGGGCTTGGAATCCCAAGTCCCTTTGTTACTCAGATTTCTGATTTTTTTCCCCATTTAGTAAATATTCCATGCCTGTATTCTTCACACCAAAGTGCATGACCTCACACTCTCCCACAATGCATTCAATCTGCTACTCCTTTCCCACTCTCCTAAACTGTCGAATTCTTTCTGCAGGCTCCATGCCTCCTCAATACTACCTGTCCCTCCACCTATCTTTGCTTCATCTGCAAACGTAGCCGGAATGCCCTCTGTCCCGCCATTCAGATCATTAACCTATAAAGTGAAATATTGTGGTCGTAACACTGACTTTTGTGGAACACTGCTAGTCACCAGCTGCCATCCTGAGAAGGACAATTTTATCCTCACTCTGCATCCTGCCATAGAGCCAAACTTTTATCCATGCTATTACATGGCCTCTGACACCACGGGTTCTTATCTTACTCTGCAGCCTTCTGGAAGTTCAGATAGGTAACTCTCTCTGGTCCAACCCATCGTTACCATCTCAAAGAATTCTCATTATCTTCAGAGCAATGTAGGTTATTGAAATGGGGAGCAATCAGAAGGCCAGGGTCAGTCCTACAGACAGAGTGGAGATGTTCCTCAAAACAGTTTCTGTTTGGCACACTAATGTCAAGGAGACTGCATGGTGAGCAGCAATGACAGAAGACAGGATTGAAAGAGTATAAGTGAAATGCCGCTTCATCTGGAAGGTGTGTTTAGGGCCTTGGATAGTGAGGAGGGAAGAGGTGAATGGGCAAATGTTGCAACTTCTGCATTTACATGGTAAGGTGCCATGGGGGACTAGGGAAGTGTTCGGGATGATGGAGGGTGCCACAGAGGGAATGGTCCCTGTGAAATACTGACATTGGACAGGAGGGGAAGATGTGTTTGATGGTGCTGTACTGATGGAGGTGGTGGAAGTGGCCGAGGATAATTCTGTGAATGTGGATTCAAGTGCAGTAGAAAGTGAGGACAAGGGGAGATCTATCATTGTTCTTGGAAGGAGGGGATGCAGTGAGGGCAGAAGTGAGGGAGTTGGGACAGACACAGCTGAAAGCTCAGTCCATCAGATTTAGGGGATTTCTCGTTTGACAGAAAGTGATGAAATGATGGAAGCTTCCCAAAATAATAAGACATCATCGAACAGAAATGACAGAGCCAGGGAAACTGGGAGATTGGAGTCACTCTCAATTGATCATGTTTTCAGCCACATACGTAAGTTCCCCCTGAATGATTGGAAAGAGCCAGGCATTTCAAATGCAGAATTATGTCATATATGTGGTCAAATGCGGAGAGGGAAAAGAGATACAGGTGAGGGGGGGTGGCAGAGATATTTAAGCAGGTACTTCTTAATAACGCTCAGTAATGATTGACTCGAGTCAAAAAGAAGATGATATGAAGATGTAAAAGGCACACGGTTGAGCTTTCTCAGTTCGGAGCTGCCCTGCACAGTTTACCCCGAGCATGGCAGATAAGGGGCAATTACAGCACAGCTTGTCGACAGGGGCACCGAGGTCCTGGTGGATGGGCTAGTACAGAGGGGGCTGAAAATTTGTTGCTGGAAAAGCGCAGCAGGTCAGGCAGCATCCAAGGAACAGGAGACCAGGAGACCAAGGATCATGGAATATCCAGGGACATCCGGGCGATAGTGATTACCTCCAGCCATGATGGGTGGGAGAATCGGGCTGGCATTGAATGACAAGGACTCCATGGGGTGGGATGGGTAGTTAATGAGGTGAGTTCGATAAGATAACGCCAGAAAACTAGCTCTGCCTCATGCAGGCATTACTTCTGCCACACTCAATGAAAATGTCACTGTGAGAAGTCATTGTGAGAATCAGCCCAATGAGTCGAAGACTCTGCTGATCCTACTTCCAGTTACAAAGCTGCAGGACAAATGATTATCCAAAACTCTCCATTATCTTAACTTTCACCAATATCCTGCTCACCCATCATTTCTGGAAACAGTGGCCTATATTGCAAGATGCTATCGAAATGTTTTCATTTCACAATATTTAAACCTACCATCAGATCCTTCTCTGAAATTCTCTCTCAATCTCCCCCTTTCTTTTAACCAAGCTCTTCCCATTTGTTGGTATTTAAATTGATGCCCCCACCATCTCTCTCTGGCAGTGATATTCACACCTGCAGTACCCCCTTGTCATACGACGATGGAGGTATGGAGCTGTAAATGGAGGGGAGCTGCACATCCTGTCACTTCCAGCATGAACTGCAAGTTTCCCCACGCTGGACAGTGATCTCACACAGTGTTACTCAGCAATACAGTGATTGGTGTACACAGCTGTGTATGCTGGGAAGGTAACTGCTCCAGATTAATAGATAAAATTCACTGCACAGCTCCCCATGCTGCACAGATATCCAGTCCGTGTGTATAGAACAATGCCTTTGTGTGTTGTGTACAGCGCCCTGTGCTGAACAGATTATCTAGTCTAAGTTTATAGATCAGTGCACTGTTGGACAGATAAGTAGTGAACTGGTGAGTTCTAAACAGTGTTCGATCCTGAACGGATTGCTGAGCAGTGCACTAGCCTGGTCTAAGCAGTGCTGCATACTGAGCCGGTATCTCATCTGGGCTTATACGTTTCTGGGCTGGATGTGAGAGGTCGATATAATTCGTGACATGATTATCACTCCCCCAGCTAGTATTATTGTGGTACATCAGAGTTGCCGTGAAAAGTGTTAATTGAGCTGCTTGTTCAGTGACTGTGATTAATATTAGTCTTCCTGGACCGAACTGGATCACTGGAGGATTTCCCTCTTCCATAATTAGGGACTTCTTTACCTTGCTATGCCATAGTATTCGGGGCAGAGTCAACCTCAACAAGATTGGGATCTGCAGCTACAGAGAAAGAGAGAGAAACCAGAATCTGAGAACATTAGAATGTTCCAACAATGGATTTGAATTTGAGAATGTTAGACTGGAATCTTCCAATAATGGACAAGAGTTTATCCTCGGGTCTTTACTATCTTTCTCAGGATTGGCCACGGTTAGAGTTGCGAATACGAGCTGTAGTAATGATTATTCAAGCTGGGTACTATCCCATCCTCGCTATTATTGGTGTTCCTGGTAAGTCTATCTCTGTCAATTCTATAAATGATGCTGAGTGTTATTGCTATTCTTGTTGATTATATTTAACAAATACATAAACTTTCAGTCAAAAACGCCACTTCCTTCTCATGCATTTCCAAACTACTTACTCATAAACATCTGAGAAGGAATAAGACTGTTCGGAACCTTGAGTCTCCTCTTTACCGTGAACTGTTTTATTCTCTCTGTGATCAAACCTGCCGACACCCACCTACATAATTTCCGCAGTCTCCAACTCTGCCTGAGTTCTGTTACTGACTTCGCCATCATCTACCCCTTCGTTAACGACAGATCTCATGGCTCCCGTTCTCTTCTGACCTCTCTTCCAGTTACAAATAGTTTGACCACATACTTGTTCTTGTCTCTACAGTTACTTCACAACAGGGACTCTGTATCAGAGTAATAATGTCTGGCATCCCGGGAAACAACAACATTAAAGGTGAAATAAGCAAGTAAATGTGGATGCTGGCGATCTGAAATAAAATTCTCCACCGTCTGAAAGAATGTTAGAGAATCTCAGCAGGTGTGGCAGTCTGTCAGAAGAAACACAAATAATGTTACGAGTTCAGTGAACCTATCAAAACTGAATGCAACTGAGAAATAATATTATTATGTAAGGGATGGTTGCAATGGTGAGCAGGAGGTTTGTATTGAGTGGATGATGTCCAGCAAGAGAGAGAGAGAGAGAAAGAGAGAAAGAGAGAGAGAGAGAGAGAAAGGAAAAGCAAGCAAAAAGGTTGCTGATGATGGACTGGAAGGAAAACAGAGTGAGAAGTTATTCTAACATTTCCCCTTTTCAAATATTCCTGAATATCATATTTATTACGGGATGTCCCTGCTTACCGTGAGTTATGCTCCCTCTATCTCTCGTCTCTGATTGTGGTGATCAACTTCATCAGCAATACTTGTAGTCACTGAGACATAGAGAAACGTAATGTTCCATTGTCAACTACTTCTTGGAGAGAGGAACTGATACTGTGCGACTGTGCGGAGATGTAAGAGCTTTCTCAGCCAGGAAGAGAAACTGAGGAGACCGATGCATTTTCAACGCTGAATGGATGCACCATTGGTGTGGGGAATTGACTTGCTTCTGCAATCCAGAAAGTCAGTGGAGGCTTTGTGGATGGTGTTCTTAGTGTTGTGATGTCAGCTACTGGGTTCATTCAGGGAGACCCGAGGGTCTGGGGATCCTACTCAGAATACTGCATTTACAGTGTGTCTGGGTCCATGGTAAACAAATGGAGCTGAGACTACACAGAGGGGAAGCTCTGTTAATATGGAGGAGCGAGGCACTGTATTTTCCTCTCTGGGATATCCAGGAAGATTTGTCTAAGCTGCACCCATTCAGGTGTAAAGTGTAAAATCAGCTTGTCTCAAAATTGAGGTGGTCACTGAGTTGTATCCCCTCCTTTAGTATAACCTGTAATCTCACAACAGGACAGGACTGTGCTGACTCTCACGATGAATTAAACTGGATTGATTCTGGAACTTTGCAGGCAGCAGTGCGTAATATATCTGCTATCTCTTAAGTGCAGTCCTCCAATGTATTCACTAGCTGACTGAAACCACCTGCCTGCTGAGAGGAATACATTGGTTCCATATCCACAGAGGAAGGTACAGAAACTAATTTCCAGGAATATTAGGGAACAGAGTGACTGGTAAAAATGGGAAACTGTAGGAAATCAGAATTAATGAAGAGTATGTTTTTGAAAATCCAATTGAATTGAAGTTTCATAAGTTGCTGCATCTGATGAGCTACATTCCAGAGTTATTGAGATGAGAACAGAGCTAGTGAAAGAATCACTGATTATTCTTCAAAGCTCATTCGATTCTGGAAAGGATGCTGCAGACTGGAAAACAACAATTGTGAACTTAAATATTTAAAACAGGATGGAAAGGGAAAACAGAAAACGAAATAGCTTGATGTCAGCTGTGAGAAAATAAAAACTTGGGAACATTTTATAAAGAACGTGACAACTAGATACTTGGAGAATAATGATATGATTTGGTACATTCAACCTAGATTCAGGAAAGGGGAATGATCTTTGATAAACCGGCTTGTGGAGATTGTCCGTTGTGACATCGACAGTTGAGAAGCAATGGGAGTGGAGTATTTGTATTTTTAGAAGACGCTTGACATGTTTGAATACAGGAGAATGGGAAATGTTAGAGACCATGGGTAGGTAGGGGTGGAATATATACCACATGGATTAAGAATTGGGTAATGGAGATACGAGCGGAATACTGTTTTTCTCTGGACTGAAGGATTGATGGGTGGCATCAGGATCAGTGTTTGGGCAATAGCTGTTCACAAGGTATAAAAATGATTCAGATGTGAACAACAAATACCATCATGTACATTTATATTTATTAAATGGTAGAGAGGTTGGCGAGTGTTTTTGTTGAAATGGACCTGGAGGTCCTTGGGCATAAGTCACTGACACAATTCATATGGGGGCAGGAAGAAAATGATATGTGGCTCTTCATGCAAAATTATTGAAGTACAAAAGATGGAATATCTTTCCCACTGATCGTGTTTTGTTGAGAGAGTATTTGGTGCATTGTGTAAAGATTTGGTCTGCTTTATAAACAATGATCTCTTTGTCACTGAGAGAGTGCAAAGTAGTTTGACCTGACTAAACACTGGCATGATGTTACCATGAGGAGAGAGTGTTTAATCTGTAGCGCCGTGAGAGAATAAGAAGTTGAAGCTTATTGGTTATGGACAGAAACTCATTATGTCCCAAACAGCTGAATAGGGTGACCATTTGTGGTGAAACGGTTAAAAATTATGTCCCAATACATGTGTGAATCTAACCGGAATGGAGGTGTTGCTTAGTCCCGTGTGAATCTTATTACACACCTCCCCGTGTGAATCTTCTTATCTGTATGTAACCAGAATGGAATGTGTTTTTTAGTCTTGCTCTGCTGTTCACATGAATGTTTATATCTGGAAAAGAGTATATCAGCTGGAAAAGTCTCCAGTTCGGTGAGTCTGCTCCGGGGTTACGTTTAACCGCCGAGCGTGGGTTGTTGGCAACCGCTCTACGAGAACTGACGGCTCCCAGTTCCGGTAACATGTAGAGTCAGTATAAGCCAGACCCGGGAGTCTGCTCCGGGGTTACGTTTAACCGCCGAGCGTGGGTTGTTGGCAACCGCTCTACGAGAACTGACGGCTCCCAGTTCCGGTAACATGTAGAGTGAGTATAAGCCAGACCCGTTGTAAGTATGAGACCTGGTTGTGGCGACGCTGTTCACATGAATGTTTATATCTGGAAAAGAGTATATCAGCTGGAAAAGTCTCCAGTTCGGTGAGTCTGCTCCGGGGTTACGTTTAACCGCCGAGCGTGGGTTGTTGGCAACCGCTCTACGAGAACTGACGGCTCCCAGTTCCGGTAACATGTAGAGTCAGTATAAGCCAGACCCGGGAGTCTGCTCCGGGGTTACGTTTAACCGCCGAGCGTGGGTTGTTGGCAACCGCTCTACGAGAACTGACGGCTCCCAGTTCCGGTAACATGTAGAGTGAGTATAAGCCAGACCCGTTGTAAGTATGAGACCTGGTTGTGGCGACGCTGCGGGGAATAAAATGCTCATATTCTAGCAGACTCGCCTCTTGGTCGTTTGTTCTGTGTCAGACTGCTCTCCTACGAACCTGACCTTGAGAATTTTTAAAAACATTTTGGCGCTGCGAGCAGGGTCAATCGCAATTGAGGAGAGATTTTGATACAGAACAATGTTTCGGAAAAAGACTAAGAAACCAGAAGAACAAACTGTGGAGGTCCCGACCGTCCCGGGATGGCATGGACCGTGGCATAACGTGGCAGTTTGTTTGAGAAATGGTGGGGGGCGACTGGAGGAACCCCAGGGTCGCTGCTGTCCACCCTTGAGAGGATCCCAGTCCTGCCGAAGAACCCCTTGCCTGGGGTACAGCGGAGGATGTGGGCATGTCCAAAAAGCTGAAGCGGAGTTAACAGAATTGAATGGGATTGAACTGAACTGAACTGAGTGGAACTGAACTGAATTGAACTGAAGTGAATCAAATTGAACGGAACAAAATGGAACTGAGCTAAATTGAATTGAAATGGACGGAACTGAATTGAACACAATTGAATTGAACTGAACAGACCTGAACTGAGCTGAATTGAACTACACTGAATTGACTGAACTGAAATTAACTGAAACGAATTGAACTGAATTAAGCATAATGTAACACATGTAATGGGCCAAGCAGTGGAATGTGGTGAAACGGTTAAAAATTATGTCCCAATACATGTGTGAATCTAACCGGAATGGAGGTGTTGCTTAGTCCCGTGTGAATCTTATTACACACCTCCCCGTGTGAATCTTCTTATCTGTATGTAACCAGAATGGAATGTGTTTTTTAGCCTTGCTCTGCTGTTCACATGAATGTTTATATCTGGAAAAGAGTATATCAGCTGGAAACGTCTCCAGTTCGGTGAGTCTGCTCCGGGGTTACGTTTAACCGCCGAGCGTGGGTTGTTGGCAACCGCTCTACGAGAACTGACGGCTCCCAGTTCCGGTAACATGTAGAGTGAGTATAAGCCAGACCCGGGAGTCTGCTCCGGGGTTACGTTTAACCGCCGAGCGTGGGTTGTTGGCAACCGCTCTACGAGAACTGACGGCTCCCAGTTCCGGTAACATGTAGAGTGAGTATAAGCCAGACCCGTTGTAAGTATGAGACCTGGTTGTGGCGACGCTGCCGGGAATAAAATGCTCATATTCTAGCAGACTCGCCTCTTGGTCGTTTGTTCTGTGTCAGACTACTCTCCTACGAACCTGACCTTGAGAATTTTTTAAAACACCATTCCATACTTTTTATTGGATATTTGATTCACAACAGTTAACATGAATCTGCAGAGCCCCCATGTCGATTGACAGAGAGGTACAGGCTCTGAATGAACTCTGAACACTTCAATGCACAGTTACTGTTTGACACTGCTTTGAATGTCACTTTGTACACGATCCTGTCAGCGGCCAAAATGCCATCATTCTGAAACAGTTAACTATTCCCCAACGGTTTGTGACCTCCACAGAGATTATGGGTCTGCCTTCTTGGAGATGGAAGATAACTTGGAGAATGGCTAAAAAATGTTGGCTTCATTCTGACTGCCAGAAAACCATGCTAAAGTAACACATATGTACCATGAGTAATTAAGCCATGTGGATCAATTTGGAGCAGTCTATCTATTCAGTCCCTGATCCTTTTGTTTGTGACATTGGAGCCATCTCTGACACCTTCCTGTTCCTGGATTAGTGACTTGACAAACGGAATAACCTCCTCCTGTTCCTTTGTAAGTAACACCGGGTGTGAAATGGTTCTTTCTGATCCCATGTACGTGACATGAGGGAGAAAGCAGACTCTCTGTCATCCTGTACAACAGGCAGAAGGGACTGAATGGGATATCCCTCTTCTTGCCTATTAGTTTTGATGGGATGAATGGCTTCTCCACATTTTTGTGAAACCAGATTGAGGTGCTGAATGAATCCTCCTTTTAATACGGAAATGTACAGTGCTGTTACATAAGTGTTACCCAGACTTTAACAGCACGATCTTGAATGTTGTCCAAGTCTTGCTGCATATGGGCACAGACTGTTTCAAGAGCTGAAGAGCGACAACCTGTTCTGAACATTTTGTGAACTTCAGTGAATGCCCCCCTCTTCTCCTGGCACAGTGGCTCAGTGGCTAACACTGCTGCCTCACAGCACCAGAGTCCCAGGTTCGATTCCAGCCTCGGATGACTGTCTGTGCGGAGTTTGCACATTCTCCCCATGTCTGCGTGGGTTTCCTCCGGGTGCTCTAGTTTCCTCCCATAGTCCAAAGATGTGCAGGTCAGGTGAATTGGTCACGCACAATTAGCCGTGGTGTCAGGTGCATTAGTCAGAGGGAAATGGGTCTGGGTGGGTTACTCTTCGGAGTGTCTGTGTGGACTGGTTTGGCTGAATGGCCTCCTTCCATACTGTACGGATTCTATGATGACAAACTGGAGATGCCTGGGCTGAGGAAGCTACACTGAGGATCTCCTGTAGATGTGTCCCATGGCTGAGATTATCCCCACCGATGATAATCACCTTTCCCTGTGACGTGAATGACTCCAAACACTGGAGAGGTCACAATTAATTCTCAATAAGTGTGGTTTTGTTCAGGCTCCATGATGGCATCCTCAGTCAAATACTGCCTTGAGATCAGAGCCAGTCTCTCTTACCTGAGCCCCTGCGTTACCTCCTTTGTTCATATCAATAGATCATGGGGTAGAAGAGGGTAGTGAATGTCAGGAATTCTCTTACACAGAAAGTTAGGGGAGCTAGATCACTGAAAGGGACCAATGGTGTCTCACAGGGATCGGTTCTGTGGCCTTTGCTGTTTGTTATCATTTTTAATGACTTGAATATGGTTATTGAAGAGTGGGTTAGTAAGTTTGCCGATGACGCAAAGGTTAGTGGAGTGGCACAGAATGTGGATGGCTATTGTAGGTTGCAACGGGACATTGACAGGATACAGAGCTGGGCTGAGCAGTGGCAGATGGAGTTCAAACTGGAAAAGTGTGAAGTGATTCTCTTTGCAAGCACAATGTGAATGCAGAATATAGGGTTAAAGGCAGAATTCTTGGCAGTGTGGAGGAACAGAGGGATCTTTGGGCCCATGTCCACAGATCCCTCAAATTTGCTACCCACGTTGATGGGGGTGTTAAGAAGGAATATGGTGTGTTGGCTATCAGTAGCTGGAGTATTGAGGTTAAGAGCTGTGAGGTTATACTGCAGTTGTAGAGAGCCCTGCTTAGACCACACTTGGAATATTGTGTTCAGTTCTGGTCTCCTCTTTATAGGAAGGATAAGGAAGCTTTGAGAGTCTAAAGAGGAGATTTACCAAAATGCTGCCTGGACTGGAGGGCAGGTCTTATGAAGAGACCATGAGGGAGCGAGGGCTTTTCTCACTGGAGGAAAAATAGATGAGAGGTGACTTCATAGAGGTGGACAAGATGATGAGAGGCATAGAGAGAATTAACAGCCAGAGACATATTCCCAGGGCAGAAATGTTTATCACTAGAGGGCATACTTTTAACGTAATTCCAGGAAGGTTTAGGGGAGATATCAGAGGTAGATTTTTTAGACAGAGAATGGTGGGTATGTGGAATGCACTGCCAGCGGTGGAAGTAGAGCCAATTACGTGAGGGAAATATAAGAGAATCTTGGATTGGCGTATGGAAGAAACGGAAGCATGTCGGTTAGTCTGATCTTAGAGTAGGATAAACGGGCGACACAACATCGAGGGTTGAAGGTGCTATACTGTGCTGTACTGTTCTTTGTTCTGTGTTCTATGGAAATTCTCAAGAAGACTTGTATATTCAGGAATATTTGAGACTTGGAGCAGGTCAGCCATGATCTTAGTGAAGGTAAGGCAGGCTTGGGATGGGAATGACTTGCCCCTGTTTCTGATGTTCTCACATTCTGTTATTGGAATATTAGTGGGTGTTATTTTCATGAATGTTCTTTTATGGAATGTTACAGTCAGGGAGACCAGCGGATTTTGTGAGCTGTCGCTGGGTGAGGTATGTGGGCTTTATTCACTGTAAATCTGAGTCTACAACATGATCAACAAATGAAGCCCAAGTTACAGAGAGGGGAAGATCTGTAAAGAGAGATGAGCGACCTCTTTCATATCCAGCCTGGGTCTTCCAAATACTTTTTCCAAATCTCCCAAACCGTGTGGGATATTCTGGAAAGACTGAATGGTCTCCTCTGTTTCTATGCACCAGGTTATAGCAGTGAGCGGCCTCCAACTGCTCCTGTCTATCAGGTTTGAGGGACTGAATGGAACACGGAAGCATGGGACTGAGGAGCAGGCGTGGGTCATTGGAGACTTTGAACCTTCTCCAACAGGCACTAAGAATGTGACTGCTCAGGTTGTGGTCTCAGCTCCACTTACCGATCTGTATCCCATTATTCGTGGCTCACTCTCTGTAAAATCTTTAACGAACTCAGCTGTGAATACTTGTAATCAGAGAGGCACCACAAACTTCTGGGGAAGTGAATTCCCACTCTAAAGACAATTTTAATTTTTTTCCTAATCCCTCTGATAGAATAAGAGAGTCATACAGCATGGAAGCACATCATTTTGTCCACATTGTCCATGCCGATCAAGCATCCTCGTCTGACCTCGTTCCACTTGCCTATATCTGACTCACATCCCTCTGAAACATTCCTATACATGTGTCTATCCAGATATATTATAAACGTGTAATTGTAACCGCTTTCACCACTTCCTCTGACAGTACACCCACCAGCCTCTGCATGAAAATATTTCCCCTATGGTCCCTTCTAAATCTTTGCCCTGTCACCTTCAACCTATGCTATCTAGTTCTGGACTCCCCTATACTGGGAAAACGATCTTGGCCATTCAGTCTAGCCATGCCCTTCAGGACTTTTTAAACCTCTTTCATGTCACCATTTAGCCTCTGACAGTCCGGGGGGAAAGCCTCACCCTGCTCATCATTTGCATGTAGCTCAAACACTCAGGTTAGAAAATCCTTGTAAATTTTACTGCATCCTCTCAAGCTTAACAACATCCATCCTTTAGCAGTGCCAAGTGAATTGTATGCAGTATTCTTAAAGTGGCCTCACCAATGTCCTGTACTAGCGCAACATGCTACCCCAATTCCTATACTCAATGGTCTGACCAATTAAGTCAAGCATGCCAACCACGTTCTTCACCACTCTGTCTACCTAAACTCCACTTCAAGGAACTATGAATCTTCACCCATAGGTCTCTTCGTTCAGCAACAATCCCCAGGGCACTACCCCGCTTTAACTTACCAAAATGCAATATCTCACAAATATTTAAATTAAACTCCATCTGCCAGTCCTTGACTCATTGATGGTCAAGGGTCCCGTTATATTGTGAGATAATCTTCTTCACTGTCCGCTCCACCACTTCGTTGATGTTATCTGTAAACTTACTAAAAATGCCTCCGATATTCACACCCAAGTCGTTTATATATATGATGAAAAGCATTGCTTCTTTCAGCACACCGCTGGCCACAGGTCTCCAGTCTGGAAAACAATCGATTACTTTCAATCCAATTTTGTTTCCAATTGATTAGCTTTCCCTAGATTATATATAACCTAATCTTAGTAATCCGTCTACGATGAGGCACCTTATTAAACGCCTTGCTGAAGTCTGTGTAAACAATGTACACCACAGTGTCTTCTTCAATCTTCTTTGTCACATTTTCATAATACTCAACCACATTAATGAGATATGATTTCCATCATACAAATCCATATTGACTAACCCTAATCAGTCATTGTCTTCCTAAATAGATGTAAATCACATCCCTCAGAATCCCCTTCAACAAACTGACGTTGGCTGATTGAGTCGATAATTCCCTGTTTTTTTGGGGCTCACTGCTCCATTTTCTACCCCACTCCTCAACTGGCCACAAAAAATAATGATAACGAGGTTGGTGATATGGCCAACGATATAGTTCTCAGAGTGTGTCAGGGTCAGTGTTAGGAACAAATCAGGCAGAATTCTTTAATCTGCTAAAACAACACGTTTATGACCAAAACAAAGTTGCTCAAACTATGATGGAAAGAGGAATGACGAGGGGATATTGCAAATATGTACATTGATATTTCCCTTTGAAAAATACTGAGAAACACACACACAGACACACACACACACACACAGACACACACATAAACACACACACGCACACACACACACACGCGCACAGATGCACACAGACACACACACACGCACACACACAGACTCACACAGACACACACTCGCACATACACACATACACAGACACACACGCACACACAGACACACACAGACTCACACAGACACACACACACACAGACACACACACACACGCACACACACACGCGCACACACACACAGACACACACAGACACACACACACGCACACACACAGACACACACACGCACATACACACATACACAGACACACACGCACACACACAGACACACACAGACACACACACGCACACACAGACACACACACAGACACACACACACGCAAACACACACGCACATGCACACACACACACCGCACACACACAGACACACACACAGACACACACACAGACACATGCGCGCACACACAGACACCCCCACACAAACAGACACACACACACGCACACACAGACACACACACGCAGACACACACGCAGAAACACACAGACACACACACACGCACACACACAGACACACCGACACAGACACACACAAACGCACACACAGACACACACACACACACATACACACACACGCAAAGGCACATACACAGACACACACACACACAAAAGCACAGATACACACACACACACATTTGGCCGATAACAAACTGAAAAGCAAAATATCTGCAAAATTAAATTGAAAGAACATTGTCCAAATATGATTCGAAATCATGACCAAAGGTAAACTGAGATTCTGTCCCAACTGCTGTTCTATTTGTAGAGTCATCAAGTCCTACAGCATGGCGAGAGGCAGAGAGGCCCTTTTGCCCAAAGTGGGCCAAATATCCAACCACACTAACCCCATTTCCCAGCACTTGGCCCCTCGCCTTCTTGTTCATTCCTGTCCATGTACTTGCCCAAATGCCATTTAAATGCCGTTCATATAAATGCTTCAACCACTTCTGTTGGCAGCTTATTCCCTCTGTGTACCGCTCTCCGTGTAAAACAGTTTCCATCAGTTTCACTTTTATTCTTTTCCCTCTCACCTTAAACTGATTCCCTCTCCTCCTCGATTTCCCAACGCTGGGGAAAAAGGTTGGGTCAATTCACCCTATCCATGTACACTTCTATACGATCTCACTCAGTTTCCTACGCTCCAATGAAAAAAGTCCTCGTTTGTCCATCCTCGCCCTATATTTCATACTGTTGAGTCCTGGCAACATTTTTGCAAATTTCGTCTGTACACATTCCAAATTAAAACCATCCTTCCGATCGCAATGTGACCAAACCTGAACACAACACGACAAGTGCAGCCTCACCAACATCGTGTATAACTGCAACATAAAGTCCCAACTGCTCTCCTCCATGTCCTGACCAATTCATGCTAGTGTGGCAAAAGCCTTCTTCACTACCATGTCTAACTATGAACCCACTGTCAGAGAACGGTAGACCTAAACTCCATGGTCCCTCTGCTCAACTACATTCCTTAAGGTCCCACCAATCACCATGAAACTCCTCCCTTGATCTAACGTTGCCAAAATATTCCCCGGCCCACTTCTCCAGTTTGATCAATGTCCTGTTGCAATTTCTGATATACTTCCTCACTGTCCGCAATGCCACCTATTTTAGTCTCATCTTCAAATTTACGAATCATGCCCTGTAAATTCTCAAGAATATCATTGATATCGATAGTAAACAACAATGAGCCCAGCACGGACCTCTGAGGCACTTCATGTGTCACAGACCTCCAGTCCGAGAGCATCCTTCCACTATTACCCTCTGCTTACTACCATCAAGCCAATTTGTGTCCAATTTGCCAGTTCGCTCTGGATTCCATGCGAATCTAACCTTCCAGACCAGCCTATCAAGAGTAGCCTTGTTAAAGGCCTTACTGAAAACCTTACAGACCACGTCAACTGCCCTGCCCTCATCAACATTCCTAGTCACTTCATCAATGAACTGAAACAAATTTGAGAGGCATGATCTCCCACTGACAAAGCCATGCAATCTTTCCAGTCTAAAAACAGCTATTAATAATGATTATTAAAATTAATAATAACAAACTAATAAATAATAATAAGATGACATTTGCAGTGGAGAATAAATTATCCATGGTATGTGATATTGGAACGTGCATCATGGGTGAAGGGTAGAATAGATTTTGTCCCTGTGTCATTGAACTGTGTTGAAAAAAGTAAGGGTGGCATGTGATTCAGTGGCTAGTACTGCTGCCTCATAGTGCCACGGATCCGGGTTTGATTCCAGCCTCGGGTGACTCTCTGTGTGGAGTTTGCATGTTCTCACTGCGTTTGTGTATGTTTCCTCTGGGTGCTCCATTTTCCTTCCACAATCCAAAGATGTATAGGTCAGGTAAATTGGCCATGCTAAGTTACCCGTAGTCAGGGGTAAATATAGGGTAGGGGAATGGGACTGGGTGGGTTACTGTTTGGAAGGTTATTTGTTATCTTGTTGGGCCAAATGGCCTGTTTCCATACTGTAGGGAATCTGAGAAAAAAGAACTATTTCTAAACAAACCCTATCTTTTCAAGTGCATGTATATCTCATCCCTCAGAGTCTTCTCAATAACCTACCTACCACAGATGTTAGGCTTCTTGGTCTTTCGATTCCAGATTTTTCTTTGCTTCCCTTCGTGAACAATGGCACATTTGCTACTGTTCAATATTCTGGACCCTAACCTGTGGCTAACGCTGATGCAGAAATATCACCCAGGGTCGCCGTAGTTTCTTCTGTGGCCTCTTGCATCTGTTTAGGACCAGGAGATTTATCCACCTTCATACATTCTAATGCATCCAACACGTCCTTTCCTGTGATATTGACTCACCCTAAGATAACACCACGATCTCTGTTAAGCTCCCAAGTCTTCATGTATTTCTCCACGGTAAAGACAGAGGAGAAATATTAACTGAGCATCTCGCAAATCTCCTACGGTTCTAGACATTAATGCCCACTTTGGTCCTTGAGGGGTCATTTTCTCATTTAGTTATTCTTTTTGCTTAAATATACTTCAAGAACCTCTTTGGATTCACCCTAATCTTCGCAGCCAAAGCTATCTTGTGCCTCCTTTTCGTCCTCCTGATTTCCTTCTTCAGTAAACTCCTGTATCCCCTGTATACCGCCAGGGATTCCCTTGATCCCAGTTGTATGGACCTGAGCCACGCCTCCTTTTTGCTGGTCAAAGACTGAATATCTCCTGACATCCATGGCTCCCTCTTCCTACCAACTTTGCCTTTTGCCCTCACAGGAACATACAGACCTTGAACTGTGGACATTTCACTTTTAGAGGCCTCCCACTTGCAGGAGGTTCGTTCGCCTGCAAACAAACTCCTCCAACCAACCCCTACAAGCTCTTGTCTAATTCCATCCAAATTCGTCTTGCCTCAATTTTGAACTTGAACATGAAGAGCAGTTTTGTCCTTCTCCATAATTATTTAAACCATTTATAGAACTATGGTCACTGGACCCAGAGTGCTCCCCCACTGTCACCTCAGTCACCTGTCCTGCCCTAGATCTTAGAGTCGGTCAAGTTTCCTCCCTTCCCGAATTGCACCCTCTACATACTGCTTGAGGAAACTATTCTGATCACACTTAATAGATACACCCCATCTCAATCCTTAATTCTATGTCAATCCCAGTCTATGTTAGGAAAATTAAAATCTCCTACTAAAGCAATCCTATTGGCCCTGCAAGTCTCCCCAGTCTGTCTACATATTTTTGTTCCCCTAATTCCTCGTTTACTATTTGGGGGCCTATAGTACAATCCAAATACTATCACCATTCCCTTCTTGTTTATTAGTTCCCCAGACAAATCCTCACAGGATGATCCATCAGTTATTTTATTTCTGTTTACTGCTGTGATACTCGCCTTAATCAAAAACAAAACATCCCGTCCCCTCCTTTCTCCATCTCTGTCCCGCATAAAGCACCTGTACCCTGGTACATTAAGCTGTCAGTGCTGTCCCTCCCTTAGCCATGTATATGCAATGGGTATAATATCCCAGTCCCACGTACCGATCCACGCCCTGAGTTCATCGGCCTTACCTGTCAGCCATCTTGCATTGAAACAGATGCAATTTAATCCAACAGGCATTCCTTGCGGCCTGTCCTGTTCCAGCCTAACCTGTCTTAAATTTACTGTTTCTGATTACTGTATCTCTTTCCAGCCTCGCACTTGCCTCCCTGCTGGTCAGGATTCCACCCCTCCCCAACCCCAGCCAATCGCGTTGAAACCCTCCCTTGCAGCAGTCGTAAACCTGCTTGCCCTTCAGAGATATTGGTCCCCTTCAAGTTCAGGTACAACCCGTCCTTCCTGGACACGTCACCTCTGCCCCACAAAAGATCCCAGTGATCAAAAAATCTCTGCCCCCTGGACCAATTCTTTAGCCGCACCTTCATCTGCCATATCCTCCTGTTCTTAACCTCACTAGAACGGAGCACTGGAAGTAAACTGGATATTACCACTGTCGTGGTCCTGTCTTTTAACCTTTCCCTTAGCTCGCTATAATCACTCTGCAGGATGTCATCACTATTTGTACCTGTGTCATTTGTACCAATCTGCACAATGACTTCTGGCTGCTTCATACCCCCCCCCCCCCCACCCCACACACACCCACGCCCCACCCCGCACCATCACTCACAGTGAGAACGTTCTGCAGCCACTCTGAGACATCCTGGACCTGGGCATGTGGGAGGCTACATCCCATTCCGGATTCCCATTTGCAACCACAGAATCTCCTGTCTGTTTCCCTCACTATTGAGTCTGAATAATTACTTCTGTAGGTATTCTGCTTGCACAACCTTCTGACAATGGGATTTCTTCCGGAAATCGTTGAATTTGGCTGAACTGATTTGCTTCAGGCAGTGGAGAGATTCCAATGAATCCTCATCAGAAATTCTTTTCTTTTCTCACTCCCACACATTGCTGTGATGAGCGATAAGGAAACAGAAAGGACTGATCCTCCACAGATAGGCTACAGTTTCCATTTGAAAGTTTAATCAGTTACGTTATCAGTCCCACACTGGATCATGGATCACACTTGAACATTGCTGGAACAACATAACTCCATCACATTCTCGATTCCAGGTCAGTGCATTATTACAGAATCGATTCATTAACAATAAACGGTCCTACTTGTTTTCAAAATGTGTTAATATGTTCTTGCATAATGTAAAAATAAGCGTTTCATGTCTTCACAATATCTATGTTAAAATGAATATTCTTAAACGTGTACAGTAATTGCTGGAAAAGCTCAGCCTGTCTGGCAGCATGTAGGAAGACAATTCAGAGTTCAACTTTTCAGTCCAATAACCTTTCCTTTGAACCTGACTTATTCTTAAAGTATTTCCCCAGTTTTATTCTCCCACACAAGAAGAAATATCCATCCGGTATTCACTAAATACACTCTTCTCAAGATCTTATATGGTCAATAAAACATCCCTTATTCTCAGGCTGAACTGTTAATTCTTCATAACGTAATGCCTTCATCCCAAGAATGAGTAAAGAGAAACGTCTTTGAAACGTCTCGAAAGCAACTTTGTTTTTTTTTTTCAGTCTAAGCAGTTGGAACTACACATAATACAACAGATGTAATCTCAGCAGTGCCCTGTACTGATGCAGAAAACATTGCTAAGCTCATACCCAACATCTCTTGCACGAAATAGAATCATTCCATTTACATTCCAAATCACTTGCAACACCTTCAGGCGACTTTGAATTAATTCATGTACGAAGACACAGAAATCCCTCTGTAACACTGAGTTCTGCATTCTCCTTGCATTTAAATAAATTTCTACTGTTTTGTCTTTTCCCAAAAACAGAAAATTTCTATCACATATATATTGTACTGCTTTTTTTTCTGCTGAAGCTTTGCTCACAGCCGTCCTCTATCTGTATGCCATTGTTTGACGCTGTGCCCTCCCCCAGTCTGTGTCCCATTGCAGACTCTCTGCCCTCCCTCTATCTGTATCCTATTGCCGACGCACTTCCTTCTTCCTGTCTATATCCCATTGTAAATGCTCTGCCCTCCGCTGTCTGTATCCCATTGCGGACGCTTTGCCTTCTCCCGTCTGTATCCCAATGCTGATGCATTGCCCTCCCCCTGTCTGTATCGCAGTGCAGATGGTTTCACTCCACAGTCTATGTCCACAGTAGATGTTCTCCCCTCCCCTGTCTGTATCCCATTGCAGACTCACCGCCCTCCCCTGTCTGTATTTCATTGCAGATCCTCTGCCCTCCCCCTGTCTGTATCCTACTGGAGACGCTCTGTCTCCCCATCTGTATCCCATTGCAGACGCCCTGTCCTCCACCTGTCTGTATCACATTGCAGACGTTCTGCCCGCCCCCGTCTGTAAGTAAGAGAGAGAGAGACCAATTGGCTGCTGCTTCTGAGGCAAATAATATTTTTCTCCATCTCTGTGTGGAAAAATGCAATAATGACAACTGAACACCAAACTGGACGATATGCGATCTCCATGAACATTCTCTGGAATGGATGATAATGAACTACATGCAGGTGCATCATTGCTGTTGTTTTGCACAGTGCCTTTCATTAGCAAAAAAAAGTGCCCGCTTTATAATTTGATAACATGTTTATATGTGTCTGCGTAATCTTTTTTAAAATGGGTTGATATCTTCATAATATTTGTGTTAATACCAACACATCTCATTCATAAAATATATTCTCTTGATTTAGTCTCCTTAAGAAGATTAAATAAGTATCCAGCTGATACAATTTTCTGAAAATCGTGGTTCAATAAGATTTCTCATCTAAGACCTAAACAGATAATTCCATTAAGAAAAGGCCTTCATTTCAGTAATGAGTAAAAGGAAGCATCTTTGAAAATCTTCGAAAGGAGTTATATCTTGTTTTTAATTTAGAGGATCAAAATTGCACGCAGTGTATCAGACGTGGTTCGTACAGATGCAGTAAAACATTCCTGATTAAACCCAATACCCGTTGCCACAAACAGCATCATTCCACTAACGTTCCAAATCACTTGCCACATCTACACACAGACTTCATATGATTCATGTACCAGAAATATGAAAAACATCTGCATCACAAAGTTCTGTGATCTCTCTCCACTTAAATTGTTTCCTGCTGTTGTATCCACCCTACCACAATAGACAACTCACGTTGTATTATTTCTGCTGAAGGTTTGCTCACTAACCTTCCCTGTCGAAATCACAATGCAGATTCACTATCTCCATTAGAACATATATTGAATGATCATCTTTGTGTACAAAGTAATTTCGTTTTGATCCATTCACTCCTATATACAGATATTTGACATAGCCTATTGATCATTCATGACTCCACGGTGATGTCTGAGGCAAAACTAGTTACAGTTTTGTAAAAAAAATATTAAATTATCTCTACTGTTTATTTCCTGTTAGCAACAGCATCCCTGTTCCTGTGCAGCAGTTCAGGCAATTTAATGGCCTCCTCCTGGGCTGTGTAATGTACTCAGCGAGCTGAATTACTTCCTTCCTTATCCCTTTGTAACTCCTTCAAGGGCCAGAATAGTCTCCTCCTGTCTCATTGTAACGATCCAGTCTGGCTGAATGGGATGGACCTCTACCCTTTAATCGTATTGAGGGGTGGATTGAGGGAACAATACAATGGGGAGTCACAGCAGTTTATTTCTGTAACAGCTAGGTGGGTGGATTGAGGGAAAGCGCAAGGGGTGGGGACAGCAGTATATCTCTGCAACAGCATCGAGGGGTGGATTGAGAGAACAACACATGGGGTAGGGACAGCAGTTGACCATTTGACTGCACCATTCAGAATGCTCATAGCTCATCCGTTTGTGTCTGACCATCCGTCTCCTGCCTGTTCCCAATAAACATTGACTCTCTTGTCCAGCAAAGCTCAGTTGAGCTCAGCTTTGATTGTCTTCATTAACCGAGTCTTCACTGCTCCCTGAGGGTGATGACAACACAGATAGCGCAGCACTAAAGGGAAAGGGACATTCTTATTTGATTGTGGAACCCATTATTTTAAATCTGTGTTAACCTCACATCATATCACGACCCATTTTTAGATATAAGGATAAAATAACTAGGAATAGACATAAACCATTGCGCCCTCCAACTCTGTCCCACAATCCCACTCAGCCTTTCCAATCAAATATGTATCAAACCCAGCCTCTGCTGTTATCTCAGGAAGAGAATACCTGATAGCATAACACCATACGAACAGAAAAAAGAAGCAGAATTACGACATTCGGACCATCGAGTCTGAAATGTCATTCTACAATTTCTTATGTGTTCCTCAACATCATTCTCCTACCTACTCCCTAGAATCTTTGATCTCCTTATAAATCAAAAACTTTATTTATTTGTGTCTTAATGACACTTGTGTCTGTGTGTGTGTGTGTGTGTGTATGTGTGCGTGTGTATGTATGTGTGTGTGTGTGTGTATGTGTCCATGTGCTTGTTATCTGTGTATTTGTGTAACTTTGTCTGTCTGTCTGTGTATCAGACTTTCTATCTGTGTTTCTATCTGTGTTTGTGTCTATTTTAGTGACACTGAATATGTCTTTGTGTGCTTCTTATGTGTGTGTGTGTGTCTATCCCCTTGTATGCATTGTGTATGCCAGTATATTGGGGTATTTACCAATGCTTCTGTGTAATTTAATGCCTGCATCTCTGTGCAATGGCGTACCTGTTCGTTTTCAAGTGAGAGCGATGAGATTGAAAATGCCAGCGCGATTAAATTGAGAATTGCTCTTTACTGAACATTGCTGCTTACTTGGTTGGTGGGACGTGGATGCTTCCGAATCTCCACACAAGGTGTCCTGGTCCTCTCCAGCTCTTTCCAGGATCCTCCCCAAATGTCGAGGTAGATGGTGAGGGAACGGATATCAGGCACTCTAACACCCGGCTTGACCCTTTATGTCCTATTCCAGGCTGTTTCTGCTTGAATGGGAGAAGAGGAGAGATGGAGTGAGGGTGGGAGTGGGTGTCCCTGCTGTTAATGCTGGTATAGGCGAAGGGGGAAGGGTGAGGTGTCCGGAGGGAGTCTGACCACAGTGTTGTATCCATGCAGTGGTATTAGTGTGCGGGGCTATTGCGTCAGTGACAGAACAATTGGGGGAGGGAAGGTGCTGAATTCAACAGTGAGTGTAGTCGTGCTTGAGCCTTATTTGGAGATAGAGTGTGAGCCTTGTTCTGGGATAGGTGCTGTAACAGATATACAGTGAGTGTGAGGGAGCAGAAGAATATGGTGATACTTATCCTGGCAAGGTGGAGGGAAAGAATATTGATGCTTGTCCTGTATTGCTGACCAATTCTTCAGATCATCTCAGCGTTGAGGTGAGCCTCCCTGAACGTCTTGTCCAAGTCTATCGCTAATAATGCCACAGACCCTGTCCCTCACATCCCACAGAATCAGTTTGGGTGGATCTTATAAATAGCAAGGTGAATCAAACATTAGCGTGTTATATATCAAAACCAAATCTGTCACGCAAATACTTTACATCATATGCTCTGGAAATTAGGTATGCAAGTGTATGCAAGGGGAAGCAATGACATAGTGATATTATCGCTGAGCTCTTAACCCAGAGACCCAGGTAATATTCTGGGGACATGAATTCAAATCCAGCCATGGCAGATGGTGGAAATTGAATTCAATAATATCTGGAATCAAGGGTTTATGATGACCAGGAATCCATTGTCGATTGTTGTAAAAACTCATCTGGTTTACTGAAGTCCTTGAGGGAAGGATACTGCTGTCCTTACCTGGTTTGACATGCATATGACTCCAGACTCAAGGCAACTGCTGACTCTTAACTGCCCACTGGAAAGGGCAATAAGTGCTGGTTATTCAGCGACGCCCACATCCTGTTAATGAGTAACAAATAATCGTGCGTGCTGCAGTAATAATGAATGGTCTCAAGTTGCACCGAAACTGCATTAATTTAGTGACTACTAATGCTGTGACGAATAACTTCCATAAGTGTATATCAGGTAGGTTGAAGAGTATGTTGTGAACCAAACTAGAGAACAGGTTATTCCAGATTCGGTGTTGTCTTGTCAGAAGGACTAATTAAGAGCCTTGCTCTGAAGCAGCATTGGAGGAATAATGACATCAATATGTTGCATTTTTACAAGGCGTCTGAATACAATATCGAATGTTTGAACATTGTGGTCAAACATCATGGAAGCCCGGAGGCTAGAGGGTCAAGGACGCTCCAGTGAATTGGGAAAGTACAATATAACATTCTGTGGGAGAAGCAATAATTATGAGAGTCATAGAGTCCGACAGCACAGAAAAGGCCCTTCAGCCCAAACTTGTCCATTCCGAACAAAATGTCCATTCACATTAAACCCATTTTCCTGCCCTTGCCCCGTATCCTTATTCTTTCCAATCCGTGTAATTGTCCAAATGCATTTTTAATTTTGTGAATGTACCCGCCTCAACCACATCTGCTGGCAGCTCATTCCATGTGCATACTACCCTGTGTGTAAAAGAAATTTCCCCTGCGGTTCCCTTTAACTCTTTCCCCTTGGATCTTAACTTGATGCCCTTCAGTCCGAGGATGCTCAATCCTGGGAAAAAAAAGACTGAGTGCATTCACTCCATCCATGCCTCCCATGATCTTATACACTTCTATCAGATCCCCCTCAGTCTCATACACTCTAAAGTAAAAAACTCCTAGCTTACCCAATCTCTCACTATAACTCAGACCATTGAGTCTGGGCAATATCCTTGTAAATTTCTTCTGCACTATTTCCAGTTTAATAACATCCTTCCTATAGCAAAGTAAACAACACTGAACATAACACTACCAGTATTGCCTCACCAGCATCCTGTATAACTGCAACGTAACTCCCTAATTTCGATACTCATTGCTCTGATTGATGAAGGCCAGTGTACCAAAAGCCTTTTTCACTGCCCTATCTACTTCTGACTCCATTTTCAGAGAACCTTGCACCTGAATTCCAAGGTCCATTTTTCTGAATACACTCCTTAAGACCCTGCCATTCACCATGAAACTCCTACCTTGATTCGACTTTCTAAAATGCAAGAACTTACACTTATCTGTATTAAACTCCATTTGCCATTTCTCGGCCTACGTCCTCACCTGATCAAGGCACTGCTGTAATTTCTGAAATTCCTGATAATCTTCCTCACTGTCCACGATACCGAGTATTTTAGTGTCACCTTGAAACTTATAATTCATGCCTGCACATTCAGATCTAAATCATTGACATGTGTAATATGTAAATATATATATACAATATACATGCATAAAACAAACAGCGATAGTCCCAGAACCGACCCCTCAGGCATTCCACACATCACAGGCCTCCAGTCGGACAAGCATCCTTCCACTATTACCCTATGTTTCCTATCAACAAGCAAATTTTGGATCTGATTTGCCAGCTCCCTCTCAATTGCATACAATCTAAACTTCCAGGGCAGCGTACCATGTTGACCCTTACTGAAGGCCTCACTGAAATCCATATACACTACATATACCACCATGCCCTTGTCAAAGTTACTGGTCATTTCACCAACGCATTCTAACAAATATTTGAGCCATGATCCCCCATGCACAAAGCCGTGCTGACTGCTCATAATCACAACATGCGTTCCCAATGCATGTATATCTTCTCTCTCATAATCTTCTCAAGAAACCTACCTACTAGAGATGTTAGGTTTACTGGTCTGTAGGACCCAGGTTTTTCTTTGGAGCTCTTCTTGAATAAGGGCACAGCATTCGCTACCCTCCCGTCCTCTGGGACCTCACACCTTGGCTACAGATGATACAAAGTACCAATCAAGGCCCCAGCTCTTTCTTCTCTGTCTTCCTGCAGTGCTCCTGAATATATCTGGTCAGAACCAGAAGATTTATAGAAATACTGCATAGGCTGAAAAATATGTCTACTTATTTCAGCTTTAAACACCAAAGAGTACGAAAGTGACTTAGTGATGATTAACATAACAAATTAAAGATTATATTAATCGCACGAGGTGACTTCAGAAGAATTCCAGACATTGTGGAATCCTGAGAATTGTCAGAAATTTACGATTCAGAAAAGGAGAGCCATGAAACTGATAAGGAAATCAAAAAGCGAACATGCATGCAAACAAACTGGAACACAAAGACTGCAAAAATCTATGGTCTATATTTCAAAGGAAAAGAAAACATAGTCAAATGTGGAAATTTGAAATCGGGAGAGACGAGTTTATGGTGGATAACAGGGAAATGGCCAAGCAAATGACCAGTTACTTTACATCCGTCTTAATGGAGGAAGATCCAGAAAATCACCCAGAAATACGAAGTGATCGTATAGGACTTGTGGAAGTAAAGACATAAAGTCAATTCATATCAGTAACAAGGCAATATTGAACATGAAGCTGGATTGAGCATTGCTAAGCTTGACAAACCAGATGTACTTCTTACTAAAATCGTCAGAAATAAACCACCAATAGAAGCATTAATTGCACTGTCGATGACTGTGTTCTATTTTCCTGTACATTCTGCAGAGTCTGGAAGCCAGTGTAGATAAATATACATTAGCAAACGTGATTCAAACACTATAGATGAATGGTAGGGATCCAATAATCTACAAAGGGAAGAAGAGATAGTGTGGACAACTGCTGACAAATTGACTTGACATTTATCGAGAAACTGTTGGAATCTATTATATAGTATATGATATTGGATATTTAGACATTAAGAGCAACATTTGAGAGAATCAGTATGCATTTCTGAAAGGGAAATCATACTTGACAAACTTTGGAATTATTTGAAGTTGATTTTTACAGCATTGATAATGGGAATCCAGTAGAATTGGCGTATTTTAGATTATCAGAAGGCTTTCTATAAGAACTCACACAGTGAGTTCGAAAATGAAATGAACGTGAAGGGTATTTGGAGGAATATATGTCAGTGGAAACTTAAAGTTTGGTTTGCCTATCTTTAAGGGAGTCAGAATATAGATGTAAAGACATGTTGAAGCAGTTTCACAGAGTGTTGGTGAGACTGTACCTGGAGTATTGAGTACAGTTTTGTTGACCAAATCTGAGAAAGAATATACTAAACACATAGGAAGTGTAATGGATATTGTCCTGATAAATCCCTCAGATGGCGAGATTGCGTAATGAGGAAACTCGGACTACGCTCTCTAGAGTTTCAAAGAATGAGAGAGGGTCACTGTGAAGTTTATAAAATTCACAAAACATACGACAACTTGGAAATTAACAGGATATTTATCTGGCTCTCTAATCCACATTCAAGGCAAATAATGGCAGGATGAGGGACAGACCATTGAAGACTGCAATAAGGAGGAAATTCTGCGCGTGGAGGGAACTGACTAACACAGGGGCATGGTAGGGCAAGATTACAGAGATCCCCAGATAATCTACAAGTGTGTCAAGTGGAACAGAATAACCAGTGAACAGGTAGGAATCATTAGTGACTTGCCAAGTTGCATCCAAATCAACTTTAGGCGTAGGAGAAAGAGGGGAGTGATAGAAGGCTGTTTGTGTGACTGGAGGCCAGTGTCCAATGGTGTACCACGAGCATCAGTGCTGGGTCCCTTATTATTTGTGATTCGGAGGTGCTGGTGTTGGGCTACGGTGGACAAATCTAAAAATATCATAACACCAGACTATAGTCTAACAACTTTATTCGGCAACACGAGCTTTCGAAGCGCTGCTTCTTTATCAAAGTGCACAACCACATGATGTAACGGATGTTTAGAGGTTTTCAACCTTATTATTTGTGGTATTCATAAATGATGCAGCTGTGTATATGGACGAGGGGTGGGGTATGGAATAAGTAAGTTTGCACTTGATACAACGATTGGCCAGTTGGTTTGCAGTAAGGAGGAAGGCCTTATGCTACAGGTAGATACAGATGGAATGGTCAGCTGGGTGGATCAATGGCAGATGGAATGTAACTCTGATAACTATGAGATGACGCACGTTAGAAGAAGGATCAGGCAGGGGAGTACTCAATGAATGGCAGCACACTAGGAATCTCAGAAGGTGCTTCGCCACACATCACTGATTGTGACTGGACATGTTAATGCACAATTTGGGAAAGGCGAGGGGACTGTAAACACAACCTTTATTCATCGGGGCATTGATGATAAATCTATGCGGAGCTTTGATGAGGATAAGATGGAATACTGCGTGTAGTTCTGGGAACAACATTACAGGAAGAATGTGATTGTAGTGGAGGGGGTGCAGAGCAGATTCACCAGGTTGTTCCCTGGGATGGAGCATATCAGCTGTGGGGAGAGGATGGATAAGATTGGGCTGTTTAGTTTGGAGGAGAGGAGACTGAGGGGTTCTACCCTTCAGAAGGATAGGATTACGAGGGACATGGACGGGATAGATAGACAGCAGTTATTCCTTTTAGTCAAAGGGCCACACTTTTTAAGTGAAGGGTTGGCGGTTGAGTGAAAATTTGAGATTTGTTTTTCAACCAGAGGGTGTTGGGGTCTGGAATGCGCTTCCTGAGAGTGGAGTTGTCATGGTAACCTTAAAACCAATAGAAACGACACAGTTGTGCACTTCAAATTCTTTAAGGTTCATGGCTACGGTCTTGTATCGGAAAGTGGGCTTAATGTAGATCGTGCTGTATTTCTGGTAGTACAGAGACTTTGCTTCTGTGATTGTATGGTTGTGGAAGGTCAATCATTGAGTAGCTTAAGGTAGGAATTGATGGGTCTCTGAAGAATATCTTAACAAAGTTGATAAGAGAGAACACGTAATATTTTCTGAAAGTATGTCAATTGCAAAATTAAGAGAAAAAAAGTTGTAGCTTTCGTACAGTCTGATACCAGATAATGGATGACCGGAAAATAGCAGAAGTATGGAGCAAATACTTAAGTTATGCAGTCACATAATCAAACAAAACAAAAAAGAAAACTTCCTAGCAATACGAGGGAACTTTAGTCTGGTGAGAAAAAAGGATTACAATGAAATTAGCAACTAAACAGTTTAGAGAAAGTATTGGACTGAAATTAATGGGCATAGATAAAAGTCAACAGAGATTTATGAAATGGGAATCATATTTGAGATAGTGGCTTTTAGCGAAATTATGTAGAAGGTATCAACGACATCCGTGTGGAATCTCAGAAAGATTTTTGATAAAGCCCCATGCCTATTGTGCAAATTCGAATCCTGTGGGACTGGGGCTAATATGTGGTCATGGTTTTAGAGTAGGAGAGATGGCAGGAAACAGTGAGTAGGAATAAAACAGTTTTTTTTAAATAGCAGGCTAGGAGGATATAGAAAGGACCGTGGCTTAGGCTCCAGCTATCCCCCATACACATCATATATTTGAGTGAGTGGTGCAAATGCAATATTCCTAAGTCTGCTGACAGCACTAAACGAGTCGATGAGGAGGATGTAAAAAAAGCTCCAAGATGATTGCGACAAGTGGAGTGACTGGGCAAATACGTGGCAGATGTAGAGTAATGGGGGAGATGAGATGTTGTGTACTTTGATGGGACCAATAGAATTGAAGCCTCTCATTTGAAAAAGGAGTGGTTGAAAAATGTTGCTCTATAAATGAACTTAAGCTGCATTTTTGTTTATTTCTGCGTAGCCCTTCGAGTCCATGTAGGTGAGGGAGTTCTGAAGCCAGAATTCAATCACGGCAATGGAATTGGTACGCTGGCCAGTGTATATAGGCCCTGCAAATGGGAAACTGTAACATTGAAAAGAATCTGGAGCACCCTGTACACCAGTCACTGAAAGCAATATTGCAGGAACAGAAAGCAGGTAGGAAGATAAATGCTGTATTCACCTTCATTTCAGGAAGAATTGTGTACAGGAGTAAATGTATCTTACTGCAGCTGTACAGCGCCTTGGTGAGACCCCATCTCGAACATTGCGCATTATTTTGTGCAGTTTTGGTCTCTTTTCCAAACAGAGGACAAACCTGACATTGAGGGAGGGCAGCAAAGGATCATTAGACTGATTTCTGGGATGACAGACTTGTTGTGGGACCAGAGTTTTGGGCAACTGGACCCGTATTCGAAGGGGCTTAGGAAAATGAGTGGAAATCTCTGTGAAATATATAACAGTCACAGGGCGAGACAGATTAGAAGCAGGGATGACAATTCCCCTGGCTCGGACGTCTAAAACAAGGGGCCACAATATTAGATACAGACAGGCCACTTTGCATTGAGATGAGAATAAATGCCTGCACTCGGAGACTGGTGAACCAGGAGTACTCTCTCCCAGATCAGGCTGTGGAAAATAAGGGGATGAATATGAATAAGGATTTCTGGAAATTAAAGGGATAGGGAGAGAGCAGGGGTATGGTGTGAAGATAGGAGATCAGCTATCATTCCACGTTGTTCTCCAATAACGCAATAACTGTGTTCCTGTGCAACACTGTGTTGTACAAAATCGTGCAATATTAATAATGGTGTCTACGGGAAAAAAAAGAGGGTAAGTGGCGAACCCCCAAAAATATCAGTAAAAACCAAAAATTAAATTTGGTCTAACACACAATAGGACAGTCTAAATAAATCTTTAAATCACATGTCGTAATAGAACAGTGCTGTAAATGTAACACTTTCACACTACAGTCACTCGCAGGAGCACTGTACTTTTCACCACAATCTTCACCAGAAAGCGCGTGGAGGCTGACTGGCCCCGTGATGCCGATGGAGAATTCTAGTTCTCCACAAGAAACTTCCCACAGTTTGAAAAAAAGTTATTTCTAAATATAGACTACAATTCCCAGTTTCAGGTTGTTTTAAGGCCTGCAGAGCCAATTGCATTCCTGTTTTAGCTGAACACATTGATTGTAACCTTTGTAGACAGAGGGATCCTGAGGCAGTGTTTGCTGTTCAGCTGGTGCCCGGCAAGGAATCGCGTCACAGTGAACACGAGTTCACTTTATAGAAAAAGGTTCACGAATTGCATTGCAGCCAAATTGTATTTAATCAACACATGTTATCGGTGAGCTGCCTGTAAATGAATCGAGGCGCAAAACTGCTGGGTTGAATGGACTACAGTAGTTCTCATTTTATGTTTCACAATGTTTAAACATATTAAGGGATATGAATATGTATGAGCCAAACTGCGTCGAGGAGATGTTCGGCCATTAACTAAAATGGGGAAAGTTCAATGAGTTGTATGACGTATTCCTTTCTCGATGCTTCTGTGCAGTGTGTGGGAACGCTCTGTAAATGTTGTCACAAGTTCTCATATGTTAGAAATGAGGTCTCTGCAGTGTCGACAGGATTGTGGTTCCCGTTCTCTTTTCGGATAACGAGGCTAGTGCCGGGTGATCTCTCTGGGTATATCCTTTAAGACCCGGAGCAGTTTGATACAATGGAGTTTATTGCTTGTCTGATTCAAAGACCATTGAAGAGTTTATCACATGCCTGTGTGTCTGGAGTCACTTTTAGGCCACACCAGGAATGCATGGGAGATTCACACCCTGACAGTACATTGGGGAAGGAGATCGATGGCTACAATCGACATTGAACGCAACATCACTATTACTGATACCAGATATTAGATCTCGACACTTTATTAATTGTTTTTAACTTGCACCAGTTGCCAGAGAATTACCCTGGTCAGGATTAGCAATCCAATGACAATTCCACAACAGCACCATCTCCACAGGGGGGCCTATGGGAAAGCACACTGAGCTGGTTATTTCTGTGCTGTTTGACAGCTCTGTCAAGAATAACCCCAAGCAATTTTACTATCGTGATGGGACTGAGGGCGTGGTAATTGGTCCGATTGTAATTATTCCCTTCTCAGGGGATGGGACATATTTGAGTAATTACCTACATTGCCAGGGAGGTGTCAGAACTGGAGTTGTAATGAAACAGCTTCCTCAGGTTCACGGCTTGTTGTGTAGCAAAAGTCTTCAGTCCTATTGCAGGAATGGTGTCAGGACCAATTGCCTTTGTCATGTCTACAGTGTCCAGCTGTTGCTTCATGTCAGTTGCAGTGAACTGAATTGGTTGAAGACGGGCATCGGTGATTCTGAGGTTATCATAGTGAGGGTGAGGTGAGTAATCGACTCAACACTTCTGGCCGATGGATGGTGCAGATACTGCATCTTTTACATGGATTACAGGGCTGTTCCATTATTTAGGATGGGGATATTTGTGGATTCCTCTCCTCCAGTAAGTTGTTTAATGGTCCATTGACTTTTATGCATGGATTTGACAGGACGACAGAGCTTAGATCTGATTTGTTAGTCTTGGGATCATCTCTCTCTCTGTATCAGATGTTAGTCCTGCTGTTTGTAGTGTAACCAGTCAAGTGCGGTAGCTTTAGTGGGTTGTAATCAGGTTTAGATGCACGTGATTCCGCCCCGACCATGTTCACCCACACTTGTCACTGACCTATGGATCGGCTTGATGGAAATGGTAGACGGATGGACTATCCTGGGGGAAACGCTACAGATTGTTATTGAAATCTACGGCATCAGATGATAACGCAGATTTAGCTGCAATATCTACAATTCAATTCTACTGACTGCCCCCCCCCGCCCCCCAGTTCGCACCGAGACCCATTCACCCATCAGCCCTGTACTCAGTGACCTACTCTGGTTTCTGATGCGGCAATACTTCCATTTTCATATTCTCATTCTGCTGGAAGTCTTTCCTTGGTGTCACTACTCCAAACTTTTACATAAACAATATCCATTTAAGGTACTAATCTGAATATTTTCCTTGCAGTAATGCCATTTTCTGTATTTGAAGTGAATGTGTTTCCTTCTGTTTTTTTCCCCTGACCATGAATCAGAGCTCTGCAGTGTCAGTGATGCCAACCTTTTGCAGAGTCAAGGAACTTCTCACCATGCGTTTCTGTTCAGTTCTTAGTGTACGGCACTCCATGTTGGACAGGATGTTTGGGCATCTTTGATAATATGTCTTTGGAAATTATTCAACAAACAGAAATTGCAGAAGAAATTGCTAAAAGTGTTGCAGAACTTTCTGGAGTGAATGCAGAGTTACATTTTCAGGTCCAGTGAACCTTCGACAAAGGTTTTTGTATTTTTATTCCCAGTATCCATAGTTATTTGTTTAATGGAAGATTTGTTCTGTGCCTATTCATTTATGGAGAAACTCAGCAGGTCTGTCAACATCTGCAGAGACAGAGAAACAGAGTTAGCGGTTCCAGTCCAGTGTGACAATTCATCAAAACTGAATACAATTGCAAAATGGTTTTTTAATCCCTTGCCAGAAGTGGAGGATGGGTCACAGGGAAAAGAGGATGTGGCAAAAGAAAAATGGGCTTTTAGCATTGGTGAACAAGAAGGTTCTGTATAATGCGTCGAATTTAAGGTGTGAATGGGTTCTCTCTATTGAATGCAAGATAAAGAAGATACAACCACACAAAGTCATGCGGAGGCCAGGATGGAGAATGTTGGCCACGTGGTATAAGACCATAAGACACAGGATTGGAAGTAAGGCCATTCGCCCCATCGAGTCCACTCCGCCACTTAATCATGGCTGATGGGCATTTCAACTCCACTTACTCGCATTCTCCCCGTTGCCCTTAATTCCTTGTGACATCAAGAATTTATCAAACCCTGCCTTGAAGACATTTAGCATCCCGGCCTCCACTGCACTCCGTGGCGATGAATTCCACAGGCCCACCACTTTCTGGCTGAAGAAATGTCTCTGCATTTCTGTTCTGAATTGACCCCCTCTAATTCTAAGGCTGTGCCCAAGGGTCCTAGTCTCCTCACCTAATGAAACAATTTCCTAGCGAACGCCCTTTCCAAGCCATGTATTATCTTGTAAGTTTCTATTAGATCTCCCCTTAACCTTATAAACTCCAATGAATACAATCCCAGGAACCTCAGCCGTTCCTCGTATGTTAGACCTACCATTCCAGGGATCATCCATGTGAATCTCCGCTGGACACGCTCCAGTGCCAGTATGACCTTCCTGAGGAGTTGGGCCCAAAACTGGACGCAGTACTCCAAATGGGGCCTAACCAGAGCTTTATAAAGTCTCAGTAGCACAAGATTTATTGTATAAATCTGGCCACAGATACATTTTCACTGTCGTGATCATCACCCCCTTTAAACAAAGGAATTCAGGTGCTTGACTTCTTATTGGCACTAGTAAGCGTTTCATGCAGCCTTAGTTTTGTAACATGGAGAAAAACAAATCACAGTATGACGTTTGGGCTGAGTATTGGTTACCTGTCATTTTTAATATTGTTTCAGTTTTGCAGTGCTTATCTTTAAACGCTTGTTCTTGAAGTTAGCATCAGATGGAGTGTAGGATGTTGTGGAGTGACATTATAGAAAGTTATGAAATCATGAGAGGTATGGATAGTGCGAATAGCAAAGGTCTTGGAATAGGGGAATACAAACATAGAGGAAATAGGTTTAAGGTGAAAGAGGGTAGATTTAAAAGGGATGAAGGGTCAGCGTTTTTACACAGAGGGCGGTGTGGGAATGGAATGAGCTTCTAGAGGAAGAGTGGGAGATGCAAGGAGAACTACAACATTTAAAACTCATTTGTACAAACATACGAATGGGAAACATTTAGAGGCCTATGGGCCAAATGAAATTAAATGGGACGAGCTTAATTTGGAAATCTTGGCCAGCATGGACATTTAGAAACGTTTCACGAAGAGTCAGAGTCGGTTTGTGAAAGGGAAATTATACTTTGCCCTGAAAAATCATGAAACGTATTTCTGGAGATATCTGAAAATGTAACAAGCGGACTTAATGAAGGCGATCTGGTAGACACGAGGCTTTCCAGAGATTTTCCACAAGGTATTACAAATTAAAAGTTCTTACACAAAACAGAAGCTCCAGGATGTCGGATACTGTATTAACATGGGATGATGATTGGTTAACGCAGAAATCGGGGAGTCAGGATTAATGGATCTTTATGATAAAGATATATCTGCTGGAGTACACAAATATCAGTCTGATGGTATCAATTATTTGCAATCTAAGCTGACAACCTGAAGGAGGGAGCTGAGTGCAATATACATCCGAGTTTGAGGATAACCCCACTGAGGATCAAAAGGCAGTCTGTTATTTAATGGAGAGGACTTCCAGAAAAGGAACAGTACAAAGGCTTTGGAGTCTTCCTGTGTATGAAACATAAAGTCAGCATGCTGATGCAGCAAGTAACTCGGTTGGTACGTTAGGCAGTTTCCTGGGATGAAAGGGTTGAGTTATTGAGAATCCCTAAAAAGGAGAGGCGATTATTCATTGGGGTTTAAATGAATGAGGAGTGATACTGCTGAAACATACAAGACAGAGAAGGGGTTGGAGAAGGTAGATGTTGAGAAGTTGTTTCCATTCTTGTGCAAAGTGTCGAACTCGAGGATATCGATACCAAATAAGGAACATCGATTTCAATCTGAGATGCAGAGTCATGTCTTCTCTCCGAAGGTAGTGAATGTCTGGCATTCCCTAACCCAGAGAGGTGTGGAGGGATACAAGGAGTCGGGAAGAAAGTGGAGTTGAGCCCTGGAGTAGATCAGCCATGTTCTTATGAAATGACAGGGTTAGCTTGAGGTGCCGATTGACCTACTCCTGTTCCTGTTTATTAATTTCGAATGTTATGCATTTGGAAAGGAACGGGTTATTTTGAAGAAAATCGTGTTGTACAATATTGCATTCAGGCAGAGCAGAGGATTTGTTATTTTAACTCTGGGTGGGGTATGTGGCTGTATTCCTAGAGTATCTGGGGCTGCAACATGACCCACATCTGGAGCAGAAGTTACAGAGAGCGGAAGCCTGGAAACAGGGTGGGGGTGGTGGTCACTTCTGACCCAGCCTGGATTTTCCAAGTGCATTTCCAAAACTACACCTAACCATCGGAGTGGCCTTGATCTGCCCCTGTTCAGCAGATCCGAGGGCTGAATGGAACATCAGAACTTGAGGGACTCAAGTGGGCTAAGCGGCCCTTTGACACTACTCCACCAGTAAATAAGATCATGGCTCATCTCCTTGCGATCCCAGCTGCACTTTTCTTTCCATGCACCATTATCCCTGATTCGCCTGCCCATTTAAAATCAGACAAAGCCAGCTTCGATATGATACAAAGATCCAGCCATCTCAAACTTCTCGGAAAGAAAATTCCCACTTGACTGAAATCCCATTTTGTGAATTTCTCCTAATTCCTGCTCTGACGGAGGTTGGAAGGTGTCACTGTTTCCTTTTCTCGTCCCATTAATCCACTGCTCACACTAAATTTTAAATGTAACCAAATTGGTGATATGGCCGATGATAAAGTTCACAGATTGGGTCAGGTTCAGTGACAGGAACAAGTCAGGCAGATTTCTTAAGTCAGCCACAAGTAACTAATAGAACTAACGGATGCGCATGGTGGATCTGTGGTTAGCACTGATACCTCCCGTCACCAAGTAGCTGCGTTCAATTCCAACTTCAGGCAACCCTCTGTGTGGATTTTGAACATTTTTCCCATGTCTGTGTGGGTTTCCTCCCCCACTCCAAAGATGTGCAGCTTAGAGCGGATTGGCCATGCTAAATTGCCCATAGTGCCCAGGGATGTGTAGGTTAGATAGGTTAGTCATGGTAAATGCAGGGTTACATGGAAAGAGTAGGGGGGCAGGTCCGGGGCGGGGGGGATACTGTTCCGAGGATCAATGTGGACTTGATGGACGGAATGTCCTGCTTCCACACTGTAGAGATTCTATAAGAACAACAAGAAGTTTGGACAATGCAAACACCCAATGGGTATCTCTCTGATCACTCTCCTCTAGGTTTTGTATGTTTCAATAAGATCACCTCTCATTCCAAGAGTAACCTGTTAAAGCCTTCATAATATAAGGCCCTCATCCTTGGAATACATGAAGTGAAACTTCTCCGAACTACTTCCAATTTAATTATATGCTTTCTCAGGTAAGGAGGCAAAAATAATCTCTCACATAGATGAGGTTATTTTTTGTTTTCTCAGTGGTGAGAGTATTTGGAACTCTCTTCCCCGCAGATCATTGGAGGCAGAGATAATGAATATGTTTGAGGCACAGACAGAAGCTTCATAAATAATAACGGAGTCAAGGATTATCGGGAAATGGCAGGAATGTGCAGTGTTGGGGAAATGCTGACAGTGGTACAAAATCGCACTGCTCCAGAACATCCAGGAATATAATGCAAAATGAAATGATAATATCGATAAAATGTTAAGAGGAAATCCAAGATGGTGGCGATCTGGCAGGTCTGCTTTGTTGGGCTCTGCATCACAGCACGGGCAAAGTGGTTCCCTAACCCACTCCATCCCAGCCATTTATTTAAAATGCTTAGTTTTCGAAAGTTTTGAGAGTTGGCAGTTGTAGTAGAATAAGTTTGTGTAGTTTTTAAGCTCTATGAGACTTTGTTTATTAATGATCAGCAATTCAAGTTCTTCCTCTCTCCAGTTCAAATGTTGCTACAGTGTGTTCTGGATTATGATGTGCTTAAATGGTGTATCTGAAACATTAGGGGAGCCATTGGCCAGAAAAGGGGAAAAAATACTTTCTAGTCTTAAAAAGAGAGGGTGGATGTTGTCCTATTGCAGGAGTTGCACCTTGATGACAAGGAACATTTGACATTACAGCATGTCGGGTTTGATCGGGTTTATTTTTCCTCTTTTAATACTACGAGTAGGGGAGAAGCCATAATGGATAAAAAGAATCGTCCATTTAATCTACTAGATTGTATTTGACACTCACGGAAGGCTCATAATCCCCAAAGCCTTGAACTATGGTAAATAATACAGTATTTTGAATGTTTATTGCCCCACCCTCCCCCCGGGGCACCCTCTTTAAATCCTGGTCGATGCATTTTCCCAATTCAGTTATCTTGCAACGTGGCACATTAAAATTTTAACTGTCTTATGGACCCTACGGTGGACAGAATGTCCAAAGTTGCCCCAATACCCTCGTTATAATGTAAGCAATTAATGGATTTGTGTGCAGAACGAGAGCATGGATGTCTGGAGGCAGATCCACATCACAAGTCTGGATTTTATTTTCCTCTTTAATCCACAGAAATGCCACACGAGGGTTGATATCTTCCCCATCCCTGCCACAATCTTAGATTCGGTTGCATCCTGCACAATTGGGAATATTAACATTTCTGACCATGAAGCAGTATTCTTATTGTTTAAGATTAAAGGCAATGTAATAGGTTCGAGACACTAGCGAAGGTATCCCTCTATTCTGAAGACGAGTTAGTTCATTGTTTATTTAGATTAGATTACGTACAGTGTAGAAGCAGGCCCTTCAGCCCAACAAGTCCACACCGACCCGCCGATGTGCAACCCACCCAGACCCATTCCCCGACATTTACCCCTTCACCTAACGCTACGGGCAATTTAGCATGGCCAATTCACCTAACCTGCACATTTTTGGACTGTGGGAGGAAACCGGAGCACGCGGAGGAAACCTACGCAGACACGGGGAGAATGTGTAAACTCCACACAGTTAGTCACCTGAGGCGGGAATTGAACCCAGTTATCTGGCACTGTGAGACAGCAGTGCTAACCATTGTGCCACCGTGCCACCCAATGCGATGAATTCAAATCTTTCTTAGCCATTCATTCAGATTCAACCAGTAAACCATCCACTCTATGGGAAATTGCTAAGGCTTATGCCAAGGGAATAATTACTCCTTAGGATGCAGCAGAAGGGGGGAGCAGGAACGCTGGCTTGAGCCACAGCTGAGGGCAGCGGAGAGTGCATACTGTGATTGACCCTCAGTGGCTAAGCTGCAGAGGATCACAACGCTTCGGTCTACAGTGAATTCCACGCTCACACAGACAGCCAAGAAGGAACTTACGTTTGCAAACCAAAGGCTGTTTGAACATGGTGATTTAGTCTATCTTGCCAGGAAAACGAGCGTCCCCTCAACCCATTACCTCAATTAGGGAAGGTACTGGGATCCTTACCTTCAATTCCAAAATTATTAATGCCTCCTGTCCGAGATTTTTCTCCGAATTATTTCATACTGAGAATTATGAGGATAGATGGATTAAGATGGAGTCATTTTTCAAGATCCTGGGTCTTCCAGGAGTAACCCCTGAATAAGTGTTGTGTCTTAATGCACCATTGTCAGCGCAGGAGGGTGTGAAGCAGCTTCAGAATGTAAAGGTGCACGTTATTGACGGATTTCCTAGAGAGTTTTATAAATAATTTATAAACCTCATGTCAGGGCTGATATCGAACATGTTCTGTCACTCATACAATCAGGAACCCCTCCCTCCATCCTTAAGAGAGGCGTATATCTCTCTGATGTTTAAGAAAGGAAGACCCTGGAAGAATGTGCTTCTTCCCCTCCAATTGCACTTTTAAATGTTGGTTTCAAAATCCTGCCTGAGACCCGTACAATCAGGCTGGAAACTTTGCTGCCTTCCGTTGTTAAAGACGAACACACAGGCTTTATAAAGGGCCGCAGATCTTCCGACAATGTTAAGAATTTACTCAATATGATCCAAGAGTGTCAACAACAATCTATCCAGGGATTATTGATTTCTTTAGATGAGAGAAGGCATTTAATTGGGTTGAGTGGCCGGATCTCATCTGTACATTAGAACGGTTTGGTCTACGCAAAGATTTTATCAAATGGTTGAGGGTCTTTTACCGCGATCGTCTGGCTGCGGTTCTCACTAATCAGTAATATTAATATTTCTCCAGGCAGCCGACAAGGCTGACACCTTTCGCCATTGTTGTTTACGTTGGGGATTGAGCCACTGCCGGAGGCCATCCGTAGGGATGCCAACATATCTGCCCCAGAAGTGGGACAGAAGTCACGTAAGATTACATTGTATGCAGATGAGGGTCTAATGTTTTTGTCAAATCCCGCAATTTTGGTAGTTCACGTGATGCAATGCATTAATTTTCATCGTATGTTAGTGCCTGGGCGGCTGAGGACTCGGCATGAATACGGCTAAACATTGAGCCCTCTCAGACAAAGTGAACCCTAATTGCTCTGTTGTTCTTAGATAAAATGACAACATTTATGGAGTATTGTCATAAACTAATGATCATCAATACTGTTAAAACTTGAAGGACAATGCGTCAGATCGAAGGCAATACAGCCAGAATCATGTTTCTCACCCCTACAAATGGTATACCGCGTTGTCAACCGGGGATACTGGATTCCAGGTGTAAACTGTGGGCAGCAAGGGGGTACCTTGCTTGAGTAATTTAGAATTAGTAGAATCCCTACAGTGTGGATACAACCCCTTGTGCTCAGCAAGTCCACCTCGACCCTCAGAAGAGTCGCCATCCAGACCCATTCCCCTACCATCCTATATTTATTCTGACTAATGCCCAAACCTACACATCCCTGAACACTATGTGTGAGTTTTCAATGGCCAATTCATCTAACCTGCACATCTTTGGACTGGGGGAGGAAACCCACACAGACACAGTTGAGAATATACTAACTCCACACAGCCAGTGACCCTGGTGCTGTGAGTCAGCAGTGCAAACCACTGAGCCATGACAAGTTACTTGAGGGAGAAACAATGATATCATTTTAACAAATAACTCGTAAGTATGGACTACCTAGTAGAGACCTGTTCTGTTTTTTTTTTTCAGATTAGAGATTTGATTTAAAAACACAATTTTAACAGACACTTATAGATCCTACACAGAGAAGCAGGTGATTATTGTAAAGAATGCACTCTGTGTCAGTACCCTTTCACATTTGTTGGAGAGTGTCCCCTCAGAAAAGACTGTGCAGCTTCGTGACGTCTGTGCGAGAGAGTTGGGGGTTTAGATCTTTTCGGAGACACGGGAGGCTATTTGTGGAAATGCTCAAAGGATTTTGATCTGTAATATGACCCATTCTATACAGTTGAAAGTTCTTCATAGGTTCTATTTGACCCACGATTTTCTCTCAAAATTCAAAGTGGGATTACCTTCAGCATGTCCTAAATGCAGAATGACTACAGGCACTCTTACTCGTTGCATGTGGTCCTGCTGCAGGCTTTGTCGATATTGCAGCTCTGTGTTAGGTGTGGGAGAGTGGGTCTTGGGGACCGAATTGGAGGTGAACCCGGTTTCTCTTTTCCTGGGCCTGCCCAGATGCACATGGGGGAATAAATATATCCTTAATTCTGTGCTAGGAAAAATATTCTGATGTGTTGGATGTCTGAAGACTCCGCGGGTCTGTTGGGTCTTTGTAAGCTCATCATGGAGAATATCCCATGGACTTTCTCACCAGCATGGTGCACCAAAAACAGAGATTAATATAAGTCATTGAATCATAGAGTCATAGAGATGTACAGCATGGAAACAGACCCTTCGGTCCAACCCATCCATGCAGACCACATATCCCAAACAAATCTAGTCCCACCTGCCAGCATCTGGCCAATAACCCTCAAAATTTCATTTTCTTATTCATTTACCCATCCAAATGCCTCTTAAATGTTACACTTGTATCAGCCTCCCCGACATCAGCTGCCACTCATACACGTACCACTCTCTGTGTGAAATAGTTGCCCCGTAGTTCGCTATATTTCCCCCCTCACCCTTAACCCAGACCCTCTCGTTCTGGACTCCCTGACCCCAGAGAAAAGACTTTACCTACTTACCATATCTATGCACCTCATAATTTTGTAAACCTCTATAATGTCACCCCTCAGCCTCCGACGCTCCAGGGAAAACAGCCCCAGTCTATTCAGCGTCTCTCTATATCTCAAATCCTCCAACCCTGGCAACATCCTTGAAATCCTTTCTGAACCCTTTCAAGTTTCACAGCATCTTTCCGATAGGAAGGAGACCAGAATTGCACGCAATATTCCAACAGTGGCCTAACCAGTGTCCTGTACAGCCGCAGCGTGATCTTCCAACTCCTGTACTCAATGCTCTGACCAATAGAGGAAAGCATGCAAAAAGTCTTCTTCACTATCCTATCTACCTGCGGCTCCACTTTCAAGGAGCTATGAACCTGCACTCCCAGGTCGCTTTGTTCAGCAGCACTCCCTCGGACCTTACCATTAAGTGTAGAAGTCCTGCTAAGATTTGCTTTCCCAAAATGCAGCACCTCGCATTTATCTGAATTTAACTCCCTCTGCCACTTCTCAGCCCATTGGCCATTTGGTCAATCTGAGGTGACCCACTTCGCTCTCCACTACACCTCCAATTTTGGCGTCATCTGCAAACTGACTAGCTGTACCTCTTTTGCTCGCATCCAAATCATTTATGTCAATGACAAAAAGTAGTGAATCCAGCACCGATCCTTGTGGCATTCCACTGGTCACAGGCCTCCAGTCTGAAAAACAACCCTCCACCACCACCCTCTGTCTTCTACCTTTGAGCCATTTCTGTATCAAATAGCTAGTTCTCCCTGTATTCCATGAGATCTAACAATGCCATTCAGTCTCCCATGGGGAACCTTATCAAAACCCTTACTGAAGTCCATATAGATCACATCTACCCCTCTGCCCTCATCAATCTTCTTTGTTACTTCCTCCAAAAACTCAATCAAGTTTGTGAGACATGATTATGATTTCTCATGCACAAAGCCATGTTGACTATCCCGAATCAGTCCTTGCCTTTTCAAATACATGCACATCCTGTCCCTCAAGATTTCCTCCAACAACTTGCCCACCACCAACGTCAGGCTCCCTAGTTTATAGTTCCCTGGCTTGTCCTTAACACCCTCCTTAAACAATGGCACAATGTTAGCCAACTTCCAGTCTTCCGGCACCTCACCTGTGACTTTCGATGGTACACATATCTCAGCAAGAGGCCCAGCAATCACTTCTCTAGCTTCCCACAGAGCTCTAGGGTAGACCTTATCAGGTCCTGGGGATTTATCCACCTTTACCCGTTTCAAGACATCCAGCACTACCTCCTGGGTAATGCGGACATTTTGCAAAATGTCACCATCTATTTCCTTCCTTTTATATCTTCCATATCCTTTTCCACAGTTCATACCGATGCACAATACTTGTTTAGTATCTCCCCCATACTTCCTGTGCCAGGAACAATATTCTGTGGTGTTGGATGTCTGAAAAACCCCCGGGTCTTTTGCGTTGTTGTAAACTCGTCACGGTGAATATCTCTTTGGACTTTCTCACCAGTATGGTGCACCGAAATTGCAGAGATTTGCATAAAATATGGCAACCCTTTTTAGATTACCGCGATACAGGCTTATCTGCCACTCTAAAAAGGGCTTTTATATAGCCATGACGATATTGTCTAATGAATCACATATGAAGAATTATGAACGTATGAATGTGTATCGGTTAATGCTCTCGAAGAACGAGGGCTATCATTTTGTTAAGCTGAGCCGTATTATTTATTGATTATTGATTATTTACTTTTTTGTTTTTCTTCTGTCCATTTAGCGACTTTAACTTGTTCAGTTATTTGAGTTGTTTTGTTATTGGTTTAATAAAGTAATAAAAATATATTTTCAATGAAAAATTTTGTTAAAAAATTAAAATGCTAACGTTGATCGATTAGAGTCCCAAATAACTCTCATTAGAGAGACCAATCATGGTGGTTTATGATGAAGGTCCCCACACAGGTGATGGGGTGAGGTTGAGAAAGCATCCCCTTCATGGTTACCTCTGTCAGTGTGGGGAATTGAACCTGCGCTGGTGGCCTCCCCCTGCATCACAAACCAACCATCCAGCCAACTGAGTGGGAGACTGTGCAACTGTTGCACACAAAATCATTCACAGACAAAGGGCAAGAGAAACTTTAATGACAAGGAAAAAGGTATATTTGAGATAAACATGTTCTCTGTTAGAAATTGTATTTTATAATGAGACAAGTGTTTGGAAGCTGTCTTTCGCTGAATACAATATGGTGAGACAAGTAAAATAACCAGAATGACGTATTCTGATTGGATATCGATAACCATAACACAGCCAGAAACCCTAACCACCTTACCATACATCAAAGAAGTTTCAGAAATGACAGCCAGACTACTAAGTCCCCTCGGAATCCTAGTAGCACACAAACCCAACAACACTCTCAAACAAAAACTAACAAACTTAAAAGATCCAGTACAACCAATGGACAAAACCAATGTCATCTACACAATTCCATGCAAGGACTGCCACAAACACTTCGCAGGTCAAACAGGAAGAAAGTTAGCCACCAGGATACACGAACACCAACTAGCCACAAAAAGACACGGCCCTCTCTCCCTCGTAGCCCTGCACACGGGTGAAAAAAACCCACCATTTCGACTGGGGCAATACGTCTATCCTGGGACACTCTAAGCAAAGACATGCCAGAGAATTGCTAGAGGCCTGGCTCTCCAACCACAACGCCATAATCAAATGCATAGTTTTAGATGCCATCTATCAATCCCTCAGAAAACGAATAGGAAATGACATCACCACAAACCCCAGGAACCCCATCCAGGAGAAAGATATAAATAGAACGCAGGAGACAATAGCTTCGCTTCACTTGCAGGTCGCCACTGATGATGCTACCTAGCCAGGGCAATGAAACGTCTGGATATCAAACCGACTGCTCAGCAAGCAAACCTACACCCTAAACTTCAACCTGAGCTACAAACCTTCACAAACCTCGCACAACCACAAAATAAGTGCATGTTTTTGATTGGTCTGTGGAAAGCATGCTGACTGTTGCATGAATTCATAAAGCAAAAGAAATATATGGTAAGGAGTGTCCGTCCCCATGGGAAATGCCTTCTGAAGACATGCTAGAAGAAACCCGGGGTAAAAAGTGCCTGAGAATCATCTGCTCGGTAACAGGAACCTGTGGGTTGAATGACTAAAAGTTCCTGTAACATGGAGATGCGAAAACCATCAGATCACCCCCGAACGTATTGAATGTTGGAGCATATTTGAAGTAGTGAATCCGGATGATGGATTTTAATTGTGTGTGATTTGAAAAACGTACATCTCTACTCCATCCTCTTACGTGTTACATACTGTGGCACAGCCGTTTTCCTGAAACTGGGAATAAGTTGGAACATTATCTGGAACATTCCATAATTGGCATTCTCCAGAATATTCTATAAATATGTGGGGGGCAGAGAGAAAGAGAGGGAAGTAGCTGTCTGAAATAATGAGAGTGGTGGAGCATGAGCCTTGTACGCAGGCCGGTGCTATAATAGATACACAGTGAGTGTGAGGGAGCAGAGAAAATATGGTGACCCTTATCTTGACAGAGTGGGGAAGGTTATTGATGCTTGTCCTGTTTTGCTGGACATTTCTTCAGACTGCAGATATTGCACTGGGGTGGGTGGCGAGCTCAGACAAGGCTCGGTCGGTCTGGTAGTGTGATCCCTCTGGGAAGAGAATGATCCCCTTTTGTACTAGCCCATCCACTAGGACCTCCGTGCTGCTGTCAACAAACCGTGGTGTAATTTCCCCTTAGCTGTCATGCTTGGCGAAAATGTGCAGGGCAGCTCCAAACTGAGAAAGCGCAACCGTGTGCCCATTGACCTTTTAAAGATGGCACCAAAGTCAGGGATCACCCAACATCCAGAGGCATCCGGGCGACTTTGAGTACCTCCAGTCATAATGGGTGGAAGAATCGGCCTGGCTTTGAATGAGAGGGACACCATGTGGTGGGGTGGGTAGGTGATGAGATGAGTTGGTAAGATAGCACCAGGAAACTAGCTCGGCCTCGTGCAGACAACCCCTCTGTCACACTCAATGAAAATGTCACTAAGACAGTTTTTTGTTAGATCCAGCCCTGTGAGGCGACGACTCTACTGTCCTCAATCACAGTTACAAAGCTGCACAACACATGCTCATCCAAAACTCTCCATCACGTGAACTCACAGCAATATCCCTTTCCCTCATAATTCTTCAAAATACTGACCCGTGTTGCTTGACATATCGAAATGTCTTCATTTCAGCATTCTGAATCCTGTGAACATATCCCTCCATTGCATTTTTTCTCTTTCTCTGCCCCCGGTTCAACTCCAAAACACACTCATTTACAGTCATACTGCACGAGACTGCCAGCCAAACCAACCAAAATGTCCATCCACACTCAGCCCATTTCTCTGCCCTTGTTCTGTATCCTTCTGATCCTTTCCTTTCTGTGTATTTGTCCAAATGCCTTTTCAATGTTGTTATTGTACCCACCTCAATCAGTTCCACTGACAGCTCAGTCCGTATGTGTACCACACTCTGTGTAAAAAAAAAATGCCCCGCAGGTTCCTTTTTATTTTTTTCCCTTTCTAAACATTAATGGATGTCCTCGAGTCCTCGATTCCGCAACCTTGAGAAAAAATTTGAAGTATTCACCCCATGCACGGCTCTCATGATGTTTTAACAGCAACACTTCAATAAGAACCCATTCAGTTTCCAACACTGTAGAGAAATAAGTTCTTACCTGTCCAACTTCTGACTATAACTTAGAATCTTTAGCCAAGGAAACATATTTGTAAATTTATTCTACATTCTTTCTAGTTCAATAATATCCTTTCTAGAGCAAGGTGAACAATACTGAACACAATACTCCAACTGCAGCCTTATCAACAACCTGTACAACTGCAACGTCCCAACTTCTATACTCAATGCACTGATGAAGGCCAGTGTGCCAACAGCCTTCTTCACTGTCCTGTGCATCTGTGACTCAAATTTCAGATAACCGTGCACCTAATCTCCAACGTCCTTTTGTTCCACTACACACCTTAAGCCCCTCTCATTCATCAGTTTACCTTGGAGTCCATGCGATTTGACCTTCTAGAGCGGCCCACCATGTGGAACCATATCAAAGGCCTTACTGAAATCCATACAGATTATGTTCACCACCCTGCCCTCGTCAAACCTCCTGGTCACTTCCTCAAAACACTCTATTAAAATTTGTAAGGTATGATCTGCCACGCACAAAGCTATGTTGACTGCTCCATGTCAAACTCTGTCTTTCCAAATGCACGCATATCTTATATCTCGGAACATTCTCAATCGGTTTCCGGAAACAGATGTGAAGCTTACTGGTCTATATTTCCCAGGCATTTATTTGCAGCCCTTCTGAATGAGGGCACAACATTATCTACTGCCCAGCCTTCCGGGGCCTTGGCCCCTGAACGGTCTACTCTCGCCTCTTGCAGTGCTCTTAGATATATCTGGTCAGGACCAAGAGATTTATCTGACTTTATGCATTCTAATATGTCCAACAGCACCTCTATTGTGATAGGAACCAAGATATGACAATTAACCTCCCAAAGATCACAGGTCTTCATGTCTTTCTTCCTGATAAACACAGAGGAAAAATTGAGGACCACAGGCATCTCTTGAGGTTTTACACATGCATGCCTATTTTGGATTTTAAGACGTGCTATTCTCTCTCTAGTTATTCTTTTCCTTTACACTACTGAATTTGGATTCACCCTATTCTGCTCAGCCAAGGCTATCTCATACCCCACTTTCGCCCTGCTGATTTCCTTGCTCAGTAAACTCCTGTATCCCTTGTGCACCTCCAGGGATTCCCTTGATCCTAGCTGCCTGTACCTGAGCAATGTCTCCTTTTTTGCTGGTCAGAGCCTCAATATCTCTTGTCATCCAGGGTTCTCTCTTCCAGCCTCACTTTCTCTTCACCCTCACAGGAACATATAAACCTTGACCTCGAGCTATCTCAGTTTTGAAGCCCTCCCATTTCCCGGGACCCTTTTACCTGGAAACAAACTACTCCTATCAACCCCTGCAATCCTCGGTCTAATGCCAACAAAGTATGCCTTATCCCAATTTAGAACTTGAATCTGTGAACCAATTTTGTCCTACCATAACTATTTTAAAATTAATACAGCTCTAGTTACTTTTCCCAAAATGCTCCCACACTTTACCTCCGTCACCTATCCTGCCCGATTTACCAACAGTAGGTTGAGTCTGTCCCTTCCCGAGTAGGACCCTCTACATGCTGCTTGTGGATGCTTTCCTGAACACACTTAACAAATTACGTTCCATCTAAGTTCTTAACAATCTGTAAGTCCCAGTCTATGAAAGGATAATTTAAATCACCTATTATGACAACCCTATTGGTCCTGCAAGTCTCGCCAGTGTCCCTGCATATTTGTTCTTCTAATTCCCATTGATTATTTGAAGGCTTATTGTGCAACCACTGCACCATGACCACCCCCACCCCTTCTTACTTGTTTCACCATTCACAAAACCTGATTGGATATTATCTCAGTTATTTCATCTTTAAATACTAGTTTGATACTCGCCTTATTCAGAGCTATTGGTATTTATATTGTTTCCATTTACATCTCTTCCTCGCAGTGACTTTCACATTCGCAGCATCCGTTGTCAAGGCACAGTGGAGATATGGAGCTGTAAATGGACGGGAACTGCATATCCTGTCACTTTCAGCATTGGTTACATGTTTCTCCACACTAAACGTGCACCTAATCTCCAACGTCCTTTTGTTCCACTACACACCTTAAGCCCCTCTCATTCATCATTAAACTCCGACCTGGATTTGACTTTCTAAAATGTAAGACGTCACACTTATCTATATTAAACTCCATTTGCCATTTCTCAGCCCACTTCCCCAGCTGGTCAAGGTACTGCTGCAATTTCTGATAATGTTCCTCACTGTAAACGATGTCTCCTACTTTAGTGTCATCTGCAAACTTACTAACCTTGCGTTGTGCACTCTGGTCCAAATCATTGATATAACATAGTGTTACCAAACAATGCAACAGCCTGGGTTTATATACGAATGAACCAGTGCGGACTGCACAGCTCCCCATGCTGGACATTTAGTCCGGATTATAGATCAAGCATTGGTATGGGCTGCACAGAGTTTCACTCTGGACATTGCTGGGTTGCACAGAGTTGTACACTAGCTGGACCTTCACAGTGCTCCATCCTGAATATGTAATGGATGGGCTGGTTATGTGAGTTGGATGCGAATGTGAGAGTACTAAACATTTGGCAATGCCTTTGTTTTGTGTTTTAATTCTTGTGATTGGACTCTTCAAATCTCGACTCATCCGGTTAGACTCATCCCTCTGGATGAGTGATGGTGACTGATGTTACAACATCTGAGTCTGTAACATGACCAACAAATGGAGCAAAGGCTGCAGAGAGGACAATCTCCGTAAAATAGAATGATGGAATCACCATCAGATCAGCTGTGGTCTTAGTGAATGTTGAGGCAGTATTGAATGGGCCACTAATGCAATTTATTCATATATTTCTGTTTGTTCCAAGCAAACTCCCCTTCTCTACTAGTGTCCCATACTGGTGGGGAGTGAGTCACCTCCTGCTGTCCTTGTGTAACAGGATTCTGGGGCCTCACTAACTTCCAGATTTCCCTGTGCCCCAGTTTCGAGCACTGAGTGAATCCTTCCTGTCCCTGTGTCCCAGTGTCAAGCAGTTGAGTGACTATCCAAGGTTTGTGAAAATACATGTCCTCCTCCTGTTCCTGTGTAACAGGCTTCAATAGCTCTGTGCTCAACTGCTGCTCCTGTAGAATAGATTTGTGGGACTGAATGGCCTCTTCACATTCCTTACAGATGCTCTTGACTAAAAGCCTTTCTCCTGTTTCTGCAAAACATCATCAAAATCTGAATCATGTATTTTTGTATTTTACTCTCAGCAATTGAGCAAACAAGCTGACTGACAGAATTCAGAAGCTGAATAGCCTCCTCCTGTTCCTGTGTTATACACTCAAGAGGCAATAGAGTCTCAGAGATGTACAGAACGGAAAAAGACCTTTCGGTCTGATCGTCCATACCGACCAAATATCCTACATAAATCTCGTCCCCCTTGCTAGCATTTGGCCCATCTCCCTCTAAACACTTGCCATGCATGAATCCGTCAAAATGCCTTTTAAATGGTGTAACTGTACCTGCCTCCACTACCCCTTTTGGCTGCTCAATCCATACACACAGCAGTCTATGTGTGAAAATGTCCCTATTTAAATCTTTCCCCTCTCACCTTAAACTAACTTTGGAATCGCCAATCCTGGGTAAAAGACATTGACTGTTTAAATTATCTATGCCCCTCATGATTTTATAAACGTCTTTAAGGTCACCCCTCAGCCTCAACACTTGAAAATAGTCCCAGCCTATTTAAACTCTCCCTGTAACTCTAACCCTCCAACACCTACAACATTCTTTTCAATATCTTCTGCAGTCATCTTTCCGACAGCAGGGTGACCAGAATTAAAGGCAATATTACAAAAGTAGCCAAACCAATGTACCGTACAGGTGCAACATGTCAAGCAAATGTTTAGACTCAAAGCACGCACCAATAAAGGGAAGATCACCAAGTGCCTTCTTCACTACGCTGTCTACATGTGACAGCACTTTCAAGGAATGGAGAAACTGCACCACAAGGTGACACAGTAGCTCAGCGGTTAGTATTGCTGCTTCAGAGCGCAGCGATCTGGGTTTTATTCCATCCTTGAATGACAGCCTGTGTGGGGTTTGCACATTCTCCCCGTGTCTGCATGAGTTTCATCCGGATGTTATGTTTTGTTCTGACAGTATAAAGACATACAGATAAGGGTAGATTGGCCATGCTGAATTGCGTAAAGTACCCAGGGATGTGTCGGTGAAGTGGTTTAGACATGGAAAATGCAGGCTCAGGGGGATAGGGCAGGGGTTTGTCCAGTGCGATACTGTTTAGCGGTTCGGTGTGGCATCGATGGGCCGAATAGGCTTTTTCCTCACTGTAGGGATTCGATAATGTCTATGGAGTTCTCCTTAATTGGCAGCTTTCGACAGTACCCTACTTATATGCCTTGCCTTGATTTGTGTTGCCAAAATGCATTTAACTAAAATAAGCTCCATCTGCCACTCCTCGGCTCACCTAAGCAAAGACCCATTATAGTCTGAGAGATCATTCTTCACTGTCGACTACACCACCAAATTTGGTATTATCTACAAACTTACTGACCGTACTTCATATACTCAAATGCAAATGATTTGTGTAAGTGACAAAAGGCAGTGGACCCACTATTGATCTTTGCGGCACGCCACTGGTCACAGGTCTCCAAGTTTCCAATATTCACGAAAATCTTGGATCTAAATGGCGAGCTCTCCCTGGATTCCAGGCAGTCTAACCTTGTTAACCAGTCTACCATGTAGAACATTTTGGTTTTCTTAATGAATTCCATAAAGACAACATCCACTGTCCTGCCTTCATCAATCATCTTCATCACTTCCTTAAAAAAATTCCATCGAGTCAGTGAGACGTGATCTCCAATGATCAAAGCCCTCTTCAGTCCTTGTCTTTCCAAATGCATATACATCCTTTCCCACAAAATCTCCTCCAACAATTTAGGCACCCATGACGTCAGGCTCACTGATCTATAGTTACCCGTTTTTCCCTTACTTTCTTAAATAATGACACGACGTTAGCAGCTCTCCAGTCGTTTGACACCTCAGCTGTGGAAATCAATGTTACAAATATATCAGCAAAATGCTGAGCAATCTCTTTCCTCACTTCCCACAAGTATCTGGGATACAACTGATCAGGTCCTAGGGATTTGTTCACCGTTATGTGTTTTAAAATGTCCAACACCTCCTTGTAATATAGATACGTTTCAAGGTATCACTATATATTTCTCCATTCTATCGCTCTTGTAACCTCCTCTACATTAAATACTGAGGAGAAATACTTGTTTTGTAACCCTCCAATCTCCTGTATTTCCATACATATGTAGCCTTACTGATCTTTAAGGTGCACTATTCTCTCCCTAGTTAATCTTTTGCCATTAAAGGATGTGTAGATTTTTTTCAATGCCTCGTTAACCCTATTTCTCAAGCCATCTCATGGCCACATTTTTCTGGCCCGATTTCCCCGTTGACTATGCACTTACTGCCCTTATACTCCTCTCGGGATTCACTTGATCTCAGCTCTGTTTACCTGACATATGCCTCCTTCTTTACCTTGACCAGAGCATCAATATATCTAGCCATCCAGCACTGCTTGCACTCACCAGCCTTGCCCCTCTCACTAATGAGAAAACGTTGGCTCTGGACTCTCTGAAACCAAGTTTTGATAGCCTTGCACTTCCCAACCATCCCTTTACCTGTGAATAGGCTGTTCTAATTAGCCTTTCACAGGGCTCGCCTAACACTTTCAAAGTTGTCTTGTTCAAAGTTAGAACTTTAATGTTTTTATCAGGTCTTTCCTATTCCAAAACTAATTTAAAACTAATATTTATACGTAACAGACTTGAAAGTTAAATAAACATTTCCTGCCCCTCTGTAACAGGCTCGAGAGGCCGAATGGGCTCCTCGTGGCCCTCTGTAATGGACTGGAAAGACTGAATGGCCTCCTCCTGTACTTATGTAACAGACCAGACATTAAATGACACAGCAACCAGTGGATTACGAGCAGCCGTTAAACTGTATCTGATGGAGGTCTATTCCTTCCCAGTTACAGAAACACAAACAACACAATGTACTCCAGGTTCCTTCTCAGTAACACCTCATACAGCTTCAGCGACAAATCTCTTTCAAGTTTGACAGGTAGTCAAACCTTGTTAAGCAGTCTACCATGTCGAACATTTGGTTTTCTTACTGAATTCCATAAAACAACATCCACTGACCTGCCTTAATTAATCATCTTCATCATTTCTTCAAAACATTGCACTGAGTCGGTGAGACGTGATCTCCAATGTACAAAGCCTTCTTCAGTCCTTGTCTTTCCAAATGCATACACATCCTTTCCCTGACAATCCCCTCCAACCATTTATTTACCATTGACGTCAGGCTCACCAATCTCTGGTTACCTGTTTTTTTTTCCTTACTTTCTTAAATAATGTTGGCAATATGTGCCAATATTCTAGATTTCCATCTTTTCAAGTATGAACAGGCTAATATAGGCTCAACTATCCTTCTTGTATTCCTCTGTAAGAGGCCCATAGGGACAGAATTGCTTTGGCCTGTTGCTGACCAGCAGTCTCAATTCTCTGTCTCGAGGTTATGAAAGGATTTGATAGCAGGGCACTTAAAACCAGGATAAGCCTCACACTTCTCAATACGTATTATACTTTGGGTTCAGATATCTAGAAACGAGCCCACCCGACTTTATTTTTTTATGCAGCTGATCTGTTATTTTATAACTGCCTCCTTTCATAAACAGAGTGGAACATATATAGACCCCTGCAGTGTTCTGTTACTACACACATATACAACTAAAAAAAAAGATTAAAAAGATTTAAAGATTTATGGTCCATCCCTCAGCAACCCTCATCCATTCCATCCAAACCCAGTAAATGTTCCCTTTTATAGTGATATGAAAAGTGATGTGTGGAACTGGTTAATTGAGCCTGTTTGCTCAGTCATGAGTTGGAGATGCCGGTATTGGACTGGGGTGTACAAAGTTAAAAATCACACAACACCCGTTTATAGTCCAACAGGTTTAATTAGAAGCACACTAGCTTTTGGAGCGCTGGTCCTTCATCAGGTGATAGTGGAGGACGCACTTCTAAGGCACAGAATTTATCGCAAAATTTTACAGGGTGATGTAACTGAAATTATATCTTGAAAAATACCTTGACTGTCTGTTGAGTCTTTCATCTGTTCCAATACCATGATAGTTTCACTTCTTTCATGAGTAAATCACAAAACCATTTTTAAAAAAGAAAGTTGCATTCTCAAGTTAGCTGTAACAATGAGTGTTAGCCAAACAACATGTTGAAGTTGTTAGCCCGCTGTGTTCTCTGTCTTTGCCATTATGTTTAGATTGATTCAAATCTAAAAAGTGAAATAACAGAGGTTTACATGAATTCATGCAGTTTTTGAGCGTAGTACAATAAAACTCTGCAAGTACAAATTAACCCCACAAATTATATGTGTGCATGTGGGTCTTTGTGTGTGTGTGTGTGTGTCGGTCTGGGTTGGGGTGAGTGTGAGAGAGAATGTATATGTGTGTGTGTACTGACGTAGAGTGTCTTAAGTCGATGAGAGGGTGCATGTGTGATTGTGGGAGTGTGTGTACTTGTCTGGGGTGGGGGATTTTGAGTGTCAGTGAGAGAGTGTATATGTGTGTGCATGAGTGTAGAGTGGTCTAAGTCTCTGATGCCCATGTGATTGTGGGAGTTTGTGTGTTTGTAAGGTTGTGTGTGAGTGTTTGTATGCGTGCCTGTGTACATTTGTGTCCATGTGTATGTGTATGTATAGGAGTGCCTGTGTGTGTGTGTGTGTGTGCGTGTGTGTGTGTGTGTGTGTGTGTGTGTGTGAGAGAGAGAGAGAGAGAGAGAGGGAGAGAGAGAGAGAGAGAGAGAGAGAGAGAGAGTAGGAGTGTCTGTGTGTGTATAGTGCAATAGTGGTCACCTGTAATGTGACATGAACCCAAGGTCCCGGTTCAGGCCCTCCCTTTGTGTACTGAAATTAGCTATCAGCCTCTGCTCGGCCACTTTTCACTGCTGCCTGTCCTGAAGTCCGCCTTGGAGGTTTGTCACCCGTAGGTCCATGGATGAAGATCCTGGACCACTGAAGTGTTCCCCAATTGGGAAGGAACACTCCTGTCTCTCTGTCTCCAGTGTGCGGTGCCCATTCATCTGTTGTCATAGCCTTTGCTAGGTTTCCCAGTATTTGTACAGTGACTGTGATTAATGCCAATCTCCATGGATTCTAATTATCCCAGTGGAGGGTTTCCATTTTTTAATGACAAATGGGCGCCATTCAATGTGTTATCCCATAACATGAGCGGGAGCATCACCGACAGCACTGACAGGGAACAGCAGATCCAGGGAGAGGGGGAGGAGAGATCAGAATCTGAGAACATTAGACTGGAATGTTCCAAAAATATATCAAAATCTGGGAACATTAGACTGGCATGTTCCAACAATAGACAGGAGTTTATCCAATTATGTTTGGCATCTTTCTGCATTTTATGGCTGGTCATTATAATTGCGGATTTCTTACACTATTCTCATTATTCAATATATTTATTATCCTTTCCTGGCTATTGTTTGTGTTCCTGGTAAGTGTCACTGTCCAGATTTGTTTTTCTATAAACCGGTTATGACTGTAGTACTGTTATTTCACATAGTCCACACTTCTTGTCACTATTATTTTCCTGTTGAAACTCTCAATCCAAATATCAATCTACAGACCACTACTAACTACATCAATGAACGTGTTCAATTACTGTCTCCCTCTCTGTTCTGGCAGTGTTACTCACGGGTCTCTGTGTTGACCTACTCAGTTCCAGCTGCGAACTACAATTTATTGTATCATTGCCTTTGTCATTTAAATATTAAGAGCATGGAGGTCACTCTCTCCTGTTCTGTTACAAACTCGACTTCCTTCCACTGTTTCCATCCCATCCCTGGCCAATAACTGCGACTGAAGTAGACAAGACACAAGTGTGGGAGATCCCTTTGACCATGAGCTGATTCCTGACACCATGCCCTGACCATTTCTAACTTGAAATTGTCACCACTTCAGAATATATCTCACTGGCTTGTTCCATCTGCTGTTTGAACCTTGAGCTATGAAATACAGTCTTAATGAAGCCAATAATCTGCTGCTGACACTCCCGACTTCAAACCTTCCCAAGCAAATCTGATTCGAACTCAACCAAACTCACATCCATCTGTCATTCATGTAAATGCCGATGTATATTGCTATTGTGTCTGGCAATGCCATTATTTTGATATTCTCAAACACTTTATCTCATCTGTCCATGAAACTTCTCTCGTTCTCTCTCTGTTGATTAACAAAAAGCCTGCCAGTTGTTCTTATTTAAAATAGTTTCCTCCATGTGCGTTCCTTCTCAATCAATGAGTTTCACGTTCAACCACGCCAATCGCGCGTACACACGCACTCTCTCTTAGTTTCTGATGAGCACACACACACACGCAGCAAACCTTCCCATTGTAGGCAGTAATCTGATGCGAGTATAATTAGCATATGATAGTAAAGTTTGCAATACTCTTATGCTGGGCAGATAGTCCAGTTTACTGAGCACACTAGCAAGGTCTGCACAGTTCTCCATGCTTGGCTGTCATCTTGTCCCAGTTTATGTTGTTTGTGGTGTTCTGTGAAGCAGATTGAGTATTTGATGTAACAAACCATTCCAGCTGATCTGACAATGCCTTTATTCAATGTTCTCATTCTTGTCATTTTACTCTCGAAGAGCTCACTTCTCCAGTTCGTCCCACTGCCCTGTCTGATTCCCCATATTTCCACAATATCTTTTCCGATAATTAACTGTCTGTTTCTGTCTTTAATGTTAATCTTTCCGTCCCTCTGTATTTTTCCTTGGGCTTACCTTTTGGCTCCCTAGTGTATCAAGTGCTGGCATTGTGTAGTTCAGAAAGAGTGAAATGGTGTGTTTCAGGCTGTTGTTCACTTCGCGATGATCCATGACAGGGGTGTTTTAGAAGTTATGAGACACATCCTTGTAACTTGGTCTGTACCTGAATTTGTCCCTCTCCGGTGACCTTGCGATCAGTAACACGAGGAAGCCCCTTAAGTAAAGGACCAGGCATCTAAATTGTATGAAAATGCTGTCACTTTTTTTAAAAAAAGGATTATTTTCTCCTTTTTTAAATAAGAGGTCTTAAAGGCCAAACTGCCTACTGAAAACGGCTCAAGTAAATAACTTACGACGCTTTTAGGATTTATAATAAATAGCAGTAACAATGGCCTCGTAACTTATCCCCATCTGCTACTCTCTCTGAAACCTGACTTGATGCTGTTTCCTCCTGGATTGGAGGACTGTATGAAGTATGTATGTCTGAATGTTCCTTTTTGCCAAGGCGTGTGTTTATGGGATGTTAGTATATTGGAACTGTTCATTTGTAGAAGGTATTATATCCATTATTCGGTTAAGGTTTCCAATAGTTAAATTATTCTAAATTCCTCCTCATTGTGTATGTAATTTCATTAGAATGTTTATATATATTGTGTTTTGCTTAATGGTGGGTGGGTTTGACTAGTAGCATCACATCTGGAACACCCAGTTCACATCTCCCGTTAAAATAAGAAAAGGGTGGCATCCAAGTTACCCTCTTAAAATAGTTTGAGGCAGTCTAGTTGGTCTATAGCAAACTGGGGACTCTTGTCTGGTTCTAAATCGATAATACCAAATTGGGTTTAGAATTACAATCCCTACAGTCTGCAAACAGGCCATTCGACCCAACAAGTCCACGCCACCCTCCGAGGAGTAACCTGCCCAGACCCATTCCTCTACCCTAATATTACACATTTACCCCGACAAAGGATCCTAACCCACATACATCCCTGAAAACTACGAACAATTTAGCATGGCCAATTCACCTGACATGCATATGTTTGGATTGTGTGAGGAAACCAGAGAATCCAGAATAAGCTCAAGCAGACACTGGAGATTATGCACCGGGAGACTATTTGTTCAAAGATTGTGTATGGCAGCTGTTAGTGTCTTTTGCTCCGGATGTTGAATTCGGTTGGTTTAAACAGTGTTTTGTGTGTAAAGATTCTTTCAGTCACTAAGAGTTCTCTGGATGTGGAAGAAGTTAAGTTGGGGGGTTTACAAAAGGTAATGAAGGCAAAGCTGTAGGAATTGGCAGGCAAGCTGGAGTTGGGTTTGCTTTTGTCTGTGAGAAAATAAGAGATAATTACAGCTATAGTTCGGGAATTATATTTGACGGAACCGCCATCAGACTCTTTGGAAATGGCTACAATTCAATTTCAAATGAGGCACTTTGAACATGAGAAGGAATTGAAACAGTTTGAATTATGATGAACAATAGAAATAAAAGAAAAGGAAATGAAGAAGGAAGAGAGTAAAGGAGAGAAGAAAAGCAGAGAGTTCCAACTTCAAATGTTCGCAATTATAGAGAAAAGTTGACATAGAAGGCGGAGATAAGGGTAGATGGTCGGCTGGATGAGAAGGATAGTGAGGATGAGCAACCCTGTAGTAGCCAATGGCCTTATGGGGTTCTGTCGAAATGCATCCAGACATTATCTAAATCCGATGAGAAGGATGGAGAAGCCTTTTGAATTTCATTTGAGAAAGTGGCTAAACAAATGCAGTGACCAGTGACCATGTGGATTTAGTTGATCCAAACAAAACTGATAGGTATTTGCATATCTATCGGAGGAGGTATCTGGCCAGTATGGGGTGGTGAAGAAAGCCATCTGAAGTGCATATGAGCTTGTGCCAGAAGACAACAGACATTATTTTCCGGAATCTAAACAACGGTCCCTGGTTAAACTCACATTGAGTTTGAAAGGATAAAACAAAGTAATTTTGAAAGGTGGTAAGGGTATTAAAAACAGAGCAAAGCTATGACACTGTTAGAGAGATTCTTATTTTGGAGAAGTTCAACAATTCACTTTCTGCAGTCATGAGAACTCGTGTGGAAGAGCAGAGAGTTACAATGGCAAGATTAGAAGCTGATATGGCTGATGATGATGATTTGGTTCAGAAATCAAAGTTTGGTTTCTGTGCGGGATGGAGAAGATTGTGCGAGATCTTAAAATATATACCTGTGAAAGTAAGCTTTACTGGCATAGGCCAGGAGTAGCAGGGAAAGAGGTTACAGCATTAAGAAGCATGTAATTCTTTTATGCTGAGACATGAGGAGCTATGTCATTCAGAAGGACTGTTGGAGAGATGAGAAGTGCTCCATTACGTAACGTGTGGTTGGAGTGTCCGGTGGAAACATCAATAGATTTATTCCACAATGGGGAAGGAGGCCTTGAGCTTCGTGTTGGCGTTACAACATTTCAGCATTTAAATTGCGAATATCAGACATGAGTCAAATCTTTATCACTGATTGTGAACCCTTAAAATTTTGGAGAAGTTTAGGGAGAGAAAGACCAGTCTGTTTCAATTGAGCTTATTATTGCTGCCATTCAATTTGAAATTACACAGGTGACAGGGCGAGAAAACCTAACTTTTGACACATTGTGGAGAGTTGGATGAAGAAAGACAAAGGCATTCTGTGGCAGGAGTAAAATGATAGAAATCGAATGTAGTTGTGAACATTTGTATGCTCAGAGTCAATGTTATATATTATATATATATATATGCACGCATATACATGTATTGCAGATTACTAACAGAGGATGTCTAGGAGGTCTAAAATGAATCCACCGTTGTATATTGATCGATTATTTTATTAAAGATGGAGTCGTGAGGATACTATCTGTAAAAAGGTTATTTTCTCTTGGATTTTTTTTGAATAGAGGTTTTAAATGTAGAGGTGCAGAACTGCTGTCTGAAAACATTTAAAGCAAATAACTGATAAAGCCTTTAAGTTTCATTAAAACGGTGGTAACAATGGAAGGGCAGTAGCCAGCTCTTCCAGACCAGGTTTCCTCGTTTTGTTTTTAGCTGCAGCATTCAGAAGCTGTTGGGGATCCTAGAAGGGTTGGAAGTTTCAATACATGATCTCCAGCTGATTTTCTCTCAGATCTCTGTTGATGTTGTTTCCTCCTGGATTGAAAAACTGCTGGAAGGATCTGTATTTGAACATATCTTTGGGCCAAGCGGTGTAAACCAAGAAGGTGCGGTATGTATTGTTTATGTAAGTGTTCCAACATATAAGCTACCCCAAAGTTTTCTTTTCTTTGATTGTATTTTAACTAAAGCATTTTAATAGATTATATTTTGCTTAATGTCGAGTGGTTTGACCAGTCGCAACATATCTATATTCAGAATAAGGAAAGGTTTGGGTCGAAGTGGCCTTCTTAAAATATTTTGGGGGGATCTGGACTGGTCCACAACACTTGTACCGAGGGGTTTCGGACTGGCTCCTGTAATTGAAAATTTAGTGGAGGGGCAGGGGATGCTTTCCTGGAGGATGTGCTGCGAGCTGCCTCAAACATTCAGGGAGACCTGAGGATTTGGTGACCCAACTCTGAATGGAACATGGGGACTGTAGTTACAGCATCTGGGTCTGCAACCTGAGCAACCAATGGAGCAGAGGCTGCAGAGAAGGGAAGCTCTGAAACCACGGAGTGAGTGTGCGTGCGGTGAAAGGGATCTGCTATATCCACCTCGGGTTTTCCAGGAACAGCTTCCCAAGCTCCACTTAACCCAGGAGCAGAGTGTGAGGGGTCCAGACTGAACAAGGGGCTGATCATAGAGCGGTGTCACCTCCTTCAACACGACCTGCAGCTTCACACCAGGGGGAAGATGATGCTGCCAGTGTTTGTGATGGTCACTGTTTCATTCACCTTCTATAATCTAGAACTTTCCAGGCAGGACTAGGTGACATATCCATCGTTTCGCAGTATCTCAACATCAAATGTCACCATTCGGTGATGGAGGATATATATGGTGGATGAGATAAATACATTGATTCTCCCACAGCAGGGAGCTGCCGGGTGTATCCAGTAGAGTGGGATTCCCGATGGTGTACATGGCATCTGCAGAGTCCCCATGTCAATGGGGAGAGGTAGAGGAACTGAAGGAGCTCTCTCTCTCTCTACTAATATTACACTGTGACCATCACAGTGCATCATGTTGGTGAATACCCACTGTCCTGGCATCAATCACGGCCTCTTCATTCAGAAGCAGTCAGCCATTTTCATCGTCTTCGGGTCTCCAGGTAGAAAAAAATGAATATATCTTGGATAAAGGCCGTCCCCTTGATGCACGTTTCAAAACACCATCCCCACCACCAATCAACCACATCAAAGTATTCCATGTGTACGGAGAGGAATGGGGTCACTTGGAGTGTCTGGGAGCAGACGACCAGGGATGGAGCAAAACCTTCCCTGTCTGAACGGATCTGAGTGAACCCCCCAGTACACAATATCATTAATCCCTGTAATCCCTCTCCATTTCAGTAATATACTGCCTTCCCTTATTCCTGTAAATGGATTGACAGGTTATATCATGTTAAATTCCACCTGCCAAACTATTATCTATTGCATTTAACTCTCTGAATCTATTTGCAGACTTTCCACCCTCTCTTGATAATTTAATCTCTTGCTGACCACAGCGACATCACCAAACTCAGCATCTGTATATCTGTTCAATTTATCTTCATAAGACAACACTTCAAATATGGAATCAATCTAATGAAGCTCTTCTGAATTGCCTCCAATGGAAATAGCTCATTCTGCAGGACACCCAAACTGTACTCCAGTTGTAGCCTCACTAATGCTTTGCATAGCTACACCAACACTCCCTGCATTTCTACTCTACCGTTTTATAAATAACCACTGAAATTATGTTTGCATTTCTCATCACTAGCAGTACCCGCAGGCAGGTTTTCTATGATATGCAAGCAGACACCCAGATCCCTCTGCACCTAAGCACTTCGAACTTTCTCTCCATTTAAATAATAATTTGTCTCTCTATTACACTGGCCAACTTGAATAGCTCCATATTTATTCACGTTAAGTTTCCTTGCCAACTGTTGGCCCGTTCACCCAACCTATCCATATAGTTTTAAAATCTCTTGCATCATCATTCCGAAGTAATTTCCCACCAATGTTCGTGTCATCTGAAAATCTGGCATCATATTTTCTATCCCATCAACCGAGTACAGTAATAACGTCGATCGCAAATGGTTGAGGCATGAGTACTGAAATCAATGGCACCCCACAAATTGCATTTGCCAAAAGAAAATGACACATTTATTCCTTTTGACTACATTTTGTTGGTTAATCAATCGTCCATCCAAGCGTATTAATTACTCCTAAACCCATGTTGTCTGACCTTACCACTTACTCATTGGAGAAGCGACATATCCGATGCCTTCAGGAAGACCAGGTATGTTCTATCTCCGGGATTCCCACGATCCCCCTTGTTTGTAACATCTTCAAATCACTCAAGCAAACAATTGAAACACGATTTAGCCTTCATAAAACCATGTTGCCCCTGACGAATTGTGGTTTAAGTTTGCAAATGTCCTGAACAATGGATTCTAATAATTGCCTTAAATTACAATAGTTTATTGTTACACTTTAGTCCCTAATGTATACCATTATTACAAGTTCTTCCCTTTTGAAAACCTTTACGTTTTCTTTGAATTCATGTTTAACAGGCACAAGACTTTAAGAGGTCTACTCCAATTGCTGTGTAAGAGGCATGTGTGGCTGAATGGAGTCATCATCCTGCTGATGTACAATATCGATGGGCTGACGTCTTTCTGGTGTTCCCATGTTGTCATCTCCAAGGCCAGAATAACCTCCTCCTGTTGATGCTTTAGAGGATTGGGAGATTATGGAATAGAACATAGAACATAGAAGAATACAGCGCAGTACAGGCCCTTTGGCCGTCGATGTTGCGCCGATCCAAGCCCACCTAACCTATACTAACCCACTATCCTCCATATACCTATCCAAGGCCCGCTTAAATGCCCATAAAGAGGGAGAGTCCACCACTGCTACTGGCAGGGCATTCCATGAACTTACGACTCGCTGAGTGAAGAACCTACCCCTAACTTCAGTCCTATATCTACACCCCCTTAATTTAAAGCTATGCCCTCTTGTAATACCCGACTCCATACGCGGGAAAAGGTTCACACTGTCAACCCTATCTAACCCCCTAATCATCTTGTACACCTCAATCAAGTCACCCATAAACCGTCTTTTCTCTAATGAAAACAGCCCCAAGTGTCTCAGTCTTTCCTCATACGATCTTCCTTCCATACCAGGCAACATCCTGGTAAACCTCCTCTGCACCCGTTCCAGTGCCTCCACGTCCTTCCTATAGTATGGCGACCAAAACTGCACACAATATTCCAGATGCGGCCGCACCAGAGTCTTATACAACTGCATCATGACCTCAGGACTCCGGAACTCAATTCCTCTACCAATAAAAGCCAGTACGCCATATGCCTTCCTCACCGCACTATTTACCTGGGTGGCAACTTTCAGAGATCTGTGTACATGGACACCAAGATCCCTCTGCTCATCCACACTACCAAGTATCCGACCATTAGCCCAGTACCCCATCTTTTTGTTATTCTTCCCAAAGTGAATCACCTCACACTTAGCTACATTGAATTCCATTTGCTACGTTTCTGCCCAGCTCTGCAGCTTCTCTATATCCTGCTGTAACCTGCCACATCCTTCCTCACTGTCAACAACTCCTCCGACTTTCGTATCATCCGCAAACTTGCTCACCCAACCTTCTAACCCCTCTTCCAGGTCATTTATAAAAATGACAAACAGCAATGGTCCCAAAACAGATCCTTGCGGAACACCGCTAGTGACGGCACTCCATGAAGAAACTTTGCCATCAACTACTACCCTCTGTCTTCTTCCATCCAGCCAATTCCTAATCCAAACCTCCAACTCACCCTCAATGCCATATCTCCGTATTTTCTGCATTAGCCTACCATGGGGAACCTTATCAAACGCCTTACTAAAATCCATATATACCACATCTACCGCTTTCCCCTCATCAACCTCCTTCGTCACCTTTTCAAAGAATTCAATAAGGTTTGTGAGGCACGACCTGCCCTTCACAAAACCATGCTGACTATCCTTGATCACATTATTCCTATCCAGATGTGCATAAATCCTATCCCTTACAATTCTCTCTCAGACTTTGCCCACAACAGAAGTGAGACTCACCGGCCTATAGTTACTAGGGTTATCCCTACTCCCCTTTTTGAACAAGGGAACCACATTTGCTATCCTCCAGTCTTCTGGCACTACTCCTGTAGACAAAGAGGACATAAAAATCAAGGCCAATGGCTCTGCAATCTCCTCCCTTGCTTCCCAGAGAATCCTAGGATAAATGCCATCAGGCCCAGGGGACTTATCTATTTTCACCTTTTCCAGGATTTCCAACACCTCTTCTCTACATACCTCAAAGCCATCCATTCTACTTATTTGTGACTCAGTATTCGCATCGACGACAATGCCCTGTTCCTGAGTAAATACTGAAGAAAAGTATTCATTCAGTGTCTCCCCAATCTCTTCCGCCTCCACACGCAACTTCCCACTACTATCCTTGACTGGACCTATTCCTACCCTAGTCATTCTTTTATTTCTAACATACCTATAGAAAGCCTTAGGGTTTTCCCTAATCCTACCGACTAAGGACCTTTCTTTTCCCTCCTTGCTGCTCTTAGCTCTCTCTTCAGGTCCTTCCTGGCTACCCTATAACTCTCAATCGCCCCAATTGAACCTTCACGTCTCATCTTGAGATAGGCCGCCCTCTTCCATTTAACAAGGGATTCCAATTCCTTATTAAACCACGGCTCCCTCGCACTGTTGCTGCCTAACTTTGAGAGGCTGATGGGTCTTCTCATACTTCTCCATAACAGGTGAAAATACTGAACGGTCTCCTCATGTATCCAGGTGATGTGACCGAGGGAGTAATTGGTCTTCTCTTCTTCCCATACAACAATCACGTGTCTAAATTACCTCTTCCTTTCTCATGAATGAAGTCTCAGATAGTTTTTATCCTTATCCAATTCAATTGCAATCGGCTCGGTGGGTCTGAATGGTCTCCCATTATCCCAGTGTAACAATCTCCAGTCACTGTGTGACCTCTTCCAGTTCCTATGTTACAGACTTGAGGAGGCTGAATGGACTGATCCTGTTACTGTTTAACAGGATACTGGTGCAGCATAAGCTCGAGTGCCTGATTGGCCTCCTTCTATAAGTGTATATCAGGCTCCAGGGACTGATCCTGTTTTGGTGTAACAGGTTTGAAGGCCTGGTTATCCTCCTGTTGTTCCTGTGTAACAGGCTGGAGAACGGAATGGATTCCTACACTATCTGTGTAATACACTTCACTTGTTGAATCCTTCTGTCATCTATGTTCAAATAAGATCATCTTTAATTTTTGTAAACTCCAATGGCTACTGAGTCAATCTGATCATCCTTTCATTATAAGCTAGCACCTTCATTGCAGGAATGAATAGAGGGAACTATTTCTAAGCTGCGTCCAATATAACAACATCATTTCTTCATTGAAGAGATTAAATCTGAAACAGACTACTCCAGATGTGATCTCATTAAGACTCTGTACAGCAGCAGCAACACTTTACCAGTCTGCTTTAAGGTTCCCACCCAGCTTAGAGCAGTCTCAGCTCTCTGGGGGAATACAGAGCATTTTGGAAGATCATTGTCCTTCTCTACTCCATCAGCATAACGGGAGATCTGGAGAAATTAAAGTTTGAGAAGATCATAAATGATGTGGTGAGACGATCTCTACCATTAATCTCCCCAGAGCCCACGTCGCTCAGATTCCACAGAATCTAGTAAGATGGAGCGCAAACACAGCAAGGAGGAGCAAACATTGATGGGAGTTATATATCAAAGTGAAAGCTGCAATACAAATGCTGGACATGTTATAAAGCAGGAAATGAGATATACACATTGTGGGTATTGCAGTAATAATGTACTGTTTACATTATGGGCCAAGGGGGCTGAGAGATAAATGAGAAGGAGGTGGGACTGTGGGAGGTAGCTGGGATTGCGATAGGTAGATGAAGGTGAGGTTGAAAGTGATAGGTGATTAAGACAGACAGAACGCCTCATCTACTGCATCCATTAAACCCAATGTGGTCTTCTCTCCATTGGCTAGGCAGGAGGTCAACTTGTGGATCATTTCAGCGAACATCTCTGGGACAGCCACACTGAACAACTCCATCGCCTTTTGGCTGAGCACTTTAAATCCCCTTCCCACTCTGCCAAGGACATGAGGGTCCTGGGCCTGCTCCATCGCCAAACCCGAGCCATCAGAAGCCTGGAGGAAGAAAACCTCCTCTTTTGTATTGGGACCTTCCAACCACAGGGGATCACAGTGGATTTCCCCATTTCCCAATTTCCCCCAAATGCCACCTGATCCCACTCCAACCTTCCAAGTCTGCATCGCCCTTTTGAATGTTCCTATGTGTCCAACTTCCTTCCTATCAATCTGGTCCACCCTCCTCTCCGACTATCACTTTCAACTCCACCTTCATCTACCTATTAGATGAAAGGAGGCAGCTTAGAAAAATGTCCGATGTTGCAGTAAGCCATGGATTCAGAGAAATGTAGGACCCAGCAAAGGATGACCAAGAAACTGAGAAGAAAATCAAAAAGAGAAAAGCGTGCAAACGAAAGAAAAACATAAAGACTCATAAAAAGCGTCTATCAATGTATGAAAAAAAATAAAAACCAGGTCAAATGTGGAACAGTTGGTGTCCGTTCACGATAATTTATTGCAGGGAACAGAGAAATCGCAGGGAAAAGAAACAGTTTCTTTGTGTCTATCTTCATGGAAGAATATCAAGAAATTCTTCCAGATATACCAAGTGACCATGGGACTTCTGTAAGTAAAGTATAAGATCATTCTTATCAATGTTGTCGTCATCTTTGAAAAGAAAGCTGGATTGAGTATTTATAAATCTGACAGACTAGTTGCACTTCATACAAGAATTTCAGAGGAACCAGCAATAGACATGTTGATTGCATTTCGGATTTTCACTTTATTTTCCGACACATTCCCGAAAACTGGATAAGGCAAAGGTTATAAATATTATCCAACAGTTTATGAAAGGATGAAGATGGATAGTGATGAACTACAAACCAGTTAACTTGTCATCTGCAGTCGGTGTCTGTTGGACTCGATTACAAAGAACATGCTACTAGATAGTTAGAAGGTAATAACATAACTGGGGAGTGTGAGAATGTATCGATGAAAGGAAAACCAGAAGTGGCAAACATTTTTTGGAATGGTTTGAAGATGATTCTTGGATACTTCGGCAATGAAGAACCAATTGGTAACGTGGAGTTGGATATTTAGGAGCTCTTTTTTAAGAACTCACAGTGTAAGCTCATAAAAAAAGTTAAAGCGAGAGGTAGTGGGAAGAACATATGCAAATGGAAAGTAAAAATTAGGTTGACATTCTTGTGAATGAAATTGGAATATAGAGGATGCAGTGAATCAGTTGTATCAAATGTTGGGGAGACTAAACTTACGATAAAAGAACTGCAAAAGGTATCATCCAAATTAATCCCTAAAATGATTATCCAGATTAATTCCTAAAATAGCAAGATTGTTTGATGTGGAATCTCAGCACGTGATGTCGAGTTTCAAAACATGAGAGGTGATTGCAGTGAAACTTAGAAACTTAGCGGGGACTGAATAACAGAGGGACATGGAGAAGTACAAGTAGGCGAGATCAGGAAGAATCACACGTTATTCTTCACGGACAGGTAGAACCGAATAATCAGCAAACAGCTAGTGTCCATTAGAAACCAAATGGGCAATCTGTGTGTCAAGCTGGAGAACATTGATGGATTGCTACATGAGACATTCACATCTATTTTACTTGGGAGAAGGAGGAGGCAGGGACAGAATTCAAGAAGATGGACTGGACAACTCTTGAATAGATTGATGTAAAATATGAGCAGGGATTTGAGGCTTTGTTCTGTATAAATTTGGACCAATCTCCATGTCTGAATGAGTTGTATCACAGACGGCTGTTGGGAACAAGGGAGGAAAGACCCTGACTGAATATTTAAATTAGAATCTGACCATAGGGGAGGTGCCAGAGGACTGGAGAACTGCTTATACGATTCCACTACACCGTAAGGGTGGTAGAGATAGGCCAGGTGACTATAGACGAGCGAGTATTAGATCACTGTTAAGAAAACTACTGGAGAAAATAGGGAAGGAGAAAATCGAACTCCAATCAGAGTCACAAGGTTTGATCAGGGATAATCATCATGACTTTATCAGAAGGAAGTCACATCCAATGGGTTTGATTGCATTATTTTGAGGTGGTCGATTGTTTTGTTTTGTAGGAAGGCCTTTCAAAAAATTCCATCTGGAAACTGACAAATAAAGTAAAACCTCACAATATGAAGGATAACTTGACAAGTTACAACGAAAATTGTCCCTCTGTTATTCAGTCCTTTTGATGTTTCTAAGTTTCACTGCAATCACCTCTCATGTTTTGAAACTTGAGATCACAGGCTGAGTTTCCACATCAGACAATCTAGCTATTTTAGGAATGAATCTGGACGCAGAGTGTGGTGAGAGAAGGCTGTTTGTGTGACTGGAGACCAGTGTCCCCTGGTGAACCAAAGGGATCAGTGCTCCGTCCCTTATTATTTGTGTTATTCATAAAAAAAGATGTGAATGTGGAGGGGGCTAGGTGGACAATGGAGGAGGTATGATAATTAAGTGTATATTTGACATAAAAATTGCTGGGTAGTTCGCAGTGAGGAGGAAGGCCTTAAGTTACAGGAAGATGCAGATGGAATGGTCAGATGGACAGATCAATGGCAGATGGAATGTAACCCTGATAAATATGAGGTGATGCACTTTGGGAGAAGGAACCAGACAGGGGAGGACTCAATGAATGGCAGCACACTGGGAACCTCAGAGTGTGCTTCTCCACACATCCCTGAATGTGACTGGACAGGTTAATAGACTAGTTAAGAATTGGACCTTGGGTGTAGCGTTTCCTAATCAGGGCATAGATTATAAGAGCAATACAGGGCTTTGGTTCGGACAAAATGGAATACTGTGTGTAGTTTTGTGAGCCACATTCCAGGAAGGATGTGATTGTACTCGAGGGGGTGCAGAGGTGATTCACCAGGATGGTCCCTGGGATGGAGCATATCAGCTATGGAGAGAGGCTGGATAAGTTCGGGTTGTTTACTTTGGAGCAGAGAAAGCTGATGGGGTCCGTGATTCAGACGGATAAGATTATGAGCGACACGGACAGGGGGGATAGACAACAGCTGTTTCTTTTAGTCAGAGGGTCAAGAACAAAGGAGCACACTTTTAAAGTGAAAAGGTTGAGGTTCAGAGTGGATTTAAACAGTTTTTTTCCACCAAGAATCTGTTGGGTTCTGGAATTACTTCCTGAGAGGGGAATTACCACGGGTAACCTCACAATCCTTAAAAAGTACTTGGATGAGCACTTGGAAGTGTCATAACATTCCCATCTAATGGCCTGCTGTAGGAAAGTGGGAATATCGATCGTGCAGTATTTCTGTTGGCAAAGAGTCTATGCTCTTGTGAGTGTATGTTATGGAAGGTCAATTATTGAACAGTTTAAGACAGGAATTGATGAGTTTCTGCAGAGTATATTCACAAGGGTTATAAGAGTGAACTGTAATAATTTGTCAAATCATGCCAACGTGAGAAATATGAGAAAACAAGTGCAACTTCCTTACAATCTGAAACGAGAGAATGGAGGATGGGGAACAGGGAAATGGCAGAACTCTGAAGCCATTACTTTAGTTCTGTCTTCACAGAACTTTCAAACAAAACTAGGAAAACCAAGTTTAGTGTGGGAAAATTATAGAGCACATGGAACATGGAACATAGTAAGTAAATGGTTTAGGAGAAATTATTGGGGCTGAAAGTAATGGTCATAGACAACACTAACATAGATTTATGAAATGGGAATTATGTTTGAGAAGCAGACTGGGAGACAAATGATAGAGAAGCAATGGATGTAAAATATTTGGATTTTTAGAGATGCTTTGGTAAAACTCCAAGCTTAGTTTGTAAAATCAAATCTGAGTGGATCGGGCTAATATATGGCTATGTGTCTAGAATGGGACAGCTGGCAGGAAACAGTGAATAGAAATAAACAAACTCATCAACTAACAGCCTGATATTGTCTGTAAGGTATGATTCTGTGAGTATGACTATGTCCCAGGTTCCTCATCACCTTTCCCGGATATCTCTTGTCTCACCAGCAGGACGGACACAGCAGAAGTGGCGGCACAGTGGTATACAGTTGGAAGGGAATTGCTCTGGGAGTCCTCAACAGTGACTCCGTATCCCATGAAATCTTATGGCGTTAGTTTACACATGGAAAAGGAAACCTCCTGCTGATTACCATGTACCAGCCTCTCTCAACTGATGAATCAGTACTCCTCCATGCTGACCAACACTTGAAGGAACCACTGAGGGTAGCACGAACGCAAAGTGTACTCTGGGTGGAGGATTTCAATGTCCACCTCCAAGAATATCTCAGCTACAGCATTACTGATCGAGATAGCCGGGTCCTAAAGGATATAACTGCGAGATTGGTTCTGCGGCAGGTGATGAAGGAACCAACAAGTGGAAAATACATATTTGACCACAGCCTTACTAATCTGCCAGTATCCATGACAGTATCGGTAAGAGCGGCCACCGCATAGTCATTGTGGAGACAAAGTCACACCTGCACATTGAGAATAACCTCCACCATTTTGGGTGGTATTATCACGGTGCGAAATAGGGCAGAATTCGAACAGATCTAGCAGCACATGTCTGGATGTCCATAAGGTGTTGGGGGTCATACATAGCAGCAGAATTGTACAGCCACACAACCTCATGGCCTGGCATATCCCCCTCGCAACAATTACCATCAATCCAGAGCATCAACATTCGTTCAATGGAGTGTGCTGGAGGGCAGGAGCAGCACCAGGCAAACCTGAAAATGAGGTGGCAGCCTGGTGAAGCCAACAAACAGGACAGCATGTGTGGCAAGCAGCATAATCAGTAAGTGATAGACAGAGCTAAGTGATCCCACAAGCAAAGGATCAGATCTAAGCTCTGCAATCCTTCCACATCGAGTCGAGAAACGTTGGGGACAATAAAACAATTCACTGGTGGAAGAGATTCCACAAACAACCCCTTTCTTCATGATGGAAGAGCCCAGCACTTCAGTGTATAAGAAAAGGCTGATGCATTCGCAACAATCTTCAGTCAGAAGTGCTGACTGGATGATCTATATCAGCTTCCTCCAGTGGTCCTCAGCAATTCAGTTACCAGTCATCAACCAATTCGATTCAGTCCACGTGATATCCAGAAATGGTTGGATACTCCAAAGGGTCCATGATCTGACAACATTCTGGCAACAGTACTGAAATCTTGTGCTCCATAACTTACCACTCCTCTAGCCAAACTGTTTCAATACAGTTACAACAATGGCTTTTCCTGATTATGTGGAAAATTACCCCAAGTATCTCCTGTATATAAAAAGCAGAACAAATCCAATCCGGCCAATTACCACTCCATAAGTCTACCCTCTATCATCAGTAAAGTGATGGAAGGTCTCAGTGCTGTTAATCAGCACTTGCTCAGCAATACTCTGGTCAATGACGCCCAGTTTGGGCTCCACCAGGGCCACTCAGCTCCTGACCTCATTACCGTGGTTCAAGCATGGACAAAAGAGCTGAATTCCAGAGGTGGGGTGAGAGCGATAGCCCTTTAAATCAAGGCTGCCCTCGACCAAGTGTGGTATAAGGGCCTTTAGCAACATTGGAGTCAATGGGTATCAGAGGGTATCAGAGGGAAACTCCCTGCTGGTTAGAATCATACCTGACACGTAGGAAGGTGATCATGGTTGATGAAGGTCAGTCAACTCAGCTCCAAGTCTGCAGGAGTCCCTCGACCAGTGGCCAAAACCTCTTCAGGGCTGCTTCATCAATGACATTCCCTCCATTTTAAGGTCAGAAGTCGGGATGTTCGCCAATGATTGTACAATGTTCTGCAACAGTTGTGGCTCCTCAGATACTGAAGCAGTCCATGTTCAAATGCGACAAGATCTGGACAGTATCCAGGCTAACAAGTGGCAAGTAATATTCAGGCCACAGAAATGCCAGACCGTGACCATCACCAATAAAATACAATCTAACCTGCCCCTTGGCATTCAATGGTGTTATTAACACTGAATCCCCCAGTGTCAATGTCCTGATGGGTAATCATTGTTCAGAAACTCCCTGGACTCGCCACATAAACACAATAGCTACAAGAGCAGGTCAGAAGCTAGGAATACTGCGGCGAGTAACTCACATCCTGACTTCCAAAAGTCTGTCCATTATCTACAATGCATAAGTTAGAACTGTGATAGAGGACTCCCAATTTGCCTGGATAAATGCATCGGCAACAACACTCAAAAAGCTTAATACCATCCAGGACAAAGCAATCTGTCTGACTGTCCCTTCATCCACAATGCTCCACCATCAACGCTCAGCAGCAGCAGCAGTGTTTTACTATCTACACGCTGCAATGAAATGATTCACCAAAGATATCAGACACCATCTTCCCAACACGCGACCATGTCTATCTAGAAGGACAAGGGCTGCAGATGTATGGAAATACCTTCATCTTCAGGTTCCCCTCCAAGCCATTCACCATCCTGACTTGGAAATATATCACCGTGGATAGAGGTGACGGTGTGCCCTTTGGTGGAAACGATAAATTGGCAGCCTACCATTTGAAAGGGATTGGTTGAAACATGTTGATTTAGAAAGGGATGTATGATCCTTTTTGTTGTTTCCTTCTGCATAAACCTCTGAGCTCCCTGCAGCGCAGTGAGTTCTGGAACCAGAAGTCAATACTAGGAATGGCATTGCCACGCTAACCAGTGTATATAGAACCAGCAAGTGGGGAGCTATAACATTGATAAGGATCTCGATCTCCTTGTACACCAGTCACTGAAAGCAATATTGCAGGAAAGAAAGCAGTAACGAAGATAAATGGTTTGCTGACCTTCATTTCAGTGGCATTTGAGTTCAGGAGAAAGGGTGTCTTACTGCACCTGTACAGGGCCTTGGTGAGACATCATCTCAAACACTGTGTGGTATTGTGGGAAGTTTTCATCTCCATACCTAATAAAGGACAAACCTAACATTGAGGGAGAGCATGTAAGGATGACCAGACTGATATCTGGGATGACGGGCTTGTTGTGGGAGCAGAGTTTGGGGTGACTGGGCCAGTATTCCATGGGGTTAGGAAAATGAGTGGATATCTCAGTGAAATATACAAAACGCTGACAGGCTGAGACAGATTGAAAGCAGGGATGATACTTCCCCTGGCTGGGACGTCTAAAACAAGGGGCCACAGTATTAAGTACAGGCAGGCCATTTTGCATTGAGATGAGAATAAATGTCTGCACTCACTGACTGGTGAACATGGGTATTCTCTCGCACCTGGAAACCAAGACACTGATTATAGATAAGGATTTAGAGACAGTAAAGGGATGGTGGGAGAGCACGGGTACGGTGTGGAAATGAAGGGCCAACCATCATTACATTGAATTGGGTAGCAAACTCGATGGACCAAACGTACTACTGCACCTCGTATTTTATAGTTTCCCAAGGTTACTCACATTAACGGATATGTACATCGTGTGGGGTAAGTGCATTGAGGAGATTTTTTTCCATGAACTAGAATGGGGGAGGCTCAATGTGTTGGATAATCTACTCCTTTCCCGCGGTTTCTGTGCAGTCTGTGGGAAAGCTCTGTAAATGCTGTCACAAACTCTCAGATGTTAGGAAGGAGATCTCTGCAGAATCGACAGGGGACTGTGCTTCCTATCCCCTTTTCCGACATTGATGCTGAGGCCGGATATTCTGTCCGGTTTCATCCTTTCAGACCTCGGAGTAGTTTGATACAATTGAGTGTCTTGCTTGGCCGTTTCAGAGACCATTGAAATGTTTCTCACATGTCAGAGTCTTTGGAGTCACTTTTAGGCCAGCCCAGGAAATCACGGGAGATTCACTTCCTAAAAGTACATTGTAGAAGGAAATTCTGTTTACAATCGATATTGGCTTCAAGGTCACTATTACCGACACCAGATTTTAGATCTCGATATTTTATTAATTATTTTTAATTTCCACCAGCTGCCAGAGCACTAGCCTGGTCTGGATTAGTAATCCAGTGACATTTCCACAGCAGCACCATTTCCACATGGGGACCTATCGGAAACCACACTGAGCAGTTTACTTCTGTGCTGCTTCACAGCTCTGTCAAAAAGGACTCCCACCAATTTGACTATCGTGATGGGACTGAGGGCGTGGTAATTGGTCAGATTGTAATTACTCCCCTCTTAGCGAATGGGACATAGCTGAGTAATTTTCCACATTGCCAGGGACATGTCAGAGTTGTACCTGGAATGAAACGTCTTCCCCAGGGACACGGCTTGTTGTGCAGCACAAGTCTTCAGTCCTATTGCAGGAATGGTGTCAGGACCAATTGCCTTTGTCGTGCCTTCTGTGTTCAGCTGTTTCTTCATCTCACATGCAGCGAATCGAATTACTTGAATACTGGCATCTGTGATTTTGTGGTCATCATGATGAGGGTGAGGTGTATCATCTATTCAACACTTCTGGTAGAGGGTGGTGCAGATAAAACATCCTTCTCTTTTACACTAATGTGCAGGTCTGTCCCATTATTTAGGATGAGGATGTTTGTGTAGTCCTCTCCTCCGTCATTTGTTTAATCATCCATCACCATTTTTGACTGAATTTGGCAGAACTGCAGGGCTTCGTTCAGATCTGTTGGTCAAGTCCGGTAGCTTTAATGAGTTAGCATCAGGTTAAGGTTCATGTGATTCTGACTCTGACATGTTCACCCACACTCGTCACTGAGCCATAGATGGTGTTGATGGTAATGACAGACGGAGGTGTCATCATGGCAAAAAGTTACAGGTTGTGTATGAATGCAGGTCTGCCTCTCCCGCTGCTGTGGTCTACAGCACTACATGAATACGCAGTTTTGAGCTGCAATATCTGCAATGCAATTCTGCTGTCTGTTCCCCAATTCACACTGAGACCCATTCACCCATCAGCCCTGTACTCAGTGACCTAACCTAGTTTCGGATGTGGAAATACTTCCATTTTCATACTCTCATTCTGCTGAGGGTCTGTCTCCCCGGGTCTTGCTTCCAATCTGACACATTCCGCAAAATGATTTAACTGATCTTAATTGAAATGTTTAATTCACCTGAATCTTTTTCCTTGAGAAATACCATCTTCTGTGTTTAAAGTGAATGTGTTTCCTTTGTTTCTCTCCCTGACCATGATTAAGAGTTCTGCAGTATCAGTGATGCCAGCCTTATGTCGTTTCAGAGCCAATGAATTCTCTGGATTCCCAGTCATCTTCACCACATTGTATGTTTTCTCTTTTGGTTTGATGCCTTGTCTCTCATGGCTGCCTTGAACTCCCATGTGCATGTTTCATCTTCTTGGGGTTGAATTTCTGGTATTATCTTCTGAATTATCCCCACAAACTCCTGCTATTGCTGCTCCATGGTCTTTCCTGCTCAGCTCCCCTTCCAATTAACTCTGTCCAGCTCCTCCCGCATGTCTTTGTAGTTACTTTGCTTAACTATATCCTCATTACATCTTGAAGAGAGCTTTGAATTTAAACTGAAAGGAGGAGTTTTGAGAGATGGGCCACGAAGAATAATTGGTGGATTTCTTAACTAGATACGAAGGGAGAACGAGAGAGATGGTATTGATATGGAGATGTGGAAAATGAAAAAAATACATTATCGAAAGTTAAATTAGCAGAATGAAGATGAAGGGAGAACGTAGGGATGTATACAACTATGTTAATACATTGCCATATTTCGGTAAGAAAAATGCCGAAACCTTTTTTATTTCATTTGCAAAACTGGATCAGCAGATGGCGTGTCCAGTGAACTTGTGGATCATGCTAGTTCAGACTAAGCTGGTGGGCACAGTTTGAGAGGTATGTGCAGTGCTCTCATATGAGGGAGCAAGAGATTATGCAGATGTCAAACCGGCAATTTCGAGTGCTTATGAATTGGTACGAGAAGAATATAGACAGCAGTTCAGAAATATAGAGATGGAACCAGGTCAGACGTATGTTCTGCTTGTAAGAAATAACCACAGTCATTTTGATAAATGGGTGCAGGGCTTAAAAATGGATAAGACCTATGAAGCCCAATGGGAGATTATTCTACTGGACGAGTTTAAAGACTCAGTTCCAGAGGTAGTAAAAATTCATGTGAATGAACAGGAAGTTCAAGAAATGAGAAGCGCGGCAGAAATGGCAGGTAAATACGCATTGGTGCATGAGATGAAATTTAGCTCCTGGGAGGATTTTCATCCTGTGAGGGATAGAAATTGGGAGAAGGGGAGATCCTACACTGCAAAACATAGAGAAAGGCACACTGGCAATAGTTTAACACTGGTGAAAAAGAAGCCCAAGGGGGTTGAAAGGTGGTGAAAGTCCTCAGGTGTTCTCACTATAACGGGGTGGAACACATAAAATTACAGTGCTGATGGTTGAAGAAGGGCACTGGGAAAAGGTATTTTCACTGCAGTAAGCTGGGACACACAGTGCTGTGGGGTTGAAGGAAGATATTTTGGGAAAAGATGTGGTAAAAGAGTTTAAGCCAGTTGTATTAGTGAACCTGGTAAAGTAGATCCGAGGAGCTGCAGGAGAGTGCAAAGCCTAGGCAGGGGCTGTGTAAGGAGTCAGTGTCTGATCTCGATAAAGAATTTGCCTCCGCAGTTAAAACTTACTAAGAAAACAATTGGGCTGTGGAGGAGGACAAGATGTTATAAGTTTGCAAGATACGGGATCTGTACAGTATCTAATAGTTGAGAAGTGAGGATCCGGAAAGGCACAAAAGATCAGGCAGCATCCGAAGAGCAGGACAATCGACATATCAGGCATAAACCCATCGTCAGGAATGTGGCGGGGGGACAAGGGGGCTGAAAGATAAATAGGAGTGTAGGAGCTGGGCTGGCGGGAGGATCACTGGGAAGGCGATAGGAAGTTGTTGGTGGGAGTGATAGTGATATATCGGAGGGGAGGGTGGAGTGGGTAGGTGGGAAGGAAGATGGAAAATTTAGACAGATCAAGAGGTGGATGCTAATTTACACGGTTGGATCTGGAATGAGGTTGGGGGAGGGGCGATTTGGAAATTGAGGAAGTCAACATTGATGCTGTATAGTTTGAGGTGTCCAACTGTCCTACCACCTATCCAAGTCACCCTCCTCTCCGACCTATCACCATCACACCCCACCTGCATCTACCTATCGTCTTCCAAGCTCCCTTCCACCCAGCCCCACCCCCACCATCCTATTTAATTCTCAGCCCCCTTGCCCCTCCCTTACCTCCCACTTTCTTGATGAAGGACTTATGCCTGAAACCTCAAATCTCCTGCCCCTCGGATGCTGCCGACCTGCTGTGTTTTTCCAACCCCACACTTTTCAACTCTGATCTCTAGCATCAGCAGCCCTCACTTTTCCTCGGCCTCTAATAGTAAGAGATGGAAGCATTTTCACTCTTTCTGACATGTTACTCAACAGCGTGATAATTTGTGAAATGGGGACAGAAATTAAACATTCCCTTGTGTAACATTAGGTTGGAGTGCCAAATCAAGGTTGGGGAAGTAGCAGTGAGATTGATTGACAGAGTGTCAGTTCCAGGAATACAGTTTGTTCTTGGGAATGTTTTAGCAGGAGCCAAGATAGGAGAGGGACCCCTTGTGGTGGAGAAGCCAAAGTAAGACCAGGGAACTGTGGAATTTAAAGAAAAATACCCAGGGATTTTTCCAGTCTATATAGTAACAAGATCCAACTGTAATAAGTTACAACAGGAAGGAAACCCGAAAGAAAAAGCCAAAGGGGTTGATGCACGGAAGACTCAGGCTGAAGCATTTCTAGTGGCTGGAATGCACAAGGACGTGGTTAATTTTGTTGAGCATGTCATACATGCCAAATGGTAGGTAGGTCACATGCAGTATTAAAACAAGCACCTTTGTTGCCAATTCCTGTAATCGATTAACCTTTCACGTAGGTTATGATTAATTGTGGAGCTCCCCTTCCTAAAATAAAAGTGGAAACCAATATCTGATGATCAGAATGAATGTGTCTACCCGATGTCCAGGGATAATTCTGTTATGGAGTGTTCGGGCAAAAAGGGAGGTGGAGGAGTTGGTAGCTTTCTTTACTCGCTGTGGGCTAAGCAGTGTGATTCAGTAATACCAACGGTCTCATTTTACCGATCAGCTGTTTAAAGATGTCATGGATAGCTTCAGCATACAGCAGTTTGAATCAAGTGCGTCCCATACCGAATCGAAGGGAGCCTTGGAAAGTTGGCATCAGATGCTGAAGACAATATTAACAGCGTACTGTCAGAATTACCCGAATGATTGGAATAAAGGCGTCTCATTATATTGTTTGCCATTAGAGATGCCCCAAATAAATCTACTCATTTTTCTTCCTTTGAGTTAATATTCGTACATGAAGTGAGAGGCCCTTTGAAATTAATTATATATAAACTGACAGAACCGAAGTCGGAGATCTCACACTTGGATTATGTATCTGAGGTGAGGCAGAAATTAGATGGAGTAGGTGAGTTAGCTAAACAGCACCTGAAGAGGACACAGCATGGAATGAAGCAGGTGGCAGGTAAAAACTCTGAAACTTTGACGATCTCCCGTGGGGATAACGTGTTAGTATTACCACCAGTGGTAGGAAATCTCTTCAAAGCCAGGTTTAGTGGCCCATTTCAAATTTAAAAAATGTCGTGTCAGTTAAACTATCTCATAAAGATACCGGATATGACAATAAAACGTTAGAGTATGTAATGTGAATGAATAATGCTCCAGACACATTTAAGACTCAGGAACAGAGTTATGGCCTGATGAACAAATTGTGCAGTTTATCTGTATGATGTCATGATCTTTAGCAAGTGATTGGAAGCTCACATGTTACAGTTGGCAGAGCCTGTTGAACGATTACAAGAAGCAAACTTGGTAATAAACTTCATGAAAACAGAATTAGCGAAGGCAGAGGTGACGTTCTTGGGACATTACATTGGCCATGGAAGGTTAGCCCGATGGAACACAAAGACGAAGGGCTTTGAGGAATTTCCACGACCATCCTCGAAGAACGAGGTGCTTCGATTTTTTGAACTGAGTGGATTCTATCGGAAGTTTGTTGCAAATTTCAGCAGCGTATTGGCACCACTGATGGATTTTTTAAAGAAGATCACAGAATTGTGGTGGACAGACCAATGTCAGGAGACATTTGGGAATTTTAAAGCAGGATTAATCACCGCATCAGGTTTAGATACACCAAATATTTTGAAACCCTTTGAAAATTGTGTTAGATGCTTGGGATATAGGGGTTGGAGATGTATTGATACAGAAAGATGATGATGGAACTGAATGGCCAATTGGCTACTTGTCGAAAAAACTCAATATCCACCAGAAAAGAAGTACAAAATCTTCATTATTGAAAAAGAATGATTAAGTTTCGTACTGGCCTGACAATATTTTAATGTTTATATGACAAACGAATTGTCGGAGATGGTTGTGGACAAGGACAAATCTCTCGCATTTTTTGGAATATTTAAAGACCAGAATATGAGACTATTTCATAGGAGTCTTATGTTACCGACTTTAAACTTACAAAATTTACATGATGTTGTTGCTAAAATGTGACAGCAGATGTGTCATCGCAGATTTAAAGGAAAACGTAGTGATAAGATTTGACTTATTCCAGCGTTATACAGGCATGCAGAATAAATATGAATGGAATAACTGAGATTAATACTTTGGTATTTCATAATAATGGGATTAGGAATTAGAGGAAAAGGAATGATGCCATATTTTCATTCTGCTGGTGCATTTTCTTTTCTGTAGGGGAAAGTGTTATGAAGCCGAAAGCATGCCTGGTCACTTTAAGACAGAACGGGTCTTGCTGAATAGAAGGTACACCCACAGATGCCAGCTATAGGTCAGGCTGTTCCACATGTCATAATTAGCTGGGAAGTGGATACCTGAGTTTTGGTTGCTGTTTTGACAGCAATTCAAATACAACCAAAGAGTTTAAATAACGCTCAGGATACCAGAAGCCAACGGAATTTGAATATTATTGTTTGGACACCTGGACAGCAATCAAATTATGAAAATTATTATATCGTGGAGAGGATATAAACCCAGCATTTTGAACACTAGAGGGATAGCCACTGCCATCCAACAGCAGAGTTATGGTTGCAGAGCAGTCGTGTTAACTGGCCATCTCAAACACTCTCTCTCAAAAATACATGTTCATGTTAAACCTACTTGCAGCAAAGAAAAAGAATGACCCAGGGAGATCAGCAGTAAAAGGATGAACTCAACGGGGAAGATGGAGACTGTGTGGTCTTGAGATTGTAATGTTTAATATGTGGGTTGTTGGAACAGAATATTTTTACAGAGTTGGAGTCAGATAGTCAGTAGTTAGGAAAAGAGGAGCTTGTATTTGTGAATAGTTGTTGTTTAGTGTTCACTATTAAAGTTAAGAAATTAACTTGTTAATTTTTGTGTAATTAGTGGAATGTAGGAGATCTGTGTCACTCATATTTTAACAGATGACAAAGTTAGGTGAGCTTTCCTGGGTGTTTGGTTTGAATTAACAGAAGGGTTCGACTCCACCTTTTAAATATCCATCCAAGCCATCCCCATTTCCCTGCAGCTGGCCCATATCCTTCCAGTCATTTCCTATCCAATATTTATCCAAATGCTTTTGAAATGTTGTTAATGTACCCCCCTCAAATACATCTGCTGGCAGCTCATCCACGTACCATCCTATGTGTAAAGAAGTGCCCCTCAGGTTCATTTTTATTCCTTCCCCTCTAACCTTAAACTGATCCCCTCTAGTCCTCGATTCTGTAAACCGTGGGAAAAGACTGAGAGCATTCACCCTATCCATACCCCTCATGATCTTCTACTGCTCTATATGGCCCCCCTCAGTCTCCCACACTCTAAAGAAAAGGTCATAGCTTATCTAACCTCTCCCTATAATTCAGACCATTGTGTCCTGGCAACGTCCGTGTAAATTTCTTCTGCACTCTTTCTAATTTCATAACATCCTCCCTATAACAAGGTGACAAATACTGAACATAATACTCCAAGTGCAGCCTTACCAAAGTCCTGTGCAACTACAACATAAATTCCTAACGTCTATACTCTATGTCCTGCCTGATGAAGGCCAGTGTGCCAAACGCCTTCTTCACTGTCCTGTCTACCTGTGACTCCACTGTCAGAGAACCGTGCACCTGAACCCCAAGGTTTCTCTCCCAATACACCCCTTAAGACCCTTGTATTCACCATGAAACTCCTACCTTGATTTCAGTTTCCAAAATGCAAGACGCCACATATCTATATTAAATTCCATTTGCCATTTCTCGGCCCACTTCCCCACCTGATTAAGGTCCTGCTGCAATTTCTGATAAAATTCGTCACTGATCACGATCCCACTTATTTTAGTGTCATCGGCAAACGTGCTAATCATGCCTTGTACATTCTCAACCAAATCATAGATAACAAAGAGCAATTGACCCAGCCTCCAGTCTGACAAGCATCCTTCCACTAAACACTCTGCTTCCTACCAACAAAACCAACTGTGTATCCAATTGGCCAATTCCCCCTGCATTCCACGTGATGGAACATTCCAGAGCAGCCTGCCGTGTGGGACCTTATCAAAGACCTTACTGAAATCCATAGAGACTCCGTCTACCGCTCTGTCGTCACTAACCTTCTTGGTCACTTCATCAAAGATCTCTAACAAATTTGGGATGCATGATCTCCCACTCACAAGTCTATGCAGGCTGATCCGAATCAAACCCTGTGTAAGTAAAGGGTACAGTCAATGGTATGCTGTCCTTCATTGTAAGATGAACCGTTACATAAGTAAAGCCATATCCCTGCTGTTGTAGAGCCTTGCTGAGAGCGCATTTGGGGCACTCTGTACTGATTTGATCTCCTTTGTAAGGAATGATTTCCTTACCACAGACACGGACGATGGTAACATGAGCATAGAGTAAAGAAGCTGAGTGTTTAATCTGTAGAGCTGTGAGAGACGAAGAAATGGTGACGCTGAAACACGAGGTGTGGTAGCTGTCACTTATTTCCAAAAGAGACATTTGTAGAGTAAGAAATTCCATACTTTAACCAGGATTGATTGGTTTGATTTAATGCCATGTGTACCCCAGTACAGGGAAAAACTTTGTTTATGAGCAGTGGAGGCAGGTCATAGTCAGCATAGCCAGGCAGAACATAGGGTGGAAATAGGCTTGGACAGACTAAGGCATACAGGGTACACTGCACAGGACAAGCACTCGACAAGATCAACATGAACACGGTCAGCATTATTTGAACTTAGAGAGCCCATTCATCAGTCTAACGTGGCTTTCCTAATAGTTTATATGCCTTTACTAACTTTCCCCACGTTATTGTGCAGTCGGTGTGTGCACCTGTACTGAACGTCATGTTGTTCACAATCCCCAACAGCAGCCACAATACCTTCCTTCTGAAACAGGTAGCCATTCCCACCAGCTTCCACCCTACATAGAGAACACCAAACTGTCTTCTCGGAAATGAAAGATGCCTTCTTGAAACTTCACACAAGACATATGGCTTCTCTCCTCATCACTCGAAAACCACGGTAAACTCCCACGTGTGTATCATTAGCAACGGAGCCACGAAGGGCAACGTGGAGCAGTCTGTCAGTGCAGCCTCTGCTCCACGTCTTAATCATGTTAGAGCATCAATTAGGAGACAATAAAGACTGCCAATGCTGGAGATCAGTGTAGAGAGTGCATTGCTGGAAATGCACAGCAGGCCAGGCAGCATCCGAAGAACAGGAGAATCGATGTTTCGGGCATACACCATTCATCAGGAATCAGCATCAGTTACTTCATTCTGTCCCTGAGTAAGTACGTTGAGGGGGGGAATGGCCTCTTACTATTCCTGTGAAAGTGACTCAAGGGGTTGAATCGCCTCATCCTGTTGCTGTGTAAGTGACCCAAGGGACTTACTGGCTTCTTCCTCGTCCGATTGGACAGGGCCAAGGGCCTGATTGTGTTACCCCTGGTTCCTGTTTGACAGCTCGATGTACTGACAAATGTGATGATGCTGCAGCTTTAAGAGGTTATTTTATCCTGTTTTTTTTTAAGAGAGAGATTAAACGACAGTTACCAAGCTGGCTAGTTAAGACCACTAGAGTAACAGCTAGGGAGGCCTTGGGTTTATTTTAATGCAGCCTGAATGGGTGTGGCCAGCTCTCACAGATTAGGATCTCCGGGTTTTGGTTTCTCAGTAACATCAGAAACTACTGGGGTCTCCACAGAGTTGGAAGCCTCAGTGACTATCTCCTGGCTGCTACTTTCTCTGAATTTTCTCTTGGTGCTGTTTTTAATTCCTGGATTGGAGAAATATTTATGACATTCTGTGTCTGAATATTCCTTTTTGCCAAGGGCTGTGTTTATGGGATTTCCCTATATTGGAATAGTTCATTAATAATAGCTCCTAGATCTATTTTTCTGTTAACTTGGCCAATAGAATTAAGTTATTGTAGATTCCTCTTTCTTTGGTTGCAGTTTATCTTTCGTATTTAAATGCACGGTGTTTTGCTTCACACCGAGTAGTTTGACCTGTCGCATTGCATCTGGAACAGACACTTTACATTTCATTTAAAATTTAAAAAAAGAGTCTAGATTACAGCCTTCAAATATTTTAGAGGGGCTCTGGTGTAGCCCATCACACTATACTCCTCCTCTTCCTGAGTAATAGGCTGGAGACACTGAATGGGCAGTCCCTGTTCTTCTGGATTAGTGGTGCTGGAAGAGCACAGCAGTTCAGGCAGCATCCAAGGTGCTTCGAAATCGACGTTTTGGGCAAAAGCCCTTCATCAGGAATAAAGGCAGTGAGCCTGAAGCGTGGAGAGATAAGCTAGAGGAGGGTGGGGGTGGGGAGAAAGTAGCATAGAGTACAATGGGTGAGTGGCGGAGGGGATGAAGGTGATAGGTCAGGGAGGAGAGGGTGGAGTGGATAGGTGGAACAGGAGATAGGCAGGTAGGACAAGTCCGGACAAGTCATGGGGACAGTGCTGAGCAGGAAATTTAGAACTCTGGTGAGGTGGAGGAAGGGGAAATGTGGAAACTGTTGAAGTCCACATTGATGCCCTGGGGTTGAAGTGTTCCGAGGCGGAAGATGAGGCGTTCTTACTCCAGGCGTCTGGTGGTGAGGGAGCGGCGTTGAAGGAAGCCTAGGACCTCCATGTCGTCGGCAGAGTGGGAGGGGGAGTTGAAATGTTGAGCCACGGGGCGGTGTGGTCGATTGGTGCGGGTGTCCCGGAGATGTTCCGTAAAGCGCTCTGCTAGGAGGCGCCCAGTCTCCCCAATGTGGAGGAGACCACATCGGCAGCAAGGATACAATAAATTATATTCGTGGATGTGCAAGGAAAACTTTGACGGATGTGGAAGTCTCCTTTAGGGCCTTGGATAGAGGTGAGGGCGGAGGTGTGGGCGCAAGTTTTACAGTTCCTGCGGTGGCAGGGGAAAGTGCCAGGATGGGAGGATGGGTTGTAGGAGGGCGTGGACCTGACCAGGTAGTCACGGAGGGAACGGTCTTTGCGGAAGGCAGAAAGGGGTGGGGAGGGAAATATATCCCTGGTGGTCGGGTCTGTTTGGAGGTGACGGAAATGTCGGCGGATGATTTGGTTTATGCGAAGGTTGATAGGGTGGAAGGTGAGCACCAGGGGCATTCTGTCCTTGTTACGGTTGGAGCGATGGGGTCTGAGGGCGGGGGTGCGGGATGCAGACGAGATGCGTTGGATGGCATCTTTAACCACGTGGGAAGGGAAATTGCAGTCTCTAAAGAAGGAGGCCATCTGGTGTGTTCTGTGGTGGAACTGGTCCTCCTTGGGGCAGATCCGGCGGAGGCGGAGGAATTGGGAATACGGGATGGCAGTTTTGCAAGAGGTAGGGTGGGAAGAGATGTAATCCAGGTAGCTGTGGGAGTCGGTGGGTTTGTAAAAAATGTCAGCGTCAAGTCGGTCGTCATTACCTGGACACCCCGCACTGGCCTATTACCAGCCCTCGACCTCTTCATTTCCAACTGCCGCCGGGTCATTAACCGCCTCAACCTGTCTACGTCCCTCCCCCACTCCAACCTCTCACCCTCACAACGCGCAGCCCTCCAATCCCTCTGCTCCAATCCCAACCTCACCATCCAGCCAGCGGATAAAGGGGGCGCAGTGATAGAATGGCGCACTGACCTCTACACTGCTGAAGCCAAACATCAACTCAAGGACACCATTTCCTACTGCCCCCTCGACCATGACCCCACCCCCATCACCAAACCATCATCTCCCAGACCATACAAAACCTCATCACTTCAGGAGATCTCCCACCCACAGCTTCCAACCTCATAATCCAGGAACCCCGCACTGCCCAGTTCTACCTCCTTCCCAAGATCCACAAGCCTGACCACCCTGGCCGACCCATTGTCTCAGCATGCTCCTGCCCCACTGAACTCACCTCTACCTACCTCGACACTGTCTTATTCCCCCTAGTCCATGAACTCGCCACATACGTTCGAGACACCACCCACGCCCTCAACCTCCTCCAAGACTTCCGTTTCCCCGGCCCCCAACGCCTCATCTTCACCATGGATACCCGATCCCTCTACACCTCCACCCGCCATGAACAGGGCCTCCACGCACTCCGTTCTTTCTTCTCCAGACGTCCCCAACAATACCCTTACACCGACGTTCTCATTCGTTTGGCCGAACTGGTCCTCACCCTAAACAATTTCTCCTTTGAATCCTCACACTTCCTCCAGACCAGAGGGGTAGCCATGGGCACACGTATGGGCCCCAGCTATGCCTATCTCTTTGTTGGCTACGTAGAGCAGGTGATCTTCCGTAATTACACCGGCACCACTCCCCACCTCTTCCTCCGCTACATTGATGACTGCATTGGCGCCACCTCGTGCTCCGTCGAGGAGGTTGAGCAATTCATCAACTTCACCAGCGCATTCCACCCTGACCTTAAATTTACCTGGACCATCTCTGACACCTCCCTCCCCTTCCTGGACCTCTCCATCTCCATTAATGACGACCGACTTGACACTGACATTTTTTACAAACCCACCGACTCCCACAGCAACCTGGATTACACCTCTTCCCATCCTACCTCTTGCAAAAATGCCATCCCGTATTCCCAATTCCTCCGCCTTCCCCGGATCTACTCCCAGGAAGACCAGTTCCATCAGAGAACACACCAGATGGCCTCCTTCTTTAGATACCACAATTTCCCTTCCCACGTGGTTAAAGATGCCCTCCAACGCATCTCGTCTACATCCCGCACCTCCGCCCTCAGACCCCACCCCTCCAACTGCAACAAGGACAGAATGCCCCTGGTGCTCACCTTCCACCCTATCAACCTTCGCATAAACCAAATCATCCGCCGACATTTCCGCCACCTCCAAAATGACCCGACCACCAGGGATATATTTCCCTCCCCTCCCCTTTCCGCCTTCCGCAAAGACCGTTCCCTCCCTGTAGACCTGGTCAGGCCCACGCCCCCCTACAACCCACCCTCCCATCCTGGCACTTTCTCCTGCCACCGCAGGAACTGTAATATCTGCGCCCACACCTCCGCCCTCATCTCTATCCAAGTCCCTAAAGGAGACTTCCACATCCTTCAAAGTTTTACTTGCACATCCACGAATATCATTTATTGTAACCGTTGATCCCGATGCGGTCTCCTCCACATTGGGGAGACTGGGCGCCTCCTAGCAGAGCGCTTTAGGGAACATCTCCGGGACACCCGCACCAATCGACCACACCGCCCCGTGGCTCAACATTTCAACTCCCCCTCCCACTCTGCCGACGACATGGAGGTCCTGGGCTTCCTTCAACTCCGCTCCCTCACCACCAGACGCCTGGAGTAAGAACGCCTCATCTTCCGCCTTGGAACACTACAACCCCAGGGCATCAATGTGGACTTCAACAATTTCCACATTTCCCCTTCCCCCACCTCATCCGAGTTCTAAACTTCCTGCTCAGCACTGTACCCCTGACTTGTCCGGACTTGTCCTACCTGCCTATCTCCTTTTCCACCTATCCATTCCACCCTCTCCTCCCTGACCTATCACCTTCATCCCCTCCACAACTCACCCATTGTACTCTATGCTACATTCTCCCCACCCCCACCCTCCTCTAGCTTATGTCTCCACTCTTCAGGCTCACTGCCTTTATTCCTGACGAAGGGCTTTTGCCCGAAAAGTCGATTTCGAAGCTCCTTGGATGCTGCCTGAACTGCTGTGCTCTTCCAGCACCACTAATCCAGAATCTGGTTTCCAGTATCTGCAGTCATTGTTTTAAGCTCTGTCCCTGTTCTTCTCCATCAGTGTCAATGGGCTTAAAGACTTACTCATATTCCCGTGAAAACAGCGTGAGATGCTGAATGAACTCTTATTTTACTGTGGCAATGTGCAGTGTTAGGCAGTGCGTTTACATGAATGTTACGTACTCTTTAACAACACAAGCGTCAATGGAGTTTGGGTCTTGCTGCTCATGGACACAGACCAGTTCAGGAGCTGACGGGGGGAAAATGTTCTGAACATTGTAGAATCTTCAGTGACCATCCACACTTCTGATCTTATGGTGGGGAAGGTGGGGGCGAGGAGACATTGATGAAGCAGCTGAAGATGTTTGTGAAGAGGAAGCTAACCTGAGGATCTCGCACTGAGGTGATTCAGGACTGAGATGATGATCATCTTCCTTTTGCGATATTTGACACCAAACACTGGAGAGTTTACTCTGATTCCTATTATGTCCAGTTTTGTGAAGCTCCTTGATGTCAACAGAAGGTAGCCACTGCCTTGATATCAGGGCCATTCATTTTCACCTGAACCCTTGTGTCATCCTCTTTTGCTCATATCAATAGGCCATGATATAGGAGCAGCAAGTGTTTTCTTCAAACAGGTGGTGTTGAATTTCAGGATTTCTCTTCTCAATAGTGATTGGGGAGCTAGATGACTGGAAGTATTTGAAGAGGAGGTAGATGGATATTGACCTGTAAAATAGTTGAGGGCGATGAAAAGTTGGGCATGAAAGAGGATATGAGATCAAGAGCAGATCAGCCATGATTTTAGTGAAGAGCAAGACAGGCTTGGGGAGTGAACGACCTACCCCTGTTTCTGATGTTCTCCCATTCTGTTATTGGAAAGTTAGTGGGTGTTATTTTCATGAATGTTATGTTATTGAATATTGCAGTCAGGAAGACCAGATGATTTTGTGAGCCATCTCTTGTGAGATACATGGGCTGTATTCACAGTGAATCTTGGTCGACAACATGACCAACAAATGAAGCACAAGTTGCAGAGAGGGGAAGCTCTGTAAAGAGAGATGAGGGGCCTCTTTCATACACAGCCTGAGTTTTCCAATTAAATTTCTCCTATCACCTCAAAGCGTGTGGGACAGTCTTGAGAGGCTGAATGGTCCACTCTGTTTCTGTGCACCAGGTTATAGGAGTAAGTGGCCTCCAATTGTTCCTGTCCAGCAAGTTTGAGGTGCTGAAGGGAACACAGAAACATGGGACTGAGGAGCAGGAGTGGGTAATTAGATACTTTGAGCCTTCTCCACCAGGAACTAAGATTGTGGCTGATCAGGTTCTGGACTCAGCCCCACTTTCCTGTCTGTATCCCAATATCCGTGACTCACTTACCTGTCAAATGTTTAGCTAATGCAGCTTTCAACCAATGTGAACATAGAGGCACGATAAAATTCCAGTGAAGAGAATTCCCACTTGAAAGGTCCTTTCAATATTTTTCATCATCCCTCTTACAGAATCAGAGAATCATGCAGAACAGAAACAGACCCTTTAGTCCAATCTGTTCCCGCTGATCAGATATCAAATCTGGTCTAGTTCCATTTGCCAGCATTTGGCGAATATCCCTCCTCTTTCAGACACTTTTTAAATGTGCGATTGTAACCACATTCAGCACTTCTTCTGACAGCGCTTTCCGTACACACACCACTCTCTGTGTGTAACATTTACCTTTATGTCCCTTATAAATCATTCGCCCTCTCGCCTTCAACCTATGCCCTCTTGTTCTGGATTCCCCTATACTGGGGAGCAGAGCGTGGCTGTTCAGAATATCCATGCCCCTGATGATTTTATAAACCTCTATAATGTCACCCCTCAACCTCTGACACTCCAGGGGGAAACACCTCAAACTAATCAATCTCTCCCTGAAGCTCAAACCTCCAGTCCTGGAACATCTGTGTATGTCATTTCTGCAGAAAACCGAGTTGTATGCAGCATTCTTAAAGTGGCCTTACCGACATCCTGTGCAGATGCAACTTGCCACCACAACTCCTATACTGAATGCTCTGACTGATTAAGGCAAATGTGTCAAATGTGTTCAGCACCACTCTGTCTACCTGCGACTCCACTTTCAAGGAACAATGCACCTGCAGTCTGAGATTCCTTTGTTCCACAACACTCCCCAGGACCTTACCATTAAGCGTATAACTTCTGCCCTGATTTGCCTTCCCAAAATGCAAAACCTCGTATTTATCCATATTATACTTCATCTGTCACTCCTTGCCCCTTTGTCCCATCTAATTGTGGTCTCGTTGTACTCCGAGATAATCTACTACCCCACATTTCTGATGTAATCTGTAAACATACTAACTATGCCTCCGAAATTCACACCCAAATCCTTGACATAAATGATGAAATGCAGTGAACTCAGTCCTAATTCTTACAGCACACTGCTGCTCACAAGCCTCCAGGCTGAAAAATACCCCCTTCCTTCAAACCAATTGTGGCTAGCTTCCTCTGTACCCCATGTGACCGAACCTAACTAATCTGTCTACCAATCAGAATGTTATGAACAGCTTGCTGAGTTCCACATAGACAATGTCTACCAAACTGCCTTCATCAATCTTCTTCTTCACCTCTTCATAAAACTCAATCAAATTAATGAGACATGATTTCCCATGAAAAAAGCCACGGTGACTACCACATTCAGCCCTTGCCTTCCCAAATGTATGTAAATCCTGCCCATGAGAATCACCTCCAACAACTTACCCACCACTTACATCAGGCTCACCAGTCTATAGTTCCCCGGCTTTTGGGGTCACTGTTTCTTTTTCTAGTCTCACTGCTACACTGCTCATAACAAAAGTTAAATGTAACCAGGTTGGTAATATGGCTGATGATTTCTGTCTCAGACTGGGTCAGTGTCAGTTTTAGCAACAAGTCAGGCTAGTTTCTTTCATATGCTCAAATAGCACGTTTATGATCCAGAGCAATGTTACTCAACTTTGGTGGAAAAATGCATGGCAAACTGTTTGGAATTTGCAAATATAGAATCGATATTTCCCTTTCTAAAAACGCTGACACACACACACACACACACACACACACACACACACACACACACACACACACACACACACACACACACACACACACACACACACACACACACACACACACACACACACACACACACACACACACACACACACACACACACACAATCTGTGCAATTTCAAGTTGAAAGAACCTTGTCCAGACATTAGTGCAACTCATGACAAAAGGAAACAAAGGGACATTGTCCGAAATGTGATTCTGCTTCTGAAGATATTCTACTCACACAAGCTGCAAGCAATGGGATTTCATCCTGGAACAGTTGGATTTGGCTGAAATCCCTTTGCATTTGGCAGTGAGGAGGTTTCAATGAATTCTGGTCAGTAATCGCCTAAAAGTTAGCACGGTGGCTCAGTGGCTAGCACTACCACCTCACAGCACTAGGGACTTGGGTTCGATTCCAGGCTCGGGTGATGGTTTGAACTCTATGCCTTGTCGACATGAGCTTCTAATGTGTGGTCCAGTTTCCTCCCCCAATCCAAAGCTATGTTTTTCAGGTGGATTGGTCAAATTGCCTACACTCTTCAGCGATTTCTAGTTTAGGAGCACTAGTCAGGGGTAACTGTTAGGGAACGGGCCTGGGAAGGTTACATTTTGTAAGTTTGCTATGGACTTGTTGGGCCAAAGGTCTTGTTTCCATACTGCACGGTTTCTATAAAAATAAGAATGGTAATGATGACAGTGGAGGTTTCATTTTAGCTCGTACACATTGCTGTGATGAGGAATAATGAAGGAGAGAGAGTGCAATGGGCCGTTCCTTCTCGGGCCGATGTCAATTTCTCTCTCTCTGAATTAAATCACACAGTAATGTCATTCTCTCCCAAACTGGACCATGTGAGATCTCCTTGTACATTGTCCAAACTATGTCTCCATCACCTTCAATGTACAATGTCGGAGCATCATTGCTGCTGTCGCACACAGAGCCATACCCTTAGCAGAAAATCGTCTCGGTCGATTTGAAGGTATGTTTGCATGTCCCTGCGTCATGAAAAAAATAAAATGTGTAATGTATTCAGAATACCTGTATTAAAATGAATGCATTTTTTCAACAAATATAGGAATTGCTGGAAAAGCTCAGCAAGTCTGTCAGCATCCAGATGCCTTTTACATGTTGTAGTTGTCTCAGCCTCTACCACTTCCTCTGGCAGCTCATTCCATACAACAAACCACCCTCTGTGTGAAAAGGTGCCCTTTAGGCCTCTTCAAAATCTTTCCTGTCTCACTTTCTTCCAATGCCCTCGAGTTTTGGACGCCCCTAACCTGGGGGAAAACCCTGACTACTCATCCTATCTATGACCATTCCGATTTTATAAACATCTACTGCTGCGAAATGTGACTCCAATCAACACGAATGGCTGTGCTTTAAATCATCCTAGGCCGACATTCTGAAATTCAATACTGACACCTCTTCTTTCTCCATCAGGTAACAATTCTAAATCCATTTTAATCGGTTTGTTCAGATGTATTATAAAACACTTCTGTGGGATTTACACCCAGACCTTTGTGCACTGAGTTAGGGATACTAACACCACTTGGCAATACCCATAAAGCTGTAGCATTAATCTCCTCTGTGTTTGTTCATCTGCCTGTTCTGACATGCTGTGACATACTTCTGCAACAGGCAGGACTTGAATCCCGACCTTGTAGTCGAGAGCTAGGAACACTACCAAAGAAGTTCAGGAACTGGAATCAAATCCAGAGCTCTGGCTCTGAGGCAGGGACACTACACACTACACTACCATTTAAAGGGACGGCTTTCAGCTAGGTGTGGATTTATTATAAACAGGTTACCATGACTGAACTACACTTTGTATTGTTAAACAAATGCAAGATATTTGTTAACTGGAGGATGTTGAGTGCTCGTGCTGTATCATCGAAATTAACTATGACTCGCGATTATCTGGAGTCTGCAATATTAGGGAAAGAAATCCTGCAGACACACTCTGCACACTGAAGGGTCTCGAATAGATTTTCGTTAATGAACACCAGAGACGTAGAAAGAGTGTAATTTCTGGCCCCAAAACACCGAACGGTATTACCCAACCCTCACGTGCGACTGCCCTCTTCCTAAAACCATGAAATGATACCAGGCTGCTGATTACTGTCCAGTCTCTCCTCCCCACTGACTGTGTCTGCAATCTGTCCCTCCTCCCCCTAACTACACAAGGCTACCCAAGCTCAGGGTCTTTGTGAAAATCAAGGCCAGAGTGTGCAGGTCTCCTGGAGAGGGGGAGAGTATTTTAAATTGAAGGGGAGGGGCAGGTGGCAGTGAAATCACACACAGTGGCTGAGGCGTGGCAGATAGTGTTTAGTTTGGATTAATGCGAGGTATTGGATTTGGTAAATCAAACAAGAGCAGGATCAATACAATTAAAAGTAGGATCTTTGGCAGTGTTGGAGAACAGAGACCTAGGCTGTCAGGTATAATTCTTTAAAATTTGCATCTCAGATAGATAGTGTGGTTAAGAATGTGTTTAGCACACATGTCTTAATAGGTCAGACTTTTGAGTATCAGAATTGGGACGCTATGTTGAGGTTGTATAGGATATTGGTGAGACCACTTCCGGAAAACTGTGTCCAGTCTGGTCACTCTGCCCGCTCATTCCATAGGCACAATACCCTCTGGGTGAAAAAGCAGCCCCTTAGGTCACTTTAAAATGTTCGTCTCTCACCTTAAGCCTATGTCCTCTAGTTTTGGTTTCCCCTACCTTAGAAAATGCATTGACTCTTCACTTTGATATTATTGACCTTGATACTATTAAACTGGAGAGGGTTCAGAAGAGATTAACCCGGATGTTGCTGGGAATGGAGGGATTGAGCTATATGAAGAGGCTGGATAGGCTGGGATTTTTTCACTGGAGAGTATGAGATTAAGGGGTAACTTTACAGAGGTTCATAAAATAATGAGGGGTACAGATAGCTGAAGGGCTGATATCTTTTCCATACAGTTAGAAATTCAAAACTGAGGGATATTTTAAGGTGTGAGGGAAAAGATTTACAAAAGTCATGAGAGATAATTATTTTCGACAGAAGCAGGCTTGTGTGTGGAATGAACTTCCAGAGGAAGTGGTGAAAGCAGGGACAGTTACAACGTTTAAAGGACATTTAGATCAGTACATGGATAAGACATCCGTTTGGATGGTGCTGTGATCACCTGCCCTCTCTCTCCCCCTCTCTGAATAAATCCTTGTTGGTTTTCACCCTCTGCTAATGCCTGTGCAGTGGCGTGTGGAGGCCAGCAGAGGGTGGCATTGCATCACTTTAAGCACCACAGAGATAGCCAGACCTGCCACACACAGAAACACACACAGCAATTGTTAGGACACAGTATTGAGCTCATCTGGTAATTTAAACTAAACATAAAGAACTGCTCAATTTGTCTTGCAAACTGGTAAAATATGAATGACAGAGAACTCCCAAATTCCACTGTTTAAACAAAAACATCAATTTATTATTTTAACTCTGATAGTGAATTTTTTTGCATCAATTATTCACAACTCTGAGACCCCATTTCTCTTAACTGCTTATTACCTAACTCCAACTCCACAGTAATATACTGTTTTAATAAGAAACTTATTAAAATTACATAAACTTAATTTCAGAAACAAACAGCAGCTGTTGTTTCATCTGACCTCACACCAATATCCCTTTTTCCCATCTTTCCTGGGAAGTCTGGCTCATGTTACAGAATGCTATCGAAGTGTCTACATTTCAGCATTCTGAAACCTGGGAACACATTCTTCCATGACACTGTCTCTCAGTCTCCCTGCCTCTGGCTATATCCCAAACCCCACCCCCCCCCCCTCCCATGTGGTGATATTTAAACTGATTCCCTCGCCATCTCTCTCTGGCAGTGATGTTCACACCCACAGTATCCCCTTGTCATGGGACAATGGAGATATGGAGCTGGAAATGGATGGGAGCTGCACATCCCGTCACTTCCAGTATAGGCTGCAGGTTTCCCCACACTGGGCAGGGATCTAACACAGTGTTGCAGATCAATGCACTGGGAGATGCACACGGTCCGACATGCTGGGAGGGTAAATGCTCCTGGTTTACCGATCAATGCACTGGGGTGGTGTAAACTGTCCTACATGCTGGGAGGGTAAATGCTCTGGTGTACAGATCAATGCACCGGGGTGGTATACACAGTCCTACATGCTGGGAGTTAACTGCTCCTGGTTTACAGGTTAATTCATGAGTGATCACTGCACAGGTCGCTGTGCTGGTCAGACTATCTGGGTGTGGTTTATAGATAATGCAATGATGTGGTCAGTGCAGCTCCCAGTGTTGGATGGATAGGTAGCCTGTGCACAGTACATCATATTGGTGGGGTGAATAGGGGGGAAAGGTGATGCAGTTCCCCGGAACGTTCTGTCCCTGACATTCTATAACTGATATTCCCTGGAAAGTTCTGTCCCTGACATTGTTTGTGAACGGCCCGACGTCAGTGAATTGAACAATCGATAAGTTCCTGAGGGAAGAGATCATGTTCCAGGGAGAAGGAGACACTGTTCCGAAGGCCCCTCAGGCAGTTAAATGGGTGAATGCGTTTTCCCTGCGTTTACATTACTTCACAACACAGGATCGACCACAATTTAGACCACAATACAGAAATTCTAAAACTCCATTTGTCTTCAGGAAACTGGGAGAGAATTCTTCAGGACAGCAAAGTTTCCACCCTCCGTATTTGGAACTGGGAAGGAGTGACCTGTGTCTGCTCTCGAGTGATCACGTGTGTGGGAATGTTCTGGAAACCATCTGTCCTTATGGATGTGTCTCTGTGTGTTTGGGGAGGGAGGGTTTCTTTGTGGTTTATGTCACATTTTTGTCAGTAATTCAGACCTTCCCATTAGTTATTCCAGCTCCAATTATTTTAATAAATCACTGAATACAGGGACACATTTGAAAATCTCACTGGGTCCCCAATCAAACGGGTCCCTTTGCCTCCAGGCTGATGGATAATGTGTTTGTTTTCCTTCCTCACAGTTAACGTAGTGACCATCTACGTCCTGCTTTATAAAGATTGTGGATTGTCTCCATGTGTCAGTCGTTACCTGGGGGCCATGGCAGTGGCGGATCTCCTGGTCATTATCCTCGACCTGATACTGAGACACATTCCCATTGTTTATCGGGAACAGTTTTATTTCCTGAGGGTCTCCGTCCCCCTGTGTAATATCCACGCCATCCTGCTTTATGCAGCCACTGACTGCTCTGTCTGGTTCACCGTCACTTTCACCTTTGATCGGTTTGTGGCCATTTGTTGCCAGAAGTTGAAAGATAAGCATTGCAGTGAGAAAACGGCGGCTGTGGTTCTGGGCGGAGTGACTGTGCTGAGCTGTTTAAAGAACATTTCCTGGTATTTTATGCTCACGGCTCGGTATAGGCTGAGGAACGAGCCCCGGTTTTGTGATGCAACAGTCGCTGTTTATTACTCCAGTGTCTGGGTTACAATCGAGTTCCTCCACCACATTCTAACCCCGTGTGTCCCATTTCTCCTGATTCTGCTGCTCAATGTTCTCACCGTCAGACACATTTTAGTAACCAGCAGAGCCCGCAGGAGACTCCGCGCTCACACCAATGGGGACGCTCAGTCTGACACAGAAATGAGAAACCGAAAAACATCCACCATTTTACTGTTTGTGATCTCGGCCAATTTCATCCTGTTATGGTCAACGTTAATGGTATTTTCTGTATGGAGACGGATGTGGTTGATTGGGTATAGGTCTGTGTATCTCCATGACTTTGTGCAGGAATTGGGTTTCATGCTGCAGCTCCTCAGTTGCTGCACAAACACCGCGATTTATGCTGTGACCCAGACTAAGTTCAGGCAGCAGCTGAAGAATGTGCTGAAATATCTCTTCACCAAAATCCATCAATCAATCAAATTCCCTCAATAATCAAACCATCCGGGATTTTATCATTTCAGCTCAGTGTTTCAGCGATGGAGCAGCCTGTCGCTATGGTAACAGACTGAGGGTAGCGCTTGTTTGTCCATCCTTATCCCACAGCGGGGTTACAGGGAAACATTTCAATGTTTCTCACAATTCAGGGGCCAGCAAGAAAAGGAACTATCCCACTGACTGTATCCATCACTTCTATTTATAAACAATAAAAATGTTCATTAAAGCGTATCGAGCAGCAGAGTGACCGATGTTGTTGTGTGTCTTTGTGTTGGAGAAGCTGAGCTGGAGAGAGACAGACTCAGCCCCAAGTCCTGGTCCTCAGGGAAGTGGAGGGTACCACGCCCTGAGCTCAGGAGCTGGGTTAACCTCCATCTGTTCCCCCACTCCAATCTGGACTCCCCATTTCCTCTCTCCCACTCTTACTCAACACTTCTCCCTCTCTCTCGCTCTCTCTGCACACTCACTCTTTCTAACCACCTCTCGCTTTCACTCTCCCTCGTCCCCCCATCACACAAACACCCCAACCCTTGTTTCTCCAACTGCCTTCACTCTTCTCTCTCCCTCTCCCGCTCACTCTCACTCACCTGCCGTCATGTCTCCCTCCCAATTCAATCTCTACCCCATTTTCCATTCCTCCACATCTCACCCCAACCACCCCACATGCAGCCTCACCACCAACCCTCCCAGTTTCTGGGTCAGAGGGAGAGGGAAGGACCATGGAGACAGAGTTTGTCAGAGAGGGAGGAAGGGAGGGACAGGAGGGAGAGATATTAAACCTCAGAGTTACTGCTTCACTATCAACAGGCAGCCCCTCACATTCACTTTGTCACTACCACCCTGACCACATCACATTTATTGTGTCACTATCACCCAGACCCCGTCACACTAACTGCATCACTATCATCCTGACCCCGTCACACTTATTGTGTCACTATCACCCTGGACACATCCCACTAACTGTGTCACTATCACCCTGGCCCCATCACACTAACTGTATCACTATCACCCTGACCCCATCACACTAACTGTGTCACTATCACCCTGACCCCATCACACTAACTGCGTCACTGTCACCCTGACTCCCTCACACTTATTGCGTCACTATCAGCCTGATCACTCAGAGTTACTGAGTCACTATCACCTGGCCCCCTCATACTTACTGCGTCACGATCCGCCTGACCCCCACATGCATACTGCATCATTGTCACCCTGACTTTCGCACACTTGCTGCATCACTATCACCCTGACCCCTCACACTTACTGCATCACTATCAGCCTGACCCCAACACGCTTACTATATCACTATCACCCTGACCCCCGCACACTTAATGCGTCACTATCAGCCTGACCCCCACACGCTTACTGCATCACTATCACCCTGACCCCCTCACACTTACTGCGTCACTACCACCCTGACCCCTTCAGACGTACTGCATCACTATCACCCTGAGCCCCCTCACACTTACTGCGTCACTTTCACCCTGACCCCCTCACTCTTACTGCATCACTATCACCCTGGTCCCATCACACTTACTGCGTCACTATCACACTGACCTCCTCACACTTACTGCATCACTATCACCCTGATTCTCTCACACTCACTGCATCACTGTCACACTGACTCCCTCACACTTACTGCATCACTATCACCCTGCCCCCCTCACACTTACTTTATCACTCTCGCCCTGACACACTCACACTTACTGCATCACTGTCACCCTGACCCCCTCACACTGACTGCGTCACTGTCACCCTGATCCCCTCACACTTACTGCGTCACTATCACCCTGACCCCCTCACTCTTACTGCATCACTATCACCCTGGTCCCATCACACTTACTGCGTCACTATCACACTGACCACCTCACACTTACTGCATCACTATCACCCTAATTCTCTCACACTCATTGCATCACTGTCACACTGACCCCCTCACACTTACTGCATCACTATCACCCTGATTCTCTCACACTTACTGCTCACTGTCACTCTGACCCCCTCACACTTTAGTGTCACTATCATCGTGACCCCCCTCACGCCCACTGCGTCACTGTTACCCTGACACCATCATACTTACTGTGTCTCTATCATTCTGACCCCCCTCACGCTTACTGCGTCACTGTCACCCTGACACCCTCACACCTACTGCGTCACTGTCACCCTGCACCATTACACTTACTGCCTCACTGTCACCCTACCCCCTCACACTTACTGCGTCACTTTTGCCCAGAACCCCTCACAATTACTACATCACTGTCACCCTTACAGACTCACACTGACTGAGTTACTCACACTCTAAAACCCCTACACTTACTGCATCACTATCAGCCTGACCCCGTCACATTCACTGTGTCGCTATCACCCTGACCCCTTCACAATGACTGCATCACTATCACCCTGACACAATCACACTTACTGCGTCACTACCAGCCTCTACCACTCACACTTACTGCGTCGCTACCAGCCTGACCCCCTCATACGTATTGCGTCACTATCAGCCTGATCCCTCAGATTTATGCGTCACTATCACACTGACCCCCTCATACTTACTGCGTCACGATCAGCCTGATCCCCACATGCTTACTGCATCACTGTCACCCTGACCCTCGCACACTTACTGCATCACTATCAGCCTGACCCCCACACGTTTATTGCGTCACTATCACCCTGACCCCCTCACACTTACTGCGTCACTATCAGCCTGGCCCCCACACGCGTTACTGCGTCACTATCACCCTGACCCCCTCACACTTACTGCGTCACTATCATCCTGACCCCCTCACATGTACTGCGTCACTATCACCCTGAGCCCCTCACACTTACTGCATCACTATCAACCTGACCCCCTCACACTTACTGCATCACTATCACACTGACCCCCTCACCCTTACTGTGTCACTGTTACCCTGACCCACTCACACTGCGTCATTATCATCCTGAGCCCCTCACACTGACTGCATCACTGTCACGCTGGCCCCCTCACACTCTCTCTTCCTCTCTGTTCCCCCCTCTCGCTGTCGCCATCTCTGATCTCTCTTCCCTCCCTCTCTCTGTTCCCCCTCTTACTCTCTCCATTTCCGAGATCGCTCTGTCCCTCCCCCCTCTCCCTCTATCTCTGAAATCTCTTCCTCTGCGTTCCCCCCCTTGCTGTCTCCATCTCGAAGACCTTTCTCTCTGTCTCTCAGATTTCTCACATTGTCTCCCCCTGGCCTATGCACATGACTCTGACATTGGAATGCGGCTTTGGAGAGAGTTTCCCATGTTAAGGTATTCATTCCCTCCTCTGAGAGTCCTTCCTCCCAGATCCTGGGGGTGTAACCTGTTTGTATCACAATCCCAAGGCCCCGGTTCCTTTAAACACAGGCCTCAAATCCATTTTAAACCAATGAACCTTACTCTGGGACAGTCAGCGCTCCCTTTGACTAGTTCCTCTTTCTCTCTGTCTCCCTCTCTCCCATCCCCTTCACACCCCCATTCTCCCTTTACCCCTCTCTCTTACCCTGGAGCTGGAATGAGAGAGGGAGTCAGTGACATCTGTGGGATCAGACTGTGCGGCAGCTCCCCCTCCATCTTTTCCCAACTTTGTCTCCCCCAGTCCAGACCAGAACACGTCCCTTGTGGTAAAAATCTCAGAGACAACCTGAACCCCATCATTCTTTTCCCCGTGTGTGCGTAAATGAACGACAAGGATACAGGACAGTTTCTGATTATTCTCTGTGTGTGTGTGTGTCTGATGATTCCTCGCGGCAGAAGTGCTATCATTCTCTCTGTCTCTGCATCGTCCAGAGTTTCTGCTCCTGGATCCAAACTCCTCCTCACCCCCAGCGTTGGGGGAAGCAGGAGGTGGGGAAACAAACTGAGAAATAAAAACAAATCAATTTGAAATAAAATACAACAGTGACAACAAAAGCACAGCAAGATCCCACAGCTTTCTGCCTTCCCCAATCTCCCACGTGACCCTATGACACTGGTTCAGTTTAATTATTGCAGAATTAATGAATTGCTGACCATCACAGAGACATTCAAATACACAGACATCACCGCAGAGCAGTTGACCAGAGGCTAGAAACATTAATAAACATGTACGCACAGCAAGATCACACAAGCAGCAATCTAACCCCACACACATTGTGGGTGATGCTGGGTAAGAGTTGACGTATTTGTGTCAAATCCCAAAGCACAGTTACATTAGCCCCAGGCGTCAAACCTGTTCAAAAACAACACGCCGCAATCCGACAGGACCCGGTTAACCAGAGGTCCTAGTAAAAGCCAGCCCCCCTCCCCAGAGAGAGAGGAGATTAAACCTCGGGGTAATACACAGACAAAACTCACCTGGGCGCAACAGGCTGCAGCCTGTCGAACAGACCTTAGGACTGCGTTCCCCCTCTGGAGGTAGCTCTTGTTTGAAGGTTTCCTGCTCCAAAACACACTCTTTTCAAATCCTGAAGTGGCCAGAAATATCCCTTTGGGAGAAAAGAGGCAGCATGAGTGGGAAGGCTGAGCATGAAAATCTTTGACATGGAGATAGCACAGCAAGATTCCCAGGTTTCCCCTCTCTGAAACCCATTTTAATATCGACAAGGCCGTGATCTGACAGAACCCAGTTAACCAGAGGCCCCGACAAGTCAGGCTCCCACACCCACCCCACCTCCCCTACCCCCAGAGGAGATGAATCTTCGGGGGAATAAACAGACCTCGACTCACCTGGGCCCCACGGGCTGCAGCCTGGCCAACAGGCCTCAGGCCTGTGCTCCCCCTCTGGAGGATGTTCCTGTCCAAGGCTTTCCTGGCCCCCAGGCAGTTTGGATTCTCACTTTCCTGCTTTTCCAACAAAAGTTCCCTGGGATAAAAGAGAGAAGAGATGAGTTGATGGCGGGGCGGGGGAGCGAGAGCAGTGTAATGCTAAATTACACAACAAGATCCCAGTTTAAACACCATCCCACCACCTCTTCCCCATCCCCAATGCATTTCATAACATCACAGCAACATCAAAATACAAACAAATCATACGAAAGCAATTAACCAGAGTCTGGAAATGTTATTAAACACACAGACACACACGCGTGCACACACACACACTGTCTCAACCAGAAAGGGAGTGCTGCTCACACTCCACACTGAGAGAGAACAGGGTTTGAGAATGAATCTGACCAATTCCTTGCGCACGTTTATTCTGGGTGAGGGTTTAGTGGACCCCACCCCTGCCCTCTCTGACACGTTGCATCGTCTGTCAGTCTGCTCCCTGGGGAGGGCTCTGTCGGAATGACATGTTCATTCCCAGGACAGGAGCCTTGTGGAACCTTGCTGCCCACTGAGATGTTAATTCTGGAACTACAAAGTGTCATCTTTCCCATTTGCTACAACTCACTTTTTTCAAGCCTTATTAGTTGTGTCAGTGCATTTTGAAAATATTGAGGATTACTCCCACACTAGCGACTCAGAGCCTGACTGTTGGTAGAAATCACACACCAAGTTATAGTCCAACAGGTTTAATTGGAAACACACTAGCTTTCGGAGCGCCGTTCCTTAATCAGGTGATAGTAGAGGTCTCGATCGTAACACAGAGTTTATAGCAGAAATGTACAGTGTGATGTAACGGAAACTATACATTGAAAAATTGATTGTCTGTTAAGCCTTTCATTTGTTAGAATACAGTGATAGTGAGAGTGTGTGTGTGAGAGAGTGAGACCATGCCTCTGTGTATATGTGTGACAGAGAGACCATGCCTCTGTGTGCGTGTGTGTGAGAGTGAGACCGTGCCTCTGTGTGTGAGAGAGATATTGAGACCATTCCCCTGTGTGTGTGAGAGAGTGTGACCATGCCCCTGTGTGCGTGTGTGAGATAGTGAGACCATGCCTCTGTATGTGTGTGAGATAGTGAGACCATGCCCCTGTGTATGTGAGTGAGACCATGCCACTGTGTGTGTGATAGAGAGTGAGGCCATGCCTCTGTGTGTGTATGTGTGTGTGTGTTTCCATCTGAGTGCCCAGTTTCCGTGTCAATGCTGTCTCTCCATAATGTAACTGTGTATAAACCACGTGTTTATGTCCCTGTCCCAGTAATGATCCACAAACCATACACCGTCCCTCACTCTCATTTACTCACTCTCTCACATGTGTACACACACACATTCCCTCACGCACCACATTCCGTCCCTCACACACATGCCCTTTCACACACTTGCAGACAGCCACACTGACATGCACACATTTACACAAGCAGTCACTTACAAATGCACACTCAAACATTTTCACACACACTATCATAATCTCTCTCACACACTCACACACAAACATGCATAGGCGCACTCTCCCTCTGTCTCACTCACATGCACACACTTTCACTCTCTCATTCTCTCTCTCTCCACTCTCTCTCACACATATTCGTTTCACATACTCTCTCAGTTACACACACTCTTACACACACACACCTTCTGACGCACCCATCCCTACAGACTCCCATTCACCATCTCATATATTCTCACACACTCCCTCTCTCTCCAAACTCTGTCTCTCACATATACTTGCAAAGTCTCTCACACACACTCTAACACACACTTCTGTCACACACACACACTTTTTCTCACACGCGCAATTTGTATTTCTCTCACGCAGGCTCATATTGTCTTTTTCCCTCTCTCACACACACACTCTCTCTCGCGCACACAGTCTCTCTCTCTGTCTCCCTCTCCCCTCCCCCCGTCTCTCAGGCACACACTCACACAGCGTGTGGACACAAAATCTTCCTCTCACATGCAGACACTCTCTCGCATGCACATGCACTCTCTCACATGCATGCACTCTCTTTCTCGGACACACACACACTCTCGTGCTCTCACACTCTTTCTCACATGTGCACACGCTTTCTCTTGCGCACACACACATTCTCTCGTGCACATGTGCACACTTTTCCACACGCAGACACTCTTTCTCTCACACATTCCCGCTCTTTCACGTGCACACTCACTCTCGTTCACTTGTACACACACTGTCTGACATGTTTACACAAACACTCGCATGCACTCACTCTTTCACATACACACACTTCCTCTCTCTCACACTCACACTCTCTTTCTCTCACTCTCACACACACTCATGCATGTGCACATCATATCTCACATACACTAACTCTCTTTCTCACTCGCATGCGCACATTTTCTCTCATGCGCACACACTATCTCCTGCATGCACTCTCTCTCGCACACAGGCAATCTTTCTCTCTCGCACACACACGCATTCTCTCTCACACACACACAATCTCTCTCTCTCTCTCTCTCTCTCCCCACCCCAACCCACCAGCCCCGTATCTCAGGCACAAACTCACACAGAAAATGTGGACATAGATTCTTCCTCTCACATGCAGACACTCTCTCGCATGCACACACTCTTTCACTTGCATGCGCTCTCTTTCTCTCTCGGACACACACACACTCATGCTCTCACACTCTTTCTCACATGTGCACACACTTTCCACTGCGTGCACATACACACACACAATTCTCTTGTGCACACTCTTCCACACGCAGACAAACTTTCTTTCCTTGCCCTCTCTCTCACGTGCGCACTCACTCTCGTTCACTTGTATACATACGTTCTAACACGCACGCACACACTCAAATGCACTCACTCTTTCACATACACACACACTTCCTCTCTCTCACTCTCAAACTCACTTTCTCTCACTCACACACACTCTCATGCACATCATATCTCACACACGCTCACTCTCTTTCACACTCGCACATTTTCTCTCTATCATGCACGCACACTATCTCATGCATGCACTCTGTCTTTTGCACACAGATATTCTCTCTCCCTCTCACACATTCATTCTCTCTCTCACACACGCATTCTCTCTCACACACAGGTATTCTCTCTCTCGCACACACGCATTCTCTCTCTCACACAGAGGCATTCTATCTCGCACAAATGCATTCTGTCTCTCGCACACACGCTTTCACTCCCTCCCACACACACTCATTCTCTCTCTCATGCACACATGCATTCTCTCTCTCACATACACACGCATTCTCTTTCTCACGCACACATGTATTTTCTCTCTCACACACACTCACGCATTCTCCCTCTCGCACACACACATGCTTTCTCATGCACACACGCATTCTATCACACACACACACATTCGTTCACTCTCTCAATCACGCATTCTCTCTCTCTCTTTCACGTATTCTCTCCCTCTCTCACACACATGCATTCTCTCTCTCGCGCACGCAGTCTCCGTCACACACACATGCATTCTCTCACTCTCTCACTCACGCATTCTCTCTCTTTCGCACACACATTCTCTCACACACACACAGGCATTCTCTCTCTCACACACATGCATTCTCTCTCTCGCTCACACACGCATTCTCTGTCCCTCACACACTCGTTCTCTCTCTCACACATGCATTCTATCCCTCTCACACACACATTCTCAGTCAGGCACACACGCATTCTCTCTCACACGCACATTCTCTCTTTCTCTCACATGCATTCTCTCTCACACACACGCATTCTCTATCTCTCTCACACATGCATTCTCTCTCTCTCGCACACATGCATTCTCTCTCTCTCACACACGCATTCTCTCTCACACACGCATTCTCTCTCACTCACACACATTCTCTCTCACACACACGCATTCTCTATCTCTCTCACACATGCATTCTCTCTCTCACACACGCATTCTCTCTCACACACACGCATTCTCTATCTCTCTCACACATGCATTCTCTCTCTCACACACGCATTCTCTCTCACACACACGCATTATCTCTGTCTCGTACATGCATTCTCTCTCTCTCACACACATGTATTCCCTCTCTTTCGCACACACTCATTTCTCTCTCACACACGCATTCTCTGTCTCTCGCACACATGCATTCTCTCTCTCTCTCTCATGCTCACTCATTCTCTCTCTCACGAGCACACGTGTTCTCTCTCTCACACACGCATTCTTTCTCTCTCACACACGCATTCTCTCCCTCTCACACACACTTTCTCAGTCAGGCACACACGCATTCTCTCTCTCTCACACATTCTCTCTTTCTCTCACATGCATTCTCTCTCACAGACGTTCTCTCACTCTCACACACGAATTCTCTCTCTCTCACAGACACATTCGCTCTCACACACATGCATTCTCTATCTCTCTCGCACATGCATTCTCTCTCTCACACACACACTTATTCTCTCTCTCACACACAAAAGCATTTTCTCTCTCGCACACACGCATTGTATCTCTCGCACAGACGCATTCTCTCTCTCACGCACACGCATTCTCTCTCACACACACATTCTCCCTTGCACACATGCATTCTCTCTCTCTCGCACACATGCATTCTCTCTCTCACACACACGCATTCTCTCTCTTTCTCATGCACACGCATTCTCTCTCTATCTCGGGCACACTCATTCTCTCTCGCATACACGCATTTTCTATCTCCTGCACATAAGCATTCTCAATCTCTCACACGCACACATTCTCGCTCGCACACATGCATTGTCTCTCTCTCTCACGCACGCCTTCTGTTGGTCTTGCACACACACATTCTCGGTCTCATGCACACATGCATTCTCTCTCTCACACACATTCATTCTCTGTCCCTCACACGCATGCATTTACTCGCTCTCGCACACATGCATTCTCTCTCTCGCATACACGCATTCTCTCGCTCACACGTACATATGCATTCTCTCTCTCTCACGCACATACATTCTCTCTCTCACACACAAATTCTCTCTCTCACATACACACGCATTCGCTCTGTCTTGCACACACACATTCTCTCTCTCACACAGGCATTCTCTCACTCCCACTCACGCATTCACTCTCGCTCCCAAATGCATTGTCTCTCTCTCGCAGACATGAATTCTCTCACTCACATCCACATTCTCTTTCTTACACGCACGAATTCTCTCTCTCTCGTACACTCATTTTCTCTCACGCACACAGGCATTCTCTCTCTCGCACATGCATTCTCTCACACACGCATTCTCTATCTCTGACACACACATTCTCTCTCTCTCGCACATGCATTCTCTCTCACGCACACATGCATTCACTCTCTCTCTCACACACGTACTCTCTCTGTTGCACACACACATTCTCTCTCACGCACGCACGCATTCTCTCTCTCTCACACATGCATTCTCTCACACAGGCATTCTCTATCTCTGACACACACATTCTCTCTCTTTCCCATATGCATTCTCTCTCACTCACACATGCATTCTCTCTCTCACACCCACGCATTCTATCTCTCATGCACACGCATTCTCTCTCTCACACATTCATTCATTCTCTCTCTCGCACACACTCATTCTATCTCTCACACACGCATTCTCTCTCATGCATTCTCTCTCACTCACGCACACGCATTCTCTCTCACGCACTCTCTCTCACATACATGTATTCTCTCTCTCTCACAAACACTCATTCTCTCTCGCACACACGCATTGTCTCTCTCTCACACAGGCATTCTCTTGCTCTTGCACACACACCTTCCCTCTCGAATGCACACACGCATTCTTTCTCTCGCACACATGCATTCTCTCTCTTTCTCTCTCAAGCACTCGCATTCTCTCTCTCTGGCACACACGTTCTATCTCGCATAGACGGATTCTCTCTCTCACGCACATGCATTCTCTCTCCTGCACACACGCATTCTCTCCCTCACACACATGCATTCTCTCTCCCTCGCACACATGCATTCTCTCTCCCTCGCACACATGCATTCTCTCTCTCTCCCACTCACACATTCTCTCTCTATCACGCACACGTATTGTCTCTCTCACACACAGGTATTCGCTCACTCTCACTCACGCATTCTCTCTCGCAAAGACACATTCCCTCTCTCTCACACACTCCTCTCTCACGCACACGCATTCTCTTTCTCACGCACACGCATTCTCTCTGTCACGCACACACACATTCTCTCTCTCTCACACTCATTCTCTTTCACTCACACACACGCATTTTCTCTCTTGCACACACGCATTCTCTCTCTCTCTTGCACATGCATTCTCTCTCTCTCAGGCACATGCATTCTCTCTCGCACAAATGCATTCTCTCTCACACACACGCATTATCTCTCTTGCAAACATCCATTCTCTCTCTCACGCACACGCATTCCCCCTCTCAGGCACACACGTTCTCTCTCGCATACGCACATTCTATCTCATGCACACACGCATTCTCTCTCTCTCACGCACACGCATTCTCGATCCCTTACACACGCATTCTCTGTCTCACGTATACACGCATACGCTCACTCTCACACATTAATTCTCTCTCTTGCACACACGCATTTTCTCTCTCACGCACACATGCATTCTCTCTCTCACACACAGGCATTCTCTTCCTCTCTCACTCACGCATTCTCTCACTCACGCATTCTCTCTCGCACACAGTCATTCTATCTCTCACGCACACGCATTCTCCCTCTCTCTCACGTACACTCACTCTCATGCACGTACTCTCTCTCTTGCTCACACGCATTCTCTCTCACGCACACCTTCTCTCTCTCACACACACGCATTCTCTCACACAGGCATTCTCTATCTCTGACACACACATTCTCTCTCTTTCGCATATGCATTCTCTCTCACACACACATGCATTCTCTCTCTCACACGCATTCTCTCTCTCACACACGCATTCGCTCTCTCTCGCACACACTCATTCTATCTCTCACACATGCATTCTCAGTCTCATGCACAAACATTCTCTCTCTCACACACACACATTCTCTCTCTCTCACGCACACGCATTCTCTCTCACGCATTCTCTCACGCACATACGCATTCTCTCTCACACACACACATTGTCTCTCTCATGCACACATGCATTCTTTCTCTCTCACACACACACTTATTCTCTCTCTCACACACAAAAGCATTTTCTCTCTCGCAGACACGCATTGTATCTCTCGCACAGACACGTTCTCTTTCTCACGCACACGCATTCTCTCTCACACACACACGCATTCTCTCTTTTTCTCATGCACACGCATTTTCTCTCTATCTCGGGCACACTCATTCTCTCTCGCATATACGCATTTTCTATCTCCTGCACATAAGCATTCTCAATCTCTCATACGCACACATTCTCGCTCGCACACATGCATTGTCTCTCTCTCTCACACACGAATTCTATTGGTCTTGCACACACACATTCTCGCTCTCATGCACACATGCATTCTCTCTCTCACACACATTCATTCTCTGTCCCTCGCACGCATGCATTTACTCACTCTCGCACACATGCATTCTCTCTCTCGCATACACGCATTCTCTCTCTCACACGTACATACGCATTCTCTCTCTCTCACGCACATACATTCTCTCTCTCACACACAAATTCTCTCTCTCACATACACACGCATTCGCTGTCTCTCACACACGCATTGTCTCTCTCTTGCACACACACATTCTCTCTCTCACACAGGCATTCTCTCATTCCCACACACGCATTCACTCTCGCTCCTACATGCATTGTCTCTCTCTTGCACACACACATTCTCTCTCTCACACAGGCATTCTCTCACTCCCACTCACGCATTCACTCTCGCTCCTACATGCATTGTCTCTCTCTCGCACACATGAATTCTCTCACTCACATACACATTCTCTTTCTCACACGCACACATTCTCTCTCTCTCGTATACTCATTTTCTCTCACGCACACAGGCATTCTCTCTCTCGCACATGCATTCTCTCACACACGCATTCTCTATCTCTGACACACACATTCTCTCTCTCTCGCACATGCATTCTCTGTCAAGCACACATGCATTCACTCTCTCTCTCACACACGTACTCTCTCTCTCTCACACACGCAATCTCTCTCTCGCACACACGCATTCTCTCTCTTTTGCACACGCATTCTCTCTCTCACACACACATACTCTCTTGCACACATTCATTCTCTCTCACACATGAATTCTCTCTCTCTCGCATTCTCTCTCTGACACACACGCATTCTCTCTCTCTTGCACACACGCATTCTCTCTCTCGCACAGGCATTCTCACTCTCACTCACGCATTCTCTCTCGCGCACACGCTTTCTCTCTCTCTCACACACACATACTCTCTTGCACACATTCATTCTCTCTCACACATGAATTCTCTCTCTCTCGCATTCTCTCTCTGACACACACGCATTCTCTCTCTCTTGCACACACGCATTCTCTCTCTCGCGCAGGCATTCTCACTCTCACTCACGCATTCTCTCTCTCACACACGCAATCTCTCTCTCGCGCACACGCATTCTCTTTCTCACGCAAACGCATTCTTTCGCTCTCGCACACACACATTCTCACTCTCTTGCACACACATTCTATCTCACACACTCATTCTCTCTCTCTCGCACACGCGCATTTTCTCTCTTGCACACACACATTCTCTCTCTCTCTCTTGCCCACGCATTCTTTCTCTCTAAGGCACACGCATTCTCTCTCGTATATATGCATTCTCTCCCACACACACGCATTCTCTCTCTCTCAAGCACACGCATTCTCTCTCTCTCTCAGACACACACATTCTCTCTCGCATACACGCATTCTCTCTCTCATGCACACACACATTCTCTCTCGCACACAGTCATTCTATCTCTCACGCACACGCATTCTCCCTCTCTCTCACGTACATTCACTCTCATGCACGTACTCTCTCTCTTGCTCACACGCATTCTCTCTCACGCACACCTCTCTCTCACACACACGCATTCTCTCACACAGGCATTCTCTATCTCTGACACACACATTCTCTCTCTTTCGCATATGCATTCTCGCTCACACACACATGCATTCTCTCTCTCACATGCATTCTCTCTCACACACACGCATTCACTCTCTCTCGCACACACTCATTCTATCTCTCACACATGCATTCTCAGTCTCATGCACAAACATTCTCTCACACACACACATTCTCTCTCTCTCACGCACACGCATTCTCTCTCACGCATTCTCTCACGCACATACGCATTCTCTCTCTCACACACACATTGTCTCTCTGATGCACACATGCATTCTCTCTCTCTCTCACACACACTTATTCTCTCTCTCACACACAAAAGCATTTTCTCTCTCGCACACACGCATTGTATCTCTCGCACAGACCCGTTCTCTCTCTCACGCACACGCATTCTCTCTCACACACACATTCTCCCTTGCACACATGCATTCTCTCTCTCTCGCACACATGCAATCTCTCTCTCACACACACTCATTCTCTCTTTTTCTCATGCACACGCATTTTCTCTCTATCTCGGGCACACTCATTCTCTCTCGCATACACGCATTTTCTATCACCTGCACATAAGCATTCTCAATCTCTCACACGCACACAATCTCGCTCGCACACATGCATTGTCTCTTTCTCTCACACACGCATTCTATTGGTCTTGCACACACACATTCTCGCTCTCATGCACACATGCATTCTCTCTATCACACACATTCATTCTCTGTCCCTCGCACGCATGCATTTACTCGCTCTCGCACACATGCATTCTCTCTCTCGCATACACGCATTCTCTCTCTCACATGTACATAAGCATTACCTCTCTCTCACGCACATACATTCTCTCTCTCACACACAAATTCTCTCTCTCACATACACACGCATTCGCTCTCTCTCACACACGCATTGTGTCTCTCTTGCACACACACATTCTCTCTCTCACACAGGCATTCTCTCACTCCCACTCACGCATTCACTCTCGCTCCTACATGCATTGTCTCTCTCTCGCACACATGAATTCTCTCACTCACATACACATTCTCTTTCTCACACGCACGCATTCTCTCTCTCTCGTACACTCATTTTCTCTCACGCACACAGGCATTCTCTCTCTCGCACATTCATTCTCTCACACACGCATTCTCTATCTCTGACACACACTTTCTCTCTTTTTCCCATATGCATTCTCTCTCACTCACACATGCATTCTCTCTCTCACACCCACGCATTCTATCTCTCATGCACACGCATTCTCTCTCTCACACATTCATTCATTCTCTCTCTCGCACACACTCATTCTATCTCTCACACACGCATTCTCTCTCATGCATTCTCTCTCACTCACGCACACGTATTCTCTCTCACGCACTCTCTCTCACATACATGCATTCTCTCTCGCACACACGCATTGTCTCTCTCTCACACATGCATTCTCTTGCTCTCGCACACACACCTTCCCTCTCGAATGCACACACGCATTCTTTCTCTCGCACACATGCATTCTCTCTCTCTCTCTGAAGCACTCGCATTCTCTCTCTCTGGCACACACGTTCTCTCTCGCATACACGGATTCTCTCTCTCACGCACATGCATTCTCTCTCCTGCACACACGCATTCTCTCCCTCACACACATGCATTCTCTCTCCTGCACACACGCATTTTCTCTCTCTCACGCACACGCAGTCTCTCTCTATCGCAGGCACAAGCATTCTCTCTCGCATACACGCATCCTCTGTCTCATGCACACACGCTTTCTCTCACTCTCACACATTCACTCTCTCTGTTGCACACACTCATTCTCTCTCCCTCGCACACATGCATTCTCTCTCTCTCCCACACACACATTCTCTCTCTATCACGCTTACGTATTTTCTCTCTCTCACACAGGAATTCTCTCTCTCTCTCGCATTCTCTCTCTCACACACACGCATTCCCTCTCTCTCCCTCGCACACACGCATTCCCTCTCTCTCACACACTCCTCTCTCTCACGCACACGCATTCTCTTTCTCACGCACACGCATTCTCTCTGTCACCACACACATTCTCTCTCTCACACACTCATTCTCTCTCTCGCGCGCACACGCATTTTCTCTCTTGCACACACGCATTCTCTCTCAGGCACATGCATTCTCTCTCTCTCAGGCACATGCATTCTCTCTCACACACACGCATTATCTCTCTTGCAAACATCCATTCTCTCTCTCACGCACACGCATTCCCCCTCTCTCTCAGGCACACACGTTCTCTCTCGCATACGCACATTCTCTCTCACGCACACACGCATTCACTCTCTCTCACGCACACGCATTCTCGCTCCCTTACACAAGCATTCTCTGTCTCACGTATACACGCATACGCTCACTCTCACACATTAATTCTCTCTCTTGCACACACGCATTTTCTCTCTCACGCACACATGCATTCTCTCTCACACACACAGGCATTCTCTCACTCTCTCACTCACGCATTCTCTCACTCTCTCACTCACGCATTCTCTCTCTCTCCCACACGCATTCTCTCTCTTTTGCGCACGCATTCTCTCTCTCTCATGCACACACATACTCTCTTGCACACATTCATTCTCTCTCTCTCGCATTCTCTCTCTGACACACACGCATTCTCTCTCTCTTGCACACACGCATTCTCTCCCTCACGGACAGGCATTCTCTCACTCTCACTCACGCATTCTCTCTCTCTCACACGCATTCTTTCTCTCTCGTACACATGCATTCTCTCTCTCACACACGCATTCTCTCTCTCGCGCACACGCATTCTCTTTCTCACACACACGCATTCTTTCGCTCTCGCACACACACATTATCACTCTCTTGCACACACATTCTATCTCACACACTCATTCTCTCTCTCTCGCACACGCGCATTTTCTCTCTTGCACACACACATTCTCTCTCTCTCTCTTGCCCACGCATTCTCTCTCTCTTTGGCACACGCATTCTCTCTCGCATATATGCATTCTCTCCCTCACACACACGCATTCTCTCTCCCTCAGGCACACACATTCTCTCTCGCACACACGCATTTTCTCTCTCACGCACACATGCATTCTCTCTCACACACACAGGCATTCTCTCACTCTCTCACTCACGCATTCTCTCACTCTCTCACTCACGCATTCTCTCTCTCTCTCACACGCATTCTCTCTCTTTTGCACACGCATTCTCTCTCTCTCATGCACACACATACTCTCTTGCACACATTCATTCTCTCTCTCTCGCATTCTCTCTCTGACACACACGCATTCTCTCTCTCTTGCACACACGCATTCTCTCTCTCACGGACAGGCATTCTCTCACTCTCACTCACGCATTCTCTCTCTCTCACACGCATTCTTTCTCTCTCGTACACACGCATTCTCTCTCTCACACACGCATTCTCTCTCTCGCGCACACGCATTCTCTTTCTCACACACACGCATTCTTTCGCTCTCGCACGCACACTTTCTCACTCTCATGCACACACACTCTATCTCACACACTCATTCTCTCTCTCTCGCACACGCGCATTTTCTCTCTTGCACACACACACTCTCTCTCTCTCTTGGCCACGCATTCTCTCTCTCTTAGGCACACGCATTCTCTCTCGCATATATGCATTCTCTCCCTCACACACACGCATTCTCTCTCCCTCAGGCACACACATTCTCTCTCGCATACACGCATTCTCTCTCTCACGCACACACGCATTCTCTATCTGTCACATACACTCATTCTCTGTCTCACACACACATGTATTCTCTCTCTCTCTCACAAACACTCATTTTCTCTCGCACACACGCATTGTCTCCCTCTCACACACACATTCTCTCTCGCACGCACACACACATTCTCTCTCTCACACACACTCATCCTCTCTCTGTCTCGCACACACGGATTCTCTCTCTCACACACACGCATTCTCTGTCTCGCACACAGTTGTTCTCTCTCTCTCAAGCACACGCATTCTCTCTCTCAGGCACACGCATTCTCTCTTGCATACACGCATTTTCTCTCTGACGCACACACGCATTCTCTCTCGCTCACACAAATTCTCTCTCTCACATACACACACATTCTCTCACTCTCACACACTCATTTTCTTTCTCTTGCACACACGCATTCTCTCTCTCACTCGCACAAGCATTCTCTCTCTCGCACATACGCATTCACTCTCACACACACGCATTCTCTCTCTCAGGCACACACGTTCTCTCTCGCATACACACATCCTCTGTCTCACGCACACATGCATTCTCTCTCTCTCTCACACGAATTTTCTCCCACGTACACACACATTCTCTCACTCTCTCACACTCATTCTCTCTCTCTTGCACACACGCATTCTCTCTCTCACACACATTCTCTCTTGCACACATGCATTCTCTCATTCTCTCACTCACGAATTCTCTCTCTCACGCACATGCATTCTCTCACTCTCTCACTCACGCATTCTCTCACGCACACACGCATTCTCTCTCTCAAACACACATGCATTGACTCTCTCACACACACATTCTCTCACACAGACACATTCTCTCTTTCACACACATGCATTCTCTCTCAGACGTGTTCTCTCCCGCACACAAGAATTCTCTCTCTCTCATACATGCATTCTCTCTCTCTCACACACAGGCTTTCTCTCTCACACACACGCATTCTCTCTCACGCATTCTCTCTCTCACGCATATTATCTCTCACGCATTCCCTCTCTCACACACACACGCATTCTCTCTCTCACACACACATGCATTCTTTCGCTCTCGCACACACACATTCTCTCTCTCACGCACACACATTCTCTCTCTCCCAGGCACATGCATTCTCTCTCACATACATGCATTCTCTCTCTCACGCTCACACGCATTCTCTCTCACACACACGCATTTCTCTCTCTCTCGCACACGCATTCTCTCACTCTCCCACACACGCATTCTCTCTCTCTCACACGTACTCTCTCTTGCACACACGCATTCTATCTCACGCACACATGCATTATCTCTCTCTCACACGCACGCATTTTCTCTCTCTCACGCTCACACATTCTCTCTCACACACACTGTCATTCTCTCACTTGCACACAAGCATTCTCTCTCTCATGGACACACGCGTTTTTTCTCTCTCTCACACACAGGCATTCTCTCTCTCACACGCATTCTCTCTCAGACACACACATTCTCTCTCTCACATGCATTCTCTCTCACACACACGCATTCTTACTGTCTCACACATATTCTCTCTCGCAGACACGCATTCTCTCTCACGCACACACGCATTATTTCTCTCTCTCGCACACGCTTTCCCTCTCTCACACACACATTCTCTCTCACGCATTCCCTCCCACGCATTCTCTCTCTTTCTCACGCACACTCATTCTCTCTCTCTCGCATACACGCATTCTCTCTCTCACACACACACGCATTCTCTCTGTCACACACGCATTCTCTCCCTCGCTCACGCACACACTTTCTCTCTCTCGCACACACGAATTCTCTCTCTCTCACATGGATTCTCTCTCTCCTGCAAACACGCATTCTCTCTCTCATGCACACACGCCTTCTCTCTTTCTCTCACACACACACAACATTGCAGGGATCGATGTACATGGACTCCATGATCCCTTTGCACATCCAGACTACAAAGAATCTTTCCATTGACCCAGTACTCTGCCTTTCTGTTTTTCTTCCCAAAGTGCATCACCTCATATTTAGCTGCATTGAACTCAATTTGCCACCTCAGCCCAATTCTGCTGTTTATCCAAGTCCTCTGACAACCTGTAACATTCTTCCAAACTGACCACTACTTCACCAACTTTAGTGTCATCTGCACATTTACTAATCCATTCACTTATGCCTGCGTCTAAGTCATTTTGAAAAATGACAAACATCCGTGGTCCCAAAACAGACTCTTGTGGCACACCAGTAGTCATCGGACTCCAGGCTGAATATTTTCCATCAACCACCATTCTCTGCCTTCTTTCAGAAAGCTAGTTTCAAATCCAAACTGCTAAATCACCGCCAATTCCACGCCTCTGCATTTTCTCCAACTGCCTACCATGTGGAACCTTATCAAAGACTTTACTGAAGTCCATGTATACCACGTCAAATGCCCTACCCTCATCGACATGCTTGGTCACCTTCTCAAAAAAATCAATGAGATTTGTGAGACACGACCTGCCTTTGACGAAACCATATTGACTATCTGAAATCAAATTGTTGCTTGCTAGATGATTATAAATAATCCTTTCCAGAACCTTTCCTACAACAGAGGTAAGGCTCACGGGTGTATAATTGCTTGGGACATTTCTACTGCCCTTCTTGAACAAGGGCACAACATTTGCAATCCTCCAGTCCTCTGGTACTAAACCTGTAGACAATGCCGACTCAAATATCAAAGCCAGAAGCTCTGCGATCTCCTCCCTAGTTTCCCAGAGACTCCTTGGATAAATCCCATCCGGTTCAGGGGACTTCTCTACTTGCACTCCTTCCGGATTTGATAACACCTGCTCGTAACTAACCTCGATCCTTTCTAGTCTAATATCTCATACCTCATTCTTCTCCTCTACAATATTTTCCTTTTTCTGAGAAAAAACCGATGAGAAATGTTCGATTATCAACTCTCCGATCTCCACAAGGTGCACACTCAACTTCCCGCTTCTGTCTTCGTTTGGCCCTATTCCTACCCTAAACATCCTTTTATTCCTCACATACCTATAGAAAGCTTTAGTATTTGCCATTATTCTATTTAGACAATAGACAATAGACAATAGGTGCAGGAGTAGGCCATTCAGCCCTTCGAGCCTGCACCGCCATTCAATATGATCATGGCTGATCATTCCTAATCAGTATCCTGTTCCTGCCTTATCTCCATAACCCTTGATTCCACTATCTTTGAAAGCTCTATCCAACTCCTTCTTAAATGAATCCAGAGAGTGGGCCTCCACTGCCCCCTGTGGCAGACAATTCCACACAGCCACCACTCTCTGGGTGAAGAAGTTTCTCCTGAGCTCTGTCCTAAATGGTCTACCCCGTATTTTTAAGCTGTGTCCTCTGGTTCGGCACTCACCCATCAGTGGAAATATGTTTCCTACTGCCAGAGTGTCAAATCCTTTCATAATCATATACGTCTCAATCAGATCCCCTCTCAATCTTCGAAACTCAAGGGTATACAAGCCCAGTCGCTTCAGTCTTTCAATGTAAGGTAATCCTGCCATTCCAGGAATTGACCTCGTGAACCTACGCTGCACTCCCTCAATAGCCAGAATGTATTTTCTCAAATTTGGAGACCAGAACTGCACACAGTACTCCAGATGTGGTCTCACCAGGGCCCTGTACAGCTGCAGAAGCACCTCTTTGCTTCTATACTCAATTCCTCTTGTTATGAAGGTCAGCATGCTATTAGCCTTCTTCACTACCTGCTGTACCTGCATGCTTGCCTTCATTGACTGGTGTACAAGAACACCCAGATCTCTCTGTACTGCCCCTTTACATAAATTGATTCAATTGAGGTAGTAATCTGCCTTCCTGTTCTTGCTACCAAAGTGGATAACCATACATTTATCCACATTAAACTGCATCTGCCATGCATCTGCCCACTCACCTAACTTGTCCAGGTCACCCTGTAATCTCTTAACATCCTCATCACTTTTCACCCTGCCACCCAGCTTTGTATCATCAGCAAATTTGCTAATGTTATTGCTGATACCATCTTCTATGTCATTAACATATATTGTAAAAAGCTGTGGTCCCAGCACGCATCCCTGCGGTACCCCACTGGTCACTGCCTGCCATTCCGAAATGGAGCCGTTTATCACTACCCTTTGTTTCCTATTAGCCAACCAATTTTCAATCCAATTTAGTACTTTGCCACCAATACCATGCACCCTAATTTTACTCACTAACCTCCTGTGTGGGACTTTATCAACAGCTTTCTGAAAGTCCAGGTACACTACATCTACTGGATCTCCCTCGTCCAACTTCATAGTTACATCCTCAAAAAATTCAAGAAGATTAGTCAAGCATAATTTCCCCTTCATAAATCCATGCTGACTCTGTCCTATCCTGTTACTACTATCCAGGTGTGCAGTAATTTCATTCTTTTTAATAGACTCCAGCATCTTTCCCACCACTGAGGTCAGACTAACTGGTCTATAATTACCTGCTTTCTCTCGTCCACCTTTCTTAAAAAGTGGTATAACATTAGCCACCCTCCAATTCTCAGGAACCGACCCCGAATCTATTGAACTCTGGAAAATAATCACCAACGCATCCACGATTTCCCGAGCCACCTCCTTCAGTACCCTGGGATGCAGACCATCAGGCCCCAGAGACTTATCAACCTTCAGACCTAACAGCTTCTCCAACACCAAATCTTGGCAAATATAAATTCCCTTAAGTTCAGGTCCTTCAGCCACTGTTACCTCAGGGAGATTGCTTGTGTCTTCCCAAGTGAACACAGATCTGAAGTACCCATTTAATTCCTCTGCCATTTCTTTGTTCCTAGTAATATATTCCCCTGTTTCTGTCTTCAAGGGCCCAATTTCTGTCCTAACCATTTTTTTGCCTTGCTCTTACCTAAAAAAGCTTTTACTATCCTCCTTAATATTCTTTGCCACATTTTTCCTCTGCGTATTTCCTTCTTAGTCATCCTCTGTTGCTCTTTAAAAGCTTCCCAGTCCTCCGTTTTCCCACTTATCTTAGCTATGTTATACTTTTTCTCTTTTAACTTTATATGTTTCTTTACTTCCCTCGTCAGCCACGGCCGCCCATGCCTCCTCCTGGGATCTTTCTTCCTTTTAGGAATGAACTGATCCTGCAACTTCTGCATTATACACAGAAATATCCGCCATTGTTCCTCCACGGTCATCCCTGCTAACGTATTGCACCATTGAACTTTGGCCAGCTCCTCCCTCATAGCTCCATAATTCCCTTTATTCAACAGAAGTACTGTCACTTCCGACTGTACCCTCTCCCTCTCAAATTGCAGATTGAAGCTTATTGTATTATGGTCACTACTTCCCAATGGCTCCTTCACTTCGAGATCTCTGACGAATTCTGCTTCGATACACAATACCAGATCCAGAATTGCCTTCTCCCTGTTCGGCTCCAGCACCAGCTGTTCTAAGAATCCATCTCTGAGGCACTCCACAAAGTCTCTTTCTTGTGGCCCAATACCATCCTGATTCTCCCAGTCTACCTGCATGTTAAAATCCCCCATAACAACTGTAATGACATCTTTGCGACAGGCCAATTTCAGCTCCTGATTTAACTTACATCCGACATCCAGACTACTGTTTGGGGGCCTGTAGATGACTCTCAAGAGGGTCTTTTTACCCTTGGTATTTCGAAGCTGTATCCACACTGACTCGACATCTCCGGACTCTAGGTCCCCCCGCGCAAGGGACTGAATATCATCCCTTACTAACAAGGCCACCCCACCCCCTCTGCCCGTCAGTCTGTCCTTACGATAACACGTGTATCCTTGCATATTAATTTCCCAGGCCCTATCCACTCGAAGCCACGTCTCAGTTATCCCCACAATATCGTATCTGCCAATTTCCAAAAGAGCCTCAAGCACATCCATTTTATGTCTAATGCTTCGTGCATTCATGTATAGTATTTTTAATTTGTTACTGCTCTCACCCTTCCCATCAACTCCTATTTCACTCAACCTTACAGCATGATGCCTTTCCGAGTTTTCTGCCTCATTAATACAGTTGTCTTTCTTAACTTCTCTTGTTCTAACTTTCCCTTCAATTTCCTTTTTAAACATCCAGCTTGTCCCCTCCCCCCTGTTACTCAGTTTAAATCTAGCGGTGTTGCAGGAGAAAACCTGCCTGCCAGAATACTGGTCCCTAACCTATTTAGGTGCAAGCCGTCTCTCTTGTAGAATTTATGTTTACCACAGAATATACCCCACTGATCCAAGAACTTGAATCCTTGCTTCCTGCACCAGTTCCCCAACCACACGTTCAAGTCCATTATCTCCCTGTTTCTGGCCACACTAGCCCGAGGAGCTGGAAGCAAACCGGAGATAACCACCTTGGACGTCCTGCTTTTCAGCCTTCTTCCTAGTTCTCCGAAGTCTCGCTGTAGTATTTTCCTCCTCTTCTTCCCGACATCATTTGTGCCGACATGTACCACCACCTCTGGCTCTTCACCCTCGTCCTTGAGGATTTCCTGCACTCTGTCCGCGATGTCTTTCACCCTGGCACCAGGAAGGCAACACACCATCCTTAAATCCCGTCTGCTGCCACAAAAACCCCGGTCAGTTCCTCTCACGATGGAGTCCCCTATTACCACGGCTCTGTGCGTTGTCCGACTCTTCCGATCTGCCTCTGCGGCAACTTTTGATTGACAAACTTGGCCGCCTTGCGAACTGGCAGTGTCATCAGTCTCTGCTTCCAAAAGCTTCAACTTGTTCCTGACAGGTACTTCTCCCGGGGTCTCTTGCACCTGTCTCCTCTCTGCCTTCCTCATCATTTGCTCTCTTCTGCTCTCTTCTGGCATGATTGGTGTAACAACATCGCTGAAGGTCTTGTCCAGAAAGATCTCGTTCTCTCGGATGAGCCTAAGGTCTTCGAGTTCTTTCGTCAGCGCTGCAATATGCTCGGTCAATTGCTGAATGTGCACACACTTTCCACACATGTACGAGCCAGACACACCAGAGTCGTTGACCTTCCACATCAAGCACGTAGCGCACTGAACCAGCTGGGCAGTCATGTCTTCACTCTCTTCAACTGTGGTGTAATCACTTCACTCAACCTCCTTGTCAAAGAGTCCTGAGATGAAGCTTCACTCCTCGATCTAAACTTCCTTAGACCCTCTTTTTGTGGCACGTCTGTGGACTCTATATTAAGGTTAGAGGAGGAGGGAGGGAGGGAGACCCTACTTTGTAGGACCTGGGGTTTAGAACACACCCACTCTTATAGTAATCACTTACCTTCCCGACCGGCTTTGCGCTCCGTCTGAACTTCCGCCCAGCTCCCGCCGCTCTCTGTTGCGAAAAGACCGTTGGCGTCGAGGTAAGTTCTTGATATAGTAATCACTTACCTTCCCGACCGGCTTTGCGCTCCGTCTGAACTTCCGCCCAGCTCCCGCCGCTCTCTGTTGCGAAAAGACCGTTGGCGGAGAGGTAAGTTTTTTATATAGTAATCACTTACCTTCCCGACCGGCTTTGCGCTCCGTCTGAACTTTCGCCCAGCTCCCGCCGCACTCTGTTGCTAAAGGCTGCTCGTGTTCTCTCTATTCTCTTCTTAACCATTTCTTTAAATCCTTCCCGGCTGATCAGTAACACTCCATCGCCTCATCTGAACCATCTTGCCTCATCAACACATGAGCTTCCTTCTTCTTCTTAACAAAAGATGCAATTTCTATAGTAAGCCACGGTTCCCTTTCCTTGTCACTTCTTCCCTGTATGACAGGGACATACCTATCAAGGACACACAATTACTGTTCCTGAAAACAGCTCCACATTTGCACTGTCTGCATACCCTGTATTTTGCTACCCCATTGTATGTAACCTAATTCTTGCCTAATGACATTATAATTGCCCTTACCCCATCGATAACTCTTGACCTGTAGCATGTACCTATCCCTTTCCATCGCTAAACTAAACATAACTGAATTATGGTCACTCTCTCCAAAGTGTTCAACTACAACTAACACACGGGCAAAGGCAGCATTTGTTGTCCATCACAAATTATCATTGACCACGCGGCCATTTGTCAAGACAAAATGGAGCCAACAATCTTGTTGTGGGTCTGCAGTCACACTGAGTTCAGACTGGGCAATAATGTTAAGATTCTTTACCAAAGACTATCAGTGAAATAATAAAAAAATATATCCTGACGGTTTCTGGTTTCCATGAGTGAAATTAGGTTTCATTCCAATTTTTGTCATTCGAATTTAAGCTCTGACATCGGCTGTGGTCGGATTTTAAACACTGCTTGGGAAGCACAGCCCTTTCCTCTGAATTAACCGTCTGGTTACATAATCACTCTGATACAGAGTCCTTGTTGCCTAGTCCGTATTCCCTAGCCCCTGTCAGAGAGAGATGGCGGGGAAATCAGTTTAGCTACCAACAATCAAAAGGATTTTGCGGGGAAAAAAAGAAAGGGAGTTTGAGAGACAATTTCATGTAAGGTCATAGATTTCAGAATGCTGAAATGAAGACATTTCGACAGCATTCTGCAAGATGAGCCAGTATTCCCAGGAATGATAGCTGAAGGGGATATTGTGTCAGTAAAGATGATGGAGAGTTTTGGATGAGCATTTGTTCTGCAACATTGTAACTGGGTGTGGGGTCAGCAGAGTCTTTGATTCATTAGGTTGCACCTAACAATAATTTGTTTCAGTGACAATTTTATTAATTGTGACAGAGGGATCGTCTGTACGAGGCTGAGCTAGTATCTTGGTGCTGTCTTATCGAACTCACCTCATTAACTACCCACTCAAACTCATTGTATTCCTCTCATTCAATGCCAGCCCGTTTCTTCAACCCATCATGGCTGGAGGGACTCACCATTGCACTGATGCCCCTGGATATTCCGTGTTCACTGGCATTGGTCCCATCTTTAAAAGTTCAATGGGCACACTGTTGAACTTTCTCAGTTTGGAGGACCCTGCACAGTTGACCCCGCGCATGGCAGATAAGGGGAATTAACATGACGATTTTTCATCATCATCATCTCTCTCTCTCTCTGTCTATCTCTACATATGCACTTATTTTATATCCAATCACAATTATTAATTCTGGCTATTTCACGTTGTCTCACTTTATAGTATTCAGCCAAAAACCGCTTCTAAACACTTGTCCCGTTCTGAAATACAATTTCTAGTACAGAACATTTTATCCTCAACTGTTACCTTGAACGTTATTTGAAATGCACCACTTTCTTTGTTAGGAAGTTTCTTTTTCACTTTATCTATGACTGTCTGTAACAATCATACATTCTCCCACTCAGTTGGCTGGATGGCTGATTTGTGATGCAGAGGGAGGCCAGCATCGCAGGTCCAATTCTCCCACACTGACAGAGGTTACCATGAAGAGGTGGTCTCTCAACAATAGGCAATCTAGCATAGCCAATCCACTCCGAGCAGCACACACCTTTGAACTCTGGGAGGAAACTGGAGCATTGGGAGGGAACCCATACAAATACGTGGGGAATGTTCAAACATACCTGAGTTTGGAATTGAACCCAGCTCCTTGGTGATCTGAGGCAGCAGTGCTAACCACATATCCATCATAGTCCTCTATTAATTACTTGTAGCTGACGAACGAAATCTAATTGACTTGTTCAGATAATTGAACCTGACCCAGTCGTAAACCTTTATCTTCGGCCATATCACCAACCTGGTTACATTTAAAAATTGTTGTGAGCAGTGCAGGAGTGGGGCTAGAAATTGAAACAGTGACATCCTCCAACCTCAGTCAGAACTGGAGTGAAGAGAAATTCACAAAGTGGGAATTCATTCTAGTGGGAATTCTCTTTCCCAGAAGTTTGGGATGGCTGAATCTTTATATTATATCGAGGCTGACTTTGTCTGATTTTCCATAGATAGGTGAATCAGGGATAATGGTGCAATGAGACGAAAGTGCAGCTGGGAACGCAATGGGATGAGCCATGACCTTATTGACTAGTGGAATAGTGTCAAAGGGCCGTATGGCCCAGTCGTGTCCGTCAGCGCTATGTTCTGATGTTCCATTCAGCCCTTTGGTCCTGCAGTACAGGAGCAAATTGAGACCACTGAGATGGTTTGGTGCAGTTCGGGAAATGTACTTGGAAATTCCAGGCTGGGTCAGGAAGTGTCAACCCCTCCCCCCAAATCCCTGCTTCCAGGCTTCCCCTCTATGTAACTTCTGCTCCAGATGTGTGTCAGTGAATAAAACCCCCATGCATCACACAGGGTCAACTCAGACAAATCATCTGCTCTCCCTGAATGCAACATTTTACATCATGAAAATAATCAGTTATTTTCCAAAAGCGTAAATAAGAACGTAAGAAATAGGAACAGGAGCAGGCTATTTGGCCCCTCAAACCTGCTCTGACATTCAATACGAACATGGCTGATCTACCCCACGGCTCAACTCCACTTTCCTGCTTACCCTTTGCATCCAACAACACGCTGAAATATCACAAACCAATCAACCCCGTCTGTAAATACATTCAGTGACCCAGCTTCCACAAAACTCTGGGTTAGGAAATTCCAGCCATTCACCACCTTCTGAAAGAAGACATTTCTTTACAGCTCAGTTTGAAATTGATATTGCTTTTTCGGTATCTACATCCCTGAGTTCGAGACTCTGCCCTGGTGTGGAACCACATTCTCAACACTTACCTTGTCAAGCCTCCTCTTTATCTTGTCCGTTTCATTAATGTCACCCTCATTCATTTAAACCACAATGAAGAATCGCCTCGGCATTTTGATTTATTCAATAATTCTACCCTTTCATCCCAGGAACCCGTCTAATGAACCAACATTTCTGCATCAGCATGCTGACGTTATGTTTCATATACAGGAACAGTCCAACCCGTTGTACTGCTCCTTTTTTGGGAGTCCTCTCCATGAAATAACAGCCTGTCTTTTGGTTGTCAGGGTCATCCACAAACTCGGATGTATATTGCACTCAGCTCCCGCCGTCAGGCTATAAGTATAGATTGTAAGCAGCTCTTGCCATCGGACTGATATTTGTGGTACTCCAGTAGATACATTTTTTTCATAATGATCAATGAAGCCTGAATCTTCGATTTCTATGTGTTTATCAATTGTGATTCGATGCTAATGCATTATCCGTCATACTATAAGCTTCTGTCTTGTGTAAGAATCTTTATTTTGTGATATCTTGTGGAAAATCTATGGAAAGCCTCATGTTTAAAGAGAGTTTAAATGGAGTTTAAGGATTACTGTGGATTATATCTGCCTTAAATGCTGTTGGATGCGAATCTTATCAGATCGAGTGGATCGGTTGGAGAGACAGATAGAAGCGATGAGGAATTTGCAACAGCAACAGGGTGTGATGGATGGCAGTTATAGGAAGTGTGGAAAGTCTCAGATACAGTCACATAGATGGACTAACTCCAGGAAGGGTAAGAGAGGTAGGCACCTAGGGTAGGAGTCTTTTGTGGATATACCCATTTCAAGCAGGTATGCTGTTTTGGAAAATGTAGAGTGTGATGGATTCTCATGGGAACGAAGCACGGACAGTCAATTTTCTGGTATTGAGGCTGGCTCTAATGCAACGAGGGGTACGTCGGCTTCCAAGAGATCAACTGTGTTAGGGGATTCTGTAGACCGAGATACAGACAGACGTTTCTGTGTCCAGCAGAAAAAAAAGTAAAATTGTGTGTTGTTTCCCTGGTGCCGGGATCAAGGATGTCTCAGAGAGGGTGCAGAATGTTCTCACGGGCGAGAGTGGCCACCAAGAGGTCATTGTCCACATTGGAACCAACGATATAGGAAGGGAAAAGGTTGAGATTCTGAAGGGCGATTACAGAGAGTTAGGTAGAATTTTTAAAAGGACGTCATCAAGGGTAGTAATATCTGGATTACTCCCAGTGATACGAGCGAGTGGGGGCAGGAATAGGAGGATAGAGCAGATGAATGCATGGCTGAGGAGCTGGTGTATGGGAGAAGAATTCACATTTTTGGATCATTGGAATCTCTTTTGGGGGAGAAGTGAACTGTTCATGAAGGACGGATTGCACCTAAATTAGAAGGGGACTAATATACAAGTAGGGAATTTTGCTAGAACTGCTTGGGAGGATTTAAAGTATTAAGGTGGGGGTGTGGGGTGGGGAGGGGGCTTTGGGACCCAGGGAGATAGTGAGTAAAGAGAGCAATCTGAGACTGGTACAGTTGAGAACAGAAGCGAGTCAGACAGTCAGGGGAGGCAGGGGCAAGGTAGGACTAACAAAGTAAACTGCATTTATTTCAATGCAAGGGACCTAACAGGAAAGGCAGATGAACTGAGGGCATGGTTAGGAACATGGGACTGGGATATCATAGCAATTACAGAAACATGGCTCAGGGATGGGCAGGACTGGCAGCTTAATTTTCCAGGATACAAATGCTACAGGAATGATGGAAAGGTTGGCAAGAGAGGAGGGGAAGTGGCATTTTTAATAAGGGATACCGTTACAGCTGTGCTGAGGGAGGATATTCCTGGAAATATATCCAGGGAAGTTATTTGGTGGAACGGAGAAATAAGAAAGGGATGATCACCTTATTAGGATTGTATTATAGACCCCCTATTAGTCAGAGGGAAATTGAGAAACAAACTTGTAAGGAGATCTCAGCTATCTCTAAGAATAATAGGGTATCTATTATTCTTAGGTTGGGGACTTTAACTTTCCAAATGTCGACTGGGACTGCCATAGTGTTAAAAGTTTATATGGAGAGGAATTTCTTAAGTGTGTACAAGACAATTTTCTGATTCAGTATGTGGATGTAACTATGAGAGAAGGTGCAAACCTTGACCTATTCTTGGGAAATAAGGAAGGGCAAGTGACTGATGTGTCAGTGGGGGAACACTTTGGTGCCAGCGACCATAATTCCATTCGTTTTAAAATAGTGATATAAAAGGATAGACTAGATCTAAAAGCTGAAGTTCGAAATTGGAGAAAGGCCAATTTTGACGGTACTAGGCAAGATCTTTCGCAAGCTGATTGGAGGAAGACGTTCGCAGGTAAAGGGACGGCTGGAAAATGGGAAGCTTTCAGAAATGAGATAAGAAGAATCCAGAGAAAGTATATTCCTGTCAGAGTGAAAGGGAAGGCTGGTAGGTATAGAGAATGCTGGATGACTAAAGAAATTGAGGGTTTGGTGAAGAAAAAGAAGGAAGCATATGTAGGGTGTAGACAGGATCGATCGAGTGAATCCTCAGAAGAATATAAAGGAAGTTGGAGTATACTTAAGAGTGAAATCAGGAGGGTATAACGGGGACATGAGATAGCTTTGGCAAATAGAATTAACCAGAATTCAAATATATTAAGGACCAAAGGGTAACTAGGGAGAGACTCGGACCCCTCAAATATCAGCAAGGCAGCCTTTGTGTGGAGCCACAGAAAATGGGGAGATACTAAATGAATATTTTCATCATCATTTACTGTGGAAAAGGATATAGAAGATATAGACGGTAGGGAAATAGATGGTGACATTTTGCAAAATGTCCAGATATACAGAGGAGGAAGTGCTGGTTAAAGGTGGAAAAATCCCCAGCACCTGATCAGCTGTACCCGAGAACTCTGTGGGAAGCAAGAGATGTGATTGCGGGGCCTCTTGCTGAGATACTTGTATCATCGATAGTCACAGGTGAGGTGCCAGAAGACTGGAGGTTGGCAAATGTCGTGCCACTGTTTAAGAAAGGTAGTAAAGCCAAACCAGGGAACTATAGATCTGTGAGCCTGACCTCAGTGGTGGGCAAGTTGTTGGAGGGAATCCTGAGGGACAGGATGTATATGTATTTCGAAAGGCAAGGACTGATTGCATCTTGCAAAATGTCTAGATTACAGAGGATGAAGTGCTGGATGTCTTTAAACGGTTGAAGGTGGATAAATCCCAGGACCTGATCAGGTGTACACGAGAACTCTGTGGGAAGCTAGAGAAATGATTGATGGGCCTCTTGCTGAGATATTTGTAAAATTGATAGTCACAGGTGAGGTGCCAGAAGAGTGGAGGTTGGCAAACGTGGTTCCACTGTTTAATAAGGGCAGTAATGAAAAGCCAGGGAACAATAGACCGGTGAGCCTGAACTCGGCGGTGGGCAATTTGTTGGAGGGAAACCTGAGGGACAGGATGTACATATATTTGGAAAGACAAGGACTGATTAGGGATGGTCAACATGGCTTTGAGCGTGGGAAATCATGTCTCACAAACTTGATTAAGTTTTTGAACAAGTAACAAAGAAAATTGATGAGGGCAGAGCTGTAGATGTGATCTATATGGACATCAGTAAGGTGATCGGCATGTTCAAACAAGGGTTGCTGATGCCGGAAACCAGATTCTAGATTAGAATGGTGCTGGAAAAGCACAGCAGTTCGGGCAGCATCCGAGGTGCAGGAAAAGCGACGTTTCGGGCAAAAGCCCTTCATCAAGAGTAGAGGCAGAGTGCCTGCAGGGTGGAGGGATAAATGAGAGGAGGGTTGGGGGTGGGGCGAAATTTAGCATAGAGTACAATAGGTGAATGAGGGTGGGAATGGAGGTGATAGGTCAGGGAGGAGGGTGGAGTGGATAGGTGGAAAGAAAGATAGGCAGGTAGGACAAGTCATGAGGACGGCGCTGAGCTGGAAGTTTGGAGCTGGGGTGAGGGGGGGAGGGGAAATGAGGAAACTGGTGAAGTCCACATTGATGCCCTGTGGTTGAAGTGTTCAGAGGCGGAAGATTAGGCGTTCTACCTCGAGGCATCGGGCAGTGAGAGAGTGGCGGTGGAGGAGGCCCAGGACCTCTATGTCCTCGGCTGAGTGGGAGGGAGAGTTGAAATGTTGGGCGACAGGGCAGTGTTGTTGATTGGTGCGGGTGTCCCAGATGAGATCCCTAAAGCGCTCTGCGAGGAGGCGTCCAGTCTCCCCAATGTAGAGTAGACGCATTGGGAGCAACGGATACAATAAATGATATTGGTGGATGTTCAGGTAAAATTTTGATGGATGTGGAAGGCTCCTTTGGGACCTTGGCTGGAGGTGAGGGAGGAGGTGTGGGTGCAGGTTTTGCAATTCCTGCAGTGGCAGAGGAAGGTGCCAGGATGGGATGGTGAGTTGTAGGGGGGCGTGGACCTGACCAGGTAGTCATGGAGGGAATGGTCTTTTGTGAAGGCGGAAAAGGGCGGGGAGGGAAATATATCCCTGGTGGTGGGGTCCGTTTGGAGGTGGTGGAAATGTCGGCGGATGATTTTGTTTATGCGATCGTTGGTAGGGTGGAAGGTGAGCACCAGGGCGTTCTGTCCTTGTTACGGTTGGAGGGGTGGGGTTCGAGGGCGGAGGTGTGGGATGTGGATGAGATGCGTTGGATGGCATCTTTACCCACGTGGGAAGGGAAATTGCTGTCTCTAAAGAAGGAGGCCATCTGGTGTTTTCTGTGGTGGAACTGGTCCTCATGGGAGCAGATACGGTGGAGGCGGAGGAATTGGGAATATGGGATTGAAGTTTTGCAGAAGGTAGGGTGGGAAGAGATGTGATCCAGGTAGTTGCGGGAGTTGGTGGGTTTGTAAAAATTGTCAGTGTCAAGTCGGTCGTCATTAATGGAGATAGAGAGGTCCAGAAAGGGGAATGAGGTGTCAGAGATGCTCCAGGCAAACTTAATGGCAGGATGGAATATGTTGGTGAAGTTGATGAATTTGTCAACCTCCTTGTGGGAGCACGAGGTGGCACCAATGCAGTCATAAATATAGCGGAGGAAGAGGTGGGGAGTGATGCCGGTGTAATTACGGGAGATGGACTTTTCTACATAGCCAACAGAGATAGGCAGAGCTGCGGCCCATATGGGTGAACATGGCTACCCCTTTGGTCTGGAGGAAGTGGGAGGATTCGAAGGAAAAATTGTTGAGGGTGAGGACCAGTTCAGTCAAACGAATGAGAGTGTCGGTGGAAGGGTGTTGTTGGGGACGTCGGGAGAGGATGAAACGGAGAGCTTGGAGGCCATGGTCATGGCGAATGGAGGTGTAGAGGGATTGGATACCCATGGTGAAGATGAAGCTTTTGGGGGCCGAGGAAAGGGATGTCTTGGAGGAGGTGCAGGGCGTGGGTGGAGCCCCAAACGTATGTGGGGAGTTCCTGGACTAGGGGAGATAGGACAGTGCCGATGTAGGTAGAGATGTGTTCAGTGGGGCAGGAGCATGCTGAGACAATGGGTTGGCCAGGGAGGTTAGGCTTATGGATCATGGGAAAGAGGTAGAATCGGGCAGTGCGGGGTTCCCAGACTATGAGGTTCGAAGCTGTGGGTGAGAGATCTCCTGAGGTGATGAGGTTCTGTATAGTTTGGGAGATGACGGTTTGGTGATGGGGTGGTAGGTAGAGGTGTCTTCTTTATGGCGTCTGGCTTCAGCGGTGTAGAGGTCAGTGCGCCAGAATACCACTGCACCCCTTTTGTCTGCTGTCTTAATGGTGAGGTCGGGATTGCAAAAGTGGGAGTGGAGGGCTGCACGTTGTGAGGGTGAGAGGTTGGAGCGGGGGAGGGGGTGTAGACAGGTTGAGGCGGTTAAAATCCCAGGGGCAAATGGAAATGAAGAGGTCGAGGTCTGTTAATAGGCTGGCACGGGGTGTCCAGGTGGATGGAGCGTGTTGGAGTTGGGTGAAGGGGTCCTCGGAAGTTGGACGGGAGTCCTGATTGTAAAAATGAGCACGGAGGTGGTGGAAGAAGTGTTTGACGTCTCAGCATGTATTAAAATCATTGATGCGTGGGCGGAGGGTGATACAGGTGAATCCTTTGCCATGGACTGATCTTTTGTCCTCCGTGAGAGACAGGTCTGGAGGGATAATGAAATCTCGGAAGGGTTGGGAACTGGGAACCGGTGTGGGTGTGGAGATGGGAGTGGGGGCGGAGCTTGTAACTGGAGTGGGTGTGGTGGCGGGGGGAATGGGGGTGGAGTCATGAGCAGGGGTGGTGTTCCTCTCAGGGTACGGAGGGCGGGGATGTTGACAAGGTTCCCCATGGGAGACTGATTATCAAGCTTAGATCTCATGGAATGCAGGGAGAACTCGCCAATTGGATACAGAACTGGTTCAAAGGTAGAAGTCAGAGGGTGGTGGTGGAGGGTTGTTTTTCAGACTGGAGGCCTGTGACCAGTGGAGTGCCACAAGGATCGGTGCTGGGTCCTTTACTTTTCGTCATTTACATAAATGATTTGGATGTGAGCATAATAGGTACAGTTAGTAAGTTTGCAGATGACACCAAAATTGGTGGTGTAGTGGACAGCGAAGAGGGTTTCCTCAGATTACAACAGTATCTGGACCAGATGGGCCAATGGGCTGAGACGTGGCAGATAGAGTTTAATTCAGATAAATGTGAGGTGCTGCATTTTGGGAAAGCAAATCTTAGCGGGACTTATACACTTCGTGGTAAGGTCCTAGGGAGTTTTGCTGAACAAAGAGACCTTGGAGTGCAGGTTCATAGCTCCTTGAAAGTGGAGTCGCAGGTAGATAGGGTAGTGAAGAAGGCGTTTGATATGCTTTTCTTTATTGATCAGAGTACTGAGTACAGGAGTTGGGAGGTCATGTTGCGGCTGTACAGGACATTGGTCAGGCCACTATTGGAATATTGCGTGAATTCTGGTCTCCTTACTATTGGAAAGATGTTGTGAAACTTGAAAGGGTTCAGAAAAGATTTGCATGGAGTTTGCCAGAGTTGGAAGATTTAAACTATAGGGAGAGGCTGAACAGGCTGGGGCTGTTTTCTTTGGAGCGTCGGAGGTTAGGGGTGACCTTATAGGGGTTTACAAAATTATGAGGGTCATGGATAGGATAAATAGACAAAGTCTTTTCCCTGGGGTCAGGGAGTCCAGACCTCGAGGGTATAGTTTTCGGGTGAGAGGGGAAATGTATAAAAGAGACCTAAGGGGCAGCTTTTTCATGCAGATGGTGGTACGTGTATGGAGTGAGTTGCCAGACGATGTGGTGGAGGCTGGTACAATTGCAACATTTAAGAGGCATTTGGATAGGTATATGAATAGGAAGAGTTTGTAGGGATATGGGCCGGGTGCTGGCAAGTGGGACTAGATTGGGTATCAGGTCGGCATGGACAGGTTGATCCCAAGGGTATGTTTCCATGCTGTACATCTCGATGACTCTATGACTCTATGTCTACCAGTCCTCATTTGTCAAGGCCGCTTGTTACATTCTAATGGATCTCCAGAAAACCTTTGCATTATTTTATAAACAAAATAAAGTTCGCCTTTAACATGACCACGCTGACTCTCTGTGAAGCTTTTCGATATGCCCTGCCGTCCCTTCCTTAATAACAGACTCTCACAAATTCCCAGCAATAATGGTTAGGCTAAGTGGTTCCTGCATTTAGTCTGTCTCGTTTCTTGAAGACAGACTAAATGCAGGAACTGGAGGGTCTCCAGTTTCATTGGAACACTCCTTTAATCCAGAGAGTTATGGAATATTTTACACAGTGCCACCAGCCACTTTGTGACCATTTCTCTTAAAACCAGCTATGAATTGCTGATGACCTGTTTACCATTGGTCTTATCTGTTTGAGAAATATATTGTTCCTTTTGTTCGAGACAGTTCTAGAGCTTCCCTCCTATTACCATTTTGTTTATACCATTGAAATATTTACAGCACCTTTACCTGTGAGGAACGATGTAAAATGCTGCTTTAAATTACCTTTCTGCTCCCTGTATCCAGTTCCCCATTCACACACTTCAAATGTCCTGAATATACTTTCCTGACTTCCTTTCTACCAAAGATCACACACACCTCTTTAACTCTTCTTACATACATGGAAAAGCCCGTGCCGCTTGTTTTTATATTTCTTGCCAATTTGCTTGCATCACATATTTTTTCTTCCTTTTTCTTTGATTTCTATATTCATACCGCCATATCACACACAAACACAGTCTTTTGTCCAACTTGTCCACGCTGGCCAGGTTTTCCAAACTAAACTATTCCCATCTGCTTGCATTTGGCACATATGCATCTAAACGGTTCACATTCATATGTTCGTCCTAATGTATTTCAAATGTTGGATCCATACTTGCATCTGCCAGTCTTCCTCTGGCAGCGCATTCCATAAACACGTCACCCTCTGTGTGAAATAAAATCCCTCTTCCTCCCTTTTAAATCTTCCCTATTCCACTATAAACCTATGGTTCTATGATTTAATTTTCCTATCCTGTGGAATAGACCTTAGCTTTTCATGCCTCCCCTGATTTTGTAAATTTCTATAATGTCATCCCTCAACCTCCTCCACTCCATCTGATACTAACTTCAAGAACAAGCATTTAAAGATCAGCACTGCAAATTTGAAGCAATGTTAAAAGTGACAGGTAAACAGCACTCATCCCAAACTTAATACTGTTATTTGTTTTCTTCTTTATGTTCCAATACTGAGGCAGCATGAAAATATTACTAGTGCCAATAAGCCGTCAAGCACATGAATTCTTTTATCTGACGGCAATGATGATCTCTACAGTGAAAATGTATCTCTGGCCAGATCTATATAATACCACATGTTCAACATTCTCCCTCCTGGCCTCCCTATGATCTTTTGTGGTTGTGTCTTCTTTATCTTGCACTCAATAGAGAGAACCCCTTTCCCCCATTCACATCTTAATTTGAACTCATTTTATATCATCTTCTCATTCACCACTGCTTAAAGCCGGTTTTTCGGTTGTCACACCCTCTTACCCTGTCACCTATCCTCCCCACCTCTGGCAAGGAACTTAAATGCCTAGTTTCCAATAATTTCAGTTCTGAGGAAGTGTCAGACTGGACTAGAAACGCTAATTCTATTTCTCTGCCTCTGTAGATGCTGCCAGACCTGCTTTGTTTCTCCAGAAATGAATAGGCCAGCACAAATTTTCAATGAAACAAATAACTATGAATACTGGAAATAAAAATGCACAAATTGCTCTAGGAAGTGGGAGCTTTGTCGAAGGGTCACTGGACCCGAAAGATGAACGCAGCTTTCACTCCACAAGATGCAGCCAGACCTGCTTAGTTTCTTCAGCAATTTCTGTTTTTGAACTTTCCAAAGACGTGTGACGAATCTTCTCAAACGCCCTGTCCGGCACAGAGCTCCGTACATTGGGAAGTGAATAAAAACGCAAAGTGCACAAATTCATTGGCTCTGAAACAACATAGGGCTGGCATCACTGACACGACAGAGGTCTTAATCATGGTCAGGGAGAATAACAAAGGAAAAAACATTCACTTCAAACACAGGAGACGGTATTATGGGAAAAGAAACGATTCAGATTAATATGTTAAAGTATCGGAGTAATGTAACAAATTGGAGGCGTGACATCAGGGTGAGACCCTCATCTGAATGAGATTATGAAACTGGATGTGTTCGCACATAGAAACCATGTTAGGTCACTGAGTACAGGGCTCGGTGTGAACTGGGGGAAGGTCAGTAGAATTGATTTGCAGATATTGCAGCTCACACTGGGTTATCTTGTGATGCTGTAGATCACAGCAGCAGCCGCAGCAAAATTGCGTTCAATCACAATCCAAAGCTTTTCCCCAGGATAATCCATGACTCTACCATTATCATCAAGCTGTGTGATGGTTCAGTGACGAGTTTGGGTGAACATGACAGAGTAAGAACCATGTGTATCTAAACCTGATGACAATCCATTAATGCTGCAGCACTTGACTTGTTACATTATAAACAGCAGAACTACCATCTGGTGGAGAGGGGGAAATAATCCCAAAACAAACAGATAAGATCGAAACTCTGCAGTCAAGTCACAACCGGTCATCAATTTCGATGGACTAATAAGCAACTTACTGGAGGAGAGGACTCTATAAATATTCCCAGCCCTGTACATCAGTGCAAAAGACAAGGATGTAGTATCTGCACCATCCTCAGCCAAAAGTGTTGAGTCGATAATCTACCTCACCCTCCTCATGATGCCCACAGAATCACAGATGCCAGTCTTCAACCAATTCGATTCGCTGCACGTGACACGAAGAAACAGCTGAACACAGTAGATATTACAAAGGTAATGGGCTCGGACACCATTCTTGCAATAGGAGTGAAGATTGTGCTGCACAACAAGTCTTGTCACTGGGGAAGCTGTTTCATTCCAGCTCCAACTCTGACATCTGCCTAGCCACGTGGAAAGTTCCTCAACTATATCCAGTCCCATAACAAGGGAATGACTACAGTCTGACCATTTACCACACCCTCAGTCCCGTCGCGATAGTCGCACTGGTGGGAGTTCTTTTTGACAGAGCTGTCAAGCAGCACAGAAATAATGTGCTCAGTGTGGTTTCCGATAGGTCCCCATGTGGAGACGGTGCTGTTGTGCAAACTGGATTATTGATCCAGGCCAGAATAAATCTCTGGCAGCTGGTGGAAGTTAAAAACAATTAACAAAATATCCAGACATAAGATCTGGTGCCAGTAATATTGACCTTGAATCTAATGTCCATTGTAAACATCTGTTCCTTCCCCAATGTCCTTTCAGAAAGTGAATCTCCCGTGCTTCCCGGTCTGGCCTACAAGTGTCTCCTGACAAACAGGCATGTGATAAACTCTGCAATGGTCTCTGGAACGGCCAAGCAAGACACTCAATTGTATCAAATTCCTCTGAGTTCTTAAAGGATAAAACCAGACTGAACACCGGCAACGAGTTTTGGAAAAGGGAACGGGAAACACAGTCCTTTCAACCAGACAGATGCTGCCTTCCTAATGTTTAAGAGCTTGTGACAACAATGACAGAGCTTTCCCGCACACTGCACAGAAACATCAGGAAGGGAGCAGTGCATTAGACAGTTTTAGCTTTCCCTGTTCTAGCTCATGGAGACAAGTTCACTTTTATAACCCGAGTTAATGCATTCTTCAGAAACTCATCAATTCCAGTCTTATGCTGCTCAATGATTGACCGTCCAACCCATACTGGCTCTGTACTGTCAGAAATACAGCACGATCTACATTCGTCCCACTTTCCGATACGATGCCCATAACCATGTATGTTATGGCACTTCAAGGGCACGACCATGTATTTATGAACGGTTGTGGGGTTACCTGTGCCAACTGACCTCTCAGGAAGTGACTCCAACAGCCTCTGGATGAAACCCAATCCTCAAATCCTCACTAAACATCAAACCTTTCACTTTAAAATGGTGCTCCCTTGTTCTTCGCCCTTTGACTGAAAGGAACAACTGCTGTCTATCCATCCTGTCCATGCCCCTGCTAATCTTATCCTTCTGAAGCACGTCCCTCTCAGCCTTCTCTGTTTCAAAGTAAACAACCCGAGCTGATCTACTCCATCCAAGGGAACATCCTGGTGAATCTCCACTGCACCCTCTCCAGTGCAATCACATACGTCCTGTAATGTGACTCCCAGAACTGTACATAGTATTCCATTTGGCCTAACCAAAGTCCCACATAGCTCTTATAATCTGCGCATCCATGAATAAAGGCTATGTTTATGGACGTTACGCTTTGTCAACTTGTGCATTAACCTGTTTAATCACATTCAGGGATATGTGGAGAAGCACACTCTGAGCTTCCTAGTGTGCTGCTATTCATTGAGTCCTCCCCTGTCTGGTTCCTTCTTCCAAAGTACATCACCGCATATTTATCAGGGTTACATTCCACCATTGATCCAACCATTTGATCATTCCATCTGTAACTTCCTATAATATAAGGCCTTTCTCCTCACTGCCAACCAACCAGCCAAACTTGGTGTCAAACGCAAACTGATTTATCACACTCACCGCAACCCCCTTCATATTCACAGCTGCATCATTTATGAATACTACAAATAATAAGGTTATAAATCACACAACACCAGGTTTTATTCGCACGCTGTAGCTTTCGCGCGCTGCTTCCTCATCACGTGATCATGCTCTTCCAAAGGTCGTGTCTCCAAATACACTGTTGGACTATCATCTAGTGTTCTGTAATTTTTAAACTTTTCCCAAGCCAGTCCATCACTGGCATCTCCGAATCACAAATAATATGGGACACAGGACTGATCACTGTGGTACACGATTGGATACTGACCTCCAGTCAAACAAACAGACTTCAACCAGCAGACCTTCTGTCTCCTACCACTAAGTTGATTTGGATGCAACTTCGCAAGTCACTAATGAGTCCTACCTTTTCCCTGGTTAGTCTGTTCCACTTGACGTACCTGTAGAATATCTAGGGATTCTCCCTAATCTTGTCCTGCCAGCAGGTTTCCATGTCGCTGTGTTCGTCAGTTCCCTTCAAATGAATAATTGCCTTCTTTTTGCAGTCTGAAATGGTCCATCCTTTACCTGCCATTATTTGCCTTAAGCGTAGAGTAGGCAACCAGATAAAAATCCTGTTTATTTCCACTTTGTCATATGTTTAGTGACTTTTCTAAATTTCACTATGATCATCTCTCATTCTTTGAAACACGAAAGAACACAGACCGAGTTTCCACATCAGGCAATCTCGCCATCTGAGGAATTAATCTGGAGAATGCCCATTGCACACCTTCCGTGCTCAGTATATTCTTTCTCAGATTGGGTCACCAACACTGGACTCAATACTCTATGTACAGTTTCATTAGCAAGCTGTGAAACTGCTTCAACATGACCTTCCAACTATGTTCTGATTCTCTTAAATGAAGGCGAACCTGACTTTAACTTCCCACTTCTATATATTCCTCCAATTACCATTCACATTACTTTATTTATGAATTCACTGCATGAGTTCTTATAAAAAAGCCTTCTGAAAATCGAAATATGCCATTTCTATGTTGCAATAAACAAGTTCATATCATTCTGAAGTTTGTCAAGGATGGAGACTCTGTCAGACTCTGTCAGTGCAAACTGATTCTCTCCAATGTTGCTGTTAATTTCGAAATATCCAATACCACATCCTATATAATAAATTCCATCAGTTTCCCTACAGATGTCAAGTTAATTGGTCTGCAGTTCTCCACACTATCTCTTCTTCCCTTTGCAGATGCTTGAATCCCTTCCATTCATCTACAATGCTTGGAACACATTTACTAACTTCCAGCCTCTGCAGAATATACGGGAAAATAAAACAGTCATCGACAGCACAATTAATGCATCTATTGCTGATTTATTTCTAATATTTTGACACGAAGTACAACTGGCTTGTCAGACTTAGCAATGCTCAATCCAGCCACAATACTATTAAGCCAGCCTTCAACTACTACCTTGTTACTGATATGATTGACTTTATGCCTTCAGATCCACAAGTTCCATGTGATCACTTGGTATTTCTCAGCGATTTTCGGATCTTCCTCAGTGATGACAGATGCAAAGAAACTGGTTACTTTCTTGGCCATTTCCCTGTTCTCCACAATAACCTCTCCTCTCCCGATTACAAAATTCCACATTTGATCTTGCTTTTATTTTGTTTCCTTTGAAATACAGATTGTAGATTTATGTCGTCTTTGTGTTCTTCTTTCACAGAATCATTAAATGCCTACAGTGTGGAAAAGGCCCTTGGGCCCAACAAATCCACCCTGCCCCTCCGAAGAGTAACCACCAAGACCCATTCCCGTCCAATTCTACATTTTGCGTCTGATGCACTTAATCTTCACATCCCACAACACTTTCGGCAAATAAGCATGGCCAATTCACCTAACCCGTAAATCTTTGACTGTGGGCAGAAACTGGAGCACCTGGAGGCAACCCAAGCAGACACGAAGAAAATATGCAAACTCCACATAAACAAATTTCTGAGAATTCTCCGCTTTCCACAATGTCTAACATTCTTCTGAACTCACTTCCTATAATAAATACAATCTTTCATTTATTATGTTAGTCTTCATTAAGTCACTTGCACTTTCTTTGGTGATTCTACCAAAGGAGTAGACATATTTTCCAGTCATTGCAGTATTTCTATAGATCTCCTGGTCCTGACCAGGTGTATCCAAGGGCACGGCAAGAGGCGAGAAAAGATATTGCAGGGGTCCTGGCTGATCATTTTGCATCATCGCTGGCCACGGGGGGAGGTCCCGGAAGACGAGAGGGTAGTGAACGTTGTGCCCTTGTTCAAGGAGGGCTGCGAAGAAGAACCTGTGAACTATAGACCAGTTAGCTTAACAACTGTGACATGCAATTTCCTTGAGAAGATTCTGAGAGATAACATATACATGCATTTGAAAAGACACGGTTTCATAAGGAGCAGTTAGTACTGCTTTGTGCATAGGATATCATAGCTCACAATTCTTTAGCGTTCTTTTGAGGAAGTGACATGGAATGTTGATGATGGTAGGGTGGTAGATGTCGTCTATCCAGATTTCATAAAGGCCTTTGATAAGTTTCCGCATGATCGGCTGCTCTGAAAGGTTCGATAGCATGGAATTCAGCGGGATCTTGCAACTTGGATAATCAATTGGCTTGATGGTAGAAAGCAGAGGCTAATACTGGAATGTTGCTTGTTGGCATTGAGGCCTGTGCCTAGTGGAGTGTCTAAGGGGTCGGTGCTGCGCCTATTACTGCTTGTTATCTATATCAATGATTTGCATAAGAATGTGCAAAGCATGATTAGTAATTAGGCTGATGACAATAAAATAGGCAGTACTGTGAACAGTAAGAAAGGTTATCAGAAATTGCAGCAGGACCTTTATCAGCTGGGGAAGTGGGCCGAGAAATTGAGATTAATATAGTCATATGTGATTAGATTAGATTAGATTACAGTGTGGAAACAGGCCTTTCGGAATTGAACGCGGGTCTCTGGCACTGTGAGGCAGCAGTGCTAACCACTGTGCCACCGTGCCGCCCCTGTGGGGCGTTGCATTTTGGAAAGTCAAATCCAGGTTGGAGTTTCGTGGTGAATGTTAAATTCTGAAGGAGTGTAGTGGAACAGAGAGACCTTGGAGCTCAGATCCGTGGTTCTCTGAAATTAGTTGCACGTAGACGGGGCAGTGAAACGGGCTTTTGGCACACTGGCCTTCATCAGTCAGGGCATTGAGTATAGAAGATGGCGAGTTATATTGCAGTTGGACAGGACGCTGGTGAGGCATGCACTTGAAGTATTGTGTTCGGTTTTGTTCACTTTGCCGTAGGAAGGATGTGATTAAACTGGAAAGTGGACAGAAGAAATTTACAAGGATGTTGCCAGTACTCGACGGTCTCAGTTGTAGGGAGTATTTGAACCGGCCAGAACATTTTCTTTTGAGTGTAAGAAACTGAGGGGAATTCGTATAGAAATGTATAAGATCACGAGATGTGTGGAAAAGGTGAATGCGCTCATTCTTGTTCCCAGTTTTGGGAATCAAGGACTCGAGAACATCAGGTTAGAGGTGAAAGAATAAAAAGAATCTGAGCACCAACTTTTTTTACGCAGAGGTTGGTACACATATGGAGTTAGCAGACAGTGGTTTGGTTGAGGCATGTACATTAACAACATTCAATAGGCTTTTAGACAAATACGTGGATAGGAAAGATTTAGAAGAATAAGGGGCAAAGGCAGGGAAATGGAATTATAAGGATGGGCATTTTGATCGCCACGGACCACTTTTGACCAAAGGGCCTGTATCCATGCTGCAGGGCTCCATGATTCTATGACTCTAACAACCATTGCGTGTCTACCACTTCATGTTCAAATATTTTATACTGCATGCAGGCGCCGTGTAAAATACAACATATTAACGCCTCTAGTCCTCAGTGCAAGGTTATTAATGGGCCCTTCTGACCACACAACACCAAATCTAAAATTACCTGCTGTCTTGTTTGAGTCACAACATACTCTTCATCCAACTTGTTATATGTTTATGGAATTTATTTTTCACAGCATTAGCAGTTACTTAGTTAACGCGGTTTAGATGCAATTTGAGATCATGCAGTAATACTGCAGCACCCATAATATTTGCATCTCTAATTTCCAGAGCATATAATGCATAAAATTTGCACGAGAGCATTGGTTTAGATACATAATACGCCAATGTTTGCTTCTCCTTCCTATTTGTAAGATCCACCCAAACTGATTCTGTGGAATCTGAGAGACAGGGTCTGTGGCGTTATTACTGATAGACTTGGACAAGACATTCGGGGAGGGTCACCTTGACGCTGACATGATCTGAAGAAATTACCAGCATCTCAGGACAAGCATCAATATCCTCCCCGCTCTGTCAGGTTAGCTGTCACCGTACTCTCTTTGCTCCCTCACACTCACTACCTGTTATAGCATCTACCGCCTAACAAGGCTCGCACTCTATCTCCAAATAAGGCTCACGCACTCACACTGTCACTATTGAATTCAGCACCTTCGCCCCCTTACCTCCCACCCCGCGTGCTCTCTCTCCCTCCACTTTACCCCCAACATTAATAACACTGCATGGATACAACACTCTCTCCGGACACTTCACCATTTCCGCTCCCCCTCTACCTACACCAACACTAACAGCAGGACCACACACTCCCACCATCACTCCCTCCCCCTTTTCTCCCATTCCAGGAGAAACGGACTGTAATAGATGAGAAAGGGCCAAGCCAGATAGTGGAGCACCCGATATCTGATTCATCATCCACCCCCCCCCACCCCCCCGCCATGTGGGAAGGACCCTGTTTATGAGCCGGAGTGGACCAGGACGTGTCGTATGGAGATTCCGTGACATCCATGTCCCTCCACTGAGTAAAAATCAATGTTCAGTGAAGGGTAATTCGCACTTTAATCATTCTGTCTGTTCTCATAATTTTCTCCCTCACGAAATAAAAAATATCTCACTGCAGAGAGATACAGACACAAAAATATTCAGAGACATATGTAAACACGCTAATATACTGACACTAACAGTACATACACGGAGATAGAACCGCACACAAGTAGTGGCATACGAAGACATAGACAGTCGCTCACAAATAGACGCAAGCACAAGTAAAACACACAGGCTAATACACAGATGAACCGATGGCAGCACATAAATACGCAAACACATAGACACATGAACAAACACACACAAGTGCACACATGGACGCACAGAGACACGGACACTACTGCTTATAAGACAGAGATAGATAGGTTTTTGATGAGTAAGCATGTCAAGAGTAACAGAGTGTAGGCAGGAGAATGATGTTGAGAAATCTCTAAGTCAGTATTAAATGGCATTCAGAGTCGATGGGCCGAATGGCCTAATTCTGCGTATTTAATGCTCATGTGGTGTCATGCTATCAGTTATTCTCTTCCTGGGGCAGGAGCAGAGAATGAGTTTACTACATATTTGATTGAAAAGGGACAGTGGTACAATTGGACAGGTTTAGAGGGCTGAATGGTTTATATCTATGCATAATTATTCTGTCCTTGTGTTTCAAAAGAGGTGGCGGTTTCATGTTAGGTTTACACAGTTTAAAATAACAAGTCCTACACTGAAATAAGGTAGCCCCTTTCAATTTAATGTTGTATTATCTGTAGGGTCCTGACCTCAGGGAGCAGTCAAGACTCGGTTTTTAAAAATATTCAAGGCTGAGCTCGACTGATCTTTGCTGGACAGGAGAATCAATATTTATTGGGAACAGACAGGAGACGGATGGTCAAACACAAACGGATCAGTCATGAGCATTCAGTTTGGTAGCGCCGAATTGACAACTGCTGCCCCTATCCCATGTGTTGTTCCCTCAATCCACCCTCGAGGCTGTTACAGACACATGCTGCTGTCCCTACGCCATATGTTGTTCTCGTAATCCACGCTCGATGCTGTTGCAGAGACATACTGCTGCCCCTACCCCAGGTGTCGTTCCCTCAAGCTATCCTTCGATGTGGTTACAGAAATATACTGCTGGCCTACCCAATGTGTTATTCCCTCAATCCACCATCGATGCTGTTACAGGGATATACTGCTGTCACTACCCTATGTATTGTGCCCTCCATCCACCCTAGAAGCTGTGGCAAAGTTAGGGCAGCATCTCATTCAGCCAGTCATTATCGTTACCATGAGACTGGAGGAGACCATTCTGCCTATTTAACGAGTTACAGAGGAAAATAGAACGAATCATTTTAGCTCATGGAGTACATTTTACTGCACAGGGCGCCATGTAAACATCTTAGCTGTTACACAGGAAGCTGTTGCTAACAGGAAATAGAGAGTAGCGATAAATGCTTATTTTCACATGACAACGCTGGAACTGGTGGAGTGCCTCAGAGATCACTATGGGATCATCAACGATCAGTACCTGGACAAAAGATCTGGAAGAAGGGGCTGAATATATCAAAGCCCAATTAGCTTAAACACCAAGCTGGTCATCCAGTATGTCATCAAATGGAGGTCGTGTGTGATCAATGTGATATAGGCAAAGGGAGGTTAGTGAGCAAACCTTCACCAGATATAGCATAATGTGAGTTGTCTATTTTGGATGGAAGGATAAAACAATGGTAAACAATTTAAGTGGAAAGAGATTGCAGAACTCTGTGACACAGACGGTATTCATGATCCTGGTCCACGAATCATATGTAGTTACTCTGCACTTGCTGTAAGTGATTTGGAAGTAAGTGGAATGATTGTGTTTCTGGCAAAGGGTACCAGGTTTAATCAGAAATGTTTTACTGCATCGGTACCGGTAAAAGTGAGGAGTGCAGTTGCTGGAGATCAGAGTCGACAAGTGTGAGGCTCGAAAAGCACAGCCAATCAGGCAGCGTCCGAGGAGCAGGAAAATTGGCATTACCGGTATAAGTCCTTCATCAGGAAAATGCCCGAAACATCGAGTCTCCTGTTCGTTGGGTGTGCTTAACCTGTTGTGGTTTTCCAGCATCACTGTACAGGGCGTTGCTAAGACCACATCTGGCACATTTTGTGCAGTTTTGATCCCTTAACCTAAAAAAATGTTTTAGAAGCTTATCAACAATGTTTTGTTCACACTTTCCTGGAATGAAGGCCTTTTGTTTTGAAACATTATCAGTTTTGGTCTTAGATGAGAAATCCTTTAGAAGCATGCACGATTTTGAGAAAAATCAGCTGGATGCACATTTTCTCTTCTCAGGGAGACAAAAACTATGGAATAAATTTTAAGAATAAAATGTACTGATTTTAGCACAGATATTATGAAAACATCAAACGATTTTTAAAAATTAAGTGTATGCATACCAAAATATCATCAAATTATAAAGCAGGAATTTTCCCTTTTGCTATTGAAAGGAACTGTGTATTACAGCAGCAATGATGCACTTGCATATCGTCCATTATGATCCATTCCAGAGAATGTTCACGACGAGCGGACATGGTCCAGTTTGGTGTTCAGTTGACATGATTGCATGGTTCAACACAGAGAGGGAGAACAATGCTCCCTGCCTGAGAAGCTGCAACCGATTGATCCCTCTGTCTTCTTTTGTTCCAACTGGCAACAGTAAATCTCTGACTCACATCTACCTGATGAGTCGTGGAGTATTCCTGTTGAGAGATTCATTGGAATCTCTCTACTGTCTGAAGCAAAGGGCATTCAGCTAAGTCCAACTATTCTGGGGAGAAATCACATCACAAGTAGCTTGGCTGCGCAGAATGGGCAGCACGTTGGCTCAGTGGTTAGCACCGCTGCCTCCCAGCATTAGGGTTCTAGGTTTGATTCCAGCCTCGGGCGACTGTCTGTGTCGAGTTTGCATATTCTCTCCGTGTCTGCGTGGGTTTCCTCTGGGTGCTGCAGTTTCTTCCCACAGGTCCAAAAATGTGCAGGTCAGGTGAATTAGCCGTGTTAAATTGCCCATAGTGTTCGGTGCATTAGCGAGAAGGAAATGGGACTGGGTGCGTTAATCTTGGGAGGGTCGGTGTGGACTTGTTGGGCTGAAGGGCCTGCTTCCACACTGGAGGGAATCCAATCTAATGACTTCAGAGGACCGAATAACGTTTGGGACAGTCTATCATCTGTTATGAGTTCAACTATTATGAAACTCTGGAAAGCTTTATGTGTGTGTTTCACATTATTCTAGAAGATGTGCCAGGCTGATATTTATATCATTTGCCATATCACTAACCTTTGAAATTTGTTGTAAACAGTGGAGCTGTGTGACTGCAAAAAGAAACACTGACCCTGCAGTATTGATTGGAGCACGAATGACAAATTCTAAAAGGTCTGTTCAAGTGGGAGTTCCCTTCCCCAGAAGTTTGTGGTGCCTGGATGTTTACATTTATTCAAAGTTGTGTCTGTTAAATATTTGATAGGTAAGTGAATGTATGAAAATGGTGCACGTGCAGAAGAAGTATTGCTGAGTCCACAATCAGATCAGCGACGATCTTAGTGCGTGGCAGAGCAAAGCAAAAGTGTCTAATGGCCCACTCCTAATCCTCAGTTCGATGCTCCTATATTCCATTCAGCCCCTTACAGCTCCTGCACAGGAGTAGACAGAGGCCAATTGCTCGAAATACCTGGTCCACAGTAATACAGGATCTCCTTCTGTCCCTCACAATTGTCACACAAAATTTGGCGTGGGTTGAATAATGTTAATTCAAAGCCCAGGCTGGTCTCAAAAGACACCACTAGTCTATTAATAGAGTGTCTCCTCTTTGCAACTTGTGCTTCATTTGTTGGTCATCGTGTAGACCCAAATTCACTGTGAATACAGTCCCCATACCTCACCCTGAGATGACTCATAAAATGCTTTGCTCTCTCTAACTGCAACATCCAATAACGGAATGTTCAGGAAAATTACAATCATTACCTTCCAAATTACAGAATATGAGAGCATAAGGAACAGGAACGGATGGTAATTCGGATGGTCAGGCCTATCGTGCCATTGGATAATATTATGGATGATCCACTGTTGTTATCAACTCTGCTTTATTTCCCAATTCTGCACATCCCTCAATTCTATGGCAGGTGAAAAACCCACCTAAATCCTCTGTAAATACTTTCAGTGATATAGCTCCACGAACTCTCTTGACCACATAATTTCTGACATTCACTATCCTCTGTGAGAAGGTTGCACTCCCCAAACAAACACAATAACCTATTTGTATGTTCAAAAGAGGTGAACACAGCAGCTCATGTAAGAGTGACAGACACTGATATCAAGGCAGGAGTTGACTCAGGATGGTATCAAGAAACGTTGACTAAATTAAATTTAACAGGAATAAGCCACAATCTCTTCACTGGGGGTCATCCATCGCACAGCGAAAGATGCTCATGGTTGGGGGACATCAATCCTTTTAGTCCCGGGACATCCCTACAGTAGATCCTCAGAGTGGCTTCCTCGACACAATCACCTTCAGCTGCGTCATAAATGTCCTTCCCCATCATTACATCAGAAATGGGGATGATCATTGAAGATCACACAATTTTCAGAACATTTTCCCCCCTCAGCTCCTGAAGCAGTCTATGTCCATGTGCAACATGACCCGGACAGCATTCCAGTTTGTGCTGTTAAAGTGTCGGTAAAATTTATGTAATAGCAGAGCCAGGCATTGCACATTTCCACAGTTAAAAGAGGAGCTCATTCAGCATCTCAAGCTGGTTACACACGAATATGAGGTAGCATTCAGCCCATCAAATCTACTGAACAGGAAGAGTGGCAATACGTTCAATATTCCTGCCTGTTACATAGGAAGAGGAGGGGTCTGGTCAGCACATCGAACTGATGAACAGGAACAGGTGGAGCCCAAACAGTCTCTCGAAACTGTTCCACGGGATCAGGAAGAGGCCATTCAGCCTCGCAAAAGCTTATACAGGAACAGGAGGATGTCACTGATGCTCCAATATGACAAATCACAGGAATAGATCATGATGTTCATCGTGGCTCCATTGTCTGTGGAACAATTGCTACTTTAAAGTGGTTTGCTGGCAGTGAGGAGGGAAGCGAGATGTTTTCTGTCAAGTCTCAAGGAGACATCTTCCATCTCCGAAAAGGGAGACCCATGTTCTCCGTGGGGATCAGAAACTGGTGGGAATAGTTAACTGTTTTAGATTGAAGGTATTGTGCCTGATGTTGGGATTGTGAATAACATGACGTTCAGTGCACCAAATTGTATTAATATGTGGAGTTTTTATTCAAAGTCTGGATTTTCTGCTCTCTCGTTGATATGGGGAATGGGGGGTGGTTTGGGGGAATTTTCTCAGAGGATCTAAAAGTATCTAGAATTTCATAAAGTTAGTAAAAAAAAAAAGAGGCCGTGGGATCTATCACCGTATCAGTGTCAGTTTAGAACATAATGTATGATTGTCCATCCCCATGAAGTTCCAACGCAATCCCATCTTATTCTCTCACAGTGCGACAGATTAATCTTCACTCACTCCTCATGGTACCATCTTCCCAGGGATTAGTTTGGTAGAACTCATTTGAACTCTCTCTGTGGTAAGGAGATCATTCCTTATAAAGAAGAGAAAATCTGTGGACAATACCCCAAATACTGCCTCATCAAAACTCTCAGGGATGACCACAATAATTACTTTCCCTCACTTCGCCGTCTCCACATCTTATTAATGTCGTAAAAAGCATCATTCTCTATATATTGCCACTGATGCGAAATTTACATCTTCCTTACATCTGTATGTCAGTGCCAATAAAACCAGCACCAGAGGTGCCTATCGAGATGGACATCACTCTTGGGGACAGACCCAATGAGATAGAATACACCTAAAATAAGGAATAGTCGCCTACCTGATGGAAATGAGCAGTAGCAATATGGGAAACAGGAAGTAGGAGGGAGTTATCTTTACTTTTCTTCTTTTTCACGAGGCATATGAAGCCCTGGTCAGACCAGCATGGTATCCCTATCTTGAACTGAGTGGCTGGTTCAGCTGTTCCATTGGACAGTAAAAAGTAAACCACATTGCTGTGGGTTTGCAGTTACACGGAGACCTGACCAAGGAAGGATAACCTATTGCCTTCTCTAAAGGACATGACGCAAGCAGATGAGCTTCTGTTTATTACAAATAATGATGTTTTCTTTTAAATTCCATCAACTTGCTTCATGAGACATCAACAGATTATTATCTGTACCTCTACATGAAGAGTCAATGACTTGAGCACCACACACTATCTTCCTGTCTGACAGATTCTGTGGAGAGAACAAGTTAAACATCTCAAGTACAAGTCTCTTGTCATGGACATGTGGTTAGAAGGGACTTGTAACGGATGAATCCAGATTTCATAGTGGCACAAATAAAGAAATTTATTCAGAAGTTGCACTGAGGCTGACGATTAGACTGGGACATCATAATTGTGGTACTGGGCAGGATTGGTGAGCGGGGAGGATATGGAAATGTAGATCTGTGCAGGGCTAGAAGGATTATGGAGTTTGAGAACAGTCTGGTTCCTTCTCGCATATCAGTGAGCAATTTATAAATAGTAATTTGCTGTGTAGAATTTATCAGGAAAGGAATTTTTGATTGGAAGTGAAGGCACTGATTTCCCCTTTTCCAAAATTTACCTAACATGAGCAGAAACACAGTTCAGCCCGGTTTAATAGACAAAGAGAATGACTCACTAGGAACACCAACCATACCATTACCTCTGATTCTATCTTCTCCCTCTCAAATTGCAGATTAAATTTAATCATATTATGATTACTGCTTCCTTCGCGTTCCTTCACTTTAAGTTCTCCTAAATAGTCTGCCTCATTGCACAACACGAAACCCAGTATTGCCTGTTCCTGAGTGGGCTCCACCACAAGCTGCTCCAAAAAGCCCTATCGATACTCCACAAATTTTTTCTTGCGATCCACTACCAACCTGATTTTCCCAGTCCCCCCGTGTTTTGAAATCCCCCATGACTACTGTACTTTGCCTTTTCTATGCATCCTTTCTATCTCCTGATGTATATTGTGCCGCAGCTCCTGACTACTTTTTGGAATCCTGAACATAACGCCATCTATGTTTCTTTATTCAAACTTTGGGGATACTCAATTCTACCCACACTGATTTTGTGCCATCTGACGCTGCTTTATGTCATACAGTCAGAAAGTTGTACAGTCAGAGAGATGGAAACAGATCCTTTGGTCCAACTCGTCCATGCCGACCAGGTTACCCAAACTAATCTAGTCCCATTTGCCAGCACTTGGCCTATATCCTTCGTACCCCTCCTATTTACAAGCCCATCCAGATTCCTTTTAAATATTGTAATGGGACCAGTGTCCACCACTTCCTCCTAAAGTTGTTTCCATACACACACCACCCTGTGCATGAAAAACTTGATCTTGTGGTCCCTTTGAAATCTTTCTCTTCTCAACCTAAACCTATGTCCTCTAGTTCTCCCCCACCCCAGGGAAAATACTTTGTCTATTTTTCCCATGCATGCCCCTTGTGATTTTCTAAACCGCTATAAGGTCACCTCTCAGCCTCTGATGATCCATGGCAAACAGCCCCAGCCTATTCAACATCTCTATGTAGCTCAAAAAGTCCAATCCTTGTAAATATTTTCTGAATACTTTCAAGTTTTACAACATTCTTCCGATAGAAAGGAGACCAGGATTCTTATGATTGATTTATTTTCATTCTTACTTCCCCCACCAACCTATCTTTTCGTAGGATGCATACCCTTCAATATTGCCAATCCTGATCCCCACTTCAGCACGTCTCTGCCAATTTCAATCTGCGCTACAAGCTCATTTACCTTATTTCTTATGCGGCATGCATTCAGCTATGACACTCTCAGTCCTGTATTAACCGTGCCTCTCTCAATTTCATTTGTCTGTCCAGTTTGCTTGAAGTTTGATTGTTTACACTCTGTCCTATTTGTGCCTGTGCTGGAGATTTTAATTAACTCCCCTGCGTTCTGCACTCTTACCTCCACTTTGAATTCGAGATTTCTAATTTCCCCTATAACTGAAACCCCACCCAAACCTAAACATTTGTTGAAAGATCTGACCGAAGCCCTAGTTATGTTATTTGTTAGGACTCTGGTACCATCATTGTTCAGATGAAGACGATAACATCAGAACAGTTCCCTTCTTCCCCAGTAATACAATATGCTTATGCAACACAAAATACAGTGTCAAAATGACTTGTCGTACATTCCAAAATATGGAAAGTACAAACAGATATGATTGTTAAAATACACTCATGACCTTGAGCTATATAAATTGAAACGTGAATTACAAAACCATGGAAGTGCTGTGCAAACGTTATCAATCATTATTCGGCCCTCAGCTCAGATGTTGATTTCCCCTTTGTCACTGAGATTCTCTGGTCCAGTCCCACACATAGTATTTCGGGGGCTTATCAGTTCCTGCTGCTGTTCGCCCAGTCTGTTGAAGTTAATCTACCTTCTCCCTGGAACCATTCAATTGGTCTATTGGATTCCGTTTAACTGTCAGTAACCTAGCTCTGTGATGTTATTGGAGATAAATGATCTGGGATGACAGCCAATATCAGCACAGTGTTCACAGTGTATGGCACCAGACAAAGGACTTCAGTCCAGGGGAATATCAAAATAAAATTTCTATCTTCTGTCCATTTTCCACATGGTGTCCCCTGATGTATCCAGCTTCACTCTCTTCTAACACCAGTTTCTCCCACTCAGTCCACGCTTTCTATCCACGCTGTTGATCTCCCTTCATATTCTTTCTTTCTGTTTCATTCTCTCTCTCTCTCTCTGTCTCTCTCTCTCTCTTTCTGTATCTCCAATAACTCTGTCTGCTTTCGGATAGTGCAATTGGAGTGCTTGTGGATGTACGATAGGCTAAATTGCCTCCATCTGAGCCATATTAATCCTGAAGGTCTCTGACACACAATAAAGACTTTCAGTGCCTGGCGAAACAAGCTGGTCCTGCGAAGGAAACAGTACGCAATCATCCATTATCTCTTCCTGTTTTCTGACATGCAATGTCCTGTAAATATCTAGTCAAACAAAATAGATTGACATTCGAGCAGTTGGGAGGACATTCACCAGACGATAGTGAAATTAGGATTTAATAAACAGTTCCACGATGCAAAATGTGAATTTGCCTGATAGCAGCTCCTCCCAATTAACAGCCCCTCGCTTCTGCCTGATGCGGATTTGCCTTCCACCAATTTATTAACTTCCACAAGGTCCTGACTTATTCCATGATCGTAGCTATCTCAAACCTGAGGGCATTATGATCACTGTTTCCAAAATGATCTTCTACTGAATGGTCAGTCACCTGGACAGACTCATTTTCTAATACGAGGTCCAGTATGGCCCCTCCTGAAGTTGGACAAACCCCATACCGCTGCAAGTAACTTTCTTGGATGCACTTAAGAAATGCTACCCCATCTAAGCCTCTTGCTCTGAAGGATTCCTAGTCAATATTGGGGATGTTAAAGTCACTCTGTTTTTCATACACGTTTCCATAATCGGCCGACATATTTGTTCCTCAATCTCTCGGTGGCTGTTGGAGGGACTACAGTACAATCCTAACACATGCATCCATCATACCTTGAGCTCTCTTCATGTTGCCTTAGTAGATGAGCCCTCCAATACCTCGTAAACACAGATGTAACAACCTCCCTGATTAGTAATGCAACTCCTCCGCCTCTTTTAGCTACCCCTCTATCTCATCTAAAATAACAAAACCCTGGAAAGTTGAGCAGCCAGTCCTGTCTCTTTCTCAACCAAGTCCCTATAATGTTTGCAACATCGTAGTCCCATCGTAGTCCCATTCTGGCTCTAACTTCATCTGTTTACCCAAAATAATACTTGGGTAAACAGTGACATATTCTAGCGTCTCCAAAATTCAGCACTACTCCAGCAAGGCCTTTTCTTTAAAGTGGATAGACGTGACAATAAAAACGTAAGTGTGACCTCATTAACCAGGAAAGTGGAGCCCACTGACTCAGTCCAATGGCCTGAGGATCTGATATATATCACCTCCACCAAATCTGATTGACAAGGTAGGCATATGGACCATTTATTTGCAGATTGACGAGGATAAACAGAAGACTGCACAATGTCAGAGCAGATGATGTCATTCAGCCTGTTTACTCTGCTTTGATATTAAATTGGATTGTAGTTATTCTCTTCCTTTCAATGGCAGGGTCTTTCCCCAGCATCCCCGGCGGGTGAGAAAGTGCCCAGTGTCGTTGTGTGCACAGTCCTGCGAAGGGAGTATCCGGTGCCAGGCAATGGGGTGTGGGGAGTCACAGGGGTGGCAAAGGAAAGGCTGCATGCAGTGACGATGGACTGAGGGACTGAAAGAGATGGAATGAGTATCCTGGGACACTGCACTCAGACAAATGGCCGGTCAACATTCCTAAACACCCAGGGGAATCCACGAACCACGGCTGCTTTTACAAAAAACTGTTACATTTACAGCATTTCTCCATCAAATAAAAGAAAAAATACGGTAGATTGTAAAAATCCGAAACAAATACAGAGACATACTGTGGAGAGAGAAAAGAGTTTATGCTCCCAGTGCAGACACGGGAAGAATGTACCAATTCCACACAGACAGTTTCCAGAGATTGGAATTGAACACGAATCCCTATCACTGTGAGGCAGCATTGCTGTTTCACTGTGCTGCTCAATTATGGATAATTGCGGGTAGTATAGTGAGAGGCATAGATAATATTCTCTATTGTGGTTCTGTTCGCCGAGCTGGGAATTTGTGTTGCAGACGTTTCGTCCCCTGTCTCGGTGACATCCTCAGTGCTTGGGAGCCGCTTGTGAAGCGCTTCTGTGATCTTTCCTCCGGCATTTATAGTGGTTTGAATCTGCCGCTTCTGGTTGTCAGTTCCGGCTGTCCGCTGTAGTGGCCGGTATATTGGGTCCAGGTCGATGTACTTATTGATTGAATCTGTGGGTGAGTGCCATGCCTCGAGGAATTCCCTGGCTGTTCTCTGTTTGGCTTGTCCTATAATAGTAGTGTTGTCCCAGTCGAACTCATGTTGCTTGTCATCTGCGTGTGTGGCTACTAAGGATAGCTGGTCGTGTCGTTTCGTGGCTAGTTGGTGTTCATGGATGCGGATCGTTAGCTGTCTTCCTGTTTGTCCTATGTGGTATTTTGTGCAGTCCTTGCATGGGATATTGCACACTACATTGGTTTTGCTCATGCTGGGTATCGGGTCCTTCGTTCTGGTGAGTTGTTGTCTGAGAGTGGCTGTTGGTTTGTGTGCTGTTATGAGTCCCAGTGGTCGCAGTAGTCTGGCTGTCAGTTCAGAAATGCTCTTGATGTATGGTAGTGTGGCTCGTCCTTTGGGTTGTGGCATGTCCTCGATCCGTTGTCTTTTCCTTAGGCATCTGTTGATGAAATTGCGTGGGTATCCGTTTTTAGCGAATACATTGTATAGGTGTTCTTCTTCCTCTTTTTGCAGTTCTGGTGTACTGCAGTGTGTTGTGGCCCTTTTGAAAGGTGCCTTGATGCAACTTCTTTTGTGTGTGTTGGGGTGGTTGCTTTCGTAGTTCAGGACTTGGTCTGTGTGTGGGGGGGTTTCCTGTATACACTTGTGGCGAATTCTCCGTTAGGTGTTTCTGTACCATCACATCTAGAAATGGGAGTTGGTTGTCCTTTTCTTCCTCTCTCGTGAATCGGATTCCTGTGAGTGTGGTGTTGATGATCCGGTGTGTGTTCTCCATTTCTGTGTTTTTAATGATTACAAAGGTATCATCCACATATCTGACCCAGAATTTGGGTTGAATTTGCGGTAAGACTGTTTGTTCTAATCTTTGCGTTACCACTTCTGCTTTGAGTCCAGACATTTAGATGCATGGAATTCCGAGATGCATGGCACTCATCCACAGATTCAATCAATAAGCACATCGACCTGGATCCAATATACCGGCCATTGCAACGGACAGCTGGAACTGACAACCGGAAGCGGCAGATACAAATCACTATAATGCCGGAGGAAAGATCACAGAAGCGCTTCACAGGAGGCTCCCAAGCACTGAGGATGACACCTGGACAGGGGACGAAACGTCTGCAACACAAATTCCCAGCTCGGCAAACAGAACCACAACAACGAGCACACGAGCTACAAATCTTCTCACAAACCTTGAATATTCTCTGTGTCCAGGAATGAGAGTCCTGAAGATTGTGCTGCCTACCTGGTGCTTGGGTTTGGTATATTTCATCTGGGGTGCAGAAGAACTTGGAGTGGGAGGGGAATGAGTCAGTGGCCAGGGTTTATGTAGGTACCAATGGCTGGACAAGCAAATGACAATGAGAAGAGGGACGGTAAATACAGAACTGAACTGTTATATCGAAATGCAATGAAGAAATAATGCAAATAAGCTTGTGCCCCATACACAAATTAGCAGGTATGACGTGGAAGTCATCACAGTGACATCACTGCAAGAAGATCAGGAGTGGGAGCTGAATATTCAAGGATATTCATCCTGTCGAAATGATAGGCATATGGGCAGAGAGACAGATTTGTCTCATTCGTAAGAAATAGAATTGAATCAATTAGAAGAAATGAAGTAATCTCAGATGGTCTAGAATCTGTGTCGGTAGAACTGGCAAATCAAAAAGCTGAAAAAATGCTGTTGCTGTTATGTACAGGCCGCCAAACAGTAGTCAGGAACTGGGGTGCAAGATACACAGGAGAGAGAAAGATCTGTAGGAAAGGCAATGTTACAGTGATCATGTGGGGTTTCATTATGCAGGTGGACTGGGAATTCAGTTTGATAGTGGTTTGCAGGAAAAGGATTTTGTGGAATGTCTATGATATGGCTTTTTGTAGCAGCTTGAGCAGGCAGACGAGATGAGGGGAGATTTGGATAAAGGAAATCATAAGAGGCAGTGATCATAATACGATTGAACTTACTCAGCAATTTCAGATGGAAAAGTTAGAATCAGAGGTAATGGTATTACAGGTGAATAAAGGCAATTACAGAGGCATGAGAGAGGAGCTGGGTAGAATTAACTGGGATACAGGCCCAGAAGGAAAGACCGTGGACAAGTAATGACAGGAGATTTTTGGACTAATTCAGGATGCACCAGAGATTTATTCTGAGGAAAAAGAGGCATGATAGAGAGAGGATAAGGCAACCATAGCTGACTAGGGAAATCAGGGACAGCATAGAAGCAAATGAGAACGCATATAATGTGGCGAGTGTCTGTGGGAAACCAGAGAATTGGGAAGCTTACAAAGACAAAACGGAGAGCAAACAGTATAAAATAAGGAGGGAGATTATTAAATATGGGGGTAAGCTAGCCACTAATATAAAGGAAGTCTGTAAGAGCTTCTTTCAATATATAAAGTACAAAAGAGAGGCAAAAGTAAACATTGGACTGCTGGAAAAATATTCTGGAAAGGTAGTAATGGTGAACAAGAATAGGCCGAGGAACTGAAAAATTTGGTCACGGTGGAAGGTACGAGTAATAACTTAACATTAAAGGTAGTGAGGGGCCAGAGCTGAGTATTTTGGCCACCACCATGGAGAGCATGCTAGAAAAAACGGAATGACCAGCAGGTGGTTAATTATCCTGGACCGGATGGACTACATCCCAGAGATATAAGGAAGATAGCTGAAGAATGTGTGGGGGGATAGTGGTGATCTTTCAGGAATCACTAGAGTAAGGGACGATCCCAGAGCACTGGACACCCACTAACGTGACACCCCATTGTAACAAGGGAGTGAGGAAAAAGACAAAAAATATCCACAATTAATGGCTTAACTTCGGTCGTGGGTATGATCCTGGAATCCATTGTGAAGGATGAGATTTCTGAATACTTGGAAGTGATTGGTAAAATAGGGCAAAATCACTTCATCAAGGGAAGGTCATGCGTGACAAATCTGTCGGAATTATATGAAGAGGAAATGAGCAGGTTTGACCAAGCACAGCCACTGGATGTTATGCACCTGGATTTCAAGGAGGCCTTTGACAAGGTGTCACACAGGAGATGACTGGATATGATAAGGGCCGGTGGTGTTAGAGGTAAGGTAGCGGCATGAATGGAACTTTGCCTGTCTGACAGAAAACAGACAGCGGTGATAAAATATGCCTTCTCAGGATGGCAGTCGGTGACAAGTGGTGTTCTACAAGGCTCAGTGTTGGAATCGTAACATTTTACTTGTTACGTTAATGATCTAGATGATCGAACTGAGTGTACTCTGGCTAAGTTTGCAGACGATACATAGATAGGTAGATGCACTGGTCGTATTGAGGAGGTGGAGAGGCTGAAGAAGGAGATTGACAGTTGCATTCCAACGTTGAAAAGTGTGTAGTCATGCACTTTGGCATGAAGAATAGAGGCATGGTCTATTTTTTTTAAATGAGGAGAAAGTTCAGAAATCTGAAGAGCAAAGGGAATTGGGAGTTCTCGTGCAGGGTTCTCTCAAGGTAAGCTTGCAGGTTGAGGCAGTCGTCAGGACGGCAATTGCATTTATTATTGATGGCATTTATTACAAGAGGAATTGAATATAAAACAGGTTGTATAAGTATCTGGTCAGACCTCATTTGGAGTATTGTGAGAATTTTTGAGCCCCATATCTCAGGAAGGATGTTGTGGCTCTGGAGCATGTGCAGAATATTTTCACGAGAATGGTCATAGGAATGAAAAGGTTATCGTATGAGGAATAGGCAACAGACAATAGGTGCAGGAGTAGGCCATGCAGCCCTTCGAGCCTGCACCGCCATTCAATATGATCATGGCTGATCATTCCGAATCAGTATCCTCTTCCTGCCTTATCTCCATAACCCTTGATTCCACTATCTTTGAGAGCTCTATCCAACTCTTTCTTAAATGAATCCAGAGAATGGGTCTCCACTGCCCTCTGGGGCAGAGCATTCCACACAGCCACCACTCTCTGGGTGAAGAAGTTTCTCCTCATCTCTGTCCTAAATGGTCTACCCCGTATTTTTAAGCTGTGTCCTCTGGTTCGGCACTCACCCATCAGCGGAAACATGTTTCCTGCTGCAAGAGTGTCCAATCCTTTCATAATCTTATATGTCTCAATCAGATCCCCTCAAAGTCTTCTAAACTCAAGGGTATACAAGCCCAATCGCTTCAGTCTTTCAGTGTAAGGTAATCCAGCCATTCCAGGAATAGACCTCGTGAACCTACGCTGCACTCCCTCAATAGCCAGAATGTCTTTCCTCAAATTTGGAGACCGGAACTGCACACAGTACTCCAGGTGTGGTCTCACCAGGGCCCTGTACAGCGGCAGAAGCACCTCTTTGTTTCTATACTCATTTCCTCTTGTTATGAAGGCCAGCATGCTATTAGCCTTCTTCACTACCTGCTGTACCTTCATGCTTGCCTTCATTGACTGGTGTACAAGAACACCCAGATCTCTCTGTACTGCTCCTTTACCTAACTTGATTCCATTGAGGTAGTAATTTGACTTCCTGTTCTTCCCACCAAATTGGATAACCATACATTTATCCACATTAAACTGCATCTGCCATGCATCTGCCCACTCACCTAACTTGTCCAGGTCACCCTGTAATCTCGTAACATCCTCATCACATTTCACCCTGCCACCCAGCTTTGTATCATCAGCAAATTTGCTAATGTTATTGCTGATACCATCTTCTATATCATTAACAAATATTGTAAAAAGCTGCGGTCCCAGCACGGATCCCTGCGGTCCCCCACTGGTCACTGCCTGCCATTCCGAAATGGAGCCATTTATCACTACCCTTTGTTTCCTATCTGCCAACCAATTTTCAATCCAATCTAGTACTTTGCCCCCAATACCATGCGCCCTAATTTTACTCACTAACCTCCTGTGTGGGGCTTTATCAAAAGCTTTCTGAAAGTCCAGGTATACGACATCTACTGGATCTCCCTCGTCCATCTTCAGAGTTACATCCTCAAAAAATTCAAGAAGATTAGTAAAGCATGATTTCCCATTCATAAATCCATGCTGACTCGGTCCTATCCTGTTACTACTATCCAGATGTGCCGTAATTTCATCCTTTATAATAGACTCCAGCATCTTTCCCACCACTGAGGTCAGACTAACTGGTCTATTATTTCCTGGGCCCACAATGTTTGTGTGCTCTGGGTCTATCCTCTGTAAAGTTTAGAAGGATGAGACGGAATGTAATGGAAGCACAGAGTACTGAATTACCTGGACAGAGTTGATGTTGGTAATATGTTTCCATTGAACGAGAGCTCGATGGCAAAGACTTAGATGAAAGGGAACAACTTTTAGAACAGTGATAAGGAGAAATGTATTCAACCAGAGAATGTCGAATCTTTAAAATTTATTGCCACAGAAGGCAATGGGGGCCAGGTCATTAAGTCTATTTGAGACGGCTTTAGATAGGTTCTTGATTATCCAGGGGATGAAAAATTACGAGGAGAAGGCTAGAGAATCGATTTGAGAAACCTATCAGCGATGATTGAATGATGGGCAGACTCAACAGTCTAACTGGCCTAATTTCTGCTCCTGTGACTTATAGACGTCTCTGAGTAGATGGATTCATGTACTTCATGAATGTCAGAAGCTGGTGGGAATAGTTAACCGTTTTAGAACGAATGTATTTTGGCTGCTGTCAGGGTGGTGGACAATATGACATTCAGTGCAGGATCACACAACAACTGCACTATATTAATGTAGTGATAGTTTATTCAAAACCTGGACCTTTCTGTCTCTCTCAGTCATCTTGGGGAGTGGAGGTTGGGGTGGTGGGCGTAACGTCCTCAGAGGCACTAAAATTATCCAGAATCATGCATTCTGAGTGAAACAGCAGACATGGAATTTATCATTATCTGTTTAGAAAATAAGGAGTGATTGTCCCTCCCCCCTCAGTGTTCAATGCAATCACCTCTTATTCTCTGAAAGCACCCCAGATCAAACTTTACTCATTCCTTATGATGCCATTATCCCAGAGATTAATCTGGTGGAACTCCTTTTCACACTCTCTGTGGTAAGGAGATCACTTCTTATAAAGGAGAGAAAATCTGTCCACAATGCCCCAAATACTGTCTCAACAACACTCTCAGGTTTGATCGCAATAAATCTTTTCCCTCACTTAGCTGGCTCCATTTCCTTCATGCGACAAAGGAAACCATTCGTTTACAATCCTTTGCCACTGATGTGGAATGTAAAACATCCTTACATCTGCAGGTCAGCATCAATAAAGCCAGCACTAGAGGTGTCTATTGAGATGGATATCACTCTCGGCGAGAGACTCAATGACAAAGAATGCACCGAAAACAGTGAATGGTCACCTACTTGAATGGAAATCAGCTGTTGGATTATGGGAAATAGGCAAAGGAAGGAATTTGCCTTCACTTTTGGTTTTCCCTCACGCGATGTGTGCAGCCCTGGTCAGGCCAGCATGTTATACCGATCTTGAACTGAGTGGCTGGTTCAGCTGTTCCACAGGACAGTAAATAGTAAAACAAACTGCTGTGAATTTGCATTTAAACAGAGATCTGACCAGGGAAGTACGACCCACTGCCTTCTTAAATGTGCATCAGGCAAGCCGATATCAACAGATTATTATTCTTTGCATCTGGATTACGAGCCAATCACGTGACCACCATACACTATCTTCCCATCTTTCAGATTCTGTACAGAGAACAAGTTGAACATCTCAAGTTCAATTATTTTGCAATGGACACGTGGTAAGAAGGGACTTGAAACATGTATCCAGAATTAACAAAGGCGCAAACAATGGTTTATTCAGGAGTTGCACTGCGGCTGAAGAGGAGACTGGGACGTCTTAATGTTTGTTCTGGACAGGATTGGTATGTGGGGAGGATATGGAGATGTAAACTTTGCAGGAGAAAATGTATCAAGATGGTTCAGAACAGTGTGTTTCATCCTCGCAAATTGGGGAGTTATTTGTAAATAATAATTTGCTAGTTATTATTTCTAATGAAAGGAATCTTTGATTGGAACTGAAAGAGTTGACTTGCACCTTTCCAAAATTTACATATCATCAGTATAAATGCAGTTCAATCAACAGACTGAGTGACTTACCAGGAACACCAACTATAGCAAGAATAGGACAGTAACCAGCTGAATAACCAGCAGTACATCTTCAATCCGATATGCTAATTATATCCAAGGCTGGGAAAGCCAGTAAATAGCATAGGATAACCTCCTGCCCATTGCTGGAACATTGCAGTCTAATGTTCTCACAGACTGATCTCTCCTCCACCTCTCTCTGGAGTTGCTGATCCCACTGGTGTGGGTGATGCTCCCACTCATACTATGGGATAAAAACCTGAAAGCATTCCCTTATTGATAGAAGAGAGAAACTCTCCAGGGACGCTTAGGATCCATGGAGACTGACATAATCACAATCGCTGAACAAATTGCTCCAGTTAACCGATTTGAATTCAATACTGTTTTATTAAAGTTCAAAATAACTTTGAACATTTGTGCATTCTGGATGTGATATGTGAGTGTGACTGAAGGAAGGAATGTTGAAGATGGCAGATTGATTGTGTGTAATCATTCAGTCTGCCTTGTAAATGGAAGTAATGGAAGAAATAGTGTTTAACGGAGCATTAACATGCTTCTCTGTTCATAAATAGAGAAATAAGTCCTGTAACTACAGATCAATCATTGCAATATCTGTAAAACATTGACAGAACATCTTTCGTCCATGACCTGATGGCAAAATGTGCCTAAGAAAACGTAGGTTATAACAAACAAATGGCAAGGATATGTTAACAGAGAATTGTACGTGACAAACATAATTCAGATTGTTATTCCAGAATCAGACAGGACAGGTGTGGGTCATGTTGTTGATGGTATCCATGTTAACGAACTGTGATGAAGTGTCATTTAATGGACTTCACTTACATTGTGATTATGACATTGGGGAAAGATAGAAGATGGAGACGACTGGGTGACATGGTTGTTTAGAGTGGGTGGAGGAACAGTGATGTTCTCCAGTCACCAGTATTGGAACGTTATTCTTTATAACTCATATGAAGAACAGATTCCAGGATACATTTACAATGAGGAACTGGCAGAGACAATATTAATGAAATGCATTCGTGCAATATAAAATCCAGAAACAAAATGATTTTCTGCACATACCAATATATGCAAAGTACAAAGAGATAAGGTTGTTAAAATGCACTCCTGATACTGTGCTATATAAATTGAAATGTGGATTTCAAAACTAGGTAAGTGTGTTCAAACTTTATCAATAATTATTTCACCCACAGCTGATGTGCTGATTTCCCCTCTGTCAGTGATCCTCCTCACTGTGATTCTCCGGCCTCTCAAACTGTGTGGTCTCTCACACAGTTTGGGGGGGGGGGGGAGTCATCATTTCCTGCTGCTCTTGTCGCAGTCTATTTAAAAACTCTGCTTCTTGCATAGAACCAATCTATTGACCTTATGGGTTCTGTTTATCTGTCAGTAAATTCTGTGATATTATTGGAAATAAATACTCTGGGATGGCAGCCAATATCAGCACAGTACTCACATGGTATGGCGTCCAGAGTAATTTCTAAATAAAACTTCTAATTACTGTCTGTGCATATTTATATACTCTAATGCGGTCTCCTGATCTATCTAACTTCACCATCATCTAACACCTTTTCCACTCATCCAGTCACTCCCCTTTCTATCCTCTCTCAGTTTATCTCCTTTCACTTTCTTTCTCTCTGTTTATTTCTCTCACACATCATCTATCTCCGTTTGTTCAGTTGGAGAGCTTGTGACTCCTCGATGGGCTGAATGGCCTCCATCTGTGCTCTAATAATTCTGAGGTTCTCTGAACCACGATAAATACTTTATGTGCCTGGACAGACACGCTGGCCTGGTGACACGTACAGTGCACAGTCAGCCATTCTTACTTCCTGGTATTTTCCGATGGGCAGCTACCTTGAAATGTCTGTCCAAACGAAACGGATTAAATGAAATTCAAGCAGTCGAGAGGACGTTCATGACTGTGTATTTCAATCAGGATTTAATGAAGGATGAGATTACAGAATAACATAAGCAATTAATGAAAAACAGGGCAACACAAGAAATGGCAGTTGAGAACATCATGTGCTTCAATGTAGGCTTGATGGTCTTACCGATAAATTATCAATCCAGAAAATCAGCTCCTGTTCTTTGGACCCAAGTTCGAATCCCGCTACTACAGATGGTGGAAATTCAGTTCAATATCCCTGGAATTATGAATCTACCTATGAGAATGAAATCATTCCCGATTTTCAGAAAAATCCATCTGGATCACTAATATCCTTCAATGAAGGAATCTTCTATCCTCACCTGGACAAGCTGACATGCAATTCCAGACCCACAGCAATGTCATTGACTCTCAATCGCCCCCTGAAATCTAGTGAGTCATTCAGTTGTGCCAATCGTTACAAAGTTTCAAAGAAATGAACCGGCTGGACCACCTGGCATCAAACCCTGCACCGGAAAATCAACATTAGAAACATCACTGTAGAACCTCCAAAGTCTTCCTTACTATCATCTAATGGGTAGTGCCATAACTGGGACAACTGCCTTACAGACTATTCAAGCAACAGCCCGACATAGTCATACTCACGGAATCATACCTGACAGAAATAACCCAGACACCACCATCACCACCTCAAAGGCAGGACCTATCCAGCAGAGGGGGCAGCTCAGTGAGGTACCAAAGATAGGTTGTTGCTCTGGGAGTCTCCAAAATTGACTCCAGAGCCAATGAAGTCCCATGGCTTCAGATTAAACATGGACAACGATGTCTCTTACTGATTACCAGGTAACATAGTTCCTCATATGAATCACTCCACTATGTTAAACAACACTTGGAGAAAGAACTGACTGTGGCAAGGGCACAAAGTGTATTCTGACTGGGAGATTTCAAAGTCGACCACCAAGAATGGTTCGGCAGCAGTAAGTACTGATCAGGCTGGACGGGTCCAAAAAGGACATAGCTACTAGATTGGGTCTGCAGCAGATGGTGAGGGAAAGAACTAGAGGGAAAAAATCATATATGACCTCATCCTTACCAATCTACCAACTGTGGATATATCTGTCCATGACAGTATCGGTAAAAGTCTCACGGTGACATTCAAAATAAACTCTTTTGTGTTGTGTGGCACTATCACCATCCTAAATGGTACAGACTTCGAAGAGATCTAGTAATTCAAGATTGAGCATCCATAAGACACAGTAGACCATCAATACAACCAGAAATGTACTCAAGCACTATCTCTAATGTCACGGCCCAAAATATCCCCAACTCAACCATTACCATCAAGCCAGAGGATCAACTCTGGTTCAATGGAGAGTGCATGAGGGCATGCCAGGAGCAGAACCAGGAATATACAAAGATAAAGTGTTAATCTGCTGAAGCTTCCAAACAGAAATACTTGTGTGCCAAATAGCATAAACAGCAAGGGACAGACAGAACTGAGCTATCCCACAACGAATGCATCAGATTTAAGCTCTGCAGTGCCCCTAATCCGATCGTGGATGGTGTTGGACGATTAAACAACTCACTGGAGTCTCCACAAATATTCCCGACCTCAATGATGGAAGAGCCCAGCACATCAGTGCAAAAGGTAAGGCTGAAGCTTTCGCAGAAATCTTCAGTCAGAAGTTTCGAGTGAATGGTCCATTTCGGCCTCCTCCTGTGGTCGCCATCATTACAGATAGCAGTCTTCAGCAAATTCGATTGACTGATGTCAAGAAACGATTGAAGGTACTGGATACTGCAAAGGCTATAACCCCTGATAACATGCCGGCAATAGTCCTGAAGACTTGTACTCCAGAACTTCCCGCTTCCCTAGGCAAGCTGTTCCAGTACAGTTACAAACTGACAATGGGAAAAAAAACTGCTCAAGTATTTTCTGTACATAAAACGCAGGACAAATTCAACCTGGCCAAATACGCCTCATCAATGTACTCTCCACCATCAGTAAAGTGATGGAAATTGTCATCAATAGTGTTATCAAGCAGCACCTGCTCAGCAATAACCTGCTCAGTGACGCCCCTTTTGGGTTTTGCCAGAGACACTCAGCTCCTGACCTAACCACAGCCTTTGTTCAAACAGAGAAAAAGGAACTGAATTCCAGCCCTTGACATCAAGGCTGCATTCTTTCAAATGTGGCATCAAGGAACCCCAGCAAAAAGGGCATCACGGGCCAACACTTGTTATTGGAGTCATAACTGACAGATAGGAAAACGGTCATTGTTGGTGAAGGTCAGTCATCTCAGTTCCAGAACATCTCTGCAGTAGTCCCTCAGGATAATGTGGATGTAGGTTTGCTCCATGAACTGGAATGTTCATTTACAGACGTTTCATCACCATGCTACGTAAAATCTTCAGTGGCCCTCCGGATGAAACCTAGGTCCCAACATCTTCAGTGGCTTCATCAATGACCTTCTCTCCATCATAAGGTCAGAATGTGGATTATCGATGATGACTGCACAATGTTCAGCACCATTCGCTAATGCTCAGATATTGAAGCGGTCCATGCCTAAATGCAACAAGATCTGGACAATCTCCAGACATGAGCTGACAAGTGGCAAGTAACATTCGTGTCGCACAAATGTCAGACAATGACCATCACCAGTAAGAAACAATATAAACACTTGGTATTCAGCAGCATATTTGTCACTACATTCCCCACTCCACACCCCCTACCAATACACTTGGGGTTACCATTGACCAGAACTTCAACTGGACTGGCCACATAAATATAAGAGCCGATCAGAGGCTAGGAATACTGCGTGAGTAACTCACCTCCTGTCTTTCCAAAGCATGTTCACCATCTACAAGGCACAAGTCAGGAGTGAGATGGAATACTCCCCACTTGCCTGATTGAGTGCAGCCACAATGACACTATAGAAGGTTGACACCATCCAGGACAAAGCAGTCCATTTGATTGGCACCACATCCACAAGCATTTATTGCCTTCACGACCAGCGCTTAGTAGCAGCAGTGTGTACTATCTACAAGATGCACTGCAGAAATTCTTCAAAGATCCTCAGACAGTACTTTCTAATCCTACAAGCACTTTCATCTAGAATGACAAGAGCAGCAGGTTTTTGCGAACACCACCACATTCAAACTCCCCTCCAAACCAGTCAACATCCTGAGTTGGAAATATATCACAATTCTTTTACTGTTGCTGGGTCAAAACCCTGTAATTCCCTCCCTCATAGCATTGTGGGTCAAAGCACAGCGGTGGACTGCAGCGGTACAAGAAGGCAGCTCAGCACCACGTTCTCAAGGGGACAACTAGGGACGGACAAGAAATGGTGGGCACATCCAGCGATTCTCATATCCGAAAAAAAAGTAAAAAGTTCCAGGTTAAGCGCCTTGATGGGACAAGCAGTCTGATTTGAACATGAGAAGGAGAGCAGTGTTTCTGATGATGAACATTTTAGACCATTCTGTTATTAGAAAGGTGTTCAGTGTTCCATGACGTATTGTTGCTGAGCGCTGTGATAAATTGCACCCGTTTTGTTAAATTCAACAATATTAGCGTAACAGGATCGATCCTTCAAAGATACCAAACTGAAAATGACAATCATCGTAGAGACAATGTACTCCCGCCAGATGAGACTCACAGATAGCAGCTTATATTCAACATATTACTGCGCTACTGACTGGCACTGAATTCTCCCACCGTCCGTGTTACAGGGGTTACCATTGACCAGAAAGTGAAGTCAAATCAACGTCCAGATACAAGGGTTACAAGTGCAGGTCTGAGACTTTCAACTCTGCACTGAATAATAGACTGTATGTCCATCAGGGCATGAGATATAGCAATAGATTTAGGCTATTCAGCCTATCTCTTCACTCTGAAACTGTTCCATTTTGACTTAGTCACTAAGACGACTGGAAAAATCTTCTATACTCGAACTGTATCAATCTTTGCAGTAGTCGGTCAGTTTCAATCAGATGCGCCCCCCCACCCCCCATTCTTCTAAATTCCATTGAGTACAGACACAGAGTCCTCAACTGTCGCTCATATGACAAGTCATCATTCCCAGGATAAATCATGTCCAACAACCGTAGATCCTTCCCCAGAACAGCTCACAATAATCCAAATGCCGTCTGACTATAGTCCATTACATTCTCATCAGTATGCCTTCGCTTTTGTATTCTCACTCTCTTGAAATGAATGCTAACATTGCATTTGCTTTCCTAACTGCCAACTGAACCCGTGCATTAAACGTAAGAGAGGGCGATGACTCCAAACTGCTTTTGTGCTTCAGATTTCATGAAGCCTTTTAGAACATAGTGCCTGCCTGTATTCCGCTTACTGAAGTGCATAATCTCACAAGTTCCCATATTGTGTTCCATCAGCCATGTGTTTTTCCAGTGTCCTAAACTGTTCAAGTCTTTCTGCAGCCTTCCCACTTCCTCAATATCACCTGCCCATCCAATCATCATTGTATCATCTGCAAACCTAGCAAAACTGCCATCACGTCAGATGGTTCACGTAAATGGCACTTTCTGACTACCTCAGGACTGTCCACCATTGAAAAGACACAACGCTCAAGATGCCTGACTCCATTTAGGTTTAAGCAGTGGCTTGACTGGAATTACACCGGCAAAGTCTTCACTCCTTGCACTACTGGCACTGGCACTCTGTCAAACATTTTGTTGTGAATTTACCCCATTATGGTGATGCAGAACTTGATGGCGCATGATCCCAGTCTAGTAATGGCAATCTGTCTCAATGCTGACTGTGTGGTGCTCACACCAACCAATGGCATTGTGTGTTGAAGACGACAGAGGGAGGTGGGGGGTGGATCATAAATGACTGTGTGACTGTCACTGAGAGTTGACACCTGCCGAGAAAGCCCCAGATGTACCTGTGTCTGTTGTCACCGCTGCAGGCATGGTCAGTCTTTCAGTGAGTCAAATCAAAGAAAGTGATGGGCCTGGAGAGTGTTCCCGGCTGAGCACTCAGATCCTGTTTGTACCAACTAGCAGAGGTATTCACATACAGCTTCATACTCTCCCTCCAGAAGCGGAAGTCCCAATCTAATTCAAGAAGTCCATCATCATCCTCGTAAGTGAGAAAACACATGGAACGTGTCCTTATAGACGATGAAGTGCTTTGAGAGGCTGGTTTATGGCCCACACCAACTCCAGTCTCCCAGCCTGACCTGCTGCCCAAAAATTTGCCGACTGATGTAACGGGTTCACAACAGATGCCATACCCGAGCCTGCACGCAGCCCTGGAACATATGGACAACTAGGACACCTACACCAGACGCTCTACCTTCAAAATCATTATCCCTTACGGACTAATCACAAAACTCCGCCATCTATGTCTCGGTTCGATCCTCTGCAACTGGCTGCTCAGGCTTTTGACCCACAATCGTGAAGATCGGTAAAATCACCTCCTCCACAATAACAATCACCACTTAAGCTGCTGAAGGATGTGTTCTCAACACCCGACAATACTCCCTGTACACCCACGGCTGTATCCTCAGCCCACTACTGTCCTCCTCTACACGCACAGCTGTGCCCTCAGCACCTCACTGTATGCCCTGTACACCCACGGCTGTGTCCTCAGTCCCCCACTGTCCTCCCTGCACACCTACGTCTGTGCCCTCAGCCCCTTACTGTATTCCATGTACACCCACGTCTGTGCCCTCAGCCCCTTATGGTACTTCAGCTACACCCACGGCTGTGACCTCAGCCCTTTAGTGTGTTCCCTGTACACCCACGGCTATGCCCTCAGCCAACCACTGTACTCCCTTTACAACCACGGTTGTTTCTGCAGCCCCCTACTGTTCTCCCTGTACTCCCACGGTTGTGTCCTCAACCCCCTAATGTCCTCTCTGTGCAACCACGGCTGTGTCCTCAGCCCCCTACGTACTCCCTGTACAGCCACGGCTGAGTTTCTAAATTCCAAGCAACGCCAGCTACAAGTTCGATGATGACACCACGATAGCAGGACAGATATTAAGCAATAACGCGTCAGAATCTAGAAAGACGATAGAGAGCTTGGTGGCATGATCTGTTGATAATAACCTCTCTCTCTAATCTGGCAAATGTAAAGGACTGATCAATGACTTTAAGAAGAAAGGAGGGGAACATACTCCATCTACATCAACCGTTTGAGGGAGTGCAGAGCATCAAGTGCCTCGGAGTGATGATAACTCACAACCTGTCCTGAAATTCTCACATAGGTCCGACGGTCGTGAAGGTTCAACAATGCCTCTCCTTCCTGAGGTGATACAAGAAATTCAGCATGCGCTACTTCTACAGATGCACCATTGAGAGCGTGCTGTCCTGGTACGGCAACTGCTCTACTCAGGACCGTGAGAAACTACAGAAGGTTGGGTGCACAGCTCTGACCAACACGGAATCTAACATCCCAACCATTGATTCCATTTACATGGCTCGTTGCTGCAGAAAGGTTGCCAACATCTACCCCAGATTACTGAGGGAAGGGAGATAGGAAATAGCTGAGGCATTAACTGATATCTTTGGAACATCCTTGAACACGGCTGAGGTCCCGGAAGACTGGACAATTGTTAATCCCCTTGTTTAAGAAAGGTAGTAGGGATAATCCAGTCATTTATAGACCGGTGAGACTGATGTCAGGGGTAAGGAATCTGCAAGAGAAGATACTGAGTGATAGGATCTACTCTCATTTGGATGAAAATAGTCTTATCAGTGATAGGCAACATGGTTTTGTGCAGGGAAGGTCATGTCTTACCAACTCAATAGAATTCTTTGAGGAAGTGACAAAGTTGATTGATGAGGGACAGACTGTAGATGTAATGTACATGGACTTCAGGAAGGCGTTTGGTATGTTTCCCCACGGTCGGGCTATGGAGAAAGTGAAGTCACATGGTGCGCTAGCTACGTGGATAACGAACTGGCTGGGCAACATGAGACCGAGAATAGTAGGGGGAGGGAGTTTCTCAAAATGGTGAACTGTGACCAGTGATTCAATTTAAGATGTTTCTGGAAAGATACATGAATGTGAAGGGAGCAAATAGATACAGATCCTTAGAAAATAGGCGACAGGTTTAGATAGAAGATTTGGATCGGCGCAGGCTTGGACCATCGAATGGCCTGTTTCTGTGCTAGAATGTTTTGTTCTAACATTATCAAAGACAAATCACACCCCAGTAATGGTCTCCCACAACCTCTTCCATCAGGCTAAAAGATATGGAAGCTTGAAAACACAGAGCAGCTGGTTCATTAAAAGTTTCTTCCTGACTGTTATTAGACTGATGAATATACTCTCTAATCTCAGATAATGCTGATCTTGCTCATGTTGATCTCGCCTCGCGCACGCCCTGTGCAGCGTAACCTGCATGCCTCTCAGACATGTTTTATAACCATTGTTCTGCACATCCTTGCTTACTATGATCTGCCTGTACACCTTGGTACAGCTCATAGTAAATCCTCATCTTCCTCCCCCCAGCTCACTCCGAGATCTCTCTGGTTCTCACCCCCAGCACCTCACATTCCCCATCCTCAGCTCACTGTGTGCTTTGTATCTCACTATTTATCTCACATTGTCTGTTTCCTTGTATTTTCCTTTTCTCTGTCTTCTGTTTCTTTCCCTGAACTTACTATCTCCCATTCTCCCTGTCCATGTGACTTTGTTTCTTGTTTTGTTTCCTTTCTCTGTTTTACTGACTGTCATTCTGTTTCCCTCGCTGTGTTCTCTCTCTCCTTATATGTGTCTGTCTATTTCTCCCGCGTTGTGATTGTGATGGCATGTCTATTCTTTTGAAGCATGTGACAGCTCTTTGGTTGGATGTTGGCAATAAAATAAACTCAATTGTGTATTGATAACTTGGACATAATTTAAATTTATTGGTTAAATTTCAATTGTTGTCGATTGGATTTCATTTCCTTTAAACTTGCCCCCTCTCCCCTTAAATGTATGGCCTCTAGAATTTGCCATTTTCACCTTGGAAAAAGATTCAGATTATTCACTCTGTCGGAACCTTTCAGATCACCCACAGCCACTGACTTTCCCAAGACAAAAATCCAAGTCTTTCCAACCTCTCCCAATCCAGGCAACATCCTGGTAAACCTGTTTTCACGCTGTCCAAAGCCTCAACATTCTCCTTTTTATGTGGTGATCAAAAGAGCACACAATACTCCAAAGGTGGCCTAATGACAGTTTTATATTCAGTCCCTGACAAATGAAAGCAAGTATGCCATACAGATCATTCACCACTTTCAGGGAGCTCTGAACTTGGCCCTGAAGATCCCTGTGTACATCAATGCTGCTGAGAGCCCTTCGGTTTAGTGAATACATTCCTCTTGCAATGAGCCTCCCAAAATACATCACCTCACACTTGGCTGGATTAAAATCTATCTTCGTATGGGTTTTCCAACTTATCTCTTTCTTGCTGTATCCTTGGACAACATTCTTGACGATTCACAACTTCATCAATTTGTACGATCTAGAAACTTGCTAATTAAATCGTTTACATTTCCATGCTAATATGTTACAGACAATAGATGTTCCAATTCTGATCGTTGTGGAACAACACTGACCACAGAACTCCAGCCAGCAACATGCTGTGGAAGGAACATATTTCATTTAGCCAGTCAGTCGGAAAGCATTTCAGGTATTGGTGTGGCACTAGATGTTCCAAGATATTCACAATCCTGGTTAAAACACCCTGGAGCAGATTTCCAGTTCTGGGTACTCTAACTGGGGACTCCCCCAGAACCAAGTATAAAGCAGTAAACATTATCTCCTGCAGTGGAAGGACAACCTGTGTTGGTCTGAGCATGAAGACAGAGCAGATTTACCTTAATGATAATTTAACCCCTGAAGACAAATAACCAGAACAAGTTAAGCAAATACAAAAACAAGTGTTATGGCACAGAAAGGGGGCCATCAAATCCAAGCTGGCTGTCTGTAGCAGAATCCCTTATTCTCATTCTCCAACTGTCCCCAAAACCCTGAAAGTTTATTTCCCTCAGATCTGATATAATCGTATTTGTTAATCATTGATCATCCCTACTTGCACCACCAGATTAGGCAGCATGTTCTGCATATTTCCAGCCAATACAGTCAGCGGGAACACTTGTTCATCTCCCACTTTCTCAAAACGTTATATCTAAACTTAAATTTTGAGCCATCACCTATCAAGTGCAATTTATTTCATTGTCTGCTCTATCGAGATGTGTTATAATCTTATCCATTTTAATCTATCAAGATATATTCAACTTGATTTCTTCAAAGAAAATAGCATTTTCTTTCCAAATCAATCCAGTCACTGCATTTCCTTCTTCAGTGCACCACACCAATAAGTCTGTACTCCACACCCTAAAGATCACTCAGATCCTTCCTGAGCAGGAATCCGTTGACCTGAATTGGATACAATGATTGACTGTGACCTACCCAGTCAATGAAATTGTTTAATGATGTCCAGGATCCCATATGTTTTGATCAAAACACTTTGATTATGTCCTCTCTCCTTTAAAGAATTGTACACATTGTCCCCCCCCCCTTCCCTCAGTCTCTACTCTTTGTGTCTGTGCTATCCAAATATATACTTCCTTTCTACATTGCTTCTCTCAAAATGTATCAACTCACTGTGTGTTCTAAAAAATATTAACTCTCGCTCCACACATTGTACCCCCTGGAAGGTAGAACAGTACAGCACCGGAATAATGGGCCCATCATGTGTGTGCAGACCATGATGCCATTCCAAACTAATTCCACCTTCCTGGACATGATCCATATCCCTGCCAACCCCTGCCAGCTTATGCGCCTGCCCAAATGACTCTTAAGCATTGTGATTATTTCTGCTTTTACCACCTCCCAGGAGAGTACATTCCAGTCACCTACCACATTTTGCATAAGAAACTTGCCTGATATAACTCCCTTTAAACTTTCACATGTTGTTGGAAATGCTCAGCAGGTCTTGCAGCACCTGTGAAAATAAACATCCGTTAAAGTTTCGGGTCCTTCATCAGAAACGTGAACTCTGATTTCTCTTCACAGATGCTTCCAGACTTGTTGAGCATTGCCAGAAACTTCTGTTTTTGTTTCTGATTTACTGCATCTTCTGTTCTTTCGGTTTTAATTTTCTTTAAATTTCCCCCGTCTCCTGAAATCTATGGCCTCTAGAATTTGTCATTTCTACCTTGGAAAAAGATTCAGATTATAGAACATAGAACAATAAAGCGCAGAACAGACCCTTCAGCCCTCAATGTTGCGCCAACCTGTGGAATTTTCGCAACTCGTCCCCCTACACTATCCCAAAATCATCAATGAGCTTATCTAAGGATTGTTTAAAACTCCCTAATGTGGCTGAGTTGACTACCTTAGCTGGTTACGCATTCCACACACTTACCACTCTCTCTGTGTAAAGAATTTGCCTCTAACATCTCTCTTAAATCTATCACCCCTCAATTTGTAGTTGTGCTCTCTCATACAATCTGACGTCATCATCCTAGGAAAAAGACTTTCACTGTCTACCCTATCTAATCCTCTGATTATCTTATATGTCTCTATCAAATCCCCCCTTAGCCGCATTCTTTCCAATGACAACAGATCCAAGTCTCTCAGCCTTTCCTCATAAGACCTTCCCTCCAGACAAGGCACCATCCTGATAAATCTCCTCTCCACCTTTTCCAATGCTTCCACATCCTTTTTGTAATGGGGCGACCAGACTGTACACAATATTCCAACTGTGGCCACACCAGCATTTTGTATAGTTGCAGCATGATATTGCGGATCCAGAACTCAATCCCTCTACCAATGAAACCTGACACACCGGATGCCGCTTTAACAGCACTATCCACCTGGGTGGCAACTTTCAGTGATCTATGTACATGGACTCCAAGATCCCTCTGCACATACATACTACCAAGAATCTTTCCATTGACCCAGCATTCTACCTTCCTGGTATTCTTCCCAAAGTCCATCACCTCACATTTAGCTGCACTGAACTCCACTTGCACCTCTCAGCCCAATTCTGCAGTTTATCTAAATCCCCCTGCAACCTGTAACATTCTTCCAAACTGTCTACTACTCCACAGACTTTAGTGTCGAATGCAAATTTACTAATCCATCCACCTATGCCTGCGTCTAAGTCATTTATAAAAATGACAAACATCAGTGGTCCCAAAGCAGATCCTTGTGGAACACCACTAGTAACTGGGCTCCAGACTGAATATTTTCCATCACCCACCACTCGCTGCCTTCTTTCAGAAAGCCAGTTTCTAATCCAAACTGCTAAATTACCCTCAACTCCATGCCTCTGCATTTCCTCCATCAACCTACCATGTGGAACCTTATCAAAGGCTTTACTGAAGTCCATGTATACCACATCAACTGCCCTATTCTCATCTAAATGCTTGGTCACCTTCTCAAAAAACTCAATGAGGTTTGTGAGACAGGACATGCCCTTGACGAAACCATGTTGACGATCTGAAATCAAATTGTTGCTTGTTAGATGATTCTAACTGTTATCTCTTATAATCCTTTCCAAAAGCTTTCCTACAATGGAAGTAAGGCTCACTGGTCTATAATTATTTGGGTCATCTCTGCTGCCCTTCTTGAACAAGGGTACAACATTTGCAATCCTCCAGTCCTCGGGCACGAAACCCATAGACAATGATGACTCAAATATCAAAGCCAAAGACTCAGCTATCTCCTCCCTAGCTTCCCAGAGAATCCACGGATAAACCCCATCCGGCCTGGGGACTTGTCTACTTTCACTCCTTCTCGAATTGATAACACCTGTGCGTAACTAACCTCAATCCTTTCTAGTCTAATATCTCGTACCTCATTTTTGTCCTCTACAATATTTTCCTTTTCCTGTGTAAACACCGATGAGAAATGTTCATTTAGCACTTCTCCGATCTCTGCAGGGTCCACACTCAACTTCCCACTTCTGTCTTTGATTAGCTCTTTTCCTACCCGAATCATCCTTTTATTCTTCACATACCTATAGGAAATTTCAGGGTTATCCTTTATTCAGTTTGCTAAAGACTGCTCGTGTCCTCCCTTTGCTTTTCTTAACTCTCTCTTAAATCCTTCCTAGCTGATCTGTAACTCTCCATTGCTTCATCTGTACCATTGTGCCTCATCAACACATCAGCCTCTTTCGTCTTCTTAACAAGAGATGCAATTTTTGTTGTAAAGCATGGTTTACAAACTCTGTCTGTGCCAGGTGGGTCACCCCACAGCCATTGACTTTCCAAAGAGAATAATCCAAGATTTTCTAACCTCTCCCAATCCAGGCAACATCCTGGCAAACCTGTTTCCACCTTCCAAGAAGCCTTCACATTCTACCCATAATGTGTGATCAAAACGGCACACAATACCCCCAAAGGTGGCCTGATTATAGTTTTATATTCACTCCCCTGACAGAAGAAGGCAAGCCTGCCATCCAGCTCCTTCACCACTTTCAGGGATCTTTCAGCTTGCAACTGAAGATCCCTCTGTATATCAGTGCAGCTCAGGACCCTTCCGTTTATTGTATACATTCCTCTTGCTATGTGTCTTCCAAAACCCATCACCTCACACTTGTCTGAATTAAAATATATCTGCAATTTCTCCACAAAACTTTCTGACTCATCTCTTTCTTGCTGTATCCTTTGACATCATTCTTCACGATTGACAACTTCAACAGTTTGTGCCATCTACAAACTTGCTAATTAAATCGTTTACATTTTCAAACTTTTCATTTATATACATTACAAGCAACAGATGTCTCAGTTCTGATCCTTGTGGAACAGCACTAGCCATAGACCTCAAGCCAGCAACATGCCCCCGCACAACTGTTGCTGGGAGAAATATCAAAGAGGAGCCTTGAGATCTGTGTTGAGCAGCATGGCCAACATTTATTCAGAGCTCCTTACTAATACATGATGGGAGAGATCCCTCGCTGGCTCCCCCAGATAATTCCAGCATTTTGATGTGTTTACTTCATACGTTCCAGTAATATTTTCCCCCTGACCTGAACTTCAGCGTTTGGAATGTCAAATCGGATATTCCCATGTTCCCTTTCACAGTCTCGGATTCTCTCAGCTCATGCAGCTGCTTTGCCAGTTCTTTCACAAATGGTTTAACCCTATCCTTGTCATTGTACATCTCCAGCCTCCCACTACCACATGTCTCCGGCCCTCCCACTACCATACCCTGTGGCATCTGCATAGTCCATCTAGTCACTAATTCAAAGGGGGAGTACTCTAAACCATCGCTGTCCTGTCTCTGAGAGAGCCTTAGTCAGACTAGCTTTCAGTGTCTGCGTCATTCCTTCTACTGTCCCAGAGCTCTACGGGTGGTATGGGAATGGGATTTCTGTTCAGTACCAAACAGGGCACATAGCTCTTTAGCTATGTTCCCTGTAACATTTGTCTCTTGGTCAGAATCTTCAGGAGAATGCTTCCACCCACTGACTAAACCTATTTATTAAAACCCAGTAGGGATTCCTTCCCTGGGATTGGGATGGGTGTGTCTGTAAAATCCATATGTAATTGTTCCCATGGGCCCCTGGGTCCCAGCTGCTGCCTCCATTTTATTGCTTTCCCTGGCTCACACTGTGAACAGACTACACACCTTCGACAAAACCTTGCTGTATTTCTCCCTGTTCCAGGCAAGGATTGGAGTGGATCATCTGATATTGCATTTAATCTTCCCCAATATGGGCAAGCCCATGATATGTTTTTGATAATGTTTGTCTTATTCAGTGTAGTGGCACTGCTGGATCATCCAGACTCTGACGTGTCCTATTACTGCCCCACTCTTTTCCCATTCCTGTTTCTCCTGTTGTGGGACTATTTCTGGGAATATCTTTAAACCTTCCTCTCTCACTTCTGTAGCTACGGCCATTGCCATCTCCTCAAATGTCTGCACTGTTTCAGTCAGTATTTCACATATAAGATTATTAAAGGATTTGACACTCTGGAGACAGGAAGCATGTTTCCACTGATGGGTGAGTCCCGAACCAGAGGACATAGTTTACAAATAAGGGGTAGGCCACTTAGAACAGAGTTGGGGAGAAACTTCTTCACCCAGAGAGTGGTGAGTGTATGGAATGCTCTGCCCCAGGAGGCTGTGGAGGCCAAGTCTCTGGATACTTTCAACAAAGAGTTGGATAGAGTTATTAAGGATAGTGGAATCAAGGGTTATGGGGATAAGGCAGTAGCAGGATACTGATTGAGGATGATCATCCATCATCATAATGAATGGTGATGCTGTCTCGAAGGGCAGAAGGGCCTACTCCTGTACCTATTGTCTATTGCCTATTTATCTGCCTTACCCACATACTCATTGCCCCGTTGGTGTGAGGTTTCTACTTTCCTGTGAGCTATAATCTTCATTATTGCTGCTTCACTGGGAACGTTAGCTGCTTCCACTCACTCTCTGACCTTTCCTTCATGTTCTATGTGCCCCCAGACAGTGTGATTTTCCCTTACCGAGCACAGGCCATCACCTGGTCATGAACTATACCAAAGGCATGCTGTCTGTCTGTGTATATGCTGACTCCCTGACCTCTGGCTAATGTCCGTGCTTCTGTCGGGGCTCGTGATGGTTCTGCTATTTCTGAGTAATTCTCCACAAAAGTCCTCCAATAATTAAACAATCCTAAAGTTTGCCTTACCGCCTTCACGGTGAGCGGATGGATTGTTTTGAAATCATGGTCTTTCGTTCCACTGGGATTGTCACCCTCCCTTCCTGATTTAATCTCCCTGATGTGATGTCCCAGGTACATCTCTCCCTCCCTTCCCACGCTGTGTGGGTTAATTATAAGTCCGATTCCCGTCCCCGCCCCCAGACCTAACCCCGCCCCCACACCCAGCTCCAGCCCCACACCAGGTCCTAGCTCCCAGCCCTGCCGTGTTTTCACTTTCCCTCCAGACCTACCCCTCTCTGAGGATGAAAGATCAATCCTCAGCAGAAGCCACACCTTCATTCCCCTACGCTCCCGGATTAATGAGTTCAACACGCGGCGTAACATCGAACAATTCTTCCGCCACCTTCGCCTCCATGCCTACCTCTTTAACCAAGACTCTCGCCCACCCTCTGACGACCCCTTCTCCCGCCTCCAACACACCCCATCCACCTGGACACCCCGTGCTGGCCTCCTACCTGCCCTCGACCTCTTCATAGCCAACTGCGGCCGCGATATTAACCGACACCTGAACTCCCCCACCCCTCTCACCCACTCTAACCTCTCACCCTCGGAACGCGCAGCCCTCCACTCACTCCGTTGCAACCCCAACCTCACTATCAAACCAGCAGACAAGGGAGGCGCGGTAGTAGTTTGGCGCACCGACCTCTACACCGCTGAGGCCAAACAAGAGCTCGCAGATACCTCCTCCTACTGCCCCCTTGACCATGACCCCACCCTCCACCACCAAACCATCATCTCCCAGACCGTCCATAACCTCATCACCTCGGGGGATCTCCCATCCACCGCCTCCAACCTCATAGTCCCACAACCCCGCACCTCCCGCTTCTACCTCCTGCCCAAAATCCACAAACCTGACTGCCCCGGCCGACCCATTGTCTCCGCCTGCTCCTGCCCCACCGAACTCATCTCCGCATACCTTGACACCGTCCTGTCCCCCTTAGTCTAAGAACTCCCCACCTACGTTCGGGACACCACTCATGCCCTCCACCTGCTCCATGATTTTCGCTTCCCCGGTCCCCAACGCCTTATTTTTACCATGGACATCCAGTCCCTGTACACCTCCATCCCCCATCACGAAGGACTCAAAGCCCTCCGCTTCTTTCTTTCCCGCCGTACCGACCAGTACCCTTCCACTGACACCCTCCTTCGACTGACTGAACTGGTCCTCACCCTGAACAACTTCTCTTTCCAATCCTCCCACTTCCTCCAAACGAAAGGAGTAGCCATGGGCACCCGCATGGGCCCCAGCTATGCCTGCCTCTTCGTAGGATATGTGGAACAATCCATCTTCCGCAACTACATTGGCCCCACCCCCCACCTTTTCCTCCGCTACATCGATGACTGTATCGGCGCCGCCTGGTGCTCCCACGAGGAGGTTGAACAGTTCATCCACTTCACCAACACCTTCCACCACGACCTCAAATTCACCTGGACAGTCTCAGATTCCTCCCTCCCCTTCCTCGACCTTTCTATTTCTATCTCAGGCGACCGAATCAACACGGACATCTACTACAAACCGACCGACTCCCACAGCTACCTGGACTACACCTCCTCCCATCCTGCCCCCTGTAAAAACGCCATCCCATTCTCCCAATTCCTTCGACTCCGCCGCATCTGCTCCCAGGAGGACCAGTTCCAAAAACGCACAACCCAGATGGCCTCCTTCTTCAAGGACCGCAATTTCCCCCCCGACGTGGTCGACGATGCCCTCCACCGCATCTCTTCCACTTCCCGCTCCTCCGCCCTTGAGCCCCGCCCCTCCAACCGCCACCAGGACACAACCCCACTGATCCTCACCTACCACCCCACCAATCTCCACGTACAGCGCATCATCCGCCGTCATTTCCGCTACCTCCAAACGGACCCCACCACCAAGGATATATTTCCCTCCCATCCCCTATCAGCAATCCGTAAAGACCACTCCCTCCGTGACTCCCTCGTCAGATCCACACCCCCCACCAACCCAACCTCCACTCCCGGCACCTTGCCCTGCAACCGCAGAAGGTGCAAGACTTGCGCCCACACCTCCCCCCTCACCTCTCTCCAAGGCCCCAAAGGAAACTTCCATATCCGCCACAGATTCACCTGCACCTCCACACACATCATCTATTGCATCCTCTGCACCCGATGTGGCCTCGTCTATATTGGGGAGACAGGCCGGCTAGTTGCGGAGCGTTTCAGAGAACACCTCTGGGACACCCGGACCAACCAACCCAACCACCCTGTAGCTCAACATTTCAATTCCCCCTCCCACTCCACCAAGGATATGTAGGTCTTTGGACTCCTCCATCGTCAGACCACAACAAAACGACGGTTGGAGGATGAACGACTCATCTTCCGCCTAGGAACCCTCCAACCACAAGGGATGAACTCGGATTTCACCAGTTTCCTCATTTCCCCTCCCCCCACCCTGTCTCAGTCAAATCCATCGAATTCAGCACCGCCTTCCTTACCTGCAATCTTCTTCCCGACCTCTCCGCCCCCACCCCAGTCTGACCTATCACCCTCACCTTGACCTCTTTCCACCTATCACATTTCCGACGCCCCTCCCCCAAGTCCCTCCTCCCTACCTTTTATCTTAGCCTGCTGGACAAACTTTCCCCATTCCTGAAGAAGGGCTTATGCCCGAAACGTCGATTCTCCTGTTCCCTGGATGCTGCCTGACCTGCTGCGCTTTTCCAGCAACACATTTCCAGCTCTGATCTCCAGCATCTGCAGACCTCACTTTCTCCCCTAATTATAAGTACGGCCTGCCTGACCTGACCCAATAATCTGTGTACTATCCGGATATGTTCTTTCTCTCCAACTGGGGTAATGAGGTGTTGGTAAGATTAAATCGACGAACTCCATCAGCCTTGTATCGGTGGGATATACTGGAATATTATGGGATCCCTGAGGCAACTGGATCCAGGTCTACTGCTTTCCTCAGACAGTAAATACTAGCTTATTCTGCCATTCTAGGTCCACAGGAACCCATTCATAATATCAAGGGCTGAGACTGTATCCTGTTGCAATTTTAATCCATTAAATAAAGTGGTGTGGTTCACTACTGTAGGATACTCTTTAGTGGCGGATTTACTGAGGGAGGTATAATCAATAGTGAGGTGGGATGAACCGTTCAGCTTCTGTGAGTTTGTCTGGGATACTGTTGGTCTGACTATTCCCTGCTTCTCTCAATCTGTTACTGACACAATTATTGCCTCCTTCGCCCCAACCTTAATGGGATCCGGTTTGTGTGGGGAGTGAGAGGTCCCTCGATCTTTACAGGATCTACAGATAATAACCCACATTCCTGTTTGAATTATCCGCCCTGCTGTTTGGGTCCTTGCTATAATTCCCCAGATTCTCTGACTGTTCCAGTCTCCCTGCAAGGTAACCACCCTGGAGATGTCGCCTCTCCTTTGCTTCCTGTCCAGACCCTGTCCAGGTTGTTCCCATATTAGAGTTTGTGTCTCTACATCAATAGTTGTTCCGAACTGTTCTAAAATGGTAACTCCCGGAATGGTCCCTTCCTCAGTTTCACACTCCCATATCTGAATATATTTGGCCATATCCATGACCTGCACTGGGACAGGTTTATTTCATCCAGCTTCCTCGATTCCCTCTCCAACTGCTCTCATTTTAGTAATTGAGGGCTGAGGGGCAAATCCGTATCGGTAACTGATATAGATGCTCCTGTATTAATATTATGTTCTGCTGGTTTCCAAACACAGCATCAATGAATATTCATGAATCTACGTGAACACATGCACACACACAATGTGAACATCTATCTCCCTCTCTCTGCCTACGTTCTTGGCTATCTGCCCTTTCCTGCTTCACTTGTAACATTGTGGGTCTGATTACCCTCCCTGTACTGCAGCTATTCCCCTGTGTTTCTGAGTTTGCCTCAGCTCTCATGGCCCAATTCAGAATGTGGTTAGAATTACCACCGACTGGGATTCCCATGCATATAATTACAGTTAAATAGGGTCCCATTTCATCTTTAAAATATCTATTTCATCATCACAGGTTGGGGTTTGGTAATCCCCCGTGGTCCTTACACTCCTCAGGCTTCCTCTCTGTATGATCCTCGATATTACCCTTGGCTCCCTGAGCCACCAAGGTTATTTTAGGCCATTCAGCCTGTCCCCTCCCCAGTGTATCCCTGTAATATCTGTAAATGCCTGGAGGCACTGATCGGCTGTTCACTGGGTGGTGGGGGGCGGGGGGGCGGGGACCGGCACACACCCTCACCCTCTCATTGCAGAGGTAGGTTCTGCTGTACACGTCGGGGCATCTTGGCCTATTAGATATTGGCCAGATTCCATCATCGGTGAGACTGTATCTCAATTAATTTATCTGTATTCTCCCAATAAGGCCCATTATTACCATTTCTCTATCAGGATGGGTATTCATTCACCAACATCTGACGTTCAGCCGGGTAAACGGTTCAGTTTGGTTTCTGTCAGTTCCCTTTCTTGCCCCCCTCCTGTCTGTCCACGTTTGAGCTTAGATGCACAGCGGTGCCATAGACACGGCCTTCTGGACCTTATAGGACGGTGGGTCATCCCACCCATTGCCGTCCCTCTGTCCATACATGGGCGCTTTGTCATCTAACCTGTTCCAGTCAGTGTCACCATCCTCACTGCCTTCTGAGGAGATTGGGAGACTCGGTACCTCCCCCACTGTAACTACCACCTGGCCCTTTGGCTTTAAGTCCTCACGTCTGAGAGCCACCACCTTCACTTGTTCCTGTTTCCCATAATAATGTTCCACATCCTGTCATTCCTGGAATAAAACAGAACAAAATGTGAATTTGGTTTGACTTGAAATATTAGTAATTTGACATTCACTTTACATATCTGTAGAGGTGAAAATTCTACTGTGATTATTTAAGTGAATTTAACGTGATCATACAGTGAAAATAACTGATAATCAACGACAATGAATGAAGTGAATAATATGTGATTATTTGTACAAGTTCTTGTAATGAAAATTCAATTTTATTTAATGCTTGTCACCCATTACACCATGGGCATTCTTATTAGGGAATAAAGTAATGGAAGGATATCAGAGAAAATAAATAGACTTTAATTTTAGCTTCACTGCAATAATGAACCAAAACAATATTTGGAAAGATGGGTAAACTACATAACAAAGTTTCCAGTGTCATTATTGTCATGAAAACTACTTTAGTTTGCAAGTTGTTTTGCACTAAGAATAATTGGAAATGAATTGTGATTATGAATTGACCATTTAAAATATATTTTGAAGAGAATAGTCAGATATATTTTTGGAGGAAATTAGGAAAGTAAATAAATATGCATACATTGGTATTAATAGTTTAAAAATGTTTGGAAGTTGACTGGGATTATTTGATTGAGAGAGGCTGCATGATTATAAGGCTAATTCACCTTTTTCATTGCATTGTTGGTTTCACTCGAATCTGTTGTGGTCTAAGCTCTTGTTGTGTGCAATGGACTGTCACTAATAGCTTAATTAACCTGCGAGTTCCTGATCAGGTTTCCTTTGTATGTAAGTCAGTCTGTAAGTGCGCGACACACCTGCTTTTCTGAGGGGAACAGAGATTCTTTTCAAAGGAAATAAGTGGCAGTTCTCATTGAGAATGGTTTCTACCACACACCGTCAGCAGGGAAGTGTTTTTTCTAAAGAATTCCAATCTCTATCTATACATCTGATGGTAATTGTGTTTGTCAGTTTGTGGATGATTCAGCTCCTTTGTTCTGAACTGTTTTTATACAAGCAGTTGGTTAATTATGTCTTTGCCAAGAATGTTGTTTACTTTCCCCTTTTACTGTGATTGTGCAGGTTAGAATATTCTGAGAGTCAGTAATGTTCAATAACTGAACATTGAATGGTTTAGACTCTAACAGAGCATTGGTTTTGTTTTCAGCTAATTATTCACTTTCCATTTCCTGGTTGTGCTGAATGTTACAGAAACAGGATCTGAGCAATGTTTCCATTCACTTGTGTTGGAGTCACTGACAGCCACGTGGTCAGTCAGTTTCAGGCTGATGGATCAGTTTCTCTGTTCTATTAGATGGTGGTCACTTGCTCAGTTTCCGATGGCTCACCTGAGCGTCAGTCCATCAGCTGCTGAAACCCTGCATCCAGCATTTGTTCCCTCTCACCATCACTAATCCAATACAGTCCCAGCTTGTCTCCCACATTCACCTCCACATACTCATGATCCCCTCAGATTCTACAGTCTGTGTCCTTGCAGCAAGTTGTGTAAGACACCTACTTCAGTTTTAATCTGATCTATATTATGTTCAGAAAGATCATTTCAAAATTTGGTTCACTGCTTCTTCAGGACCTTACTGAAGAAGGGCTCATGCCCGAAACGTCGATTCTCCTGCTCCTTTGATGCTGCCAGACCTGCTGCGCTTTTCTAGCAACACATTTTCAGTTGTAATTGTAGTAACCAGTTAATTACAAGTTACTGACAAAATATTTTAAGAGGAGCTGCTATTGGTGGTGGAAATGCTGCTGGTTGGTATAACAAAGGGCTGGGGTGAATACTGTACTCGGTTTTGATGAGAAAGTTGAGCAATGTAAGATTCTTTTATCTTTGTTAATAAGAAGAGGCAGAGATTGCAGCGAGGACATCCACAGGCATCCACTCTCACCACCACTGATGCTTAGTAGCAGCAGTGCCAATCAAGTGCTTTATTCCGGATGGTATCAAGTTTCTTGAATGTTGTTAGGGCTGCACTCATCCAGGCAAGTGGGGAGTATTCCTTCACACTCCTGACTTGTGCCTGGTAGCGTTTGGAGAGGATTTCAGGAGCCAGGAGTTGAATTACTCTTGCAGCCACTGTGTTTATGTGGTGAGACCAATTCTGTTCCTGATCAATGATTAATTACAGGATAATGTTGATAGTGGGTGTTCAGTCATGGTAACACCATCGAATGTCAAGGGATGGTGGTTAGGTTATGTCTTATAAGTGATAGCCTGCATTTGTGTGGCATGTATGTTACTTGCCTCCTGTAAGCCCAAGCCTGGATATTGTCCAGATCTTGTTGTACTTGGACTTGGACTGCTTCAGTATCTGAGGAGTCAATTATTTATTAACATTAAATAGTCTTGAGATTATGCAAATTCCTTTTTCTATCAAATGTCATGGACTGTATCTTATGGTCACTCTCATATTCACTTTCATTATCTTTTTATTTTCTTCTTAATTCAGACACAAATGTTTGAACATCAATCAGAATATAATTACATAAATTAAAACACATGTTTCTACAAGTAAACTAATTGAATGAAATGCATTACTTCTGTATTGTCTGCATTTTGACAAAAAATAAATTCTTTTCAATAACTATTGAATGGCTCATTTATTGTCCTCAATCCATCAATCTAGATATTGTTAATGATATAGAATATGGTATCAGCAATAACATTAGCAAATTTGCTGATGATACAAAGCTGGGTGGCAGGGTGAAATGTGATGAGGATGTTAGGAGATTACAGGGTGGCCTGGAAAATTTAGGTGAGTGGGCAGATGCATGGCAGATGCAGTTTAATGTGGATAAATGTATGGTTATTCTCTCTGGTGGCAAGAACAGGAAGGCAGATTACTACCTCAATGGAATCAATTTAGGTAAAGGGGCAGTACAGAGAGATCTGGGTGTTCTTGCACACCAGTCAATGAAGGCAAGCATGCAGGTACAGCAGGTAGTGAAGAAGGCTAATAGCATGCTGGCCTTCATAACAAGAGGAATTGAGTATAGAAGCAAAGAGGTCCTGCTGCAGCTGTACAGGGTCCTGGTGAGACCACACCTGGAGTACTGCATGCAGTTCTGGTCTCCAAATTTGAGGAAAGACATTCTGGCTGTTGAGGGAGTGCAGCGTAGGTTCACAAGGTCAATTCCTGGAATGCCGGGATTACCTTACACTGAAAGACTGAAGCGACTGGGCTTGTATATCCTTGAGTTTAGAAGACTGAGAGGGGATCTGATTGAGACGTATAAGATTATGAAAGGATTGGACAATCTGGCAGCAGGAAACATGTTTCCGCTGATGAGTGAGTGCCGAACCAGAGGACATAGCTTAAAAATACGGGGTAGACCATTTAGGACAGAGATGAGGAGAAACATCTTCACCCAGAGAGTGGTGGCTATGTGGAATGCTCTGCCCCAGAGGGCAGTGGAGGCCCAGTATTTGGATTCATTTGAGAACGAGTTGGATAGACCTCTCAAAGATGGAAGAATTAAGGGTTATGGAGATAAGGCAGGAACAGGATACTGATTAGGAATGATCAGCCATGATCATATTGAATGGCGGTGCAGGCTCGAAGGGCTGAATGGCCTACTTCTGCACCTATTGCCTATTGTCTATTGTATTATATTTCAGTCATCAGTTTACCGATCTTAATGTACGTCTAATCAACATCAGAGCAAAGTGTTTTTAAAATATTGAGTCAATTTATTTGTTCAGAATACAACATTTATTAGGAATTCATTATCCTTATAATAATTGCAGAATAATTTGTTTGTCTTTCTAACATGTATCGTCAGATCCATATATTATTTTAATCCATATTTTAATTTAATCCATTGCAACAATGCTATTGTTTTCAGGTCAACTATCCCACAGTGGAACCAATCATTTTGCATCCAACATGCTTTGCAAACTGACTTTTGCTCATTTGAATAATCACAGTAATGTCAGCCTTATGAATTCAGAGAACTATAACTACTTTTCACTGCAATAATTCCTGTTCATGTCTGCGCATTGCACAGTCATGTAGCAAAATTAAATTTCTCCTTCTTCTAAGTGTACTGATAGATTTTCGAAAATCTAGGTGTTGCTAATATCTAATTATTGTTCAGTTCAGTAGGGGGTATAAATCTGTAATAATGCTCAGTACATGAAGTAATATGAAGATATTGCAATGTACAAACTCACAATGATTGTGAATATCAATTTTTATTTTAACCATGGAATTACAGTTGAATTGATTTAATTATATTTCACTTCAATGCTCACATTCATTGTATTTCTAATCACAATAAGAGCGAACTATTTCATACGAAAAAATTATTTAAAATTCATGTCACTTTTTTATGGACACAAAATAGAATTAACACCCGTTTGTTCTTTCCTTTACCAATCACAGTGAAGTTTGAATTGTATAATGCTAGACTGATACAGCACGGAAACAGGCCATTCAGCCTAACTTGCCATTCCGGCCAGGTTTCCTCAACTAAACTAGTCCCATTTCCCTGTGTTTGTCCCATATCGCTCTGGACGTTTTCTATCCAATAAACTGTCCAACAGTCTTTTAGATGTTGTAATTGTACCAGCCACTGCCCTTCCTCTCACAGCTCATCCCAATATGTGAAACACAGTGTGGAAAAGTTGCCCCTCAGACCCCTTTTAAATCTTTCCCCCTCACCTTAAATATTATTTACACCGTAGAATCTTTAAGACTGCAAAGTTATTAAAAGTTGAGAGGTATTTAGAAGCAGCGTAATAACATTCATACTTTCATCAGTGATGTGAAGCAAATAAATTCAAGATGTTGTGATCATTATAATGAACAACATATACAAGTTGAGACAATGTTGGTTGAAAAGCAATTCAATAGACACTTAGATATTTTCTAATCAACTCTGAGGTGTTTTGACACATCTCTGTTGAAGGTGGGAATTGAACCCATGGCTCCTGGTCTGCGCGTACACACATTACCAGAGCCCTTCATAATATTCCCATTCAGGAAGGGCAGGACTATAATCACATACTTACTGTGTTTATTCACAGGGAAAACTGCTCAGATATTTATTGTTATAATTGGACTAGGATTGTATTAGACAGTTCCAGTGTGTAATGGACCGATAAAAAGAATTAGTAATTTCTAATAATGATGGAACGAAGCAACAATGGTCTTAAATAAACATAAATCTCATGATAATCAAGTAAGTCAATTTGTTTGAAGCAGTTATTCATGTGCATAAATTAAATTTAACCTGTTTTGTAATGCACATGAATTGAAAATAAAGCATTAGTCCTTCAATGTGACTACTCAGTGAAAGACAACTTCCCTCATTTTCAAAAAATTGTGATTTCTAAGAATTCAAGATCTATTGTAAAAGCATAGAACAAACATTTGTTAATTCTGGTTTATTTACACAAGGAACACGTGAAATATAAATAATGCTTAACATGAAAAATACTTGGCTCTTATTGTAATAATCTGAAATGTAGAAATGTTAAAATCAATACAAGAATGCAAACAAAACTGTGGATGCTGGAAATCACAAACAAAATCAGTAATTGCTAGAAAATAACTCAGCAGGTCTGGCAGCCTCTGTGGAGAGAAATCAGTGTTAATACTTGGGCCCAGTAACCTTTCTTCAGACTGCACTTTTTCTCACAACCAATCCAATCCAGCTAAGATTCCACACTTAAAATTATTTTTGCTAAGATTAAGAGATTGTAGAGTGCAATATTGTTTGTATCAGTTGATGTACTGAGCCATAGCTCCACGTCTACAACTGGAGATATTGGATTTCAACAATGATTACCGGTTAGATATTAACAATAATTAGTTTAAAATGGCTGATAACAAATGTAAGAATAATGAGAAAACCCTTATTGCAATGCAATTGTGCAATACGTTGGAAAAAACTGAAATGTTTATGTGAAAAATAGTTCCCCATCTTTTAATTGATAAGACTGCTTAATGATCCTTCCATTAATACGAGAATTCAAATGAAAGAGAATGAGAGAGTTAGAATGATTGCTGGGTGAGAGAACTTTGTTTGATTGCAGGTGTTGACCTGAAAAGAATGTTAATATTTCATGATGATACTGGCGCTAATAAATAATGGATTGAACTAAAATGTAAATCTCATGATGGTGTGATAATTGAAATGACAATTAAATAATATTTAATGTGAGAATGCAGCACTTAAATGATTCAATATTTTCAAAGCATTTTGTACTGGATATTCATTAAGATCAGTAAACTCAGAATTAAAATATTGGGTTAATTTAAAAAAAAATCACACTTAGAAGATTATTCATCAGAATTGTTCTGTCATTGAAAAAAACCTAATTTCTTCAAGAATTCTGCATTTCCCTCATTTTCTGTCTTTTTTCCACAGGGATCTGTACTGGAACGCTTATATAGAAGTGACATGGATTAAAATGTAATTGGGTGAGTTAATAAATCTGCAGATTATATAACGTTCAGTGCAGTTGGGGACAATGTAGAGGGTTGTCAAATAATGCAGCAGGAACAAGATAAATTGCAGATATGGGCAGAGTAATTAAATGTGTAGTTTAATCCATACAAGTGTGAGGTGTTTCACTTTGGAAGCTCAAATTTTAAGGAAAAGAGGATAGTTAATGGCAGGACCCTAACAGCTTTATTATTCAAAGGGATCTTGGCGTTCAAGACCATGGCTCCCTGAAAGTGACCATGCAAATAATTAGGTGGTTAGGAAGGCAAATGGCATGCTTGTCTTTATTGGTCAGAGAACTGGTTACAAGAGTCAGGAAGTCATGTTGTAACTTTATAAGACTTTGGTGAAGGCATACTTAAAGTATTGTATTCACTTTTGTTCGCCATGTTCCAGGAAGGGTATGGAGGCCTTGAAGAGGGTACAGAGGGCGTTTACCAGGACGCTGCCTGGATTTGGAGAGGCGAGAAAAACTCAGATTGCTTTTTTGTGGAGTAGCGGAGACTGGGGAAAGACTTGATGTAAGTCTGTACAATCATTAGATACGTAGATAGGGTTGACGGTCAGAAAGTTTTTCCCAGAGTTGAAGCGTCAAAAACTATGTGACATGCGTTTAAGGTTAGGAGGGAAAGTTCAAGGGGCATGTAAGGGGCAATTTGTTTTGTACACAGGGAGTGGTAGGTGTCTGGAATGAACTTCCAGAGTTGGTGGTGGAAGCAGATACATTAAGGCTCTTTAATGTTCATTTCAATAATTTGGAAGGATATGGACCAAGGGTAGGCAGAAGGGATGAGTTTCTTTGGCATGATGTTCAGCACAACGTTATGGGCCAAATGGCCCATTCCTGTGCTGCACAGGTCTTTGAGAGAAAACTAATGTCTCATTCCTATGACATTTAATCTAATCAATATTTAGCCACTGGTGTCAGAAATAGGAAGAAAATGAGTAGAGAACGAACTTGACTATAATCTAATAATATAGTCAATTAAATTTACAGAGGTAATTTTTTGATATTTGTTCTGAATTATCAGATTAATAACTGATGGAGATGTGTTGAAAATGTTTGCAGTTACTGATGTGCTGACCCAAAATCACCCTTGCAAAACTGAAGATTGGACCAGAAACCTGTTAGAAAACTTGAAAATATTCAATAAGGTGAGATGCACCATCATAATTTAATCCATTATTTCTTACTGCCTATATTACAATAACAAAATCTTTCAGGTCGACACGAAAAAGCATTGATTTTCCAGCCAATGCTCATTATAAATATCTGAATGCTACTCGTTTCAACAATCAAAGTAATCACAGCCTCATCGATTAAGAGATATCTAAGACATTTCACTAATAATTACTGTTTATGTCGACACATTGGTCTTTCAAACATTAATGAGATTTCTCATTAATATTCAGTTCACTGACAGCATATTAATAATTTAGTTATTGTTAATATCTAATAATTTATCAATCCAGTAAGGGATATAACAGTGGAATTATGGCTCAGTACATTAACTGATAGAAAGATACTGTTGTGTTCACTCTCCCAATTATTGTGAACATCGATGTGTATTTTGATTTGATTTGATTTGATTTGATTATATTTTTCTTCAACGTGAAGATTTATTGTATTTCTGATCACAGTAATAGTTAAATATTTTAAAGCTAAAAAAATTCAAATTTGTGTCTTTTTTGTTAACAAGAAAAAAGAATTTACATGCGCACGTTCTTTTCTTTATCAGAGTAAATCTTGAATTGTTGGAAGTTATACATGTGTGTAAGGAAGGGGAGCTGCCTGCAGCAGAATAGTCAAATTGAATGATTTTTTTTTGCGATTACATCCTGCTGCTAATCATTCTAGCTATCTTTTCATTATAAGAAAAACTGCTTTAAACGTATTCCGTAGTTGTATTTTTCATGAATTTACAATAAGCGCACGATATGTGTATTTATCTTTCTTTCAATTGCCATGATTTTAATTTTTAAGTAAGAGCATATGTGCTTAGTACCATCATTATTGTGAATTACCATTTCATTCTCAGTCCATTACACAGAGAGACAGTCTAATTAATTCCCATCCCAATTATCGGAATGAATACTGATTAGTTTTCATTTGAGTAATCACAATTGATTATAATCCCACCCTTCCTTGTTAGGAACATAATGAAAGACACTTGTGGATCTCTAGTAGTGTCACTCCTATGAGACTAGGAGGTGTGGGTTCAGTTCCCATCTCCAACAGAGATACTCCAGAGCAGTTTAGAATGGTGATTAGAAAATATCTAGGCAGAGTTTAAATTGATTTTCAATCCAGTATTGGATCTGCTTCTGTCTGTTGTCCATTCCAACAATCTCTCAATCTGCAATTTATTATCTTCAGGTCATTAGTAAAAGTATGTATCACATTACATTATATCTAAATTTTAGATTTGAGGACACTGCAGTTTTTAACATTATGAAGTATCTAAGTAATGAAAATCATTTTATTTAATAAAAATACATCCAAATGTTATCCATATGGTGGGCAACAGGATTTTACTTCCAGTCAGCTCAAGAATGTTCAAATATTGTTTATTCTGTGAACTTAATTCTGCAGAAGAGTTTCAATAAACATTTAACACATCATTATTTTGCATTTCAACACCTCACGTACACCAATCCTTATTCTCTTGGCCGAGCAGATGAAGAGATGAAGATCGCCTGATGAATAGGCAGCACCTTGAAAGTCAGTGCTTCCCAATAAACCTGTTGGACTATAACCTAGTGTCATATGATTTTTAACATTGATCACCCCAGTCCAACTCCGGTATCTCTAAATCATTGTTTCACAAAGGAATTCTCATAATGTTTAAAAAGAAAATATAACTTTAATTAAGAACTTTAACGCGACTATTAATCCCTTCCTGCATAAGCAAAATATCTAAATGTCAATGAAATCAATGCTCACACAATAGGGCACTTACAGCCACACAAATATCTTCCTGGTCATCTAATTAATGCTCAGGAGGAAAACCGGAGGAAGTATCTTATCGTTCCTGAGAACAAGAGCCACAATAAACATTTGGTGACCAGTTCAATCCAATAAATGTATTTGATTTCTTATATTTTGCTTCAGTAATTGCACACAAAATATTTAGCTAAAACCAATATCCATGCTTTATTACAAATGACCGAGGATGCTAACATCAACATATTTAGTAGCTTGCCAATCAAGGTTCCAGTTGATTTATTGCAAAATAAAATAATTTAAATTTCGGCTTAGTACAACTGTAGGTGAAAACATGTTTATTTTGCACATTAAAAACCTTTATCTGCTTATTCAGAGAAAATACTGAAAGGTTGCACTGTAAATTTAATTTATGTTGACTTTCTTTAACGAAGACAATCATGTGAATTGCTTCTCATTTTCTTCCTAGTTCTGAAACACATGTCAACATATTTACAATATTAACTCTTTATGAATAATGAAAGAGTTTTCTCTGCAAGAACGACATGAAGATGTTCAAGGTCCTCTAATTACTGTTGAGCAGAATACTCTTCATAAGGGTCTTATTGTCTTAAACCGATGCTTTTTATGACCTTGATTTTATTTCTGACTGGTGTTTTTGTGACTGATGTGTTTTCAAACCATGTGCATCGCATAAGGATTTCTTTCAATTTGTTATCAGAAAAAAAACTGCTTTCCATGTTGATTTCTAATTACTTTTTACTCCCGAGTTATTTGTCGATGTGCAATAATCACAAAATTATGGAAGATCCCTGTATCTTATGTTCACCGCAATATGCACTTTCACTATCTGCTTATTTACTTCCTACGTCTGACATGAATGTCTAAACATTGGTCATGAACAAAAAAGTTGTAAATTAAAGCTGCATCTCAATAAGCAAACCAATGGATGGAAACATGTAATTCTTGTAATCCTGCATTTTTGAACCAAAAGCAATTCTGCTGAATAATCACTGAATGGCTCATTTTTGTGAATCATAAAGCTAGCTACCATATTATATTTCTCAGTTTACCGATCTTAATGAATATCCAATCATCATCACAACAAAGTGCTTTTAAAATATTGAATTTTGTTTATAGATTACAACGTAATTTTCCAGTCACTGCCATGACAATAATTGCGCAATTATTGGAGTTAGTCTTTCTAACAAATATAGTGTTATTCATATTTTAATTGCATCAATTGTTTCTTAGTACGAACACTACAACATAAAAATCAATTTACTGTTCAGGTGAACGATCCCATAATGGAACCAATGACTTCTCATTCGATGTCTCATTGTAAATATCTTTTGATTGCTCATTTGAATGATCGCGGTAATCTCAGCCTGAAGCATTCAGAGAAGTGTAATTTCTTTTCATTTGAATAATTCCTGGTCGTTTCTCCACATTGCTCAATGAAATAATTAACTGAGATTTCTCAGTATTCTGAAATGAAATTATATAATTTTGACAATTCAATTGTTGCTATTATCTAATCATTGCTCAATATATTTCAGGGTATGACTACGAAATTATGGCTCATAAATTAAATAAAGTAAAGATTTTGCAGTGGGCATTGTGAATATCAATTTTTATTTTAACCGTGGAAACAGTTGAATTGATTTAATTATGTTTAACTTCAATGTTAACATGTACTGTATTTAAAACACAATACAAGTTAATCACTTTTCATGGAACAAAATCATTTAAAATTTTTATGACTGTTTGAAGTACAACAAAAGGAACTAACATCTCTTTATTGATTCATGAAATAGTCACAGTACATTTTAAACTTTGGGAAGTTGAACATTTCTGGAAAGAAGGGGAGATGTCTTCAGATGAATAGCCGCATTGAGTTACTAATTCATTTATTTTCCTAATCATTTATGTTGCAAATGCATATTAATTTTCTTTTCATTCTGTGACAAACAGCTTTGAACATATGGAACTATTTGATTGATTGAGTTTCGTTCATCAGTGTACACTGATCAAATGATTATTTTTTTTCTTATCATGAATAATCACGAGATTCATATTTAATTAAAGTCATTATTGCTTTGTTACATCATTACTGTAAATTATTAATTCGTTTTGTCAGTTCATTACACACAGGAAATACGCAATTAATTCCCATTCAAATAATAACAAGAAACATCTGATTAATTTTCATTTGAGTTGCCGCCATAAGCATGTGACTGTACACCTGCCCTTCCCGGATGGTAATATTATGACGGGTCCTTGTGGAGCTCTGACAGTGTCTCTACGACAAGATCAGGAGGAATGATTTCAATTTCCACCTTCAGCGCAGATGTGTCAGAGCAGCTCGGAAATTTCATTAGAAAATATCTGAGTATAGATTGAACTGCTTTTCAAAACAACATTAGATATTCTTCAATCTGTTCTGCATTTCAATCATCACCATATTTCCTATTTGTTTTCTTCAGTTCACTAATAAAATGATGCATCTAATTCTGCTAGTTCGACATTCCTTGGAAAAATAGTTGACGATGTTGCAACCTTAAAGTTTGAAGAGTCTAAGACATGGTAATCATGATTTGTTTTACTGTTTAAAGGAACCTCGTTCAAACGTTTCAAGCACATAAATCCTTATTCTCCGGTATTATAAAGATGAAAATATTAACAGTCGAAATTCCTCTTCAGAAAAATAACCAATTGCAACTTCATGTTATTCATTGGTCAGCTGATCACCGACATTGACAACTAAATACTGCATTTCATCTAAATACTGGTATGTGCTTTGATCAAATTTATTTTCAAATTATTGCTTATTCATGAATTGTCAGGAATTTATGTTTATTTTCCATTCACCGATTCAGATTGAATGTAAGATTGATATGCTGTGAAACTATTGGCGTGTTTTCATTTGAACATTTAATTTCTCTCTCTCTCTCTCTCTCTCTCTCTCTCTCTCTCTGACTTATCTCACTTCATGCATGATGGCTTCAATGTACCTTGCTAAACTTAAAAGATTTTGTTGACTTTAAGTAGTATCTTTAGCACTCACTTATCAATTTAATCCAAAATCATATAATCATAGAATCCCTACAGTGTTGAAACAGGCCATTTGGCCCAACAGTCCACACTGACCATCCAAAGAATAACCCACCCAGACACTCCCTTGCTCTATTACTCGACATTTCCCCTGACTAATGCACCTAACCTAGTAAAAACAATGACTGCAGATACTGGAAACCAGAGTTTAGTTGAGAATGGTGCTGGAAAAGCACAGCAGTTTAGGCAGCATCTGAATGGCAGTAAATTCAACATTTCGGGCAAAAGCCCTTCATCAGGAATACAGGCTGTATTCCTAATGAAGTGTTTTTGCCCGAAACGTCGATTTCACTGCTCCTCGGATGCTGCTTGAACTGCTGTGCTTTTCCAGCACCACTCTAACAAAATCTAATGCACCTAACCTGAAACATCCATGCATCATGGGCAATTTAGCATGGCCAACTCACCTCAGCTGCACACTTGTATACCATCACAATGTTATTGATATCAACGCTCACACAAAGCACGACACATAAAGCCACACAATGGTCTTCATGACCATCTAATTACTGTTCAGGAAATAATCTGAGTAATTGTCTTATTGTTCCTGAGATTAATCACCACAGTAAGCATCTGGTCATCATTCCCTCCAATAAGTAGAATGGGTGTCGTCTGAAATTTCTGTTCAGTAATTATCCATGATACTTATTGCTCAAAGCAGTGTTTATTCTTCGTTACGAGTGGCCAATGATTGTAACAGCCATTGGTCTTGATCTTATTGTTACTGAATGCAATAACCACAGTAAACATCTGGTTATCATTCTTGCCAATAAATACAAGAGCTATCCTCTTACTTTTCAGTTCAGTAATTACACATGATACTTGTTGCTGAAAGTGGTATTTATTCTTCATCGCAATTGGCCGAGGACACTGACAGCAAGACATGTTGATAGTCCTGATTTGTTCATGTTTTCAAACAGATTTTCAGGTCATGTATTTCAAAAAGAAGTAATTTGACTTCGTTCAAAATTAAATGTAAATATTTTCAGATATTTTCCATTCAAAATGTTTATTTGCTTATTCAGATCAAATTTGAATCTTAACTCTGTAAAGTGAATTTATTGTGCTTTACATTCATGGAAGTACTCATTAATTGGTCCTCATTTTCATCTTAGATCTGATGGAAATTTAAAATACTGAATACAGTGAAAATTGTATGAATTATACATGAGTGGTCTCTAAAAGAAAATCATGAAAGGCATGATAGAATTCTTGAACAGCCTGTATATTTGAAAAAAGAAAACATTCCTTCCAAAAAACAAAGTTAAAAATCACACAACACCAGGCTATAGTCCAACATGTTTATTTGGAAGCACTGGCTTTCGGAGTGCTGCTCCTTCAACCACCTGATGAACGAGCAGCGCTCTGAAAGCTAGTTCTTCAACATAAACATGTTGGTTAATAACCTGCTGGTGTTTGATTTTTAACTTTGTACAGCCCAGTCCAACACAGGCGCCTCCAAATCATTCCAAAAATAAAACTCTTAAGTCTATGGTTTAACAATTCAACAATCCTGCAACTAGATTATAATTCTCAGTTTATCTATCTTAATAAATATCTAATCAATGTCAGTGTAAATTCCCGGAAAACATCAAATCGTTTTGTTTGTTAAAACACAAACTTTAATTGAAAATTCATTGTTTTCACAATATGTGAATTATATTTTAACTCTCCAGTGATGTGAAGTGACCCTTGGACAGAAATTGGATGTTCTAAATTCACCTACAGGCAGAGAAATCGGGACAAATACAAAATCAATCAAACTCAATCAAACAGCAGCTCGAATCAATCAGCTCCAGGATGAATCAGATTTTCTTACACCTTGACTTCCAGCCAGTGCCTGAGCATTATACACCTCTCTTGGAAATGTCAATAATGAAGGGTTTTCACACCAACCCATTGGAGTCTTTAAATCCAGCTCATAAACATGTGGATGTTTGTCACAAAATTATTAATAATTTTACAAATCATGGAAAATATCTCAAAGCTCTTGAAATAAATTAATCACTGCACATAATACCACACGATGGTATTCAAGGCCACCTAATTACTGTTCAGTGAAAAACCTTTTGTCAGTATTGTATTGTTCTCAAGAAGAATAACCACACCAAACATCACGCTTTCACACCATCCCAAATATATGCAAAAGATGCCTTCTAATAATTTACACAAATCTTTCGCACACCATTAATCAGACTTCATTATTTACGACTAAGGATGCTGATAGTAACATGTTTTGAGATAAAGGAATTCCTAAATATAGGCGAGTTTTCTGATAGGTTCCCCCCAGTCATCATGATAAAAATGTAAATGCGGATCAATACATTGTAACAGATCCCCATTAAACTTTTTCATGTATTCACTCTGAGACAATGTTTAAAAATTTCCTCTATAAATGCTGTTGACTGTTTTTTGCTATGATACCCATGTTCCTTGTCGATTTATTTTCTTTGTAATGCTGACACAAATGTCTGAATATTGATGACATGAAAAATTGCATGGATTATATATTGTATTTCTACAGAAGAAAAGCTGAGACAGCAAGTACAGATTGCAGGAGTATCTGAGAATGTTGAATGATCAATAATCACTGCATATCGAATGTATTTTCCAAAACATCATGCCAGCATTCTAATTCTCAGTTCACTGATACTAATTATTATGTAATCAATATCACAGCAAACCCGTTTGGAAATATTGAATCACTTAATGTGTCAGTGTTCTAAAATAGATTACCAATTCATTGTTAGTCCAACAATCACACAGTAATTCAATTTAGGTTTTGTAACAACTATCGTGAGGTTTACATTTTAATTTAAAATCATTATTTCTTAGTGCCAATTTTACAAAGAAAAATTGATCTTTTATTCCACGTCAACACACCCACAAACCAAGCAATGATTCCTCATCCAACACTGCTAGGAAATCTGATATCTTCTCATTTGAATGTTCACAGAAATCATTGGATTAATATTCGGCCTTGCAAATGAAGATACGTCTGATTGTTTTAGACTCCAATAATTAATGTTCAATTCTACATTTTACGGATAGTAATAAGACATTTCTAATCATTTTAAGTTTACAGTGACTAGTTTTAACACTAATTGTTACTTATATCTAATATTTAATCATTGATCAAATCCAGTATAATCCGCTTTAAGTGTGGAATTAAGTCTCAGTAACGTAAGCATATTGCATAGTGTTGTTTCCTAATGGTAGCGAATGCTGATTTTTATTTTAGTGCTGAAATCCTTGTTGAGTTGCTGCTATGGGGATGCCCCGAGCAGCCTGCTTTGGAATTAAAACACAAAATGATGGAGGGGAGATAAATAAGACTAACAGTCTGTTTCAGTCTTAAATTAAAAAAAGACCATTTTGTACAATCCTACTCCAAGTCCATAAGTATGCCATTCCAGACAGTGATATTCCAGACAGTGATAAGATAATGCCTGCATACACAAACATGACCAACCCTGACTTTCATTAATGAAAGAATAATTGTCCCAGTGAATGAATAAACACCAGCTGTAGGATAGAGCCCAGCAAACTTCCACAGCTGCTATCAGGGAAACACACAGGGTTTGATTGTCAGAAATAGTTACTATTTTAAAGTTGCTCAGAACATTTAAAAAGTTTCTAATTACATATTCTTGAGAATCGTAAATAAGGCAGAGTGAGAGGCCCAAAGGACTGCAGCAATTAATTTTTAATCTGAGGAAATAAAATGCACAGAGAGATCCCAAGGCCTGGAGATTATAGCACCTGTAAAACACCATGAAGCAATACGAAACTCGGGCTATCCATAGCGATGTCATCCAAGATTAGGAGTTCTACATGATCGGGTATCTGTATAAGGAGGGAAGGACTGTAACCACATTGCATGTGGACATTGTAATACAGAAAGTGTGTAAAAATACTGCTTTTTACTGTACACGTTACAGTGTGTCATGGACCTCCCTTCCCACATTGGCCTCGGGGGATGATCCCTGCATTAACTGATTGCAGCATGAGTAAACATCTTCCACTTGCCTGAGTTCTGCCTATCTCCTCAGTCTTCATTTCCTATCAGGGGAAATCACTCCTACAGCTTTGGTGTCATTTAAATTCAATACGAACACTTACTATCTGTGAAATTATTACTTGCAGAGCGATATCATTTTCCTGTTAGTTTTTTAAAACTTTTTTTTGGGTGCAAGAAAACAATGTAGGTACATCCATTTGTTATTTAGTTCAACTTATACTAAATTTTAAATTATTGAAAAGACTACACGTGGCGGGGGGGAGGGGAGGAAGAACGATTCTTCAGCTCAAATGTCACATTACGTGACAATTTCCGTTTTTCAAATCATGTGACCTCCAGTATGATATTTATTTTAATTTCATTTTGAGATAGTTTTATTTTCTTCCAACATTAGTTGTCAATGAACAATAATCACACAATTATTAGTCATTTGCTACAAAATGACTTCCCGTTCCAAATGTCATTAACTCCATGTTTAGTTCATAATAATACTCACTTTCCCGGCCTAATTATTTTCTTCCTAGTTCTGACATTTGTCTAAACATTTATCATGATTAAAGTTACATTAATAAAATAGACATGAACCGACCAAAAAAAAGTTGAACTATGTTCAATTGTTGCTGAGATTTTTTAATTATTAAAGCCACGTTTTATATTTTAATTTTCAGTTAATTAATCTTAATGAATATACAATAGACATCAGAGCAAAGTGCATTCAAAATATTAAATCAATTTATCTATCAGGATTTTAGAAACAATTCTCAATTACAATAATTACGCAATACTTTAACTGAGGCTTTACAACAAGTACAATGTGCCTTAAATAACTTCCATTTTTTAGTGTGAGTGCTACAATATTAAAACCTGTTTGATAAGGCCAATACACCCACAAAAGACCAATAATTGCCATTGCAATATCATTTCTAAGTATCTGACTTTTGCTCATTTGAAAGATCACAGTCTTCTCAACCATTGAAATTCAGAGAACACCAGTTACTTTACACTGCAAAATTTCTCTTCATTTCTGAACATTACTCAGTGGAATAGGAAGAGGACATACTTCATTATTCTTAAATTCATTAATAGAAGTTTTCAAATCGATTTGTTGCCATTACCTAATAATTTTTCAATTCGGTAAGTGGTGTACATGTGGAACTTTGTTTTCATATAATAACTAATGCAAGGCCATTGCAATGTACAATCACTCAATCATTCTGAATATTGCTTTTCATTTTAAACTTGGAAACACTTTTGAATTGATTTGATTGGAAATCACTTCAATGTTAACATTTATTGTGGTTTTAATCACAATAACAATTGAATATTTTTCATGTGCAAAATCATTTAGATCCCCATGAATTTTTCGAAGCACACAAAAAAGGGGTTGGCATCTATCTTATTTCATTATACAATCACAGGAAATGGTGACTTCTTAGAAATCATACTTTTTCAGAAAGAATGAAAGTTGTCTTCAGCTGAATAGGCACATTGATCGGCCAATTCATCATTTTGTTCCAATTTACGTGCAGATCAAAAACATTTTAATTTGCATTTCAGAAAATGAGAAACTTATGAACATATAGAATAATTATATTCATTTTTATTTATAATGCACAGTAATCACACAATTCTGTCAAGTTGTCATTCCACAAGTGATCATAAAAATCATGTTTAATTAAGACATTTGTTAACTCCCATCATTATTGTAAATTACTACTGAATTTTCCGTAGATTACACACAGTATCCAAACATTTAATTCCAATCCAATTATCATAATAGACATCTGATTAGTTTTCAGCCCTGCCCAGCCTGGTTGGGAATGTTATGAAGGAATCTTGTGCAACTCTGGTCGTGTCTCTGTTACCAGACCAGAGGGTACAATTTCAATTCCCACCTTGCACAGAGCTGTGCCAGAGCAGCTCTGAATGTTGATAAGAAAATATCTAAGAATCGAATAAATTGTCTTTCAATTCAACAATAGGTATTTTTTCATTTGTTCATTCCAATAATCACAGTATCTGCTATATATTTTCTTCCGTCCGCTAATAACAGAATGAATCTAATTCCACTCAATCAATATTCTTTGCAAAATATTTGATAATGTTGCACTCACAAAGATGAAATATGCAAAGCAAAGATATTCCTTGATTTTCTTTTGTTCTGAAGAGCTGAGTTCAGACTGCACGTAGAACTTGATGTTTCAAAGGTATAAATATGAGAAAAAAATCAAGTTCTTCTTCAGTTAAATAAACAAATGCCACTTCCTACTATATATCAATTTTTAGTTATTGATCTGTTTATGAGTTGTCTGAAATTTGTTTTTAGTTTTCCACTCATCTATTTATATTGAATGTAAGATTGAAATGCTGTGAAAATATCCGAGTGCATTCATTTAAAATTGAATTTGCATATTTCTCTCTAATCTCATTTATTGCATGATGACTTAACTGTGTTTTGTTCAGCAAACCTAGTGAATACTAAAAATTGTATAATCTTAAATAAGATCTTTCACATCCAGTTATCAGTCTGTTCCTAATTCATGTAAATATCTAAATTTATTGAAATCAATGTTCACACAAAACAGTGCACATAAAGCGACACAAAGATATTCATCATCATCTGATTACTATTCAGTGGAATAACCTGTAAGTATCTTATTGTTCCGAGGACAAATGACAACAGTAAGCATTTATTTACTATTCTATGCAGTTAATGCAATTGATGTGCTATATTTCAGTTCAGTCGTTAATGTTGATTTATATTGTTTAAACCAATAATTCTACTTTATCACGGATATTGACTGTACTACAATAATGTTGGGAAGCACATTTTTGTCAATCTAACAATCTTTAAGATCTTTTTTTGTGTGTGTGTACAAGAGACAATTGAAATTATAACCATTATTATTACAAATTGAACAATTGCTGCATTTTAAATTTGTGAAATTCCTACATTTTTGCAAAAGGGTTAGTCTTCACTGTATATGTCACATTAAAAAACTGCTATTTCAAATCATGCGTGCTACAAAATGATTATTGGTTTCATTTCATTGTAAGAAAAGAACTGCTTTGACCATGTTGACTTTTTTGTCATTTCTATTCCAACATTATTCATCATTGTATAATAATGACAATATTATTAAAATCGCTTATATGCCACATGTTATTGACTACATTATTTGTTCAGTTTCAAACTCACTTTCATGATCTACTAATTGTCTTCCTAATTCTGACACAAATCGTTAAACATTGATCATAATATTAATCATATAAATTGATGTAACATGTCTCTACAAGGAATCCAGTGGATGGAAATTCACAATTCTTGTATTACATACTATTTTAACTTAGAAAAAAGAAGAGTTTTGCTCAATAATCACTGAATGTCTCATTTTTCTTCAATCCATAAAGCTAGGTACGATGTTTTATTCCTCAGTTTACTGATCTTAATAAATATCCAATCAACATCACAGCAAAGTGCTTATGAAATATTGAATTATTTTAATTCTTCAAAAGACAGCATTAATTATCAAGTCGCTGCCATTACAATAATGGCACAATTATTTATAAAAATGTCTTTTGAACAAGTATAGTGAGATTCACATTTAGAATTAATCCATTATTTGCAAGGAATTCAAATGCGGTACTGCTTTTCGTGGAAGGATCAGAACACGGTAACTACACTCTCAAACAGAATGGCATATGATCATAACCAGGTTGGAGAAAAACTTTACAACGCTTTGCACAATAATTAAATGGAGTTGCATTACATTTCACGACGAGAGCAGATTTTTTCCAGCAAATTGGAAGACAGGTTTGCAGATGGGAAAGCAAGCAAGAAAGCTCCGTTCTTGTCCATGGAAAAGGCTGCAGTTGAAGAACAAAGCAGTTTCTGCCCACTTCCGAACGGGGGAGCTTTCGCGTGTTAGGCGAACGTGATGACCACAACACTACAGAAACAAGCCATGAACTGTTGGACATTACTGCAATTTCGATTCTTGCTTTGCAAAATGATTTCACCCATTGCTCGAAACAGGACGACTTTCACGTTTACACGGAACACGAAACACTCCGGACTACAGGGAAAATGCACAAAGCTGAGCAGGCCGTGTTCCACATCATACCATGCAGCATAGTTTCAGTCACTGTGTCTGTTTTGCAGAATAAGAGTCCCAATGAATGTTCTCCACCCTAAAATCGGAGGTAGCATTACAATCCGAGAACGACAGATCACATTGTGAGGATGCTCTGACCTCGGAGCCAGTTCGAGATGCCACTTTCCTCGCCTTTTATCTTAACCGTGCAATTTGCTGCAGAGATGTTCACTCCTGGACATGAGCCATATGGATACCAACTGAATTGGAAACCTGTGAGGGAATCGACGAGAAGCGACTCAATAAATTTTGCTAAATTCCATAGTGCTTATTAGACATGCAGTTTCTTTTCACGTCAATCTAAAAGGCAATTTCTGAACATAGTAACAGAAGTCAAAAGGTAATGACACGTGAAATTGATGACAAAATATGGACAAGGATGTCGTCAATGTTTGGACCGTAGGGCGAGGTGGAATAGGCTGGGACGACGTTCCCTGCAGCGTAATGGCTGCGACATGATCTTATGGAAGGATTGTAAACTGAGTATTTACGTGTTTTACCCAAGTTGGGGTGAGTTGAAAACTCGAGAGTATAGGTTTAAGGTGAGTGGGCTGAAAATGACGAAGGACCCGAGGCACATTTCCAACACAGAATGTTGTGCGTGTATGGAATGAGTTACCAGAGGAAGTGGAGGAGGCTATTACACTCAGAAAATTGCAAAGGTAATTGGATGATTTCTGGATAGGATGTGTTTAGAGGGATTGGGGCCAAATGCTGGGGAACGGGACTTGTTTAATCTTGGCTATGTGGTGAGCATGGACGAGATACACCGAAGTATCTGTTTCCACGCGGTGTACCCCAATAACGTTGTATTGCTTACACCAGCTTTAAATGATTACTTTTTAGCGGAGCTTGACGTCGCAGTCTGTGGCACAATCACTTCGTCTGTTCGGCTGCTCACGGGAAAGGTAGTATTGTGAAACACTGCAGAAACGAACGACTTTCTTACTTTTGCTCCGAATGACCATACTCTGTGAAATATTCCCAGATCCTCAGTTGAGGATTTTTGCTGCTGGAAGTTACCTCAGAAACCCTGTTAACTCGTAATGTATTGATCGAATCGCAAAACAGAAAGCATTTAACATGGAACATAAACAAAACTGGCAAACCTAATGCATTTTCAGACACAGCGAAGCATGAATGGTAAATGTGCGGCAGTCCGAGGGCATGAGCCATAAAGTAATCACACAACTAACAACAGGGCAATTCCAAACTACTCTTTCAAACATGCTGGAGCGTTAGTGCACCACCACTTGCCAGACAATGCTGAAAAGAGGGAAAGAAAGAACATAATAAGAATGGGCCATAAAAAGTGAATTTCACCAATCACAGTCTCGATAAGATTACCTTTCCCTTCCGATGTCTCCAGGACGGAGATGAAGTAAATGGGATAAATTCAATAACATATGACATCGAAATTCATTGGAACGGTTTTCCCATTGGCCAGAAAACCAAATAACGATGAGTCGAGTCACCGTAGGACTTTGTTTCACAACAACGATGAAATAACAGTCTCCATTCGGTTCCAGTAAAAGCTTAACTTACCTGGAACAGCAGAGCCGTTTGTGATTTTCCACGCGGGAGGCTAGTGCGATCATGACAGCAGAGACACTTTGAAATATTTGGCACAATGCCACACCACAGTTAATTCCCCGCGACGCAAACGCATTTTTCATTTGTTTTCAACATCAATACAGTGGGGACTGAAACAGCATTTTAACAAGCTGCAAAGTTGGAGTTGATCAGCACAAATGGCAGCGGTGTGATTCGAATCAACGCCCCATTCAAAAACCGGACCCGAGATCGAGCACCATAGACCGCTCGGCCACACTGCCAGCCGGCATGACTACCAGCCGGCATGACTACCAGCCGGCACGACTACCAGCTGGCCGAGCGCCCGAATTTCTTGCATTTCCAATTGTGCTCCTGCATAACTACAGATGCAAAGTCACATGAAAAGGGTTCCATGATCCCTCTCTGACTCGCACAGCTGCTGGGATGTGCCCGGCTGCAATGTCAATTTCGCAGCAGATAATGATAGCCTATGAATCCAGACAAAAATCAATGGTCGGCTGAGTCTATCTTCTCAGACTCTTTTCAGCTACAAATGTATCTGTGAGTGCGTGAGAATATATGTTAGCTTATGATTTGGTCAAATAACCATGAGCTGCTTGACATTACTGCAATTTCGATTCTTGCTTTGCTAAATGATTTCACCCATTGCTCAAAACAGGACGACTTTCAAGTTTACACGGAACACGAAACACACCGGACTACAGGGAAAATGCACAAAGCTGAGCAGGCCGTGTTCCACATCATACCGTGCAGCGCAGTTTCAGTCACTGTGTCTGTTTTGCAGAATAAGAGTCCCAAAGAATGTTCTCCACCCTAAAACCGGAGGGAGCATTACAATCCGAGAACGACAGATCACATTGTGAGGATGCTCTGACCTCTGGGCCAGTTCGAGATGGCACTTTCCTTGCCTTTTTGCATCTGGAAGTAACCTCTGAAACGCTGTTAATTCGTAATGTGTTGAGCGAATCGCAAAACAGAAAGCATTTAACATGGAACACAAACAAAACTGGCATACCTAATGCATTTTCTTACACAGCGAGCATGAATGATAAATGTGAGACAGTCCGAGGGCATGAGCCATAAAGTAATCTCACAACTAACAACAGGGCAATTCCAAACTACTCTTTCAAACATGCTGGAGCGTTAGTGTACCACCACTTCCCAGACAATGCTGAAAAGAGAGAAAGAAAGAACATAATAACAATGGGCCATAAAAAGTGAATTTCACCAATCACTGTCTCGATTAGATTACCTTTCCCTTCCGATGTCTCCAGGATGGAAATGAAGGAAATGGGAGAAATTCAATAACATATGACATCGAAATTCATTGGAACGACTTTTTCATTGGCTAGAAAACGAAATAACGACGAGTCGAGTCACCGGAGGACTTTGTTTCACAACAGCGATGAAATAACAGTCTCCATTCGGTTCCAGTAAAAACTCAACTTGTCTGGAACGTAGAGCAACAGTAGAGCTGTTGGCGATTTTCCGCGCGGGAGGCGAACACGATCATGACAGCACAGACACTTCGGAAAATTCGGCACTTTCCCACACCACAGTTAATTGCCCGGGAAGCAAACCCATTTTTCTTCTGTTTTAAACAGAAATGCGGCAGTTGCCGAAACAGCAGTTTCACAAGCTGCGTCGTTTAAGTTGATCAGCACAAACGGCAGCGGTGGGATTCGTAACCACACCTCTGTCGAGACTGGAGCCTAAATTCAGCGCCTTAGACCGCTCGGCCACACTACCAGCAGGCCTCTCGCCCGATTTTCTTGCATTTCCAATTGTGCTCCTGCATAACAACAGATGCAAAGTCACGTGAAAAGGGTTCCATTGTCACTCTCCGACTCGCACAGCTGCTGGAATGTGCCCGTCTACGATATCAAATTCGCAGCAGATAATGATAGCCCATCAATCCAGACAAAAACCAATGGTAAGCTGAGTACATCTTCTCACACTCTTTTCAGCTACAAATGTATCTGTGAGTGCGTGAGAATATATGTTAGCTGATGATTTGGTCAAATAACCATGAGCTGCTTGACATTACTGCAATTTCAATTCTTGCTTTGCTAAATGATTTCACCCATTGCTCGAAACAGGACAACTTTCACGTTTACACGGAACACGAAACACATCAGACTACAGGGAAAATGCACAAAGCTGAGCAGGCCGTGTTCCACATCATACCGTGCAGCATAGTTTCAGTCACTGTGTCTGTTTTGCAGAATAAGAGTCCCAATGAATGTTCTCCACCCTAAAACCGGAGGTAGCATTACAATCCGAGAACGACAGATCACATTGTGAGGATGCTCTGACCTCGGAGCTAGTTCGAGATGACATTTCCTGTGCCTTTTACCTTAACCGTGCAATTTGCTGCAGAGATGTTCACACCTGGACATGAGCCACATGGATACCCACTGAGTTGGAAACCTGTGTGGGAATCGACGAGAAACGACCCAATAAATGTTGCTAATTTCCATGGTGCTTATTAGAAATGCAGTTTCTGTTCACCTCCGTCTAAAAGGCAGTTTCTGAACATAGTAACAGAAGTCAAAAGGTAATTACCTCACCCTACCCCCACTCCGGAAGAGGTGCGAACTGCTCTTGAGCGCTTTTTGTTCTCGATGTGAAGAGCTCTCACGCCTGAGTCACCTTCACGTCTCTGGTTGCTGAGTGAATCACAAAGAAGGAATTTCACCAGAGCTGCAACTGCCTCACTTCCCCACTCGCTCTCCCCGTTTACATTTTCCTGCTCGTCAGTGATTTAACGAAAACCAAATGGATGCGATGTCATTCTGTAGCCTCTCTGTCGATTCCTCCGTTTCAGTTCCAAAGTGGCCTTGATCTCGGGGCGCAACTTATTACTAGCGACGCTAGTATTTCCATTTCATTGCTGTTGTTGATTGAATGAGCCACTAACGTGCGAACTGCTCCAAAACATGATTCAGGACCTCTGGTGCCAACTCTCGCACGTTGAATAATGACAGACAGCTTCCAAATGAGGTCTTTCAGAGACGACTTTGGGGTACATTTGACGGACAGACAAGTTCAGGAATCCGTGGTGGGCTGTGACACCAGCGCATCAGCTTCTTCCCTGTCTTTGAACCGGGCCGCCTGCGCAAGGAATGCAAATGCGGTACTGCTTTTCGTGGAAGGATCAGGAGGCGGTAACTACACTCTCAAACAGAATGGCTTATGATCAGGTTGGAGAAAAACTTTACAATGCTTTGCACAGTCATTAAATGGAATTGCATTACATTTCACTACGCGAGCAGATCTGTTCAAACAAATTCGAAGGCAGCTTTGCAGATGGGAAAGCAAGCAAGAGAGCTCCGTTCTTGTCCATGTAAAAGGTGACAGTTGAAGAACAAAGCAGTTTCTGCCCAGCTTCGAACTGGGATCTTTCGCGCGCAAGGCGAACGTGATGACCACTACACTACAGAAACCAGCCTCAGCCGCCCCTGCTGGGGCTTAGTGGCATCCAGCACTGAGGGTTGAAGCCATTCTACCTTTCACCTTTGTGTTTCAAATAGCTCGTTGTTTAATGGGACTTGTTTAATTTTGGCTTTGTGGTGAGCATGGACGAGATACACCGAAGTATCTGTTTCCACGCGGTGTGCCCCAATAACGTTGTGTTACTTACACCGGCTTTAAAGGATTTCTTTTTAGCGGAGCTTGCCGTCGCAGTCTGTGGCACAATCATTTCGTCTGTTCGACTGCTCACGGGAAAGTAGTATTGTGAAAGTAGGATCTTTCACGTGTTACGTGAACGTGTTGACCTCTACACGACAGAAACAAGCCTCAGCCGCCCGTGTCACGTCTTAGCGACATCCAGCCTTGAAAGGTGAAGCCATTCTGCGTTTCACCTTTATGTTTCCATTAACTCGTTGTTGTCCAGAGTAATTGGCATCTTGAAAAAAAAGACACGTTTCCAATTCAGTTCCAACACACAATTCCAACTCAGTGGGTATCCATGTGGCTCATGTCCAGGTGTGAACATCTCTGCAGCAAATTGCACAGTTAACGTAAAATGCAGAAACACATACACACCAACCTGCACCAATACCTGTCTTCTGTTATTAAACAGGTACAGACAGTAACACAAGCACACAACCTTCCACCACTACCTTGTCTCCTGCAGATATATGCAGAAATACACTCAATCCTCTATCATCACGCTGTCTCCTTCCATTAAAAAGATATACACAAAAACACACACACAGAACTCTTCACCAAAATCCTGTTTCTTGCCAGTAATCCGATATACACTAAAACACACAACACAATCCTCCACCACCACGTTGTCTCACGCTATTAAGCTGATATACGCAGAAGCACACACACACACACCCTTGCTCCAACACCTTGCCTCCGGTCAATAAACAGATATACACAGAAACACACACAAATCTCTAAAGCACCTCCCTGTCTCCTGCCATTAAAAAAATATAACAGAAACACACACAATCATCTGCGACCACACTGTCTCCTGCCATTACACAGATCTACACAGAAACACACGCACACACACTCACACACACAATGGTGCACCTTCACACACTCTCCGGCAATTAAACAGGTATAAAAAGAAACACACACATATCTCGACACCATCCCCCTGTCTCCTGCCATTAAATAGACATACACAGAAACACACACACACACAACCCTTCACCACCACATGGTTTTCTGCCATTAAACAGATATACACAGAAACAAACAAACACACACGCACACACGCACACAAACACACACGCACACACAACCCTTGACACCCAATTTGTTTCCTGTCATTAAGCAGATATACACAGAAACACACACACAACCCTCCACCACCACCCTGTCTCCCGCCATTAAGCACGGATATGCAGAAACACATACACACCAACCTGCACCAACAGGTTGGTGTGTATGTGTTTCTGTTATTAAACAGGTACAGACAGAACCACAAGCACACAACCTTCCACCACCACCCTGTCTCCTCCCATAAACAAATCTATGCAGAAACACACATACACAACCCTCCACCATCCCGCTGTCTCCTTCCATTAAACATATATACACAGAAACACACACACACAAGCCTCCACCACACCCTGTTTCCTGCCATTCATCAGATATACATTGAAACATACAACTCAACCCTCCACCACCACGCTGTCTCTCGTGATTAAGCAGATATACACAGAAACACACATACACACAACCCTCCACTAACACCCTGTATCCTGTCAATAAAGAGAAACACACACACATCCCTCCACCACCACATTGTTTTCTGCCATTAAACAGATATACACAGGAACACACACACACACACAAACACGCACACACAATCATTGACACCCAATTTGTCTCCTGTCATTAAGCAGATATCCAAAGAAACACACACGCAACCCTCCACCTGTCTCCTGTAATTAAACAGGTATATACAGAATTACACACACAAAACTCCAGCACCACCCTGTCTCCGGATATTAAACAGTTATACACAGAAACACACACTCACCATCCTCCACCACGACGCTGTCTGCTGCTATTAAACAGAAATTTACAGAAACATACAGCAACCCTCCACGACCACCGAGTCTCCTTTCATTAAACAGATATACACAGGAACGCAAAAACACACAACCCTCCATCACCACCCTGTCTCCTACGATTATACAGATATACACAGAAACACGCACACACCACCTTCCACCACCGCCCTGTCCCCTATCATTAAACAGATATGCAGTGAAACACACACATACCCAAACCTCCATCACCAACCTGTCTCCTGCAATTAAACAGATATACACAGAAACACGCACATACTCCCTCCACCACCACCCTGTCTCCTGCCATTAAACGGATACACACAGAAACACAGACCCATACATCGCCCTACCACCACCTTGTCTCCTGTCATTAAACAGATATGCACTGAAACACACATACATCTCCCCACCACCACCCTGTCCTCAGCAATTAAATAAATATACACAGAAATACACACACGCACAATCCTCCACGACCACCCTGTCTCCTGCCATTAAACAGATATACACAGAAACAAACACACGCAACTCTTGGCCACCATCCTATCTCCTGCCATTAAACAGATATACACAGAAACAAACACTCACAACTCTCGGCCACCACCCTGTCTCCTGTCATTAAACAGATATACACAGAAACAAACACAACTCTCGGCCACCACCCTGTCTCCTGTCATTAAACAGATATACAAAGAAACACTCATACATACACAACCCTCCACCACCATCCTGTCTCCTGCAAATAAGCACATAGACACAGAAACACAGATATTCTACCCTCCACTACCACACTGTGTCTTGCCATTAAATAGATTTACGCAGAAACACACACACACACACACCAGCCTCCTCCACCACCGTGTCCTGCAATTAAACTGATACATACAGAAACATACAGTCATATTTCCAGCACCACCCTGTCTCCTGTCATTAAGCAGTTAAACACAGAAACACACACACATCCCTCCTCCACCACTGTCTCCTGTTATTAAACAGTTATACACGGAAACACGCACGCACACTACCCTCCACCACCACCCTGTCTCCAGCCCTTAAATAGATGTATACAGAAACACACGCACACAACACTCCACGAACACCCTGTGTCCTGCTATTAAACAGGTGCACACAGAAATACACACAATCCTTCATCACCACCCTGTCTCTTGCCATTAAACAGAAATGCACTGAAACGCACACACATCCCTCGACCACCACCCGGTTTCCTGCCATTAATCAGATATGCACAGAAACACACACACACAACCCTCCACGATAGCCCTGTCTCCTGCCATTATACAGATATACACAGAAACATGCAAGCAATCCTCCATCATCACCCTGTCTCCTGCCCTTAAATAAATATACACAGAAATACACACACACACAATCCTCCACCACCACCCTGTATCCTGAAAGTAAAGTATATACACAGAAACACACACATACCGTCCTCCTCCAATACCCTGTCTCCTGCAAATAAACAGATATACACAGAAACATACATGCATATCTTCAGCACCACACTGCCTCTGCCATTAAACAGATATACACAGAAACACACATACACACAACCCTCCACGAACACCAGTCTGTCCCCTGTCATTAAGCAGATATATACAGAAAAACGCACACAACCCTGCACCACCACCTTATCAACTACCATTAAACAGACTGGAACAGAAAAAAAAACGCACAGACAACCCGACACCAACACTCTGTCTCCTGGCATTAAACTGATATACACAGAAACACACACAAACACACACACACACAACCCTCCACCACCACACTGTTCTCGTGCCATTGAGCAGATATACATAGAAATACACACACACAACCCTCGACCATCACCCTGTCTCCTGCCCTAAGACAGATCTACACAGAAGCACACACACATACTAAACCCTCCACCACCACCCTGACTGCTGCCATTAATCAGATATGCACATAAACATACACACACACACACACAATCCTCCCCAATCACACACTCTCCGGTGATTAAACAGATTTAAACAGAAACACACACACACCTCGACACCAACACCTTGTCTCCTGCCATTGAACAGATATACACAGAAACACACAGAAACACACGCACACACACAAGCACACACAACCTTTGAACAGCAATTTGTTTCCTGTCATTAAGCAATTAAACAGATATTTACAGAAACATACAAACAACCCTCCACCGCCACTACCCAGTCTCCAATCATTATAAATATATGCACAGAAACACGCACATTCATTCCTCCAACACCACACTGTCTCCTGAAATTAAACATATTGACACACAAACACACACACCCACCACCCTCCTCCACCACTCTGTCTCCGGCAATTAAACAGATATATACAGAAACATAAAGACATATCTTCAGCACCACCCTGTCTCCTGCCATTAAACAGACATAGACAGAAACAAACACACAAACAACCCTCCACTATCACATTGTTTTCTGCCATTAAACAGATGTACATAGAAACACACACGCACACGCACACATAAGCATTGAGAACCAATTTGTTTCCTGTCATTAAGCAGATATACACAGAAACACACACACAAACCTCCACGACCACCCTGTCTACATTCATTAAACAGTTATATACAGAAACACACACTCACCAACCTCTAAAACCACCCTGTCTCCTACAATTAAACAGATATTTACAGAAACATCCAGACAAGCCTCCACCATAACCCTGTCTCCTGTCATTAAACAGATAGACACAGAAATACACAAACACACAACCATGCACCACCACACTGTTTTCTGCCATGAAGCAGATATACACAGATTCACACGCACAACCATCAACCGCCGCCATGTCTCCTGTCATGAAACAGATATAATCAGAAACAAACATATACCATCCTCCACCACCAACCTGCCTCCTGCAATTAAACAGGTATACACAGAAACACACACACAGAGAAACCTCCCCACCACCCTGTTTGCTGCCATAAATCAATTATACACAGAAACACACACACACACACAACCCTCCACTACCACCCTGTCTCCTGCAATTCAATAGATATATACAGAAACGCACATATACAACCCTCCACTACTACCCTGTCTCCTGCAATTCAACAGATATATACAGAAACACTCACACACACCCCCACTACCTCCCTGTAAGCAGCCATTAAACAGATATATGCAGAAATACACACACACAACCCTTCACCACTACCTTATTCCCTGCCATTAAGTAGATATACACACAAACACGCACTCGACACTTCACCACCACCATTTCTCCTGCCACTAAACAGAAAAATACACACACAATCCTCTACCACCACCCTGTCTGCTGATATACACACAAATATACATATATACACACAAACACACACGCGTCCGTCCACCACCACCCTGTTCTGCTGCCATTTAGCAGATATACACAGAAGTACACACACACAACCCTCGACCACCATCACGTCTCCTGCCCTGAAACAGATATACACAGAAACACACACATATACAGAACCCCCACCACTACCCTGTTTGCTGACATTTATCAGATATACACATAAACACACACACACACAACCCTCCACCATCACACTCTCTCTGGCGATTAAATAGATATAAACAGAAACACAAACTCATCTCGAGACCATCACCCTGTCTCCTGCCATTAAACAGACATGTACAGAAACACACACACACAACCCTCCACTACAACCCTATCTCCTGCGATTAAACAGATATACGTAGAAATGCACACACACACAACCGTTAACCACCACATTGGTTTCGGCCATTAAACAGATATACACAGGAACGCGCACACACACAAACACACACAAAACCCCCGACCAACATCTTGTTGCCTGCCATTAAGCAGATATACACAGAAACACACGCACAACCCTCAAGCACCACCATAGCTCCTGCCATAAAACAGATATACTCAGAAACTAACACATACCACCCTTCACCATCAGCCTTCTCCTGCAATTAAACATATATACACAGAAACACACACAAACCAAACTCGACCACCACCCTGTCACCTGCCATTAAACAGATATACACAGAAACACACATACAACCTTCTACGAACACTCTGTCTACTGAACTTAAAAAGATATAAACAGAAACATACACAACCCTCCACCACCACCTTGTCACCTGCCACTAAGCACACAGACACAGAAACACAGACACTCTACCCTCCAACACCACCATGTCTCCTGCCATAGAATATAGATACGCAGAAACACACACAACCGTCAATGACCATCCTTCCTCCTGCCATTGAACAGGTATACAGAGAAACACACACACACCATCATGTCTCCTGCCATTAAGCACATATACGCAAAAACACACACAACCCTCCACCACCAACAAGCCACCTGCCATTAAACAGTTTTACACAGAAACACGCACAGAGCACCCTCCACCACCACACCCTGTCTCTAACCCTTAAATAGATATACACATTAACACACACGCACACAACACAATATAACTACCCTGCCTCCTGATATTAAACAGGTAGACACGGAAACCAACGCACAACCCTCCACCACCATCCTGTCTCCTGCCTTTAAGCAGATATACAAACAAACACACACACATCCCTCAACCACTACCCTGTTTCGTGCCGTTAATCAGATATACACAGAAACACGCACACACAAACCTCCACGACCACCATGCCTCCTGCCATTAAATAGATATACACGGAAACACACGCACAACCCTCCACCACCTCAATGTTTCCTGAAATTAAGGAGATATAGACAGAAAACACAAACAACCCTGCACCACCACCTACCACATACCATTAAACATTTATACACAGAAAATAAAACACACACAAACATCCCCCCTACCAACACTCTGTCTCCTGACATTAAACAGATATACACAGAAACACACTCACACACACCCATCCACCACCACCCTATCTCCTGCCCTATCTCCTAAGCACATAGACACAGAAACACAGACAACCTACTCTCTACCACCACCCTGTCTCCTGCCATGAAAAAGATATATGCAGAAACACACACACACACACACACACACACACACACACACACACACACACACACACACACACACACACACACACACACACACACACACACACACACACACACACACACACACACACAACACACACACACACACACACAACTCCATTAACACCCTGCTTCCTGCCATTGGACAGATATACACAAAAACATATGCACACCAAAGTGTCTCGTGCCAGTAAGCACAAATATACGGACACACACACACACACACACACACACACACACACACACACACACACACACACAAACACACACTCCCTCACTCAAATCTCCTTGACCACCCTGTCTCTTGTCATCAAACAGTTATACACGGAAATACACACACACACACACACACACACACACACACACACACACACACACACACACACACACACACACACACACACACACACACACACACACACACACACACACACACACACACACACACAACCTTCCACGAAATTTACATCTGAGGGAATGGCAGTTACGATGCGATCAGGCAAAATTTAGGAAGTATAGGATGGGGAAAGAACCTGCAGGGAATGGGTACATTAGAAATGTGGAGCTTATTCAAGGAAAAGCTCCTGAGTATCCTAGATAAATATGTACCTGTCAGGCAGGGACGAAGCTGTAGAGCGCGGGAGCCGTGGTTTACAAAGGAAGTGGAATCTCTGGTCAAGAGGAAGAGGGAGGCTTATGTTAGGATGAGATGTGAAGGCTCAGTTAGGGCACTTGAGGGTTACAAGGTAGCCAGGAAAGACCTAAAGAGAGAGCTCAGAAGAGCCAGGAGGAGACATGAGAAGTTGTTGGCCGATAGGATCAGAGTAAGCCATAAGGCTTTCTATAGGTATTTAAGGAATAAAAGAATGACAAGAGTAAGATTAGGGCCAATCAAGGATATTAATGGGAAGTTGTGTGAGGACTCGGAGGAGATAGAGGAAGCACTAAATGAATATTTTTCGACAGTATTCACTCTAGAAAACGACAATGTTGTCGAGGAGAATACTGAGATACAGGCTGCTAGACTAGCTGGGATTGAGGTTCACAAGGAAGAGGTATTAGAAAGCCTGCAGAGTGTAAAAATAGATAAGTCCACTGGGCCGGATGGGATTTAGCCTGGGCTTCTCTGGAAAGCCAGGGAGGAGGTTGCCGAGCATTTAGCATTGATCTTTAAATCGTCATTGTCTACAAGAATAGTGCCAGAAGACTGGAGGATAGCAAATGTGGTTCCCTTATTCAAGCAGGGGAGTAGAGACAACCCTGGTAATTATAGACCAATGAGCCTTACTTCAGTTGTTGGTAAAGTTTTGGAAAAGGTTATAAGAGATAGGATTTACAATCATCTAGAAAATAATAATTTGATAATGGATAGTCAGCACGGTTTTGTGAAGGTTATGTCGTGCCTCACAAACCGTATTGAGTTCTTTGAGAAGGTGACCAAACAGGTAGATGAGAGCAAACCTGTTGATGTGGTGTATATGGATATCAGCAATGCATTTTATAAGGTTCCCCAAGTAGGCTATTGTTCAATGGGATTGTGGGAGATATAGCAGTTTGGATCAGTAATTGACTTGCTGAAAGAAGACAGAGGGAGGTGGTTGATGGGAAATGTTCATCTGGTGTCCAGTTACTAGTGACGTGCCGCAAGGGTCGGTGTTAGGTCCACTGCTGTTCATCATTGTTATAAACGACCTGGATGAGGGAGTAGAAGGGTGGGTTAGTAAGTTTGCAGACAACACCAAGGTCGGTGGAGTTGTGGATAGTGACGAAAGATGTTTTGTAGGTTACAGAGAAACATAGATAAGCTGCAGAGTTGGGCTGAGAGGTGACAAATGTAGTTTAATGTGGACAAGTGTGAGGTGATGCACTTTGGTCGGAGGAACAGGAATTCAAAGTACTGGGCTTATGATAAGATTTTTGGTAGTGTAGATGAGCAGAGAGATCTCGGTGTCCAGGTACAGAGATCCTTGAAAGTTGCCACCCAGGTTGACTGTGTTGTTAAGAAGGCATTAATAGAGGGATCGAGTTCTGGAACCATGCGGTTATGCTACATCTATACAAAACTCTGGTGCGGCCGCACTTGGAGTATTGTGTACAGTTCTGGTCACCACATTATAAGAAGTATGTGAAAGCTTTGGAAAGGGTGCAGAAGAAATTTACTAGGATCTTGCCTGGTATGGAGAGAAGGTCTTCGAGGAAAGTCTGAGGGACTTGAGCCTGTTTTCGTTGGAGAGAAGAAGTTTGAGACGTGACTCAAAAGAGACAATATTGGATAATCAGAGGATTAGATAGGGAGGACAGGGAGAGCCTTTTTCCAAGTATGGTGATGGCGAGCACGAGGGGGCATAGCTTTAAATTAAGAGGTGACAGATATAGGACAGACGTCAGAGGTAGTTTCTTTAATCAGAGAGTAGTAAGGGTATGGAATGCTTTGCCTGCAATGGTAGTCGATTCGCCAACTTTAAGTAAATTTAAGTCGTCATTGGACAAGCATATGGACGTACATGGAATAGTGTAGGTTAGATAGGCTTCAGATTGGAATGACAGGTCGACACAACATTGAGGGCCGAAGGGCCTGTACTGCGCTGTATTGATCTATGTTCTATGTTCTATGAACACCCTGCCTACTGATCTTAAACGGATATACGCAAAAACGCACATGCATACACAACCCTCCATATCACCCTGTCTCCTGCCAGTAAGCACATAGATACAGGAATAATGACACTATACTCTCCACCACCACCTGTCTCCTGTCTTTAAGCAGGTATATACACAAATACACAAACATACACACATACACATCCCTCCACCACCACCTCGTTTCCTGCCGTTTATCAGATATACACAGAAACACACACGCACAACGCTCCACCAACACACTCTCTCCAGCCCTTAAAACAGACATACACAGAAACACGCACACATCCCTCTACCATCACCCTGTCTCCTGCACTTAAATAGATATACAGAGAAACACACACATATACAGAACGCTCCATCGCCACACTGTTTCCTGCAATTAATCAGATATACACAGAAACAGACACACACAACCCTCCACCACCACCAGTTTGTCTCCTATCATGAGGCAGATACTTACAGAAAAGCATACATATCCCTGCACCACCACCCTAACACCAGCATTAAACAGACAGACGCAGAAAAAAAAAACACACACACAGACAACTCTCCACCAACACTCTGTCTCCTGGCATTAAACAGATATACACAGAAACACACCCACACACCCCTCCGCCACCACCACCCTGTCTCCTGCCATTTAACAGATATGCACAGAAACACACACACACACAAACCTCCACCACCAACGTGTCTCCGACCAATAAGCACTTAGACACAGAAACACAGACATATATCCTCCACCACCACCCTGGCTCCTGCCAGTAAAAGGATATACGCAGAAACACCCACTTGCACAACACTCCATGAACACCCTGCCTCCTGCCATTGGACAGATATACACAATAACATACACACACCAAACTGTCTCATGCCATTAAGCACATATGCACAGAAACACACACGCACACTCACTCAGACCTCCTTGACCACCCTGTATCCTGTCAGCAAACAGTTATACACTGAAATATACACGCACAAACTTCCACGAACACCCTGCCTACTGCCCTTAAACAGATCGACACAAAAACGCACATGCATACACAATCCTCCACCATCACCCTATCTCCTGCAATTAAATAGATATACGCAGAAACACACACACAAGCACAACATTCCATGAACAAAATGCCTCCTGCTATTGAGCACATATATGCAGGAACACACACACAATCCTCCATGACCACCTTGTCTCCTGCCACTGAACAGATAGACACAGAAATACACACACCACCACCCTGTCTCCAGCCCTTAAATAGACATACATAGAATCACACGCACACCCCTCCAAGACAACCCTATCTCCTGCCATTAAACAGATATACACAGAAACACACACACACAACCCTCCACCACAGCCCTTTTATCCTTCCATTGAGCAGATATACACAGAAATACACACACACAACCATTGACCACCACCAGTCTATCTCCTGTCATTAAGCAGATAAATACAGAAAAACACACACAACCCTGCACCACCCCCTATCACGGACCATTAATCAGACATAAACAGACAACCCTCCATCGACACTCTGTTTCCACGCATTAAACAGATATACAGAGAATTGGCTGGCTGACAGAAGGCAGAGAGTGGCTGTAGATGAAAAGTATTCTGCCTAGACGACAGTGTTGAGTGGAGTCTCCCAGGGTTCTATACTTGGGCCTCTGATCTTTATAGTTTTTATAAATTACTTGGAGAAGAAGGTTGAGGGGAGGGTTGGTAAATTTGCAGATGACACAAAGTTTGGAGGTGTCGGCAATATTATAAAGGGCTAGTGCAGGCTGCAGCGCAACATAGACAGAATGCAGAGCTGGGCTGAGAAATGGCAAATTGAGTTCAACCTGGATAAATGCGAAGTGATGCATGTTGGAAGGTGGAACTCGAATGCTGAATATAGGATTAAAGACAGCACTCTTGGCAGTGTGGAGGAACAGAGGGATTTGGATGTGCAAGTACATAGATCCCTCAAAGTTGACATACAAGTGGATAAGGTTGTTAAGAATGCATTTGGTGTTTCGGCTTTCATTAACGGGGGGATAGAGTTTAAGAGCCGTGAGGTGTTGCTGCAGCTCTACAAGTCCCTGGTGAGGCAATACTTGAAATATTGTGTCCAGTTCTGGTCGCCCTACTATAAGGAAAGGTACAGCGGCTTGGGAGAGGGTGCAAGGAAGGATGCTGCTTGGACTGGAGGGCTTGCCTTATGAAGAATGGTTGAATAGGCTCGGACATCTCTCTGGAGAGAAGGAGGAAGAGAGGAGACCTGATAGATGTCCACAAAATAATGGGAGGAATAGATAGAGTCAATAGCTAGAGAATTTTCCCCAGGGCAAGATTGACTGATATGAGAACTCATAGTTTGAAGATATTAGGAGGAAGGTATAAAGCAGATGTCAGAAGTCGTTTTTTTGTTACACAGAGAGCTGTGAATGCATGGAATGCGTTACCAGTGGTAGTGGTGGAAGCAGATTAATTGGGGACATTTTAGCGACTTCTAGACTTGCACATGGATAGCAGTGAATTGAGGGGTGTATAGGTTGTTACTATATTTTACATTAGCATTAAACGTCGTGGGTGAAAGGGCCTGTTCTGTGCTGTACGTTCTACGTTCTATGTTCTCTGACAAGGGTGAGTCGACCTCTGACCACCTAATGCCAACTGGAAAAGATGTTTAAAGACTTCATTGAGTTGCAAAGGTGTCAGCACGAAAAGTATGTTTTGGTCATTGTTGATTTTCTTTTCCTTGATGGGTTGATGTTTACCGCACTTCCAACGCTACTGCTAAAACTGTTGTAAATATTTTACTGAAGGAGATTATTACCTGCTTTGGTATTTGATTTTGTCTACCTTCTGACAATGCCCCCCCCCACCCCCATTTTATTGGAGATATTAATGACGAATTATGCTCTCATTTTGGGATCCACCACCAACTTCATTGTGCTTAATTCCCAGAGGCTGCAGGGCTCGTGGAGCATGGTGACCAGAGTCTGAAAACTAAACTTACCAAATGGACTTCTGAGACAGGTCTTTCCTGGGTTAGGGTGGTGCCGCTGATATTGTTCCACCTCCAATAAACTCCTGTGGGGAAAACTCGCTTGGCCTTTTCGAGTGCTCTCACTCTGTCTGATCTGAATGATAAAGTGCACTGTATCTGATCCGCAGGACACACTGCAGAAATTATCCCATCCCAGTGGACTGAGCTGCCTCCATTGATAGAGCTGCCTCCATTGGTAGAGTATCACACAGTAACAGCGAATATCTTTTGATGTCATCCTCGAAGGTACTTGCTACAAAAAAGCTGAACACTGCGGGAAACTGCTGTGATCAGCGCTAACACAGAGGCCCAGCGGGAGCCTTGTGGGCAGTCTCAACTGGTTCCAGCATTTACAATCTTGGTCCGTGTGAAAACAAAAGCAGAATCCTGTAACTGTTTACCTTTCTTCTGAAAAACAGGTTAGTAAAGTTTGAAGATCATAGATATTTCTTCCTGGTGTTCATGAAATGATCAAGAGCAGAGTACGGTTCCCTGAGTATGGTCTGACTTCTAGGTTGCGGACTGTGATATTCCGCTCACATGATCTGAACACATGCAAGGTAATGACTCAGTGACAAGATCTGCTGAATCGGATTCTGTGAAGAACAGAAGCCGATGTAATGAAAAGAGCCATAAGAGTGGGAATGTAGCAAATTATTTTCCAGACTCGGGGAGAGTGCACAGTGCTGTTTCCAGGAGTCAATATCTGTCCAAGTCGACTGAAACAGCGTTGGGTGTTATTGTACTGCATATTTTGTATAATGGTGCAAAAGCACGGAACTTTTGTATAGAGGGGATAACTTCAAAATCCTCAATGAGGCAAAACACACAAATGAGGTAAACAACAAAGTAACCACACAAATTGGTGTAACGTCATGGGGTAAACGTCCCTGCTCAAATTTTGCTCAAAATCGCTCTCTGTCTAATTCCTAAGACTGGGAATCGAACAGTGAATGGTCTATGTCAATGAAAACTGCTTTGATCTCACAACTTCATCATTTCATACGCCCCGTTATGTATGTCTGGCAATTGTAATTGATCTCTCACTGTGTTACTTCAGCACACGTAGAGAACAAATATCTATAAGAACAGTCATGTATATGACTGGGATTTGACCCGATACTGTTGCAACCAATCTATTCAGCAGTAATTGAAATTGCTTCCACCTTTCCTGTGTCGGTAATAAGATTGCATAACTTCGTGGTGAGTTTTCATGCATTGAATTGGACCCACATCCTTTCTCACGTTGAAATATACAGCGATATAAAGACATGATGAAAGACACGGGCAGTGTTTACTGGACTATAAATACGTTAGGAATGAAACGGCCATGATACCATGTCGTTAGAAACGATGGAAATGAGGTTTACTTGGAGATAAAGCCACGAGAAACGAAAAGAGGGTTTTAAAGTGATGGTGGCATAGATAAGGAATTATTCGGGAGAAATAAGGAAAGACTTAGTTGTGTGCGAAAAGAGGTTATCCAGCTGATGTGAAGTTGTTAAGAGTAAGCACGAGGGAAATTTCCTCGTTTAGGTGAGTGGAAACTAGAGGTTAGAACTTCAAACCCATCGGGGCACAATCAAGAAATTTAGTGTAGGCATTTTTTATTCTGAGAGTTATTGAATTCCGAGATGAATTTTCAGAAATAGAATCATTTTAGGAGCTGATTCAAGAATATTTGAAAAAGCGCGTGCACTCAGACAAGGCGTGAATTAGATTAGATTAGATTAGATTACTTACAGTTTGGAAACAGGCCCTTCGGCCCAACAAGTCCACACTGACCCGCGAAGCGCAATCCACCCAGACCCATTCCGCTACATGTACCCTTGCTCCTAACTCTACGGGCAATTTAACACAGCGAATTCACCTAACCGGCACATTTTTGGACTGTGGGAGGAAACCGGAGCACCCGGAGGAAACCCACGCAGACATGGGGAAAATTAAACAGTGACAGTAATTCTGGGATGCCTGGATGGGGATGAAAAATGGAAACATTATCGAATTGGTTAACATTCATAGGAAAGAAATTGCATAACATCTGAAACTGAAAATGTTAAGGATAAGAAGAGCTGGTGGAGTTGGGAGGTGCAGCAACTCATTCAACTTGAAATATTATATACCGTAAATGCACTGAGCTATTTGGTTTAGCTCTACATTAAATGGATGTCGGTTAGCTTAGTCTGCTGACTAACTGGTTTATGAGAAAAGTGAGATCAACAGCGTGGGATTAATTTTCTCACTGTCTCAGGTTTCCACAAGGATCATCATCTCCCCCACTCACCTGATCTGTAACGCTGTGGTGCCACTAGTGAGCAAGATTTGGTCTGTCGATGTAAAACATCATTATCATTGCCATCTGTAGTCTTGAACATTTGGTCATAATCAACCGAAAGGGGAGTGAGTCCATTTAATACTCTTTTATCTCCGCTTGAAAAATCCTGCATCAAGACTCAACCTTATTACAGTTCGACCCTTTGTTCCTCCCAACAGCAAAACTACTTGCCCAGATCCTTTACCAGGTTTAATGACAACAGTCAAACTCCACAAAGAGATAAATCAAATACCTTCGATTGATTTAATGAGCTGTGCAGCTTACAGGAAATTGAATGATATGAAACGATTTTTCCAGACTAATCCAGTGCTGGGTCACCGATTTGAGGAAGGTCATCAAGCTAAAACTTGACCTCTGTTTCTCTATCCACAGATGGATATTCATCTGAGGAATATTTGCAGATTTTCTGTTAATAATTGGCATCTTTAACAAAGGCAAAACATTTCCCCACGTCAGAAACTGGTGTTTTCAAATAAGTACTACTTTATTCAACATTGTTTACAACTGCCCTTCAGTCTGATGCTTCAATAATCCCTGGTCAATGTCAGTAACAGCATCTTTAGATAAGCATTGAACTTACAACCTTGGCATGTTATGCACCTTTAAGTATTCGGCGCTGACCAATTGCACTCTGGAGCCGCAGACAGCGAAACTGTCACATGACCTACACCTACCTTGGGAACTTTAACTCAACGTCTCTACGTTTGTTGTGATTATTAGATTCCCTACAGTATGGAAACAGACCCTTCGGACCCAAAACTCCATACCAACCTTCCGAAGAGTAACCCAACCTGAACCATTTCCCCTCTGACAAATGTACTATGGGTAATTTAGAATGACCAACTTACCTGACCTGCACAATCTTTGGACTGTGGGAGGAAACTGGAACACCCGGAGAAAACCCACGCAGACACGGGGAGAATGTGCAAACTCTACACAGACAGTCCACAGAGGCTGGAATCGAACTTTGACCCTGTTGAGGTAGCAGTACTAACCACTGAATCACAACACTGTGGGATCTTTGGTGGTGATGTGCTGCCCCACTGGTACCTCAGTCACTCACCCCGCTTCATTTCCCTGAACTGTCTGGTTCTGAAATTAAAGCTAATGCAGACAAGGTGAAACTGACATGAGCATGTGATTATTGAAGCATCAGGTTCACGAAAAGAATACAAAAGGGACACAAAATATGTGAAAACATAGACAAAATTGAAAAATGGGTTTCCGATGGTTCCTGCATTGTTTACAGACAGTGCTACCTTGCCACTGTCGCTTTTCCTTCAATCAGCTTCAATCGGCACAGAATTCGAATCAGTGAAACTTCACCAACTTCCTTCTGAAAGTTCATATGGGTAACATGAAACATATTGCATTCATTAATAATCTTCACCATTCCGACATCCCAGAACACGTTGCACAGTTTGCATGAATATTGAAGATGTAAGAATGTTATGCAATAATAAAAAATCAATTACAGTTTAATCGTAAAGTAGGTCGAATGCACAGAATGTCTCAGCATGTCAGAAATTCATGTGACCAGAACTGCAGCCCAGCAGAGTGGAAATCTGTCCCTGAATCCCAATATCCACACGTTTGCTTGCTTCATGTACCCAGTTGTAAACCTGTGTGAAGGAGCATGCAGTCTGACAGAGCGCCTGATAGAATCCTTCACTGTCTGATCTAAAGCCGCTATAGGAGCTGCCTATTATGGTTGAGAGCGGTGGTGTAAAGGGGAGGACTTTATTATTCCCTAGTGTAGATTCACCTTGCCCTTATCATGTTAATATTGAAAACCCTCTGGAAGAAACAGCACAGAAAAAGGGGAACAGGAGGAGGCTATTCCAAACACCTGTCCTACCCGCCGTTTGATATCATCATGGCTGACCAAACACGTCAATGTCTTTCCCCAGCTCATCCACAACAACATGGCGCATAACGGGATAAAGACATTTAAGCAATCGAAAATTTCTGTGCAACTTTGGGAGGGAAATGTGTTTAGAGACAATGGGTTTCTGCACGAAATTTGCAGGTTTTGCGAGTGAGCATCTGACTCTGGTCTGATCATTATTCTGTAAAAACTCACAACCAAGAAGATAAGGAATTCCTCTGGTCAGTAGCAGGGACGAGAACTCCAGACGACAGGAATTGGCGATGAATCAGCACAACACTCAATGATTCAACTCCATTTCTGGTGCGGTTCAAACACACAAACTTTGAATAGCAAAGTTACAAAACTTGTAGAAATCTAACACGCTTTTCATTGCGCCATAGAGTTGCACTTGCCACAATTTTACTGCACCCAAAGTTGCGGTTGTCGTGGAGAAAATGTCAACAATCACGAGGAGATGCGGAGAGATTTTCAAGGAGAAGATCTTTTATTTGCAAACAAAAATCGTGACATTCAGAAAACAAATTCTTGAATCCCCCAGAACCTCAGGGTCCATGGCATAGAGTCATAGAGTCATTGCGATATGCAGCATGGAAACAGAACCTGCTGTCCAACTTGTCCATGCCGACCAGATATCCCAACCCAATCTAGTCTCACCTGCCAGCAACCGGCCCATATTCCTCCAAACCCTTCCTATTCACATGCCTCTTAAATCTTGCAAGTGTACCAGCCTCCACCACATCATCTGGCAACTCATTCCATTCACGCACCACCCTTTGTGTCAAAAAAGTTGCCCCTCAGGACTTTGTCTATTTATGATATCCATACTCCTCATAATTTTGTAAACCTCTATAAGGTCACCCCTCAGCCTTCGACAGCTCCAGGGAAAACAGCCCCAGCCTGTTCAGCCTCTCCCTGTAGCTCAAAACCTCCAACCCTGGAAACATTCTTGTAAATCTTTCTGAACCCTTCCAAGTTTCATAACCTCTTTCCGGTAGGAAGGAGACCAGAATTGCACGCAATATTCAAATAGTGGCCTAACCAATGTCCTGACAGCCGGAACATGGCGTCCCAACTCCTGTACGCTCTGACCAAAAAAGGAAAGCATACCAAACGCCTTCTTCACTACCTTATCTACCTGCGACTCCACTTTCAAGGAGCTATGAACCTGTACTCCCAGGTCTCTTTGTTCAGCCACACTGCCTCGGACCTTTCCATTCAGTGTATAAGTCCTGCTAAGATTTGCTTTCCCAAAGTGCAGCACGTCGCATGTATCTGAATTAAACTCCATCACTTTATACCTTTTCTTTAATCATGTTTTGTTAGCTTATCAGAATGCCAACTGTGTTAGTCAGAATTACCTCACTCCAGCTATACAATAAACCCATAGTGTTGGTTCCCATTATCGTTCTACTTCTGCCACTATAGTTTTTCATAATTCTACTTAATATTATTCTACTGTCACCATTAGGAATTCTACTGCCACCTGTGCTACAATGACATTCCATCCCAGACTATCCTATCATGATTAGATATTTAGCTACCCCATCTATCAAAATGTTTTCCTGTCCCAAGCTGACTCTACTAACTACTGATTAGATATTTAATGTCATATCTTTCCATCTACAAGCGTCTCAATCAGACTGACTGTACTATCAATTATTTATTTAAAGTCATGTCCTAAGTATGTATTGTCACGACTTTTCCCAAACTGTCATGATGATATTGAGCAGGCAAGGGTGACTTTACTAATTACGTATATCTCAGTCTGCCATTGTAACCTTTCAGCCCAGTCTGGCTCTGCTAATTGGTGTAGGAGCATTCCATTATTCTTTTCCTATCCTGCCACACTGGCCCCATCCTGCCCCAGTGACCTTTTGGACGAGTGTAACATTCCGCAGCCTCTTGTAACAGATCGCCAGTAGTTTCCATGTCTTTACTCTTCCCATGCTTTCATGGTCTGTATTTTCTGTACAGCGTTCGGTTCTTTCATCAGATATCTGTTTAATTTCACCCCACTTTCCAGTACCTGGTCCTTATCCATGTGTGCTCTAACTTCTCAAGTATTCGGCTAAATACTCCTGAAGCATAGCTTTACCACACGTTCAAACAATGAATTCCAAATAAACAACACTCTCAGAGTGAAAACGTTCTTCCTATCTCCTCTGAACATCCTCTCACTTGCGTTTGACGGAGGTCCCCGGTTGTTAACTCTTCCCATTAGAAGTTTATTCCCATCACACATATCTATCCCCTTAATGTGCGCCTTAATCACTTGCTCACTCAGCTTTCTCCGCTCTCAAGTAACGAACCTGAGCTGAGACCGTCTATCTTCGACATGGCGGTCGTGCTGGAAGAGAACAGCAGGTCAGGCAGTATCCGAGAAGCGGGAGAATCGACGTTTCTGGCATAAGTCTTTCTTCAGGAATGAGTCTTGTGGGTGGGGGCTGGGAGATAAATGGGAGGGGGTTGGAGTTGGGTGCAAGGTAGCTGGGAAAGCGAATGGTGGATCGAGGCATGGGAGGAGGTGATGTGTCAAAGGGGGAGAGATGTATGGGTCCGGAGGGTGATGCAGAGTTGGATGCTTCAGACTCTAATAATGTGGGGGGAAGGGAAATGAGGAAGCTGTTGAAATCCACATTTTTCCCGTGTGGTTGCAGGGTCCCAAGGCAGAATATGAGGCGTTCATCTTCCAGGCGTCAGGTGGTAACAGTTTGTTGGTGGCTTATACCCGATACGTCGATTGTCCTGTTCTGCAATTCACATGACAGGAGAGATGTGGAAAACAAAGACTAAAAAAAGGACAAAGACTTATAGATACAGAGTTAATGGAATTAGACACAGTGCATACAGAAACCATTTGGCCAGTTGAGTCTGCACTGTGCCGTGGAAGAGATTCATACTCCCCCACTCAATCTTTTTAAATCCGCATTTATGATCCACCTACAAAAATAGAAATTGTTTCAAAAGCTCAGCGAGTCAGGCAGCATCAGTGGAGAGAAATCAGAGTTAACATTGCGAATTAAAAACAGTTCCGAGGAAGGGTCTGTTGACCCTAAATGGTCATTCTGTTCTCCCCGAGCTACAATTCTGACTTTTGTCTCTGATTTACAGTCCATTCAGATTTTGTTTGCCATTGACCTGAATTGCACACCTTTGCACAGTGGGAAGGAATCGGAGAAGTCAGAGGAAACTCACAAGGGAGAGAGAGAGCATGAGAGTGCAAGTTCCACACAGTCAGTCACACAAGTCTGGAATCGAAGGCGGGTTTCTGGTGTGGAAAGGTGCAGTTCTACCAACTGAGCCCTCCCAATATGCAAGCATTCATCCTGGAAGAGAATTGAACCTGATCTCACGCAGCAACAGGCCGTGGTGCTATCCAGGAATTTTATGTAAAAAGAAGCCTATTTAGTATTACTGGAAATTAACATTCGCTTAACTATCCGAACACTTTTTAAATCACTTGGCCTATAGCCTCGTCTGTCTTGGCATCACAAAATTCACATCTGAATACTTCTGAAAGTTTTGAGGATTTCTGCCTCTCCAACTTTTGCATGCACTGATTTCCAGATTTCAACCAACCGCCGTTTCAAAACATTTGTCTTCGCGTTCACTCAAATCTTTCCTCTTCTATCCTTAAGTCTATGCCACCCTCCCCTCCTCCCCTGATCGATCTCATCATCAAAGAGAGTCTACACCATCCATATTTCTGATTATTTTGTACATCTCAAACATGTCTCCTCTCAATTTCTTCTGCTGTAAGAAAAACATCTCCAGACTAGCGAATTTTTCTTTATAACTAAAACTCTTCTACCCAGACATTATCCTGGTAAATCTGTCCAGCATCATTTCCAGTGCTGTCATATCCGTGGTTTCATGCGAATTACAGAATAATTCGCATGAAATAGACTAGATAGAGCCAAATGAGCAAGTGAAATAAATGATGTAGAAGTCCACAGGAAGAGGTACTTTAAATATTTTTTTTCTTTTCCTCACTGCTACCCTGTGTCCTTTTCCTGAGCCTGATGTTCCAATAATCTATTGTCCATGTCGTAAAAGCTGCTACATGAGAAATGATCTCACAACCACGGTATCGAAATGGAATGATTGGTTTGAAAGTGAGGACGTGGTTCTTCTATGATGGTACAGAGGCGCATGGCATTCCAAAGCTGGGAGGGGTCCTGGTCAAAGGCGGGGAGGAAGGGCATATTTGTCTCCGTGTATTAGATTATTAAGATACAATAGCAGCAGTAACCCGCACTGCAGATCGGCTCAGCTGAAGCGTGCTGGAGCCTTAAGCGGGAGGTCAATTAATTGAAAGCATTCTCTGTGAAATTTTCCTTAACAATGCGCTGTTTTCTTACTTTGACAGTAAGAGCTGTTTTTGATCACATCGTCTCCACATCAGCCTCTTGCTCCCAGTAAACACTCCAGACCAGCGTACATTACTTTCATTCCGACACAGCCACATTTCATATTCGTATTCCCTCTGTGATAATTGGAATTGACAATGTCATTCTCTGAGATGTAGCAATGTAGCATGAAGTTGGTAGTGTAGTGAACAAAGAAGAACAAGAACGCAGAAAGCTTACAGCCCAAGAACAGACCCTTTGGACGCCGAAGCCTGAGCTGATCCACTGTCTAAACCTATTACCCAATTCCAAACCATCTGTATCCTTCTGCACCCCATCTACTCATGCATCTGTCCAGACGCACCTGAAATGAATCTACCGTGCTTGCCTCTAGGACCTCTGCGGGCAACTCTATCCAGGTACCTAGCACCTTCTGTGTAAAATACTTCCAATGTTGTCCTCTCTTAAACTTTTCATCTCTCACCTTGAACGCGTGACATCTCATTATTGAATCCCTCAACTTGGGAAAAAGTTTATCTCTATCCTCCCTGGCTATACCCTTCATGATTTTGGAGACGACAATCAGGCCCCCCTCAATCTCGTTTTTTTTAGTGAAAACAAACGTAACCTACTTAACCTCTCTTCAGAGCTAGCACCTTCTATGCCAAGCAACATCCTCATAAACCTTCCCTGCACTCTTTCATAAACGTGCACATTGTTTTAGTAATTTGGCGACCAGAAGAGTACACAGCATTCTAAATGCGGTTGAACCAAAATCTTTTACAATTTTAGCATGACCTGCCAGCTCTTATACTCAATGCCCCGTCCGGTGAAGGCAAGCAGGCCATATGGCTTCTTTTCCACTCGATCTACCTGTGCAGCTACATTCAGGGTACAAAGGACCCGAACTCGCAGATCGCTCTGCTCACCAACTTTACCCAAGGCTCTTCCGTTTACAATATACTTGGCTGGAGAATTCGACTTCCCAAAATGCATTACCTCATATTTGCTTGGATTCAACTCCATCTGCCAATTCTCCGCTCAACTCTCCTGTCTATCTATATTATCCTTCATTCTTTGACAGTCCCCTATGATTTCTGCTACTCCACCAATCTTCGTGTCATCTGCAAATGTAATGGCGATATTTGGGCTAGCAACCCTTGGAGAATGGAGCATGGCAGCTGCTGGTAATTAGATTTGATGAATAAAATCTGGAATATAAATCCGCTCAGAGGAATAGTGACAACCCATTCATTCATGTCCCTTCAAAAGGGAAATCTGCCGTCCTTAACGAGACCTGCCAACATATAACTCCAGATCCACAATAGTACGGTTCACCCATAAATTCTCTCTGACTCAGTTCAAGGAGAGTTAAGGATGAACAGCAAGTGCTGTTCAGACTATGATGGTCACACTCCGTGGGAGAATAAGGAAGGATAAAAAAGATACATGGATGACGGTGATAATTGGGAGTCGTCTCAGCGTGCACTCAAATTCAACTGATTATCCACACTAAACAGACACGAGGATACCCACTCTGCAATGAAGTCAGGTCCCTGCGGGCGGGGTCTGCAGGAAGGGATTCAATTACACGTTGAAGTGTAAACTCACTTGCTCAGTCACAAAGTGGACAGGTCATTCACCACTCCCATATGTGAGAAGGAATCAGTCAGGAGACCAACCTGCAGAGCCACCATCAGGTTTACAAATGACAGCAAGGGTCCGATTCTGCTGTTATTTCAGGTGTTCATCTCATCCAAAAATGAAGCATGTTTGGATGCCTGTATCCAGTACCACTGTTTCCTGATGTTGATCATTAATTCAAACTTAGTTGTAGGATTCATGATTTAGAAGTTGTGTAGTTGACTATGATGAATAATGTCAGGGACGGCAGGGATGTAACAATCAGGTAGAAAGGGAAAACGGAGAATATAATTGAATCCAGACCAATAAGTGGCCATGAATTTGGGGAGTTGAAACAATAACAGTGAGGATTCTGTGTGGTGTACAGGAACAAAGAGATCTTGGAGTGGACATTCACAGATCTCTGAAGATTGTTGGACAGGGAGATCAGTTGTTCGAGAGGGTTTTTGGATATTTTCTATTGTTGACCACAGGCTGAGGATGATATTCGATCTTTAGCAAGCGCCAGTTTAGGAAACAACTAAAGGAATGTGTGCAAGTCTGCTCAATGCAATAGTCATTTTTTAAAAAAAATTGTATTATAAAAGATGGAGGGCTGAAGTATAACACTTTGCCCATCAAGTCCACTTATCACTCAATGAATTTACCATTGATTCCTCTCCAAGTCATGCTGTATGTGTCTTGGAGGGTAATTTTCAATCGGTGACGTTTCTGTGCATCTTCAAACTTGTATTATAGTCAGTAACGTTTTTGAACATTGAAGGTTCTGTCAACAAAACCTGGATGACGTACTCCAGTGAATCTTTTAGGTGGTGCACTCTGCTGCAATTGTGCCTTCGCAATTAAGGGAATAAATATTCAGGTATTGAAGAATGTACAGTGAAGTGACTGCATTGTCGTGGAGGGTGTCCAGTTCCCTCAGTGGTATTGAAGCTGCACCCACCGAGGCAAATGGAGAGAGTTCTGTCAAACATCTAATTTGTGCGTTGCGAACAACGTAGGCTTCACGGAGACAAGGGTTGAGTTAATAATCAAACAAAGTCGACCGACGGGCATTTTATTGTAGTCAACTTCTTTATATGGGCGGTCAGGTTCCATTTCTCCTAAATACTAGCTCCCAGGACGATCACGCTGAGGAATCCAGTTACAATGAAGCCAATGAATGTCAATCGAATATGATTAGATTCTCATTTGTCAGAGTTATCATTGCTGCATTTCGTCCTTCTGTGGATCAATCCGATTCCAATCGCTTTCTGATTTCAAGTTCCAATTCCCATCTGCGCCTGAAATTTCAACCCGTTTCCTCGCCTAAATTTCTCCACCTGTCTTAATAATATGTAAAGACGCTGTAAAAGACAGCAGAGATTTACAAATGTGTTGCTAACTTTGTACAAAATGGAGCTTCGTGGAATGATTGGTTAGGTTGGGATTATTCTCCTTGAAACAAAGGAGGTGGAGGGGAGCTCTATAATCACATAATAACAATTATAAACGTTCACTATTCACTGGATCTTGACAGGGTAGATACAAACAGGTGTGAGGAGAGAACCAATCGACATGAACACAGAATTAGATATTGCCTATTTAATTCAGAAATGATGAGTAATTTCCTTTCTCAGTGGTCAGAATGTCTGTGGCATTTTTGCGCCACCCACTGCTGAGGTTGAGTTGTTGGGTATTTTCAAACTGTGCCAGATAGTCAATCAGAAAGATGATAAAACTTTGTCAAGGTAAGTGAGCAGAATCGAGTTGAATATTATCAGATCAACCATGAGTTTGTTGAATGGTGGGGCAGACTCGATGGGCTGAGTGGCATACTTCCACCTTGTTTAACATTTGGTCTGACGCCCTATTTTATTCATAACTTTAGAATTGTGAGGAGATGGGCTGAAGTGATAGGAAACATTTATTAAACAGATCAGACAGATCAGGCACAAGGCTCATAAACTCAGGAAGAAGAAATGTGCTGTGGCCTGGGTGCAACAAATGACACTGAGCACAGCACAGGTGGCTGTGTACAGAAGCTGTGATTGCTGAAGAAAGTTGGTAGACCTTATACAGTTGGCAAGTCAGTGATCCCGCTGGATGATGAATCGTTGTATGATTCACACAAAGCTGAAATTTGTGGAAGGAGGCACAAGGTTCGTTTCATTGGAGAAGTTTTCTGCGGTTCCAATTCCTAGTGACTGTTTGAAATACTGATCAGATCATTGTGTGAAGTGTTTGGTTAAAATACTCATGAACAACCCCACTGGATAAACTTGTGCTCCCGATCTCTTGTTATCTGTTTCTCCTTCTTTCTAATAATGATTCCTTCTGCTTTCACATCCAAGGTATTAATGTACATACAAACAGCAATGGTTCCTGCACAGATCCCTGTGGTAAACCCACTGGTGAAAGAATTTGAAATTAAAAACAACCCTCCAACAGTTGTGGATCCAATTTGCCAACTTGCCTTGGATGCCATTGGTGTGTTGGACCAGCCTTCCATGTGGGACCTTGTCAAAGGCCATAGTGAACTCCAAGGAACCCACATCATCTGCACAGCCCTCATTGTGATTTCAAAGAAACCTCAGCTGAATTCATCAGACAGGATCTTCTTGTATCAAATCCGTGCTGACTATCCCTAGTTGTTTCCTGCCTTTCCAATTATTGACTCATCCTGTCCTTCAGAATTGTTTCCAATAATTTCCCTCCCCTTGCTGTCAGACTATCTGCTCTGTAATTACCTGGCCTATCCCTGCTGCCCTTCTTGAACAAAGGAACCATATTTGCGATCCTCCAGTAATTTGGCACTTCACCTGTGGACAGCAAAGTATTAAATATATCCACCAGGGCCTCAGCAATCTCCTATTTTACCTCCCATAGCAGCCAGGGATACATTTCATTGGGCACTGGGAGGTTCTCCAACTTTATGCCTGTGAAAACATTTAATACCTCCTCCTTATTGATCTTAACATATTCCCGAACCTCACCATCTCAACAGAAATCCGCGTCTACAATGTCTTTCTTCTGTCTGAATATAGATGGGAAGTACTCATTTAAGGCTTCACCTACTTCCTCTGGCTCCATGCCCAGGTTATCCCTTTGGTTTCTAACAGGTTGCACTCTTTAGCTGGGAATCCTCTGTCTCTGACTGTAGTTATAAAATATCTTGTAACTTTTCCTTAATACTGTCTGTCAAGTATATTTCATGCCCATTGCTCGCCTCTCATTCTTAAGGACCCCTTACCCTTTCTATACTCGTAAAGAGCTTCACCTGCTTTTATTGAACAGCATTTTGTCTATCAAAATTACGATATCACTTGATCAGTATTCACTGGATTGCTGCCTTTGTCATTCCCACTTTACTAACACTCTGGCCATGGATCCTCACTGTATCACTTTCAAATACTCCACTTTCCAAATATAGCCCTAACTGCAGGTAGTTCAGCCCAGTCTCTGTTTGCCACATCCTGTCTCATTATAGGAGACTCACTTGTGAGCGGGGCAGACAGGAGGCTGTGTGGCTGCAGCAGTGACCCCAGATGGTGTGATGCCTTCCGGGTGCGAGGGTCAAGGAGGTCTCTGAGCGGTTACTGAACATTCTGAAGGGCAGGGTGAACAGCCAGACGTCATTGTGCACATCGGTCCACATGAGAGAGGTCGACAAAGGGATGGGGTGCTGTGAAATGCATATCAGGCGTTAGGTAAGACGTTGAAAGGCAGGACCTTCAGGGTAGTGATCTCAAGACTACTCCCAGTGCCATGTGCCAGTGAGGATAGAAATAAAAAGATAGGCCGGATGGATGTGTGGCTGAGGAGCAGATGTCGGGGGCAGGGTTTTCAGTTCTTTGGGATCTCCTCTGGGGTAGAGGTGGCCTGTCAAAGGCGGGGCGGGTTGGACTTGAACCAGAGGGACATCAGTATCCATTCGTTGGGGGTGGCTGGGGGGGAGGTTGGCTGACTGGCAACGCATGAGGCCTGGCTGGTAAGGCAGATGAGCTCCGAGCATGGTTTGGCATTGGGGACAGGGATATTTCAGCCATAACGGAAATATGGCTGACAGATATAGGACATAGATACAAAACTAGGCAAGGAGCAGAGACATTCAAAGCTTCAATCCCACCATCTTGTGAGGGTCCTGCTTTACCCTCTGCTGTACTGGTCCTCACTGAGACAAACACTACATAGGACATACAGGAAGAACGTTAGCCACCAGGATACACTGACACCAGATAGCCACAAAAATACACGACCCTCTCTCCCTCGTAGCCCTAAACAAGGATGAAAAAAACCACCATTACGACTGGGAAAACACATCTATCCTGGGACAGGCTAAGCAAAGGCATGCCAGAGAATTCCTGGAGGCCTGGCACTCCAACAAAACGCCATAAACAAACACATAGATCTAGATGCCATCTATCAACCCCTCAGAAAACGAACAGGAAATGACATCACCATTATGGGCGGCACGGTGGCACAGTGGTTAGCACTGCTGCCTCACAGCGCCAGTCAGGCGACTGACTGTGTGGAGTTTGTACGTTCTCCCCATGTCTGTGTGGATTTCCTCCGGGTGCTCCGGTTTCCTCCCACAGTCCAAAGACGTGCAGATCAGGTGAATTGGCCATGCTAAATTGCCCGTAGTGTTAGGTAAGGGGTAAACGTATGGGTGGGTTACGCTTCGGCGGGTCGGTGTGGACTTGTTGGGCCGAAGGGCCTGTTTCCACACTGTAATGTAATCTAATCTAATCTAAACTCCAGGAACCCCATCCAGGAGAAAGATATAAATAGAACGCAGGAGCCAACAGTTTCGCTTCACTTGGAGGTCGCCACTGATGATGTTACCTAGCCAGGTAACGAAACGTCTGGATATCAAACCTACTGCTCAGCGAGCAAACCTACACCCTAAATCTTAACCTGGGCTTCAAACCTTCACAAACGCTGCAAATGGTAAATTACCCATAGTGTTCAGGGATGTGCAGGATTGACACGTTAGTTAGGATAAATGGACAGTAATAGGTGGGGGAATAATTTTGGGAGGGATGTTATTCAGAGGGTCCGTATGGACTCTCTGATGAGCATCCCGCCCAATCGTATTCCCTCACCGATGGAGTTGTTGGGCCAAATGGCCTGTTTCCACACACTGGTTCCTCACTGAAGGTAGCCAGGAAGGAACTGAAGAATGGACTTCGGACAGCTGGACATGAAAAAGCTTTGTTGGGAAGGATTAAGGAAAACCGTAAGGCATTCTCCACTTATGTGAGGAACAAGAGGATGGTCAGAGTGAGGGTAGGGCCGATCTGGGATAGCTGAGGGAACTTGTGCCTGGAGTCATAGGAGGTAGGGGAGGTCCTTAATGCATACTGTGCTTCGGTATTCACTACTGAGAGGGACCTTGTTATTTGTGAGAACAGCGTGAAAAGGACTGATATATGTGAACAGGTGGATGTTAATAAGGAGGATGTGTTGAGAATTGTGGAAAACATAAAGATAGATAAGTCTATTGGACCAGACGGGATGTGCCCAAAGTTACTGCACAAAGCGAGGGAATGGATTGCTGCGCCATTGGAAATGACTTTTGCACCCACACTGTCCACCGAAGTCGTATCACATGATTTGAGGGTGGCAAATGTTACTCCCTTGTTCAAGAAAGGGAATAGGGAAAATTCTGGGAATTACAGACCTCACGTTCTTATGTCTGTGGTGTGCAGATTATTGGAGAGGACTCTGAGAGAGTGGATTTATGACTCCGTAGAAAACCATAGTTTGATTTGACATAGTCAGCATGGCTTTGGAAGGGACAGGTCTCTCCCTCACAAATCTTATTGAATCATTCGAGAGTGTGACAAAAAACCGTTATGGCTCATTAAAAAAATGCAGAGGCATGGGATACAGGGAAACCTGTCTGTCTGGATATAGAATTCCTGGCCCATAGAAGACAGAGGGTGATGATAGATGGGAAACATTCAGCATGGAGCTTGGTGACCAGTGGTGTTCTGCAGGGATCGGTTGCAGGAATTCTGCTCTTTGTGATTTATTTATAAACGGACTTGGATGTGGCTGTGGAAGAATGGATTATTAATTTTGCCAATGACATGGAGGTTGCTGGAGCGGTGGATAGTGTGGAGGTCGGTTGCCGATTATAGCAGGATATTGATAGAATGAGGAGCTGGGCTGAGAAGTGGCAGAAGGAGTTCAATCTGGAAAAGTGTGAAATGATTCATTTTGAAAGGTCGAACTTGAATGCAGAATGCAGGGTTAAAGGCAGAATACTTAGTAGTGTTGTGGAACAAAGAGATCTTGGGTCTCTCAAAGTTGCCACCCAAGCTGATAGGGTTTTTATGGAGGAATATGTTGTGTTGGCTTTCAATTGCTGGGGGATTGGGTTTTCAAGCTGTGATGTTATGCTGCAGCTCTATAGAGCCATGGTTAGACTCCACATGGAATATTGTGTTCAGGTCTAGTCCCCTCAATACAGGAATGCAGTGGTCGCTTCAGGGAGGGTAAATTGGAGATTTACCAGAATGCTGCCTGTGCTGGAGAGCATGTCTTATGAAGAAAGGTTGAGGGAGGTAAGCCTTTTGTCATTGAAGTGAAGAAGGGTGCGGGGCGACTTTGTAGAAATGAAAAAAGATGACGTGAGACACAGATATAGTGAATAGTGAGAGACTTCTTTATACCATGGCATAAATGGCTATTGTATGTGGGCATAAATAATTGTAAGGTAATTGGTGGATGGGTAAGGAGAATTTTCAGAGATAGGTTCTTTACACAAAGTGTGTTGCGTGGTTGGAATGCACTACCAGCGGTGGTAGGAGAGTCAGATATAAGAGGGACATTTCATAGACTCTTGGATAGGCACATGGATGGCAGTAAAATGAAGGGTATGTAGGTTAGTTCGATCTTACAGACAGAAGTTTGGCATGGCATCATGGCCTAAGGGTGTTGTACTGTACTGTTCTGTGTTCTACGTTCCGTGTGGTAAACTGGGTAAAAAGCCCAGATCAATGTAAAAAGATATGGCATTCATTAGAAGCGAAGGAACTGGATACAAAATTGGATTGATGGTAGGAGACAGAGGGTGATGGCAGTCATGTTGTTTTCCTGACTGGAGACATGTGACCAGTGGTGTCGTGGGTCCACTGTTGTTTGTCATTTGGTTAAATGGTTTGGATGGGAATATTGGTTTCCTGGTAAGTGCGTTTTTTTGGGTAACACTGAAATGGTGGCAGAGTGGACAGTGAAGAAGGTTATCTATGAAACAACAGGATGGACAATACTGCTGGGATAGTGGGCTGAAGAATAGCACATGGAGTTTATTTAGATAAATGTGAAGTGTTCCATTTTGGTGAAACAAACCAGGGTGGGACTTGTACAGTTAATTTTCGGGCCCTGGGTAATGTTGCCAGTCAGTGACCCAGGGATCCAGGTACACAGTTCCTTGAAAGTGGCGACATTGTTAGACAGGCTGGTGAAGCTGGTGTTTCGGATGGTTACCTTCATACAAGACGTTGGTGTGGCCTCCATAAAAGCGTTGTTGATCAGTCGGAAGAACTCATCAGGTTCACTTAGCTCCTTTAGGGAAGAACATCCGACATTCTGACATGGTCTTGCCAACATGTGAATCCAGACCCACAGCAATATGGCTGACTCTGTGCTACACTCTGGGTAATTACCAGTGGGGCAAAAAATGCCGGTCCAATCAGTAACACCCTCATCCCATGAATGAATAAATAAAAATACATAAGTCCTTCCCTACCTCTGCAAACCCCTCCAGCTGCAGCAATTCAGACTGGCATTGTAACACCGTTCAGGCCCGGACCACTCTCTGTAACACTCTCATAACTTCCAGCACCTTCACCTCTCCCTGTTAATATCACGTCATTAAACCCTGACAGTGATTCCTATTTCCATTGCCCTCCCCCCTGCTAGCAGACCCTTTGCAATTCCTTTAACACTTTTTGCTTAAACTCTCTCATTTCAGGATTTTAAGTAATTTGTGGTAATCGTCTAAGCCTCATAGTATGGCATGATCTATTTTGTCCTGAGTGAGGGATGGGTGGGAATTTCTTGCTGAGGTTTTGTCTGTTTCAATGGAACGTTCTTTTGTCGAGTGTTTTACACTGTTCCTTCAAATGTTTTTTTTTCCATTATCCACTTACAGACACACGTTTCAGTCTGTTTAGCCTGTTTACCTTGGTCAGTTCTCCTCCCAAACTCATGTCAGTGGCTGTTTTTGTTTCTAGATGTAACTTGCCCTTTCTGTGATTCACCTTCAAACTTTATATTTCTTTAAACAGCACTTTTCCCAATTTCCCAGGGGATCTCCCCAGGTGACATTACTCACTAAGTTTCATGACACAACGGCCGCTCTGAGATATTTATATCCCAAGCCAGTGAGGGACTAGTTGCACAATGTGTTATTCAAAGAAGCACTGAAAAAAATTCTATAATCTCCTCTCCAAATATCACTCTTGTCAGTGTGATTATCAAGATTATATGAATATTGAAGTTTCACTAAATTATCACAATGCCTTTATTGAAAATTCCAATGAGTTCCTCTTTAATGCAGTGATGAGCAATGAAATGCTGTTCGGTGGCTAAAACTGTTCTGCCGCTTGTGTCCTTGGCAACTAGTAGCCAGAATTTACATGCAGACTGATCTACTTCATGATCTGTGGCCAAATGCTTTCTCTGTAATGGCTTTGTTCTCCATTATTGTTAGTGTTGCCCATTTTGACTGAATTTCCGCATGGTTGTGAAACATTGAATATTTATGTTCCAAATTTTGTTCGCCCGGTAACCACGTCTCCCTGGTGTCTAAATCTCTTTCATCTCTGTGTCACAAATTAGTCTACCTTGTTGCAGAGAATTTGTCCATTCCAAAAAAAACATAATTTACTCTTTCCCAAAATTTCCTGTCACAAATCGATTCACTAATGTACAGTAAAGTTAAAATTTGTCCCTTCCTGTTCCTTTCTGCTTGTCTTCAGCTACAATCCGTGCTGTTCACATGCGTCACCTTTTCTATTTGGATTTGGAAACCTCCCTTCACCTGAACCCTCTGTCAGTTTAAAGCCCTGTCCATAAACCTACCGATATGATTGGCCAGGACACTGGTCCCAGCTCAGTTCCACTGGGACCATCCTAATTGATTTTTTTAAACCAGGTACGGGATGTGGGTACCTCTGGCTGACCAGCCTTTCTTGCCCAGCCCTAGCTGCCCTTACGCTGGGTAACTTGCTTGGCCATTTCAGAGGGTAATTCGGAGGCAAACACTTTGCTGTGGGTATGTCGTGCAGACCACGTGAGGATGGGCAGATGTCCTTCTCTGAATGGCGAGTGTTTGGATGTATTGTACATCAGTGTTTGGATTTATAGATTTTCAATTACTATTTTTAAAATAATTTATTTCAAATTCCACCATTTCAGATGATGTGGTTCAAACCTGCCTCTCCTGAACTTTAGCTGAGGTTTGGGATACATGCTCTAGCAACAACATCACTAGGCCGTTACTTTGTCTGCTCACAGGCTATTTATCCCTGAACACTGATACCAGTGTATCATGAAGCTAAACCTGTTTTCCTTCATGATTGTTTGATCCTGATACCTTCCAGCACTCTGGTGATATCACTCAGTCTCTCTCCATGTGTTATCTCTTACTGTGTGGGTCTAATTGCTGCCTCTGCCAGCGTCTCTCACTCTTGCAGCTACTCCAGATCCTGAGCCTGCAAAATTCTGCACTCCAGAGAGACGCAGCAGCACAGGCCAGGGATTGCCACTGGGATTTTCCAGATCTCTGTGGGAAACAGTACTATTCTCCATGCGTAACCCTCACTGCATCAGTCTAAGCTCCCATTCAGTCTATTTCTCTGTCTCATGTAGGTACTCAGGAAGTTCCTGACTCAATAGTTTTCCCAGCTGCCGGGTGTCCCATCCATCACCACATTGAAAATGGTTAGTCTGCCAGAGAGACAAAGAGCAGGGAGATCTGGAGCCTTCAATAAATCCTGCAGTGAGGTAAGATCACTCAACATGCATAGAGCAGAGAGCATCCAGTGTTTCCCACTTGCGTCAGCATTGTCCTTCACAGTAACAGGAATATGCTGCCCCTGAAATCTTACTTAATCTCTCTTTTAAAAGAATCCCACTTGCCCGACGTCCCTTTACTTGCAAATAGCCTCCACGAATCAACTTTTTGACAGTTTTGCCTAATACCTTCTGGACTGGGGCAAGGCCAGTTTCGATCTTTAACTTGTGGACCAGGCCTGTCCTTTTCCATCGCTATTTTCAAACTAATAGAATTGTGGTGACTTTGCCAAAGTAATCCCCCACAAAGACTTCAGCCCCTTTCTCTCCCTTGTTTCCCGAAGGGAGGTCAGGTTTCACCCCTTTCTCCAGTCGGAACAGTTACAAACTGACTGAGACAGTTTTCTTCAATACACTGAACAAATTCCTCCCATCCAAGCTGTGAACATTATGGCAGTCCCAGTCTAGGTTTAGAAAGTTAAAATCCCCGACCACTACAACCCTATCATTCTGACAGATATCTGAGATCTCCGACATATTTGCTGCTCAATTTCCCGCTGACTACTGCGGGCCTGTAGTACCGTCATATCAAACTGATCATCCACCCGTATTTCTTCGTTCTACTAATACAGCTTCACTGGGCGATCCCCGGGAATATCCTCTCTCAGTGCTGCAGTGATGTTTGCACTGATCAAAAACACCGATCCCCCTCATGTCTTGCCTCCCCTTCTATCCTTCCTGTATTACCTGTCCCGGGAACATTGAGCTGCCTGTCCTGCCCCCCCCCCCCCCCCTCAGCTGTGTTTCTGTAATTCCTGTGATATCCCTGTCCCATGCTCCCATCCATGCCGTGCGTTCATCTGTATAACCTGTTAGGCCTTTTACATTAAAGTAAATGCAGCTTAATTGATCAGTTTTCCCTCATTGCCTGCTGTGCTCTTGCCTGGATTGTCGATTGAAATGACTCTCTTGAAATTCTGTCCCAGCCTTAACCTTCAGACCGCAGACTGAGACCATCCCCCTCACTGTGGGCAACACCCTCACCTTTCATGTCATCTGCAAACCTACTAATGATACCTTCTGCTTTCACATCAGAGCGATTAATGCCCATAAGGAACAGCAATGGTTCCTGCACAGATCCCTGTGGTACACCCGCTGGGCAAAGGCTTTCAATCACAAAACCAACCCTCCAACAATTTTGGATCCAATTTTGCAACTTGCCTTTGATGCCATGGGCTCTTCCCTTTTGGACCAGACTTCCACGTGGATCCTTGTCAGAGGCCTTAATGAATTCCATGGAACACACATCATCTGCACTGGCCTCATCAATATCTTCAATCATAATTTCAAAGAAATCTCAGCTGATTTCATCAGACATTATCTTCCTCTTCCAAATCCATGCTGACTATCACGAATCGGTCCCTGCCTTTCCAGTTATTGATCAAACCTGTCCCTCAGAATTGTTCCCAATTCGCCCCCCCCCCCCCCCCCCCAACACTGCTGTCAGACTACCTGCTCTGTAATTACCAGGCCTATCCCTGCTGCCCTTCTTGAATAAAGGAACCACATTAGCGATCCTCCAGTCATTCGGCACTTCACCTGTGGCCAGCAAAGTATTAAATATATCGACCAGGGCCCCAGAAGTCTCCTCCCTTACCTTAGCATCCTGGGATACATTTCATTGGGTCCTGGGGATTTCTCCACCTTTATGCCTGTGAAACTATTTAATACCTCCTCGTTATTGATCTTAACATATTCTCGAACCTCACAATCCCAACTGAACTCCCCATCTACAATGTCATTTTCCTGTGTGAATACAGACGAGAAGTATTCATTGAAGACATCACCTACTTGTTCTGGCTCCATGCACAGATTGTCCCTTTGGTTTCTCACAGGCCTCCCTCTTTCACTGGGAATCCTCTTACTCTCACGATGCTGATAAAGTACCTGTGGCTTTTCCACAATCATATCTGCCAAATATATTTCATGACTATTTTTTGTCCTTCACAATCCCCTTGCACTCTCTATACTTGTGAAGGTCTTCACCTGATTTTATTACACTGTACTTTCTTTATCGAACTCACGATGTCACTTGATAAGTATTCCGTGGACTTGCTGTCTTTACTATTCACTCTTCAAGGAACACACCGGCCCTGCGTTCTCACTACATCACTTTAAAATACTCCACTTTCCTAATATGCACCCAATTGCATGGAGTTCCTCCTTCTCTCTGTTTGCCAGATCCTCTCTAATGATCGCAATACTGATGGGAGACTCAGTTGTGAGGGGGACAGACAGGAGACTGTGTGGCTGCAGAAGTGACCCCAGGATGGTGTGCTGCCTCCCGGGTACCAGGGTCAAGGATGTCTCTGAGTGGTTACTGAATATTCTGAAGGGGAGGGTGAATAGCCAGAGGTATTTGTGCACATAGGTCCACATGACAGAGGTAGACAAAGGGACAGGCCCCTGTTAAATGAGTACAGGGAGTCAGGTAAGAAGTTTAAAAAAAGGATATTGACGTTAATGATCTCCAGATTACTCCCAGTCCACACGCCAGTGAGGATAGAAAAAGAAATATCGGCCGGATGGATGTGTGGCTGAGGAGCTGGTGTAGGGGGCAGGGTTTCCAGTTCTTAGGTCATTGGGATCTCTTCTGGGGTAGAGGTGACCTGTACCAGGAGGATGGTTTGCACTGGAAGCAGAGGGGCACCAGTATCACTGGAAGGAGATTTGCTAGTGTTACCCAGCAGGATTTAAACTAGTTTGGCAGGGAGTTGAGACTCTGAATAAGAGAGGGCCCATCAACTAGTCAGGGGAAAATATATCAGCCATCGAGAGCAAGTTTCCTATCCAGGGCACAGTTTTGGGAGGGAAAAGACTTTTGGTTTAAAGGTCATTAATTTCAATGCACGAGGCCTGACTGGTAAGGCAGACAAGTTCAGACCATGGATTAGCTCTGGGGACTGGGATATTATAGCCATAACAGAAACATGGCTGAGAAAAGGGCAGGACTGGCAGCGCAGTGTTCCAGGATACAGAAGCTACAGGCGTGACAGAAGGACAAGTAAGTGAGGAGGTGGGGGGGGGGGGGGGGGGGGGTTGTCCTTTTGATTAGGGAGAATGTAAAAACAGTGCCGAGAGACAATATTGTAAAGCGGTCCTCAAATGAGGTCATATTTTTATAAGTTAGAAACAAAAAGGGAATTGTCAGTCTGCTGGGATGGTGTTCTAGACCCCCAAATAGCTAGCGGGTACGAGAGGAGAAAATGTGCAGTGAGATTGCAGGTTCCTATAAAAGTAATAGAGAAGTATTGGATGGAGATTTTAACTTCCCATGGATTTACTGGGTCACCCAGAGTGTAAAAGGACCATACGTGGTGGAATTTGTCAAATATGTCTAAGAAAGTTTCCTAAATCAAGATGTAGTGGGCTCTGTGCGAGTCAGGCGGATGCAACACGAGACCTCCCCTCAGAAAAAGAGGTCGGCCAAGTGACTGAAGTGTCAGTCGGAGAGCATTTTGGATCCAGTGACCACAACTGTCTTTGTTTTAAGATCGTTATGGAAATGAGTATACATTAGATTGTAAAGGGGGGAATTGTGTTCCTTAATTGAGTGCAAGGCAAACGATTCACAAACAAGGCAAGTTCATTGGGAGACCAAGAGAAGGAATGTATGAAGATTTGAGAACAGCCATAAAGGCGTCATGCTGTGAAGTTATGGAATTGAATAGTAACTCCTACAGGCTGTAACAAACCAAAGTGAAATGTGAGGTGTCACTCGAGCCTGGGTTATGCTTCATTGGAACATTGCAGTAGCCCAGGACTGAAATGTCAGCATGAGAGCAAGGTAGGTTATTGAAATGGGAAACAATGAGACAGTCAGGGCTCTTCCTACAGACAGAGTGGGAGTGTTCCTCAATGCAGTCTCTGTTTGGTCTCCCCAATTTCAAGGAGACTGAATTGTGAGCAGCAATGACAGGAGACTGGATTGAAAGATTACAAGTGAAATGCTGCTTCTTCTGGAAGGTGTGAGTTGGGTTGTTAAGAAATGAGGAAAAAGTTGCGAGCATTTGAAATGTCCAAATGCATTTCTTCTTAAATGTAGACTACATAGTTCCACAACGTGGAGAGAGTAAGTACTACAGGTGCGAGAGTCCAGAGTTAATAAACTTGGAGCTGGATAAACACAGCAGACCAGACAGAATCAGAGGAGCAAAAAGGCAATATTTTGATCTTGGACCTTTTGTCAGGACTGGCGAGGGGGAGGGGAGCCCAGAAATGGAGCGATGAGATATGGAAGGGCGAGGTGTAATCATGATGGTGCTGCATACATGCAGGTATGAGGTTACTGTGACTGGTCAGTGGGAAGGCTGGAGCAGATATGTGAGTGAGAAGATGAACAGGTGGGTCTGGTCAAGGAGAAGGGACATGGGATATGGCTGCGTGTGGAGGGATTTTGATGTTGCTCCTGTCAATATTGAGGTCATTGGGCTATCAGTTCCAAAGGTAAACTCTCAGGTGGTGTTCCTCTGACAGTGGACAGGCTGAGGATCGGCATGTCTCCGGACGAGTTGGAGGGGGAATTAAAATGGAAGGTAACGGGTTGATTGTTGTGTTCAGAGCACTGGTGCTCCATACAGAGCCTGATCCTGCCCCACCAAGCACGTCTCCAACTCCCGATGTGGTCTCCACTCTATCAGGGGGACCAAAGGGAGATTCAGGGACATATTCATGGAGCATCTGCTCTCTGCACGCTTTAACCAACCCTACATTCCATTTGCCATTCATTTCAGTTACTCGCTCACACCCATCCACCCCCCTTGCTCATCCAGTGACAGGTCCATCCTTGGCCTCCTCTACTATCATATTGAGGGCAAATAGAAACTAGGGAACACAACATGATCTTTCAGCTTGAGAGCTTACAGTTCACCGGTCTCAACAGTGATTTCACTGCATTCAAAATCTCTCCACCCACAGCCTTATTCCATGTTCCCCTTCCCTGACCTGACCTAAGCAGTCCATCTTCCTCTTCGCATATCCGCTGCACCCTTCCCACTGACCAATCACATTATCACCCTACTTGCATCCCCTATCGTCATCCCATCTACGCTAACCTCAGCCCCACGTCCCTCCCTCTATTTCCTTCCCGGCTCCCCTTCCTGCGGTCCAATCCTAATGAAGTATTTCAGCCTGAAACGTTGACTTTCCTGTTCCAAAGATGCTGTCTGACCTGCTGTGCTTTTTCAGCTTCATATGTATTGCTATATCCGCAGCAACAGATTTTATGATGCATTTTATACATTTTATTTTAGTCTGTTTACTGACAAGCTTATCTCAACATTCTCACTACAGGGTCAAGGAAACAGCCTCTTTGTCACGAATGCTCCTGTCCGCTTCGAAATGATTTCCTTTGTTTTAACCGTACTTTAAAGTCTGCTGTTCGCAATAGCATTGTAAATTTAACTCTTGTTATGCTGTAGCTTAATCACACCACGCCCAATATACTTCACAACTTCCTTGTTCTTATACTCCACACATCTATTCATAAACGTAAGGATCCATTAAGTCCTTCTTCGTTTCAACTTGCATGACCATTTATAATTTCCAGTCTTCTGTGTCCCTCTCTCCTTACGTTTACCAGTCCTCCCTCACTCCAAAATTTCCTGAAAGATCACCAGCAATGCCTCCACAATCACCTTCGGTATCTCCTTAGAACTACGGTGTGTTCTCCAACTGGTCTCGCTGATTGATCCAACTTCATCTTCCCCAGCTCCTTCTCCTTACGGGTGGTCACTATACTCACTTCTACTCTCTGACTGTCTTGAAGTTCTGACATTTTGCTGGTGTCTTTCACCGTTAAAATTGTTGTAATGTATTCAATTCCTCTGCCATTCCATTGCTTCCCATAACTATTCAAGCTTCATTTTCCCACATTCCTTTGTTTGTTCTTTACTCCCTGTCTTCCTTGGTATATGTCTAAAAATCTCTTTCAATGTTTTATTACATGATTAACAAGCGTAATATCAGATTTCACCCTGTCCTCCCATTTGCTGTTCTTAGTTATCCGTGCTGGAAGTTATAGGCTTCGTAATCGTCTAGATTCCCAATAATCTTCACCACATTGTGCGCATTTTCTTTTACTTTTATGCTGTCCCTGTGTTCGTTATCACGCACAGCTGCTTTGTCTTTCGCTGAATATCTATCTTCTTACTTGGGATTAATTTCTGATGTGCTGCTGAATTATCTCCAGAAACTCCTGTCATTGCTGCTTCACCATATTCCCGTGCACAGCTCCCCTTCCGACTAACTCTCACCAACGCCACCTTCATGTCTTTTTTTGTTACATTACTCAATTATAAGCCATCTCATGCAAAAGTGAGCATTAGATGTAAACTGAAGGAGGGAGGTTTGAGACATTGGACACGAAGGACGATTGGAGGATTTATTAACTAGATGGAAATACAGTGACAGAGAGAGAGAATATGGACGTGGAGATGTAAAAATTGGGAAGTCTACATGATTGATAAAATTAGATGTGCTTCCGTATTTGGTTTGACAATTCCTTTGTGCTGTGGTTCTTTGTACAGTATATGTGCAACAGATTAATCTGGTGAAATCCTGGATTTTATGCCAGAACTTTTATCTCCATCAATACGACAGGCACCAACTGTTGACAGAACCCAGCATATGTTTCCTGGTCGAAAATGGATAAACTGAAACAAGTTGGAACACCAGAAGCAGGAACTTATAACATCTGAGGAGAAACGAAAGTGTTCATAACGACGATTACCCCATTTTATCCTGAACTGATTTATATCTCAATATTCCGTCTACCTCAAAACCTGTCCACTTCCACCTTCACAATATCCCCAGATTGACTAGTGAAAATAAAAACATGATTCGAAGTAAGAAAGTGAACTTACTCAAAAACAAATTGAATTGAAGGTTGGCAAGTTACTGCACCAAATGAGTTCCATCCGAGTTTTCAGGGAAGTGGAATTACAGCTAGTGAACGAGTTATAGAGTCATACAGGACAGAAACAGACGCTTCGGTCCAACCAGTCCATGCTAAGTATTCCAATTCCAAACTAACTTAGTATAACCTGCCCACACTTGGCCCATATCCCTCCAAACTTTTCCTAATCATTTACTTATCCAAATGTCTTTTAAACGTTGTAACGACAAGAAAGAAGTATTGATTACCCTACAAATTTCTTTAGACTCTGGAATTTCTCGTTCCTGCAGACTGGAAAGTAGTTATTGTAATCCTAAATATTTAAAACCGGTGTGGGAGGTAAAACAAAAGAACGTACCTTGATGTTAGGTCTGAGGAAAATATTAGAACCTTTTATGAGAAATTTTATAACTCGACACTTGGGAAGCCATGATGTGACTTGGTACAGTCAGCTTAGACTTAGAAACCAGAAATCATCGTTGAGAAACCTGTTCTGTTTGTGTTAGTTGAGACATCCACAAAAGAGAACCAGTGGGAGTGGTGTATTTGAATTTGCAGAATACTTTTTTTACATTGTTGCTAACAAGTGAGCAAAGGAAGTTAGAGTTCATTGGTAAGATGCAGACGGGGTGATCAGGACATACCACATGGATTGAGAATTGGTCAGTGGAAGCAATGCTGAGCTTCTTGCACTTTTATGGATTGAAGGCAGTTACTCATGGGATATCACAAGTTTCGGAGTTAAAACCACAACAATTTGCAAGGCATAGAAATGATTTGGATGTGAGAAATAAACAGCATGCATCTCATTTTGTATTGATTAAATAGTACAAGGTTGAGAAGTGCTGTTTTTCAAAAGGACCTGAAAGTCCTTGATCATGAGTCACCAAAAATAGCACATCCAAGGCCGTAAGTATTAGCATCTTATATAGTATGCTGCCTTTCATTGTAATATGATTCAAGTGCATAAGTAAAGCCGTCTTCCCGTATTTGTCGGGCTTGATGAGAGAGTATTTGGGGCACTGTGAAGAGGTATGATCTCCTTTGTAAGGCACGATCTCATTAACATAGACACAACTCAAGCAAGTATTAGCAGGCAAATCCATGAGGTGATGAGTCCATGAGGAGACAGTGATGGAACTGAATATTTAATCTGTCGTGCTAGGAGACAAAGAGGGATGATTGCGCTGAAACGTGAGGGTTAGCGACGATCACATATTTCTAAAAGAGACACTGTTAGGGTGAGAAATAATTAATTTATTAGATTTATTGTCACATGTGCATAAGTCCAGTGAAAGCTTTAATTGCGAGCAGTACAGCCAGATGGCAGTAAGCAAGGACACACAGATCACAGGGTGAAAAATAAACTTGGACAGAGTAAGGCGTGCAGGTTACAATGTGCAGAACATAAAAAAAAACATGATCAACATGATCATCATTATTTGGGGTTACAGAGTCCATTCATCAGTCTAACATAGCATACTTTGTGTGCCTGAATGATCTCTCCCCACATTAATGTGCCGTCGGCATGAGGTCCTACAAGAAAAAATTAGGGAGTTAGGAGCCAACTTAACAAAGTAGGACCACGGAGGTAGTAATCTCAGGAATGCTACCAGTGTCAAGTGCTAGTCAGCGTAGGAATGATCGAATAATCAGGAAGAATGTGTGTCTTGAGAGATGGTGCAGGAAGGAGGGCTTCCGATGTTTGGGATATTGGGACCGGTTCTGGGGGAGGTGGGACTATTACAAATTGGATGGTCTACATCTGGTAGATGGTCTACATCGACATTGTGGAGCCAATGTTCGATGGAGTGCATTTGCTAACACTGTTAGGAAGGGTTTGAAGTAATGTGGCAGGGGATCAGGAAACAAATCTGTTTGGTGAACAGAAAGGAGGTAGTAACTAAAGCCGAAGTAATTAGATAATGAAATCAGCATAACTGAGGGGAAGAGGAGGCAGGAAGCGGAGGATGAACACAGAGGGACTTGTAGTTGTAATGTAAGAAGTATAGTAGGTAAGGCAGATGAACTTATGGCTTGGAATAGTACCTGGGAATATAATGTTATTGATGTTACTGAGACTTGTTTGAGGGAATGGCAACTAAATATCCTAGGACATTAATGCTTCAGGCGGGGTAGAGAGGAAGGGAAAAGGGGTGGATGACAAACATCACTGGTCAAAGAAGATATCACAGCTGTGCTGAAGAGTGCACCATGGAAGATTCGAGCAGTGAGGCAATATGGGCAGAGCTCAGAAATAGTAAGGGTGCAGTAACAATGCTGGGATTGTACTACAGGCCTCCTGACAACGATCAAGGTACAAATGTGTAGATAGATCACAGAAAGATGTAGGAGCAACAGGATGGTGGTGATAGGAGATTTTAATTTTCCCAACATTGACTGGGATTCACTTAGTGTTAGAGGTCTCGATGGAGCAGAATTTGAAAGGACCATCCAGGAGCATTTTCTAGAGCAGTGTAGAAATAGTTCAACTCGGGAAGCGGCCATGCCAGACCTGGTGTTGGGAACTGAGCCCACCCAGGTAGTGGAAGTTACAGTGGGGGATTACTTTGGGAATAATGATCACAATTCCTTCAGTTTTACAGTAATCATGGAGAAAGATGAGAGTGGTCCTAAAGAAAGAGTGCTAAACTGGGGGAAGGCCAACTATAGCAAAATTCGGCAAGAGCTGGGGAACGAGGATTGGGAACAGCTGTTTGAAGAGAAATCCGTATTTGATATGTGGGAGGCTTTTGGAGAGAGGTTAATTAGTGTTCAGGAGGGGAGATATGTTCCCATGAAAATTATGGATAGAAATGGAAAGGTTAGGAAACCATGGATGACCAGTGATATTGTGAGACGAGCTAAACGGAAAAAGAATGTGTACATAATATCTAGATGAGTGAAGATATAGGAAGCCTTGGAAGAATATTGTGAATGTAGGACCAATATTGTGAATATGGGCGGCACGGTGGCACAGTGGTTGGCACTGCTGCCTCACAACGCCAAAGACCCGGGTTCAATTCCTGCCTCAGGTGACTGACTGTGTGGAGTTTGCACGTTCTCCCCGTGCCTGCGTGGGTTTCCTCCGGGTGCTCCGGTTTCCTCCCACAGTCCAAAGATGTGCAGGGCCAGGTGAATTGGCCATACTAAATTGCCCGTAGTGTTAGGTAAGGGGTAAATGTAGGGGTATGGGTGGGTTTCGCTTCGGCGGGTCGGTGTGGACTTGTTGGGCCGAAGGGCCTGTTTCCACACTGCAATGTAATCTACAATCTAATCTAATCTTAAGTGAGGAATTAAGAGGGCGAAAAGGGGTCATGAGATATCCTTAGCCAGCAGGATTAAGGAAAACCTTAAAGCTTTTTGGTCATATATAACGAGCAAGAGGGTAGCTAGAGAAAGGGCCCACTCAAGGACAAAGTAGAAAAGATATGCTTGGAGGCAGAGAAATCGGGAGAGATTCTTAATGAGTACTTTGCATCAGTATTCACCAAGGAGAGGGGCTTGGTAGATGTTTGATTAGATGTATAGATCTTTGATTACACTTGGTCCTGCGTAAGGAAGGAGGAAGTGTTGTGATTTCCAAAAGACATCAAGAAGGATAAGGCCCCAGGTCTGGATGGGATCTACTCAAGGTTATTGAGGGAAGCGAGAGAGGAAGTAGCTGAGGCTTTAACAGATACTGTTGCAGCTTCCTTGAACACGGGGGAGTTCCCTGGGGAATGGAGAATTGCTAATGGCGTCTCCTTGTTTAAGGAATAATCCAGTAAATTACAGACCTGTGAGCCTGACATCAGTGGTAGGGAAGCTACTGGAGAAGACACTGAGGGAATGGATATATACCCATTTGGAATAAAATGATTTCTCAGTGCTAGGTAGCATGGTTTTCTGCAGGTAAGGTAATGGCTTACAAACTTAATATAATTGTTTGAAGAGGTGACAAAGTTGATTAATGAGGGAAGGGATATAGATGTCATACAGATGGACTTTAGTAAGGAGTTCGATAAGTTTGAGGAGAAAGGGAGGTCTGCAGATGCTGGAGATCAGAGCTGAAAATGTGTTGCTGGAACAGCGCAGCAGGTCAGGCAGCATCCAGGGAACAGGAGAATTCTAGAAGGGCTTATGCCCGAAACGTCGATTCTCCTGTTCGATAAGTTTCCCCATGGTAAGCTGATGAAGAAGGTGAAATTGCATGGGTGGTCTAGCTAGATGGATAGAGAACTGGTTAGGCAACAGGAGACAGAGGGTAATATTGGAAGGGAGCTTCTCAGAATGGAGATCTGTGACTAGTGGTGTTGCACAGGGGCCCTTGCTGGGACTTTGTTTTTTGTGGTATACATAAATGATTTGGAGGAAGGTGTAGCTTGTTTCATTAGCAAGTTTTCAGGTGACACGAAGATTGGTGGAGTAGCAGACAGTGAAGGGGACTGTTCGAGAATACAGCATAATATAGGTAGAATGGAGAGATGGGCAGAGAAATGACAGATGGAGTTCAATCTGGACAAATATGAGGCGATGCATTTTGTACGATCAAATCCAAGAGCGTACTATACAGTAAATAGAAAAGTATTGGGGAAAATTGATGTACAGAGACATCTAGGTGTTCAGGTCCATTGTTCCCTGAAGGTGGCAAGGCGATCAGTAGAGTGGTGAAGAAGGTGTGCGGCATGGTTTCCTCCATTGGACCGGGTATTGAATATAAGAGTTTGCAGGTCATGTTACAGTTGTATAAGACTTTAGTTCAGCCACATTTGGAATACTGCATACAGTCTGGTCGCCACACTTGCAAAACGATGTGGATGCTTTGGAGAGGGGGAAAAGGAGTTTCACCAGGATGTTGCCTGGTATGTAGGGTGCCAGCCATGGAGAGAGATTGAACAAATTAGGCTTATTTTCATTAGATAGACAGTGGTTGAGTGGGAACCTGATCCTTGGATGGCGAGGGATATTGAGGATCTGTTAAGGACAATAAAGAAAGCATACATTGGGTTTAAGATATCGGGCTTAAGTCAATCCTTAGATGACTAAACAAAGTGTAGAAGCACCATTAAGAGGGAATCAGAAGCCCCAAAACATGACATGGATCTCTCAGAAAAGGTGAAAGATAATCCCAAGAGGTTCTCTAGCCATATTAAGAGTAGAAGCGTGACTCAGCATAGAATATGTCTCCTTACTGATAAGCATGGCTGAGCTTGTGTGAAAACAGCAGGAGGTGGGAGGAATTGTTTAATGAATATTTCTCCTCCATGTCTACTCAGGACCAAATGATGCATACAAAGGAAATAAGGAAAAGAAGTGGGAATGTTTTGGCCCACATACATATTACCAGAGTGGAGGTATTTGCTACCTTAAAGCACAATAAGGTGAATAAATCCCCTGGGCAAGAACATTTCCATCCTCGGATGTTATGGGAGGCGAGGGAAGTAATTGCAGAGGACTTTGCACAGATATTTGCTTCATCGTTCGCCACTGGAGTGGTTCCATTGTTTAAGAAAGGTTGCAAAGACAAGCCAGGGAGCTCTTAGTCAGTGAGCGAAACGTCAGTGTTAGGCAAGATATTGGAGACGATAATGAGAGACAGGATGAACCAACATTTGGAAATGCAAGGTCTGATTAGAAATAGTCAGCATGGATTTGTGTGCGGGAAATCATGTCTGACAAATCTTTTAAATTGTTTCAAAGAGATTACCGCGAGAATGGATCAGGGTAGGACAATGGATGATCTGTATACGGACGTTAGTAAGCCGATTGACAAGGTCCCATACGGCAGGTTAGTCAGTGAGTTTAGGTGACATGCGATCCAGAGAGAGCCAGCGACTTGCATTCAAAATTGGCTCGATGGTAAGAGGCAAGAGGGTGATGGTTGAAGATTGTTTCTCAGACTGGAGGTCTATAACTAATGGTGTGCCACAGGTGTCGGTGCTGAGACCTTTGTTATTTGTTATTTACATAAATGTTCTGAATGTGAATATACAAGGCATGATGAGTGCCATAAGACATAGGAGCAGAAATTGAAATATTCAGCCCATCGAGTCTGCTCCACTAATCAATCATAGCTGGTAAGTTTCTTAACCCCATTCTTCTGCTCTCTCGCCCTAACCCTTTATCCCCTTGACAATCAAGAACCAGTCCATCTCAGTCTTATATATACTCATTAACGTGCCTTCTGTGGCATTGAATTCCATGGATTCACCACTGACTACCTGAAGAGGTTTCACTTTATCTCCGTTCTAAAAGCTGTTCCATTTACTCTAAGGCTGTGCCCTCGGCTCCAAGTCTCTTCTACCAATGGAAACATCTTCACAACATCTATTCTGACCAGACTATTCAGTATTCGGTAGGTTTCAATTAGATCTCCCCTCATCCTTCTAAAATCCATTGAGTAAAGATCCAGAGTCCTCAAAGTTTCCTCATATGTCAAGCTTTTCTTTCCTGGGACCATTCTCGTGAAACTCCTATGAACACGTTCCAAGGCCAGTACATCTCTTCTGAGATACGGGGCCAAAAACTGCACAACATACTCCAAGTACTCCCAAGAAGATTACTGCATTTATGGATGATACAAAATTAGGAGGTATCGCTGATAGCGATGAACGTTATCAGAAATAATAGAGGGATTTTAATCTGATGGGGAAGTGAGCTGAGGATGGCAACTACAATTAAATACAAATAAGTGGGAGGTGTTACACTTTGGAAAGTAAAACAAAGATAGGGCTAATAGAGTAAATGGTTAGGTTCTGGGGAGTGTTGTGGAACAGAGGGACCTCGGACCACAAGTCCATATTTCACTGGAAGAGGCATCACGGGTAGAATGGGTGGTAAAGAAGGCATTTAGCATGCTGGCCTTCATCGTTAAAAATATTGAATATAGGAGTTGGGACATTATGCTACCATTCTGTAAGTCGTTGGTGAAGCCACATTTGGAGTATTGTGTACAGTTTTGGTCATCCTATTAATCTGAAAAGAGTGCAAAGAAGTTTGACAAGAAGGTTGTCAGGTCTAATAGGCCAGCGATATAAGGAGGGGTGGGCCAGGTACGGATATCATCCCTTGGAACGTAGGAGAATGAGGGGGTGTTTTTATGGAGATGCATAATATCATGATGGCCATAGATAGGAAGAATGTGTAGAGTCATTTTCCAAGAGATGAGGGACTGAAAACTACAGGGCATAGTTTTATGGTGAGAGGGTAAAGATTTAAGAAGGACCTGAGGGGCAACTTCATTATGTAGAGAATGTTTTTAAAATGGAATGGGCTGCCAGAAAAAAGTGGTTGAGGCAGGTACAATAGCAACATGTTGAAAAATGAATTGATACATAGATGGGAACGGATGAGAGCGATATGGTTCAAATGTGGGCAATTGGAATTAGTTGAGTGGGCAGCATGGTCAGCACGGACCAGGTTTGGGCCAAAGGGCCAGTTTCCATGCTCGATCACTCTATGATTCAATGACACTCCATTTAAGTCAGTGATACAGTGACACTCCGGCTTACACCAGCCCACATCACGTCACTGTCAGGGGGCACTCTGGGCTACATCAGCTCACACCATGTCACTGTCAGGGGGACACTCCGGGCTACAACAGCCCACACCATGTCACTGTCAATGGAACACTCTGGGCTATACCATCCCACACCATATTGTTCTCGGGGGACACTCGTGGATAGAGCAGTCCACATCATCTCGCCATGCAGTGGCTTCTATCATTTGATTGTCGAAGGTGAAGATGTTACCTACCTGCTTGGTAATGTTGTCTATGAGGTCAGTAATCCCCATCATACACTTTCCCTTTACTATGGAACAAGCCCGACCCTTTTTGCCGTGTAGGTAGTCGAGGGCATACCGGTTTTGCTGAGGAGATAGACGTAATTCTAAGAGCATGTCCTTACCTCCTGCTAAGTCCAAGCGATCTCCTTGCCCAATCGGGTTAGACCACAATTAAGATAGTTTCAATTTTGATGTCTAATAATTCCTGCAGATCCTCCTCAGGAAAAGGTACTGAGAAATGTATAAGCCAGAAACTGTGCTTTACTGTTACCCAAAGCCATACCATCCCTCCAATGTGCGCAGAATACAGGTCAAAGTGAACGTTTAGTAGGGAAACCCCAGCCCCATTCCCAGGTAGTTGGGCAGGGAACAGAAGTTATGAAAACTGCCGCTAAAGCTACATCACAAGGATTACCAATTTCATGAAGAACAATGAAGACAGTCGCTTTGTCTTGGCTGACAAAAATAATATCCGGGTTTAGTTTAGATAATGGAGGGGCCTTCCCAATATGAAGCAGGCCTGTCTTTGTGACTACCCTGAAAGTATGGGTAGTACATAGCTGCAAAATATGGTCGCACTGGGCTCTTAGGGTGAAAGCTGTTCAATAGAAAGTGGTGGGTCTTTCAGTAAGAGATGTGATTATTGTCCCAGACAGGTTCCTTCCATCCCACAATTGAGAAGATGGAGGTGCTGTTAGGGGTCTCATAGTAAGGTGTGTGCCATTAAATACCACAAAGAGCCTGAATATTCACAATAACAGAGACACACTCCTCCAGTAGGCATATGCATGAGATGAGAGGCGCCACAGGGAAGCAGTAGCAGTTGGTACATTGGACCAAGGCACATGGAATACACATAGTCACATTCACTTAAGTGCATCTCCATCCTGTTGTAACAAATTGGATAGACTTCCCCGGACTTATTCTAGGAATTCCACAGGCTAGCAGGTGGGGATAAGTAATAATCAAAGGAAAGATTATATGCGATAAATGCCTAACAGATATTCCATACTCAGTAGTTGGGATCCAGGAGGAGGAAAGGGTTCAAAGAGCCCTTTGCTGATGTGAGGGCGTAACAGAAGACTTCATGCTGGCTGAATATTTTATGATGATTTTGCAAAAGCAAATTGTTAGTGAAGGACGACATTTCTCCCTTTCTCTTTTGGGACGTGCTGATTTAGGCCTCATTGAGTAGAGGCAACACTTACCAGGAACACCGAAAGGACAACTGAAATCAAACTGGCACAAAACACCTTGACAGTGTAAAGACCATTGAGACATATTCTGTAAATGAACTGTCCGCTTTTCTTGGTGCAGTTGACCATTGCGGCAGTCATTCTTGGTAACATTCCATGCATCGAAGGAATCAGTTTCTCGGGCAGATAATGACATCATTTCAGCTTGAACGGTACACAGTTTCTGGGTGTTCAGGATCACACGGGTAAACAGCCCCCTCTTCAGCACTAATGCCGGCGACGAGTCCACATAACATGGTAAGTTCGATCTTCATCATAATGGTCGTTGTGCATTAAGGATTAGGGTATGTAAAACAGAAGAAGAATTACGATTCGAAACATGTAGCTATATATAGGTAGTCTGGTTTGTTACCAACTGATTCCGGTTCGTCTTCCAGTTCCCCATTGTCTCCATCTCCATCATCACCACCCCCACAATCCACACCCCACCCCGGAAGCGGCTCATCTAATGATCTTGGAATGATGAAGGTGAACCCAGGCTGAATACCCGGTGACCTTAACAGCAGTTAGGCTGGTGAGGAGAACCTGGAAGGGCTTTTGGCATTGAGGTTGGAGGCTGTGGCTTGTCCAAATCATGATGAGAATAAAAGAGTTAGGACATTCAACAATTGGGATATTGTTGAGGAAGGGGAGTTTCTCATAAGCAGCAGAGACCTCAGAGTGAAGACCTAAAAAAACATTGGTCAAAGAAAGAACACAGGAGGACATATCCTCAGTCATGTGTTTGAAAGGAATAGGGGAGGAAGCATCATTCCAAGGCGAGATGACAGCTCGACCTTCGATGATTTCGGCTGGGGACAAGCGAAGTTTCCCCACAGGAGTTCATTGTAGGTGGAATAATACCAGCAGCACCACCTAACGCAGGAAAGACCTGTCTCAGAAGTCCTTTTGGTAAGTTTAGTTTTCAGACTCTGGTCACCATGCTCCACGAGCCCTTCAGCCTGTGGGCAATGAGCACAATAAAGTCGGTGGTGGATCCCAAAATGAGAGCATAATTCCTCATTAATATCTCCAATAAAATGGGGGGGAGAGCATTGTCAGAAGGTAGACAAAAGCAAATACCAAAGCAGGTAATAATCTCCTTGGGTAAAATATTTACAACAGTTTTAGCAGTAGCGTTGGAAGTGGGGTAAGCTTCAACCCATCTCGGAAAAGAAAATCAACAATGATCAAAGCATACTTATAGTGCTGACACCTTTGCAACTCAATGAAGTCTTTAAACATATTTTGCAGTTGGCATTAGTTGGTCAGAGGTCGACTCACCCTTGTCAGAAAACATAGAACATAGAAAGTACAGCACAGAACCCACGATGATGTGCTGAGATTTAGGCCTAATGTAAAATATAATAACAATCGACACACCCCTCAACTCACTGCTATCCATGCGCATGTCCAGCAGTCGCTTACATGTCCCCAATAACTCTGCTTCCACCACTACCACTGGTAACGCATTCCATGCATTAACAGCTCTCTGTGTAAGAGAAACCTACCTCTGACATCTCCTTTATACCTTGCTCCTAATATCTTCAAACTATGAGTTCTTCTACCATTCAATCCTGCACTGGGGAAAGTTCTCTGGCTGTTGACTCTATTTCTCTCATTATTTTGTACACCTCTATCAGGTCTCCTCTCTTCCTCCATCTCTCCAGAGACAAAAGTCCTCGCCTACTCAACCCTTCTTCATAAGGCCAGCCCTCCAGTCCGAGTAGCATCCTGGTAAACCTTCTATGCACCCTCTCCCAAGTCTCCTTATCTTTCCTATGGTAGAGCGACCAGAACTGGACACAATATTTCAAGTATTGCCTCACCAGGGACTTGTAGAGCTGCAGCAACACCTCACGGCTCTTAAACTTTATCCCCCTGTTAATGAAAGCCAAAACACCATATGCTTTCTTCATAACCCTACTCACTTGTGTGGCAACTTTGAAGGATCTATGTACTTGCACACCCAAATCCCTCTGTTCCTCCACACTGCCAAGAATCCTGTCTTTAATCCTATATTCAGCATTCGAGTTCCAAAATGCATCACTTCGCATTTATCCAGCTCTAACTCAATCTGCCATTTCTCAGCCCAACTCTGAATTCTGTCTATGTCGCGCTGCAGCCTGCAGTAGCCGTTTATACTATCGACGACACCTCCAAACTTTGAGTCATCTGCAAATTTACTAACCCACCCCTCAACCTCCTCATCCAAGTCATTTATAAAAACTACAAAGAGCAGAGGCCCAAGTACAGAGCCCTGTGAGACCCCACTCCAACACTGTTGTCCAGGCAGAATACTTTCCATTTACAGCCACTCTCTGCCTTTTGTCAGCCAGCCAATTCTGTGTATATCTGTTTAATGCCTGGAAACAGAGTGTTGAGGAGGGTTGTATGTGTATGTCTGATTAATGGTCGGTGATAGGGTGGTGGTGCAGGATTGTGTTTGTTTTTCTGCATATATCTGCTTCATGACAGGAGACAGACTGGTGGTGGTCGAAGGCTGCGTGTGTGTATTTCTGTGTATATCTGCTCAATGGAAGGATATCAGGGTGGTGGTGGAGGGTTGTGCGTGTGCGTGTTTCTGTGTATATCTGTTTAATGGCAAGAGATAGGGTTGTCGTGGAGGGGTGTGCGTGTGATTCTGTGTATATCTATTTAAGGGCTGGAGACAGGGTGGTGGTAGAGGGTTGTGTGTGTGTCTTTCTGCGTATATCTGCTCAATGGCAGGAGAACAGGGTGGTGGTGGAGGGTTGTGTGTGTGTTTCTGTGTATATCTATTTGATGGCAGGAGACAGGGTGGTCATGGGGGGATTGTGTGGGTGTTCCTGCATATATTTGCTCAATGGCAGGAGGCACGTTGTTCATGGAATGTTGTGCGTGTGTGTGTATCTGTGTATATTTATTAAATGGCAGGAAACAGGGTGGTGGTGGATGATTGTGTATGTATGTGCGTTTCTGTGTATATCTGTTTAAGGGCAGGAGACAGGTTGATGGTATATGGTTGTGTGCGTGTTTCTGTGTATATCTGTTTTAAGGGCTGGAGAGAGTGTGGTTGTGGAGGTTTGTGCATGTGTGTTTCTGTATATATCTGCAGTAGGCAGGGTGTTCGTGGATGGTTGTGTGTGTACATTTCCGTGTATAACTGTTTGATGACAGGTGACAGGGTGGTCAAGGAGGTCTGAGTGAGTGTGCGTGTGTGTTTTTGTGTATATGTGCATAATGGCACGAGACAGTTTGGTGTGTGGGTGTGTTTATGTGCATATCTGTCCTATGGCAGGAGGCAGGATGTTCATGGAGTGTTGTGTGTGTGGGTGTTTCTGCGTATATCCTTTTAATGGCAGGAGACAGTGTGGTGGAGGGTAGATGTCTGTGTTTCTGTGTCTCAGTGCTTACTGGTAAGAGACATGTTGGTGGTGGAAGTTTGTGTGTGTGTGTGTGTGTGTGTTTGTGTGTGTGTGTGTTTCTGTGTATATCTGTTTAAGGGCAGGAGACAGGGTGGTGGTGGAGGGTTGATTGTGTGTGTTTTTTTTTCTGTGTCTGTCTGTTTAATGCTGGTGTTAGAGTGATGATGCAGGTTTGTTTATGTTTTCTGTATGCATCTGCTTAGTGACAGAAGACAGACTGGTGGTGGTGGAGGGTTGTGTGTGTCTGTTTCTGTGTATATCTGATTAATTGCAGGAAACAGAGTGGCGGTGGAGCGTTCTGTATGTATGTGTGTTTCTGTGTATTTCTGTTTAAGGGCAGGAGACAGGGTGGTGTTATAGGGTTTTGTGCATGTTTCTGTGTGTATCTGTTTTAAGGGCTGGAGAGAGTGTGGTGGTGGAGGGTTGTGCGTGTGTGTTTCTGTATATATTTGATTAACGGCAGGAAACAGGATGGTGGTTGAGGAATGCGTGTGTGTATGTGTGTTTGTGTATATATTTGCTGAAAGGCAGGAAACAGGGTGGTGGTAAAGAGTACAGTGTCTGTGTTTCTGTGTCTATGCGCTTACTGGCAGGAGACAGGGTGGTGGTGGAGGGTTGTGTAATCATGTGCGTTTTTGCGTATATCTGTTTAAGGTCAGTAGGCAGGATGTTCGTAGAACATAGAACATAGATCATTACAGCCATTCGGCCCTCAATGTTGCGCCGACCTGTCGTACCAATCTGAAGCCCATCTAACCTACACTATTCCATGTACATCCAAATGCTTGTCCAATGACGAATTAATGTACTTAAAGTTGGCGAATCTACTATCGTTGCAGGCAAAGAATTGCATACCCTTATTACTCTCTGAGTAAATAAACTACCACTTACATCTGTCCTATATCTGTCACCCCTCAATTTAAAGCCATGCCCCCTCGAGCTCGCAGTCACCATTCTTGGAAGAAGGCTCTCTCTGTCCACAATATCTAACACTCTGATTATATGTCTCTATTAAGTCACCTCCCAAACTTCTTCTCTCCAATGAAAACAGCCTCAAATCCCTCAGACTTTCCTCGAAAGACTTTCTCTCCATACCAGGCAACAACCTAGTAAATCTCCTCTACACCCATTCCAAAGCTTCCACATCCTTCTTATAGTACGGTGACCAGAACTGTACACACTACTCCAAGTGCAGCCGCACCAGAGTTTTGTACAGCTGTAGCATAACCTCGTGGTTCCAGAACTCGAATCCTCTGTTAATAAAAGCTAAAACACTGTATGCCTTCTTAACAACCCTGTCAACCTGGGTGGCAACTTTCAAGGATCTGTGTACCTGGACACCGAGATCTCTCTGCTCATCTGCACAACCAAGAATCTTACCATTAGCCCAGTACTTTGCATTCCGGTTACTCCGACCAAAGTGAATCACCTCACAGTTGTCCACATTAAACTCCATTTGCCACCTCTCAGCCCAGCTCTGCAGCTTATCTTTGTCTCTCTGTAACCTACAACATCTTTCGTCACTATCCACAACTCCACCGACCTCAGTGTCGTCTGCAAATTTACTAACCCACACTTCTACTCCCTCATGCAGGTCGTTTATAAAAATGACGAACAGCAGTGGACCCAACACCGACCCTTGCGGCACCCCACGAGTAACTGGAGTCCAGGATGAACATTTTCTATCAACCAGCACACTCTGTCTTCTTTCAGCAAGCCAATTACTGATCCAAACTGCTATATCTCCCACAATCCCATTCCTCCACATTTTGAACAATAGCCTACTGTGGGGAACCTTATCAAACGCCATGCTTAAATCCATATACACCACCTCAACCGGTTTATTCTCATCTACCTGATTGGTCACCTTCTCAAAGAACTCAATAAGGTTTGTGAGGGACGATATAACCTTCACAAAACCGTGCTGACGATCCATAATCAATTTATTTTTTCTAGATGATTTTAAATCCTATCTCTTATAACCTTTTCCAACACTTTATAAACAACTGAAGTAAGGCTCACTGGTCTATAATTAACAGGGTTGTCTCTACTCCCCTACTTGATCAGGGGAACCACATTTGCTTTCCTCCAGTCTTCTGGCACTATTCCTGTAAACAATGACGATTTAAACATCAATGCCAAAGGTTCGGCAATCACTTCCCTGGCTTCCCAGAGGATCCTAGGCTAAATCTCATCCAGCCCAGGGAACTTATCTATTTTCACACTCTGCAGGATTTCTAATACCTCTTCCTTGTGAACCTCAATCCCACCTAGTCTAGTAGCCTGTATCTCAGTATTCTCCTCGACAACATTGTCGTTTTCTAGAGTGAATACTGTCGAAAAATAATCATTTATTGCTTCATCTATCTCCTCTGACTCCTCACACAACTTCCCATCAATATCCTTGATTGGCCCTAATCTTACTCTTGTCATTATTTTATTCCTTATATACCTATAGAAAGCCTTATGGTTTACCCTGATCCTATCGGCCAACAACTTCTCATGTTTCCTCCTGAGCTCTCTCTTTAGGTCTTTCCTGGCTACCTTGTAACCCTCAAGTGCCCTAACTGAGCCTTCACATGTCATCCTAACATAAGCGTCCCTCTTCCTCTTGGCCAGAGATTCCACTTCCTTCATAAACCACGGCTCCCGTGCTCTACAGCTTCCTCCCTGCCTGACAGGTACATACTTATCCAGGACACTCAGGAGCTTTTCCTTGAATAAGCTCCACATTTCTAATGTGCCCATCCCCTGAGGGTTCCTTCCCCATCCTATGCTTCCTAAATCTTGCCTAATTACATAGTAACTGCCGTTTCCTCAGCTGTAAATTCCGTGGAAGTTTGTGCGCGTGTGTGTATTTCCGTGTATAACTATTTGATGACAGGAGACAGGGTGGTCAAGGGTGTTTGAGTGTGTGTGTGTGTGTGTGTGTTTCCGTGTATATGTGATTAATGGCACGAGACAGTTTGGTGTGTGGGTGTGTTTTGTGTATGTCTGTCCAATGGCAGGAGGCAGGGTGTTCATGGATTGTTGTGTGTGCTTGTGTGTGTGTGTGTGTGTGAGTGTGTGTGTGTGTGTGTGTGTGTGTGTATGTGAGTTTCTGCGTATATGTTTTACATGGCAGGAGACAGGGTGGTGTTGGAGGGGTGTATGTGTGTGTGTGTGTGTGTGTGTGTGTGTATCTGTTTAATGCCAGGAGACAGAGTGTTGGTGGTGGGGGGTGGTGTTTGTGTGTGTTTGTGTGTTTGATTTTCTGTGTACGTCTGTTTAATGGTAGGTGATAGGGTGGTAGTACAAGGCTGTGAGCATTTTTCTGTATATATCTGCTTAATTACAGGTGACAGACTGGTGGTGGTGGTGGAGGGTTGTGTGTTTGTGCTTCTGTGTAAAATCGATTAATTGCAGGAAACAGGGCGGTGGTGGATGATTATGTGTGTGTTTCTGTGTATATCTGTTTAATGGCAGGAGTCAGGGTGGTCGTGGAGGATTGTGTGTGTGTGTGCTTCCATGTATATCTGTGCAAGAGCTGGAATCAGAGTGGTTGTGGAGGGTTGTGCGTGTGTGTTTCTGTGTATATCGGATTAACAGCACGAAAACGGGTAGTGGTTGAGGTGTGTGTTGGTTTCAGTGTCTACCTGTTTCACGTCAGGATGCAGAATGGTAATGGTGGGTTGTGTGCGTGTTAAGGTGTATATTTAAGGGCTAGAGACAGGGTGGTGGTGGAGGGTGCTGTGTGTGTGTTTCTGTATATAACTGCTTAATGGCAGGTGACATTTAGTGGTGGTGGGTTGTGTTTGTGTGTTTCTGCGTATATGTGCTTAATTGCAGGTGACATGGTGGTGTGTATGTGTTTCTCTGTATACCTGTTCAATGTCAGGAGACAGGGTGGTCATGGAGGGTTGTATGTGTGTTTCTACGAATATCCATTCAATGGCAGGAGACAGTGTGGTGTTGGAGGGTAGAGTTTCTGTGTTTCTGTGTCTGTGTGCTTACTGGCATTTGACAGGGTGGTGGTGGAGGGTTGTGTACATATGTTTAGTAGGCAGGGTGTTCGTAGAAGGTTGTGTGTGTGTTTCTGTGTATATCTGTTAAATTGCTGGAGGCAGGTTGATGGTGGAGGGTGATATGTGTTTGGTTCTGTGTTATCTGTTTCATGGCAGGACACATGGCGGAGGTTGAAGGTTGTGCTTGTGTATCTGTGTATATCTGTTTAATGGCAAAAAACAATGTGGTGGTTAACGGTTGTGTGTTTCTGTATTTCTACGTATATCTGTTTAATGGCAGGAGACAGGTGGAGGGTTGTGTGTGTGTATTTCTGTGCATGTCTGTTTAATGGCAGGAGACAGGGTGATGGTGTCGAGATGTGTTTGTGTTTCTGTTTTATCTGTTTAATCGCTGGAGAGAGTGTGATGGTGGACGGTTGTGTGTGTGTGTTTATGTGTATCTCTGATCAATGGCAGCAAACAGGGTGGTGGTAGAGGGTTCTGTATGTGTGGGTGTTTCTGTGTATATCTGTTTCAGGGCAGGAGACATGGTAGTGGTCGAGGGTTGTGTGTGTGTATTTCTGTGAGTATCTGCTAAATGGCAGCAGAACAGGGTGGTGGTGGAAGGACGTGTGTGTGTTTCTGTTTATGTCTGTTTAATGGCAGGAGGCAGGGTGGTGGAGGAGGGTGTTGTGTGTGTTTGCGTGTATGCATGTTTAATTGCAGGAAATAGTGCGGTGTTGGAGGAATGGGTGTACGTGTTTCTGTGTATATCTATTTAGTGATAGGAGACTGGGTGGTGGTGGAGGGTTGTCTGTGTGTTTCTGTAAATATCTGTTTAATTGCTTAATTGCTGTTCAAGGGTTGTGTTTGTGTGTGTTTCTGTGTATGTCTGTTTAATGGCAGAAAACAATGTGGTGGTGGAAGGTCGTGTGTGTGTTTCTGTGTATGTATGTTTAATGGCAGGAGACAGGGTGTGGGTATCGAGATGTGTGTGTGTGTGTTTCTGCTTATATCTGTTTAATCACCTGAAAGTGTGTGTTTGGGGAGGGTTGTGCGTGTGTGTGTTTATGTGTATATCTGATTAATGGCAGCAAACAGGGTGATGGTGGAGGGTTCTGTATGTGTGTGTGTTTCTGTGTATATCTGTTTCAGGGTAGGAGACAGAGTGTTGATGGAGGGTTGTGTGCGTGTATTTTTTTCTGTGCATGTCTGTTTAATGGTAGTTGATAAGGTGGTGGTGCAGGGTTGTGTGCGTTTTTCTGTATATATTTGCTTAATGACAGGAGATAGACTGGTGTTCGTGGAGGATTGTGTGTGTGCTTCTGTGTATATCTGTTTAATGGCAGGAGACAGGGTGGTGCTGAAGATATGCGTGTATGTTTCTGTGTATATCTGTTTATTTGCAGGAGACAGGGTGGTGGATGAGGATGGTGTGTGTGTGTTTCTGTGTATATATATTTAATTGCAGAAGACAGGGTGGTGGTGGAGGGAGTTTTGTATGTGTTGCTGTGTATATCTGTTTATGGGTAGGAGACGGGGGGTCATGGTAGTTTGTGGGTGGGTGTTTCTGTGTATATCTGCTTAAGGGCTGGTGACAGGGTGGTGGTGGAGGGTTGTGTGTGTATATTTCTGTATATCTCTGCTCAATGGCAGGAGAACAAGGTGGTGTTGGAGGATTGTGTGTGTGCTTCTGTGTATATCTGTCTAATGGCAGGAGACAGGATTGTCGTGAAGGTTTGAGTCCGTGTGTGTGTGTGTTTCTGTGTATATTTATTTAAGGGCAGGAGACAGGGTCGTGATGGAGGATTGTGCATGTGTATTTCTGTGTATCTCTGATTAACAGCAGGAAGCGGGGTGGTGGTCGAGGGATGTGTGTGTGTGTATTTGTGTGCATATCTGTTTAATGGCAGGAGACAGGGAGGTCATGGAGTGTTGTCTGCATGTGTTACTTTGAATATCTGTTTAAGGGCTGGAGACAGGGTGGTGGTGTAGGGTTGTGTGTGTGTTTCTTTGTATAACTGTTTAATAGCAGGTGGCATGCTGGTGGTGTCGGGTTCTGTGTGTGTGTTTCTGTGTATATGTGCTTAATGGCAGGAGACATGGTGGTGTTTGTGTGTTTCTGTGTATCCCTGTTCAATGGCAGGAGAGAGGGTGGACATGTAGTGTTGTGTGTGTGTTTCTGCGTATATATATTCAATGGCAGGAGACAATATGGTGGTGGAATGTAGAGTGTCTGTGTTTCTGTGTGTATGTGTTTACTAGCAGGAGACAGGTTGGTGTTGTAGGGTTGTGTATGTATGAACGTTTCTGTGTCTATCTGTTTAAGGGCAGTAGGCAGGATGTTCGTGGGAGGTTGTATGTGTGTTTCTGTGTATATCTGTTTAATGGCAGGAAACAGGGTGGTGGTGGAGAGTTGTAATTGTCTGTCTCTGTTTATATCTGTTTAATGGCAGGAGACAGGGTGGTGGTGGAACGTAGAGTGTCTGTGTTTTTGTGTCAATGTGCTTACTATGGTGTTGTAGGGTTGTGTATGTATGAACGTTTCTGTGTCTATCTGTTTAAGGGCAGTAGGCAGGATGTTCGTGGAAGGTTGTATGTGTGTTTCTGTGTATATCTGTTTAATAGCAGGAAACAGGGTGATGGTGGAGAGTTGTGATTGTTTGTCTCTGTTTATATCTGCTTAATGGCAGGAGACAGGGTGGTCAAGTATCATGTGTGTGTGCATTTCTGTGTATATTTGCTCAATGGCAGGAGACAGGGTGGTGATGGAGGATTGTATGTGTGTTTTCTGTACATATCTGTTTAGTGGCAGTAGACAAGGTGGTCGCGAAGGTTTGTGTGAGTGTGTTTCTGTTAATATCTATTTAAGGGCTGGAGACAGGGTGGTGGTTGTGGAGGGTTTTGAGTGTGTGTTCCTTTGTATATCTGATTAAAGGCAGGGAACACAGTGATGGTGGAGGGATGTGTGTGTGTGTTTCAGTGTATATCTGTTTAATGGCAGGAGACAGGGTGGTGATGGAGGATTGTGTGTGTATTTCTGTATGTACCTGTTCAATAGCAGGAGACAGGGTGTTCGTGAAGTGTGTGCGCATGTGTTTCTGTATACATCTATTTAAGGGCTGGAGACAGGGTGGTGGTGGAGGGTAGTGTGTGTGCGTGTTTCTGTGTATAACTGTTTAATGACAGGAGACAGTGGTGGAGGAGGGATGCGGTTGTGTTTCTGTTTAACTGTTTAATGACAGGAGACAGGGTGGTGTTGGAAATATGTGTGTATGTTTCTGTATATATCGGTTTAATTGCAGGACACGGTGGTGGAGGAGGCTGGTGTGTGTGTGTCTGTTTCTGTGTAAATCTATTTAACGACAAGACACTGTGGTAGAGGAGGGTAGAATGTCTGTGTTTCTGTGTCTATGTACTTACTTGCAGGAGACAGGGTGGTAGTGGAGGGTTGTGTACGTGTGAGCGTTTCTGTGTATATCTGTTTAAGGGCAGTAGGCAGTGTGTTCATGGAAGGTTGTATGTGTGTTTCTGTGTATATCTGTTTAATGCAGGAGACAGGGTGATGGTCGAGGGTTGTGTGTGTGCATTTCTGCGAATATCCGCTCAATGGCAGGAGACAGGGTGGTGATGGAGAATTGTGTGTGTGCTTCTGTTTATATCTGTTTAATGGCAGGAGACAGGGTGGTCTTGGAGGGTTGTGCGCGTATGTGTTTCTGTGTATATCTATTTAAGTGCTGGGGACAGGATGGTGGTGGAGAGATGTGTGTGTGTTTCATAGCATATCTGTTTAATGACAGGGGACAGGGTGGTGATGGAGGGTGGAGTGTGCGTCTTTCTGTGTATATCTGTTTAATCGTAGGAGACAGGCTGGTGATGGAGGGTTGTGTGTGTTTATATTCCAGTGTATATCTGTTTAATAACAGGAGACAGGTTGGTGTTGGAGGGTTGTCTGTATGTTTCTGTAAATTTCTGTTTAATAGCAGGAGACAGCGTGGTGGTGGAGGATGCTGAGTGTATGTTTCAGTGTATAACTGTTTAATGGCCGGAGACAGAGAGTTGCTGGAGTTTTGTGTGTGTATTTCTGTATATATCTGTTTAATTCCAGGAGACAGGGTGGTCGTGGAGGGTTGTGTGTGTATGTCTGTGTATATTTGCTGAATGACAGGAGGCACGTTGGGAGTCAAGGATTGTGTGTGCGTGTGTGTGTGTTTCTGTGTATATCTGCTTAATAGCGGGAGACAGCGCGATGGTGGAGGGTCGTGTATGTGTGTTTCTGCATATATTTGTTTAATTTCAGGAGACAGGGTATTGGTGAAAGGTTGTGTGCTTGTGTTTCTATCTATATCTGTTTAATAACAGGAGACAGTTATTGGTTCAGGTTGGTGTGCATGTGTTTCTGCATATCATTGTTTAATTGCACGTGGCAGGGTGCTCGTGGAGGGTTGTATGTGTGTGTGCTTCTGTGTATATCTGCTGAATGAAGGAAACAAATTGGGTGTCAAGGTGTGTGTGTGTGTTTGTGCGCGTGGCTGTGTGCTTCTGTGTATATCTGCTTAATGGCAGAAAACAATGTGGTGGTGAAGGGATGTGTGTGTATTTCTGTGTATGTCTGATTAATAGCATGAGACAGGGGGGTGGCGTCGAGATGTGTGTGAGTTTCTGTTTATACCTGTTTAATTTCGGGAGAGTGTGTGATGGTGGACCACTGTGTGTGTGAGTGTGTGCGTGTGTTTCTGCGTAGATCTGTGCAATGACAGGAGACAGGATGGTCGTGGAGGGTTGTATGTATGTGTTTCTGTTTATGTCTGTTTAATGGCAGGAGATAGTGTGGTCTTGGATGATTGTGTGTGTGTGTTTCCGTGTATATCTGTTTAATCACAGGAGACAAGGTGGTCATGGAGTGTTTTGTGTGCGTGTTTCTGTTATATTTGTTTAATGGCAGGAGACAGGAAGGTGGTTTAGAGTTTTGTGTGTGTTTCTGTGTATATCTGTTTATTGACTGGAGGCAAGGTATTAGTGCAGGGTTGTGTGTTTGGATTCCTGTGTATTTCTGTTTAATGGCAGGACACAGAGTAGTAGTGGTGGATTGTGTGTGTGTTTCTGCATATATCTGACCAGTGGCAGGAAACACCTTGGTGGTGTAGGGTTGTGTGTGTGTTTCTGTGTACAACTGTTATCTGGAAGAAGACTACTTGGTGGCAGAGGGCGGATTGCCTGTTCTTCTGTGTATATCTGCTAGATGGTAGGAGACAGCGTGGTTGTGGAGGGTTCTGTATGTATGTTTCTGTGTATTGCTGTTCAATGGCAGGACTCAGGGTGATGATGGAGGGTTGTGTCTGTGTGATTCTCTCTATATCTGTTTAATGGTATGTGACAGGGTGGCGGTGGATGGTTGCGTCTGTGTGTGTTTCTGTATATATCTGTTGAATTGCAGGAGACAGGGTGTTGGCGTAGGGTTGTGTGTGTATTGTGCATTTCCGTTTAGTGGCAGAAGAAATTGTGGTAATGGAGGGTGGTATGTGTGTTTCTGTGTATATCTGATCAATGGCAGGCGACAGGGTGGTGGTGGAGGGATGGTTGTGTTTGTTTCAGTATATATCTGTTTAGTTGCAGGAGACAGTGTGGTGGTGGAGGGTGGTGTGTGTGTGCTTCTATATATATCTGTTCAATGCCAGGACACAGGGTGGTCTTGGATGGTTGTGTGTGTGTTTTTACGTATTGTTGCTTCATTACAGGAGACAGGGTGGTCGTGGAGTCTTGTGTATGTGTGTGTTTCTGTGTATAAATGTTTAGTGGCAGGAGACAGGGTGGTGGTCACGGAGGGTTGTGTGTGTGTTTCTGTGTATATCTTATGAAGACCAGGATACAGGGTAGACACTGAAGATTGTGATTTTGCATTTCAGAATATATATCTCCTTAAGGACAGGAGAGGAGGCAGGGTGATGGTGGAGGGTGTGTGTGTTTGTGTGTGTTTCTGCGTATATCTGTTTAATGATAGGCGACGTGGTCCTTGTTGGAGGAATGTTTGTGTGTTTTGTGTATATCTGTTTACTGGCAGGAGATAGGGTGCTGCTGGAGATATTAGATTACTTACTGTGTGGAAACAGGCCCTTCGGCCCAACAAGTCCACACCGACCCGCCGAAGCGCAACCCCTAACACTACGGCCAATTCACCTAACCTGAGCACGCCAATGCACGCAGGAAACCCACGCAGACACAGGGAGAATGTGCAAACTCCACACAGAGAGTCGCCTGAGGCGGGAATTGAACCTGGGTCTCTAGCTGTGAGGCCGCATTGCTAACCAGTGTGCCACCGTGCCGCCCACACATATGTATGTGTGTTTCTGTATATATCTGTTTAATGTCAGCAGACAGTGTGGTGGTCGAGCGTTTTGTGTGTATATGTGTGTGTATGTGTGTGTGTGCGTGTGTGTGTGTGTGTGTATGTGTGTTTCTGCATATATCTGTTTAATGGCGGGTGACAGGGTGGCGGTAGAGGGTTGTGTGTGTGTTTCTGTCTATATCTGTTGAATTGCAGGAGACAGGGTGTTGGTGGAGGGTTGTGTGTGTGTAATGCTGTGTACTTCTTTATTGATGGCAGGAGACAGGGTGGTAGTGGTAAGTTGTGTGTGTGTTTCTGTGTATATCTGATCAACGGCAGGGGACAATGTGGTGGTGGAGGGTGGTGAGTCTGAATTTCTATGTATATCTGTTCAATGGCAGGACACCTGGTAGTCTTGGAGAGTTGTGTGTGCGTTTCTACGTATGTTTGATAAATGACAGGAGACAGGGTTATCTGTGTGTGTGTGTGTGTGTGTGTGTGTGTGTGTGTGTGTGTGTGTGTGTGTGTGTGTGTGTGTGTGTGTGTGTGTGTGTGTGTGTGTGTGTGTGTGTGTGTGTGTGTGTGTGTGTGTGTGTGTGTGTGTTTTACTGTGTATAAATATCTAATGTCAGGAGACAGGACGGTGGTGTAAGGTAGTGTCTCTGTGTTTATATGTATATCTGCTTCCTAGCAGGAGACAGGGTGATGGTGAAGTTTATCAGTGTGTGTTTCTGAGTATATTTGTTTAATGACAGCAGACAGAGTTTTGATGGAGGGTTGCATACATGTGTGTTTCTGTGTATATCTGTTTAATGGCAAGTGATAGGATGGAGGTGGAGGGTTGTGTGCGTGTTTCTGTATATATCTGCTTAATGGCAGGAGACAGACTGGTGGTGGTGGAGGGTTGTATGTGTGTGTGTGTTTCTGTGTCCATATGATCAATGGCAGAAAACATCTTAGTGGTGTAGTGTTGTGTTTGTTTGTTTCTGCATATATCAGTTTAATGGCGGGAGACAGGATGGCGGTAGAGGGTTGTGTGTGTGTTTCTGTCTACATCTGTTGAATTGCAGGAGAAAGGTGTTGGTGGAGGATTGTGTGTGTAATGCAATGTACTTCTGTTTTAATTGCCGGAGACAGGGTGGTAGTGGTAAATTGTGTGTGTGTTTCAGTGTATATCTGATCAACGGCAGGAGACAGTGTGTGGAGGGTGGTGTGTCTGAATTTCGATGTATATCTGTTCAATGGCAGGACACATGGAGGGTTGTGTTTGTTTCTACATACTTTTGCTTAACGACAGGAGATAGGGTGATCGTGGAATGTTTTGTGTGTGTTACTGCGTATAAATGTCTAATGGCAGAAGACAGGACGGTAGTGTAGGGTAGTGTCTCTGTGTTTATATGCAAATCTGCTTCCTAGCAGGAGACAAGGTGATGGTGAAGTTTATCAGTGCGTGTTTCTGAGTATAACTATTTAAGGAAAGCAGACAGGGTTTGGGTGGAGGGTTGTGTGTATATGTTTCTGTGTATATGTGTTTAATGGCAAGTGATAGGAGGTGGTGGAGGGTTGTGTGCGTGTTTCTGTATATATCTGCTTAATGGCAGGAGACAGACAGGTGATGGTGGAGGGTTGTATGTGTGCGTGTTTCTGTGTATATCTGATTAATGGCAGGAAACAGCGTTGTGGTGGAGGATTTTGTGTATATGTGTGCTTGTGTGTGTGTGTTTGTCTGCATATCTGCTTAAGGGCAGGAGACAGGGTGTTGGTGGAGGCTTGTGTGTGTGATTCTGTGTATATTTTTTACTGTCAGGAGTCAGGGTGGTGATGGAGTGGAGTGTGTGTGTTTTTGTGTACATCTGCTTAATGTCAGGAAACAAGATGGTGGTGGAGGGTAATGTGAGTGTGTTTCTGTGTATATCTGTTTGATGACAGAAAACAAGGTGACGGTGGAGGGTAATGTGTGTGTTTCTGTGTATATCTGTTTAATGACAGAAAACAAGGTGGTGGTCGAGGGTAATGTGTGTGTTTCTGTGTTTATCTGTTTAATGACAGAAAACAAGGTGGTGGTGGAGGGTAATGTGTGTTGGGTTTCTGTGTTTATCTGTTTAATGACAGAAAACAAGGTGGTGGTGGAGGGTAATGTGTGTGTTTCTGTGTTTATCTGTTTAATGACAGAAAACAAGGTGGTGGTCGAGGGTAATGTGTGTTGGGTTTCTGTGTTTATCTGTTTAATGACAGAAAACAAGGTGGTGGTGGAGGTTAATGTGTGTGTTTCTGTGTTTATCTGTTTAATGACAGAAAACAAGGTGTTGGTGGAGGGTAATGTGTGTTGGGTTTCTGTGTATATCTGTTTAATGACAGATGACATGGCTCTTGGTGGAAGGTAATGTGTGTGTTTCTGTATATGTCTGTTTAATGACTGGAGACAGGGTGGTGGTGGAGATATGTGTGTATGTTTCTATGTATATCTGTTTAATTGCAGGAGACAGGGTGGTGGTGGAAGGATGTGTGGGTGTTTCTGTGTGATTTGTTTAATGGCAGGAGACAGCATGGTCGTGGAGCGTTGTGTTTGTGTGTTTCTGTATTTATCTTATTAATGTCTGGAGGCAGTGTGTTGGTGAGGGGTTGTGTGCGTGCGTTTTTGTGCATATCTGTTTAATAGCTGGAGACAGGGTGGTGGTGGAGGGATATTTGTTTTTGTTTCAGTATATATATATGTTTAATTGCAGGACACAGGGCGGTCTTGGAGGGTTGTGCGTGTGTTTCTGTGTATGTCTGTTTAATGACAGGAGACAGTGTGGTGATCGAGGTTCGTGTGTGTGTTTTCCTGTATATGTCCGAGTAATGGCAGGGTACAGGATGGTGGTGGAGGGATGCACATGTTTTTCTATGTCTATCTGTTTAGTGATTTGAGACAGTGTGGCGGTGGTGGTGGGGTAGTGTTTTTCGAAGCCTGTGACCTCCAATTATATAAATGATTTAGATGAGAATTTTAAAAGGCATAATTTTCAAGTTTACCGATGACATCAAGATTGGTTGTATTGTGGATAGGGTTTGTGTAATGTTTTACAGTCTATGATTACAGACAGATCGTGATCAATTGAATCAGTGAATCATAGAGATGTAATGCAGGTAATCAGATCCTTCAAATCATGCAAGCCAACCAAATATCCTGAATGAATCCAGTCACATTTGCAAGCATTAGTACCATGTCCCTCTAAACCCTTCCAATTCATATAACAATGCCTTTTAAAAGTTGTAATTGTACCAGCCTTCACCACTTCCTCCGGCAGTTCATTCCATACATGCACTACCCTCTGCATGAAAACGCCCTTTAGGTGTCTCTTAATCTTTCTCTTCCCACCTTAAACCTATGCCCTTTAGTTTTTGTTTTCCCTTCCCTGGGAAATAGACCATGAATATTCACCCTAGCCATGATTTTATAAACCTCTATAAGGTGCAATCAACGCGAATGCCTGTGCTTTCAGTCATCCCAGGCTCAATTCTGACATTCAATCCGGACACCTCTTCCTTCTCTATCAAGTCACATTTCAAAAATCATTTTAATCCACGTGCTCAGACATATAATGAAACATCTCTGTGGGATGTGAACCTTTCGGCTCAGAGGTCAGGACACTACCACTATTCAACAATAGTCCCTAAAGCTGCAACATGATTCTCCTGTGTACTTGTTCATCAGCTTTCTTTGAACATACACGCCCCCACAACAGAATGGAGATCATCTGTTCCAGAGAAAGTGACACTACATAGAAACATAGAACAATACAGCACAGAACAGGCCCTTAGGCACACGATGTTGTGCCGAACATTTGTCCTAGCTTAAGCAGCCATCCATGCACCTATCCAATTGCCGCTTAAAGGTCACCAATGATTCTGACTCTACCACTCCCACAGGCAGCGCATTCCATGCCCCCACCACTCTCTGGGTAAAGAACCCACCCCTGACATCTCCCCTATACCTTCCACCCTTCACCTTAAATTTATGTCCCCTTGTAACACTTTGTTGTACGCGGGGAAAAAGTTTCTGACTGTCTTCTCTATCTATTACTCTGATCATCTTATAAACCTCTATCAAGTCACCCCTCATCCTTCTCCGTTCCAATGAGAAAAGGCCGAGCACTCTCAACCTTTCCTCGTACCACCTGTTCTCCATTCCAGGCAACATCCTGGTAAATCTTCTCTGCACCCTCTCCAAAGCTTCCACATCTTTCCTAAAGTGAGGCGACCAGAACTGCACACAGAACTTCAAATGTGGCCTAACCAAAGTCCTATACAGCTGTAACATCAGTTCACCACTCTTGAATTCAATCCCTCTGCTAATGAACGCTAATACACCATAGGCCTTCTTACAAGCTCTATCCACCTGAGTGGCAACTTTCAAAGATAAAGACTACCACAAGTTCATGGAAGGGAATCGAATCCAGAGCTCTGATCCAGGGGCAGGGGTACTACCCACTACACAAGACTTAAACCAGTTCTGTTATTGGACGGAGATTATTAAGCTGAAGAGAGTTCAGAAGATATATACAAGGATGTCGCCAGGAACACCTCATCGTCTGCCTCAAGAGCCGACAAACACACGGCATGAGCATTGAACTCACTAATTAGCAAATCTCCCCTCACCAACCCAGATCCCAGATCCGACCCTCCGACTCCGATCCGCCCTCTCGTGGGAACCTACCTGTCCATCTTCCTTCCCTCCGATCGGCTCTAACTCCCCACCGACCTATCATTATCACCTTCTAGCTTCGCCCACCTATCACCAACATTTCCCCTAGCCTTACCCCCACCACTCATTTATCTCTCAGCCCCTTTCCTCCTTCGCATTCTGAAGAAGGGCCCTGCCTGAAACGTTTACCCTCTTGCTCCTCGGAATCTGCCTGACCTATTGTGTCTTCTCCACTATCATCCTTTATCTACACTGCATTCTCCAACATCTGGAATCCCCATTGTCTCTTAGGTACAATTCTCTGTTAACATATCAATGCTGTCTGTCTGTTATAACCCCACGCTGTCTTAGGTACATGTTCTCTCAAGATCATGGCCTATAAAAGTTCTCTCAATCTCTTACTGATATTGTCATGCCTCAACAGTAGTTACGGGTCTATGTTTCCATTTATAAGCAGAGAAGCATGTTGGTGTTCTGATAAACCTCTGGCATTACTTCCACATCCAATCCAGACTGAATGGTTACTCACAATTAATCTATCAGACTCAACATTCGTTCCCTCAGTCACCCTCGCATATCCAGTCCAGATTGGAGAAATGTTAATCATTATTTGGAATTTTAATAAAACAATATTGAATTGAAAGACGCTGGCTACAGCTATTTGTTCAGTCACTGTGATTAATGTCAGTCTCCGTGGATCCTAAATGTGTCACTGGAGGGCTTACCTCTTTTATTAATTAAGGATTCAGTTCAATGTGTTATCCCATAGTATGAGTGGGAGCATCGCCGACAGTACTAACAGGGATCAGCAGCTCCAGAGAGACAGGGAGGAGATATCAGAATCTGAGAACACTAGACTGGAATGATCCAACAATGGACAGGAGTTTTTCCTCTAGTCTTTACTGGCTTTCACAACCTGGGGTGTTATTAGTATGGAGGATCTATGATGTACTGATTGTTATTCAAGGTGGTTACTATCCCATCCTCGCTATAGTTGGTGTTCCTGGTAAGTCATTTTAACTGTCTATTAAAGCAGGTTAAACTGAATTATTATTCATGTTATAAACATTAGGGAAGATGGAAATCATCGTTTTCAGCTCCAATGAAAAATCCCATTCCTTAGGAATTATAATGAGCAAATTACTACTTTCAAATGACTCATCAATATGCGAGGAGAAACTCTAAAATTCCATAATCCTTCTAGCCCTGCACAGATCAACATCTCCTCATCCTCCCCACTCGCTAATTCTGCCCAATATCACCATCGTGATATCCCCGTCCCATCCTCAGCCACAGCGCACCTTCTGAGTAAACCATCATTTGAGCCTCTGTTAAATCCGGAATCACCTGTTTCATGCCCCTTCTAACCACACGGCAATCACAAAATAATTGCACTTGAAATGTTTAACTTGTTCTCTGCACGGAAACTGTCTGACGGGAAGATAATGCATCGTGCTCATGTCATTGATTCATGATCTAGAGCCACAGAATAATAATCTGTTAATATGAAGGAAATTGGTGGCATTGAAGTGAAACCATCATCATTAAGTACAAAAAGCCCATCGGCTTGCCTCATGTTCTTTAGAGAAGGCAATGGGTTATCCTTCCCTGTTCAGGTCTCTGTGTGACTGCAAACTCACAGCAATGTGTTTTACTTTTTACTGACCTGTGGAACAGCTGAACCAGCCACTCAGTTCAAGCTCAGCATAACATGCTGGCCTGACCTATGAGGGAAGAACAAAAGGAAAGATAGCTCCCTACTCTGCCTGTTTACCATATTCCTACAGCTTATTTCGATTCAGGTGGGTGACCATTCCTTATTTCAAGTGCATTCTTTCTTAGTCTTTCCCTGAGTGTGATGTTCATTTCCCGTGGCACCTCTGGTGTTGAATTTGTTGATGCTCACATATAGATGTCAGAAGCTTTTAAATTCTACGTCAGTCGCAGTGTAGCGAGAAGGAAAGGCTTTTTACGCCACAGGAAAAAAAAGGAGATGTCTCAGTGAGGAAAAGGAATTATTGTGATCAAACCTGAGAGTGTTGTTGAGGCAGTCTTGGGAAATTGTGGACAGATTTTCTTTCCTTTACAAGAAATAATCGCCCTGCCATAGAGATAGTGCAAAGGTATTTCACCAGACTAATTCCTGGGATGGTGGTAAAATGAGGGGTGAATGAAGATTTATCTTTCGCGCTGTGAGAGAATAAAAGATGATTGCATTGAAACTTAAGGGGAATGGACAGTCTCTCATGATGTTCTAAACAGACATTGATACGGTGATAAAATCCATGGCTTGTTTTTACTCGGGTTACAAGAGCCTCTGAGGACGTTCCCCTCATCCCAACCCCACTCCCTATATCGACACAGAGTGAGTGAGAGAGAGAGAGAGAGAGAGAGAGAGAGAGAGAGAGAGAGAGAGAGAGAGAGAGAGAGAGAGAGAGAGAGAGAGAGAGAGAGAGAGAGAGAGAGAGAGAGAGAGAGAGAGAGAGAGAGAGAGAGTGTCAGACTTTGAATATAGTGCATTTACTGTGTGATCCTACACTAAACATCACGGGTTTAGTGATGCTGTCAATCCTGACAGCAGCCACAATGTCTTCATTTTAAAACAGTTAACTATTCCCATCATCTTCTGACCTCAATGGAGAACATGGGTCTGTAGACTCAGAGATGGAAGATGCCTCTTTGAGACTTGATACAAAACATTTGGCTTCCCTCCTCACTGCCAGAAAACCACGTTAAAGTAGCAGAAGTTCCACCGGCAAGTGACCCACGAGGAACATCGTACAGCCATCCATGACTGCAGTCTCTGCTTCATTGGTTTGTTGTATTGGAGCATCAGTGACACCCTCCTGTTCATGTATAACTATCTTGTGGGGCTAAATGGCCTCCTCGAGGTCCCATGGAACAGGTTCAAGCGTCTGATTAGACTCTACCTGATCCTGTTTAACAGCTCGATGTACTGAGCAGACCCCATTCTCTTCCTGTGGAACAAGCAGGAGTATTGAATGGGCTGTCCCTCTTCTTGAGCAGTAGTTTCGATGGGCTGAATGGCTTCCACATTTCTGTATGTTACCAGCTTGAAATGTTGAATGAGCTCCTCTTTTAACTGTGTCTGACAGCACTGTTACATGAATGTTACCGACACTTCAACAGCACAAGCCTGAATGCTGTCTGGGTCTTACTGAACACGGACACAGACTGTATCAGGAGATAATGGGAGACAAAATGTTCTGAACATTGTGTAACCCTCAGTGACCATCGCCACTTCCGGTCTTATGATGGGGAAAGACATTGATGACGCAGCTGAAGATGTTTGTGCTGAGAAAGCTACCTTGAGGATCTACTGAAGGGATGTCGTGGGATTGAGATTTTCGGCCCCCAAACAGGCATCTTCCTTTGTGCTCGAAAAGACCCCAGCCAGTGGGGAGGGGACACCTGATTCCCATTAAGCTCAAATAAGATGGCGCTTCCGATGAGATTCTCAGTCAAATACTGCCTTGATATCAAGGCTATTCACTTTTTCCTGAGCCCCTGTGTTCCCCTCTTGTTCATATCAATAGGTGACGGTACCTGTGTGGGGAGTGTTTTCCTCACACAGAGGGTAGTGAATGTCAGGAATTATCTTGTCTCGAGAGCGAGGGGAGCTACATCACTGAAAGTATTTAAAAAGGTGATAGATGGATTTTTGATCTGCCAGAGAGCTGAGAGGTTGTGAAGAATTGGACATAAAAGATGAGTTAATATGAACAGAACATTGGCCATGATCGTATACAATGTCTTGATTAACTGAACGACATGATCCGGTTCTTTATTTCTTATATTATGAAATTACAAAGCTAATGGTTGTAATTTTCCTGCACGTTCTGTTATTGAACGTTCCAATCAGAGAGAGCAAAGTACTTTATGAGTGACCACTAAGATTCGTCTGGGGGTTGAATTCACAGTGAATCTGGGTCTATACCATGGCCAACAAATGAAACACAAGTTACAGAGAGGAGACACTCTGTAAAGAGACCAGAGTTGTCTTTCGAACCCAGCCTGGGTTTTGAAGTAACATTTTCCAACCCACACCAAACTCTGTGACAACCTGGAGGGAATGAATGAGATCCTGTGTTACTGTGGACCAGGTGTTTGGAGCAAGATGCCCCCGTCAGTACCAGTACAGGAGGTTTGAGGGGCTGAATTGAACATAGGAACATAGGACTGAGGAGCAGGAGTGGGTCATTCGACACGTTGTCACTGCTCCACAAGGCACTAAGATCGTAGATGATCTGATTGTGGCTTCAGCAGCACTTTTCAGTCTGTAGACCATTTTCCTACATGCATTTTGTCTGTCAAATGTTTGAATACATCACAACTTTGAACAAATGCAAACATCCAGGCACCACAAACGTTTGGTAAAGGGAATTCCCACTTGAACAGTCCAATAATAATTTCTCATTCGTGTTCCGACAAATGTTAGAGGGACACTGTGTCATTTTCTAGTCCCACTCCTCCACGGGTTACAACAAATTTTAAATGTAGCCAGTTTAGTGATATGACTAATTGTTTAAGACTCAGACAGGGTAATGTTTGAGAAAAAATGTGAGGTGCAGGGAGTTGAACGCACAAAAAATGGTAAAAAGATAGTGTGTCCCAAATGTTATTCTGCCTTTGACATTATTCTACTCACACAAGCTGTTGGTAATGGGGTTTATTTGTGGAACAGTTGGATTTGGCTGAACACGCTTTGCTTCCGGCAGTGGAGAGATTCCAATGAGTCCTCACCAGGAATCCTTCACGAGTGGTGAAGATAACTCAGGGATTTTATGGTCTCACATTTTGCTATTGGGAGGTTGGGGGGGACAAAGTAAGAGAGAAAATCAATCAGCTGCTGCTTCTCAGGCAGGGAACATGTTTCTCCCTCTCTGTGTTGAACCGTACAATAATGTCAACTGAACATCAAACTGGGTCATGTGTGTTCTCCTGGAGCTTTGTCTGCATCGGATGTTAATGGACGATATGAAGGTGCATCATCGCTGTTGTACACAGCGCCTTTCATTAGAAAAAAAAGTCCCTGCTTTATCATCTGATGACATGTTTATATGCGTCTGTGTAATTTGTAACTATCGGTCACTGTCTATATAATATGTGTTGATATCAATGCATCTTATTCTTAAATTTATTCTCTAGCTTTAAACTCCTTAACAAGAGGAAACATGCATCCAGCTGAAACACCTTTCAGAAAGTCATGTGTGGTTCAAGAAGATTTATAATCTCAGATCAAAACTGATAATCCCCCATAATCAAAGACCTAACTTCCAGGAATGAGTGAAGGAAAACATCTATGAAAATCTTCTGAAAGAACTACATCTTTTTTTTTAAGTTTAGGTGTACCAAACTGGACACAGTGTATCCGATGTGGTCTCAGCAATGCCCCGTTCAGACGCAGTAAAACATTCCTCTTTAAACGTGATAACCTTTGCCAGAAATAGCATCATTCCACTAACCTTCCACTTACCTACTGCTGCATCTGCAGACTGACTTCATATGATTCATGTCCCAGGAACATGGAAACGGCCTGTATCACAAAGTTCTGCAATCTCTCTCCATTTAAATTGTTCGCCATTGTTTTATCCTTCCTGCCACAATAGACAACTCACCTTATGATCTTTCTGTTGAAAGTTTGCTCACTAACCTTCCCTGTCTGTATCACATTGCAGACTCAGTATCTCCATTTGACGACATCTTGAAGGATCATCTTGGTGATGTGCTAATTGAGCTTCGCGCCATTCAGTTCCCTTCCTCCAGATCTTTGATACAGATTATTTTTCATTGATGATCCCGCCGTGATGTGTACAGCACTATCATAGTTACAATTTTGCAACCTGAAAATAAACATTGATCACTACTCTCTATTTCCTGTTACCGATAGCTTCCCCGCTCCTGTGTAGCACTTAAGGTGGGTTGAATGGTCTCCTCCTCGGCTGTGTAATGTACTCAACGAGCTGAATTACTTCATTCTCTATTCCTGTGTAACTTCTTCGAGGGGCAGAATGGTGTCCTCCCGTCTCATTGTAATGATCCTGCCTGACTGAAAGGGGTGGTCCCCTACCTTGTAACAGTATCGAGGGGTGGATTGAGGGAACAACACAAGGGGTAGGTGCAGTAGAATATCTCTGTGATAACCTCAGGGTGATTGTGAGAACAACACATGGGGTAGGGGGAGCAGTACATCTCTATAACAACATCGTGGGTGGATTGAGAGCACAGCGCATGTAGTCGGGGCAGCAGTTGGTCATTCAGATGCACCATTTAGAATGCTCATGGCTGATCCGATTGTGTCTGACCATCCGTCTCCTGTCTGTTCCCAATAAACATTGACTCTCCTGTCCAGCAAAGATCATTCACTAGCTCAGAGTTGAATATCTTCAATAACCGAGTCTTCACTGCTCCCTGAGCATGAGGACACCACAGATAGCACAACACTAAAGTGAAATGAACAACCTTATTTCATTGTGGGATCCTTTATTTTAAACCGTGTTTACCTCACATCAAATCACCACTTCTTTTCAGACATAAGGACACAATAATTAGGAATAAAGATAAAGCATTCTGGACTTCAAACCTGTCCCACATTCCCACTGACATTTCCCAATCAAATATGTATCAAACCCAGCCTCTGCTGCTGTCTCAGAAAGAGAATACCTGATAGCATAACACCACAAGAACATTCAAGCAAGGAGCAGAATGAGGCCATTCGGCCCATCGAGTCTAAAATTCCATTCAATAATGTCTTCTATGTACCTCAACCTCATTCTTCTGCCTTCTCCTTAGAATCCTTGATCTCCTTACTAATCCAAAGCATATCGATTTGCGTCTTAATGACACTAGTTTCTGTTCCTCTGTGACTGCATGCGTTTGTGTGTGCGTCTCTGTGTGTATGTGTGTGTGTGTGTGTGTTTGTATGTATGTGTGTGTACATATATATGCGTGTGTGAACATGTGCTTGTTATCCGTGTGTGTGCGTGTCTATGTCTGTCTGTCTGCGTATCAGTCTAAGACTGCAATAAGGAGGAAATTCATCAGTTGGAGGGGGCTGACTAACCCAGGGGCATGGAAACCTACTGGGAGGCAAGATTCGGGAGAATCACCAGATATTCTACAAGTATCTCCAGCGCAACAGCATAACCAGGGAACAGGTAGGACGCATTATTGACTTGCCAAGTTGCATCCAAATCAACTTTAGTGGTAGGAGACAGAGGGTGGTGGTAGAAGGCTGTTTGTGTGATTGGAGGCTAGTGTCCAATGGTGTACTGCGGGGATCAGTGCTGTGTCTCTTATTATTTCTGATTCGGAGATGTTGGTGTTGGACTGGGGTGGACAAAGCTAAAAATTGTATAAAACCAGGTTATAGTCCAAAAGGTTTATTCAGCGGCACTAGCTTTCGAAGTGCTTCATTAAAGCGCACAACCACCTGATGAAGAAGCAGCGTTTCGAAAGCTCGCGCCTCCGAATAAACCTGTTGGACTATAAGGTGATGTTTTCTGATTTTTAACCTTATCATAAAGGATGCAGCTGTGAATATGGACGAGGGGTGGGAGGTGTCATAAGTAAGTTTGTGTTTGATACGAAGATTGGCCGAGTGGTTGACAGTGAAGATGAAGGCCTTATGTTTCAGGAAGATACAGACGGAATGATCAGATGGTCACATCAATACAGAGAAAATGGTCAGATGGGTGGATCAGTGGCAGATGGAATGTAACCATGATAAATCTGAGGTGATGCACTTTGCAAGAAGGAACCAGGCAGGGGAGGACTCAATGAATGACAGCACACTAGGAAGCTCAGAGGGTGCTTCTCCACACATCCCTTAATGTGACTGCACAGGTTATTGCAAACTTGGGAACGCATAGGGGAGCGTAAACACAGCCTTTATACATCGAAGCATAGATTATAAGAGCTATGCGGAACTTTGATTACGCCAAGATGGGATACTGTGTATAATTATGGGAGCCACATTACAGGAAATATGTGATTGTACTCGAGGGAGTGCAGAGGAGATTCACCAGGATGTTCCCTGGGATGGATTAATATCAGCTATGGAGAGAGGCTGGATAAGCTCGGGCTGTTTACCTTGAAGCAGAGAAGGCTGAGGGAGATGTGAATCAGAAGGATAAGATTACGAGGGACATGGACAGGTTGGATAGACCGCAGCTGTTCCTTTTAGTCAAAGGGCCACATTTTTAAAGTGAAGAGTTTGAGGTTTAGTGAGGATTTGAGGACTGTTTTTCACCCAGAGTTTGTGGGGTCTGGAATGCACTGCTTGAGAGGGGAGTTGTCATGGTAACTTCAAAATCTTTAGAAAATACATGGTTGTGCAGTTGAAATGCCATAAGATTTTGGAAAGTGGGCCGAATGTAGACCGTACTTTATTTCTGATGGAACAGAGACTGTGCTTCCGTTATTGTATGGATATGGTAGGTCAATCATTGAGTAGCTTAAGATAAGAATTGATGGGTTTCTGAAGCATATCTTACCAAAGTATGTAAGAGGGAACTTGTAATGTCTTCTGAAAATATGTCAATGGCAAAATTAAGAGAAAAAGTTGCAGCTTTCTTACAGTCTTATACCAGGTAATTGAGGACAGTGAAATAGCAGAACTATGGAATAAATTATGCCTTCACAGAAGATTAAAAAACAAAAAAAAAATCTTCCTAGAAATACTAGAGAACTTTAGTCTGGTGAGAAAAAGGGAATAGCAACTAAATTAGCAACTAAACAGTTTAGAGAAAGTATCGGCCTGACATTAGTGGGCATAGACAAAGTCAACAGCGATTTATGAAATGGGAATCATATTTGAGAAAGTGGTTTTTAACAAAATTATGAGAAGGTATCAATGCAATACGATTGGAATCACAGAAGGATTTTTGATAAATCCCCAAGCCTATTGTGCAAATTCGAATCCTGTGGGACTGGGGCTAATATATGGTCATGGTTTTAGAATGGGAGAGCTGGCAGGAAACAGTGAGTAAGAATAAAACCATGTTTTTTTTTTAATGGAACACTTCGAGGATATAACAAGTATATATCGAGATTGGACATCCAGCTATTCCCAATACACATCATATCTTTGGGTGAGGGACTCATATGCTATATTCCCCAGTCTGCTGACAGTACTAAACGATGTCAGCTTGTAAGTGGATGAGGAGGATGTATAAAAGACTCCACGGTGATTGAGACATGTGGAGAGACTGGGAAAATACGTGGTAGATGGAGAGCAATGGGAGAGATGAGATGTTGTGCACTTTGATGGGAACAATAGAATGGCAGCCTATCATTTGCAAAGGGAGTGGTTGAAAAATGTTGATGTATAAATGAACTTAAGCTGCATTATCATTTTATTTCTGCGCAGCCCTCCAAGTCCATGTAAGACAGTGAGTTCTGAAGCCAGAAGTCAATACTAGGAATAGTATTGGCACGCTAACCAGTGTATATAGACCCAGGAAGTGGGGAGCTGTAACATTGAAAACGATCTGTATGTCCCTGTACACCAATCAGTGAAAGTAATATTGTAGGAGCAGAAAGCAGGTAGGCAGATAAATGGCGAATTCAGCTTCATTTCAGGGAGATTTGAATACATGAGTAAGGGTGATTTACTGCAACTGTACAGGGCCTTAGTGGGGCCCCATCTCAAACATTGTGCAATATTGTTTGCGGTTTTGGTGTCCTTGCCTAGTAAAGGGCATTGAGGGAGAGCAGTGGAGGATGACCAAACTGATCTCTGGGATGACAGGCTTGTTGAGGGACCAGCGATTTGGGGTGACTGGGCCTGTATTTCATGGGGTTTAGGAAAATGAGTGGAGAAATCATTAGACAATAGACAATAGGAGCAGGAGTAGGTCATTCTGCCTTTCGAGCCTGCACTACCATTCATTATGATCATGGCCGATCATCCTTAATCAGTATCCTATTCCTGCCTTATCTCGATAACCCTTGATTCCACTATCCTTGAGAGTTCTATCGAACTCTTTATTAAATGAATCCAGAGACTGGGCCTCCACAGCTCTCTGGGGTAGAGCATTCAACACAGTCACCACTCTCTGGGTGAAGAAGTTTCTCCTCATCTCTGTCCTAAATGGTCTACCCGTTATTTTTAAGCTGTGTCCTCTGGTTCGGCACTCGCCCATCAGTGGAAACATGTTTCCTGCCTCCAGAGTGTCCAATCATTTCATAATCTTATATGTCTCAATCAGATCCCCTCTCAGTCTTCTAAACTCAAGGGCATACAAGCCCAGTCGCTCCAGTCTTTCAGTGTAAGGTAATCCCGCCATTCCAGGAATTGACCTCGTGAATCTACGCTGCACACCCTCAATAGCCAGTATTTTTTCGCTCAAATCTGAAGACCAGAACTGCACACAATACTCCAGGTGTGGTCTCACCAGGACCCTGTACAGCTGCAGAAGAACCTCTTTTCTTCTATACCCAATCCCTCTTGTTATGGAGGCCATCATGCTATTAGCTTTCTTCACTACCTGCTTTTCCTGCATGCTTGCCTTCATTGACTGGTGTCCAAGAACATCCAGATCACTCTGTACTGCCCAATTAACTAAATTGATTCAATTTAGGTAGTAATCTGCCTTCCTGTTCTTGCCACCAAAGTGGATAACCATACATTTTTCCACATTAAACTGCATCTGCCATGCATCTGACCACTCACCTAACCTGTACAGGTCACCCTGTAATCTCCTAACATCCTCCTCACATTTCACCCTGCCACCCAGCTTAGTATCATCAGCAAATTTGTTAATGTCATTACTCATGCCATCTTCTATTTCATTAATATATATTGTAAAAAGCTGCAGTCCCAGGACTGATCCCTGCGGTACCCCACTGGTCACTGCCTGCCATTCTGAAATGGAGCTGTTTATGATTATGCTTTGTTTCCTGTCAGCCAACCAACTTTCAATCCAAGTTAGTACTTTGCCCCCAATACCATGCGCCATAATTTTGCTCACCAACCTCCTTTGTGGGACTTTATCAAAAGCTTTCTGAAAGTCCAGGTACACTACATCTACTGGATCTCACTCGTCCATCTTCAGAGTTACAGCCTCACAAAATTCAGGAAAATTAGATTTCCCCTTCATAACTCCATGCTGACTCTGACCTGTCCTGTTACTACTATCCAGATGTGTCGTAATTTCGTCCTTTATAATTGACTCCAGCATCTTTCCCACCACTGAGGTCAGACTAACTGGTCTATAATTTCCTGTTTTCTCTCTCCCACCTTTCTTAAAAAGTGATACAACACTCGCCACCCTCCAATCCGAAGGAACTGATCCCGAATCTATGAAATTCTGGAAAATAATTACCAAACACATCCACGATTTCTCGAGACGCCTCCGTCAGTACCCTGGGATGTAGTCCATCAGGCCCCGGGGACTTATCAACCTTCAGACCTAACAGTCTCTCCAACACCAATTCCTGGCAAATATAAATTCCCTTAAGTTCAGGGTTTTCAGCCACTGTTACCTCAGGAAGATTGCTTGTGTCTTCCCCAGTGAATAGAGATCTGAAGTACCAATTGAATTCCTCTGCCATTTCTTTGTTCCCTGTAACATGTTACCCTGTTTCTATCTTCAAGGGCCCAATTTTAGTCTTAACCATTTTTTTTGCCTTTCACATGCATAAAAATGCTTTTACTACCCTCCTTTATATTTTTGGCCAGGTTACGGTCATACCTCTTTTTTTCTCTGCGTATTTCCTTCTTAGTAATTCTCTGTTGGTTTTTAAAAGCTTCCCAGTCCTCCGTTTTCCCACTTATCTTTGCTGCGTTATAATTTTTCTCTTTTAACTTTCTATGTTTCTTAACATCCCTCGTCAGCCACAGCCACCCATGCCTCCTCCTAGGATCTTTCTTCCTTTTTGGATTGAACTGATCCAACATCTTCTGCATTATACACAGAAACATCCGCCATTGCTACTCCACTTTCATCCCTGCTAAGGTATTGCACCATTGAACTTTGGTCAGCTCCTCCACCATAGCTCCATAGTTCCCTTTATTCAACTGAAATATTGTCACTTCCGATTGTACCCTCTCTCTTTCAAATTGCAGATTGAAGCTTATTGTATTATGGTCATTACTTCCTATGGCTCCTTTACTTCGAGGTCCCTGATCAATTCTGATTCGTTGCACAATACCAGATCCAGAATTGCCTTCTCCCTGGTCAGCTCTAGCACCAGATGTTCTAAGAATCCATCTCTGAGGCACTCCACAAAGTCTCTTTGTTGAGGTCCAATACCATCCTGATTCTCCCAGTCTACCTGCATGTTGAAATCCCCCATAACAACTGTAGTAACATCTTTGCGACAGGCTAATTTCAGCTCCTGATTCAACTTACATCCGACATCCAGACTACTGTTTGGGGCCTGTAGATAATTCCCAAGATGGTCTTTTTATCCTTAGAATTTCTCAGCTCTATCCATACTGACTCTACATCCCCTGATTCTAGGTTCCCTCGCGCAAGGGACTGAATATCATGCCTTACCAACAAGGCCACCTCACCCCCTCTGTCCGTCAGTCTGTTATTACGATAGCACGTTTAGCCTTGAATATTCATTTCCCAGGGCCTGTCCACTTGAAGCCACATCTCAGTTATCCCCAAAATATCATATCTGCCAATTTCTAAAAGAGCCTCATGCTCATCCATCTTATTTCTAATGCTTCGTGCATTCATATATAGTATTTTTAATTTGTTACTATTCCCACCCTTTCCAAAAACTCCTATTTCACTCAACCTTGCAGCATGAAACTTTTTTGCGTTTTCTGCGTCATTGATACAGTTGTCTTTCTTGACTTCCCTTTTTCTAACTTTCCCTTCAATTTCCTTCTCAAACATCCAGTTTGTCCCCTCCCCCCAGCTACTTAGTTTAAATGCAGCTTTTTTGCAGTAGCAAACCTGCCTGCGAGAATGCTGGTCCTCCAACCTATTAAGGTGCAAACCGTCTCTCTTGTTTAATTTATGCTTCCCACAAAACATACTCCAGTGATCCAAGAATTTACATCCTAGCTTCCTGTGCCAGTTCCCCAGTAACACGTTCAAGTCTATTATCGCCCTGTTTCTGGTCTCACCAGCCCAAGGAAATATATCAAACTCCGACAGTGTGAGACAGATTGGAAGCAGGGATGATAGTTCACTTTAAAGAAAACAGTCAAATCGTATTTAGTGCACAAGCGTTATCAAACAACCGCGTGCATATTGAATAGAGAAGCAAACTTGATGGGCCGAAAGTACTACATCAGTTCTCGTTTTATATTTCACAATGTTTAAACATATTTTGGGATATGAACATTGTATGGGGAAAACTGCATTGAGGAGATGTTCGACCCTGAACTAGCATGAGGAAAGCTCAACGTATTGAATGACATCGTCCTTTCCCGATGTTTGTGTGCAGTCTGTGGGAAAGTTCTGTAAATGTTGTCACAAGCTCTCAGATGTGAGGAAGGAGGCCTCTGCAAGATCGATAGGACTGTGTTTCCCGTTCCCTTTTCTAATAACGAGGCTGGTGCCAGATATGCTGTCCGGTTTTATCCTTTAAGACCTCAGAGCAGTTTGATATGATTGAGTGTCTTACTTGGCCGATTCAGAGACCATTGAAGAGTTGATCAATTGTCTGTGCGTCTGGAGTCACTTTTAGGCCAGACTAGGAAAGCACGGGAGATTCACTTCCTGAAAGTACATTGGGGAAGGAGATCAATGTTTAAAATCAACATTGGATACAAGATCACTATAACTGACACCAGATTTTCGGACTCGATATTTTATTAATTATTTTTAACTTCCACCAGTTGCCAGAGCATTATCCTGGCCTGGATTCGTAATCCAATGATATTTCCACAACAATATCATCTCCACATGGGGACCCACCTGAAACCACACTGACCTGATTATTTCGGTGCTACTTGACAACTCTGTCAAAAATAATTCCCACCAATTTGACTGTCGTGATGGGAGTTCGAGGTGGTAATTGGTCAGATTGTAATTATTCTCCTCTTCGGGTTTTGGATATAGATGAGTAATTTTCCACACTGGCAGGAAGATGTCAGAGTTGGAGCTGGAATGAATCAGCTTCCTTAGGGACACGGCTTGTTGTGCAGTCCAAGTCTTCAGTCCCATTGCAGGAATGGTTTCAGGGCCCATTGTCTTTATCGTATCTACTGTGTCCAACTGTTATTTCATGTCAAGTACAGCAAATCGAATTGCTTGAAGACTGGCATCTGTGAGTCTGTGGGCATCATGACGAGTGTGAGTTGGATCATCGAGTCAGCACCTCTGGCTGAGGGGAGTGCAGACACCATATCCTTGACCTTTTTTCACTGATTTAGAGTTGTTCTTATATTTAGGATGAGGACATTTGTGGCGTCCTCTGCTCCAGTAAATTGTTTAGTAATCCATCGACATTTATGATTGGATTTAGCAGGACGACAGAGCTTAGATCCGATCTGTTAGTCTTGGGATCATTTCCGCTTCTCCATCAGAAGTTATTTCAGCTGTTTGGAATGCAACCAGTCATGTGTGTTTTGTCAACAGGTTTAGGTGCACGTGATTCCGACCTTGGCATCAGCACTGCATTCAGTGACCGAACCTGATTTCTGATGCGGTAACACTTCCACTTCCATATTCTCATTCTGCTGAGGGCATCTCCCTGATGTCACGCCTCCAATTTGTTACTTTATCTCAATCCATTTAAGGTAATAATCTGAATCGTTTCTTTTCCACAATGTCAACTTCGGTATTTGAAGTGAATGTGTTTCCCTCTGTTTTTCTCCCTGACATGATTAAACGCTCTGTAGTGTCAGTGATGTCAGTCTTATGCAGTTTCAGAATCTAGGAACTTGTGCACCATGCATTATCGTTCAGTCCCCAGTGTACGGCGCTCCAGGTTGGACGGGATGCTTGAGCATCATTGACATCCTTCTTTGGAAATTGTCCAAAAACAGAAATTGCTGAAGAAATTACTAAAAATGCTGCAGCATCTTCCGGAATGAATGCAGAGTTAAACTTTCAGGTCCAGTGACCCTTTTCAAAGCTCCCAGTTTCTCCAGCATTTTTTGTATTTTTATTTCCAGGATCCATAGTTATTTGTTTTAGTTAAAATTTGTTCTGTGCCTATTCATTTCTAGAGAAACCGATGGCATCAGTTATTTACACTCTATACTAACAGCCCGAAGGAGGGAGCTGAGTGCAATATACATCCGAGTTTATGGATGAACTGAGAAACAAAAGACAGGCTGTTATTTAATGGAGAGGACTTCCAGAAAAGGAGCAGTACAAAGCCCGTGCATGAAACATAAAATCAGTATGCTGATGCAGCAAGTAACTTGGTTGGTACATTAGGCGATTTCCTGGGATGAAAGGGTTGAGTTATTGAAAATGTCTGAAATGGTGAGGCGATAATTCATTGGGGTTTAAATGAATGAGGAGTGATACTGCAGAAAAATACAAGACACAGAAGGGGTTGGAGAAGGTAGATGTTTCCATTCTTGGGCAAAGTGTTGAACTCGAGGATATAGAATTCCCATTTGACTGAAATTCCACTTTGTGAATTCTCCTAATTCCTGCTCTGACGGATGTTGGAGGGTGTCACTGTTTCCTTTCTCGTCCCATTCCTCCACTGCTGACACCAAATTTAAATGTAACCAGGTTGGTGATATGGCCGATGATAAAGTTCTCAGACTGAATCAGGTTCAGTGACAGGAACAAGTCAGGCAGATTTCTTTAGTCAGCCAAAAGTAACTAATAGAACTAACGGATGCGCATGGTGGATCCATGGTTATCATTGCTACCTCCCATCACCAAGGAACTGCATTCAATTCCAACCTCGGGCAAGCCTCGATGTGGATTTTGAACAATTTCCCCATGTCTATGTGGATTTCCTCCCAGTGTTCTAGTTTCCTCCCATCGTCCATAGATATGCAGCTTAGAGCGGATTGGTCATGCTAAATTGCCCAAAGTGCAATTAGGTTAGGTTAGATAGGTTAGTCATGGGAAATGCAGGGTTACGTGGATAGAGTGGGGGGGGGGGGTGGGGGGGGTGGGTGGTGTAGCAGGTCCGGAGGGGATACTGTTCTGAGGGTCAATGTGGACTTGATGGACGGAATGTCCTGCTTCCACGCTGTAGAGAGTTTATAAAAACAACAAGACGTTTGGACGATACAAACACCCAATGGGTATCTATCTGATCACTCTCCTCTAGGTTTTATATGTTTCAATAAGATCATCTCTCATTTCAAGAGTAACCTGTTAAAGCCTTCATAATATAAGACCATCATTCCAGGAATACATGAAGTGAAACATCTCTGAACTGCTTCCAATTTAATTATATCTTTTCTCAGGTAAGGAGACAAAAATAATCTCACACACAGCTGAAGTTTTTTTTTTGTTTTCTCAGTGGTGAGAGCATTTGGAACTCTCTTCCCCGCAGAGCATTGGAGGCAGAGGTATTGAATATTTTTGAGGCACAGACAGAAGGTTCATAAAGAATAATGGAGTCAAGGATTATCGGGGAATTGCAGGAATGTGCAGTGTTGGGGAAATGCTGACAGTGGTACAAAATCACACTGCTCCAGCACATCCAGGAATATAATTCAAAATGAAATGATTTTATCGCTAAAATGTTAAGGGGAAACCCAAGATGGTGGCGATCTGGAAGGTCTGCTTTGTTGGGCTCTGCATCACAGCACGGGCAAAGTGGTTCCCTCACCCACTCCATCCCAGTCATTCACTTAAAATGCTTAGTTTTGGGAAGTTTTGAGATTTAATAGTTGTGGTAGTGTTAGTTTGTGTAGTTTTTAAGCTCTATGAGACTTTGTTTATTAATGACCAGTAATTCGAGTTCTTCCTCTCTCGAGTTCAAATGTTGCTACAGTGTGTTCTGGGTAATGATGTGCTTAAATGGTCTACCTGGAACATTAGGGGAGCCATTGGCCAGAAAAGAGGAAAAATTTACTTTCTAGTCTTAAAAAGAGAGGGTGGATGTTGTGCTATTGCAGGAGATGCACCTTGATGACAAAGAATATTTGACATTGCAGCAGATCGGGCTTGATCGGGTTTATTTCTCGTCTTTTAATATTTTGAGGAGGGGAGAAGCCATAATGGATAAAAAGAATCTTCCATTTAACATACTAGAATGTATTTGACACTCACGGGAGGTCATAATACCCAAAGCCTTGAACTATAGTAAACAATATAGTATTTTGAATGTTTATTGCCCCCCCCCCCCCCCCCCCCCCCCCCGCAACTCCCAGCGTACCCTCTTAAATTCCTGATAGATGCATTTTCCAAATTCAGTTATCTTGCATCGTGGCACATTATGTAGACGTTTTCAAAAGTCGTATGGACCCCACGGTAGACAGAATGTTCAAAGGTGCCCCAATACCCTCGTTATAATTAAGCAATTAGTGGATATGTGTGCAGAACGCGAGCTGGTGGATATCTGGTGGCAGATCCACATCACAAGTAAGGATTTTATTTTCTTGTTTAACCGGCATAAATGCCACACGAGGGTTGATATCTCCCCCAGTCCTGCAACAATCTTCGATTCGGTGGCATCCTGCACAATTGAGTATATGACCATTTCTGACCATGAAGCAGTATAATTATTGAGTAATATTAAGGGCAATAAAATAGATTCGAGACACTAGCGAATGTATCCCTTTATTCTTAAGACTAGTTGGTTAATTGGGTAGTTAAATAAGATTATCACAGTGTAGAAACAGGCCTTTTGGCCCAGAAAGTCCACACCGACCCACCCCCTGACATTTACTCCTTCACCTAACACTACAGGCAATTTAGCACGGGCAACCTGGAGGAAATCCACGCAGACACAGGGAGGATGTGTAAACTATACACAGACAGTCACCTGAGGCAGGAATTGAGCCTGGGTCTCTGGCGCTGTGAGGCAGCAGTGCTAACCATTGTGCCACTGTGCTGACCACTGGAATGAATTCAGATCTTTCTTAGCCATTAATTCAGATTCAACCAGCAAACCATCCACTCTATGGGAAATTGCTAAGGCTTATGCCAAGGGAATAATTTTTCTTATGATGTAGCAGAAGAGGCAGCAGGAACGCTGGTTTTAGGCAAAGCTGAGGGCAGCCGAGAGTGCATACTGTGATTGTTCCTCAGTGGCTAAGCTGCAGAGGATCACAACGCTTCTGTCCACAGTGAATTCCACGCTCACACAGACAGCCAAGAAGGAACTTACTTTTGCAAACCAAAAGCTGTTTGAACATGGTGAGAAGCCAGGCAGGTATTTATTCTTTCTTGCCAGGAAAACGATAGCCCCGCTTAAGCCATTACCTCAATTAGTGAAGGTACTGGGATCCTTACCTTCAATTCCAAAAAAGATTAATGTCTCCTTTCTGAGATTTTTCTCCGAATTATTTCAGACTGAACATTTTGAGGATAGATGGATTAAGATGGAGCCATTTTTCAAGAACCTGGGTCTTCCAGGAGTAACCCCTGAAGAATTGTTGTGCCTTAATGCACCATTGTCAGCGCAGGAGAGCGAGAAGCAGCTTTAGAATGTAACGGTTAGATTAGATTAGATTACTTATAGTGTGGACACAGGCCCTTCGGCCCAACAAGTCCACTCCGACCTGCTACCCACCCATTAGCCCACATTTACCCTTTTACCTAACACTACAGGCAATTTAGCATAGCCAATTCAAATGACCTGCACATCCTTGGACAGTGGGAGGAAACCGGAGCAACCGAAGGAAACCCGAAGGAGAAAGTTCAAACTCCACACAGTCAGTCGCCTGAGTCGGGAATTGAACCCGGGTCTCTGGCGCTGTGAGGCAGCAGTGCTAACCACTGTGCCACCGTGCTGCCCAGGTGCACGTTTCTGACGGATTTCTGAGTGAATTTTGTAAATAATTTATAAAACTATTGTCGGTGCTGATATTTAACATGTTCCGTCACTCATACAGTCACGAACCCCTCCATCCATCCTTAAAAGAGGCTCAGATCTCTCTGATGATGAAGAAAGGAAGACCATGGAGCATTGTGCTTCTTACACGCCAATCTCACTTTTAAATTTTGGTCTCAAAATCCTGCCTGAGATCCGTGCATTAAAGTGGAAACTTTGCTGCCTTCCATTACCAAAGAGGACCAAACAGGCTAAATAAGGGCCGCAGATCTTCCTACAATGTGGTTACTCAATATGATCCTAGAGTGTCAACAACAATCTGTCCAAGGATTATTGATCTATTTAGATGAGAGAAGGCATTTCATTGGGTTGAGTGGCCGGATCTCTTCTGTACATTAGAACGGTTTGGTCTAAGCAAAGTTTTTATCAAGTAGGTGGGGGTCCTTTACCGTGATCCTCTGGCTGCAGTTCTCACTAATGGTGTGCCAACCAGTAATATTAATATGTCTCCAGGCAGCCGCAAAGGTTGACACCTTTCGCCATTCGTGTTTACATCGGGGATTGAGCCACTGGCGGAGGACATCCGTAGGGATGCCAACATATCTGCCCCTGAGGTGGGATCGAATTCTCGAAAGATTACATTGTATGCAGATTAGGGTCTTATGTTTTTGTCAAATCCCGCAATTTCCGTTGTTCATGTGATGCAATGCATTGATTCGCTTGTTGCCTTTCCGGGCGATAAAATTAATTTTACAAAGTTGGAGGCCATGCCTATGGGAGGTCTTAGGGAAATACATGATACTGAGGGCAAATCCTGGTTTCCTTTTAAATGGTCACGGGGGTGGTTTCCCTATTTCAGTATATTCATTATATTTGACTTTTATCATTTATTTAAGGTAAACTATGTCCATTTGTTTGACAAAATTAAACAAAACCTTCAAAGATGGGAGGCATTTCCAATATCCTGGCTAGGTCAGATAGCTGTTATTAAAATGAATGTCCTTCCTTATTTCCTACACCCAGTTCAAATGCTTTCTATGTTGTTTCTCAGACAGATATTTCGGAAACATAATGGCTGGTTTAGCTCTTTTATTTGGCACCATAAGCGATTCTTTATCTAGCTAACAAAGTTGCAACTGCCCCACAGATTGTGAGTAGTAGATCTCCCCGATTAAAAGCAATCAATTAAGTTTTGTTTTCATCGTATGTTAGTGCCTGGGCTGCTGATGTCTCGGCATCAATATGGCTAGACATTGAGCCCTCTCAGACAAAGTGAACCCTTAATAGTCTGTTGTTCTTAGATAAAATGACAACGTTTATGGAGTATTGTCATAAAATAATGATTATCAATACTGTTAAAACTTGAAGGACAATGCTTCAGATCTAGGCAATATAGCCAAAACCATGTTTCTTAACCCGATAATTGGTATACCGGGTATAATGGATTCCAGGTTTAAACTGTGGGCAGCGAGGGGGATACCTTGTTTGGGTGATTTAGAATTATAGTTTCCCTACAGTGTGGGAACAGGTCCTTGGGCCCAGCAAGTCCACTTCTATCCTCTGAAGAGTAACCCACCCACACCCATCTTATATTTACCCTGATTAATGCCCCAACTTTCAGATCCTGGAACACTATGAGCGATTGAGCAATGGCCAAGTCATCTAACATGCATATGTTTGTGACTGTGGGAGGAAACCTATGCAGTCACAGTTGAGGACATACTAACTCCGCACAGACAGTCACCCAAGGCTGGAACCAAATCTGTGACCCTGGTACTGTGAGTCAGCAGTGCAAACCAATGAGCCACCACGTGTTAATTGAAGGAGAAACAATGATACCGTTTGATCAAATAACTCGTAAGTATGGACTACCGAGTAGAGACTTCTTCTGTTTTTGCCAGATTAGAGATTTAATTAAAAAAACACAATTTTAAAAGACACTTATATATCCAGTCCAGTGAAGCAGGTGATTATTGTAAAGAATACACTCTCTGTCAGTATCCTTTACCATTTGTTGGATAGTGTCCGCTCAGACAAGACTGTGCAGCTTCGTGACGAGAGGTGGGGGTTTAGATCTTTTCGGAGATATGCGAGGATATTTGTGAAAATGCTCGAAGGATTTTGATCTGTAATAGAACCCATTCCATGCAGTTGAAAAATCTTCATAGGTTCTATCTGACCCCAGATTTTCTCTCAAAATTCAAAGTGGGATTATCTTCAGCATGTCCTAAATGCAGAATGACTACAGACACTCTTACTCATTGCATGTGGTCCTGCTGCAGGCTTCGTATATATTGGAGCACTGTGTTAGGATATATTGGAGCACTGTGTTAGGTGTGGTAGAGTGGGTCTTGGTGACCGAATTGGATATGGACCTGGTTTCTCTTTTCCTGGGCCTGCCCAGAGTATCTTACGCAGATGCACATGGGAAGAAAAATATATCCTTACTTTCTATGCCAGGAAAAATATTATGTTGTGTTGTATGTCTGAAAACTCCCCGGGTCTGTTGATAATTTGTAAGCTCAACATGGAGAATATCCCTTTGGACTTTCTCACCAGCGTGGTGCACAAAAAACAGAAATTAATATAAGTCATTGAATCATAGAGTCATGGGGATGTACAGCATGGAAACAGTCCCTTTGGTCCAACCCATCCATGTCGACCAGATATCCCAAACCAATCTAGTACCACCTGCCTGCACCCGGCCCATAAGCCTCCAAACACTTCTTATTCACTTACCCATCCAAATGCCTCTTAAATGTTGCACTTTCATCAGCCTACCTGACATCAACTGGCAGGTCATTCCATACACGTACTACCCTCTGTGTGAAAAAGTTGCCCAGTTAGTTCTCTATTATATCTTTCCCCTCTCACCCTAAACCTATACCCTCTCGTTCTGACTCCCCGACCCCAAGGAAAAGACTTTACCTATTTACCCTATCCATGCCCCTCATAATTTTGTAAACCTCGATAAAGTCACCCCTCAGCCTCCGACGCTCCTGGGAAAACAGCCTCAGTCTGTTCAGCCTCTCTCTGTAGCTCAAATCCTCCAACGCTGGCAACATCCTTGAAATCTTTTCTGAACCCTTTCAAGTTTCACAACATCTTTCTGATAGGAAGGAGACCAGAATTGCACGCAATATTTCAACACTGGCCTAACCACTGTCCTGTACAGCCGCAACATGATCTTACAACTCCTGTACTTAATACTCTGACCAATAAAGGAAACGCCTTCTTCACTATCCTATATACCTGCGACTCCACTTTCAAGGAGCTATGAACATGCACTCCAAGGTCTCTTTGTTCAGCAACACTCCCTGCGACCTTATCATTAAGTGTATAAGTCCTGTTAAGATTTTCTTTCCCAAAATGCAGCACCTCGCATTTATCTGAATTAAACTCCATCTGCCACTTCTCAGCCCATTGGCCATTTGGTCAATCTGAGGTGACCCTCTTCGCTCTCCACTACACCTCCAATTTTGGAGTCATCTGCAAACTTACTAATTGTACCTCTTATGCTCGCATCCAAATCATTTATGTCAATGACAAAAAGAAGTGAATCCAGCACCGATCCTTGTGGCGCTGCACTGGTCACAAGCCTCCAGTCTGAAAAACAACCCTCCACCACCACCCTCTGTCTACTACCTTTGAGCCAGTTCTGTATCCAAATGGCTAGTTCTCCCTGTATTCCATGAGATCTAACCATGCCATTCAGTCTCCCATTGGGAACCTCATCAAAACCCTTACTGAAATCCGTATAGATCACATCTACCCCTCGGCCCTCATCAATCCTCTTTGGTACTTTCTCAAAAAACTCAATCAAGTTTGTAAGACATGATTTCTCAAGCACAAAGCCATGTTGACTATCCCTGATCAGTCCTTGCCTTTCCAAATACATGCACATCCTGTCCCTCAGGATTCCCTCCAACAACTTGCCCACCACCAACGACAGCATCACGTTTCTATAGTTCCCTGGCTTGTCCTTAACACCCTTCTTATACAATTGCACAATGTTAGCCAACCTTCAGTCTTCTGCCACCTCACCTGTGACTATCCATACTACAAATATCCCAGCAAGAGGCCCAGCAATCACTTCTCTAGCTTCCCACAGAGTTCTAGGCTACACCTGATCAGTTCCTGGGGATTTATCCACCTTTACCCGTTTCAAGACATTCCTTCTCTGTGATATCGACATTTTGCAAGGTGTCACCATCTATTTCCCAACAGTTTATATATTCCATATCGTTTTCCACAGAAAATACTGATGCACAATACTCCTTTAGTATCTCCCTCATACTTCCTGTGCTAGTAAAAATATTCTGTTGTGTTGGATGTCTGAAAAACCTCCGGGTCTGTTGGGTAGTTGTAAGCTCGTCATGGAGAATATCCCTTTGTCGTTCTCAGCAGTATGGTGCACGGAAATACCAGAGATTTGCATAAAATATGGCAACTCTTTTTAGATTACCGCGATCCAGGATTATCTGCCACTCTAAAAAGGGCTTTTATATATCCATGACGATATTGTCTAATGAATCGAATATTAAGAATTTTGAACGTATGAATGTGTATCAGTTCATGCTCTCGAAGAACGAGAGCTATTACTTTGTTATGCTGAGCAGTATTATTAATTTATTTTTTATTGTTTATTTTTGTTTTTTCTTCTGTCCGTTTAGAGACTTTAACTTATTTTGTATATACATGTACGTAGGTGTAATTTTGTTCAGTTATTTGAGTTGTTTTGTTATTGGTTTAATATAATAATAAAAAATCTGTTTCAATTAAAAATGTTGTTAAAAAATTAAAATGCTAACATTGATAGATTAGAGTCCCAAAGAACTCTCATTAGAGAGACCAGTCATGGTGGTGTCCGTTGAAGGTCACCACACGGGCGATGGGGTGAGGTTGAGAGTGCATTCCCTTCATGGTAACCTCTGTCAGTGTGGGGAATTGAACCTGCGCTGGTGGCCTCCCTCTGCATCACAAACCAACCATCCAGCCGACTGAGTGGGAGACTATGTAACTGTTTCACACAGAAACAGTCAAAAAAAGGGCAAGAGAAATTTTAATAACAAGGGAAAAGGTGGACTCGAGATAAAAATGTTCTCTGCTAGAAATAAGGTTTCTTATGAGATAAGCTTTGGAAGCTGTCTTTGACTGAATACAATAAGGTGAGACAAATGAAATAACCAGAATTACTAATTGTGATTGGGTACCGATAACCATAAAATAAGTGCATGTTTTTGATTGGTCTGTGGAAACATGCTGATTGTTGCATGAATTTATAAATCAGATGAAATATATTGTAAGGAGAGTCCGTCCCCATGGGAAATGCCTTCGGAACACATGCTGGAAGAAACCCGGGGTATGAAGTGTCTGAGAATCGTCTGCTCGGTAACAGGAACCTGGGGGTTGAATGACTGGACGTTCCTGTAACATGGAGCTGAGAATACCATCAGAACACCCCCAAACAAATTGAAAGTTGGAGCATATTTGAAGTACTGGATCTCCACATGATAGATTGTAATTGTGTGTGATTTGAAAAACGTCCATCTCTACTCCAGCCTCTTACGTGTTATGCACTGGAGCACAGCCGTTTTCCTAAAACTGGGAATAAGTTGGAACAATACCTGGAACATTCCATAATTGACATTCTGCAGAATATTCTCTAACTATGTAGGGGGCATTAGAAAGGCAAGAGAGAAAGAGAGTGAAGGTGCTGCATGCAGTAGTGAGAGTGTTGGAGTATGAGGCTTGTTCGGGGGTCGGTGCATTCACAGATATACAGTGAGTGTGAGGGAGCAGAGAGAATATGGTGATCCTTATCCTGACAGAGTGGGGAAGCTTATTGATGCTTGTCCTGTTTCGCTGGACATTTCTTCAGACCTCAGGTACTGCACTGAGCTGGATGGTGAGCTCAGCCCATGCTCGGTGGATCTGGTAGTGTGGAATCCTCTGGGAAGAGAATGGTCGCCTTTTGTACTAGCGCATCCACCAGGACCTCGGTGCTGCTGTCGACAAATCGTCGTGTAATTTCCCCTTCATTGCCATGCTGGGGAAAATGTGCAGGGCAGCTCCAAACTGAGAAAGCGCAACCGTGTGCCCATTCATCTTTTAAAGATGTCAAGGATTATGGAATATCCAGGGGCATCCGGGCGACTGTGAGTATCTCCAGTCATGATGGATGGGAGAATCGGGCTGGCATTGTATGAGAGGGACACGATGGAGTGGGATGTGTAGTTAATGAGATGAGTTTGGTAAGATAGCACCATGAAACTAGCTCGGCCTCTTGCAGACAACCCCTCTGTCACATTCAATGAAAATGTCACTGAGACAGGTTTTTGTTAGATTCAGCCCAGTGAGGCGAAGACTCTGCTGTCCTCACTCCCAGTTACAAAGCTGCAGAACAAATGCTCATCCCAAACTCTCCATTGCCTGAACTCACAGCAATATCCCTTTCACTCATCATTCTTCATAATACTGACCCGTGTTGCATGATACTATCGAAATGCCTTCATTTCAGCATTCTGTAACCTGTGAAAATATCTTTCCATGACATTTTATCTCAATCTACCCCCCACCCTGTCTTCACCCCAAAACACACTCATTTATAGTCATATTGCACGAGACTGCCAGTATGACGGGCCATTTGGCCCAGCTGGTCAATGGCAACCAAAATGTCCATCCAGACTTACCACATTCCCCTGCCCTTGTTCTGTATCCCTCTAATCCTTTCCTATCTGTGTGTTTGTCCAAATGTCTTTTCAATGTTCTTATTGTACCCACCTCAACATTTCCACTGACAGCTAAGTCCATATGCGTACCATACTCTAAGTAAAAAAAGTTGCCCCTCAGTTTCCTTTTTATATTTTTATCCTTTCCACACATTAATGAATGTCTTCTAGTCCTCGATTCCACAACCTTGGAAAACAATTTTGAAGTATTCACCACATGCACGCCTCTTATGATTTTATAAGGGCTACACTTCTATAAGAACCCCCTCGGTTTCCTACGCTATAAAGATAAAAGTTCTAACCTGTCCAACCTCTGCCTATAACTTAGAGCCTTTAGCTCAGGGAACATCTTTGGAAATTTGTTCTATGTACTTTCTTGTTCAATAATATCCTTTCTTGAGCAAGCTTAAAAAAACTGAACACAATACTCCAATACAGCCTTACCGACATCCTAGTCAACTGCAACATAACGTCCCAACGTCTATACTCAATTTTTTGATGAAGGCCATTGTGCCAACAGCCTTCTTCACTGTCCTGTATATCTGTGACTCAAATTTCAGACAACTGTGCACCTGATCTCCAATGTCCTTTTATTGCACTACACGCCTTAAGGCACTATCTTTCCTCATTAAACTCCTACCTGGATTTGACTTTCCAAAATGCAAGACATCACATTTATCTATATTAAACTCCATTTGCTATTTCTCAGCCCACTTCCCCAGCTGATCAGTGTACTGCTGCAATTTCTGATAATGTTCCTCACTGTAAATGATGTCTCCTAATTTAGTGTCATCTGCAAACCTACGAACGTTGCGTTGTGCACTCTGGTCCAAATTATTGATATCGATAACAAACAGCAATGGGCCCAGGACCGATCACTGAGGCACTCCACTAGTCACCGTCCTCCAGTCCGACAAGCATACATCCACCATAGCCATTTGCCAACATAACTTCAAGCCAACTGTGTCGCCAATTTGCCAGTTTACATAGGAGTCCATGCGATCTCACCTTCCAGAGCGGCCTACCATGTGGAACCTTATCAAAGGCCTTACTGAAATCCATATAGAATATATCTACCCTCCTGCCATCGTCAACCTTCCTGGTCACTTCCTCAAAAACTCTATCAAAATTTATAAGGCATGTTCTGCTACGCACAAAGCTATGCTGACTGCTCCAAGTCAAACTCTGTCTTCCCAAATGCATGCATATCTTTTATCTCCGTACCTTCTCAAGTGGCTTCCAGAAACAGATGTGAAGCTTACTGGTCTATATTTCCCAGGCTTTTATTTGCATCCCTTCTGAATAAGGGCACTACATTTGCTACTGCCCAGTCTTCCAGGACCTTGCCCCTGAACTATCTTCTCTCGCCTCGTGCAGTGCTCTTAGATATATCTGGTCAGGACCAAGAGATTTATCTGACTTTGTGCATTCTAATATGTCCAACAGCACCTCTACTGTGATATGGACTGTACCAAGATATCACAACAAACCTCCCAAAGGTCACAGGTCTTCATGTCTTTCTTCATGCTAAACACAGAAGGGAAACTAAGGGCCTCACCCATCTCTTGACGTTTTACACATGCATGCCCATTTTGGATTTTAAGGCGTCCTATCTCTCTCTAGTTGTTCTTTTTCTTTACTATACTGAATTTGGATTCACCCTATTCTGCTCAGCCAAGGCTACCTCGTACCCCACTTTAACCCTCCTGATTTCCTTCTTCAGAAAACTCCTGTATCCCCTGTGTACCTCCAGACATTCCCTTGGTCCCAGCTGCCTGTACTCGAGTGACGCCTCCTTTTTTTCTGGTCAGAGACTCAATATCTCTTGTCATCCAGGGTTCTCTTTTCCAGCCTCATTTTCCCTTCACCTTCACAGGAAAATATCGACGTTGAACTAAAGCTATCACACTTTTGAAGCCCTCCCACTTTCCCGGGATTCTTTTACCTGGAAATACACTACTCCAATCAAGCCCTGCAATCCCCTGCCTAATTCCAACAAAATTCGCCTTGCCCCAATTTAGAACTTGAATCTGTGGACCAATGTTTTCCCTACCATACCTATTTTAACATTAACATAGCTCTGGTCACTTTTCCTAAAATTCTCCCCCACTTTACCTCCGTCACCTATCCATCCCTATTTCCCAACAGTTTGTTCCTTTCCGTTAGGATACTCTATATATTGCTTGTGGAAACTTTCCTGAACACACTTAACAAATTACGTTCCATCTAAGTTCTTAACCCTCTGGAAGTCCCCATTTATGTTAGGATAATTAAAATCACCTATTAGGAGAACCCTATTGCTCCTGCAAGTCTCATCCGTCTCCCTGCATATTTGTTCTTCTAATTCCCATTGATTATTTGAAGGCGTATAGTACAACCACTATAACATCACCATCCCCCTCTTACTTGTTTGCATCATTAACAAAATCTCATTGAATATTATCTCAGTTATTTCATCTTCAAATAGTAGAGTGATACTCGTCTTAATCAGAACTATTGGTATTTAAATTGTTTCCATTTACATCTCTTCCTCGCAGTGACTTTCACATTCGCAGCACCCCTTGTCAAGGCACAGTGGAGATATGGAGCTGTAAATGGATGGGAGCTGCACATCCTGACAGTTCCAACATTGGCTGCAAGTTTCCCCACACTGGGCAGTGATCAAACACAGTGTTACTGAACAATGCAACAGCCTGGGTTTATATATGAATGGACCAGTGTGGTCTGCACAACTCCCCACTCTGGACATTTAGCCCAGGATTATAGATGCAGCATTGGTGTGGGCTGCACGTAGTTTCACTCTGCACACAGCTGGGTTGCATTCAGCTGTACACTAGCAGGATCCACACAGTGCTCCATCCTGAATATGTAACGGATGGGCTGGTTATGTGAGTTAGATTGTGAATGTGAGAGAACTAAACGTCTGGCTATGCCTTTATTTTCTGTTTTAATCCTTGTGATTGGCCCCTTCAAATCCTGACTCATCCGCTTAGACCCATCCCTCTGGATGAGTCATGGTGACTGTTGTTACAGCATCTGTATCGGCAACATGACCAAAAAATAGAGCAGAGGCTGCAGAGAGGGGAGTCTATGTAAAATGGAAAGAAGGAATCACCATCAGATCAGCCGTGGTCTTAGTGAATAGTGGGCCAGGATTGAATGGACCCCACTAATGCAACTTATCATACATTTCTGTTTGTTCCAAGCAAACTCCCCTTCTCTCCCAGTGTCCCATACTGGTGGGGACTGACTCACCTCCTCCTGTTCCTGCATAACAGGATCCTCGGGCCCTACTAGCCTCCAGATTTCCCTGTGTCCCAGTTTTGAGCAGTTGAATAACTGGCTCCAGTTCCTGTGTCCAAGTCTCGAACAGTTGAGTGACTGTCTCCTGATCCCAAGTCTGTGAAAATACATGTCCTCCTCCTGCTCCTGAGTAATAGGCTCCAATAGATCTGTGCTCACCTGCTACTCCTGTGGAATGGAGGTGAGGGACTGAATGGTCTCTTCACATTCTTTACAGCTTTTTCTTGACTAAAGGCCTTTCCCCTGTTTCTGTAAAACACCATCAAAATCTGAATGATGTATTTTTGTATTTGCCTCTCTGTAATTGAGCAAACAAGCCGATGGGCAAAATTCAGATGCTGTATAGTCTCCTCCTGTTCCCGAGTTATACACTGAAGCGTCAATGGACTCTCAGAGATGTACAGCACGGAAAAAGATCGTTCGGTCTCGTTATCCATAACGCCAAATATGCTAAATTAATCTCGCCCCCCTTGCCAGCAATTGGCCCATCTCCCTCTACACAATTCCCAGGCATCTATCCATCCAAATGTTTTTAAATGGTGTAACTGTGCCTGCCTCTACCACCTCTTTTGGCTGTTCAAACCATACATACAGCGGTCTCTGTGTGAAAGTGTTATCCCTCATGTCCCTTTTTAAATCTTTCTCCTCTCACCTTAAACATTTGTCTTCTAATTTTGGACTCGCCTATCCTGGGAAAAGACATTGACTGTTTACCTTATCTATGCCCCTTATGATTTTATAAACCTCTTTAAGGTCCCCCCTCAGCGTCAACACTTGCAAATAGTCCCAGCCTATTCAAACTTTCACCGTAACTCTGACCCTTCAACGCCTGCAACATTCCTTTAAATCTCTTCTGCACCCTTTCAAGTTTGACAACGCCTCTCTGACAGCAGGGAGACTAGAATTAATGGCAATATTACAAAAGTGGCCAAACCAATGTCCTGTACAGATTTAACATGTCATGCAAATGCTTCGACGCAAAGCACGCACCAATAAAGGGAAGATCACCAAATGCCTTCATCACTGCGCTATCTACCTGTGACAGCACTTTGAAGGAACGGAGAACCTGCACCACTCGTCTAGCTTTGCTGCCTCACAGGGCAGCGACCTGGGTTTAATTCCATCCTTGAATGACTGGCTGTGTGGAGTTTGTACATTCTCCTGATGTCTGCGTGAGTTTCCTTCGGGTGCTATGTTTTACTCTGACAGTACAAGGATATACAGGTAAGGGTAGATTGGCCATCCTAAATTGCGCACCGTACCCAGGGATGTGTAGGGGAGGTGGATTAGCCATGGGAAATGCAGGTTCAGAAGGATAGGGCAAGTGTTTGTCCTGTGGGATACTGTTTAGAGGTTCGGTGTGGCCTCGATGGGCAGAAAAGCCTGTTTCCTAACTGTAGGGATTCTATAATTTCTATGGCGTTCTCCTTTATTGGCAGCTTTCGACAGGGCACTACCTATATGTCTTGCCTTGATTTGTCTGCCAAAATGCAACACCTCACATGTAACTAACATATACTCTATCTGCCACTCCTCGGTTCACCTAAACAAAGTCCCATTCTGGTGTGAGAGATCCTTCTTCACTGTCGACTACACCACCAAATTTGGTATTATCTACAAACTTACTGACCATACTTCATATACTCAAATGCAAATGATTTGTATAAGTGACAAAATGAAGTGGAACTATCATTGATCTTTGCGGCACACCACTGGTCACAGGTCTCCAAGTTTAATGAACAAATGCCCACTGTCACGCCCTGTCTCCAATATTCAAGAAAAGTTTGGATCTTAATGGCGAGTTCTCCCTGGATCCCAGGCAGTCTAACCTTGTTAACCAGGCTACCATGTAGAACATTTTGGTAATCTTACTGAATTCCATAAAGACAACATTCACTGGCTTGCCTTCATCAATCATCTTCATCACTTCCTCAAAAGATTACACCGAGTCAGTGAGACGTGATCTCCAATGTACAAATCCCTCTTCAGTCCTTGTCTTTTCAAATGCATGTATGTCCTTTCCAATAAAATCCCCTCCAACAATTTAGTCACCATTAACGTCAGGCTCAATGATCTACAGTTACCTGTTTACTTTTCCTTACTTTTTAAATAATGACACTATGTTAGCAGCCCTCTAGTCTTTTGACACTTCACCTGTGGAAATCAATGATACAAATATATCAGCAAAATGCTGACCAATCTCTTTCCTAGCTACCCACAAACATTTGGGATACAACTGATCAGGTCCCAGGGATTTGTTCACCTTTATGTGTTTTAAAATGTCAAACACCTCCTTGTAATATTGACACCTTTCACTCTTTCACTACATATTTATTCATTCTCTCGCTCTTGTAACCTCCTCCTCATTAAATACTGAGGAGAAATTGTTGTTTCGTATCCCTCCAATCTTGGGTGGTTCCACACATAGGTAGTCTTACTGATCTTTAAGGGGCTCTGTTCTTGCCCTAGTTAATCTTTTACCATTAAAGGATTTGTAGAATTTCTTCAATGCCTCGTTAACCCTATTTCTAAAGCCATCTCATGTCCACATTTTTCTGGCCAGATTTCCGCATTGACGATGCACTTTCTGTCCTTATACACCTCACGGGAATTACTTGATCTCAGCTCTGTTTACCTGACATATGCCTCCTTCCTGACTTTGACCAGAGCATCAATATATCTAGCCATCCAGCACTCCCTGCACCCACCAGCCATGCCCCTCTCACGAATAGGAACACGTTGGCGCTGGACTCTCTGAAACCAAGTTTTGATGGCCTTGCAATTCCCACCCATCCCTTTACCTGTTAATAGGGTATTCCAATTTGCCTTTCGCAGGGCTCGCCTAACACTTTCAAAATTGGCCTTGTTCAAAGTTAGAACTTTAATGTTTACATCTGGTCTTTCCTATTCCACAACTAATTTAAAACTAATATTTATGCGTAACAGAAAGTTAAAGAAACACTTCCTGCCCCTCTGTAACAGGCTCGAGAGGCTGAATGGGCTCCTCGTGGCTCACTGTAATAGACTGGAAAGGCTGAATGGCCTTCTCCTGTCCCTGTGTAACAAACACGTGACATTAAATGAAACAGCAACCCGTGGATTATGAGCAGCCGTTAAACTGTATCTGATGGAGGTCCATCCCTTCTCAGTTACAGTAACACAACCAACACAATGTACTCCAGGTGCCCTCTCAGTAACACCTCATATAGCTGCAGTGACACATCTCTTTGTTTTGAATGATTCTGTTGGCAAAATGTGCTGAAAAATGTGTTGCTGGAAAAGCACGAAACGTCGTTTATCCTGCACCTTGGATGTTGCCTGATCTCCTGCGCTTTTCCAGCAACACACTTTTCAGCTCTGATCTCCAGCATCTGCAGTCCTCAATTTCTCCTTGTTGGCAAAATGTGCCAATATTTTAGATTTCCACCTTTTCATGTAGCAACAGACGAATATGGGCTGAATGGTCTTCTATTCTCCCTCTGTAAGAGGCCCATAGGGACAGAATTGCTTCGGCCTGATGCTGAGCAGCAGTCTCAATGCTCTGTCTCAAGATTATGAAAGGATTTAGTAAAAGGGCACTTAAAACCAGGAGTAGCCTCACACTGATCAATAAGGAATCTAGAAACTTGTCCACCCGACCTTTCTTTATTCAACCGATCTGATATTTTATAACTGCTACTTTCATAAACAGGGTGGAACATATATAGACCCCTGCAGTGTTCTGTTAATACTCTCATATCCAAGTTTAAAAAAAGATTTAAAGGTTTATGGTCCATTCCATTTCTTATTATCCATTACATCCAAACACAGTAAATGTTCTCTTTTGTAGTTATATGAAAAGTGATGCGTGGATCTGGTTAATTGAGCCTGTTTGCTCAGTCATGATTTGGAGATGCTGGTGTTGGACTGGGATGTACAAAGTGAAAAATCCCACAACACCAGGTTATAGTCCAACAGGTTAAATTGGAAGCACATTAGCTTTCAGAGCGCCGCTCCTTCATCAGGTGATAGAGGAAGACACACTTCTAAGGCACACAATTCATAGCAAAAATTTACAGTGTGATGTAACTGAAATTACACATTGAAAAATACCTTGATTGTCTATTGGGTCTTTCATCTGTTCGAATACCATGATTGTTCCACTTCTTTCAAGTGTAAATCACAAAACCTTGTTTTTAAAAAAAGTGGCATTCTCAGGTTAGCTGTAACAGAGAGTTTTAGCTAGACAATATGTTGAAGGTGTTAGTCCCCTTTGTTCTCTGTCTATGCCATGATGTTTAGATTGATTCTAATCTGAAAAGTGAGATAACAGAGTTTTACATGAATCCATACAGTTTTTGAGCTCAGAGTTTTACATGAATTCATGCAGTTTTTGAGCAAACTACAATGTAACTCTGCAAGTACAAATTCATCCCACAACATATATGTGTGCATGTGGGTCTTTGTCGGTTTGTGTGTCTGTGTCTGTCTGTGTTGGGGGGTTGTGAGTGTGAGAGATAATGTATATATGTGTGTAGTGATGTAGAGTGTATTAAATCTGTGACGGGGTGCATGTGTGAGTGTGTGAATGTGTGTGCGTGTCTGGGGTGAGGGGTTTTGACTATCAGTGAGAGAGAGTGTATATGTGTGTGCATGAGTGTAGAGTGGTCTAAGTCTCTGAGAGGGTGCCGTGTGAGTGTGGGAGTGTATGTGTGTCTGTAAGGGTGTGTTTGAGTGTCTGTGCGTGTGTCTGCGTACACGTGTGTCCGTATGTATTTGTGTGTATATGAGTGTCTGTGTGTGTGTGTATAGAACAATGGTGGTCATCTGTAATGTGACATGAACCCAAGGTCCTGGTTGAGGTCCTCCCTATGGGTACCGAAATTAGCTATCAGCCTCTGCTCAGCCACTTTTCGCTGCTGCCTGTCCTGAAGTCGGCCTTGGTGGATGGTCACCAGAAGGTCCGAGGTTGAATATCCTGGACCACTGAAGTGTTCCCCAACTGGGAGGGAATACTCCTGTCTGTTGATTGTTGTGCGGTGCAAATTCATCTGTTGTCGTAGCCTTTGCTCTGTTTCCCAGTCTTTGTTCAGTGACTGTGATTAATGCGAATCTCCATGGATTCTAATTATTCCAATGGAGGGTTTCCATCTTTAAATGATAAATAGGCGCCGTTCAATGTGTTATTCCATAACATGGGCGGGAACATCACCGACAGCACTGACAGGGATCAGCACATTTGGAGAGAGGGGGAGGAGAGATCAGAATCTGAGAACATTAGACTGGAATGTTCCAAAAATGGATTATAATCTGGGAATATTAGACTGGCATGTTCCAACAATAGACAGGAGTTTAACCATTTATGTTTGGTATCTTTCTGTATTGAATTGGTGGCCATTATCAATGCGGATCTATTACGCTCTTCTCATTATTCAATATTTTTATTATCCTTTCCTGGCTATCGTCGGTGTCACCGTCCAGATTTTTCTTTCTATAAACCAGTTATGACTGTATTACTGTTCTTTCATATAGTCTACACTTCTTGTCCCAATTATCTTCCTGTTGAAACTCTCGATCCATATATTCACTCTACAGACCACTACTAACTACATCAAGGAATGTGTTCAATTCCGGTCTCCCTCTCTGCTCTGACATTGTTACTCATGGGTCTCTATGTTGACCTACTCAGTTTCAGCGGAGAACTACAATTTATTGTATCATTGCCCTTGTTATTGAAGTATTAATAGCATGTAAATCATTCTCTACTGTTCTGGTTACAAACTCCACTTCCTTCCACTATTTCCCCCCCATCCCTGGCCAATACCTGCGGCTGAAGCAGACAAGTCACAACTGTGGGTGATCCCTTTGACCATGAGCTGATTCCTGACACCATACCCTGATCATTTCTTACTTGAAATACTCACCACTCCAGAATATATCTCACTGGCTTATTCCATATCCTGTTTGAACCTTGAGCTAGGAAATATAGTCTTAATGAAGCCAAAAGTCTGCCGCTGACGCTCCGGCTTCAAACCTGCCGAAGCAAATCTGATTCGAACTCACACCAAACTCCCATTCATCTGTCATTCACGTGCACGCTGATGTATATTGCTATTGTGTCTGGCAATGCCTTTATTTTAACATTGTCTAACACTTTTCCTCATCTGTCCATGAAACCTCTCTCGTTATTTCTCTGTTGATTAACAAAAAGCCTGCCAGTTGTTCTTATTTAAAATAATTTCCTCCATGTGCGTTCCTTCTCAAACAATTAGTTTCGCATTCAACCACGCCTATAGCGCACACACACGCACTCTCCCTCAGTTTCTGATGAACACACACACGCAGCAAATCTTCCCATTGTAGGCAGTAATCTGACGCGAGTAAAGTTTGCATATGATAGTAAAGTTTGCAATACTCTCTATGCTGGGCAGATAGTGCAGTTTACTGAGCAACACGCTAGCATGGTCTGCACAGCTCTCCATGCTGGGCTGTCATCTTGTCCCAGTTTATGTTGTTTGTGGTGTTCTGTCGAGCTGATTCAGAATTTGATGTAACAAACCATTCCAGCTGATCTGACAATGCCTTTATTCAATGTTCTCATTCTTGTAAGTTTTCTGTCGAAGATCTCAATTCTCCAGTTAGTCCCACTGCCCTGTCTTTATCCCCATATTTCCACAACATCTTTTCAGTTAATTAACTGTCTGTTTCTGTCTTTAATGTGAATCTTTCTGTCCCTCTGTATCTTTCCCTGGCCTTTGCTTTTGGCTCCCTAGTGTATCGAGTGCAATCATTGTGAAGCTGAGAAACAGTGAAATGATGTTTATCAGGCTGTTGTTCACTTCCCGGTATGTCCCATGTGATGGTCCATGACAGGGGTGTTTCAGAAGTTATGAGACACATCCTTGTAACTTGGTCTGTACTTGAATTTGTCCCTCTCAGGTGACCATGCGATCAGTAGCACGAGAAAGCCCATGGAGTAAAGGACCAGGCATCTAAATTGTGTGACAATGCTGTCACTTTAAAAGAAAAGTTATTTTCTCCTTTTTTAAAAAATAAGAGATCTTAAAGGGCAAACAGCCTGCTGAAAACGGCTCAAGTAAATAACTTACGACACATTTAGGGTTTTTAATAAATAGTAGTAACAACGGCCTACTAACTTATCCCCAGCTGCTACTCTCTGAAACCTGACTTAGTGCTGATTGATCCTGGATTGGAGAACTGTATGCAAGAATGTATTTCTGAATGTACCTTTTTGCCAAGGGGTGTGTTCATGGGATGTCAGTATATTGGAACAGTTCATCTGTAGAAGGTACTGTATCCACCATTCGGTTAAGGTTTCCAATAGATAAATTATTCTAAATTCCTCGTCATTTTGAATGGATTTTCATTATAGTATTTAAATATATTGTGTTTTGCTTAATGGTGAGTAGTTTGACGAGTAACATCACATCTGGAACACCCACTACACATCTACCTTTAAAATAAGAAAGGTTTAGCATCCAAGCTACCCTCTTAAATAGTTTGAGGCAGTCTGGTCGGTCGATAGCAAAATGGGGACTCTTGTCTGGTTCTAAATGGGTTTAGAATTATAATCCCTACAGTCTGCAAACAGGCCATTCGACCCAACAAGTCCACACTGACCTTCCGAGGAGTAACCTACCCAGATCAATTCCTTTACCCTATTATTACACATTTACACCCATTAAGGCTCCTAACCCACACATCCCTGAAAACTATAAACAATTTAGCATGGCCAATTTACCTGACATGCACATCTTTGGATTGTGGGAGGAAACCAGAGAATCCAGAATAAGGTCGTGCAGACACTGGAGATTATGCACCAGGAGGCTATTGCGTTCAAAGGTCGTGTATGTTAGCTGTTAGTATCTTTTGTTGTGGATGTTGAATTCGGTTGGTTTAAACAGTGTTTTGTGTATAAAGATACTGTCAGTCATTAAGAGTTCTCTGGGTGTGGAGGAAGTGAAGTTGGCGGTTTTACAAAAGGTAATGAAGGCAAAGTTGTAGGAATTGACAGACAAGCTGGAGTTGGGGTTGCGTTTGTCTGTGAGAAAATAAGAGATAATTACAGCTATAGCTCGGCAATTACATTTAGTGGAAACGCCATCAGAGTCTTTGGAAATGGCTGGAATTCAATTTCAAATGAGGCACTTTGAACATGAGAAGGAATTGAAACAGTTTGAATTATGATGAAAAGTAGAAATAAAAGAAACGTAAATGAAGAAGAAAGAGAAAAAGGTACAGAAGAAAAGCAGAGAGTTTCAACTTAAACAGTTAGCAATTAGAGAGGAAAGTTGACATAGAAGGCGGAGATGAAGGTAGACGCTCGGCTGGATGAGGAGGATAGTGAGGTTGAACAACCCTATTATAACCAATGGTCTAATGGGGTTCTGTTTAAATGCATCCAGGCATTATCGAAATTTGATGAGAAGGATGTGGAAGCCTTTTGAATTTCATTTGAGAAAGTGGATAAACAAATGCAGTGACCAGTGACCATGGGGATTTAGTTTATCCAAACAAAACTGACAGGTATTTGCATCCCTATCGGAGGAGGTATCTGGCCAGTATGGGGTGGTGAAGAAAGCCATCTGAAGTGCATATGAGCTTGTGCCAGAAGCCGACAGAGAGCATTTCAGGAATCTAAAAAAGGGTCCCTGGTTAAACTTACATTGAGTTTGCAAGGATCAAATAAAATCATTTTGAAAGGTGAGAAAGGTATTAAAACAGAGCAAACTTATGGCACTCTTAGAGAGATTCTTATTTTGGAGAGGTTCAACAATTCACTTCCTACAGTCATGAGAACTCGTGTGGAAGAGCAGATCGTTAAAATGGCAAGCTTAGAAGCTGAAATGGTTGATGATGATGATTGGGTTCAGAAATCAAAGTTTGGTTCTTTGAGAGGTTGAGAAGAATGTGTGAGATCTTCTAAAAACATATACCCGTGAGAGTAAGGTTTGCTGGCATAGGCCAGGAGTAGCAGGTAAAGAGGTTACAGCGTTAAGATGTAGAGAAGTATGTAACTCTTTTATGCTGAGACAAGAGGAGCTATGTCTTTCAGAAGGACTATTGGAGAGATGAGAAGTGCTTCATTATGTAACGTGTGTTTGGAGTGTCCAGTGGAAACATCAACAGATTTATTTCACAATGGGGAAGGAGGCCTTGAGCTTCGTGTTGGTGTTACAACATTTCAGCATTTAAATTGCGAATAACATACATGAGACAAACCTTTATCACTGATTGTGACCCGGTAAAGTTTTTGCAGAATTCTAGGGAGAAAAATACCAGTCTGTTTCGATTGAGCTTATTATTGCTGCCATTCAGTTTGAAATTATACAGGTGACAGGGCGAGAAACCCTACGTTTTGACACGTTGTGGAGACTTGGCAGGAATAAAATGCCTGAAATCGAAACTAGTTGTGAACATTTATATGCTCGCACTCAATGTAATGTGTATGCATTTTAGTCCACTAATAGAGGAAGATTCGGAGGTCTAAAATGAATCCACTTTTGTATATTGATGGATTATTGTATTAAAGATGGAGTTGTGAGAATTCTATCACTGTAAAAAGGTTATTTTCTCTTGGGTTTTTTTTTAAAGAGAGGTTTTAAAGGCAGAGGTGCACAACTTCTGTCTGAAAACAGTTTAAGTAAATAACATCACAGAAGCGCTTCACAGGAGGCTCCCAAGCACTGATGATGTCACCTAGACAGGGGACGAAACGCTTGCAAGACAAATTTCCAGCTCGGCAAACAGAACCCAACAACATGTAAGTGTATGTTTGAAATAAAGATTGGCTGGGTGGTTAGCAGTGCGGTGGAAGGCCTTAAGTTACAGGAAGATGCAGATGGAATTCTTAGATTAGATTAATTTACAGTGTGGAAACTGGCCCCTCACCAAAGATCCTCAGAGACCACCATCCCAACTCACGACCACGTCTATCTAGAAGGACCAGGGCTGCAGATGTATGGAAATACCATCATCTTTAGGTTCCCCTCCAAGCCATTCACCATCCTGACTTGGAAATATGTCACCGTTCCTTCACAGTCGCTGGGTCAGAATCCTGGAATTCCCTTCCGAATAGCATTGGACATCAACCACAGCAGATGGACTGCAGCGTTCAACAAGACAGCTCACCACCACCATCTCAAGTGAAACTAGGGACAGGCAATAAATGCTGGCCGAGCCAGTGACACCCAGATTGACGAAATTCATAAATAGAAATTAACAGAGGACTGTTGCTGAGGTGTCACAGGGATCAGTGCTTGGGGCCCAGCTGTTCACAATGCCCTTTAAACATTTGGTTGCTGGAATCAGATACAATATATCCCAGCCTGCTGACAGCACTAACGGATGTGGGATTGTGAGTGGGTGGGGGGAAGTAAAAAAGCACCGAGAAGACTAAGACAAGTGGAGTGAATGGATAAATACGTGACAGATGGAGAACAATGTGGATAGAGGTGACAGTGTGCCCTTTGGTGGAAATGATAAATTGGCAGCCTACCATTTAAAAAGGATTGGTGAAAACATGTTGATTTACAAAGGGACGTATGTTCATTTTTGTTGTTTCCTTCTGCATAAACCTCTGAGGCCCATGCAGTGCAGTAAGTCCTGCAAACAGAAGTCAATGCTGGGCATGGCATTGGCACGCTGACCAGTGTACACAGACCGACCAAGTGGGGAGCTGTAACATTTAAAAGGATCTGCATCTCATTGTACACCACTCGCTGATAGCAATATTGCAGAAACAGAAAGCACTGAGGAAGACAAATGATGTGCTGACCTTCATTTCGGGGGGATCTGAGTCCAGGAATAAGGGTGACTTACTGCAGCTGTTCAGGGCCTTGGTGAGATATCATCTCGAACATTGTGCAGCATTATGTGTAGTTTTGGTCTCCTCACCTAATAAAGGACAAAACTGACATTGAGGGAGTGCAGTGAAGAATTTCTTAACGGAGACACAGTACACGAAAAATGATGCACATGATGAATGGATAGATGGGAAGTAAGATGGACAGTTAGGACAGTTCAAGATGGCAGTACTAAGTTGAACGGTTGGATCTGGGTTGAGGCTGGGAGAGGGGAGATGTGAAATTTTGTGAAGTCAACATTGATGCTGTATAGTATGAGGGGTCCAGCTGTCCTACCACCTATCTACTTCACCCTCCTCTCCGACCTGTCACCATCACCCCCCATCTGCATCTACCTATCTCCTTCCAAGATCCCTTCCACCCAGCTCCACCCCCAACCTCCTATTTAATTCTCAGACCGGTCCCACTCCCTTACCCACCCACCCCCACTTTCTTGATGAAGGACGTATGCCCGAAACGTCAACTCTCCTGCCCCTCGAATGCTGCTGTGCTTTTCCATCCCCGTACTTTTCAACTCTGATCTCCAGCACCTGCAGTCCTCACTTTCCCTCCGCCTCTAGTAGTAAGTGATGGAAGTGTTTTCCCTCTTTCTGACATGTTATTCAACAGCGTGAGAATTTATGGCATGGGGACAGAAATTAAGCATTCCCTGTGTAACATTTGGTTGGAGTGCCAAATCAAGATTGGGCAAATAACCATGAGAATGAGTGACACAGTGTCAGTTCCAGGATTACAGTTTGTTCTTGGGAATGATTTAGCAGGATTCAAGGTGGGGGAGGCACCCCTTGTGGTGGAGAAGCCAAAGTAAGACCAGAGAACAGGGCAATTAAAAGAAAAATACCCAGGGATTTTTCCAGACTATGTAGTAACAAGATCCCACTGTCATCAGTTACAACAGGAAGGAAAACCGTAAGAAATGCACGGAAGCTCAGGCTAAAGCATTTCTAGTGGCTGAAATTCACAAGGACGTGGTTACTTTTTGTTGTACATGTCATACATGCCAAATGGTAGGTAAGTCACAGTCAGTATTAAAGCAAGCACCTTTGTTGCCAATTCCTGTATTCGAAGAACCTTTCCCATGGGTTATGATTAATTGTGGAGCTCCCCTTTCTGCAATAAAGTGGAAACCAATATCTGCTGATCATAATGGATGTGTTTACCCGATTTGCAGGGACAATTCCAATATGGGGTGTAAAAGGAAAAAGGGAGGTAGAGGAGTTGGTAGCATTCTTTACTCACTGTGGGCTATGCAGTGTGATTCAGTCAGACCAAGGGTCTCATCTTACCGCGCAGCTATTTAAGGACGTCATGGATAGTTTCGGCACACAGCAGTTTAAATCAAGTGCGTCCCATCCCGAATCCCAGGGGGCCTTGGAAAGTTGGCATCAGATGCTGAAGACAATATTTACAGTATACTGTCAGAATTCCCCGAATGATTGGAATAAAGGCGTCTCATCATATTGTTTGCCATTAGAGACGTCACAAATAAATCAACTCACTTTACTTCCTTTGAGTTAATATCCGTAAATGAAGTGAGAGGTCCTTTGAAATTAATTAAACATAAACTGACAGGACCGAAATCGAAGATCTCACACTTGGATTATGTATCTGAAGTGAGGGAGAGATTAAATGGAGTAGATGAGTTAGCTAAACAGCACACGAAGAGGGCACAGCATAGAGTGAAGCAGGTGGCAGATAAAAACTCTGAAACTTTGACGATTTCCCGTGGGGATGACGTATTAGTATCGCCACCAGTGGTAGGAAATCACTTTAAAGCCAGGCTTAGTGGCCCCTTTCAAATTAAAAAAATGTTGAGTCTAACAGTTAAACAGTAAAGCTACCAGATATGACAAAAAAGTTAGAGAATGTCATGTGAATGAATAATGCTCCAGACACATTTAAGACTCAGGAACAGAGTTGTGGCCAGATGAACAAATTGTGCAGCTTATCTGTATGATGTAGTGATCTTTAGCAAGTGATTGAAAGCTCACATGTTACAGTTGGCTGAGCATGTTGAACGATTACAAAAAGCAAACATGGTAATAAACTTAAAGAAAACAGAATTCGCTAAGGCAGAGGTGATGTTCTTGGGACATTACATTGGACATGGAAGGTTGATCCAATGGAACACAAAGACAAAGGGCTTTGAGGAATTTCCACGACCATCCTCGAAGAAAGAGGTGCTTCGATTTTTGTAACTGAGTGGATTCTATCGGACGTTTGTTGCAAATTTCAGCAGCGTATTGGCACCACTGCTGGGTTTATTAAAGAAGAACACAGAATTGTGGTGATAGAACAATGGCAGGAGGTATTTGAGAATTTTAAAGCAGGGTTAATCACCATATCAGTTTTAGCTATACCAAATATTTTGAAAAAAATTGAAAATTGTATTTGATACTAGGAACATAGGACTCGGAGATGTATTGATACAGAAAGATGGTGATGGAATTGAAGGACCAATTGACTACTTGTCGAAAAAACTCAATATCTACCAGAAAAAAATACAACATCTCCATTTTTGAAAAAGAATGATAAAGTTTCGCACTGGACTGACAATATTTTAAATTTTATATGACAAAAAAATTCAGCGATGATTGTGGACAACGACAAACCTCTCGCATTTCTTGGAATATTTAAAGACCAGAATATAAAAGTATTTCATTGGAGTCTTACAAAATGTACATGCTGTGGGTCCTAAAATGTGATAGCAGATGTGTTATCGCAGATTTAAAGGAAAAAAAGGCTAGATAAGATTTGACTTATTGCAATGTTATATATGTGTGCAGAATTAATATGTATGGTATAGCTGAGATTAATACTTTTGTAATTCATAGTAATGGGATTAAGAATTAGAGGAAAAGAAATGAAGCCATCTCTTCATTCTGCTGTTTCATGTTTTTTTTCTGAAGAGGAGAGGTGTTATGAAGCCGAAATCATGTGCGGTCATTTTAAGACAGAACGGGTTTTGCTGTTTAAAAAGTACAGCAACAGATGCCAGCTGAAGGTCAGCCTGTTCCACATGTCACCATTTGCTGGGAAATGGATACCTGAGTTTTGGTTGCTGTTTTGACAATATTTCAAGTACAAGCAAAGAGTTTAAATAACGCTCAGGATACCAGAAGCCAACGGGATTTGAATATTATTGTTTGGACACCTGGAAAGCAATAAAATTATGACAATTATTGTATCAAATGAAGAGTATAAAAGCAGCATTTTGAAACTAGAGGGAGAGCCACTGCCATCCAAAAGCAGAGTAATTTCTGTAGAGTAGGAGTGCTAACTGGTCATCTCAAACACGTTCTATCAAAGATACATGGTCATGTAAAAGCTACTTGCAGTTAAAAAAAAAATACATGACCCTGGTAGATCAGCAGCTGGAAGAGTGAACACAGAGTGGATTCTGTGTGGTCTTGAGATTGTAATGTTTCATATGTGGGTTGGTGGACCAGCATATTTTTATAGAGATGGAGTCAGATAGTCAGTAGCTAAGAAAAGACGGGCTTGTATTTGTGAATAGTTGTTGTTTAGTGATCACTATTAAAGTTAAGAAACTAACTTGTTAACTTTTGTTTAAATGGTGGAATGTTGGAGATCTGTGTCGCTCATATTTTAACAGATTACGAGGTGAGGTGAGCTTTTATGGGTGTTTGTTTTAAATTAACAGAGGGGTTCGACTCTACATTGTAAATGTACATCCACGCTCACCCCATTTCCCTGTAGTTGGCCCATATCCTTCTAGTCCTTTCTAATCTACATATTTATCCAAATGCTTTTGAAGTGTTGTTAATGTACCCCCCTCAACCACATCCGTTGGCAGCTCATCCACGTACCAGCCTCTGTGTGAAGAAGTGGACTCTCTGGTTCCCTTTTATTCCTTTCCCTCTAACCTTAAACTGATCCCCTCTTGTCCTCGATTCTCTAAACCTTGTAAAAAGACTCAGAGCATTAACCCTATCCATACCCCTCATGATTTTATACAGCTCTATAAGGACCCCCTCAGTTTCATACACTCTAAAGAAAAGGTCCTAGCTTGTGCAACCTCTCCATATAACTCAGACCATTGGGTCCTGGCAACGTCCTTGTAAATTTCTTCTGCACTCTTTCTAATTTCATAACATCTTCCCTATAACAACGTGATAACGCTGAACACAATACTCCAAGTGCGGCCTTACCAAAGTCCTGCGTAACTGCAACATAAATTCCCAACGTCTATACACAATGTCCTGCCTGATGAAGGCCAATGTGTCAAATGCCTTTTTCACTGCCCTGTCTACCTGTGACTCCACTCTTAGTGAACCGTGCACCTGAACACTGCACCCCTTAAGACCCTTCCATTCACCATGAAACTCCCACCTTGATTTGTGTTTCCAAAATGCAAGACCTCACATATCTATATTAATTCCATTTGCCATTTCTCGGCCCACTTCCCCACCTGATTACGGTCCTGCTGCAATTTCTGATAAACGTCCTCACTGATCATGCTCCCATTTACTTTAGTGTCATCTGCAAACTTACAAATCATAGCTTGTACATTTTCAACCAAATCATAGATAACAAAGAGCCATGGACCCAGCCTCTAGTCTGACAAGCATCCTTCCAGTAAACCTTCTGCTTCCTACCATCAAGCCAACTGTGTATCCAATTGGTCAGTACCCCCAGCATTCCACGTGATGTAACCTTCCTGAGCAGCCTGCCATGTGGAAACTTATCAAAGGCCTTACTGAAATCCATAGACTACGTTTACCGCTCTGTGCTCATCAACCTTCCTGGTCACTTCATCAAAGAAATCCAACAAATTTGGGAAGCATGATCTCCCACTCACAAATGTGCTGACTGCTCCGAATCAAACCATGTGTAAGTAATGGGTGCATTCAATGGTATGCTGTCCTTCATTTTAAGATAATTCGAGTACATAAGTGAAGCCATCTTCCGGCTGTTGTCGAGCTTTGCTGAGAGAGCATTTGGGGCACTCACTACAGAGTTGATGTCCTTTGTAAGGAATGATCTACTTACCACAGGCACGGACGATGGTAACATGAGGATAGAGTGAAGAGGCTGAGTGTTTAATCTGTAGAGCTGAGAGACGAAAAAATGGTGGCGCTGAAACACGAGGAGTGGCAACGATCACTTATTTCCAAAAGAGACATTGATAGGGTGAGAATTTCCATACTTTACCCAGGATTGATTGGTTTGATTTATTGTCACGTGTACCTCAGTACAGGGAAACACTTTATTTATGAGCAGTGGAGGCAGATCATAGTAAGCACGGCCAGTCAGATCATAGGGTGGAAATAGACTTGGACAGAGTAAGGCATACAGGGTACACTGAACAGGACTTGCACTAGACAAGATCAACATGAATAAGATCACCATTATTTGAACTTAGAGAGTCCATTCATCAGTCTAACGTGACTTTCCGAATAGTTTATATGCCTTAATTAAATCTCCCCACGTTAATGTGAAGTCGACGTGTGAACCCGTACTGAACGTCATGTTGTTCACAATCCCCAACAGCACAATACCTTCCATCTGAAGCAGGTAGCCATTCCCACCGGCTTCCGCCCTACATATAGAACACCAGGCTGTCACCTCAGAAATGTAAGATATCTTCTTGAGACTTCACACAAGACATATGGCTTCCCTCCTCATCGCGAGAAAACCACGTTAAAGTCCCACGTGTGTATCATAAGCAACGGAGTCAGGAGGAACAACGTGGAGTAGTCTGTCTGTGCAGCTTCTGCTCCACTTGTACATGTTAGAGCATCAATTAGGAGTCAGTGAGGACTGCCGATGCTAGAGATCAGAGTAGACAGTGGTTTGCTGGAAAAGCACAGCATGAGAGTCGACGTTTCGGGCATAAGCCATTCATCAGGATCAGCATCAATTACCTCATTCTGCCCCCGAGTAAGTTCATTGAGGTGGGAATGGCCTCCTATCGTTCCTATATAAGTGGCTCAACGGGCTGAATGGCTTCCTCTTGTTCTTGTGTAAGTGACTCAAGGGGCTGAATGGCCTCATTCTGTTTCTGTGTAATTGACTCAAAGGACTAAATGACTTCTTCCTTGTCCGGTGGGACAGGGCCAAGCAACTGACTGGTTACGTCTGGTTCCTGTTTGACAGCTCGATGTGCTGACAAGTGTGATGATGCTGCAACTTTAAGAGGTTATTTTGTCCTGGTTTCTTTTAAGAGAGAGATTGAACAAGCTGGCTAATTAAGACCACTGGGTAAACAGCAAGAGAGGCCTTGGGTTTATTTTAATGCAGCCTGAATGGGTGTGGTCAACTCTCACAGATTAGGATCTCTGGGTTTTGGTTTCTCAGCAACATCAGAAACTATTGGGGTCTCAACAGAGTTGGAAGCTTCAGTGAATGTTTACTGCCTGCTACTCTCTCTGAATTTTCTCTTGCTGCTGTTTTTAATTCCTGGATTGGAGAAATGATTGTGACATTCTGTGTCTGAATATTTCTTTTTGCCAAGGGCTGTGTTTATGGGATTATCCCATATTGGAACAGTTCATTAGTAATAGTTCCAGGATTTGTTATTCTGTTTACTTGTCCAATAGAATTACATTATTCTAAATTCCTCTTTCTTTGTTCTAAATTCCTCTTTCTTTGGTTTCATTTTATCTTCTGTGTTTAGTGGCACAGCGCCTCGCAGCGCCAGAGGCCCGGGTTCAATTCCCGCCTCAGGCGACTGACTGTGTGGAGTTTGCACGTTCTCCCCGAGTCTGCGTGGGTTTCCTCCGGGTGCTCCGGTTTCCTCCCACAGTCCAAAGATGTGCAGGTCAGGTGAATTGGCCATGCTAAATTGCCCGTAGTGTTAGATAAGGGGTAAATGTAGGGCTATGGGTGGGTTGCGCTTCGGGCGAGGCAGTGTGGACTTGTTGGCCGAAGGGCCTGTTTCCACAAAGTAAGTAATCTAATCTAAATAAATGGTGTTTGCTTCACACCGAGTAGTTTGAACATTCTCATTACATTTCCTTTAAAATACGAAAACATTAGAGTCAAGGCTACCACCTTCAAATATTTTCGAGGGGCTCTAGTGTGGTCCATCACACTAGACTCCTTCCCTTTCTGAGTAATAGGCTGGAGGCACTGAATGGGCTGTCCCTGTTCTACTCTAATACTGTTAATGGGCTGAATGACTTCCTCATTTTCCTGTGAAACCAGCGTGAGCTGCTGAATGAACTCTATTTCACTGTGGCAATGTGTAGTGTCAGGCAGTGCAGTTACATGAATGTTACAGACAATTTCACAGCACAAACCTGACTGGTGTCTGGGTCTTGCTGCACATGGACACAGACCAGTTCAGGAACTGAGGGGGGACAAATGTTCTGAACATTGTGGAATCTTCAGTGACCATCCCCACTTCTGATCTTATGTTGCAGAGGGTGGAAGCAGGGAGGCATTGATGAAGCAGCTGAAGCTGTCTGTGAAGAGGAAGCTATCCTGAGGATCTCGCACAGAAGTGACCCAGGACTGAGATGGTGAACATCTTCCTTTGTGCCATGTTTGACTCCAAACACTGGAGAGTTTACTCTGATTCCCATTAAGTCCAGTTTTGTGAAGCTCCTTGATGTCAACAAAAGCCAACCACTGCCTTGATATCAGGGCCAGTCATTTTGACCTGAACCCTTGAGCCAACCTCTTTTGTCCATATCAATAGGCCATGGTATAGGAACAACACGTGTTTTCTTCAAACAAATGGTATTGAATGTCAGGGTTTCTCTTCTCAAGAATGTTAGAGCAAGATGACTGAAAGTATTTAAAGAAGAGGTAGATGGATATTGACCTGACAGAGAGTTGAGGGCGATGAAGAATTGGGTGTGAAAGATTTGAGACCAAGAGCAGATCAGTCATGATCTTAGTAAAGGATAAGGCAGGCTTGGGGAATGAACGACCCGTCCCTGTTTCTGATGTTCTCACATTCTGTTATTGGAGAATGAGTGGGTATTATTGTCATAAATGTGCAATTACTGAATATTGCAGTCAGGGAGACCAGATGATTTTGTGAGCCATCTCTGGTGAGTATATCGGCTGTATTCGGAGTCAATCTGCGTCTACAGCATGACCAACAAATGAAGCACAGGTTGCAGTGAGGGGAAGCTCTGTGAAGAGAGATGAGGGGCCTCTTTCATACCTGTGCCAGGATTTTCCAATTACATTTCCCAAATCACCTCAAAGCGTGTGTGACAGTCTTGAGAGGCTGAATGGTCTCCTCTGTTTCTGTTCACCAGATTATAGGAGTAAGTGGCCTCCAACCGTCCCTGTCTAGCAGTATGAGGGGCTGAATGGAACACAGAAACATGGGACCGAGGAGCAGGAGTGGGTCATTCGACACTTTGAGCCTTCTCCACCAGGAACTACGATTGTGGCGAATCAGGTTGCGGACTCAGCCCCACTTTCCTGTCTGTATCCCAATATCCGTGACTTACTTCCCTGTCAAATATTTAATAATGCAGCTTTTAATCAATATAAGCACAGAGGCACGATAAACTTCCATTGAAGAGAATTTCCACTTGAAAGGTCATTTTAGAATTTTTTGCCATTCTTCTTATAGAATAAGAGAGTCATGCAGAACAGAAACAGACCCGTTAGTCCAACCTGTTCACTCCGATCAGATATCAAATCTGATCCAATCCAATTTGCCAGCATTTGGCCAATATCCCTCCTCTTTCAGATACTTTTTAAATGTGCGATTATAACCGCCTTCAGCACTTCCTCTAACAGCACTTTCTGCACACACACCACTCTCCGAGTGAAAACATTTATCTCCAGGTCCCTTCTAAATTATTCGCCCTCTCCCCATCAACCTATGCCTCTGAATCTGGTCTCCCTACCCTGAAGAGTAGAACGTGGCTATTCAGAATATCCATTCCCCTGATGATTTTTTAAACATCTATAATGTCACCCTTCAGCCTCTGACACTCCAGGGAGAAACACCTCAACCTAATCAACCTCTCCCTGGGATATCTGTGTAAATCTTTTCTGCAGACAACGGCGTTGTATGCAGTTTTCTTAAAATGGTCTTCCCAACACGGTGTACAGATGCAACATGCCACCACAAACCCTATAGTCAATGCTCTGACTGATTAAGGCAAATGTGCCAAATATGTTCAGCACCACTCTGTCTACCTGCGACTCCACTTTCAAGGAACAATGTACATGCAGTCCTAGGTCCCTTTGTTCCATAACACTCGCCAGGACCTTACCATTAAGTGTATAATTTCTTCCTAAAATGCAAAAGCTTATATTTATCTAAATACACTTCATCTGTCACTCCTTGCCCTTTGTCCCATCAAATCGTGGTCTCGGTGTACTCTGAGATAATCTACTACACCACATTCTTATGTCATCTGTAAACTTACGAACTGTGACCCCGATATCCACATCTAAGTTCTTTACATAAATGATGAAATGCAGTGAACTGAGCACCGATTCTCGCAGCACACTACTGGTCACAAGCCTCCAGTCTGAAAAATATCCCTCTTCCTTCAAGCCAATTGTGACTAGCTTCTTCTGTGTCCCATGTGACCGAACTTTTAATCTGTCTACCAAATGGAATATTATGAACACCTTGCTGAAGTCCATTTCGACAATGTCTAACAAGTTGCCTTCATTAATCTTCTTTTTTACCTCTTCATAAAACTCAACCAAATTAATGAGACATTATTTCCCATGCAGAAAGACACGTTGTCTACCCCAATCAGCCCTTGCCTTCCCAAATGTATGTAAATGCTATCCCTCAGAATCCGCTCCAACAACTTACCCACCACTGACATCAGGCTTACCCGTCTATAGTTCCCCGACATTTTGGGTCACTGTTTCCTTTTCTCGTCCCACTTCTCCGCTGCTCACAACAAATGTTAAATGTGACCAGGTTGGTGATATGGCCGATGATATCGGTCTCAGACTGGGTCATGGTCAGTTTTAGGAACAAGTCAGGGTAGTTTCTTTAATCTGCTAAAACAACACGTTTATGATGTCGAGCAATGTTACTCAAACTATGATGGAAAGATCAATGACAAACTGTTTGTGTATTGCAAATATAAAATCAATATTTCACTGTTTAAAATTCATACACACACACACACACACACACACACACACACACACACACACACACACACACACACACACACACACACACACACACACACACACACACACACACACACACACACACACACACACACACAATCTCTGCAATTTGAAGTTGAAAGAACTTTGTCCAAATATTGGTGTAACTTATGACAAAAGGAAAAATTGAGAGATTGTCCAAAATATGATTCGGCTTCTGATGATATTCCACTCACACAAACTGCTTGCAATGGGATTTCATCCTGGGACAATCGGATTTGGTTGAATTCCCTTTGCATTAGGCAGTGAGAAAATTCCAATGAATTCTGGTCAGTAATCACCCAAAGTGTAGCACAGTGGCTCAGTGGTTAGCATTGCTACTTCACAGCACTAGGAACAGGGGTTCTATTCCAGCCTTGGGCGACTATCTGTGTGGGGTTTGTACATTCTCGCTTTGACTGCGTGAGTTTCTAATAGGTGCTCCAGTTCCCTCCCACAGCTCAAACCGTGTACATTAGGTGGATTGGTCATGCTCAGTTGTCTGTCGTATTCAGGGATTTCTAGGTTAGGTGCATTAGTCAGAAGTAAATCTCAGGGAACGGGTCTGGCAAGGTTACTGTTTTAGAAGTTTGGTATGGACTTGTTGTGCCGAAGGGCCTGTTTCCACACTTCATGAATTCTTTAAAAATCAGAATGGTAATGATGACCGTATAAGTGTTTTATTTTTAGCTCACACACATTGCTGTGATGAGGAATAATGAGGGAGACAGATAGTGTAATAGGCCATTCCTTCTCAGGAAGATTACATTGTCTCCCTCTCTGAGTTGAATCACACAATAATGTCATCCTCTCCCAACTGGATCATGTGAGGTCGACTTGTATAATGTCCAAACTATGTCTCCATCACATTCCCTGTTCCATACCGAAGCATCATTGTTGCCATCTCGCACAGAGCCATGCCCATAGCAGAAAATGGTCTTGGTCAATTTGAAAATATGTTGATGTGCCCCTGCGTCTTTAAAAGAATAAAATATTTAATGTATTTAGAATACCTGTGTTAAAATGAATGCATTTTTTTAAAGAAGTACAGAAATTGCTGGTAAAGCTCGGCAGGCCTGTCAGTACCCAGATGCATTTTACATGTTGTAGTTGTACCATCCTCCACCACTTCCTCTGGCAGCTCATTACATACGCACACCATTCTCTGCGTGAAAAGGTTGCTCTTAGTCTTCTTCAAAACCTTTCCCTTCTCACTTTCATCCAATGCCCTCTAGTTTTGAACGCCCCTAACCTGGGGAAAACCCTAACTACTCATCCTATCCATGACCGTTCTGATTTTATAAACCTCGACTGCTGCAAGATGTGACTCCAATCAACACGAATAGCTGCGCTTTCAGTCATTCCGGGCCTAAATTCTGAAATTCAATTCTGACAGTTCATTCTCCATCAGGTCACAATTCGAAAATCAGTTTAATCAGTTTGTTCAGATGTATCATGAGACACTTCTGTGGGATTTACACCGAGACCTTTGTGCTCGGAGGTAGGGAAACTAGCATCACTGGGCAATACCCATAAAGCTGTAACAGTATTCTCCCGTGTGTTTGTTCATCAGCCTGTTCTGACATGCTGTGACATACCTCTGCAACAAGCAGGACTTGAATCCAGTCCTACTAGTCCAGAGCTAGGAACACTACCCCACAAGTTCAGGAATTAAAATCAAATCCAGAGTTCTGGTTCAGAGCCAGGGACACTACCCACTGCACTACCATCCCCAGACTTGGGTCATATTTTAAGTGCCAGCTTTCAGCTCAGTGTGGATTTATTGTAATCAGGTTACCATTACTGTATTACACAAAACACTTTGTATTGTTAAACGAATGCAAGATATTTGTCTCAACTGTAGGATATTGAGTGCACGTGCTGTGCTATCGAAATTAACTATGAACGTCTTCAGTCGGTATTATCTGTAATCTACAATATATAGGAAAGAGATCCTGCAGTCACAGACTGCCCAATGAAGGGTCTCGAATAGATTTTTATCACTGAACACCACAGACAACGGAAAAGCATAATTTCTGGTTCCAAAACACCGATCAATATTACCCACCTCTAACGTGCAACTGCCCTCTTCCTAAAACAATGACATTACACTAGGCCGCTGATTACTGTCCAGTCTCTCCTCCACACTGACAGTGTCTGCGATCTGTCCCCCCTCCCCCAAACCACACAATGCAACCCAAGCTCAGGGTCTTTGTGAAACTCAAGGCCGGAGAGTGCAGGCATCCTGGAGACGGGGAGGATATTTTAATGGGGGAGAGTGAGGAGGTGGTAATATAACACACTGGGCTGAGGGGTGGCAGATGGAGTTTAGATGGATTAATGCGAGGTATTGGATTTGGTAAATCAAAGAAGACCAGGACCTATACAATTAAAAGCAGAGCCTTTGGCAGTGTTGTAGAACAGAGACCTAGGCCGTCAGGTGTGATTCTTTAAAATTTGAATCTCAGATAGATAGTGTGGTTAAGGAGGTGTTTAACACACTTGTCTTCATTGGTCAGACCTTTGAGTATTGGAATTGGGACGTCATGTTGTGGTTGTACAGGACATGGTGAGGCCTCTTCTGGAATACTGTGTCCAGTCTGGTCACCCTGCCCGCTCATTCCATAGGCACACCGCCCTCTGGGTGAAAACACTGCCCCTTAGGTCACTTTTAAGTGTTCCCCTCTCACCTTAAACCTGTACCATATAGTTTTGGTCTCCTCACCCATAGAAAATACCTTGATTATTCACTTTGATATTACTGACCTTGATATTATTAAGCTGGAGAGTATTGAGCAGACATTAACCTGGATGTTGTTGGGAATAGAGGCAGTGAGCTATGAGGAGAGGCTGGATAAACTGCGACTCTTTTCTATGGAGGGTATGAGATTAATGAGTAACTTTACAGAGGTTTATAAAATAATGAGGGGTACAGATAAGCTGAAGGGCTGATGTCTTTTCCCTACAGTTGTGGATTCAAAACTGAGGGATATTTTAAGGTGTGAGGAAAAAGATTTACAGAAGTCATGAGAGGTAAATATTTTAGTCAGAATCTGGCTTATGCGTGGAATGAAATCCCAGAGCAATTGCTGCAAGCAGGGACAGTTGCAATGTTTGAAGGACATTTAGATCAGTACATGGATAAGACATCAGTTTGGATGGTGCTGTGAGCAGCTGCCCTCTCCCTCCCGCTCTCTGAATGAATCCCTGTTGGTTTTCACCCTCTGCCAATGCCGGTGCAGTGGCGTTGGGAGGCCAGCAGAGGGTGGCATTGCATCACTCAAAGCACCACAGAGACTGCCAGACCTGCCCATACAGAGACACACAGATACACACACACAAGAATTGTCAGGGCGCGGCGTGAAGCTCATCTGGTAATATATACTAAACATAAAGAAATGCTCAATTTGCCTCGTAAACTGTTAAAATATGAGTGACAGAGAACTCCCAGATTCCACTGTTTACATAATAAGATCAATTTATTTTTTAACTCTGAAAGGGAACGTTTTACAACAAGCATTCTGAATTCTGAGACCCCTTTCTTTTAACTGCTTATTACCCCACTCCAACTCTATAATGATATACTGTTTCAATAAGACACTTATTAAAATTGCACTCATTTAATTTCAAAATCACACAGCAGCTGTTGTTTGTGTGTCTTCTTGTGGCCATTGATCTCCCTGGGTCATCTTCTTTCTTTTTACTGCGAGTATGTTCCATATGAAAAGGTACCTTTGATAGAGAGTGTTTCCTAATCTCTTGGATCTGTGTTGATGGCCTTTACTCTGTCTGCAAATTCTAAATGCCTGCATTTTTAATATGCACAATGTCGGATCATCTCATTGGTTCAACTTCCGAAAACCAATACATTCAAACTTGATTTGGTTTTAGTGTCCTGTGGCATAATTTAAACTGATTGGTAAAATTCGAATTGTTGTCCAAGGAGCAACCATCTCAGGGATCTATTCCACAGCCAAATGTGACATATTTTCAGTTGTCCTTCACACTCTGGGTCTGCCATCCTATCATATCAGAGGTACATGGAAGCTCTCAGTTCAGAACAGCTTTCCCTCTCTCTTAAAGGTACATACACACTTTCGACTTCATGACATTAATACCCTGATGTCAGTACAGAAACTTGGAGCCAATCTGGAAATCTCTTCTCTATGGTTTGTCAATATTTCATTCTCTTCGTCTGGTTTTTATCAGGATTTTTGTTGCTCCATTGACAGCATGTCATTATTCCACTCTGTCCGTGAGAATATCGCTGTATTTCACTTGCTCACACTAGTGAGTGTCGCGGAATTTCAGTTGTTGCATGGGAACTGTGACGCTATAACAATCTCCATGTTTGTAGATGGCACCAAACCTGGAAGAATTGTAAAGTCTATGGAGGACAGTGTGGAACTCTAACAGGACAATCATACGTTGGTGTCGTGTTCAGGTGTATGGCAGCTGGGGATCAGTGCAGTGCAGTGTGAGGTGATGCACTTTGGTAGGAAAGACAATGAAAGTCAGTTTGAAACAGGCCATACCGTTACGTAGGTGCTGCAGGAACAGAGAGAGCTGCGTGTATATGAGCATAGATTGTTGAAGATGTCAGAACAAGTGAGGAAAGCAGTAACTCTCACAGATTACTGTAAAGCAGTAACTCTCTCTGAGCTGTTTACAGAAGGAGGTGAAGGAGGGCGTCTCGGTGCTCCCTTCCTGGGAGGTGATGGAGACAATGCGTTGTGAGCCCACCCTCCTGCCCACCGAGACCGAGGGGATTCCATTTGTACCAGCTGAACACAAAAGGGAGATGGCATCAGAGCCACAGCTTCTAAGTTGTGCCGGGGGAAACGGAGCTGCCAGTGGGTTTAAAGTGAGAATTGCCCTTCACTGAACATTGCTCCTTACTCGGTCGGTGGGACGGGATATTTCAGAATCTCCACATGAGGCTTCCCAGTCCTCTCCGGCTTGTACCAGGGTCCTCCCCACATGGCAGGGGGAGGGGGGATGAGGGAACGGATATCGGGCACTCCACCACACGGCTTGCCCTCTCTGTCCTATTCCAGATTGTTTCTCCTGGAATGGGAGAAGGGGAGGGCTGGAGGGAGGGTGGGGGTGGGTGGCCCTGCTGTTAGTGCTGGTGCAGGTGGGGGACAGTGTCATGGTGAGGTGTCCCGAGGGAGTCAGTGCACAGTGTTGTATGCATGCAGCATTATTAGTGTAGGGGAGTGAGATAAAGTGGAGGGAAGGGGGTGGGTGGCGATGGAGCTGCATGCAGTAGTGAGAGTGGTGGACCATGAGCCTTGTCCGGTGGTCGGTGCTATAACAGATATACAGTGAATGTGTTGGAGCAGAGAGAATACGGTTACCCTTATCTTGAAAGAGCGGGGAAGGTTATTGAAGCTTGACCTGTATTGATGGGCAGTTCTTCAGACCACAGATACTGCACTGAGGTAGGTGGTGAGCTTAGACCATGCTTGATGGGTCTGGTGGTGTGGCCTCCTTTGGAAAGAGAATGGTCTCATTCTGTACTAGCTCATACACCAGCACCTCCTTGCCCCTGTCGACAAACCGCGGTGTAATTGCCCATGATCTGCCATGCTCGAGGTAAACTGTGCTGGGCAGCTCCGAACTGAGAAAGCTCAACCGTGTGCCCATTGGCCTTTTAAAGGTCGCACCAGTGCCTGGGATCACGGAATATCCAGGGGGATCCGGGCGATGGTGAGTACCACCCGCCATGATGGGTGGGAGAATCGGGCTGGTATTGAATGAAAGAGACATCATGGGGTGGGATGGGTAGTTAATGAGATGAGTCCGAAACGATAGCACCAGGAAACTATCTCAGCCTCGTGCTGACGATCCCTCAGTCACACTCATGGAAAATCATACAAAGATAAATTATTGTTAGAATCTGCCCAATGAGTCATAGATTCGTTTGAAAGCAATTCCAGTAACAAAGATGCAGAACACGATGGCACAGTGGTTAGCACCACTGCCTCACAGCGCCGGAGACCCGGGTTCAATTCCCGCCTCAGGCGACTGACTGCGTGGAGTTTGCATGTTCTCCCCGTGTCTGCGTGGGTTTGCTCCGGTTTCCTCCCATAGTCCAAAGATGCGCCGATTCGGTGAATTGGCCATGCTAAATTGCCCGTAGTGTTAGGTAAGGGGTAAATGTAGGGGGCTGGTGGGTTGTGCTTCAGCGGGTCGGTGTGGACTTGTTGGGCCGAAGGGCGTGTTTCCACACTGCAATCTAAAGATGAACAAATGCTCATCTGGCTTCACACCAATATCCTTTTTTCCTATCTTTCCTGGGAAGACAGGTTCATTTTACAGGGTGCTTTCAAAGTGTCTACATTTCAGCATTCTGAACCCTGGGAATACATCCTTCCATGACACTGTCTCTCAGTCTCCCCCTCTCTGTCCATTCCCCAAACCACTCCCATGTAGTGATATTTAAACTGATTCCCCCGCCATCTCTCTCTGGCAGTGATGTTCACGCCCACAGTACCCCCTTGTCATATGTAGCTGTTAATGGGTGGGAGTTGCACATCCTGTCACTTCCAGCACGGTCTGCAAGTTTCCCCTATGGCGCAGTCACCTAACACAGTGTTACTGAGGAATGCAGTGGGTTGGTGTACAGGGCTCTACATGCCGGGAGGGTAACTGCTCCTAGTTTACACATCAATGCACTGGGCTGGGGTACACAGTGCTACATGCTGGTTGGGTAACTGCTCCTGGGTTACAGATCAATGCACTGGATTGGTGTACACAGCCCTACATGCTGGGAGGGTAACTGCTCCTGGTTTACAAACCAATGCACTGGGGTGGTGTACACAGTCCTACATACTGGGAGGGTAACTGCTCCTGGGTACAGATTAATTCACGAGTGATGACTGCGCAGGTCTTTGTGCTGGTCAGTCATTCTGGTTGAGGTTTTAGATAGTGCAATGATGTGGTCTGTGCAGCTCCCCATGCTGGATGGATATTTGTTTCAGGTTCACACATGAGTGCCCTGCTGTTGTGTGCACAGCTCCCAGTGTTGGACAGATATGTAGCCTGTGCACAGTACATCATGTTGGTGGGGTGGATAGACGGGAAAGGTGATGGACAGTTGAAGGAGATCCTGGAATGTTCTGTCCCTGACATTCTATAACTGACATCCACCGGAACGTTCTGTCCCCAACATTCCAAAACTGACATTTTTGTCAGTAATTCCGAACTTCCCATTTGTTATTCCAGCTCCAATTATTTTAATAAATCCCTGAATACAGGGACACATTTGAAAATCTCACTGGGTCCCTAATCAAACGGGTCCCTTTGCCTCCAGGCTGATGGATAATGGGTTTGTTTTCCTTCCTCACAGTTAACGTAGTGACCATCTACGTCCTGCTTTATAAAGATTGCGGATTGTCTCCATGTGTCAGACGTTACCTGGGGGCCATGGCAGCGGCGGATATCCTGGTCATTATCCTCGACCTGATACTGAGACACATTCCCATTGTTTATCGGGAACAGTTTTATTTCCTGGAGTACTCCGTCCCCGTGTGTAATATCCATGCCGTCCTGCTTTATGCAGCCACTGACTGCTCTGTCTGGTTCACCGTAGCTTTCACCTTTGATCGGTTTGTGGCCATTTGTTGCCAGAAGCTGAAAGGTAAATATTGCAGTGAGAAAAAAGTGGCTGTGGTTCTGGGAGCAGTGACTGTGCTGAGCTGTTTGAAGAACATTGTCTGGTATTTTATGCTCACGGCTCGGTATTCTCTGTGGAACCGCCCCTGGTTTTGTGTTGTAACAAACGCTGTTCTATTCTCCAGAATCTGGATCACAATCGAGTCCCTCCACCACATTCTAACCCCGTGCGTCCCGTTTCTCCTGATTCTGCTGCTCAATGTTCTCACCGTCAGACACATTGTAGTGACCAGCAGAGCCCGCAGGAGACTCCGCGCTCACACCAATGGGGACGCTCAGTCTGACACTGAAATGAGAAACCGAAAAAAATCCATCATTTTACTGTTTGTGATCTCGTCCAATTTCATCCTGTTATGGTCAACGTTAATGCTGTATTCTATATGGAGACGGATGGATGATATTGTGGATACCCCTGTGTATCTCCATCCTTTTGTGCGGGAATTGGGCTTTATGCTGCAGCTCCTCAGTTGCTGCACAAACACCGCGATTTATGCCGTGACCCAGACTAAGTTCAGGCAGCAGCTGAAGAATGTGCTCAAATATCCCTTCACCCAAATCCATTCATCCATCAAATTACCTCATAAATCAATCCATCCGGAATTTTCCCATTTCAGTTCAGTGTTTCAGCGATGGAGCAGCCTGTCGCTATGATAACAGACTGAGGATAGCGCTGGTTTGTCCATCCTTATCCCACAGGGGGGTTACAGGGAAACATTTCAATGTTTCTCACAACTCAGGGGCTCGTGAGAAAAGGCACCATCCCAATGACTGTTTCCATCACTTCCATTTGTAAACAATAAAAACGTTCATGAAAGCGTGCCGAGCAGCAGAGTAAGTGATGTTGTTGTGTGTCTTTGTGTTGGAGACGCTGAGCTGGAGAGAGACAGACTCAGCCCCAAGTCCTGGTCCTCAGGGAATGGGAGGGCACCGCGCCCTGAGCTCAGGAGCTGGGTTTAACTCCCTCTGTCCCCCCACTCCAACCTGGCCTCCCCATTTCCTCTCCCCCACTCTTCCTCCTCAATTCTCTCCCTCTCTCTCTTCGACCACCTCTCGTCTTCACTCTCCCTCATCCCCCTCTCTCACACGCTCACACTCCCAAAACTGGTTTCTCCACCTGCATCCATTCTTCCCTCTCCCCCTCCCCCTCACTCTCTCTCTCTTGCCACCTCTGTCTCCCTCCTGAAATTCCATCTCTACCACATTTCCCTCCTCCTCCCATAGCCCATCCCCACCATCGCACACGCAGCCTCACTACCAACACCCCAATCTCTGGGTCAGAGGGGAAGGGAAGGACCAGGGAGACAGTGTGTGTCAGATAGATAGGGAGGGAGGGAGAGAGATTCAGCCAAAGAGAAATGGAAGGAGGTGGGGAGAGAGAGCGTCACCGAGGAAGCGGGATCGAGAGTGTGAGAAGGTGGAGAGAGGGGACAATGTGGGGAGAGAGAGGGAGAGAAAGGGAACGATGGGGGGGGGGGGAGAGAGGGGAGAGAGAGGGACAGAGAGGGAACGATGGGGAGAGAGGGGGTACAAGAGAGGGAGAGGGAGAGTATGAGAGGGGAGAGAGGGGAGAGAGAGGGAGAGAGACGAGATGATGGGAGGAAAGAGAGGGGACGAGAGCGGGAGAGAGAGGGAGAGAGAGGGGACGATGGGGTAGAGAGAAGGGACGATGTGGGAAGAGGGAGAGGAGAGAGAGGGAGAGAGAGGGGACGATGTGGGGAGAGACGGGGAGAGAGAGAGGAGAGAGAGTGGAGAGAGAGGTGAGAGAGAGGGAGAGAGGGTACGAAGGGAAGAGAGAGGGGACGTGTGGGTAGAGAGAGGGGAGAGACAGGGGAGAGACAGTGGAGAGAGAGTGGACGATGGGGGCGAGATAGAGGGAGATATAGGGGACCATGCTGGGAGAGAGGGGACGAGAGGGAGTGAGAGAGAGAACGATGGGGGAGAGTGTGGGTAGAGAGAGGGAGAGAGAGCGGACGATGAGGGTGAGAGGGGGAGTGAGAGGGATTGAGAGGGGAGAGAGAGAGAGAGAGGACTATGGGGGATGAGAGAGGTGATGATGGGGAGAGAGGGGATGAGAGAGGGAGAGGGAAGGGACAAGATGGTGAGAGAGAGGGGACAATGGGGGGAGACACAGGGGATGATAGGAGAGAGTGAGGGGAGAGAGGGGGGGCGATGGAGGGAGAGAGAGGAGAGAGAGAGGATAGAGGGAGGGAGAGAGAGGGGACGATGGGGATGAGAGGGGGAGTGAGAGGAATAGAGAGGGGCGATGGGAGAGAGAGGGGACGGGGAGAGAGAGGAAGACCGAGGCATTGAGAGTGGAGGGAGAGAATGAGGACTATGGGGGATGAGAGAGGTAATGATGGGGTGAGGGGGATGAGAGAGGCAGAGGGAGGGGACAAGAGGGGGAGAGAGGGGGGACAATGGGGGGAGAGAGAGGGGGTGATAGGAGAGAGTGAGGGGAGAGAGAGGTAGAGAGAGGGGGCGATGGAGGGAGAGAGGGTAGAGAGAGAGGGTAGAGAGAGGGGGACAACAGTGGGGAGAGAAAGGGAGAGAGAGCGATCAATGGCGGGAAGGAGAGGGGATGAGATGGGGATAGAGAGGGGATGATGGGGAGACAAAGGGGACGAGAGGGGGAGAGAATGGGTATAATGGGGGAGAGAGAGGGGAGAGACTGGGGAGAGACAGTGGAGAGAGAGGGGACGACGGGGTCGAGAGACGTGGGTACTACCTCTCCTGAGGTAGTGTGGGCTGAGGTTAGAAACAGGAGAGGAGTGGTCACACTGCTTAGGTATTTTTGTTATAGGCGTCTGCAGAGTTCCAGGGAGGTGGAAGAGAGGATTTGCAAAATTATTCTGGATAGGAGTGAAAGTAACAGGGTGGTCATTATGGGGGACCTGACCTTCCCCAAAATTGACTGGAAATGCTATAACTCTAATACATCGGATGAAGCAGTTTTTATGTTATGTGTCCAGGAGGGTTTCCTGACAGAGTATGTTGAAGCGCCGACAAGAGGGGAGGCCACATTGGATCTGGTCCTTGGTAATGAACCAGGCCAGATATTTGATTTAGTTGTAGGTGAGCACTTTGGAGAGAGTTAAGTTTAAGTACAGAATAAGTACATGCCACAGGTCAAGAGTTATTGATGGGGCAAGGGCAATTATAATGCTATTAAGCAAGAATCAGATGCACAGAATGGGGTACCAAAATGCAGGGGATGCAGACAATGGAAATGTGGAGCTGGTTTAAGAAACAGATATGGCGTGTCCTTGATAGGTATGTCCCTGTCAAGCAGGAGGAAGTGATAAGGTAAGGGAACCTTGGTTTACTGCGGAAACTGCATTTCTTGTTACGAAGAAGAAGGAGGCTTAGGTGTTGATGAGGCAACATGGTTCAGATGAGGCGATGGCGAATTACAGATCAGCTAAGAAGGATTTAAAAAGAGAGTTAAAAAGAGAAAAGAGAGGACATGAGCAGTCTTGACCAATTAGAATAAAGGAGAACCCTAAAGCTTTCTATAAGTATGTCAGGAATAAAAAGATGATTAGCGTAGGAATAGGGCCAATCACAGATAGAATGGGAAGACGAGTATTGACCCTGTGGAGATCGGAGAGAAGCTAAATGAACATTTCTCATCGGTTTTCACTCAGGAAAAGGAGAATATTGTCGAGAAGGAGAATGAGGGATGAGATATTAGACTAGAAATTATCAAGGTTAGTTACGAACAGGTGTTATCAATGCTGGATGGAGTGAAAATAGACAAGTCCCCTGGGCTGGTTGGGATTTATCCAAGGATTCTTTGGGAAGCTAGGGAGAAAGTAGCAGAGCCTTTGGCTTGGATATTTGAGTTGTCATTTTCTGCAGATTTGGTACCAGAGTACTGGAAGATTGCAAATATTGTTCCCTTGTTCAAGAACGGCAGTTGAGATGACCCAGGTAATTATAGACCAGTGAGCCTTACTTCTGTTGTAGAAAAGGTTTAGGAAAGGATTATGAGAGATAAGATTTACAATCATCTGGCAAACATCAATTTGATTTCAGATAGTCAACTTGGTATTGTCAAGGGCAGGTCATGTCTCACAAACCTCATTGAGTTTTTTGAGAAGGTAACCAAGCATGTAGTTGAGGGTAGGCATTTGACGTGGTACACATGGACAAAAGTAAAGCCTTTGACAAGATTCCACGTGGTAGGCTGTTGGAGAAAATGCAGAGGCATAGAATTGAGGGTTATCTAGCGGTTTGGATTAGAAACTTGCTTTCTGAAAGAAGGCAGCGAGTGGTGGTTGATGGAAAATATTCAGCCTGGAGTCCAGTTACTAGTCACGTGCCAACAAGGTTCTGTTTTGGGACCACTGCAGGTATCGGTGAATGGATTAGGAAATTTGCAGACGACACGAAAGTCAGGTGTAGGACAGCGTGGAAGAATGTTACAGTTTGCAGGGGGACTTGGATAAACTGCAGAATTGGGCTGATAGGTGGCAAATAGGGTTCAGTGCAACTAAATGTGAGGTGATGCACTTTGAAAAGAATAACAGGAAGGCTGAATACGGGGTCAATGGAAAGATTCTTGGTAGTGTGGTGTGCAGAGGGATCTTTGAGTCCATGTACATGGATCCCTGAAAGTTGCCACCCAGGTTGATAGTGCTGATAAGAAGGCAAACAGTGTGTTAGGTTTCATTCATGGAGGGATTGAGTTCCGAAGTTGAAATACCATACTGTAGCTATACAAAACGCTGGTGCAGCCACACTTGAAATATTGTGTTCAGTTCTGGTGCCCATATTCCCGGAAGGATCTGGAAACATTGGAAAAGGTGCAGAGGCGATTTACCAGAACGTTGCCTGGTCTGGAGAGAAGGTCTTGTGAGGAAAGGCTGAGAGACTTGAAACTCTTCTCATTGGCAAGAATAAGGATAGAGGGGATTTGATAGAGACATACAAGATGATCAGAGGATTAGAAAGGTAGACAATGGAAATATTTTTCCTAGGATAATGACGTCAGCGTGGGGGGAATAGGGTGGAACCCGGCTCATGACTCCATCCCCATTCCCCCGACTCCAGTTACAGGCTCCGCCCCCACTCCCAGCTCCACACCCACACCAGATCCCAGCTCCCAGCCCTGCCGAGTTTTCACCATCCCTCCAGACCTTCACCTCACTAAGGACAAAAGATCAGTTCTCAGCAAAGGCCTCACCTTCATCCCCCTCTGTCCACGCATCAATGAATTTAATACACGCCGTGATGTCGAACACTTCTTCCGTTGCCTCCGTCTCCGAGCTTACTTTCACAATCAGGACTCCTGCCCGCTTTCCGAGGATCCCTTCGCCCACCTCCAACACACTGCATCCACCTGGACACCCTATGCTGGCCTATTACCTGCCATTGAACTCTTCATTTCCAAGTTCCACCGGGACATTAACCGCCGCAACATGTCTAACCCCTTCCCCACTCCAACATCTCAACCTCACAACGCGCAGCCCTCCAATCCCTCTGCTCCAATCCCAACCTCACCATTTCGCCAGCGGATAAAGGGGGCGCAGTGGTAGTCTGGCGCACTGACGTCTACACCGCTGAAGCCAAATGCCAACTCGAGGACACCTCTTCCTACTGCACCCTCGACCATGACCCCACGCCCATCACCAACCATCATCTCCCAGACCATACAGAACCTCATCACTTCAGGAGATCTCCAACCCACAGCTTCCAACAGTCCGGGAACCCCGCACTGCCCGGATCAATCTCCTTCCTAACTCCACAAGCCTGACAAACCTGGCTGACCCACTGTCTCAGCATGTTCCTGCCCCACTGAACTCATCTCTACCGACCACGACACTGTCCTATCCCCCCAGTCCAGTAACTCCCCACATACGTTCGAGACACCACCCACGCCCTCCACCTCCTCCAAGACTTCCGTTTCCCCGGCCCCCAACGCCTCATCTTCACCATGGATATCCAATCCCTCTACACCTCCGTCCGCCATGACCAGGGTCTCCAAGCCCTCCGTTTTATTCCTCTCCCGACGTCCCCAACAATACCCTTCCACTGACACTCTCATTCGTTTGGCCGAACTGGTCCTCACCCTTAACAATTTCTTCTTCGAATCCTCCCATTTCCTCCAGACCAAAGGGGTAGCCATGGGAACACCTATGAGCCCCAGCTATGCCTGTCTCTTTGTTGGCTACGTAGAACAGTTGATCTTCTGTAATTACACCGGCACCACTCCCACCTCTTCCTCCACTACATTGATGACTGTATTGGTGCCACCTCGTGCTCCCGCAAGGAGGTTGAGCAATTCATCAACTTCACCAATACATTCCACCCTGACCTTAAATTTACCTGGACCATCTCTGACACCACCCTTCCCTTCCTCGACCTCTCCATCTCCATTAATGATGACCGACTTGACACTGACATTTTTTACAAACCCACCTACTCCCACAGCTTCCTGGATTACACCTCTTCCCAACCTTCCTCTTGCAAAAATGCCATCCCGTATTCCCAATTCATCCGCCTCCGCCGTATCTGCTCCCAGGAGGATCATTTCCACCACAGAACACACCATCTGGCCTCCTTCTTTCGAGACCACAATTTCTCTTCCCACGTGGTTGAAGATGCCCTCCAATGCATCTCGTTCACATCCCGCACCTCCGCACTCAGACCCCATCCCTCCAACCGTAACAAGGACAGAATGCCCGTGGTGCTCACCTTTCACCCCAACAACCTTCGCATAAACCAAATCATCTGCAGACATTTCCGCCACCTCCAAACAGACCCCACCACCAGGGATATATTTCCCTCCCCACCCCTCTCCGCCTTCTGCAAAGACCGTTCCCTCCGTGACAACCTGGTTAGGTCCACGGCCCCCAAAATCCCACCCTCCCATCCTGGCACCTTCCCCTGCCACCGCATGAATTGCAAAACCTGCGCCCACATCTCCTCCCTCACCTCTATCCAAGGCCCTAAAGGATCCTTCCACATCCGTCAAAGTTTTACCTGCACATCCACTAATATCATTTATTGTATCCATTGCTCCCGATGCGGTCTCCTCGACATTGGGGAGACTGGACGCCTCCTAGCAGAGCGTTTTAGGGAACAGCTCCGGGACACCTGCACCAATCAAACCCACCGCCCTGTGGCCCAACATTTCAACTCTCCCTCTCACTCTGCCGAGGACATGGAGGTCCTGGGCCTCCTTCACCGCGCTCCCTCACCACCAGACGCCTGGAGGAAGAACGCCTCATCTTCCCCTCGCAACATGTCAACCCCAGAGCATCAATGTAGACTTCAACAGTTTCCTCAATTCCCCTTCCCCTACCTCATCCCAGTTCCAAACTTCCAGCTCAGCACTCTCCCCGTGACTTGTCCTACCAGCCTATCATCTTTTCCACCTATCCACTCCATCCTCCGACCGCCCCCGACCTATCATCTCCATTCCCTCCGCCATTCACCAATTGTACTGTATGCTACTGTCTCCCCACCCCCACCCTTCTCTAGCTTATCTCTCCACGCTTCAGGCTCTCTGCCTTTATTCCTGATGAAGGGCTTTTGCCCGAAACGTCGATTTTACTGTTCCTCGGATGCTGCCTGAACTGCTGTGCTCTTCCAGCACCAATAATGCACAATCCGTACCCCACCGCATCACTTTGCCCCACAATCGTGGTATCTGGCTGTGCACAAGGAGGAGTGGCACAGTCTGTACTGGGATGCCCTGGGGCCCTGAAACACATGGTAAAGACTAAAATCACCAGAGCATTGAGAGGCCCACCACATTGTTTGCATGTTCTATTGTTTTTACTCTGTTCCTGCCTTCCCTTGTTTTTTCTTAATAAAGTTGCTATTACAAACACCTGAACAAGCTGGGGAATGAACTCAGGCCTCTCGATCCAAGATTCTGGATATTTTCAGAGCTGCAAATGTGTTGCTGGAAAAGCGCAGCAGGTCAGGCAGCATCCAGGGAACAGGAGAATCGACATTTCGGGCATAAGCCCTTCTTCAGAAGAAGGGCTTATGCCCGAAACGTCGATTCTCCTGTTCCCTGGATGCTGCCTGACCTGCTGCGCTTTTCCAGCAACACATTTGCAGCTCTGATCTCCAGCATCTGCAGACCTCACTTTCTCCTCTGGATATTTTCACCACATCACAAGGCATCGACTCTAACTTCCCCTGTCCCTTAGCCTGCTGAGTCGCGCCTGAATCAACTCTTCAATTGGGAGGAAGGGGCGGAACAGGAGGACCGAGCAGCGGCCGGTCGTCAAACCAGAGTGAGTGAGGAGCGGGGCCAAAGCATTCTCGGGGAGTGAACGCTTCAGGATTGGTCAGAAAGCAAACAATTTTGCAGGACTGATCATTCTCACTACATAGCGGAGCATTAAACCTTTCCCATGAATCAATGTCAGATTTTTAAGAAATTGTTGAGATTTAAGTCTGATAACGTACATTAGGGAGATTTAAACAATCCTTCGGTAAACACATGGGTGATTTTGCAATAGTGTAGGGGGATGAGCTGAGAATAATTCACAGGTCGGCGTGAATAATTCGCAGATCGGTTTACACAACTCGAGTAAGAAAATTATTTTCAAACTCCCAGAACAATTGGTAATTTACATACCTGGCTAGTATGGTTAAGTTGATCCGAACAATCTATTTGCATACTAATCATCTCAATGACTGTAACTCGACAGAGCAATTGTTAATGACTAATATTTCACCCATGATCCTGAGCAGATATGAATATTTTCTATAAACTCACTGGTAACCTCAGATGCACGCACAGTTGGTTTCTACGTAGAGCATGCGCAGTGTCGCATTGATCATAAGAGAGAGAGAAGAAAGTGAGGTCTGCAGATGCTGGAGATCAGAACTGAAAATGTGTTGCTGGAAAAGCGCAGCAGGTCAGGCAGCATCCAAGGAACAGGAGAATCGACGTTTCGGGCATAAGCCCTTCTGCTTTCTCCGGCAGTGGCTGCGATCGGCTTCAGAGAGCGGCGCTCAGAGCCGGTGTGTGGGAGCCTCGCTGGGAGAAAGGAGCGGATAGAATTCACAAATCCCGGATAAAGGTTAAAAATAACTCGAAAAAGACTCTTCAGGCCCGGGTAAGGAGGTGTCGGTCTCAGATAAGGGAAGCGGCCCAGGGACACGGCCGCCATTTGTTTGAGGGAAGAGGGAGCGCTTAGGGCCGCCATCTTGTGAAGGTCAAGGTGCAGGAGGGCGGGGCTATCGGGGTCTGTAGAACAATCAGAGGAAAGGGAAGACACATTGTTATTGATCAATTCCACGAACACAGCGTCACTCGGCGATCCCGCAGGAATATCCTCTCTCAGTCCTGCTGGGATGTTTCACCCAATCAGAACCAGCAGCTCTCCTCCTCTCTCAGCTCCCCTTCTGTCCTTCCTGCAGCATCTGTCCCCTGGAACATTGTGCTGCCTGTCCGGTCCCTCTTCAGCTGTTGTTTCTGTAATATCTGTGATATCCCAGTCCCATCTTAGGTTACTTCACTAAAGACAGGAATGCACCCGTTGGATGTTTCTTAAAATCAGCAATTGTTTGATACTCACTCACAGGCTTTTAATTACATCGTTTTTGAAGCATTTACTTCACATTCAATCATTTGCAATGGTGGGATTTGAACCTGTGTCCAGAGAATATTGCTGAGTTTCTGGATAAATTGTCATACAATAATGCCACTAGGCCATCACTTCATCTGCTCACAGTTTGTATATCCCAGTGCAACATGAATCAAAACCCTTTCTTCCTGCACAATTGTTTGACCCGGCACTCTGGGAATGTGACTCAGTACCTCTCTATATGGTATCCCTCACTGTGTGGGTCGAATTGCTGCCTCAGTCAGCGTCTCTCACTCTTGAAGCTACTCCAGATCATGAGCCAACAGAATTCTCCACTCCAGAGAGATGAGGCAGCACAGGTCAGGAATGTAGACTGGGATTTTCCAGATCTCTGTGGGCTCAGTGCCATTCTATATGTGTAACCCTCAAAGCATTAGTCTAATTTCCCATTCTACCTATTTCTGTGTCTTCTGCAGGTACTCATGGAGTTCCTGTATCAATAGACTTGCCAACTGCTGGTTGGGACGATGGTTGGTTAGCCAGAGAGACAAAGTCAGGGAGGTCGGGAGTCTTCAATAAATCCTGCTTCCAGGTAAGATCATTCCAGTGCACAGAGCAGAAAGTAAGAAGGGGGATCCAAACATCAGCTAACAAGACATGACATAGAGAAATTGCTGGAGTGGGAGCACAGTACAGACTCGCCTCCTGCAAGTTTTGTTGTAATGAGACAGCATCGGGAGTTCCCAGTTATCAGTCCAGGCCTGTGCTTTCTTAGGGAGCATCAGAACAACTGAGGGGAAAGCAGGCCTCCCACGAGAGAGGGTGGTAATGCTGCCTGGGATCTTTCTGTTCCCTATTCCCTCTCCAACACTGTATCTATGGCTTGTATTGAGGACCAGTGTCTTCAATCATTCTAACTCCTATAACAGTTCCTATCTCTGTCATCTCCTCCCCTCTCACCAATTATTTCACATATTTGAAACCTCCAGTCCAGATGACCATCCTTATCGCTGTACCTTGCTTCAGTCTCGACAACATGCCGAGTCTCGGTAGTCTCCTCCTCCAATAACTGGAGACAGAGGGTCTGTTTCTGTGCGGCATGATTCTTCGGGCAAGGTTCCCTAAATGGAATGAGTTGGGTTTGCCTGTGTTTGGCTCATATCCCTTCAAATCTTCTCCTCTCCATGTACCTGCCCAAGTGTCTTTTCCATGTTGTAATTGTACTTGGTTTTGCCATTTCCTCTGGCAGTACATTCCGTCTATGCACCATCCTCTGTGGATAAAGTTGCCCCTCAGCTCCCTCTTTAAATCCCTGCTCTCACACCTCACGTTTATGCCTCCTGCTATGGACTCACCTACCCTTGGTTATTCACCTTACTTCGGCCCTGCATGGTTTCATAAACCTTTATAAGGTCACCCCGTGGCCTCCTCTGCCCAGGAGAAATATAGACGACAATGTTACCAATATCTACAACTCATGTACTCAATGCTCTGACTAATGAAGACAAGTGTGCCAATTTCTGCTTTCAACACCCTGTCACCCTGTGATGCCAGTCCAAGGAACAATGTAACTGCACTCCTTGGTCTCTCCCTTTTCTACAACACTGTCCAGGGCCCAACCATTAACTGTGTTACTCCTCCATGGTTTTTCTGAACCAAATCCAACACCTGAATTAAACTCCAACTTTCATTCCTTGGCCCACTGGCCCAGTTGATTAACATCCCCTTCGATAACTATATTCTCTGCACACTCTTCCACTAATCTTGGCATCTACAAACATACTAACAGGGACTGCTATCTTTTCACTCAGATTGTTTATGTAAATGGTGCACAATAATGGTCCCAGCACCAATCCTTACAGCACACTTCTGGTCAGAGGCCCCAGTCTGAACAACAACCCTCTCCCACCACCTTCTGTCTCTCACTGTCATCCCATTTCGTAACCAGTTGGCAAACTAATCCCTGATCCTTTGTTATCTACCGTTACTAACCAATGTATCATGCTACACACTGAACAAGGCTTTGCGGAAGCCAGAAACAACGTCTGTTGCTCTGCCTTCGTCTATCTTTTTGGTCACATCTTGAGCAAACTCCAGTCAAGTTTGTGGGGCATGTTTTCCCATGCACAAAGCCATGCTGGCTGTCCGTAATCAGGCCTTATCTTTCCAAATGCATGTAAGGCCTACCTCTCAGAATGACCTCCAACAACTGACCCACCCTGATGTCTCGCTCATCAGTCTGTAGTTCCCTGGCTTTCTCTTGCAGCCTTTCTTAATTAATGACACAACACTATAATCATAGTCAGAGAGTCAGACCGCACTGTTCGGTTAATGCTAACCATGCTCTAAAACGGTTCTCATCCCACCTGCCTGTTCCTGGATCATATCCCTTAAAACCTTTCCTATTCCTGCACTAATCCAAAAGTGTTTTAAACATTGTGATTGTCCCCATGTTCACCCCTTCCTTGGGAAGTTCATTCCACACACAACCCATTCTCTGTGTAACAATGTGCCTCTCATGTCTTTTTTTTTAATATGTCTCTCCTCTAAACTTATAAATGTAGTGCCTTGTCTTGAAACTCCCCTGTCCATGGGAAAAGACAACTCCCATTAACTCTATCGATCCCCTTCATGATTTTATAAACTTCTATGAGGTCATCTGTTAACATTCAGGTTTCAGTGAAAAATACCAACCTATTCAGCCTTTCTTTAGACTGAAGCCTTTCGTACCCAGCCACATCCCAGTAAATCTCCTCCCAACCATTCCCAGCTTAATAATATCCTTCCTATAACTGGTTGAACAGAACTAGACACAGTATTCCAGAAGAGGACTCACCAATGGCCTGTATAATCACAATGCAACTTCCCAACTCCTACATCCAAAGGACTGAGCAATGAAAGCAAGTGAGGCAAGCACCTTTTTATAAACTATTCTGTCTCTCCATGTTGCAAACTTCAAAGAATTATGTATCTGAACCCTGAGGTCCCTCTGTTCTACAACACTACCGAAGGTCTTGCCATTAATTGTATAAGCTCTGCCCGTGTTTGTTTTACCAAATGCATTCCCGCGCATTTATTCAGATTGAACTCCATCGACAGTTTTTTCAGCCAGTCACACATTTCATCAGGATCCCTTTGTAATCTCAGAAAACCTTCTTCACTGTCCACAATGCCACCCTCCAGTCTAAGAGCCTTTCATATATAGCTCTCTATGGTACAAATATCTCTGTTGGAGGCCCTACAATTTCTTCACCAGCTTCCCAAAAATGTCCTGACTTCCATTTGATCAGGCCCTGGGGATTTATCTACCTTTGTGTTTTAAAAACTCAAGCACCTCCTTTTCTATAATGTGGACTCATTTCAAAACATTGAGTCATGGAGATGGACAGCACGGAAACAGGCCCTTCGGACCAACTCCTGCATGACGTTTCTAGTCACATTTGCCACAATTTTGCCAATATCCCTCTAAACCTTTGCTATTCATACGCCCATCCACATGCCTTTTAAATGTATTTCTATCTGCCTCCACTATTTGCTCGGACAGCTTATTCCATCCACTCTGCGGGAGCCAATTGTCCTTTAGACCCCTTTGAAAAGATTCCCTCGCCTGGGGAAATGACCTTGTCTATTGACCCTGTCGATGACCATCATGATTTTAAACACCTTTTATCGGTTAACTCTTCAGCCTCCCATGTTCAACTGCAAACAGCCCCAGCCTATTCAGGCTTTTCCCTGAAGCGCAAACCCTCCAACCCTGGAAACATCTTTAGTCATTTCTTCTGAACCCTTTCATGTTCCACAACATCCGTCCGATGGCATTGAGACCAGAATTGCACACAGTATTCCAATAGTGGTCAGGCCAATCACTGTGTAGTTCCCTGAGCGCCCCAGTCTTTATCCACAGTAAGTTCCAAAGTGAAATATTTGTTTTGAATCTTGTAGTTTCACACATAGTTGGCTTCATTGATCATTAAGAATACCGGTTTTGTCCCGAGCTCTTCTTTTGCTCTTAATACACTTGTAGAGTCTCTTTGGATTCTCCTTAACCTTCTCTGCCAAAGCTATCTCGTGTCCCATTTTTACATTCCTGATTTCCGACGTAAGTATATTTCTACAGCCCCGATGCTCCTGAAGGGATTCCCTTGAGTCAGCCAATTGTGTCTGACATGTGACCCCTTTTTCCTTGACCACAGCCTCGAAACTCAGCCAGTGTTTCCTAATTCAGTCAGCATTGAGCTGCGCACTAACATGAACACGCTCCCGCTGAACGCTCCTTTTATCTCAGTTTTAAAATATTCCTACTTGCCAGGCTTCCCTTTATCTGCAAATAGTCTCCCCAGATCTACTTTAAAAATTCATGTCTAATACTGTCTTGCTCCATTGAATAACTTGAACTTGTGGACCAGGCCTGTCCTTTTCCATCGCTATTTTGAAACTAATACAATTGTGGTAACTTTCCAAAGTGCTCCCCCACTAACACCTCAGTCCCGTTCCCTACCTTGTTTCCCAAGGGGAGGTCAGGTTTAGCCCCATTCTCCAGTTGGGCTACTTACATAATGACTGGGAGTTTTCGGAACACACTTAACAAATTCATTCCATCCAAATGCTTAACTTATTAGCAATCCCAGTCCAGATTTGGAAAGGTTAAGATCCCCTATCATTACAACCCTATTATTCTAAGAAATATCTGAAATCTCCTGACATATTTGCTCCTTCATCTCCCATTGCCTATCGCTGTAGTACGACCGTAGAAAACTAATGACTAATTTTTATATCTCAGTTCCACTAATATCGCTTTACTGGGCGATCCTGCATGAATACCCCCTCTAGGTACTGCTGGACGTTTCCCCCAATCAAAACCACCAGCTCTCCTCCTATTTTGCCTCCTGTTCTATCCTTCCTGTAGCATCTGTCTCCGGAACATTGAGCTGCTGGTCCTGTTGCTCCCTCAGCTGTGTTTCTGTGATACCTATGGTATCCCAATCCCATGTTCCCATCCATGCTCTGAGTTCATCTGCCTTATCTGTCTGGCCCTTTGCATTGAAATAACTGCAGTTTAATCCACCAGTTTTCCCTCATTGTCTTCTATGTTCTTGCCTGCCTTGTCTACTTATATTGTTCTCTTGGACATTTGTACCAGCCTCAAATTTATTTCTGGCTGTACGACTCTTTGGGGTCACACAGCCGTGCCAGACGAGTTTAAATCCTCTCGAGCAGCTCCAGCAACGATCCCCACCAGGATGTGGGTCCCCCTCCTGCTCCCAGTTCAGGTGTCTTCCCCACCTTGTCTACCTGTGCTGACACCTTCACAGATCTCAGGACTTGCCCACCAAGATCCCTGTGTTCCTCAGTACTCCAGGAGGACCTACCATTCATGATGTATATCATTCATTTATGAGACTTCCCACTGTGCATTACCTCACAGTGATCAGAAGTAAACTCTGTCTGCCATTACTCTGCTCAGTTTATCATCTGATCGATATCAGACTGCAGCCTGATTCCATCCCTCTCACTATGGACAACACCCTCACCTTTCATGTTATCTGCAAACCTGCTAATGATTCCTTCTGCTTTGATATCCAAGTTATTAATGTATGTAACAGCCAGCAATGGCTCCTGCACAGATCCCTGTGGTACATCTGCTGGACAAAGGCTTTCAATCGCAAAACCAACCCTCCACCAATTGTGGAGCCTATTTACCAACTTGCCTTTGATCCCATGGGCTCTTCCCTTTTGGACCAGCCTTCCATGTGGGACCTTGTCAAAGACCTTAATGAACTCCATATAAACCACATCATCTGCACTGCCCTCATCAATATCAGAGGTCAGTCGTCTACCAAATACATACAGACAATCCCTAATGAAATTGCGGGAGTATCTGTTTTTGGTGAATACATTGTACAGGTGTTCTTCTTCCTCTTTTTGCAGTTCTGGTGTACTGCAGTTTGTTGTGGCCCTATTGAACAGTGTCTTGCTGCAACTTCTTTTGGGTGTGTTGGGGTGGTTGCTTTCATAGCTGAGGACTTGGTCAGTGTGTGTGGCTTTCCTGTATACCTTTGTGGTGAATTCTAGGAATGGGAGTTGGTTGTCCTTTTCTTCCTCTCTCGTGAATCGGATTCCTGAGAGTGTGGCGTTGATGGACCGGTGTGTGTTCTCTATTTCTGCGTTTTAATGATTACAAAGGTGTCATCTACATACCTGACCCAGAGTTTGGGTTGAATTTGCGGTAAGACTGTTTGTTCTAACCTTTGCATTACTGCCTCTGCTATGAGTCCAGAGATGGGTGAGCCCATGGGTGTGCCGTTGATTTGGTCATATATTTGGTTGTTGAATGTGAAGTGTGTTGTGAGGTACAGGTCCGGTAATTTGAGTATGCCGCCTTTGTTGATAGGTTCCCAGTCTTGTTGTCTGTTCTGTATGTCCAGCAGGTTGGCTATTGTTTCTCTGGATAGGGTTTTATCCATAGAGGTGAACAGTGCCGTTACATCGAATGAGACCATAGTTACTTCCTTGTCTATGTGTATATTTCTGATGATGTCCAAGAATTCCTGTGTTGACTGTTCGAGTGTCTGGATCCGCTGATCAGGTGTTTCAGTTTCTGCTGTAGTTCTTTAGCCAGTTTGTGTGATGGTGTCCCTGGTAGTGATACGATGGGTCTGAGTGGGATGTCTGGTTTGTGCACTTTAGGTAGTCCAAATCCAGGTCGCTGCTGATTTATATTCTCCCGCTTTGTACTGCTTTCAGTTTTCATTCTCTGTCGGTCAAACCTGGTTATCTGTCCGTTTTTTTTTGTAGGTTTCTCAGTGTGTTGTTTATCCTATTGGTGAGCTGCGGAGTGAGGTCAAACTCCACGCAATTTCATCCACAGATGCCTCAGGGAAAGACAACGGAATGAAGACATGCCACGACCCAAAGAACTAGCCATCCTACCATTCATCAATAACATTTCCGAACTGACAGCCAGACTACTGCGACCACTAGGACTCATAACAGCACACAAACCAACAGCCACTCTCAGACAACAACTCACCAGGACGAAGGACCTGACACCCAGCATGAGCAAAACCAATGTCGTGTACAAAATGCCATGCAAGGACTGCACAAAACACTACATAGGACAAACAGGAAGACAGCTCACGATCCACATCCATGAACACCAACTAGCCACGAAACGACACGACCAAGTATCCTTAGTAGCCACACACGCAGATGACAAGCAACGTGAGTTCGACTGGGACAACATTACTATTATAGGACAAGCCAAACAGACAACAGCCAGGGAATTCCTAGAGGCATGGCACTCATCCACAGTTTCAATCAATAAGCACATCGACCTGGACCCAATATACCGACCACTGCAGCGGACAGCTGGAACTGACAACCAGAAGCGACAGATAAAATTACTATAGTTGCCAAAGGAAACATCACAGAAGCGCTTCACAGGAGGTTCGCACACACTGAGGATGTCACCTAGACAGGGGACGAAACATCAGCGACACAAATTCCCAGCTCGGCGAACAGAACCACAAAAACGAGCACCCGAGCTACAAATCTTCTCACAAACTTTGAGGCCCTTTAGACTCTACAAAGCTCCGTCATGAACAAGCCACCATCTCTCTATTTCCTTTGCCTTCTTCAGCGTCTGCAACTCTCACTGTATCTTCCAGTAACGTTCTTTAGTTACTGCAGTTCTGCCTAACTCCCCAGATATCCTGTTTCAACCCCTACACATCCCTCAATCACTGTAACACCCTCTGCTCTGTCTAATCCTCCTCTTTCCCACTGTCTTCCAGGCACAACGGCGATCCTGTAAGAGAGCAGTGCGGAATGGGATGTTATAAATTTCAGTTGAGGCTTGTTACCGACCATTACCTGGGAGTCACAAGGGGAGAGACCCTGAGCGAGTGCAGTACAAAGCGGGAGAATATAAATCAGCAGCGAGGGTCAAGGCCGACCGGGACCTGGATTTGGATAAGAAGCAGAGCAGGCGGCTCGAAATCAGCACCGAGTCACAGAGGGAGTGACCGTGTGAGGGAGCAAGTTGGAGCAGGAGCATGAGGCTGACTCACACCTGGGAGAATACAAATCAGCACTGAGGATCGAGGCCTAGTTGTACCTGGGAGTCACCGAGATAGTGACCCTGTGAGGGAGCAGACTGGAGTGAGACCAGGACGATTACACGTCCGAGGAGACACATCGCTGCGTGTGCACGTGTCCCTCCATTATTCTGTGTTTGTGTGTGTGTATATGCGTGTGTGTCCCCTTCCCTCGCTGTGTGTGTATAACTCTCCTCACTGTGTGTGCTTGTCCCTCCCTCGCTATGTGCGTGCGTGTCCCTCCCTCACTGTGTGTGTGTTTGTGTGTGCGTATGTCTGCGTGTCTCCCTCCCTCACTTTGTGTGTGTGTGTCCCCTCGCTGTGTGTGTCCCCTCTCGATTTCTGAGCACATGTCCCACCCTCGCTGTCTGCGTGTCTCAACCTCGCTGTGTGTGTGCATGTCCCACCCTCACTGTGTGTGTGTCCCTCTTGCTGTGAGTGTATGTGACCCTCTTGCAGTGTGTGAGGGTGTCCTCCCCTCGCTCTGTATGTGTGTGTATGCGTATCACTCACTCACTGTGTGTCTGTGTGTCCCTCCCTCGCTGTGTGAGTATGTATGTGTGCATGTCCCTCCCTCGCTGTGTGTGTGTCCCTCCCTCGCTGTGTGTGTGTCCCTCCCTGGTTGTGTTTGTATGTGTCCCTCCCTCGTTGTGTTTGCGCGTGTCCCTCCCTCGTTTTGTTTTTGCGTGTCCCTCCCTCGTTATGTTTGTACGTGTCCCTCCCTCGCTGTGTGTGTGTGTCCCTCTCTCGGTGTGTGTGCATGTCCTCCCTCGCTGTGTGTGTCCCTCCCTCGCTTTGTGCGTGTCTCTCCCTCGCTGTGTGTGTGTCTGTCCCTCTCTAGCTGTGTATGTGTGTCCCTCCCTCGCTATTTGCGTGTCCCTTCCTCGCTGTGTGTGTGTGTTCCTCCCTCGCTGTGTGTGTGTGTGTGTCCCTCCCTCGCTGTGTCTGTGCGTGTCCCTCCCTCGTTGTGTTTGTGCGTGTCCCTCCCTCGTTGTGTTTGTGCGTGTCCCTCCCTCGCTGTGTGTGTGTGTGTGTCCCTCCCTCTGTGTGTGTGTGTGTGTGTCTCCCTCCCTCGCTGTGTGTGCGTGTCCTCCCTCGCTGTGCCTGTCCCTCCATCGCTATGTGCGTATCCCTCTCTCGCTGTGTGTGTGTGTGTCCCTCCCTAGCAGTGTGTGTGTCCCTCTCTCGCTATGTGCGTGTCCCTCCCTCGCTGTGTGTGTGTGTCCCTCCCTCGTTGAGTCTGTGTGTGTCCCTCCCTCGTTGTGTTTATCTGTGTCCCTCCCCCACTGTGTCAGTGCATGTTTCTCACTCTTGCAGTGTGTGCGTGTCCCCCTCACTGTGTGTGTGTGTGTTGCTGCCTCGCTGTGTGTGTGCGTGTTCCTCCCTCGCTGTGTGTGTGTGTCCCTCCCTCGCTGTATGTGTCGCTCCCTCGCTGTGTGTGTGTGTGTGTGTGTGTGTGTCCCTCATGCGCTGTGTGTGTGTCCCTCCCACGCTGTGTGTGTGTGTGTGTCCCTCCCACGCTGTGTGTGTGTGTGTGTTCCTCCCTCGCTCTGTGGGTGTCCCTCCAACGCTCTGTAGGTGTCCCTCCCTCGCTGTGTGTGCGTGTCCCCCTCACTCTATGTGTGTGTGTGTGTGTGTGTGTTCCTCCCTCGCTGTGTGTGAGCCTGTCCCTCCCTCGCTGTGTGTGTGCGAGCGTGTCCCCCTCACTGTGTGTGTGAGCGTGTACCCCACTCGCGGTGTGCGTGCGTGTCCCTCCCTCGCTGTGTGTGAGCGTGTCCCTCCCTCGCTGTATATTTGTGTGTCCCTCCCTCGTTGTGTTTGTGTGTCCCTCCTTCGCTGTGTTTGTGTGTGTCACTCCCTCACTGTGTGTGTGTCCGTGTCCCTCCCTCGCTCTGTGTGTGTGTACGTGTGTGTGTGTCCCTCCCTCGCTGTGTGTCCCTCCCTCGCTGTGTGAGTGTGTGCGTGTGTGTGTGTGTGTCCCTCCCTCGCTGTGTGTGTGCGTGTCCCTCTCTCGTTGTGTTTGTGTGTGTCCCTCCCTCGCTGTGAGTGCATGTCTCTCACTCTTGCAGTGTGTGCATGTGCCCCTACAGTGTGTGTGTGTGTGTCCCTCCCTCACTGTGTGTGTGTGTGTGTGTGTCCCACTCGCTGTGTGTGTGCCCTACTCGCTGTGTGTGCGCGTGGCCCTCCCTCGCTGTGTGTGCATATGTCTCCCCCTCATTGGGTGTGCGCATGACCCTCTCTTGCTCTGTGTGTGCGTTTGTGTGTGTGTGTCCCTCCCTCATTGTTTCTGCATGTCCCTTCCTGGCTGTGTGTTCGTGTCCCTCTCTCGCTGTGTGTGTCTGTAATTTTGTGCTTGCGCATGTGCATGTCCCTCCCTCGCTGTGTGTGCATGACCCCCTCTTGCTGTGAGTATGTGTGTCCCTGTTCTAGTGTATGTGAGTATCCTTCACTCGCTGTGTGTCTGCGTGTATCCCCTTAACTGTGTGTATGTGTGCGTGTTGTCCCTCCCTTGCTCTTTGTGTATATCCCCCTCACTGTGTGTGCTCGTCTCCCCTTGCTGAGTGAGTGCATGACCCCCTTGCTGTATGTGCGTGTCCCCTCTCGCTGTGTATGTTTGTGCATGCGGCTCCCTCGCTGTGTGTGTGCATGTCCCTATCTTGCTGCGTGTCTCAACAAGCCTTTCGCTCGCTGTGTGTGTCCCTCACTCGCTGTGTGTGTGCGTGTGCGTGTCCCTTCCTCATTGGGTGTGTGTATGTGTCACACCGTCACAGTATGTGTTTGTGTGTCGGCCCTTCACAGCGTGTCCCTCACTCGCTGTTTGTGTGTGTATGTCACTCCCTCGTGTTTTGTGTATGTATCTCTCTCTTGCTGTGTGTGTGCATGTCTCGCCCTCGCTCCGTGTGTGTGTGTGCGTGTCCCTTCCTCGCTATGTGCGTGTCCCCCTTGCTGTGTGTGTGTGTCCTTCCCTCGCTGTGTCTGTGTGTGTCCCTCCCTCGCTCTGTGTGTGTATGTGCCTCTCCCTCGCTGTGTGTGTGTGTGTGTGGGTGTGTGCGGTCCCACCCTCGCTGTCTGTGACTGTGCGTGTGCCTCCCTTGCTGTGTATGTGTGTGTCCCTCCCTCGCTGTGTATGTGGCAGTTCCCCCTGTGTGTATGTGTGTGTGTGTGTGTGTGTGTCCCTCTTGCTGTGCGTGTTTGAGTGCATGTACCCCCTTGCTGTGTGCATGTGTCCCTCCCTCGCTGTGTGTGCATGTCCTTCTCTTCCTTGCTCTGTGTGTGTGTGTGCGCGCGCGTGTCCCTCCCTCACTGTGTGCGCGTGTCCCCCCCCTGCTGTGAGTTTGTGTCCCTCTTGATGTGTATGTCAGTATCCCTCCCTCACTGTGTGAGTGCATATTCCCCCTCGCTGTGTGTGCGTGTGTCCCTCCCTCGCCGTGTCTGTTTGTGTCCCCTCTCCCTGTGCGTGCGTGCTTCCTGTCAATTTCTGTTTACATGCTCTGTCCCTCGCCGTGTGTGTGCTTGTCCCTCCTTCCCTGTGTGTGTGTCCCTCCCATGCTATGTGAGTGCATTTCCTTCCCTCCCCGGCTCTGGGTTTGTGTGTGTGTGCGTATTCCTCCCTCACTCTGTGTGTGTCCCTCGCTTGCTATGTGTGTGTGCGTCCCTCCGTCGCTGTGTGTGCGTATCCCGCCCTCGCTGTGTGTGTGCATGTCCCTCCCTCGCTGCGTGTCTCAGCACGTCCCTCGCTCGCTGTGTGTGTCCCTCGCTCGTGTGTGTGTGTGTGTGCGTGCACGTCTCTCGCTTGCTGTGTGTGTGTGTTTCCCTTCCTCTAGTGTGTATGTGTCACACTCTCAAATTATGTGTTTGTGTGTCCCCTCTTCGCAGCATATTCCTCCCTTGCTGTGAGTGTGTGTCCCCTCCTTGTTCTGTGTGCGTGTGTGTGTGTGTGTGTGTGTGTGCGCGTGTCCCTCCCTCGCTGTGTATGTGCGTGTCCCTCCCTCACTGTGTATGTGTGAGTTTCGCCCCCTGCTCTGTGTGTGTCTGTGTGTGTGTGTGTGTGTGTGTCCCTCTTGGTGTGCGTGTGTGTGCGTGTCCCCCTCTCGCTGTGTCCGTCTGTGTTTGTGTGCTTCCTCATGCATGTGTCGCTCCCCCGCTGTATGTGCGTGTCCCTCCCTCGCTGTGTGTGTGCATGTCCCTCCTTCGCTGTGTGTGCATGTCCCTCTCTCGCTGTGTGTGTCTGTGTTTGTGTGTTTTCTCATGCATGTGTCGCTCCCTCGCTGTGTGTGTGTGTCCCACCCTCGCTCTGTGTGTGAGCATGTGTGTCCCTCCCTCGCTCTGTGTGTGGGTGTGTGTGACCCGCTTGCTGTGCATGTGTGTGCATGTGTCGCCCCCTCGCTCTGTGTGTGTCTGTGTGTGTGTGTGTCCCTCCTTCGCTCTGTGTATGTATGTGTGTGTGTGTGTATGTGTGTGTGTGTGTGGTCCCACCCTCGCTGTCTGTATGTGTGCGTGTCCCTCCCTCACTGTGTATGTGTGCGTTTCCCACCTTGCTCTGTGCGTGTGTGTGCGTGGCCCTCCCTCGCTGTGTGTGCATGTGTCACCCCCTCGCTATGTGTATGTGTGTGTGTCTCTCCCTCGCTCTGTGTGTGTGCGTGTGTGTGTGTGGTCCCACCCTCGCTGTCTGTGTGTGTCCGTGTCCCTCCCTTGCCTTGTATTTGTGTGTCCCTCTCTCGCTGTGTGCCTGTGTCCCAATCTTGCTGTGAGTATGTGTGTCCCTCTTGCAGTGTATGTGAGTGTCCCTCCCTCGCTGTGTGTGTGTGTGTGTGCGTGTCACTCCCTCACTGTGGGTCTGTGTGTCCCTCTCACGCTGTGTGAGTGTGTGTGTGTGTCCCTGCCTCGCTGTGTGTCTGTGTGTATCCCCTGAACTGTGTGTATTTGTGCATGTCCCTCGCTTGCTTTGTGTGTGTGTGTGAGACCCTCTTGCTGTGTGTGCGCGTCACTCCCTCGCTGTGTGTGTGAGTCCATCAATTGTGTGTGTGTCCTTCCCTTGCTCTTCGTATATATCCCCCTAACTGCATGTGCGCAGCTCCCCTCACTGTGTGAGTGCATGTCCCCCCTTGCTGTGTGTGCGTGCCCGCCCTCAATTTCTTAGCACATGCCCTCCCCATCGCTTTGTGTGCTTGTTCCTCCTTCCGTGTGTGTGTGTGTGTAAGTGTGTGAATGTGTGTGTGCCCTTCCCTCGCTGTGTGTGTTAGTGTATGACCCTCCCTCGCTGTGTGTGTGCATGTCTTTCCCTTGCTGTGTGTGCGTGTCCCTCCCTCGCTGTGTGTGTGTGCATGTCCTTCCCTGCCTCGCTCTGTGTATGTGTGTGTGCGTGCGTCCCTTCCTCACTGTGTGTGTACGTTTCACTCCCTCACTGTTTGTGTGACTCTCGCTCGCTGTGTGCTTGTGTGTCTCTCGCTCGCTGTGTGTGTGTGTCCCACCCTCGCTGTGTGTGCGTGTCCCTCCCTTGCTGTGTGCATGTGTGTCTCTCTCGCTGTGTGTGCGTGTCCCTCCCTCGCTGTGTGTGTGTGTATCTCTCTCGCTGTGTGTGCGTGTCCCTCCCTGACTGTGTGTGCGTGTCCATCCCTCGCTGTGTGTGTGTCTCTCTCTCGCTGTGCGTGCGAGTCCCTCCCTCGCTCTGTGTGTGTCTCTCTCTCGCTGTGTGTGCGTGTCCATCCCTCGCTGCGCGTGTGCGTGTTCCTCCCTCTCTGTGTGTCTCAGCAAGTCAGTCCCTTGCTCTGTGTCCCTCGCTCGCTGTGTGTGTGTCTAGCTTGCTCTGTGTGTGTGTGTGTGTGTGTCCCTTCCTCGTTGTGTGTATGTATGTGTCACATCCTCACAGTATGTGTTTGTGTGTGTCCCCCTTCACTGCGTGTCCCTCACTCGCTGGTTGCGTGTGTGTCACTCCCTCGCGTTGTGTGTATGTGTCTCTCTCTCGCTCTGTGTGTGCGTCTCCCTCCCTCGCTGTGAGTGTGCGTATCCCCCCTCGCTGTGTGTGTGTGTGTGTCTCCATCCCTCCCTCTGTGTGTGTGTGTATGTGTGCGTGTCCCTCCCTCGCTGTGTATATGTGTGTCCCTCCCTCGCTGTATGTGTGTGTGCATGTCCCTCCCTCGCTGTTTCTGTGCATGTTCTTCCCTCGCTGTGTGCGCATGTTCCCCTCTCACTGTGTGTGCACGTGTCACTCACTTGCTGTGTGTGTGTGTGTCCCTCCCTTGCTCTTTGTGTATATCCCCCTCACTGTATGTGCGCATCCCCCCTCGGTGTGTGAGTGCCTGTCCCCCCTTGCTGTATGTGCGTGTGTCCCTCCCTCGCTGTGCCTGTGCGTGACCCCTCTCGCTGTGTGTGCGTGTGTCCCTCTCAATTTCTGTGCACATGCCCTCCCCCTCGCCGTGTATCTGCTTGTCCCTCCTTCCCTGTGTGTGTGCTTGTCCTTCCTTCCCTCTGTGTGCGCGTGTACCTCCCTCGCTGTGTGTGTGCACGTCCCTCCCTCACTGTGTGTGTGCACATCCCTCCCTCGCTGTGTGTGCGTGCATCCCTCCCTCGCTGCGTGTCTCAGCAAGTCCCTCGCTCGCTGTGTGTGTATGTCTGTGTCTTTTCCTCGCTGTTTGTGTGTACATGTCACATCCTCACTGCATGTGTTTGTGTGTCCCCCCTTCACTGCGTGTCCCTCACTCGCTGTCTGAGTGTGTGTCACTCCATCGCGTTGTGTGTATGTTTCTCTCTCTCGCTGTGTGTGTGCGTATCCCTCCCTCGCACTGTGGGTGTCCCTCCCTCGCTCTGTGGGTGTCCCTCCCTCGCTGTGTGTTTGCGCCCCTCTGTCGCTATGTGTGCGTCCCTCCCTCGCTGTGTGTGCGTGTCCCCTCACTCTGTGTGTGTATGTGTGTGTGTTCCTCCCTCGCTGTGTGTGAGCCTGTCCCTCCCTCGCTGTGTGTGTGCGTGCGTGTCCCCGTAACTGTGTGTGTGAGCGTGTCCCCCACTCGCGCTGTGATTGCGTGCCCCTCCCTCGTTGTGTGTGAGCGTGTCCCTCCCTCGCCGTGTGTTTGTGTGTCCCTTTCTCGTTGTGCTTGTGTGTCCCACCTTCGCTGTGTTTGTGTGTATCACTCCCTCGCTGTGTGTGTGTGCGTGCGTGTGTGTCCGTGTCACTCCCTCGCTCTGTGTGTGTGTGTGTGTGTGTGTGTCCCTCCCTCGCTCTGTGTGTGTGTGTGTTTGTGTCCCTCCCTCGCTGTGAGTGCAAGTCTCTCACTCTTGCAGTGTGTGCGTGTCCCCCTCACTGTGTGTGTGTGTGTGTGTGTGTGTGTGTTGTCCCTCCCTCGCTGTGTGTGCGTGCGTGTCCCTCACTCGCTGTGTGTGTGTGTGTCCTGCTCGCTGTGTGTGCGCGTGGCCCTCCCTCGCTGTGTGTGCATGTGTCTCCACGCCATTGGGTGTGCGCATGTCCCTCTCTTGCTCTGTGTGTGTGTTTGTGAGTGTGTGTGTCCCTCCCTCACTGTTTCTGCATGACCCTTCCTGGCTGTGTGTTCGTGTCCCTCTCTCGCTGTGTGTGTCTGTAATTTTGTGCTTGCGCATGTGCGTGTCCCTCCCTCGCTGTGTGTGCATGCTCCCCTCTTGCTGTGAGTATGTGTGTCCCTGTTCTAGTGTATGTGTATCCTTCTTGCAGTGTATGTGAGTATCCTTCCTTCGTTGTGTGTCTGCGTGTATCCCCTTAACTGTGTGTATGTGTGCGTGTTCCTCCCTTGCTCTTTCTGTATATCCCCCTCACTGTGTGTGCTCATCTCCCCTTGCTGTGTGAGTGCATGACCCCCTTGCGTGTGTGCGTGCGTCCCTCCGTCGCCGTGTATGTGCGTGTCCCCTCTCGCTGTGTGTGTTTGTGTATGTCGCTCACTCGCTGTGTGTGCGTGTCCCTCCCTCGCTGTGTGCGTGCGTGTCCCCCTTGCTGTGTGTGTGTGTCCTTCCCTCGCTGTGTCTGTGTGTATCCCTCCCTCGCTCTGTGTGTGTATGTGCCTCTCCCTCGCTGTGTGTATGTGTGTGTGTGTGTGTGTGTGTGTCTGTGCGTGCGCGCGGTCCCACCCTCGCTGTCTGTGTCTGTGCATGTGCCTCCCTTGCTGTGTATGTGTGTGTCCCTCCCTCGCTGTGTATGTGTCAGTTCCCCCTGTGTGTGTGTGTGTGTATGTGTGTCCCTCTTGCTGTGCGTGTGTGAGTGCATGACCCCCCTTGCTGTGTGCATGTGTCCCTCCCACGCTGTGTGTGCATGTCCTTCTCTCCCGTGCTCTGTGTGTGTGTGTGTGCGCGCGTGTCCCTCCCTCGCTGTGTGCGCGTGTCCCCCCTGCTGTGAGCATGTGTCCCTCTTGATATGTATGTGAGTGACCCTCCCTCACTGTGTGAGTGCATATTCCCCCTTGCTGTGTGTGCGTGTGTCCCTCCCTCGCCGTGTCTGTTTTGTGTCCCCTCTCACCGTGCGTGCGTGCTTCCTGTCAATTTCTGTTTACATGCCCTGCCCCTCGCCGTGTGTGTGCTTGTCCCTCCTTCCCTGTGTGTGTGTCCCTCCCATGCTATGTGTGTGCATGTCCTTCCCTCCCTCGCTCTGTGTTTGTGTGTGTGTGTGCTTGTTCCTCCCTCACTCTGTGTGTGTCCCTCGCTTGCTGTGTGTGTGTGTGTGTGTATCCCTCTCTCGATCTGTGGGTGTCCCTACCTCGCTCTGTGGGTGTCCCTCACTTGCTGTGTGGGTGCATCCCTCCCACTCTGTGTGTGTGCGTCCCTCTGTCGCTGCGTGTGCGTCCCTCTGTCGCTGCGTGTGCGTCTCTCCGTCGCTGTGTGTGTGTCCCTCCCTCGCTGTGTGTGTGCGTCCCTCTGTCGCTTTGTGTGCGTCCCTCCCTCGCTGTGTGTGTGCATGTCCCTCCCTCGCTGCGTGTCTCAGCAAGTCCCTCGCTCGCTGTGTGTGTGTTTCCCTTCCTATAGTGTGTATGTATCACACTCTCACATTATGTGTTTTGTGTGTCCCCCATTCGCAGCATATTCCTCGCTTGCTGTGTCTGTGCGTGTCCCTCCCTCATTCTGTGTGTGAGATTGTGTCTCGCTCCCTTGCTGTGAGTGTGTCCCCCTCCTCGCTCTGTGTGTGTGTGTGTGCGCGCGTGTCCCACCCTCGCTGTGTGTGTGTGTCCCATCTCACTGTGTGTGTGTGCGCGCGCTGTGTATGTGTGAGTTTCCCCCCCGCTCTGTGTGTGTGTGTGTGTGCCCCTCTTGGTGTGCGTGTGTGTGCGTGCCCCCCTCTCGCTGTGTGTCTGTGTTGGTGTGCTTCCTCATGCACGTGTCGCTACCCTGCTGTATGTGCGTGTCCCTCCCTCGCTGTGTGTGTGCATGTCCCTCTCTCGCTGTGTTTGTCTGTGTTTGTGTGCTTTCTCATGCATGTGTCGCTACCTTGCTGTGTGTGTGTGTCCCTCCCTCGCTCTGTGTGTGTGCGTGTGTGTCCCTCCCTCGCTCTGTGTGTGGGTGCGTATGACCCGCTTGCTGTGCGTGTGTGTGCATGTGTCGGCCCCTCGCTCTGTGTGTGTGTGTGTGCGTGTGTGTGGTCCCTCCCTCGCTTTCTGCATGTGTGCGTGTCCGTCCCTTGCCTTGTATTTGTGTGTCCCTCTCTCGCTGTGTGCCTGTGTCCCAATCTTGCTGTGAGTATGTGTGTCCCTCTTGCAGTGTATGTGAGTGTCCCTTCCTCGCTGTGTGTGTGTGCGTGTCACTCCCTCACTGTGGGTCTGTGTGTCCCTCTCACGCTGTGTGAGTGTGTGTGTGTGTCCCTGCCTCGCTGTGTGTCTCCCTGTATCCCCTTAACTGTGTGTATTTGTGCATGTCCCTCGCTTGCTTTGTGTGCGTGTGTGACCCTCTTGCTGTGTGTGCACGTCACTCCCTCGCTCTGTGTGTGTGTCCGTCAACTGTGTGTGTGTCCCTCCCTTGCTCTTCGTGGATATCCCCCTAACTGCATGTGCGCAGCTCCCCTCACTGTGTGAGTGCATGTCCCCCCTTGCTGTGTGTGCGTGTCCCTCCCTCACTGTGTGTGCGTGCCCCCTCTCAATTTCTGTGCACATGCCCTCCCCCTCGCCGTGTGTGCTTGTTCCTCCTTCCCTGTATGTGTGTGTGCCCTTCCCTCGCTGTGTATGTTAGTGTATGACCCTCCCCCGCTGTGTGTGTGCATGTCTTTCCCTTGCTGTGTGTGCGTGTCCCTCCCTCGCTGTGTGTGTGTGCACGTCCTTCCCTGCCTCGCTTTGTGTATGTGTGTGTGCGTGCGTCTCTCCCTCACTGTGTATGTACGTTTCATTCCCTCACTGTTTGTGTGACTCTCGCTCGCTGTGTGCATGTGTGTCTCTCTCTCGCTGTGTGTGCGTGTCCATCCCTCGCTGTGTGTGCCTCTCCATCCCTCGCTGTGTGTGTGCCTTTTTCTCCCTCTCTGCGTGTATGAGCAAGTCACTCCCTTGCTGTGTGTGTCCCGCGCTCGCTGTGTGTGTGTCTCGCTTGCTCTGTGTGTGTGTGTGTGTGTGTCCCTCCATCGCTGTGCGTGTGCGTGTTCCTCACTCTCTGCGTGTCTCAGCAAGTCCCTCCTTTGCTGTGTGCGTGTGTCCCTCCATCGCTGTGTGCATGTGTCTCTCTCTCGCTGTGTGTGCGTGTACCTCCCTCACTGTGTGTGTGTCTCTCGCTCGCTGGGTGTGCGTGTCCCTCCCTCACTGTGTGTGCGCGTCCATCCCTCGCTGTGCATGTGCGTTTTCTCCCTCTCTGCGTGTATCAGCAAGTCACTCCCTTGCTGTGTGTGTGTCCCTCGCTCGCTGTGTGTGCCTCGCTTGCTCTTTGTGTGTGTGTGTGTGTGTGTGTGTCCCTTCCTCGTTGTGTGTGTGTATGTGTCACACCCTCACAGTATGTGTTTGTGTGTGTCCCCCTTCGCTGCGTGTCCCTCACTCGCTGGTTGCGTGTGTGTCCCTCCCTCGCTGTATGTGTGTGTGCATGTCCCTCCTTCGCTGTGTATGTGCTTGCCCTTCCCTCGCTGTGTGCGCATGTCCCCCTCTCACTGTGTGTGTGTCCCTCCCTTGCTCTTTGTGTATATCCCCCTCACTGTATGTGTGCATCCCCCCTCGGTGTGTGAGTGCATGTCCCCCCTTGCTGTGTGTGCGTGTGTCCCTCCCTCGCTGTGCCTGTGCGTGTCCCCTCTCGCTGTGTATGCGTGTCCCTCTCAATTTCTGTGCACATGCCCTCCCCCTCGCCATGTGTCTGCTTGTCCCTCCTTCCCTTTGTGTGCGCGTGTCCCTCCCTCGCTGTGTGTGTGCGCGTCCCTCCCTCACTGTTTGTGTGCGTATCCCTCCCTCGCTGTGTGTGCGCGCATCCCTCCCTCGCTGCGTGTCTCAGCAAGTCCCTCGCTCGCTGTGTGTGTATGTCTGTGTCTCTTCCTCGCTGTTTGTGTGTACATGTCACATCCTCACTGTATGTGTTTGTGTGTCCACCCTTCACTGCGTGTCCCTCACTCGCTGTTTGAATGTGTGTCACTCCATCGCGTTGTGTGCATGTTTCTCTCTGTCGCTGTGTGGGTGCGTATCCCTGCCTCGCTCTCTGTGCGTGTGTTTACGTGCGTGTCCCTCCCTCTGTGTGTGTAATTGTGTCTCCCTCCCACGCTGTGAGTGTGCGGGACCCCCTTGCTGTGTGTGTGTGCGCATACCCCTTCACTGTATCTGGATGTGTGTGTCCATCCCTCCCGCGCTGTGTGTGTGTGCACGTGGCCCTCCGTCGCTGTGTTTGTGCGCGTGTCCCCCTCACTATCTGTGTTTGTGTGTCCGTCACTCCCTCGCTGTGCGTGTGTGTCTGTCCCTCCCTTGCTGTGTGTGTGTGTGTGTGTGTGTGTGTGTGTGTGTGTGTGCGCGCGCGCGCACGCGCGTGGCCCTCCCTCGCAGCGTGTGCATGTGTCTCCATCTTGCTGTGTGTCTGTGTGTATCCCTCTCTTGCTCTGTGTTGTGTGTTTGTGTGTGAATCTCCCTCGCTGTGTGTGCATGTCCCTCCCTGGCTGTGTGTGCGCGTGTCCCTCTCTCACTGAGTGTGTGTGTCTCTCTCTCGCTGTGTATGTTTCTGTTTGTGTGCTTGCGTATGCGCTCGCCCCTCCCTTGCTCTGTGTGTGTGTGTCCCTATTGCTGTGAGTATGTGTGTCCCTCTTGCAGTGTATGTGCATGTCCCACCCTCGCTTTGTGTGTCTGTGTCCCTCTGGTTGTGTGTGCGCGTGTCACTCCCTTGCTCTTTGTGTGTGTGCGCGCCCCGTGTGTGTGTGTCCCTCTATTGCACTTTGTGTATATCCCCCTCACTGTGTGTGCGCTTCTCCCCTCGCTGTGTGAGTGCATGTCACCCCTCGCTGTGTGTGTCTCTCCCTTGCAGTGTATGTGCGTGTCCCTCCCTCGCTGTGTGTCTGCGTGTATTCGCCTCACCGTAAGTGTGTGCGTTTGTCCCTCTCCGCTATGCGTCTGCATGTATTCGCCTCACCGTAAGTGTGTGTTTGTCCCTCCCTCGCTGTGTGTCTGCGCGTATTCGCCTCACGGTAAGTGTGTGTGTTTGTCCATCCCTCACTGTGTGTGCGCGTCTCTCCCTTGCTCTGTGTTCGTGTGTGTGTCTGTGTGTTTATGTGCGCGTGTCCCTCCTTCGCTTTGCGTATGTGTGTCCCCGTCCCTCGCTGTGTGTGTGTGTGTGTTTGTGTGTGTGTGTGTGTCCCTTCCTGTGTGTATGTGTGTGTGTATATTTGTGCAGGTCCCTCCCTCGCTTTGCATGTGTGTGCCCCTCTCAATTTCTGTGCACATGTCCTCCCCCTCGTCATGTGTGTGCTTGTCCCTCCTTCACGGTGTGTGCTTTCCCTCCCTCGCAGTGTATGTGCATGTCCCTCCCTCTCTGTGTGTCTGCGTATATTCCCCCTACCCGTAAGTGTGTGTGTATGTCCCTTCCTCACTGTGTGTGCGCGTCTCTCCCTTGCTCTGTGTTTGTGTGTGTGTGTGTGTGCATGTGCGCGTGTCCCTCCTTCACTTTGCGTGTGTGTGTCCCCGTCCCTCGCTGTGTGTGTCCCTCCCTCGCCGTGTGTGTCCCTCCCTCGCCGTGAGTCTGCGTGTATATCCCTCACTGTGTGGATGTGCGTGTCCCTCCATCGTTCTGTGTGTGTGTGTGTGTGTCCCTCTTGCTGTGCGAGTCCCTCCCTCGCTGCGTGTGCATGTGTCTCCACCTCGCTGTGTGTGTGCATATACCTCTCTTGCTGTGTGTGTGTGTGTGTGTGTGTCTTGCTGTGCGCGTGTGTGTGTGGCCCTCCCTCGCTGTGTGTGCATGTATCTCCCGCTCGCTGTGTTTGCGAGTGTCCCTCTCTTGCTCTTTGCTCTCTGTGTGTCTGTATGTCTGTGTGTGTGTGTGTGTGTGTGTGTGTCCCTCCCTCGCTGTGTGTGCATGTCCCCCGGCTGTGTCTGCTCGTGTCCCTCTATCGCTGAGTGTGTGTGTGTCTCTCTCTCTCTCTTGCTATGTGTTTTTCTGTTTGTGTGCTTGCGTATGCGCGTGTCCCTCCCTTGCTCTGTGTGTATGTGTCCCTATTGCTGTGAGTATGTGTGTCCCTCTTGCAGTGTATGTGCATGTCCCACCCTCGCTTTGTGTGTCTGTGTCCCCCTGGCTGTGTGTGCGCGTGTCACTCCCTTGCTCTTTGTGTGTGTGTGCGTCCCGTGTGTGTGTGTGTGTGTGTGTCCCTCTATTGCACTTTGTGTATATCCCCCTCACTGTGTGTGCGCTTCTCCCCTCGTTGTATGAGTGCATGTCACCCCTCGCTGTGTGTGTCCCTCCCTTGCAGTGTATGTGCGTGTCCCTCCCTCGCTGTGTGTCTGCGTGTATTCGCCTCACCATAACTGTGTGTGTTTCTTCCTCCCTCGCTGTGTGTGCGCGTCTCTCCCTTGCTCTGTGTTTGTGTGTATGTGTGTCTGTGTGTGTATGTGCGCGTATCCCTCCTTCGCTTTGCGTGTGTGTGTCCCCGTCCCTCGCTGTGTGTGTGTGTGTGTCTCCCTCGCTGTGTGTGTGTGTGTGTGTCTCCCTCGCTGTGTGTGTGTGTGTGTGTGTGTCTCTCTCCCTCGCTGTGTGTGTGTGTGTGTGTGAGTGTGTGTTTGTGTGTGTGTGTGCGTGTGTGTGTATTTGTGCAGGTCCGTCCATCGTTTTGCATGTGTGTGCCCCCTCTGAATTTCTGTGCACATGTCCTTCCCCTCGACATGTGTGTGCTTGTCCCTCCTTCACGGTGTGTGCGTTTCCCTCCCTTGCAGTGTACGTGCGTGTCCCTCCCTCACTGTGTGTCTGCGTGTATTCCCCTTACCCGTAAGTGTGTGTGTTTGTCCCTTCCTCACTGTGTGTGCGCGTCTCTCCCTTGCTCTGTGTTTGTGTATGTGTGTGTGCATGTGTGCGTGTCCCTCGCAGTATGTGTGTCTCCCTCCCTCGCTGTGTGTCTGCGTGTATCCCCCTCACTGTGCGTGTGTTTGTGTGTTCCTCCTTCGCTTTGCATGTGTGTGTCCCTGTCCCTCGCTGTGTGTCCCTCCCTCGCCATGTGTCTGCGTGTATATCCCTCACTGTGTGTATGTGCGTGTCCGTCCATCGTTCTGTGTGTGTGTGTGTCCCTCTTGCTGTGCGTGGCCCTTCCTCGCTGCGTGTCCATGTGTCTTCACCTCGCTGTGTGCGCATACCCCTCTCTGGCTGTGTGTGTGTGTGTGTGTGTGTGTGTGTCTTGCTGTGCGCGTGCGTGCGTGGCCCTCCCTCGCTGTGTGTGCATGTGTCACCCCCTCGCTGTGTTTGCGAGTGTCCCTCTCTTGCTCTTTGCTCTCTGTGTGGCTGCGTGTGTGTTTGTGTGTGCATTTCCACCTCTGGCTGTATGTGCGCGTGTCCCTCTCTCGCTGAGTGTGTGTGTCTCCCTCTCCCGCTGTGTGTGTTTCTGTTTGTGTGCTTGCGTATGCGCGTGTCCCTCCATTGCTCTGTGTGTGTGTGTCCCTCTTGCTGTGAGTATGTGTGTCCCTCTTACAGTGTATGTGCGTGTCCCACCCTCGCTTTGTGTGTGTGTGTGTCCTGGCTGTGTGTGCACGTGTCACTCCCTCGCTCTTTGTGTGTGTGTGCGTCCCGTGCGTGTGTGTGTGTGTGTGTTCCTCCATTGCACTTTGTGTATATCCCCCTCACTGTGTGTGCGCTTCTCTCCTCGCTGCGTGAGTGTATGTCCCCCCTCGTGTGTGTGTGTCCCTCCCTCGCCGTGTTGTGCGTGTCCCCTCTCTCTATGTTTGTGTGTCCTAACTCAATTCCTGTACACATGCCCTCCCCCTCACCGTGTGTGTGCTTGTCGCTCCTTCCTTGTGTGTGCATGTGTGTGTCCCTCCCTTACTGTGCGTGTTTGTGTATGTTCCTCCCTCGCTGTGTGTGCACGTCCTTCCCTCGCTGTGTTTGCGTGTCGCTCCCTTGCTCTGAGTGTTTGTATGTGTGTGTGTGCATGTGTGCGTGTGCGCATGTCCCTCCCTCGCTGTGTGTGCGTGTTCGTCCCTCTGTGTTTGTGTGTGTGTGTGTGTGTGTGTACGTGTGTGCGCATGTCCCTCCCTCGCTGTGTGTGCGTGTTCTTCCCTCTGTGTTTGTGTGTGTGTGTGTGTGTATGTGTGTGTGTGTGTGTGTGTGTGCATGTCCCTCCCTCGCTCTGTGTGTGCGTGTCCCGTGTCCCTCCCTTGCTGTGTGTATCTCTCGCTCGCTGTGTGTGTGTGTCCCTTCCTCGCTGTGTGTGCGTGTTCTTCCCTCTGTGTGTGTGTGTGTGTGCGTGTGTGTGTGATCCTCCCTCGCTGTGCCTGTGTGTGTGTCCCTTCCTTCGCTGTGTGTGTGTGTGTGTGTGTGTTTGTGTGTGTGTGGCTTCCTCCCTCGCTGTGTGTCTGCGGGTAACCCCCTCACTGTGTGTGTTTGCGTGTCGATCCCTCGCTGTGTGTATCCCACGCTCACTGTGTGTGCACGTGTCCCTCCCTTGCTCAGTGTTTGTGTGTTTGTGTGTATTTGTGCGTGTCCCTCCCTCGCTTTGCGTGTGTGTTTCCGTCCCTTGTGTGTGTGTGTGAGTGTGTGTGTGCGCGCGCCTATGCATGTCCCTCCCCTGCTCTGTGTGTGTTTGTGTATGTGTGCGTGTCCCTCCCTCGCTTTGCGTGTGTGTGTGCCCGTCCCTTGTGTGTGTGTGAGTGCGTGTCCCACACTTGCCGTGTCTGTGTGTGTCCCCTCTCGCTGTGTGTGCGTGCCCCCTCTCAATTTCTGTGTACGTGCCTCCCCCTTGACATGTGGGTGTCTCTTCCTTCGCTGTATGTTTGTGTGTGTCCCTCCCTCGTTCTGTGTGTGTGTATCCCTCCCTCGCTGTGTGTCTGCGGGTAACCCCCTCACTGTGTGTGTTTGTATTTCGCTCCCTCGCTGTGTGTTTGTGTCCCTCCCTCGCAGTGTTTGCCAGCGTCCATCCCTTGCTCTGTGTTTATGTGTGTGTGTGTGTATCTGTGTGTGTCCCTCCCTCACTTTGCGTGTGTGTGTGTGTCCCTTGTGTGCGTGTGTGCATGTCCCTCCCTTGCTCTGTGTTTGTGTGGTGTGTGTATGTGTGCATGTCACTCCCTCGCTTTGCGTGTATGTATCCGCCCGTGTGTGAGAGTGTGTGACCAGCTTGCTGTGTCCGCGTGTCCCACCCTTGCCGTGACTGTGTGTGTCCTCTCTCGCTGTGTGTGTGTGTGCCACCCCTCAATTTCTTGCACATGCCCTCCCCCTTGACATATGTGTGCTTGTCCCTCCTTCGCGGTGTGTGCGTGTCCCTCCCTTGCAGTGTATGTGCGTGCCCCTCCCTCGCTGTCTGTCTGCGTGTATTCCCCTCACTGTAAGTGTGTGTGTTTGTCCCTTCCTCACTGTGTGTGCGCGTCTCTCCCTTGCTTTGTGTTTGTGTGTGTGTGTGTGTATGTGCGCTTGTCGCTCCTTTGCTTTGCATGTGTGTGTCCCCGTCCCTCGCTGTGTGTGTGTGTATCCCCCTCACTGTGTGCATGTGCGTGTCCCTCACTCGCTGTGTGTGTGGGTGTGTCCCTCCTTCGTTGTATGTGTGTGTGTCACCCCTTGCTGTGTGTGTGCGTGTCCCTCCCTTGCTCTGTGTGTGTGTGTGTCCCTCCCTCACTGTGTGTGTGTGTGTGTGTGTGTGTGTCTGTGTGTCCCTCTCTCGGTGTGTGTGTGTCCCTCCCTCTGTCTGTGCGTGTGTGTGTGTCCCTCCCTTGCTGTGTATGTGTGAGTTTCCCCCCTTGCTCTGTGTGTGTGTGTGCGTCCCTCTTGGTGTGTGTGTGTGTCCTTCTCTCAGTGTGTGTGTGTCCCTCCCTGTGTGTGTGTGTGTGTGTGTGTGTGTGTGTGTGTGTCCCTCCCTTGCTGTATATGTGCGTGTCCCTCCCTTGCTGTCTATGTGTGAGTTTACCACCTTGCTCTGTGCGTGTGTGTGTGTGTGCGTGTGTGTGTCCCTCTTGGTGTGCGTGTGTGTACTTAGCCCTCCCTCGTTGTGTGAGCATGTGTCTCCCCCCTCGCTGTGTGTGCGCGTGTCCCTCTCTTGCTCTCTGGGTGTTTGTGTGTGTCCCTCCCTGGCTGTGTGTGTGCGTGTCCCTCTCTCGCTGTGTGTGTCTGTGTTTGTGTGCTTCCTCATGCAGGTGTCCCTCCCTCGCTCTCTGTGTGTGTCCCTCTTGCTGTGCGTGTGTGCGCGTGGCCCTTCCTAGCTGTGTATGCATGTGTCGCCATCTCGCCTTATGTATGTGTGTGTGTGTGTGTGTGTGTGTATGTGTGTGTGTGGTCCCAACCTCGCTGTCTATGTGTGTGTGCGTGCCCCTCCCTCACTGTGTATGTGTGAGTTTCCCCCCCTTGCTCTGTGTGTGTGTGTCCCTCTTGCTGAGTATGTGTGTGTGCGTGGCCCTCCCTCGCTGTGTGTGCATGTGTCGCTCCCTCGCTGTGTGCGCATGCCCCTCTCTTGCTGTGTGTGTGTGTTTGTGTGTGCCCCTCCCTTGCTGTGTATGTGTGAGTTTTCCCCCTTGCTCTGTGTGTGTGTGTGTCCCTCTTGGTGTGCGTGTGTGTACTTAGCCCTCCCTCGTTGTGTGAGCATGTGTCTCCCCCCTCGCTGTGTGTGCACGTGTCCCTCTCTTGCTCTCTGGGTGTTTGTCTGTGTCCCTCCCTCGCTGTGTATGCGTGTCCCTCCCTGGCTGTGTGTGTGCGTGTCCCTCTCTCGCTGTGTGTGTCTGTGTTTGCGTGCTTCCTCATGCAGGTGTCCCTCCCTCGCTCTTTGTGTGTGTCCCTCTTTCTGTGCGTGTGTGTGCGTGGCCCTTCCTCGCTGTGTGTGCATGTGTCGCCCCCTCGCTGTATGTGTGTATGTGTGTGTGTGTGTGTGTGTGTGTGTGTGTGTGTGTATGGTCCCACCCTTGCTGTCTGTGTGTGTGCGTGCCCATCCCTCACTGTGTATGTGTGAGTTTCCCACCCCCCTTGCTCTGTGTGTGTGTGTCCCTCTTGCTGCGTGTGTGCGTGTGCGTGTCCCTCCCTCGCGGTGTGTGTGCGTGTCCCTCCCTCGCGGTGTGTGTGCGTGGCCCTTCCTCGCTGTGTGTGCATGTGTCGCCTCCTCGCTGTATGTGTGTATGTGTGTGTGTGTGTGTGTGAGTGTGTGTGTGTGTGTGTGTGTGGTCCCACCCTCGCTGTCTGTCTGTGTGCGTGCCCATCCCTCACTGTGTATGTGTGAGTTTCCCCCCCCCCTTGCTCTGTGTGTGCGTGTCCCTCTTGCCGCGTGTGTGTGTGTGCGTGGCCCTCCCTCGCTGTGTGTGCATGTGTCGCTCCCTCGCTGTGTGCGCGTGCCCCCTCTCACTTTCTGTGCATATTTCCTCCCCCTCACCGTGTGTGCTTGTCCCTCTTTACCTGTGTGTGTGTTGTCCCTCCCTCGCTATGTGTGTTTGTGTATGACCCTCCATCGCTGTGTGTGTTTGTGTATGACCCTCCATCGCTGTGTGTGTTTGTGTATGACCCTCCATCGCTGTGTGTGTGTGCATGTCCTTCCCTTGCTGTGTCTGTGTGTCCCTCATTTGCTCTGTGTGTGTACATGTCCTTCCCTCCCTCGCTGTGTGTCTGTGTGTGTGTGTGTGTCACCCTCTCACTGTGTGTGTGTACGTTTCACTCCCTCACTGTTTGTGTGTCCCTCCCTCACTGTGTGTGTGTGTCCCTCTCTCGCTGTGTGTGCGTGTCCCTCTCTCGCTGTGTGTGTGTGTTCCTCTCTCGCTGTGTGTGCGTGTCCTTCACTCACTGTGTGTGTACATGTGTGTGTCCGTCCCTCCCTCGCTCTGTGTGTGTGTGTCCCCACTGTGTGTGTGTACGTTTCACTCCCTCGCTGCTTGAGAGTCCCTCGCTCGCTGTGTGTGTGTGTGCGTGTCCCTCCCTCGCTGTGTGCGCGTGTCCTTTTCTCACTGTGTGCTCGTGTTCCACCCTTGCCATGTCTGTGTGTGTCCCCTCTTGCTGTGTGTGTGTGTGCCCCCCTCAATGTCTGTGCACATGCCCTCCCCCTCGACATGTGTGTGTGTGTGTCCCTTCCTTTGCTGTATGTGTGTGTGTGTGTCTCCCTCGCTCTGTGTGTGCGTGTGTGTGTCCCTCCCTCGCTCTGTGTGTGTGTGTGTGTGTGTGTGTGTGTGCATGTCTCTCCCTCGTTGTGTGTCTCTGGGTAACCCTCTCACTCTGTGTGTTTGTATGTCGCTCCCTCGCTGTGTGTTTGTGTCCCTCCCTCGCTGTGTGTGCACACGTATCCCTCCCTTGCTCTGTGTGAGTATGTGTGTGAGTGTGTGTGTGTATTTGTGCGTGTCCCTGCCTCGCTTTGCGTGTGTGTGTCCGTCCCTTTTGTGCATGTGTGCAAGTCCCTCCCTTGCTCTGTGTTTGTGTGTGTGTATGTGTGCATGCCCCTCCCTCGCTTTGCGTGTGTGTGCCCGTCCATAGTGTATGTGAGTGCGTGACCACCTTGCTGTGTGCGTGTGTCCCCGCTCGCTGTGTGTGTCCCCTGTCGCTGTGTGTACGTACCCCTCTCAATTTCTGTGCACATGCCCTCCCCCTCTACGTGTGAGTGCTTGTCCCTCCTTCGCGGTGTGTGCGTGTTCCTCCCTTGCAGTGTATGTGCGTGTCCCTCCCTCACTGTGTATTGCGTGTATTCCCCTCACCATAAGTGTGTGTGTTTGTCCCTCCCTCGCTGTGTGTGTGCGTCTCTCCCTTGCTCTGTGTTTGTGTGTGTGTGTATGTGTGCGTGTTACTCCTTCGCTTTGCGTGTGTCCCCCCATCCCTCGCTGTGTGTCTGCGTGTATCCCCCTCACTGTGTGTGTGTGTGTGTCTCACTTGTTGTGTGTCTGCGTGTATCCCCCTCACTGTGTGTATGTGCGTGTCCCTCCCTCGCTATGTGTGTGTGTGTGTGTGTATGTATTTGTGTGTGTCCCTCCCTCGCTTTGCGTGTGTGTGCCCCCTCTCAATTTCTGTGCACAAGCCTCCCCCTCGCGGTGTGTGTGCTTGTCCCTCCTTCGCTGTGTGTCGCTCCCTTGCTGTGTGTGTGCGTGTCCCTCCCTCGCTGTGTGTTGTGCGTGTCCCTCCCTTGCTGTGTATGTGTCTGTGTCCCTCCCTCACTGTGTGTTGTGCGTGTCCCTCTCTCGCTGTGTGTTGTGCGTGTCCCTCCCTCACTGTGTGTTGTACGTGTCCCTCCCTTCCTGTGTGTGTGCGTGTCCCTCCCACGCTGTGTATGTGCATGTCCCCTCCCTCACTGCGTGTCTCACCGTGTCCCTCCCTCGCTGTGTGTGCATGTCCTTCCCTCACAGTGTTTGTGTGTGTCTCTTCGCTGCGTGTCTGTGCGTGTCCCTCCCTCGCTGTGTGTTGTGCGTGTCCCTCCCTCGCTGCGTGTCTGTGCGTGTCCCTCCCTCGCTGTGTGTTGTGCGTGTCCCTCCCTCGCTGTGTGTTGTACGTGTCCCTCCCTTTCTGTGTGTGTGCGTGTCCCTCCCACGCTGTGTATGTGCATGTCCCCTCCCTCACTGCGTGTCTCAGCGTGTCCCTCCCTCGCTGTGTGTGCATGTCCTTCCCTCACAGTGTTTGTGTGTGTCTCTTCGCTGCGTGTCTGTGCGGGTCCCTCCCTCGCTGCGTGTGTGTGTGTCCCTCCCTCGATGTGTGTGTGCGTGTCTCTTCCTCGTGTGTGCGTGTCCCTCCCTCATGTCTGCGTGCCCCTCCTTCGCTGCGTGTGTGCGTGTCCCTCCCTCGCTGTGTGTGTGTGTGTCTTTTTCATTGTGTGTGCATGTCCCTCGCTCTGTGTGCGCGTGTCCCACACTTTCTTTGTGTGTGCATGTCCTCCCCTCACTGTGTCTGTGTATGTGTGTCCCTTCGCTGTGTGTCTGTACGTGTCCCTCCCTCGCTTTGTGTGTCTGTGTGTGTGTCCCTCCCACGATTTGTGTGTGCTTGTCCCTCCCTCACGGTGTCTGTGTGTGTGTGTCCCTTCGCTGCGTGTCTGTGCGTGTCCCTCCCTCGTTCTGTGTGTGTGTGTGTGTGTGTGTGTCCCTCCCTCGCTGTGTGTGTGCGTCCCTCCCTCGCTGTGTGTTTGTGTCCCTCCCTCGCTGTGTGCGCGTGTCCCTCCCTCGCTGTGTGTGCGTGTGTCCCTCCCTCGTGTGTCCCTCCCTCGGTGTGTGCGCGTCTCCCTCCCTTGCTGTGTGTGCGTGTGTTCCTCCCTTTGGGTTCCTCGCTCTGCGTGTGTGCGTGTCCCTCTCTCGCTGTGTGTGTGCATGTCCTCACCTCACTGTGTGTGTCCCTCCTCCTCTATGTTTGCGTGTCCCTCCCTCACTGTGTGTGTGTGTGTGTCCTTCCCTCACTGTGTATGTGCGTGTGTGCGTATGCATGTCCCCCCCTTCGCTGTGTGTGTCCGTGTCCCTCCCTCGCTGTTTGTCCGTGTCCCTTCCTCGCTGTGTGTGCGCGTCTCCCTCCCTCGCTGTGTGTGCGCGTGTCCCTCCCTCGCTGCGTGTGTCCGTGTCCCTCCCTCGCTGCGTGTGTGCATGTCACACCCTCGCTGCGTGTGTGCGGGTCCGTCCCACGCTGTGTGTGTGCGTGTCCCACCCTCGCTGCGTGTGTGCGGGTCCGTCCCACGCTGTGTGTGTGCATGTCACACCCTCGCTGCATGTGTGCGGGTCCGTCCCACGCTGTGTGTGTGCGTGTCCCACCCTCGCTGCGTGTGTGCGTGTCCCACCCTCGCTGTGTGTGTGCCTGTCCCACGCTCGCTGCGTGTGTGCGTGTCCCACCCTCGCTGCATGTGTGCGGGTCCGTCCCACGCTGCATGTGTGCGTGTCCCACCCTCGCTGCGTGTGCGCATGTCCCACCCTCACTGCGTGTGTGCCTGACCCACCCTCGCTGCGTGTGCGCATGTCCCATTCTCGCTGCGTGTGTGCCTGTCCCACCCTCGCTGCGTGTGTGCCTGTCCCACCCTCGCTGCGTGTGCGCCTGTCGGACCCTCGCTGCGTCTGTGCCTGTCCCACCCTCGCTGCGTGTGCGCGTGTCCCACCCTTGCTGCGTATGCGCGGTCCCACCTTCGCTGCGTGTGTGCGTGTCCCACTGTCGCTGCGTGTGTGCGTGTCCCTCCCCCTCACTGTGTGTGTGTGCATGTCCTTCCCTCACTGTATGTCTGTGGGTATCTCCCTCACTGTGTGTGTTTGCGTGTCGCTCCCTTGGTGCGTGTGTGTGTGTGTGTGTGTCTGTGTGTGTGTGTCTGTGACCACAAAAGTTGCACCATCAGTGAATTGTCCATCATAAGTTGACTGTGGTATTCGGAATGTGTGGTTTAAGTAAGTTCACCACGAGAAATGCAGGGTTTAATATATAGGTAGAGGGGTGCATCTGGGTACGATGCTCTTCAGAGTTTTGGAATGGACTGGTTGGACCGAATGGCCTGGTTGCACACAATGGCGATTCTATTCAGGTTATTGTCCAGCCCTGTCAACCGTCCTGTCTCTTACACTTTGCCTTATCCCCAATATTCTCCTTAACACTGTAATCTCCTCCAGACTCTAAAACAACCCTTGGCGATGTAAGCTTCTCCAGTCCTTACAAAGATCGATATGTCTGTCACCTCTTCCTGCGTTTAGAACCCTCCCTATAACTATTACCATTTGGTACAACACTCCCAATCATTGTTCCCTCTTGAAACTCCCATGAACATTTGTATCTCTGAAAACTCGTCTGGACTGTCTCAACTCCCCTTTGACAGTTACGTGCTGAGACCTGCTCTATTTCAGTGAAGTAATTAAGTCTTGGCAACACTCACTGTTATAATCTCCCTCCAGCTTTACGGCACTGAGGATCTGTAGAAGCTCTTTTCAACCCGACAGCCATCTCTGTGTCTGTAATCTCCTCCACTCCCCATAATACATTCTCTCTGAGCTCCTCTGTAGTCCACTAAACACTCCCTAACACTGTCTGTATCAGTGTAAGCTTCTCCAAAAACACAACCTTCCCTATCTGTGTAAATCCCTACACCGGTGCCTATCCCTCTCGTCTCCGTCTAACAATACAACCCTCCATGTCTGTGTATTCACCTTCAGTCCCTACTCACCTCCCGATCTGTGTAACCTTCTCCATACATTTTTTCTTCAGTATCTTCAACTGTCCCTGTCAGTGTAACCTCTTCCAGACGCGAAAACTCTCCTCTTTTTGACTTCCTCAGACCACAAAACCCTCACTATCTATAACCTACTCCTGTCTGAGAAACCTACCTCTGCAAATTGCTCCAACTCTTGAACTCCCCACAAGCTCCTGCAGCTCTTACATCCCTCCCTATCTACCAAATCTCTTCCAGTCCCTAAACACCAACAGTCTGTGGAGACCCGACCACCATCCCTTTGCGTGTGTGTGCCCCTCTCAATTTCTGTGCACATGCCTCCCCCTCGCGGTGTATGTGCTTGTCCCTCCTTCGCTGTGTGTCCCTCCCTTGCTGTGTGTGTGCGTGTCCCTCCCTCGCTGTGTGTGTGTCCCTCCCTCGCTGTGTGTGTGTCCCTCCCTCGCTGCGTTTGCGCGTGTCCCTCCCTCGCGGGGTGTGTGCGTGTCCCTCCCTCGCTGTGTGTGTGCGTGTCCCTCCCTCGTGGTGTGTGTGCGTGTCCCTCCCTCGCTGTGTGTGGGCGTGTCTCTTCCTCGTTGTGTGTGTGCGTGTCCCTCCCTCGTGGTGTGTGTGCGTGTCCCTCCCTCGCTGTGTGCGTGCGTGTCCCATCCTCGCTGTGTGTGTGCGTGTCCCTCACTCGCTGTGTGTGTGTGTGTCTCTTCTTCGTTGTGTGTGTGTGTGTCCCTCGCTCTGTGTGTGCGCGTGTCCCTCCTTGCTTTGTGTGTGCATGTCCCCCCCTCACTGTGTCTGTGAGTGTGTGTGTCCTTTCGCTGTGAGTCTGTGCGTGTCCCTCCCTCGCTGTGTCTGTGTGTGTGTGTGTGTGTGTGTGTGTGTCCCTTCGCTGCGTGTCTGTGCGTGTCCCTCCCTTGCTTTGTGTGTGCATGTCCCCCCCTCACTGTGTCTGTGTGTGTGTGTGTCCCTTCGCTGTGTGTCTGTGCGTGTCCCTCCCTCGCTGTGTCTGTGTGTGTGTGTGTGTGTCCCTTCGCTGCGTGTCTGTGCGTGTCCCTCCCTCGCTGTGTCTGTGTGTGTGTGTGTCCCTCCCTCACTGTGTGTGTGCGTCCCTCCCTCGCTGTGTGTGTGTGTGTGTCCCTCCCTCGCTGTGTGCGCCTGTCCCTCCCTCGCTGTGTGCGCGTGTCCCTCCCTCGCTGTGTGCGCGTGTCCCTCCCTCACTGTGTGTGTGTCCCTCCCTCGCTGTGTGCGTGTTTCCCTCCCTCGTGTGTCCCTCCCTCGGTGTGTGTGCGTGTCCCTCCCTCGCTGTGTGTGTTTCCCTCCCTCGCTGTGTGTGCGTGTGTCCCTCCCTCGTTTGTCCCTCGCTCTGTGTGTGCGCGTGTCCCTTCCCTCGCTGTGCGTGTGCATATCCTCCCCTCACTGTGTGTGTCCCTCCTCCTGTATGTGTGCGTGTCCCTCCCTCACTGTGTGTGTGTGTCCTTGAATCACTGTGTCTGTAGGTGTGTGCGTATGCATGTCCCCCCTTCGCTGTGTGTGTCCGTGTCCCTCCCACGCTGTGTGTGTCCTTGTCCATCCTTCGCTGTGTGTGTGCGTGTCCCTCCCTCGCTGTGTGTGCGCGTGTCCCTCCCTTGTTGTATGTGCCCGTGTCCCTCCCTCGCTGCGTGTGTCCGTGTCCCACCCTCGCTGCGTGTGTGCCTGTCCCACCCTCGCTGCGTGTGTCCGTGTCCCTCCCTCGCTGCGTGTGTGCGTGTCCCACACTCGCTGCATGTGTATCTGTCCCACCCTCGCTGCGTGTGTGCCTGTCCCACCCTCGCTGCGTATGCGCGGTCCCACCTTCGCTGCGTGTGTGCCTGTCCCACCCTCGCTACGTGTGTATCTGTCCCACCCTCGCTGCGTGTGTGCCTGTCCCACCCTCGCTGCGTATGCGCGGTCCCACCTTCGCTGCGTGTGTGCGTGTCCCACCGTCGCTGCGTGTGTGTCCCTCCCCCTCACTGTGTGTGTGTGCATGTCCTTCCCTCGCTGTGTGTCTGTGGGTAGCTCCCTCACTGTGTGTCTTTGCGTGTCGCTCCCTTGGTGTGTGTGTGTGTGTGTGTCTGTGTCCCCAAAATTTGCACCATCAGTGAATTGGCCATCATAAATTGACTGTGGTATTCAGGAATGTGTGGTTTAAGTAAGTTCACCACGAGAAATGCAGGGTTTAATATATAGGTAGAGGGGTTCATCTGGGTCAGATGCTCTTCAGAGTTTTGGAATGGACTGGTTGGACCGAATGGTCTGGTTGCACACGATGGCGATTCTATTCAGGTTATTGTCCAGCCCTGTCAACCGTCCCGTCTCTTACACCTTGCCTTATCCCCAATATTCTCCTTAACACTGTAATCTCCTCCAGACTCTAAAACACCCCTTGGCGATGTAAGCTTCTCCAGTCCTTACAAAGATCGATATGTCTGTCACCTCTTCCTGCTTTTAGAACCCTCCCTATAACTATTACCATTTGGTACAACACTCCCAATCATTGTTCCCTCTTGAAACTCCCATGAACATTTGTATCTCTGAAAACTCGTCTGGACTGTCTCAACTCCCCTTTGACAGTTACGTGCTGAGACCTGCTCTATATCAGTGAAGTAATTAAGTCTTGGCAACACTCACTGTTATAATCTCCCTCCAGCTTTACGGCACCGAGGATCTGTAGAAGCTCTTTTCAACCCGACAGCCATCTCTGTGTCTGTAATCTCCTCCACTCCCCATAATACATTCTCTCTGAGATCTTCTGTAGTCCACTAAACACTCCCTAACACTGTCTGTATCAGTGTAACCTTCTCCAAAAACACAACATTCCCTATCTGTGTAAATCCCTACACCGGTGCCTATCTCTCTCGGCTCCGTCTAACAATACAACCCTACATGTCTGTGTATTCACCTTCAGTCCCTACTCACCTCTCTATCTGTGTAACCTTCTCCATGCATTTTTTCTTCAGTCTCTTCAACTGGCGCTCTCAGTGTAACCTCTTCCAGACGCGGAAACTCTCCTCTTTTTGACTTCCTCAGACCACACAACCCTCACTATCTATAACCTACTCCTGTCTGAGAAACCTCTCTCTGCAAATTGCTCCAACTCTTTAACTCTCCACAAGCTCCTGCAGCTCTTACATCCCTCCCTATCTACCAAATCTCTTCCAGTCCCTAAACACCAACAGTCTGTGGAGACCCGACCACAATCCCTATCAGTGTAATCCTCTCAGGTCTCTGCAGTATTCCTGATCTGTCGAACTCACTCCATCCCTGTGCCTCTCCCAATCCACTTCCTACAAAACCCACTATCTATTTAACACCCTCCTGTCACTATCACCCCCATGTCAATGTAAGCTCCTCCTGTGTCTCCACCATCGACCCATCTCCATAATCTTGTCCAGCTCTTACACCACTATCTGTTAAAACGTCACCCTCCCATACAACTTCCTCCTGTTTGTGCATTGCTCGCTTACCTGTGAAACTGTCTCTGACCAATATTGTTATCCCAGTCTCTGAAAAGAAATCCAGATTCCACAGTCTTCATAACCCCCAGAACCTAAGCCTTCCTATGTCTATAAACATCTTCAGTCAAGACTACCCTGCATATCTCTGTTTGTTCTTCCAGTCGATACAAACAGCTTTATCTCTGTAATCTGCTCAGCTCCCTAAAACAGTCCCTGCAAACATCTCCATCCCTCCCAACATTTCCATCTCCATGAAGCCTACAGCCCTACATCTCTCCAAATTCCTGTAACCTCCTGTGGCTCTATGGTCCTCCCTCCCCGTGAAACCACCTCCAGTCCCCACATCCCTCCCAATCTGGATCCTCTGCTCCAGACTAGGCCATTGCTGTCTCTGTAAACACCTCCATCTCTGACAACTCTTCCCATTTGTGTAACCTCGTTCAGACCCCATACTCTCCAGTTTCCTGAATCCTCTTCCTGCCATTGCAACCAAAACCGCATGTTTATGTAAAATCCTCGAGTGCTTACACCTCCCCAACTCAGTAACCTTTTGCAGTCCTAACAAAGCACCTAAACTGTGAAACCTCCCATTTCTCTACCATCCTCCCTCCCTCCCTCCTCAAATGCCTTCACCACCATGAAACCTCACAATTGCTGAAGCCTCCTTTTGGCACTGCAAACCTCCTAATGTCTGCAAAATCCTCCTCTCCTCATATCCCTTCCTATCTCTGTAACCCCCACCACCCTCCAGTGCCCTTCTGGGGAACATGGCAGAGGAGAGAAGATTTGTAGAGTCTGGACCATATTACAGAGGTAGAATTCAGGGAATTACAGATTTAGTCTAATGTCTGTGAAGTGCAGATTATTGGCGAGGACTCTAAAGACAGGATTTATGACTACTTGGAAAACCATAGTTAAATTAGAGACAGTCAGCATGGGTTTGTGTGGGGCAGGTCATGCCTCACAAACCTTATTGAATTCTTTGAGGATATGACAGAATACGTTGATGGCTTATTCGGAAAAGAAGGATGATTGGGATACAGGGAAATCTGTCTGTCTGGATAATGGATTGGATGGCCCAGAGAAGACAGAGTATGGCGGCATATGGACAGTATTGAGCCTGGAACTCAGTGGTGTTCTGTAACAATCGGGTCCGGGCCCTGCTCTTTGTGATTTTTGTAAATTGCTTGGACAAGAATGTTGGACAGTGGGTTAGTAAGTTTGCCAATAACATGAAGGTTAGTGGAGTGGTGGGTAATGTGGAGGGCTGTTGTAGGTTGCAATGGGACATTGACAGGACGCAGAGCTGGGCTGGAAGTGGCAGTTGGAGTCCAATCTGGAAACGTGCGAAGTGATTCATTCTGGAAGGTCAAATTTGAATACAGAATACAGGGTGAAAGGCAAAATACTTGGCATTGTGGAGGAACAGAGAGATCGTGTGGTCCATGCCCATAGATCCCTCAAGTTACCACGCACGTTGATAGGGTTGTTAAAAAGGCATATGTTGTGTTGTCTTTCCTGAGCAACGGGATCGATTTTAAGAGCCGTGAGGTTTTACTGAACCTTTATAGCGTCCTGGTGTGTCCACAATTGGAATATTTTGTTCAGTTCTGTTCCCCTCTTTACTGGAAGGATGTGCAAATTTTAGAGAGTGTACACAGGAGATTTACCAGGATGCTGCCTGGAATGGAGGGCAGTTCTTATGGAGAACGTTTTATGGAGATAAGGCTTTGCTCATTGGAGTGAAGAAATGGGTGGGGTGACTTGGTAGAGGTGAACAAGATGATGAGAGGCACAGAGTGAGTGAATAGTCAGAGACTGTTTCTCCTATGGCATAAATGGCTGTTACAAGGGGGTATAATGTTAAGGTGATTGGAGGATGGATAAGAGGATAGAGAATGGAAGGTGGTTGAATGGATTGCCAATGGTGGTAGTAAAATAAGACACATTTGGGACATTTAATAGACTCTTAGACAGACACATGGATAGTAGGAAAATGAAGGGTATGTAGGTTAGTTTGATCTTACAGTCGGATAAAAAGTTGTCATAGCATCACGGCCGAAGTGTCTTGGGCTGAACTGTTCAGCGTTCTATTTTCTGTCTAGTAAAGTGAGTAATAAGCTCAGATCAGTGTAAAAAGGATATGGCATTCAGGAGGAGCTAGTCAACTGGATACAAAAATTACTTGATGGTAGGAGACAGAGGGTGATGGGAGACAGGTTGTTTTTCTGACTGGAGTCATGTGACCAGCGGTGTAGTGGGCCCACTGTTTTTTGTCATTTGGATAAATGGTTTGGATGGGAATATTGGTTTCCTGGTAAGTAAGCTTCTTGGGTGTCACTGACATTGTTGGTAAAGTGGTTAGTGGAGAAGGTTATCTATGATGCAACAAGATTAACAGTACTGCTGGGATAGTGTTCTGAAGAATAGCAGATCGAGTTTAATTAGATAAAGGTGAAGTGTACCATTTTGTTGAAAGAAACCAGGGTAGGACTTGTACAGTTAATGTTCGGGCCCTGGGTAGTGTTGTCAGTCAGTGACCCAGGGTTGCAGGGACACAGTTCTTTGAATGTGGTGTCACGGGTAGACAGGTTGGTGAAGCAGGCCTTTGGGATGGTTTTCTTCATTAGGAGAGCATTGAGAGAAGGATTTCGGATGTCATGGTGCATCTGTAAAATACATTGGTGAGGCTATCATAAAAACATTGTCGTTCAGTAGAAAGAACTCACCTGGTTCACTTGCCTCATTTAGGGAAGGGCATATGACATTCGAACCTGGTCTGGACGACATGTGACTCCAGATCCACAGCAATGTGGCTGATCTGAGCTGCCCTCTGGATAATTAGCAGTGGGGTTAAAGAATGTTAGTCCAGGCAGTGAAACTCACATCCCATGAATGAATAAATAAAAATACATATGTCCCTCCCTACCTCTGCAAACCCCTCCAGCTGCAGCAAACCGTACTGGCTTTGTAACACCATTCAGTCCCTGACCACTCTCTGTAACACTCTCACCACCTCCAGCACCTTCACTTCTCCCTGTTCCTATCGTGTCATTAAACCTTGACAATGATTCCCCTTCCCACTGCCATCCTCCTTCTAGCAGACCCTTTGAAATCCATTTAATATTTACTCCTAAAGCACTCCCTCACTTCAGGATTTTAAGAATTTTGTAGTGATCTTCTCAGCCTCATAATCCAGTATGATCCCTTTTGTTCTGAGTGAGGGCCCAGTGGGGATTTCTTGCTGAGGTTTGTACTGTTTGAATGGAATGTCCTTTTGTTGAGTGTTTTATACTTTCCTTTAAATGTTTTCCACTGCTCATTTACAGACACATGTTTCAGTCTGTTTAGCGTGTTTACCTTGGTCAGTTCTCTCAAACTCATATAATTGGCTACTTTTGTTTCTAGTTGTAGCTTGTCCTTTCTGTGATTCACTTTAAAACGTTATATTTATTTAAACTGCACTTGATCACAATTTCCCGAAGGATCTCTGCAGGTGACATTACTCATTCACTAAGTTTCATTACACGGTCGCTCTGCGATAGTTATTTCCCTACGCAGTTGCACAATGTGTTTTTCAAAGAAACACTGAAAAAAAATTAACCGAACTCTTCTTCGAATATCAATGCTGTCCGTGTGATTGACCCCGATTGTACGAATATTGAAGTTTCCAAAATTATCATAATGCATTTGTTAAAAAAATTCCAGTGAGTTCCTGTTTAATGCAGTGATGAGCAATGCAATACTGTTCGTTGGCTAAAACTGTTCTGCTGCTTGTGTTCTTGGCAAGTAGTAGCCAGTATTTACATTCAGACGGACTCTACTTCATGGTCTGCGACCAAATGCTTTCTCTGTAATGCCTTTGGAATCCATTATTGTTAGCGTGACCCATTTTGCCTGAGTTTCCGCAAGGTTGTGAACCATTGAATATTTTTCTTCACCCTGTATCCATGTCTCCCAGCTGGCTAAATCTCTTTTATCTCTTTGTCACAAATTCATCTACCTTATTACAGCGACATTGTCCATTCGAAAGAAAACATAACTTACTCTTTCCCACAATTTTCTGTCACAAATCTATTCGCTGATGTACAGATTTAGTTAAACTCTGTCCCTTCCTGTTCCTTTCTGCTTGTCTTCAACCACATCCCCATGCTGTTCCATTGCTTCACCTTTTCCCTTTGGATTTGGAAAGCTCCTTTCACCTGAACCCTGTCCCTGCATCCTCTCTGTCAGTTTCAAGCCCTGTCCATAAACCTACCGACATGATCAGCCAGGACCCTGGTCCCAGTACAGTTCCAGTGGGACCATCCGAATGGATTATTGTTGTAAATGGGATGTGGGTGTCTCTGGCTGACCAGCCTTTCTTGCCCAGCCCTAGCTGCTCTTGAGCTGAGTAACTTGCTCGGCCATTTCAGAGGGTAATTGAGAGGCAACCACTTTTCTGTGGGTAAGTCGTGCAGACCACGTGAGGATGGGCAGATGTCCTTCTCGAAAGGACAAATGTTTGGATTTTTTGTACATCAGCAATGGTCTCATACTAATTTGTGGATTGTTAATTATTATTTTTGAAATTATTGATTTCAAATGTCTCAATTTCAGTTGGTGGGATTCAAACTAGCCCTCCTCTGAATATTAGCTGAGATTTTGGTTACATTCTCTAGCAATAATATCATGAGCCCATCACTTCACCTGCTCACTGGGTCCTCATCCCTGAGCACTGATACCAGGGCATCATGAAGCGAAACCCATTCTTCCAACATGACTGTGTGATCCTGACATTTTACAGCAATCTGGGACTATTACTTAATATCGCTCCATTTTACCGATCTCTGTGGAACTCAGTGTCATTCTCCATGTGTAACCCTCACTGCATCAGTCTAATTTCCCATTCTGTCTATTTCTCTGTCTCCTGTAGTTACTCAGGAAAGTCCTGACTCAATAGCCTTCCCAACTGTGGGGTGGATCGTCCATCACCACATTGAACGCAGTTGGTCTGCCAGAGAGAGACAAAGGGAAAGGTGATCTGGGACCTTCAATAAATCCTGTCGTGAGATAAGGTCACCCACAGTGCACAGAGCAAAGAACAATGAGAAGACTCCAAACATCTGTGAACAAGACATGGCATTGATACAGTGCTGGATGGGGTACACAGTACACATACACACCCCAGGCTCAGTCACCACCCCTAATGTAAGTTTTGTTGTATTAAGACTCACTACTCTGCAACACTGTATCTATGGCATGTCTTGTGGTCCAGTGTCTTTAATAATTTTTAATTCCTATAACAATTCCTATTTCTGTAACCTCGCTTCGCGATAGCCCCTTCACATATTTGAAAGGTACTGCATTCCAGACTACCATCCCTGTCACTGTAACTTGCTTCAGTGTCTGCAACATGACTTATCTCGGTCGTCTACTCCTCCAATAAGGTAAAAACAAGGACTGCAGATGCTGGAAAAGAGAGTCTAGATTAGAGTGGTGCTGGGAAAGCATGGCAGGTCAGGCAGCATCCGAGGAGCAGGAAAATCGACGTTTCGGGCAAAAACCTTTCATCAGGAATAGAGGCAGGGAGCCTGCAGGATGGAGAGATAAATGAGAGGGGTGTGGGGAATGGGGAGAAAGTAGCAAAGAGTACAGTAGGTGAATGGGGGTGGGGCTAAAGGTAACAGGTCAGAGAGGAGGGTGGGGTGGATAGGTGGAAAGGGGGATAGGCCGGTAGAACAGGTCATGAGGGCAGTGCTGAGCTGGAAGGCTGGAGGTGGGGTGAGATAGGGGAGGGGGAAATGAGGAAATTGGTGAAATCCACATTGATGCCCTGGGGTTGAAGTGTTCTGAGGCGGAAGATGAGGCGTTCATCCTCCAGGCGCGGAAGCGGCAGTGGAGGAAGCCGAGGACCTGCATGTCCTCAGCAGAGTGAGAGGGAGAGTTGAAATGTTGGGCCACAGGGCGGTGGGGTTGATTGGTGCGGATATCCCAGAGATGTTCCCTAAAGCGCTCTGCTGGGAGGCGTCCAGTCTCCCCAATGTAGAGGAGACCGCATCGCGAGCACTGCTACCAGTACACAGGGAGGACTAAGATATTTTATTGGGATAGTCTGGACTCCCCGACCCCAGGGAATAAAAACTTTGTCTATTTATCCTATTCATGTCCCTCATAATTTTGTAAACCTCTGTAAGTTCACCCCTCAGCCTCCGACGTTCCAGAGAAAACAGCCCCAGTTCAGACTCTCCGTGTAGCTCAAATCCTCCAACCCTGGCAACATCTTTGTAAATCTTTTCTGAACACTTTCAAGTTTCACAACATCTTTCCAATAAGAAGGAGACCAGGGTTGCACGCAATATTCCAACAGTGGCCTAACCAATGTCCTGTACAGCCGCAACATGACCCCCCAACTCCTGTACTCAATACTCTGACCAACAAAGGAAAGCATATTAAACAGCTTCTCCACTATCCTATCTACCTGCGAATCCACATTCGAGGAGCAATGATCCTGCACTCCAAGGTCTCTTTGTTCAGCAACATTCCCTAGGACCATACCATTAACTATTATAAGTTCTGCTAAGATTTGCTTTCCCAAAATGCAACACCTCGCATTTATCTGAAATAAACTCCATCTGCCCACTTCTCAGCTCATTGGCCCATCTGGTCCAGATCCTGTTGTAATCTGAGGTAGCCCTCTTCACAGTCCACTACACCTCCAATTTTGGCGTTATCAGCAAACTTACTAACTGTACCTCTTATGCTCACATCCAAATCTTTTGTGTAAATGACAAAAAGTAGAGGGCCCAGCACCGATCCTTGTGGCACTCCACTGGTCACAGGCCTCCAGTCTGAAAAACAACCCTCCACCATCACCCTATGTCTTTTATTTTGAGCCAGCTCTGTATCCAAATGGCTACTTCTCCCTGTATTCCATGAGATCTAACCTTGATAACCAGTCTCCCATGGGGAACCTTGTCGAACGCCTTACTGAAGTCAATATAGATCATATCTACTGCTCTGCCCTCATCAATCTTCTTTGTTACTTCTTCAAAAAACTAAATCAAATTTGTGGGACATGTTTTCCCACGCACAAAACCATGTTGACGATCCCTAATCAGTCCTTGCCTTTCCAAATACACGTACATCCTGTCCCTCAGGATTCCCTCCAACAACTTGCCCACCGCTGAGTTCATGCTCACCCGTCTATAGTTCCCTGGCTTGTCTTTACCACCCTTCTTAAACATATGGCACCATGTTTGCCAACCTCCAGTCTTCCGGCACCTCAAATGTGACGATATCGATGATACAAATACCTCAGCACGAGGTCCAGCAATCATTTGTCTAGCTTCCCTCAGAGTTCTCGGGTACACCTGATCAGGTCCTAGGGACTTATCTACCGTTAATCATTTCAAGACATTCAGCACTTCCTTCTCTGTAATCTGGACATTTTGCAAGATGTCACCATCTATTTCCCTGCAGTCGATATCTTCCATATCCTCTTTCACAGGAAACACTGATGCAAAATGTTCATTTAGTATTTCTCCATTTTCTGTGGCTCCACACAAAGGTTGCCTTGCTGATCTTTGAGGGGACATACTCTCTCCCTAGTTACCCTTTTGTCCTTAATATATTCGTGAAAACCCTTTCGATTGCCCTTAATTCTATTTGCCAAAGCTATCTCATGTCCCCGTTTTGCCCTCCTGATTTCCCTGTTAAGTACACTCCTGATTTCTTTCTCCTCTGCTAAGGATTCACTCGATCTATCCTGTCTATACCTGATATATGTTTCCTTCTTCTTCTGAACCAATCCCTCAATTTCTTTAGTCATCAAGCATTCTCTATACCTACCAGCCTTCCCTTTCATCCTGACAGGAATATACTTTCTCTGGATTCTTGTTATCTCATTTCTGAAGGTTTCACATTTTCCAGCCGTCCCTTTACCTGCGATCATCTGCCTTCAATCAGCTTTCGAAAGTTTAGATTACTTACAGTGTGGAAACAGGCCCTTCGGCCCAACAAGTCCACACCGACCCAGACCCATTCCCCTACATTTACTCCTGCACCTAACACTACGGGTAATTTAGCATGGCCAATTCAGCTAACCTGTGGGAGGAAACCGGAGCACCCGGAGGAACCCACGCAGACACGGGGAGAATGTGCAAACTCCACACAGTCAGTCGCCTGAGGTGGGAATTGAACCTGGGTCTCTGGCGCTGTGAGGCAGCAGTGCTAACCACTGTGCCACCGTGCCGTTCTTGCCTAATACCATAAAAATTGGCCTTTCTCCAATTTAGAACTTCAACTTTTAGATCTGGTCTATCCTTTTCCATCACTATTTTAAAACAAATAGAATTATGGTCGCTGGCCCCGAAGTGCTCCCCCACTGACAGCTCAGTCACCTGCCCTGCCGTATTTCCCAAGAGTAGGTCAAGTTTTGCACCTTCTCTCGTAGGTACATCTACATACTGAATCAGAAAATTGTCTTGTACACACTAAAGAAACTTCTCTCCGTCGAAACCTTTAACACTATGGCAGTCGCAGTCGATGTTTGGAAAGTTAAAATCCCCTGCCGGACCTACCCTATTATTCTTAAAGATAGCTGAGATCTCCTTACAAGTTTGTTTCTCAATTTCACTCTGACTATTGGGGGATCGATAATACAATCCCAATAAGGTGATCATCCCTTTCTTATTTCTCAGTTCCACCTGTTGGGCCCCTTGCATTGAAATAAATACAGTTTAATTTGTTAGTCCTACTTGTCCCTGCCTGCCCTGACTGTTTGATTTACTTCTGTTCTCAGCTGTACCCGGCTCAGATCGAGTCCCAAAATCCTTCCTGTGATTGTTACCACGTCCCATCCCTGCATTCCTCCAAATCCATGTAAAGTCCTCCCATTCCTAAAACCTTCCCTGCATCTGTCACCTGTTCCAGCTTCCAGAACTCTCCTATTCTCAGTAAGACACCCCCCCCCCCGTCCGAGTTACTACAGCCCGCTGCATCACTAAAAGCCTGTAGTCACTATAATATCAGAGTAAGGTGTGAAAGCAGGAATACTGTACTGGGTTAGGTGATCAGTCTTGATCATATTGAATGGTGGGACAGACTCTGTGGTGAAATGGCCGATACCTGCTCTTCTTTCCTGTGCTTCTGTATAAACGTATTATCTCCATAACCTCCCTCATGTCTCCACAGTCCTCCCCATGTGTGTAAGCCCCTTCAGTCCACACAGACCTCCCTATCTCCTTAAACCCCTTCAGACCCCCAAATTTTCCTATCCATGTAACCTGAATCATTCCCCACAAACCTTCCTAACTCCATAACCTCCAAAAGGCCCCACGACCCTCCCTATCTCCATAATCTCATCCTGACCCAACGACCCTCCCGTTCAGAGTAACCTCCTTCAATCCCCATGATCCTCCTGATCTGTGCAACCTCCTTCAGGCCCAACAGCCCTCCAGATCTCTTTGGCCCCTTTCAGGCCCCACAACACTCCCTATCTCCATAATGTCCTTCAGTCACCACTGCACTCTCTATGTCCATAATTTCATACAGTCCCCACAGTACTCCCTATCTCCATAATGTCCTTCAGTCTCCACGACCCTCCCTATTCCCAAAGCCTCTATTAACTGTTGAACCTCTAAGCTACCTTTTTCAGATTGATAAACAAAGAACTCCCATAACCCTTTCTGCTGCCAGTCTGAAACCAAACAGTGTTTGTTAGCCTGACAGTAAGTTGGGAGCTGGAATGTATTAGAATGGATATGTCAATAAACAATAACCGGGCCCTCAGAAACGCATTTAATAAAAAGACAATGTGTTTTTGAGCCTGTTGGATTGTACTTTTATTGGTGAGAATATAAATAGCAGAATAGATACGGGTGTATGAGCGGTTGTACCGAGAATACGGTTTAGTTGAATTTTCAGAAACCTTTATACAAGTTTCAATAAGGGCTAAGGAGTAACTTGGTAGAGAATAGGGCACCTTAACTCTCAGGAGGTGGGTGAGATATTGGACAAAACAATCTTGTCAGAATTTACTGTGAAGAAAGACACAGAAGCTCGGGAACTTGGGGAAATAAATAGTGATGTCTTGGAAAGAATTCTCACCAGAGAAGAGAAAGTGATGGAATCTTAAAACAAATAAAGGTAGATCAATCCTCAATAGCTCATTTGGTCTATGCTAGAATATTTTGGGAAGCTAGTGAAGAGATTGCGGTGTCCCTAACAGAGATATTTATATTATCAACAGGCACAATGAGTTACCGGAAGACTGGAGGGTGGCTAATGCTATTCTATCACTTAAGGTCTGTAGTGAGCAGCCAGTAAATTACAGTCCCGTGAGCCCAGTGCTGGGTAAGTTGTTGGAGGAGATTCTGAGAGAAAGGAGCTATATATATTTGGAAAGGCAAAGCCGATTAGAGATAGTCAGCATGGCTTTGTGAGTGGGAAACCGTGTTTCATACACTGGATTGTCTCTTTGAGGAGTTGGCCAAGAGATAGATGAAGGCAGAGCAGTCAACGTTGTCGACATGAACTTCAGCAAAGCATTCGACAAGGTTCCAAGGGATGTAGAACATCTTGTCAAGAGGAAAAAGGAAGCTAATTTAAGTTTGAGGAACTAAGGATCGGAAGCAGGGCTCTAGAGAGCTACATGGGCCAGCACGGTGGCTCAGTGGTTAGCACTGCTGCCTCACAGAACCAGGGACGCGAGTTTGATTCCAGCCTCAGGCCACTGTCTGTGTGGAGTTTGCACATTCTCTCCATGTCTGTGTGCGATTCCAATAGGTGCTCCGATTTCCACCCACAGCCCAAAGATGTGCAGGTTAGGTGAATCAGCCATGCGTTGTTCAAGAAAGGGAATAGAGATAATCCTGGGAATCACAGACCTGTCACTCTTCTGTCTGTGATGTGCAGATTAATGGAGAGAACTCTGAGAGTCAGGATTTATAATTTCTTGGAAAAATATAGTTTGATTAGAGAAAGTCAGCATGGCCTTGTAAGGGACAGGTCATGCCTCACAAATCTTATTGAATCCTTTGAGACTGTGACAAAGCATATTTGTGGCTCATTAAGAAAGTACAGAGCATGGGATACAGGGAAACCTGCCTGTGTGGATACAGAATTCCTGGCCCATAGAAGACAGAGGGTGATGACAGATGGAAATCATTCAGCCTGGAGCTCGGTGACCAGTGGGTTTTCTGCAGGGAGAGGTCAAAAAATCTCTGCTCTTTGTGATTTCTGGGTGACTTGGATGTGTGAGTGGAAGAGTGGGTAAGTAAGTTTGCCAATGACACGAAGGTTGATGGAGTGGTGAATAATGTGGATGTCTGCTGGAGGTTGCAATGGGACATTGTCAGGATGTAGAGCTGGGCTGAGAAGTGGCAGATCAAGTCAAATCTGGAAAAGTGTGAAGTGATGCATTTTTGAAGGTGAGACTTGAATGCAGAATACAGGGGTAAAGACAGAATATTGAATAGTGTGGAGGATCAGATGGATCTTGGATTTCATGACCAGAGATCCGTCAAATTTACCACCCATGATTATAGTATTGTTTAGAAGAAATATGTTGTATTGGCTTTCATTAGCTGGGGGATTGAGTTTTAAAGCCATGAGGTTATCCTGCAGCTCTATAGAGCCCTGTTTAGATCCCGATGAGAATATTGTGTTCAGTTTTGGTCCCTTCATTACAGGAAGGATGTGGAAGCTTTAGAGAGGGTAAAGAGGAGATTTACCAGGATACTGCCTGGACTGGAGAGCATGTCTTATGAAGAAAGGTTGAGGGAGCTAAGGCTTTTCTCATTGGAGTGAAGAAGGGTGAGGGGAGACTTGGTAGAGGTGAACAAGATGGTGTGAGGCATAGATAGAGTGAACAGTGAGAGATCTCTTTATCCCATGGTATCCATGTTACAAGGGGGCATAATTTTAAGGTGATTGGAGGATGGGTAAGGGGAGATTTCAGATGTAGGTTCTTTACACAGAGTGTGGTGGGTGGGTGGAGCGGACATTTAATGGACTCTTGGATAGGCACATGGATGATAGTAAAATGAAGCTTACGTAAGGTAGTTTGATCTTACAGTCGGGTAAAAAATTAGCATGGCATCACGGCCGAAGGGTCTTGTGCTGTACTGTTCTGTGTTCTACGTTCTGTATGGTTAACTGGGTAATAAGCCCAGATCAATGTAAAAGGATATGGCCTTCAGGAGGAGCTAGTCACCTGGAAACAAAATTGGGCTTGATGGTAGGAGACAGAGGGTGATGGGAGACATGTTGCCTTTCTGACTGGAGACATGTGACCAGCGGTGAAGTGGGTCCGCTGTTGTTTGTCATTTGGATAAATGGTTTGGATGGAAATATTGGTTTCCTGGTAAGTAAGCGTTTTGAGTGACACTGAAATTGGTGGTAAAGTGGACAGTGAAGAAGGTTATCTGTGATACAACAGGATGAACAGTACTGCTGGGGTAATAGGCTGAAGAATAGCAGATGGAGTTTAATTAGATAAATGTGAGGTGTTCCATTTTGGTGAATCCAGGGATGCAGGTACACAGTTCTTTGTAAGTGGTGTCATAGGTAGACAGGCTGGTGAAGCAGGCGTTTGGGATGGTTACATTCTTTGGGCAGAGCATTGAGAGTAGGAGTTGAGATGTCATGTTGTGGCTGTACAGGACGTTGGTGAGGCCAACATAAAAGCATTGTTGACCAGTAGGAAGTACTCATCTGGTTCACGTATGTCCTTCAGAGAAGAACATCTGACATAGTAACCTGGTCTGGCCTGCACGTGACACCAGACCCACTGCAATATGGCTGACTCTGAGCTACACTCTGGGTAATTAGCAGTGGGGCAAACAATGCTGGTCCAATCAGTGACACCCTCATCCCATGAATGAATAAATAAAAATACATATATCCCTCCCTACCTCTGCATACTCCTCCAGCTGCAGCAATCTGTACTGGCTTTGTCACACCGTTCAGACCCTGACCACTCTCTGTAACACTCTCACCACCTTCACCACCTTCAGCTCTCCCGGTTCGTTTTGTGACATAAAACCATGACAATTATTCCCTCTTCCATCTGACCTCCACCTGGGAGCAGACCCTTTGCAATCCCTTTAAAACTTACTCCTAAAACATTCTCTCACTTCCGGATTTTAAGATTACTTTTAAGTAATCTAATATGATCCTTTTTTCTTGAGTGAGGGACCGATGGGGATTTCTTGCTGAGGATTTGTCTGTTTCAATGGAATGTCCTTTTGTTGAGTGTTTTACACTGTTCCTTCAAATGTTTTCCACTGTTCATTGGCAGGCACATATTTCAGTCTGTTTAGCCTATTTACCTTGGTCAGTTCTCCTCTCCAACTCATGTTATTGGTTATTTTTGTTTCTGGTTGTAGCTTGCCCTTTCTGTGATTCACTTTAAAACTTTATATTTCTTTAAACTGCACTTTATCACAATTTCGCAGAGGATCTCTCCAGGTGACATTACTCATTCACTAAGTTTCATCACACAATGGTTGCTCTGAGATAGTTATGTCCCTAGCCAGTTGCACAATTTGTTATTCAAAGAAACACTGAAAACTAATTCTCTGAACTCCTCTTCCAATACCACTCTTGCCCAGTGTGACTGTCCCACATTATGTGAATATTGATGTTTCCCAAAATTATCACAATGTGTTTGTTAAAAAAATTCCAATGAGTTCCTGTGAAATGCAGTGATGAGCAGCGGAATGCTGTTCGGTGGCTAACACTGTTCTGCTGTTTGTGTTCTTGGCAAGTAGTAGCCAGAATTTACATTCAGACTGACTCTACTTCATGATCTGAGACCAAATGCCTTCTCTGTGATGACTTTCATAGTGTTACCCATTTTGCCTGAGTTTCCGCAAGATAGTGATCCATTGAATATTTATGTCCACCTTTTGTTCACCCTTTAACCAGATCTCTCTGGTGTCTAAACCTCTTTTATCTCAGTGTCACAAATCCATCTGCCTTATTGATAACACTTCGTCCATTCAAAACAAAAACAGAATTGACACTTTCCCACAATTTCCTGTCACAAACCTATTCCCTGATGTACAGTTTTAGTTAATCGCTGTCCCATCCTGTTCCTTTCTGATTGCCTTCAGTCACATCCCCATACTGTTCCGATGCTTCACCTTTTCTCTTTGGATTTGGAAAGCTCTTTTCACCTGGACCCTGTCCCTGCATCCTCTCTGTCAGTTTAAAGCCCTGTCTATAAACCTACTGACATGATTGGCCAGGACACTGGTCCCAGCACGGTTCCAGTGGGACCATCCTATTGGATTTTTTTATAAATCAGGTAGGGGATGAGGGTGTCTCTGGCTGACCAGCCTTTATTGCCCAGCCCTAGCTTCCCATGAGCTGAGCAGCTTGCCTGGCCACTTCAGAGGGCAATTGAGATGCAAACACTTTGCTGTGGGTATGTCGTGCAGACCACTTGAGGATGATCAGATCTCGTTGTCGAAAGGACAAATGGGCGGCACGGTGACTCAGTGATTAGCATTCCTGCCTCACAGCACCAGGGTCCCAGGCTCGATTCCAGCCGCGGGCAACTGTGTGGAATTTGCACATTCTCCATGTGTCTGCGTGAATTGCCTCCGGATGCTCCGGTTTCCTCCCACAGTCCAAAGACGTGCAGGTCAGGCGAATTGGCCATGCTAAATTGCCCATAATGTTAGGTGCATTAGGTCGAGGGAGATAGGTCTGAGTGGGTTACTCTTCGGAGGGATGGCATGGACTGGTTGGGTCGAAAGCCCTGTTTCCACACTGTATGGAATGTAGTCTAAGGGATTGTGATATGTGTACATCAGCGATGGCTTCATAATTGTTTATGGATTGTTAATTGCTATTTTTAAAATTATTGATTTTAAATTCCACTATATCTTATGATGGGATTCAAACCTGCCTCCCCTGAGCATTAGCTGAGGTTTTGGATAAATGCCCTTACAATAATATTACTAGGCCATCACTTCAACTGCTCACTGTTGCTCATCCCTGAGCACTGATACATGAAGCTAAACCCATTCTTCCAACATGATTGTGTGATCCAGAAATCTTCCATCACTCTGGTGATATCACTCAGTCTACCTGCGTGTGGCATCCCTCACTGTGTGAGTCTAATTGCTGCGTCTGTCAACGCCTCCCGCTCTTGCAGTTACTCCAGATCCTGAGCCAACAGAATTCTCCACTCCAGAGAGACGCAACAGCACAGGCCAGGGTTGGAGTTTGGGATTTTCCAGATCTCTGTGGGGCTCATTTCCATTCTCCATGTGTAACCCTCGCTGCATCGGTTTAATTTCCCATTCTGTCCATTTCTCTGTCTCCTGTCGGTACTCAGGAAGTTCCTGACCTAATAGACTTCCCAACTGCCGGATGTCTCATCCATCACCACATTGAAGATGGTTGGTCAGCCAGAGAGACAAAGGGCAGGGGGTTCTTGAGCCTTCAATAGATCCTGCAGTGAGGTAAGATCACTCTCAGTGCACAGAGCAGAGAGCAATGAGCGGGCTCCAAGCATCGACTAACATGACATGATATAGATACAGTGCTGGAGGGGAGCACAGTATAGGCACACCCCAGACTCAATCACCACATCTACTTTAACCTATGTTGCACTGAGACAGCATCGAGAGTTCAGAGTTATCAATCCAGGCCTGCGCTGTCTTCGTGAGCATCAGGACAACAGAGGTTAAAGCAGGCCTCTGACGAGAGGTTGGGAATGCTGCCTGGGATCTTTCTGTTCTGTGTTCTCCCTCCAACACTGTACTACGACTCACTACTCTGCAACACTCGATCTATGGCATGGCTTATGCACCAGTGTCTTCAGTCATCGTAAACTCCTTTAACAGTAGTTGTCCCTGTAACCTACTCCATTCCCGATTAGACCCTCCACATATTTGAGATGTACTGCACTCCAGATTACCATCCCTGTCGCTGTAACATGCTTCAGTGTCTACAACATGCTTTATTTCGGTACTCTAATCCTCTTTAACTGGATATAGAGTGATACAGCACGAAAACAGATCCTGTTGTCCAACGCCTCAATGCTGCCCATGTTATCTAAACAGAACGAGTCTCATTTCCCTGCGTTTGGCCCTTAGCTCTTCAAACCTTCTCCTCTCAATATACCTCCCCAAATGTCTTTTCCGTGTTGTAATTGTTCTTGTTTCTCCCATGTGCCTGAGGCAGTCTGTTCCATCTATGCACCATCCTCTGTAGATAATGTTCCCCCTCAGCTCCCTCTTTAAATCCTTGCTCTCTCATCTCCCGTTTATACCCTCTAGTTTTGGACTCACTTACCCTTGGATATTCACCTTACTGAGACCCCGCATGGTTTTGTAAAACTTTGTAAGGTCACTCCGTGGCCTCCTCTGCCCAAGGGAAATATTTAGGACAATGTTACAAATATCTCCAACGTATGTAACAAAGTGCTGGCCAATGTCGGCAAATGTTACAAATGCCACTTTCTCCACCCTCTCCACCTGTGATGCAACTTCCGAGGAACAATGTAACTTGCACCCTTTGGTCTCTCTCTCTCTCTCTCTCTGTCTCTCTGTTCGACAACACTGGCCAGAACCCTTCCATTAGCTGTGGTAGTCCTCCCTGATTTGTCTTCACAAAATCCAATACCTCAATTAAACTCCATCTTTCATTCCTTGGTCAACTGGCCCAGTTGGTCAAGTTCCCCTTTGATAACCGCAGTTACTGCCCACTACACCATTAATTTGATCATCAGCAAATGTTTGCACAATGACTCCTATATTTTCAACCAAATCATTTCTGAAGATGATGCACATCAGTGGACCCAGCTCTAATCCTTTCTTACATATGGAATAAAGCCATATTCTTCTCATAGAGCCATGCAGCATGGAAACTGACCCTTCAGTTGAAACCCATTATAATCTACAAGTAAAATCTTCCCAGATTGTTCCTGCCTGTTGCTGGCCCATATCACTACAACTCTTCCGTATTCACCTGTTTATCCAAATGTATTTTAAATGTTGTAATTGTACCCACATCAACCCCTTTCTCAGGAAGTTCATTCCACACTCAAACCACCTGCCGTGTAACAATTTGCCACCATGCCTTTTTTTGAACATCTATCTCCTCTAATCTTAAAAATGTTGCCTGTTCTCTTGAGACCTCCCCCTCATGGGGAAAAGGCAACTACAATTAAATCGATGTATATGCCTCATTTTCTTCTTAAACCTTTACATCATCATGTCTCAACCTCCAGGCTCCAGTGAAAAAAAGATTCAGCCTATCCAGCCATTTTTCAGAACTCAAGCCTTCCATACCCAGCTTCATCCTAAGTAACTCTCTTTTGAACCCCCCTGAAGCTTAATAATATTGTCCATATAATAGGGCGACCAGAACTGGACAGAGTATTGCAGAAGAGGCCTCACCAATGTCTCTACAATCTCAACATGATGTCCCAAATCCTCCACTCAATGCACTGAGCAATAGTCAGGCATGCCAAACACTGACTTATCCATCCTTTGATGCAAACTTCAAGAATTATGCAGCTGAAACGGAGGTCCCTCTGCTCTAAAACACGAATCAAATCCCTTACATTAATTGTATAAGCTGTACCCTTGTTTGTTTTACAAAATGTATTACCTCGCATTTATTCATATTGAATTCCATCTCCAGTTTTTCAGCTCATTCACCCATTTCGTCAAGATCCCTTTGCAATCTCAGGAAACATTCTTCACTCCAGCCCATCACCCTCCAGCCTTTCAGCCCATCACACATGGCTGTCAGTAGTACACATACCTTTGCTAGGGGCTCCGCAATTTCTTCCCTAGCATCCCACAGTGTCCTGTGATACACTTAATCAGGCACTAGGGCTTTCCATACCTTTGTGTTTTAAAGCCTCCAGCACCACCCCTTCTGTAATATGCACTCTTTTCAAGTCATAAAGGTGTACAGTATAGGAACAGACTCTTCGGTCCCCAACTCGTCCAGGCTGACCAGATGATCTAAATAAATCCATTCCCTTTTCCAACATTTGACCCATATACGAATACACCCTTACTATTCATATTCCCATCCAGATACCTTTTCAATGTTGTAATTGTATTTGTCTCCTTTACTTTCTCTCTCAGTTCATTCCATACACACATCACCGTGTGTGTGAAGATGCTGTCCCTTCAGTCCCTTTGTAAACCATTCGCCTCGAACCTTAAATTTATGCCTTCTAGTTTTGGACTCCCTAATCCCTGGGAAAAGACCTTGAATGTTTACCCTATCCATGCCGCTCATGTTCATATAAACCTCTGTAAGGTCATCCCTCAGTCTCCAATGCTCCAGTGACAATAACCCCAGCTTATTCAGCAACAACAATCTTGTCAATATTTTCTGAACCCCTTCAAGTTTCACAATATCCTTCCGATAGCAGGGAGACTGGTATTACAGAGTACTCCAATAGTGGTCCAACGAATTATTCTTGTTCCCTGCGTTCCCCAGTCTTTGTCCACAGTAAGTTCTGGGGTGAAAAATTTGCTTAGGGTCTTAGCAAATATCCTGTAGTTCCACACATCGATGGCCTCATTGATCTTTAATGGATACTATTTTGTCCCAAGTTACTCGTTCACTCTTAATATATTTATACAATCACTTTTGGATTCTCCTTATCATTCTCTGCTGAGGCTACTTCATGTACCCTTTCTGCATCCCTGATTTATACCCAAAGTGTATTGCTAAAGTCCCTGTGATCCTCAGGGATTCCCGTGATCCAGCTGGCTATACCTGACACGTGCCCCCTTATCCTTGACCAGACCCTCAGTATACAGCCTGTGTTTCCTAATGCTGCACACAAAGAGGAACATGCTGGTAGTGATCGAATAATGTATCTCACTTTTAAAATATTCTCATTTGCCAGATTTCCCATTCCCTCCAAATAGACGCCCCAATCACATTTTGAATGTTCCTAGCTAATACTATCAAGATTGGTCAAGCCCCATTTTATAACTTGAACCTGTGGACCAGCCCTGTCCTTTTCCATAGCTATTTTCAAACTAATAGAATTGTGTTCATTTTGGCTAAATGCTTTCCCACTCACACCTCAGTCCCTTTCCCGACCTTGTTTCCCAAGTGGAGGTCAGGTTTTGCCCCTTTCTCTTTTCAGGCCATTTACATATTGATTGGGAGTTTTCTGGAACACAATTACCAAATTCCTCCCTTGCAAAAACTGAACACTGGCACTCCCATTCTAGGTTTGGAAAGTTCAAAAACCCCTAGCATAACAGCCCTACTATTATGATTGATATTTAAGATCTCCTGACATATTTGTTCCTCAGTCTCCCACTGATTTTTTCGGGTCAGGAGTAATATCGTATCAAAGTGATGACCCATTCTTATTTCCCAGTTCCACTAACATAGCGTCACTGGGTGATCCCACAGGAATATCCTCTCTAGGTACAAATGTAATGATTCAAAACCCACCACCACGCGTCCTTTCTTGCCTCCCCTTCGATGCTTCCTGTAGCATCTCCACCTTGAAACAATGAGCTGCCAGCCCTGCCCCTCCCTCAGCTGTATTTCTGTAATAATTATAATATCCCAGTCCCATGTTCCAATCCATGCCTTGGGTTCATCTTCCTTAGCTGTCTGGCCCCTTGCATTGAAATAAATGCAATTTAATCATCAGTTTCCCCGCATTCTCTGCTATGTTCTTTCCTGCCTTTTATGATGAAAGTGCTGTCTTTAACTTGTGTACCAGCCTCAGTCTTCTTTCTGGCCTTACGACTGTTTAAGGTCCAACACCCTGCCAGACAGGTTATATCCTCTCAAGCATCTCTAGCAATTCACCCCACCAGGATATGCGTCCCTCTCCCGCTCCCAGTTGAGATGCCTTTCCCACCATGTCTCCCTGTGCTGACACCTTCAGGGATCTATGGACTTGTCCACCAAGGCCCCTGTACTCCTCAGTACTCCGCAAGGACCTACCGTTTATTATGTCTGTCCTTCGCACAGAGTATTACCTCATTTCGATCAGAACTAAACTCTGCTTAGGTTATCATCTGATCGACATCGGACTGCAGACGGAGACCATCCTCCTCACTGTGAACAACACCCTCACCTTTCATGCCATCTGCAAACCGACTCATGATACCTTCTATTTTCACTTCAAAGTTATTATTCGACAGAATAAGCTGCAATGGTTTCTGCACAGATCCCTGTGGTACATCCACTGGTGAAAGTATTCTATCCACCAATTTTGCATCCAATTTGCCAACTTGCCTTGGAACGCATTCCTTTTGGACCAGCCTTCCATGTTGGATCTTGTTTAAGGACTTATTCAAGTTCATGTAAACCACATCATCTGCACTGCCTTCATCAATATACTTAAGCACCATTTCAAAAAAACTGAACTGAATTCCTCAGACAGTATCTTCCTCTGCCAAATCCGTGATGACTAAACCGAGTTGATCCTTACCTTTTCAAGTGTTTCCAATAATTTCCCTCCTCCTGCTGTCAGACTATCTGCTCTGTAATTACCTTGCCTATCCCTGCTGCCCTTCTTGAACAAAGGAATCACATTAGCGATCCTCCAGTCATTCGGCACTTCACCTGTGGCCAGCAAGTATTTTATATATCTGCCAGGCCCCGAGCAATATCTGGGTAATTAACATGGGGTCAAAGAATGTTGGTCCAATCAGTGACATCCTCATCCCATGAATGAATAAATAAAAATACATATATCCCTCCCTACCTCTGCAAACCCTTCCAGCTGCAGCAATTCGTTCTGGCTTTGTAACACTGTTCAGGCCCTGACCACTCTCTGTAACTCTCTCACCATCTCCAGCACCTTCACTTCTCCCTTTTCCTATGGTGTCATTAAATCTTGACAACGATTCCTCTTCCCATTGCCCTCCTCCTGCTAGTAGACCCTTTGCAATCCCTTTAAAACTTTGTCTAAAACTCTCTCACACTTCAGAATTTTAAGTACTTTATGGTGATCTTCACAGCCTCATAATCGAATATGATCCATTTTGTCCTGAGCGAGGGACTGGTGGGGATTTCTTGCTGAGGTTTTGTCTGTTTCAGTGGAATGTCCTTTTGTTGATTGTTTTATACTGTTCATTTCCAGACACATATTCAGTCTGTTTAGCCTGTTTACCTTGGTCAGTTCCCCTCTCCAACCCATGTAATTGGCTATTTTTGTTTCTAGTTGTAGCTTGTCCTTTCTGTGATTCACTTTAAAACTTTACATTTCTTTAAACTGCACTTTATCACAATTTCCAAGAGGATCTCTCCCGGTGACATTACTCATTCACTATGTTTTATCACACAGCAGTCGCTCTGAGACAGTTGCGTCCCTCGCCAGTTGCACAATGTGTTATTCTAAGAAACACTGAAAAAAACATTCTCTGAACTCCTCTTCCAATGTCACTGTTGTCAGTGTGATTGTCCCAGACTTTGCGAATATTGACGTTTCACTAAATGTTCACCATGCCTGTATTAAAAATTCCAATGAATTCCTATTTATTGCAGTCACGAGCAATGACACGCTGTTCCATGGTCTAAAACTGTACAGCTGCATGTGTCCTTGGTAAGTAATAGCCAGAATTTGCATTCAGCCTGGCTCTACTTCATGATCTGAGACCAAATACTTTCTCTATAATGCCTTTCTTACCCATTATTGTGAGCGTTGCCCATTTTGCCTGAGTTTGCACAAGTTTGTGAAACATTGAATATTTATGTTCCACCTTTTGTTCGCCCTGTAACCACATCTCTCTGGTGTCTAAATCTCTTTTATCTCTGTGTCACAAATCCATCTACCTTGTTGCAGGGACTTTGTCCATTAATAAAAAAACATAATTTACTCGTTCCCACAATTTCCTGTCACAAATGGATTTGCCGATCTACAGTTTTAGTTAAACTTTGTCCCATCCTGTTCCTTTCTGTTGTCTTCGGTCACATTTCCATGCTGCTCTGATGCTTCACGTGTTCTCTTTGGATTTGGAAAGCTCCTTCCACCTGAAACATGTCACTGCATCCTCTCTGTCAGTTTAAAGCCCTGTCCAAAAATCTACCAACGTGATTGACCAGGATATTGGGGTCCCAGCACAGTTCCAGTGGAACAATCTGAATCGATTCTTTTTTAGATATCAGGTATGGGATGTGGGTGTCTCTGACTGACCAACCTTTATTGCTCATCCCTTGCTGCCCCTGAGCTAAGCAGCTGGCTCGCCCATTTCACGGGGTAATTGAGAGCCAAACACTTTGCTGTGGGTATGTCGTGCAGACCACGTGAGAGTGAACAGTTGTCCTTCTCTGAAGGTCAAGTGTTTGGATTTTTATCGATACTTATTTATGGATTGTTAATTCCAATCTTTAAAACATATATTCATTTAAGAAGGGGGTGGTCACTTTGTTGGGACTGTATTGTAGACTGTTGTAGACCTAACAGATACCAGAGGAGCAGCTGTGTAGAGAGATTGCAGATAACTATAGGAATAATAGAGGAGTACTGGCTGGAGATATTAATTTTCTCTGTATTGACTGGGCCACCTAGAGTATAAAAGACCTAGACGGAGGGCAATTTTTCAAATGTATCCAAGAAAGGTTCCTAACTCAATATGCAGAGGGCCCTATTCTACTCAGGCAGGTGCAACACTGGACCTCCCCTCAGAAAACGAGGTCGGGCAAGTGACTGAAGTGTCATTCGGACAACACTTTGTGTCCAGTGCCCACAACTGTCTTGGTTTTAACATAGTTATGGAGAAAGGTCAGCAGGTCCACAGATTGAAGAGGAAAACTGGAACAAGGCCAGGTTTGGGGCCATTCTGCAGGATCTGGCCAGCGGCAATGCTGTGAATTTAAAATTGCACAATGCTCAGTTATAATCCAACTCGCTTTGGAAGCGCTGGTGATCACTGTAACAGATGAAAGGCTTAAACTAAATTTGTTTGATATTATATTCCATGACACTGCCATCCTGTTGCTATAAATTCTGTACCTTAGGGTTGTGCTCCACAACGACCTGATGAAGAAGCAGTGCTCTGAAAACTAGTGCTTTCAAATAAACCGGTTGGACTGGAACCGAGTGCCGGGTGATTTGTAACTGTGTATACCCCCAGTCCAACACCGGCACCTCCATATTATGGTTCCAATCGATTGGGTGAGTATGTTTGAAGGAAAAGGAACAACTGGCAAATGGGAGGCTTTGCAAAGTGTGATATCAATAATCCAGGACCAGTATGCCCCATTGGGTTAAAGGGAAAAGCTGGCAGGTTTAGGAATCCTTGGCTGATGAGGGATAATAAGGCTTTGGTCTTAAAATGAAGACTGCATGCATTGGGATTAAGCTTTCAGTATCTACATAAACTTTTCTATTCTTCAAGACACAATCAATCTATGCAGACCCCACAATCCCCTCAGTCTCTGTAACACTCCTAATCTGCAGAAGTTATTCCAATGCCTGTGACTCTTCCGATACAGTTCCTACAAGACCCTCTATCTATGTGATATCTTCCCGTTGCCAGCACCCACCCTGTCAATGTACGCTCCTCCAGTGTCTCCATCCACCTACTCATTCCCATAATATTTTCCAGCTCTTGCATGTGTAAACATCACCCTCCCCTATAACTCTTCCCACTTTGACCAAACTGGAGGAGGTTATTGATGGTCCCTCATCTGTGAAACTGTCTCCAAACAAAATTGCTGTCTTTTTCACTTGGAAAATCTGCATGACTCTACACTTTCCATGTCTAAATAACCTACAGAAGCTAAGCCTTCCTGTATCTATAAAGATCTTCAGTCACGGCTACCCTTCATATGTCTGTTTGTGGGTCTGTACAACCTACTTTATCTTTGTAATCTGCTCCATTCACCTGAAACATTCCTGTTTGTGTAAAACACCCCGTCCTACCAATGTTCTTATCCTTGTAAACTGATCCATCCCTCCCACCCTCCCCTGCTCCATGAACCTCCTGTAGGCCCTACAGCTCTCCACATTTCTGTAACCTCCTGTGGCTTAATGCACCTCCCTCCCTGTGAAACCACCTCCAGTCCCCACAACACTCTGTATCTGTTACCTCATACAACCTTAGCAACGCCTCCTCTTTGTGTCCCTTCATTCATACCCATCCTCTCCAGTTTCCCGAAATCTCTTCCTGCCATCATAACCCTCGCTATTTAGAACATAGAATAGGACAGCCCAGTACAAGCCCTTCAGCCCTCGATATTGTGCTGACCTTTTATCCTACTCTGAAGACTAAACTAACCTACAAACCCTACATTTTGCTAAAATCGCTGTGCCTATGCATGAGTTGCTTAGATGTCCGTAATGTGTCTGAATCTACTACCATGGCTGGCAGTCCATTCCACGCACACACCACACTCCGTGTAAATAACGTACCTCTGATATCTAAGCTAAATCTTCCGCCAATTACCTTAAAAATATTTCCCCTTGTGATAACCATTTTGCCATGGGAAGTTAACTCTGGTTATCCACGCGATGGATGCCTCTCATTACCTTGTACATATCTATCATGTCGCCATTCTTCCTTGTTCACTCTGATCTGAAAAGCCCGAGCTTCCACAACCTACCTTCAATGGGCATGCCCTCCAGTCCAAGCAACATCTTGCTAAGTATCCTCTGTCCTGTCTTTAAAGCTTTCACATCCTTCCTATAATGAGGTGAACAGAACTGTTCACAGTATTCCAAGTGTGGTGTAATTGGGGCTCTATAGAGCTGCAGCAAAACCCTGGATCTCTTAAACTCAAACCCCCGCTAATGAAAGCCAACACACCATACGCCTTCTTAACACCATCTCAACTTGAGTAGTAACTTCAGGGACACACTGTTCGTGCACAATGCTAAGTATCCTGCCTTTAACCATGTAATTTTTTTTTCTGCAGAATCCTCCAATCTGAAACCATCCCTATCTTTGTAACTTCCTCCAGTCCCTACAACACTCATAAACTGTGAAACCTCCTCAAGTCCCTATATTCCTAATGCCTGCAAAATGCTCCAGGCCCGATATCCCTCCCTAACTCTGTAAATGCCACCGGCCTCCAGTGCCCTTCTGGGGAACACTGCCGAGGAAGGAAGAGTTGTAGAGTCCGGGCCATGTTACAGAGGTAGGAAGGGCTGCAGAACCTGGAGGATGGTACAAACATGGGAAGGGACATGGGTCCTGTAGGAGTACAGAGGCAGCGGGATTCATAGAGCCTGCAAGATGGAACCAAGAATGGATTACGGAAACTGAAGGATGTTGTGATTTGAACCACAGATCATTTTTGATTGGACCATTCAGCCCCTCTTAGAGTCAAAGATATACACAGCATGGAAACAGACCCTTCGGTCCAACCCGTCTATGCCGACCAGATATCCCAACCCAATCTAGTCCCACCTACCAGCATCTGGCCCATATTCTTGCAAACCCTTCCTATTCATATACCCATCCACATGCCTTTGTATCAGCCTCCACCACTTACTCTGGCAGCTCATTCCATACACGTAGCACCCTCTGCGGGAAAAAGAATGCTCCTTAAGTCTTTTTTATATATTTCCCCTCTTACCATAAACCTATGGCCTCCAGTTCTGAACTGCCATATTGAAGGGTAAAAACTTTGTCTCTTTACCCTCTCCATGCCCCTCATGGTTTTATAAACCTCTATAAGGTCACCCCTCAGCCTCGAGGCTCCGGGCAAAACAGCCCCAGCCTGTTCAACCTCTCTCTATAGCTCAACCCCTCCAATCCTGGCAACATCCTTGTAAATCTTTTCTGAACCCTTTCAAGTTTCACAACATCCTTCCGATAGGAAGGTCATCAGAATTGCACACAATATTCCAAAACTGACCTAACCAATGTCCTGTACAGCCACAACATGACCTCCCAACTCCTGTACTCGGTACTCTGACCAATAAAGGAAATCATACCAAATGCCTTCTTCACTAACCTACCTATCTGTGACTCTGCTTTCAAGGAGCTATGAACCTGCATTCCAATTTCCCTATGTTCAGCAACACTCTGTCAGGCCTTACCATTCAGTGTATAAGTCCAGCAAAGATTTGCTTTTTTAAAATGCAGCACCTCGCATTTATTTGAATTAATCTCCACCTGCCACTTCTCAGCCCATTGGCCCATCTGATCAAGATCCCATTGTAATCGGATGTAACCTCTTTCACTGACCACTACACCTCCAATTTTGTTGTCAACTGAACATTTACAAACTATATCCCTTATGCTCACATCCAAATCATTTATGTAAACATTGCAAAGTATTGGACCCAGCACCGATCCTTGTGGCACTCCACTGGTCACAGGCCTCCAGTTTGAAAACCAACCCTCCCCCACCAGCCTCTGTCTTCTACCTTTGAGCCAGTTCTGTATCAGTTGGCTAGTTCTCCCTGTATTCCGTGAGATCTAATCTTGCTAACCAGTCTCCCCTGGGGAACCTTGTTGAACACCTTACTGAAGTCCATATAGATCACATCCACCACTCTGCTCTCATCAATCCTCTTTGTTACTTCTTCAACAATCTCAATCGAGTTTGAGAGACATGATTTCTCACTCACAAAGCAATGCTGACTATCCCTAATCAGTCCTTGTCTTTCCAAACACATGTACATCCTGTCCCTTACGATTCCCTCCAACAACTTGCCCACCGATGTCAGGCTCAACAGTCTATAGTTTTCTGGCTTTTCTTTACTGCCTTCCTTAAATAATAGCAACACGATAGCCAACCTCCAGTCTTCTGGTTCTGATGACCTGTTTCTATAGATCTTTACCGGAATGGATGAGCACAGCTTCAAATTGCCAGGCTGTGATATGTGAATTCCGTTATGAATCTATTTGCCCGTTCTGTCTGTGTGCCTGATACTGACCTGGTGCTGCTCTGGTAGAAAGCACTCTCCGTAACATCCAGATCTATGTTACTGACCAGAGCTCACCTCATCAAAACCTTCAATTGGAATGTTCTTTATTTTAACATTTAAAAATGGCAGTTTTGTGAGATGCAGGAATTGAGGAGTTGTCATTTTTGAAAGAATGAAATTTTGTCATTGACCCTGACCCATGCAACGGGGATTCGTAGATTCTGTTGTTTTCTGCAGACTATCACTCAGAGGATTGTATCACCAGGGAATCTGATTGCAGATGGTCTTTGCCTGGAAGAGTGTGAATTTACCAGTTTATGTCGGCTAGGACACAATGTTTCTGGAAATGTATAACTATGTAAATACTTCACCGACTGGTTCACGGGTGAGTGCACTGGGCTCTGATCACCAGGAACTGGGAAACCTCATGCTGTTTGCATGTGGAGCTTGGCACCAGACTGGGTGAGAGCAGCTCCCTGAGTAAATGACAGGTACGAAGCTTGGGATCCTCCTGCTGTGTTTGACCTTGTGCCATATCGTTATCTCCCTCTCATGAGAGAGCGTGCCACGTTGTCCAGTCCTGACAGTGTCCTCTCCCTGTAAACCCTTCCAGCTGTTGAACATCTCCCTTCTCTCTCACTCCCTCCAGCCCTTCCAACCTCGCCTTTGTCTCATATCTCCTGCAGTCCCAACTGACCTTGCTCTTTGTTATCGCATTGCTTTCCTTTGAGCTGTGTGGGAACAATCCTGAAGTAGGTTTGGGCCATTGGGAGGAAAAGACAACTCCCTCTTCTCCACCTTTGTCAAACAGAGTCTCCTTGTCTGTCTCTCTCCAGGGAAAACAGCCCTAGCCCATTCAGCCTCTCCCTGCAGCTCAAATACTTCAACCCTGGCAACATTCTTGTAAATCTTTTCTGAACCCTTTCAAGTTTCATAACATCCTACTGATAGGAAGGAGACCAGAATTGCACACGGTATTCCAAAAGTGGCCTAACAATGTCCTATGCAGCCGTAACATGACCTCCCAACTCCTGTGCTCAATACTCTGACCAATAAAGGAATGCATACCAAGTGCCTTCTTTGCTATCTTATCTACCTGTGACTGTACATTCAAGGACCTGTGTACTTCATGTGAAAAATTGGATAGACAGATGGAGTGGCCTGAGGTCTTGTGGGTAAAGCTAGTTCAGTCTAAGCTGTTAGGCAGAACCAGTGAGGTATTTGCAGCGCTGCCTCATGAGTGGCCAGGAGATTATGCACATATTGAACAGGGTATTTTAAGTGCTTATGGATTAGTAGCAGAAGCGGAGCAACAGCGGTTCAGAAACATAAAGAAAGAACCAGGACAGACTTATGTGGAGTTCTATACAATTAAACAGATTAATCTTTCTGCAACATCGCCAGTCTCCATGCGTCTCTCTGTCATGGTGAGCTGCTCCAACCCCCATAACATTTCCTGCCTGTGTCCACCATCAAGTTGATACAACCCTTCTGATTTCTGTCGTGTCCTGCAGACCCATTTTTGTGAATTCTGCCCACCACTAATACACTCTCTATCTGTGTAAATGCCCCCAGCCACGACAATTCCTTGTACTGTGCAGCCCCCACCAGACCCGAAAGCCATCGCTATCTGTGAAAGCTCCTTCAGGTCTGTATCCTCCACCGTGCTGAAACCCACTCTCAGCATTGCAACCCCCATTATTTCCTAACGTTGTTGAGTCTCTAAAACCATCCCTATCAGTTTAATCTACTCCACTGCATATAACACTCCTAGCCTGTGTAATCTCTTCAATTCCTTCAGTTCGTGCCATTGTATCCACGTTTATGTCTGCAAAACGCTCCGCTTACTGTAGCACAACCTATGCTCATAAGTGAATCTGGTCCATCATAAGCCTCCCTGACATACCTTTCAGTGCATAAAATCATCTCTCCTTCTAGCTTTATCCAGTCTGCAACTTCCTTCCTATCCGTACAACATGCTCCAGTCTATATCATCTTCCATGTGCTTGCAACATTCTCCAGTCAATACCACCCTCCCTTTGCCTGTATTATTCTCCAGTCCATACCATCCTTCCTATCACTGTGATATTCTCCAGATCCCACAACTGTTGTTAAATGTACGACGTCCTGGAATCATGTGAATGTTTCTACACCCTGATCAACATAGACCATGTAACGATCCACAACCCTACACACATCCCTATCTCTGGAATCTAAGCAAAGACGCTTTATCTCTCTAACGTCCTCCAAACAATAAAATGTTTTCTCCTGCGAAACTTCTGTAGCAACTCTATCTATGTTTAACCCTGCAACATTGTTGCGCCCCAAACATCTCTCTCACTCTGTGACCTCTATCCATCCCTCAAAGGCCCTCTCTGTGACACGCGCCATGCATTTGCAACAAGGCAGATGGAATGACAGCATTAACTGAAGAGAACAGATATGATCGAACTGTTATTGTGGAGGGGTGACTGCAGAATGATCATGACAGCAATGTGATTATTGAGGGGTTGTAGGGATTTAGGTAGGATCAGCAAACAACCAAATAAAGTCCCGTTTTGTTGTGAAGAAAGGACGCAGTCAGTGCATTAGTGAGACAGCCAATTTAATCTGGGAATCAAAATATAGATTCATTTTGCATGGACAGCTTCCAAATAGCAAGGGGGATCTGGACGATCAAATCACAATCCATGCTCGTTATTAAGTTGGATACAATATTTTCTTGGTGATAGTAGACAGAGGCATGTGGAGTGGTGAATTCTGATTGGACGTCTGTGGTCAATGGTGTTTCACAAGGATCAGTACTGCGATGTCTGTGTGTAATTTATATCTGTGATTCAGATGAATAGGTCAGCAGTTTGATTAGTATTTTGCAGATGACATTTGGAAAGCATGTAATGATTAGGGATAGTTAGGGGAATTGTGGATAGTGAGGAAGAGTGTTAAAGGTTGCAGCAGTGTGTAGATCAGCTGGAACGCTGTGCAGAGAAATCGCAAATCGAATTTCATCGGGACAAATGTGAAGTGATGCATTTATGAAGTCAAATAGAAGAGAGAAGTGCACTAATTGACTATATGGAAACATTGATAAACAGATGACCTTGGATGCAAATCTATAGCTCCCTCAAATTAACAACACAATGGGATGTGGTGGTAAAGGAGGAGTATGGTATGCTTACCTTCATTGGTCACAGTATTGAGTACAGGCGTTTGCATGTCATGTTGTGACTGAATGAAACTTCATTCGGCCATGTTTAGAAGGTTGCACGTTTATTCTCATCGCCACACGACAGGAAGGAGGTTGCAACAGAAGGTTGGCAGAATGTTGCCTGGTCGAGAAAGTGTTTACTGTAAGGAGGTTGGACGCAGTTGGATTGTTTTGCGAGAATATCGGAGACTGAGGGGTGACTGGGTACTGGTATATAGCATTAGGAGAGGCGTGAATAGTGTGGATAGTTGGAATCCTTCCTCCAATGTAGAAATATCCAATACTAGTGCACCTCGGTTTAAGGTGAGTGTGAGAAGTTTTAAGTGAGATGAATGAGGCCAGTTTTCTTTACCGAGAGGGTGGAAGCTACTCAGGAAGAGGGAGAGGTGGCAACGAGAGCAAAGTTTTGAAGTGGCATTTAGACAGAAACATGAACAGGCAGAGAATAGAGGGATATCGCCCATGTGCAGGCAGATGGGGTTAGTTTAGAATAGCATCATGGTCAGCACAGCCATGGTGGGCCGAAGGGCCTATTACTGTGCTGTACTGTTCTAGCTTCTAACTTAACGACATCTAACCTGTCAAAGCCCCTCAGAATCCTGGATGTTTCATTCAATTTCTCTCCCATTGTTCAAAACCCCAATGGGTTCAAGGTCAATCTACTCCACCTCCTCTCATTGGAATATCCCGCCATCTCTAGGATCAGCCGAGTGAAGCTTCCCTGGTCTGCCTCCAATAAAATAATGTCTTTCCTTAGGGCACGCATACTGTTCATTATAATATAGATGTGGTCTGACTTGTACCTTGCATCGTTTTAGCAAGGCCTCCCTATTTTTAAACTCCATTCCTTTTGTAATAAATGTCAGCATTTGCTTTGCCCTCTCTATTACCTGCCGACCCTATTAGCTACCTTTTTCAGAATGGTAAACAAGAACTCCCTCAACCCTTTCTGCTGTCAGTCTGAAACCAAATAGTGTTAGCCTGACAGTAAGTCGGGAACGTGCTGGCATGTGTTATAAAGGATATGACAATAAATGATAACTGGATGCTTAGAAACAATGGGAGACGCTTGATTTTATAAAAGATCAATATTTTTCAATCTGTTGGATTCTATATTTTAGTGTGACCATAAATGCAGAATAGATAAGGGTGAAGGACGCTATTTGCGGTAGAGGGATATTTGAAATTTCAGAAGCATTTTGACAAGTTTCAACAAGGGCTAAAATTAGCTCGGGAGAGAATAGGGCCCCTGAAAGGTCAATGACGCTGTCTGTGTGGAATCACTGCTGATGGATGAGATACTGAACAAATATTTTGTGTTAGGATTTACTGTGGAGAAAGATATGGAAGCTCAGGAACTAGGGAAAATACATAGTGATGTCTTGAAAAGAGTGCACATTGGAGAACAGGAGGTGCTGGATGTCTTAAAATGCAAAAGGTTAGATAAAACCTTGGGACATGATCAGATGTACCCCAGTGCCTTGTGAGAAGTGAGGGAGGAAATTACAGGGGCCCTCCCAGAGATATTTGTATCATCAACAGCCACTACAGCCCAGTGAGACTGATGGCAGCGGTGGTAAGTTGTTGGAGGAGATTCTGAGAGAAACGATCATCATGCATTTGGAAAAGCAAGGACAGATCAATGACAGTCAGCATGGTTTTGTGCACGGGAAACCATGTCTCAAATCTCACTGTGGAGGTAGACAAGTGAGAGATCAAAGCAGAGCAGGACATGATGTCTCCATGGACCTTAGCAAGGCCTTTGACAAGGTTCTGTATGGCAGACTGGTTAGTACGTTGAGATCACACATAACCAGGGAGCGCTCACCAACGGGATACAAAACAGGATTGACGGTAAGAGACCGAGCGTGTTCATAGAGGGTTGCCGCTCAAACTGCAGGCCTGTGACCAACGGTGTGCCATGGGGTTCGGTGCTGCGTCACTGTTGTGCATCATTTACATAAACAGTTTGGATGACAACACAGGAGTCATGGTTAGCAAGTTTGTGAGTGAGACTGAAATTGGTGATAAAGCGGACAGTGAAGAGGGTTATCGAAGAGTACAATGGGATCAACAGTACTGCTGGACCAGTGAGGTTAGGAACAACAGGTGGAGAAATGCGAGATGTTGTATTGTGGTAAAGCAGACCATGCTGGACTTGTACAGTTAATGTTCGGGTCCTGGGTAGTGTTGTCAATCAGTGACCCAGGGATTCAGGTATACAGTTCTTTGAAATTGGTGTCACAGGTAGACAGGCTGGTGAAGCAGGCATTTGGGATGGTTACCTTCATTGGGCAGAGCATTGAGAGTAGGAGTTGGGATGTCTTGGTGTATCTGTACAGGATATTAGTGAGGCCATTGTATAAGCATTGTTGATTATCTGGTAAAAAATCAACTTGTTTACGTATATCTTTTAGAGAGGGACACCTGGCATTCTTACATGGTCTGGCTCACATGTGACTCCAGTCCCAAAGCAATATGGCTGACTCTGAGTTGCCTCTAGGCAATTAGCAGTGGGGTAATGTATGCTGGTCTCCATGTATCTCTCCATGTGGTATCCCTCCCTGTGTCAGACTATTTGCTGCCTCTGTCAGCATTTCTCCCTCTTAGATCCTGAGTCAACAGAATTGTCCACTCCAGATAGATGCAACAGCACAGGCAAGGGATGGAGACTGGGATTTTCGAGATCTCTGCTGGACTCAGTGCCACTCTGCATGAATTATCCTCATTGCATCAGTCTAATTTCCCATTCTGTCTATTTCTGTCTCGTGCAGGTAATCCGGATGATCCTAACTCCTGTCTCATCCATCATCTCATTGAGTCTGGTTAGTCAGCCAGAGAGAGATGGAGAGGGAGATCTGGAGCCTTCAGTAAATCCTGCAGCCGGTAAGATCACTCACAGTAAACAGCACAGGGTGGAGGGAGTAGACTTCTACATTCAGACCTGGAAGACGGGACATAGATACAGATCTGGGCAAGGAACAGCAACATTCTAGTCTTCATTCCAACCATCTTGTGAGGGTCCTGCTTTCACCTCTGCTGTATTGGCCATCAATGCAACAGCACAGGGGATCGCAGGCATCAATCCTGGCCCATGCTGTATTCATGAACTCTGTAATATCCACCAGTCCCGATAATCCTACCTCTGTTTGTAATCTCCTCTCGTCCACACCACACCTCTGTCTTTGTCTCTGTCAGGTTCTCCAGTCCCTAACACACTAATTCCTAAACTTCTCCAGTAGATGCTAAATTCCTTCATCCCAGTAAACCCTGACGGTCCTGTCTGTCCCTGTAAACTCCTCCCACCAATATCATCCTACATGTCAATGTAAGTGTCTTTAACCTCTCTATCGGTCCCGACATAGGTAATCTTCTCCAGCTCCTACAACCCTTCCTTAGCTGTGAAAAAAATTGTAATCTCCTTATCCTTCTCCAATTCTTTGATCTTTATCTTGTTAAATTTCATCCTCATTCCCGACACCATACCCCTCGCAACCACAGGAACCTCTTTCAGTTTGTTTAACCCTCCCCATTTGTGTAACTGTCTCCAACTCGCCAACCTGGCATTCTCCATTGCCTTCCGATCTCTGTAACCTTCAGAGCCGAGAAGCCTTCTTCTATCTGTAAACATCTTCAGTCACGACAACCTTCCATATCTCTGTTAGTATGCACAATAATCTCCTAGATGAAACAGCCCCGTCTGTGCCTCTCAGACTGCCTCCCTCTCCCTACAGCCATCCCTATCCCTATTTCCAGAATCTATCCAGCTCCCTCTATCTCTGTAAATTCCTCCAATCCACAAACCCCTTTGTCCCACGACATTCTTGACCAGATGTAACTCTGTTTAACTCTAACATCCTCGAGTCCCTGTAAGCCTCCCTATCTCTGTAACCTCTACCCATCCGTTCAACGCCCCACTATGAGGAATGACTCCCTGTATTCACCACAAGGCAGATGGAATGACAGTGAACAGATATGATGGAATTGTCATTCCGGAGATGTAGCTGCAGAATCACCATCGCTGGGAAGAGAATATTGAAGGGTTGTTGCGTTAGAGTCATACAGTCATAGAGATGTACAGCATGGAAACAGACCCTTCAGTCCAACCCATCCATGCCGACCAGATATCCCCACCCAATCAAGTCCCAAGAGGCAGACGAGGCAAAACATCAACAAGGTGTGAAGAAAGGATGAGGTTAATGCATTAATGAGACAGTTACGTGGATCTGAAGATCAAAAGTTGGAGTCCAGTTGAGTGGAGCTGAGAATAAGCAAACAGCAGCAATCATTAGCAGGAATTCTTTTATATGCACCAACCAGCGATGGTAATGTAAATGTGATTACAGTCAGGACACCGAATGTACTTGTAGCAAAGGCAGTACAGTGACTATGTGTGATAGTGGTTTCCATCCCAAGTGGATACCTATTGAGTATCAGGGCTGTAATGGATGGATTCCTGAATTGTATACAAGATGGTTTTCTATAACATCATATCAAGGAACCATCAACAAAATTGTCTTGTGTAGATCAAATGCTGTGTAATAATAAATATCCAATAATGCCATTATAAAGGAGTTTTGTGAGCAGAGACCCACAATGTTATGCAAGACATACTGAGTTTGAGTTCAGACCACGAGATGTAGGAGCGGAATTAGGCCATTTGGCCCATTGCGTATGCTCTGCCCTTCAGTCAGATCATGGTTGATCTGATGATCCTCTACTCTATTTACCTGCCTTTTCCACAAAACTCTTGTTTCTCTGTTTAATTAAAATCTGACAATCTCTGCTGTAAATATTCTTAATAACCATGCCTCGACAGCCCCCTGCAGTCAGGATTTGACTGAGACAAGATAGAGGGAGGGGAAATGAAGAAACTGGAGAAATCTGAGTTCATCCCTTGTGGTTGTAGGGCTCCTCGGCGGAAGATGAGGTGCTCTTCCTCCAACCGTCGTGTTGCTAAGGTCTGGCGATGGAGGAGTCCAAGCACCTGCATGTCCTTGGTGGAGTGGGAGGGGGAGTTGAAGTGTTGAGCCACGGGGTGGTTGTTTTGGTTGGTCCGGGTGTCCCAGAGGTGTTCTCTGAAACGTTCCACAAGTAGGCGGCCTGTCTCCCCAATATAGAGGAGGCCACATCGGGTGCAGCGGATGCAATAAATGATGTGTGTGGAGGTGCAGGTGAATTTGTGGCGGATATGGAAGGATCCTTTGGGGCCTTGGAGGGAAGTAAGGGGGGTGGTGTGGGCGCAAGTTTTGCATTTCTTGCTGTTGCAGGGGAAGGTGGGGTCCGTTTGGAGGTGGCGGAAATGACGACGGATGATACGATGTATATGGAGGTTGGTGGGGTGGTAGGTGAGGACCAGTGGGGTTCTGTCCTGGTGGCGATTGGAGGGATGGGGCTCAAGGGCGGAGGAGCGGGAAGTGGAGGAGATGCGGTGGAGGGCATTGTCGATCACGTCTGGAGGAAATTGCGGTCTTTGAATAAGGATGCGATCTGGGTTGTACGGTATTGGAACTGGTTCTCCTGGGAGCAGATGCTGCGGAGACAAAGGAATTGGGAATATGGGATGGCGTTTTTACAGGGGGCAGGGTAGGAGGAGGTGTCGTCTAGGTAGATGTGGGAGTCAGTCGGTTTATAGTAAATGTCCGTGTTGATTCGGTCACCCGAGATAGAAATGGAAAGGTCTAGGAAGGGGAGGGAGTAGTCTGAGACGGTCCAGGTGAATTTGAGGTCGGGATGGAAGGTGTCGGTAAAGTGGATGAACTGTTCAACCTCCTCGTGGGAGCACGAAACAGCGCCGATACAGTCATCGATGTAGCGGAGGAAAAGGTGGGGGATGGTGCCAGTGTAGCTGCGGAAGATGGACTGCTCACATATCCTAGGAAGAGGCAGGCATAGCTGGGGCCCATGCGGGTGCCCATGGCTACTCCTTTGGTTTGGAGGAAGTGGGAGGATTGGAAAGACAAGTTGTTCAGGGTGAGGACCAGTTCAGTCAGTCGAAAGAGGGTGTCAGTGGAAGGGTACTGGTTGGTACGGCAGGAAAGGAAGAAGGGCTTTGTGTCCTTCGTAATGGGGGATAGATGTGTACAGGGATTGGATGTCCATGGTGAAGATAAGGCGTTGGGGACCGGGGAAGCGAAAATCATGGAGGAGGTGGATGGCGTGGGTGGTGTCCCGAACGTAGGTGTCGGGTTCTTGGACTAAGGGGGACAGGTCCGTGTCGAGGTATGCAGAGATGAGTTCGGTGGAGCAGGAGCAGGCTGAGACATTGGGTCGGCCTGGGCAGTCAGGTTTGTGGATTTTGGGCAGGAGGTAGAAACGGGCGGTGAGGGGTTGTGGGACTATGAGGTTAGAGGCGGCGGATGGAGGTCCTCTGAGGTGATGAGGTTATGGATGGTCTGGGAGATGATGGTTATTTGGTGGGAGGTGGGGTCATGGTCAAGGGGGCAATAGGAGGAGGTGGTACGCGAGCTGGCGTTTAGCCTCAGCGGTGTAAAGGTCAGTGTGCCAAACTACTACCGCGCCTCCCTTGTCTGCTGGTTTGATAGTGTGGTAGGGGTTGGAAGAGAGTGGAAGTTGCCAAGAGAGGTCATAGAAACAGAAATGTGAGTAAAGTTTTGAAGTGACATTTTGACAGAAACATGAACAGCCAGAGAATAGAGGGACATGGACCATGTACATACAGATGGGATGAGTTGAGAATGATATCAAGGTGGGCCGATGGGCCTATTGTTGCACTGTTCTATTTTCTAACTTACCACCATTTAACCGGTCAAAGCACTTCAGAATCTTCCATGTTTCATTCAGTTTCTCTCTATTTTTTCTCAACTTCAATGGGTTCATTCTCAATCTACTCCACCTCTTATTATATAATCCCTCGATTTCCAACATCAGCCGAGTGAACCTTCCCTGGCCTGCCTCTGATACAATAATATCTTTCCTTCGGGCACACACACTGTTCATAATATTCTAGGCGTAGTCTTACTTGTACCTTGCATCGTTTTAGTAAGACCTCCCTATATTTAGACTCCAGTCCCTTTGTAATAAATGGCAGCATTTGTTTTGCTTTCTCTATTACTTGATGTCCCTGTAAGCTACTTTTTTTCAGATTGATAAACAAGAACTCCCACAACCATTTATGTTTCCAGTCTAAAAACAAATACTGTTAGCCTGACAGTAAGTCAGGAGCATGCTGAAATGAGTGAGAAACGACATATCAATAAAAAATAACTGGACCCTTCGAAACACATTTTATAAAAGAGAATTTGTTTTTGAGCCTGTTGGATTTATTTGTTGTTGTGAATATAAATGGCAGAATAGATAAGCATGTTGGGGGGGGGGGGGTGTTGGTACGGATAATATGGTTTATTTGAATTTTCAGAAGCCATTGTGCAAGTTTCAATAAGGGCTAAAGAGTAACTTGGTAGAGAATAGGGCTCCTTAAATATCAATAAGGTCGCCTATGTGTGGAACCAGAGTAGGTGGGTTAGATATTAAACACAAAAAGTATTGTCAGTATTTACTCTGGAGAAAGACATGGAATCTCGGAACGTTGGGAAATAAATTGCGATATCTTGGAAAGAATCCTCAACAGAGAAGAGAAAGTGCTGGAATATTAAACAAGTAAAGTTAGATCTATTCTTAATAGCTTATTAGGTCGATCCGAGAATAATGTGAGAAGCTAGGGAAGAGATTGCAGTGTCCCTAACAGAGATATTTTAATTTATATTATCAGCAGACACAGTGATGTGCCGAAAGACTGTAGGGCGTCCAATGCTGTTCCATCACTAAAGGATTGCCGGGAAAAGTCAGGAAATTACAGCCCCGTGAGCCCAGTGATGGGGTAGTTGTTGAGGAGATTCTGAAAGAAAGGAGCTCCTTATATTTACAAAGGCAAGTGCTGATTCGAGGTAGTAGCATGGCTTTGTGAGTGGGAAACCTTGTTTCACAAACCGGATTGACTCTTCGAGGAGGTGGCCAAGAGAGAGATGAAGGCAGAGCAGTGAACATTTTCCACGTGGACTTTAGCGAAGCATTTAACAAGGTTCAAAGGGATGTAGAACATATAGTCAAGAGGAAGAAGGAAGCTTAGTTAAGGTAGAGGACGCTAAGATCGTTAGACCACTATAGGGTTATATGAGGGCGGCACGATGGCTCAGTGGTTAGCACGGCTGCCTTATAGCACCAGGGACCCGATTTCGATTCCAGTCCCGGGCGACTGTCTGTGTGGAGTTTACACGTTCTCCCCATGTCTGCGTAGGGTTCCTGCAAGTGTTCCAGTTTCCACCCAAAGATGTGCAGATTAGGTGAATCAGCCATGGTAAATTACCCATAGTGTTCAGGGTAAAGGGAGAGGAATAGGGTTGGGGAATGGTTTTGGGCGGGATGTTCTTCAGAGGGTCCGTATGGAGTTGTGGGGCCAATTGGCCTGTTTCCACAATCTGGGGACTCACTGAAGGTAGCCAGGAAGGAACTGAAGAATGGACTTAGGACAGCTAGAATGGGACATGAAAAATCTATTTTGGGAAGGATTAAGGAAAACCGTAAGACATTCTCCACTTATGTGAGGAACAATGGGATGGTCAGCGTGAGGGTAGGGCCGGTCAGGCATAGTGGAGGGAACATGTGCCTGGAGTCACAGGAGGTAGGGGACGACCTTAATGAATACTTTGCTTCAGTATTCACTACTAAGAGGGACTTTGTCATTTGTGAGGATAGCGTGAAAAGGACTGATATATATGAATAGGTTGATGTTAAGAAGGAGGATGTGCTGAGAAAGGGCTTGAAGAAGAGCTTATGCCCGAAACGTCGATTCTCCAACTCCTCGGATGCTGCCTGGCCTGCTGTGTTTTTCCAGCACCACACTTTTCAAATTTGCACCCACACTGTCCACCAGAGTCGTACCAGATGATTGGAGGGCAGCGCATGTTGCTCCGTTGTTCAAGAAAGGGAATAGGCTAATCCTGGGAATTACAGACCTCCACTTTGTTATGTCTGTGGTATGCAATTTATTGGAGAGGATTCTGAGAGAGCGGCTTTATGACTCCGTAGAAAACCGTAGTTTGATTAGAGATAGTCAGCATGGCTTTGTAAGGGACAGGTCATGCCTCACAAATCTTACTGAATCGAGAATGTGACGAAACACACTTATGGCTCATTCAGAAAATACAGAGGCATGGGATACAGGAAACCTGTTTGTCTGGATATGGAATTCCTGCCTCAAAGAAGACAGAGGGTGATGATAGATGGGAAGCATTCAGCATGGAGCTCGGTGACCAGTGGTAGGGATCGGTGGCAGGAACTTTGCTCTTTGTGATTCTTTTTTATAAACTACTTGAATGTGGTTGTGGAAGAATGGGTTAGTAATTTTGCCAATGACATGGATGTTGGTGGAGTGGTGGATAGTGTGGAGGTCTGTTGTAGGTTGCAGCAGGGTATTGACAGAATGCGGAGCTGGGCTGAGATTTGGCAGATGGAGTTTAATCTGGAAAAGTGTGAAATGATTCATTTTGGAAAGTCTAACTAGAATGCAGAATACAGGGTTAAAGGCAGAATACTTGGTAGAGTTGTGGAACAGGGAGATCTTGGGTTCCACATCCATCCATCCCTCAAAGTTGCCATCCAAGCTGATAGGGCTGTTGAGAAGGAATATGTTGTGTTGCCTTTCAATTGCTAGGGGATTGGGTTTTCAAGCCGTGACGTTATGCTGCAGCTCTATAGAGCCATGGTTAGACCCCACTTGGAATATTGTGTTCAGTTCTGATCCCCTCATTACAGGAAGGCAGTGGAAACTTTATGGAGGGTAAATTGGAGATTTACCAGAATGCTGCCTGTGCTGGAGAGCATGTCTTACGAAGAAAGGTTCAGGGAGGCAAGCCTTTTGTCATTGAAGTGAAGAAGGGTGAGGGGCGACTTGGTAGAGGTGATCAAGATGATGTGAGACATAGATAGAGTGAATAGTGACTTCCGGGTGCTCCGGTTTCCTCCCACAGTCCAATGATGTGCAGGGTCAGGTGAATTGGCCATACTAAAATTGCCCGTAGTGTTAGGTAAGGGGTAAATGTAGGGGTATGGGTGGGTTTCGCTTCGGCGGGTCGGTGTGGACTTGTTGGGCCGAAGGGCCTGTTTCCACACTGTAATCTAATCTAATCTAATCTATTCTTTATAAAATGGCATAAATGGCTATTGTCAGTGGGCATAAATAATTTTAATGTGATTGGTATATGGGTAAGGAGATATTTCAGAGAAAGGTTCTTTACAAAGAGTGTTGGGTGTTTGGAATGCACTGCCAGCGGTGGTAGGAGAGTCAGATACATGAGGGACATTTAAGAGACTCTTGCATAGGCACATGGATGGCAGTAAAATGAAGGTTATGTAGGTTAGTTTGATCTTACAGACGGATAAAAGGTTGGCATGGCATCATGGCCGAAGGGGTTTGTACTGTACTGTTCTGTGTTCTACGTTCCGTGTGGTAAACTGGGTAAGAAGCCTAGACCATTGTAAAAGGATACGGCATTCAGGAGGAGCGAGGAAACTGGGCTTGATGGTAGGAGACAGAGGGTGATGGGAGACATGTTGTCTTTCTGACTGGAGGGATGTGACCAGCGGTGTAGTGGGTCCTCTGTTGATTGTCATTTGGATAAATGGTTTGGATGGGAATATTGGTTTCCTGGTAAGTAATTCTTTTGGGTGACACTGAAATTGGTGGTAAAGTGGACAGTGAAGAAGGTTATCTGTGATACAACAGGATGAACAGTACTGCTGTGATAGTGGACTGAAGAATAGCAGATGGAGTTTAATTAGATAAATGTGAAGTGTGCCATTTTGGTGAAACAAACCAGGGTGGGACTTGTACAGTTAATGTTTGGGCCCTGGGTAGTGTTGTCAGTCAATGACCAAGGGATGTAGGTACACAGTTTCTTGAGAGTGGTGTCACAGGTAGACAGGCTGGTGAAGCAGTTGTTTGGGATGGTTACCTTGATAGGGCAAAGCATTGAGAGTAGGAGTTGGGATGTCATATTGTGGCTGTACAGGACATTGATGCGGCCTCCATAAAAGCATTGTTGATCAGTGGGAAGAGCTCATCTGGTTCACTTAGCTCCTTTTAGGGAAGGACATCTGACATTCCAACCTGGTCTGGTTGACATGTGACTCCAGACCCACAGCAATATGGCTGACTCTGAGCTACCCTCTGGGTAATTAGCAGTGGGGCAAAGAATGCTGGTCCAATCACCCTCATCCCATGAATGAATAAATAAAAATACATACGCCCCTCCCTACCTTTGCAAACCTCTCCATCTGCAGCTGGCTTTGTCACACTTTTCAGGCCCGGACCACTCTCTCACCACCTCCAGCATCTTCACCTCTCCCTGTTCCTATTGCGTCATTGAACCCTGACAATGATTCCCGTTCCCATTGCCCTCCTCCCTGCTAGCAGACCCTTTGCAATCCCTTTAAGTCTTACTGTGTAAACTCTTTCTCATTTCAGGATTGTAAGTACTTTGTGGTTATCGTTTTAGCCTGATAATCTGATATGATCCATTTTGTCCTGAGTGAGGGATGGGTGGGAATTTCTTGCTGAGGATTTTCTATTTCAATGGAATGTCCTTTTGTTGAGTGTTTTACACTGTTCGTTCAAATGTTTTCCACTGTTCATTTACAGACACATGTTTCAGTCTGTTTAGCCTGTTTAGCTTGGTCAGGTTTCCTCTCAAACTCATGTAATTGGCTGTTTTGGTTTCCAGATGTAGCTTGTCCTTTCTGTGATTCACTTTAAAACTTTGTATTTCTTTAAACTGCACTTTGCACAATTTCTCAGAGGATCTCCCCAGGTGACATTACGCACTAAGTTTCATGACACACAACGGTCGCACTGAGATAGCTACGTCCCTAGCCAGTTGCATAATGTGTTATTCAAAGAAACACTGAAAAAATATTCCACAATCTCTTCTTCGAATATCACTCTTGCCGGTATGATTGCCAAGATTATATGAATATTCAAGTTTCACTAAATTATCACAATGCCTTTATTAAAAATTCCAATGAGTTCCTCTTTAATGCAAATGATGAGCAATGAAATGTTGTTAAGTGGCCGAAAACTGTTCTGCCGCTTGTGTCCTTAGCAAGTAGTAACCGGAATTTACATTCAGACTCACTCTACTTCATGATCTGATGCCAAATGCTTTCTCTGTAATACCTTTGTTATCCATTATTGTTAGTTTTACCCATTTTGCCTGAGTTTCCGCAAGGTTGTGAACCATTGAATATTTATGTTCCAACTGTTGTTCACCCTGTAACCACATCTCTCTGGTGTCTAAATCTCCTTTATCTCTTTGTCACAAATCAGTCTACCTTGCTGCATAGACTTTGTCCATTCAAAAAAAAACATAATCTACTTTTTCCCACAATTTCCTGTCACAAATCGATTCACTGATACACAGTTCCTGTTCATTTCTGCTTGTCTTCGGCTACATCCCCATGCTCTTCACATCCGTCATCTTTTGTATTTGGATTTGGAAAGCTCCTTTCACCTGAACCCTCTAAGTTTACCTGTCCATAAACCTACCGACATGATTGGCCAAGACACTGGTCCCAGCTCAGTTCCAGTGGACCACATCCTAATGGATTATTTATTAAATCAGGTATGGGATGTGGGTGTCTCTGGCTGACCAGCCTTTCTTGCCCAGCCCTCGCTGCCCTTGAGCTGAGTAGCTTGCTCGGCCATTTCAGAAGGTAATTTGGAGGCAAACACTTTGCTGTGGCTATGTCGTGCAGACCACGTGAGGGTGGGCAGATGTCCTTCTCTGAATGACAAGTGTTTGGATTTATTGTACATCAGTAATGGTATTTATAAAATATTTTTAAAATAATTTATTTCAAATTCCACCAATTCAGATGAGGTGGTTCAAACCTGCCTCTCCTGAACATTAGCTGAGGTTTGGGATACATGCTTTAGCAACAGTATCACTAGGCCATTACTTTGTCTGCTCACAGGCTATTTATCCCTGAACACTGATGCCAGTGTATCATGAAGCTAAACCTGGTTTCCTTCATGATTGTTTGTTCCTGATACCTTCCTGCACTCTGGTGATATCACTCAGTATCTCCCCATGTGGTATCCCTCACTGTGTGGGTCTAATTGCTGCCTCTGTCAGTGTCTCTCACTCTTACAGCTACTCCAGATTCTGAGCCAACAGAATTCTGCACAGGCCAGGGATGGAGACTGGGATTTCCCAGATCTCCGTGGGACACAGTACTATTTTCCATGTGTAACCCTCACTGCATCAGTCTAATTTCCCATTCTGTCTATTTCTCTGTCTCCTGTCGTTCTCAGGACGTTCCTGACTCAATAGACTTCCCAGCTGCTGGGTGTCCCATCCATCACCACATTGAAGATGGTTGGTCAGGCCGTGAGACAAAGGGCAGGGAGATCTGGAGCCTTCAATGATCCCTGCACTGAGGTAAAATCACTCACCCTGCAGAGAGCAGCGACAGGGCTCCAAACATCAGCTAACAGTGCTGGAGGGGGAGCAGTGTACAGACAGGCTGAATCACCACGTCTACTGAAAGTTTTGTTGTTCTGAGACAGTATCAGGAGTGTCACAGTTATCAATCCAGGCCTTTGATGTCTTATTGAGCATCAGGACAACAGGCGGGAAAGCAGGCTTCCCATGAGTGCGTGGGAAAGCTGCCTGGGATCCTTCTGTTCTGTGTTCCCCCTCCAACACTGTACATATTCCATGTCTCGTGGACCAGTGTCTTCAGTAATTTGTAACTCCTCCAACAGTGCCTGTCCCTGTAACCTCCACCTTCCCTATTGCCCCTCCCCATATTTGAAATGTACTGCATTTATTATCCTTCCATGCAACTAGTCCATGCTGACTAGTCCATGCTGACTCGTTCATAAACGAGTGGCATTTGCACGTGTTTGGTCCATATCCCTTCAAACCTTCTCTTCTCCATGTATCTGCCCAAATGTCTTTTCCATGTTGTAATTTTACTTTTCCCTACCCCTTCCCCAGACGCTCATTCCATACATGCACCATTCTCTATGTGGAAATGTTCTCCTCTGGTCACTTTTAAGTATTTCCTCTCTCACCTCATATTTCTGCCCTCTTGTTATCGATTCCCCTACCCTGGGATAGAAACTTTTACTATTCACATTAAGTATACCCCTCATGTTTTATGAACCTTTATAAGGTCACCCCTCAGCCACCTCCGCCTAAGGGAAATACGAATGATAATGATACAAATATCTCTGCCATAGTCCCCGCTGCGACTTTGCCACAATGTTCTGGGATACTTATTCAGGACCTCGGGCGTTCTCTACCTTTGTGTTCTAAGATATCCAGCACCACCTCTTTTCAAGATATCATTGTTTCACTTCCTTTGTTTCCTTGTCCACATTATGTTCTGACATGAAATATTCATTTCAGGTCGCGCCCACCTCCTGTGGTTCCAGGCATGGATGGCCTTCTTGATCTTTGAGGGGGTCTATTGTCTCGAGTTGCTTTTTTGTACTTGTGTGCTGTAGAATCTCTTTGGATTCTCCTTTACTTTATCTTCCAAAGCTATCCCATCGCCCCGTTTTGCTTTCCAGCTTCTCCAGCCTGTCTGTTTCTCCACGTGTGAAGCCACATCCAAGGAACAATGTAACTGCACCACTTGGTCTGTCTCCGTTAGACAACACTGAACAGAGCACTGCCACTAACTGTGTTAGTCCTCACTGGATTATCTTAATAAAATCCAACACCTGAATTCAACTCCATCTTTCAGTTCTTGACCCACGGCTCCGTTGGTTAAGATCACCTTTGATAACTATATTCATTGCCCACAATAACACGTATTTACTATCCACAAACATGCTAACAACAATTCATATATTCTCGTTTATGCCAATAATACACATGTGTGGACCTTGCACCGATCCTCATGGCACACCCCGGATCAGAGGCCCCCAGTCTGCACAACGACCATCTCCCACCATCCTCTGTCTCCTACTGTCAAGCCCATTTTGTGTTTGTTTGGCGTGCTCTCCCTGATCCCACAGAATCTTACTAACCAGTGCACCAGGCTAAATCCTGTCTAAGGCCTTGCTGAAGTCAGGATAGACAACGTCTATTGCTCTGCCTTCATCCATCTCCTCGGTCACCTCTTCAACAATCTCTACCAAGTTTGAGAGACAAACCTTTGTACGCACAAAGCTATGCTGACTATCCCTAATCAATCATTGCCTTTCCAAATGCATGTGACTCCTGTCCCGCAGAATCGCTTCCAACAACATTGGCACCACTGACATCAAGCTAATTGGTGTTGATGTCCCTGGCTTTCCCTCACAGCCTTTCCTAAATGCTGGTATCACATTAGCCACCTTCCTGGCTCCCAGCTCACCACCCGTGGCTGTCAGTGATAGATAGAAATATCCTTGTAAGTTTCTTCCCTAACTTGCCCCAATGTCCTGGGATATACTTGATTAGTTCCCTGGGAGTTGTCTAATTTTAATGCGTTTTAAAATCTTCATCACCACCTGTTCGCCAATGCGGACTCTTTTGAATACATCACTGTTTATTTCCCTGCTTTCGCAGTGTTTTTTTTTCCACAGGAAGATCTGACTTGAAATTTTTGTTTCGGATCTCACCCATTTCTTGCGAGTTCACACACGGATGGCTTCATTGATCTTTCAGGGGTCACATTCTGTCTCGAGTTAATTTTCTGTTGTTAATATATTTGTAGAATCTTTTTGAATTTTCCTGAACCTTATCTGCCAAAGCTTTGTCAGTTCCCCTTTAGGCCCTCATGGTTTCCCTCTTAAGAGTATTACTACACCCACAATGTTCTTCAAGGGATTGACTTAATCCAGCTGGCTGTATAGGACATGTGCCCCCTTTTGTCTTGACCAGAACCTCAATATTCCAACTCACCCAGTGTTTCCCATTTGTGTCAGCATTGTCCTTCATACTAACAGGAATATGCTATCCCTGAAATCTTAATTTATCTCTCCTTTGAAAGAATCCCACTTGCCCGACGTCTCTTTACATTCAAATAGCCTCCACGAATAAACTTTTGGACAGTCTTGCCCAATACCTTCTGGACTGGGGCAATGCCAGTTTTGATCTTTAACTTGTGGTCCAGGCCTGTCCTTTTCCATCGCTATTTTCAAACTAATAGAATTGTGGTGACTTTGCTAAAGTGCTCCCCCAAAAACTCTTCAGCCCCGTTCTATCCCTTGTTTCCCAAAGGGAGGTCAGTTTTTGTCCCTTCCTCTAGTCGGACCAGTTACATACTGACGGAGACAGTTTTCTTGAACACACTGAACAAATTTCTTCTATCCAAGCTGTGAACACTCCGGCAATACCAGTCTAGGTTTAGAAAGTTAAAATCCCCGACCAATACAGCCTCATCATTCTTACAGATATCTGAGATCTCCAACATATTTGCTGCTCAATTTCCCGAACACTGTAGTACAGTCATATCAAACTGATCATTCAGTCTAATTTCTCAGTTCCAGTAATACAGCTTCACTGGGCGTTCCCCAGGAATATCCTCTCTGTGCTGCAGTGATGTTTTAACTGATCAAAAACTCCAATCCCCCTCCTCTCTTGCATCCCCTTCTATCCTTCCTGTAGCATCTGTCCTGGGAACATTGAGCTGCCTATCCTGCAACCCCCCCACCTCAGTTTTGTTTCTGCAATTCCTGTGATATCCCTGTCCCATGCTCCCATCCATGTCTTGCGTTCATCTGTATAACCTGTTATGCCTTTTACCTTAAAGTAAATGCAGCTTAATTGATGCGTTTTCCCTCATTGCCTGCTGTGCTCATGCCTGCCTTGTCAATTGAAATGACTATCTTGAAATTCTGTCCCAGCCTCAACGTTCAGACTGTAGCCTGAGACCATCCCCCTCAATATGTTCAACACCCTCACCTTTCATGTCATTTGCAAACCTACTAATGATACCTTCTGCTTTCACATCCGAGTGATTAATGCCCATAAGCAACAGCAATGGTTCCTGCACAGATCCCTGTGATACACCCGCTGGGCTAAAGCTTTCAATCACAAACCCAACCCACACAACAATTTTGGATCCAATTTCCCAACTTGCCTTTGATGCCATGGGATCTTCCCTTCTGGACCAGCCTTCCACGTGGGATCTTGTCAAAGGCGTTAATGAACTCCATGTAGACCACAACATCTGCGCTGCCCTCATCAATATCTTCAAGCGTAATTTCAAAGATATTTCAGCTGAGTTCATCAGACATTATCTTCCTCTTCCAAATCCATGCTGGCTATCAGTAATCGATTCCTGTCTTACCAGTTATTGATTCAACCTGTCCCTCAGAATTGTTCCAATTTCCCTCCCACTGCTGTCAGACTATATGCTCTGTAATTAATTGGCCTACCAGTGCTGCCCTTCTTGAACAAAGGAACCACATCAGCGATCCTCCAGTCATTTGGCACTTCATCTGTGGCCAGCGAAGTGTTAAATATATCCACCAGGGCCCTCGAAATCCTTTCCTTACCTCCCATAGCAGCCTGTGATACACTTCATTGGGTATTGGGGATTTCTCTACCTTTATGTCTGTGAAAATATTTAATACTGCCTCATTATTGATCTTAACATGTTCTGGAACCTCATCATCCCAATAGAAATCCCCGGCTACAATGCCTTTCTCCTGTGTAAATACAGGTGGGAAGTATTCAGTGAAGACCTCACCTACTTCCTCTGGCTCCATGCACAAATTGTCCTTTTGGTTACTCACATGCCTCCCTCTTACGCTGGGAATCCTCTTACTCGCACGATGCTGATAAAATACTTGTGGCTTTTCCGCAATCGTATCTGCCAAATATATTTCATGAGTATTGTTTGTCCCTCATTTTCCACAATCCCCTTGCACTCTCTATACTTGTGAAGAGCTTCACCTGATTCTATTGCACTGTATTTTTTTTTAATCAAACTCACGATATCACTTGATCAGTATTCGCTGGACTTGCTGCCTTTACCCTTCACTCTTCAAGGAGCACACCGGCCATGCGTTCTCACTACATCACTTTAAAATACTCCACTTTTCTAATATGCACCCAATTGCAGGTTGTTCCTCTGAGCTTCTGTTTGCCAGATCCTCTCTAATGATCGCAATACTGATAGGAGACTCAGTTTTGAGAGGGACAGACAGGAGACTGTGTGGCTGCAGAAGAGACCCAAGGATTGTGTGCTGCCTCCTGGGTACCAGGGTCAAGGATGTCTCTGAGTCGTTACTGAACATTCTGAAGGGGAGGGTGAACAGCCAGAGGTCATTGTGCACATCGGCCCACATGACAGAGGTAGACCAAGGGGTAGGCCCCTGCGAAATAAGGCCCCTGTGTAAGAAGTTTTTTTAAAAAATGTTATTGACGTTAATGATCTCCAGATGACTCCCAGTCCACGCGCCAGTGAGGATAGAATTAGAAAGATCGGCCAGATGGATGTGTGGCTGAGGAGCTAGTGTAGGGGGCAGGGTTTCCAGTTATTAGGTCATTGGGATCTCTTCTGGGGTAGAGATGACCTGTACCAGGGGGATGATTTGCACTGGAAGCAGAGGATCACCAGTATCCCTGGGAGGAGATTTGCTAGTGTTACCCGGCAGGATTTAAACTAGTTTGGCAGGGAGTTGAGACTCTGAATAAGCTAGGGGCCATCAACTAGTTAGGCGAAAATACATCAGCCATCGAGAGCAAAGTTCCTATCTAGGATATATGGGACACTGTATAGGGAGGGTAAAGACTTCTGGTTTAAAGGGCATTAATTTCAATTCTTGAGGCCTGACTGGTAAGGCAGACAAGTTCCGACCATGGATTTTCTCTGGGGACTGGGATATTATAGCCATAACAGAAACATGGTAAAAACAATGACTGCAGATGCTGGAAACCAGATTCTGGATCAGTGGTGCTGGAAGAGCACAGCAATTCAGGCAGCATCCGAGGACAGGCAAAATCGACGTTTCGGACAAAAGCCCTTCATCAGGAAGCCCTGATGAAGGGCTTTTGCTCGAAACGTCGATTTTGCCTGTCCTCGGATGCTGCCTGAATTGCTGTGCTCTTCCAGCACCACTGATCCATAAAAGAAACATGACTGTGAGAAGGGCAGGACTGGTAGCTCAGTGTTCCAGGTTCCAGAAGCTACAGGCGTGAGAGAAGGACATGTAAGTGAGGAGGGGGAGTTGTCCCTTTGATTAGGGAGGACATAAAAACAGTGCCAAGAGACGATATTGTAAAGCGGTACTCAAATGAGGCAATATTTTTCAAAGGTAGAAACAAAAAGGGGTTGGTCAGTCTGCTGGGATGGTGTTCCACACCCCCAAATAGCCAGCGGGTACGAGAGGAAATAATGCATAATGAGATTGCTGGTACCTATAAAAATAATAGAGCAGTATTGGATGGAGATTTTAACTTCCCATGGATTGACTAGGCCACCCAGAGTGTAAAAGGACCATACGGGGTGGAATTTGTCAAATATGTCTAAGAAAGTTTCCTAAATCGAGATGTAGAGGGCTCTATGCTACTCAGGCGGATGCAACACGAGACCTCCCTCAGAAAACAAGGTCGGCCAAGTGACTGAAATGTCAGTCGGAGAGCACTTTGGGTCCAGTTACCACAACTGTCTTCATTTTAACATAGTTATGGAAATGAGTATACATTAGATTGTAAAGGGGGGAATTGGGTTCCTTAATTGAGTGCAAGACAAACGATTCACAAACAGGGCAAGTTCATTGGGAGACCAAGAGAAGGAATGTATGAAGATTTGAGTACAGCCATAATGACGTCTTGCTGTGAAGTTATAGAATTGAATACAAACTCCTACAGACTGTAACGTACCAAAATGAAATGTGAGGTGTTACTCAAACCTGGGTTGTGCTTCATTGGAACATTGCATCTGCCCTGGACTGAAATAAGACCATAAGAGCAAGGTAGGTTATTGAAATGGGAAACAATGACACGGTCAGGGCTCTTCCTACAGACAGAGTGGGAGTGTTCCTCAATGCAGTCTCTGTTTGGTCTCGCCAATTTAAAGGAGACTGAATTGTGAGCAGCAATGACAGGAGACAGGATTAAAAGATTACAAGTGAAATGCTGCTTCATCTGGAAGGTGTGTGTTGGGTTGTTAACAAATCAGGAATAAGTCAGCGATCTTTTCAAATGTCCAAATGTATTTCTTCTTACATGTCGACGACATGGTTTCACAACTTGGAGAGAGTGAGTACGACAGGTGAGAGAATCCAGAGTTAATAAACATGGAGCTGGATAAACACAGCAGACCAGACAGAATGCGAGGAGCAAAAAGGCAATATTTTGATATTGGTCCGTTCGTCAGGACTGGCGAGGGGGAGGGGAGCCCAGAAATAGAGTGATGGGATATGGAAGGGTGAAGGGTAGGTATGATGGTGGTGTATATATGTAGGTATGAGGTTACTGTGATTGGAGGGGTGGAGCAGATATGTGAGTGAGAAGATGGACAGGTGGGTCTGGTCAGGGAGAAGGGACAGGGGATAAGGCTGCGGGGGGAGGGAGTTTGAAGCTTCTGCAGTCAATATTGAGGCCATTGGGTATCAGCTTCAAAGGTAGACTCTCAGGTGCTGTTCCTTCGACAGTGGACAGGTTAAGGATGGGCATGTCCCCGGAAGAGTTGAAGGGGGAATTGAAATGGCAGTTAACTGGAAAGTAGGGTTGGTTGTTGTGTTTAGAGCACTGGTGCTCCATACAGAGCCTGATCCTGCACCACCAAGTACGCCTCCAACTCCCGATGTGGTCTCCTCTCTATCAGGGAGACCAAAGGGAGATTCAGGGACATATTCATGGAGCAGCTGCTCTCTGCACGCTTTAACCAACCCTACATTCCAGTTGCCATTCAATTGCTCCCTCACACCCACACCCCCCCCCCCCCCCCCCCACAACCTTGCTCATCCAGCGACAGATCCATCCTTGGCCTCCTCCACTGTCAGAGTGAGGCCAAATAGAAACTAGGGAACAGAACCTGATCTTTCAGCTTGAGTGCTTACAGTTTCACTGGTCTCAATATTAACTTCACTGACTTCAAAACTCTCCACCCACAGCCTTATTCCATGTTCCCCTTCCCTTACCTGACCGAAGCTGTCCATCTTTCTATTCTCATATCCGCTGCACCCTTCCCACTGACCAATCACATTATCCCTATACTTGCTTCCCCTATCGTCATCCCATCTACCCTTCCCCCAGATCCACGCCTCTCCCTCTATTTTCTTCCCGGATCCCCCTCCCCCGGACCAATCCTGATGAAGTCTTCCAGCCTGAAACGTTGACTTATCTGTTCCATGGATGCTGTCTGAACTGCTGTGCTTTTTCAACTTCATATGTATTGCTATATCCGCAGCAACAGATTTTATTGTGTATTCTATACATTTTATTTTAGTCTGTTTACTGACAAGCTTATCTCAACATTCTCACTACAGTTTCAAGGAAACAGTCTCTCTGTCACGAATGCTCCTGTCTGCTTCGAAATGATTTCCTTTGTTTTAAGTGTACTTTCAAGTCTTCTGTTCGCAATAGTATTGTAAATTTCACACTTGTTATGTTGTAGCTTAATCACACCACGTCCAATATACTTCAGAACTTCCTTGTTCTTATACTCCACGCATCTATTCATAAACGTAAGGATTCATTACGTCCTTTTATGCAACGGTTTCAACTTGTCTGGCCATTGGTAATTTCCTGTCTTTTCTGTCCGTCTCTCCTTACATTTGCCAGTCCTCCCTCACTCCAAAATTTCCTGAAAAATCACCAGCAATGCCTCCACAATCACCTTCGGCATCTATTTACAACTACGGGGGGGTTCTCCAACTGGTCTCACTGATTGATCCAACTTCACTTTCCCCAGCACCTTCTCCTTACTGGTGGTCACTATACTCACCTCTACCCTCTGACTGTCTTGAAGTTCTGACATTTTGCTGGTGTCTTCCACCGTGAAGACTGTTGCAATGTATTCAAGTCCTCTGCCATTCCATTGCTTCCCGTAACTATTCAAGCTTCATTTTCCAATATTCCTCCGTTTGCTCTTTACTCCTTGTCTTCCTTGTTATATATCTAAAAATCTCTTTCAATGTTCTTTTACATGATTGACAAGTGTAATATCATATTTCACCCTCTCCTCCCATTTGCTGTTCTTAGTTATCCGTGCTGGAATTTATAGGCTTCGTAATCGTCTAAATTCCCAATAATCTTCACCACATTTTGCGCATTTTCTTTTACGTTTATGCTGTCCCAGAGTTCATTATCACGCACGGCTGACTTGTCTTCCGCTGAATATCTTTCTTCTTACTTGGGATGAATATCTGACGTGCTCCTGAATTACCTCCAGAAACTCCTGTCATTGCTGCTTCACCATATTACCGTGCTCACCTCCCCTTCCAACTAACTCTGGCCAACGCCACCCTCATGTGTTTTTAGTTACATTACTCAATTGTAAGCCATCTCATCCAAAAGTGAGAAATAGATGTAAACTGAAGGAGGGAGGTTTGAGACATGGGACACGAAGAACGTTTGGAGGACTTATTAACTATACGGAAAGATAGAGACAGAGAGAGAGAATATAGACGTGGAGATGTAAAAATAGGGAAGTCGACATGATTGATAGAAGTAGATGTGCTTCCGTATTTGGTTTGATAATTCATTTGTGCTATGGTCCTTTCTACAGTGTATGTGCGACAGATTAATCTGTTGAAATAATGGGTTTGATGCCAGAAATTTTATCTCCATCAATATGACAGGCACCAACTGTTGACAGATCCCAGTATATGTTTCCTGGTAGAAAATGGATTAACTGAAACAAGGTGGAACACCAGAAGCAGGAATTTATAACATCCATCCGATAAGAATCCATTATTATTGGGAATTAGATCAGGGAATGCCAGAAAGGCGCAGGAGGCAGACGGTATGTTGAGAGTAGGGGAACATAACATCTCAGCTGAAGATTAAATTACATATTAATATTTTATAAATTTTGTACATCACATGCATCATGTTTGTTAAGTATGTCTCTCGTTCATTCTGAATGTTTTGCACACATATGAACAATCTTATCTATCTACATACTCACACACAGACACACAGATACACACACACCATCACTGTTCAGCCATTTCATTTGAAATGATGCTGTTTTGTTTACATTGTCACTTGCAATTCCTTCTTCTGAATATATTCTGTTTCTTTCACTGCATTTTATTTTAATGGGTCTGTCAAGAAGACATTTGGGACTGGCGGGGATGTCACTTTACTCCTCGTCAGTCTCCAGAGGCACTGTCTTCGAATCCTTTCAGTTTCTTAACCCATGAAAAATACGTACTGTGTCTGACCCTCGAATAACAATAAACAGATCAATTTTAAACAGAACACTTACTTTTGCGCTAAGACTACAAAAAATCTGAAAAAGAAAAGGCATATAAATTGTGCAATCATATGTTTGCATCTTTACAAACAGATTATAGAATTGCATTGTGTAAACGATAAACAATTAACTGGTAAGATCTGTGAGAGTAAAATCCATGGAAATCTTATTTCTTGTATATGTTCAGGGCAGTCGTGCCCAGAAGCAGTTTTTATATTGGAAGTTGTTGCGGTGGAGGAGAATTCAGTGTAGTAACAACATCTCGATTGATTCTGTGTAATGACGACTATTCAAGCAGATTACTATCCCATCCTCGCTATTGTTAGTGTTCCTGGTGAGTCGATCTCTGCCCATTTACTAATTCTCTAACCCATTGTGAATGTTATCGTTTTCTCTGTAGTGTATATTTGGCAAAGATCCAAACTATATTCTTCGCTTTCAATTACAATCTCAATTTCTATACCATGAATTTCATATCCCTCGCTTACAAGCATCTGAGGAGAAATGAAAGTGTTCATAACCACGATTACCCCATTTTATCCTGAACGGATTTATATCTCAATATTCCGTCTACCACAAAACCTGTCCACTCGCACATTCACAATATCCCCAGTCTTCACTTCTGCCTCAACACTGTTTCTGAATAAACCATCATCCACACCTTTCCAGTTACAATTCTCTTCTGGCAACTCTTCTCGTTACACATATTCGGATCACAATATTTTTCTTACCTCGACCTGGACCTATGCCAGGTGCAAAGTGTGAAGTCAGTTTGAGTTTCAGCATAACCTGTAACCTCACACTGGGGAGAGGACTATGCTGTCAGTGACCAGGAAGTGACAGTTTTATTGAATTGTCTTGATTCGGGAACTTTCTGAGCAGGAGTGGGTGTCACGTCCATCGTCTCCCATTGCAGAGTCCAATGTATACACACAGTGACGGAATACATCTCTGCCTGCTGCTGAGGGTAATACCTTCGTGTTGTCTCCATAATGGAAGGTACCGAAAATCTTCTAGAAATAATATGGGACAGATTGACTCGTGAAAATAAGAACATGATTAGAATTTATAAAGTGAACTTACTCAAACACTAATTGAATTGAAGGTTGGCAAGTTACTGCACCAAATGAATTCCATCCGAGTTTTCAGGGAAGTGGCAATACAGCAAGTGAATGAGTTATAGAGTCATACAGGACAGAAACAGACGCTTCGGTCCAACCAGTCCATGCTAACTATCCCAATTCCAAACTAACTTAGTCCCACCTGCCCGCGCTTGGCCCATATCCGTCCAAACCTTTCCGATTCATGTATTTATCTAAATGTATTTTAAACGTTGTAATGACAAGAAAGAAGTATTGATTACCCTACAAATTTCTTTAAACTCTGGGTTTTCTCGTTCCTGCAGACTGGAAAGTAGTTATTGTTATCCTAAATATTTAAAACCGGCGTGGGAGGTAAAACAAAAAAGGGTACCTGGATGTTAGGTCTGAGGAAAATATTAGAACCTTATATGAGGGAAATTTTATAACTCGACACTTGGGAAATCATGATGTGACTTGGTACAGTCAACTTAGACTTAGAAACCGGAAATCATCGTTGAGAAACCTGTGGAGTTTGTGTTAGGTGATGCATCCACAAAAGAGAAAGAGTGGGAGTGGTGTATTTGAATTTGCTGAATACTTGTTACATTGTTGCTAACATGTGAGCAAAGGAAGTTAGAGTAAATTGATAAGTTGCAGATGGGGCGTTATGAATATACCACATGGATCCAGAATTGGCCAGTGGAAGTAATGCTGAGCTTGTTGCACTTTATGGACTGAAGGCACTTACTCATGGGATATCACAAGTTTCAGTGTTTGAACCACAACAATTGGCAAGGCATAGAAATGATTTGGATGTGAGAAGTACACAGCATGCATCTGATTTTGTATTATTAAATAGTACAATGTTGAGAAGTGTTGTTTTTCAAAAGGACCTGAATGTCCTTGATCATGAGTCACCAAAAATAACACATCCAAGGGTGTTAAGAATTGAGCATCTTATATAGTATGCTGCCCTGCATTGTAATATGATTCAAGTGCATAAGTAAAGCCGTCTTCCCGTATTTTAGGGCCTTGATGAGAGGTTATTTGGGGCACTGTGAAGAGGTATGATCTCCTTTGTAAGGCACGATCTCATTAACACAGACAAAACTCAAGCAAGTATTAGCAGTCGAGTCCATGAGATGATGACTTCATAAGAAGACAGTGATGGAACTGAGTATTTAATCTGTCGTGCTAGGAGACGAAGAGGGATGATTGCGCTGAAACGTGAGGGTTAGCGACTGTTACATATTTCTAAAAGAGACACTTGTTAAGGTGAGAAATAATTAATTTATTAGATTTATTGTCACATATGCCTATGTACAGTGAAAACTTTATTTGTGAGCAGTACAGGCAGATGACAGGAAGCAAGGAAACACAGATCATAGTGTGAAAAGTAAACTTGGACAGAGTAAGGCGTGCAGGTTACAATGCACATGACATTCAAAAACAACATGATCAAAATGAACAAGATAATCATTATTTGGAGTTACAGAGTCCATTCATCAGTCTAATAGCATACTTTATGTGCCTGAATGATCTCTCGCCAAATTAATGTGCCGTTGGCATGAGGTCCTACAAGAAAAAGTTAGGGAGTTAGGAACCAACTTAACAAATTAGGACCACAGAAGTAGTAATCTCAGGATTGCTACCAGTGTCAAGTGCTAGTCAGCGTAGGAATGATCGAATAATCAGGAAGAATGTGTGGCTTAAGAGATTGTGCAGGAGGAAGGGGTTCCGATTTTTGGGATATTGGGACCGGTTCTGGGGGAGGTGCGACTGTTACAAATTGGATGGTCTACATCTGGTAGACGGTATATATCTATATTGTGGAGCCAATGTTCGATGGAGTACATTTGCTAACGCTGTTGGGAAGGGTTTAAACTAATGTGGCAGGGATCGGGAAACAAATCTGGTGAACAGAAGGGAGGTAGTAACTAAAGCCTAAGTAACTAGATAATGAAGTCAGCATGACTGAGGGGAAGAGGAGGCAGGAGCGGAGGATGAACACAGAGGGACTTGTAGTTTTAATGCAAGAAGTATAATATTTCAGGCAGATGAACTTAGCGCTTGGAATAGTACCTGGGAATATAATGTTATTGATGTTACTGAGACTTGGTTGAGGGAATGGCGTGATTGGCAACTAAACATCCCAGGACATTAATGCTTCAGGTGGGGTAGAGAGGAAGGTACAGGGGGTGGAGGAGAAGCGTTATTGGTCAAAGAAGGTATCACAGCTGTGCTGAAGGAGGGCACCATGGAGGATTTGAGCAGTGAGGCAATATGGGCAGGGCTCAGGAATAGAAAACGTGCAGTAACAATGCTAGGATTGTATTACAGGCTTCTCAACACTGATCGAGGTACAAATATGTAGATAGATCACAGAAAGATGTGGGAGCAACAGGATGGTGGTGATAGGAGATTTTAATTTTCGCAACATTGACTGGGATTCACTTAGAGGTAGAGGTCGAGATGGAGCAGAATTTGTATGGACCATCCAGGAGCATTTTCGAGAGCAGTGCAGAAATAGTTCAACTCGGGAAGCGGCCATGCCAGACCTGGTGTTGGGAACTGAGCCCACCCAGGTAGTGGAAGTTACAGTGGGGGATTACTTTGGAAATAATGATCACAATTCCTTTAGTTTTACAATAGTCATGGAGAAGGATGAGAGTGGTCCGAAAGGACGAGTGCTAAACAGGGGGAAGGCCAACTGTAGCAAAATTCGGCAAGAGCTGGGGAATGAGGATTGTGAACAGCTGTTTGAAGGGAAATTCGCATTTTATAAGTGGAAGGCTTTTGAAGAGAGGTCAATTAGTGTTCAGGAGAGAAATGTTCCTGTGAAGATTATGGATAGAAATGGCAAGGTTAGGAATCCATGGATGACAAGTGATATTGTGAGACTAGCTAAAAGGAAATAGAATGTGTACATAATATCTAGGTGAATGAAGATATCGGAAGCCTTGGAAGAATATTGTGAATGTAGGACCAATCTGAAGTTAGGAATTAAGAGGGCGAAAAGGGGTCATGAGATATCCTTAGCCAGCAGGATTATGGAAAACCTTAAAGCTTTTTGGTCATATATAACGAGCAAGAGGGTAGCTCGAGAAAGGGCCCACTCAAGGACAAAGTAGCAAAGACATGCTTGGAGGCAGAGAAATCGGGAGAGATTCTAAATGAGTACGTTGCATCAGTATTCACCAAGGAGAGGGGCTTGGTAGATGTTGAGGTTAGGGATAGATCTTTGATTGCTCTTGGTCAAGTCTGCCTAAGGAGGGAGGAAGTGTTGTGATTTCCAAAAGACATCAAGAAGGACAAGTCCCCAGGTCTGGATGGGATCTACCCCAGATTACTGAGGGAAGCGAGAGTGGAAATAGCTGATACTTTAACAGATGTTGTTGCAGCTTCCTTGAACACGGGGGGAGGTCCCTGGGGAATGGGGAATTGCTAATGGTGTCTCCTTGTTTAAGGAATAATCCAGGAAATGACAGACCTGTGAGCCTAACGTCAGTGGTAGTAAAGCTACTGGAGATGATACTGAGGGGTAGGATATATACCCATTTGGAATAAAATGACTTCTCAGTGCTCGGTAGCATGGTTTTCTGCAGGTAAGGTAATGGCTTACAAACTTAATAGAACTGTTTGAAGAGGTGACAAAGTTGATTGATGAGGAAAGGGATATAGATGTCATACAGATGGACTTTTGTAAGGCGTTCAATAAATTTCCCCATGGTAAGCTGATGAAGAAGTTGCATGGGTGTTCTAGCTAGATGGATAGAGAACTGGTTAGGCAACAGGAGACAGAGTAATAATACAAGGGAGTTTCTCAAAATGGAGATCTGTGACCTGTGGTGTCCCACAGGGACCCTTGCTGAGACATTGTTTTTTGTGATATACATAAATGATTTGGAGGAAAGTGTAGCTTGTTTCATTAGCAAGTTTGCAGGTGACACTAAGATTAGTGAAGGGGACTGTCCGAGAATACAGCAGAATATAGACAGATTGGAGAGATGGGCAGAGAAATGACAGACGGAGTTCAATCTGGACAAATGTGAGGCGATGCATTTTGCATGATCCAATCCAAGAACGAACTATACAGTAAATAGAAAAGTATTGGGGAAAATTGATGTACAGAGACATCTCGGTGTTCAGGTCCATTGTTCCCTGAAGGTGGCAAGGCCAATCAGTAGAGTGGTGAAGAAGGTGTATGGCATGGTTTTCTTCATTGGACCGGGTATTGAATATAAGAGTTTGTATGAGACTTTAGTTCAGCCACATTTGGAATACTGCATACAGTCTGGTCGCCACACTAGCAAAACGATGTCGATCCTTTGGAGAGAATGCAGTGGAGGTTAACCAGGATGTTGCCTGGTATGTAGAGTGCCAGCCATGAAGAGAGATTGAACAAATTACGATTATTTTCATGAGATAGACGGTGGTTAAGGGGGAACCTGATCCTTGGATGGCGAGGGATATTGAGGATCTGGTAAGGACAATAAAGAAGGCATACATTGGGTTTAAGATATCGGGCTTAAGTCAATCTTTAGATGACTACACAAAGTGTGGAAGCACCATTAAGAGGGGAATCAGAAGCCTAAAAAAAGGACATGACATGGATCTCTCAGAAAAGGTGAAAGATAATCCCAAGAGGTTCTCTAGCCATATTAAGAGTAGAAGCGTGACTCAGGACAGAATATGTCCCCTTTCTGATGAGCATGGCTGTCCTTGTGTGGAATCACCAGGAGGTGGGGGGAATGGTTTAATGAATATTTCTCCTCCATGTTTACTCAGGAGCAAATGATGCATACGAAGGAAATAAGGAAAAGAAGTGGGAATGTTTTGGTCCGCATACATATTACCAGAGTGGAGGTATTTGCTACCGTAAAGCACAGTAAGGTGAATAAATCCCCTGGGCAAGAACATGTCATTCCTCGGATGTTATGGGAGGCTAGGGAAGAAGTTGCAGAGGCCCTTGCACAGATTGTTGCTTCATCGTTTGCCACTGGAGTGGTTCCATTGTTTAAGAAAGGTAGCAAAGACAAGCCAGGGAGCTCTTAGTCAGTGAGCGTAACATCCATGTTAGGCAAGTTGTTGGAGACGATAATGAGAGGCAAGATGAACCAACGTTTGGAAATTCAAGGTCTGATTAGAAATCGTCAGCATAGATTTGTGTGCGGGAAATCATGTCTGACAAATCTTTTAAATTGTTTCAAAGAGATAACCGAGAGAATAGATAAGGGTAGGACAATGGATGATCTGTATACGGACTTTAGTAAGATTATTGACAAGGTCCCATACGTGCAGGGTAGTCAGTGAGATTAGGTGACATGGGATCCAGAGAGAGCTAGCTAATTGGAGTCACAATTGGCTCGATAGTAAGAAGCAGAGGGTTATGGTTGAAGATTGTTTCTCAGACTGGAGGTTTATAACTAATGGTGTCCCACAGGTGCTGAGACCTTTGTTATTTGATAGTTACATAGATGTTCTGAATGTGAATATACAAGGCATGACCAGGGCCATAAGACATAGGAGCAGAAATTGAAAGATTCATCCCATCGAGTCTGCTCCACTATTCAATCATGGCTGGTAAGTTTCTTAACCCTATTCTTCTGCTTTCCCGCCATAACCCTTGATCCCCTTGACAATCAAGAACCTGTCCATCTCAGTCTTAAATGTACTCATTAATCTGGCATCCACAGCCTTCTGTGGCATTGAATTCCATGGATCCACCACTCTCTGGCTGAAGAGGTTTCTCTTTATCTCCGTTCTAAAAGCTGTTCCATTTACTCGAAGGCCTCGGGCCCTAGTCTATTCTACCAATGGAAACATCTTCACAACATCTATTTTGTCCAGACTATTCAGTATTCGGTATATTTCAATTAGATCTCCTCTCATCCTTCTAAAATCCATTGAGTAAAGATCCAGAGTCCTCAAAGTTTCCTCATATGTCAAGCTTTTCATTCGTGGGACCATTCTCGTGAAACCCCACTGAACAAGTTCCAAATCTCGTGCATCTGCTCTGTGATATGGGGCCCAAAACTGCACAACATACTCCAAGCACTCCCAAGAAGGTTACTACATTTATGTATGATACAAAATTAGGAGGTATCGTTGATAGCGATGAACATTATCAGAAATAATAGAGGGATTTTACTCTGATGGGGAAGTGAGCTGAGGATTGGCAACTACAATTAAATACAGATAAGTCGGAGGTGTAAAACAAAGATAGGGCTAATGCAGTAAATGGTTAGGTTCTGAGGAGTGTTGTGGAAAAGAGGGACCTCGGACCACAAGTCCATATTCCACTGGAAGAGGCATCACGGGTAGACAGGGCGGTAAAGAAGGCAGTTAGCATGCTGGCCTTCATCGTTAAAAGCTTGAATATCGGAGTTGGGACATTATGCTACCATTCTGTAAGTCGTTGGTGAGGCCACACTTGGAGTATTGTGTACAGTTTTGATCAACCTATTAAGCTGAAAAGAGTGCAAAGAAGTTTGACAATGATGTTGTCAGGACAAAAAGGCCAGCGTTATAAGGAGGGGTGGGCCAGGTTCGGATATCATCCCTTGGAATGTAGGAGAATGAGGGGGTGTTTTTATGGAGATGCATAATATCATGCGGGCCATACATAGGATGAATGTGTAGAGTCATTTCCCCAGAGATGAGGGACTGAAAACTACAGGGCATAGTTTTAAGGTGAGAGGGGGAAGATTTAAGAAGGACCTGAGGGGCAACTTCATTATGCAGAGAATGTTTTTGAAATGGAATGGGCTACCTGAAAAGTGGTTGAGGCAGCAGGCAGGTACAATAGCAACAAGTAAAAATGAATTAAAACATTGATGGGAAGAGGTGAGAGCGATATGGTTCAAATGTGGGCAATTGGAATTAGTTGAGTGGGCAGCATGGTCAGCACGGACCAGTTTGGGCCAAAGGGCCAGTTCCCATGCTCGATCACTCTATGACTCAATGACACTCCATTTAAGTCAGTGACACAGTGACACTCAGGCTTACAACAGCCCACACCATGTCACTGTCAATGGAACACTCTGGGCTATACCATCCCACACCATATTGCTCTCGCGGGACACTCGTGGATAGAGCAGCCCACATCATCTCGCCATGCAGTGGCTTCTATCATTTGATTGTCGAAGGTGCAGATGTTACCCACCTGCTTGGTAATGTTCTCTATGAGGTCAGTAATCCCCATCATACGCTTGCCCTTTACTATGGAACAAGCCCGACCCTCTTTGCCGTGCAGGTAGTCGAGGGCATACCGGTTTTGCTGAGGAGATAGACGTAATTCTAAGAGCATGTCCTTACCTCCTGCTAAGTTCAAGCGGTCTCCTTGCCCAAGCGGGTTAGACCACAAATAAGATAGTTTCAATTTTGATGGCGAATAATTTCTGCAGATTCTCCTCAGGAAAAGGTACTGAGAAATGTATAAGCCACAAACTGGGCTTTACTGTTACCCAAAGCCTTACCACCTCTCTAATGCGCGCAGAATACAGGTCAAAGTGAACGTTTAGTTAGGAAACCCCAGCCCCATTCCCAGGTAGTTGGGCAGGGAACAGTCGTTATGAAAACTGCCCGTACAGCTACAGCACAGGGATTAACTATTTCAATAAGAATAATTAAGACAGTCGCTTTGTCTTGGTTGACAAAAATAATATCCGGGTTTAGTTTAGATGATGGAGGGGGCTTCCCAATATGAAGCAGGCCTGTCTTTGTGACTACCCTGAAAATAAGGGTAGTCCATAGCTGCAAAATATGGTCACACTGGGCTCTTAGGGTGAAAGATGTTCAGTAAAAAGTGATGGGTCTTTCAGTAAGAGATGTGATTTTTGTCCCAGACTGGTTCCTGCCACCCCACGATTGAGAAGATGGAGATGTTATTAGGGGTGTCATAGTAAGGTGTGTGTCATTAAACATCACAAAGTGGCGGAACATCCACAAAAACAGAGACACACCCCTCCATTAGGCAAATGTATGAGATGTGAGGCGCCACAGGGAAGCTGTAGCAGTTGGTACATTGGACCAAGGCACATGGAATAAACATAGTCACATTCACTTAAGTGCATCCCCATCCTGTGCAGTTGTAACAAATTGGATAGGCTTCCCCGGACATATTATATGAATTCCACAGGCTAGCAGATGGGGATAAATAATAATCAAAGGAAAGATGATACCCAATAAATGTCTAACAGGTATTCCATACTTCCATAGTTGGGATTCAGGAGGGGGAAAGTGGTGAAAGAGTCCTTTGTTGATGTGAGGGCGTAACAGACCCCTTCATGCTGGCTGAATATTTCATGATGACTTTGCAAAAGCAAATTGTTAGTGAAGGACGACATCTGCCCCTTTCTCTTCTGCGACGTGCAGATTCAGACCTCTTTGAGTCGAGGCAACACTTACCAGGAACACCGAAAGGACAACTGAAATCAAACTGGCACAAAATACCTTGACAAGGTAAAGACCATTGAGACTTGTTCTGTAAATGAACTCTCTGATCTTCTTGGTGCAGTTGACCATTGCGGCAGTCATTCTTGGTAACATTCCATGCATCAAAGGAATCAGTTTCTCGGGCACATAAGGACATCTTTTCAGCTTAAAAGGGACACAGTTTCTGTTTGCTCAGGATCACACGGGCAAACAGCTCCCTCTTCAGCACTAATGCCGGCGACAACGAGTCCACATTACACACTAAGTTCGATCTTCATCATAATGGTCGTTCTGTATTAAGGATTAGGGTATGTAAAACAGAAGGAGAATTATGATTCGGAACATACAGCTAGACCATGGTAGTCTGGTTTGTTTCCAACTGATTCCGGTTCGCCTTCCAGTTCCCCATCGTCTCCATCTCCATCATCACCACCACCACAATCCCACCCACCCCACCCCCCCCCCCCCCCGACCCCAGAAGAGGCTCATCTAATGACCTTGGAATGATGAAGATGAACCCAGGCGGAATGCCCGGCGACCTTTACAGCAGTCAGGCTGGTGTGGAAACCCTGGAAGGGCCCTTGCCATTGAGATTGGTCGGTGATAGGGTGGTGGTGCAGGGTTCTGTGTGTTTTCTGTATATATCTGCTTAATGACAGGAGACAGACTGGGATGGTCGAAGGTTGTGTGTATATTTCTGTGTATATGTGCTCAATGGAAGAAGAACAGGGTGGTGGTGGAGGGTTGTATGTGTGTTTCTGTGTATATCTGTTTAATGGCAGGAGATAGGGTTGTTGTGGAGGTTTGTGCGTGTGTTTCTCTGTATATGTGCTTAATGGCAGGAGACAGGGTGGTGGTGTGTGTGTTTCTGTGTATATCTGTTCAATGGCAGGAGACAGGGTGGTCATGGAGTGTTGTGTGTGTGTTCCTGCATATATCTGCTTTATGGCAGGAGGCACGTTGTTCATGGGATGTTGTGCGTGTGTGTGTGTTTCTGCATATATCTATTTAATGGCCAGAGACAGGGTGGTGGTGGAGGATTTTATATGTATGTGCGTTTTTGTGTATACCTGCTTAAAGACAGTAGGCAGGGTGTTCGTGGAATTTTGTGTGTGTGTATTTCCATGTATAATTGTTTGATGACAGGAGACAGAGTGATGAAGGAGGTTTGAGTGAGTATGTGTGTGTGTTTCTGTGTGTATGTGCTGAATGGCACGAGACAGTTTGGTGTGTGTATGTTATAGTGTATATCTGTCCAATGGCAGGAGCAGGGTATTTATGGAGTGTTGTGTGTGTGGGTGTTTCTTCGTATATCCTTTTAATGGCAGCAGAAAGGGTGGTGGTGGAGTGTAGATGTCTGTGTTTCTGTGTCTAAGTACTTAGTGGTAGGAGACAGGGTGGTGGTGAAGGGTCGTGTGTGTGTGTCTCTGTGTATATCTGTTAAATAGCAGGAGACAGGGCGGTGGTGGTGGAGGGTTGTCTGTGTGTTTCTGTGTATATCTGTTTAATGCCAGGAGACAGAGTGTTGGTGGAGGGTTGTCTGTGTGTGTGTTTTTTTTGTGTTTGTCTGTTTAATGTTGGTATTAGCGTGGTGGTGCAAGGATGTGTATGTTTTTTCTGTATGTATCTGCTTAATGACAGGAGACAGACTGGTGGTGGTGGAGGGTTTTCTGTGTGTGTGTGTTTCTGTGTATGTCTGATTAATTGCAGGAAACAGGCTGGCTGTGGAGCGTTCTATATGTATGTGTGTTTCTGTGTATATTTGTTTCAGGACAGGAGACAGGGTGGTGGCAGAAGGTTGTGTTGCATGTTTCTGTGTATATCTGTTTTAAAGTCTGGAGACAGTGTGCTGGCGGAGGGTTGTGCGTGTGTGTTTCTGTGCATATCTGATTAACGGTAGAAAACAGGGTAGTGGTCGAGGGATGTGTGTGTTTGTGTATATATCTGCTTAATGGCAGGAGACAGGGTGGTGATGGAGGGTATAGTGTCTGTGTTTCTGTGTCTATGTGCTTACTGGCAGGAGACAGGATGGTTGTGGAAGGTTTTGTATGCATGTTCGTTTCTGCGTATATCTGTATAAGGTCAGCAGGCAGGATGTTCATAGAACATAGAACGTAGATCATTACAGCGCTGTAAAGTCCCTTCGGCCCTCGATGTTGCGCCAACCTGTCATACCAATCTGAACCCCATCTAACCTATACTATTCCATGTACATCCATATGCTTGTCCAATGACGATTTAAATGTATTTAAAGTTGGCGAAGCTACTACCGTTACAGGCAAAGCATTCCATACCCGTACTACGCTCTGAGTAAAGAAACTACCTCTGACATCTGCCCTATATCTGTCACCCCTGAATTTAAAGCTATGCCCCCTTGTGCTAGCCGTCACCATACTTGGAAAAAGGGTTTCCCTGTCCACCCAATCTACCCCTCTGATTACCTTATATGTCTCTCTAAGTCACCACTCAACCTTCTTCTCTCCAACGAAAACAGCCTCAAGTCCCTCAGACTTTCCTCGGAAGACCCTCCCTCCATACCAGGCAACATCCTAGTAAATCTCCTCTGCACCCTTTCCAAAGCTTCTACATCCTTCTTATAATGTGGTGACCAGAACTGTACACAATACTCCAAGTGCGGCCGCACCAGAGTTTTGTACAACTGTAGCATAACCTAATGATTCCTGAACTCTGTCCCTCTATTTAAAAAAAAAGCTAACTCACTGTATGCCTACTTAACAATACAGTCAACCTGGGTGGCAACTTTCAAGGATCTGTGTACCTGCACACCGAGATCTCTCTGCTCATCTACACTACCAAGAATCTTACCGTTACCCCAATACTTTGCATTCCGGTTACTCCGACCAAAGTGAATCACCTGACACTTGTCCGCATGAAACTCCATTTGCCACCTCTCAGCCCAGCTCTGCAGCTTATCTATGCCTCTCTGTAACCTACAACAGCTTTCGCCACTATCCACAACTGTACTGACCTTGGTGTCATCTGCAAATTTCCTAGCCCACCCTTCTACTCCATCGTCCAGGTCGTTTATAAAAATGACGAACAGCAGTGGACCCAACACTGACCCTTGTAGCACACCACTAGTGACTGGACTCCAGGATTGACATTTCCCATCAACCACCACTCTGTTTCCTTTCAGCAAGCCAATTCCTGATCCAAACTGCTATAACTTCCACAGTTCCATTCCTCCGCATTTTGTACAATAGCCTACTGTGGGGAACCTTATCAAACGCGTTGCTGAAATCCATATACACCACATCAACCGATTTACTCTCGTCTACCTGTTTGGTCACCTTCTCAAATAACTCAACATGGTTTTTGAGGCACAACCTAACCTTCACAAAACTGTGCGGACGATCCGTAATCAAATTATTATTTTCCAGGTGATTATAAATCCTATCTCTTATAACCTTTTCCAACACTTTACAAACTACTGAAGTAAGGCTCCCTGGTCTACAATTACCAGGGTTGTCTCTACTCCCATTCTTGAACGGGGAACCACATGTGTTATCCTCCAGTCTCCTAGCACTATTCCTGTAGACAATAACGATTTCAAGATCAATGCCAAAGCTTGGCAATCTCCTCCTTGGCTTCCCAGAGGTTTCTAGGATAAACCTCACCCGGTCCAGGGGACTTATCTACTTTCACACTCTGCAGGATTTCTAATACCTCTTTTTTGTGAACCTCAATCCCACCTAGTCTAGTTGCCTGGATTTCAGTATTCTCCTCGGCAACACTGTCGTTTTCTAGAGTGAATACCGTCGAAAAATATTCATTTAGTGCTTCCCCTATCTCCTCTGACTTCTCACACAACTTCGCATTAATATCCTTGATTGGACCTAATCTTACTCTTGTCATTCTTTTATTCCTTAAATACCTATAGAAAGCCTTAGGGTTTACCCTGATCCTATCCGCCAACAACTTCTCATGTCCTCTCCTTGTTCTTCTGAGCGCTCTCTTTCGGTCTTTTCTGGCTACCTTATATCCCTCAAGCGCCCTAACTGAGTCTTCACATCTCATCCTTACATAAGCCTCCATCTTCCTCTTGACCAGAGATTCCACATTTTTCGTATACCACGGATCCCGCGCTCTACAGCGTCCTGCGTGCTGACAGGTACATACTTATCTCGGACACTGAGGAGCTTTTCCTTGAAGAAGCTCCACATTCCTAATATGCCCATCCCCTGTAGGTTCCTTCCCCATCCTACGCTTCCTAAATCTTGCCTAATTGCATCGTGACTGCCGTTCCCCAGCTGTAAATTTCGTGGAAGGTTGTATGTGTATTTCCGTGTGCAGCTGTTTAATGACAGGAGACAGGGTGGTCAAGGAGGTTTGAGTGAGTGAGTGTGTGTGTGTGAGTGTGTTTCTGTGTATATGTGGTTTATGGCGCGAGACAGTTTGGTGTGTGTGTGTGTTTGTGTATATCTGACCAATGGTAGGAGGCAGGGTGTTCATGGAGTTTTGCGTGTGCTTGTGTGTGTGTGTGTCGGTTTCTGCGTATATTTGTTTCACGGCAGGGGACAGGGTGGTGGAGGAGAGTAGGTTGTCTGAGTTTCTGTGTCTATGTGCTTTCTCGTAGGAGACGGTGGTGGTGGAGGGTAGAGTGTCTGTGTTTCCGTGTCTATGTGCCTATGTGCAGGAGACAGGGCGGTGATGGAGGTGTGTGTGTGTGTGTGTGTGTGTGTGTGTGTGTGTGTGTGTGTGTGTGTGTGTGTGTGTGTGTGTGTGTGTGTGTGTGTGTGTGTGTGTGTGTGTGTGTGTATGTGTGTGTGTGTGTGTGTGTGTGTTTCTGTGCATATCTGTTTAATGCCAGGAGACAGAGTGTTGGGAGGTGGGGTGTCTGTGTGTGTGTTTTAGTTTCTGTGTAAGTCTGTTTAATGGTAGGTGACAGGGTGGTGGTGCAGGGTTGTGTGTGATTTTCTATATATATATATATAGATCTGCTTAATGACAGAAGACAGACTGATGGCGGTGGAGGGTTGTGCGCATGTGTGTTTCTGTGTAGATTCGATTAATTGCAGCAAACAGGGCAGTGGTGGAGGGTTGTGCGTGTGTTTCTGTGTATACCTGTTTAATGGCAGGAGGCAGGGTGGTCGTGGAGGGTTGTGTGTGTGTGTTTCTGTGTATATCTGTTTAAGGGCTGGAGACAGAGTGGTTGTGGAGGGTTGTACGTGTGTGGTTCTGTGTATTTTGGATTAACGGAAGGAAACAGAGTGGTGGTCGAGGGATGTGTGTATTGGTTTCTGTGTCTATCTGTTTAATGTCAGGAGGCAGCGTGGTTGTGGTGGGTTGTGTGCGTGTGTGTTTCTGTGTCTATCTATTTAAGGGCTAGAGACAGAGTGGTGGTGGAGGGTGCTGTGTGTGTTTATGTGTCTAACTGTTTACAGGCAGATGGCAAGTTGGTGGTGGAGGGTTGTTTCTGTGTATTTGTGCTTAGTGGCAGGAGACGTGGTGGTGTGTGTGTGTTTCTGTGTACATCTATTCAATGGCAGGAGATTGAGTGGTGTTGGATGGTAGAGTGTATTTGTTTCTGTGTCTATGTGCTTACTAGCAGGAGTCAGGGTGGCGGTGGAGGGTTGTGTATGTATGTGTGTTTCTGTGTATATCTGTTTAAGGTCAGTAGGCAGGGTGCTCGTGGAAGGTTGTATGTGTGTTTCTGTGTATATCTGCTTACTGGCAAGAGACAGGCTGGTGGTAGAGGTTTATGTGTGTGTTTCTGTGTATATCTGTTTACTGTCAGGAGACAGGGTGGTGCTCGAGGGTGGTGTGTCCGTGTTTCTATGTATACCTGTTTAATTGCAGGATATAGGCTGGTGGTGGAGGGTGGTATGCGTTTGTTTCGGATTATATCTGTTTCATGGCAGGAGACATGGTGGCGGTTGAGGCTTGTGCTTGTGTTTCTGTGTATATCTGCTTAATGGCAGGCAACAAGATGTTGGTCAGGGGGTCTGTGTGTGCGTTTCTGTGCCCATCTGTTTGATGGCAGAAAATAATTTGATGGTTAACAGTTGTGTGTTTGTGTGTTTATATGTATATTTGATTAATGGCAGCAAACAGGGTGGTGGTGGAGGGTTCTGTCTGTGTGTGTGTTTCTGTGTATATCTGTTTATTGGCAGGAGAAAGGGTGGTGATGGAGTGTAGAATGCCTGTTTGTGTGTATATCTACTTAATGGCAGGAAATAAGGTGGTGGTGGAGGGTTGTGTGTGTGTGTTTATGTATATAACTACTGAATAGTAGGAGACAGGGTGGTAGTTGAGGGTTGTGTGTGCGTATTTCTGTATATATCTATTGAATCACAGGAGACAGGGAGGCAGTGGAGGGTTGTGTGTGTGTGTGTTTCTGTATATATCTATTGAATTGCAGGCGACAGGGTGGTAGTGGAGCGTTGTGTGTGTGTTTCTGTGTATAAATGATATATGGAAGCAAACAGGGTGGTGTTGGAGGGTTCTCTATGTGTGTGTTTCTGTGTATATCTGTTTAATTGCAGGAGACAGGTGGGTGGTGGAGGCTGGTATGTGTTTGTTTCTGAGTATATCTGTTTCATGGCAAGAGACATGGTGGCGATTGATAGTTGTGCGTGTGTGTGTGCATATCTGCTTAAAGGCAGAAAACCTTGGTCGCGTGCCGTTGTGTGTGTATTTCTATGTATATCTGTTTAATGGCAGGAGACAGGGTTGTGGTAGAAGGTGGTGTGTGTGTGTGTTTCTGCGTATATCTGTTTAATGATAGGCGAGAGAGTGGTCGTGGTGGTGTGTGTGTGTCTTTGTGTCTATCTGTTTAATGACAGGCGACAGTGTATGAAGGATTGCCTGGATGTTTCTGTAAATATCCGTTTAATTGCAGGAGACAGTGTGGTTTTGGAGGTTGGTGAGTGTGTGTTTCTGTATATAACTGTGTAATGAATGTAGACAGGATGGTCGTGGAGGGTTGTATGTGTGTTTCTGTGTATATCTGCTTCATGACATGAAACAAATTGGTGGTCTATGGTTGTGTGTACGCGTGCGTGCGTCTGTGTTTCTGTGCATGTATGTTTAATGGCAGGAGACAGGGTGGGGCTAAACATATGCGTTTATGTTTCTGTATATATCTGTTTAATTGTAGGAGACACGGTGGTGGAGGAGGGTGGTGTGTCTGTGCGTTTGTGTGTATTTATGTTTAAAAGCAGGAGACAGAGTGGTGTTGGAGGAATGTGTGTGCGTGTTTTTGTGTATATCTGTTTAATGACAGGAGACCGGGTGGTGGTGGAGGGTTGTATATATGTTTCTGTAAATATCTGTTTAATTGCATAATGACAGGAAACAAATTTCTGTTGAAGGTGTGTGTGTGTGCGTGTGAGTGTGTGTGTGTGTGTGTGTTTCTGTGTATGTCTGTTTAATGGAAGGTGACAGCGTGATGGTGGAAGGTTGTGTCTGTGTGTGTTTCTGCATATATTTGTTTAATGGCAGGAGACAGGGAGGTGGTGGAGGGAATATGTGCGTGTTTCTGTGTCTACCTGTTTAATTGCAGGAGACAGGTTGGTGATGGAGGGTTGGGTATGTGTGTGCGTGAGTTTCAGTGCATATCTGTTTAAAGACAGGGGGCAGGTTGTGGATTGTGGGTTGTATGTGTTTGTGTTCCAGTCTATATCTGTTTAATGACAGGAGACAGGGTGGTGGTGGTGGGTTGTCTGTATCTTTCTGTAAATTTCTGTTTAATAGCAGGAGACAGCGTGGTGGTGGAGAATGGCGAGTGTGTGTTTCTTTGTATAACTGTCTAATGTCCGGAGACAGAGTGGTGCTGGTGTTTTGTGTGTGTATTTCTTTTGTATCTGCTTAATTGCAGGGTGGTCGTGGAGGGTTGTGTGTGTGTGTTTCTGTGTATATCTGCTTAATGACAGGAAACAAATTGGGTGTCAGGGGTTTTGTGTGTGTGTGTGTGTGTGTCTATTTCATGGCAGGGGACAGGGTGATTGTGTCAAGATGTGTGTGTGTTTCTATTTATACCTGCTTAATCGCTGGAGAGAGAGAGTGTGTGTGTGTGTGTGGGGGGGGGGTTCTGTGTATATCTGTGTAATGGCGGCAGACAGGAAGTTCGTGGAGGCTTGTATGTGCGTGTTTCTGTGTATATCTGTTTAATGGACGGAGACGGAGGTGGTTTAGTTTTGTGTGTGTTTCTGTGTATATCTGTTTATTGACAGGTGGCAGGGTGTTAGTGGAGGGTTGTGTATGTGTGTGTTTCTGTGTATATCTGCTTAATGGCAGAAAACAATGTGGTGGTGGAGGGTTGTGTTGTGTGTTTCTGTGTATGTCAGTTTAATGGAAGGTGACAGCGTGATGGTGGAGGGTTGTGTGTGTATGTTTCTGTGTATATCTTTTTAATGGAAGGTGACAGCGTGATGATGGAGGGTTGTGTGTGTGTTTCTGCATATATTTTTTTAATGGCAGGAGACAGCGTGATGGTGAAGGGTCGTGTGTGTGTGTTTCTGCATATATCTGCTTAATGGCAGGAGACAGGGTGGTGGTGGAAGGTTGTGTGCTTGTGTTTCTGTCTACATCTGTTTAATAACAGGAGACAGGTATTGGTGCAGGTTGGTGTGTATGTATTTCTGCATATCCCTGTTTAATGGTGGGAGTCAGGGCGGCGATAGGGGGTTGTGTGTGTGTGTGTTTCTGTGTATGTCTGTTTAATGGCAGGTAACAAGTTGGGAGTCAAGGGTTGTGTGTGCGTGTGTGTGTGTGCGTGTGTGTGTGTGTGTTTGTGTGTTTCCGTGTATATCTGTTTAATGGCAGAAAACAATGTGGTGGTGAAGGGTTGTGTGAGTGTGTTTCTGTGTATGTCAGTTTAATGGCAGGAGACAGGGGGATGATGTCGAGATATGTGTGTGTTTCTGTTTATACCTGTTTAATTGCTGGAGAGTGTGTGATGGTGGACCATTTGTGTGTAAGTGTGTTTGTGTGTTTGTGTGAAGATCTGTGTAATGGCAGGAGACAGGATGGTCGTAGAGGATTGTATGTGTGTGTTTCTATTTATATCTATTTAATAGCAGGAGACAGTGTGGTGTTGGATGATTGTGTGTGTGTTTCTGTGTATGTTTAATCACAGGAGACAAGGTGGACATGGAGTGTTTTGTGTGTGTGTTTCTGTTATATTTGTTTCATGGCAGGTGACCGAAGGTGGTTTAGAGTTTTGTGTCTGTTTCTGTGTATATCTGTTTATTGACCGTAGTTAGGGTGTTAGTGGAGGGTTGTGTGTGTGTGCGCGCGTGTGTGCTTCTGTGTAAATCTGCTTAATAGCGTGACACAACGTGGTGGAGGAGGGTTGTGTTGTGTGTTTCATTGTATATCTGATTATTGGCAGGAAACAGGGTTTTGGTGGAGGGCTGTGTGTGTGTGTTTCTGTGTATATCTATTTAATTGAACGAGACAGCGTGATGATGGAGGGTTGTGTGTGTGTGTGTTTCTGTACATATCTGTTTAATGGCAGGAGACAGTGTAGTGGTGGAAAGTTGTGTGCTTGTGTTTCTGTCTATAACTGTTTAATAACAGGAAACAGGTATTGGTGCAGGTTGGTGTGTATGTGTTTCTGCATATTTCTGTTTATTGGCGGGAGACAGGGCGGCGGTGGAGGGTTGTGCGTGTGTGTTTTTGCATATATCTGTTTAATGGCAGGAGACAGGGTGGTGGTGGAAGGTTGTGTGCTTGTGTTTCTGTCTATAACTGTTTAATAACAGGAGACAGGTATTGGAGCAGGTTTGTGTGTATGTGTTTTTGTGTATCCCTGTTTAATGGGAGAGGCAGGGCGGTGGTGGATGGTTGTGTGCATGTGTGTTTTATTAATATATCAGTTGAAATGCAGGAGATAACGTGTTTTTAGAGTGTTGTGTGTGTCCATTGCTGTGTATTTCTGTTTATTGGCAGGAGACAGAGTGCTTGAGGGGGATTGTGTTTGTGTGTTTCTGTATATATCTGATCAATAGCAGGAAACAACTTGGTGGCGTAGGGTTGTGTGTGTGTTTCTGTGTACAACTGCTTATTGGCAGGAGACTACGTGGTGGTGGAGGGTGGTCTGTCTGTGCTTCTGTTGTGGTTCTGTTCACCAAGCTGGGAATTTATGTTGCAGACGTGTTGTCCCCTCTCTAGGTGACATCCTCAGTGCTTGGGAGCCTCCTGTGAAGCCCGTCTGTGATGTTTCCTCCAGCATTTATAGTGGTTTGTCTCTGCAGCTTCTGGTTGTCAGTTCCAGCTCTCCGCTGCAGTGGCAGGTACAATGAGTCCAAGTCGATATGTTTGTTGATAGAAGCTGTGGATGAGTGCCATGCCTTCAAGATTTCCCTGGCTTTTCTCTGTTTGGCTTGTCCTATAATATTAGTGTTGTTCCAGTCGAACTCATGTTGCTTGTCATCTGCATGTGTGGCTACTAAGGATAGCTGGTTGTGTCGTTTCGTGGTTAGTTGGTGTTCATGGATACAGATCGTTATCTGTCTCCCTGTTTGTCCTATGTAGTGTTTTCTGCAGTCCTCACATTGACTCCATCAAGTCACATTTCAAAAATCATTTTAATCCACGTGCTCAGACATATAATGAAACATCTCTGCGTGATGTGAACGTTTCGGCTCAGAGGTTGGAGCACTATCACCACTCAACATTAGGCCCTAAAGCTGCAACGTGATTCTCCTGTGTGTTTGTTCATCAGCTTTCTTTGAACATACTGTGACACACCCCACAAGAGAATCGAGATCATCTGTTCCAGAGAAAGTGACACTACCGCAAGTTCATGGAAGGGAATCGAATCCAGAGCTCTGCCCCAGGGGCAGGGGCGCTATCCACCACACAAGACTGATACCATGCTCAGAATTGTAAGTGTCAGTTTTAAGCTCTATATCGATTTATTACATTCTGATTAACATTACTGAAAAACACAGGCAACAGTTCTCATTGTTAAACAAATAAAAGGTATTAGCCTCAACTATAGGATGATGAGTGCACGTGCTCTGCCAAGCAACTTGTTTAATTGCTTGGCTATGATTTCCAGCTTAAATGGCTATTATCTGTAATCTGCAATATTAGCGCAAGAAATATTGCAGAAACACTCTGCAATATGAGGGATCGCGAATAGATATCAACACTGAACACCAGAGATGAGGAAAGAGCACAATTTCTGGCCAAAAACACTGGCCACTATTTCCAAGCTCTGACATGTGGCTTCCCTCTTCCTGAAATTATTAAGTGATACAAGGCATCGGTTTACTTTCCAGCCTCTCCTTACCCTCTCCTCCCTCAGCTTGCACATTGCAAATCAAGCTCTTGGTCTTTGGTAAACTCAAGGCCTGTGATGTAGGCCTTCTGGAGAGGGGAGGGCCTTTTAAACCTGAAGCAGGAGGGTGAGGGGGCAGTAATATCACTCACTGGGCTGAGGTGTGGCAGTTCGAGTTTAACTTGGATAAATGCGAGGTATTGCATTTTGGTAAAATAAAAAGCGAGGGCTTATGCAATCAATAATAGTGCGTTGGTAGTGTTGTAGAAAAGAGGGACCCACAGGTGCTGATCTAATTCACAGAAGTTTGTGGCACTTATAGACAAGCTGTTTAAGGCTACTTCATTGCTCAGATATTTGGGGTTAGAAATTGAGAAGTCATGCTGAGATTGTGCAGGACATTGATGAAGCCTCTTCTGCAGGACTGTGTGAAGTTCTGTTATTGGAAGGAGAGTATTAAGCTGAAGAGGGTTCAGAAGAGATATACCGGGATGTCGCCATGAACACCTCATCTTCTGCCTCGGGATCCGACAAACACACGGCATGAACATTGAACTCACTAATTTGCAAATCTCCCCTCGATGACCCAGATCCCAGAGCCAACCCTCCTACTCAAATCCACCCTCTCGTGGGAACCTAACTGTCCATCTTCCTTCCTACCGATCCGCTCCAACTCCCCACCGACCTATCACTATCACCTCCTAGCTTCGCCCACCTATCACCAACCTTTCCCCCAGCCTCACCCCCACCACCCATTTATCTCTCAGCCCCTTTGCCCCTTCGCAGTTCTGAAGAAGTGTCCTGCTTGAAATGTTTACTCTCTTGCTCCTCGGATGCTGCCTGACCTTCTGTGCCTTCTCCACTATCATGCTTTATCTACACTGAATTCTCCTTACATCTGGAGTCCCCATTGTCATTTAGGTACAATTCTCTTTTACCATATCAATGCTGTCTGTCTGTTATAACCCCACGCTGTCTTAGGTACATATTGTCTCCAGATCATGGCCTATAAAAGTTCTCTCAATCTCTTCCTGATATTGTTATGCCTCAGCAGTAGTTACAGGGTCTATGTTTCCATTTATAAGCAGAGAAAAATGTTGGTGTTACGATAAACCTTTGGCATTACTTTCATATCCAATGCAGACTGAATGGTTACACACAATTAATCTACCAGACTCAACATTCGTTCCCTCAGTCACCCTCGTATATCCAAACCAGACTGAGCAAATGTTAATTATTATTTTGAATTTTAATAAAACAATATTGAATTGAAAGGCGTTGGCTGCAGCTATTTGTTCATTGACTGTGATTAATGTCAATCTCCGTGGATCCTAAATGTGTCACTGGAGGGCTTGCCTCTTTTATTAATTGAGGATTCAGTTCAATGTGTTATCCCATAGTATGAGTGTGAGCATCGCCGACAGTACTTACAGGGATCAGCAGCTCCAGAGAGACAGGGAGGAGATATCAGAATCTGAGAACACTAGACTGGAATGATCCAACAACGGACAGGAGTTTTTCCACTAGTCTTTCCTGGCTTTCCCAACTTTGGATATCATTAGTATGGGGGATCTATGATGTACTGATTGTTATTCAAGCTGGTTACAATCCCATCCTCGCTATAGTTGGTGTTCCTGGTAAGTCATTCTAACTGTCTATTAAAGCAGGTGAAACTGAATTGTTGTTCATATTATTAACATTAGGAAAGGTGGAAGTCATCGTTTTCAGCTCCAATGAAAAATCCCATTCCTTACAAATTATAATGAGCAAATTACTACTTTCAAATGACTCACCAATATGTGAGGAGAAACTCTAAAACTTCATAATCCTTCTCGCCCTGCACAGATCGATATCTCCATATCCTCCCCATTCGCTAATTCTGTTCAATATCACCTTCGTGATATCCCAGTCTCCTCCTCAGCCACAGTGCACCTTCTGAGTAAACCAGCATTTGAGACGCTGTTAAATTCGGAATCACCTGTTTCAAGCCCCTTCTAACCACACGGCAATCACAAAATAGTTGCACTTGAAATGTTTAACTTGTTCTCTGCACAGAAACTGTCTGACGGGAAGGTAGTGCATCGTGCTCAAGTCATTGACCCATGATCTAGAGTCACAGAATAATAATCTGTTAATATGAAGGAAATTGGTGGCATTGAAGTGAAACCATCATCATCAAGTATAAAAAGCCCATCTGCTTGCCTTATGTCCTTTAGTGAAGGCAATGGGTCATCCTTCCCTCATCAGGTCTCTGTGTGACTGCAAGCCCACAGCAATGTGTTTTACTCTTTAGTGTCCTGTGGAACAGCTGAACCAGCCGCTCAGTTCAAGATAGGCATAACATGTTGGCCTGACCTATGAGGGATAAACAAAAGGAAATATAGCTCCCTTTCTCTGCCTGTTTCCCATATTCCTACAGCTCAATTCCATTCAGGTGGGTGACCATTCCTTATTTCAAGTGCATTCTTTCTTAGCCTTTTCAATGCGTGTGATGTTCATCTCCCGTAGCACCTCTGGTGTTGGCTCTGTTGATGCTCACATATAGGTGCAAGGAACTTTTAAATTCCACGTCAGTAGCAGTGTCGCGAGAAGGCAAGGCTTTTTACACCATAGGAAAAAAACGGAGATGTCTCAGTGAGGGAAAGGAATTATTGTGATCAAACCTGAGAGCGTTGTTGAGGCAGTCTTGGGAAATTGTGGACAGATTTTCTTTCCTTTATAAGAAATAATCGTCCTGCCACGGAGAGAGTGCAAAGGTTTTTCACCCGACTAATCCCTGGGATGGTGGTAAAATGAGGGGTGAATGAAGATTAATCTTTAGCGCTGAGAGAGAATAAAAGATGATTGCATTGAAACTTAAGGGGAATGGACAGTTTCTCATGATGTTCTAAACAGATATTGATACGGTGGTAAAATCCATGGCTTGTTTTTACTCGGATTACAAGAGCCTCTGAGGACGTTCCCCTCACCTCACCCCCACTCCCTATATCGACAGAGAGAGAGCGAGAGCGAGAGCGAGAGAGAGAGAGAGAGAGAGAGAGAGAGAGAGAGAGAGGGGGGGGGGGGGGACAGAGAGGGTCAGACTTTGAATATAGTGCATTTGGTGTGTGATTCTACATTAAACATCACGTTATCCAAAATCCTGACAGCAGCCACAATGCCTTCATTCTAAAACAGTTAACTATTCCCATCATCTTCTGACCTCCATGGAGAACATAGGTCTGTCTTCTCAGAGATGGAAGATGCCGCTTTTAGACTTGATACAAAACATCTGGCTTCCCTCCTCACTGCTAGCAAACCACGTTAAAGTAGCAGAAGTTCCACCGGCAAGTGACCCACGAGGAACCTCGTACGGCCAACCCCGAGTGCAGTCTCTGCTCCATTGGTTTGTTGTATTGGAGCATCAGTGACATCCTGTTCATGTATAACAAACTCGTGGGGCTGAATGGCCTCTTCCAGCTCCCATGAAACAGGTTCAAGGGTCTGATTGGACTCTCCCTGATCCTGTTTAACAGCTTAATGTACTGACCAGACCCTTTCTCTTCCTATGGAACAAGCAGGAGTATTGAATGGGCTGTCCCTCTTCTTGTTCAGTAGTTTCGATGGGCAGAATGGCTTCCACATTTATGTATGTAACCAGCTTGAGATGTTGAATGAGCTCCTCTTTTAACTGTGTCTGACAGCACTGTTACATGAATGTTACTGACACTTTAACAGCACAAGCCCAAATGCTGTCCGGGTCTTACTGAATACGGACACAGGCTGCATTAGCAGCTGATGGGAGAGAAAATGTTCTGAACATTGTGTAACCCTCAATGAACATCCCCACCTCCGGTCTTATGATGGCGAAAGACATTGGTGAAGCAGCTGAAGATGTTTGTGCTGAGGAAGCTACCCGGAGGATCTCCTGAAGTGATGTCCTGGGACTGAGATTTTCGGCCCCCAAACAGGCATCTTCCTTTGTGCTCTGAAAGACCCCAGCCAGTGGGGAAGGGACACCTGGTTCCCATTAAACTCAAATAAGATGGCGCTTCCGATGACATTCTCAGTCAAATACTGCCTTGATATCAAGGCAATTCACCCTTTGCTGAGCCCCTGTGTTCCCGTCTTGTTCATATAAATCGGTGACGGTGTCTGTGTGGGGAGTGTTTTCCTCACACAGAGGGTAGTGAATTTCAGGAATTATCTTTTCTCGAGATCTAGGGGAGCTACATCACTGAAAGTATTTAAAAAAGGATGGATGGATTTTTGACCTGTCAGAGAGCTGAGGGGGTGTGAAGAATTGGACATGAAAGATGAGTTAATACGAACAGTAGATCGGCCATGATCGTATACAATGGCTTGATTATCCGAACTACCTGATCCTGTTCCTTATATTCTCATATTCTGTAATTACAAAGTTAATGGTTGTAATTTTCCTGCACGTTCTGTTATTTAATGTTGCAATCAGAGAGAGCAAAGTACTTTCTGAGTCATTTCTTAGTGAGGTGGTCCTACTATGTAGGGCCTGGGGTCGAGAACACACCCACTCAAATATCAATCACTTACCTTCCCGACCAGCTCTGTGCTCCAAACTCACTTCCGCCGAGCTCGCGCAACTTTCTGCTGTGAAAAGACCGTTGGTGTCGAGGTAAGCTCTTTATATATAAATCACTTACCTTCCCGACCAGCTCTGCAGGAAATGCAGTCAGATCCTACTCCTCACAGAACGAGTTAGGGAACTGGAATTGGAGTTGGATGAACTGAGGATTATTCGAGAGGCTGAGAGGGCGATAGATAGGAGCTACAGGGACATAGTTACGCCGGAGAACAGAGGTAGCTGGGTAACAGTTAGAGGTGGGAAGGGGAGGAAGCAGGCAGTGCAAGGATCCCCTGTGGTCGTTCCCCTAAACAATAAGTATACAGCTTTGGATACTGTTGTGGGGGGGGGCGGCCGAGCAGGGGTAAGCTGCAGTGACCGGGTCTATGGCGTGAGGTCTGGCTCTGAGAATCGGAAAGGAAAGGGGGAGAGGAGAAGAGCGCTAGTTATAGAAGACTCTCTCGTTAGAGAGACGGACAGGCGGTTCTGTGGACAAGGGCGAGAGTCTCGGATGGTTTGTTGCCTCCCGGGTGCCAGGGTCCGAGACCTCTCGGACCGTGTCTTCAGAATCCTTAAAGGGGAGGGTGTGCAGCCAGAAGTCGTGGTACACATTGGCACCAACAACATCGGTAGGAAGAGGGGTGGGGAGGTCATTCAAGAGCTCAGGGAGTTAGGCTGGAAGCTAAAAGCTAGGACAGACAGAGTCGTCATCTCTGGGTTGTTGCCGGTGCCACGTGACAGTGAAGCAAGGAATAGGGAGAGAGTGCAGTTGAACACGTGGCTGCAAAGTTGGTGTAGGACGGAGGGCTTCAGGTATTTGGATAATTGGACTGCATTCTGGGGAAGGTGGGACCTGTACAAGCAGGACGAATTGCACCTGAACCAGAAGGGCACCAAACTCCTGGGAGGTTGGTTTGCTAGCACTCTTCGGGGGGGTTTAAACTAATTTGGCAGGGGGATGGGATCCGGGCCTATCGTCCAGCAAGTAGGCTAGCTGTTTGTCAGGATGTCCAAGAATGTAGGGAGTAGTTGAAGGTGATAGGTCAGGGAGGAGATCTAAGGCCCTAAAGGAGCCTTCCATATCCATCAAAGTTTTACCTGCACATCCACGAATATCATTTATTGTATCCGTTACTCCAGATGCGGTCTCCTTTACATTGGGGAGACTGGGCGCCTCCTAGCAGAGCGCTTTAGGGAACATCTCCGAGACACCCGCACCAATCATCCAAACCGCCCCGCGGCCCAACATTTCAACTCCCCCTCCCACTCTGCCGAGGACATGAAGGTCCTGGGCCTCCTCCACCGCCGCTCCCTCACCACCAGACGCCTGGAGGAAGAACGCCTCATCTCCTACGCCTCGGAACACTTCAACCCCAGGGCATCAATGTGGACTTCAACAGCTTCTTCATTTCCCCTTCCCCCACCTCATCCTAGTTTCAAACTTCTAGTCCCCTTGACTTGTCCGGACTTGTCCGACCTGCCTAGCTAGTTTCCACCTATCCACTCCACCCTCTCCTCCCTGACCTATCACCTTCAACTCCTCCCCCACTCACCCATTGTACTCTCTGCTACTTTCTCCCCACCCCCACCCTCCTCTAGCTTATCTCTCCACGATTCAGGCTCTCTGCCTTTATTCCAGATGAAGGGCGTTTGCCCGAAACGTCGATTTTGCTGAGGCTCCTCGGATGCTGCCTGAACTGCTGTGCTCTTCCAGCGCCATTGATCTAGAAGACATACTTGTTAGGAAGGAAGATATATAGGACATCTTGAAAAATCTCAGGATAGACAAGTCCCTCGGACCTGACGGGATATATCCTAGGATTATGTGGGAACCAAGAGAGGAAATTTCAGTACCGTTGGCAATGATCTTTTCGTCTTCACTGTCAACGGGGGTGGTACCAGGGGACTGGAGAGTGGAAAATGTTGTGCCCCTATTCAAAAAAGGGAATAGGGATATCCCGGGAATTACAGGCCAGTTAGTCTTAGTTCTGTGGTAGGCAAATGGAAAGGGTACTGAGGGATAGGATTTATGAGTATCTGGAAAGACACTGCTTGATTAGGGACAGCCAGCACGGATTTGTGAAGGGTAGGTCTTGCCTTACAAGTCGAATTGAATTCTTTGAGGGGGTGACCAAGCATGTGGATGAGGGTAGAGCAGTGGATGTACTGTACATGGATTTTAGTAAGGCATTTGATAAGGTTCCCCATGGTAGGCTTATGCGGAAATTCAGGAGGCATAGGATAGTGGGAAATTTGGCCAATTGGATAGAAAACTGGCTAACCGGTAGAAGTCAGAGAGTGGTGGCAGATGGCAAATATTCAGCCTGGAGGCCAGTTACAAGTGCAATTCCGCAGGGATCAGTTCTGGGTCCTCAGCTGTTTGTAATTTTTATTAATGACTTGGATGAGGGAGTCGAAGGGTGGTTCAGTAAATTTGCAGATGATACGAAGATTGGTGGAGTTGTGGATAGTGAGGGGGGCTGTTGTCGGCTGCAAAGGGACTGAGATATGATGCAGAGCTGGGCTGAGGAATGGCAGATGGAGTTCAACCCTGCCAAGTGTGAGGTTGTCCATTTTGGAAGGACAAATAAGAATGCAGAATACAGGGTTAATGGTAGGGTTCTTAGTCAGATGGAGGAACAGAGGGATCTTGGGGTCTATGTTCATAGATCTTTAAAAGTTGGCACTCAGGTGGATAGAGCTTGTAAGAAGGCCTATGATGTATTAGCGTTCATTAGCCGAGGGATTGAATTCAAGAGTCATGAAGTGATGTTGCAGCTGTACAGGACTTTGGTTAGGCCACATTTGGAGTACTGTGTGCAGTTCTGGTCGCCTCACTTTAGGAAAGATGTGGAAGCTTTGGAGAGGGTGCAGAGAAGATTTACCAGGATATTGCCTGGAATGGAGAATAGGTCGCACGAGGATAGGTTGAGAGTGCTAGGCCTTTTCTCGTTGGAACGGAGAAGGATGAGGGGTGACTTGATAGAGATTTATAAGATGATCAGAGGAATAGATAGAGTAGACAGTCAGAAACTTTTTCCCCGTTACAACAGAGTGTTACAAGGGGACATAAATTTAAGGTGAAGGGTGGAAGGTATAGGGGAGATGTCAGGGGTGGGTTCTGGACCCAGAGAGTGGTGGGGGCATGGAATGCGCTGCCTGTGGGAGTGGTAGAGTCAGAATCATTGGTGACCTTCAAGCGGCAATTGGATAGGTACATGGATGAGTGCTTAAGCTAGGACAAATGTTCGGCACAACATCGTGGGCCTATGGGCCTGTTCTGTGCTGTATTATTCTATGTTCTATGTTCTCGGTCTGGGGGCTGATTTCACAGTGAATCTGGGTCTATACCATGACCAACAAATGAAGCACAAGTTCCAGAGCGGAGACACTCTGCAAAGAGACCAGAGTTGCCTTTCGAACCCAGCCTGGGTTTTGAAGTAACATTTTCCAACCCACACCAAACTATGCGTGACAGCTTGGAGGGAATGAATGACATCCTGTGTTACTGTGGACCAGGTATTTGGAGCAAGATGCCCCCGTCAGTACGAATGCAGGAGGTTTGCGGGGCTGAATTGAACATAGGAACATAGGACTGAGGAGCAGGAGTGGGTCATTAGACACATTGTCACTGTTCCACAAGGCACTAAGATCGTAGATGCTCTGATTGTGGTCTCAGCAGCACTTTTCTGTCTGTGTACAATTTTCCAACGTGCACTTATCTGTCAAATGTTTGAATACAGCACAACCTTAAACAAATGCATACATCCAGGCACCATAAACATTTGGTAAAGGGAAGTCCCACTTGAACAGTCCAAAAAGAATTTCTCATTCGTGTTCCGTCAAATGTTGGAGGGTCACTGTGTCCTGTTCCAGTCCCACTCCTCCACTGGTTACAACAAATTTTAAATGTAGCCAGTTTAGTGATATGACCAATTGTATAGGACTCAGGCTGGGTCATTTTTAAGAAAAATGTGAAATGCAGGAAGTTGAACTCACAGCAAATGGTAAAATAATAGTGTCCCAAATGTTCTTCTGCCTTTGAAATTATTCTGCTCACACAAGCTGCTGGTAATGGGATTTATTTGTGGAACAGTTGGATTCGGCTCAACTACCTTTTCTTCCAGCAGTGGAGAGGTTCCAATGAGTCCTCACCAGTAACCCTTCACAAGTGGTGAAGATTGCTCAGGGCTTTTATGGTCTCACATTTTGCATTCGGGTGGACAAATTAAGAGAGAGGGATCAATCATCTGCTGCTTCTCAGCCCGGGAACATTTGTCTCACTCTCTGTAATGAACCATACAATAATGTCAACTGAACATCAAACTGGGCCATGTGTGCTCTCCAGGAGCATTCTCTGGAAGGGATGATAATGGACGATAATTGAGAGAACAACACAATGGGTAGGAGCAGCTGTATATCTCTGTAACAGCCTCGAGGGGTGGATTGAGGGAACAACACAAGCGGTAGGGGCAGCAGTATATGTCTGTGATAACCTGGGGGTGATTGAGGGAACAACACATGGGGTAGGTGCAGCAGTATATCTCTGTAACAGCCTCGAGGGGTGGATTGAGAGAACAGCACAGGCGGTAGGGGCAGCAGGATATCCCTGTGATAGCTTTGAGTGGTGGATTGAGGGAACAACGCATGGGGTAGGTGCAGCAGTATAACTCTGTTACAGCCTCGAGGGGTGGATTGAGAGAACAACACAATGGGTAGGGGCAGTTGTATATCTCTGTAACAGCCTCGAGGGGTGGATTGAGAGAACAACACAATGGGTAGGGGTACCTGTATAACTCTGTAACAGCCTCGAGGGGTGGATTGAGGGAACAACACATGGGGTAGGGGCAGCAGTATATGTCTGTGATAGCCTGGAGTGGTGGATTGAGGGAACAACACATGGGGTAGGGGCAGCAGTATATATCTGTGATAGCCTGGAGTGGTGGATTGAGGGAACAACACATGGGGTAGGGGGAGCAGTACATCTCTGTAACAACTTCGAGGGTGGATTGAGGGCACAGCGCATGTAGTAGGGGCAGCAGTTGGTCATTCAGCTGCACCATTCAGAGTGCTCATAATTGATCGGATTGTGTCTGACCATCCGTCTCCTGTCTGTTCCCAATAAACATTGACTCTCCTGTCCAGCAAAGATCAGTCAACCCCAGAGTTGAATATCTTCAATAACCGAGTCTTCACTGCTCCCTGAGGATGAGGACACCACAGATAGCACAACACTAAAGTGAAATGAACATCCTTGTTTCATTGTGGGACCCGTTATTTTAAACCGTGTTAACCTCACATCAAATTACCACTTCTTTTCAGACATAAGGACACAATAATTAGGAATGAACATAAAGCATTCTGGACTTCAAACCTGTCCCACATTCCCACTGACACTTTCCAATCAAATGTGTATCAAACCCAGCCTCTGCTGCTGTCTCAGAAAGAGAATACCCGATAGCATAACACAACAAGAACATTCAAGCAAGGAGCAGAATGAGGCCATTCGGCCCATCGAGTCTAAAATTCCTTTCAATAATGTCTTATATGTACCTCAACCTCATCATTCTGCCTTCTCCTTAGAATACTTGATCTCCTTACTAATCCAAAGCATATCGATTTGCGTCTTAATGACACAAGTTTCTATTCCTGTGTGACTGCATGTGTTTGTGTGTGTCTGTATGTGTGTGTGTGTGTATAAGTATATGCGTGTGTGCCTGTGTGTGAATGTGTGTGTACATATATAGCGTGTGTGTCCATGTGCCTGTTATCTGTGTGTTAGTGTCTCTATTTCTCTCTGCCTGTGTATCAGCCTGGGTGTTTCTTAACTGTGTTTGTGTCTATTTGTATGTGACTGCATATGTCTCTGTGTGTTTATACTTGTGTGTATGCCTATCTCCTTGTAAGTAATGTGTGTGTTCGCATAGTGGGGTGTTAACCAATACTTCTGTGTATTTCTCTGTCTGCGTCTCTGTGCAGTGAGGTATCTGTGTCTTTTTTGGAAGTGAAAGGACTGCCGTTGGAACTGCCAGTGGGTTTAAAGTGAGAATTGTCTTTCACAAGACATTATTCCTTAATCGGTCGGTGGGACATGGATGTTTCAGAAACTCCACACGAGGCGTCCCAGTCCTCTCTGGCTCATACCAGCGTCCTACCCACATGGCTGGGGGAGCGGGTGAGCGAATGGATATCAGGCACTCCACCACCCGGCTTTGCCTTTCTGTCCTATTCCAGGCTCTTCTTCCTCGAATGGGAGAAAAGGAGGGTGGGAGGGAGAGTGGGAATGGGTGATCCTGCTGTTAGTGCTGGCGTAGTTGGGGGGAATTTTGAGTTGTCTGGAATGAGTCAGTCGACAGTTTTGAATCCATATAGTATTATTAGTGTGGGGTTATTGCGTAGGTGACAGAGAAAGTGAGGAAGAAAGTTGCTGAATTCAATAGTGAGAGTGGTTGTGCCTGACCCTTATTTGGAGATAGAGCATGAGCCTTGTTCAGGGGTTGGTGCTATAACAGATGCACAGTGAGTGTGAGGGAGCATGAGCTTTGTTCGGGGATCGGTGCTATAACAGATATACAGTGAGTGTGAGGAAGCATATAACAGATGTACAGTGAGTGTGAGCGAGCAGAGAGTATACGGTAACTCTTATCCTGACAGAGCAGGGAGGATATTGATGCTTATCCTGTAATTGCAGGACATTTATTCAGATCATCTCAGTGTCGAGGTGAGCCCCCGTGTATATCTTGTCCAGGTCTATCACTAACAACGACACAGACCTGTCCCTCAGCTTAAACAGGATCAGTTTTGGTAGAGCTTACAGGTAGCAAGGAGAAGCAAATATTGGTGTGTTATATATCAAAACCAAAACGCTAGCAGAAAATCTCAGCATCACATGCTCTGGAAATTAGATAGGCAAGTATTGTGGATACCGCAGTCTTATTGGATGCTCTCAAGTTGCATCTAAACTGCGTTAGCAAAGTGACTGCTCATGTTTTGAAAAATAAATTCCGTAAGTGTATATAAGGTTGTAGAGTATGTTGTGAAGAGAACTGGAGAGCAAGTTATTTTGGATTTGGTATTATGTGGTCAGAAGGACGAATTAATAACCTTGTACTGAAGCAGCCTTTAAGGAATAATAACATTAATAAGGTGCATTTTACACGGCGTCTGCATACAATATAGAATGCTTGAACTTTCTAGTTTAACATCATGGAAGACTGGAGGTTAGAAGGTCAAGATAGCTCCAGTGAATTTTGAAAGTACAATATAACATTCAGTGGGAAACAAGCAATAGTGTCTCAGTGAGTGTGTGTGTGTGTGTCTCAGTGAGTGTGTGTGTCTCAGTGAGAGAGAGAGTGTGTGTGTCATAGAGTCCGACAGCACGGAGACAGGCCCTTCAGCCCAAACTGGTCCATTCTGACCAAAATGTCCATCCACGCTAACCCCATTGCCTCGTATCCTTCTAATCCTTTCCTGTCCGTGTATTTGGCTAAATGCCTTTTAAAGGTTGTTAATGTATCCACCACAATCACTTCCCCTGGCAGCTCATTTCATATGCGTACCAGCCCCTGTGTGTAAAAAGGTTGTTCCTCAGGTTCCCTTTCATTCTTTCTCCTCTGACCTGACACGGATTCTCTCTTGTTTGTGACTGCCCAACCCTGGGAAAAAAGACTGGGTACATTCACTCTATCCATGCCTGTCATGATCTTACAGACATCAATAAGATCCTTCCTCAGTCTCATACACACAAAAGTAAAAAGTTCTAGCTTGTCCAACCTCTCCTTATAACTCAGTCTATTGAGTCCTTGGCAACATTCTTATAAATGTTTTCTGCAATCTTTCCAGTATAATAACATCCTTCGTGTAGCAAAGTGAACAAAACTGAGCATAACACTACTAATATGGCCTCAAAAGCGTCCTGTATAACTGCAACATAACTCCCTAATTTCGATACTCAGTGAACTACACTGAATAAGGCCAATGTGCCAAAAGCTTTCTTCACTGTCTTCCTCTGAATCAACTTCCAGAGAACCATGCACCTGAATTCCGAGGTCACTCTATTCCACTCCACTCCTAACGACCTAACCATTAACCATGAATTTCCAACCTTGATTTGACTTTCTAAAATGTAAGAACTTACACTGAGCTATATTGAAATCCATTTGCGATTTCTCAGTCCACTTCCCCAGCTGATCAAAGCACTGCTGTAATTTCTGAAATTTATGATAACCTTCCTCACTCTCTATGATGCCGCCTATTTTAGTGTCGTCTTCAAACTTACGAATCATGCCTGTACATTCTCATCTAAATCATAGATATGTGTAATATGCAGTGGTCCCGGCATCAACCCCAGATGCATTCCACTAGTCACAGGCCTCCAGTCTGACCTGCATTCTTCCAGTATTAATCTCTGCTTCCTACCATCAAGCCAATTTTGTACCTAATTTGCCAGCTCCCCTTCAATTCCATGTGACCTAACCTTCCAGAGCAGCGCACTATGTGGAACCTTACTGAAGGTCTTACTGCAATCCATATGGACGATGTATACCACCCTTCCCTCCTCAACGTTGCTGGTGACTTCATCAAAGAACGCCAACACATTTACGATTCAAGATCTCCCATGCACAAAGCCGTGCTGAATTTGATGAAGGGATTTTGCCCAAAACATCGATTTTCCTGCTCCACAGATGGTGTCTGACCTGCTCTGCTTTTCCAGCACCATTCTAATCTGACTTCGAATCACACCCTGTCTTTCCAAATGCAGGTATATCCAATCTCTCCGAAACTTCTCAAGTAACCTACCCGCTAGATTTGAGTTTTACTGGTCTCTAGTTCCCAGGTTTATCTTTGTAGCCTTTCTTGAATATGGGCTCAGCATATGCTACAACCAGTCGTCCAGGACTTCACTTGTTGGCCAGCAATGACGGAAAAGAAACAACCCAGGAGCCCGCAATTTCTTCTCTGTCCTCCTCTCCTCCTGCACTGTACATGAATGTATCTGGTCAGGACCAGGAGTTCTTAGAAATACTGCAAAGTCTGAAAAATACGTCATTTATTTTAGGTGTAAACACGAAAGAGTGAGAAAGTGACTCAATGATCGTTAACATAACAAATTAGAAAATATATTAATCATAGGAAGTGACTTCAGAAGAATTCCAGATATTGTGAAAAGCTGATAATTCTCAGAAATTAACAATCCAGAAAAGGAGGGCCATGAATCTGAAAAGGAAATCAAAAAGAGAACATACCTGCTAACAAACAGGAACACAAATACTGCATCAGTCTACAATCTATATTTCAAAGGAAACAAAATGAAAGCAAGCTCAAATGTGGAAATTTGTCATCGGGAGAAGAGAGGTCATTGTGGAGAACAGGGAAATGGCCAAGAAAATAACCAGTTACTTTGCATCTGCCTTCATGGAGGAAGATCCAGAAAATCACCCAATAATACCAAGTGATCATATCGGACTTCTGGAGCTAAAGACATAAAGTCAATTCATATCAGTAACAAAGTAATACTTGAACATGTCGCTGGATTGAGCATTGCTAAGTCTGACGAAACAGATGTACTTCATATCAAAATGTCAGAAATAAATCACCAATAGAAGTATTCATTGCACTGCCGATGACTGTATTTTATTTTCCTGCACATTCTGCAGAGACCGGAAACGATTGTGGGTAAACATGATCCAAGCACTTTAGATGAATGGAAGGGATCTAAACAGCTACAAAGGGAAAAAGACATAGTGTGGAGAACTTCAGATCAATTAACTTGACATTCGTAGGGAAACTGTTCGAATCTATTACACAGGATGACATTTTTGATATTTAAAAATTAACAGCAACAATGGAGAGAATCAGCATGTACCTCTGATCGAGAAATCATACTTGATAAACTTTGGAATTGTTTGAAGTTGTTTCTTACAGCACAGATAACGGGGAACCTAGTAGAAGTGGTATATATTGGATTTTCGGAAGGGTTTCTATAAGAGCTCAGTGAGTTCGTAAATGCAATGAATGTGAAGGGTATTTAGAGGAAGAAATGCAATTGGAAAGTTAAAGTGTGGTTCGCCTTCATTTCAGGGAGTCAGAACATTGACGTAAAGACATATTGAAGCAGTTTCACAGCGTGTTGGTGGGACTGTACCTGGTGTATTGTGTACAGGTTTGGTGACCGAATCTCAGAAATAATATACTGACCTGAGAGGAAGTGCAATGGACATTCTCCAGATTAATCCCTCAGATGGTGAGCTTGTATGATGAGGAAACTCGGCCTGTGTTCTCTGGAGATTCAGAGAATGAGAGGTGGGTCACAGTGAAATTTAGAAAATTCACAAAACATCTGACAAGTTGGAAATTAACTGAACGCTTCCCTCGCTGTTTATTCCACAGTCAAGGCAAATAATGGCAGGATCTGGGACAGGCCAGTTAAGGCTACAATAAGGAGGAAATTCATCAGTTGTAGGTGACTGTCTAACACAGGGGCATGGAAAACTACTGGCAGACAAGGTTAGTGAGAATCTCCAGATATTCCCTAAGTGTGTCCAGCGGAACAGAATAACCAGGGAAGAGGTAGGACTCATTAGTGACTTGCCAAGCTGTATCCAAATCAACTTTAATGGTAGGAGACAGAGGGTAGTGGTAGAAGGCTGTTTGTGTGATTGGAGGCCAGTGTCCAATGGAGTACCAGGGGCATCAGTGCTATGTCTCTTATTATTTCTGATTCGGAGGTGTTGGTGTTGGACTGGGGTGGAAAAAGCTAAAAATTGCATAACACCAGGTTATCGTTCAAAAGGTTTATTCGGTGGCACTAGCTTTCAAAGCGCTTCATCAAAGCGCACAGACAACTGATGAAGAAGCAGCGCTTCGAAAGCTCGTGCCTCAGAAAAAACCAGTTGCACTATAAGGTGACGTTTTCTGCTTTTTAACCTTATCATAATGGATGCAGCTGTGAATATGGACGAGGGGTGGGGGGTGTCATAAGTAAGTTTGTGTTTGATACGAAGATTGGCCGAGTGGTTGACAGTGAAGAGGAAGGCCTTATGTTTCATGAAGATACATGGAATGGTCAGTTGGGTGAATCAATGGCAGATGGAAAGTTACCTTGACAACTATGAAGTGATGCACTTTGCAAGAAGGAACAAGACAGGGGAGTACTAAATGAATGCCGGCACATTAGGAAGGTGTGGAGAAGCACACATCACTGAATGTGATGGACAGGTTATTGCACATCTCGGGAACGCATAGGGGAGCGTAAACACAGCCTTTATGCATAGATTATAAGAGCTATGCGGAAATTTGATTACGCCAAGATGGAATACTGTGTGTAGTTATGGGAGCCACATTACAGGAAGGATGTGATTGCACTGGAGGGAGTGCAGCGGAGATTCACCAGGATGTTCCCTTGTATAGAGTATATCAGCTATAGAGAGAGGCTGGATAAGGTTTGGTTGTTTACTTTGGAGCAGAAAAAGCTGAGGGGGATGTGAATCAGAAGGATACGAGGGACATGGACAGGTTGGACAGACCGCAGCTGTTCCTTTTAGTCAAATGGCCACATTTTTAAAGTGAAGGGTTTGAGGTTTAGTGTGGATTTGAGGACTGTTTTTCACCCAGAGTTTGTGGGGTCTGGAATGCACTGCTTGAGAGGGGAGTTGTCATGGTAACCTCAAAATCTTCAGAAAATACATTGTTGTGCAGTTGAAATGCCATCAGATTCACAGGTATGGGTCTTGTTCGGAAAGTGGACCGAATGTAGACCGTACTGTATTTCTGATGGAACAGAGACTGTGCTTCTGTTATTGTATGGATGTGGGAGGTCAATCATTGAGTAGCTTAAGATAAGAATTGATGAGTTTCTGAAGAATATCTTACCAAAATATGTAAGAGGGAACTTGTAATATCTTCTGAAAATATGTCAATGGCAAAATCAAGGGAAAAAGTTGCAGCTTTCTTATAGTCTGATACCAGGTAATTGAGGACAGGGAAATAGCAGAACTATGGAATAAATACTTCAGTTATCCCTTCACAGAAGATTAAAAAAACAAACAAAAAAATCTTCCTAGAAATACTAGTGTGGTGAGAAAAAGGGAATAGCATCTAAATTAGAAACTAAACAGTTTTACAGAAAAATATTGGACTGAACAAAATGGGCATAGACAAAGTCGACAGCGATTTATGAAATGGGAATCATATTTCAGAAAGTGGCTTTTAACAAAATTATGAGAAGGTATCAATGCAATACTATTGGAATCTCAGAAAGATTTTTGATAAAGCCCCAAGCCTATTGTGCAAATTCGAATCCTGTGGGACTGGGGCTAATATATGGTCATGGTTTTAGAATGGGAGAGCTGGCAGGAAACACTGAGTAAGAAAAAAAACCATGTTGTTTTTGAATGGAACACTTCGAGGATATAACAAGGATATATCGAGATTTGATATCCAGCTATTCTCAATACACATCATATCTTTGGTTGAGGGGCTCATATATATTCCCCAGTCTGCTGGCAGTACTAAACGTTGTCAGCTTGTGAGTTGATGAGGAGGATGTAAAAAGACTCCAAGGTGATTGAGACATGTGGAGAGACTGGGCAAATTCATGGTAGATGGAGAGCAATGGGAGAGATGAGATGTTGTGCACTTTGATGGGAACAATAGAATGGCAGCCTATCATTTGCAAAGGGAGTGGTTGAAAAATGTTGATATAAAACTGAACTTAAGCTGCATATTCATTTTATTTCTGCGCAGCCCTCCGAGTTCATGTAAGTGAGTTCTGAAGTCAGAAGTCAATACTAGGAATGGCATTGGCACGTTGACCAGTGTATATAGACCCAAGAAGTGGGGAGCGATAACATTGAAAACGATCTGTATGTCCCTGTACACCAATCACTGAACGTAATATTGTAGGAGCAGAAAGCAGGTAGGCAGATAAATGGTGTATTCAACTTCATTTCAGGGAGATTTGAATACACGAGTAAGGGTGATTTACTGCAACTGTATTGGACATTAGTGGGGCCCCATCTCAAACATTGTGCAATATTGTTTGCAGTTTTGGTCTCCTTGCCGAGTAAAGGACATTGAGGGAGAGCAGTGGAGGATGACCAAACTGATCTCTGGGATGACAGGCTTGTTGACGGACCAGCGATTTGGGGTGACTGGGCCTGTATTTCATGGGGTTTATGAAAATGAGTGGAAATATCAATAGACAATAGACAATAGACAATAGGAGCATGAGTAAGCCATTCTGCCCTTTGAGTCTGCACCACCATTCATTATGTTCATGACTGATCATCCTTAATCAGTATCCTATTCCTGCCTTATCTCCATAACCCTTGATTCCACTATCCTTGAGAGCTCTATCCAACTCTTTCTTAAATGAATCCAGAGACTGGGCCTCCACTGCCCTCTGGAGTAGAGCATTCCACACAGTCACCACTCTCTGGGTGAAGAAGTTTTTCCTCATCTCTGTCCTAAATGGTCTATCCGGTATTTTTAAGCTGTGTCCTCTGGTTCGGCACTCACCCATCAGTGGAAACATGTTTCCTGCCTCCAGAGTGTCCAATCCTTTAATAATCTTATGTGTCTCAATCAGATCCCCTCTCAGTCTTCGAAACTCAAGGGTATACAAGCCCAGTCACTCCAATCTTTCAGTGCAAGGTAATCCCGCCATTCCAGGAATTGACCTCGTGAACCTACGCTGCACTCCCTCAATAACCAGAATGTCTTTGCTCAAATTTGGAGACCAGAACTGCGCACAATACTCCAGGTGTGGTCTCACCAGGACCCTGTACAGCTGCAGAAGAACCTCTTTGCTTCTATAGCCAATCCCTCTTTTCTGGAGACCACCATGTTTCACTACCTGCTGTACCTGCATGCTTGCCTTCATTGACCGGTGTACAAGAACACCCAGATCTGTTTGTACTGCCCCTTTACCTAAATTGATTCCATTTAGGTAGTAATCTGCCTTCCTATTCTTGCCACCAAAGTGGATAATCATACATTTTTTCCACATTAAACTGCATCTGCCATGCATCTGACCACTCACCTAACCTGTCCAGGTCACCCTGTAATCGCCTAACATCCTCCTCACATTTCACCCTGCCAACCAGCTTTGTATCATCATCAAATTTGCTTATGTTATTACTCATGCCATCTTCTATATCATTAATATATATTGTCAAAAGCTGCGGTCCCAGCACTGATCCCTGCGGTACCCCACTGGTCACTGCCTGCCATTCTGAAATGGAGCTGTTTATCAGTATACTTTGCTTCCTGTCAGCCAACCAACTTTCAATCCAAGTTAGTAGTTTGCGCTCAATACCATGCACCCTAATTTTGCTCACTAACCTCCTATGTGGGATTTTATAAAAAGCTTTCTGAAAGTCCAGGTACACTACATCTACTGGATCTGCCTCGTCCATCTTCAGAGTTACATCTTCAAAAAATTCCAGAAAATTATATTTCCCCTTCATAAATCCATGCTGACTCTGACCTAGCCTGTTACTACTATCCAGATGTGTCGTAAGTTCGTCCTTTATAATTGACTCCAGCGTCTATCCCACCAGTGAGGTCAGACTAACTGGTCTATAATTTCCTGTTTTCTCTCTCCCACCTTTTTGAAAAAGTGGTACAACATTAGCCACCCTCCATTCCGCAGGAACTGATCCCGAATCTATGAAATTCTGGAAAATAATCGCCAACGCATCCACGATTTCTCGATCCACTCCTTCAATACCCTGGGATGTAGACCATCAGGCCCCGGGGATTTATCAACCTTCAGACCTAAAAGTCTCTCCAACACCAATTCCTGACAAATATAAATTCCCTTCGGTTCGGGTCCTTCAGCCACTGTTACCTCAGGGAGATTGCTTGTGTCTTCCCCAGTGAACACAGATCTGAAGTACCAATTTAATTCTTCTGCCATTTCTTTGTTTCCTGTAATATGTTCCCCTGTTTCTGTCTTCAAGGGCCCAATATAAGTGTTAATCATTTTTTTGCTTTGCACATACCTGAAAAAGCTTTTACGACCCTCCTTTATATTTTTGGCCAGTTTACCTTCGTACCTCATTTTTTCTCTACGTATTTCCGTCTTAGTAATCATCTGTTTTTCTGTAAAAGCCTCCCAGTCCTCCGTTTTCCCACTTATCTTTGCTACGTTATACTTTTTCTCTTCAAACTTTATATGTTTCATAACTTCCCTCGTCAGCCACGGCCACCCATGCCTCCTACTGGGATCTTTCTTCCTTTTTGGAATGAACTTATCCTGCATCTTCTGCATTATACACAGAAATATTCGCCATTGCTACTACACTGTCGTCCCTGCTAAGGCATTGCACCTTGAACTTTGGCCAGCTCCTCCTTCATAGCTCCACAGTTCCCTTTATTCAACAGAAATATTGTCACTTCCGATTGTACCCTCTCCCTTTCAAATTGCAGATTGAAGCCTATTGTATTATGGTCACTACTTCCCAATGGCCCCTTCACTTCGAGGTCCCTGATCAATTCTGGTTTGTTGCATAATACCATATTCAGAATTACCTACTCCCTAGTAAGCTCCAGCACTTGCTGTTCGAAGAATCCATCTCGGAGGCACTCCACAAAGTCTCTTTCTTGAGGTCCAATTTCTCAGCTCTATCCACACTGACTCTACATCCCCAGATTCTGGGTCCCCCCGCGCAAGGGACTGAATATCATCCCTTACCAACGTAGCCACCCCACCCCCTCTGCCCGTCAGTCTGTTCATACGATAGCACGTGTAGCCTTGAATATTCATTTCCCAGGCCCTGTCCACTTGAAGCCACGTCTCAGTTATCCCCACAATATCGTATTTGCCAATTTCCAAAAGAGCCTCAAGCTCATCCATCTTATTTCTAATGCTTCCTGCATTCATATATAGTATTTTTAATTTGTTAACATCCTCACCCTTCCCAAAAACTCCTATTTCACTCAACCTTACAGCAGGATCCCTTTTTGAGTTTTCTGCGTCATTAATACAGTTGTCCTTCTTGACTTCCCTTTTTCTAACTTTCTCTTCTATTTCCTTCGTAAACATTCAGTTTGTCCCCTCCCCTCCGCCCCGCTATCTAGTTTAAATGCAGCTGTGTTGCAGTAGCAAACCTGTCTGCCAGAATGCTGGTCCCCCAACCTATTAAGGTGCAAACCATCTCTCTTGTATAATTTATGCTTACCACAAAACATACCCCAGTGATCCAAGAATTTAAATCGTTGCTTCCTGGGCCAGTTCCCCAGCCACAAGTTCAAGTCCATTATCGCCCTATTTCTGGCCTCACCAGTCCGAGAAAATATATCAAACACTGACATTGTGAGACAGATTGGAAGCAGGGATGATAGTTCATTTTAAAGAAAACAGTCAAATCGTATTTAATACACAAGCCTTATCAAAGAACCGCATGTATATTGAATAGAGAATCAAACTTGATGGGCCGAAAGCACTACATCAGTTCTTGTTTTATATTTCACAATGTTTAAACATATTATGTGATATGAACATTGTATGGGGAAAGCTGCATTGAGGAGATATTCGGTCATGAACTAGCATGAGGAAAGCTCAACGTATTGAATGACCTCCTCCTTTCCAGATGTTTGTGTGCAGTCTGTGGGAATGCTCTGTCAATGTTTTCACAAACTCTCAGATGTTAGGAAGGAGGCCTCTGCAGGATCAACAGGACTGTGTTTCCCATTCCATTTTCTGATAACGAGGCTGGTGCCAGGTGTTCTGTCCGGTTTTATCCTTTAAGACCCCAGAGCAGTTTGATACGATTGAGTGTCTAACTTGACCGATTCGGAGACCATTGAAGAGTTGATCTGTGCGTCTGGAGTCACGTTTAGGTCAGACTAGGAAATCACGGGAGATCCACTTCGAGAAAGTACATTGGGGAAGGAGATTAATGTTTAAAATCAACATTGGACACAAGCTCAATATTACTGATACCAGATTTTCGGACTTGATAGTTTATTTTTTTTTTAACTTCCACCAGCTGCCAGAGCATTATCCTGGTCTGGATTCGTAATCCAATGATAGTTCCACAAGAACATCATCTCCACATGGGGAACTATCGGAAACCAAACGGACCTGATTATTTGGGTGCTACTTGACAGCTCTGTCAAAAATAATTCCCACCAATTTGACTGTCGTGATGGGAGTTCGAGGTGGCAATTGGTCAGATTGTAATTATTCTCCTCTTCGGGGACTGGACATAGCTGAGCAATTTTCCACACTAGCAAGTGATGTCAGAGTTGGAGCTGGAATGAAACAGCTTCCCTAGGGACGCGGCTTGTTGTGCAGCACAAGTCTTCAGTCCCATTGCAGGAATGGTTTCAGGGCCCATTGCCTTTATCATATCTACTGTGTCGAGCTGTTATTTCATGTCACGTACAGCAAATCGAATTGTTTGAATACTGGCATCTGTGAGTGTGTGGGCATCATGATGAGGGTGAGTTTGATCATCCAGTCAACACCTCTGGCTGAGCGTAGTGCAGACTCCATGTCGTTGACTTTTTTCACTGATTTAGAGTTGTTACGATATTTAGCATGAGGATATTTGTGGCGTCCTCCACTCCAGTAAATTGTTTAATAATCCACCTACATTTATGATTGGATTTAGCAGGACAACAGAACTTAGATCGGATCTGTTAGTCTTGGGATCATTTCCCCTTCTCCATCAGACGTTATTTCTGCTGTTTTGAATGCAACCAATCATGTGTGGGTTGTCAACAGGTTTAGGTGCACATGATTCCGACATTGGCATCAACCCTGTATTCAGTGACCTAACCTGGTTCTGATGCGGTAACACTTCCATTTTCATATTCTCATTCTGCTGAGGGCATCTCCCTGGTTTCACGCCCCCAATTTGTTACTTTATCTCAATCCATTTAAGGTAATAACCTAAATCGTTTCTGTATTTGAAGTGAATGTGTTTCCCTCTGTTTTTCTCTCTGACCATGATTAAGAGCTCTGTAGTGTCAGTGATGTCAGTCTTATGCAGTTTCAGAGTCAAGGAACTTGTCCACCATGCATTATCGTTCAGTTCCCAGTGTACGGCGCTCCAGGTTGGACGGGATGTTTGAGCATCATTGACATCCTTCTTTGGAAATTGTCCAAAAACAGTAATTGCTGAAGAAATTAATAAAAATGTTGCAGCATCTTCTGGAATGAATGCAGAGGTAAACTTTCAGGTCCAGTGGCCCTTTATAAAACTCCCAGTTTCTCCAACAATTTTTGTACTTTTATTTCCAGTATCCATAGTTATTTGTTTTAGTGAAAATTTGTTCTGTGCCTATTCATTTCTGGAGAAACTCACCAGGTCTGTCACCATCTGCAGAGACAGAGAAACAGCGTTAGCATATCAAGCCCAGTGTGGCACTTCTTCAGAACTGAAAAGGATTGGAACCTGGGATTTTTAATCCCTTGTCAGAGGTGGGGATGGGTGATAGGGAAAAGAGGGTGTGGAAAGATAAACGGGCTTTTAGCACTGGTGAACGAGTGGATGATGTAAAATGTGTTTATTTTAAGGTGTGAATGGGGAAAGGGGTTCTCTCTATTGAGTGCAATATAAAGAAGACACAACCACACAAGGTCATAGGGAGACCAAGAGGCAGAATGTTAACTATGTGGCATTATATAGATCTGGCCATAGATACGTTTTCACTGTCGAGATCATCGCCCCCTTTAGACAAAGGAATCCAGGTGTTTGACTTCTTATTGGCACTCGTAAGCATTTCATGCTGCCTTAGTATTGTAATATGGAGAAAAACAAATCACCATATGAAGTTGATCTGAGTATTATTTACCTGTCATGTTTAATATTGTTTAAATTTGCAGTGCTTATCTTTAAATGCTTGTTCTTGAAATTAGTATCAGATGGAGTGTAGGAGGTTGGGTAGTGACATTGTAAAAGTTTCGAAAACCATGATGGATAGGGTGAATAGCCAAGATCTTTCCAAAGGCATGGGGGAGTTCAGCCATAGAAGGCATAGGTTTTAGGTGAAAGAGGAAAGCTTTAAAAGGAACGAAGGGGCAACTTTTTTACACAGAGGGTGGTTGGGTGTGGAATGAGCTGTCAGAGCAAGTGTGGTAGATGCCAGTACAGGTACAACATTTAAAACTCATTTGGACAAACATATGAATGGGAAACATTTCGAGGCACATGGACCAAATGAAGGCAGGTGGGAAGAGCTTAATTTGGAAAACTTGGCCAGCATGGACATTTACAAAAGCTTCACGCAGGGTCCGAGTGGGTTTGTCAAAGGAAAATTATACCCTGCCGTGTAGAATTATGCAAAGTATTTCTGGAGACGCCTGAGAATGCAACAAGCAAACTTGATAAAGGGGGTCTGGTATAAACCAGGCTTTCCAGAGATTTTTCACAAAGTATTACAAAATAAAAGTTCTTACACATGACAGAAGGTCGTAGGATGATGGATAATGAATTAACATGGGATGATGATTGGTTCGCACATAGAAATCGGAGAGTCAGGATAAATGAATCTTCATGATAAAGGGCAACTGCTGGAGAACCACAGCTATGAGTCCAATGGCATCAGTTATTTACAATCTATACTGATAGCCTGAAAGAGGTAGTTGAGTGCAACATACATCCCAGTTTGTGGATAACACTGAGAACCAAAGGCAGGCTGTTATGTAATGGAGATGACTTCCAGAAAAGGAGCAGTACGATGGGATTGGAGTCTTCCTGTGTATGAAACATTAAGTTAGCAAGCTGATGCAGCAAGTAACTGGGAGTGATACTGCTGAAAAGTACAAGACACAGAGAGGGGTTGACACTGTAGATGTTGAGAAGTTGTTACCATTCCTGGGTGGAGTCCCGAACTTGAGGAGATAGATACCGAATATGGAACTTGGATTTCAGTCTGAGATGCAAAGTGATGTCTTCTCTCAGAAAGTAGTGAATGTCTGGAATTCCCTGACCCGAAAGGGTGTGGAGGGACAACAAATTTGGACTATACAAACACCCAGCGGGTATATACCTCATTCACTCTCCTCCAGGAGTCGGCAAGAAAGTGGAGTCGAGTCCTGGAGTAGATCAGCCATGTCTGCATTAAATTACAGGGCAAGCTTGAGGGGCCAAATAGCCTACTGTTGTTCCTCTTTAATAATTTCACATGTTATGCTTTTGGAAAGTAACTGATTATTTTCCTGGAAGTTGTGTTGTGTAAATGCTACATTCGGATGAGCAGAGGATTTGTTTGAGTTAACCCTGGGTGGGGTATGGGGGATGTAGTCACAGCGAATCTGGGTCTGGGACATGACTTAAATATAGAGCAGAAGTTACAGAGATGGGAAGCCTGGAAACAGGGATTGGGAGTGAGGGTCACTTCCTGATCCAGCCTGGATTTTCCAAGTACATTTCCAAAACTACACCTAACCATCGGAGTGGCCTCGATTCGCAGGTCCGAAGGGCTGAATGGAACATTAGAACACAGGGCTGAGGGATAGGAGTGGGCCAATCGGCCTTTTAACACGACTCCACCAGTAAGTAAGGTCATGGCTCATCTCATTGTGCTCCCTTCTGCACTTTGCTCTCCATGCACCATTATCCCTGATTCACCTGTCTATGGAAAACCAGACGAAGCCAGCCTCGATATAATATAAAGATTCAGCCATCTCAAACTTCTGGGAAAGAGGATTTCCACTTGACTGAATTCCCACTTTCTGAATTTCTTCTCACTCCATTTGTGACTGAGGATGAAGGGTGTCACTATTTACTTTTCTAGTCCCACTCCTCCACTGCTCACAACAAATTTCAAATGTAACCAGGTTGGTGATATGGCCGATGATAAAGGTCTCAGACTGGGTCTGGTTCAGTGATAAGAACAAGTCAGGCAGATTTCTTTAGTCAGCCACAAGTTACTTACAGAACTAACGGAGGAGTATGGTGGATCTGTGGGTAGCACTGCTTCCTCACATCACCAAGGGGCTGGGTTCAATTCCAACCTCGGGCGACCCTCTATGTGAAGTTTGAACATCCTCCCCATACCTGTATGGGTTTCCTCACAGTGTTCCAGTTTCCTGCCACAGTCCAAAGATGAGCACTTTAAAGTGGATTGCCCATAGTGCCCAGGGATGTGTAGGTTAGGTGGGTTAGTTGTGGGAAATGTAGGGTTACATGGATAAGGTAGTGGGCCACATTCAGGTAGGATGCTGTTTGGTGCATCAGTGCGGACGTAATGGACGGAATGCCCTGCCTCCACACTGAAGAGGTTCTATGACAATGACAACAAATTTGGACTATACAAACACACAGCGAGTATATTCCTAATCCACTCTCCTCAAGGTCTTCTATGTTTCATTCTCATTCCAAGAGTAACCTGTTAAAGCCTTCATAATATAAGCACTTCACCCCAGGAATACATGAAATGAAACATCTCTGAACTGCTTTCAATGTAATTATATCTTTTCTCAGATAACGAGACACAAAAAAACAAATCTCACACTCAGATCATAACGTCTATAATTGTTTTCTCAAAGTGCTGTGAGTCTTTGGAACACTCTTCCCCACATCTATTGGAGGCAGAAATATTGAATATTTTTGAGGCACCGACAGAAGGTTCATGAATCACAACAGAGTCAAGGATTATCGAGGAATGGGCAGCAATTTGCAGCGTAGGGGAAAATGTAGACAGTGGTATCAAATTACACGGGTCCAGAACATCCAGGAATATAATGCAAAATTAAATGATAATATTGATAAAACATTAAGTGAATCCAAGATGGCGGCGATCCGGAAGGTCTGCTTTGCTGGGCTCTGCATCACAGCACGGGCAAAGTGGTTCTCTAACCCATCGCATCGCAGCCATTTACATAAAATGCAACACTAAAAGAGCGATAGAATCTTTATAATCCCGTTTTGTCAAGTGGAAATGACAAAAGACGGGAAAGCATCGAGTAAATCCCAACAAGCGGTGCACCCGTCAGAAGCATCGAGCATGCCTGAGGCTGTAGCTGCAACGCCCTCTGCTCGTTCAATAGATCCAGTTACTCACTAGGCCTTGGTCACTGAGTTCACCAAGTTATGTGAAATGATTGAAGCCATGATTGAAGAAGGGTTCAGCCGTGGCGAGAGCCGCTCTCAGCCGTGCTCCAAAAACATGGGCAGCAACTTGACAGCCTTAGAAACAGAACAGACGATGTCAAGCGCCAAACTGCAGCGACAGAGACCGGGATCGATTCCTTTCAGGAGAGGATCCGCGCCTTTGAAAGCCAGGTCCATACCTTAACTGAACATTACGGCCACCTCGAGAACAGGGGTAGGATGAAGAATGTTCACATCGTCGGTTTGCTGGACCGGACGGAAGGTGGTCAGCGGGTGAATTTATTGAGAACTGGCTGCAGCGATTCCTTCATTTCAAAACTGAAAAGGGACAGGTGAAGACTGAGACAGTTCGTCGGGTTACGGTGCGGAGGTCAGACTCAGACCAACGCCTTCGCCCTGTCCTTGTGTGGTTACATAGTTATGGGGATAAACAAAGACTGATGGAATCTTCCAGAACCCAGGGGAAAGATCCGATTGCTTTTATTCACGAGGGCTCCAGGATTATGTTCGTTCAGGACTTTTCAACGGTGGTGATTCAGAAAAGAAAGTCTTTTGATGATATCAAGAGAAGAGTAAGGGAACTCGGCAGTCAGTATTCCTTAAGGTACCCAGCGGTGCTCCGTATTGCTTTCAATGGATCCATACACTCGTCTGACACTCAGAGAAAGTGAAAACTTTGTGACATTTTAAAGTACAATGGATGTTTAGATAATCATGTTTCTCTCTTCAAGAAATTTTCTTGTATTTTTCTGGTGTTAAATTGTAGTCGGGGATGGGTAGAGTCTTCAGTCTTAACTTCTTCATTAGGATTACTACTCTTTTTTTTTTCTTTCCTTGCTTGTGTCTGGGGTGCGACTCAAGCTGGAGCGGGTTACAAAGGTACTTGTGATGATTAAATACCGACCAAAGGGCAGTTGAAGCCCGGTTTTTGTCGTTAATTGCCCTGAAGGTCATATTGGTAGCAGGCAGAAGATGACGTTTTGGGGTATGTAACCGTCCCCAATGGTCGGGCGTGGTGGTTGGAGGGGGAGGGGATAAATTCCCTATGGAGTGTCATTGGCACTTTGGATTTTGTTTCATTTTTTTGTGTGTTTAGTTTTGTAAAGTTTTGAGAGCTTGTTAGATGTAGTAGTCTTAGTTTGTGTTGTTATTAAGCTCTATGAGTCTTGTTCATTCATGATCAGTGATGTGTAATTCGGGTTCTTCCTCTCTAGAGCTCAAATGTTGCTACAGTGTGTGATGCATAATGATGTTCTTAAATGGTGTACCTGGAACAAGAAGCGGAGCCATCGTCCAGTCAAGAGCAAAAATGTACTTTCTAGTCTTCGAAAGGAGAGGGTGGATGTTGTCCTATTGCAGGAGATGCCCCTTGATGACAAGGAACATTTGACATTACAGCAGGGCGGGTTGGTCGGGTTTATTTCTCGTTTTATTAATAGTAGGAGTAGGGGAGAAGCCATATTGGATAGAAAGAATCTTCCAATTGAATTACTAGATTACATTAGACATTCACAGGAGGATCATAATCCCCAAACCCTTGAACTGTGGGAAAGAATGCAGTATTTTGAATGGCTACTGCCTCCCGGCGCACCCTCTTAAAACTGTGTTAGATGCATTCTCCAAATTAAGTTATCTTGTCTCTTGGTGCATTAGTGTAGATGATTTCAACAGTCTTATGGACCCCACAGTGGACAGAATGTCCAAAGGTCACCCAATACTCTCGTCATAATGTAAGCAATTAGTTGATTCTTGTGCAGAACTAGAGCTGGTGGATGTCTGGAGGCAGATCCACATCACAAGTAGGGATTTTATTTTCTCCTATAATTCGCACAAATGCCACACGAATGTTGAACTCTTCTCCATCCCTGCAATAATCTTAGATTCGGTGGCATCCTGCACAATTGGGAAAATTACCATTTCTGACCATGAAGCAGTATAACAGTTTCGAGACGCTGGCGAATGGATCCTTTTTTTTCTTAAGGCTAGTTAGTTCATTGAGTATTTCTGTAAAGATTTCAGATCTTTCTTAGCCATTTCTGCAGATTCAACCAGTAACACATCCATTCTATGGGAAACTGCTTTTGCACATGCCAAGGGAATAGTCATTCCTCAGGAAGAGACAGAAGGGGGAGCAGGAACGCTGGCTTGAGGCACAGCTGAGGACAGCCGAGACGGAATACTGTGATAGCCCCTCAGTGCCTAATCTGCAGAGGATCACAACGCTTCTGTTTACAGTGAATTCCTCGCTCACACAAACAGCCAGCAAGGAACTTACTTTTGAAAAACAAAGGCTGTTTGAACATGGTGATACGCCAGGCAAGTATTTAGCCTAACTTGCCAGGAAAACGAGCCCCCCCCCTTAAGCCATTACCTCAATTAGGGAAGGTACTGGGATCCTTCCCTCCGATTGCAAAAAGATTAATGCAGCCTGTCCGAGATTCTCCTCCGAATTATTTCAGACTGAACATTTTGAGGATAGATGGATTAAGATGGAGTCATTTTTCAAAAACCTGGGTATTCTAGGTAACCCCTGAATAAGTATTGTGTCTTAATACACCCTTGTCAGCACGGGAGGGTGGAAAGCAGCTTCAGAATGCAAAGGTCCACGTTCTTGATGGATTTCCTAGTGAATTTTATAAATAATTTATAAACCTATTGTCAGGGCTGATGTTTAACATGTTCTGTCACTCATACAGCCAGTAACCCCTCCCCCCATCCTTAAGAGAGGCTCATATCTCTCTGATGCTTAAGAAAGGAAGACCCTGGAGGATTGTGCTTCTTACACGCCAATCTCACTTTTAAATGTTGGTTTCAAAATCCTGTCTGAGACACGTGCATTAAGGTTGGAAACTTTGCTGCCTTCTCTAACCAAAGAGGACCAAACAGGCTTTATAAAGGGCCTCAGATCTTCCGACAATGTTAAGAGGTTACTCAATATGATCCAAGAGTGTCAACAACAATCTGTCCAGGGATTATTGATCTCTTTAGACGAGAGAAGACATTTGATTGGGTTGAGTGGCCGGATCTCTTCTGAACATTAGAATGGTTTGGTCTATGCAAAGTTTTTATCAACTGGGTGAGGTTCCTTTATTGCAATCCTCTGGCTGCAGTTCTCACTAATGGTGTGCCAACCAGTAATATTAATATTTCTCCAGGCAGTCGACAAGGCTGACACCTTTCACCATTGTTGTTTACGTTGGTGATTGAGCCACTGGCGGAGACCATCCGTCGGGATGCCAACATATCTGCCCCAGAAGTGGGATAGAAGTCGCGTGAGATTACATTGTATGCAGATGAGGGTCTTATGTTTTTTGTCAAATCCCGCAATTTCGGTATTTCATGTGATGCAATGCATTACTTCGCTTGTTGACTTTCCAGGCAACAAGATTAATTTTACAAAGTTGGAGGCCATGCCTATGGGAGGTCTTAGGGAAATACCTGATACTGAGGGCAAATACTGGTTTCCTTTTAAATGGTCACGGGGGTGGTTTCCCTATTTCAGTATATTCATTACATTTGTCTTTGATCATTTACTTAATGTGATCTATGACCATTTGTTTGACAAAATTAAACAAGACCTTCAAAGATGGGAGGCATTTTCAATATCCTGGCTAGGTCCGATAGCTTTTATTAAAATGAATGTCCTTCACCCCGTGCGAATGCTTTCTATGATGTTTCCCAGACAGATATTTCGGAAACAAAATGGCTGATTTAGCTCTTTTATTTGGCACCATAAACGATTCTTTATCTAGCTATTAAAATTGCAAATGCCCCCAGTAGATCTCCCCGATTAAAATCAACCAATTAAGTTTTTTTTAATCGTATGTTAGTGCCTGGGCTGCTGATGTCTCAGCATCAATATGGCTAGACATTGAGCCCTCTCAGACAAAGTGAACCCTTATTAGTCTGTTGTTCTTAGGTAAAATGACAACATTTATGGAATATTGTCATAAAATAATGATTATCAATACTGTTAAACCTTGAACGACAATGCCTCAGACCGAGGCAATACAGCTAAAACCATGTTTCTTAACCTGTAATTGGTATACCGGGGATAATGGATTCCAGGTTTAAACTGTGGGCAGCGAGGGGGATACCTTGTTTGGGTGATTTAGAATTAGTAGCATCCCTACAGATCCTTTGGCCCAGCAAGTCCACTTCGATCCTCTGAAGAGTAACCCACCCACACCCATTCCCCTACCATCTTATATTTACCGTGATTAATGCCCCAACTTACAGATCCTGGAACACGATGAGTGATTGAGCAATGGCCAAGTCATCTAACCTGCACATGTTTGTGACTGTGGGAGGAAACCTACGCAGTCACAGTTGAGAATATACTAACTCCACACAGGCAGTCACCCAAGGCTGGAACTAAACCTGTGACCCTGGTGCGGTGAGTCAGCAGTGCAAACCACCGAGCCACCACGTGTTACTTGAAGGAGAAACAATGATACCGTTTGATCAGGTAACTCGTAAGTATGGACTACAGAGTAGAGACTTCTTCTGTTTTTTTTTTCCAGATTAGAGATTTGATTAAAAAACACAATTTTAAAAGACACTTACAGATCCAATACAGAGAAGCAGGTGATTATTGTAAAGAATACACTCTCTGTCAGTACCCTTTACCATTTGTTGGAGTGTGTCCCCTCAGACAAGACTGTGCAGATTCGTGACGTCTGTGCGAAAGAGTTGGGGGTTGAGATCTCTTCGGAGACATGGGAGGATATTTGTGAAAATGCTCTAAGGATTTTGATCTGAAATAGGACCCATTCCATGCAGTTGAAAATTCTTCACAGGGTTTCTCTCAAAATTCAAAGTGGGACTATCTTCAGCGTGTCCTAACTGCAGAATGACGACAGACACTCTTACTCATTGCTTGTGGTCCTGCTGCAGGCCTTGTATATATTGGAGCACTGTTTTCGGTGTGGTAGAGTGGGTCTTGGGGACCGAATTGGAGATGGACCCGGTTTCTCTTTTCCTGGGCTTGCCCAGAGTATCTTACACAGATGCACATGGGAAAAAAAATATATCTTTACTTTCTGGGCTAAGGAAAATATTATGTTGTGTTGTATGTCTGAAAAATCTCCGGGTCTGTTAGGGCTTTGTAAGCTCATCATGGAGAATATCCCTTTGGACTTTCACACCAACATGGTGCAACAAAAAACAGAGATTAATATAAGTCATAGGGTCATAGAGTCATAGAGATGTACAGCACAGAAACAGACCCTTCGGTCCAACCCATCCCTGGTATCCCAAACCATTCTCGTCCCACCTGCCAGCACCCGGCCCATAAACCTCCAAACCCTTCTTATTCATTCACCCATCCAAATGCCTCTTAAATGTTGCACTTGGACCAGCCTCCCCAACATTACCTGGCAGTTCATTCCATGCACGTACCATTCTCTGTGTGAAATAGTTGCCCTGTAGTTCTCTATTATATTTTTCCCCTCTCACCCTAAACCTATACCCTCTCGTTCTGACTCCCCGAACCAAGGAAAAATACTTTACCTATTTACCCTATCCATGCCCATCATAATTTTGTAAAACTCTATAATGTCAGCACTCAGCCACCGACGCTCCTGGGAAAACAGCCCCAGTCTGTTCAGCCTCTCTCTACAGCTCAAATCCTTCAACGCTGGCAACATCCGTGAAATCTTTTCTGAACCCTTTGAAGTTTCACAACATCTTTCCGATAGGCAGGAGACCAGAATTGCACGCAACATTCCAACACTGGCCTAACTAGTGTCCTGTACAGCCGCAACATGATCTTACAACTCCTGTACTCTATACTCTGACTAATAAAGGAAACGCCTTCATCACTATGCTATCTACGTGCAACTCCCCTTTCAAGGAGCTATGTACCTGCACTCCAAGGTCTCTTTGTTCAGCAACACTCCCTGCGACCTTATCCTTAAGTGTATAAGTCCTGCTAAGATTTTCTTTCGCAAAATGCAGCACCTCGCATTTATCTGAATTAAACTCCATCTGCCACTCCTCAGCCCATTGGCCATTTGGTCAATATGAAGTGACCCTCTTCGCTCTCCACTACACCTCCAGTTTTGGTGTCATCTGCAAACTTACTAATTGTATCTCTTATGCTTACATCCAAATCATTTATGTCAATGACAAAACGTAGTGAATCCAGCACCGATCATTGTGGCACAGCACTTGTCACAGGCCTCCAGTCTGAAAAACAACCCTCCACCACCACCCTCTGTCTTCTACCTTTGAGCCAGTTCTGTATCCAAATGGCTAGTTCTCCATGTATTCCATGAGATCGAACCATGCCATTCAGTCTCCCATGGGGAACCTCATCAAAACCCTTGTTGAAGTCCATATAGATCACATCTACCCCTCTGCCCTCATCAATCCTCTTTGTTACTTCCTCAAAAAACTAAATCAAGTTTGTGAGACATTTTTCTCAGGCACAAAGCCATATTGACTATCCCTAATCAGCCCTTGCCTTTCCAAATACATGCACATCCTGTCCCTCACGATTCCCTCCAACAACTTGCCCATCACCAACGTCAGGCCCACTGGTCTATAGTTCCCTGGCTTGTACTTAACACCCTTCTTATACAATGGCACAGGGTTTGCCAACTCCAATCTTCTGGCACCTCACCTGTGACTATCCATATTACAAATATCTCAGCAAGAGGCCCAGGAATCACTTCTCTAGCTTCCCACAGAGTTCTAGGATACACCTGATCACATACTGGGGATTTATCCAAATTTACCCGTTTCAAGACATCCAGCACTTCCTCCTCTGTAATATGGACAGTTTGCAAGGTGTCACCATCTATTTCCTACATTTTATATCTTCCATATCATTTTCCACAGCAAATACTGATGCACAATACTCCTTTCGTATCTCCCCCATACTTCCTGTGCTAGAAAAAATATTCTGTTGTTTTGGATGTCTAATAAACCTCCGGGTCTATTGGGTAGTTGTAAGGTCGTCATGGAGAATATCCCTTTGGACTTTTTCACCAGGATGGTGCACCGAAAAGCAGAGATTTATATAAGATATGGCAACCCTTTTTGGATTACCGCGATACAGGCTTATCTGCCACTCTAAAAAGGGCGTTTATATAGTCATGACGATATTGTCTAATGAATCACATATTAGGAATTATGAACGTATGAATGTGTATCAGTTAATGCTCTCGAAGAACGAGAGCTATCACTTTGTTATGCTGAACCGTATTATTTATTTATTATTTATTGTTTAATTTTGTTTTTCCTCTGTCCGTTGAGAGACTAACTTATTTTGTATATACATGCACATGGGTGTAAATTTGTTCAGTTATTTGAGTTGTTTTATTATTGGTTTAATATAATAATAAAAATATCTTTTTCAATAAAAAAATTTGCTAAAAAATTAAAATGCTCACATTGATAGATTAGAGTCCCAAATAACTCTCATTAGAGAGACCACTCGTGGTGGTTTACGTTGAAAGTCACCACACGGGTGATGGGATGAGGTTGAGAGAGCATCCCCTTCAAGGTAACCTCTGTCATTGTGGGGAATTGAACCTGCGTTAGTGGCCTCCCTCTGCACCACAAACCAACCATCCAGACAACTTAGTGGGAGATGGTGCAACTGCTACACACAGAATTAGCCGCAGAAAAAGGGCAAGAGAAATTTTAATGACAAGGAAAAACGTGTATTTGAGACAAAAATGTTCTCTGCTAGAAATTGTATTTTATAATGAGACAAATGTTTGGAAGCTGTCTTTGGCTGAATCCAATAAGGTGAGACAAGTGAAATAACCAGGATGACTAATTGTGATTGGATACCGATAACCATAAAATAAGTGCATGTTTATGAAAGATCTGTGGAAAGCATGCTGATTGTTGCATGAATGTATAAATCAGATGAAAGATATTGTGAGGAGAATCAGTCCCCATGGGAAATGCCTTCTGAACACATGCTAGAAGAAACCCGGGGTATGAAGTGTCTGAGAATCGTCTGCTCGGTAACAGGAACCTGGGGGTTGAATGACTGAAAGTTCCTGTAACATGGAGCTGAGAAAACCATCAGATCACCCCAAACGTATTGAATGCTGGAACATATTTGAAGTACTGAATGGCCTCATGATGGATTTTGATTGTGTGTGATTTGAAAAACGTACATCTCTACTCCATCCTGTTTCGTGTTACACACTGGGGCACAGCCGTTTTCCTGAAACTGGGAATATTTTGGAATAATACCTAGAATATTCCATAATTGATATTCCCCAGAATATCCTATAACTATGTGGGGGTATTAGAAAGGCAAGAGAGAAAGAGAGGGAAGGTGCTGCATGCAGTACTGAGAGTAGTGGACCATGAGCCTTGCTCGGGGTCGGTACTGTAACAGATATATAGTGAGTGTGAGGGAGCAGAGAGAATACGGTGACCCTTATCCCTTCAGAGTGGGGAAGGTTATTGATGCTTGTCCTGTATTGATGGACATTTCTTCAGACCGCAGATACTGCACTGAGCTGGGTGGTGAGAACAGACCATGCTCAGTCGGTCTGGTAGTGTGGCCCCCTCTGGGAAGAGCATGGTCCCCTTTTATACTAGCCCATCCACCAGGACCTCCGTGCTGCTGTCGACAAACCGTGGTGCAATTTCCACTTCGCTGCCATGCTTGGGGAAAATGTGCAGGGCAGCTCCAAACTGAGAAAGTGCAACCGTGTGCCCATTGGCCTTTTAAATATGGCACCAGTGTCACGGATCACAGAATATCTAGGGGCATCCGGGCGATTGCGAGAGTTCTGTGTCTTCGCCTGGAGTCAGATCGGGCTTGTTCCCAAAGTACGAGCTCATAAAATACAGCATTAACTGACTGCCTCCAAATTTTATGTTTTTGGAACAAAATAAAAGTGTATCTGCAAATGCAAATGTGCACATGCAAATTCACCCCACAAATTTATGCGTGCATACATATGTGTGTGAAAGAGGGTGTCTGTGTGAAGGGCAGCGAGACAATGTGTGTAAGTGAGAGAGTCTAAGAGGGTATGTGTGACTGAGTACAGGAGGGAAACAGAGTGGATGTGGGCTTGGGTGTGACAGAGCAGAGTGTGCATGTGCACATGTGAGACAGGATGATTATGAACGTGCGCGTGTGTGGAGCGGGTGAGGAGAGTGTGCATCAGTGTATGGAAAGGGGAGAGTGAGAACGTGTGCTTGCCCAGGCTAAGACACAGACAAATTTGGCAGCTCCATTTCCCCACACACTCACTCCGTGGTTTCAGAGCTTCCCCTCTCTGCAGCCTCTGCTCCATTGTTATCCATGTTGTCGACACAGATGTTGTAGGCACAGACACAGTCCTCATGCTCCATCGAGAGTTGGGTCACCAAATCCTCAGGTCTCCCTGAATGTCTGAGGTCGCTCACAGCACAATATCCAGGAAATCATCCCCAGCAGCTCCACTAACTTTTCAATAACAGGAGACAGTCAGAAGCCCCTGAGCTACAAGATCGATGCCTGCTCCTTTACAATAATATTCGAGGGGCTTCCTCGTGTAACTGACCGCACGATCAGCTGAGATGGACAAACACAGGTGTTCAGTGGACAGGCACAGAACAAGTTTCAAAGGCGTGAGTCAAAGCTACTGGAATCCCCCTGCCTACATGGAACACCACATGGGACACAGCGGGAAGTGAACAACAGCCCGACACACACCATTTCAATGTTTTTGAGCTTCATAATGCCACCAGTCGATGCACGAGGTAGCCAAAAACCAAAGCCAGGGAAAGATACAGAAAGAAAAAAAAACAAATAATTAATAAACTGATAACTTCGAGAAAATATGATTAAGGAGGCATGGGAATGAACGTAACTGGAGAAGGGAGAAAATGATGGGACACATCACAAGAATGCAAACATTGAATAAAGACATTGCCAGATCAGCTGGAATTTCCATTGCCTCAAAGTCTGAATCTGCCGCACAGAACCAGTCCTGACACCATAAACTGGGACAAGGTAACAGCCAGGATGGAGAGCTGTGCAGACCGTGCTCAGGGATTACTCCATAAACTGGACTATTTGCCCAGTATTGCAAACCTTTGCCGGTATATCGCAAACCTCCACCACTACCGTCTGTCTCCTACCTTTGAACAAAATTTATATCCATATGTCTAGTTCTCCATATATTCATATGAACCAACCGTGTTAACCAGATGCCCATGCACAACATTATTAAACGCCTTACCAAAGTCTATATTGACAATGTACACCTTTCTGCTGCAATTAATCATCTTAGTCGCTTCTTCAAAAAAACTCAGACAAGTTAGAGAGACACAATATCGCTTGCATAAAGCCATGTTGAAGATCCCTAATCAGTTATTACCTTTCAAAATGCGTACAGATCCAATGCCTCATAATCCCCTCCAACAAATTACCCACTGCTGACGTCAGACTCACTGGCTTTTTCCTATCACCCTTAAATCTTAAATCATTTAAGAAGTGTCATCACATTAGGCAACCTCTAGCGTGGGATATAGGAAAAGTAGTGTTACTTCCACAATTATAATTACTTATGCAAGGTAAATGAACTCACACCAGTGTTTAGTGTGATAGATTTAAAGGATGCCTTTTGGTCTTGTCCCTTGGCGGAGGAAAGTATGAACTTGTTTGCCTTTGAATGGGAAGACCCCAAGACAGGACGGAAACAGGTGGACTGTGGACTGTGCTCCCCCAGGGGGTTATGGAATCCCCGAAATTATTTAGACAGATGTTAGAACAAATATTGGAGAAATTTAGCAGCCCCAAGGGGACTACCCTGTTGCAGTATATAGACTACCTCTTAGTAACAGGAAAATGATTCATTCCCTAATACCTACTGTCTCAGGTCCTCGGGAAGCTCCTCTATGTACTGAAAGAGAGGAAAAAGAATTGAAAGATTTACGGGCTTCAAAAACAGTAGATTGGATGTTACCTGATAGAAGGGAAAAGTTAAACAAAATGATGATGCAAGAGATGATGCGAGAAATGATGATGTCCTACACCAAGGCAACCGTTGGGGAGTACAAGCATTGTGTGATTTAGGTCTTAGGGAATATGGATGTAAAGGAATATATACAATTGCAAAACAAATATGTGAGGGCTGTATAATATGCACAAATGTAAATTAGAAAGTCTTGAGAAAACAGACCCCAGGAGGAAGAGACCCAGTATTGAGACCCTTCCAGAGTGTACAAGTAGATTATACTGAACTAGCCAGAGTAGGAAGACTAAAATATATGCTGGTCCTAGTAGATCATCTATCTGGTTAGTTTGAGGCATACCCTGAGCTGCTGCCACTGCGAGTGGGGTGTCTAAAACAATATTAGAGCACATAATTCCCCGATTTGGGCTAGTGAACCGTATAGATTCCGACCAATGAACTCATTTTACCTCTAAAGTGTTACAGGGTGTAATGAAATTGTTGGTCATTTCCTGGGAGTTCCATACTCCATGGCACCCGCCATCATCAGGAAGTGTTGAGAGAATGAACCAAACACTCAAACGACAGCTCTCTAAATTGATAATAGAATCCAGACTCCCTTGGACCAAATGTTTACCTATAGCTCTCTTGCGAGTACGAACAGTCCCAAGGAAAGATTTGGGACTGTCCCCCTATGAACTCTTATTTGGATTTCCTTATCTGAGAAGGAATGGAGAATTGCCAATTCCCAAAATTAAATACTTATTCTTAAAGAAGTATATACTGGGCTTGTCCTCCTCTTTGTCTTTCCTCAGGAAACAGGCTTTATTGGCACAGACTCCATCCCTAGAATTCACCGTTCATCCCATCCGGCCGGGCGATTGGGTCTTAGTAAAATCATGATCAGAGACTAAATTTCAGCCGGACTGGGAACGGGCATATCAGGCTCTTTTGACTACCGTAACGGCAATAAGGACGGCGGAGAAAGGTTGGACTCACTACACTCGGATCAAAGGGCCAGTGGACTCTTCAGTTGAGGAAGAAGTCTGGACAGCCGAATCAACACAAGACCCGCTGAAACTCAGGCGAAAGAGACTTTGAGTAACTGACTATACAGTGGCGATGCGAGCGCGGGATTATTTCCATATGATTGTATATTAAGTCTTTTTTGTGCTTCAGCACAATTTTTAGAAAACTGGGAATACTTAGAGTCATGATGCTAGCCCTCTTAGTGTTGTGATTTTGTCAAATATCATTTTCATATGTATTATTAACGGTTCCTGAGTCAGATAATCCACAAGTAATAGATGCTGATGCATGCTGTTTAGTAAATTGTGGTGATGTAGATAATCAGAGACAGTACCGCAGCTCAGAGATACATCTTAAGTCCTTTGGAGATGGTACTTGGTATAATGGTCTTGTCACAATACACAGGGCCACCTTCCGATCACCTTTCGATTGTTCCGATATTGTTCCAATATACCTAATGATAAAGAAAACCACATGGCACAAAGCAATTCTGGGAGTGGGGGGGGGGGGGGGGGGGTGATTCGATGAGGTATAATTCGATGAAACATTTCGGATAGAAATGTAAGCAAACGGGAAGGATTTCTCGGGCTGCTGTTTTCAAATTAGCGGAGGACAGGGAAAACGGGCAGAACTATTGGATAATAAGGTACGACCTTTCACCCCTCCCGATGACCCTAAAGTAGTAAAAATTATACAGATAAAGGACTTGAAACAGACCATTGAAATAGAAACTGGATATGGGGATGCAAATGCCTGGTTTGAATGGGGAAAGTATACTGTTAAAAGTCTGAACAAGAGCAATTGCTATGCTTGTGCCTCCGGAAGGCCAGTGGCCCAGGTGGTTCCCTTCCCGCTCGGGTATAAGTGAGACAGGAAGGGCATGAAATGTATGATAGCCCTGTATCAGGATAAGACAGCATGGAATGATAAGAATTGTACCTCCCTATCTCTGATGTTCGCTCCCTTGGAGAATAAAGATTCAAAAGCCCCCCCTATGTTTTCAGCTGCAGTCAGAAATCACACGACGTGTGTGCATAGACAAGGTACAAATCGGTCTAGAGATTGAGGGGAGCTGAAAGTATGTACAGAGATTAAGAATGTCACCGAAACGGACAAGGGAGGGAACTACTCAGCACCAAAGGCTCCCCGAGCGGATATGTGGTGGTACTGTGGAGGCAAAATATTGAGACCCACCCTACCACCGGATTGGAGAGGGATACGTGCAATGGTACAATTGGTAATTCCATTTACCCTGGCATTTGAGAAGGAAAAGGTAGTGCGGAAAAAGGGAAAGAGTAAGAGATCACTGTTAGACACATCTTTCGATGACAGGATTTATCTCGGATCTGTAGGAGTCACTAGGAGGGTACCTGATGAGTTCAAGGCTCGTAATCAGATTGCAGAAGACTTTGAGTCAGCTCTCTTTTGGTGGGTAACAATTAAAAAAAATGTAGATTGGATAAATTAATTTTCTAAAATCAACAGCGATTTATAAATTATACAAGAGATGCGGTTAAAGGAATATCAGAACAGCTTGATGTGACAAGTAGGATGGCATGGGAAAACAGAATGGCCCTTGATATGATTTTAGCAGAAAAAGGGTTGTGTATGTGTGATGTTAGGAGGAAGCTGTTGCACCTTTATTCCTAATAACACTGCACCTGATGGTTCAATTACTCAGGCGTTAAGGGGATTGACTACCTTAGCAGGGGAACTGGCTGAGAATTCAAGAGTAGACATATCTCTCACGGGATGGCGTGAATCATGGTTTGGAAAATGGAAGGGGGTGGTGGTTTCTATCCTTACTTCCCTGATAGTAGTAGCCGGGGTATTGGTAGCCATTGGCTGTTGTATCATGCCCTGCATACGAGGACCCACCCAAAGACTGATTGAGACAGCCTTAATAAAACAGATACCCCTAAAATAGAATCAGGAAGAGGAACTTTGTCGATTAAATAATGAGGGGATGAGTGAGAAAAAGATGGATGAAATCTCCAGAATGATGCTTGCGAATTTTGGGGGCAATGTTTAAAAGAAAAATTCAGAAAATAACAAATGGTAATTAAAGAAAAAGGGGGAAATTATGGGATATAGGTAAAGTAGTTTCACTTCTGCAACATAATTATTTATGCAATGTTTATGCACTCACACCAGTGTATAATGGTTTCAACCAAGAGCTGAGTTAATAAGAATGAAAACTAGGTAAAAACAATGACTGCAGATGCTGGAAACCAGATTCTGGATTTTGGTTCTGGAAGAGCACAGCAGTTCAGGCCGCATCCAAGTAGCTTCGAAATCGACGTTTCGGGCAAAATCCAGAACAGCTGTGCTCTCCCAGCACCACTAATCAAGAATGAAAACTATGTGAAGGAAATATATAATTGTTTTTGTATTAGCTAAAATGTGCATACAAGAATGAAACGTGCCTGCAAACAATGGTAGATGTTACAGACAAATAGATAAGATGCTATGAGAATGTAGGTTAAGCCAGATATGCTTGTACAGGCAGTCGTTATAAGCATCTGTTTCCCACTTCTGCAAAAACACAAAAACAAACCCCAAATAAAGGTCATAAGGATCAATATGGTTGGGGAAAGGGAGGAAATGTCACAGTTGGGGGATTTAGATAGTGGTGATGGAGGATATACCTAACAATGGACCACAGCAGGATGTGGTGAAACGGCCCAGTAAAACTTGTAATTTGTTAAGCACAAGGTCGGATAAGCCAAGCGAAAAACAATAGTAATGGGCACCGGGTTTGGAATAGTGAATCCTATATAAGATATGTATATGCTAAACCCTGTGTGCCTTATTCCAGGCACCAACTTGCAAGAGTCTAATAAACAAACTGATTGCTTCAGATCTTGTCTTGGGCTGAAATTATTGAAGTGAGTGAGCTTTGTTTCTCACAGTCTGTAATTTAAATTTACTGTGCTTTCTATTCTCTCAAGTTCTCATATTAATTGATCCTCGTTTTCTTCTTAACTTTGAGACAAATCTCAAAATTCCGGGCACAATAAAAGCGATATGAATTATAAATTAGTATCTGGACAAGAGAACCAATGAACAGCTACATAGACCTCTTGAACATGGGGGCTGGGCATTGAGAACAGAGGATCAGTGGTTAGCACTCGTGTCTTACAGTGTTGTGCACTTGGGTTTGATTCCATCCTCGGCCACGTTTGTGTGGAGTTTGCATGTTCTGGTTTTCTCCCACAATCCAAAGATATGCAGGTTAGGTACATTGGCCATGCTAAGCTGCACGTTCTGTTCAGGGATGTGTAGGTTATGTGCATTAGTCAGGGGTAAATGTCCAGTGATCTGAGAGCAGAATGGTGCTGAGTGGATTATTCTTTGGAACATCAGTGTAGACTTGTTGGGCCTAATGGCCTGTTTCCACACAGTAGGGATTCCATAAATTTAGAATTGTGTTTCGCTCAACAAAACTGACAATGTTTTTAAATGTTGCATTTAAAACTTATCTTTAACAGTCAATTGTCAATCTTGTAAAATATTTCAATGCTACTGAAATCAATGTTCAAACAAAACACGGCACATAAAGCCACTCAAGGATCTTCATGATCATCTAATTACTGTTCAGTGGAATAATCACAGTAAATATCTTACTGTTCCTGAGATCAATCCCCACTATCACAGTAAGGATCTGGTTATCATTCCCTTCAATAAATGCAATCGTTGTCCTCTGGTATTTCAGTTCAGTCGTTATACACCATACTGGTTGTTCAAAGCATGGTTATTCTTTATTATGAAGGGCCAATGGTTCTAACGGCAAGAGATGTTGTTCGATCTGATTTGTTGTATGTTCTCAAACAAGTTTTCACTATAAATATTGCAAAAAATGTGTTTATTTGATCTTGTTCAACTGCTGATGCTAACATTTTCAGTTCATGTTCATTAAGCATATTTGGAGAAAGTGAGGAAAGCTGTGGTGTTGAAAAAGTGCAGGCACATTCAAAGAGCAGGAGTATCGAAAAGATTCCTGATGAAGGGCTTATGCTCAAAATTGATTCCCTGAACAGAAGGTGCAGCTTAGCATGGCCAAAGTTGATTCTGCTTCTCTTGAATGCTGCCTGACCTGCTGTGCTTTACCGGCACAACACTCTTGCCATTAGAAATATTTGACTGAACATTCAGAGACAAGACTAAAAGTTACCTCTGTCAATTTATTTACTGCGCTTTCTATTCACTGAAGTTTTCATGTTAATTGCTCCTCTTTTTCTTCTTAAATCTGATACAAATTTCAAAACACAGAACACAATAAAATTCACATGAATTATAAATTTACATTCTGGACAAGAAAACCAATGCAAGGCGATGTAGAATTCTTGAACAGCCTACACATTTGAATGAAAAAGCAATTCCTTATAAAAAAAAATTCCACGTCTGTATCGTTTTCTCAATTCAATAATCCTGCAAGTAGTTTATAATTGTCAGTTGATGTCTCTGAATGAGTACCTAATCAATGTCAATGTAACAGCTGAAACATTAACAACAGATTGATAACTGGGTGTTAAAGATCTTATTTGAAGCCAACAAATGTTTGGTATTTACTAGAATCCCACCAGAAAACATTCTTGAATCATAATACAAGAAGTGAGATATGTGAGAGATGTGCAAACCTTATTTTTAAATGAACAAACTCCAATATTTTCAAAGCATTGCAATCTTACGGTCAAAATTAACGTGTGAATTGAAAAATAAAAACAAGTTTCTGACATTTCATAAACTGAACAACAATTACAAAGTCACTTTGATCAAATGACAGAGTAATATTTAGATGAATCACAACATTTAGTTAAATAATAGGTAGCCAGCTGACTGACAAGTAATAGGTGGGAGCATTCAGGGAGTATCCTGAAGAAGATATCAAGTTTATTTCCAATTTATAGCACGTCAGAATAATGTTTAATGTGTATCAATTGTTTGAATTTGCCCCTTTGCAACAAAATAAAGGATCAATCTCATCGTAATCTTTAATTCTGCAACATTTTCAAATATTCTCCAGGAACTTATAAGCAACAGAATTAGATACAGGTATCCCCACTATCTGAAAGTAGAGCGTTATTATGAAACCTTACATAAGCTGAAAAGGCGTAAATCGAAGAAGCTTTAATCTTTTTCCTTTTTTTTCGTAAAAGTGAAAATCCTCTTCAGATTTCTTTCAGTTAGAGAAAGCAGGGACAGATGTAAGTCTTTTGTAAAAGCAAAGTGGCTAAAGCAAACTTTCCAAAAGTGGGGGATACGTGTACACATATTTCGTGGTAACGTGACACAAATAAGTATCAGATTTTGTGATTATTCTTATAATACATAAAAGCAGATCTAATGTTGGATTGAAAAGCAATTCAATCTGTGCTTGGGTACTCTCTAATCACCATTCAGAGCAGCTCTTGATATATTTCTGTTGAAGGTGTGATGTGAAACATTCCCTCGGGTCTAGTAATTGAGACCCTGCCACAGCTCCACAAGCTCCTTTCATAATGTTCCCACTCAGGACGGCAGGACTGCAATATTATGTTTAATGTGGTAACTCAAATCAAAACTAATCAGCTGTTTATTGCAGTAATTTGGATGGGAATTAATTAGGTAGTTTCTGTGTGTAATGGACTGGAAATTAAACAATATTTTACAATAACAATAGAATAAAGGAATGATAAACTTAAATAAACAGGAATCTCATGACAATTCTTTGAAAGACAAATTGACAAAACTGCGTGATCATTGTACTTTGATTTCGAATATGCATCAGTCACTCAATGTGAATATTCAGCTGAAGACAATTTCCCTTCCTTTCAACAACGTACAACTTTCACCAATTCAAAATGAGCAGGCATTGAAAAAGGAAGGAACACGCAGATGGTAATTCGATTTTCTTTACATAAACATGCGATTAATTTTAAGTAAGTTTTATATATGTAAAAAGGAAACTCTTATTGTGGTTCGAAATACAATAAATGTGAGCATGAAGTGAAATATAATCAAATCAATTTAACTGTGTTTTCGCAGTTAAAATACAGTTCAATATTCAAAGTAATCGAGTAATTGTACACTGCAATATCTTTAATTCAGTGCTGAGACATAATTCCACATTTATACCCCTTATAGTGAAGCAAACTTGTGCCAGGAGTCAGAGGAGGGAGGGGAGTTCCTGAATGAGTACTTTGCTTAAGTATTTACGAGTGAGTGGGACCTTGTTCTTTGTGAGAACAATGTGAAACAGGCTGATATGGTCGAACAGGTCGATATTAAGATGGAGAATGTGCTGAAAATATTGAAAAATCATGGGGATAGATAAGTCCCCTGGGCCAGAAAGGATATAACTTTGGTTGTTATGGGAAGGGAGGCAAAGGATTACTGTGTTTTGGCACAATGATCATTGCATCCCCACTGTCCACTGGAGTCATACCAGATGATTGGAGGGTGTCAAACGTTATTCCCTTATTCAAGAAAGGCAACTGAGATATTCCTGGGAATCATCGATGAGTCAGTCTTACATCACATGTGGGCAAATTATTGGAGAGGATTCTGAGAGACAGAATTTATGATTATTTGGAAAAGCATAGATTGATTAGAGATGGTCAGCATGGCTTTGTGAGCGGCAGGTCATGCCTCACAAACTTTATTGAATTATTTGAGGATGTGACAAACACATTGGTGACGACAGAGTAGTGGATGTGGTGTATCTGGACTTTAGCAAGATGTGTGATTCGGTTCCCCATGGTAGCTCATTTAGAAAGTAATGAGGTCTGGGATACAGGGAAACCTGCCTGGTTAAATAATAAATTGGCTGGCCCATAGAAGACAGGGTGAGATTACATGGATAGTTTTCAGCTTGGAGCACGGTGACCAATGGTGTTCTGAAGGGATTAGTTCTGGGGCCTCTGCTCTTTGTGATCTTTTATAAATGACTGAGATGAGGAAGTGGAAGGGTGGGTTAGGAAATTTCCAATGACACGAGAGTTGGTGGAGTTGTGGATAGTGTGGAGAGCCTTTGTAGGTTGCTAGAGGACATTGACAGGATGCAGAGCTGGGCTGAGAAGTGGCAGATGGAATTCTACCTGGGAAAATGTGAAGTTAGTCATTTTGGAATTTCAAATTTGAGTGCATATTTTCAGGTTAAATGCAGGATTCTTGACACTGTGGTGGAAAAGAGGGATCGTAGGGTGCACTTCCATATATCCCTCATAGCTGACATCCGAGGTGATAGGGTTATTAAGACGGTGAATGGTGTGTTGGCTTGCATTAGCAGGGAGATTAAGTCTAAGTGCCACGTGGTTATGCTGCAGCTCTATGGATCAGTGGTGAGACTACACTTAGAATGTTGTGTTCGGTTCTGATCACCTCATTATACATAGGATGCGGAAGCTTTAGAGAAGGTGCAGATGAGATTTATCAAGATGTTGCCTGGACTGGAAGGCATGTATTATGAAGAAATATTGAGGGAGCTGGGACTTTGCTCATTGCAGTGAAAAGGGTGAGAGCTTACTTGATAGTTTTGTGTAAGATGATGAGAGGCATAGATAGAGTGGATGATGAAAGACTTTTCCCCACAAAGTGGCATAATTTTAAGGTGAATGGGGAAAGTTGTGGGGAGATGTCAGAGATAGTTTCTTTATAGATAGTGTTTGGTGCGTGGAATGCACTGCCAGTGGTGGTAGTAGATTCAGATCCATCAGGGACATCTAAGCGACTCTTGGATAGGCACATGGATGATAGTAAATGAAGGGCATGTTGGTTAGTTTGATCTTAGAGTTGGATAAAAGATCGGAACAACATCGTGGCCAAAGGGCCTGTACTGTGCTGTACTGTTCTATATTCTATGGATGGAAATGAACATTTATATATTAGCAACGTACAGATTTTCAAAAATCTATTAGCATACTTAAGAATAATGATAAATTTCATCTTGCTATTTGACTGCGCTTTCTGCAAAAATGACCAGGAATTATTACAGGGAAAAGTAATTAGGTTTTTCTAAATTTATAAGGCTGGGATTACACAGATCATTCAAATGAGCAAAAGTCATATTTTTAACAGTGCGTGTTGCAGCAGAAAAAAATGATTCTTTTGTAGGTGCATTGATTGGAAATAAAATTGATTTTTATATTACTGTATAGGCACTGGGGAATATTGGATTAAATTCAGATATAAACTTCACTGCTGTTGTTAGCAAGACTAAACTAAAGCATATAATAATTATTATCATGCAAATGCCTTAATAATTACTGTTAGAATTCTGAAAAAAGATATATTGCACCATTTTTCAAACATTCAATAAATTAAATTGTGAATCTCATATACTTGTTACCCAGACCAATTATTATGCAAATTATTGTAATGGTAATTACTTAAAAACTAATGCTAAATCCTAAACAGATACATTGGTTCAATAATTTGTCAGCCTGTTGATCTGAAATTAATTGGATAATTATTAAGATCCGTAAACTGAGGGACAAAATATAATAGCTCGCTTGATAGAATTGAGGGAAAAAATGAGACAATGTTTATTGAAAAGGATTGTTTTTGTTTAAAAATGCAATTGATGCAAGAATAATATATTTTCCTCCATTGATTTTCTTGTAGAGACTTTTTTTAAATTGTCATGATTCAATGTTGAGACACTTGTGTCAGAGTCTGCAAAGGGGAGAGTGAGAGAAAAAGATTTCTTTTAAAAGCTGAAATGAAAGGAACTGGCGAGCAGAGGAGCTCCAACTGTAGTGTCTCACCCTGCCAACATCTTATTGGGTGAGCTGGAATGCAGACTAGTCAAGGAACAACCTGACACAGTCATACGCACAGAATTTTAGCTTACAATGCCCTAGACACCACCGTCACCATCCCTGTATGTCCTGTCCCACCGGCAGGACATGGATGTAACTGAAATGCTGGAACATGCAGGGTTTTGGACTAAGATCTACAGAATGTGATCAATGTGATTTATTTGACATTTCTCCAGAATGTTAAACTCCAGTCCAATTTGAAAAGTTATTAGCGTCATCAGACTTGAACTACAAATGTCAGAAAAACAATTATCAGGAAGTTGCAGCACAGATCGAGGCCACTTGGCCCGTCCTGTATGTGTTGACTGTAAGAGAACTCCCCAGGCTTTACAGCTTTTTGTACACACCATTGAAAGCAACAATTTCAGCCTGTGAACTCTGCCCAATATGCTTTTATAATCTGTTTTATAAATGTATTTCTTTGACAGCTGCACACCTTGTTTCCTTGTTTCTTTCCCAGCCATAACTCCATTCCCCGTGGCCTTGTGGGACGATCATTTATGCTGTTTAATCTCTCCTTCCTTCCCCCGTGTGACAGACTGTCTTTTTGTCCTTGTCTCACCCCCACCTTGCTCACAGCCTATTACATTTCTGATGGTTCCCAGGCCTCTCTAACTTTCACTGCGCCCCCTGGGTCAATGGCACGAGTTTTGAATTCTCTTCCTCCTGAGATAATCAGAAATCTTTCCGGTTGCAGTTTCCCCCAGTTTTTATTTCGAAAAGCAGAGCATCTGTGTCAGAGTCAAGTATTTGTGAGCCTTCATCCACAATTCCGAGCATTTGGATGTAATTTGTGACCCTCCCACAGATGTGTAACGTTACTAGATTGGCCATGTTAACACGGCCGCAGTGTGCAATATAGTTGGGTTGGGCTAGCCATGGGTAATGTAGGGTTATGGGGGTAGAGTGGGTGAGCAGGTCATTGCAGACTCGATGGGCCGAATAGACTCTTTCTGCACCCACGGGATTCTGTGATTCTAACGAGTTGTGGTTGTTGTCCCATTTTCCTCATGCCAGGTTCATTCAACTCAGATACGTATGATTCTGTGGGTGCTCACTCACTGCTTCCCTTCAGTTTTACATCAACTTCACACTGTATGTGAGGGTGGGAATGTATTTGTAAATATAAATACTCCAACCGAAACCCCTCACAGGTCAGGAACTGTTTCTGCTACTTTCATCACTCACAAGGAACAGGAAAATAAAGGTTCTGTCACAAATCTTACTGGAACATAGCGGTTATAATCACCAGGAAAGGCTGAACAGCTCAAAACGCTTTTCTCAAGAGGAGGCTCAGAGACAGCGTGGTACAAGTAGAAAGCTTTGTGTCTGTATTTTCAGAGATTTGTGGTTGAAATCATTGGATTGGAAGTATTTTTCATTGCCCCAGATCATCAAAGGTGCTATCTAAATGTGCATCTTTCCTTCTATCTCTCTGAGTTAACAATCAGATGGACAAGTCAATGTCTGAGTGTCTTACCAAATCCCTGATTGAATCTGTTTCCGCCCACAAACTCAGGTGCCTCGCCACTCACTGTGTCACGGAGAAACTCTGCCGTTACAATGAGAACTGTCTTTGCTGTCACCGCTCATCGTGCTTCTGCCTAAATGCCCACTTCCCTTCATTAAATCCCAGCTGCCTCTAGCCCACCCACATGGGCATGTTGAAGAGCATGACAGGAGAACGGATTGAAACCGAGAGTTCAATAACAAGAATGAAAGAAGAAGAAGGAAATAAACGGTGAATGTGGATCCCAGGGGATACAGACTCCAGGATTAGTCCTTGTGGGCATTCCCGCAGTAATACAAGACAGCATTCCATGATGAGAGTTAAACCCGGGTGGCAGGAGAGGGAGCCACTGAACATGAGCAGGTTTAGTTCAAACACAGGAGGTTTGTTCAGTCAGTTAACAGTGTGTTCGATATGAATGTGAAGTGAGCAGTGAGGGGAAATGTTAACACAAGCTGCCGATGGATAACTTTCATTGGAACAGGAGGAGGCCATTCAGCCCCTCAACTCTGCTCTGCCATTCATGATGATCATAGCTGATGTGTGACCTAACGTACAACTTTCAAACCCCTCTAATTTCATCAATATACTCCTCTGGAACAGACAAGATGAGTATTGGAAAACTAAACATCTGCAAATGCTGGGAAATCTGAAATAAAAACAGGAATTGCTGGAAAAAATCAGTAGGTCTGGCAGCATCTGTGGAGAGTGAACCGTTCGTGTCCAGTGACCAGTCAGGTGACCAGCTGCAGCTGACCACTCTGCTGTTCCTTTAACACTGGAACAGGTTCTGGTGCGAGGGAAGGAGATTGCCATAACAACTGAGAAAAGAGGAGGACGTATTCAATCAGAATTAAGAATTCACTTACCCCTCCCAGTGGGACACTCACCGACAAAGTCACACTGCGGAGTGGCCCCTCAACTGCCCCACGTATGGGAAGGGACACTCGATCTTACAATCTGATGAGGCACCAGAGATGACACAGTGGATTTAGACCCTTCACCTGCTCCATGTGTGAGAAAGGATTCATTCAAATCTCTCACCAGCGGAGACATTAGTGTATTTCTACCAGGGAGAGGCTATTCACTGCTCAGTGTGTGGGAAAGCATTCACTCAGTCCTCTGACTTGCTTAACCACCAGCGAGCTCACTCTGGGGAAAGGTCATTCACTTGTACCCAGTGTGGGATTCACTCAAATGCAGCAGCTACGGAGTCCCCAGTGAGCCCACATAGGGGGAGAGGCCATTAAGATGGATGTGTGTGTGAGAGGGGATTCAGTGATTCATCACTCCTGCTGAGACCGCAAGGAGCCCACACAGGGGAGAGGTCATTCAGATGTGCAGTGTGGGAGAAGGGATGCAGTGATTCATCCTGCCCCCGAGACCCCACTGAGCCTATACAGGGGAGAGGCCATTCAGATGCTCAGTGTGTGAGAAGGGATTCAGTGATTCATCCTACCCCGTGAGACCCCAGCGAGCCCACACATAGGGAGAGGCCATTCAGATGCTCAGTGTGGGAGAAGGGATTCAGTGATTCATCCTGCCCCCGAAACCCCAGCGAGTTCACTCTGGGTAGGAGCTGTTCACCCCTCTGTGTGACAAGGGATTTGCTGCGTCTTCAACATAATTGAGAGACCAGTGCGTGCTCACAGCGAAGTGGTCATCCCCCTGCTCCGTGCGGACTGCAGGACTCTGATTCTGATGTTACTGTCCATCAGAGCTGGAAATGTGTTGCTGGGAAAACGCAGCAGGTCAGGCAGCATCCAGAGAACAGGAGAATCGACGTTTCGGGCATAAGCCCTTCTTCAGGAAGTCCATCAGAGTAAGGAGTGGACCTTGTACATGATGACACTGCTGGAGTATTGATGTTGTTGTTGTTAACCACATTAACTGGGCTGGAGTTGACTGAACTTACATTGCCACTTTCTGAATCTCAGCATGTCTCTCTGGGCAGTAAGTCTCCACAAACAGCAATGTGACAATGAGCAGGGATCATCTGTTTTAATTTAAATTATGATTGTAGCACGGCTGCTTCACAGCATCAGGTACAAGGTTGGAGTCCAACCTTGGTCAAAGGCCTGTGTGGAGTTCCACATTCTCCCCATGATAGTGTGGATCCCCTCCAGGTGTTCTGGTTTCCTCCCACAGTCCAAAGATGTGCAGGTTAGGTGGATCAGTCGTGCTAACTTGTCCATGGTGTCAAGGATTGTGCAGACTAGGTGTATCAGCCATGGGAAATGCAGTGCTACAGTGATAGAGTGCTCTGGGCGTGATGTTCTTCAGATGGTCGGTGAGGTTTGATGGGCCAATGCTCTCCTTCCATACTGTCGGGATTCTATTCTATGATTGAAGATAAAGGCTACACAGCAGGGTGTCCTTGGAGAAGGAGCATGTGGTGTGCATCAATACTCTCGATGCCTTTAGATAGGGGATATAGTGCTTTATCTCCACCGCTGCCCCCTCCACACAACTCTACTTTGATTTAGTCCCTTCTCACTCTGCCATTTGTAATGGTTTGCTTGGCCTACAAGGGGCTTGTTTGGGAATATTCAATTGGTTATACAAATGGTTTACTGCTGGTGATTATATGTGTAGATTAGAGTGGTGCTGGAAAAACACAGCAGGTCAGGCATAATCGGTGGAGCAGGAAAATCAATATTTTGGCAAAAACCTTTTTCCAGCACCACTCTAATCTAGGCTCTGGTTTCCAGCATCTGCGGTCCTCACTTTTGCAATGCTGGTGATTCTATGTTAACCAAAAGCAAAATGGCGTAATGATGATTTTGATGGTGGGAAGATTGCTGTGATAACACTTCTGGGTCGGAGAAATGGGGGAAAAAGAACGCTTCACAGCTCACAGAACGAGAACTGAAAAGCAGTTAAATCAAACCAAAGGTTCAGACAGGGAGAGAATATTTCCCTGGAGTTTGAGTAGCTGGAAAGTGATGGTGTCCGGGACGAGACAGGATTTTTTTTTTTTTACAGAGGTGAATGCTTTAAAACTGTTATATTCAGACAGTTTAATTAATTTTCTTTAATTTTATTTGCTGTGCAAAAAACTTTTACAACATTTTAAAACCAAAATTTACAACCTTGTGTTAAAGATAAATATTAAATAAAATCCATCAAACCATCCCTCACTGAAAACTGTTGTGGAAGTGCAATCTCCTGGAGAATCCATGCCCTGCCCACTTCTTCCTACCCGGGCGCCATGACTATATACATACCTTGGAGATAGCAGCAGGAGGAGACCATTCGACCTTTCAATCCTGCTCCACCATTCAATGGGAAACAGCTGACCATCCAGCTCAGTCTCCTGTAACTGCTGTGTTCCAATCCCCTTTCATGACTTTACCACGAAGAACTATATCTAAACCCTCCTTTGGTTTCGCTGCCTTTTGTTATAGTGACATTGCGGTGTTACTGTGTGGGTATAGGTGGGGATAAGGTGTTGCTGCTGCCTCCTGGAGGATGCACTCAGCATCCCTCGTCATCCTGCAGTAACATCAATTGGGTTTCAGCAACTAGATATGGACATCACTGGCTCAGCCAGCATTTGTTCCCCATCTCTTGTTACCCTTGAGAAGATGGTAGTGAGTTGCTGTCTTGAACCATTCACAGTCCATTTGGCGCAGAAAGACCGACAATGCTGGGAGGGAGAGTGTCGCACGATTTTGGCCGAGTGATTCTCTATCTTTGCTTCTTAAAACGCTGGTTAACGTAATCACAATCTGCACATGATTTTGAGATTTCAGTCTGCAAATCTTCACCATCAACAACTTGTATAAAGGAATATTTACAGATTAGAAATTCAGAACAGACAATTCTAATTTCTCTGGAATATCTTTTTTTCCCTTTCTTCCCCAAAAGCTGTAAAACTTTAGCCCACTTACTCTCTCCCACCATTCTGACTCTTCTACCCCCTAATATACACCCTCCACATTCTCACAGAGTGCCTGATAAACAGATCCATGCCACCACTTCCTGTCCCTGGTTAGACTCTGCGCCCTTTCTGGGTTCACTTCCTTTCCCTTCAGTTGCTGCAAGTCAATAATGTAACAGCAGAATGAAACAAAAGGAAACAGAAAGGGAGGTGGCAGATCCTGGACAGAAGAGGAACCTTCAATCTGGGAGAATGGGTCACATCCTTCTTTGTTTCCCATTAGTTGAGTCTGAATGGGGTGCTCATAAAAGGATTGGTGAAGACTCCATGGACGAATAACCCTGTTTCTGCACTGTAGGGACTCTATTCAATTCTCATGAAGAAGAATGTACTTATCTCAATGTGCTGTGAATCTGTGGAATTCCCTATTCGAAATGCAGTGGATGCCAGGACAATGAGCAAATTTAGTGAAGAGATAGAGATGTTGAATTTGCAATGAGATGAAGAGTGAGAGAGAGCAGGTGGGAAAATCCAGCTGAGATCGAGGTGAGCTCAATCATCACCGTATTAAATGGTGGAGCTGGTTGGAAGGGCTGCATTGCCTCACCTGTGCCCAGTGCTTATCTTCTTACGGTAATAACTGGAAAGCTGAATCCAAAACTCACCACCTTCCCCAAAGGAGATTTCTGGAAAAAGCAGGATAGTCAGGTAGATTAGCGTTCCAAACTTAGATAGTGAGGAAGCATGTGGGAGATAATGATTTTGCAATTTTCAACTGAGGTGAGTTAAAAATCACACAACAACAGGTTTATTTGGATCATGATGAAAGAGCAACGCTCCGAAATCCAGTGTGCTTCCAATTAAACCTGAAGGAATATAACCTGGTGTTGTGAGATTTTTAACTTTGTACACCCCAGTCCAACACCAGCATCTCCAAATCATGTAAACTGAGGGGAGACAGTGATTTATGGTTTTAGACTGTGTAATACATTCACACCATCCAGAATAATCTGTTGTGAATATCTATGTTGTACTTTATTACAAAACCAAGGTCTCTGACAATGAAAACCAAAACACCCAGGTAACATCGCCTCACCTCGTAGTCTGATAAAAGACTTTTGATAAGTATGGTTGAATTTAGAATACAGAAGGAGAGCGGGAAGATTAAATTCAATCCCAAGATTCTGTGCTTAAACAAAGGATACTACAATAGGATGAGGCAGGAGTTGACTTGACGGTGGGACAGTTGACAGACAGTGGAGGAATATCAAAGAATTTTTCAAACTGCTCAGCAAAAGTATATATCAGTGAAAAGGAAGGACTGTAGGAAAAGGAGTAATCTGCCATGGGTGGCTAAGGAAATAAGGGAGTCTATGAAATTGAAATAGAAAGCATACAAATTGGCAAAGACAAAGGAGAAACTAGGAGATTAGAAAAACTTTAAAGATCAACAGAAAGCTAGATGGGATTGGGGTAGAAAAGTGATGAGTTGCTATCCCCAGGGCCAGAATAGCAGTTTACACTGCAAGAGGGGAACCTATTGTGTGGGGAACATATGGCCTCTGTAATTGTTGAAGCACTTCACTGATACCATAGAGATAATCCTGATCGAGTTACAAATAGCAGCACACTCCAAAAGCTTGTATTTCCAAATAAACCTGTTGGACTATATCCTGGCGACGTGTGGTTTTAAACTTTGCCTCCCCCGCTCCAACACCACTTCTTCCACATCAGAATCCTGAAAGACAGCCCCACTGTAACTGAAGTGCCTGTCAGATACAGGGGCGTGGAGGTGGGGTATGTGGTTTAACCACAAAGTGCTGAGCTGAAATCGACTTTGTAACTACCATTGCCTTGGAGATAATATTGAGAGACAGCTTCCATTCAAACCCACAAACCACAAAGGTATAAGAATGGGAGCCATACATCGTTAAGGCGGGGAGTTACCTGATGCTGCCTGGAGGTGTTCTGCATGTACACTATCCAGGTAACTGCCATGTCTCATCAATAAAGACTCGAAGAGGACCTCTCGGAGTTCTGTGCCTCGTTACTCCTGTCAAGCAGGGTTTAGCAATATGAGTACACAGCAGTCAGTCTTCACAGTGGAGGATACGAAGAATATGCCAGTAATTGATAAGGAGACTAAGGAAGGTGAGGACCAAGAAACAATCATTAGCACGAAAGCATTAGAACTGGGAAAGCTAATGGAGCTAAAGATAGATAAGTCTCTTTGCCCAGATGGAATATAGCCCACGTTGCTCCCAGAGATAGCGGGAGTAATAGTAAATATACCTGGAGTCAGAGTCCTACAACAGAGGCAGGCACTTCATCCCAAACTGACCCATGCGGGCCAGAGTGTCCATCCACGCTAACCCCATTTCCATGCACTTGGCCCATCTGCTTCTGACCCTTTGCTGTCCATGTATTTGTCCAAATATATTTTACATGTTGTTAATATACCCACCTCAATCACTTCTATTGGCAGCTCATTCCATATACATACCACCCTCTGTGTAAAACAGTTGCCCCTCAGGTTCCCTTTCATAATTTCTCCTCTAACCTTAAACTGATGCCCTCCACTCCTTGATTCCCTGGGAAAAAGACTCATGGTCTTATACACTTCCAGAAAAGCTTCCCCCCTCTGGTTCCTCTGCTCTAAACAAATAAAAAAAAGATTCTTTGCTTATCCAACCTCTCCCTATAACTCAGACCACTGAGCACTGGCAAAAATTCTCGTAAATTTCGTCTGCACTTTTTCCAGTTTAATAACTGAAACCTACATTACATTCATCACATTTCCAGTGTTTCCCCACTGCACTGGAGCCGACGTGACAACGCCAATGGATTACAAGCCATGATCGATAATTAACTCCTTTACAACAATCCCGTTTTCATAGTTATTTTTTCAATGGTGCAGGTATCCTTGTGTCTTTCTGGTTGCATGATTAATTAAAAACTTGTCCTCATACAAAACAAATCTCTAACTTAATTGTTCCTGGGAATTGTGCCATGTTTTTTCAGACTATTAAAAACAAGTAAACTCTCTCTCTCCACAGTCACCATAGAACATAGAACATAGAAAAATACAGCGCCTTTGGCCCTCGATGTTGCGCCGATCCAAGCCCACCTAACCTACACTAGCCTACTACCCTCCATATGCCTATCCAATGCCCGTTTAAATGCTCATAAAGAGGGAAAGTCCACCACTGCTATTGGCAGGGCATTCCATGAACTCACGACTTGCTGAGTAAAGAATCTACCCCAACATCTGTGCTATACCTACCACCCCTTAATTTAAAGCTATGCCCCCTCGTAATAGCTGACTCCACACGTGGAAAAAGGTTTTTAAGGTCAACTCTATCTTAATCCCTAATCATCTTGTACACCTGCACTTCCTTCCTGAGCCTTTTACTTGAGCTGATGATCACCCATTCCCTTTCTGCCTGTGTAACCCTCACCTGCAGTGTGAATAACTCACTAAATGTGCTGGCCATAACATTCGCAGTATTGATTAGATTACATTACAGTGTAGAAACAGGCCCTTCGGCCCAACAAGTCCACACCGACCCGCCGAAGCGAAACCCATCCATACCCCTACATTTACCCCTTACCTAACACTACGGGCAATTTAGCATGGCCAATTCACCTGACCCTGCACATCTTTTTGGACTGTGGGAGGAAACCGGAGCACCCGGAGGAAACCCACGCAGACACGGGGAGAACGTGGCTGAGGCGGGAAATGAACCCGGGTCTCAGGCGCTGTGAGGCAGCAGTGCTAACCACTGTGCCACCGTGCCGTCCACAGTGAGTCCGCTCTCAGCTCCAGGTCTGAAACGCAGTTCCCCAGTAGCTGCAGATGGGCACACTTCCTGCACACAAAACCGTCAAGGACACTGGAAGCGTCCGTTATTTCCCACATTGTGCAAGAGGAGCACAGCACGGATCTGAGGTCTCTTGTCACAACGTCTCTCCAGTTTCAGCTAGTTACTCCCATTAGGAGAATTTAAATGAGCTAGCAACCTTCCTTCTCTTCAAACATTTCCATTAAAATCAAAAGCCCCGATCTTCATTTTAGTTGACATTTTATAAATTAAAAACTGTTAAAAAAAACTCAGCAGGTATTGCTTACAACTTGGCTGTTCCCATTGGGACCATGTGAATTTCTGAATGGCCTGAACTAAAACTGAAGCTGTGTGTCACCTTCTCCCTGTCTCACCTCGCTCTGTTTACGCCCATTTCCAAAGCACTCTCATTGAGCCAAGCAGCCCTCACAGTGCAGCCCTGTCATTTTCATTGTCTGCTCATACCTACATTGCCCTCAGCTTCCTGTAATGTTCCAATGCATCTCAATGGGAGCTCAGGGACAGCATCTCATCTTTCAATTCAGCCCTTTGTAACCGCAGTGTCAACATGGACTTCAGCAGTTTCTGAATGAGCAGACAGTTAACAGAACCTGGAACATTTCACCCGAAATGGTGAGTCCACAAAGCATTTTAATGAAAAGTTTGCAGGGAATTGAAAATGAGGAGTTTGCAGGTTAACATCATGACGTGGGTGACTGGGTCTAAATCTGACAGTTCTTATAAAGAGATGAGGTGTAATTTGGATAATCCTGTGCTCACTCTCAGGTCAATACCTCCTTCCACAGCTGTAGGGCCCAGAACTGAGCACAAACCCCAAGGGTGGTCCAACCACAAATTTGAACATCTTTCTGCTTTTTTGCTTGAAAAGAAAACAGATACTTTCCCACAGACAGAACAGACACACCTTTCTCCTTCCAAGTAAAATGTCAATGGTATTCAGATCCTGCTGACCCTGCTGACAATAGATGTTTTTTAAGATCCCTGTCTCATTTATTCTCAATTAATATCCTATAAAATGAATTCACAAAACAAATCTCACACTCAGTGCAGGCTGAACAGTAAAGACAAATATTTACCTTGGTATGTGTTTGATGTGTAAATGCTCCTCTTCAAATCACTCCTCCCCCACCCAGGAAGAGGACATGTCAATGCGCCTCGCTGTACCTTGCCCCAAATAAAGATGGTGGCCATAAACCAGAACCTATCACTGACTGAGGCACTCAGCCGTTTTCCCATTCGCTGTAAACGTGGGACCAAGAGTTTCTAATTCAGGTCTAACTACCTGTACAGAGTGTAATTACACCCTCCCAGTCTAAACTGGATCCAACTCCCTTATCCCATTTCCTGCACACACCGACGGTCATTCTAGTTCCAGTGACCCTTCCTCAGAACCGACGGCAGCTGGGAAAATTAGAATCCCAACAAGTCCAAACCCCCCCCCCCCCCCCTGAAGAGTTTCTCAACCAAACCCATTCCCCGACCTTATTATTCTACATTTCCCCTGACTAATGCACCTAACCTTTTCATCCCTGAACACTATGGGAAATTTAGCTTGGCCAATTCACCTAACCTGCATATCTTTGGACTGCAGGAGATAGGGGTTAAAGAATAAATAATAGGTGGGGACAGAGCCCAAAAGAAACAGTAACATTTGGATAGACAAAGGAGTGGATTAAATTCTGGTTGGGAGGGTGCATAGCTGTTAATGGAGGGGACAGGAACCTGTGTCTGGCAACATCTCAGTGGAGGTGCTGGAAATGGCAGCTGATGATGATTTACCTTCTGCTACAAAAAAGAACCTGAACTTCCAGCTGCCTGCTACTTTAACACACGAGTCTGTTCTCTGACCAACATCTCTGTCGCATGCTCACTGCAGTGTTCCAGTGAAGCTTGATGCAAGCTGGCAGAACACTCCAGAACACACCAAAATGCCCCGTATTTCAAGGACTGCAAATCGCCTCCCATGTGGTCAACAATACTCTCCAGTGTATCTCCACCACTTCCCGCACATCTGACATTGAACCACACCTCTCCAACTGCAACAAGGTTAGAACCCCCCAGTCTTCACCTTCCACCCAGATACAACGCATCATACTCCGCCAATTACACCACCTACAATCAGATCCCACCAGAGATATATTTCACTCTCCATTCCTTTCAGCATTCCACAGAGACCATCGCCTGCGAATTCCTAGTCAGATCCATGCTCCCCACCAACACACACTCCACTCCCAGCACCTTCACTTGCCAATGCAAGAGTTGTAAAACCTGTGCCCACACCTCCCCCTCACCTCCAAAGGACACTTCCACATCCAGCAGAGATTATCTAGCACGTCCAAACACCTCACCTATTATGGCCTTTGCTTTCGATGGTCTCCTCTCCACTGGGGATTCAGGACACCAACTTGCAGAATGTTTCACGGAACATTTCTGGGACACATGCACTAACCAACCCCACCATCCTGTGGCCGACCACTTCAACTTCCCCACCCACTCCGCCAAGTCCTGGGCCGCCTTCACCACCAAATGCCAGCCACCCGACGCCTGGAGGAAGAAAACCTCATCTTCTACATTGGGACCCTTTAACCACAAAATCAAGATTTCCTCAGCTCCCCTCCCTTACCATACCCTAGATCCAATCCTTCAACTTGACACCACCCTCTTGAACTGTCCCACCTGTCCATCTTCCTTCCCAATTATCCACTCCACCCTCTCTCCATTACCTTCCACCTACATCTACCTATTGCCTTCCTAGCTCCCTTCCCACCATCCCCACACATCCCTCTTATTTATCTCTCAGCCCTCTTACTCCCCTCCCACCCCCCCCCCCCCACCCCCCACCCCAATGATCCCGGCATTCCTGATGAAAGGAATATGCCCCAAATGACGATTCTCTTGCTCCTGAGATGCTGCCTGACCTGCTGTGCTTTTCCAGCGCCACACTTTAACACAAGCTGGAAGAACAACACCTCATCTTCTACTTGAGGGCCCTGAACCATGCTAGCCCCAGTATCAAATTCAATAATTTTAGTTCCTGAACTCTCCAATGTCCTAGCGCCCTAGACTCTTAACCCACACACCAGGCCTTGTTATCACATAGCCTGTCATTACACACTACCTATGGCTAGCCACTAACAGTCCCCGTATACAGTTATTCACCCTCCCCAGCCAGATCGTTATCCATTCCTTTGTCCAACTGCTCCTATCTCTTTTCTTGGACTCTACCACCACCTATCATTTACTCCTTAACTCCTACCTTCTGCATATAAACCTACATTTCTTTTCAGTAACATCAGTTCTGAGGAAGGGTCAGCGGATCCAAAATGTTAACTCTGATTTCTCTTCATAGATGCTGCCACACCTGCTGAGCTTTTCCAGTACCTTTTGGTTATTGCGTGAGATTTACAGCATCCGCAGTTCTTTTGGTTCTAATTTACAAGGAATTTCTAATTCAGGTCCAGCAGCCTAAAACCGTGTGTTTATAACCCCGCCCCCCCCCCCCCCCCAGTCCACACAAACTCCATTTCCCTCCCAGTATCTGCTGTCTCTCTCACTCCCTTCACACTCACTAGGTTCCCCACCCCCTCACAGTGACACTGCACTGCAACAGCTCATGGTCACGTGTTGGCCCACTGGACACATCGCTCATTCACTCCCATTGGCTGGAGGATCACACCAACTCTCCTATTGGTCTGAAGCTGCCGTCAATCACCCGGGCCCCATTATGACACGAGTGGTGCACTCCTCCCAGGAGTATTGGAGGCTGAAGGGTGACCTTACAGAGGTTTATAAAATCATGAGGTGCATGGGTAGGCTAAATAGACAAGGTATTTTCCCTGGGGTGGGGGATTCCAGAACTAGAGGGCATAGAAACATTAAAATGAAGATAAGTTTCTCTATGTGGTGAGTTAGCAGAAGGTCGGATAATTCTCCTTGGAGCTCAGAAGCTTAATCAGTGAATTCAACCAGGAGCAGATTTCTTTCCAGGATATTTAATTTACAGAGAGGCAGAGAGAGAAATTATTAACGTCACAATTTTTCGTAACTACTTTCAAGTAATTGGCAAATAATGCAGGTTAAAATGTGAAGATTATTTTTCTCAGTAAATTCTGATCATCTGGAACAGTTTGAACGACAGCTGGATGCAGATTCAGTAGTTATTGTTAAAACAAATTGGCAATTTAGCTTTTGTAAGGGAAGGATTTGGAGGACTACAGGAAAATGGGAGGTGAGTTGGGACAGACTGGCACCATGTACAGAGGGATAGAGTACAGCCCCAATGGGCTCAATAGCCCCCAACCACTGAGCTCTTTGAATCTGCCCCATTCACTGTGAATGTTGAAGCTCATGTCAGGGCAGAGCCATAGAGATGTACAGCATGAAAACAACCCCTTTGGTCAAACTAGTTCATGCTGATCAGATATTCTAATCAATCTCGTCACATTTGCCAACACTTGGCTCACATCCCACTACACCCTTCCAATTCATATACCCATCCAGATGCCAAATGGTATCATTGTACCAACCTCCACCACTTCCCCTGACAGAAGATTCCATACACGCACCACCCGCTGTGAAAACAAGTTGACCCTCGGATCCCTTTTAAGTCTTTCCCTCTCACATTAACCTTATCGAGATTTACAGCACAGAAACCAACCGTTCAGTCCAATTTGTCTATGCCGACCAGGTATTCTAAATTATTATCCTCCCATTTGCCAGCACTTGGCCCATACCCTTCTAAACTTTTACTAATCACTTACCCAATCAGATGTCTTTTAAATGTTGCAATTGTACCAGCCTCCACACTTTCTCTGGCCGTTCATTCCAGACACATACCACGTTCAGTTTGAAAACGTTGCCCCTCAGATCCCTTATAAACATTTCCCTCACTGCTTAAGCCTTTACCCCATAGATTTGGACTCACCTAACCTGGGAATAAGACCCTGGTTGTTCACCCTATCCATGTCCCTCACAATTGTATCAACCACTGAGGTCACCTCTCAGCATCCGACGCTCCAGGGAAAACAGCCCAGCCTATTCAGCCTATCCCTATATAGCTGAAACCCTTAACCCTGGTATCATCTTTGCACATCTTTTCTGAACCCTTTCAAGTTTCATAATATCATTCCGATAGCGAGGAGACCAGGACTGAAAGCAGAATTCCAGAAGTGGCTGAATCATTGTGCTGTACAGCCACAAAATGACATCACAACTCCTGTACTCAATGCACTGACCAAAAAAGGCAAGGATACTAAACGCCTTTTCACTACCCTGCCAATCTCTGATTCGACTTTCAAGGAACTATAAACCTGCACTCCAAGATCTCTTTGTTCAGCAACACTCCTCAGGACCTTGCCATTAAGTGTATAAGTTCTGCCCTGAATTGCTTTTCCAAAATGGAGCACCTCACATTTTTCTGAATTAAACTCCATCTGCCACTCATCATTTGCTTGAAGTCCCATTGTACTCGGAAGGAACCTTCTTCCCTGTCCACTGCAACTCCAATTTTGGTATCTATGTAAAGTCAATAACCATAACTCCTATATTCACATAGAAATAATTTACATAAATGATGAAAAGCAGCATATTGCTCATAGAACATAGAACATTAAAGCGCTGTATAGGCCCTTCGGCCCTCGATGTTGTGCCGCCCTGTCATACCAATCTGAAGTCCATCTAACCTACACTACTGCATGTACGTCCATATGTTTGTCCAATGACGAATTAAATGTACTTAAAGTTGGCGAATCTGCTACCGTTGCAGGCAAAGCATTCCATACGCTTACTTCTCTCTCAGTAAAGAAATTGCCTCTGACATCTGTCCTATATCTATCACCCCTCAATTTAAAGCTATGCCCCCTCGTGCTGGCCGTCACTATTCTTGGAAAAAGGCTCTCCCTGTCCATTCTACCTAACCCTCTGATGATCTTATATGTTTTTATTAAGTCACCTCTCAACCTTTTCTCTCCAACAAAAACAGCCTCAAGTCCTTTAGCATTTCCTCGTAAGGCCTTCCCTCCGTACCAGGCAACATCCTAGTAAAACTCGTCTGCACCCTTTCCACATCCTCCTTATAATGTGGTGACCAGAACTGTATACAATACTTCAAGTGCAGCCACACTCGAGTTTTGTACAGCTGTGGCATAACTTTATGGTTCTGGAACTCGATCCCTCTATTAATAAAAGCTAAAACATTGTATGCCTTATAAACAACCCCGTCAACCTGGGTGGCAACTTTCAAGGATCTGTGTACCTGGACACTGAGATCTCTCTGCTCATCTACACGACCGAGAATCATACCATTAGCCCAGTACTTTGTATTCCGGTTACTCCGACCAAAGTTAATCACCTCACACTTGTCCGCATTAAACTCCATTTGCCACCTCTCAGCCCAGATATGCAGCCTATCTAAGTCTCAGTGCGGGGACCGCAGCTTTTTACAATATATATTAATGACATAGAAGATAGTATTAGTAATAACATTAACAAATTTGGTGATGACATTAAGCTGGGTGGCAGGGTGAAATCTGAGGAGGATGTTAGGAAATTACAGGGTGACCTGGACAGGTTCGGTGAGTGGTCAGATGCATGGCAGATGCGGTTTAATGTATATAAATGTATGGTTATCCACTTTGTTGGCAAGAACAGGAAGGCAGATTACTACCTCAATGGAATCAATTTAGCTAAAGGGGCAGTAAAAAGAGATCTGGGTGTTCTTGTACACCAGTCAATGAAGGTAAGCATGCAGGTACAGCAAGTAGTGAAGAAAGCAAATAGCATGCTGGCCTTCATAACAAGAGGGATTGAGTATAGAAGCAAATAGGTTCTTCGGCAGCTGTACAGGGCTCTGTTGAAACGACACCTGGAGTATTGTGTGCAGTTTTGGTCTCAAAATTTGAGGAAACACATTCTGGCTATTGAGGGAGTGCAGCGTAGGTTCACGAGGTCAATTCCTGGAATAGCGGGACTACCTTACACTGAAAGACTGGAGCGACTGGGCTTGTATACCCTTGGGTTTAGAAGACTGAGAGGGGATCTGATTGAGACAGAAAAGATTATTAAAGGATTGGACACTCTGGAGGCAGGAAACATGCTTCTGCTGATTGGTGAGTGCCAGACCAGAGAACACAGCTTAAAAATACGGGGTAGACCATTTAGGACAGAGATGAGGAGAAACTTTTGCATCCAGAGAGTGGTGGCTGTGTAGAATGCTCTGCCCCAGACGGCAGTGGAGGCCCAGTCTCTGGATGCATTAAAAGAAGAGTTGGAAATAGCTCTCAAAGATAGTGGAATCAAGGGTTATGGAGATAAGGCAGGAAGAGGATACTGATTCAGGATGATCAACCATGATGATAATGAATGGTGGTACAGGCTCGAAGGGCAAAATGGCCTACTCCTGCACCTATTGTCTATTGTCTCTCTGTAACCTATTACATACTTCGTCACTATCCACAACTCCACCGACCTTAGTGTCGTCTGCAAATTTACTAACCCACCCTTCTACACACTCATCCGAGTCATTTATAAAAATGACGAACAGCAGTGGACCCAACACCGACCCGTGCGGTACACTACTGGTAACTGGACTCCAGGATGAACATTTCCCATCAACCACCACCCTCTGCCTTCATTCAGCAAGCCAATTGCTATATTTCCCACAATCCCATTCTTCCGCATTTTGTACAATAGCATAATGTGGGGAACCTTATCGAACGCCTTGCTGAAATCCATATACACCACATCAACCGGCTTACTCTCATCTACCTGTTTGGTCACCTTCTCAAAAAACTCAGTAAGGTTTGTTTCGCACGACCTACCCTTCACAAAACCGTTCTGACTATCCCTAATCAAATTATTCTTTTCTAGATGATTATAAATCATCTTCCAACATTGCCCAACACTTTGCCAATAACTGAAGTAAGGCTCTCTGGTCTATAATTACCAGAGTTGTCTCGACTCACCTTCTTGATCAGGGGAACCACATTTTCTATTCTCCAGTCTTCTGACACTATACCTGTAGACAATGACGATTTAAATATTAATGCCAAAGGCTCGGCAATCTCCTCTCTGGTTTCCCAGAGGATCCTCGGATAAAACCCATTCGGCCCAGGGTATTTATCTATTTTCACACACTGCAGGATTTCTAATATCTCTTCCTTGTGAAACTCAATCCCACCCAGTCTAGTAATCTCTATCTCAGTAATCTCCGCGATAAAATTGTCGTTTTCTTGAATGAATACTGTTGAAAAATATTCATTTTGTGCTTCCCCGTAACCTCTGACTCCACACACAACTGCCCACTATTATCCTTGATTGGCCCTAATCTTACTCGTCATTCTTTTATTCATTATAGAAAGCCTTAGGGTTTACTCTGATCCTCCACGCCAACAACTTCTCATGTCTCCTCGTGGCTCTTCTGAGCTCTTTCTTCAGTTCTTTCCTGGCTACCCTCAAGCCCTTCCATGTCCCGTTTTTGTTCTCCTGGTTTTCCTCGAGTATACTCCTACTGCCCCTATACTCCTCCAGGAATTCACATAAAACACAATTGTCTGTACCTGCCACATCCCTCCTTCATTTGCTTGACCAGATCCTCAATTTCTCTCGACAGGCAGCATTCCCTACACCTACCAGCCTTGGCCTTAACAGGAACATACTGTCTATGTACTCTCATCGTCGCAGGCCTCTGGATGCAATGGCAGATGAGGGACAGAAAAACAATCATTCTCAGTAAAGAGGTCGTGTTGGGAAAGCTAAGAGCCGAAACGTAGATGGGTATCCTGGTCGTGATGAAATGCATCCCAGGGAACGATAACAGATGGCAGAGGCTAAATATCAAATGCACTCGTGATAATTCACTAAAATTTGCTGGACTCTGGGACAGTTCTGACAGATTAGCAAGCTACAAATGTGACGCCAATATATTAAAATGGACCTGTTAGCATAACTTCTGTAGTGGGAAAAAAAGCCTGATCTCTCAAGGAAGAAATAGTGATCTATGTGGATTGATATTGTCTCATTGAGCAGACACAGCATCGATTCATGAAAGGTAAACGACACTAAGATGAGTGGTAGAGCAATGTGTGCAGAGGCCGCTGTAAGTCTGCAGAGGGATACAGGTAGGTTACGTGAGTGGGTAAAGATCTGGCAGATGGAGTACAACGTTGGGAAATGTGAGGTCATCCATGTTGGTCGGACTAACAGCAAACTGATGTTGAAATGGTGAAAACTTGCAGCATGCTGCTGTGCAGAGGGAGCTGGGTGTCTTTGTGCATGAATCACTGGACGTTGGTTTGCAGATGCAGCAGGTCATTATGGCAGTGAAGGGAATATTATCCTTCACTGCTAGAGGGTTGGTTATGCTGCCTCTGTACAGGGTGCTGGTGAGGTCACACCTGGAGTACTATGTACAGGTTTGTTCTACTTACTTCAGGAAGGATGTATTGACACTGGGGGGAGTATAGAGGAGGCTCACTAGTTTGAGTCAGGGTTTTAGAGGGTTGGCGTATGCTGAGAGATTGAGGAAACTGGTACTATACTCATTGGAATTTCGAAGTATGGGAGGTTGGATAGTAAAGAAAAACAAAATTATGAATGGAGTCGATAAGATTGAAGCAGAGAGGTGAGTTCCACTGGAGACTGAACAAACTAGGGAGCAGAGCATCAAAATAAGTGGTGATCAAATTTAGGACTGAGTTCAGGATGGACTTCTTCAGCTAATCTGTAAATCTGTGGAATTTGCTGCAGAGTGCAGCAGTTGAGGTTATCGACTTGACTATCTTTAGGTCAAAATGTAGATTTCCGAACAGGAAAGAAATTAAGGGTTATGGTGAGAGATCAGGAAAGTGGAGCTGAGGCCATGAAAAGATCAGCCCTGATCTTATTGAATGGCAGAGCAGTTTTGAGGGGTCAGATGGGCCACTCTTGCTCCTATTCCTTGTGTTCTTATGTTCCCACTTTCCAGCCATCCATTTACCTGGGAATAGCAAAGACATATTGGAAGTTCTCGCCTTGTACCGCCAAAATTTGCCTTGTCAAATTTAGAACACCTTTTAGATTTGGTCTATTATTTTCTGTAATTACTTTAAAACTAGTAGAATTATCAGAGAATCCTGACAGCGTGGAAGCAGGTCATTCGGGCAATCACATCCACACTGACCCTCAAAGCCTCCTAACTTACCACTGTGACCCTGCATTTCCCATGGATAATCCATCTAGCCTGCACATCCCTGAATACTATGGGAAATTTCACATGGCCAATCCATCTAGCCTGCACAGTATGGGCAATTCAGCCTGGAATATCCACCCAACCTGCATATCTTTAGATAGTGGGACGAAACCAGAGCAATCAGACGAAACCCACGCTGATAATAACAACAAGGTGATCATGCCTTTCTTATCACCCAAATAACTTCACTGGACGTACTCCCAGGAATATCCTTCCTCAGCACAACTGTAATGCTACCCCTAATCAAAAAGACAACTCCGGTTCCTCTCATGACCCCCTTTCTATCCTTCCTCTTGCATCGATACCCTGGAACATTAAGTTGCCAGTCCAACCCATCCCTAAGCAACGTTTCTGTGATACTCATGATATCCCTGTGCCACGATCAAAACCGTAGTCTGACCTCATCTGCCTTCCGTCAGGCATCTTGCATTGAAGTAAATGCAATGTAACTTGTCAGTTCTACCTGGTTCTGTGACTTGTCCTTGCCTGCCTTGACCGTTTGGCTTCTGAACTGTACCAGCCTCAGACTTACCTCTTCTCTCAGGATCTCTTTAGGTTTACCCACACTCCCTCACTGGTTTAATGCCTCCCGAGTAGCACTAGCAAACCCCCCTGCCTGGATATTAGACACCTTCCAATTCAGGTACAATCCATCCTTCTTATGCACGTCAACTCTACTCCAGAAGAGATTACAATAATCAAAAGATGCGAATCCTTCTGCTCTACACCAGCTCCTTAGCCAATCATTCATCTCATTATTCCTGCTATTCCTACTCTCACTAGCATGAGGCACCGGGAGTAATTATGACCGAGGACCTACTTTTTTATATTCCAGGCTAATTTGCTATATTCTCTGATCAGGACTTTATCTTTTCCCCTTCCGATGTCATTAGCACCAATGTATAATGACCTCCCACAGGTCATTCTTCCCTTTGAGAATATTCTGCTACCTTCCAAAACATCCTTGACCCTGGCACCAGGGAGGTACCACCCTATTCTGATGTCTCACTGTCAGCTGCAGAAACAGCAGTCTGTGCCCGACTAGAGAGTCCCTTATCATCATTGAGCGTTTGGAATCTGAGTTACTTCTCATCATAGCAGAGCCCATCTCCGGACCAGTAATTTGGCTGTCAGTGCAACATTCCACTGAGCGTCTATGACCACTTACATTATCCAAAGCAGTATACTTGTTTGAGATGGGGATAGCCACAGGAGACTCCTGCTCTACCTACCTCTCTCTCCTACCCTTCTGAGAGGTAACCAATCTACCTGACTGTATCTACAGTTTTCCGGCCTGAAACTGCCACCTATCACACCACCTGGTTCTTGTAAATTCTTCATTACCATTAAGCACTGCTCCATCTGATCCACGCGATCCAAGATGATTTGCATCATGACTTCCTGCAGACTGTCATCAGGATCAAACTCTCCCTAATCTCCTCCAGGAAGTGCACATCACTGTACGAATGGCCATCTCTGCACCTTAATCGGTAGACCAAGAAAAAGGCAGAATTTTACAGTTTTACAAAAGACTACTCTCGAATACATTACTACCTGTATTTTATATTGAAAACATTCAACCAAAATATAAGAGAGGCACTTAAACTAATAAACACTCACCCTACTGAATGTTGCGGCTGTTTAAAAATACAACAGAGTAAGATTTACCTTTCAAATTACTGAAACCCACTGAGCTGATCTCGGCTGTGAGTCATAGACATACATCATGGAAACAGATGCTTCGGTCAAATTCGTCCATGCCGACCAGATATCCGAACCTAATCTCGCCACATTTGCCAGTACTTGGTCGATATCCCTCCAAGCCCTTCCTAATCATATACCCATCCAGATGCCTAATAAATTTTGCAATTGTACCAGCCTTCACAACTTGCTCTGGCAGCTCAATCCATAAGCGCACCACCGTCGCGTGAAAAAGTTGTCCCTTAGGTACCTTTTATACCTTTCCCCCTCAGGTTAAATCTATGCCCTCTAGTTCTAGACTCCCTCACCCCAGTGAAAATATCTTGCCTATCTATCCGATCCATGCTCATGATTTTATAATCTCAGATCGTCCTCAGTCTCCAACGCTTCAGGGAAAACAGCCCCAGCCTATTCAGCCTCTCGTTATAGCTCAAACCCTCCGACCCTGGCAATACCCTTGTAAATCTTTTCTGAACCTTTCAAGTTACACAACATCCTTCTGATAGATGGAGAACAGAATTGCATACAATATTGCAATAGTGACCAAACCAATGTCCTGAATAGACGGAACATGATCTCCCAACTCTTGTACTCAATGCACTGACCAATAAAGGAAATCATGCCAAACACCTTCACTATCCTGTCTACCTGCGCCTCTACTTTCAAGGAGCTATAACCCTGCTCAGCAAGGTCTCTTTATTCAGCAACACTCCCCAGGACCTGACCATTATGTGTATCAGTCCTGCTAGCCTTTGCATTTCCAAAATGCAGCACCTCACATTTATCTAAATTAAACTCCATCTGCCACTCCTCAGCCCATTTGCCCATCTGATCAAGATCCCATTGAAATCTGAGGTAGCCTTCTTCACTGTGCAATCCACCTCCAATTTTGGTGCCATCTGCAAACTTACTAACTATACCTCCTATATTCATATCCAAGTCATTTATATAAGTGATGAGAAGCATCAATCCTTGTGGCACTCCACTGGTCACAGACCTCTAGTCTGAAAAACAATCATTCACCACCATCCTCTGTCTTCTACCGTTGAGCCGGTTCTATATCCAAATGGCTAGTTCTCCGTGTATTCCGTGAGATCTAACCTTGCTAACCAGTCTCTCATGGGGAACCTTGTCGGATGCCTAACTGAAGTACAAATAGATCACATCTTCACCTCTGCCCTCATCAATCCTCTTTGTTACTTCTTCAAAAACCAGTTCTATCAAGTACGTGACACATGATTTCCCACACACAAAGCCATGCCGACTGTCGCTGATCAGTCCTTGTTTTTCCAAATACATGTAAATCCTATCCCTTAGGGTTCCCTCCAACAACTTGTCTAGCAACGACGTCAGGCTCACGCGTCTGTAATTCTTGGGATTGTCCAAACAGCTTTCCTTAAATAGTAGCACCATATTAACCAATCCGCAGTCTTCTAGCACCTCAGCTGCGACTATCAAGAATACAAAGGTCTCAGCAAGGTTCCCAGCAATCACTTCCCTAGCTTCCTACAGATTTTAAGGTACACCTGATCAGATCCTGGGGATTTATCCAACTTTATGCGTTTCAAAACATGCAGGGCGTTGTAGTATGTACATTTTTCAAGATGTCACCATTTATTTCTCCACATTCTACATCTCCCATTTCCTTCTCCACAGTAAATATTGCTGCAAAATATCACATCTTGATAAAACAAACGAGGGCAGGATGTACACTAATTAAATGTAGGGCCTTGAGTTGTGATATGGAACAAAGAGATTGAGGGGTTCAGGTCTTTGTAGTTTGTGTCACATGTAGACAAGGTGCTTAAGAAGGTGTTTAGCACACTTACCTTCATTGCTCAGACCTTTGGGTATAGGAGTTAGGACGTTGTGTTGAGGTTGTACAGGATGTTGAGAATCATCCAAGGAGGAGAAGCAAGGTTTTGGGTATAGGCTCTTCTTCAGGAATGGGAAGGGTGTGCCAAGCAGGCTAAGATAAAAAAAAGTATGGAGGAGGGACTTGGGGGAGGGGCGTTGGAAATGCGATAGGTGGAAGGAGGTTAAGGTGAGGGTGATAGGCCGGAGAGGGGGTGGGGGCGGAGATGTCGAGAGGAAGATTGCAGGTCAAGAAGGCAGTGCTGAGTCCAAGGGTTGGGACTGAGATAAGGTTGGGGAGGGGAAATTAGGAAGCTGGAAAAATCTGTATTCATCCCTTGTGGTTCGGGGATTCCTAGGTGGAAGTTGAGGCGCTCTTCCTCCAGGCGAATTGTTGCCATGGTCTGGCGATGGAGGAGGCCAAGCACCTGCATGTCCTTGGTGGAGTGGGAGGGGGGGTTAAAGTGTTCAGCCACGGGGTGGTTGGGTTGGTTGGTGCGGGTGTCCCAGAGGTTTTGCTGAGGAATGAGATGTGGCTGTGGTAGCGAGTCTGTTTGAGAACGTGGCTGAAGAGCTTCAGTGCAGATTTCGCCAGCTTCCTCATTTCCCCCTCGCAACCCCCCACCCCATCTTACCTCAGTCTGAACCATCGGACTCAGCACCGCCTTCTGGACCTGCAATCTTCTTCCAGAACTCTCCACCCCCACCCCCTCTCCGGCCTATCACCCTCACCTTAACCTCTTTCCACCTATCGCATTTCCAACACCCCTTCCCCAAGTCCCTCCTCCCTACCTTTTATCTTAGCCTGCTTGGTACACCCTCCTCATTCCTGAAGAAGGGCTTATGCCCGAACGTTCGATTCTCCTGCTCCTTGGATGCTGCCTGACCTGCTGCGCTTTTCCTGTAACACAATTTTCAGCGCTGATCTCCAGCATCTGCAGTCCTCACTTTTTCCCGGATGTTGGGGAGGCCTCTTTGTGCTGTTATAAGAAGGACATTGCTAAATCGGAGCGTGTTCACAAGAGTTTTACCGGGATGTTTCCATGAATGGAAGGATTGTGTTATTAGGAGAAGCTGGATAGGCTGGGACGCTTTTTCACTAAAACGTAGGAGGTTGAGGGGTGACCTTAGAGGTTTATAAATTCATGAAGAGTGTCGATAAGGCGAATGGCCAGGGGAGAGGGGGGATTCAAGACCTGTGTGCGAACAATTTGAGAAGAGATGAGAAAGTCTCAAAAAGTAAATTTGGGATTTGTTTTTACTTTTACATGTGTGAAGTGAACTCCCAGAAAAAGAGACAGCTGTGAATACAATTACAATGTTTAAAAGTCATGTAGAGCTGAAAATGTGTTGCTGGAAAAGCGCAGCAGGTCAGTCAGCATCCAAGGAGCAGGAGAATCGACGTTTCGGGCATGCGCCCTTCTTCATGCCCGAAGCGTCGATTCTCCTCATCCTTGGATGCTGCCTGACCTGATGCGCTTTTTCAGCAACACATTTTCAGCTCTGATCTCCAGCATCTGCAGTCCTCACTTTCTTTTAAAAGACATTTAGACAAGTATATAAATCGGAAATATTTGGATGAATGTGGACCAAGCGGAGGCAGGTGCGATGAGACTATTTGGGAATTATGGTCGACACGGCCTGGTACAACCACAGGGTCTATTTCTGTGATGTATAGCTTTATGACTAAATCTCGCTATCTCTGTGAATTCCTCCATCCTCACAACTCTCCCGATCACTGTCATCTCACCCAGACTAAACTCTTCCTTATCTCTGGAATTCCTCTCTAACCTCAGAAACTCTCGTATCACAAACGTCTCAATCTCTGTAACGTCGTCCAATCTCCTCCCGTCTCATCACCCTCATTAATTCTAATCTTTACAACCCTCACAAATCTGTCCTTCTCCACAGTAAACACTGATGCCAAATGCTTGTTTAGTATCCCACCCAAAACCCAATCTCCTGCGTCTCCACACATAGGTTGCTTGCTGATCTTTGAGGAGGCCTATTCTCTCTCTAGTGATCCATTTGCACTTAATGTATAAAAAAAAACATTTTGGATTATACTTAACCCTATTTGCCAAAACTATGCACTGTCCCCTTTTTCGCCTTACTGATTTCCCTCTTTAGTATACTCCCACTGCATTTATACTCGAAGGATGTTTTGGATTTTTGGATTGGAATAAATGCAAAATATTACACCTTGATAAAACAAAAGAGGGCAGGACATAGACTGATTAAAAGTCGGATCATGGATCGTGATATGGAACAAAGAGACCAAGGGGTTCCGGTCTTTAAAGTATGTGTCACATGTAGGCAGGGTGGTTCAGAAGGTGTTTAGCACATTTTCCTTAATTGCTTAGATCTTTGTGTATAGGAGCTGGAAAGTTATGTTGAGGTTGTACAGGATGTTGCTGAGGTCTCTTCTGGAATTCTGTGTCCAGTTCTGGTTGTGCTGTTATAGGAAGGATATTACTAAATCGGAGCGGGTTCAGAAGACATTTACCAGGATGTTATGGGAATGGATGGTTTGAATTATAAGCGGAGGCTGGATAAGCTGAGACTTCTTTCACAGGAGCGCAGTAGGCTATGGGGTGACCTTATTAGAGGTTTATAAAATCTGGAAGAGCATAGGTAATGTGAACAGCAGGTGCCCTTTCCAGGAGGGGGTGCAATTCAAGAACAGGTACTTACTTTTTAAGGTGAGAGAAGGAAGGCTTTAAAAAGACGTTCCGGATTTTATTTTTTGTTTGTGCACAGAGTGTGGTTCACGTGTGGAATAAACTTGCAGAGGACGTGGTAGCTGTGAATAAAAATGACAATGTCAGGGTGGCACAGTGGTTCAACGGTTAGCACTACTGCCTCACAGCACAAGGGACACAGGTTCAATTCTTGCATTGGGTGGCTGTCCATGTGGAGTTTGCATATTCTTCCCCATGTCCGCGCGTGTTCCTCCAGGTGCTCCCGTTTCTTCCCACAAACCACAGATGTACAGGGTAGATGAACTCGCCGTGCTCAATTGTCCATAGTGTTCAGGGATGATTAGGTTTAGTGAATTAGTCAGGGATAAATGCAGAGTAAAAGGGTCGGGGAATGGAATTTTAAAAGGAAAAAAAAACATTTGGACTCGTACATCAATCGGGAATGCTAGCATGGATTTGGATCAAGTGGAGGCAGATGTGATTAGTTCAGTTCGAATTTATGGACAACGTGGACTGGTTGGACCATAGGGTCTGTGTCGATGCTCTGTAACTTTATGACTCTAACGCTCGCTACTTCTAAATTCCTCTATGCTCGGAACTCTCCCTGTAAATGCCACCTCATCCAGCCTTACAACTCTTCCTTATCTCGATAATTCCTCTCCGGCCTCAAAACCTAAAAACCTCTATCTCAAATATCTCTATCTCTGCAACATTCTCCATCCTTTCCAACTTTCATCTCCTCCAGCTTCATTATCTTCCCTATCTCTAATGCCCTCCCGTTTCTCAAATCTCTGTTATATATGTCTTTCTTTATTTCCAGCTTTCAGGATGCACAATGATTATTTCTCACTTGATGACGGCCCTTTCTGTTTCCTGCGCTGAGCTTCTGAATTTGCTCTTAAAACTCTCCGTCTCACTTTCCTCCCAAAAACATCGACTAACCATGTGTCATCTATTCTAGTATCACCTTTTCTGACCTGATGTCCAATGGAGCCTGTCATATTCTTATAATAAACATCTCAGCGGTCTACAGAACAGAAAAAGGCTCTGGTGGTCCATCGGGTCTGTGACAAAGAACTACCACCGAACTATCCTGATCTATTTTCTCGTACTTGTGGAAAAGGGTTATCTATCATGGCATCGCAAGTGCACACTAAATACATCTTAAATGTTTTCGGGATTTCTGTGTCTCCCACCCTTCCAGACAGTGAGGTTTAGTGCAATTGTTGCTCGATGATGACATCACCCACAGGAACACAGGGCAGCTGAGTCTGTGAAAACCACAGATCACCCACACATTGGGAAGGATGCCAGGGTCCCTGAGAGGGAGCACAGGAGATTTACCGGGATGGTTCAAGGAATGGGGGATTTTAGTAGCAGGGACATGGATGTTAATGATACATATCAAGAATATGCATCTACAATAGATGAACGCTCCTTCTCAGACTCTTCCTTGCCTGGGCTGGGGAACCTTCATTTTAAACCCACCAGACATCTCTCCCTAATGAGAGAGCAGCCCTATGGTGTGGGAGGACAATGCTGACGTTACCTTTCACACAGTGATGCCACTGTGCTTCGGGGGTGGATAAATGGAATGCTGAAGGTGGTGGATGGGACACCACTCAGGCATAGTGCTTGTCCTGGAGGATGTTCGCTTTCTATAATATTGTTGGGGTTGCACTGATGCAGGCAAGTGGATAATGTTCCAACATGATCCTGATGTGTTCCTTATAGAGAGCAAGCAGACATTGGGGAATCAGGGGTTTAGGGAAACAGAGATTGTTCTCCTTGGAGCAAAGGAAATTGAGGGTGAGCTGTGGCAGAAGGGTTTACAAACGATATAAATTAGAATGATAAACCTTACACTCATTAACTCATCATAAAAGGATTAGAGAACATATTGAAGTTTTGGGGAGATTTTTTGGGGATAAAAGAACAGAGTGTTATTTAAGTAGTGGAAACTGTGGAAAAAATCGCACCACAAAGGGACCGAGCGGGTAACTGTGCAGGAAACACAGTTACAGCAGGGAATCAGGAAGGGGAATCGAATGTTGTTCGTTATTGCAAGGAGTTTTCAGTGTAAGAGTCTGGAGTATATTCCTGAGAGCAATTTTATAAAGTGCGAGTGAGACAACATCTGGAGTAATGAGAGAAGTTTTGGTCCCTTCATTTAAGGAAAACATCACTTCATCGGATGCATTCAGAGATGATTGACTGGGATGATCCCTGGTTTGCAGGTATGCTCTTTTAAGAAAGGGCTGAAGAAGTTGGGATTCTACTCACTGGATTTGGGAAGAATGAGAGTTCATCATTTTGAAACATATAGGAATCTTAAGGGGTTTGACAGGGTAAATACTGAGAGGATGTGTCCCATCATGAGGGAACCTGGAATCAGACTCTGGGTCAGTCACGGAATCAAGGGTTCGGTTTTGAATTCGTCAAGTTTAAGGCAACACTGACACGGGTAACTGGATTCAGTAACAATGGAGCTGGGGTGAGATGGAGACAAGCAACAATTTCAGAGATTGGAATTCCTGGTGTTTGTGATTGTGTAGAGGTCTGATGAGAAGGTCACCTTGGTGACAGAATATGAGAGCAATATTGTGAAGAGTGGAGTTCTGCCTCAGACTGTTCCCAGGGAGAGGGAGGGGTTCAGCAGTAAGGGAAAGTGATTTGTAACAGCAACTGAAGGGAATGGGTTTCAAATATTGCAACGTTCCATTGCAGGGAATTGCAGCCAATTGAGTAATGGGAGCATAATAAGCATTTTGATAACTGAGTAACAGTGGAGCAATGGAGAGGGTCGATGGGGAGGTCGAGCTGGGCATTGTCAGTGTACATGTGAAACCTCACACGGTGCTTTTAGACAATGTCATCTCTTGGCTGTATGTCGGTGAGATACAAGAGCGGCCAAGGATAGATCCATGAGGGACAACAGAAGGAATTCAGAAAGGAAAGGGAGAGTGGAGATGGAGCAGGATTTTCCAACAACCTTGAGGTCAAATATTACTTTGTAGCAGAATGGGTGAGCAGGACATAACCAGAAAAGACAGGCAGAACAAGGAACAATATCTGTGAATTGGTGAGGAGTAGTGATGATGATGATGATGATAAGGAGGAGGAGCCCAACTCCAAAATTGCTATTTCTACATTAGTGAAATCACCCAACTCCACCTTAGTCTCAACTCACTTACTGAAATACTCATCCAACCCTGTGTTATCTCCAGACTTCATTTTGCAAACACACTCCTGACCAGCCTCCCACATTCAACTTACATATAATCTCAAGAATATCTAAAACTCTGCTGCCCAAGTGCTCACTTGTACATAAAACAGGTTGATCCATCAGAAGGCTCCTATTAACAAGCAACAATTTAAAATTCTCTCCCTTGATGTAATTCCTGGCTGTGAACGTCCCTGTCTCCCTGCACCACACAACCTGTGAGACCTCGACAACTCATTTTCTTTCAGACTCCCAACGATGCATTTATTCGCTGCTTCACCGGTCTGGCTGTTTCTACTGTTGCCAAGGCAATATGGTCTGCAATTTTCACCCTTTAAGAAATGAAATGAAGTGTTGTATTTGCAGATGTAAAGAAATGAAGAAAAGGGGTCCAGCAGATAAACTATTAAATCTGCAGGTACTTAGGGAAGTGTAGCTTTACTTTTAATAAATAATTATAGTTAATTAAATACTAATTCTGGAGTATAATATAAGCAAATTAACTCTATTAAAATAAGTTTTCAACATAAAAACAGATAACTAAAATGCCTGAGTTGTACAACAATGATGCAAAATTGATGAAATGTACAGAGAATGGAATGTAATAGCAGTATTGATATAAAATGTTCAACGATATCTTGATGTCCTGTCGACAAAATAATAAGCATGTCAGCACTAACAGAGAGGAAGGTTGCCAACATGGGGAAGTGGAAATAACAAGGGTGTAGCGAAGATGGGCAGTTGTGTCGCCTAGTAAGAGAGACTGGGTAATTAGGCGTCTGGAGAGGTGATCTCACTCAGCTCAAAGGTATAATTGTAAATTCACCCAAGTCTAATTTGCTCAATTGCTTTTTGCAGTTGCAGCCCGTACTTGCAAGTCCGTAATAAATTGTCTTGTTTCCAGATTTGTTGTTCTCCTCTAAAGTTTTATTGAGTTTGTTTCTAACAGATTTGGGTACTTGTGCTGGGATTCCAAGCTCCGGTCGATCGGCAGTTTTGGAAAAATCGGGGAAGGTGCACCCCGCCGATTTCGGTGGTCTCTACATTCCCCCATTGCCACGGCGGCTCGGGCGAGCGAGATCGGACTTAGAGACCCTGGAAACAAGATGGGCAGGTTTTGTTTTGTTGTCGGTCTTTGCCACGAGCGAGGCACACTAAGACACGGCGGGTTGGTCGGGTAACTCTTATGAAGTTAAGACCCGCATTCGCGGGGGGGCCGGGATTTGTAGCAGTACTTGCTGTTTCGCCGTGAATCTAGGTGCGCTGAGATGTGGTGGTTTGTCGGGTAACTCTTATGTACACAAGACCAATCTAGATTTGCAGCGACATTTGTTGTTGGTCTTTGCCACAGATAAGGTGAACTAAGACGTGGCAGGTTGCCACGAGCGAGGCGCACTTTGACACGGCGGGTTGGTCGGGCAACTCTTATGAACGTAAGACCCACATTCGCGGGAGGCCGGGATTTGCAGCATTACTTGCTGATTCGTCGCGCTGCGAAGGGTCCTAAGATGTGGTGGTTTGGTCCGGTTACTCTTGTGTTCATAAGACCCGGGTAAAGGTAAATTTCGGGCGACCTAAATTGACAACGGTTTTTGCTGTCTGGTATTGCCCAGGATGGGGTGCGCATTCGACCAGGTAACATTTGTGCACAGACAAAGGTATGAAAATTGACCTTTAAGTATTATCTTGGTGGTCGGTTCCGTACGAGAACTTAAAAAAAAAGAATAAAGGTCTTTAATTGGATAGATTAATCTAACAAGTAAGGTGTCTTATTGATTCGATCACCCAGCCTTAGACCGGTTGTTAAGAGGGGAAATCCCCCACGCGAAGATCATGTGAGAAATAAGAAAGTACAATGTTTTTGCAGAAAATTAATAAAGCTAGCAAGCTAAATATTGCAATAATTACGACTCAATTAATAAGCTTTTAGACAAATAAGAATATGTCCTGTGGGAAAAGAGGAACAATAAGCCCAAGCAGACAAACAACTGCAAGGAGCGGAAAGTTAGCAACCCCTTGTCCCGTCGGAATAGAGGAACAAGGTGAGACCACAAATGTAACATGTGATAATGGTGGTTTAAGTGTATGTCTAAGAAAACAGACATAGAGGTTAATTTAGATAACACAGGGAAGTCACGTAGCGACAGCTAAGATGATTGGATAATACAGGGGGGAGGGAGAGGTGACCTCATGCGACTCAAAAAGTGTAACTGTACATGTATCTCAATGCTTATTTGCTTATTTGCTTTGTATTTGATATCCTTACTTGCAAGATCGTAATAGATTGTCTTGTTTCCAGACTTTTGGTGTGCTCAGTTAATTTTGTTAATTGTGTTTCTAACAGATTTGGGGGCTCGTCCGGGATCCCAAGCTCTGGTCGCTCGGCATTTCTTTGGGAAAAACAGAGGTGTACCTCACTGATTTCGGCGGTCTCTAGTTCACCTGGTTGCCGCCGCGGCTCCGGGGAGCGTGATGTGGACTGAGAGATCCTGGAAACAAGACGAGAAGAAAAACGCGGTGGGTTCAGTCGGACAACTCATGTGCACACCCGGGTCTTGAAAAGGTCTTAAGGTCTGAGAAAAGACGTATCCGGGCGACTGGGGGCGGCAGCGGCCATTAAAAGCTGTGGAGTTTTGCGGTGCCCATTAAGGATAGCAGGTATTGCCACGCAGTGTCCTTTAAAACTGTTGGTTAGGAGCCGCACAACCAGATAACTCTGTGCACAGACCAAGGTGAGAAAAAAGACCTGTACCCGTATTGCCTTGATGGTCGTTGACGCACGGAAGGTGCGGGAATTAGCAAAGTAAAATTAAGTTGAAATAAGATCGGGAAACGTACGGGAAGTACGGGGAATTGGCGAGATCTAAATTAAAGCATATGTCAATGGAAAATAGCCCGTGTCCGAAAAGCTAGTAGCTGAAGGGCTAATAATTGGTCAAGTTGATCGGAAGCGTAAAGTGATTCGAGCACCCAGCCTTAGAGTTGTTAAGAGGGGAAATCCCCCAGGTTTAGGTCAGGACCCTGAAGTGGGTATGGAAGAAGGTGACACCAAACCTTTGTAAAGTCAATTTTAAATTAGTAAAATGGAAGGTAAAGGAAGTCGCATGACTAAGGATCGGTCAGTAAACAGCGCTAAACTCGAGTATATACCATCAGATACTCCCTTGGGAAGAATGTTGATAAACTGGGAAAATAACCTCCCGACGCGGTGAAAGGATAGAACTCTGAAATAAAATGTTTTTGTTTTGTTTGGACCCTTGAGAGTTTAAATCCACCTAATGTATTTTGGCCCAAATATGGGTCCGATGAAGATTGGCTGTGTCAAAACTTAAATATATATGTTAACTGAAAACAAAATCAAGGCCGGCGGAGTCTGATTATGCGGCCTGTTGGATGGGAAGTTCGTAAATCTTTGTCCTGAGAGCGCCAGAGGAGGAAGTAGTTGAAAAATATGTTAAACCCTCTAGTTGGGATCCGTTGTCAAATTTACCACCCCTGTCCAATCGGCCACTATTACCAAATTTATTCCCCACGCCTCCTCCTACTCCCCCTCCATACCCTGAAAACGCTGGCGTGTCGTCCAAACCCACAACACCTCCCCCTGAGGAAAACAAGTAGGATTCTGAAGTGAGGCAAACGAGATCAATGGTGATTCAGAAAGCTAAAATGAGGGTGGAGGCAGTAGAGAAAATAACAAGGAAAAGGTTAGAGTTAGGAGATAATAGAAAGAATAAGGATAGAGAAAGACCCGAAAGACAAAGATCAGATATCTGGAGAAGGGAGAAGACAGTATTTCTGGTGGACACGGGAGCAGCCCAGTCATCCTTAAGTTTCAGATCTACTGGCGTCAAAGTATTACTCATCAGAGAATCAGGGTTTTTGGAGTAAAAAAAAACAAAGAGTTTCCAGTACCTATTTTTGAGCCAACTTCAATTCAGGGTAGTAATGAGGAAATCATAGGGCAATTCTTATACATCCCTGACCTCGGGAGCAATTTATTATGTCGAGATTTGATAATTAATTTAGGTCTAAAAACAGAGGTAGAAAATAGTAACGTGACAGTAAAAATGGCCATACTAACACTGAGCGATGAAAAACAAATCCACCATGATGTATGGCCAAAAGATGGTCATCCAGGTCGAGTAAATATTGACCCGATAAGAATTACGTTAAATCAAGGAAATCAGATAGTTCGTATAAACAATACCCAATATCTTTAACTGGATGCAGAAGTTTACAGCCAGTTATAGATTCATCGATAAAAGCTGGCTTATTGGAACCATACATGTCACCCTTTAATACTCCGATATTGCCTGTCCGCAAACCAGACGGAACTTATCGACTGGTACAGGATCTTAGAGCAATAAATCAACTGGTTCGAGCATGACACCCAGTGGTACCCAATCCATATACTCTGTTAGGTAAAATACCGTATAACCACCGCTGGTTTAGTGTGATAGATTTAAAAGGTGCATTCTGGGTTGGCCTCTAGTCATAGAAATCCGTGAATAACAAGACTTCCCCTACCCGATACCAAAAGAGAGTTACGGAAGTTATTGGGGTTCGTGTGCTATTGAAGATTATGGATAGAGGCATATGCTCAGAAAACGAAAGGATTATACTACAAATTGACAGAATCTGAACATGAAAAATTACAATGGACAGAGAAAAAGGAAGAGTTACAGGAATTAAAACGGAGTTTAATACAAGCTCCAGTTTTTGCCCTCCCATCCCTTGAGAAACCCTTCCACCTCTTTGTGACAGTAAATAATGGAGCAGCCTTAGGAGTGTTAACTCAGAAAACAGGAGGAAGGAAACAACCTATAGCCTTCCTGTCCAAAATGTTAGACCCTGTTTTGAGAGGTTGGCCTGAGTGCATTCAGGCAGTGGTGGTCACTGCTATTCTAGTAGAGGAGAGCTGCAAGTTAACTTTCGGAGGAGCGCTAGTTGTTAGCACTCCCCATCAAGTCAGAACAGTGTTGAACCAAAAGACAGGAAGATAGTTGACAGATTCAAGAATTTTAAAATACGAAGCCATTCTGATGGAGACGGATGACTTGGTTTTAACAATAGACACCTGTTTGAACCCAGCTACCTTCATGTGGAGGGGACAACCCCTTGACACGCGAGAAGTAGAGCATGATTGCTTAGATATTATTGAATATCAAATCAGAACAAGAGCAGACTTACAGGATGTTCCTTTACATGAAGGAGATAGGCTGTTTATAGACGGGTGGTCAAGGATAATACAAGGAAAGAATCATAATTGATATGCAGTAGTAGATGGCAGTGAAAATCACACAGTTGAGGCCGACCGGTTATCTAACAAGTGGTCAGCTCAAACTTGTGAATTATATGCTTTAAACCAGGCCTTAAAACGAATAGAAAAATTGGGATGGGACAATTTACACTAACTCTAAGTACGCCTATGGGGTGGTTCATACCTTCGGTAAGCTATAGCAAGAACGTGGGCTAATCAATAGCCGAGGAAAGGAATTAGTACATGAAGAGTTAATAGGGCAAGTCTTGGAAAATTTGAAATTACCGCGAGAAATAGCAATAGTTCAAGTACCGGGCACCAAAAGGGGAACACTCTAGAAGCAAGAGGAAATAGGCTAGCGGACGAAGCAGCTAAGAAGGCAGCTATGAACCTCACCGTGATAAAAATGCAGGTTCTCACACCCCTGGAGGAAACTTCTCCCGTGAACCCTGTGTACACGGAGGAAGAGGAAAATGAATTTCAGGAAAAAGGAGCCATTAAGACAGGTGAGTGAAAATGGATTCTCCTGGATGGGAGGGAAATGCTGAATAAACCGGTAATGAGGAACATTCTGAATACTTTGCACCGAGGCAGCCACTGGGGTCACCAAGCCATGTGTGACATAGTGTTGAGAAAGTATAGATGTAAGGGAGTCTGTATCTTAGCCAAACAAATATGTGCGGGATGTCCGACTTGCCAAAAGATCAACAAGCATGTAACAAGAAGGGCAGAAAGGGCGGAAGAAATCCTGGGGTGAGACCCTTTCAGAACATACAGATAGATTACACTGAATTACCTCCTGTTGGAAAGCAGAAGTACTTATTAATCGTAGTGGACCACTTGACTGGGTGGGTGGAAGCCTTCCCAATGTACTCAGCCACCTACAAAAGGGTGTTAAGAATCCTCCTTGAACATATAATCCCACGATATTGATTAGTAGAAAATATAGATTCAGACCAAGGCACTCATTTTACATCGAAAGCATTACAGAATGTAATGGCAGCATTAGAAATCTCATGGGGATTTCACACTCCTTGGCATCCTCCCTCTTCAGGAGGGTGGAACGAATGAACCAAACCTAAAGAAAAGGTTGTCTAAACTAATATTGGAGACTCGTTTACCATGGACTAAATGTTTACCTATTGCACTATTACGCACTCGAACGGTACCGAGGCGAGATATCAAACATTCCCCTAATGAAATGATGTTTGGGCTGCCATTCCTGGGAGGGAAGGGAGAGGTACACACGACCGAGTTTAACGACAAATTTTTGAAAAACTATATTGTGGCTCTTGGTTCTTAATTGTCTTTTCTTAGGAATAGGGGTCTATTGGCACAGACACCGCCTTTAGAGTTCGCAGTACACCAGATGAAGCCAGGAGACTGAGTTCTGATAAAGACTTGGAAAGATACCAAACTACATCCGGATTGGGAAGGGCTGTTCCTCACTCTCCTGACTACCGAAACGGCAGTACTGACAGCAGGAAAAGGGTGGATCCATCACACTCGCGTTTAGGGTCCGGTAGACACACCTACTCCTTTGGTGGCGTGGCAAGTTCATCCTACGGAGGATGCTCTGAAAATCAAGCTGAGCAGAAAGACTGAACTGAAATAAGAGACTTTTAAAACTACTGCCATTGATTTAAAGAAAATTGCTGCTATTAGTTGTAAGAGCTGTGTTGACTCATTTCTCCCAGACACCTGAAAAAGACGGTAAATGGACAAGTGAACAGAGGAACGGGGTGGGTAAGTGCAGTAATAATATTATAAAAGAGGTAGTATGTTTAGAATTGCCAACTTCATCCTCTTCATGGTGAGACTTTATGTAGTAATGATAAAGGTCCCTGTATCTGAACACCAGCAGGTAATAAAGAGTGACGTTTGCAGCCTAGTAGACTGTGGAGACGTAAAGAATCAAAGAGAATTCAGTTCCTATGCAATTAGTGTCCAGAGCCAAATGCAGACAAAATTGGTAGGATGGGACCGCCACCAGAGACCCCTTCCGTACATCTTTAGAATGTACTGATAAGAAATGCAACCCAATATGCATCGCTATTAAGAATACCTCCTCTGAAGAATCCTTTCCTGCTTGTTTAAATTTGAGTTGACCCTTAGTAACACCCTTATGTTACTAATGGAAGCCCCAGGGGACCCCCTGAAAATATGTAGGGGTGCGTTGATTGGGAGGCACCCTGGGAAGTGTTTAATGGGCTGATGTCTCCGAATAATGGTAGAAAAGGGAAAACGGAAAGAACAGAAATCTTATATCCCTGATGGTGACCCGAAATTGCTAAAAGTTATAGAGGCCAAAGACTTATGACAAACCATTGAGATAGAAATTGGATCCAGAGACACAAATGCCTGTTGAATGGGTGAGATATACAGAAAAAAGTTTAAATAAAAACAATTGCTATGCATGTGCCTCGGGAAGACCGGTGGCTCTGGGTGGTTCCCTTTCTGGTCGGGTGGAAGCAAGACAGGACCGGGGTGCTATGCATGATAGCCCTGCACCAAAATGATGCAGCATGGGGAAATCGTTGTTGATGAACATTGATGTCGATGTTTCCTTCCCTAAAGAAGGGGGAGTTGAGACAACCCCCTTCATTTGCGAATGTGGTTGGGAATCATACCTCCTGCGTACGGAGGAATGGGACAGGCCAGTCCAATACCTAGGAGACTTAAAGCTATGCTCGAAAATTGAATCAGTCTCTGAAACAGAGTTGGGAAGTAACTATTCAGCCTTAAAAATACCCCGAGCGGATCTGTGGTGGTACTGTGGCGGAAAGACTTTAATACCCACCATGCCCTCTAACTGGCGAGGCACTTTTGCAATTGTCCCATTTATCTTTGCATTTAAGAAAAAGGAGGAGGCAGCAAAGAAGGGTGAACGAAGTAAGAGACCGTTGCTAGATACTTCCTTTGATGACATGATTTATCTAGACTCCATAGGCGTCCCCAGAGAGGTGCCCGACGAGTTTAAGGCCCGCAACCAGATTGCAGCAGGCTTTGAATCATCCCCATTTTGGTGGGGAACGATTAATAAAAACATAGACTGGATAAACTGCATTTTTTATAACAACAAAGATTTATTAACTACACTAGAGATGCAGTCAAGGGAATAGTTGAACAGCTTGATGCCACTAGCCGTATGGCTTGGGAAAACAGATTAGCCCTCGACGTCATTCTGGCCGAAAAGGGTGGTATATGTGTAATGCTAAAGGAAAGCTGCTGTACCTTTATTCCAAATAACACATCACCTGATGGGTTAATCACTCGCGCATTGCGAGGATTGACCACCATGTTCCAAGGATTGGCTGAAAATTCGGGAGTGGACACTTCATTCACGGGATGGCTAGAATCATGGTTCGGGAAGTGTAATGGGGTGATGGCTTCTATTTACACCTCATTGATAATAGTGGCAGGGGTCCTAACAGCAGTTGGCTGTTGTATTATACTTTGCATATGAGGATTACCCAAAGATTAATTGAAACAGCCTTATCTAAACAAAAGACCTTAAAAGGTAGTCAAGCTGAGGCACTCTACCTACTAAGTGACAAAGAAATGGCCAATCTTGAGGGGATGGTTATGATACGTGAAGAAGTAGTGGTCAGACAGCCAAGGGAGAGTCAAAGACTGCTACCTGAATTCGAAACAAGATTGTGAACCTCTGCCCTTTAAAGTGAAAAGAGGGCAGGAAAATGCAAAAGCAATAAATTGTAAAAGAAAAGAAATGGGCGAGTTGTGAGAAGTAGGACATTATATTGTTTTTGCAGAAAAATTAATAAAGCTAGCAAGCTAAATATTGCAATAATTAAAACTCAATTATTAAGCATCTAGATAGATAAGAGTATGCCCTGTGGAAAAGAGGAACGATAAGCCCCAGCAAAGAGACAGCTGCAAAGCGAAGAAGGTTAGCAACCCCTTGTCCGGTGGGAAAAGAGGAACAAGGTGAGACCACAAATGTAACGTGAGATAATGGTGGTTAAAGCGTATGTCTAAGAAAATAGACATAGAGTGTAATTTAGATAATGCAGGGAAGTCACATAGCGACAGCTAAGATGATTGGATAATACGGGGGTGGGAGAGATGACCTCATGCAGCTCAAAAGGTATAACTGTACATGTATCCCAATGCTTATTTGCTCATTTGCTTATGCAATTGCAGCCCTTACTTGCAAGTTCATAATAAATTGTCTTGTTTCCAGACTTTTGGTAGTCTCAGTTAATTTTGTTAATTGTGCTTCTAACAATCTTATTGAAGGGCAGAGCAGGCTCGAGGGGCTGAATGGTCTCGTCCTGTTCCTATTTCGGATGGTCTTATGTTCTTAATGCTGGCTCCCAGCTCCTGACCCACCCACACAAGGGCCTGATCTGAAGAGTGCTGCACTCTTCTGTGATTCTCGGAGGGAACCAGCCTGATTTGGATTAGAGTTGCAGTCTCCCGGTGAGAAGTGAAATCTCCTCCAGGTTCGCCTAAGGCTCTCACTGTAAGGTGGAGCAAGCCAGTCCCGGGGAAGCAAACAGCAGGTCAGATGTACTCTGTCCTCCAGCTCCATTTCAGAATGCCACGTGAGAGGGGCTTGTTTCCTTCATCAGCTTCCCATGTTCTCCGTTCTGGGTTAGGATGGCGGCCAAATTGCCTTGTTCCTGGATCCTATTGAGATGCAGGCTGGCTATGATTGGGTTATACAGGGCATGCCCCTGGAGTGAGGTCGGTTAGCTCAGTTGGCTGGGCAGTTAGCTTACCATATTAGCGAGAGTTACTCTGAAGGACTCTCCTTCCCAACCTGTCCCCTCAGCTGGGCATGGTGACCCTCTGATTAAAACGCCACCAGACACCGCTCTCTAATGAGGAGCTGCCCCATGCTCTGGTAAGTCTACGGTGACATTACATTGGTTTGCAGTTGAAGCACTGTGTGCAGGACTAGTCACTGCACAGCCAGAGGGATGTTAGTTTGTGGGGAACAGTTCAGAGAACGTTTACTGTATGAAGTCCCATTGCTTTTGTGTCTTTGGTGACACAAAGACACAAAACAGTTCACCTAAACAGCAGCTGGGCACACGATAAGACTGCTCGTTTTCTCTCGCTCTCTCTCTCTCTCTCTCTCTCTCTCTCTCTCACTCTCTCTCTCTCTCTCTCTCACACACACACACACACACACACACACACACACACACACACACACACACACACACACACACACACACACACACACACACACACACACACACACACACACACACACACACACACACACACTCACTGTCTCAAATACACACACATGCTCACTCCCTCAACACACATTCTCTCTCATAGACACTCTCTCTCAAACACACACACACTCACTCCCTCAAACACACACTCTCTCTCTTATACACGCACATTCCTCTCCCATACACACTCTTTCTCTTTCAAACATACACACACTCTCACTCCCTTAATCACACACACTCTCCCTCTCACACACAGATTCTTCTCTCCTACACACACACACCAACACACACTCAGACAGACACATATACAATTACATAATCTCTCTCTCACACACTCAGACACACAGAGATACACACACATGAACTCTCTCACACACACACGGACACACAGTTGCTCTCGGTCTCTCTCTCTCTCACTCACACACACGCACAAAACCACAATTACTGTAAAATGCTGGAGGAAGGCTCGATGGAGAGATTACTTCTCCTGGGACTGAACCCTGATCTCGCATGATGACTGCTCTCGGAAGACAGACAGCAACTGCAAATAACTTGTTGGATTTTCCTATGCACCACTTCTTGCATCGACAGCGTTGGTCTCTTTGGGTTTCTGCTTTTCTAAAGCGTCTCGAAGCATCAAGTGACCATAGATTGACAACAGTTTTCCTACAATCCATGTTTAAGACACATGGTGATGTTATTTTTCACTGATTGTTTAAAAAGATCTGAATCTTCTAAAATGCCCCCATCCCAAAATACGACACCAGCGTTCCTTGCGTACCCTGAGGAAATGATCAGGGAAGTGTATCTGTAACTTTCTACCTTCTGCACCTTCTACCGCCAGGTAGTGCTCCCTCATACCTCAGAAAGCACCACTCTATTGTGTTTACCCCCAGCGTCCCTCAGACAGTACCTCCACAAAAGATTCACACCCTCAACACGTTAGAACACAGCCCAGCCCACCCCTCACACTGTGTTCATCCACAAACTCCTTAGACTGTAAAGACCCACATCCACCACAGTCCAAGATTGGAGCCCTGGTCCTCAGAACATTATTGGGTCACTGCATTAATCGCAGAATTCCTACAGTGTAAAATCAAGACATTCAGCCCATCAGGTCCTGACCGACCGTCTGAAAAGCATCCACCTACACCCCCTGTAATTTTGCATTTCCCATGCCCACCTCACCTAACCTGCACATCTTTGGATTGTGGGAGGAAACCGGAGCACCTGGACGAAACGCACAGATACAGGGAGAATGTGTAAACTCCGCACAGACAGTGGCCGGGAGCTAGAATCAAAGCTGGGTCCTTGGTGCTGTGAGGAAGCAGAGCTAATCACTGAGGCACTGTGCTGTCTTCTCTCCCTGGATGTCATGTTATCTAACATTTTACTAAGCAGTCTCCCATGTAAAAACTTCTCATCTATCTTTTCAGTCAACCCTTCAAAAAGTTGGACAAACCATTTTCACAAGCCAATCTGACCATGCCTATTCGATTCTTGTTTTTCTAAATGAATGTAAATTGTCTCTCAGAATGCCCTCCAACAGCTTACCCACCACTGCCATCAGGCTCTCAGCTTCTTAGTTCAATGGCTGTTCCTTGCAGCCTTACTTCAATAATGGCACATCATTAATCACCCTCCAGTATTCACGCACCTCACCTATTGTCGCAGATTGGTCCAACTGACAAGACCATCTCCATCCTTCTGTAACCTAAGGCTATCCTCCTCAGTATTTATCACCCCACCAATCTTCATATCATTCATGAACCCAAAGATTAAGAATTCACCATTCAAATCTAAATCTTTTCTCTCAGTCACATCGGCAGGACCCTCAACAGTAACTACTGTGAGGCATGAACAGACAGAGATTTCAAATTGGGCCATTACTGTCTGCTTCCTGCCACACAGCATTCTGTAATAAATTCCTTGGAACTTGAGTTTTTACGTTCATTATCAGTTTCCAGTATGGGCCATGATAAAAGCCTTACTGACCTCAAGCAGACAACAGGAAAGCATTGCCCTTAATTAACCACCTGGTCACCTCCTTAGAAAGTGCAATCCCATTGTTCAGACCTGACCTCCCCTTAACAGAACCATTCTGACTGTTTTTCATGAACTCCAGTCTCTTTAAATGCTGATTAATTCTATCTCCCAACATTGCTTCCAAAAGGCGCCCCACCCACGACATTAGCCTGACTGGCCTGTGTTACCTGGTATATCCCATGCTTCTTCTTGAATAATGGTACCACATGATCAGTCCAACGACACCTCTCCTGTGGTCAGAGGGGATTTGAAAAAGTTTACAAGTGTACCTACTGTTTCCTCCATTGCCTCACTCAGTAAACTGAGACACTGTCTTTGGAGATTTATCGGGTTTTAAGAAGGCCAGACCACACAGAACCTCCTCTCTCTCTCTATGCTAATTCATTTAATTGCATCACAGAACATCTCCATGACTTCAAAGCAACGAATGAGCACCGACAAAATTCACTATAGCCTCTCGGTCCATGCACAAATTCTCACTGTGTTCTCACATTATCAATTCATCTTTAATGTCACTGTAAGGTACTTTCAGATTTCTATTTCTCCTCTTAGCACTCCTCTCTCCCAGGCAATTAGCCTGCCATGCGATTTGGAAGAGTGTGGGATGTCAGTCTGGATGTGGATTAGCATTGGGAAGTTCAGAAGTAATGAACACTCTACTCTGCTGAGTGTGGTGTAGTGGGATTCATTCCGCATGAGCACACGGAAGATGAGGAATAAAGCTCAGTCCTGCAACATGAAAATATCCCTTTGAGCTGGCAGGTCAGTACCGTGAAATGAAACCGCCAAACCGGGGAAAAAAAAGGTGAAACCTCTTCAGTTCAATATCCAATTGAAGACGGTCTGTTTGAGCACATTCTGGAACCTGGACGAGTGAATCTTGCTGAGCACGGTCTGTAAGAAGCAGAGGCAGAAATTTACTGAACAATTTCAGATATTCCTCTTCGATCACATAACATGGGAGCAGAAATTAGGTCATTCAGCCCATTTGATAGTGTGGCACTCACTCAGTAATGACTCTTAAAATGCAAGTGTCCCTCAGACTGATGCAATAACAGTGCAGCGCTCCCTCAGTACTGACCCTCTGACAGTCTGGCAATCCGTCAGTGCTGAGCTTCTGACAGTGCAGCACTGCCCCCACGTTGACCGTCTGACATTGTGGCAATCCCTCAGTACTGACACTCGGACAGTGCAGCACTCCCTCAGTACTGACACACTGACCATGCATCACTTCCTTGGTCCTGCACGCCTGACAGTGCAGCACTCCCTCAGTACTGACTCTCTGACACTGCAGTACTCCCTCAGTACAGATCTTCTGGCAAAGTAGCAGGCCCTCTACACCTCTCTCTCACTCACACCCTCTCTCTACCCCTCACTCTCCCTCGCCTCTCTCTTCACTAACTCTCTCCCCCACTCTGTCACCTAACTAGCAGTCTTATCGTGTGCCCAGCTGCTGTCACCTAACACTCTCCCCTCTCTCTCACTCACTCTCTCCCTAACCCTCTCCCTCCCACACTCTCCCCTCACACTCTCCCCCCACTCTCTCTGCACACTCTCCCCAACTCTCTCCCCAACTCTCTCTCCCTCTCTCTCCTCTCTCTCCCCCTCTCTCCTCTCCACTCTCTGTCGCCCTCCCTCTGTCACCCTTTCTCTCCTCTCTCGCCCAACTCTCCCCTGTCTCTCCCCACTCTCCCCCCTCTCTCCCCACTCTCTCCCGCCTCTCTCCATACCGCACTCTCTCACCCCCTTTCTCTACCTTCTCTCTCTACCCCACTCACTCCTCTCGCTACCCCTCAATCTTTCTCTCCCCTTCACTAATTCCACGAACTCTCTCCCTGACTCTGTCGTCTAAATTTCTTCCCTCTCTCCGCATCTCCCTCCCTCCCTCTCTCACTTCACACTCTCCCCCTCTTCCACATTTTTTTCCTCACTCTCACCCCACTCTCTTCCCCACTCTCTTCTCCCACTCTCACCCCCATCTCTCTCATCTCTCTCTCCCCGTCTCTCACCCCCTTTCTGTCACCCTCTCTCTCCTCCCTCCCTCGCCCACTTCATCTCCCTCCCCCTCCCCTGTCTCTCCCCCTCTCTGCCCGTCGCTCTCCCCGTCTCTCTCCCCTTTCTCTTCCCTCTCTTCCCACTCCCTCTCCCCTCTCTCTCCCACACTCTCTCCCCACTCTCTCCTCTCTCCCCCACACGGTCTCTCACCCCCGATCTCCCACACCCGCACTCTCGCCTCTCTCTCGCTCTCTGTCTCACTGCCCTCACTCTCCCCCACACTCTCCCATTCTCTCTTCCACCACTTTCTACACCCGCTCTCTGCCCGCTCACTCCCGCCCTCTCTCCCCTCTCTCCCCCTCTATCTACCCGTATGTCTCCCCCTCTCTCTTCCCCTCTCTCCCCTCTCTCTCGCCTCTCTCTCTCCCCGTCTCTGTCCCTCTCTCTCTCCGTCTCTGTCCGTGTCTCTCACCCCTCTCCCTTGCCCCTTCTCCCTTGCTTCCTCTCCCTCCCCACTTTTGCCCTCCCTCTCTCGCCCCTCTCTCTCTGCCCCTCTTCTGCCGTCTCTCTACTTTCACTCTGTCACCTCCCTCCCTCTCTCCCTCCCTCCCTCTCTCCCCCTGTCACTCACTATCCTCTCTCTCCCCCTCTTTCTCCCTCTCTCTCCCCTCTCTCTCCCTCTCTCTCGCTCTCTCCCGATCTATCTTCCCCCTCTCTGTCTCTCTCTCTATTGCCTCTCTCCCTCTTCCTCCTCTCTCCAACCCAGTATCACCCCTTTACCCCTTCTCTCCACCCTCTCTCCACCCCCACACGCCTCTCTGCCCTCCTCTCTCCCCTCCTCTCTACCGTCTCTCTCTCACACCCTCTCTCTACACCGCTCTGTCTCACCCCCTCTCTCTACCCATCAATTTGTCTCTCCTCTCTCTCTCTCTTCACTAACTCACTCACCCACTATGTCGCCTAAATCTCTCCCCTCTCTCTCTCCCTCTTTCATTCCCTCCCTCTCTCACCCTCTCCACTCTCTCTCCCACTCTCTTTTCCCACTCTCTTCCCCACTCTCCCCCCAACTCTCCCCATCTCTCTGACCTGTCTCCCCTTCTCTCCCCACTCTCTCTCCCCCTCTCTCCACCTTCTCACTCCCCCCCCTGAACCTCTAATTTTTCCCCTCTATCTCCCCACTCTCTCCCCACTCTCTCCCCAATCTCACTCCCCCTCTTTCTCTCCCCCTTTCTCCCCTCCATTTCTCTCCCCCTTTCTCTCCCATTTCTCTCCCCCTTTCTCACCCTTTTCTCTGCCCCCTGTATCTCCCCCGACGCCCCTCGCTTCCCCTTATCACCCCCACCCCCTCTCTCTCCTCCCCTCTCTCACCCTCCCTCACACAATCTCTCCAACACCCTCTGTCTCCCCTCTCTCTACCCCCTCACGACAACCTCACTCTCGCCCTCTCTCTCCCTAAATTCTCTCTCCCCCTTTCTCTCCCCCTCTCTCCCTCGTTTCTCTCCCTCTCTCTCCCCCTCTCTCTTCCGACCTCTTTTGCTCCTCTCTCTCGCCTCTATCACTCACCCCTCTCTCCTCTCTCTCCCCTCCCTCTGACCCCATCTCTCCCCCTCTCTCTCCTATCTCTACCCCTCTCTACCCCCGCTCTCTCGCCTCCTCTCTCTCACCCCCTCTCACTCAACTCCTCTCTCTCGCCCCCCTCTCTCGCCCCTCTCTCTCACCCACTCTCTCTCAGTCCCTCTCTCCATCCATCTCTCACCACCCATCTCTCTTCACCCATCTCTCTCCCCTCTCTCGCCCCCTCTCACCCCCTCTCACCCCCTCTCTCCCCTCTTTCTCCCCTCTCTCTCCACTCTCTCTCCGCATGTCTCTCCACCCTCTCTCCCCCTCCCTCTCTCCCCTTCTTCTCTCCCTCACCATCTCTCTCCCTTCCTCTCTCCACCACTCTCTCCCCTCTCTTTCCCCTTACTCTCCTTCCTTTCTCTCCCCCTTTCTCCACCGCCTCTCTCTCCCCCTCTCCCACTCTCCCCACTCTCTCTCCCTGTCTCTTCCCCTCACCCCCTCTGTCGTACCTCCCTCACACACTCTCTCTCCCCTTCTCCCGATCCCCAATCTCTATCTCGCCGAACTCTCTCTCCCCATTCTCTCTCCCCACTCTCTCCTCCCTCTTTCTCCCTTCTCTCTTACACCTCTCTCTCTCACCCTCTCTCTCCCCTCACTCTCTTCCCGCTCTCTCTATTCCTCTCCCCTCTCTATAACCCTGTTTCTCTACCCTCTCTCTATTCGCTCTCTTCCCATTCCTCTCTCTTCCTCCTCTCTAACTCCCCGCTCTCCACCTCCCCTCTCTCCCTCCCCTCTCTCTCCCCCCGCTCTCTTACCCTGTTCTCTTAGCCCGCTCTCTTACCCCAGTCTCTCTTCCCCTTTCTCCCCTCCCACTCTCCCCAACCACTCTCCCCACCCACTTTCCACCCCATTCTCCCCCACTCTCCCTCCCCCACTCGCTCTCCGCCACTCTCTCCCACCACTCTCTCCCCCAATCGCTCCCCCCCTCCCACCCCCTCTCTCTCTCCCCCTCGCTCTTCCCGCTCTCTCTCCCTTCTCTCTCAACCGTCATCTCCCCCCTCTCTCCCCGTCTGTCTCCCACCCCTCTCTCTCCCCACTCTCTACACCCACTCTCTACCCCTCACTTTCTCCCGGACTCTCTCCCCCTTTCTCCACTCTCCCTCTCTCTCTCCCCACTCTCTCCCCCTCTCTTTCCCCCTCTCGCTCCCCTCTCTCTCCCCTCATCTCTCTCAATCATTCTCTCACTCTCCCCCGTCTTCCCCACTCTTATCTGAGCTGAAAATGTATTGCTGGAAATGCGCAGCAGATCAGGCAGCATCCAGGGAACAGGAGAATCGACGTTTCGGGCATAAGCCATTCTTCATTCCTGAAGAAGGGCTTATGCCCGAAACCTCGATTCTCCTGTTCCCTGGATGATGCCTGACCTGCTGCGCTTTTCCAGCAACACATTTTCAGCTCTGATCTACAGCATCTGCAGTCCTCACTTTCTCCTTCCCACTCTTATCCCTCTCTCTCCCCTCTCTCCCCCACTCACTCCAGCTCTCTCTCTCCAGCTCTCTCTCCCCTCACCTCGCATACTCCGGTCTCCCCTTGTCTCTCCCTCACTCTCTCCCCTATTCTCTCCCCATCTCTCTCTTCCCCTCTCCCTCCCCGTCTCCCCATCCCATATACCCCTCTCTCCCTCCTCTCTCTCCCCTTCTCTCTCCCCCTCTGTCTTCCCCTCTTTCCTCCCGTCTCTCTCGCCCCCTCTCGCTCCCCCTCTCTCTCTGTCCCTCCCCTCTCTGTTCTCCCTCTCTCCTGTGACCCACTCTCACTGTGCCACAACTCTGTCCCCCCTCACTCTCCACCCATCTCGATCCCCCTCTCTCTCTGCCCCCCTCCGTTCCCCCCTCTCTGTCCCGCCATCTGCCTCCCCTATCTTTACCCCAGTCTCGGTGCCCCCACTCTCTGTCCCCAAGTCTCTGTCTCCCTCTCTCTGCCCCCCTGTCTCTGGCCCCGTCTCTCTGTTCTCCCACTCTCTGTCCCCCTCACTCCGTCCCCCTCTCTCTGTCCCCCTCCCTCCGCGCCCACACTCTCTGTCCCCCTCTCCCTCTCTCTCTCTCACCCCAATCTCTTGTCCACCCTCTCTCTCTGACACTCTCTCTCTGTCCACCCCTCTCTCTGTCCCCGTCTCTTCCCTCTCTCTCTGCTCCTCTCTCTGTCACGCCCTCTCTCTGCCCCCTCTCTCTGGGCCTCCACTGTCTGCCCCCCTAACCAGCCCATCCCACTCTGGCCCTGTTTCTCTGTCCGCTCTCCCTCTGGCCCCACTCACTCTCTGTCCCCCCCTCTCTGACCCCCGCTCACTGACCCCCCTCTCTCTGTACCCCCCTCATTGTGTCCCCATCTCTTTTCCCCTCTCTGTCCTCCCTCTCTGTCCCCCTCTCTGTCCCCTCTCCCTGTCCCCTTCTCTCTTTTCCCCTCCTCTCTGTCTCTCTCCTCTCTGTCCCCACTCTCTCTGTCCCGTCTCTCTCTATCTCCCAATGCTCCCCTCTTTCTGTCCCCTCTCTCTGTCCCCCCACTCCGTCCCTTCCCTCTCTGTCCCCCTTCTCTCTATGCCCCTCTCTCTGTTCCCCACTCTCTGTCCCCCTCATCTCTGACCCCAATCTCTCTATCCCCCTCGCTCTCTGTCTCCCTCCCTCTGTTCCCCATTTCTGCGCGCTCTCTCTGTCCCCCTCTCTCTCTGTGCCCTCTCTCTGTCCCTTCTCCCTGTCTCCCTTTCTCTCTGTCCCCCTCACTCTGCCCCGATCTATCTCTGTCCCTCCCTCTCTCTGTCCGCCCCTCTCTCTGTCTCCCCTCTCTCAGTCCCCCTCTCTCTGTCCTCCTTTCTCTCTGTACCCCCTCTCTCTGTCCCTCACTCTCTGCCCCCCTCTGTCCCTCCCTCTCTCTGTCACCCCTCTCTCTGTACCCATCTCTCTTCCTCCTCTCTCTGTACTCCTTCTCTCTGTCCCCCGTCCCTCCCCTCTCGACTGCGCCCTGTCTCTCTGTCCCCCTCACTCACTGCCCTCTCTCTCTATACCGCTCTCTATCTGTCCCTCCTCTCTCTCTGTTCCCTCTCTCTCAGTTCCCCTCTCTCTCCCTGTCCCTCTCCTCTCTGTCCACCCTCTCCCTGCCTCCCTCTCTGTATACCCCCTCTGTCCCCATCTCTTTGGTCTCCGTTTCTCTGCCCCCGTCTCTCTGTCCAACCTCTCTGTCTCCCTCTCTCTCTGCCACCCTCGCTCTGTCACACCTCTCTCCGTCCAACTCTCTCTTTCACCCTCCTCTCTCTTCCCCTCCTCTCTGTCCCCACTCTCTCTGCCCCCTCTCTCTGTCAACCCCTCTCACTTTACCCCCGTCTGTCTCCCTCTCTCTGTCCCCATCTGTGTGCCCCTCTCTCTGCCCACTCTCTCTCCCCCTTTCCTGTCCCACCTCTCTGTGACCCCTCTCTCTCCCCTCTCTCTGCCCCATCTCTGTGTCCCCCTCTCTCTGTCCCCCTCTCTCTGTTCCCCCTTCGCTGTCCCCCTCTCTCTGTCCCCCTCTCTCTGTCCCCTCTATCTCTGTCGCCTCGCTGTCTATCCCCAACTCTCTCTTTCCCTCTCTCTCTCTTCCCCGTCTCTCTGTCCCGCTTTCTCTGCCCCCGCTCTCTCAGTCACCCTCTCTCTCTCTGTCTCCCTCTCACTGTGTCCCCTCCCTCTGTCCTCCCTCTCTGTCCCCCTTTGTACCCCCTCTCTGTCACCTCTCTCTGTCCCCCTCTCTCTGCCCCCTCTCTCTCTGTCCTATCTCTCTGTCCATCGTCCCCCTCTCTCAGTTCCCCCTCTCTGTTCCCTCTCTCTCTATTCCCTCTCTCTCTCTCTCCCACCCTTACCTCTGTCCCCCTCTATCTGTCCGCCCCGCTCTCTGTGTCCCCCACTCTCTGTCGCCTTTCGCTCATTCCCTCCTCTCTCTAACCCCCTCTCTATCCACTTCTCTGCCACGCCCACTCTGTCCCGACCTCTCGGTGTACCCCCTCTCTGTCCACACCATCTCTTTCCCCCTCTCTCTGTCTCGCCCTGTCTCTGCCTCCCTCTCTCTGTTCCCCTCTCTCTGACCCCCTCTCTCTGACCCCCTCTCTGTTCCCCTTTCTCTCTGCCCCCTGCCCATCTCTCTGCCCCCCTGTCTCTCTGTCCTCCCCTCTCTGTCCCCCTGTCTCTCTGTCCCCCTCTCTCTGCACCCTCTCTCTGTCACCCCACTCTGTCTCCCTCTGTCCCCCTCTCTCTGTCCTACCTCTCTCTGTCCCCCTCTCTGTACAACTCTCTCTGCCCGCCCTCTCTCTGTCTCCCTCTCTGACCCCCTCTGTCTCTGTCCCTTCTCTCTCTATCCCCATCTCTCTGTACCCCATCTCTCTTTCCCCTTTCTCCGTCCACCCTCTCTCTGTGCCCCTCTCTCTGTTCCCCTTCTCTCTGGCCCTTTCTCTGGCCCGACCTCTCCCTATCCCACCCGCTCTTTGGCGCCGCTCTCTGTCTTGCCCTATCTCTGTCCCCCTCTCTCTGTACCCCTCTCTTTCACCCTCTCTCTGTCTCGCCCTTCTCTCAGCCCCCTCGCACTTTCCCCCTCTCCCTGTCGTCCCCTCTCTCTGTCCCAATTTCTCTGTTCCACCCCCCTCTATCTACCCCTCTCTCGGTCCACCCTCTCTCTGTCCACCTGACTCATCCCCACTCTGTCACCCCTCTCCCTGTCGCCCCCTCTCCCTGTCGCGCCCTCTCTCTGTCCCAATCTCTCTGTCCCCCACTCTCTATCACCCCCTCTCTCGGTCACCACTCTCTCTGTAACCTCTCTGTCCCCCCTCTGACCCCCACTCTCTCACCCGCCCTTCTCTATATCTCCCTCTCTGTCCCCTCTCCCGGTCCTCCCTCACCCTGTCCCCCTCTCCCTGCCCCCCTCTCTCTGTCCCCCGCTCTGTGCCCCCCTCTTTCCCCGTCTCCATCCCCTCTGTCCCGCCTCTCTGCCTGTCCCTCTTCTCTCTGTCCCCCTCTGTCTGCCCCCTCTCCCTGCCCCCCGTCTCTGTCCCTCTTCTCTGTCCCCCTCTCTCTCCCCACTCTCTCTCTCCCCCTCTGTCCCCCTCTCTCTGTCCCCCTCTCTGTGTCCCCCTGTCTCTGTCCCCCTCTCTGTTCCACCCTCTCTGTTCCCATCTATCTATCCATCTCTCTCTCTATCTACCGTTCTCTGTCCCCCTCTCTCTTTACCTCATCTCTCTCTATCCACTTCTCTGTCACCCCACTCTCACTTTCCACCCTCTCTCTGTCCCCCTCTCTCTCTGTACCCCTCCCTCTGCCCACCCTCTCTCTGTCCCCCTCTCTCTGTCACCCCCTCTCTTTATCCACCCCTCCATCTGTACTCTCCCTGTCGGTCACCCTCCCCGTTCACCCCTCTCTCTGTCCACCCCTCTCTCTGTCCCACCTCTCTCTTTGTCCCCTCTCTCTATGCCACCCTCTCTCTGTCCCCCTCTCACTGTCCCCCCTCTCTCTGTCACCCCTCTCTCTGTCGCCTATCTCTCTGTCCTCCCTCTTTCTGTCCCCCTCTCTCTGTCGCCCATCTCTCTGTTCTCCCTCTCTCTGCCCCCCGTCTCTCTGCTTCCCTCTCTCTTTCCCCCTTCTCTCTCTGTCGCCCATCTCTCTGTGGCCCATCTCTCTGTCGCCTCGCTCTCTGTCCCCCTCTCGCTGCCCTCCATCTCTCGGTCCACCTCTCTCTGTCCGTCCTGCCTCTGACACCCCGTCATCTCTCTCTGTCCCCCTCTCTCTCTCTGTCCCTTCTCTCTCTGTCACCCATCTCTTTGTCCCCCTCTCTCTGTCCACTCTCTCTGTCCCCCCTCTATGTCCCCCTCTCTCTGTCCACCGTCTCTCTGTCCCCCCTCTCTCTGTCCCCCTCTACCAGTCCCCCCCTCTATGTCCCCCCTCTCTGTCCACTGTCTCTCTGTCCCCTATATCTGTCCCCTTTCTCTGTCCCCCCTCTCTGTCCCCCTCTCTCTGTCCCCCTCTCCCTGTCCACCCTCTCTATCTGTCCCCCTCACTCTGTCCCCCCTCTCTGTCCACCCCTCTTTATGTCCCCACTCTCTCATTCCCTCACCTCTCTGTGCCTCCCTCTCTGTCCCCTCTCTCTCTATTCCCCACTCGCTGCGCCCCTCTCTCTGTCCCCTCTCTCTGCCCACCCCTTCTATCTGTCACCACTCTCTCTGTGCCCCTCTCTCCATCCACCCCCTTTTTATGTCCCCACTCTCTCATTCCCTCACCTCTCTGTGGCTCCCTCTCTGTCCCCCCGTCGCTATCCCCCTCTCTCCCGCCTCTCTGTCTACCCTCTGTCTGTCCTCCCTCTCACACTGTACCCCTCCCTTAGCCCACCCTCTCTCTGTGTCCCCACTATCTGTTTCCCCTCTCTCTGTTACCCTCTCCCTTTGTCCTCCCCCCTCTGTCACCCCTCTCTCAGTACCCCTCTCTCTCAGCCGCTCTCTCTTTCACCCTATCTGTCCACCCCTCTGTCTGTCCAACCCTCTCTCTGTCCCACCTCTCTGTCTCCTCACTCTCTCTCTCTGCCGCCCTCTCTCTGTCCTCCTCTCTGTTCCCCTCTTTCACCCCCCTCTCTCTCTCCCCCTCTCTCTTTGTCCCCCCCCCTCTCTCTCTCTGTTCCCCTCCCTCTGTCGCCCATCTCTCTGGCCCCCTCTCTCTGTCCCTCCTTAATCTGTTCCCCCCTCTCTCTCTTTCCCCATCCCTCTTTCCGCCTCTGTCTCCCACTCTCTGCCACCACTCTCTGTCCCCCTCTCTCTGCCCCCCTCTGTCCCCCTTTCTTTCAGTATCCCTCTCTCTCTGTGACCCCTCTCTCACTGCCCCCCATATATCTGTCCCTCTCTCTATATGCCCCTCTCTCTGCCCCCTCTCTCTGTCCCCCTTCTCTCTGTCCCCTCTATCTGATCCCTTCTCTGTCTCCCTTCTCTCTCTGTACACCATCTCTCTGTCCCCCTCTCTCAGTTCCCACCTCTCTCAGTCCCCCTCTCTGTGTCCCTTCTCAATGTTCCTCTCTCTCTGTCCCCCTCTCTCTCTATCCCCTCCCTCTCTCTGTTCCCCCTCTCTCTGTTCCCCCTCTCTCTGCCCCTATCCCTATCCCCCTCTCTGTCCATTCTCTCTGTCCGCCCTCTCTGTGCCCCCATGTCTGCCCCCTCTTTCTGTTCAACCCTCTCTGTAGCCCCCACACTGTCCCCTCTTCCTGACCCCCTCCCTGTCCCCATCTGTCACCCACTACTGTCAACCCTCTCTCTGTCCACACTCTCTGTCCTCCCTCTCTCTGTCCCCCGTCTCTCTGTACCCCTTTCTCTCTGTCCCCCTCTCTCGGTCCCCCATCTCCATCCATCCCCTCTCTCTCCCCCCTCTCTCTCTGTCCCCCCCTCTCTTCCCCCTCTCTCTGTCCCCTCTCTCTCTTTTCCCCTCCCTCTGTCGCCCATCTCTTTGTCCCCCTCTCTCTGTCCTTCCTTAATCTGTTCCCCTCTCTCTCTCTCTTTCCCCCTCTGTCTCCCACTCTCTGCCCCCACTCTCTGTCCCCCTCTCTCTGCCCCCCTCTGTCCCCCTTTCTTTCAGCATCCCTCTCTCTCTGTGACCCCTCTCTCACTGTCCCCATATATCTGTCCCTCTCTCTATATGCCCCTCTCTCTGCCCCCTCTCTCTGTCCCCCTTCTCTCTGTCCCCTCTATCTGATCCATTCTCTGTCTCCCCTCTCTCTCTGTACACCATCTCTCTGTCCCCCATCGCTCTGTCCCCCTCTCTCAGTTCCCACCTCTCTTAGTCCCCCTCTCTGTGTCCCCTCTCAATGTTCCTCTCTATCTTTCCCCTCTCTCTCTGTCCCCCTCTCTCTGTCACCCCCTCTCTGTCCCCAACCTCTCTGGCCCCCTCTTCTCTGTCCCCCCTCTCTCTGTCCCCCTTCTCTCTGTCCCCTCTATCTGATCCCTTCTCTGTCTCCCTTCTCTCTCTGTACACCATCTCTCTGTCCCCCTCTCTCAGTTCCCACCTCTCTCAGTCCCCCTCTCTGTGTCCCTTCTCAATGTTCCTCTCTCTCTGTCCCCCTCTCTCTCTGTCCCTCTCTCTCTGTCACCTGTCTCTCTCTATCCCCTCCCTCTCTCTGTTCCCCCTCTCTCTGTTCCCCCTCTCTCTGCCCCATCCCTATCCCCCTCTCTGTCCATTCTCTCTGTCCGCCCTCTCTGTGCCCCCATGTCTGCCCCCTCTTTCTGTTCAACCCTCTCTGTAGCCCCCACACTGTCCCCTCTTCCTGACCCCCTCCCTGTCCCCATCTGTCACCCCCTACTGTCAACCCTCTCTCTGTCCACACTCTCTGTCCTCCCTCTCTCTGTCCCCCGTCTCTCTGTACCCCTTTCTCTCTGTCCCCCTCTCTCGGTCCCCCATCTCCATCCATCCCCTCTCTCTCCCCTTCTCTCTCTGTCCCCCCCTCTCTTCCCCCTCTCTCTGTCCCCCTCTCTCTCTTTTCCCCTCCCTCTGTCGCCCATCTCTTTGTCCCCCTCTCTCTGTCCTTCCTTAATCTGTTCCCCTCTCTCTCTCTCTTTCCCCCTCTGTCTCCCACTCTCTGCCCCCACTCTCTGTCCCCCTCTCTCTGCCCCCCTCTGTCCCCCTTTCTTTCAGCATCCCTCTCTCTCTGTGACCCCTCTCTCACTGTCCCCATATATCTGTCCCTCTCTCTATATGCCCCTCTCTCTGCCCCCTCTCTCTGTCCCCCTTCTCTCTGTCCCCTCTATCTGATCCATTCTCTGTCTCCCCTCTCTCTCTGTACACCATCTCTCTGTCCCCCATCGCTCTGTCCCCCTCTCTCAGTTCCCACCTCTCTTAGTCCCCCTCTCTGTGTCCCCTCTCAATGTTCCTCTCTATCTTTCCCCTCTCTCTCTGTCCCTCTCTCTCTGTCACCTATCTCTCTCTATCCCCTCCCTCTCTCTGTCCCCTCTCTCTGTTCCCCCTCTCTCTGCCTCTCTCCCTATCCCCCCTCTCTGTGCACTCTCTCTGTCCGCCCTCTCTGTGCCCCCATCTCTGTCCCCCTCTCTCTGTCCCCCTCTTCCTGACCCCCTCCCTGTCCCCCTCTGTCACCCCCAACTGTCAACCCTCTCTCTGTCCAACCTCTCTGTCCCCCCCTCTATCTGTCCCCCGTCTCTCTGTACCCCTTTCTCTCTGCCCCCCTCTCTCGGTCCCCATCTCCATCCTTCCCCTCTCTGTCCCCCCTCTCCCCCTGTCCCCCTCTCTCTGTCACCCCCTCTCTGTCCCCAACCTCTCTGCCCCCCTCTTCTCTGTCCCCCCTCTCTCTGGCCCCTGTCTCTGTCCAGATCTCTTCCTGGCCCCCCCGCTCTCTGATCCCTCTCTCTGTCTCACCCTCTCTCTGTCCCCCTCTCTCTGTCCCTCCCTCTCTCTTTCCCCCTCTCTCTGTCCCGATATCTCTCTGTGTCCCCCTCTCTCTTTCGCGCTCTCTGAATCGACCTCTCTCTGTCCCCCTCTCTCTGTCCCCCTTCTCTCTGTCCCCCTCGCTCTTTCCCCCTCTCCCTGTCTCCCCCTCTCTCTGCCGGCTCTCTCTGCCCCCACTCTCTATCAACCCCTCTTTCGGTCCACCCTCTCTCTGCTCCCCACTCTCTGCCCCCCTCTCTCCCCTCTCTCTCTGTCCCCCTCTCTCTGTCCCTCCTCTCTCTATCACCCCCTCTCTTGGTCCCCCCTCTCTCTGTCCTCTCTCTCTGTGTCCCCTCTGCCCGGCCTCACTCTGATCCCCCCTCTCTGTATCCCCCTCTCTTTCCCCTCTCCCTGTCCCACTCTCCCTTTCCCCCCTCTCTCTGAGCCCCCATCTCTGTCCCCCTCTCTATCTGACCCCCCTCTCTGTATCCCCCTCTCTCGGTGCCACCGTTCCCCCGCTGTCCCCCTTTCTCTCTGACACCTCTCTCTCCCCATTTCTCTCTCACCACGCTCTGACCCCCTCGTCCCCGTCTCTCTGTCACCACTTCTCTGTACCCCCCTCTCTGCCAGCCCTCTCTGCCCCCTCTCTCTCTCCCCCTCTCTTGTCCCCTCTCTCCGTTCCCCTCTCTCTGTACCCATCTCTCTCCCCCCCTCTGTCCCCTCTCTCTCTGTCCGTCTCTCTCTATCCCCCCCTCTCTCTGTTCCCCTCTCTCTGACACCCTCTATGTCCGCCCTCTTCTCTTCCCCCCTCTCTCTGGCCCATCTCTTTGTCCCGACATCTGTCTGTGCACCCCTCTCTCTTTCCCTCTCTCTGTCTCGCCCTCTCACTGTCCCTCCTCTCTTTCCCCCTCTCCCTGTCGCCCCCTCTCTCTGTCCCCCCTCTCGCTGACACATCTCTCTCTTTCCCATCTCTCTGTCCCCCATTTTCTGTTCCACTCTCTCTGTCTTCTCTCTCTCTCTGTCCCCTGTCTGCCCCCTCACTCTGACACCTCCGTCTGTGTCCCCCTCTCTTTCCACTCTCCCTGTCCCCCCATCTCCCTGTCTCCTCTCTCTCTGTGCCCCCCTCTCTGTCCCTTCTCTCTGTCCCCTCCTCTCTGTACTCTCTCTCTATCACCCATTCTCTGTCCCCACTCTCTGTCCCATCTCCCTGTCCCACTCTCCCTCTACCCCCTCTCCCTTCCGCCCTCTCTGTCCCACCGTCCCCATTTCTCTCTGTTCCCTCTCTCTGTCCCCGAACTCTGTTCCCCCGCTGTCTGTCCTCTCTGTCCCACTCTTTCTGTCCCGTACCTCTCTCTTCCACCTCTGCCATCCTCTCTCTGCCCCCCTCTCTGTATCCCCCTCTCTGTTCCCTATCCCTGTCCCCTTCTCTCTGTGCCCCCTCTCTGTCCCCCTCTCTCTGTCCCCTCTCTCTGTGCCCCTTTCTCTGTTCCCCCTTTGTCGACCCCCTCTCTGTACCCTCTCTATAACTCCCCTCTCGTCCCTCTCTCACTGTCCACTCTCCCTGTCCCCCGCTCCCCGACCCCCTCTCCCTAACCCCCTCTCTGTCCCTTCTCTGTCTCTCTCTGTTCCCTCTCTCTGCCGTCTTTCTCTGTCCCCATCTCTCTGCCCCCCTCTCTCTGTCCCGACCGCCCTCTGTCCCCCTCTACCTCTCCCCACTCTCTCTATCCCCTATTTCTTTCCCCCATTCTCTGTCCCCACCTCTCTGTCCTCCCCTCTGTCCCCTCTCTCTCTATTCCCCACTCTCTGGCCACCTCTCTCTGTCCACTCCCTCTTTCTGCCCCCACTCACTCTGTCCCACCTTTCTGTGCCTCTCCCTGACCCCCTGTCTCTATCGTCCTCTGCCCCACTCTCTCAATGTACCCCTCCCTCTGCCCACCCTCTCTCTGTCCCCACTCTCTCTGTCTCCCTCTCTCTGTCCTCCCTCTCTCTGTCACTCCCTCTCTCTGTCCACCCCTCCATCTGTCCACCCCCTCTCTGTCACCTCTCTCTCAGTACCCCTCTCTCTGCCCCTCTCTCTCTCTGTCCCCCTCTGTTCACCTCTCTCTCTGTCCACCACTCTCTCTGTCCCACCTCTCTCTCTGTCCCCTCTCTCTCTCTCTCTACCGCCCTCTCTCTGTCCCACCTCTCTGTCCCCCTCTCTCCCCCTCTCTCTCTCCCTCTCTCTGTTCCCCTCTCTCTGTTCCCCACACTCCGTCGCCCTTCTCTCTGTTCCCCTCTCACTGTCCCTCCTCACTCTGTTCCCACTCTCTCTTTCCCAATTCTCTCTTCCCCCTCTCTCTGTCCCCCTTTCTCTCTGTCCCCCTCTCTTGGCCCGCGCTCTCTGTGACTCTCTCTCTGTCCTCATTCTCTCTGTCACCCCTCTCTCAGTCCCGCCCCCCTCTCTCTGTGACTCTCTCTCTCTGTCTCCCATATATTTGTCCCCCACTCTCTGTACCCCCCTCTCTGTCCCCTCCCTCTGAGCCCCACTCTCTCTGTCCCCACTCTCTCTGTCCACCATCTGTCTGTCCCCCATCGTTCTGTCCCCCTCTCTCTGACCCCTTTCTCTGTCCTCCCCTCTCTTTGTCACCCCTATCTGTCACCTCTCTCTCTGTCCCCCTCTCACTGTCCCCTTTGTCTGTACCCTTCTCTGTCCCATCTCCCTGTCCCCTTCTCCCTGTATCCCCTCCCTGTACCCCCCTCCATGTCCCCCCTCCCTCTGCCCCGCTCACTGTTCCCCCCCTCTCTGTCCCCTCTCTCTGTCCCCCTTTCGCTCTTCCCCCGCTGTCTGTCCCCCTCTCTCTGTCCCCTTTCTCTGTCCCCCTTTCTCTGTCCTCCCCTCTCTTTGTCACCCCTATCTGTCACCTCTCTCTCTGTCCCCTCTCTCTCTCTCTCTACCGCCCTCTCTCTGTCCCACCTCTCTGTCCCCCTCTCTCCCCCCCCTCTCTCTCCCTCTCTCTGTTCCCCTCTCTCTGTTCCCCACACTCCGTCGCCCTTCTCTCTGTTCCCCTCTCACTGTCCCTCCTCACTCTGTTCCCACTCTCTCTTTCCCAATTCTCTCTTCCCCCTCTCTCTGTCCCCCATTCTCTCTGTCCCCCTCTCTTGGCCCGCGCTCTCTGTGACTCTCTCTCTGTCCTCACTCTCTCTGTCACCCCTCTCTCAGTCCCGCCCCTCTCTCTCCGTGACTCTCTCTCTCTGTCTCCCATATATTTGTCCCCCACTCTCTGTACCCCCCTCTCTGTCCCCTCCCTCTGAGCCCCTCTCTCTCTGTCCCCACTCTCTCTGTCCACCATCTGTCTGTCCCCCATCGTTCTGTCCCCCTCTCTCTGTCCCCTTTCTCTGTCCTCCCCTCTCTTTGTCACCCCTATCTGTCACCTCTCTCTCTGTCCCCCTCTCTCTGTCCCCTTTGTCTGTACCCCTCTCTGTCCCATCTCCCTGTCCCCTTCTCCCTGTATCCCCTCCCTGTACCCCCCTCCATGTCCCCCCTCCCTCTGCCCCGCTCACTGTTCCCCCCCTCTCTGTCCCCTCTCTCTGTCCCCCTTTCGCTCTTCCCCCGCTGTCTGTCCCCCTCTCTCTGGCCCCTTTCTCTGTCCCCCTTTCTCTGTCCTCCCCTCTCTTTGTCACCCCTATCTGTCACCTCTCTCTCTGTCCCCCACTCTCTGTCCCCTCTCTCTGTCCCCTTTGTCGGTACCCCTCTCTGTCCCATCTCCCTGTCCCCTTCTCCCTGTATCCCCTCCCTGTACCCCCTCTCCATGTCCCCCCTCCCTCTGCCCCGCTCACTGTTCCCCCCCTCTCTGTCCCCTCTCTCTGTCCCCCTTTCGCTCTTCCCCCGCTGTCTGTCCCCCTCTCTCTGTCCCCTTTCTCTGTCCCCCATTCTCTGCCCTCCACTCTCTCTGTCCCCTTTCTGTCCCCCCTCTCTGTCCCCTCTCTCTCTATCCCCCACTCTTTGTCCCCCTCTCTGCCCCCTCTCTGTCCTCCTCTCTTTCTGTAGCCACTCTCTCTGTCCCTTTTCTCTGTCCCCCTTTCTCTGTCCTCCCCTCTCTCTGTCCCCCACTCTCTGTCCCCCTGTCTCTGTTCCACTCTTTCTGTCCTCACCCCCTCTCTGCCCCTCTCTGTCCCCCTATCTCTGTCCACCCTCTCTTTCCGTAGCCACTCTCTCTGTCCCCTTCTCTCTGAGCCCCTTTCTCTGTCGCCCCCACTCTCTGCCCCCCTCACTGTCACCCCTCTCTCTCTATCCCCCATTCTCTGTCCCCCTCTCTCTGTCCTGTCTCTGTCAACCCCTCTCTGCCCCCCTCTCTGTCCCCCTCTCTCTGTCCAACCCCTCTTTCTCTCCCCCTCTGTCTGTCCCCCGTCTCACTGTACCCCTCCCTCTGCCTACCCTCTCTCTGTCCCCCACTCTCCATCACCCCCTCTCTCGGTATCCCCTCTCTCTGTCCCCTCTCCCTGTCCCCCTCTCTCTGCCCCCTCTCTCCGCCCCGCTTTGTATCCCCCTCTGTCCCCTTTCCCGTCCCCCTTCTCTCTGTCCCCCTCTTCCTCCTCTCCCTGTCGCCCCCCCGTCCCCCCTCTCTCTGTCCCATCTCTCTCTTTCCACATCTCTCTGTCCCCTCTTTCTCTGTTCCATTCTCTCTGTCCCCCACTATCTATCACCCCTTCTCTCGGCCCCCCTCTCTCTGTCCCCTCTCTCTCTGTGCCCCATCTGCCCCCTCGCTTTGACCCCACGTATCCTCCTCTCTTTCCACTCTTCCTGTCCCCCTTTCCCTGTCCTCCCTCTCTCTGTGCCCCCTTTCTGTCCCTTCTCTCTGTGTCTGCTCCGTCTGTAGCCCCTCTCTGTCCCCTCCACTGTGTACTCTCTCTCTCTCTATCACCCACTCTCTGTCCCCTTTCTTTGTCCCCCTTTCCCTGTCCCCCTCTCTCAGTGCCCTCTCTCTGTCCCCCTCTCACTGTCCACTCTCTATGCCCGCTCTATCTGTCCCCCTCTCTCTATCCTCACTCTCTCTGTCCCCCCTTTTTCAGTCCCCCCTTTCTCTGTGACCCCTCTCTCTCTGGCCCCAATATATTTGTCGCCCATCTCTGTACCCCCTCTCTCTGTCCCCTCGCTCTGAGCCCCTCTCTGTTACCTCTCTCTGACCCCCTCTCTGTCTCCCCCTCTCTGACCCCCTCTCTGTTCCCTCTCTCTCTATCCACCATCTCTCTGTCCTCCATCGCTCTGTCCCCCTCTTTCTGTCCCACCTCTCTCAGTCCCCCTCTCTCTGCCCTCGCTCTCTGACCCCCGTATCCTCCTCTCTTTCCACTCTTCCTGCCCCCCTCTGCCTGCCCCCTTCTCTGTGCCCCCTCTCTGTCCCTCCTCTCTGTACACTCTCTCTCTATCACCCACTCTTTGTCCCCCTCTCCCTGTCCCTTCTTCCTGTCCCCCTCTCCCTGTACTCCCCTCCCTGTACCCCCTCTCCATGCCACCCCCCTGCCCCGCTCTCTGTCCCCCCTCTCTCTGTCCCCCTTTCGTTGTTCCCCCTTTCTCTGTCCTCCCCTCTTTGTCCTCCCTCTCTGTCCCCTCTCTATCTGTCCCCCTCTCTCTGTCCACCCTAACTTTCTGTAGCCACTCTGTCTCTCCCCCTCTCTCTGTCCCCTTTCTCTGCCCCCCCTCTCTGTCCCGTCTCCCCGTCCCCTTCTCCCTGTACCTCCCTCCCTGTATCCCCTCTCCATATCCACCCTTCTCTGCCGCGCCCTCTGTCCACTCCCGCTCTCTGTCCCCTCTCTGTTCCCCTTTCGCTGTTCCCCCTCACTCTGTCCCCTCTCTCTGTCCCCCTCTCCCTGTCCCTCTCTCTCTGGCCCCCATATATTTGCCCCCCTCTCTCTGTCCCCTCTCTCTGACCCCCTCTCTGTTCCCCTCGCTCCGAACCCCCTCTCTCTTTCTCCTCTCTCTCTGTGCCCCATCTGCCCACTCTCTGACCCCGTATCCTCCTCTCTTTCCACTCTTCCTGTTCCCCCTCTCCTTGTCTCCCCTCTCTCTGTGCCCCCTCTCTGTCCCCTTCTCTCTGTTCCCCTCTCTCTGTTCCACCTCTATCTCTGTCCCCTCTCTCTATCTCGGCCCCCCTCTGTCTGTCCCCCCCTCTCTGTCCACCCTCTCTTTCTGTAGCCACTCTGTCTCTCCCCCTCTCTCTGTCCCCTTTCTCTGTCCCCCCTCTCTGTCCCGTCTCCCTGTCCCCTTCTCGCTGTACCTCCCTCCCTGTATCCCCTCTCCATATCCACCCTCCCTCTGCCCCGACCTCTGTCCACTCCCGCTCTCTGTCCCCTCTCTGTTCCCCTTTCGCTGTCCCCCTCTCCCTGTCCCTCTCTCTCTGGCCCCCATATATTTGCCCCCCTCTCTCTGTCCCCTCTCTCTGTCCCCCTCTCTGTTCCCCTCGCTCCGAACCCCCTCTCTCTGTCTCCTCTCTCTCTGTGCCCCATCTGCCCCCTCTCTGACCCCGTATCCTCCTCTCGTTCCACTCTTCCTGTTCCACCTTTCCTTGTCTCCCCTCTCTCTGTGCCCCCTCTCTGTCCCCTTCGCTCTGTTCCCCTCTCTCTGTTCCCCCTCTATCTCTGCCCCCTCTCTCTGTACCCCTCTTTCCCACCTGTCTGTTCCCCGTCTCTCTGTTCCCTGTTCCCCGTCTCTGTCCCCCCTCTCTGTTGCGTATCTCTGTTCCCTCTCTCTGCCCACCCTCTCTCCTCCAGACTCCCCGGCCTCTTTTCTCCTCTCTCTGCCCCCTTTTCCCCATTCTCTGCCCCCCATCTCCCTGCCATCTCTCTCTGTCTCCCTCTCTCTGCTCCCAATTTCTATCTCCCCCGCTCTCTGTCCCCTCTCTCTGCCCCCTCTCCCTCTCCCCCTCTCACTGTCCCCCTCTCTCTGTCCACCCCTCTCTATACCCCCGACTCTGTCCCCCTCTCTCTGTCCCCTTTCTCTGTCCCCCTTTCTCTGTCCTCCTCTCTCTTTGTCACCCCTATCTGTCACCTCTCTCTCTGTCCCCTCTCTCTCTCTCTCTACCGCCCTCTCTCTGTCCCACCTCTCTGTCCCCCTCTCTCCCCCCCCCTCCCTCTCTCTGTTCCCCTCTCTCTGTTCCCCACACTCCGCCGCCCTTCTCTCTGTTCCCCTCTCACTGTCCCTCCTCACTCTGTTCCCACTCTCTCTTTCCCAATTCTCTCTTCCCCCTCTCTCTGTCCCCCTTTCTCTCTGTCCCCCCCTACTTGGCCCGCGCTCTCTGTGACTCTCTCTCTGTCCTCACTCTCTCTGTCACCCCTCTCTCAGTCCCGCCCCTCTCTCTCCGTGACTCTCTCTCTCTGTCTCCCATATATTTGTCCCCCACTCTCTGTACCCCCCTCTCTGTCCCCTCCCTCTGAGCCCCTCTCTCTCTGTCCCCACTCTCTCTGTCCACCATCTGTCTGTCCCCCATCGTTCTGTCCCCCTCTCTCTGTCCCCTTTCTCTGTCCTCCCCTCTCTTTGTCACCCCTATCTGTCACCTCTCTCTCTGTCCCCCTCTCTCTGTCCCCTTTGTCTGTACCCCTCTCTGTCCCATCTCCCTGTCCCCTTCTCCCTGTATCCCCTCCCTGTACCCCCCTCCATGTCCCCCCTCCCTCTGCCCCGCTCGCTGTTCCCCCCCTCTCTGTCCCCTCTCTCTGTCCCCCTTTCGCTCTTCCCCCGCTGTCTGTCCCCCTCTCTCTGGCCCCTTTCTCTGTCACCCTTTCTCTGTCCTCCCCTCTCTTTGTCACCCCTATCTGTCACCTCTCTCTCTGTCCCCCACTCTCTGTCCCCTCTCTCTGTCCCCTTTGTCGGTACCCCTCTCTGTCCCATCTCCCTGTCCCCTTCTCCCTGTATCCCCTCCCTGTACCCCCTCTCCATGTCCCCCCTCCCTCTGCCCCGCTCACTGTTCCCCCCCTCTCTGTCCCCTCTCTCTGTCCCCCTTTCGCTCTTCCCCCGCTGTCTGTCCCCCTCTCTCTGTCCCCTTTCTCTGTCCCCCATTCTCTGCCCTCCACTCTCTCTGTCCCCTTTCTGTCCCCCCTCTCTGTCCCCTCTCTCTCTATCCCCCACTCTTTGTCCCCCTCTCTGCCCCCTCTCTGTCCTCCTCTCTTTCTGTAGCCACTCTCTCTGTCCCTTTTCTCTGTCCCCCTTTCTCTGTCCTCCCCTCTCTCTGTCCCCCACTCTCTGTCCCCCTGTCTCTGTTCCACTCTTTCTGTCCTCACCCCCTCTCTGCCCCTCTCTGTCCCCCTATCTCTGTCCACCCTCTCTTTCCGTAGCCACTCTCTCTGTCCCCTTCTCTCTGAGCCCCTTTCTCTGTCGCCCCCACTCTCTGCCCCCCTCACTGTCACCCCCTCTCTCTCTATCCCCCATTCTCTGTCCCCCTCTCTCTGTCCTGTCTCTGTCAACCCCTCTCTGCCCCCCTCTCTGTCCCCCTCTCTCTGTCCAACCCCTCTTTCTCTCCCCCTCTGTCTGTCCCCCGTCTCACTGTACCCCTCCCTCTGCCTACCCTCTCTCTGTCCCCCACTCTCCATCACCCCCTCTCTCGGTATCCCCTCTCTCTGTCCCCTCTCCCTGTCCCCCTCTCTCTGCCCCCTCTCTCCGCCCCGCTTTGTATACCCCTCTGTCCCCTTTCCCGTCCCCCTTCTCTCTGTCCCCCTCTTCCTCCTCTCCCTGTCGCCCCCCCGTCCCCCCTCTCTCTGTCCCATCTCTCTCTTTCCACATCTCTCTGTCCCCTCTTTCTCTGTTCCATTCTCTCTGTCCCCCACTATCTATCACCCCTTCTCTCGGCCCCCCTCTCTCTGTCCCCTCTCTCTCTGTGCCCCATCTGCCCCCTCGCTTTGACCCCACGTATCCTCCTCTCTTTCCACTCTTCCTGTCCCCCTTTCCCTGTCCTCCCTCTCTCTGTGCCCCCTTTCTGTCCCTTCTCTCTGTGTCTGCTCCGTCTGTAGCCCCTCTCTGTCCCCTCCACTGTGTACTCTCTCTCTCTCTATCACCCACTCTCTGTCCCCTTTCTTTGTCCCCCTTTCCCTGTCCCCCTCTCTCAGTGCCCTCTCTCTGTCCCCCTCTCACTGTCCACTCTCTCTGCCCGCTCTATCTGTCCCCCTCTCTCTATCCTCACTCTCTCTGTCCCCCCTTTTTCAGTCCCCCCTTTCTCTGTGACCCCTCTCTCTCTGGCCCCAATATATTTGTCGCCCATCTCTGTACCCCCTCTCTCTGTCCCCTCGCTCTGAGCCCCTCTCTGTTACCTCTCTCTGACCCCCTCTCTGTCTCCCCCTCTCTGACCCCCTCTCTGTTCCCTCTCTCTCTATCCACCATCTCTCTGTCCTCCATCGCTCTGTCCCCCTCTTTCTGTCCCACCTCTCTCAGTCCCCCTCTCTCTGCCCTCGCTCTCTGACCCCCGTATCCTCCTCTCTTTCCACTCTTCCTGCCCCCCTCTGCCTGCCCCCTTCTCTGTGCCCCCTCTCTGTCCCTCCTCTCTGTACACTCTCTTTCTATCACCCACTCTTTGTCCCCCTCTCCCTGTCCCTTCTTCCTGTCCCCCTCTCCCTGTACTCCCCTCCCTGTACCCCCTCTCCATGCCACCCCCCTGCCCCGCTCTCTGTCCCCTCTCTCTCTGTCCCCCTTTCGTTGTTCCCCCTTTCTCTGTCCTCCCCTCTTTGTCCTCCCTCTCTGTCCCCTCTCTATCTGTCCCCCTCTCTCTGTCCACCCTCTCTTTCTGTAGCCACTCTGTCTCTCCCCCTCTCTCTGTCCCCTTTCTCTGCCCCCCCTCTCTGTCCCGTCTCCCCGTCCCCTTCTCCCTGTACCTCCCTCCCTGTATCCCCTCTCCATATCCACCCTTCACTGCCGCGCCCTCTGTCCACTCCCGCTCTCTGTCCCCTCTCTGTTCCCCTTTCGCTGTTCCCCCTCTCTCTGTCCCCTCTCTCTGTCCCCCTCTCCCTGTCCCTCTATCTCTGGCCCCCATATATTTGCCCCCCTCTCTCTGTCCCCTCTCTCTGACCCCCTCTCTGTTCCCCTCGCTCCGAACCCCCTCTCTCTTTCTCCTCTCTCTCTGTGCCCCATCTGTCCACTCTCTGACCCCGTATCCTCCTCTCTTTCCACTCTTCCTGTTCCCCCTCTCCTTGTCTCCCCTCTCTCTGTGCCCCCTCTCTGTCCCCTTCTCTCTGTTCCCCTCTCTCTGTTCCACCTCTATCTCTGTCCCCTCTCTCTATCTCGGCCCCCCTCTGTCTGTCCCCCCCTCTCTGTCCACCCTCTCTTTCTGTAGCCACTCTGTCTCTCCCCCTCTCTCTGTCCCCTTTCTCTGTCCCCCCTCTCTGTCCCGTCTCCCTGTCCCCTTCTCGCTGTACCTCCCTCCCTGTATCCCCTCTCCATATCCACCCTCCCTCTGCCCCGCCCTCTGTCCACTCCCGCTCTCTGTCCCCTCTCTGTTCCCCTTTCGCTGTTCCCCCTCTCTCTGTCCCCTCTCTCTGTCCCCCTCTCCCTGTCCCTCTCTCTCTGGCCCCCATATATTTGCCCCCCTCTCTCTGTCCCCTCTCTCTGTCCCCCTCTCTGTTCCCCTCGCTCCGAACCCCCTCTCTCTGTCTCCTCTCTCTCTGTGCCCCATCTGCCCCCTCTCTGACCCCGTATCCTCCTCTCGTTCCACTCTTCCTGTTCCACCTTTCCTTGTCTCCCCTCTCTCTGTGCCCCCTCTCTGTCCCCTTCGCTCTGTTCCCCTCTCTCTGTTCCCCCTCTATCTCTGCCCCCTCTCTCTGTACCCCTCTTTCCCACCTGTCTGTTCCCCGTCTCTCTGTTCCCTGTTCCCCGTCTCTGTCCCCCCTCTCTGTTGCGTATCTCTGTTCCCTCTCTCTGTCCACCCTCTCTCCCCCAGACTCCCCGGCCTCTTTTCTCCTCTCTCTGCCCCCTTTTCCCCATTCTCTGTCCCCCATCTCCCTGCTATCTCTCTCTGTCTCCCTCTCTCTGCTCCCAATTTCTATCTCCCCCGCTCTCTGTCCCCTCTCTCTGCCCCCTCTCCCTCTCCCCCTCTCACTATCTCCCTCTCTCTGTCCACCCCTCTCTATACCCCCGACTCTGTCCCCCTCACTCTGTCCCCTTTCTTTGTCCCCCTTTCTCTGTCCTCCTCTCTCTTTGTCACCCCTATCTGTCACCTCTCTCTCTGTCCCCTCTCTCTCTCTCTCTACCGCCCTCTCTCTGTCCCACCTCTCTGTCCCCCTCTCTCCCCCCCCTCTCTCTCTCTCTCTCTGTTCCCCTCTCTCTGTTTCCCACACTCCGCCGCCCTTCTCTCTGTTCCCCTCTCACTGTCCCTCCTCACTCTGTTCCCACTCTCTCTTTCCCAATTCTCTCTTCCCCCTCTCTCTGTCCCCCTTTCTCTCTGTCCCCCTCTCTTGGCCCGCGCTCTCTGTGACTCTCTCTCTGTCCTCACTCTCTCTGTCACCCCTCTCTCAGTCCCGACCCCTCTCTCTGTGACTCTCTCTCTCTGTCTCCCATATATTTGTCCCCCACTCTCTGTACCCCCCTCTCTGCCCCCTCCCTCTGAGCCCCTCTCTCTCTGTCCCCACTCTCTCTGTCCACCATCTGTCTGTCCTCCATCGTTCTGTCCCCCTCTCTCTGTCCCCTTTCTCTGTCCTCCCCTCTCTTTGTCACCCCTATCTGTCACCTCTCTCTCTGTCCCCCTCTCTCTGTCCCCTTTGTCTGTACCCCTCTCTGTCCCATCTCCCTGTCCCCTTCTCCCTGTATCCCCTCCCTGTACCCCCCTCCATGTCCCCCCTCCCTCTGCCCCTCTCACTGTTCCCCCCCTCTCTGTCCCCTCTCTCTGTCCCCCTTTCGCTCTTCCCCCGCTGCCTGTCCCCCTCTCTCTGTCCCCTTTCTCTGTCCCCCTTTCTCTGCCCTCCACTCTCTCTGTCCCCTTTCTGTCCCCCCTCTCTGTCCCCTCTCTCTCTATCCCCCACTCTTTGTCCCCCTCTCTGCCCCCTCTCTGTCCTCCTCTCTTTCTGTAGCCACTCTCTCTGTCCCTTTTCTCTGTCCCCCTTTCTCTGTCCTCCCCTCTCTCTGTCCCCCACTCTCTGTCCCCCTGTCTCTGTTCCACTCTTTCTGTCCTCACCCCCTCTCTGCCCCTCTCTGTCCCCCTATCTCTGTCCACCCTCTCTTTCCGTAGCCACTCTCTCTGTCCCCTTCTCTCTGAGCCCCTTTCTCTGTCGCCCCCACTCTCTGCCCCCCTCACTGTCACCCCTCTCTCTCTATCCCCCATTCTCTGTCCCCCTCTCTCTGTCCTGTCTCTGTCAACCCCTCTCTGCCCCCCTCTCTGTCCCCCTCTCTCTGTCCAACCCCTCTTTCTCTCCCCCTCTGTCTGTCCCCCGTCTCACTGTACCCCTCCCTCTGCCTACCCTCTCTCTGTCCCCCACTCTCCATCACCCCCTCTCTCGGTATCCCCTCTCTCTGTCCCCTCTCCCTGTCCCCCTCTCTCTGCCCCCTCTCTCCGCCCCGCTTTGTATCCCCCTCTGTCCCCTTTCCCGTCCCCCTTCTCTCTGTCCCCCTCTTCCTCCTCTCCCTGTCGCCCCCCCGTCCCCCCCTCTCTGTCCCATCTCTCTCTTTCCACATCTCTCTGTCCCCTCTTTCTCTGTTCCATTCTCTCTGTCCCCCACTATCTATCACCCCTTCTCTCGGCCCCCCTCTCTCTGTCCCCTCTCTCTCTGTGCCCCATCTGCCCCCTCGCTTTGACCCCACGTATCCTCCTCTCTTTCCACTCTTCCTGTCCCCCTTTCCCTGTCCTCCCTCTCTCTGTGCCCCCTTTCTGTCCCTTCTCTCTGTGTCTGCTCCGTCTGTAGCCCCTCTCTGTCCCCTCCACTGTGTACTCTCTCTCTCTCTATCACCCACTCTCTGTCCCCTTTCTTTGTCCCCCTTTCCCTGTCCCCCTCTCTCAGTGCCCTCTCTCTGTCCCCCTCTCACTGTCCACTCTCTATGCCCGCTCTATCTGTCCCCCTCTCTCTATCCTCACTCTCTCTGTCCCCCCTTTTTCAGTCCCCCCTTTCTCTGTGACCCCTCTCTCTCTGGCCCCAATATATTTGTCGCCCATCTCTGTACCCCCTCTCTCTGTCCCCTCGCTCTGAGCCCCTCTCTGTTACCTCTCTCTGACCCCCTCTCTGTCTCCCCCTCTCTGACCCCCTCTCTGTTCCCTCTCTCTCTATCCACCATCTCTCTGTCCTCCATCGCTCTGTCCCCCTCTTTCTGTCCCACCTCTCTCAGTCCCCCTCTCTCTGCCCTCGCTCTCTGACCCCCGTATCCTCCTCTCTTTCCACTCTTCCTGCCCCCTTCTCTGTGCCCCCTCTCTGTCCCTCCTCTCTGTACACTCTCTCTCTATCACCCACTCTGTCCCCCTCTCCCTGTCCCTTCTTCCTGTCCCCCTCTCCCTGTACTCCCCTCCCTGTACCCCCTCTCCATGCCACCCCCCTGCCCCGCTCTCTGTCCCCCCTCTCTCTGTCCCCCTTTCGTTGTTCCCCCTTTCTCTGTCCTCCCCTCTTTGTCCTCCCTCTCTGTCCCCTCTCTATCTGTCCCCCTCTCTCTGTCCACCCTCTCTTTCTGTAGCCACTCTGTCTCTCCCCCTCTCTCTGTCCCCTTTCTCTGCCCCCCCTCTCTGTCCCGTCTCCTCGTCCCCTTCTCCATGTACCTCCCTCCCTGTATCCCCTCTCCATATCCACCCTCCCTCTGCCCCGCCCTCTGTCCACTCCCGCTCTCTGTCCCCTCTCTGTTCCCCTTTCGCTGTTCCCCCTCTCTCTGTCCCCTCTCTCTGTCCCCCTCTCCCTGTCCCTCTCTCTCTGGCCCCCATATATTTGCCCCCCTCTCTCTGTCCCCTCTCTCTGACCCCCTCTCTGTTCCCCTCGCTCCGAACCCCCTCTCTCTTTCTCCTCTCTCTCTGTGCCCCATCTGCCCCCTCTCTGACCCCGTATCCTCCTCTCTTTCCACTCTTCCTGTTCCCCCTCTCCTTGTCTCCCCTCTCTCTGTGCCCCCTCTCTGTCCCCTTCTCTCTGTTCCCCTCTCTCTGTTCCACCTCTATCTCTGTCCCCTCTCTCTATCTCGGCCCCCCTCTGTCTGTCCCCCCCTCTCTGTCCACCCTCTCTTTCTGTAGCCACTCTGTCTCTCCCCCTCTCTCTGTCCCCTTTCTCTGTCCCCCCTCTCTGTCCCGTCTCCCTGTCCCCTTCTCGCTGTACCTCCCTCCCTGTATCCCCTTCCATATCCACCCTCCCTCTGCCCCGCCCTCTGTCCACTCCCGCTCTCTGTCCCCTCTCTGTTCCCCTTTCGCTGTTCCCCCTCTCTCTGTCCCCTCTCTCTGTCCCCCTCTCCCTGTCCCTCTCTCTCTGGCCCCCATATATTTGCCCCCCTCTCTCTGTCCCCTCTCTCTGTCCCCCTCTCTGTTCCCCTCGCTCCGAACCCCCTCTCTCTGTCTCTTCTCTCTCTGTGCCCCATCTGCCCCCTCTCTGACCCCGTATCCTCCTCTCTTTCCACTCTTCCTGTTCCACCTTTCCTTGTCTCTCCTCTCTCTGTGCCCCCTCTCTGTCCCCTTCGCTCTGTTCCCCTCTCTCTGTTCCCCCTCTATCTCTGCCCCCTCTCTCTGTACCCCTCTTTCCCACCTGTCTGTTCCCCGTCTCTCTGTTCCCTGTTCCCCGTCTCTGTCCCCCCTCTCTGTTGCGTATCTCTGTTCCCTCTCTCTGCCCACCCTCTCTCCCCCAGACTCCACTGCCTCTTTTCTCCTCTCTCTGCCCCCTTTTCCCCATTCTCTGTCCCCCATCTCCCTGCCATCTCTCTCTGTCTCCCTCTCTCTGCTCCCAATTTCTATCTCCCCCGCTCTCTGTCCCCTCTCTCTGCCCCCTCTCCCTCTCCCCCTCTCACTGTCCCCCTCTCTCTGTCCACCCCTCTCTATACCCCCGACTCTGTCCCCCTCTCTCTTTCCCCCTCTCTCAATCCCCACCCTCTCTCTGTCACCCCTCTCTCTATCCCCTCTCTCTCTTTCCCCCCTCTCTGTCCCCCTGTCTCTGCCCCCTCTCTTTGTCCCCCTCTCTCTGATCCCTCTCTCTGTCCTCCCTTGCTCTGTCCACCCCTCTCTCTGTCACCCTCTCTCTGTCATCTCTCTCTGTGCACCCTCTGTCCCCCCCTTGGTCCCCCTCTCTCTATAACGCCTCTCTGTCCACCCCTCTGTCCCTCCTCTCACTGTCGCCCTCTCTGTCCCCGCTCTCAGTCCCCCGTCTCTCTGTATCCCTCTCTCTCTGTCCCTCTCTCTCAGTACCCCCTCTCCATCCCTCTATTCTCTGTCCCTCTCTCTCCCTGTCTCCTTATCACCCTGTCCCCTCTCTCTCTATCACCCATCTCTCTGTCCACCACCTCTCTGTCCCCAGTCTCTCTATCTTCCTCTCTCTCTGTACTCCCCCTCTCCCTCTGTACCTCTCTTTCTATCAACCCTCTCTCTCTCTGTCCCCACTTTCTCTGTCCCCTCTCTCTGTCTCCTTCTCTCCGTCCCCACTCTCAATCACCCCCTCTCTCTGTCCCCCTTTCTCTGTCCCCCTCTCTCTGACCCCCCCCTCTGTCCCCCACTCACTGCCCCCCCTCTGATCCCCTCTCTTGTCCTCCTCTCCCATTCCCCCTCTCTCTATCCCCGTCTCTCTGTCCTCCCTCAATGTTACCCCCCGACCCACCTCTGTCTCTGTCCCCACACTCTCTGTATCCCCCCCGTCTGTCCAATCTGTCTCCCCTCTCTGTATCCCCTCACTGATCCCCTCTCTCTGTCCCCCACACTCTGTGCCCCCCTCGCTCTGCCGCCGACTCTCTCTCCCCTTCTCTGACCTCTTCGCTCTGGCCGCTCTCTCTGTCCCCCACTCTCTCTTTCCCCCTCTCTCTGACCCCAGTCTCTGTCCCCCTGTCTCTGTACACCCTCTCTCTGTCCCCTCTCTCTCTTTCCCCCTCTCTCTGTCCCCCTCTCTCTGCCCCCTCTCTTTGTCCCCCCTCTCTGTCCCCCTCTCTCTGATTCCTCTCTCTGTCCTCCCTCGCTCTGTCCACCCCTCTCTCTGTCACCCTCTCTCTGTCATCTCTCTTTGTGCACCCGTCAGCCCCCTCGCTCCCCATCCCCCCTCTCTCTGTCCCCTCTTTCTCTGTCCTCATCTCTCTGTCCCACCCTCTCTGTTCCCCTCTCTCTGTTCCCCAGTCTCTTAACCCCACTCTCTCTGTCCCCCTCTCTCTCTATCCCCTCTCTCTCTGTGCCCCCTCTCTCTGTGCCCCCGCTCTCTGTCCCACCCTTCTATCTTGTCTCCTCTCTCTGTCGCCTTACTCTGTCCCCTTCTCTCTGTCAGCTCCGCTCTCTGTGCCACACTCCCTTTGTCCCCTTTCGCTCTGTTCCTCCTTTCTCTGAACCCCCACTCTCCCCCCCCCCCTCTGGTCTCCCCTCACTCTCTGTCCTGAACTCTCGCTGTACCCCCCTCTCTGCCCCCCCTCTCTCTTTACCGCGCTCTCTGTCACCCCCTCTCTGTCCCCTCTCTCTGTCTCCCTTCTCTGTACCCCCACACTTTCCCCCTCTCTCTGTCCCGTCTCTCTTTGCTCCCTCTTTGTACCCCCCACTCTCTGTGCCCCGCTCCCTGTCCCCCTCTGTCCCGTCTCTCTCTCTCTCCCTCTCTCTGTCCCCATCTCTCTATCATCCCTCTCAGTTCCACTCTCTGTCCCCCCGTCCACCCTCTCTGTGCCCAATCTCTCTCTCCCCTTCTCTCTCTCTCCCTGCTCTCTATCCCCGCTTTCTGTTGCCCCGCTCTCTGTCACCCCGCTCTCTGTCTCCCACTCTCTGTCCCACTCGCTCTGTCCCCCCTCAATCTATCCCCCTCTCTCTCTCTGCCCCATCCCCCTCTCTCTGTCCTCCCACTTTCGTCCCCCTCTCCCTGTCCCCATCTCTCGCTGTCCCCCATGTACCTGTCCCCCTCTCTCTCTGCCCCCTGTCTCTGTCCCCTTCTCTCTGCCCCCCTCTGTATCACCCTCTCTCTGTCACCCCTCTCTCTGCACCCGCTTCTCTCTGTCCCCCTCTCTCTGTCCCCTCTCTCTCTGTCCCAATCTCTCTATCCCCCTCTCTCTGTCCCCCTCTCTCTGTCCCCTCTCTCTGTTCCCCTCTCTGTCCCCGTCTCTTAATCTCACTCTCTCTGTCCCCCTCTCTCTCTATCCCGTCTCTCGCCATGCGCCCTCTCTCTGTGCCCCCTCTCTCTGTCCCACCCTTCTCTTTTCCCCCCTCTCTCTGTCACCCCTCTCTGTCCCCCTCTCTCTGTCAGCTCCGCTCTCTGTCCCACTCTCCCTCTGTCCCCTTTGGCTCTGTCCCTCCTTTCTCTGAACCCCCACAGTCTCCCCCCACCCTCGGCCTCCCCTCTCTCTCTCTCTGTCCTGAACTTTCGCTGTACCCCTCTCTCCGTCCCCCCTCTCTCTTTACCGCTCTCTCTGTAACCCCCTCTCTGTATCCCCTCTCTGTACCCCCTCACTGACCCCCCCTCTCTGTCCCCATCTCTCTTTGCCCCCTCTCTGTACGCCCCCTCACTGTGCCCCCCTCCCTGTCCCCTGCTGTCATGTCTCTCTCTCTCTCTCTGTCCCCATCTCTCTGTGCCGCTCCCTCCCTGTCCCCTGCTGTCATGTCTCTCTCTCTCTCTGTCCCCATCTCTCTGTGCCCTCCTCCCTGTCCCCCCGCTATCCCGTTTCTCTGTCTCTCTCCCTCTCTCTGTCCCCATCTCTATATCACCCCTCTCTGTCCCCACTCTCTGTCCCCCTCTCTCTATCCCCCATCTCTGTACAGCTCTCTCTGCCCCTCCTCTCTCTCTGTCCCACTCTCTGTCCCCCCCCTCTCTGTCCCCCCGTCCCCCATCTCTCTATCCCCTTCTCTCTTTCTCCCTCTGCTCCACGTCCCCGCTTTCTGTTGCCCCGCTCTCTGTCACCCGCTCTCTGTCGCACCTTTCTCTCTCTCTCTGTCCCCCTCTTTCTGTCTCCCACTCTCTGTCCCACTCGCTCTGTACCCCCCTCTCTCTGAACCATCCCCCTCTCTCTGTCTTCCCTCTTTCTGTCCCCTTCTCTCTGCCCCCCTCTCTGTCACCCTCTCTCTGTCACCCCTCTCTCTGTCCTCCCTTTCTGTCACCCTCTCTCTGTCACCCCTCTCTCTGCACCCCCTTCTCTCTGTCCCTTCTCTCTGTCCCTCCTCACTCTGTCGCCCCCTCTCTCCGTCCACCCATCTCTCTCTGTACCCCCTTTCTCTGACCCCCTCTCTCTGTCCCCTCTTTCTGTCCCCACTCTTTCTGTCTCTCCCTCTCTGCCCCCCTCTCTTTTATCCCCTCTGTACGCCCCTGGCTGTTCCACCTCTCTCTGTTCCCCACGCCTATCCCCGTCTCTATATCACTCCCTCTCTGTACCACTCTCTCTGCCCCCTTCTCTCTGTCCCCCATCTTTCTCTCCCCCTTCTCTGTACCCCGTCTCTGTCCTTTCTCTCTCACTCTCTCCCCCTCTCTCTGCCCTCCGGCCCCGCTCTCTGCCCCCTCTCTCTGTCCCCCCTCTCTGTCCCCTTCTCTTGTCACCCCCCTCTCTCTCCCCCCTCGCTGCCACTCCAGGCCCGTCTCTCTGTCCGACTTCTCTCTGTCCCCATCCTCTCTCTCTCTCCCCCTCACTCTGCCCCACAGCCTCTTTCTCTGTCCCCCCTCTCTCGCTGTCCCCCATCTCGCGGTCCACATCTGTCTGTTCACATCTGTCTGTACCCCTCTCTCTGTCCCCTTCTCTCTGTCCCCCGACCCCTCTTTCTCTGCTCCCGTCCCCTATCTCTGTCGCCCTCTCTCTGTCACCCCCGTCCCCCCTCTCTGTTCTCCCTGTCTGTCCGACCTTTCTCTCTGTCCCTTACTCTCTCTGTGTCCCCCTCGCTCTGTCCCACTCTCTGTTCCCACCTCTCTGTGGCCCATCTGTCTGTACCACCCTCTCTCTCTCTGTACTTCTTCTCTATCCACCTCTCTATGTCCCCCCTCTCTCTGTCGCGACCTCTCGCTGTCCACACTCTCTGCCTGCTCTCTGTCCCCCCTCTATCTGCCCCCTCGATCAGTCCCCCTCTCTCTGTCTCGCCCTGTCTCTGTCACCCCTCAGTCACCCTCCCTCTGTCAACCCTCTCTCTGCAGTCCCCTTCTCTCTGTCTTCTCTCTCTGTCGTCCCCTCTCTCTGTTGCCACCTCTCTCTGTCCACCCTCTCTCTCTGTCCCCTCCTCTCTCTGTTCCCCTCTCTCTGTCCTTCTCTCCCTGCCCCCCCTCTTGCCGTCACCATTCTCTCTGTGCCCCCTCTCACAGACCCCTCTCTCTCTCTCTGCCCCCCTCTGTCCCCACTCTCTCTGTCCCGCCCTCTGTCCCGCCCTCTGTCCCACCTCTCTCTCACCCTCTCTCTATCCCCGCCTCTGTCTGTCCCCCTCTCTCTGTACCCCATCTCTGTACCACTCTCTCTGTACACCCCTCTCTGTACCACTCTCTCTGCCCCCTCTCTGTCCCCTCTCCCTCTGCCCCCCTTTCTCTCTATCCCCCGCTCTCTGCCCCCTCTCTCTCTCCCTTCTCCCTGCCCCCTCTCTCTGTCGCCCCATCCCTCTGTCACCCTCTCTCTGTCCCAATCTTCTCTCTGTGCCCCCCTCTCTCTGAACCCCCCGGCTCTGTCACAACTCTCTCTGGCCCCTCTGTCTGTCTCACCCTCTCTCTTTCCCCCCTCTATTCCCCCCTCTCTGTGCCCCCAAATGTCCCGATCTGTCGCTGTTTCCCCCCATCTGTCCCCCACTCTCTTTCCTCCTCTCTCTGTTTCGCCCTTTCTCTGCTCCCCACTCTGTCTCCCCTCTCTCTGTCCCTCTCTCTCTTACCCCCTCTCTCTCTGTCGCCAGGACTTTCTGTCCCCCTCTCTCTCTCTGTCCCCCTCTCTGTTTACCTCTCCCTGTCCCCAACTCTCTGTCCACCTCTCTTTTCCCCCTCTCGCTGTTCCCCCTCTGTCTGACCCCTCTCCCTGCCCCCCCCCCCCACCCTCGCGCTGTCCCCTCTCTCTGTCTTTCTCTCTCTGGCCCCTCTGTCTGTCCCACCTATCACTTGCCACCCTCTGTCCCACCTCTCTGCCCCCCCCTCTCTGTCCCGCCCTCTCTCTCTCCCTCTGTCTAACCACCCCTTTCTGTAACCGCATTCTCTGTCCACCCCCTCTCTCTCCACACTCTATACCCCCTCTGGCCCGCCTCTCTCTGTCCCCTCTCTCTCTGTCCCCTCTCTCTCTCTGTGCCCCCCTCACTGTGCCCCCCTCTCCGCCATCCTTCTCTCTTTCCCCCTCGCTCTGTCACCTCTCTCTATCCCCCTCTCTCTGTCAGCCCCGCTCTATGTGTCCCACTGTCTCTGTCCCCTTTCGCTCTTTCCTTCCTTGTCTGACCCCCCAGCCTCTCTTCCCCCTCTCTGGCCTCCCCTCTCTCAGTCCCGATCACTCGCTGTAGCCCCCCACTCAGTCCCCCCTCTCTCTTTACCGCGCTCTCTGTCTCGCCCTCTCTTTGTCCCCCCTCTCTGTCCCCCTCTTTCTGTCCCCCTTCTTTTTCCCACCTTCTGCTTGTCCCCCCTCGCTTTCCCCCCGCCGTGTCGCCCTCTCTCTCTGCCCCCCTATCTCTCTGTTCCCTCTCTCTATGTGCCCCTATTTCTGTCCTCACCTCTCTGGCCCGTCTCCTTCTGTCCCCCTCTCTCTGTCCCCCGCTCTCTGTATTCCCTCTCTCTGTGCCCCCTCCCTGTCCACCCACTGTCCCGTCTCTGTCTCTCTCCCTCTTTCTGTACCCCATCTCTCTGTAACCCCTCTCTGTCCCCACTGTCTGTCCCCACTCTCTCTGTTCCCCATCTCTGTACACCTGTCTCTGCCGACCCTCTCTCACTGTTCCCCCTCTCCGTAAACCTCTCTCTGACCCCGTCTTTCTCTGTCCCACTCTCTGTCCCCCTCTGTGTCCCCGCTTTCTGTCATCCTCTCTGCCCCCCCCCCACTCTGTGCCCCATCTCTCCGTCCCCCTCTCTCTCCCTGCTCTCTGTCCCCCGCTCCCTGTTGCCTCGCTCTCCGTCTCCCCGCTCTCTGTTGCCCCTCTCTCTGTCCCCTTCTCTCCCTGTCGCCCTCTCTCTCTCTCCCCCTCGCTCTGTCCCCCCACAATCTGTCCCCTCCCTCTGCCCCCTCCCCCTCTCTCTGTCCTCCCTCTTTCTGTCCTCCTCTCTCTGTCCCCATCTCTTTCAGTCTCCCAACTCTCTGTCCACCTCTCTCTCTGTCCCCCTTTCTCTATCTCCTTCTCTCTGTCCCCCCTCGCACTGTTCCCCGCTCTCTCTGTCCCCTCTCCCTCGGTCCCCTCTCCCTCTATCCCCTCTCTCCCTCTGTCCCTACTCTATCTGTCCCCACTCTATCTGCCCCCCTCTCTGTACACCCTTCTCTCTGTCCCGCCCTCGCTGTCCACCCTCTCTTTGTCCCCTCCCTGCCCCCTTCTCTGTGCCCCTTCTGTCTGTCTCCCCTATCTCTGCCCCCCTCTCTGTCCACCCTCTCTCTGCCCGCTCTCTGCCCCCTTCTCTGCCCCCCTTCTCTCTGTCTCCCCTCACTCTGTGCCCCTCTCTCTGTCTCCTTCGCTCTGTCCCCCTCTCTCTGTTACCCCCTCTCTGTACCACTCTCTCTGCCCCCTTCTCTCTGTTCCCCATCTTTCTCTGCCCCCTTCTCTGTCCCCCATCTCTGTCCCATCTCTCTCACTCTCTCCCCTCTCTCTGACCCCGGCCCCTCTCTCTGTCCCACCACTCTCTGTCCCCTTCTCTCTGTTCCCCCCTTTTTCTCTCCCCCTCTCCCTGCCCCTCGACCCCACTTTCTGTCCCTCATCTCTGTTCCCCCTCTCTCTGTCCCCCTCTCTTGCTGTCCCCCATCTCGCTGTACCCCTCTGTCTATACCCCCTCTCTCTATCCCTCTCTCTCTGCCCCCTCTCTCTTTCCCCTTCTCTCTGCCCTCTCTCTCTGTCCCTCTCTCTCTGTCTCCCTCTCTCTCGTTCCCCTCTCTCTCTATCCCCTCTCTCACTCTGTCCCCACTCTCTCTGTCCCCTCTCTCTCTGTGCCCCACTCTCTCTCTCCCCCTCTCTGTCCCCTCTCTCTGTTACCCATTTCTGTCCCACCCTTCTCTCTGTCCCCTCTCTCTGTCCACCCTCACTCTGTCCCCACTCTCTATGTACCGTTCTCTCCTGCCCCCTCTGTCTCCTCTCTCTGCCCCCAAATCTCCCTGTCCCCCCTCTCTCTGTCATCTCTCCCTGACCCCCTCCCTGTCCCCTCTCTCTGTCCCCCCATCTCTGACCCCCTCTTTGTTCACTCCTCTCTGTACCCCCACTCTGTCCCCCTCTCCCTGTTCCCCTTCTCTGTCCCCCCCGTTGCCGCTCTGTCCCCCTCCCTCTGTCCCCCCTCTCCCTGTCCCCACCTCTCTGTCCCCCTCTCTGTCCCCCCCATCAGTCCCCTCTCTCTTTTCCCCCCTCTCTCTGTCCCCTCTCTCTGTTCTCCTCTCTCTGTCCCCCCTCTCTCTGGCCTCTGGCTCCCCTCTCTCTGTCCCACCCTTCTCTCTTCCCCCCTCTCTCTGTGTCCCCCCTCTCTGTCGCCCCCTCTCTCTGTCCACACTCTCTCTCTCTGTCCCGACCACTCTGTCCTCCTCTTTCTCTGTCCCCCTCTCTCTGTCCTCTTCTCTCTGTTTCCCCGACCCTTCTCTCTCTGCACCCCGTCCCCTCTCTCTGTCCCCCCTCTCTCTGTCCCCCACTCTCTGTTCCCCCCTCCCCTCTGTCTCCATCTCTCTTTGTTCTCCTCTCGCTGATGCCCTTCTCTCTCTGTTCCCCCCTTTCAGTCAACCCTCTCTGTCCCCCTCTCTCTGTCCCCTCTCTCTGTTCCCCCTTGTCCCCCAACTCTCTCTGTCCCCTCTCTCTCTGTCCCCCATCTCTCTCTGTCCCCATCTCTCTGTCCACCATCTATCCGTACCCCATCTCTCTGTTCCCCTCTCTCTGTACCCCTCTCTCTCTGTCTCCTCTCTCTCTCTACCCCCCGGCTCTCTGTCCTCCTCTCTCTGTCCCCCTCTTTCTCTGTCCCCCTCTCTCTGTCCCCTCTCTCTCTGTCCACCATCTATCCGTCTCGCTCTCTCTGTCCCCATCTCTCTCTGTTCCTTTCTCTCTGTTGCCCTGTCTATGTCATCTTCTCTCTGTCACCCACTCTCTCTGTCCCCTCTCTCTCTGTCTCCTCTCTGTCTGTCCCCCACTCTCTGCCCCCCTCTCTCCCTGTCTCCGTCTCTCTGTCCCCTTCTCTTTGTCCTCCCCTCTCTGTGCCCCACCTCTCTCTGTCCCCCACCTCTCTGACCCCAGTCTCGTCCGCCCTCTCTCTGTCCCCCTTTCTCTCTGTTCCCCTGTCTATGTCACCTTCTCTCTGTCACCCACTCTCTCTGTCCCCTCTCTCTCTGTCTCCTCTCTCTCTGTCCCCCACTCTCTGCCCCCCTCTCTCCCTGTCTCCGTCTCTCTGTCCCCTTCTCTTTGTCCTCCCCTCTCTGTGCCCCACCTCTCTCTGTCCCCCTCTCTCTGCCTCCCACCTCTCTCTCCCCACTCTCTGTCGTCGCTCTTTCTGTCCCCTTTTCTTTGTCCCCGCCTGTCTGTCCCCTCTCTCTGGCCCCTTTGTTTGTCTGACCAATATCTCCCCCCTTCTTTCCCCACTCTCTGTCCCCCAGTGTCTGTCCCCCTTTCTCTCTGTCCCCCTCTCTCTGTTCCCGCCTCTCTTTTTCCCCCTCTGTCTGTCCCCCTCTGTCGGTCCCCCCATGTCTGTCCCTCTCTCTATATTCCCCCTCTGTCCCCCATCTGTCTGTCCTCTCTCTCTGTCCCCTCTCTCTGTCCCCCCCTCTCTCTCTGCCACCCCTGTCTCTCTGCCCTCACTGTCTCTTTCCACTCTCTCTCCCCCCGTCTGCCCCCACCTCTCTCCTCTCTATCTCCTTCCTCTCTCTGTCCGCCTCTCTCTGTCCCCCTCTCTCTCTCTGTCCCCATGTCTCTTTCCCCCTCTCTCTGTCCCCTCTGTCACTGACCACCTCTCACTCTGTCTCCCTTTCTCTCTGTGTCTCCCTGTCTCTGTCCCCTCGCTCTCTATATCCCTCCCTCTCTGCCCCCTCTCTCTGTCTCCTCTCTCAGTCCCCTTTCTATTGTCCTCTTCTCTTTGTCCCCCTCTCTGTGCCCCCTCTCTCTGTACCCCTCTCTCTGTCGCCCCTCTCTCTGACCCCCCTCGCTGTTCCCTCTCTCTATGTCCACTCTCTCTGTCCCCCTCTCTCTGTCCCCCCTTTCTGTCCCCCTCGCTCTGTCCATCCCTCCATGCTCCCCTTCTCTCTGTGCCCCCCACTCCATTAACCTTCTCTCTCTCTGCCCCCTCTCTGCCCCCTCTCCCTGTGCTCCGCTCTCTCTCCCCCTCTCTGTACCCCATCTCTGTACCCCCATCCTCCCTCTCTCTGTGCCCCGTCTGTCTGCTCCCTTCTCTCTGTCCCTCTCTCTCTGTCCCCTCTCTCGCTCTGTCCCAATCTCTCTTTACCCTTCTCTCTCGGTCCACCCTCTCTCTGTCCCCCTCTCTCGGTCCCCTTCTCTCTGCCTCCTTCTCTCCCTCTGCCCCACTATCTCTGCCCCCTCTCGCTCTCTCTCCCCTCTCTCTCTCTATGTCCCCTCTCTCTGTAACACCCTCTCTCTGTAACACCCTCTCTCTGTCCCCGTCTCTCTGTTGCCTCTCTCTATCCCCCTCTCTCCCGCCTCTCTCTCTCCCCCTCTCTCTGTCACCCCTCTCTCTGACACCCTCTCTCCGTCCCCCTCTCTGCCCCTCCTCTGTCCCTCCTCTCTGTCCATCTCTGTCTCTCCCGCCCTCTGTCCGTCCCCCTCTCTGTCCCCTCTCTCTGTCGCCCATCTCTCTGTCCCCACTCTCTCTCCCCCCTCTCTTTGTCCCCTTCTCTCTGTCCCCATCTCTCTCTCTCTGTCCCCATCTCTGTCCCCCCTTTCTGCCCCGCAATCTCCCTGTCCCCCCTCTTTCTGGCTCCCCTCCCTCTGTACCCATCCCTCCGTCCACCCTCTCTCTGTTCCTCTTTCTCTGTCCCCCTCTCTCTGTCCCCCCGTCTGTCCACCCCTCCCTCTGTCCACCCCTCTCTCTGACTCACCTTCATCTGTCCCCCTCTCTCTCTCCTCCCTCTCTCCTCCCTCTCTCTCTCCCCCTCTCTCTCTCCCTTTCTCTGTCGCCCTCTCTCTGTCACTGCTCTCCCTGTGCTCCGCGCTCTCTACCCCTCTGTCGCGCCTCTCTCTCCCCCTCTCTGTCCCCCATCTCTCTGTCCCCTCACCTCTCTGTCCCCATCTATCTGTCTCCCTCTCTCGCTGTCATCTCTCTCTGTACTGCTTTTACTACCCTCTCTCTCTCTGTAAGCCCCTATCTTTACCCCCTCTCTGTCCCCCTCTCTCTCCCCCCTCTGTCCCTCCTCTCTCTACCCCCTCTGTCCCCCCCTCCGTTTGTCCCTCTCTCTCTGTCCCCTTATCTGTACCCCTCTTTCCACCCCCTCTCTCTCTTTCCCCCTCCCTGTCCCACCCTCTCTCTCTCTCCTCCTCTCTCTGTCCCCATTCTCTGTCCACCCACTCTGACCCCATCTCTCTGTCCCCCGTCTCTCTCTCCCCCTCTCTGTCCCCCTCTCTGTCCCACCTCTCTGCCTCCCCTCTCTGCCCCCCACTCTCTCTGTCCCCCTCTTTCTGTCCCCCCGCTCTGTCCCCCTCTCTCTGTCCCCCTCTCTCAGTCCACCCTCTTTCTGTGCCCCCTCTCTCTGACGCCCCTCTCCCTGTTCCCCCCTCTCTGCCCCAAGCTCTCTCCCCTTCTCTCTGTCCCCCCTCTGTCTGCCCCGTTCTCTCTGTCCCTCCTCTATGTATCCCTCGTTCTGCCCTCTCTCTCTTTCCCCCTCTCTGTCCCCATTCTCTGTCCAACCACTCTGTCCCGCATCTCTCTGTCCACCTGTCTCTCTCTCTCCCCCTCTCTGTCTCCATCTCTGTCCCACTTCTCTTTGTCCCCTCTCTGTTCCCCTACTCTCTGCACCCCCCTGTCCCCCTTTCACTGTCCCCCTCTCTCAGTCCACCCTCTCTTTGTTCCCCCTCTCTGCCCGTATCTCTCTGCCACTTTCTCTCTGTCCCTCTCTCTCTGACGCCCCTCTCCCTGTTCCCCTTCTCTCTGCCCCCCCCGCTCTCTGCCACTCTCTCTGTCCTCCCTCTCTCTGTACACGCGCTCTCTGTCCCATTCTCTCTGTGTCCCTCATCTCTCTGTCCCCCTCTCCCTGTCCCCCTCTCACTCTGTCCCCTTCTCTTTGTCGCCGACTCTCTGTCCCCGCCTCTCTGTCCCCCCTCTCTCTGTCCCCACTCTCGCTCTGTTCCCTCTCTCTCTGTGTCTCCGCGCTCTCTATCATCTCTCTTTCTCTGCCCCCCCTCTCTGTCCCCCGTCTGTGTGCTCCCCTCTCTCTCCCCCTCTCTGTCCCCTTCTCTGTCACCCCTCTCTGCTCCTCTCACTATCCCCTCTCTCTCTGTCCCCCACTCTGTGTGCTCCCCCCTCTCTCTTCCCTCTCTCTGTCCCCCTTCTCTGTTCCACTCTCTGTTGCCCCTCTCTCAGTCCCACTCTCTCTGTTGCCCCTCTCTCAGTCCCACCTTCTGGCCCGCCTCTCTCTTTCTCCCCCCCCTCTCTGCGCCCCATCTCTCTGTCCGCCCACTTTCTGTCTCCCTCTCTCTGTCCCCCTCTCTGTACTGGTCTCTCTAACCCCCCTCTCTCTGTAAGCCCTTCTCTTTACCCCCTTCTCTGTCTCAATCTCTATACCTCCTTCTGACCCGCCTCTCTCTCTCTCCCCCCATCTGTCCCCATCTATCTGACCCCCTCTCTCTGTCCCCCCTCTCTGTCCGTCTCTCTCTTCCCCCTTCTCTGACCCCCCTCTCTCTGTCCACTCTTCTCTCTGACCCACCCACCTTTATCTGTTCTCTCCCTCTCTGTCACACCTCCCTGTCTCCCCCTCTCTCTGCGCCCTCTCTCGCTTTCCCTCTCTCTCTCTGTCGCCTCTCTCTCTCTGTTCCCCTCTCGCGGTCGCCCTTCTCTCTCTGTCCCCTCTCTCTGTCCCACCTCTCTCTCCGGCTCTCTCTTCCCCCTACTCTGTCCCCTCTCTCTGTCCCCCCTCTCTCTGGCCCCTACACTCTGCCCCTCTCTCTCTGTCCCCTCTCTCTGCCCCACTCTCTGTCCACCCGTCTCTCTGACACACCCACCTTTATCTGTCCCCTCCCTCTCTGTCACCCCTCTCTGTCTCCCCTCTCTCTGCGCCTTCTCTCGCCGTCCCTCTCTCTCTCTGTTCCCCTCTCGCTGTCGCCATTCTCTCTCTGTCCCCCTCTCTCTGTTACCTTCTCTCTGTCGCCCTTCTCCCTCCGCCACCCTCTCTCTGACATCCCTCTCTCTGTCGCCCCAGTCTCTGTTGCCCCACTCTCTTTCACCCCTCTCTCTGTCCCCCTCTCTCTTCCCACTTCTCTCTGTCCCACGGCCTCGGTGCTCCTATCACTGTCCCCCTCTTTCTGTCCCCCCTCTCTCCCCCTCTCTCTCTGTTCCCCTCTCTCTGTCCCTCTCCTTCTGTCCCGCTCTCTCTGTCCACCTCTCACTGTTCCGCCTCTATTTGTCTCCCCTCTCTGTGTCCCCTCTCTCTCTGTCCCTCTCTCTCTATCACACCCTCTCTCTGTCCCCCCTCTCTCTGTCCCCCCTTTCTATGTCCCCCCTCAAAACCCCGTCTCTCTGTCCCTCTCTCTGTCCTCCCTCTATCTGCCCCCACTCTCTGTTCCCCCTTCTCTCTGTCTCCCTCTCTCTGTCCCGGTCTCTCTCCATTCCCAACTCTCTCCGTCCCCCTCTCTCTCTAACCCCCTCTCTCTGACCCTTCTCTCTCTAACCCGACTCTCTATCCACGTCTCTCTGTCCCCCAATCTCTGTTCCCACTCTCTCTGTTCCCCCTCTCACTGTCACCCCTCTCTCTGTCCCCCTCTCTCTCTGTCCCGTCTCTCTGACCCACTCTCTCTAACCCCACTCTCTATCCACGTCTCTCTGTCGTCAGTATCTCTGTTCCCCCTCTCTTTGTCCCCCCCTCTCTGTCCCCCTCACTCTCTGTACCTCTCTCTCGGTCCACGTTCTCTCTGTCCCCCTTCCTCTGTCCCCACTCTCTCTGCCCACCCTCACTCTGTCCACCTCTCCCTCTGTCCACCTTCTCTCTGCCCCTCTCTCTGTCCACCACTCTCTCTTGCCCACTTTTACCTGTCCACCTCCCTCTCTGTCACCCCTCCCTCTCTCCACCTCTCTCTGCCCTCTCTCTCTGTCACTTCTCTCTTCGCCTTTCGCTGTCGCCCTTCTCTCTCTGTCCCCCTCTCTCTGTCCCCCTCTCTCTATCCCCGTCTCTCTGCCCCCCCTCTATGTTCCCCCTCTCTCTGTCCCCCACTCTCTGTCCCGCTCTCTCTAACCCCCTCTTTCTGTCCCCCTCTCTCTCTGTACCCTTCTCTCGGTCCACCCTCTCTATGTCCCCCCTCTCTCTGCCCCACTGTCTCTGTCCACCCCTCACTCTGACCGAACTTAATCCGTCCCCCCTCTCTTTCTGTTCACCCCGTCCTCTCTCCTCCTCTCTCTGAAACCCTCTCTCTCTCGGTTCCCCTCTCGCTGTCGCCATTCTTTCTCTGTCCCCCTCTCTCTGTCCCCTCTCTCTCTCCCCATCTCTCTATCCCCCCTCTCTCTGTGTCGCCCTTCTCTCTGTCCCCCTCTCTGTGCGCTCCACACGCTCTCTCCCCCTCTCTGTCCCTCCCACACTATCCCATTCTCTCTAACCCCTCTCTCTGTCCAATCTCTCTCTTCCCCCTTCTCACTGTCCCACTGCCTCGGTCCCCGCTTCTCTGTGCCCCTCTCTCTCTCTCTGTCCCCCTTTCTCTGTCCCACTCCTTCTGTTCCCCCCTCTCTGTAGCCTCTCTCTGTTCTCCCTCTCTCTGTCCCTACTCTGTGTCACTTCTCTCTCTGTACCTCTCTCTCTCTATCCCACCCTCTCTCTTCCCCCCCCTGACAACTTCTCTGTCCCCCTCTCTCTGTCCCCGTCTCTCTGTCCCCCACTCTTTGTCGCCCTCTCTGTTCCACCCTCTCTCTGTGTCCCCATCTCTCTGCCCCCTCTCTCTGTCCCCGCCTCTCTGTCCTCCCTCTCTCTGTCCCCCTCTCTGTTCCACCCTCTCTCTGTGTCCCCATCTCTCTGCCCCCTCTCTCTGCCCCCTATCTCTGTCTCCTCTCTCTGTCCCCCACTCTCTGTTCCCCTCTCTGTCTAACACCCTCTCTCTGTCTCCCTCTCTCTGTCCCCATCTCTCTCTCCCTCTTTCTGTCCCCTCACACTCCCCCTCTCTCTTGCCTCTCTCTCTCTGTCCTCCTCACCCTTTTACCCCTCTCTCTGTCCCCCCTCTCTAACCCCCTCTCTCTGCCCCCCTCTCTCTCTTACCCCACTCTCTATCCCTGTCTCTCTGTCCCCTCTCTCTGTCACCTCTCTCTCTGTCCCCCTCTCTGTCACACCTCTCTGTCCCCCTCTCTCTGTCACCCCTCTCTCTATCCCCTTTTCTCTGACGCCCCTCTCTCTGTCGCCCCTGTCTCTGTCGTCCCACTCTCTTTCACCCCTCTCTCTGTCCCCTCTCTCTCTGTCCCCCTTTCTCTGTTCCACTCCTTCTGTCCCCGCTCTCTGTCCCCTCTCTCTGTTCCCCCTCTCTGTGTCACTTCTCTCTCTGTCCCCTCTCTCTATCCCACCCTCTCTCTGCCCCCCCACTTTGCCCGCCTCTCTGCCCCCCTCTCTCTGTCCCCTTCTCTCTGTCCCCGTCTCTCTGTCCTCCCCCTCTCTGTCCCTCTCTCTGTCCCCCCTCTCTATCCCGTCTCTCTGTCCTCCACTCTCTGTTTCCCCTCTCTCTGTCAACCTCTCTCTGTCCCCGTCTCGCTGTCCCCCTCTCTCTGTCTACCCTCTCTCTGTCCACCCCTCACTCTGACCCACCTTTATCGGTCCCCCCCTCTCTCTCTGTTCCCCCGTCCTCTCTTCCCCTTCTTTCTGCCCCCTCCCTGTCCCCCTCTTTCCCTTCTCTCTGTCCCACCCTCTGTCCCCTCTGTCTGTGTCCCCTCTCTCTCTCTGTCCCCTCTCTCTCTCTGTCCCCTCTCTCTCTAGCCCTCTCTCTGTGTCCCTCTCTCTCTGTCCCCCTTTCTGTGTTCTCCCCTCTCTCTCTCCCCACTCTCTGTGCTTTCCACTTTGAACCCCTCCCTCTGCCCCCCTTGTCCCATCATTCTATCTATCCCGGCACTCTCTGTGCCCTCTCATTCTCCGTCCGCCTCTCTCTGTCCGTCCTCTCTCCCCCTCTCTGTCCCCCTCTCTTTCTGTTCCCCTCTCACTATCGCCCTTCTCTCTCTCCCCCACTCTCTTTACCCCCCTCTCTGTCCCATTTTCTCTGACCCCTTACTCTCTCTGCCCCCTCTCTCCGTCCCCCCTGTCTCTGTCCCTCATCTCTCTGTCCCCTTTTTCTGCCCCCTCCCTGTCCCCCTCTCACTCTGTCCCCCTCTTTCCCTTCTCTCTGTCCCACCCTTTGTCCCCCTCTGTCTGTGTCCCCTCTCTCTCTCTGTCCCTTCTCTCTATCCCTCTCTCTGTGTCCCTCTCTTTCTGTCCCCCTTTCTGTGTTCTCTCCTCTCTCTCTCCCCACTCTCTGTGCTTTCCAATTTGAACCCCTCCCTCTGCCCCCCTTGTCCCTTCCCTCTATCTATCACGGCACTCTCTGTTCCCTCTCATTCTCTGTCCCCCACTCCGTCCCCATCTCTCTGTCTGCCCTCTCTGACCACTCTCTCTCCGTCCCCCTCTCTTTCTCTGTCGCCTTCCTCTCTCTAGCCCCCCTCTCTCTCTGTCCCCTCTCTCTGCCACCCTCTCTCTGCCCCCCTCTCTCTGTCCCCCTCTCTAACTCCAGCTCTCTCTGTCCCCCTCTCTCTCTGTTACCCTCTCTCTGTCGCCCTTCTCTCTCTTCTTCTTCCTGAAGAAGGGCTAATGCCCGAAACGTCGATTCTCCTGTTCCCTGAATGCTTCCTGACCTGCTGCGCTTTTCCAGCAACACATTTCCAGCTCTTCTCTCTCTGTCCCCCTCTCTCTGTCATCCCTCTCTCTGTTGCCCCTGTCTCTGTTGCCCCACTCTCTTTCACCCCTCTCTCTGCACCCCTCTCTCTGTCCCCACTCTGCAACTTCTCTGTCCCCATCTCTCTGCCCTCTCTCTCACTCCAGCTCTCTCTGTCCCCTCTCTCTCTGTTACCCTCTCTCTGTCGCCCTTCTCCCTCTGTCCCCTCTCTCTGTCATCCCTCTCTCTGTCGCCCCTGTCTCTGTTGCCCCACTCTCTTTCACCCCTCTTTCTGTCCCCCTCTCTCTTCCCACTTCTCTCTGTCCCACGGCCTCGGTGCTCCCATCACTGTCCCCCTCTTTCTGTCCCCCCTCTCTCCCCCTCTCATCCTGTTCCCCTCTCTCTGTCCCTCTCCTTCTATCCCGCTCTCTCTGTCCACCTCTCTCTGTTCCGCCTCTATCTGTCCCCCCTCTCTGTGTCCCCTCTCTCTCTGTCCCTCTCTCTCTATAACACCCGTCTCTCTGTCCCCCCTCTCTCTGTCCCCCCTTTCTATGTTCCCCCTCAAACCCCGTCTCTCTGTCCCCCTCTCTCTGTCCTCCCTCTATCTGCCCCCTCTCTCTCTTACCCCTTCTCTCTGTCCCCTTCTCTCTGTCTCCCTCTCTCTGTCCCCGTCTCTCCATTCCCAACTCTCTCTTTCCCCCTCTCTCTCTAACCCCCTCTCTCTGACCCTTCTCTCCCTAACCCGACTCTCTATCCCCGTCTCTCTGACCCCTACTCTCTGTTCCCACTCTCTCTGTTCCCCCTCTCACTGTCACCCCTCTCTCTGTCCCCCTCTCTCTCTGTCCCCTCTCTCTGACCCCCTCTCTCTAACCCCACTCTCTATCCCCGTCTCTCTGTCGCCAGTCTCTCTGTTCCCCCTCTCTCTGTCCCCCCCTCTCTGTCCCCCTCACTCTCTGTACCTCTCTCTCGGTCCACGTTCTCTCTGTCCCCCTTCCTCTGTCCTCACTCTCTCTGCCAACCCTCTCTCTGTCTACCTCTCCCTCTGTCCCCCTTCTCTCTGCCCCTCTCTCTGTCCACCCCTCTCTCTTGCTCACTTTTATCTGTCCACCTCCCTCTCTGTCACCCCTCCCTCTCTCCAACTCTCTCTGCCCTCTCTCTCTGTCACTTCTCTCTTCCCCTTTCGCTGTCGCCCTTCTCTCTCTGTCCCCCTCTCTCTGTCCCCCTCTCTCTATCCCCGTCTCTTTGCCCCCCCTCTATGTCCCCCCTCTCTCTGCCCCACTGTCTCTGTAAACCCCTCACTCTGACCGAACTTTATCTGTCCCCCCTCTCTTTCTGTTCACCCCGTCCTCTCTCCTCCTCTCTCCGAAACCCTCTCTCTCTCTGTTCCCCTCTCGCTGTCGCCATTCTTTCTCTGTCCCCCTCTCTCTGTCTCCTCTCTCTCTCCCCCATCTCTCTATCCCCCCTCTCTCTATGCCCCCCTTCTCTCTGTCCCCCTCTCTGTGCGCTCCACACGCTCTCTCCCCCTCTCTGTCCCTCCCACACTGTCCCATTCTCTCTGACCCCTCTCTCTGTCCCCTCTCTCTCTTCCCCCTTCTCACTGTCCCACTGCCTCAGTCCCACAATCTGAGTCCCCCTCTCTCTCTGTCCCCTTTTCTCTGTCCTACTCCTTCTATCCATCCTCTCTGTCCCCTATTTCTGTTCCCCCTCTCTCTGTCCCCTCTCTGTGTCATTTCTCCCTCTGTCCCCTTCTCTCTATCCCACGCTCTCTCTGCCCCTTCCACTCTGCCCGTCTCTCTGTCCCCCTTCTGTCTGTCCCCCTCTCTCTCCGTCCCTTCTCTCTCTGTCGTCTCTCTCCCTGTCCCCTCCCTCTCTCTATCACCCCTCTCTCTCTGTCCGCCCCTCTCTCTGTCCGCCCCCTCTCTCACCCCTCTCTGTCCCTCTCTCTCTGCACCGTCTCTCTCCCCGACTCTGCCCCCTTCTCTGTCCCCATCTCTCTGCACTCTCTCTCACTCCAGCTCTCTCTGTCCCCTCTCTCTCTGTTACCCTCCCACTGTCGTCTTTTCTCTCTGTACCCCTATCCCTGAAGCCCCTCTCTCTGTCGCCTCTGTCTCTGTCGTCCCACTCTCTTTCTACCCTCTCTCTGTCCCCTCTCTCGCTTCCCCCTTCTCACTGTCCCACTGCCTCGGTACCTCCATCTCTGTCCCCCCTCTCTCTCTGTCCCTCTTTCTCTGTCCCACTTTTTCTGTTTCCCCCTCTCTGTACCCTCTCTCTGTTCCCCCTCTCTCTGTCCCCCTCTCTCTGTCACCCTTCTCTCTGTCCCCCTCTCTCTGTCACCCCTCTCTCTGTCACCCCTCTCTCTGTCCCCCTTTCTCTGACGCCCCTCTCACTGTCGCCCCTGTCTCTGTCGTGCCACTCTCTTTCACCCCTCTCTCTGTCCCCCCTCTCTCTGTTACCCCTCTCTGTGTCACTTCTCTCTCTGTCCCCCTCTCTCTGTCCCCGTCTCTCTGTCCCCCACTTTTTGTCGCCCTCTCTCTCTAACCCCTTCTCTCTGTCCCCGTCTCTCTGTCCTCCCTCTCTCTGTCCCCCTCTCTGTTCGCCCCCTCTCTGTTTCCCCATCTCTCTGCCCCCCTCTCTCTGCCCCTCTCTCTGCCCCCTCTCTCTGTACCCCACTCTCTGTTCCCCTCTCTGTCTAACACCCTCTCTCTGTCTCCCTCTCTCTGTACCCATCTCTCTCCCACTTTCTGCCCCCTCACACTCCCCCTCTCTCTGTCCTCCCTCTCTCTGACCTCCTCACCCTATTGCCCCTCTCTCTGTCCCCCCTCTCTCTCTAACCCCACTCTCTATCCCCCTCTCTCTATCCCCCTCTCTCTGCCCCCCTCTCTGCCCCATCTCTCTGTCCACCTTTCTCTCTGCCTCCTCTCTCTCTGTCCCCCTCTCACTGTTCCCCCTCTCTCTGTCCCCCCTCTCTAACCCCCTCTCTACCTAACCCCACTCTCTATCCCCGTCTCTCTGTCCCCCTCTCTCTGTCACCCCTCTCTAACCCCCTCTCTACCTAACCCCACTCTCTATCCCCGTCTCTCTGTCCCACTCTCTCTGTCACCCCTCCCTCTGCCACCTCCCTCTCTGTACCCCTCTCTCGGTCCACCCTCTCTCTGTCACCCCTCTCTCGGTCCCCACTCTCTCTGTCGCCCCTCTCTCTGTCCTCCCTTTCTGTCCCCTCTCTCTCTGTCCCCCTCTCTCTGTCTCTCTGTCCCCACTCTCTCTGTCCACCTCTCCCTCTGTCCACCCTTCTCTCTGTCCCCTCTCTGTCCACCCCCTCCCTGACACACCTCTATGTCCCCTCCCTCTCTGTCACCTCTCCCGCTCTGCCCCTCACTGTCCCCTCTCTCTCTGCTCCCCTCTCGCTGTCGCCCTTCTATCTCTGACCTCTCTCTCTGTCCCCTCTCTCTCTTCCCCCTTCTCACTGTCCCACTGCCTCGGTCGCACCATCTGAATCCCCCTCTCTCTATGTCCCCTTTTCTCTGTCCCACACCTTCTATCCCCCTCTCTGTTCCCTCTTTCTGTTCCCCCTCTCTCCTTCCCCTCTCTGTGTCATTTCTCTCTCTGTTCCCTCTCTCTCTATCCCACCCTCTCTCTGCCCCTCCCACTCTGCCCGTCTCTCTGGCCACCTCTCTCTGTCCCCCTCTCTCTCCGTCCCTTCTCTCTCTGTCCTCTCTCTCCCTGTCCCCTCCCTCTCTTTACCACCCCTCTCTTTCTATCCGCCTCTCTCACTGTCCGCTCTCTCTCTCCCCCTCTCTGTCCCTCTCTCTCTGCACCGTCTCTCTCCCCGACTCTGCCCCCTTCTCTGACCCCATCTCTCTGCACTCTCTCTCACTCCAGCTCTCTCTGTCCCCTCTCTCTCTGTTACCCTCCCTCTGTCGTCTTTTCTCTCAGTACCCCTTTCCCTGACGCCCCTCTCTCTGTCGCCTCTGTCTCTGTCGTCCCACTCTCTTTCACCCCTCTCTCTGTCCCCTCTCTCGATTCCCCCTTCTCACTGTCCCATTGCCTCGGTCTCTCCATCTCTGTCCCCTCCTCTCTCTCTGTCCCCCTTTCTCTGTCCCACTCCTTCTGTTCCCCCCTCTCTGTACCCTCTCTCTGTTCCCCTCTCTCTGTCCCCTCTCTGTGTCACTTCTCTCTCTGTCCCTCTCTCTCTATCCCACCCTCTCTCTGCCACCCCCACTCTGCCCACCTCTCTGTCCCCCTCTCTCTGTCCCCGTCTCTCTGTACCCCACTTTTTGTCGCCCTCTCTCTCTAACCCCTTCTCTCTGTCCCCCTCTCTCTGTCCTCCCTCTCTCTGTCCCCCTCTCTGGTCCACCCTCTCTCTGTGTCCCCATCTCTCTGCCCCTCTCTCTCTGCCCCCTATCTCTGTCCCCTCTCTCTGTCCCCCACTCTCTGTTCCCCTCTCTGTCTAACACCCTCTCTCTGTCTCCCTCTCCCTGTCCCCATCTCTCTCCCTCTTTCTTTCCCCTCACGCTCCCCCTCTCGCTTTCCTCCCTCTCTATGTCCTCTTCAGCCTGTTACCCCTCTCTCTGTTCCCCCCTCTCTCTAACCCCACTCTCTATCCCCGTCTCTCTGTCCCCTCTCTCTGTCACCTCTCTCTCTGCCCCCCTCTCTCTGTCACCCCTCTCTGTCCCCCTCTTTCTGTCACCTCTCTCTCTGTCCCCCTTTCTCTGACGCCCCTCTCTCTGTTGCCCCTGTCTCTGTCGTCCCACTCTCTTTCACCCCTCTCTCTGTCCCCTCTCTCTCTGTCCCCCTTTCTCTGTCCCACTCCTTCTGCCCCCGCTCTCTGTCCCCTCTCTCTGTTCCCCCTCTCTCTGTTCCCCCTCTCTGTGTCACTTCTCTCTCTGTCCCCTCTCTCTATCCCACCCTCTCTCTGCCCCCCACTCTGCCAGCCTCTCTGTCCCCCTCTCTCCGTCCCCTTTTCTCTGTCCCCGTCTCTCTGTCCTCCCCCTCTCTGTCCCCCTCTCTCTCCGTCCCTTCTCTGTCACCCCTCTCTCTGTCTGCCCCCTCCCTCTCTTTATCACCCCTCTCTTTCTATCCGCCTCTCTCACTGTCCGCTCTCTCTCCCCCTCTCTGTCCCTCTCTCTCTGCACCGTCTCTCTCCCCGACTCTGCCCCCTTCTCTGACCCCATCTCTCTGCACTCTCTCTCACTCCAGCTCTCTCTGTCCCCTCTCTCTCTGTTACCCTCCCTCTGTCGTCTTTTCTCTCAGTACCCCTTTCCCTGACGCCCCTCTCTCTGTCGCCTCTGTCTCTGTCGTCCCACTCTCTTTCACCCCTCTCTCTGTCCCCTCTCTCGATTCCCCCTTCTCACTGTCCCACTGCCTCGGTCCCTCCATCTCTGTCCCCCCCTCTCTCTCTGTCCCCCTTTCTCTGTCCCACTCCTTCTGTTCCCCCCTCTCTGTACCCTCTCTCTGTTCCCCCTCTCTCTGTCCCCTCTCTGTGTCACTTCTCTCTCGGTCCCTCTCTCTCTATCCCACCCTCTCTCTGCCACCCCCACTCTGCCCACCTCTCTGTCCCCCTCTCTCTGTCCCCGTCTCTCTGTCCCCCACTTTTTGTCGCCCTCTCTCTCTAACCCCTTCTCTCTGTCCCCCTCTCGCTGTCCTCCCTCTCTCTGTCCCCCTCTCTGGTCCCCCCTCTCTCTGTGTCCCCATCTCTCTGCCCCCCTCTCTCTGCCCCCTATCTCTGTCCCCTCTCTCTGTCCCCCACTCTCTGTTCCCCTCTCTGTCTAACACCCTCTCTCTGTCTCCCTCTCCCTGTCCCCATCTCTCTCTCCCTCTTTCTTTCCCCTCACGCTCCCCCTCTCGCTTTCCTCCCTCTCTATGTCCTCTTCAGCCTGTTACCCCTCTCTCTGTCCCCCCCTCTCTCTAACCCCTCTCTCTATCCCCGTCTCTCTGTCCCCTCTCTCTGTCACCTCTCTCTCTGCCCCCCTCTCTCTGTCACCCCTCTCTGTCCCCCACTCTCTGTCACCTCTCTCTCTGTCCCCCTTTCTCTGACGCCCCTCTCTCTGTTGCCCCTGTCTCTGTCGTCCCACTCTCTTTCACCCCTCTCTCTGTCCCCTCTCTCTCTGTCCCCCTTTCTCTGTCCCACTCCTTCTGCCCCCGCTCTCTGTCCCCTCTCTCTCTGTTCCCCCTCTCTCTGTTCCCCCTCTCTGTGTCACTTCTCTCTCTGTCCCCTCTCTCTATCCCACCCTCTCTCTGCTCCCCACTCTGCCCGCCTCTCTGTCCCCCTCTCTCTGTCCCCTTCTCTCTGTCCCCGTCTCTCTGTCCTCCCCCTCTCTGTCCCCCTCTCTGTTCCCCCTCTCTCTCTTTCCCCATCTCTCTGTCCCCCCTCTCTCTGCCCACTCTCTCTTCCCCTCTCTCTCTGTCCCCCACTCACTGTTCCCCTCTCTGTCTAACACCCTCTCTCTGTCTCCCTTTCTTGTCCCCATCTCTCTCTCCCTCTTTCTGTCCCCTCACGCTCCCCTTCTCGCTTTCCTCCCTCTCTCTGTCCTCCTCACCCTGTTACCCCTCTCTCTGTCCCCCCTCTCTAACCCCCTCTCTCTGTTCCCCCTCTCTCTAACCCCACTCTCTATCCCCGTCTCTCTGTCCCCTCTCTCTGTCACCCCTCTCTCTGTCCCCCTTTCTCTGACGCCCCTCTCTCTGTCACCCCTGTCTCTCTCGTCCCACTCTCTTTCACCCCTCTCTCTGTCCCCTCTCTCTCTGTCTCCCTTTCTCTGTCCCACTCCTTCTGTCCCCGCTCTCTGTCCCCTCTCTCTGTTCCCCCTCTCTCTGTTCCCCCTCTCTGTGTCACTTCTCTCTCTGTCCCCTCTCTCTATCCCACCCTCTCTCTGCCTCCCACTCTGCCAGCCTCTCTGTCCCCCTGTCTCTGTCCCCTTCTCTCTGTCCCCGTCTCTCTGTCCTCCCCCTCTCTGTCCCCCTCTCTGTTCCCCCTCTCTCTCTCTTTCCCCATCTCTCTGTCCCCCCTCTCTCTGCCCCCTCTCTCTGTCACCCCTCTCTCTGTCCCCCACTCTCAGTTCCCCTCTCTGTCTAACCCCCTCTCTCTGTCTCCCTCTCTCTGTCCCCATCTCTCTCTCTCCCACTTTCCATCCCCTCACACTCCCCCTCACTCTGTGTCACTTCTCTCTCTCTGTCCTCCTCACCCTGTTACCCCTCTCTCTGTCCCCTCTCTCTCTAACCCCACTCTCTATACCCCTCTCTCTGTCCCCTCTGTCTGCCCCCCTCTCTGCCCCTCTCTCTCTGTGACCATTCTCTCTGCCCCTCTCTCTCTGTCCCCCTCTCACTGTTCCCCCTATCTCTGCCCCCCTCTCTAAACCCTCTCCCTCTAACCCCACTCTCTATCCCCGTCTCTCTGTCCCCCTTTCTCTGTCACCCCTCTCTCTGCCACCTCTCTCTCTGTACCCCTCTCTCGGTCCACCCTCTCTCTGTCACCCCTCTCTCGGTCCCCCCTTTCTGTCCCCTCTTTCTGCCCCGTCTCTCTCCCCGACTCTGCCCCCTTCTCTGACCCCATCTCTCTGCACTCTCTCTCACTCCAGCTCTCTCTGTCCACTCTCTCTCTCTGTTACCCTCCCTCTGTCGCCTTTTCTCTCTGTCCCCCTTTCCCTGACGCCCCTCTCTCTGTCGCCTCTGTCTCTGTCGTCCCACTCTCTTTCACCCCTCTCTCTGTCCCCTCTCTCTCTTCCCCCTTATCACTGTCCCACTGCCTCGGTCCGCCCATCTCTGTCCCCCTCTCTCTCTCTCTGTCCCCCTTTCTCTGTCCCACTCCTTCTGTTCCCCCCTCTCTGTACCCTCTCTCTGTTCCCCCTCTCTTTGTCCCCCTCTCTCTGTCACCCCTCTCTCTGTCCCCCTCTCTCTGTCACCCCTCTCTGTCCCCCTCTCTCTGTCACCCCTCTCTCTGTCCCGCTTTCTCTGACGCCCCTCTCTCTGTCGCCCCTGTCTCTGTCGTCCCACTCTCTTTCACCCCTCTCTCTGTCCCCTCTCTCTCTGTCCCCCTTTCTCTGTCCCACTCCTTCTGTCCCCGCTCTCTGCCCCTCTCTCTATCCCGCCCTCTCTCTGCCCCCCCCCCCACTCTGCCCGCCTCTCTGTCCCCTTCTCTCTGTCCCCGTCTCTCTGTCCCCCACTCTCTGTTCCCCTCTCTGTCTAACCCCCTCTCTCTGTCTCCCTCTCTCTGTCCCCATCTCCCACTTTCTGCCCCCTCACACTCCCCCTCTCTCTGTCCTCCCTCTCTCTGTCCTCCTCACCCAGTTGCCACTCTCTCTGTCCCCCTCTCTCTCTAACCCCACTCTCTATCCCCTCTCTCTGTCGGCCTCTCTCTGCCCCCCTCTCTGCCCCCTCTCTCTCTGTCCACCTTTCTCTCTACCCCCTCTCTCTCTGTCCCCCTCTCACTGTGCCCCCTCTCTGTGACCCCCTGTCTAACCCCCTCTCTACCTAACCCCACTCTCTATCCCCGTCTCTCTGTCCCCCTCTCTCTGTCACCCCTCTCTAACCCCCTCTCTACCTAACCCCACTCTCTATCCCCGTCTCTCTGTCCCACTCTCTCTGTCACCCCTCTCTCTGCCACCTCCCTCTCTGTACCCCTCTCTCGGTCCACCCTCTCTCTGTCACCCCTCTCTCGGTCCCCACTCTCTCTGTCGCCCCTCTCTCTGTCCCCCCTTTCTGTCCCCTCTCTATCTGTCTCCCTCTCTCTGTCTCTCACTGTCCCCACTCTCTCTGTCCACCTCTCACTCTGTCCACCCTTCTCTCTGCCCCCTCTCTGTCCACCCCCTCCCTTACCCACCTCTATGTCCCCTCCCTCTCTGTCACCCCTCCCGCTCTGCCCCTCACTGCCCCCTCTCTCTCTGTTCACCTCTCGCTGTCGCCCTTCTCTCTCTGTCTCTCTCTCTCTGTCTCCTCTCTCTCTCCCCATCTCTCTATCCCCCTCTCTCTGTGTCCCCCTTCTCTCTGTCCCCCTCTCTGTGCGCTCCACGCGCTCTCTCCCCCTCTCTGTCCCTCCCACACTGTCCCATTCTCTCTGACCCCTCTCTCTGTCCCCTCTCTCTCTTCCCCCTTCTCACTGTCCCACTGCCTCGGTCCCACCATCTGAGTACCCGTCTCTCTCTGTCCCCTTTTCTCTGTCCCACTCCTTCTATCCACCCTCTCTGTTCCCTCTTTCTGTTCCCCCTCTCTCCGTCCCCTCTCTGTGTCATTTCTCTCTCTGTCCCCTCTCTCTCTATCCCACCCTCTCTCTGCCCCTCCCACTCTGCCCGTCTCTCTGTCCCCCTCTCTCTGTCCCCCTCTCTCTCCGTCCCTTCTCTCTCTGTCCTCTCTCTCCCTGTCCCCTCCCTCTCTCTATCACCCCTCTCTTTCTGTCCGCCCCTCTCCCTGTCCGCCCTCTCTCTCCCCCTCTCTGTCCCCCTCTCTCTGCACCGTCTCTATCCCCGACCCTGCCCCCTTCTCTGTCCCCATCTCTCTGCACTCTCTCTCACTCCAGCTCTCTCTGTCCCCTCTCTCTCTGTTACCCTCCCTCTGTCGTCTTTTCTCTCTGTACCCCTTTCCCTGACGCCCCTCTCTCTGTCGCCTCTGTCTCTGTCGTCCCACTCTCTTTCACCCCTCTCTCTGTCCCCACTCACGCTTCCCCCTTCTCACTGCCCCACTACCTCGGTCCCCCATCTCTGTCCCTCCTCTCTCTCTGTCCCCCTTTCTCTGTCCCACTCCTTCTGTTCACCCCTCTCTGTACCCTCTCTCTGTTCCCCCTCTCTCTGTCCCCTCTCTGTGTCACTTTTCTCTCTGTCCCCTATCTCTCTATCCCACCCTCTCTCTGCCCCCCCCCCATTCTGCCCACCTCTCTGTCCCCCTCTCTCTGTCCCCGTCATCTGTCCCCCACTCTTTGTCGCCCTCTCTCTCTAACCCCTTCTCTCTCTCCCAGTCTCGCTGTCCTCCCTCTCTCTGTGTCCCCCTCTCTGTTCCCCCCTCTCTCTGTGTCCCCATCTCTCTGCCCCCTCTCTCTGCCCCCTATCTCTCTCCCCTCTCTCTGTCCCCCACTCTCTGTTCCCCTCTCTGTCTAACACCCTCTCTCTGTCTCCCTCTCTCTGCCCCCATCTCTCTCTCCATCTTTCTGTCCCGTCACACTCCCCCTCTCGCTTTCCTCCCTCTCTATGTCCTCCTCACCCTGTTACCCCTCTCTCTGTCCCCCCTCTCTAACTCCCCTCTCTGTCCCCCTCTCTCTCTAACTCCACTCTTTATCCCCGTCTCTCTGTCCCCTCTCTCTGTCACCCCTCTCTCTGTCCACCTCTCTCTGTCACCCCTCTCTCTGTCCCCCCTCACTCTGTCACCCCTCTCTCTCACCCCCTTTCTCTGACGCCCCTCTCTCTGTCGCCCCTGTCTCTGTCGTCCCACTCTCTTTCACCCCTCTCTCTGTCCCCTCTCTCTCTGTCCCCCTTTCTCTGTCCCATTCCTTCTGTCCCCGCTCTCTGCCCCCTCTCTCTGTTCCCCCTCGCTCTGTTCCCCCTCTCTGTGTCACTTCTCTCTCTGTCCCCTCTCTCTATCCCACCCTCTCTCTGCCCCCCACTCTGCCCGCCTCTCTTTCCCCCACTCTCTGTCCCCCTCTCTCTGTCCCCCTCTCTCTGCCCCACTCTCTGCCCCTCTCTCTCTGTCCACCTTTCTCTCAGCCCCCACTGCCTCGGTCCGCCCATCTCTGTCCCCCACTCTCTCTCTGTCCCCCTTTCTCTGTCCCACTCCTTCTGTTCCCCCCTCTCTGTACCCTCTCTCTGTTCCCCCTCTCTCTGTCCCCCTCTCTCTGTCACCCCTCTCTCTGTCCCCTTCTCTCTGTCACCCCTCTCTCTGTCCCCCTCTCTCTGTCACCCCTCTCTCTGTCCCCCTTTCTCTGACGCCCCTCTCTCTGTCGCCCCTGTCTCAGTCGTCCCACTCTCTTTCACCCCTCTCTCTGTCCCCTCTCTCTCTGTCCCCCTTTCTCTGTCCCCCTCTCACTGTCGCCCCCTCTTTCTGACCCCCCTCTCTCTATCGCCCCTCTCTCTCTACCCTCTCTCTCTCTGTGCACCCTCTCTGTCCCCCTCTGTCTGTCTGCCCTCTGTCCACCCTCTCTGTACCCCCTCTCTCTTTCCCCCTCTCTGTCCCCCTCACTGTTTCCCCCTCTGACAGTCCCCCAGTCTGTTCCCCCTTCTCTGTCCCACCCCTCTCTCTGTCCCCCCTCTCTGTCTCGCCCTTCTCTCTTCCCCCCTCTCTCTGGCCCCTCTATCTGTCGCACCCCTCTCTCTCTTTGTCCCCTCGCTCACGGAACCATCTTTCTTTGCCGCCTGTTCCCCCCTCTGTCCCCTCTCTCCCTCTCCTCTCTCTCTTCGACCACCTCTCTCTGTCCAGGTCTCTGTCCCCCACTCTCTGTCCACCCATCTCTGTTTGCCCCTTCTCTCTTTCGTCCTCTCTCTGTCACCCCCTCTCTGTCCCCCATCTCTGTCCCATCTCTGTCTGCCCCTTCTCTCTCTTTCCCCCTCCCTCTGACCCCTTCTCTCTCCCCCTCTCTCTGCGCCCCCTCTTTCTGATACCGTCTCTGTCCCCACCCTTCTCTGCCCCCATCTCTCTGTGCCCCCTCTCTCTCCCCCTCACTGTCCACTCTCTCTCTGTACCCCCTCTCTGTCCACCCTCTCTCTGTCCCCCTCTCCCTGACCACCTCTCACTGTCCCCCCTCACTCTGTCATACTCTCTCTGTACTCCATCTCTCTGCCCCCTCTCTCTATTCTCGCTCTCTCCTCTCTCTCTCTCTAATCCCTCTCTCTCTGTGCCCCCTCTCTCTGTACCCCCTCTTTCCCCTTCACCATCCAATCCCTCGCTCTGTCCCCCCTCTCTCTGACCCCCTCTCTCTGCCCAGCTCTCTCTGTACCCCTCTCTCTTTGACCCCCTCTCTCTTCCCCCTCTCTCTCTGTTCCCCTCTCTTTGTCTCCCCCCCGCTCTGTGTCCCCCTCGCTCTGTTCCCCCCCCCTCTGCTGCCCCCTCTCTCTGTCCCACCCTCTCCTGGTCACCCCCCTCTCTGCCCCACCTCTCTATACTCCCACTTTCAGTCCCGCCCTTCTCTCTTCCCTCGCTCTCTATCACCCCTCTCTCTGTCACCTCCCTCTCTGTCCCCCTCTGTCTACCCCCCTCTGTCTGTCCCCTCCCTCTCTGTCCCCCTCTCTTTGTCCCCGTCTCTCTGCCCCCCTCTGTCACCCGCTCTGTGTCTACCCCTCTCTGTACCCCATCTCTCTGCCCCCCCGTCCCCCGCTCTCTGTCCACCCTTCAGTCTGTACCCCATCGCTCTGCCCCCCCTCTCTGTTCCCCCTCTGTCTGTCCCCCTCGCTCTGTTCCCCTGTCCTCTCTCTGTCTGATCCCTCTCTGTTCCCCCTGTACTCCACTCTCTGGTCCCCCTATACACCCTTTTTCTTTCCGCACTCTCTCTTTACCCCCACTGCCACCTTCTCTCTGTGCACCCGTCCCCCCTCTCTCTGTCCCCTCTCTCTCTGTCCCTCTCTCTGTCCACCTTGTCTATGTCCTGCCCTTCTCTCTTTACCCTCTCTCTGTCTACCCCTCTCTATGTACACCCCTTTTTCAGTCCCCTCTCTCTCTTTCCCCCGTCTGTCGCTCTCTCTCTGTGCCCCCCTCTCTGTCCTCTCTCTCTGTCCCGCCAATCTCTCTCCACCCCTCTCTCTGTCCCGTCTCTCTCTATCTACCCCTCTCTCTGTACCCCCTTTTTCAGGCCCATCTCTCTCTTACCCCCGTCCCCATCTCTCTGTGCCCCCTCTCTGTCCTCCGTCTCTGTCCCGCCACTGTCTCTCCACCCCTCTCTCTGTCACCCCCTCTCTGTCCCCCATCTCTGTCCCGTCTCTGTCTGTCCCCTCTCTTTCTGTCACCCTTCTCTGTTCCACTCTCTGCCCCCATCTCATTCCCCCTCTCTGTACTCCTCTCTCTCTGCCCTCTCTCAGTGCCCCCCTTTGTCTCCCTTCTCTGTCCACCCTCTCTGTCCCCCTCCATCTGACCCCCTTCCCTCTCTCCCCCACTCTCTGCCCCCACTCTCTCTTACCCCCCCTGCCCCCTCCCCTCTCTGTCCCCCATCCCTCGGTCCTCTCTCTCTCGCCCCTCACTGTCCCCTCTCTCTGTACCCCTCTCTCTGTCCACACTCTCTCTGTCCCCCTCGTTCTGTCCCCCTCTCTGTCCCCCCTCTCTTTGCCCCTCTCTCACTCTGTCTCCTCTCTCTCTATCCCGTCTCTCCCCCTGTGCCTCCTCTCTCTGTCCCCCGTCTTCCCCCTTCTCTGTCCTACCCCTCTCTCTGTAACCTCTCTGTCTCTCTCTCTCTGTCCCTCACTCTCTGTCCCCCCTCTCTCTGTCCTCCACTCTCTGTCCCCCCTCTCACTGTCCCCTCTCTCTGTCCCCTCTCTTTCTGTCTCCTCTCTCTCTCTCTATCCTCTCTCTCTGGGCCCCCTCTCTCTGTCCCCCATCTCTGTCCCCTCTTCTCTGTCCCACCCCTCTCTCTAGCCCCCTCTCTCTCACCCTCTCTCTCTGTCCCCACCTCTCTCTGTCCCCAACTCTTTCTGTGCCCCCTTCGCTGTGTCCCACTTTCGCTCTGCCCCACCGCTCTCTGTCTCCCCCCCCCCCTCTATGTCACCCCCTCTCTCTGGCCCCTCTGTCTGTCGCACATTCTCTCTGTACCCCCCTCTCTCTGTCCCCGCCCCTCTGCCCACCTCTCTGTCCCCCTTCTCTGTCTCCCCATTCTCTCTTCCCCCCCCCCTCTCTGCCCGCTCTATCTGTCGCTCCCCTCTCTCTGTCCCCTCTCTCTCTGTCCCCTCGGTCTCTGAACCCTCCCTCTCTGTTCCCCTCTTCCCCCCCCCCCCCCCCCCTCTGTCCCCTCCCTCCCTCTCCTCTCCAGTCTCTGGATTCATTTAAGAATGAGTTGGATAGAGCTCTCAAGGATCGTTGAATCAAGGGTTATGGAGATAAAGCAGGTTCAGGATACTGATTAAGGATGATCAGCTATGATCATATTGAATGGTGGTGCACGCTCGAAAGGCAGAATGGCTTTCTACTGCCCCTATTGTCTATTGACTATTGTCTCTCTCTCTCCCCTTCTCTCTTTCCTCCTCTCTCTGTCACCCCCTCTCTGTCCCCCATCTCTGTCCCATCTCTGTCTGCCCCTTCTCTCTCTGTCCCCCTACCCTGTCCACGCTCTCTGTCCCACTCCCTCTGACCCCTTCTCTCTCCCCCTCTCTCTGCGCCCGCTCACTCTGATTCCCTCTCTGTCCCCACCCTTCTCTGCCCCATCTCCCTGTCCCCCCTCTCTCTCCTCCCTCACTGTCCCCTCTCTATGTACCCCCTCTCTGCCCACCCTCTCTCTGTCCCCCTCTGCCTGACCCCCTCTCACTGTCCCCCCTCACTCTGTCACACTCTCTCTGTACCCCATCTCTCTGTCCGCCCTCTTTATTCCCCCTCTCTCTCCTCTCTTTCTATTCCCTCTCTCTCTGTGGCCCCTCTCACTACCCCCCTCTGTTTCCCCTTCACTGTCCTGCCCCTCCCTCTGTCCCCCCTCTCTCTGTCCCGCTGTCTCTGCTCCGCGCTCTCTATCTGCCCCTCTTTGTGCCCTCCTCTCTCTTTCCCCCTCTCTGTTCCCCTCTCTATGTCCCCCTCGCTCAGCGTCCCTCTCGCTCTGTCCCACTCTTGCTCTGTACCCCACCTCTCTCTCCCCCCCCTCTCTGTCACACTCCTCTCTCTGGCCCCTCTGTCTGTCCCAACCTCTCACTGTATCTCCCTCTCTCTGCCCCCCCCCCTCTCTGCCCCCCTCTCTGCCGCCCCCTCTCTCTGAGCCACCCTCTCCTGGACACCCCCCTCTCTGTCCCACCTCTCTATACCCCCTCTTTCAGTCCCGCCATTCTCTCTTTCCCCGCTCTCTGTCACCCCTCTCTGTCCCCACCCTCTCTGTCCCCCTCTATCTGTCACCCCTCTCTCTGTCCCCTCCCTCTCTGTCCCACGTTTCTCTGTCCCCGTCTCTCTGCCCCCATCTGTCACCCGCTCTCTGTCCACCTCGCTCTCTGTACCCCATCTCTCTGCTCCCCGTTCCCCGCTCTCTGTGCACCCTTTACTCTGTACCCCATGGCTCTGTCCCCCCTCTCTCTGTTCCCCCTCTGTCTGTCCTTTCGCACTGTCCCCCCGTCTGCCCTCTGTCTGACCCCCCTCTCTGCCCCCCCTGTACTCCACTCTCTGCTCCCCCGTACCCCCTTTTTCTGTCCGCACTCTCTCTTTCAACCCTCTGTCCCCCTCTCTCTGTGCCCCCGTTCCCCTCTCTCTCTGTCCCCTCTCTGTCTGTCCATCTCTCTCTGTTCACCCTGTCTATATCCTGCCCTTCTCTGTTTACCCTCTCTCTCTGTCTACCCCTCTCTGTGTACACCCCTTTTTCAGTCCCCTCTCTCTTTCCCCCCTCTCTGTCCATCTCTCTCTGTGTCCCCCTCTCTGTCCTCCCTCTCTATCCCGCCACTCTCTCTCCACCTCTCTCTCTGTCTCCCCTCTCTGTCCCCCCATTTCTGTCCCCTCTCTTTCTGTTCCACTTCTCTGCGCCCCTCTCTGCCCCCATCTCAGTCCCCCTCTCTGTACTCCTTTCTCCCTGCACCCTCTCTGATTGTCCCCCTTTGTCCCCTTCTCTGTCCACCCTCTCTGTCGCCCTCCCTCTGACCCCCTTCTCTCTCTCCCCATCTCTCTGTCCTCTCGCTCTCGCCCCTCACTCTCCCCTCTCTCGGTCCCCCTCTCTCTGTCTACCCTCTCTCTGTCCCCCTCACTCTGTCCCTCCTCTCTGTCCCCCCCCTCTCTGCCTCTCTCACTCTGTCTCCTCTCTCTCTCTATCCCGTCTCTCCCTCTGTGCCCCCTCTCTCTGTCCCCTTTGTCTGTCCCCCTTCTCTGTCTCACACCTCTCTCTGTCCCCACCTCTCTCTGTCCCCCTCTCTTTGTCCCCTCTCTCTGTCCCCCCTCTCTGTGTGTCCCCCCTCTGTGCCCGCCTCTCTCTGCCCCCCTCTCTCTGCCCCCTCTCTCTCTGTCTCCTCTCTGTCTCTATCCTCTCTCTCTCTCTGTGCCCCCTCTCTCTGACCCCTCTCTGTACTCCTCTCTCTCAGCCCCCTCTCTCATTGTCCCCCTCTTTGTCACCCTTCTCTGTCCGCCCTCTCTGTCCCCCTCCCTCTGATCCCCTTCCCTCTCTCCCCCACTCTCTGCCCCCGCTCTCTCTGACTCCCCTCTCTGTCCCCACCCCTCTCTGTCCCCCATCTTTCTGTCCTCTCTCTCTCGCCCCTCACTGTCCCCTCTCTCTGTACCCCTCTCTCTCTCCACCCTCTCTCTGTCCCCCTCACTCCGTCCCCCCCTCTGTGCCCCTCTCTCTGCCCCTCTCTCACTCTGCCCCCTCTCTCTCTCTATCCCGTCTCTCCCCCTGTGCTCCCTCTCTCTGTTCCCCCCGTCTGCCCCCCTTCTCTGTTCCACCCCTCTCTCTGACCCCCTCTCTGTCCCCTCTCTCTGTCCCCCTCTCTCTGTCCCCACTCTCTGCCCCCCTCTCTATCCCCTCTTCTCTGTCCCCCCTCTCTCCCCCCTCTCTCTGTCTCCATCTCTCTCTGTCCCCACCTCTCTCTGTGCCAACTTCGCTGTGTCCCACTTTCGCTCTCCCCCACCGCTCTCTGTCTCCCCCCTCTATGTCACCCCCTCTCGCTGGCCTCTCTGTCTGTCTGTCACACCCTCTCCCGGTCAGCCCCCCCTCTGTCCCTCCCTCTCTGTATCCTCCTATCTCTGTCCTGCCATTCCCTCTTCACCCCTCTCTCTGACCCCTCTCTCTGTCCCCTCCCACTCTGTCTCCCTCTAACTTTCCCCCTCTCTCTGTCCCCTCCCTCTCTTACCCCATCTCACTGTCCCCCTCTGTCTGTCCCCCTCTCTCTGGCCCCCCTCAGTCTGTCCCCCGCTCTCCGTCCACCCCTCTCTCTGTACACCATCTCCCTGTCCTCTCCCCCGTCCCCCGCTCTCTGTCCACCCTTCACTCTATCCCCCATCTCTCTTCCCCCTCTCTCTGTCCCTCTCTGTCTGTCCCCCTCTCTCTGTCCCCCTCTCTGTCCCCCCTCTCTCTGTCCCCCTCTCTGTCCCCCCTCTGTCTGTCCCCCTCTCTCCGTCCCCCTGTACTCCTCCCTCTGCACCCCCGTACTCCCCTTTTTTTCTGTCCGCATTGTCTCTTTCCCCGCTCTCTGTCCCCTCTTTATGTGCCCCCTCTCTGTCCCCCTCTGTCCCGCCACTCTCTCTCTACCCTTCTCTGTCCCCACCTCTCTCTGTCCCCCTCTCTCTCTGTCCCCTCTCTCTCTCTGTCCCATCTCTCACTCTTTCACTTCTCTCTCTCTATCCCTTCAGTCCCTCTGTCCCCCCTATCCCCCTCTCTGTCCCCCTCTCTCTGCCCCTCTCTCACTCTGTCTCCTCTCTCTCTCTCTATCCCGTATTTCCCTCTGTGCCCCCTCTCTCTGTCCCCCCGTCTGTCGCCCCTTCTCTGTCACACCCCTCTCTCTGCCCCCCTCTCTCTGTCCCACTTTTTCTGTCCCCTCTCTCTGTCCCCTTCTCTGTGTGCCCCCCTCTCTCTGCCCCAACCTCTCTCTGTCCCCACCTCTCTCTGTGTCCCCTTCTCTGTGTCCCACTTTCGCTCTTTCCCCTCTCTCTCTGTCTCCTCTCTCTCTCTATCCTCTCTCTCTCTGTGCTCCCTCTCACTGTCACCCCTTCTGTCCCCTCTACTCTGCCCCACCCCCTCTCCGCCCCTCTCTCTGTCCCCCCTCTCTCTGTCCCAACCTCTCTCTGTCCCCACTTCTCTCTGTGTCCCCTTCGCTGTGTCCCACTTTCGCTCTGTCCTCCCGCTCTCTGTCTCCCCCTCTTTGTCACCCCCTCTCTCTGTCCCCTCTGTCTGTCACACCCTCTGTACCCCCCTCTCTCTTTCCCCGCCCCTCTGCCCCCTCTCTCTGCCCCCTCTCTCTGTCAGCCCCTCTCTCTGGCCCCTCTGACTGTCCCACCCTCTCCCGGTCACCCCCCTCTCTGTCCCCTCCCTCTCCGTCCCCCTCTCTCTGTCCCCCCCGCCCCCACGGACCCCACTCTCTGACTACCCCCTCTCCATTCCCCATCTCTCTGTCCCCCCTCTGTCTGTTCCCCGCTCTCTGCACACCCCTCTCTCTGTACCCCATCTCTCTGTCCTTCCCCGTACACCGCTCTCTGTTCACTCTTCACTCTATACCCCATTTCTCTCCCCCTCTCTCTGTCACACTCTGTCTCTCCCCCTGTCTCTGTCCCCCTGTACTCCTCTCTCTGCTCCCCTGCACTCCCCTTTTTCTGTCCGCTCTCTCTCTTTCCCCGCTCTCTGTCCCCTCACTTTGTGCCCCCTCTCTCTGTCCCCCTCTGTCCCGCCACTCTCTCTCCACCCCTCTCTTTGTCCACACCTCTCTCTGCCCCCTCTCTGTCCCCTCTCTATGTCCCCTCTCTCACTCTTACACCTCTCTCTCTATCCCTTCTGTCCCTCTGTCCCCCTCTCTTTGTCCCCCCTCCCTGTCCCCCTTCTCTGTCCCAACCCTCTCTCTGCCCCCCCTCTCTGTCCCCCTCTCTCTGTTTCCCTCTCTCTGTGCCCCCCAGTTCCCTCTCTCTCTTACTCCTCTCTCTCTCTATCCTCCCTCTTTCCCTGTGCCCCCTCTCTCTGTCCCCACTCTCTGTCCCCTCTTCTCTGTCCCACCCCTCTCTCTGTTCCCCCTCTCTCTGTGACCTCCTCTGTCGTTTCCCCCCTCCCTGTCCACCCTCTCTCTATCCCCACCTCTCTCTCTGTCCCCTTTCTCTGTCCCACTCTCACTCTGTCCTCCCCGCTCTCTGTCTCCCCCTTCTCTGTCACACCCTCTCTCTTCATCCGTCTGTCTGTCACACCCTTTCTCTGTACCCCACTCTCTCTATTCCCCCCCACTCTGTCACCCCTCTCTCTGGCCGCTCTGTCTGTCCCACCCTCTACCGACCAACCCTCTCTCTGTTCCCCCCTTCTGTCCCCTCCCTCTCTGTTCCCTCTCTCTGTCCGCCCCTCTCTCTGTCCCCTCTGTCCCCCACTCTCAGTCTACCCCTCTGTCTGTCCCCCGCTCTCTGTCCATCACTCTCTCTGTACCCCATCTCTCTGTCCCCCTCTCTCTGTCGCCCCTCTGTCTGTCCCCTTCTCTCTGTCCCCCCTCTGTCTGTCACCCGCTCTCTGTCCACTACTCTCTCTGTACTCCATCTCTCTGTCCCCCCGTCTCCCGCACTCTGTCCACCCTTCACTCTGTATCCCCTCTCTCTTCCTCCCTCTCTCTTTCCCCCCTCGTCTGTCGCCCCGTCTGTCCCCCTCTATCTGTTCCCCTGTACTCCTCCCTCTGCCCCCCGCACCGCCTTTTTCTGTCCGCGCTCTCTCTTTCCGCCCTCTCTTCCCCACTCTCTTTATGCCCTCCTCTCTGCCCCCCTCTGTCCCGCCACTTTCTCTCCATCCCTCTCTCTGTCCCCACCTCTCTCTGTCCCCTCTCTCTATCCCCTCTCTCTGAACCATCGATCCGTGCCCCCCATCTGCCGCCCGACCCCTTTCTCTCTCCCCCCTCTCTCTCTCTGTCCCCATTCTGTCTGTCACCACCGTCCTTCACGTCTCCCTCTCTCTGTCCCGCCCCCTCTGTCACTTCTCTCTGTCCCCTCTCTCTGCCCCCTCTGCCCCCTCTCTCTCTATTCCCCATCTCTCTCTGTCCCCTCTCTGTCCCCTTCCTCTCTGTCCCGCTCTGTTCCCCCCCCCGTCCCCCACTCACTCCATCCCCCCAGTCTCTTCCCCCCCACTCTCTGGCCCCCTATTTCTCCCCCTCTCTCTGTCCCCTCTCTCTGTCCCCCCTCTCTCTGTCTCCCCCTCTCTGACCCCTTCTATCTCCCCTCTCATTGTCCCCCTCTCTCTGTTCCTCCTCTCTGTCCCCCTCTCTCTGACCCCCTCCATCTCCTCCACTCTCTGTTGCCCTCTCTCTGTCCCCTCTCTCTGTCCCCCTCTCTCTATCCCCCCTCTGTCTATACCCCCTCTCTATCCCCTCTCTCTGCCTCCTCTCTCCATCTCCCCCTTTCTGTCCCCCCTTCTCTCTGTCCCCCATGTCTTCCTCGCTCTGTCCCGCCCCCTCTGTCCCCTCTCTCTCTGTCCACATCTCTGTCCCACTCTCTCTCTCCCCCTTCTAACCCCTCTCTCTGTTCCCCCTCTCTCTTTGTACCCCTCTCTATCCTTCCTCACTCTGTCCCCTCCTTCTCTGTCCCCCCGTCCTCCCCCTGTCCCCCACTCACTCCATTCCCCCACTTTCTGTCCCCCCACTCTCTGACCCCCTCTTTCTCCCCCTCTCTCTGCCCCTCTCTCTGTACCCCCTCTCTCTCTGACCCCCTCCATATCCGCCACTCTCTGTCCCCCTCTCTCGGCCCACTCTCTCTGACCCCCTCTCTCTATCCCCCTCTCTCTGTCCCTCTCACTCTGTCTCCCTCTCTCTGTCCCCCGCGCTCTGTCTCCCTCTCTCTGTTTCCCCCTCTCTGTGCCCCCTCTTTCTGCCCTCTCTCTCTCCCGTTCTCTCTGTCCCTATCTATCTGTCCCCGTCTCTCTGTACCCCTCCCTCTTTGCCCCTCTCTCTCCCCTCTCTCTCTCTGTACCTCCCTCCCTGTCCCTCTCTTTCTTTCCCCCTCTATCTCTATCGCCGCTCTCTCTGTGCCCCTGCGCCCTGTCCCCCATTCTCTTTCCTCCACTCTCTGCCCCCCTCTCTCTGAGCCCACTCTCTGTACCCCTCTCTCGGTCCTCCCACTCTCTGAACCCTTCTCTCTGTCCTCCCTCTCTCTGTCCCCCTCTCTCTGTCCCCACTCTCTGTCACCCACTCTCTGTCCCCTCTCTCTGTCCCCCTCTCTCTGTACCCCTCTCTCTTTATGTCCTCCCCTATTTCTATCTCTCTCTCCTTCCCTCACCTGATCTCTCCCTTGCCTCTCTCTCTCTCCCTCCCTGCTCCTTCACTCCCTCTCCATCTTCTGTCAATGTCGATACCCCTCCCTCTATCTCTCTTTCTCGCTACCTCCCTCTGTTTCTCTCTGACTAAGTCCCTCTCCCTCCTGCCCTTCCCTCTCTCTCTCTGACACACTCTGTCTCCCTGACACGTCCCTCTCCCTCTGACACAGAGACTGGGAAGGGCGGAGGGTTGGTTGGTGCTGTGGCTGCGTGTGGTTGGAGGGGTGCTTGTGAGATTGTAGAGAGATGTGGGAGGAGGGAGGAGGGCGAAATGGGGTAGAGACGAATTGCGGGAGGGAGACAGACGGCAGGAGAGAGAGAGAGTGCAGGGGAGGGGGAGAAGAATGAGTGGAGGCAGGTGGAGATGGCAGGGTTGGGGTGGTGTGTCAGTGAGAGGGTTGGACGAGGGAGAGTGAAAGGGAGACGAGGTAAGTAACAGAGAGTGGACAGAGGGAGAGAGGGAGAGAAATGAGGAGAAAGAGTGGGGGAGAGGAAATGGGGAGGCCAGGCTGGAGTGAGGGGGACAGAGGGAGTTAAACCCAGTTCCTGAGCTCAGGGCCCGGTGCCCTTTCCTTCCCTGAGGCCTAGGACTTGGGGCTGAGTCTGTCTCTCTCCAGCTCAGCTTCTCCAACTCAAAGACACACAACAACATTGGTCACTCTGCTGCTCGGCATACTTTAATTAACATTTTTATTGTTTACAAATGGAAGTAATGAATACAGTGAGTGGGATGATGCCTTTTCTCATTGGCCACTGAGTTGTGAGAAACATTGAAATGTGTCCCTGCAACCCCTCTGTGGGATAAGGATGGACAAACCAACGCTACCCTCAGTCTGTTACCAGAGTGGCATGCTCCTCCATCGCTGAAACACTGAACTGAAATGAGAAAATCCCGGATGGATTGATTAATGAGGGAATTTGATTGACGAATGGATTTGGGTGAAGGGATAGTTCAACACATTCTTCAGCTGCTGCCTGAACTTAGTCTGGGTCACGGCATAAATCGCGGTATTTGTGCAGCAACTGAGGAGCTGCAGCATGAAGCCCAATTCCTGCACAAAGTGATCGAGATACACAGGGGTATACGCAATAGCAACTATCCGGTTCCATATGGAATACAGCATTAACGTTGACCATAACAGGATGAAATTGGCCGAGATCACAAACAGTAAAATGATGGATTTTTTTCGGCTTCTCATTTCAGTGTCAGACTGAGCGTCCCCACTGGTGTGAGCGCGGAGTCTCCTGCGGGCTCTGCTGGTCACTACAATGTGTCTGACGGTGAGAACATTGAGCAGCAGAATCAGGAGAAATGGGACACACGGGGTGAGAATGTGGTGGAGGAACTCGATTGTGACCCAGACACTGGACAATCGAACAGCGATTGTTATCTCACAAAACCAGGGGAGGTTCAGCAGCAAATACCGAGCCGTGAGCATAAAATACCAGAAGATGTTCTTTAAACAGCTCAGCACAGTCACTGCTCCCAGAACCACAGCCGCCGTTTTCTCACTGCAATATTTACTTTTCAGCTTCTGGCAACAAATGGCCACAAACCGATCAAAGGTGAAAGTGACGGTGAACCAGACAGAGCAGTCGGTGGCTGCATAAAGCAGGATGGCGTGGATATTACACACGGGGAAGGAGTACACCAGGAAATAAAACTGTTCCCGATAAACAATGGGAATGTGTCTCAGGATCAGGTCGAGGATAATGACCAGGAGATCCGCCGCTGCCATGGCCCCCAGGTAACGTCTGACACATGGAGACAATCCACAATCTTTATAAAGCAGGACGTAGATGGTCACTACGTTAACTGTGAGGAAGGAAAACATACCCATTATCCATCAGCCTGGAGGCAAAGGGACCCGTTTGGTTGTGGACCCAGTGAGATTTTCAAATGTGTCCCTGTATTCAGGGATTTATTAAAATAATTGGAGTTGGAATAACAATTGGGAAGGTCGGAATTACTGACAAAAAATTACATAAACCATCAGAAACCCTTCCTTCCCAAACACACAGAGACACATCCATAAGGACAGATGGTTCTAGAACATTCCCACACACTCGATCACTCGAGAGCAGACACAGGTCACTCCTTCCCAGTTCCTAATACGGAGGGTGGGAACGTTGCTGTCCTGAAGGATTCTCTCCCAGTTTCCTGAAGACAAACGGAGTTTGGGAATTCCTTCATTTTGGTCGAAATTGTGTTCGATCCTGTGACGTGGAGAAATGTAAACGCAGGGAAAACGTATTCACCCCTTTAACTGCCTGAGGGGCCTTCGGAACAGTGTCTCCTTCTCCCTGGGACGGGATCTCTTCCCTCGGGATCTTATCGTTTGTTCAATTCACTGACGTCCGGCCGTTCACAAACAATGTCAGGGACAGAACGTACCGGGGAATGTCAGTTTTAGAATGTTGGAGACAGAACGTTCCGGGGAATGTCAGTTATAGAATGTCAGGGACTGAAAGTTCCATGGAGCTCCGTGACCTGTCCATCACCTTTCCCCCCATCCACCCCACCACAATGATGTACTGTGCACAGGCTACATTTCTGTCCAGTACCTCGAGCTGTGCAGACCACAGCAGAGCACTAATGTTTGAACCCGGAACAAATATCCATCCAGCATGCAGAGCTACATATCCCACATCATTGCATTATCTATAAACCTCAACCAGATAGTCTGACCAGCACAGCGACCTGTGCAGTGAAAACTGGTAAATTTGTAAACCAGTAGCAGTGGCCTTCCCAGCATGTAGGACACTGTACACCACCCCAGTGCATTGATCTGTAAACCAGGTGCAGTTACACTCCCAGCATGTAGGACTGTGTACACCACCCCAGTGCGTTGCTCTGTAACATTGTGTTAGATGCCTGCCCAGTGTGGGGAAACTTGCAGCTCCCACCCATTTCCAGCTCCACATCTCCATTGTGCCATGATGAGGGGGTACTGTGGGTGTGAACTTCACTGCCAGAGAGAGATGGCGAGGGAATCAGTTTAAATATCACCACATGGGAGGGGTTTGGGGTATAGACAGTGAGGGCGAGACTGAGAGACAGTGTCATGGAAGGATGTGTTCCCAGGTTACAGAATGTTGAAATGTAGAGACTTCGATAGCATACTGTAACATGAGCCAGTCTTCCCAGGAAAGATGGTAAAAAGAGATATTAGTGTGAGGTGAAATGATAGAGAGTCTTGGATGAGCATTTGTTCTACAGCTTTGTAAATTGGAATAGTTTCAACATAATCTATGACTCAATGGGCTGATTCTAACAATAATTTTCCTCGGTGCCATTTTCAGTGAGTGTGACAGAGAGATTATCTGTACGAGGGCAAGCTAGATTCCTGGTGCTTTCTTATCAAACGTAATTCATTGACTACCCCGCCCCCCAACATGGTGTCCCTCTCATTCATTACCAGGCCGATTCTCCCACCCATCATGGCTGGAGGTATTCACCATCACCAGGATACCCCTGGATATTCTGTGACCCCTGGCACTGGTGCCATCTTTGAAAGGCCAATGGGCACACCGTTGAGCTTTCTCATCTTGGAGCTGCCCTGAACAGTTTACCCCGAGCATGGCAGATAAGGAACAATTATACCACGGTTTGTCGACAGGGGTACGGAGGTCCTGGTGAATGGGCAAGTACAGAGGGTACCATTCTCTTCCCAGAGGGAGCCACACCACCAGATCCACCGAGCATGGTCTGAGCTCCCCACCCAGCTCAGTGCAGTATCTGCGGTCTGAAGAATTATCCAGCAATACAGGACAAGCATCAATAACCTTCCCCGTTCTGTCAGGATAAGGATCACTGTATTCTCTCCGCTCCCTCACACTCACGGTATATCTGTTATAGCACCGACCCCCGAATAAGACTAATGCTCTAACACTGTCACTGTCGAATGCAGCACCTTCTCTCTGTCACTGTCTCTGTCTCTGTCTCTCTCTCTCTCTGTCACCCCGTCCACTTTACCCCCCACATCAATTACACTGCATGGATACAACGCTGTCGACAGACTCCCTCTGAAAACCTCACGATTACCCATTATCCTCACCTGCACCAGCACGAACAGCAGGGCCACCCACTCCCACCCTCCCTTTCTCCCATTCTAGGAGAAACAGCCTGGAATAGGACAGTAATGGCCAAGCCGGGTGGTGGAATGCCCGATATCTATTCCCTCACCCCCTCCCTCTGCCATATGGGGGGGGGGGACCCTCGTCCGAGTCGGAGAGGACCAGGACACCCCGTGTGGAGATTCTGAAACATCCACGTCCCACTGACCGAGTAAGGAGCAATGTTCAGTGAAGGGCAATTCTCACTTTAAACCCACTGGCAGCTCCGTTTCCCCCGGCACAACTTAGAAGCCGTGGCCCTGATACCATCTCCCTTTTGTGTCGAGCTGGTACAAATGGAATCCCCAAGGTCTCGGTGGGCAGGAGGGTGGGCTCACAACTCATGTCACCACCACCTCCCAGGAAGGGAGCACGGACGCTCCCTCCTACACCCCCCCCCCCTGTAAACAGCTCAGATACTGAAACTAATCTGTGATAGTTACTGCTCTCCCCACTTGTTCTGACATCTTCAACAATCTGTGCTCATATACACGCAGCGCTCTCTGCTCCTGCATCCCCTTTATAATGGTACAGCCTGTTTTAAACTGTCTTTCATTGTCTTTCCTACCAAAGTGTATCATCTCACACTGTTCTGCACTGATCCCCATCTGCCATAAACCTGAACACTACACCAACGTGTGATTGTCCTGTTAGAGTTCCACACTGTCCTCCATAGACTTCAGAGTTCTTCCAGGTTCGGTGCCATCTACAAACACTGAGATTGTTATAGCGTCACAGTCCCCATGAAGCAACTGAAATCGTGCCCCACATACACGAGTGTGAGCAAGTGAAATACTGATATATTCCTATGGACAAAGTCGAATAATGACATGCTGTCAATGGAGCAACAAAAGTCCTGACACACACCAGACGGAGCAAATGAATTATTGACAAACCACAGACCAAGAGAAATCCGGATAGGTCCCACTTATCTATATTCATCAGGGTATAATGTGTGTACTATGCCTTTAAGAGAGAGGGAATGCTGTTCTGAACTGAGAGCTTACAAGCACCTGTGCATATGACAGGATGGCAGACCCAGACACAGTATATTGCTATCGAGCTGGAGTGGGTTATAAGCAGTTTAGAGAAAGAGGGTCCCAGAGTTGTGAATAGTTGATGTAAAATGTTCACTTTCAGAGTGAAAAAAATAAATTTATGTTTTTATTTAAACAGTCGAATTTGGCAGATCTGTCCCTCATATTTTAACAGTTTACGAGGCCAATTGAGCATTACTTTTATGTTTCATTTAAGTTACCAGATGAGCTTCACGCAGTGTCCTCACCATCCCCGTGTGTGTATCTGTGTGTCTCTGTGAGGGGCAGGTCTGGCAGTCTCTGTGGTGCTTAAAGTGATGCAATGCCACCCTCTGCTGGCCTCCCCACGCCACTGCACAGGCATTGACAGAGGGTGAATACCAACAGGGATTCATTCAGAGAGGGGAGGGAGAGGGCAGCTGCTCACAGCACCATCCAAACTGATGTCTTATCCATGGACTGATCTAAATGTCCTTTAAACGTTGTAACTGTCCCTGCTTTCACCACTTCCTCTGGAAGTTCATTCCACACCCAAGCCAGATTCTGACTAAAATAATCACCTCCCATGACTTTTGTAAATCGTTTTCCTCACACCTTAAAATATCCCTCAGTTTTGAATCCCCACCTCGAGTGAAAAGACATCAGCTCTTCAGCGTATCTGTACCCCTCATTATTTTATAAAACTCTGTAAAGTTACCTCTTAATCTCATACTCTCCAGTGACAAAAGTCCCAGCCTATCCAGCCTCTCCTTATAGCTCACTCTCTCCATTCCCAACAACATCCAAGTAAATGTCTTCTCAATACTCTCCAGCTTAATAATATCAACGTCAGTAATACCAAAGTAAATAGTCAAGCTATATTCCAAGGGTAGGGGAGACCAAAACTAGACGGTACAGGTTTAAGGTGAGATGGGAAACATTTAAAAGTGACCTAAGGGACATCTTTTTCACCCAGAGGGTGGTGTGCCTATGGAATGAGCGGGCAGGATGACCAGTTGGAGACATAATTCCAGAAGGGGCCTCACCAATATCCTATACAACCACAACATGACGTCCCAATTCTGATACTCAAAGGACTGACCTATGAAGACAAGTGTGTTAAACAGCTTCTTAACCACACTATCTATCTGAGATGCAAATTTTAAAGAATTAAACCTGACGACCTAGGTCTCTGTTCTACAACACTGACAAAGGCCCTGCTTTTAATTGTATAGGTCCTGCTCTTGTTTGATTTACCAAACCCAATACCTCGCATAAATCCAAACTAAACTCCATCTGCCACCCCTCAGCCCAGTGTGTGATATTATTGCCACCTCCCCCTCCCACTTCAATTTTAAAATGCCCATCCCTCTCCAGCAGACCTGCACACTCCAGCCTTGATTTTCACAAAGACCCTGAGCTTGGTTTGCCTTATGTGGTTAGGGAGAGGAGGGATAGATTGCAGACACAGTCAATGGGGAGGAGAGGCTGGACAGTAATCAGCGGCCTGGTATCATTTCATGTTTTTAGGAAGAGGGCCATCGCACATTAGATGTGGATAAGAGTGATCAGTGTATTGGGACCAGAAATTATGCTCATTCTCCGTTTTCGCTATTTAGTAATAAATATCCATTCGAGACCCTTCATTGGGCAGACTGTGTCTGTTGGATTTCTTTCCCTAATATTGCACACTACAGATAATAGCAATTAAAGACGTTTATAGTTAATTTTACTGGCGCAGCACGTACCCATAATATCCTACAGTTGAGGCAAAGTTTTTGCATTTGTTTAACAATACAAAGTATTTTGTGTAGTTCAGTATTGGTTACCTGATCGTAATAAATCGAAACGGAGCTGAAACCTGACATTTGAAATATGACCCAAACTCTGGGTGTGGTAGTGTAGTAGGTAATGTCAAAGCCTCTGAGCCAGAGCTCTGGACTTGATTCCAATTCCTGAACGTGTGTGGTCGTGTTCCAAGCTCTGGACTAGGAAGCCTAGATTCAATTCCTGCCTGTTGCAGAGATATGTTACAGCATGTCAGAACAGGCTGCTGAACAAACACACAGGAGAATACTGTGACAGCTTTATGGGTATTGCCGAGTGATGCTAGTGTCCCTACCTCCGGGCACAAAGGTCTCGGTGTAAATCCCACAGAAGTGTCTCATAATACATCTGAACAAACTGATTAAAATTGATTTAGAATTGCGACTTGATGGAGAAGGAAGAGATGTCAGTATTGAATTTCAGAATTTAGGGCCGGAATGACTGAAATCACAGCTACTCGTGTTGATTGGAGTCACATTTCGCTGCAGTAGGGGTGTATAAAATCAGAATTATCATGGATAGGCTGAGTCGTCAGGGTTTTCCCCCAGGTTAGGGGCGTCCAAAACTAGAGGGCATTGGTTGAAAGTGAGAGGGGAAAGGTTTTGAAGAGGCCGAAGAGGCACTTTTTCACGCAGAGGGTGGTGTGTATATGGAAATAGCTGCCAGAGGAAGTGGTGGAGACTGGTACAACTACAGCGTGTAAAAGGCATCTGGATGCTGACAGAACTGTCGAGCTTTTCCAGCAATTTCTGGATTTGTTAAAAAATGCATTCATTTTAACACAGGTATTCTGAATACATTAACATTTTTTTTAATGACGCAGGTCCATAGAAACATATCTTCAGATCGACCGAGACCATTTTCTGCTAATTGTATGGCTCTGTGCATGACAGCAGCAATGATGCATCTACATGGAACATGGAATGTGATGGAGACATAGTTTGGACAATGTACAAGGAGACCTCACATGGTCCAGTTTGGGAGAGGATTACATTACTGTGTGATTTAACTCAGAGAGGGAGAAAATGTAATCTGCCTGAGAAGGAACGGCCTATTGCACTCTCTCTCCCTCATTGTTCCTCATCACAGCAATGTGTGCGAGGTAAAACGAAAAAGCTGTATAGTCATCATTACCGTTCTTATTTTTACAGACTTCCTATAGTGTGGAAACAGGCCTTCGCCTAACAAGTCCATACTAACCTTCGCAGGCCCAAACCCCTATATTTACATCTGACTAATGCACCTAATCTGGAAATCCCCGAACACTCCAGACAATTTAGTGTGACCAATACACCTAACCTACACAGTTTGAGCTGTGTTAGGAAACTGGATCACCCATTAGAAGCTCACACAGACAAGAGGAGAATGTGCAATCTCCACACAGACAGTCGCCCAAGGCTGGAATCACACACAAGTCCCTGGTACTGTGAGGCAGCACTGCTAACCACTGAGCCACTGTGCTAAATATTGGAGGATTCCTGACCAGAATTGATTGGAATCTCCTCACTGCCTAATGCGAAGGGAATACAACCAAGTCCAACTCTTCCAGGATGAAATGTCATTGCTAGCTGCTTGTGTGAGTAGAATATTTTCAGAAGCAGAATAACATTTTGGACAATCTCTCAATGTTTACTTTTGCCATGAGTTACACGAATATTTGGACAAAGTTCTTCCAAGTTAAAATTGCAGAGATTTTGTTAATTGGTTTGTTTGTGTGTGTGAGTCTCCGTGTTTTAAACAGGGAAATATCGATTATATATTTGCAACACCCAAACACTTTGCCATTCATCTTTCCATCTTAGTTTGAGAAATATTGCTGTGAATCATAAACATGTTGCTTTAGTAGGTTAAAGAAACTAGCCTGAATTGTTCCTAAAACGGACCCTGATCCACGCTGAGACCGATATCATCGGCCATATCACCAACCTGATTACATTTAACATTCGTTGTGAGCACTGGAGGAGTGGGACTAGAAAATGAAACAATGACCCAAAAGCCGGGGAAGTACAGACGGTGAGCCTGATGTCAGTGGTGGGTAACTTGTTGGAGGGGATTCTGAGGGACATGATTTGCATACATTTGGGAAGGCAAGGGCTGATCGGGGTAGACAACGTGACTTTCTGCCTGGGAAATCATGTCTCATTAATTTGGGTGAGCTTTATGAAGAGGTGGCAAAGATGATTGATGAAGGCAGTTTGGTAGACATTGTCTATATGGACTTCAGCAAGGTGTTCATAACATTCCGATTGATAGGCAGATTAGTAAGGTTAGGTTACAGGGGATGCAGAGAAAGCTAGTCAATTGGATTCACAACTGGCTTGAAGGTAGACGGTTAGGAGGCTTGTGGCCTGTAGTGTGCTGCAAGAATCAGTACTGAGTTTACTGCATTTCATCATTGATATCAAGGATTTCGGTGTGAACATCGGAGGCATAGTTAGTAAGTTTACAGCTTACATCAGAAAGGTGGTGTAGTGGATTATCTCAGAGTACAACGAGACCACAATTAGATGGGACAAAGGGGCAAGGAGTAGGAGATGAAGTTTAATTTAGATTAATGTGAGGTTTTGCACTTTGGAAAGACAATCAGGGCAGGAATTATACGCTTAGTGGTAAGGTCCTGGGGAGTGTTGTGGAACAATGTGACATAGGGCTGCAGGTGCATTGTTCCTTGAAAGTGGAGTCGCAGGTAGACAGAGTGGGACAGAACACATTTGGCATATTTGCGTTAATCAGTCAGAGCATTGAGTATAGGAGTTGTGGTGGCATTTGCATCTGTACAGGATGGTGGTGAGGCCACTTTCGGAATATTGCATACAATTCGGTTTTTCTCCAGAAAACATTCACAAAGATGTATCAGGACTGCACAGTTTCAGCTTTAGGGAGAGGCTGATTAGGTTGAGTTGTTTGCCCCTGGAGTCAGAGGCTGTGGGGTGATATTATAGAGGTTTATAAAATCATCAGTGGCATGGATATTCTGAATAGCCATTCTTTCGTTCCGAGGATAGGGGAGTCCAGAACAAGAGGCCATAGTCTGAAGGCAGAAGGGGAATGATTTAGAAAGGACATTAAGGGTAAATGTTTCACACAGAGAGTGGTGTGTGTACGGGAAGTGCTGTCAGAGGAAGTGGTGAAGGCGGTTACATTTCAAATGTGTCTGATACAGGAGGGATATTGACCAAACATTAGTAAATTGGACTTGATCAGATTTGGTTATCTGGTCCGAGTGGACAGATTGGTCTGAAGTGTCAGTTTCCATTCTGCATGACTCTCCGATTCCATAAGAGGAATGAGGAGAAATTCTGAAACGACCTTTGGAGAGCAAAGTTTCTTCACCGGAAGTTTAGTATGCCTATATGTTCACATTGATGCAAAGCTGAGGTCGTTAAATATATGACAGAAAAGTGAGTCACGGATAATGGGATACAGACAGGAAAGTGGGGCTGAGAACACAACCTAATCAACCACAATCTTAGTGCCTGGTGGAGAAGGCTGAGTATCTAATGACCCACTCCTGCTCCTCAGTCCCACGTTTCTGTGTTCCATTCAGACCCTAAAACCTGCTAGATAGGAGCAGTTAGAGGCTACTCCCCCCTATAAACTAGTGCACAGAAAGAGAGAAAACCATTCAATCCCTCAAGACTGTGCCACATAGTTTGGGGTGGTTTGGAAAATGTGACTTGAAAACCCAAACTGTGTATGAAAGAGGCCCCCCATCTCTTTTTACAGAACTTCCCCTCTGCAACTTGTGCTTCATTTGTTTGTCATTTTCTAGACCCAGGTTCACTGTGAACGCAGCCCACATACCTCACCCATGGATTGCTCACCGAATCCTCTGGTCTCCCTGATTTCAATATTCAATAACAGAACTTCCAGGAAAATAATACCCACTAACTTTCCAATAACAGAATGGGAGAACATCAGAAACCGGGCTAGATTGTTCACCACTCCCCCAAGCCTGACTTGCCCTTCACTAAGACTATGGCTGACCTGCTTTTAGTCTCAGATCCTCTTTAATGCCTGATTCTTCATATCACTCACCTCTCCAACAGATCAATATCCATCCACCTCATCTTCAAGTAATTCGTCTTCTCGCTCCCCAAACACTCTGGAAAAGAGAATTTCTGACATTCAATACAATCTGTTTGAAGAAAACACTTGCTGCTACTATATCATGGTCTGTTGATATGATCGAAAGATGTGAACACAAGGGTTCAGGTAAGAGTGACTGGCCCTGATATCAAGGCACTGGTTGACTAAGGTTGACATCAAAGTAGTTAACAAAACTGGACTTAGTGTGAATCAAAGTAAACTCCCCACTGGTTGGAGTCAATCATAGCACAAAGGAAGATGTTTGTTGTTCTTGGATGTCAATCATCTCAGTCCTGGGTCATCTCCGTGGTCGGTCCTCAGGTTAGGTTCCTCTTCACAAACATCTTCAGCTGCTTCATCAATGTCTCCCCGCCCCACCCCCATCCTCCCCACCATAAGATCAGGAGTAGGGATGGTCATTGAATATTCCACAATGTTCAGAATAATTTGTTTCCCGTCCCTCATCTCCTGAACCAGTCTGTGTCCATATGTAGCAAGACCCAGACACCATTCAGGCTTGTGCTGTTAAAGTGTCAGAAATATTCATGTAGTAGATCTGCTAGACTGTGCACATTGTCACAGAAAAATTCATGAGTCAAATCTAATCTGCACTTTTTCCTTTAATTCTGCGAATAACACATATGCTATCATACGCCATGTATATTTTGTAAGTTAAAAGTCAGTAACATAAGACTCCAATGAAATATTCTCATATTTTAGTCTTTAAATCTTCCAAAAAATGCAAAAGGATTGTGGTACATTTATCTCTGACAGCCTGTTTGTCACATAAACAACAAAAGTTTGTCAGGCCAGTACCAAACTCAATAATCCTTTTAAAATAGTGGAGCATTTTCTTTCCGGTGGGTGTTCAGTTTTTTTTTTTTACAGGTCATTCCATTCCATTCTCATGTTCCTGCATCAATACATCTCCAACCCATATATCGCTAGCAACAATCACAACTTTGAAGGCTTTCAAAGTATTTGGTATAGCTAAAACTGGTGCGGTGGTTAATGTTGCTTTTGCATTCTCAAATGCCTGCTGGAATTGTTCTATACACCAACATTTCATGTTCTTCTTCAGTAAATCCATCAGCGGTTCCACGATGCTGCTGAAGTTTGGAACAAACTTCCAATGGAATCCTTTCAGTCCCAAAAATTGAAGCTCCACTTTCTTCGAGGATGTTTGGGGAAATTTCTAAATGTCCTTCGTCTTTGTATTCCACCGGGTCAATCTTCCATGTCCAATGTAATGTCCGAAGAACGTCAACTCTGCTTTCGCAAATTCTGTTTTCTTTACGTTTATTGCCTGTTTTCCTTCTTGTAATCGTTCCACTAGCTCTGCCAACTGTAACATGTGACCTTTCCATTACTTGCTAAAGATCACTGCATCTAACAGCTAAACTGCACAATTTGTTAATCTGGACACAACCGTTTTCATGAGTCTTTGGAATGTGGCTGGTGTATTATTCATTCCAAAGAGCATCACTTTGAATTGATATTGCCCATTTAAAGTTACAAACGCAGAAACTTCTTTCACTTCCTCTGATCAAGTTAAATGCCAATAAACATGCAGTAAGTCCAGTTTTGTGATGTATGTGGCTTGTCAAACTTTACGTATGCAGTCTTTGAATCTTGGTATTGGATAGGAGTCAGATTTTGTTTCAGCATTGACCTTCTGATAATCCACACAAAATCACTGAGCCCAATCCGGTTTGGGAACTAACAGAATCAGCGTACTCCACTCACTCTGACTAGCTTCAATGATATCTTCATTGAGCATCGTATCCACTTCCCTCTGGGCCTCGGTGGATTTGTGAGGATTAAGCCTGCAGGAGTGTTGTTTATCAGAACAGCATTCCCTACTTCCACCCCATACACAAAAGCATAAGTCCTCCCATCTTGGTTCTGCAAATGTTCTCATACCTCTGCAATGAACAATCAACTTGGTTCATGGCTCTTGCAACAGACAGGTCTCTATCCTATCCCACACCTCAACGACGTCCTTGTTATTTAAAGGATTTTGCGTCACATCAAACTCCATGACATCTGGATTTGATTCCTCATTATGTGGGGCAGTACCTAACACATGTTTCCCCAGTTCCCTATCTCTATATTAGTAAGTGTACAACGTATTCACATTACATACCTGCTACCATTTTTTTATATTCAGCATCTTTACCAGATAGTTTACCTGACTCTACATTTTCTCCATTTGGAAGGGTCCACTAAACCTGGATTTGAATGGATTTCCTACCACTGGTGGCATCACATGAAATTAAAAAATCATAGGTTTTACCTGTCACTTGCTTCATTCTATGCTGTGCCCTCTTCAGGTGCTGTTTAGCTAACTCACATACTGGATTTAATCTCTCCCTCACCTCAGATACATAATCCAAGTGTGAGATCTCCGATTCAGTCCGATTAATTTTTCTTTAATTAACTCAAAAATACCTCTCACTTCATGTCCAAATATTAACACAAAGGGAGTAAACTGAGTAGATTCATCCGGGACATCTCTAATCGCAAACAATTTAATGGGACACCTTTATCCCAATCATTCGGGTAATCCTGACAGTACGCTGTTAACATGGTCTTCAGCGTCTGATGCCAACTTTCCAAGGCTCCCTGGGATTCAGGATGGGACACACTTGATTTGAAGTGCTGTATCCCGAAGCCATCCATGATTACCTTAAACAGCTGAATGGTAAAATGACGGAATATCTCTGGGTCGCCCGTACTGAGTAAAGAAAGCTACCAACCCCTCCCTTTTAGCCTTAATACTCTGTAATAGAATTGCCTCTGGTAATCTGACAGACACATCCATTATGGACAGATAATATTGGTTTCCACTTCTGTTTTAGAAAGGGGGCCTGCACAACTAATCATAACCCTCATGAAAGGTCCGTCGAATGCAAGAATTGGCAACAAAGGTCCTGGTTTTAGTCCTGCCTGTGGCTTACCTACCATTCAGCACGTATGACACGTACAGAAAAAATAACCACGTCCTTGTGCATTCCAGGCCAGTAGAAATGCTTTTGTACTTTAGCCTGAGTCATCCAGATGACCTCCTGCAGGTATACCCAGATAACCTCCTGCAGGTAGTCCATGTGATACCCGTAACACTTCCTGTCTGTACGCTATCACCAACAAAATCTGGTCAACTTCAGCCCATTTCCCCTCGGCACTAACCTGCTATGGTCTCCATTTTCATTTAGGATTCTATATTTAAGTTGCTAACGCTTAACAATGTATTCTGATTCTTTTTCTGAGTATGCATCAATTTATGTAAATTTCGGTTGTAAGGCCATTAGCCTTTCAGGACTAAACACCTCTGTCTTACCCGGGCTGTTCAGGTTTTTCCTGAACTACTACATGAAACAACGGAGCATGCTAATTAAACTCCCGCTCCTTTGTCTTTCTCTTTCCTTTTTGCATCTTGTTGTAACTTATGACAGTGAGATCTTGTTATTAGTGAGATCTTGTGATCTGGAAAATTTCCTGCGTCTTTTAACTCCTCAATTTCCCGGTCTTCCTTTGAGTTCTCCACCACAAAAGGTGTCACTTCCACCTTTGATTCTGTTAAATTGTTCTCAAGAATAAAACGGTATTTCTGAAACTGACGGTCTGTCACTAACTCCCATTGTTACATACCCAATCTTGACATGGATCTCCAACCTGATCTTACACAAGGGAGCACTACATTTCTGTTCCCATACCACAAATGATCACTCTCTCAGGTAACATGTCAGAAAGAGTGCATTTACTTTCATCACTTACTTTTAGAGGCTGAGCGAATGTGAGGACTACAGACTCTGGAGATCACAGTTGAAAGGTGTGGCGCTGGAAAAGCACAGCAGGTCAGGCAGCAGCCGAGGCACAGGAGAATACACGTTTCAGGCATAACCGCTTCATATGGAAACTGGGGGCTGGGGTAAAGCATTCTGAGAGATACATAGGTGGGTGGAAGTGGATCTGGGAGGAAGGTAGCTTGAAGGCAACAGGTAGATGCAGGGGGGGTTGATGGTGAGAGGTCACAGGGCAGGGTCAAGCAGATAGGTGGTAGATCAGATGTGATACTCCAACCACACGGCATCAACATCAATTTCACCATTTTCCAATTCTCCCCTCTCCCAAACTCATCCCAGATTCCACCCTTCAACTCAGCATCGCCCTCTTCGACTCGCTTGACTGTCCACCTTCCTTCCCACATGTCCACTCCACCTTCCTCTCCGACGTATCACGATCACTCTCACTTTCATTTTCCTATCGCCTCTCAGTGACCTTATCCCCAGCCCCATCTCTACCCTGCTTTTATCTTATAGCCACCTTCTACCGCCTCCCCGCCACTTTCCAGATAAAGGGCCTGTGCCTGATATGTCGATGTTCAGATGCTGCCTGAACTGTTGTGCTTTTCCTGCAGCACACTTTTCCAATATTAGAGACTTTATCGCATAGAATTATACTTTGTTGTCCTTGTCCCCTGTTCTTTCTGAGTAAACCTTCCCCACAGAGAGATTCTTTAGAAAGATCAGATAATAACTCCATACCCAGCCCCTGCCGAGGCTGTGCACTCTCCTGCAGCTCCTCAATGTTGCTTCGGGTTTCCTTTACTACTTCCACTAATGCCACTGGCTTAGCCTTTTTTACCACATCTTTTCCCACAGTGAATTTCTTCCGCGACTAGCATTGTTATTTTTTTTATCCCACTTATGTCTGTGAAATGATCTTTTCCCAGTGCCATTCTTAAGCCACCGACACTGTAATTCTATATATTCCAATCCGGTATTGTGAAACCACCTGAGGCCTTTCACCTCCTTTCAACGCTCTTGGGCTTCTTTATTAACCTAAACAAACCATTCCGGGTGTGCTCTCAACCTTTAGTGTGTAGAGTAGGATCTCCCCTTCTCCCAATTTCTATACTCACAGGAGGAATATTGCAGCTCATGCACCAACACATATTGACCTGCCACCTCTGCCACTCTTCTTCCTTCTTGAAATTCCTGTTCATCCGCATGACTTCTGATCATCTCTGGAAGTGAGTTTTTAAATTCCTCCAGCAAATGATCTGTCTCAGAGCCTTGTCTATTTTTAAGGCCCATGCCCATCTATCAAAATTATTATGTTTAACTCTTTCAAACTCAACCTAATTCTGACCTGGTTCCATCATTATATTTCTAAACCGCGCTCTGTATACTTCTGGTACCAATTCATAGGCATTCAAAATAGCCAGTTTGACATCTGCATAATATTTTGACCCCTCATCTGACAACGCTGCATTAACATCACTAGCTCTGCCTACCAGCGTAGTCTAAACGAGCATTACCCACATTTTCTCTGACCACTCCATCCGTCTATCCAATTTTTAAAACGAAATAATGAAGGCAGCCACATTTTTCTTATCAAAATATGGCAATATTTTAGTGTGTGTGTGTGTGTGTATGATGAATGTTGAGATTAGAGATAAAAGTTTGGTTACTCTGGATCACGTTGACATAAGTAGACAAGATGTGTTGGGTAGGCTAGAGGTTATTAAGGTGGAGCTGAAAATTTGTTGCTGGAACAGCGCAGCAGGTCAGACAGCATCCAGGGAACAGGAGAATCGACGTTTCGGGCATAAGCCCTTCTTCAGGAATGAAGCCTTTCCTGAAGAAGGGCTTATGCCCGAAACGTCGATTCTCCTGTTCCCTGGATGCTGCCTGACCTGCTGCGCTGTTCCAGCAATACATTTTCAGCTCTGATCTCCAGCGTCTGCAGACCTCACTTTCTCCTCGAAGTTATTAAGGTGGACAAAACCACAGGACCGGATGGGATCTATCCCATGTTGCTGAGGGAGATGAAAGAGGAAATAGCTGGGGCCCTGACAGATATCTTTGTGGCATCCTTAAATACAGGTTTTGTGCCGGCGGACTGGAGGGTTGCTTATGTTGTCCCCCTGTACAAGAAGGGTAGTCGGGATATTCCGGGTAACCACAAACCAGTGAGCCTGAAGGTGTTGGGGAAGTTGCTGCAGAAGGTACTGAGGGATAGGATCTATGTTTATTTAGAAAAGAATGGTCTTATCAATGATAGCCAACATGGTTTTGTGTGGGGGAGATCGTGCCTTACCAACTTAATAGAGTTCTTTGAGGAAGTGACCAATTTGATAGATGAAGGAAGGGCTGTTGATGTCGTATGCATGGACTTTATTAAGGCATTTGATAAGATTCCCCATGGTAGACTAATGGATAAAATGAAGTACGGTGTGGAGGGTGTTCTAGCTAGGTGAATAAAGAACTGGTTGAGCAGCAGGAGACAGAGAGTAGTAGTTGAAGGGAGTTATTCGAAATGAAGAAAGGTGACCAGTGGTGTTCCACAGGGGTCAGTGTTGGGGGCGCTGTTGTTTGTAATATACATAAATGATCTGGAAGAGGGCACTGTCGGTATGATCAACGATGATACGAAGATTCGTGGAGTAGCAAAAAGCATAAGGGACTGTCAGAGGATACAGCAGGATATAGATAGACTGGAGAGTTGGGCAGAAAAGTGGCAGATGGATTTCAATCCAGACAAATGTGTGGTGATGCATTTAGGCAAGATTAATTCTCCAGCAAATTATACAATGAATGGAAGAGCCTTGGGAAAAGTTGATGGGCTTTGAGAGCTGGGAGTACAGGTCCATTGTACCCTGAAGGTTGCTGCACAGGCGGATAGAGTTGTCAAGAAGGCATATCGCATGTTTGCCTTCATTGGACGGGGTATTGATTATTAGAGCTGGCAAGTCATATTGACATTGTACAAGACATTGGTTCGGCCGCATTTAGAATTCTGTATACAGTCCTGGTCGCTACATTACCAAATGGATGTGAACGCTTTGGCGAGGTGCAGAGAATATTTACGAGGATGTTGCCCGGTATGGAAGGAGCTGGCTATGAAGAAAGGTTGAGTAGGTTAGATTTATTTTCATTAGAAATAAGGAGATTGAGGGGGGAACTGATTGAGGTTTATAAAATCGTGAAGGATATAGACAGGGTGGATAGAGGCAACTTTTTCCCAGGGTGAAGGATTCAATAACATGAGGAGAGGTCACGCTTTCAAGGTGAGAGGTGGAAAGTTTAAGGGGGAGCACGCGGAAATTACTTCACACAGAGGGTGGTGGGCGTTTGGAATGCGTTGCCAGCAGAGGTGGTTGACGAAGGCACGGTAGATTCATTTAACATGCGTCTGGACAGATCCATGAGTCGGTTTGGGGCAGAGGGAAACAGATGCTTAGGAATTGATTGACAGGTTCAGACAGTACATTTGGATCACTCAGGCTTGGAGGGCCGAAAGGCCTGGTCCTGGTCTGTAAATTTTCTTTGTTCTTCTTTTTACTGCCTGCTGTAACTTGAAGTGCTCCTTACTGGTCAGATGTGTTTCTTGCAGCAATGCGGCATCAACCCACTTTTTTCTCAGGCTTGAAAGCATCTTTTTACTCTTATTTAGTGAATGACTCACCTTTACATTCCAGGTGCATCATTTAACTGAACGGTTAGCCATACCCGTCTGAAATAGTACACGACCCTTTGGGAGGATGCAGCTCACTGATAGCGTGCCGAGGGAAAACAGCAAATAGTTTGTTTAAATTTAAAAAATGCAATTTCCAAAACTACTAGATCAAAACTTCTAACATCTACGTCCACAACAGACCAACAACTCACACAAATGAAAGGGGACTTTTCCCCATTGTCCACAGGGGGCGCTCATCCTACCCACGAACCCCTTCATGGCTCCTTCCAGCTGATGCTTGACCCCAAACCCACACAGCACCTTATCGTAAGAAGATCAACGTGTCCTATCCATGCTTTAACCCTCGAGACTTCTGGTAAAAAAAAAGACCCACCCGCGGCTTCCCCAACCACATTCCCATCTCATATCAAGGGAGATAAATGAAAAGGAAATGATAAAAATAAAAAAAAAACAAACAAAGGGTAACGGGAGGAGAGAGAGAAAAAAGAACAAACGTAGGACAGCCACAAATATATATAAAAAGGACGAACAGGTAAACCACGGAGAAAAAATAAATTAAACATTATTGTCCATATTGGTTCAGCCAGCCCGTCTATTATAAGGTGTCCAGAAAGTCCTTTGCCTTTTAAGGTGAGTGGAAATTAACCACGGACACTCCATGGCTGAAATGTAATATTGCCGGATAACTTACAGTGTACTGGATACTCAAGTCCCTCAGCCGCCTTTTAAACTCTTTTGCGAATCACGATCGCAGAAAAGACTTCGAAAAGCATAATTCACGATCCTTTGTATATCAAAGCCTGTGGCTCCTTCTGCATTGCTCAAGACGTTTCCAGCACTGTTTGCTGATCTCTGTAACTGCTGGTGTAGCACTAGGATCGGTGGGGGCGCTGGTCCATTTCTGTCCTGTGCACTGCGACCGGTGGGCCCACTCACCGAACCCGGCCCGACTCCCAGCTTCAATAACTGCGGGAGCCATTGCTCCAAGAAGCTGACCAGCTGGAATCCCTCTTCCTGTTCCTGCAGCCCGACCAGGCAGACGTTGTTCCGACTGCCTTGATTTTCGAGATCATCGACCTGCTCTTCGAAAGCCCGTACCTGCTGTTCCAGGGCATGGACCTGACACACCGGGGATTACCCCACGGTTTCATAGGCTGCAGTCCGTTGCTCCACTTCCATGACGTGCTGTCTGTGACACTGGATCTCCTGGCAATGCTTCTGCAGCATGACCGAGATCGATTCAAGTCTTGCCCGGGTCTCCTCCATCGCTGAATATTTCTTCTCTCAGAATTTCACAAACTCCAAGGCCAGGTTGTACTCCACAGCTGAGTCCCCGGGCGCTCTGGCAGAGGTCGATGATTCAGGCGCAGACGTATCCCTTGCTGCAGTAGAGGGTCCTGCTTGTTGCGCTCCTCGCAGTCCCTTCCCTTTACACATTTCTCTAACAATTTTAAACTCATACACAGCAATTCTGAGCGTCAAAAACTAATGATATCGACCACAGTAAGTAATAAAGGGAGAGTGAGTGCCTCATTTTTTCTGGGTTCTGGTGCAGAGCTCAGCAAGGCAAGCGTACTGACTGGCCACCATCTTGAATCCCCCCACCTATAACTTCTTAACAACCCTATCAACCGGACTGTCAGCTTACATGGATCTACGCACATAAACACAGCGATCTCTCTGGTCGTCCTCATGACCATGAATCTTCCGATTAGTTCAGTACTTTTTATTCCTGTTGCTCCGTCTGAAGTGTAACACCTCAGACTTTTACACATTTAACTCCATTTGCAACCTCTAAGCCCAGCTGCGCAGTCAAACTACACTCTCTGTCTGCTTTTAACTAGCCAATTTCTGATCCAAACCGCTAAAACGCCATCAATGCCATGCCTCTGCATTTTGTGCAATAGCCTCCCGTGGGGTACCTTATCAAACACCTTACTGAAATACATATCCACCACATCAGCCGCTTTACCATCATCCACCTGTTTGGTCACCTTCTCAAAGAACTCAATAAGATTTCTGAGGCACAACGTACAGTTCACAAACCGTGTTGACTATCCCTAATCAACTTATTCCTCTCAAGACTTTGATAAATTCTATCTCTGGTATCCTTGCCCAATACTCTACCCACAACTGAAGTAAAGCTTACTGGTCTATAATTGTCAAGGTTGTACCTACTCCCTTTCTTGAACAAGAGGACATTTGCTCTCCTCCAGTGTTCTGTCACTACACCGTTCCTTCACAGTGGTTGGGTCAAGATCCTGAAATTCCCTCCCTACCGGCATTGTGGGTTAACTCACAGCAAGTGGACTGCAGCGATTGAAGAAGGCAGCTCAGCACCACCTTCCCAAAGGCAAATCGGATGGGCTATCAATGCTGGCCAACCAGCGATGTCTAAGTCTCACAAATATAGTCTTAAAAGCCCTTGGACTGGGATGGTATGGAATCAGATGAAGGAAACGGAGTTTGTCACCGTAACAGAGGGCAGTGACGCCCATGCTCCCAATATGTAAATAGCAAGGGCAGTGAGGCAATGGGTCACCGCTGAAACTCAGTTGGTTAACATAGAGACCCATGAGTAACACTGCCAGAAGCAAGGAGGGAGACAGTAATTGAACAAGTTCTCTGATGCAGTTTGTAGTATTCTGCAGAGTGAATATCTGGATTTAGAGTCTCAATAGGATCAATAATGGTGGCAAGAAGTGAAGTCTATGAAAGAACAGTAATGCAGTCATAACTGGTTCATAGGAAAAATAGCTGGAGAGTGACACTTACCAGGGAGACCAACGATAGACAGGAGAGGATAATAAAAGTATTGAATAATGCAAAGAGCAAAATAGATCGGCAATGATAATGACAACCGATCATAATATGTAGAAAGGACAGAAAAAACATTGGATAAACTCTGATCCATTGTTGGAACATTCCAGTCTAATGTTCTCAGATACTGATCTTTCCTCCCCTTCTTTTTGGACGTGCTGATCTGTTAGTAGAGTCGGTGATGCTCCCACCCATGCAATAGAATAACACATTGAACAGAGCTCATTTATCTTTAAAAGATGGGAACTCGTCAATGGGATAATTAGAATCCATGGAGATCGGCATTAATCACAGTCACTGAAAAGACAGGCTCAGTCAATCCCTTCGTTACATCCCTTTTCATATCACAATAAATGTGAGCATTTACTCAGTCTGGATGGAAAGCACGAGCGTTACTGATGGATGGATCATAAATCTTTCAATCTATTTAAACGTTTTTCCGTGCATGTGAGTGTATTGCTGGAACACTGCAGGGTTTCAGATCCCCCACCCTGTTTAGAAAAGGAGACAGGCATAAGATAAGTAAACAGCTACAAAAATGACTGGTTTAGAAATTTCTAGACACCTTAAACAAAGATATGATATTTATTGCCAAATGACGTTGTGTGTGTCGACTCCTGGGTGAAAGTGCCCAGTTATCAATCCTTTCATAACTTTGAGGCAAAGCGTTGGGACAGATACTCAGGAATGGGGGACGCAATTCTCTCCCAATGTGCCTGTTGCAGATGGATAGGAGGAGGCTATTCAGCCCACACTAGCTTATTCCCACATGAAGAAGTGGAAAGATGGAATTTTGGCAAGTTTTGCAAAGGGAACTATTCAAACCAGAGAAAAGTGTTACTGAAGCTGTATGAGGTGTTACTGAGAGGGTACCTGGAGGACATTGTATTGTTTGAGTTTCTGTAACTGAGAAGGGAAAGACCTTCATTTGATACAGTTTACCAGCCGTTCATAATCCACGGGTTGCTGTGTTATTTAATGTCTCGGGTCTATTACAGAGGGTTAGTAGGAGGCCATTCAACATCTTGAGCCTGTTGCAGAGGGACAGGTTATGATTTGACACCTGAATACAGGCTGAGGTGACCATTTGTAGTCAGGGGTGATCATTTAACATATGCTATTAATAACCTTGATGGCTACAATATGGCTTCTTGGTGCAAATAACATGACAAAATGGCTTCTAGGCTGCAAACGGACAACTCTGTTAAGGTGCAGAAAATGGCTTTTATGTGACTGAGTGCTAATTCAATATAAGTGACTAACCACAGTCTGATTCAGTAGTGATTAGCAGACAATGCACCACTTAAAGCATAGAAATAACTCAGCAAGATAAGGCAGTTTTAGCCGGCCTTTGGGTGCAGGTGCAATGTCTCAGTTCGTGATACAAGAGTGGCCTGAGTGTTAGAACATAAAGTTGCTTCCCAGGAAGTATCATTGGACCAAGGAATTGTCACATAAAGCAATATCGAGTATTGATTGGCAATTATCTGAATGTACTATTCGATCATGGCCTGTATCCTTCCTTAAGAATAGTATTTTATAAAGTCTTTGTTTTCAGCTTTGTGCACAGTTACACCAAGGAACGCGGAAGTGTATAACCTCTGTGTTTCTGCACGCTCTATACTGGGCCGTGTGAAAAATAAAGAATACATTCTTAACAACCAGATCAATTATGAGTGTTGTTTGACTGATCACCGAAGCGAGAGACTTTGCCGGGGGACCAGATCATCATCTGGTGTCGTGACTCGGATTCGGTATGGACAGATTCCAGACAAGAGCATAAGAGCCTTCAGACCTCCACGATTGAATGTAGAGAAATTGGCCGGGCCAGACGTGAGGATTTTCGCCAAATGGTTTTCCTCACATTCAAACGTGGTTGACTCGACCCTTCACCCTCTATCATCTAAGTGCAGCCCGAAAAGGTCCTAATAAGAATACATTACTAAATGAAAAAAAAGGAGTCGGGGACTCTAGGGAAAATTTGGCACGCCAGACCAGTATCAACTGGTTCAAGATTATAGAGCTATCAATGCTATTGCACTGCCTAATAATGCAGTGGTCCAAAATCCAGGTCATATTCTGGTCTTGGTACCATCAGTCTCTAAATGTTTCACTGTTGTCGACCTGCAACATGTCTGTTTTTTTTTTCTCTCTCTGCTTCTTCATGAAGACAGTCAGCACCGATTTGTCTTTACTTTTATTGACTAGCAGTTGTTGTGGACTCGATTACCTCAGGGCTTCATACATTCTCTGACCCTTTTCTCTCAGGCCTTACAGAAACAATTGCCGTCTCTCACCCTCACAGGTGGGTCAGCACTGATCCAGTATGGAGATGACTTCCTTGTTGCCAGTCCAGATGAAGAATGTTGTCACTCCGATGTTGTCCTCCTCATCATCTATCTGAAACGTTTGGGCTATGTTGCTTCTCCCGAAAATGACTGAATTGTAGAACGTCAGGTATAGTTTTTTAGATTTCATGCTGCCAGCTGATTCACGCTCCCTTGAACAGATCCGTATTACTCCTATCGTCAACTTTCCGGTCCCAACAACGGTGAAACAGGTTCGTCCGTGGCTGAGTATGGTCAAATTCTGCCGACAATGGATCCCTAACCCTGCCTTCCTCGTTCAGATATAGACCCCCTTTATTTCCTGTGAAGGTATCTTCGAGCTCTCCTCAGAGGCATAGCCTTGTCACAAGCTTCAGATTTGGGAAGACCCCTCAATTACAGACCTTTCAAACTTTACTGCACGATTCTGGATGTCTGTGCGTCCTCAATTCTCACTCAACGACATGGAGATCACCACTGCCCGGTTGCCTATTTCTCTACTAAACTTGACTCTGTTGCCTTAGGATATCCCTGTTGTACTCAGATCCTTATCACTATTTATGTTAGATTACAATCCACAGAAACCCTTACACTTCAGCATGATGTTGTCTTCTACCGTTCTCATGTGGTGATCGTTCAGTTGGGATAATTGCAAACTCAACATTTGACTGGGGCTCGCCAAAACCGTTGTGAGATTTACCTCTTCAACAACCTCCGGCCGACCTATAGTTATTGTACCACAATTAATCCTGACAATTTCCTTGCACATCCCCCATTACCCTTATCAACTCCAGATCAGGACTGAATTCTCCTCATCAATGAGGCCATCCAAATTCGTCCAGATCATTCCCATGCCCCTATCGCAGACAGTGTCATCATTATGATCTACTGACCATACAGGCACTCAATTCTCATGCGACACTATAACTGATGATGGTGGCTTCATCCTGGATTCAGCTTCTTTTCAGATTTCCTTTTCTGCTCAACAAGCTGAACTTTTTGACCTGATCAGTGCCTGCGTCTTTGGACAGGCCTTCGTGTTAACATGTACACTGTCTCCCGATTAGCTTTCAGAGTTGTGAATGTTTTTGGCCAATTCTGGAAAAAAATAGGGTTTTTGACCTCTTCAGGTACTCGCATACTACTGGCCAATCTCCGTCGACATTGGTAACCGTGCTGTCGATGAGGCCACAATAGCAGTCTCTCATCTTATGATTGTGCCTAACATGATGAGCAAGACTGAAAGCTCGAGATGCATCACAGCTTCAGAAAAGAAGGTTGTTGAGGAAGGTTTGTCTACTGAGTCGTGTGAGTGGAAGTTAGGAACAGCAAGGGAACAGCCACCATATTGGTGGTTTTCTACAGACCACCTAATAGCAGTAGAGAGATTGAAGATCTCATAGGCGGTCAGATTCTGGAAAAATGCAGAAGTAGAGGGTTGTTGTCATGGGTGATTTTGACTTTCCCAATATCGACTGGAACCTCCTAAGTGTAGATGGGTTGGATGAAGTCACTTTTGTCAGTTGTGTTCAAGACGGTTGCCTTAATCAGTATGTCGACAGACCGAAGAAGGAAGATGCCATGTTGGATTTGGTGCTCGGCCAGGAGCCAGGACAGCTGTTACATCTCGCGGTGGGAGAGCACTTTGGTGACAGTGATCATAACTGCCTCACGTTTAGCATAGCCTTGGAGAATGAAAGGCACAATAACAAGGGAAAATACTTTATTGGGTAAAACGAAATTATGAGCCTACCAGACAGGAGTTGGGAAGTATAGATGGGATCAATTGTTTCACATACAGGGCACAGCAGACATGTGGAGACTATTTAAGGAGCAGTTCTTGCGAGTTACGCACAAATTTGTTCCTCTGAGGCAGGTAAGAAGAGGTAAAATTAAGGAGCCTTCGACGATGAGAACATAGGAAGTTCTCATCAAAAGGAAGTAGGCAGCTTACATAAGGTGGAGGAAACAAGGAACTAGCACAGCTTTAGAGGATTACAGGCTTGCTAGAAAAGAGCTCTGAAATGGACGGAGGAGAGTCAGGAGGGAGCACGAGAAAGGCTTGGCAAGAAACATTGGGGAGAACTCAAAGGCGTTTTACTCAAACTTGAGAAATAAGAAAAAGATTAGGGAGAAGTTAGGGCCGAATCGGGGATATCGGAGGGAATTTGTGCGTGGAGTCTGGTTAGATAGTGGAAGACCTAAATGAGTTTTTTGTTTCGGTTTTCACCAAGGAAAGGGAACTTGTTGAAAATGAAAACTTAGAGGAGATAAACACAGTCATCGACAGCGCAATTAATACTTCTATCGGTGATTTATTTCTGACATTTTGGTAGGAAGTGAATCTGTTTCATCAGACTTGGAAATGCTCAATCCAGCTACATGTTCAAGTACTACCTTGTTACTGATATGAATTAATTTTGCTCTAGAAGTCCGATATGATCACTAGGTATGATTGGTTGATTTTCTGGATCTTCCTCCACGAAGATAGATCCAAAAAAATTGGTTAGTTTCTTGGCCACTTCCCTGTTCTCCACAACAAGCAATCCTCTCCGATTACAAATTTCCACATTTGACCTTGCTTTTATTTTGTTTCCTTTGAAATCTAGATCGTTGATTGATGCAGTCGTAGTGTTCCTGCTTGTTAGCATGTATGTTCTGCTTTTGATTTCCTTATCAGTTTCATGGTCTTTCTTCTCTGGATCGTTATTTTCTGAGAATTCTCAGGTTTCCTCACTATCTGGAATTCTTCTGAAGTCACTTCCTATATTTAATATATTTTCTAATTTGTTATGTTAACCATCATTGAGTCATTTTACCTCCCTTTGACGTTTGTATCTGAAATAAATAGATGTATTTTTCAGACTTTGCAATATTTCTGACAATCTCATGGTCCTGACCAGGTATATTTAGGAACACTGCAGGAAGATAGAGAAGAAATTGTGGGAGCCCGGGTTGGTTCTTTTCCAACATCTTTGGCCAATGGGTGAGGTCCCGGACGACTGGAGGACAGCGAATGCTGAGCCCTTTTTCAAGAAAGGCTACAAAGAAAAGCCTGGGAACTAAAGACCGGTAAACCTATAATCTAGTAGGTACATTACTCGAAAAGATTCTGATAGATAAAATATACATGCATTTGGAATGACAGTGTGTGATACAGAGAACGATTATAATGGTGCTGGAAAAGCAGAGCAGGTCAGGCATCATCCGAAGCGCAGGAAAATCGATGTTTCGGGCAAAAGCCCTTCATCAAAGCCAGCACGGTTTTGTGCATGGCAGACCATGATTCACACGTTTGTTGGAGTTCTTTGATGAAGTTAGCAGCAACGTTGAGGAGGGCAGGGTGGTATACGTAGTCTGGATGGATTCCAGTAAGACCTTCAATTATGTTCCACAAGATACCCTACTCTGGAACGTTAGATCACATGAAATTGAGTGGGGGCTGGCAAATTAGATACAAAATTGCCTTGATGGGAGGAAGCAGAGTGTAATACGGGAAGAATGCTTGTATGACTGGAGGCCTGTGGCTATTGGAATGTCTCACGGAGTGGTGCTGGGACCACGACATATTATATATATATCTATGATTTAGATGAGAATGTACAGGCATGATTTGTAAGTTTGTAAAATAGGCAGCATCATGGAGAGTGAGGAAAGTTATCAGAAATTTCAGAAATTACAGCAGTACCTTGATCACCTGGGGAAGTGGGCTGAGAAATGGCAAATGGATTTTAATACAGATCAGTGTACGTTCCTGCATTTTAGAAAGTCAAATCAAGGTTGGAGTTTAATGGTGTGTCGTTAGGAGTGGAGTGGAACAGAGGGACCTTGGAATTCAGGTGCATGGTTCTCTGAAAGTTGATTCAGAGGTAGACAGGGCAGTGAAGAAAGTATTTGGCACACTGGCCTTCATCAGTGTATTTCAATGATTATCAAAATTAGGGAGTTATGTTGCAGTTATGCAGGATGCTGGCGAGGCCACAGTGGTAGCATTATGTTCAATTTTGTTCACTTTGCGATAGGAAGGGTGTTATTAAACTGGAAATAGTGCAGACGAAATTCACAAGGGTGTTCCAAAAGGCTCACTGGCCTGAGTTATAGGGAGAGGTTGGGCAAGCTAGGCGTTTTTACTTTTGCGTGTACGAGACTGAGGGGGGATCTGGTAGAAGTGTATAAGATCATGGGAAGGATGGACAGAGTGAGTGCACTCAATCTATTTTTCCCAGGTTTGGGAAATCACAGACTAGAAGGCATCAGTTTAAGGTCAGAGAGGAAAGAATAAAAGGGAACCTGAGGAGCAACTGTTTTACACACAGAGGCTGGTACGCATATGGAATGAGGTGCCAACGGAAGATGGTTGAGGTGGGTACATTCACAACATGTAAAAGGCATTTCGACAAATACACGGACAGGAAAGGATTAGAACGATACCAGCAATAGTAGGGAAATGGACATTTTGGTCAGAATGGACCAGTTTGGGTTGAAGGGCCTGTCTCCGTGCTGTTGGACTCTATGACTCTAACAACCATTGCTTATCTCCCACTGAATGTTATATTGCACTTTCCCAATTCACTGAAGCGAACTTGACCCTCTAGCCTCCACTCTTCCATAATGTTTGACCAGAATGTTCAAGCACGGTATATAGCCACCGTATGAAATGCACCTTATTAATGTCACTATTCCTTAAATGCTGCTTCAGACCAAGGTTAATAATTCGTCTTTCTGAATTCCGAAATAACCTGCTCTCTAGTTTACTTCACAACATAATCGTCAACCTAGCACATATACACTTACAGAACTTATTTTTCACAGCCTATGCGGTCACTTAGTTAATGCAGTTTAGATGCAAGTTGAGACAACCCAATCAGACTGCGGTATACAATACTTGCCTATCTAATTTCCAGAGCATATGATGCCGAGATTTTCTGCTAGCGTTTTGGTTTCGATATATAACACACCAATTGCTTCTCCTTTCTATCTGCAAGCTCTACCTAAACTAATTCTGTGGAAGCTGAGGGACAGGTCTGTGTCGTTCTTAGTGATAGACCTTGATAAGACATTCGGTAAGGCTGAGATGATCTGAAGAAATGTACCACACTACAGGACAAGCAACAATATCCTCCACGCTCTATCAGGATAAGAGTGACCAGATACTCTCTGCTCCCTCACACGCACTTTATATCTGTTATGGCACCTACCACCGAACAAGGTTCACACTCTATCTCCAAATATGGGTCAGGCACTACCAATCTCACTATTGAATTCGGTAACTTTCTTCCTCAATTTCTCTGTCTCCTACACAATACCTCCCACACTAACAATACTGTATGGATTCTGAACTGTCGCGTGACTCATTCCAGACACCTCACAACTCCCCCCACCTACACCAGCACTAACAGCTGCGTCACCCATTCCCACTCTCCCTCCCTTTCTCCCATTCCAGGAGAAAAAGCCTGGAATAGGACAGAAAGGGCCAAGTCGGGTAGTGGAATGCCCAATATCCGTTCCCTCATCCCCTCCCCCGCCATGTGGGGAGGACTCTGAAAGAGCCAGAGAGGACTGGAACGCCTCGTTTGGAGATTCTGAAACATCCATGTCCCACCGACCGATTAAGGAGCAATGTTCAGTGAAAGACAATTATCACTTTAAACCCACTGGCAGTTCCAACAGCAGTCCTTTCACTTCCAATAAAAAGCACAGATACCTCACTGCACAGAATCGCAGACACAAAAATACACAGAGGTATTGCTAAACACCCCAATATACGAACACGCACAATACTTACAAGGAGATCGGCATAGACACACGTATAAACACACAGCGACATATACATCACATACAAATAGACACAAACACAGATAGAAACACAGACTGAAACATAGACAGACAGATGTAGACAAGCAAACACACAGATAGCAAGCACATGGACACACACACACACATATATATACACACATATACAGACACACACACATGCATACATACCGACGCACACACACAGAAGCACAGACACTAGTGTCATTAAGACACAAATCGATATGTTTTTGATTTGCAAGTGGATCAAGGATTCTCAGGAGAAGGCTGAAGAATGAGGTTGAGGTACATACAAGAAATTATTGAACAGAATTTCAAACTCGATAGGCTGAATGGCCCCAATCTGCTTATTTCCTTCATGCTCCAGCAGTCTTCTGCTATCAGGCATTCTCTTCCTGAGACATCAGCAGAGGCTGGGTGCGATACATATTGAATTGTAAAGGGTCAGTGGGAATGTGGGACAGGTTTGGTTTATCTTTATTCCGAATTATTCTGTCCTTATATCTGAAAAGAGGTGGTGATTTCGTGTTCATTTAACACAGTTTTAAAATAACAGACCCACAATTAAATAAGGACGTCCCTTTCACTTTAGTGTTGTGCTACCTGTGGTGTCCTATCCTCAGGGAGCAGTGAAGACTCGGTTATTGAAGATTTTCAAGGCTCAGCTTCACTGATCTTTGCTGGACAGAAGGATCAGCGTTTATTGGGAACAGGCAGGAAATGGATGGTCAGACACAATCGAATCAGCCATGAGCATTCTGAATGGTGCAGCCAAATGGCCAACTTCTGCCCCAGCCCATGTGTTGTTCCCTCAATCCACCCCTCGAGGCTGTTTCAGTTTTCTGGACCACCACATTCAGTCAGATATGATCGCTACAATGAGAGAGGTAGAGCCCATTCTGCCCTTCTAAGGAATTAGACAGGAATATAGAATGAAGTAATTCAGCTCTTTCAGTACATTACACAGCCCAGGAGGAGGCCATTCAACCCGCCTGAATGGCTTTATAGGAACAGGGAAGCTGTCGCTAACAGGACACATAGAATAAAGACAAATGTTTATTTGCAGGCTGCAAAGCTGTAACTGATGGAGTGCCTCAGAGATCACTGTGGGGTCATCAATGACCAATAATCTGTATCAAAGATCTGGAGGAAGGTGAGGGAATGGCTTGGAGTTCAATTAGCTTATACACCAAGATGGTCATTCAATGTGCCGTCAAATGGAGTTAGTGAGTCTGCAATGTGACACAGACAGGGAAGGTTAGTGAGCAAAACTTCAACAGAAATAACATATGGTAAGTTTTCTATTTTGGCATGAAGGGTGAAACAATGGTGAACAATTTAAATGGAGAGAGATTGCAGAACTTTGTAATTCAGGCGGTTTCCATGTTTTTGGGACATGAATCATATTGGGTTGGCACGGGTGGCACAGTGGTTAGCACTGCTGGCTCACAGCGCTAGAGACCCAGGTACAATTGCCGACACAAGCAACTGACTGTGTGCAGTTTGCACATTCTCCCCGTGACTGCGTGGGTTTGCTCCGGGTGTTCCGGTTTCCTCCCACAGTCCAAAGATGTGCAGGTCAGGTGAATTAGCCATGCTAAATTGCCCATAGTGTTTGGTGTAGGGATATGGGTGGGTGGTGGGTCGGTGTGGACTTATTGGGCTGAAGGGCCTGTTTACACACTGTAAGTAATCTAAACTTTAAAAAATATGAAGTCAGTCTGCAAATGCAGCAAGTGATTTGGAAGGTACGTGGAACGATGCTGTTTTTAGCAAAAGGTTTAATCGCAGGAATGTTTAACTGCATCTGTACAGGGCATTGCTGAGACCACACCTGATGCACTATGTGCAGGTTTGATATTCTAAACTAAAATGAAAGCATATAATTCTTTTGGAAGATTTTCAAAGAGGTTTCCCTTTACTCATTCCCGGAATGTGGACCTTTTGTTATGGGGGATTATCAGTTTCGATCTTAGCTGAGAAATAGTATTGAACCATCCATGACTTTCTGAAAAGTGTATCAACTGGATGCATGTTATGTCTTGGCAGGGAGACTAAAGTTGAGAATAAATTTTAAGAAAAAGATGTATTGTTATTAACACATACTATGAAGACACCTACCAATATTTACAACTTACACAGACACATGTCAGCATATCATCAAATTAAAAATTGTGGGTAATTTTTTTGCGATTGAAAGGAATGACGTATTTGCATATAATCTATAATCAACTTTTTCAGCGAATACTCCAGGAGAGCACACATGGCCCAGTTTGATGTTCAGTTGACATTATTGTATATTCCAACACAGAGAGGAAGAAAAATATTCCCTGCCTAAGAAGCAGCAGCCAATTGATCGCCCTCTCTTACTTTTTTCCGCCCGATAGCAAAGTGTGAGACCAGAAAATCCCTGAATTATCTTTACCACTTGTGAACAATTCCTGGTGAGGATTCATTGGAATCTCTCCACTCTCTGAAACAAAGGAAAATCAGCCAAATCCAACTGTTCCAGAACGAAATCCTACTACCAGCATATTGCGTGACCAGAATAACTTCAAAGGCACAAAAACCATTGGCACACTCGATCATTTTATCATTTGTTATGAGTTCAAATTTCTGTATCTCACATTTTTCTAGAAAATGATCTACTCTGAGACCTATATCATTGGCCACATCACTAAACGGTTTGCAATTAAGATTGGTGTAACCTGTGGAGGAGTGGGACTGGACAAGGAAACAGTGACCCTCCAACTTTGGCTGGAATACAAATGAGAATTTCGCAAAGGACTGATAAAGTGGAAATTCCCTTCCCCAGAAGTGTGTTGTGCCTGGATGTTTACATTTATTCAAATTGTATTTGGTGACATGTGACAGGCAAGTGAATTTAGGAAAATGGTATACATTCAGAAAAGTGTTGCTGAGATCACAATCACCTCACCCACGACCTTTGTGCGTGGTGGAAGGGTGACAAATTGTATAATGGCCCACTCTTGCTGCTCAGTCCTATGTTCCCATGTTCCTTTCAACCTCTCACATTTCCTGCAAGAAGCAGATGGAGGCTACTTCCTCCAAATACCTGGTCCACAGTAACACAGAATCTCATTCATTCCCTACAGACTGTCACTCATGGTTTGGTGTGGGTTGGAAAATGTTATTGGGAAATCGAGGCTGGTTTCGAAAGACGACTTTGGTCTCTTTACAGAGTGCCTCCTCTCTGCAACTTGTGCTTTATTTGTTGGTCGTATTATAGACTCAGATTCCCTGAGAATACAGTCCCCATACCTCACCCAGAGATGACTCACAAAATATTTTACTCTCTCTATTTGCAACATTCAATAACAGAACGTTCAGGAAAATTACAAATATTAACATTTTAAATTAAAGAATATGAGGACATGAGGAACAGGATCAGTAATTCGGACGATCAAGCCATTGTTAGCAATCATGGCTGATCGACTGTTGACTTTAACTCCTCTTTAATGCCCAATACTTCACACCCCTTCGCTCTCTGATAGGTCAAAAATCCATCTACATCCTCCTTAAATACTTTCAGTGATGTAGCTCCCATAACTCTCTAGCCCAGATAATTCCTGACAGTGATTACCCTCTGTGAAAGGAAAATACTTCCTACACATACACCGTCACCTGTTGATATTATCAAGCGGTGAACACAGGGGCTCAGGAAAGAGTGAATGGCTTTGACATCAAGGCAGTATTTGACTGAAAATGGAATCAGGACCACCTACTTACTTGAAATGTATGGGAATCAGGTGTAACTTCCCACTTGTCTGGGTCTTTCATAGCACAAAGAAAGATGCTTGTGGTCAGTGGCCAACACTCCTCTCAGATCCGGATCATCTCTGCAGGTGATCCTCAGGTTAACCTCCTCTGCACAAGCATCTTCAGCTGTTCCATGAATGTCTTTCCCCATCATAAGATCTGAAGTGGGGATGATGACTAAAGATCACACAATGTTCAGAACATTGCGTCTCAATCAGCTCTTGAACCATTCTGTGTCCATGTGCAGCAAGTCCCAGACAGCATTCCGGTTTGTGCTGTTAATTTGTCAATAATGTTCATGTAACAGCGCTGCCAGACGCTGCATATTTCCGCAGTTAAAAGAGGAGCTCATTCAGCATCTCAAGCTGGTTACACACTGATATATGGAAACCATTCCGCCCGTGAAAACTACTGACAAGAAGAGGGACAGTCCATTCAATCATCCTGCCTTTTCCACAGGAAGAGAATTGGTCTCGTCAGTACATCGAGCTGTTAAACAGGAACAGGCAGAGCCCAGTCAGACTCTTGAGCCTGTTCCATGAGACCAGGAGAAGGCTATTCAGCCCCACGAGAGAGTTATACAGGAACAGGAGGGAGTCATTGATTGTCCAACATGACAAACCAATGAAACTGAGACGAGACTGATTGAGGGCTCTATGGCGTTAATCATGGCTCCATCCTTTGTAGAACGTATGCTACTTTAACATGATTTGCTGCCAGTGAGGAGGGAAGACAAATGTTATGTGTCAAGTCTCAAGGAGGCATCTTCCACCTCCACGAAGACGCACCCATGTTCTCCATGGAGGTCAGAAGTTATTGCAAAGAGTTAACTCTATTATAATAAAGGTATTGTGGCTGCTGCCGGGATTATGGATAACATGACGTTCATTGCAGGATCACACACCAATTTAACTGTATTAATATTGGGAGAGTTTATTCAATAGTCTGAGCCCCCACCCCCCACCCCCCCACCCCTCTCTCTCTCTCTCTCTCTCTCTCTCTCTCTCTCTCTCTCTCTCTCTCTCTCTCTCTCTCTCTCTCTCTCTCTCTCTCTCTCTCTCTCTTTGTCTTAATCCAAAAAGTGAATGGGTGCAGTTGGGTGGAACGTTCTCGGAGGCTCTTAATCTACCAAGAATCATGTAACCTGGATGAAAGAAACATGGAATTTCTCTCTGTATCATTGTCTGTTTAGAACATCATGAGTGATTGTACCTCCCCCTTAAGGTTCAATGCAATCACCTTATTCTGTCACTGAGCTTCACTCACTGCTCATGGTGCCATCATCCCAGGGATTCGACTGGTGAAAGTTGAGAGAAATTCTATCCACAGTACCCCAAAATACTGCCTTAACAACAGTCTCAGGGATGATCGCAATAATCATTTTCTCTCACTTAGATATCGCCATTATTTTCCTGTGCCACAAAAAGCCATTCCTTGTCTGTGCAGTATGTTTGGAATGGAATTTACAAGCCCCTGTACGTCAGCATCAATAAAGCTAGCACCAGAGATGCCTATGGAGATGTGCAACACGCTCGGGGTGAACTTCAATGACATTGAATACATCTAAATTAGGGGATGATCAACAACCTGAATAGAAATGAGTTGTAGGAATACCGGAATCAGGCAGAGGGAGCCATCTTTACTTTTGGTTTTCTCTCACAGGATGTATGTCGCCCTGGTTGGCCTGCATGTTATGCCAATCTTGAACTGAGTGGCTGGTTCAGCTGTTCAACAGTACCGAAAAGAGTAAAACACATTGCTGGTGGTTTGTAGTGTTACAACAGAGGATACATTCTACTGCTTAATTAAAATCAGAAATAGAGAAAATATTTATCCCATGCAGTAATATGTGATGATTCTAGAGTTCAAATTCTGGAGTAAAACTTAACAACTTTATTTCTTAAAGTATAACAGAGAATAATAAATGAACTACTGTTTACAACTCCTTCCTCTAACCTACCTTTAACCTCCCCCCTCCACAATACTAGTCCGATAAGACGGCGAATTAAGATTAAAACAAAACTTATAATCTCAAAACCAGGAAGCTTTCGGTTGTTCTCCATTTTCCTCTCATCTTTTCTTCTTGGGGATTCTTCTTCACCAGTTACTAATCAATAAAAGGGCCTTTAAGAGAGCGATTTTTAAGGCAGCATTTGCATTCTGGCAGCTTGGTCGTTCTCCTCTCAACTGTTCAATTTTCCACGGTCTTGTACCCCCAAACCATTGGATTGTGTTATTGGCCTTTAAGATTGTCAATATACTAAATTCAAACTTGATTAGAGGTAGTTATTTTGGGATATAATTTAAATTGTTGTGCTCAATTTGTTTTTTGTCTTGACACAATGAGCTAATTGAGTTGTTCAACTAAAGGTTACATTATATCTCTTTTTCAGAACACTTGGTGCTGTCAGGTAGTTATTGCTGGCTTTTAATTCTCTTAACGGTACAGTACATCCACATGTTCATCACAGAAGTCACAATGAAACCTGACTAGGGAAGCATGACACATTGACTTCCCTCAAGGACTTGAGGCAGGCAGATGGGTTAAAATAACATATGATAATCGTTGCTTTTAAGTTCCACCAATGTCCTTCATGAGATACCAACAGACTGTTATTCCGTGGATCTAGATTATGTGTCATTGACTTGACACCATAAACTGTATTCCCGTATGTGCAGAGAACAAGTTCAGCATCCTCAAGAGCAATTACTTAGTGACGAACACGTAGTTAGAAGGAACTTGAAACTGTTGCATCCGGATTGAACAAAGGCACAAATCATAGATCACTCAGAAGTTGCACTGAGACTGCAGACGAGACTAGGTTACCACGATGGTGGTATTGGACAGGATTGGTGAGTGGGGAGGACATGGAGATGTAAATCTGTGAAGGACAAAATGGATTATGGAGTTTGAGGACAATCTGGTTCCGTCTCGCATATCAGTGAGTAATTTATAAATATTAGTTTGTTAGTTATAATTTATAAGGAAATGAATTTTTGTTTGGAACTGAAGATATTGACTTGCACTTTCCAAAATTTATATATCATGAGCAGAAATTCAGTTCAACCCGGTTTAGTAGACAAATATAATTACTTAAGCTGAAAATGTGTTGCTGGAAAAGCGCAGCGGGTCAGGCAGCATCCAGGGAACAGGAGCATAAACCCTTCTTCAGGAATGTTTCGGGCATAAGCCCTTCTTCTTCATTCCTTAAGAAGGGCTTATGCCCGAAACGTCGATTCTCCTGTTCCCTGGATGCTGCCTGACCTGCTGCGCTTTTCCAGCAACACATTTTCAGCTCTGATCTCCAGCATCTGCAGAGCTCACTTTCTCCTCAAAAATATAGTTACTTACCAGGAACACCAACGAGAGCGAGGATGGGATAGTAACCACCTTGAATAATCCAAAGGATATCCTGGATCCGATATGCTAATAATATTCAAGGCCAAGAAATCCAGTAAAGACCCAAGGATAAACTCCTGTTCATTGTTGGAACTTTGCAGTCTAACGTTCTCAGATTCTGCTCCACTGTTGGAACATTCCAATCTAATGTTCTCAGATTCTGATCTCTCCTCCCCCTCTCTCTCGAGCTGCTGATCCCTGTTAGTGCTGTCAGTGATGCTCCTACTCACACTACCGGATAGCACATTGAACAGAGCCCATTTATCTTTCAACGATGGAAACTCTCCACTTGAATAATTAGGATCCACAGAGATTGACATTAATCACAGTCTCTGAACAAATAGCTCCAGTTAACCCCTTTGAATTCAATATTGATTTTCTTAAAATTCAAACGAACATTCAAAATTTACACATTTGGCATGGGATATGTGTGGGGGGTGAACATAGCGACGAAATATTTGAGATGGCAGATTGATTGTATGTAATCATTTAATCTGCCTTAGATATGGGAGTAATGTAAAGAAGTTTCTCCGTTTATAAATGGAAACATACAGTCTGTTGCTACTGATCAATGATTATAATGTCTGTAAAATGTGGAGAGAACTTGTCTAGTCCATAACCTGACAGGAAAATTTGCCTACGACAACATGACTGATAACAGACAAATAGCATGGCTATGTTAACAGAGAATATGATGTGACACACAATTCAGACGGTTATTCGAGGATCAGAGAGGTCAGGTGAGGGTCATGCTCTTCATGTTATGGATGTCAATCAACTGTGATTAAGTAAATTTCACTGGATTTCAATTGCAGTGTGATTATGATATTGGGGGCATGGCTGCTGAGACTGAAAGTAGGGAACATGATATTTCCCAGCCATCAGTATTGAAATGTTACTCTTTCTAAATCATTTGAAGATCAAATTCCAGCATACATCTCCAATGAGGAATGAGGAGAGCCAATATTAACCATACGACCAGAAGACTTTGGAGCAGAAATTTGGCCATTCATCCCACTGAACCTCACCGCCATTCAATGATGGCTGTTAAGCTTCTCAACCCCATTCTCCCGCTTTCTACCTTTATATTAAGAACCTATCTGTCTCACTCTTAAATATACTCAATGACCTTGCCTCGATAGCCTTCTGTGGCAGTGAATTCAATAGATTCACCACTCTCTGGCTGAAGAGGTTCGTCCGTATCTCCGTTCTAAAAGGTCTTCTCTTTACTATGTCCCCTCGGGCCGTAGTCTCTCCTACCATTGGAAATATCTTCCCAAAATCTACCCAGTTCATTCAGTATCTTGTAAGTTTCAAGTGGACCTCCTAACATCCTCTGAACTCTATCACATATCGACCGAGAGCCCTCAGATGTCCTTCATATATTAAGCTTTTCATTCCTGGGACCATTCTCGCGAATCTCCTTTGAAGACTCTCCAGAGCCAGTACATCCTTCCTGAGATATGGGACCCAAAACTGCGCACAATAATCCAAATGTGGCCTGACCAAAGCCTTATAGAGCCTCAGAAGTACATACCTGCTTTTATATTCAAGCCCTCTTGAAATAAATGTCATCATTACATTGCCTTCATAACTTTTGACAACCTGCAAGTTTACCTTTCGATATCCTGGACTGGAACTCCATCGGCTTCTTTCACTTTTGACTTCTGAACCTGCTCACTATTTAGAAAATAGGCAATGCCTATATTCTTCCTGGCAAAGTGCACGTTGTCACACTTGCCCACGTTATACTCCATTTGCCGCATCTTTGCTCACTCCCCTAACCAGTACAAATCCTTCAGTAGGAGAAACTGAGGACCGTAGATGCTGGAGATCAGAGTCAAAAAGTGTGATGCTAGAAAAGCACAGCCAGTCAGGCTGCATCCAAGGAGCAGGAGATTCGATGTTTCAGGCATAAAGTCTTCATCAGGAACGAGGGTGTTGGGCGGAAGGGGGCTGAGAGATAAATGGGAGGGGCTGAGGCTTGGAGGAAGGAGCTAGATGAAGGTGGGTGGTGATAGTGATAGGTCAGAGTGGAAGGTGGAGTGGATAAATGGGAAGGAAGATGTACAGGTATGACAGTTCAAGAGGGCGTACTGAACTAGAGGGTTAGATCTGGGATAAGGTGGAGGGAGGGGAGATGAGGAAATTGGTCAAATTGCCCTTGATACCGTGTGTTTAGACGGTCCCTCGGTGGAAAATGATGCTTTCTTCCTCCAGACGACTGCTGGCTAGACTTGGCAGTGGAGGAGGCCAAAAACATGCATGTTCTTGTTGTAGTGGGAGGAAAAGTTAAAGTATTGAAGGATAGGGAAGTGGGGTTGTTGGGTGTGTGTGTGTCTGAGACTGTTACCGGAACCGTTCTGCAAGTTTATGTCCTGTCTCCCCATGGAGAGGAGACCAGGCGCAATGGAGAGAGTAGATGTGGCGTTTGGATGCACATGATGTTCTTTGCCTGACGTGGAAGGATCCTTTGGGGCCTTGGATGAGGTGAGGAGGGACTGTTGACACAGGATTCATACCTCTTCTAGTGGCAAAGAAGGTGTTAGGAGCAGAAGGTGGCTGGGTGTGGGTGGGAGGGGGCGTGAACCTCACGAGGGAGTTGTGAAGGGAATGCTCTATGCTGATATGGGTCGGTAGGGAATTATACATCTGGAGGTGGGGTCTGACTGTTGGTGGTGGAACTGGCGGAGGATGATGCATTGTATCCTGTGGTTGGTGGGATGGAAGGCGAGCACCAGAGTGGTTCTCTCCTTGTTGTAGTTGGAAGGGTGGAGATCAAGGGCGGAGGTGCGGGAAGTTGAGGAGATGCGCTAGAGCACCCTCCTGCAACAGAACCACCTCTTCAATGCTACCTGTCCCTCTATCTATCTTTACACTGTTTGAAAACTTAGCCAGAATCCCCTCAGTTCCTTCATGTAAATCATTAATGCATAAAGGGTAAAGTTGTAGTCCCAACATTGAGTCTTGTGGAACACCACTTGTCCCTGGCTGCCATCCTGAGAAGGACTCTTTTGTCCCAATTCTCTGATTTTTGTCAGACAGCCATGCTACTATCCATGTTCGCACCATGCCTCGAACACCATGGGCCCTTATCTTTATCAACAGCCTCCTGTGTGGCACCTTATCAAAGTATTCTTGAGGAGCAAGCGGATAACATCTATTGTTCTTCTTGGTCTCATCTGCTCGTTACTCCATCAATGAATTCTAACAGGTTAGTCAGACCTGACCACCTCTTGATGAAACCATGCTGACTCTGTTCTATTTTACCAAAGACCTCCAAGTATTCGGAAATCCCATCCTTCACGATGGATTCCAGATTGTTACCCACAACTAAGGTAAGGCTAATCAGTCTGTAATTTTCCATTTTCTGTTTAACTCCCTTATTAAACGGGGTGTGATATTAGCATTTCCAGCCTCTTGGCCCTTTCCTGATTTTAGTCATTCCTGAAAGATTACTACTTATATTTGCACTACCTCGTCAGCTATCTCCCTTACAAGGCTGGGGCGTAGTCCATCTGGCCCAGGTGATTTATCCACATTCAGGCCATTCAGTTTTCTAACATGTTCTTCTTGATGATGGCCACCATACTCAGCTCTGTCCTCTCACTCGCTTCAACTTTTGTGAAATTATTCATGTCTTCCACCATGAAGACTGATGCCAAGTCCCTCATTCATTTGTTTGTTTCCCATTACTGTCTCTCCAGCATCATTTTCCAGTGTCGAATGTTACTTTTACCTCTCTTTTGTACTTTATATGTCTAAAGAACCTCTTACAGTCTCCTTTATATTGCTGGTTCGCTTACTCCCATATTTAATCTTCTCCCTCCTTATTGTTTTGCCTTCTGTTGGTCTTTATAAGTTTCCCAATTCTTTAGTTTCCCACTGCCCCTCACTACATTATATGCTTGCTCTTTTGCTTGTATGCAACCCCTGCCTTCCCTCGTCAGCCCTGGTTGTCTCATTCTCCCTGTAACATGCCTCTATTCCTCAACAATAATCTCTGCGGTGTCTTCTGAATTAATCTTGGAATCACCTGCCATTGTTGTTCCACTCGCTTTCCTGCTATACCCTTCTCCACATATCGGAGATTGCTGCCAGTTCAGGTCCATCCTGTCCTTCTTGTTTAGGTCCTACCGACTCGGGAATCCCAATGATCCACATATCAGAAGTGCTGCCTCCCCTGACAGCTGTTTGGCCATGTATTTAACTGTGCTACCTTCATGTTACTAACCTCACTCACACGTGACATAGTCTAGTGTCTCCAAAATTCAAATATCCTTTCAACAGTACTCTAGCAAGGCCTTTTCTTTAAAGTGGATAGACTTGATAATAAAAACTTAAGTGTGACCTGAGGAAAGTAGAGTCCACTGAATCAGTCCAATGCCCAGAGGATCTGATACCTATCCCCGCCACTAAACCTGTTTGACAAGGGTTACATGTGAACCATATATTTGCAGATGGACAAGGATAACCAGAAAACTAGAAAATGTCAGAGCAGATGGATGTCATGCAGCTTGTTTACTCTGCTTTGCTATTCAATTGGACTTTAGTTATTCCGTTCCTTTCAATGGCAGGTTCTTTACCCAGCATCCCCAGTGGGTCAGAAAGTGTCCAGTGTCGTTGTGAGCACAGTCCTGCGAAGGGAGTGTCCAGTGCCAGGCAATGGGGTGTGGGGAGACCCAGGGGTGGCACAAGAAAAGGCATGGAGTGATGATGGACTGAGGGACTGAAAGGGATGGAATGTGTATCCAGGGACACTGTACACACGGAAGGGGCCGGGCAAGATTTCTAAACACCCAGGGAACCCGCGATGCACGGCTGCTTTTACAAAAACCTGTCACGTTTGCTAGATTTCTCTGTCGAACCAAAGCAAAAATACTGTAGATGGTAGAACTCCGAAGCAAACACAGAGAAATGTTGTGGAGAGACGAAATAGTTAATGTTCCCAATGCAGACACGGGAAGAATTTACAAAGTCCACATACACAAGGTCAAGAGATTGGAAGTGAACCCGAGTCCCGAGCACTTTGAAGAAGCAGTGCTGTGTCACCGTGCCGCCCTATTACGGATAATTGGAGTTAGAGACATATCTACTGTTCTCTGTGATTGGGATTGAGAGTCCTGAATGATGTGTTGCCTACCTGGTGCTTGGATGTGGGATATATCATCGGGGCTGCAGAAGAACTTGGGTTGGGCGGGGAATGATCCAGTGGTCAGGGTCCGTGTTGGTACCAACGGCTGGGCAAACAAATGACAGTGAAAAGAGCAACAGGTAATGCAGGACTAAACTATCATATCGAAATGCATGCAGCATAAGGAATAAGGTAAATACGCTTGTGACTCATTCACAAATTAGCAAGTACGACATGGGCATTACAGTGTTATCACTGCAAGAGGATCGGGATTAGTAGCTGAATATTCAGGGATATTCATCCTGTCGAAAAGATAGGCAGGTGAGCAGAGAGATAGAGTTGTTTCATTATTAAGAATGGAATTGAATCAATAATCAATAATAAGAAATGAAGTAAGGTCAGATGGTGTAGAATCTGTGTCGGTAGAATTGAGGAATCAAAAAGGTGAAAAAATGCAGTTGGAGTTATGTACAGGGAGCTGGGGTGCAAGATACACCAGGAGCTAGAAAGTTCTGTAGGAAAGTCAAAGTTACAGTGACCATGTGGGATTTCATTATGCAGGTGGACTGGGAATTCAGGTTGGTAGTAGTTCGCGAAGAAAGGAATTTGTGGAATGTCTATGAGATGGCTTTTTGGAGCAGCTTGTACAGGCGAGCCAACTGAAGGAGCTTAAAGTGAAGGAATGCATAGCAGGCAATGATCATAATATGATTGAACTTACTCTGCAATTTCAGGTGGAGAATGTAGAATCAGTAGTAACGGTATTACAGCTGAATAAAGGCAATTACAGAGACACGAGGGAGGAGCTGGGTAGAATTGACTGGGAGACGGGTCCAACAGGAAAGATAGTGCAATATCAATGACAGGAGATTTTTGTAGTAATTCAGGATACAGCAGAGATTTATCCTGAGGTAAAAGAGGTATGGTGCAGGGTGAATGAGGCAACCATAGCTGACTAGGGAAGTCAGGTATAGCATAAAAACAAAAGAGAAAGGATATAGTGTGGCAACGTGCAGTGGGAAACCTGAGGATTGGGAAGCTTACAAAGACAAAACAGAGGACAAACAAAATAAAATAAGGAGGGAGATTATTGAATAGGGGGGTAAGCTAGCCCGCAATATAAAGGAAGACTGAAACAGTTTCTTTCGATATATAAAGTACAAATGAGCGGCAAAAGTGAACATTGGGCTGCTGGAAAATGATACTGGAGAGATAGTAGTGGGGAACGAGAAAATGGCCAAGGAACTGAAGAATTACTTCGCATCAGCCTTAACGATGGAAGACACGAGTAATACATTAAACATTCAAGCGATTGAGAGGCCAGAGCTGAGTATGTTGGACATCTCCATGGAGAACATGCTAGAAAAGAATTGAAGGTGGCTAAATAATCTTGACCAGATGGACTACATCCCAGTGTTATAAGGGAGATAGCTGAAGAGAGAAGGGAGGCGATCGTGTTGATCTTTCACGAATAACTACAGTAAGGAACAATCTCAGAAAACTGAAAAACCACTAATGTGACATCGCTCTTTAACAAGGGAGTAAGGAAAAAGACAAAAAATCCACAATGAATCGCTTAACCTCGGTCGTGGGTAAGATCCTGGAATCCATTGTGAAGGATGACATTTCTGAATACTTGGAAGTATTTGGTAAAATAGGGCAAAGTCACTACGGTTTCATCAAGGTAAGGTCATGCTTGGGGGAATCTGTTGGAATCCTTTGAGGACGAAATGAGCAGGCTCGACCAAGCACAGTTATCCACCTTGTCTTCAAGAAGGTCTTGGACAAGGTTTCACACAAGAGATGACTGAGTACGATAAGGGTCCATGGTGTTACAGGCAAAGTAGTGGCATTGGTAGAAGCTTGGCTGTCTGGCAGAAAGCAGAGAGTGGGGATGAAATGGTCCTTAACCGGAAGGCAGCCAGTGACAAGTGGTGTTCCATAAGGCTCAGTTTTGGAATCGTAATTTTTAATCGTAACGTTAACAATCTAGATTTGGGAATTGAGGGCACTCTGGCTAAGTTTGCAGACGATACAAAGATAGGCAAATGGACAGGTCATATTGAGGAGACAGAGAGGCTGAAGAAGGAGTTGGACAGGTAAAAAGATCGGCAGATGCATTCCAAAGTCGCAAATTGTGATGTCATGCACTTTGGCACGAAGAATAGAGGCATGGTCTATTTTTTAAATGGGGAGAAAATTCAGAAATCTGAAGTACAAAGTGACTTGGGAGTTTGACTGCAGGGTTCTCTCAAGGTAAGCTTGCAGGTTGAGGCAGTAGTTCGGAGTGCAATTGCATTTATTATTGATGGCATTTATTATGAGAGGAATTGAATATAAAACAGGTAGCATACGGCTCTGAATAGACCACATTTGGAGTATTGTGCGTAATTTTGAGCCCCATATCTCAGGAAGGATGTACTGGCCCTGGGGTATGTTCACAAGATCTTCACGAGAATGGTCATAGGAATGAAAAGCTTATCGCATGAGGCATGTTTGAGGACTCTGGGTCTATACACGATAAAGTTTAAAGGATGAGAGGGATTGTAACGGAAGTATGCAGAATACTGAATGACCTGGATACAGTGGATGTTGGTAAGATGTTTCCATTGGACTAGAAGCCGAGGGCACAGCCTTAGATGAAAGGGAATACCCTTTAGAGCAGTGATAAGGAGAAATGTCTTTAACCAGAGAATGGCGAATCTTTGAAATTTGTTGCCACAGAAGGCTGTGGGGCCAGGTCATTGAGTATATTTGTGACGGAGATAGATAAGATTTCGATTATCCAGGAGATCAAGGGTTACAAGGAGAAGGTCGGAAAATTGGATTGAGAAACCTATCAGCGATGATTGAATGGTGGTGCAGACTCAACGGGCTAAATGGCCTACTTTCTGCTCCTATGTCTTATCGACCACCCCCCAGTGTTCAATGCAATCACCTCGAATTCTCTCACAGCGCTCCAGATCAACCTTCACTCACTACTCATGGTGTCATAATCCCAGAGATTAATCTGGTGGAACTCCTCTTCACTCTCTCTGTGTTAAGGAGATCACTTCTTATAAAGGAGAGAAAATCTATCCACAATGCCCCAAATACCGTCTCAACTACACTCTCAGGTTTGATCGCCATAATTCCTTTCCTTCACTTAGCTGGCTCCGTTCCTTTTGTGTGAAATAGGAAATCATTCATTTACGATGCACTGTCACTGATTTGGAATTTAAAACATCCTTACATCTGTAGGTCAGCATCAATAAAGCCAAAACCAGAGGTGCCTATTCAGATGGACATCACTCTAGGGGAGAGACTCAATCACAAAGAATACATCTAAAACATTGAATGGCCACCTACCTGAATGGAAATGAACTGCTGGAATATGGGATACAGGCAGAGGAAGGGAGCTATCTTTCCTTTTGATCTACCCTTGCGGGATCTGTGCAGATCTTGTCAGGCCAGCATCTTATGCCGACCTTGAACTGAGTGGCTAGTTCAGCTGTTTCACAGGACAGAAAAGAGTAAAACACAGTGCTATGGGTTTGCAGTCACACAGAAACCTGACCAGGGAAGGATGACCAACTGCTTTCTCTAATGGGCACGAGGCAAGCCGATAACAACAGATTATAATTCTGTGGTTCTAGATTATGAACCAATGATGTGACCACCATACACTGTCATCCCATCTTTCAGATTCTGTGCAGAGAATAAGTTAAACATCTCAAGTGCAATTGTTTTGCAATGGACACGTGGTAGAAGGGACGTGAAACAGCTGTATCCAGAATTAGCAAAGGCACAAACGAGGGTTTATTCAGGAATTGCATGAAGCTGAAGAGGACACTGGATGTATCAATGGTGGTACTGGAAAGGATTGGTGAGAGGGGAAGATATGGAGATGTAAACTGGGCAGGACAAAATGAATCAAGGAGGTTGAGAACAGTCTGTTTCATCCTCGCATATTGGTGAGCAACTTGTATTGAGTAATCTGCTCGTTACAATTTCTCAGAAATGGAATCTTTGAATGAAAATGTAAAGGTTGACTTGCACCTTTCCAAACTTTACACATAGTGAGCATCAATTCAGTGCAGACCGTTTCACTCGACAGCTCGAGTGACTTACCAGGAGTACCAACTATAGCAAGGATAGGATATTAACCAGCTTGGATAACCATCAGTCCATCTTCAATCCGCGATACTAATGATATCCAAGGCTGGGAAAGCCAGTAAAGACCATCGGATAAACTCCTGTCCATTGTTGGAATATTCCAGTCTATTGCTATCAGTTTCTGATCTCTCCTCACACTCTCTCTGAAGCTGCGGATCCCTGTACTGGTGTGAGTGATGCTCCTGAACATACCCTGGGATAACACACTAAAAGCATTCCCTTATTCATAAAAGCGAGATGCATCGGATCCATGGAGACTGGCAAAGTCACAATCGCTGAATCAACAGCTCAGTTAATCCCTTTCAATTCAATACCATTTCAGAAAAATTCAAAATATCTTTGAACATTCATGCATTCTGGGTGTGGTATGTGAGTGTGACTGAAGGAAGGAATGTTGAAGATGGTAGATTGATTGTGTGTAATCATTCAGTCTGCCTTGGATATGGAAATAATGCTAGAGATTTGACAGACCATAAACATGCTTCTCTGCTCATACATGGGGAAACAAATCCTGTAACTACAGATCAGTCATTGCAGTATCAGTAAAACATTGAGAGAACATCTTTCACCCATGATCTGATGGCAAAAGTGCCTGAGAAAATGTGGGTTTATAACAAACAAACAGCATGGATATGATAATGGGAATTGTACGTGACAAACACAATTCAGATTATCATTCCAGAATTAGAGAGGACAGGTGAGGGTCATGCTAAGGAACTGTGATGAAGTATCATTTACTGGACTTCATTTACATTGTGATTATGACATTGGGGAAAAGAGAGAAGATGGAAATGATTCGGGGACACAGCTGTTCAGCCTGGGCGGAGGGACAGTGATGTTCCCCAATCATTAGCATTGGAACGTTACTCTTTATAACCCATATGAAGAACAGATTCAAGGGCACATCTACAATGAGGAATTAGCAGAGACAATGCTAATGAAATGCATTTATGCAATGCAAAATGCAGGGAAAAATGATTTTCTGTACAGACGGAAATATGCAAACTACAAAGATATAAGGTTGTTAAAATGCACTCCTGATATGGAGCTATATAAATTGAAATGTGGATTACAAAACTATGAAAGTGGTGTGTGATATTTATCAATCATTATTTGATCCACAGCTGAGATCCTGATTTCCCCTCTGTCAGTGTAATAGAAAAGAAACAAACTTAACATTTTCTGTGAAACCTGCAAGTGAATGCTGTACTAATTCTCAAGGTTTTCTGAACGTTGCAAACACTTTTCTGAATTCTGCAGTCGAAGAGACAGCTTGTCTTTGCTGAACTTTGTATACATTCAACCTGGTCTGGCGACCAGGCGCATTCAGCAGAAAAGCAAAAGGAAACATAAAGACAGTTATGTCCTCGGTAAGAGAGTAAAAAAATAAGAACTTGAATGTTTCCCAGCCCTTGTCCTTGAGCGTGTGATAAGAAGAGCATAAAAGGAATACGTTAATAATGTTCAGGGCCCTTACACAAGGTATGTTTGCCAAGTGTATTGGCTCCCTGCAGTGGTTAAAAATAAAGCTTTTCCTTTGCTCTTGCTCACATCTGAGTCCAGTCAGATTAATTTCCACGACAGTCAGCGATCCAACTGACTGAGATTCTCTGGACCAGTTTCTCACACAGTGGGGGTTGTTATCATTTCCTGCTGTTTTTGGCGTAGCCTGTTTTTTTTTTTAAATCCACCTTCACTATGGTACTAATCTAATGGCCGAATGGATTTTGTTAGCTGTCAGTAACCTAGCTCTGTGACATTATTGGGAATAAGTGATCTGGGATGACAGCCAGTATCAGCATACTGCTCACGGTGTATGACATCCAGACAAAAGGTTTGCAGTCGAGAGAAATTTCTAAATAAAACTTCTTACTTCTGTCTGTCCATGTCTATCCATATCATTACAACCTTGGTTCAAACATAGAAAAAGGAGCTGAATTCCAGCCCTTGACATCATGCTACATTCTTTCAAATGTGGCATAATGGAACCCGAGCAAAAAGGGCATTGCGGGCAAATACTCCATTATTGGTGTCATAACTGACAGATAGGCAGATTTGAGGTCAAACATCTCTGCTCCAGAACATTTCTGCAGCAGTCCCTCAGGATAATTGGATATAGTTTTGCTCGCTGAGCTGGAAGTTTCATTATCAGACGTTTCCTCACCATACTAGGTAACATCTTCAGTGACACTTCAGTTAAAACCGAGATCCAAGAATCTTCAGCTGCTTCATCAATGACCTTCCCTCCATCATAAGGTCAGACATGGAGATATTTGACAATGACTGCACAATGTTCAGCACCATTCGCAAATGCTCAGATATGGAAGTAGTCCATGCCCAAATGCAACAAGATCTGGACCCTAACCAGGCTTGGGCTGATAAGTGGCAAGTAACATTCACACCACACAGATGCCAGACAATGACCATCACCAATAAGAAACAATATAACAACTTGGTCTTCAGCAGCATTAGCATCACTAAATTCCCCACTATCAATATCCTGGGGGTTATCATTGACCTGAAACTCAACTGCACTCGCCACATAAATATAAGAGCAGATCAGAGTCTAGGAACACTGTGCGAGTAACTCCCCTCCTGACTTACCAAAATCTTTCGATCATCGACTAGAGGAGAAAGTGAGGTCTGCAGATGCTGGAGATCAGAGCTGAAAATGTGTTGCTGGAACAGCGCAGCAGGTCAGGCAGCATCCAGGGAACAGGAGAATCGACGTTTCGGGCATAAGCCCTTCTTCATCTCCTAGATACAAGTCAGGAATGAGATGGAATTCTCCCACTTGCCTGAATGAGTGCAGACCCAACAACACCAAGAAGTTTGACACCATCCTGGACAAAACAGTCCATTTGGTTGGCATCACATCCACAAGCATTCACTCCCTCCACCATCACCGCTCAGTAGTTGAAGTGTTGACTATCTACTAGACACAATGCAGAAATTCCCCAAAGATAGAAAAGCAAGAGACTGGAATTCTTAATTCCTCTTCTGTGAATAACATCTGGAGAACAGGAAGGAAATCAAGGTTTGTTTGTGATATTCATAAATGATGATGGTGAGAATGTGGCAGATGGATGGCAGTGGGATGATAACTAACGTTGGGGATGACACAAAGATTAAATGGTTAGCCTTAGGCCAATATTAACAGATGATTTCTATACCCAGATTAATGGCCGATGAAGTTTAACACTGATAAATGTGAGATAATGCACATCTGAATTAACAAGGCAAGTGAGTACTCAAACTGTGAAGTGCGTGCGTTAAATTTGCTCCTTTTTTGATTGCAGCAGGGAAGGTTGAGGAGGAAACCTGGTACAGGTGTACAAAAGCATAAGGGGAATGGAGAGGATGAAGAGACAGCAGCTGTTTACCTTACTCGAAGGGTCAAAAACAAAGGGATACATACTTAAAGTGAAAGGCAGGGGATTGAGAGAGGATTTCTGAGTCTGTTTTGAACTGAGAAGGTGACACAGACATAGAATATAAAATTCCTACAGTGTGGAAATAAGTTCTTCGGATCAACAAATCCACACTAACTCTCCAAAGAATAACCCAAACAAACACGCTCCTCCTATATTTACCCCTGAACAATGCACCTAACCTACACATCCCTGAACACTATGGGCAATTAAGCATGGCAATTTCACCTAACCTGCACATCTTTGGATTGTGGGAGGAAACCGAAATACCTAGCATAAACCACGCAGACACGGGGAGAATGTGCAAACTCCATACAGGCAGTCACCCGAGGCTGGAATCAATCCTGTGTCCCCGCGCTCTAAGGCAGGAGTTCTAACCACTGAGCCACCGTTGTGCCCCTGGTGACATGTGTCTGGAATGCAATCGGTGGTGCAGGCTCGCATTTTCTTTCAACGATTCTATGTGGGGCAGCCATGAACACTGATATATTCTGAAGCAATAGCTAATGGCAGGTGCTGGTTTGTTCCATTGACTGTCTCAGTAAGTGAGTCTCCAGTGAAGTGCTGGTGTTGGTTTCCTTGCGTTGGTAATGTTAATTTACTGTGTCGATTATGTCATTTCCTGCCCTTTTTCTCAGAGGGTGGTAGATGGAGTCAAAATTGATGTGTTGATAGAGTTCCGGTTGGAATGTCATATTTCTAGGAATTCTTGTGCTTGTCTCTGTTTGGCCTGTCCTAGGATGGATATGCAGACCGAGTCAAAGTGGCATACTTCCTCATCATTATGCAAGAAATTAGTGTTGGGGTCATGTATTTTGTGGCTAATTGATGTTCATATATCCTGGTCACTAGTTTTCTGCTTGTTTTTCCGTTGTAGTGTTTGTTACAATTCTTGCAAGGCTTATTGTTCCTGGAGCAGAACAGACAAAGATATGAGTTTATTGCGGTGCTCAAAAGTATGAATAAACTGTCAGAGTGAAAAATAATACTCTATTAGTTGGCATTATAGCAACAAAGAATTCTAATTTCAAGGTTGTCAGCAAAAAAGCGAGGAGTGAAATAAGTGTCTTTATTTAGAGAGTTGTTACGAATTGGAAAGTTGTGGATGGGAAAGTTGTGGATGAAGAGTCAAAAGAGAACTGGATATGTATTTGGAAATTATGAATTTAAATTGCAACAGAGAGAGGGCTGGCAAATGGTGTATGCTTGAGAGACGTGTTTGCGGCTGATTCATACATAATTGCCAATGGCTTCCTCCTGTACTTTAAAGTTTTGTACTCTATCATGTGTCAGCTGTGAATAAAAGTCAGTATCCAATTATTTCACAATTTAAATGTTCGCAAATATCTGATTATTTGGTGCAGCATAAACATTTAAAATGCAAATATTGCAATGTCAGCTTCATTATGAAGTCTAATTATTACTCAGAATATAAATATTTTACATGATTGTATTCCAATTACTGAAACAAATATATCATTGCTTTGGCACAAAACCCATTGGAAAGCTCTGACTTTTCACTGACACGATATTAGGTTCGTTGTTTTTTTTTCACTGTCCACATTTCATATTAAATATCATTCATTCTAAAAATTTGAAGTTTTCAAGTTATTGTTCACTGAAATTTGATAACAAAATAATTTATTTAGTTTAATATTCATAGTCCATGTTAAATTATTGCTATTTTAAAATTGCTGGCAAATAGCTGAAGATCATACATTTCAGTGAGAAATTAAACTGATTGATATATATATAAATGTATAAGAACACTAATTCTATTTGTATGTTCAATCATTTGCTCACTCTGAACATGCAATCACTCAGAAACCAACCACTTTAAAAATATTGGAGTGGCAAAACATTGTTTTGAATCCTGACATTGAATATCTAATTCTGATCACCACAAGAGTTATGTTCTTTCTTCGTTAAAATAAAATGTACATATTTTATTTCTGTGTTAGAAAATCTTGACAGGAGTTTATATCTTAGTTCCATAAATATAGAATCAACAGAATTGATTGAAGAGATTATCGTTCAGTTAAATGATAATCGTTCACATCTTATTGTTGCCCACTTCATGAAATATAGCAAACATCCGATTATTGTTCTGGTCAGTAAAGTCAACACCTTACAATGAGCTACGCTGAAAATTGCTTCCAATTTATCTGAAATCATTTACAGTGTTATTGGACCTTACAGCTGCCTGTGATACAGACAGATTCAGTAGCCTCTTCCAAAATCTGTGCATAGAGCTTCTAACCTGGTTCAGTCAAACATTACTTCAAAACAAACAATTTGGAATCCTCCTTGGGCAGGGGGAGAACCCGCCAACAGACTATCACTGGTCTCAGTGCAGGTACAAATATTGTCCAGGTTAAATACTAATGACTGACCAGCAACCAGATTTTGAAATTCATCTTCTGTCAGAGCCTGTCCCGGAGAGCAAACCTGTTGACATGGAGAGCCAGAATCACACCATACAAGTTACCTATGGTGATGAAACCTAACCTGCCTCCCAGAATCCATACATCTGCACCCTGGACCAGACATGGGTGAAGACGCTAACAAGTTGACAATCTATTGCAGTGCATTGTGTCTCTCAAAGAAATCTCTAAAGCCATATCCAATACATGTCACCTTCACATTCTTCAGTATCAAAGTAAAATTGTACATCTCTATGAATGGTCAGAGATTACCATTTGGGTAATACAGTAGAATTTATGTGAAGTAACCTGCAGCAAACGGCAAACCAAAAATCACATTAATAACTGAACTTGGCGGATTCTGTCTGTCTGGTCCAAGTAACCACACTTATTATACTGGCTTTCCGGTGACTGTAACAATGCACACCATAACTGGAGGTTTTGGCATTACACCCCTCCAAAGCTTCCTGATCTCTCACAAATTACTCCTTCACACATTCAACAATTGATGAAAATAAACAAGCTGGGTGAAACTGGAAACATAGAACAGTGCAGCACTGTACAGGCCCTTCGGCCTTTGACGTTCTGTCGACCTTTTATCCTACTCTAACATCAGACTAAACTATATACCTTTCATTATAATATCGTTCATGTGCCTATCCAATTAAATATCCCTAATATAGCTGACTTTACTACAACTGCTGGCTGTTCATTGCACACACACACCACTTTCTGTGTAAAGAACCTACCTCTGACATCTAACCTAAACATTCCTCCAATTATTTTAAAATCATACCCCCTCGAAATAGCCATTTCCACCCTGGGAGAAAGGCACTGGTTTTCCACTCTATCTATGCCTATCATCATCTTATACACCCCTGTAAAGTCACTTTCCATTCTTCTTCGTTCCAATGAGGAAAACACCCGAGCTCCCTCAAATCCTCTTTGTAAGACATGCCCTCTAGTCCAGGTAGCATCTTGATAAATCTCCTCAGCATTCCCATCAAAGCTTCCACATCTTTTCTATTATGAGGCAACCAGAACTGGTCACAATATTCTAAGTATGGTCTCACCAGAGCTCCATATATTTGGAGCATAACCTTCCAGCTCTTAAACTCAATCCCTCGGCTAATGAACACATCAAACACCTTCGTAACAACCTTTTTCACCTGGGTAGAAACGTTGTGGGAGCTGTGCTATGGCTCATATGATCCTCCATTCCTCCACAATGTAAGAATCCTGCCTCTAATCCGGTATTCTGCATTCAACGTCGACCTTTCAAAATGAATCGTATCCCACTTTCCATATTGAACACCATCTGCCACTTAGCAGCTGGGTCTTGCATCCTGTCAATGTCCTGTTGCAAACTACAATACCCCTACACACTATCCTCAATTCCACCAACCTGTTACATCATCAAACTGAGCAACCTACCCTTCCACTTCGTCATCCAACTCATTCATCAAAATCACAAACAGCAGAGGTCCCGGAACCGATCCTTACGGAACACCACTGGTCACCTAGTTCCACACTGAATACTTCCCATTTACCACCACCCTCTTTCTTCTGTGCGCGAGCCAATTCTGTATCCAGACAGATAGGTCTCCCTGTATGCCCTGCCTCCTTACATTCTGAATGAAACTACCACGGGGAAGCTTCTCAAACACCTTGTTAAAATTCATGCACTCCGCATTTACTGCTCTACCGTCTTCAGTGCGTTTAATCCCATCCTCAAAGAATCCAGTAAGAGTTGTGAGGTATGACCTGCCCCTCACAAAGCCACGCTGACTATTTCTAATCAAACTATGATTTTTCAGAATCCTCTCCAATACTTTGGCCAATACTGATGCAAGACTGACTGGTCTGTCAATCTCAGGACAATCCCTGTTCCCTTGCCTGAAAAATGGAGTAACATTTGCCACCCTCCAATCAACCGACGCTACTCAGATGGAGAGTGAAGACGCAAAGACCATCGCCAAAAGCACAGAAATCTCTTTCCTCTCTTCCTGTAGTAATCCCGGGTGTTTCCCGTCTGGCTGAGGGGTTTATCTATCCATATGTTTGTACTTAAATCATTCTGTATTTCACCTCAACTTGTTTACTCCCTGTCCAACCAACTGATTGACTGCTTTCCATTTCAGGGCTCTGTACAGTGCTGCCTTCCTGAGCAAGTATGGTTCCCAATATCCTGTGTATTATGTAATGGAAAACATGGGAATGCCTTTCCCATGAAGGGCACATGTCAAAACTTTGACTGTGCTGTTCTTCTGATGCTGCCTGAATGGCTGTGCTTTGCCAGCGCCACACTTTTCGACGCTGATCACCAGGATCTGCAGTCCTCACGTTCCCCATTACTGAGGGCTGTCCCCTCTGCACACTGAGCAGGCGGTTAATCAGCAGAAACCCGTTGTACTTAGAGCTGACTGTTCAGTTCTGGAAAGCTGCATTTGACGAACATTTTACCACAATCGAAATTACAATTCAACAGATTTTCATTCAGTCTCAGAGTTACAGTTTTGGTTCATGAATTGGACAGCTTGATAACGAGCAGTGAATGACTGAAGAACTCCGAGGTACAGAGTATTCCAGGTGATATATTCCAGGTCGGATGTGCTTTACCTTCATGCTGCTAATATTATCAGACAGACAAATATGACAAGGAAACGGGGTGACATGTGGAAGTGTGACATTTTTGCCATTGCAGAGATGTGTTTGAGGGAGTTCATGGCTAACAACTCAATATTCTGTGGTACCAGAACTTTTGCCAGGACAGGAGAGAGGGTAAAAGAGGAGGTGGTGTTGCCTTATTAATTATGGAGTCAATTACTGGCGTCAGAAGGGACGATATCTTGAAAGATTCTTCTAATGAGGCTTGGTGGTTAGAGCTCAGGATCAAAACCATGACAGAAACACTACTTGGGGCATATTGTAGACCCCCAGATAAAGGAAAGTACGGGAGCAGGTATACAACCAAGTTACTGAGATGTGTAAAAACAATAATAGGATCATTATATTCAGGCATTTCAATTCCAAACATTCGTTAGGGCAGTGATAACTTATTAAGCGGGGGCAGGTGCTTTGAAATTTATTCCAAAGAGCTTCTTATTTCAACAACAAGCAGATAATACAATGGGCAGTGCAGTGCTGGGGATCACAGTGGGGAACGAAGCCAGTCAGCTGTTCCAGGCAGAGGTGGGCGGACCAGTGACCGTGATATCACACATTTTGACTTTGCTAAGGAAAAGACTACAAAAATGTTGGAAACATAAAAGCTTTTTGGATTGGATAGACAGATTTTATAAGAAATAAATTAAAGGATCTGGGCAAAGTGCAGTTGCTTCTGGGTGAAACAGTAGCAGAACAAGGTGGGATGTGGGTTGGGGGAATCATTTGATTAAAATGGAATTGATGACAGTGTCGGCCCAGCAAGTTACAACGAAGATAAAATTTAGGAATACAAGCACAGAAAACCTCAGATGTCGATATAAATTCCGAACATGTTGAAAAAGGAAAGAGAAGCTTAAAACAGGTACCAAGTGAGCAAGTCAATAAGGTCCTAAAAGAATATAGAAAGTGGAGGGCTAAACTTAAAAAGTCAGTGGAAGAGCAGAAGGAGGGGTGATAAAACATTAGCGGGTAAGATTAGCAAGAAACCGAAGTCATTTTTTTTTTGTTTATTAAGGGGAAGACGATAACGTGGGAAAGAATGCGACTGTTAGGGACTAAGGGGGCAGCCCGTTCACAGAGCCAGAGAATATGTTAAACACATCTTACGAATCGATCTTCAGTTTGGAGAAGCAGTTTCTGGATTCAGGAAGAGTGACCGTTTGACCTTTGAGCAAATTGATGCAGGAACTGAGGAAGAATTGGAGGTTTATGCAAGATAGAGTGGGGAAATCACCAGATTAAAGACCACCAAGTCTCACATCAGTGAGAGGGAAGCAATTGTAGAAAATTCGGAGGGCTGTTGAGACTGGATCATTAAATATCTTTAAGACTGAGACAGATTTTTATACAAGTGTTAAGGGGATATCACAGGAAAGTGGAATGGGGTATTAACAAAATAAATATACTCTAATCAAAGGAAAAGCAGACACAGTGAAAGGATAGACATATTCTTGCCCCTATGTCGAATGGTGTTCTTTTCCAATAGCCCTGTATTTACAAGAACATCAACCTCTCTAATTATGGAGGGAGACACAGTTTGGAATGCAATCAAGGGTTGAAAGGAATTCATAAACGCGAGAGTAATAGACAGAAAGTACGAGAGGACTGTGACAACACGGATTGCCTGTCGGGGTGAGGATTTGAATTGACACAGTCACCACTACCAGAAGGAAGACCTCAGCAAGACACCCTCCAAGGCCAAGCAGAGACCTGTACTGGGGAGCAGGAAGTCAGGGGCCAGGTGTCAAGGAGTGCTGAAGGCCTAAACAGAACATCAATGCCGTGTCTCCTTCCTTCCCTGACCAAAATTAAATGTGGAGGGGTAGAGAGACATGCTGTTGGTAGCAGAGTAAGCAGGAAGGCTTTGGCACGAGAGGCTTCGGACAGCTCAAGTTTAGCAAAATATACAGGTAAATTCAAATAAAGTTCTTTTAACTTTATTGTTACAGTAGTCGTGATGGCATTTAGGGCAGTCACACGCTCCTCTTGTGGGATGTGGGAGCTCAGGGAGATTTCCACCGTCCCTGATGACTACACGTGTGGGCACTGCACCCAGCTTCAGCTCCTGGGAGACCGTGACAGGGAGAGATACTGAGAGGCACGGTGGCTCAGTGGTTAGCACTGCTGCCTCAGAGCACCAGCGACCAGGGCTCAAATCCTGCCTTGGGCAACTGTCTGTGTAGAGATTGCACATTCTCCTCGTGTCTGCATGTGTTTCCTCTGGGTGATACGGTTTCTTCCCACAGTTCAAAGATGTGCAGTTTAAGTGAATTGGTCATGCTAAATGACCCGTAGTGTTGCGTGTACGGGGGTGGGTGTGGGTGGGCTACTGTTCGGTGGGTAGGTGCAGACTTGTTGGGCCGAAGGGCCTGTCTACACACTGTAGGTAATCTAATTTAGAATGCACTCAGGGTCATCCGAGATACTGACAAATTCACAGACATGCCCCTAGTTATATTTCTTTAATGACTGTAATATTCCTGTCCAACATTCATTGTCCTGAGTTCATTAGCCTTACATGTCAGTCCTGTTGTATTTAAATAAACACAGTTTCATCCAACAGGTGTTCCTTGCTTCCTGTCATATTCCAGGCAGAGAGTAGATGGGCGACCACCAGGAATGGCAAAGGGAGTAGGCAGGGAGTGCAGGAATCTCCTATGGCCATTCCCCTCGAAAACAAGTAGACCATTTTGGATTGTTGGGGGAGATGACCGTTCAGGGGAAAGTAGCAGTAGCCAGGTTGGTGGTACTACCACTGGCTCTGGGGCACAGCGGGAAAGAGTAAAGGTAAACAGGACTTTCAAGATAGGAGGGTCGATTGCTAGTGGGATAAATCAGAGATTCTGTGATCGCAAACGGGAATCCAGGATGGTGGGCAACCTCCCAGTTTCTAGGGACCAGGATGTCTCCAAGTGGCTGCAGAACATTCTCAAGGGGGACGGTGAGCTGCCAGAAATCATTATGCACGTTGGCACAAATGATAACAGTAGAAATAGGGACGAGGTCCTGCAGCGTGATTACAGAGAGCTAGGAGAAACATTTTTAATAAAAACCTTGACAGTGGTAATCTCCTGAGAGGGGCACATGCACTGGAGGGGATACCAATATCTTGCCGGCCAGTTTTGCTAGGGTTACAAGGGAGGGTTGAAACTAGATTGGCAGGTGGTCGTATTCTCAAGAGCAGGAGGCAAGTGGAAGGAGACAGAGTAAATAGAAATAGTAAGGTTAGGCTGGAAATCGACGGAGAGAAAGTAATGCATTTTGGATTAAATTGCGTCTGTTTCAATGCTTGAGTGCTGACAGGTACGTCTGATGAACTCAGGGCGTGGATATGTAGGTGGGACTGGGATATTATAGCCATTACAGAAATATGGCTAAGTGATGGATAGGACTAACAGCTTAACGTGCTCGGGAACAGGTGCTTTAGGTGAAACAGAGATGGTGGAAGGAGGGGAGGGGGAGTTGCATTTCTGATTAAGGGGAGTACCACAGCAGTAATCAGAGATAAAATAACTGATGGGTCACCCAGTGAGGCTTTGTACGTGGAGTTAATAAATAGGAATGGAATGGTGAGGTGATTGGTGTTGTAGTATGGACCCCAAAGAGTCCACAGGAATGAGAGTAACAAATATGCAGGGAGAGAGGGGAGACCTGCATGAGCAGTAGGGTTATCATAATACGGGATTTTTATTTTTCTAATACAGACTGGAACGGCCAGAGCATTAAGGAATTTGATGAGATAGAATCTGTTAAATGCCTCAGGAAGGATTCCTCAAGCAGTATACGGAGTGTCCTACTCGGGAAGGGCAAAACTCGAAATGTTCTTCGGAAATATGACAGGACAGGTGAATGAGTTAATAGTGGGGGGAGCACTTTGGAACCAGTAACCTATTTCTATTCGTTTTCAAATAGTTATGGAGAGGGACAAAACTGGTCCACAGGTTCGAATTCGGGACGTGGCTCAGGTACAGGCAGCCGGGATCAAGGGAATCCCTGGAGTTATATAAGAGATAACGGAGTTTACTGAAGAAAGAAATCAGTTGGGTGAAAAGGGGGCAAGAAAGTGCCTTGGCTGAGAAGATAAAGATGAATCCAAAAAAGTACTTTAAACATATTAAAAGAAAAAGCAATAACTGGAGAGAAAATAGGACCACTGGAAGACCAATGTCGACAAGTATATGTGGAACGTCTTCTGTATGTTTACCGTGGAGAAAGACATGATGACTTGAGAACTTGAGGAAGTTAGTGGTGATATCTTAGGGACAATCCATGTCATAGTAGACGAGATTTTGGACGTACTACAATGTTTGAAAGTTGATAAATCTCATGGTCCTTACCCGATACATCCAAGAACACCTCAAGGGGCTCCAGAAGAATTTATGGGGACCCTGGCCTATAATATTGATCAGCATTAACTACAGGTAATGTCCCGGAAGACCGGAGGATTGCAAATGTTGTGCCGTTATTCAAGAAGAACTGAACAAAAAAGCCTTGGAACTATAGACCCGTAGGTTGAACATCCGGTTTAGGTAAGTTCCTTGAGAAGGTTCTGAGGGGTAAGATTTGCATGCATTTAGAAAGACAGGCTTTGCTTAGGAATAGTAAGTGTGGCTTTGTGCGAGGAAGTTTGTGCTTGTTAATTTTCTTAATGCAATTGGAGGAAGTGACCAGGAAGATTGACTTGGGTAGGGCAGGAGACGTCGAAACATGTGGTGTTGGAAAAACACAGCAGGTCAGGTAGCATTCGAGAGGCAAGAGAATCTATGTTTCGGACATAAGCCCTTCATCAGGAACGTCCAATACATCGAATCTCCTGTTCACCTGATGCTGCCTGACCTGCCATGTTTTTCCAGTGCCACACTTTTCGACACTGATCTCCAGCATCTGCAGAGCTCACGTTCTCAAAGGGCAGTAGATTTAGTAAATACGGATTACAATTACACCAGAACAGAATGAGGCTTTCTAGCCCCTGGAGCCTGTTATACAATTACAGGAGGAGGCCAATAAGCCCCTCGGGCCTATAAAACTGTAACCAGATCATGCAGCACGAATATCCAGTTACACAGCAGCAGGATCAGTCTATTCAGTAATTTGAAGTCAGTAACACAGGAAATGGAAGAGGCCACGAAGTGACTGGAATATGGGGCATACTGGAATAAACCAGGCTACATAACCCCTCAGACCTACCCTTCCATTCAGTAAGTCAGGGCTGATCTGCACTCGGCCGCAATTTCTCTTTCATGCTCAATTCTTTGCAGCCCTCGTCTCTCTGATGGGTCAAAATGCACTGACACCCACTCGCACCCCTCAAACATTTCAGTGATTTGGCCTCCCCAACTGTCCGGTTGCAACCGTCACTACCGCCTGAGAGAAGGAAACACTCCCCACACATATACGTTGGCCTATTGACTTGGATAGAATTTATGAACACAGCGTAAGGTGACTGGCCCTGATATCACGGCAGTATTTGATTGAGCAAGATGTCAAGGAGACTGAAGAAAATTGAACTTGATGGGAATCAGTTGTAAACTCCCCACTGGTTGAATCATTCAGAACACAATGGGGCTGGTGGACATCAATCCTTCCAGTCCCTGCATATCCCTGTGGGCAATCCTCAGGGTAGCTTCTTCGACACAAACATCTTCAGCTGCTTCATCAATGTCTTTCCCTCACGTCATACGATCAGAGGTGGGGATGTTCTTTGAAGATTATACAATGTTCAGAACAATGAGTCACCTACTAAGGTACTCAGGTATCAAATCTGGACAACATTCAAGCTTCTGCTGTTAATGTAAAGGTAACATGAATCAAAAGCACTGCTGGACACTAAACATTTCCACGGTTAAAAGAACTAGGAACTCCTGCAGTAACTCTAGCTGGTTTCACAGTAATATAAGAAAGCCATTCCGCCCATCTGATCTGTTGGATAACAAGAGGCGCAATGCGTTCTCTCACTCCTGCCTATTACACAAGGAGACAATTTAAAAAAATAATATGTGTTGGAATCCAAAGTACACACGCAGAAAGCTGGAAGAACAGAATAAGCAAGGCAGCATCAAGACGTTGAGAAGTGAACGCCTTGGATATGACCCTTCGTCAGGACTGTGGTGGGAGTAAGGGGGTTTATATATAACGTGGCGGGTGAGGGAGGAGGAGGCTGAGGTGGCGAGGTGGGGGATAAGTGAACACAGATGAAGGGTATCAGCGAGTTGTTGATGGGAGGGCTGAATCCAGTTGGTAGCTGGACAAAAGCCTGCTCAGAGGAATGGAAGGGAGGGGAGAGCCTGGGAAGGGAGTCGGGAGATTGGAAGGGCGGTTATTTGAAATTCGAGAATTCAATGTTGAGTCCCCGGGGTGTAGGCTGCACAGGTGACAGATGAGATCTTGTTCTTCCAAATTATGGCTTGGTTCATTGTGGCAATGGAGGAGGCCAAGGATGACAATGTCGGAAAGGGATTGGGAAAGAGAATTGAAATAGGAAGTGACTGGGAGGTCTTCCATTCCACCTAACGACCCTACCTTTCAGCTCGCAACCGGATTCATCACTCCCATAGCACAACCAGGTTGCACCCACCAATTGTGTCCACATATCCATAACTCACCATCCCCCGATCTCCCCACCCCAACTACCCCCTTCCCTCTTTATCTGCAGATCCCCCTATTCACCAACCCAGTTCTAAAGGACATTATACCTGAAATGTTGACTTTCCCAGCTCATGATGCTGCATGGCTTGCAGTGTTTTTTCAGCCTTCCGTTTGTCTCCTATAAATCAGGAAGATCGAGTCTAGTCAGCACAACGTCTTGGTAGGCGGGAACCACGGGCTTCCCACTGAAGTCTTTGAATGCCTTCCCTCTGGCCAAGAGGAAGACATTCAGTCCCTCGAGACACTAACACATGAACAGAAGAGGCCATACAGCCCCTCCAAACTGTTACACTGAAATAGGAGGATGTGATTGTTGCTGCAACACGACAAATGAGGCATAGATTGCATAGACAGACTGCTCCACGTTGTTCCTCCTGGCCCTATTGCTAATGGTACACACGTGCTATGTTAACGTGGTTTGCTGACCATGAGGACGGAAAGTGATTGGTTTGAATCAAGTCCCAAGGAGGCACCTTCCATGTCCGAGATATTACGGACTAGGCTAGACCACTCAAAACATTTTTAAGCAGGCAGCCCAGAGCATACCTTTGCAATTTGTTTTGGTAAGTGCACAATGAAAATTACCCGGAGAAATTTAGCTAGGTTGACTACTAGATTTTAAAACAGACAAAAACTGTATTCATAAAATTAAACAATAAAACTCAAAGAACAGAATAAAGAATCACGACAGAATTCAACCTTTTCAGCTGGACTTAATTATTCTATTCTGAATATATACAATAGTCCCAATGCACAAACCCCCAATAAAAACCAGTATAAATGGAACACAAACTTCCAGGTTGAAGTTGAAGGTCAGAAAAGAGAGAGAGTTTCCACACAGCTCCCAGTTGAACTTCCCAGTTCAAAACTAAACTGAAAACTGCTAAGCTCAGCTAGTTCTGCAAAAATAGTTCACCACTCTCCGTTCATTATACTGATCACTTATAAAGCATGACCACTTTGGCCTGAAGTCTCATCTGTTTCCATGTAAACCAAAGGCCTCTGAAAATCCTTTTCATCTCTGTACCAAACCAGACTGATCGGAGCTTGGCCCCGTTTTATTGTACCTCTGAAAAAAAAATCAAGGACAGAGTCTCCTTGAGCCAAGGAACAGCTTTTAGACAAAAAAAGGGACTTGCTTTGTCATATGTCTCCTCTCCCTAAAAAAGAACCATCGATGCTAAAAGCTGGCTGCATTTTTAACCCTTCAAACCCAGTTAGTAGTGTCAATACAGACAGATGCACTATACTAACTGTAAACATTCAAACACAAACCTATGCAAATTCAGGCCGCGGTACACCCACCATCGAACAGCTCAATATCTAATTCGAGTCTCAATAACTCATCAGCTTTCACGTTTTCACGACCCGCCACATGCACAATGGTCAGATTGAATGGCTGCGACAACAAGCTCCATCTTAGCAATCTGATATTTTTGTCCTTAATATTTTCCACAAATGTCAATGTGTCATGATCAGTGTATACGATTGTCTCAGTTGCATTGCTGGTGATATAAACAACTGTTCTGGTGTAATGCCAACAACAAGTTGAAAGTCTCTTTCTCCAACATTGAACATTTCTGTTGATGAACGTTCGACTTCCCAGAAAAATATCCGATGGGTCTTTCTATTCCTTCGTCATCCTCCTGCCGCAAAACGGGACCAACATCCCCATCACTGGCAACGTTAGCCACCTTGAAAGGTTTCATGTAATCTAGTGTAGCTAATACTGGGGGCAGTGGTTAACACAGTTTTTAAGCTGTAAAATGCCTTTTGACAGTCCTCTGTCCACTGCGAGCTCTTGCCCTTGTCAATTTGGTGAGTGGAGCAGCCACACTGCTTAAAGTTTGGCAGAAACTTTCAGTAAAATCCAGTCAATCCCAGGAACCGTAACAATGCAGATTTCTTTTTGTCGACGGTGTGAAACATTCCCCAACTACTTTCATTTTCATATCTCATGGGGCCATTTGTCCATGTCCAATAACGTGACACAGGAGCGTGACTTGGGCTTTCTCAAATTCACTTTTAGCTAGGTTTACCACCAAGCCTACCTTCTGAAGTCAATTGAACAAGTCTGATAAATGCTGTAAATGTTCAGTTCATGAGTGACTAAAAACCACCAGGTCATCAATGTACACCACATAGTTGGGTAATCCGGAAATGACCTTATTATCAGTCCCTTAAACGTGGCTGGATCGTTTTTCATAACAAATGCCACAACTTTGAACTGATATAGTCCATTTGGCATTATGAAAGCCGAAATTGCCTTCGCTCTCTCTGGCAGAGATTCTTGCCAGTAGCGTCTGAGCAAATCCAACTTAGAAATGTAAATAACTTTTCCCATTTTTTCTACACAACTCTCCAAATATGGAATTGGATATGCATCAGTCTTTGTAACGGCATTGACTTTGTGATAGTCCACACATGGCCATTGGGTACCATCTGGCTTTGGTCCCATGACTATATTTGAACTCCAGTCACTGTAACTCACTTCGATTATGACGTCTTGGAGTGTGCGCTCTATCTACTTCTGAACCTGTGCCAATTTTGGACAGTCATGCCTATAAGGATGTTGCTTAATCAGAACAGAATCCCCTGTGTCTACATCATGCACAATTATGTTCGTGCTTTCCAGTTTATTGCCGCATATCTCTCCACGATATCGTAATAACTCTTTCAGGTGACTTTGCTTTGCTTGTGGAAGGTAACTCAATAGTTTATTCCAATTTTTGACAACTTTCTCATTGTTCAATTTGATTTGAGTAATGTCCAATTCAGAATCCTCTGAACTTGGTTCTTCCTTCTGTGCTGTAATCATTAATACCTTCTCCTCTTGCTTTTCTTCCATTTCAAAATACCTTTTGAGCATATTCCCATGACACACTCTGGGAGATCTCAAACTGTCTGGAGTCCATACCAAGTCGTTCACCTCATTCAATTTCTTCCCAATTTGATAAGGTACACTAAAACTTGCTTCTAAAGACTCAACTGTTACTGGTAGTAACACCAATACCTTATTCCCAATTGCAAAATTGCGAATTCGTGATTTCTGATCCACTTCCTGTTTCATTGTACGCTGCAATACTTTTAAATGCTGTCTAGCCAACTCTCCAGCTTATTTAAGCGTTCCCTACATTTTGACACATCGTTCAAATGGGTGGTCTCTGAATTCTGATTTGTTAATTTCTCGTTAACCAATAGTAATGGTCCTTTTTACTTCATGCCCACAAATTAATTCAAATAGTCTGAATTTGGTCAATTCATTTCGTGCGTCTCTGAAATTCCTTATCGCATTCATCTGGATAATCCTGACCATAAACCCTCAACATTTTCTTCACTGATTGATACCAAATCGCTCATGTTCACTATGATTCCGAATACTACGTAGTAGACTTGAATTGCTTTATTCCTAAGTTATCCATCACCTGCTTGAATAGTTCAGATGTGAGGTTTGATCTGTCTGGATCTCTATTGGTAGTCCGTACCTAGTTAAAAAATAAGCGTTTTTTTTTTACAACTCTTTTAGCTGTAATGCTGCATAATGGCTCTGCCTCTGAAAATACTTATTCCCACTTTTGGGTTGAGATAGGGGACCTACACAATCTATCAACACTCTTAGGAAAGGTTCCTCAAATGCTGGAATCGGTATTAAAGTTACAGGTTTTATTACTGCCTGTGTGACATGTTTGAGATGTCTGGCAATATTCAACTACATCTTTGTGTAGTCCAGGCCAATGAAAATAGCTTTGTATTTCAGCCTGTATTGTCCTCACCCCGAAATGATCTCCAGGTGGTCGTTCATGTGTCACTCGCAGCACCTCCTTTCTACACCCAACAGGCAAAACAATTTGATGAATTTCTGTCCACGTCTGACCTGCTTCAGTGTGTGCTGATCTCCATATCCGCATTAAAACATCATTTGTTAAGTAATAACATACAGAAATGCATTCATTTTCTTTCTTGTTAAATATCTTTTGAGATAACTTTTTAACTCCTCATCTTTCTACTGTAAATCAATCGACATAGCAGAGCTAAAAATACGTTCATGTTTTCCTACTTGCTCCTGCTCTGTTCCACTTATCAGATCAAAAAGAAACTTTAAGATAACTCTACGTCAGCTTCCTTATCTGTGTCTTTTGCCTGCTTAAACCCGTGTATCTGTGATCTTCTGATCACGCAATCAGGGGAAATTCATGGATAAACATTTTCCAGGTCTTCAGTTGCCTGCATCTCCACTGGCTTTTCAACTAGAGTAGGCAGCGCGCCTACCAGTGAATCAGCTATATTATTTGCAAGGACAAATTTTATTCCGGGAGCTGAGAGTTAGGGGTCCAGTACTCCTACAACACAATCTCCACTCTTCTCTGGACTCTCCAGCCTCACTTTTCATAACTGAGCACTTTTTGCCTCACTATGAATTCCTGTTACCGGCACATTTTCTGGTAATAGTCTCTCAAGAGTGCATAAAGCCTCACCCCTCAGCATTACAGATTGAAACGATGCTGTGTCAATTAATATTGGAACCTCCTTACCAATTACTCCTGGCCTATGTGAATAAGCTTTACCCTTTCATGTAAGTTTATTATGCAGAATTGGCACGTCCACTATCATCTTGTACACTCTGAGGCAGTTGCCTAACTTCCCTTACGCTTTTTGTTCCGACTCCAACAAAACTTCCAGGCCTGTCTCGTTATCCTACATCTGGTCTTCTCCCACCTCACCAACACTGTGATTTTGTGTGGCCCACTTTATGACAATGAAAATACCAAAGTATTTTTACTTCTTTGTCCCCCTCAAGGTTTTCTTTATTACTGTGGTAAATTATCCTTATGATCTACGCTGTGGTCTACCTTTCCCTTTGCACGTGAGGATATCTCTTTGCTCCAATTTCTGTCCCTCTGAGACCATAACTGGTTCTGGAAGCCGAACCAACTTTATGGACCAGTTCATAATCATCAGCCATTTCAGCAACTAACCTTGCTGCTTACACACTCTGCTCTTCCACCTGAGTTTGCACTACTCCACGCAGTGATTTTTTTGAAATCCTCCAAGTACTAAACTCTCTAAGGGCATTATAGCTTTGTTCGAATTTTAAAGCTCATATCCAACTATCGAAATTAGTCTGTTTGATCCTTACAAACTCAGTGTAGGTTTGACCAGGATTCCTCATTAGATTCCTGGAAGGTTGCCAATGCAGACAAAATGTTTTTTTAACCTCCTCGTACTCCACAGATACCTCCTCTGATAGGGATGTGAGTACCTCACCAGTCCTACCTACACATTTGGTTTGGATCAACAAAACCCGCAATGCCCCTGGTCACTGCATTTGTTTAGCCAACATTTGAAATAAGATGCAAAGGGCATCACATTCTTCTCATCAAATTGAGGCAATGGTTGAACATATACAAACAAATTCTCACTAGGCTTCTGACTAACAGGGGCTTGCTCATCCTCACTCTCTTCCTAACTAAGCGCATCCTCAGCCGTTATCTCCAGCCTTTTATACTGACTTTCCTTTTTAAGTGTCAGTTTTTGCTATTCAAAAGCTGTCTCTTTCTCTCTCCCCTGTTGCTCTCTCTTTTGCCAATTTTTTTACTCTCTGTTCTCCTGCTCTCTTCCACCCCCCCACCCCCCACCACCTTCTGCATTTTGTCGAAAGACAAATGTTTCATTTTGGCTGCCCTTTCCTTACCTCTCGACGTTAACTCAAGATGTTTCATTTGCAACTGAATTCTTGCCATCTCTGATTCTGATGGTTTCTCCAGCAAGTTTAATTGACGTGCTATTGCTGTAATTATCTCTCCGTTCCTCACAGAAGCAGTCACTTCCAATTCCAGCTTCTCAGCTAATTCTTGCAACTTGGTCTTATTCACTTTTCGTAAAATTTCCAAAGTCACTGCATGCACACCCAGGAAACGTTTGGCGACTGAAATAGCCATTACTATTCGAAGCGTTGTCAACCCAATCAAACTAATACCCGAATTAAAGATATTAGCATCTCTCACTCGCTGTTGAAAATCCAGCAATGAGCTCCCAGTCTGTTATGGACGAGGCTAGACCACTCAAAACATTCTTAAGCAAGCAGCCCAGAGCATAACTTCGCAGTTTGTTTTGGTCATTATCCAATGAAAATTACCCGGAGTACTTTAGCTAGGATGTTTTTAAATCAGACAAAAACCTTATTCACAAAGTTACAAAATGAAACACAATGAACAGAATAAAGAACTCCGACAGAATTCAACCTATCCAGCTAGACTTAATTATGCTATTCCAAATACACACAATAGTCCCAATAATCAAACTTCCTTGAAAAAACGTTATAATGGAATGCATGCTTCCAGGTTGAAGCTGAATGGCAGAAAAGAGAGAGAGTTTCCACACAGCTCCCAGTTGAACTTCCCAGTTCAAGACTCAACTGAAAACTGCTCAGCTCAGCTCAACTCAGCTCGGTCAGCTCAAAGAGATGACAACTCCCCGTTCATTATGCAGGTTACTTCGAAAGCATGACAACTTTGCCATGTAGTTTCATCTGGTTACGTATAAATAAAAGGCCTCTGAAAATCTCTTTCGTGTCTGTACCAAACCAGACTGATCGCAGCCTGACCCCGTTTTATTGACCCTCTGAAAAACATCAAGGACAGAGTCTACTTGAGCCACTGAACAGCTTTTAGCAAAAAAGAAGTCAGAGAAGACAGGCTAGTGTTCTGTGTGGAGGTCAGAGCTGTTGGGAATGGCTAATACTATCTGATGACAGATTTGTGAACAACATGACGTTCAATACATTGTCACATACCAACTGTACATCCAGACGGTGAGACTTCATTCAGAACCTGGAGCTCTCTCTCAACCAACATGGGGGTTCCGTAGATCTCTGTAAACTATCATCGAGTCATAGAATCCCACAGCACAGAGACAGGCCCATTATCTCAAACAGGTTAATGCTGATCAAAATGTCCATCCATGCAAACCCCATTTCCCTGCGCTTGGTCCATATCCTTCTAAACCTTTCCTATCTATACATTTGTCCAAATGTGAAGGCACGTATCATGGAAAACATGTTATATCTAATGCTATTCGTATTTTGTTTTGGAAATAATGAGTGTTGATTCATAACACTCCAGTGTTGATGCAATCACGTTTCATTCTTTTTGTAGCGTTACAGATTAAACACTCATTTCCTTCACACTCTCCTCATGGTACCATCACTGCAGGGATTAGTCTGGTGAAACTCCATTACATTATCTCTCTGTAGATAGAGATCATTGATTATAAATGAAAGAAAATACTGTCTCAAGTACACTCCACAACTGCAGGGTGGTGTCTTCACACTTATACTTTAATCATTTTGTAATGAACGATACTACTCATTATTGTGCTGATTACTTGCTGAGTCATAGAGTCATAGAGATGCATGGAAACAGATCCTTCGGACCGACCCATCCATGCCGGCCAGATATCCCAACCCAATCCAGTCCCACCTGCCAGTACCCGATTGCTCTGTTAGTGCCTCATGATCAAGGACATCCAGCTCCTTTTCACCAAGAGGACTTCCCATCATCTCGCCTTCTCATAAATACAAAATGCGAAGGATGGCATTTTTTGCCAATCATTTATTTGCCTTATGAAGCAATTTCACACCAACCACAACATCACTGTCGCCATTGGAGTTGATTGGAGATAGTGAGGAGGCGATGATCGAGCTGTATTGTCTCCGAATATTAATCCAGGGAATCAGGTAATGACCCAGACACCGGAGTCGAATCCCACAACGGCACATGTTGGGAATTCAATTCAATAAAATATCAGGAATTAAGAATCAAATGAAACAATGAAACCATTGTTGATTGTCCTACCTGGCACCCTCATGCCCTTCAGGAAAGGAAATCTACCATCTTCAGCTGGTCGGGCTTACATGTAACTCCAGACCCACAGCAATGTGGTTAACTCTCAGTTGCAATTTGAAATAGCCAAGCCAGCCACTCAGTTATATCAGTCACTTCAAAGCCTCAAAGAAATGAAACCGCATGGACCTCAGCACTGACTACTTGCAGCCCACAGACTGCAGTGGGTCAGGAAGGGAGCTCACCAAAACCTTCTCAAGGACAATGAGGAAAGGGAATTAAATGTTGGCCCAGCATCCCATTAATGAATAAAGGAAGATGATCCCACTCAGGGAAGAGAGAAAAACAGACATAAATAACTTTAAAGAGGAACTTTGGCATATACCTTACATGGTCATAATTATCAGTAATATGGGAACAGGAGAAACATAAGTAAGGTTTAATTTCATTTTTTATTTCCATCCCAGCTGATGATCAACAATCCCTTTGTTTGCTTCTTTCTCTCTATTTCTCTCTTTCTCCATCTATTCAACTCAGTCCTTCTCCCCTTCATAACAGATGTCTGTGTCACTAACATCAATCACGCTATTTCCCAACTGTTTTCAATTCTGATGTATGGTCATTAGAATCGAATTGCCAATTCTATTTTTCTCTCGACCCGATCTGGCAGATGGGCTGCCACATCTGCTCAGCTTGTCTGGCACTTTCTCGTTCGTTATTGTTTCTGATCTGTTGCATCATTCTTTGCTTTATTTTACCTTTAATTTTGTTATTACTTGGAATGTCTGCATCGCTGACAGGGGCAGCATTTGTTGACCTAATCAAATGTCATTTACTGCGAGGTCATTCTTTCAGGCAGTACAGAACCAAGCACATTGCTGTGGGTCTCACATCAATCTTAAGCCAGACCAGATAATAACACAAGATCTATTTACCAAAGGACATCAGTGAAATAGATAAACATATAGACAAAATGCGGGAAGTGTTATGGTTGTTATTTCCAATTCCTGTCTTTTGCATTTACTTTCTGACATCGTCCGTGGTAGAATGTGGAACAGTGTCTTTCTGTGTACTAACCTGTGCATCTGAATTACATTTAATCCGACATTACTGCTCTGAGAGAGTGTTCCTGTCATTAAGTTATTTTTGAGACAAGAACAAAGTTGTGATCGAAATATTTGCAACTGAAAGAGTGCTTAGAGGAGAGGTGGAACCATAACGACTGAATTTTAGCAAAGCATAAATAATGGTTTATTAAGCGTCAGTCTGAAGCCAAGATGGTGACTGGGCATAGAATAACGAGACATAAATGAATTTCATTTATTTAAATTCTGTATTGTGAACAGTTTCGTTCTCCGATGTTTGTGAGGGCGGGGGTGTGGGCGTTTCTGAAATTTGTGGGGAACCATTGGAATTTGCATTTGAAACTGAAGACAATAGTTTCCGTCTTTGTCAAATATAGATAACAGAAATAGCAACGACGTTCGCCATGGTTGAAGAGATTAATAAATGGATCGAGATGAAGAAACTTACCAGGAACACCAACAATAGCGAGGATAGGATAGTAACCCGCCTGGATAATCATCAGTACACCTAATATCTGATATGGTAATATTGACCAAGACCAGGAAAAATAGGAAAGACCATCTGATAAACTCCTGTCCATTGTTGCAGCATTCCAGTCTAATTTTCGCAGATTCTGATCCATTAATGGATCATTCCAGACTATTCTCAGACGTTTAAATCTCCGTTTTCTGTCTCTGCAGCTGCTGATCCCTTTGAGCTTTGGAGTTGATGCATCTGCTGCTACAATGGCATAAACCATTGCAAGAGGCCCCTTACTAATAGGAGACGGAAAACATCCAGTGACATAACTAGGATCCATGGAGACTGGCATCACTCACAGTCACTGAACAAACAGCTCCATTTAATCCCTTTCAGTATGGTTCCTTCAGTTCACAAAAACTACTGGACTGGATTGAATGTTTGCACCGTTGGCTATTGGTCACATCTCCCATCACCCATTGCTCTCGTGAAGTTAGTGTTGAGGGAGAATGATGCACGGTTTCTTATCGCAGGCTAGATGATTCTGCTGCGTTGTCCGTTTGCAATACTGTAACCTGCTGAACCTCCCACCACCAGCACCCTCAAATACCACAATCTACATGCTATTACCGTGCAGATCTCTCCTCGACTAGAACAGACACCAGCCAATATATTTACAGTGGATATATTTGCAGTCCAATGCATAGGAAATGTGAATTTGCCTGGGCATTCCTTTAATTGGTCTAATAAAGCAATTTTGTACCTTCAACATTAAATGTGGTTCATCACTTTTTAAAATATAATCTCACAAACACCTTAACACACTTTATTAAGCAGAAGTTTCTTCACATTCTCCTCATGGTAGCATCATGCCAGGGTTTAGTCTGGTGAACCCCCTTTGCTGATGAAACATGTACACAATACATCTAACAGTCTCTCAACAAAACACTATCATTGGGCAAGATACATTTACTATGGTACTTTAATCATTTTGTATGTAGAGCCACATATCATTTACTTCCTGCTGCGTAAAAATTCTGTTTGTGACTTATGGCCAAGCACATCCAGGTCTGTTTCAACAACAGCACTTCCCAACCTCTCACTATTTAATGAACATAAATGTGAATGATGATATTTGGTGTTCATATACGAAATATTTTAGATCTTGCGAAGAGCTATTGCCCAAATACTGATCCTTCTGATACCCAAATCCTTCACTCCAGATAATTATACTACTCTCTTCATTCTCTTGATTATCCAACTTTTTAATACATTAGGTGTATTCTACCCCTACTTACCCATGGACTCTAACATTCTCTACTCACCTGTATTCAACCATGACAAACGTCTGCTGAAAATTCAAATACATAATTTCCACTGGGTTCTCAATTGTTGATGTCACAACGGACAACCTCCACAATATCCAGCAGGTTTATCAAAGATCAAGATCATTTCCCCTTCCTGAGTCGAGATTGACTCTACTGAATCATGTCATTATTTTCCAAGTGTCTCGTTGTCACATTCCTTCCAAAAGGTTACAATGTTTTTCTCACAGCTTACATCAAGCTAACCACTGTTTAGTTTGCTGTTTGCTCTCTCCGTCCTGTTATAAACATTTAGGTTCACAATCGCTGCTTTCCAGTCGGGAGGATCATTTCCAGAATCTAACCAGCTTTGAAGAATAATCTTTCATCAGCTCTACTGCCACTCCTCAATACTCTGGGATGTAGCTCATCAGATGCAGCAGTATACCAACCTTAAATTCAATGAGGTTTTGAAAGGCGTACATTTTATTAATTCTAATTTCCTACTGTTCCCCATTTTCACCAATCACTCTGTTCCCTCGCATTTCTGGAAGTTTCTTTCTGTACCTTCCTCAGGGTGATGAACACAATATATTGCTCTCAGCGGACAGATGGATTCTGTCAGCCAGTGAATATATCGGAGGACTGCACTCCAGTGATGATGGATATGTTACTCCTGAGTGGAAAGTTCCAGAATTAATCCAGTTTAATTCATGGTGAGCATCAGCACAGTCCTGTCACTGGTGTGAGGCTACACAGTATACTGAATGAGGGGACACAGCTCAGTGACCACCTCAATTTTGAAACAAACTGGCTTCATACCTGACACCTGGTCTAGCTTAGACAAATGTCCCGGGAAATCCCAGGAGAGATAATGCACTGTCCTGCACCTCCCTATTTATAGAGCTTCCCTTCTGTGGAGCCTGATCTCCATTTGTTTACCATGGACCCAGACACTCTGTAAATGCAGTGTATAGAGTGCGGTCAACAGACCCAGCAGCTGACAATACAAACCTGAGGTAAGCATCCACAGGAACTCCACTGACATGAACAAGTCAATTCCCCACACGGAACGTGCACGCGCTCAGTGTTGAAAATTATTTACACTCCTGAGTTTCTTTTCCTGGCTGAGAAAGCTGTTGCATCTCTGCACAGTCCCATAGTAAGAGTTCCTCTCTCCAAAGAAGCAGTTGACAATGTAACATTACCTGCCTCGATATCTCAGCAACTATAAGGGCAGCACCAGCATTGCTAATGGATTTGATCATCATACTCAGAGAAGAGAGGTACAGGGAACCCAACTCACTTTAAACTGGGACAAATCTAAATGGACGCGATATTCAGGGATATGGGAAAACGGGGAAATGTGAGAATAATTTGCCATTCTGTTTTCCTTTCAGTTCATCATCAGCAATCCCTTCGCTCACTTTTCATTTCATTTCCTCTCTTTTTCTGGCCATTTCTCCGTCCATTCAATTTAAACCTGGCCCTCACCTCTCTCTCCAACCCAACCATCCATGATACCAGGATAAATAATATCATTTCCCAGTTTGCTTTCAGTTGTGAGGCAGGGTCACTGGACTCAAACCGTAATCGGCATTTCTCCTGACAGAGGCTGCCATATCTGCGAGATTCTCCAACACTTTCAGACGCTGGAGATTTTTATTTTCAATCTCTAGCACTCACCTTTCCTTGTTTTATTTCACCTTTCATGCTGTTGTTTCTCCGAATGCCAGCATCACGGGCAACGGCAGCATTTGTTGTCCATCACTAATTGTCTGTGACTACCCGGCCATTTGTCAAGACAAAATGGAGCCAATAATGTTGTTGTGGGTCTGAAGTCACACTGAGTTCAGACTGGGTAATAATATTAAGCTTCTTTAGCAAAGACTATCAGTGAAATAATAAAAATAAATCTTAACGGTTTCTGAGTGAAATTGCCTAGTCCGTATTCCCTACTTCCTGCCAGAGAGAGATGGCGGGGAAATCAGTTTAACTACCAACAATCAAAAGGACTTTGGGGAAAAAAGCGAAAGGGAGATTGAGCGACAATTTCATGTAAGATCACAGGTTTCAGAATGCTGAAATGAAGACATTTCTACAGCATCCTGCAACATGAACCAGTATTCCTCGGAATGATAGGTGAAGGGGATATTGGCGTCAATAAAGATGAGAGAGAGTTTTAGATGAAAATTTGTTCTGCAACTTGGTAACTGGGTGTGGGTTCAGCAGAGTCTTCGACTCATTGGGCTGAATCTAACAATAATTTGTCTCAGTGACATTTTTATTGAGTGTGACAGAGGGATTGTCTGTACGAGACTGAACTAGTTTCATGGTGCTATCTTATCGAACTCACCTCATTAACTATCCACTCAATCTCATCGTGTTCCTCGCATTCAGTGCCACCCCGATTCTCCAACCCAACATGGCTGGAGGGACTTACCATCGCACTGATTTCATGTGAGGTTAACAAAGTTTGAAATAACAGGGCCAACACTGAAATAAGGTCGCCCCTTTCACTTTAGTGTTGTACTATCTGTCGGGTCCTCATCCGCAGGAAGCAGTGAAGACTCGGTTTTTGAAGATATTCAAGGATGAGCTCGAGTGATCTTTGCTGGACAGGAGAGTCAATATTTATTGGGAACAGACAGGAGACGGATGCGTAAACACAATCGGATCAGTCATGATCATTCTGACTGGTGGCACCGAATGGCCAACTGCTGCTCCTATCCCATGTGTTGTTCCCTCAATCCACCCTCGACGCTGTTACAGGGAGAAACTGCTGCCATTACCCCATATATTGTGCCCTCCATCCACCCCTCGAAGCTGTGACAGAGGTAGGGGACCACCCGGTTCAGCCAGTCATTATCGTTACCATGAGACTGGAGGAGACTATTCTGCCTATTTAATAAGTTATAGAGGAAAATAGAACGAATCATTTTAGCTCATTGAGTACATATTACTGCATAGGCCGCCATGTAAACATCTGAGCTGCTACACAGGAAGCTGTTGCTTACAGGAAATAGAGAGTAGCGATAAATGTTTATTTTCACATTACAAAGCTGTAACTGGTGGAGTGCCTCAGAGATCACTATAGGATCATCAATGTTTGTATCAAAGATCTGGAGGAAGGGACTGAATATATCAATGCCCAATTAGCTTAAACACAAAGCTGGTCATCCAGTATGTCAACAAATGAAAATCGTGTGTCATCAATGTGATATAGACAAAGGAAGGTTAGTGAGCAAACCTTCAGCAGATATAGCATAATGTGAGTTGTCCATTTTGCATTGAAGGACAAAACAAAGGTAAACAATTTCAGTGGAGAGAGATTGCAGAACTCTGTGATACAGACAGCATTCATGATCCTGGTACATGAATCATATGTAGTTAGTCTGCACTTGCTGTAAGTGATATGGAAGCTAAGTGGAATTATCGTGTTTCTGGCAAATGTGCCAGGTTTAATCAGGAATGTATTACTGCATCTGTACCGGTAAAAGTGAGGAGTGCAGATGCTGGGGATCAGAGTCGAAGAGTGTGAGGCTGGAAAAGCACAGCCAATCAGGCAGCATCCGAGGAGCAGGAGAATTGGCGTCATGGGTGTAAGTCCTTCATCAGGAATGTGCCCAAGACATCAATTCTCCTGTTCGTTGGGTGCTGCCTGACCTGTTGTTCTTTTCCAGCATTACATTTTGTGAGTCTACATCTGTACAGGGCGTAGCTAATACCACATCTGACACATTATGTGCAGTTTTGACCCCTTAACCTAAAAAAACAGTTCTAGAAGCTTATCAACAATGTTTTGTTCACACTTTCCTGGAATGAAGGCCTTGTGTTCTGAAACATTATCAGTTTTGGACGTGGATGAGAAATCCTTTTGAAGCATAAAATATTTGTGAGAAAAATCAGCTGGATGCGCATTTTTTCTTCTCAGGGAGACAAAAACTATGCAATAAATTTTAAGAATAAAATGTATTGATTTTAGCACAGAAATTATAAAGACTTCAAACGATTTTTAAAAATTAAGCATATGCATACCAAAATATCATCAAATTATAAAGCAGGAGTTTTCTCTTTTGCTAATGAAAGGCGATGTGTTTCAGAACAGCAATGATGCACTTGCATATCGTCCATTATGATCCATTCCAGAGAATGTTCACGACGAGCGCACATGGTCCAGTTTGGTGTTCAGTTGACATGATTGTTTGTTTCAACACAGAGAGGGAGAACAATGTTCCCTGCCTGAGAAGCTGCAACCGATTGATCCCTCTATCTTCTTTTGTTCCACCTGACAACAGTAAATTTCTGACTCACCTCTACCTGATGAGTCGTGGAGAATCCCTGACGACAGATTCATTGGAATCTCCCCACCGTCATGAAGCAAAGGGAATTCAGCTAAATCCAACTATTCTAGGGATAAATCACATCACAAGTAACTTGTCAGAGCAGAATGGGAGGCATAGCGGTTCAGTGGATAGCACTGCTGCCTCACCGCACAAGGGTCCCATGTTTGATTCCAGCCTCGGGCAGCTGTCTGTGTGGAGTTTGCATATTCTCGCCGTCTCTGCATGGGTTTCCTCCCACAGGTCCAAAGATGTGCAGGTCAGGTGAATTAGCCATGCTAAATTGCCCATAGTTTTCGGTGCATTAGCCAGAGGGAAATGGCACTGAGTGGGTTAATCTTCGGAGGGTCGGTGTGGACTTGTTGGGCCGAAGGGTCTGTTTCCGCACTGTAGGGAATTTAATCTAATAACTTCAGAGGGCAGAATAACATTTGGGACAGTCTATCATCTATCCATTTGTTATGAGTTCAATTATTATGAAACTCTGGAAAGCTTTCATTTTTCTGTTTTGTCTTAAGGTTTGCGTGTGTGTTTCACATTTTTCTAGAAAATGAGCCAGGCTGACATTTATATCATTAGCCATATCACTAAACTTTGAAATTTGTTGTAAACAGTGGAGCAGTGTGACTGCAAAAGGAAACACTGACCCTGAAACATTGATTGGAGCACAATGGCAAATTCTAAAAGGGCTGTTCAAGTGGAACTCCCTTCCCCAGAAGTTTGTGGTACCTGGATGTTTACATTTATTCAAAGTTGTGCCTGTTCAATGTTTGATAGACAAGTAAATGTAGGACAATTTTGCACGTACAGAATAAGTACTGCTGTGACCACAATCAGATCAGCTACGATCTTCGTGCATGGCAGAGCAAATACAAAGTTCTAATGGCCTACTCCTACTCCTCAGTCCGATGTTCCTATATTCCATTCAGTCCCTCACAGCTCCTGCACAGCTCACATCCCTCAATTCTATGGCTGGTCAAAAACCGACCTGCCTCCTCTGTAAATTCTAAAAGGGCTGTTCAAGTGGAACTCCCTTCCCCAGAAGTTTGTGGTACCTGGATGTTTACATTTATTCAAAGTTGTGCCTGTTCAATGTTTGATAGACAAGTAAATGTAGGACAATTTTGCACGTACAGAATAAGTACTGCTGTGACCACAATCAGATCAGCTACGATCTTCGTGCATGGCAGAGCAAATACAAAGTTCTAATGGCCTACTCCTACTCCTCAGTCCGATGTTCCTATATTCCATTCAGTCCCTCACAGCTCCTGCACAGCTCACATCCCTCAATTCTATGGCTGGTCAAAAACCGACCTGCCTCCTCTGTAAATACTTCCAGTGATCTAGCTCCCCGAACTCTCTTGAGCAGATAATTTCTGATATTCACTATCCTCTGTGAGAAGGTTACACTCACCAAACATACATAATAACCTATTTGTATGTTCAAAAGAGGTGAACACTGCAGCTCATGTAAGAGTGACAGACCCTGATATCAAGGCCGGAGTTGACACAAGGTGGTATCAAGAAACGGTGACTAAATTAAATTTAATAGGAATCAGCCACAATCTCTCCACTGGGGGTCAGAGGAAGATGTTCATGGTTGGTGGACATCAATCCTTTCGGTCCCGGGACATCCCTACAGGAGATCCTCAGGGTGGCTTCCTCGACGGAATCATCTTCAGCTGCGTCATCAATGTCCTTTCCCATCATTACGTCAGTAATGGGGATGATCACTGAAGATCACACAATGTTCAGAACATTTTACCCCCTCAGCTCCTGAAGCAGTCTGTGTCCATGTGCAGCAAGACCCGGACAGCATTCAAGTTTGTGCTGTTAAAGTGTCGGTAACGTACATGTAACAGCATGGCCAGACACTGTACATTTCCACAGTTAAAAGAGGAGTTCATTCAGCATCTCAAGCTGGTTACACACGAATATGAGCTTGCATTCAGCCCATCGAAACTACTGAACGGGAAGAGTCGCAGTACATTCAATACTGCTGCCTGTTACATAGGAAGAGGAGGGGTCAGGTCAGCACATCGAACTATTAAACAGGAACAGGTGGAGCCAAAACAGTCTTTCGAAACGGTTAGACGTGAACAGGAAGAGGCCATTCAGCCTCGCAAAGGCTTATACAGGAACAGGAGGATATCACTGATGCTCCAACATGGCAAATCACAGGAGCAGATCATGATGTCCATCATGGCTCCATTGTCTGTGGAACATGTGCTACTTGAACGTAGTTTGCTGGCAGTGAAGAGGGAAGCGAGATGTTTTCTGTCAAGTCTCAAGGAGACATCTTCCATCTCCGAAAACGCAGACCCATGTTCTCCGTGGGGGTCAGAAGCTGGTGGGAATAGTTAACTGTTTTAGATTGAAGGTATTATGGCTGATGTTGGGATTGTGGATAACATGAAGTTCAGTGCAGGATCACACACCAAATGCACTGGACTAGTATGCGTAGTTTTTATTCAAAGTCTGGATTTCCTGCTCTCTCATTGTATGGAGAGTGGGTATGGTTGAGGGAACATGTTCTCAGAGGTACTAAAAGTATCTGGAATGTCATAAACTTAGTAAAAAAAAAAAGAAGCCATGGGATTTCTCACCGTATTTGTGTCTGTTTAGAACATCATGTGTGATTGTCCATCCCCCTGAAGGTCTAATGCAATCCCATCTTATTCTCTCACAGTGCGACAGATTAATCTTCACTCACTCCTCATGGTACCATCATCCCAGGGATTTGTTTGGTGGAACTCCTTTGCACTCTCTCTGTGGTAAGGAGATCATTCCTTATAAAGGAGAGAAAATATGTGGACAATGCCCCAAATACTGTCTCAACAACAGTCTCAGGGATGATCACAATAATTACTTTCCCTCATTTTGCCATCTCCATTTCTTTCTTATGGCGTAAAAAGCATCATTATCTATATATTGCCACTGATGCAAAATTTACAACTTCCTTACATCTGTATGTCAGTGTCAATAAAACCAGCACCAGAGATGTCTAATCAAGATAGACATCACTTTCGTGGACTGACTCGATGAGATGGAATACACCTAAAATAAGGAATAGTCGCCTACCTGATGGAAATGAGCAGGAGGAATATGGGAAACAGGAAGCAGAAGGGAGTTATCTTTACTTTTGTTCTTTTTCACGAGGCTTATGAAGCCCTGGTCAGGCCAGCATGTTATCCCTATCTTGAACCGAGTGGCTGGTTCAGCTGTTCCACTGGACAGTAAATAGTAAACCACATTGCTGTGGGTTTGCAGATACACGGAGACCTGACCAAGTCAGGATAACACATTGTCTTCTCTAAAGGTCATGACCCAAGCAGATGGGCTTCTGTTTATTACAAATGATGACGGTTTCTTTTAAATTCCATCAACTTGCTTCATGAGACATCAACAGATTATTATTCTCTGCCTCTACATGAAGAGTCAATGGACTTGAGCACCACGGACTATCTTCCTATCTGACAGATTCTGTGGAGACAACAAGTTAAACATCTCAAGTACAATTGTCTTGCCATGGACATGTGGTTAAGGGACTTGAAACAGATGAATCCAGATTTCATAGTGGCACAAATAAAGAAGTTTATTCAGAAGTTGCACTGAGGCTGACGATTAGACTGTGACATCATAATGGTGGTACTGGGCAGGATTGGTGAGTGGGGAGGATATGGAAATGTAGATTTGTGCAGGGCTAGATGGATTATGCCGTTTGAGAACAGTCTGGTTCCTCCTTGCATATCAGTAAGCAATTTATAAATAGTAATGTGCTTTGTCGAATTTATCAGGAAAAGAATTTTTGATTGAAAGTGAAGACATTGATTTCCACTTTTCCGAAATTTACCTAACATGAGCAGAAGCACAGTTCAGCCCGGTTGAAGAGACAAAGAGAATGACTTACTAGGAACACCAACTATAGCGAGGATGGGATAGTAACCACCTTGAGTAATCCAAAGGACATCTTCAATCCGTGTTGCTAATGATATCCAAAGCTGAGAAAGATAGTAAAGACGCTCGGATAAACTCCTGTCCATTGTTGGAACAGTCCAGTCAAATGTTCTCGGATTCTGATCCATTGTTGGAACATTCCAATCTATTATTCTCAGATTCTGATCTCTCCTTCCCCTCTCTCTGGAGCTGCTGATCCCTGTTATTGCTGTCGGTGATGCTCCTGCTCATACTATGGGATATCACATCGAACCCAGTCCTTATTTGAAGAAGAGGCTAATCCTGCAGTGACACATTTAGGATTCACAGCGACTGACATTAATCACAGTCGTTGAACAAATAGCTCCAGTTAACCCCTTTCAATTCAATACAGTTGTTATTAAATTTCAAAATAACGTATAAACGTTACACATTCTGCGTGGGACATGTGAGGGTGACTGAGGGAAGGAATGTTTGAGATGGTAGATTGATTGTGTGTTATCATTCAATCTGAATTGGATATGGGAGTAATGCCAGAGGATTGTCAGAATATAAATGAGTTTCACTGTTTATAATTGGAAACCTACAGTCTGCAACTAGTGATCAGTCATTACAATATAAATAACATATTGAGAACTTTTAGAGTCAATAATCTGACAGGAAAATGTGTCTTAGACAACATCGGGTTATAATAGAAAAATAACATGCACATGTTAACAGAGAATTGTCCCTGACAAATGCAATTCAGATTGTTACTCCAAGATCAGAAAGGGCAGGTGAGGATCATGCTGATGATTTATTAATGCCAATCAACTATGATGAAGTGCCACTTACTGGATTTCAATTACAATGTGATTATGGCATTGGGGAGGAGACAGAAAAAAATCAAATTGGGGTATATGGCTGCTGAGATGAGAGTGAGGTAAATGATATTGCCCATTCATCAGTATTAGAACGTTTCTCTTTATAAATCATTTGAAGATCAGATGCAAGTATAAATCTACAGTGAGGATTGAGGATTGCAAAAATTACTAAAGACCGTAGGACCAGAAGACATAGGAGTAGGAACTTGGCCATTCAGCCCATCCAGTCTGCTCAAACATCAATCAAAGCTGATAAATTTCTCAAATCCATTCTCCCCATAACCCTTGATCCTCTTTACAATTCGACAACCTACCCTGCGCAAGCTTAAATATGCTCAATGACCTGGCATCCACAGCCGTCTGTGGCAGTGAATTCCATGGACTCACAATGCTCTGGCTGAAGAAGTTACTCGTTATCTCTGTTCTAAAAGGTCTTCGCTGTGGTCTATGTATGTACCTCGGATCCGAGTCTTTCTTACCAATGGACACAATTTCCAAAATCCACTCTGTCTAGGTCATTCAGTACTCTGTAAGTTTGAATTAGATTCCACCCATCCTTCTAAACATCATCGAGTATCGACCCAGTCCTCAAACGTTCTTCATATGTGAAGCTTTTCTTTCCTGGGACCCTTCCAGTGAACCTCCTCTGAACACGCTCCAGGACCAGCACATATCTACTGAGATATATGACCAAAATTGCACACAATAACCTAAATGAGACCAGACCAGAACTATTTAGTGCCTTGTAAGTACATCCCCGCTTTTAACTTCAATTCCTCTGGAAATAAATCCCTTCATTGTATTTGCCTTCCTAACTACTAACTCAACTTACAAGTTTACCTGGAGAGACACCTGGACTAGGATTCCCAAGACTCTTTGCATTTCAGACTTCTGAATTTTCTCCCCATTTAGAAAATAGTCCATGCCCCTATTCTTCGTACCAAAGTACATGTCCTCAAAATAGTCCATGTTTTACTCCATCTGCCACTGTTTTGCCCATCTCCTAACTTGTCCAAATCCTTCTGCAGCTTCTCTGCCTCCTGCGTGCTACCTGTCCCTCTACATATCTTTGAAATGTCTGCAAACTTAGCCAGAATGCCCTCCGTTACACCATCTAGATCACGAATGTACAATGTGAAAAGTTGTCCCAACACTGAGTCTTGCAGAACATATTTTGTCACCGGCTGCCATCCTGAGAAGGACCATTAAATCCCCACTACCGGGTTTTTGCCAAACGGTCACGCTTTCATCCACGCTAGCACTTTGCCTCTGTCCCCATGGGCCCTTATCTTAATCAATAGTCTTCTGTGTGGCACTCGTCAAAAGCCTTCGTGAGGTCCAGGTAATAACATCCATTGGCGCTCCTGGATCTAAGCTGCTCGTTACTTTCTCAAAAGGTTCGAGCAGATGCGTCAGGCATGACCTCCCCTTGATGATACCATGCTGACTTTGCCCTATATTACTATACACCTCCAAATATTCAGAAACCTTAAGCTTCCTGATCCGTTCCAGGATCTTACTCACGACTGAGGTTAGGCTATTTGGTCTGTAATTTTCCGTCTTCTGCCTTATTCCCTTTTTAAACAGGGATTTTACATTCGCGCTATTCCGGTCCTCTGGGACATTCCCTGATGCTAATGATTCCTGAAAGATCAGCACTAACGCCTCCACTACCTCTGAGCTTCCTCCCCTAGAACTCTGTGGCGTAGTTCATCTGGTCGAGGTCATTTATCATTCTTCAGCCCATTTAGCTTTTCTACCCTGTTTGCCTTGGCGATGGGTGACATACTGAGCTTTGACCCTTCACATTCTTGAACTCCCGGGAAATTATTTGTGCCCTCGGCCATTGCTTTGTTCCCCACTACTGTCTGTCCTGTGTCATTTTCCAGCAACCCAATTTCCACTTTTGTCTCGCCTTTGCCCTTTTTATATCTAAAGTAAACCTTACAATTTTCCTTGATTGAACTGGCAAGCTTACCCTCATACTTAATCTCTTCCCTCCATATTTATTATTTTGTTGTCCTCTGTTGGTCTTTGAGAGCTTCCAAATCGTCTGATTTTCCTCTGCCCTTCGTCACATTATACGCTTGCTCTTTTGCTTTTATTCTGTCCCTCACTTCCTACACAAACACCTGTTGATGGTGCCGCACTCTAAAAGCTAGTGTGCTTCCAATTAAACCTGTTGGACTATAACCTGGTGTTGTCTGATTTATAACCTAGTCAGCCATGGTTGTTTCATCCTCCCCTGAACCATCCTTTTTTTTTCTCGGGAAGAATCTCTGTTGTTTTTCCTGAATTACTCCCAGATACCCCTGCCATTCCTGTTCTACTGTTTTTCATGCTAGACCCCATCCCAGTCAATTCTAACCAGCTCTTCCCTCATGCCTCTGTAGTTGATTTTATACAGCTGAAATACCATTCCCTCTGATTCTATCTTCACCCTCTCAAATTGCAGAATAACTTCAATCACATTATGATTACTACTTCCTTCGTTTTCCTTCACTTTAAGTTCTTTTAAATAGTCTGCCTCATTGCAGTACACTAAACCCAGTATTGCCTGTTCCTGAGTGGGCTCACCACAAGCTGCTCCAAAAAGCCGTATCGAAGATACTCCACAAATTATTTTTCTTGCGAACCACTACCAACCTGATTTTCCCAGTCCTCCCGTGTATAGAAATCGCCCATGATTACTGTACTTTTCCTATTCCTGCCGCAGCTCCTGACTACTTTTTGGAATCCTGAACATAACGCTATCTATTTTTCTTTATTCAACCTTTGGGGATACTCAATTCTACCCACACTGATTTTGTGCAATCTCAACCTACTTTATGTCATACAGTCAGAAAGTTATACGGGCAGAGAGATGTACAGCATGGAAACAGATCCTTCGGTCCAACTCGTCCATGCCGACCAGATTACCCAACCTAATCTCTTCCCATTTGCTAGCACTTGGCTATATCCTTCGTACCCCTCCTATTTACATTCCCATCCAGATGCCTTTCAAATATTGGAATGGGACCAGTGTCCACCATTTCCTCCCACAGTTGTTTCCATACACACACCATCCTGTGCATGAACAAACTTGCTCTTTTGGTCCTTTTTAAATATTTCCCTTCTCAACCTAAACCCATGCCCTCTAGTTCTCCCCCACCCCAGGGAAATACTTTGTCTATTTATCCCATGCATGCCCCTTGTGATTGTCTAAACTGGTATAAGATCACCTCTCAGACTCTGACGCTCCAGGGCAAACAGCCCCATGTAGCACAAATAGTCCAATCCTTGTAAATCTTTTCTGAATGCTTTCAAGTTTCACAACATTCTTTCGATAGCAAGGAGACCAGGATTCTTACGATTGATTTATTTTCATTCTTACTCCCCCCAATTCAACCTATCATTTCGATAGGATGAATACCTTTGAGTATTGTAACTTCTGATTCCCTTTCAGCACGTCTCTGCCAATTTCAATCTGCGCTACACGCTCGTTTACCTTATTTCTTATACGGCATGCATTCAGGTATCACACTTGAGTCCTGAATTAACCGTCCCTCCTCTCAGGTCCATTTGTCTTCAGTGTGCTTGAAGTTTTTTTGTTTACCCTTTCAATAATCTCTGTCCTACTTGTGCCTGTGCTGGAGATTTTAATAAACTCTCCTGCGTTCTGCACTCTTACTTCCTCTTTGAATCCGAGTTTTCTAATTTCCTCTATAACTGAAACCCCACCCAAACCTAAAAAATTGTTGAAAGATCTGACCGCAGCCCTAGTTATGTGATTTGTTAGGATTCTAGTCCCAGCATTGTTCAGGTGAAGACCATACCATCAGAACAGGTCTCTTCTTCCCCAGTAATACAATCTGCTCATGCAACACAAAATACAGGGACAAAATGACTTGTTGCACATTCCAAAATATGAAAAGTGCAAACAGATAAGTTGTGGTTCTGTTCGCTGAGCTGGGAATTTTAATTGCAGACTTTTCGTCCCCTGTCGAGGTGACATCTTCAGTGCTTGGGAACCTCCTGTGAAGCGCTTGTGTGATATTTCCTCCGGCATTTTTAGTAGTTTGTCTCTGCCGCTTCTGGTTGTCAGTTCCAGCTGTCCACTGCAGTGGCCGGTGTATTGGGTCGCGGTCGATATGTTTGTTGATAGAATGTGTGGATGAGTGCCATGCCTCTAGGAATTCCCTGGCTGTTCTCTGTTTGGCTTGTCCTATAGTAGCAGCGTTGTCCCAGTCGATCTCATGTTGCTTGTCATGCGCGTGTGCGGCTACTAAGGATAGTTGGTCGTGTCGTTTCGTGGCTAGTTGGTGTTCGTAGTTAGGTGAACAGTTCGTGAGCACCCGAGCTACAAATCTTCTCACAAACTTTGAACAAACAGATAAGATTATTAAAATACACTCATGACCTTGAGCTATATATATTGAAATGTGAATTACAAAACCAAGAAAGTGCTGTGCAAACTTTATCAATCATTATTCGCCCATAGCTGAGCTGCTGTTTTCCCCTTTGTCAGTGATCCCTTTCACTGAGATTCTCTGGTCTAGTCCCACACACAGTATTTCGGGGGCTTATAAGTTCCTGCTGCTGTTTGCCCAGTCTGTTGAAGTTAATCTACCTTCTCCCTGGAACCAATCAATTGGTCTATTGGATTCTGTTTAACTGTCAGCAACCTTGCTCTGTGATGTTATTGCAGATAAATGATCTGGGATAACAGCCTGTATCAGCACAGTGCTAACAGGGTATGGCATCAGACAAAGGACGTACAATCCAGGGGAATATCTAAATAAAATTTACATCTTCTGTCTATTTTCCTCATGGTGACTCCTGATCTATCCAGCTTCACTCTCTTCTAACACCCATTTCTCACACTCAGTCAGTTGCTCCACTTTCTATCCACTCTGTTGATCTCCCTTCATATTCTTTGTTTCTGTTTCATTCTCTCTCTCTCTCTCTCTCTCTCTCTCTCTCTCTCTCTCTCTCTCTCTCTCCCTCTCTCTGTATTTCCAATATTTCTCTCTGCTTTCGGATAGGGCAGTTGGAGAGCTTGTGGATGTAGGATGGGCTAAATTGCCTCCGTCTGTGCGATGTTACTTCTGAGGTTCTCTGACCCACAATAAAGACTTTCAGTGCCTGGAGCAACAAGCTAGTCCTGCGAATGACACAGTACGCAATCATCCATTATCTCTTCCTGTTTTCTGACATGCAGTGTCCTCTAAATATCTGTTCAAATAAAATAGATTAACAATCGAACAGTTGCGAGGGCATTCACCAGACGAGATTGCAATTAGGATTTAAGAAACAGTTCCGAACTGAAAAAATATCTTGCTGGAAAAGCGCAGCAGGTCAGGCAGCATCCAAGGAGCAGGAGAATCGACGTTTCGGGCATAAGCCCTTCTTCAGGAATCAACCCCGTTTCTTCTTCATCCTCAGAAGATTCCATACACTAAACAAACAGATCTTCCTAGCCATATCGGATATTAAAGACAGTAAGTACCAAAAACTTTCATGTACGTACCCCCACACTCCGGATTCCTCAAGAGTTCCAGTATCTTTCATCGGCCTCCGGAAACGCTCGGGCGCCATTAACCACGCGGCCGCTGCAGCAACCGCCGCCACGAACCATAACGTCACTTCCGCCCCCACCGACCATGCAGCCTCCGCTGGCCAGACAACCGCCTCCCACGATTGCCTGGAAGACAATCGCTGACATATTCGCGGCCTCCGCGAACAACACCGGGAACAACACTGTTTCTGCCCGCAGCCACTTCCGCCCCCTGAGTTGCCGTCGCAGCATCCTCTTCCGCCCCCAGCGTCGTCAATCACCTGCACAACGACCACGCAGCATGCAACCCCGCCCCCACGCCTAACCCCGCCCACCCAGCTCCAGCTCCACACCAGGTCCCTGGTCCGAGATCCCAGCCCTGCCGTGTTTTCAGCATCCCTTCAGAACTACTCCTCTCTGAGGATGAAAGATGAGTCCTCAGCAGAGGCCTCACCTTTATCCCCCTATGCTCCCCGATTAACGAGTTCAACACGCGGCGAGACATCAAACAATTCTTCCGCCGCCTTCCCCTCCGCGCCTACTTCTTCACCCAGGATTCTCGTCCACTCTCTGACGACCCCTTCTCCCGCCTCGAACACACCCCATCCACCTGGACACCCAGTGCTGGCCTCTTACCCGTCTTTGTTCTCTTCATAGCCAACTGCCGCCACGACATTAACCGCCTCAACTTGTCCACACCTCTCACCCACTCCAACCTCTCACCCTCGGAACGTGCAGCCCTCCACTCCCTCCACTCCAACCCCAACCTCACTATCAAACCGGCAGACAAGTGAGGCGGGGCGGTAGTTTGGCGCACCGATCTTTACACTGCTGAGGCTAAACGCCAGTTCGCGGACACCTCCTCCTACTGCCCCCTTGACCATGACCCCACCTCCCACCACCAAACCATCATCTCCCAGACCATCCATAACCTCATCACTTCAGGGGATCTCCCACCAACCGCCTCCATACCTCATAGTCCCACAACCCCACACCACCCCCGTTTATACCCCCTGCCCAAAATCCAAAAACCTGACTGCAACGGCCAACCCATTGTCTCAGCCTGCTCCTGCCCCACCAAACTCATCCCTGCATACCTCGACACGGTCCTGTCCCCCTTAGTCCAAGAATTCCCCACCTACATTCGGGACACCACCCACGCCCTCCACGTCCTCCATGATTTTCGCTTCCCCGGCCCCCAACGCCTTATCTTCACCATGGACATCCATTCCCTATATACCTCCATATCCCATCACGAAGGCCTCAAGTCCCTCCACTTCTTCCTTTCCCGCCGACCCAACGGGTACCCTTCCACTAACACCCTCCTTCGACTGACTGAACTGTTCAAAGAATGCCTGAAGAATGGCTTATGCCCGAAACGTCGATTCTCCTGCTCCTTGGGTGCTGCCTGACCTGCTGCACTTTTCCAGCAACACAGTTTTCAGCTCTGATCTCCAGCATCTGCAGTTCTCACTTTCTCCTCCTGACTAAACAGATCCAACATGCAAAATGTGGATTTGCTTGATAGCAGCTCCTCCCAATTAACAGCCCCTCGCTTCTGCCTGATGCTGGTGTAATTTGTCTTCCAACAATTTATTAACTTCCACAAGATCCTGACTTATTCCATGATCGTAGCTATCTCAAACCTGAGGGTATTGTGGTCACTGTTTCAAAAATGATCTTCGACTGAATGGTCAGCCACCTGGACAGACTCATTTTCTAATATGAGGTCCAGTATGACCCCTCCTGTAGTTGGACATGCCCCATACCGCTGCAAATAACTTTCTTGGATGCACTGAAGAAATTTTACCACGTCTAAGCCTCTTGCTCTAAGATATTCACTTTCAATATTGGGGGTGTTAAAGTCACTCACTGTGGCAACTCTATTTTGAAAACACGTTTCCATAATCGGCCGACATATTTGTTCCTCAATCTCTCGGTGGCTGCTGGAGGGACTACAGTACAATCCTAACACATGCATCCATCATATCTTGAGCTCTCTTCATGTTGCCTCAGTCAATGAGCCCTTCAATACGTCCTACGTGCAGATGTAATAACGTCCGTGATTAGTATTGCAATGCGTCCCCCTCTTTTAGCTTCCCCTCTATCTCATCTAAAACAACAAAACCCTGGAAAGTTGAGAAGCCAGTCCTGTCTCTTTCTCAACCAAGTCCCTAAAATGTTTGCAACATCGTAGTCCCATGTAGGGATTCAGGCTCTAAATTCATTTGTTTACCCATAGTAATTCTTGCATTGAAATAAATACACTCCAGCCAAACACATCAGATGCTGACCTGATGTTTGGTTTCAGTTTCCCTGAAGTATTTTCTGCTGCTATTTTCCAGTGACAGGAGATTACAAAAAGCAGAAAATATTGTAGACAGACAATTCCAGTTTCCTCCTTTGTCACTTCAATCTGTAAATTGCATTACACATGGTCCGATTTCGATACAGTGCTGGATAATTATTTCACTTTAAAAGACTGTCTCCAGGAACTCACTGCATATTCAGCAACTATTCCTGGACCCACTGGATTGATTGCTCTCTTGCCCGTCTCTCACGAAATCTCTGTAATATTTATATTGTAGTTATATGCACTCATCTAATCTCCAAGTTTTTACCTGCAAGATTCCTCACATTAAACACTTCAGATCGCCAGTCCCATTGTGTTCAATGCTTCTTTGTTGTTGGTCTTAGATGCATTGATTTTAGTCTCCAATTCCTCCTCAGTCACAGTATTCTGGACCGACTGCTCTGGTTCCCACTCCCCAGTGCCACACTAGTTCAAACCCTCCTGAGTGACAATAGCAAGCCTGCCTGCCAGGGGATTGCCGCCAATACAGATCCATTCCGTACTTCTTGTGTAAGTCCTACTGACCCGGGAATCCAAATGATCCACATATCGGAGATTGCTGCCAGTTCAGATCCATCCCGTCCTCCTTGGGTATATCCTATCGAGTCTGGAATCCCCGTGATCCACATATCAGCAGTGCTACAAGCTCTTTGGCCGTGTATTTAACTGTATTACCTTCTTTTTCCTAATTGCACTCGCACGTGACATATTCCAGCGTCTCCAAAATTCAAATATAATTTCACCACAACTCCAGTAAGGCCTTTCCTTTTAAATGGATAGACCTGATAATAAAAACGTCAGTGTGACCTCATTTACCAGGAAGGTGGAGCCCACTTACTCAGTCCAATGGCCAGAGGATCTGGTATCTATCACCTCCACCGAACCTGTTTGGCAAGGTCGACATATGGACCATTTATTTGCAGATTGAGGAGGATACAAAGAGGATTACAAATGTCAGAGCAGGTGGATGTCATTCAGCCTGTTTACTCTGCTTTGGTATTGAATTGGATTTTAATTATTCTGTTCCTTTCAAAGGCGGAGTCTTTACCCAGCAGCCCCAACGGGTGAGAAAGTGCCCAGTGCCATTGTGTGCACAGTCCTGCGAAGGGAGTATCCAGTGCCTGACAATGGGGTTTGGGGCGTCCCAGGGATGGCACAAGGAAAGGCTGCATGTAGTGACGATGGACTGAGGGAACAGAGAGAGATGGAATGGGTATCCAGGGACACTGCACTCAGACAAGTAGCCGGGCAAGATTCCTAAACACCCAGGGGAACCCACGAATCACAGCTGCTTTTACAAAAACCTGTCACATTGGCTGCATTTCTCCATCAAATAAAAGCAAAGATATAGTAGATTGTACAAATCCGAAGCAAATGCAGAAATATGCTGTGGAGAGAGAAAAGAGTTAATGCTCCCAATGCAGACACGGGAAGAATGTACAAATTCCACACAGACAGGTTCCAGGGATTTAGTGACAAATATGCTGCTGAATAGCAATTGTTTATATTGTTTCTTAGTGGTGATGGTCATTGTCTGGCATTTGTGTGATGCGAATGTTACTTGCCACTTGTCAACCCAAGTCTGGAGATTTTCCAGATCTTGTTGCATTCAGGCATTGACTGCTTCAGTATCTGAGCATTTGCGACTGGTGCTGAACATTGTACAATCATATTCGAATATCCGCATTCTGACCTTATGATGGAGAGAATTTCATTGATGAAGCCACTGAAGGTGTTTGGACCCAGGTTTCATCCGGAGGGCCACTGAAGTCGTTACGTAGTATGATGATGAAACGTCTGTAAATGAACATTCCAGTTCATGGAGCAAACCTACATCCACATTATCCTGAGGGACTACTGCAGAGATGTTCTGGAACTGAGATGACTGACCACCAACAACATTTACCGTTTTCCTATCTGTCAGGTATGAAACCAATAATGAAGTGTTGGCCCGCGATACCCTTTTTGCTGGGGTTCCTTGATGCCACATTTGAAAGAATGCAGCCTTGATGTCAAGGGCTGGAATTCAGTTCATTTTACTATGTTTGAACCAAGGCTAGAATGAGGTCAGGAGCTGGGCAAAACCCAAACGGGACGTCACTGAGCAGGTTATTGCTGAGCAGGTGCTGCTTGATAACACTATTGATGACAACTTCCATCACTTTACTGATGATGGATAGTACACAGATGAGGCGGTATTTGGCCAGGTTGAATTTGTCCTGCGTTTTATGTACAGAACATACTTGAGCAATTTTTCCCATTGTCGGTTTGTAACTGTGCTGGAACAGCTTGTCTAGGGAAGCGGGAAGTTCTGGAGTACAAGTCTTCAGGTCTATTGCCGGCATGTTATCAGGGGTTATAGCCTTTGCAGTATCCAGTACCTTCAATCGTTTCTGGATATCAGTTAATCGAATTTGCTGAAGACTGCTATCTGTCATGATGGGGACCACGGGAGGAGGCCGAAATGGATCATCCACTCGAAACTTCTGACTGAAGATTTCTGCGAAAGTTTCAGCCTTACCTTTTGCACTGATGTGATCGGCTCTTCCACCATTGAGGATGGGAATATTTGTGGAGACTCCTACTCCGATGAATTGTTTAGTCGTCCAACACCATCCACGATCGGATTATGAGGACTGCAGAGCTTAAATCTGATGCATTGGTTGTGTGATAGCTCATTTCTGTCTGTCCCTTGCTGTTTATATTATTTGGCATGCAAGTATTTCTGTTTGGAAGCTTCAGCAGATTAACATTTTATCTTTGTATATTCCTGGTTCTGCTCCTGGCATGCCCTCCTGCACTCTCCATTGAACCAGAGTCGATCCTCTGCCTTAATGGTAATGGTTGAGTGGGGGAATATGATGGGCCGTGACTTACAGTTTGTGCTTGAGTATAGTTCTGCTGCTATTGATGGTCCACAGTGTCTTATGGACGCTCAGTCTTAAGTTGCTAGATCTCTTCGAAGTCTGTGCCACTTAGCACGGCGATAGTGCCACACAACACAATCGAGTTTATTCTGAATGTGACCGTGAGACTTTTACCGATACTGTCATGTGCAGATAGATCTGCAGTTGGTAGATTGGTAAGGATGACGTCATGCATGTATTTTTCCCTCTTGTTCTTTCCCTCACCACCTGCTGCAGACCCAATCTGCACGACCAGCGTACTGCTGCCAAACCATTTTTGGTGGTCAGCTTTGAAATCTCCCAGCCAGAATTCACTTTGTGCCTTTGACACAGTCAGTGTTTTCTCCAAGTGTTGTTTAATGTGGAGGAGCACTAATTCAGATGAGGAACGACGTTACATGGTAATTAGTAAAAAAGTTATTTGTCCATGTTTAGTCTGAAGCCTTTGGACTTCATTAGGAATGGAGTCAATATTGGGCCATCCCAGAGCGACTACCTACCGACTCTATCTCTCTGTGATGCCCCATCTGCTTGATTGGTCCTGCCTTTGGGGCAGGACATATGCAGGGATGGTGATGCTGGTGGCTGGGTTATTTTTGTAAGGTATGATTCCGTGAGTATGACCATGTTGAGCTGTTGCTTGACTAGTCTGTCAGGCAATTGTCCCAATTTTGGCACTACCCCTGAAATGAGAGTAAGGAAGACTTTGGAGGTTCTACAGTGATGTCTCTAATGTTGACTTTTCCAGTGCACAATTTGATGCCAGGTGGTCCAGCCTGTTTCATTTCTTTGAAACTTTGTAACGATTGGCACAACTGAAGGACTCACTAGACCATTTCAGGGGGCAATTGCAAGTCAATGACATTGCTTTGGTTCTGGAGTTGCATGCCAGCCAGACCAGGTGAGGATGGAAGATCCCTTCATTAAAGGATATTAGTGATCCAGATGGATTTTTCTGAAAATCAGCAATGATTTTATTCTCAATTGTACATTATTAATTCCAAGCATATTTTAAAACTATTGAATTGAATTTCCACAATCTGCAATAGCGGGATTCGAACGTTGGTCCAAATAACAGGAGCTGATTTTCTGGATTGATAATCTATCAGTAATGGGGTAAAAACAATGACTGCAGTTGCTGGAAACCAGATTCTGGATCAGTGGTGCTGGAAGAGCACAGCAATTCAGGCAGCATCCGACAAGCAGCAAAATCGGCGTTTCGGGCAAAAGCCCTTCATCAGGAATTATTCTTGTGTTGCCATGTTTTTCATTCATTGCTTATGTTATTCTGGTATCTCATCCATCATTAAATCCTGATAGAAATACACAGTCATGAACGTCCTCTCAACTGCTTGAATTTCATTCAATCTGCTTCGTTTGAACAGACATTTCGAGGCAGCTGCACAGCCGAAAAGAACAGGAAGTAGGAATGGCTGACTGTGCACTGTACGTGTCACCAGACCAGCAAGTCTGTCACGGCACCTAAAGTATTTATTGCGGGTCAGAGAACCTCAGATTTATTAGAGCACAGATGGAGGCCATTCAGCCAATCGAGGTGTCACAAGCTCTCGAACAGCACAAACAGAGATAGAGAGAGTGTGTGGAGATCGATGGTGTGTGAGAGAAATAAACAGAGAGAAAGAAAGTGGAGGGAGATAAACTGAGAGAGGATAGAAAGGGGAGTGACTGAGTGAGTGGGAGAGGTGTTAGATGAGGGTGAAGTTAGATAGATCAGGAGACTACATTAGGGTAGATAAGTATGGACAGACTGAAGTTAGAAGCCTTATTTAGAAATTCCTCTGGACTGTAAGCCCTTTCGTCTGGGCGCCATACCCTGTGAGCACTATGCAGATACTGGCTGTTATGCCAGAGTATTTATTTCTAATAATATCACAGAATTTACTGACAGCTAAACGGAACCGATTGGGCCAATAAATTGGTTCCATGCAGAAAGCAGAGTTTTTAAGTAGACTGTGCAAAGAGCAGCAGGAAAAGTTGATTGTGATTATGTCAGTCTCCATAGATCCTAAGCATCCCTAGAGAGTTTCTCTCTTCTATCAATAAGGGAATGCTTTCAGGGTTTTATCCCATAGTATGAGCAGGAGCATCACCCACACCAGTAACAGGGATCAGCAGCTACAGAGGGAGGTGGAGGAGAGATCAGCCTGTTGAGAACATTAGACTGCAATGTTCCAACAATGGACAGGAGTTTATCCTCTGGTCTTTAGTCGCTTTCCCAGCCTTGGATATCATTATCATATCGGATTGAAGATGTACAGCTGGTTATTCAAGCTGGTTACTATCCTATTCTTACTGGTGTGTCACTCAGTCTGACGATTGAACTGAATTGATGCTTCTGATATGTAAACTTTGGAAAGGTGCAAGTCAACTTTTTCGGTTCCAATCAACGATTCCATTCCTTAGAAATAATAACTAGCAAATTATTATTTACAAATTACTCCCCAATATGCGTGGATGAAACACACTGTTCTCAACCATCTTGATTCATTTCCTCCTGCAAATTTTGCATCTCCATATCCTCCCCACATGCCAATCCTGTCCAGAACAAACATTCAGACGTCCCAGTCTCCTCCTCAGCCTCAGTTCAACTCCTGAATAAACCTTTGATTGCACCTTTGTTAATTCTGGATACATGTTTCAAGTCCCTTCTTAGCACGTGTCCATTGCAAAATAATTGAACTTGAGATGTTTAACTTGTTCCCTGTACAGAATCTGAAAGATGGGAAGATAGTGTATAGTGGTCACGTCATTGGCTCGTAATCTAGATCCACAGAATAATAATATGTTGATATTGGCTTATCTGATGCCCACTCGAGAAGGCAGTGGGTCATACTTCCCTGGTTAGGTCTCTGTTTAACTGCAAATTTATAGCAGTTTGATTTACTATTTACTGTCCTGTGGAACAGCTGAACCAGCCACTCAGTTCAAGGTCGGTATAACATGCTGGCCTGACCAGGGCTGCACACATCCTATGAGGGAAGATGAAAAGTGAAGGCAGCTCCCTTCCTTTGCCTATTTCCCATAATCCGACATTTGATTTCCATTCAAGTAGGTAGCCATTCACTGTTTTATATGTATTCTTTCTAATTGAGCCTCTCCCCGGGAGTGATGTCCATCTCGATAGGCACATCTGGTGATGATTTTCTGATGCTGACCAACAGATGTAAGGATGTTTTACATTCCACGTCAGTGGCAATGGATTGTAAATGAATGGTTTCGTTTGTCACATGAAGGAAACGGAGCCAGCCAGGTGAGAGAAAGGAGTTATTGTGATCAAACCTGAGAATGTTGTGGAGGCAGTATTTGGGGTATTGTGGTCAGATTTTCTCTCCTTTATTTGGAGTGATCTCCATACCACAGAGAGAGTGAACAGCAGTTCCACCAGATTAATCCCTGGGATGATGACATCATGAGGAGTGAGTAAAGATTGATCTGGAGAGCTTACAGAGAATTAGAGGTGATTGCATTGAACCTTGAGCGGGACGGGCAATCACTCCTTGTACTCTGAACAGATAATGCGAACGTGATAAATTCCATGTCTGTTCATTCACTCAGGGTGCATGATTCTGGATAGTTTAAGTGTCTCTGAGGACGTTACGCCCACCCACCCCAACCTCCACTCCCCACGGTGATTGAGAGAGACAGAAAGGTTCAGGTTTTGAATTAACTCGTACCATATTAATACAGTGCAATTAGTGTGTTATCCTGCACTGAATGTCATATTATCCACCACCCCCACAGCAGCCACAATATCTTCATTTTAAAACAGTTAACTATTCGCACCAGCTTCTGACATTCATGAAGAACATGAATCCATATTCTCAGAAATGCAGGGTGACTCCTTAAGGTTTAGAATATAAGTGTATAAGACACAGGAGCAGAAATTAGGCCAGTTAGCCCATCGAGTCTGCCCATCATTCAATCATCGCTGATAGGTTTCTCAAATCCATTCTCCATAATCAAGAACCTATCTATATCCGTCTCAAATATACTTAATGACCTGGCCCCACTGCATTCTGTGACAATAAATTTCAAAGATTCGCCATTCTCTGGTTAAAGACATTTCTACTTTTCACTGTTCTAAAAGGTGTTCCCTTTCATCTAAGTCTGTGCCCTCGAGATCTCGTCCAATGGAATCACCTTACCAACATCAACTCTGTCCAGGGAATTTAGTATTCTGTGCTTCCATTACATTCCCTCTTATCCTTCTAAACTTTACCGAGGGTAGACCCAGACCCTACAAACATTCATCATACGATAAACTTTTCATTCCTATGACCATTCTCGTGAAAATATTCTGCACAAGCTCCAGGGCCACTACACCCTTCCTGAGATATGGGGCTCAAAATTTCGCACAATACTCCAAATGTGGTGTGACCAGAGACGTATACAACCTGTTTTATAATCGATTCCTCTCGTAACAAATGCCATCAATAATAAATGTAATTTCCCTCCTGACTACTGTCTCAACCTGCCAGTTTACCTTGAGAGAGCCCTGCACTAGAACTCCCAAGTCCCTTTGCACTTCAGATTTCTGAATTTTCTCCCCATTTAAAAATAGACCATGCCTCTATTCTTCATGCCAAAGTGCATGACCACACACTTTCCAACGTTGAAATGCATCTGCCAATCTCCTTCTTCAGCCTCTCCGCCTCCTCAATATGAACAGCCCATCTGCCTATCTATGTATCGTCTGCAAACTTAGCCAGAGTACACTCTCTTCCATCATCGAGATTCTTAATGTAACAAGTAAAAAGTTACGATTCCAAAACTAAGCCTTGTAGAAAACCACTTGTCATTGACTGCTATCCTGAGAAGGACTATTTTATCCCCACTCTCTGCTTTCAGCCAGGCAGACAAGCTTCCATTTACGCCGTTACCTTACCTTTAACACCACGGACCCTTATCATACTCATCCATCTCCTGTGTGACACCTTGTCAAAGGCCTTCTTGAAATCCAGGTGGATAACAGCCATTGGCTGTGCTTGGTCAAGCCTGCTCATTTCCTCTTCAAATAATTCCAACAGATTTGTGAGGCATGACCTTCCATTGATGAAGTGATTTTGCCCTATTTTACCAAACACTTCCAAGCATTCAGAAATCTCATCAGTATGGGGAACTGTGCAGTGAATGGATCCGTAAACCTGGAGCAGTTACCGTCAAAGCAGCTATTTTCACCACTCCAGTACGTTGCCCAGTAACACTGTATTAGATTTCGGCCCATAGTGAGGAAACTTGCTTCCCATGCTGGAAGTGACAGGATGTGCAGCTCCAATCCATTTACAGCCCAATATGTCCATTGTGCCATGACAAGGGGGTGCTGTGGGTGTGAACGTCATGGCCAGAGAGAGATGGCGGGGGAATCCGTTTAAATATCAACCAACAAAATAATTTGGGGGAAAAAAGGGAAAGGGAAATTGAGAGACAATTTCATGGAAGATCACAGGTATCAGAATGCTGAAATGAAGATATTTTGACAGCAGTCATCAACGTGAGCCAGTGTTTCCAGGAATGATGGGTGAATGGGATATTGGTGTGAGTTCGGATGTTGGAGAGTTTTGGGTGAGCATTTGTTCTTCAGCTTTGTAACTGGGAGTGGAGTCGCAGAATCTTCAACTCATTGGGCAGAAAATAATTTATCTCAGTGCCATTTTCATCGAATGTGACTGAGGGATTATCTGTATGAGGCCGAATTATTTTCCTGGTGCTATCTAATCGAACTCACCTCACTCAACCCAGCCCACGGTGTACCTATCATTCAATGCCAGCCTAATTCTCCCACCTTCATTGCTGGAGGTAAACACAATCGCTTGGATGCCCCATGGATGTTCTGTGATGCCTGGCACTGGTACGATTTTTAAAACGCCATTTGGCAAACGGTTGAGCTTTCTCAGTTTGGAGCTACCCAGCACAGTGATGGGAGCTCACCACCCAGCTCAGTGCAGTATCTATGGTCTGAAGAAATGCCCAACAATACAGCACAGGCATCAATAACCTTCCCCATTCTGCCAGGATAAGGGTCACCATCTTCTCTCTGCTCCCGCACACTCATTGAAATCTGTTATAGTATCTACCCCGGACAAGGTTCATGCTCCACCACTGTCACTGCTGCATGCAGCACCTTCTCGCTCTCTCGCCACTTTACCCCCACACTATAAACACTGTATGTCTGTTATAGTACCTACCCGAACGAGGCTCACGCTCCATCACTCTCACTGCTGCATGCAGCACCTTACCTCTTTCTCTCTTTCTCTCTCACCTTTCCAATACGCTCACATGGTGATAGAATACTCTGGAGAATGCCGATTAATGGGTGTTACAGAAAATGTTCCAAGTAATTTACGTTTTCAGGAAAATGTCAATGCATCAGTATGTAACATATAAGGGGAAGGAGTAGAGGTGTATGTTTTTCAAATCACATACAATTAAAATCCATCATGTGGCTAATCAACCCTTCAAATGTACTCTAGCATATAATAACATTGCGGTTTATTTTATGGTTTTCTCAGCTCCATGTTGCAGGAACTTTCAGCTATTCAACCCCCTTGGTTCCTGTCACTGACCAGACGACACTCAGGCACTTTTACCCCGGTTTTCTTCAAGCGCCTGTTCGAGGGCATTTCCCACGGGGACGGACACTACAAACAATATACTCCATCAGTTGTATTCTGTTATGTAACGATAGGCTCATTTTACACAGATTGATCAAAATCTACACTTATTTTATGGTTATCGGTAAGAAATAACAATTAGTATTCTGGTTATTTCATTTGTCTCACCTAATTTTAATTAGCCAAAGGCAGCTTCTAAACACTTGTCTCGTTATAAAATACAATTTCGCGCTGAGAACATTTTTATCCTCAGCCGTTATCTTGACCGTTATCTGAATTGTACCTTTTTCCCTTGTTATGAACTTTTCTATTGTCCTTTGTCTGTGGCTGTTTCTGAGTGTAACAGTTACACAGTCTCCCACTCATTTGTTTGGATGGCTGGTTTGTGATGCAGAGGGAGGACACCAGTGCAGGTTCAATTTCCCACACTGACGCACTGGCAGAGGTTACCATGATTTGGACACTTTCTCAACCTCACCCCAACACCTTAGATGTGTTGACCGTCAGGTTAAACCACCAGGAGTGGTCTCTCTGTCATGACAGAGTAGCCCCATGGTCCTTTGGAACGCTATTCTATCACTTTTGCATGTTTCTTTTATCTACTTTACCTTTTTTTTTGCACTATGTTCCTGGGTGTTTTGGATCAGTGTCATTTTGTACTACTGCCAGCATTTCCCCCACACTGCATATTACTGCCCCATAATCCTTGACTCCATTGTTATCTACGAACCTTCTGTCTGTGCCTAAAAAATATTCAATATCTCTGCCTCCAATGCTCTGCGGGAAGAGATTTCCAAAGTATCACAGCACTGAGAAAATGATAAATAACCTCATCTGGGGTGTGAGGTTGTTTTTTTGTCTCCTTACCTGAGAAAAGATATAATTACATTGGAAGCAGTTCAGAGATGTTTCACTTCACGTATTCCAGAAATGAAGGGCTTATATGATGGAGGCTTTAATAGATTAATCTTGGAATGAGAGGTGATCTTATTGAAATATGCAAGACCTTGAGGAGCATGGATCAGGTAGATAACCATTGTTTGTCTAGTCCAAACTTGTCATTATCATAGAACCTCTACAGTGTGGAAGCAGGACATTCTGTCCATTGAGTCCACACTCGCCCAACGAACGGCATCCCACCCAGATCTATCACCCGACCCTAACCATGTAATCCTGTATTTTCCATGACGAAACCACCTAACCTACACACCTCTGAGGACTATGGGCAATTGAGCATGGCCAATTAACTCTAACCTGCACATCTTTGGACTGTGGGAGGAAACTGGATCTCCGGGAGGAACCACACACAGATACAGGGAGAATTAAAGGTTGCAATTGAACCCAGCTCCGTGGTGATATGAGGCAGCAGAGATAACCACACATCCGCCATGCTGTTCCGGTATTTCTATTAGTTATATGTGGCTGATTAAAGAAATGTGCCTGACTTGTTCCTATCACCGAATCTGACTCAGTCTGAGACATTTATCATTGGCCTTATCTCCATTCTGGTTAAATTTAAATTAGTTGCGAACAGTGGAGGAGTGGGACTAGAAAGGTTACAGTGGCACCCTCCAACCACACAGAACCGGAGTGAGGAGAATTCACAAAGTGGGCATTTAGTCAATGGGAATTCTCTTTCCCAGAAGTTTGTGATGGTTGAATTATTATATCGAGGCTGGCTTCGTCTGATTTTCCATAGACATGTGTATCAAGGATAATGGTGCATGGAGAGAAAAGTGCAGCTGAGAGCACAATGAGATGAACCATGACCTACTTTACTGATGGAGTAGTGTCAAAGGGCCGAATGGCCCACTCGTGTCCCACAGCCCTATGTTCTGATGAACCACCTTCTGACGTGCTACATAGGAGCAGATCGAGGTCACTCCGATGGTTAGGCCTTGTTTCGAAAATGTACTTGTAGAATCCAGGCTGGCTCAACTCCACTTTCCGCTACCCCCTTGTATCTCTCAACTCGCTTATATGTCCGAAACCAATCCACCCCGTCTGTAAATACATTCAGTGACCCACCTTGCACAACTCTCCGGGTTCGGGAATTCCAGACATTCACTATCTTCTGAAAGATGCCATTTCTTTACATCTCAGTTTGAAATCGATATCCCTTATTCTGTATCAATGTCCCGGAGTGAGACACTCTGCCCAGGTGTGGAACCACATTCTCAACAACTACCTTGTCAAGCCCCCACTGTACCTTACCTATTTCAGTAATGTCACATCATTCATTTCAAGCACAATGAATAATTGCCTCACCATTTTAGATGTGCTCAATAATTCAACCCTTCCATCCCAGAAACCCGCTTGATGTACCAATCTAGTTAATTTCAGCATGATGACTTTTTGTTACATGCGCAGCAACAGTCCAATCCCTTCGTACTGGTCTTTTGTTGGGACTCATCTTCATTAAATAACAGCCTGCCTTTTACTTGTCCGTGTCATCCTCAAACTCGGATGTGTATTGCACTCAGCTTTCTCCTTCAGGCTCTCAGTATAGATGTAAATAACTGAAGCCATTGGACTGATATTGGTGATACTCCAGTAGATATGACTTTATCATAAAGATCGATGAATCCTGACTCTCCGATTTCAATGTGATAACCATCCGTCATCCCATGCTAATACATTTTCAATCATACTGTGAGTTTCTGTCTGGTGGAAGAAACTTTACTTTGTGATACCTTGTGGATAATCTCTGGAAAGCCTCATGTCTACCAATTCCCCTTTCTCAAGTCCGCTTGTTACATTCTCGGGGATCTCCAGAAAAACTTTGCATGATTTTGCAAGGGCGAAATATAGATTCCCTTTCACAAAACCATGCTGACTCTGCCTGAAGCTTTTCTAAATGCCCTGCAATTCCTTTCATAATAACAGGCTGTCGCAGATTCCCAGCAATAATTGTTAGGCTAAAAGGTTCCTGATTTCTGTCTCGCTCCATCCTTGAAAACAGGCGCCATATTGGAGCTTCACGGGTTTCACTGGAACACCCCCGTAATTCAGAGAGTTATGGAATATTTCACCCAGTGGCACCAGTCACTCTGTAACCACTTCTTTTAAAACCAATTATGAATTACTGCTGTCCTGCCTATCCTTAGTCTTATCTGTTGTTAAAAACCTTGTATCTTTTGTTAGAGACAGTTCGAGAACCCTCCTATTGCCATTTTCTTGATGATTTTGAAATACTTACAGTGCCTTTCCTGTGAGGACTGATGTGAAATGCTGGTGTAAATTATCTGCCTGTTCCCTGCAGTCACTTCCCCACTCACACCCTCCGAATATCCTCAATATACATTCCTGACTATCTTTCTCCTAAAGGTCACACACTCATCTTCAACTTTTTATATACACACAGAAAAACTTGTGATGCTTGTTTTTTTCTATTTCTTGCCCAGTTTATTTACATCATATCTTTTCATCATTTTTCCGTCTATTTCTTGCTTTTTCTCTCGCTTTCTCGATTCATAGTCATATTGCACACAAACATTTCATCCAACGTGTCCATGCTGACCGGTGTTTACAAACTAAACTCGTCACATCTGACTGCATTTAGTCCACATGCCTCTAAACGCTTCTCATTAATATGTTTGTCCAAATGTCTTTTAAATGTTGTCACTGTACTTGCATCTACCAGCTCATCTGGCAGCTCATTCCATACACACACCTCCTCTGCGTGAAAATGTTGCCGTTTTGTTCCTGTTAAATCTCCCCCTTTTCACCTTAAAACTGTATCCTATATGGTTGGTCTGCCCTATCGTGTGAAAAAGACTTTGGCAATTCACCCTATCCATGCGTCCCATGATTTTATTAACTTCCAGAATGTCACCTCTCAACATCGTCCATTACATTTGATACTAACTTCAAGTACAAGCATTCACTAATAAGCATTGCAAATTTGAAACAATATTTTTTAAAAAATGACAGGTAAACCACACTCAGCCCAAACTTCATAATGTGATTTGGTTTTCTCCATGTTACAGTACTAAGGCAGCGTGAAACTCTTACTAGTGCCAATAAGACGTCAAACGCCTGAATTCCTTTGTCTAAAAGGGGTGATGATCTCTACAGTGAAAACATTTCTCTGGCCAGAGCTATGTTAGAAACAGGATTGTTATACCACACGGTCAGTGTACAGTTGCCTTTAGCACAGTGAGATGAAGGCTGCGAATACTTTTTGAACTTTAGATTATTCAGTGCAAAGGGGAAGAGGTGTTTTAAATAAAGTTTACTCCAAGAAGGAAACTTTCCGGAGGGAGATGTGAGTGGGAGGTGTAAAACAGCATGAAAGGAGAGGCCGACCCACACTGAGACCAGAGGCAAAGTGGCAGTACTAACGGAGCTTGATGCTACTGCAGGGAAGGTAGACTTGATCAAAGAATTTCAGTTGTAGTGGGTATGGACCATAATGTGAGAGAATGTGCTCTGTAATTGGAGAGGGAGAACCTGGAATCAGAAAGGGGAGATAAGCAGGGAAGAGGATGGAGCAGCAATGGCAGGGGTTTCAATGTGTAATTTAGGAAGCATAATTGAAATTCATGCATCGCATCTGCTTCTGTTCCCTGAAGGAAATGTCCTAAACCTGGGCGCACACTAATGCTCGTTAATTTGTGATTGAATAGTATCCTTGACAGACTTTGTGAACCACCGGTGGTTCATCTTCTTTAGAGTCCTTCGTTTCAAAGAGAAACAATAATTTCTGAGCAGTCTGGGATATCTGCTTGGATGTCTATCCATGTATACCCACTGACCTTCCTTTGGGTGTAATACCACATCCCCACTCAGACCAGATGTGAGACAGAAATCCTCAATTTAGATGCCTGGCTCTATTCAATCATTCAGGGGAAACCTCTGCATGTAGCTGAACATATGATCAGCGGAGACGGACTCAATCACACCTTCCAGGTGAAGCAACATTTCACTTGTCCTCTTTCAATCCAGTCTCCTGTCATTGCTGCTCACAGTGCAGTCTCCTTTACACTGGTGAGACCAAACAGAGACTGCACTGAGGAACATTCCCACTCTGTCAGGAGGATTAACCTTGACCTTCTCACTGCTTCCCATTTCAATAACCTTCCTTGCTCTCATGCTGACATTTCGGTCCTGAGCTGCTGCAATGTTCCAATGAAGCAAAACCCAAGCTCGAGCAACACCTCACTTTATGGATTGTACGTTACAGCCCGTAGAAGTTAACATTCATTTCCATAACTTCACAATCTGAAACCATTATGGCTGTTCTCCATTTCACATGCATTCTGCTTCTGGGTTTCCCTATGACCTTGTCTATGTCTTGTTTATGTTGTACTCAGGAGAGAGAAACCATTTCTCCCTTTCACACTTTAATATACAGCCAATTTACATCTGTTTCTCTTTCACAATCAAAAATCCCTCCTCTGTGGCATTGCACCTCCACATGCTCTGTTTCCCTTCATCCCTCGTCCACTTTTGTCAAGGGATAGAAACGTCCTTTTCAGTTTTGAGCAAGGGTTAAGGTGGACTTGAAATACTACCTCTGTTTCTCTGTCTCCACAGATGCTGCCAGATATGCTGAGTTTCTCCAGCAATTTCTGCTTTTGAACAGCTTAAAAGATGTCAAAGCTGCTCAAACGCCCTGTCTAACATGGAGCACCATAAACTGCGAAGTGAACAATAACGCAAGCTGTACCAATTCGTTGGTTCTGAAATTGCATGAGATTGGCATCATTGAGACTACAAAGTTCTTAATCACGGCCATGGAGAGAAACAGTTACAATGTTAAAACAGAAAGTGGCACGACTGGACGGAAAAGATTCAGATGAATATTAGAATTGGAATCGTTACACTGTGGCAACAGGCCCTTCGGCCCAACAAGTCCACAGCGATCATCTGAAGACTAAACCAACCATACCCACTCCCCTATTCTATATTTACCCCTGACTAATGGACCTAACCTGCATATTCCTGATCACTATAGGCAGTTCAGCAAGGTCAATAACCTCCACATTTTTGGATTGTGGGTGGGAACCGGAGCATGCGGAAAAAAACTCACACAGACACAGGGAAAATGTGCAAGAGAGTTGCCAGAGGATGGAATAGGACCTGTGTCCGCCAGCTCTGTGATGCATCATCGCTCTCAACTGAGCCACGGTGCTACCCCACGGAAAATAATTAGGGGTTTTCAGAAACATGACAAGTAAGAGTTGTGACAACGTGGACATTCACTGGAATGAGAATATTAAAATGGAAGTGTTGCCACATCAATAACAGGGTAGATCACGGGGTGATGGGTGAATGGTTCTCGGTGTGAATGGTTCTCGGTGAGTCAGACAGTAGAAATGAATTTCAGAAATTGCAGCTCAAACCTGGAAATTCAGGTGGTACTGTAGATCACAGCTGGACAGAAGGAGAATTGCATTCAGTTACAGCCTGTAAGGTTTTTCCCAGTCTAATCTTTCAGTCTATTATTCCCATTATCGGATCGAAGTTTCATTGACGATTGTGGGTGAATATAGCAGGGTCAAAACCACGTGTCCCTCAAACCGATGACAATCCATTTAAAGCAATCACACTGACTACTGTACTTACATTCGAAACAGCAGGACTAATATCCGATAGAGAATGCAACATGATTACAAAGCAAACATATCAGATCGAAGCTCTGCAGTCATGCCACATCCAGTCAGAAATGGAGCTGAAACATGGAACAACTGACAAGGGAAAAGGATTCCACAAATATTATTTGAAAACAATATTCATTGGGATTAGGGCGTCGCTGACTAGGTCAGCATTTATTGCCCAGAGGACTGTTAAGATTCAATGACATTGCTGTATGTCTGGCGTTACATGTGGGCCAGAGCAGGTACGGATGGCAGTTTCCTTCCCTAAAGGACATCAGTGAACCAAATCGATTTTCCCCACAATCAGCAATTAATTTATGATCATCATTAAACTATTAACCCCAAACATTTGTTGGATTTGAATTTCATCATGTACTGTATACAGGATTCGGACTCAGGTCACCAGAATATTTCTGGGGTTTTTAGCCTAACCCATCAGCAGCAACACCACTCGGCTATTGCTTTACCAATCCCCGAAAAGAATGGAACCTTCCTGCACATCAGTGTAAAAGACAAGGATGCAGTGTATACACCATCCTCAGCCAGAAGTGTTGCTTGGATGATCTCTACAGAATCAAAGAGACAGACTTCAAACAATTCGATTCGCTGCATGTAACATGAAGAAATAGCTGAACACAGTAGATACGACAAAGGGAATGAGCCCTGACACCATTCCTGCAATAGAACTAAGGACTTGTGCTGCACAACAAGCCGTGTCTCTGTGGAAGCTGTTTCATTCCAGATACAACTCTGATATTTCCCTGGCAATGCTGAAAATTACACAAAAGTGTCCCGTCCCCTAACAGGAGAATAATTACAATCTGACCAATTACCACCCCCTTAGTCCCATCACGATAATCAAATTGGTGGGAATTCCTTTGACGGAGCTGTAGACCAGCACAGAAATAACGTGCACATTGCTGTGTCCGATAGGCCCCCATGTGGAGACGGTGTCGCTGTGGAAATGTCACTGGATTATTAATCCAGACCAGAATAATGCTCTGGCAGCTGGTTGAAGTTAGATGTAATTAATAAAATATCGTGATCTAAAACCTGGTGTGAGTAATATTGACCATGAAGCTCATGTCTATTGTCAACGTAAATTTCCTTCCCCAATGTACATTCAGGGAGTGAATCTCCCGTGCTTTCCTGGTCGAGTGAAAACTTGACTCTAGATATACGGACATGTGGTAAACTCTTCAATGGTCTCTGAAGCGGCCATGCAAGGTCGTTATATCAAACTTCTCCAAGGTCTTAAAGGACATAAATGATATAACACCCGGCACCAGCCTCTATAGGAAAATAGAATAGGAAGCACAGTCCTGTCGACACTGCAGAGACCTCCTTCCTTTCATTTGAGAGCTTATGACAACATTAACAGAGCTTTCCCACAATCTGCACAGAAACATCACGAAATGAGTAGGCCTTTCAATACAGTGAGCCTTCCCCACTCTAGGTTTTGGCCAAACAACTTTTCAATTAACTTTTTCCTAGCACTAAATACTGTATATACTTTGAAGTGATCATATATCAGAAAAATATGAAGTATGAACTTTGGTCCGTCAACTTTGCTCGCCCATTCAATATAACAATGGCTGATCCTGTACCTCCACTCCAAACGCCTGCTGCAACTTTATCCCTTCAGTGTCTGGAAATCCCTATTTATATTCAGTGCCTTAGCGTACGCAGTCTTATGTGGGACAGAATTCCCCAGTTTCACCAGTCTGCGAGTGCAGACATTTATTCTTATCTCATTTCAGAGTGGCTGGCCTGTACCTAATACTGTGACCTTTGTTTTAGATGTCCCCAGCCAGTGGAATTATAATCCCTGTTGACAATCTGTTTCACCATGACCGAGTTTTATATATTTCACTGAGATCTCCAACCATTTTCCTGAACTCCACGGAATACAGGCCCAGTCGCCTGAAACTCTGCTACCACAACCTGTCATCCCAGAGATCAGTCTGGTCATACTTCGCTGCTCGCCGTGAACATCAGGTTTGTCCTTTATTAGGTAAGGAGACCAAAACTACACAGAATACTGCACAATGTTTGAGATGGGAGCTCACCAATGCCCTGTGTAGCTGCAGTAAGACACACCTGGACTCAAATCCCCTGGAAATGAAGGTCAACACAATCATTTATCTTCCTATCTGCTTTCTGTTGCAGCAGTATTGCTTTCTGTGAATGGTGTACAAGGAGATCGAGATCCTTTTCAATGACACAGCTCAGCACTTGGTGGGTCTATGCATACTGGTCAGTGTGCCATTATCAATCCCAGTATTGACTTCTAGCTTCAGAATTCACTGCCCTGCATAGACCTTGGAGTTTGGTGAAGAAGTCAACAAACGTATACACATAAGTATCTTCATGCAGCAACTAATTTTACATTAATTCTTTTTGAAATGCTAGCCTTTTCGTCTATTTTTTCTAACCAAATTGCTCAATGTTACGTTTATCCACATTGTTCTTGAGCTGCCACACATTTTACCATTTCGTCCAATTGTCTCAATTACCTTCAACATGTTTTACATCCTCCCCACCCACTCACAATCTCAGTTTGGTACCATCAGCTGATTTGGAAAGATTACATTTAACACCCATGAACAAATGTTCGATCTATTTTCTAAATAGGTGGGGCCCAAATATCAATTCCTGGATTATCCCACTAGTCATTGCTTTCTACTGCAAAATATATGGAAAGGTTGATACTGATTCCCTTTTTCCTGTCGGCTCTCCCATTCTCAACCCATGCCAGTATATTAGGTCTGGCTGTTACACACTGTTATGGGCCAGGACAGACCCCCTCAAATCATTTGAAGGAAATAGTGCAGACCAACCTATGCAAGTGTAAGGTGGCTATTCCAGGAGTGATGCAGCTGGCCAAATCACTTAGCTTTAAACAAAACAGAATGTCTTTGCAAGATTACGAGTGAGACACAAACACAAGAGTATACAATACAGAATAACTTAACGTATCCGAAAACCCAACAGATTATCTCAACTTAATGATGGTGTTCCAAGTACTTGATATAACCCCCATTAACACCCCATGGAAAAACCGAAAGGAAAAAAAAAATCAAACCCAGTTTCTAACAGGAGAGATGTCAGAGAGAGAGAGAGAGAGAGAGAGGAACAACATGGACCTGCTTCTTTTGGTCCGGTAACTTCACAACTGGCTGTCTGCTTTAAGTAAACAGCCAGACTGCGAAAAATCATACCAAACAAACCAAAGCAGAGGAGCTGAACTGGGATAAGTGGCCACTCCCCTTTCATAAGAACAGAAGAACTAGGAGCAGGAGTAGGCCGTCTGGTCCCCTGCCATTCAATAAGATCATGACCGATCTACTCATGGACTCTGATCTCCTTTCCCGCGCTCTCACCGTATCCCTGACGTACTTTATTGTTCAAACAGTATCTACCTTAGTTTTAAATACATTTCCTGAAGTGGTACCAATTACTTAACTGGGCAGGGAATTCGAAAGATTACAAACGTCTGGGTGAAGAGGTTCCTTCTCAATTCAATCCTAAATCTACTCCCTCTAATATTGAGGCCATTCACTCTTGTCTTACCTTCAACTGCCAGTGGACACATCCTCTCTCCTTGTTTCTTATATACTCCCTGGATAATTTTATATATTTCTGTGAGATCATCCTGTCATTCTTCTAAATTCCAATGAAAATAGAACCAGTCTGCTAAGGCAAACCTCATAAGCCAACCACCTCACCTTTGGAATCATCCAAATAAACCACCTCTGCACCCGCTACAGTGCCAGTAAAACCCTTCCTGATATAGGGAGACCAAAACTGCATGCAGTACTCCAGTCGTGGCCTCACCAGCACCCTGGACAGCTGCAACATAACCTCCCTGCTTATAACCTCAATCTCTTTAGCAATGAAGGGCAACATTCCATTTGCTTTCCTCAGTAATTGCTGTTCCTGCAGACCAACCTTCTGTGATTCATGCACATGGACACGTAGGTCCCTCTGTATAACAGCATGCTGCAATGTTTTACCATTCAAGTATTAATCCTTTATACTGGCACTCCCAACAAAATGGATGACATCACATTTATCAACATTGCATTCCATCTGCCAGACCTTTACCACTCACTCAAAGTATCTATGTTAATGCACGAAGTCTCACAGTCCTCTGCGTGCTTTGCTATGAACGCATCTGCATGTCATCTGCAAACCTGCACATACTACACGTTCTCCCTAACTCCAAATCATCTGCATAAATTGTGAATATTTGTGGCCCCAACACCCATCTCTGAAGCACACCACTAGGTATTGATTGCCAGGCAGAATATCACTCACTTACACTCACAATTTTCTTCCTGTTATTCAAGCAATCCTGTATGCTGATAATTTACACGTAACGCCATGCACCTTTTTCTTATGCAGCAGCTTCTTGTGCGGCAACTTGTTGAGTATCTTTTGGAAATCTAGGTATACCATAGCCACTGGGGCCTCGTTATCCATCTTGCTCGCATTGTCTCCATAGGTTTCTGAAAGACTTGTTAAAAATAACCTGTTCTTCATGCTGCGTCTGCACAATGGGACGATTTCTAACGAAGTGCCTTGCTACTTCTTCCTTGATAGTACACTCAAGCAGTTTCCCCACTACACAGGAAAAGCTAACTGGTCTATAATTCCCCATATTTTGTTTACCTCCCTTTATAAACAGTAGCGTCACATTTGCTGTTTTCCAATCTGCTGGGACTGCCCTGAAGTTCAGCAAATTTTAGCAAATTGCCACAATTGCATTTGCCATTTCTCCCGCTATCTCTTCTAGAACCCTGGGATTCATTCCATCAGGGCCAGGAGACTTGCCTACCCTCAGCTCCTTTAGCTTGCCCAACACTATCTCTTTCATAATAATGATTGTTTCCAAGATCCCCACCTACCATCGACTCTTTGTCAAGTACTAGCATGCTTTTAGTGTCCTCCACTACGATGACCGATACAAAACACCTGTCAATGCTTTGGACATTTTGTCACATCCTATAACTAAATGACCCTTCCCATCCTCTGAAGGACCATCATTTACTTAAGCCATGCTTTTTTATTTTATATATTTAAGCTATATACCATCATCTATCTATCTTTATATTGTGAACTTATTTTTTTTCCCTCTCGTGTTCTATTGTACTTTTCTTTATAGTTCACTTTGTGGCGTTCTGTTGACCTTTAAATTTCCCCCCAATCTTCTAGGTTTCTGCTGTTCTTGGCCACTTCGCATTCCTTCTCTTTCAATTTGATAGTGTCCCTTATTTTCTTAGACACAATTGACAGATTACCAATTTTCTTAGAGTCTTTCCTTTTCACTGTAATGTACTTCTGCCACAGAAATTAAAAATCTCCTTTGAAAATTCTGCACTGCTTGTCAACTCTCCCATAATGAAGTATTTGTTTCGAGGCGACATTAGCCAACTCCTCGCTCATTGTACTGTAGTCTCCCTTACTGAAGCACAGGAACCTTGTATTGGATTTTATCTTCACACACTCCATCTGTATTCTAAATTCAACCATACTGTGATCACTCATTCACTATGATGTGAATAATTATTCTTGTCTCATTGTACATGACCAGACGTATGATACCTTGCTACTCACTGTGCGTGCGTTTATTTTAGACTTGAAAGCATTCCCAAGTAGTCAAACCGAGACTTTTTGGATTCGCTGCTTTTAAGACATCCATGAAAAATAAAACAAGGCCAGAATAAACTTGTTAAAGGAGTAGCATTGCCACAACACTAGACTTGGGACTTCATCAAAAATGCTTCTGATAATCCAAATTCACTGCATCCATTGCTACGCCACAATTTATTTCCCGATCAGTTTCTCAAATATGATTGGCCTTTAATAAATCGTCAATGACTTTACCTATGTTCATTACTTTTACATTAAATGTAATTTTCAAAGCTCCCTGTCAATGCGTCCTTTCTAATAGACTTTTGTATTGTCCTGATTGCTTTTTTGGTGCTAAGCAGACTCTGTTTACCTGCCTCCATCAGAAATACTGGGGTTACATTTGCTGCTGTCAAATCTGTGAATTCAGTTCCAGAATCATCAAGCATTTGGAAGAGGATAAACAGAGTATTCATTGTTACCTTGGCCACCTCCCTTTGTAATCAACGAGAAGATTAACAGGTCATGGAAATTTATCAGATTTCATTCAATATAATTTCTCCAAAACTGTTTTTTGTAAAGATTTGATTCTATTTACTTTTTCTCGGTCGAATGAGAAGTGCTTGGAACTTACTTTTTGAAATGCATTCTTTTGTGAAGGCAGAACAGAAGTGGTTGCTTCATAATCCTGCCATTTTCCTGTTCTCCGTTCTCTGGTTTCAGCCAGTAAGGAAGCTATAATGATCTTCTCTAACATTTCACCTTGGTATACTCTATGTTGAGAAGCTTTTACATTTCACTCTTGTTAATGTACGCTTCATAAACCCAGCATTTCCTGTCTTAGGCTGCTCAGTGATTGACCTTCCACAGCCATACAATCACAGAAGCATACTCTGCACAGTCAGAAATACAGGACAATCTACATTAGTCCCACTTTCATACATCAGGCCGATAGACGCGAGTGTTATGACTCTTCAAGTGCTTGTCCAGGTACCTTTTAACGGCTGAGAGATGAACCACAATAACTTCCCTCGAGAAAGTGTATTCCAGACACCAACATCCTCAGGGTGAAAGACCATCCTGAAATCCTCTCTAAACGTCAAACCCTTCATTTTAAAAGCGTGCTCCTTTGTTCTTGACTCTCTGACTTAAAGGAACCGCTGCTGTCTATCCACCCTGTCCATGCCCTTCGTAATCTTACCCTTCTGAATCACGTTACCCTCAGTCTTCTTTGCTCCAAAGTAAGCAACCCGAGCGTATCCAGCCTCTCTCCATAGCTGAGATGCTCCATTCCAGGGAACATCCTGGTGAATCTCCTCTGTGACACTTTCAGTGCAATCACATCTTTCCTGTAATGTGGATCCCTGAACTGCACACAGTATTCCATCTTGGCCTAACCAAAGTGCGAGATAGCTCTGTTAATCTATGCCTCGATCAGTAAAGGCTATGCCTATTGTCTCCACTTACTTATTAACTAATCTATTACGCATTCCCGTCACATTCAAGGTTGTGTGGAGAAGCACCCTCTGAACTTCCGGGTCTGCTGCCATTTATTGCGTCCTCCCCTGTCTGGTTCCTTCTTGCAAAGTGCATCACCTCATATTTATCAGGGTTACATTCCATTTGCCATTGATCTGCCCATCTTACCATTCCATCCATATCCTCCTGTAACGTAAGACGTTCCTCCTCATTGCCAACCGCCTGATTAATCTATGTGTAATAACCTAATTATTACACTCACCCCATACCCCTTCACATTCACATCTATATCATTTATTAATACACAAATAATAAGGGACATAGCAGTTATAGACAAACAGTCTTCAACAGCCATCTATTTTCCGCAATAGTTTCTCGAAATGATCTGCTACTCATTGGTCTGTAGTTCCCTGGTCAATCTCTACTAACTTTCCCATAAAAGGTGTTCTCCAGTCCTCGGCACCTTACCTGTGACCAGAATGCATTTAAACATTTGCATCAGCGTCTTTCATCCCTTGTCTCCAACAACAGCCTGAGATGTAACTGATCTGGAGCTAGGGACGTGTCCAATTTTATACCAGCCAAAACTATCAAGCCCTGTACACATCTTACATCAATCTGCTCAAGAGCCTCTCAATCCATCTTCTGGAATTCTATCCCTACATCCTCCTTCTCCCAAGTAAAACAGACATGAAGCTCTCACATATCAATCTATCAATGCTCACCAGATTCACAAAGAGATTCCCTCCTTGATCTCAGGCCAAGTTTCGTCAGCAGAAAACCTTGCAATCTGCATCATTAATCTGGAGAATGTCCATTCAGTATATGGGATCACTATATTTTATTTAGATCCAGACATCAAAATTGTATACAACGCTCCAGGTACAGTCTCACTAGCACTCTGTGAAACTAGTGCAGCATGTTTTTACTGCTAGTCGGAACAAATTACTGCAGAAGCTGGAATCTGTACTGAAAGTAACACATGCTAGACCTCACAGTGAGTCAGACAGCATCCGTAAAGGGATAGCAAGTTAACGCTTTGTGTCTAGTTGACACTTCATCGTCTGTATTCGGATTCCCTTAAAATGAAGGCAAACTTAACTTTTACCTTCCCTTTTGTATATGTTCCTCCCAATATAGTTTGCTTTAATATTTTCTGCTAACTTATCTTTTGTGGTGCTGATTAAAAGTCCTCCTGAATATTTAACTATATCGCATCCATTGCTTCTCTTTGTTTAGGTCTACAAGATATATCTTCAAACAAAACGTTTGTAACTTATAACTTCCCTTTCATAAATGCAAAATAATTCTCTTGAAGTTTGCTATTACTTTCTCAGTGTCCAATATCACATTCGTTATGATAGATTGTAAAAGATTACTTCCTGCGGATGACAAGCAAACTGGTCTGTAGTTTTCCAATCTTCCTCTTCTTCCCTTCTTAAATCATTGGAATGCATTTATATCCTTTCAAGTTGAATACGGATAAATAAAGTCATCCACAATACAATCCATCTGTGTATTGCTGCTTTCTCTGAAATTGCAGTATGAAGTACATCTGGTCTGTCAGATTTACCAATCCTCAATCCAGATATGTTGTCATATACTTCCACGTCACTAGTATGAATGATTTTAGTGATTACTTACAAAATTCCTATGGTATTTCTGGAATATTTTCTGGATCTTCGTCCGTGAAGGCAGATATAATGTAACAGTTTCGTCTACCAGTAATTTTTCTGTTCTCTACAGTAAATTATCCTGTCCACACATTCACTGTGCCAAATTTGGCCTTTTTTCATTTTCCTTTCAAATATGGACAGACACTTTTCGCCAGTATTTACTGAAAAAAAAAACACCAGCACAGGAACAGCCCCTTTCGGCCTTCAAGGCCTGCACCGATCCAGATCCTCTATCTACACCTGTCGCCTATTTTCGAAGGATCTGTATCCCTCTGCTCCCTACCCATTAATGTATCTGTCGAGATACATATTAAATGTCGCTATCTATCACCTCAGCTAGCAATGCGTTTCAGGCATCTACCAGTCTCTGTGTAAAGAACTTTGTGAACATATCTCCCATAAACCTTTCCCCTCTCATCTTGAATTCCTGACCACTAGAAAATGAGTACCCCACTCTGAGAATAAGCGTCTTGCTATCCACCCTGTCTATACCTCTCATGACTTTGTAGAACTCAATCAGGTCCCCCAAACGTCCGTCAGTCTAATGAAACTAATCCTAATCTACCAAACCTCTCTTCATAGCCAGTTCCCTCCAATACCAGGCAACATTCTGGTGAAAGTCCTCTGCACCCTCTCCAAAGCATCCATATCCTTTTGGTAATGTGGCGATCAGTACTGTACAAACTATTCCAAATGTTGTCAAACCAAAGTCGTACACAACTGTAACATGACCTGTCATCTCTTGTACACAATAGATTCCAACAGATTCCCTCCTATGGACGACAAGTTAACTGCTCTGTATTTCGCCACTTCCCCTTTTCTTCCCTTCTTCAAATGGTGGAATGCAGGAAGCAAAGTATGCTGCATGCCTTCTTGACCACTCTATCGACCTGCCCCTCTAAGGAACAATGGATCTGAACACCCAGATCTCTCTGTACATCAATTTTGACCAGGACTTTTTCCATTTATCCTATAGTTCACTCTTGAATTGGATCTTCCAAAATGCATCATCTCACATTTGTCCAGATTGAACTTTATTTGCCACTTCTCTGCATAATTCTCCAATCTATCTATTTTCTGCTGCATTCAGTGACAGTCCCCTTCACTCTCTGATACTCCACCAATTGTAGTGCGTTCTGCAAACTTATTAATCAGACCACCTTTACCTTCCTTTAGTTCATTTATGTGCATCTTAAACAATAGCGGTCCCAGCATTAAACACTATGAAAAACCACCCAGAACAGTTCTTCATTTTGAGAAACTCCCATCCACTGCTACTCTCTGTCTGCTGCTGCTCAGCATGTTCTCCATCCATTTAGCTAGTAGACCCTGGACCCCTTGCAACTTCACCTTCTCCATCAGCTTACCTCATCAAATACCTTACTAAAGTCCATTATGTAACATCTACATCCTTTTCCTCGCTATCAATTTTCCCTTCCACAAAGAAATGTATTATGTGTGCGAAGATGTGACCTCTCCTGAGCAAAACCAGGGAAAGTTTTGTTTGGAGTCTGTTTGGAATCAGACCGGTTTTATTTCCAAGGCAGGACTTTATAAAATGCCACATTGGGTGACTGCCTACAAAGTGCATGTTTTAAAAAAAAAACAAAATAGAATGCAATTACAAACATAAATCTGCAAATTCAAATTCACCCCACAGATATATGTGTGTGTGCATGTGAGAAATGCGGAATGTGTGTGCGTGGGGGTGGAAAAGAGTGAGAGAGAAAGAACGTGTGCATGTGTGTGTGCATATGTGCGTGCAAGGGTGGTAGATGTGTGTGTTCTCGTTAAGACACAGACAGATTTGGCAGATGCCTTTCCCCACACAGACTAAATCTCTGGTTTCAGAGATTCCACACTCTGCAGCCTCTGCTCCATTTGTTGCTCGTGTTACAGACCCAGAATCTGTAACTACAGTCTCCGTGCTCCATCCGGAGTTGAGTCACAAAATCCTCAGGTTTCCCTGAATGTCTGGGGCAGCCTTCTGACACTATTCCTGTAGACAATGACGACATAAGGATCAAAGTCAAAGGCTCGGCAGTCTCCTTCCTAGCCTCCCATACAAACCAAGGATAAAACGAATCCGGCCCAGAGGACTTTCTTTTTACACTTTCCAGAATTGCTAACACCTTCTCCTTCTGCAGTTCAATCCCATCTAGTTATGGACTCCCCTACGCTGGGTAAAGACGTTGGTTAATCACCTTACCAGTACCCCTCATGGTTTTCTAAACCTTTATAAGGTCACCCCTGAGCCACCTACGCCCAATGGAAATGCGAAAGACAATGATATAAATATTTCTGCTCGTATCCCTGCCACAACCTTGTCACAATGTTCTGGGTTACACGTGTTCAGGACCTAGGGCTTTCTGTGTTCTAAGACCTACAGCACCACCTCTTCTGCAATAGGGACTCTTTACAAGATATCACTGTTTCTTTCTCTTTGTTTCCTGGTCTTTGTCCACAGTACGTTGTGACATGAAACGCTCATTTAGGCCCTCGCGCATCTCCTGTTGATCCACACTTGGATGGCCTCACTGATCTTTGAGGGGCCCTAGTGTCTCTCCAGTTCCTTTTTTTACTTGTGTGCTGAAGAAAAGTATTTGCATTCTTCTTAACCTTATCTGCCAAAGCTGACTCATCCTCCCCATGTTGCTTTCCAGCTTATCCACCCTCTCCGATTCTGTCAGCCCCTCCAGTATCAGTAACATCTTTGTCAATCTTTGCTCCATTTACAGTTTCAGGAAATGCTTCCTAAATCAGGATGATCAGAATTCTATGCAGTACTTCAAAGCTGTGCTGTCTGTCCCTAATCAATCCATGCTGTTGCAAATGCATGTAACTCCTGTCCCGCGGACAACTCCCAACAGCGTTTGCACCACTGACATCAAGCTCTTGGTGTTTATGTCCATGGCTTTCCCTCGCAGACTTTCCTAAACACTGGCACAAGGTTAGCCACCCTCCAAGCTGCCAACTCATCATCCGTGGCTGTCAGTGATAGAAATATCTCTTTATGGGACTCCACAATTTCTTCCTGAGCTTCCCACAATATCCTGGGATATAACTGATAAGTTCCCATGGATTTGTCCATCTTCTCTGCGTTTTAGAAACTTCAGTACCTCCTGTTCTGTTATGTGGAGTCTTTTGATAATACCCCAGTTTATTTCTCTGAGTTCCCCAGTCTTCCACCTCAGTAAGTTCAAACATGACATTTTCGTTCAGGATCTCACCCATCTCCTGTGGTTCCACAATTGGATGGCCCCTAGTTCATCTTCAAGGAGCCATATTCTGCCCCTAGTTAATCTTCTGTTGTTAATATTCATGTAAGATCTCTTTAAATTTTCCTCAGTCTGATCTGCCAAAGATTTCTGTGGTCCCCTTTAGGCTCTCCCGAATTCCATCTTAAATGTATTACTCCACCCGCAATGTTCTTCAATGGATTCCCTTAATCCAGCTGGCAAGATGTGACATGTGCCACCTTTTGGTTGACCAGAGCCTCAATATCCCCCGTTATCCAATGTCTCCTACTTGTGTCAGCATTGTCATTCACACTAACAGGAATATGCTGGCCCTGAAGTCTCATTTTATTGCCCTTTTGAAATTTTCCCATCTGCCTGACGTCCCTTTACCTGCAACTAGCCGCCACAATCAATTGTTAAAAACTCTTGACTAATACCTTCTGATTTGAAGCAAGGCCAGTTTTGATCTTTAATTTGTGGACCTGGCTTGTCCTTTTCCATCGCTATTTTCAAACTAATAGAATTGTGATGAATTTGCGAAAGTGTTGCCCCACTAATAACTCAGTCCCTTTCCATTCCTTGTTTCCCAAGGGGAGGTCAGGTTTTACCCCTTTCTGCAGTCCGACCATTGACATTCTAACTGAGACAGTTTTCTTATACATGAATAACAAATTCCTCGCATCCAAGCTCTGAACACTCTCGCAGTCCGAGTCTCCGTTTGGAAAGATAAAATCCCCGACCATTACAACCCTACCATTCTTCCAGATCTCGGAGATCTCCCGACATATTTGCTGCTCAAAATCCCGCTGACTGTTGGGGGACTGTAGTACAGTCATATCAAACTGATGACCCATTGTCATTTCTCAGTTGCATTTTTATAGCTTCACTGGGCGATACCCAGGAATATCCTCTCTAAGTGCTGCTGTAATGTTTTCAGTGATCAAAACCGCCACTCCCCCTCCTCTTTCACCTCCTGTTCTATCCTTCCTGTATGATCTGTACCCTGGAACATTGACCTCCCAGTCCTGTCCCTCCATCAGTTGTGTTTTTGTAAAACTATGGTACCCCAGTCCCATGTTCCCATCCACGCACTGAGTTCATCTGCCTTAACTGGTAGGTCTTTTACTTTGAAATAAATGCACTTTAATTGATCAGTTTTCCCTCATTGTCTGCTGTGCTTTTGCCTGTCTTGTCTATTTAAATTCCTGTCTTGAAATTCTGTCCCAGCCTCAACCTTCAGACTGTAGCCTGAGACCATCCAGCTCACTGTGAATGACATCCTCACCTTTCATGTCATCTGCAAACCTGATAATGATAGCTTCTGCTGTCACATTGAACTCATTAATGCACATAATACTGCACAAAATAATGAGTGGAATACATAGAGTCAATAGCCAGAGAATTTTCCCCAGGGCAGGATGGACTGGTACGAGAAGTCAAAGTTTGAAGATATTGGGAGGAAGATACAAAGGAGACATCAGAGTTACGTTGTTAAGGATGAGCGTTGTAAATGCATGGAATGCGTTGCCAGTTGAGGTGGTGGAAGCGAGGTCATTGGGGACATTAAAGCGACTGCTGGACATGCACATGGATAGCAGTGCGTTGAGGGTTGCGTATGTTAAGTTACTATATTTTACGTAAAGATTAAGTCTCGGCACAACATCGTGGGCCTAAGGGCCTGTTCTGTGCTGTACGTTTCTATGTTCTATAATAAACAGCAATGTTTCCTGCGCAGACCCCTGTGGTACACCCGCTGGTGAAAGAATTTCAAAAACAAAACCAACCCTCCACGATTGTGGATCCAGGTTGCCAAATTGCCTTGGATCCCATTGGTCTGTTGGACCAACGTTCCTTGAGGGACCTTGTCAAACGCCTTATTGAACTTCATGTAATTCACATCTTCTGCACTGCCCTCATCAAAGTCCTCAATCGTTATTTCAAATAAAAATCTCATCAGAATTTGGGAGAAGATCTTACTCTATCAAATCCGTGATGTGTATCCCCAATTGATGCCTGCCTTTTCAAATGTTGATTCATTCTGTCCCTCAGAATTGTGTCCAATAATTCCCCTGCCCCTGCTGTCAGATTTACTGCTCTGTAATTACCGGGCCTATCCCTGCTGCCCTGCCTGAACAAAGAAACCACATTAGCGATCCTTCAGTCATTCAGCACTTCACCTGCGGCCAGCAAAGTTTTAAATATATCCACAAGGGCCCCAGCAATCTCCTCCCTTACCTCCCATAGCAGCCTGGGATACATTTCGTTGGGCACTGGGGATTTCTCCACCTTTATGCATATGAAAAAAATACTTCCACCTTATTGATCTTAACATGTTCTAGAACCTCACAATCCCAACTGAAATACCTGGCTACAATGTCTTTCTCCTGTGTAAATACAGATGGGAAGTATTCATTGAAGACCTCACCTACTTCCTCTGGCTCCATGCGCAGATTGTCCCTTTAGTTTTTAACAGGCCCCACTCTTTCCCCAGTAATTCTCTTATTCTAACTATACTGCTAAAATACCTGTGGCTTTTCCTTAACACTATCTACCAAGGATATTTAATGACCATTGTTTGTCATTCATTTTCAAGGAGCCACCCTTGCACTCCCTAAACTTTTGAATAGCTGCACCTGCATTTTTATTGCACTGTATTTTCTTTATCAAACTCACGATATCGCTTGATCAGTATTCACTAGACTTGCTGCCTTTACTATTCCCTCGGCATGAACACACTGACCCTGAATTCTCACTGTATCACTTTAGCATACTCTTTCTTTCCAAATATAAACCCAACTGCAGATAGTCCTCCCAGTCTCTATTTGCCAGATCCTCTCTAACGATCGCAATACTGATAGGAGACTCAGTTGTGAGGGGGACAGACAGGAGACTGTGTGGCTGCAGAAGAGACCCCAGGATGATGTGCTGCCTCCCGGGTACCAGGGTCAAGGATGTCTCTGATTCGTTACTGAACATTCTGAAGGAGAGGGTGAACAGCCAGAGGTCATTGTGCACATCGGCCTACATGACATCATGAGTCAAGGGGATGGGATCCTGTGAAATACGTACATGTAGTGAGGAAAGAAGTTAAAAAGCAGGACCTCAAGGGTTGTGATCTCCGGATTACTCCCAGTGCCACGTGCCAGTGAGGATAGAAACAGAAAGATAAGCCGGACGGATATGTGGCTGAGGAGATGATGGAGGGGTAGAGTTTATAGTTCTTGGATCATTTGGTACTCTTCTGGGGTAGTGGTAACCTCAACAAGGGGAAGGGTGCGTTTGACTGGAACCAGAGGGGCACCAGTATCCCTGGGTGGAGATTTGATTGTCTTACCCTGGAGGGCTTACATTTGTTTGGCAGGGGTTTGGACTCTGAGTAAGATAGGTACCATCGACCAGTCAAGGGAAAAATGCATCAGCCATCGAGAACAAGTTTCCTATCCAGGATATCCCGGGCCACAGTCAAGGGAGAGACAAGACTTCTGGTTTAAAGGACATTTATTTCGACACACGAGGCCTGACAGGTAAGGCAGACGAACTCAGAGGATTGGTGGCTCTGGGGACTGGAATATTATAGCCATAACAGAAACATGGCTGAGAGAAGGGCACGACTGGAAGCTCAGTGTTCCAGGACATAGAAGCTACAGGCGTGACAGAAGGACAAGTAAGTGAGGAGGGGCAGCTACCCTTTTGATAAGGGAGGACGGAACGAGAGTGCTTAGAGAGGATACTCTTTCGGGGTGATCAAATGAGATCATATGGTTAGAAGTTAGAATCAAAAAGGGGATGGTCAGTCTGCTGGGATTGTGCACGACAGGAGCAGATGTGAAAAGAGATTGTAGGTACCTATAGAAATAATAGAGTAGTATTGGTTGGAGATTTTAACTTCCCATGAATTGACTGGACCACCCAGAGTGTAAAAGTCCTGTATGGGGTGGAATTTGTCAAATGTGTCCAAGAAAGTTTCCTAGATCAATATGGAGAGGGCCCCACTCTACTCAGGCAGCTGAAATCGAGACCTCCCCTCAGAAAATGAGGTCAGGCAAGTGACTGAAGTGTCAGTCAGAGAGCACTTTGGGTCCAAATACCACAACTGTCCTCGTTTTAACATAGTTATGGAAAAGGATGAGACCGGTCCACAGATTAAGTTGCGAAACTGGAGCAGGGCCATGTTTGGGGCTATTTGGCAGGATCGAGCAGAGATCCATTGGGTGAATTAAAAATCACACAACACCAGGTTATAGTCCAACAGATTTAATTCAAAGCACCAGCTTTCGAAGTCCAGGTGATAATTCTGAATGTTCTGAAAGATGAAAGCTTAAACTAAATTTGTTTGGTATTACATTCCATGACACTGCAATCCTGTTGCTATAAATTCTGTGCCTGTTTAGTGTGCTCCACAACCACCTGAGGAAGGAACAGTGCTCTGAAATCTAGTGCCTCCAAATAAAACTGCTGGACTGTAAGCTGGTGTTGTGTGATTTTTAACGTTGTCAACCCCAATCCAACACCGGCTCCTCCACATGATGCACACATCCACTGGGTGAGTCTTTGAAGGAAAAGGAATGACTGGCAAATGGGAGGCTTTTAAAAGTGTGATCTCAAGAATCCAATATGTCCCTGTTAGAGTGAAGGAAAAAGCTGGCAGGTTTAGGGATCCCTGGCTGATGGGGGATATTGAGGCTCTGTTCAAGAAAAAGAAGGCGGCACACATCGTCTTCAATGTTTCCGTATCTACGTAACCTCTTCCAGTCCTAAAGACACTATCACTCTGTGGAGACACAACAGCTCTCTCAGGTCCCTGCAGCACTCCCGATCTGTAGAACCCACTGAAAGCCTGTGATTCTCCCGATCCAGTTCTGACAAGACTCATTTTCTGTGTAACATCATCCCATCGCTAACACCCATTCTTTCAATGTAAGCCCCTCCTGTATCTCCATCCAGTTACTCATCTCCATAACCTTCTCCAGATCTTACGCCCCTACCTGTGTAAATGTCACCCTCCCCTACAACCCTTTCCACTTTGACCAAACTGGAGGAGGTTACTTATGCTTCCTTATCTGTGAAACTGTCTCCAACCAAAATTACTGCCCTTCTGGAAAATCTGTCAGACTCCACACCCTCCATATCTAAATAATCTGCAGAAGTAAAACTTCCTATATCTACAAACATCTTCAGTCACGACTACCCTCCATATCTCTGTTTGGTCCTCTAGTTTATACAACCCACTTTATCTCTGTAATCTGCTCCATTCACCGAAAATCTTCCTTGTCTGTGTAAACCGCTCCATCCTACTAACACCGTTCTCCCAGTAAACTGCTCCATCCCTCCCAACCTCTCCATCTTCATGGACACATGTAGACCGTACAGCTCTCCACATTTCTGTGACATCCTTTGGCTCTATGTGCTCCTTGTGAAACCACCTACAGTCCCCACAACTCTCCCAGTCTGGGTCGTCTTCTCCAGATCAGACCATTGCTGTCTTTGTTACCTCTGACAATCCTAGTAAACCCTTCCTAATGTATCTATTCATTCAGATCCCATCCTCTCCAGCCTCCTGAAACCTCTTTCTGCCATTGTAACTCTCCCTATTTAAAACACGGAACAATACAGCACAGTACATGCCCTTCAGCCCTCAATGTTGTGTCAAGCTTTTATCCAACTCTAAAATCAATCTAACGTGCAGACCATTGAAAGAACAAAGAAAATCACAGCACAGGAACAGGCTCTTCAGGCCGCTAAGCCTCCGCTGATCCAGATTCTCCGTCTAAACCCGTCGCCTATTTTGTGAGGATCTGCTCCCTGCCCATTCATGCATCTGTGTGGATACATCTTAACTGACGTTATCATTCCTGCCTGTACCTCCTCCGCTGGCAAAGTGTTCCAGGCCCCCATCACTCTCTGCATATGGGGGCCTGCCGCGCATATCTACCCTAAACCTTTCCCCTCTCACTGTCAACTCGTGACCCCTAGTAATTGAGTTTCGCACTCTGGGGTTCTTGCTATCCACCTTGTCTATACATCCCATGATTTTGCAAACCTCAATCAGGTCCCCAATCGACCTTCATCTTTCTAATGAAAATAATCCAAAGCTATTGCATCTCTCCTTATTGCTAGCGCCCTCTATGCCAGGCAACATCCTGGTGAACGTCCTCTGCACCCTCTCCAAAGCATGCACATCCTTTTGGTAATGTGGAGACCAGAACTGTTCGTAATATTCTAAACCAAAGTCCGATGCAACTGTACATGACCTGCCAACTCTTGTACTCAATATCCTGTCCAATGAAGGAAAGCATGCCATATGCCGCCTTGACCATTTTACTGACATGGGGTGCCACCTTCAAGGAACAATGGACCAGATTATCCATATCTCAATATTCCCCAGGACCTTCCCATTTACTGTATATTTCACTTTTGAATTGGATCTTCCGAAATGTATCACCTTGCATTTGCCCGGATTGAACTTCATCTGCCATTTCTCTGCCCACCTCTCCAATCTATCTATATTCTTCTGTATTATCTGACATTCCCCTTCACTGTCTGATACTCCACCAACCTTAGTGTCATCTGCAAACCTGCTAATCAAGGAACTGTTACCTTCCTCCAAATCATTGATATGTGTCACAAGCAACAGTAGGCCCTGCACGGATCTCTGTGGAACACTATTGGTCACAGGTCTCCATTTTGTGAAATTAATTTTGCTATCATTCATGTGCCTATCAAAAAGTTACTTAAATGTCCCTAATGTATCTGATTCTATCAACCACACTAGCAGTACACTCCACTCATCCAGCACACTCAGTGTAAAGAAGCTACCTCTGACATCTCCCCTCAACTTTCCTCCAATTACCTTACAATTTTGCCTCCTAGTTATAGCCATTTTGGCAATGGGAAGAATCTCGGGCCACCCATCTTCTCATCTTCTCGTACATCTCTACCAAGTCACTTCTCTTCCTTTTTCATTCCAAACAGAAAAGCCCTGGCTCTCTCAACCTTTCTTCGTTAGACCTGCCCTCCAATCCAGGCAGAATCCTGATAAATCTCATCTGCACCCTCTTCAAAACTTCCACATTTTTCCTGTAATGAGGCAACCAGAACAGAACACAATATTCCAATTATGGTCTAACCACAGACTGTATTGAGCTGAAGCATAACCTCGCGGCTCTTAAACTCAAGCCCCATGCAAACGAAAGCCGACACATGATTGGCTTTCTTAACAAACCTAACAACTTGGGTGACAAATTTGAGGTATCTCTGGACGTTGACCCCAAGATTTTTCTGTTACTCCTCACTGTCAAGAATCCGGTATTAACCCTGTAAAATCTTTCTGCAGAATCCTTCAATCTTAAACTCTCCCTAATTTGGTATTTTCCTCCAGTCCCCACTAAAATCATAAACTGTGAAACCTCTTACTGTCCCTACAATCCTCCTTAGCTCTGTAACCTCTGTAAGCATGTAGTTCTCGTCGAATGGTTTAGGCGATGGGTTAGAAATCCATTGGGGCTTGCCCACACAGGTTCAAATCCTGCGCAACAGGGTGGTGTGGTTTATTGGTGCAGGTGTCCGGAGATGTTCTCTAAAGCGCTCTGCAAGAAGGTGTCCCGTGTCCCCGGTGTAGAGGCGATGAGGAGACAGATCGCCTTCTCATTGCGTACTTAACAAAACATCTCCAGGACACCTGAAAATCAACCCACCGCCCTGTTGCCAAACACTTCAACTCCCCCTCCCACTCAGCCGAGAGCATGTAGGTCCACGGCCTCCTCCGTCGCCACTCCCTCACCACCCGACACTTGGAAGAAAAACGCTTTGTCTTCTGACTTGGGATCCCTCAACCCCATTGCATCAATGTGGACTTCACCAGTTTCCTAATTTCCCCTTCCCCCTTCCCCCAGTTCCAACCTTCCAGCTCAGCACCGCCCTATGACCTGACCCACCTGTCAATATTCCTTCCCACATATCCGTTCCACCCTCCTCTCGAGCTAACCCTCTTACCCCCATCTCCAACCACCTATTTCACTCTCAGCCACCTTCACCCCAGCCCTACCCCCTCCCACTTATCTCTCTACCCCCGAGGCTCCCAGCTTCATTCCTGGTGAAGGGTTCCAGCCCGAAACGTCGATTTTCCTGTTCCTCGGATGCTGCCTGACCTGCTGTGCTTTTCCAGCAAACACACTCTCTACTCTGATCTCCAGCATCTGTAGACCTCACTGTCTCCTCTTTATCAGATGAGTCAATGGAGTGAGGAATGGCAGACGGAGTTTAATTTACATATATGTGAGGTGCTTCATTTTGGAAAAGCAAATCCTCACAGGACTTATACACTTAATGATAAGGTCTTAGAGAGTGTTGCTGAACAAAGAGACCTTGGACTGCAGGCTCATAGGTCCTTGATAGTGGAGTCGCAGGTAGATAGGATAGTGAAGAAGGCGTTTGGTATGCTTTCCTTTATTGGTCAGAGTATCGAGTATAAAAGTTGGGAGGTCATCTTTCGGCTGTACAGCACATTGGTGAGGCCACTGTTGGAATATTGCGTGCAACTCTGGTCTCATTCCTATCGGAAGAATGGTTTGAAACTTCAAAGGGTTCAGAAAAGATTTACAAGGATGTTGCCAGGATTGGAGGATTTGAGCTACAAGGGAGAGGCTGTATAGGCTGGGGTTGTTTTCCCTGGAGTGTCAGAAGCTGAAGGGTGACCTTATAGAGATTTATAAAGTCAGGTCATTTCCCTGGGATGGGGGAGTCCAGAACTAGAGGGCATAAGTTCAGGGCGGAGAGGTGAAAGATTTGAAAGAGACCTAAGGGGCAACATTTTCACGCCAAGGGTGCTGTGTGTACCGAATCAACTGCCAGAGGAATGGTGGAGGCTCGGAAGATTACTGCATTTAAAAGGCATCTGGATGGGTATATGAATAGGAAGGGTTTAGTGGGATCAGTGCCGGTAAATGGAACTAGAATGGTTATGATATCTAGTTGGCGTTGATGAATTGGACCGAGGGGTCTGTTTCTCTGCTGTACATCTCTATCACTCTATCAGTCTAATTGCTTTCCACCGTCTATTTACAGCCTGACATTTCAGTCAATTTCCCCTGTTTACCTTGGTCAGTTCTCCTCTCAAACTCATGTAATTGGCTTTGATTCTGATGCTCGGGTGTGCTTTATGGTCACTTGAAAACTTAATAATCTATTTGAATTCCACTATATTGCAATCTCCTGGAGGATCTCTGTGTGACATCACACCTTCACTCAGCTTCATCACTCAACGGTCAATCTGAGATCATGATATCCCGAGCCATCTGCACAATATGTTATTCAAAAGAATACCAACAAAACACATTCAAAGAGGAGCTCTGATAATATCACTCTTGCCAGTGTGACTGTCCCAGATTGAAGTCTCCCAAAACGATCATCATGCCTTTGTTACAAGTTCCAATGTTTTCCTGTTTAATACAGGGAGGAACAATGAAATGCTGCGAGGCAGCCTTAAAAACAGTTCTTCTACTTGTGTTTGTGACACATGGGACCCAGAATTCACATTCAGGCTGATTCAGCCCCATCATGTGAGGCCACATGCTTTCTCTGTCATGCCCTTGTTATTGATTACTGTCAGGGCTACCCATCCTGCACTCCTATTCTGCAAAAGATCCCACAAGGTTGTGTACCGTTGAATATTGACGTTCCACCTTTTGTTCACCCTGTATCCACATCTCTCTGCTGACTAAATCCCATTTATCTCTGTGTCACAAGTCCATTAACTTATTGCAGATTTTTTGGCAATTCCAAAAAAATATATAATTTATTCTTTCCCACAATGCCCTGTCACAAATCGATTCACTAATGTACAGTTTTAGTTAAACTCTGTCCCTTCCTGTTCCTTTCTGCTTGTCTTCAGTCACATCCCCATACTGTTCCAATGCTTCACCTTTTCTCTTTGGATTTGGAAAGCTCCTTTCACCTGAACCCTGTCACTGCATCCTCCATGTTAGCTTAAAGCTCTGTCCATAAACCTTCAGGACATTGGCCAGGACAGTGCTCCCAGCAGTGTTGCTTTTAATTCACTCGTGGGATATTGCTGTCTCTGGCTGGCCAGCATTTCATGCCCACCCCCGAGCTGCCCTTGAGCTGAGTGCCTTGCTAGACTATTACAGAGGGCAGTTTAAAGTCAACTCCATTGCTCTGGGTCTGGAATCATGTGTAGGTCAGACCACCTGCCTACCACTGATATCCTTCCTGAACGGATATTGAGCATTCAGATGCTTTTCCCTGCCACCGGCATTAAATTCTGGATAAACAGACTAGTGAGAGTAATGTTAGGCCATCGCCTGGCCCACTGATAGCTCCCTCATTCCTGAGCACTGATCTCAGTGCACCGTGAATCAAACCCCTTCTTCTTGACCGTGGTTTGATCCTGACACCTTCCAGCAATCTGGTGCTATCACTCAGTATCTCTCCATGTGATATCTGTCACTGTGAGGGTCTAATTGCTGCCGGTGACTGCACCTTTTGTAGTTCCTCCAGATCCTGAGCCAACAGAATTCTGCACTCCAGGGATACGAGGCAACGCAGGCCAGAGATGGAGACTGGGATTTTCCAGATCACTGTGGTACTCCGTGCCATTCTCCATGCGTAACCCCCACTGTATCAGTCTAATTTCCCATTCTGTCTATTTCCCTGTCTCCTGCATATATTCAGGACAGTCCTGATTCAAAAAACTTCCCAACTACTGGATGTTTCATCCATCATCTCATTGAACACAGTTGGTCAGCCGGAGGGCAGGGAGATCTGGAGTCTTCAATAAATCCTGCAGCGAGGTAAGATCATTCACAGTGAACAGAGCAGAGCGAATTTAAGGGATCGAAGCTTGGTCCGGAAGACCTGACACAGATACAGTGCTGAAGGGTGAATACAGAGCATGAAAGTCCCAGGCTCAATCTCCACTCACTTGCCAACTTGCATCCCTGCAGTTCTGAGCCTTCCTATGACAATATAGGAAGTTCACTGTTATCCATCCAGGCCTGTGCTGTCTTAGTGAGCATCAGGACAACATCTGGGAAAGGAGGCCTCCCTTAAGAAGTTGGTGTTGAAACCTGGGATCTTTCTGTTCCCTATTCTCCCTCTCACACGGTCACCTGTCATGAGATAGAGTCATACAGCACAGAAACACACCTTTTGGTCCACCTCATCTGCACCAATGCCTTGAATGGTTGTAATTGACAGAAAAGTTCCTATTTCTGAAACCTCCACCCCTCCCATTATCCCGCTGTATATTTCAAACCTACTCCAATGCTGGCGACTCTCCCTATTTGTAAATTGCTCCAGTCTTGATAACATGCCCATCTCAATAATCCCATCCTGCACTCAGTACAATAATCTCTATTTCTGTAGTTTTCCACAATAACTGCAGTCCATCCTGTCTCTGCAAAATCCTCCAGCCCGGACCAAAATACCCCCCTATGTACCTTCCCCAAGCCCCCGGAGAACATGGTATCACTGTAACCTTCTGCAGGCCCGATCCCATTCCTGTCTCCTGGCCTACAGCACTACAAGACCTCTGTAACCATCTCCCATGCCAACCGACCTTCTTATCTGGGTAAACACCTCCAGACCCTTTTCCAGCGGAAACAACACTCCCCATCTCTGTGCGCTCCTCCCTGCACCTCAAACGCCCTCTCTTTGTGTAGCTCTGCAGGTTAAGTGGCATGGCAGTTCAGTGGTAAGCACTGCTGCCTCACAACGCCAGAGACCCAGGTTCAATTCTAGTCTTGGGGGACTGTCTGCATGGAGTTAGCACATTCTCTCTGTGTCTGCATGGGTTTCTCCCAGGTGCCCCGTTTTTCTCCCACAGTCCAAAGATGTGCAGGTCAGGTGAATTGGCCATTCGAAACTGCCCACAGCGTCAGGTGCATTAGTCAGAGGGAAATGGGTCTGGGTGGATTACTCTTTGGAGAGTTGGTGTGGACTTGTTGTGCAGTTTCCTTACTGTAGGGAATGTAATGACATCTAAACTCTCCCTCTGCGTTCCATATTACTGACCCTAAAAATATCCCTCTAAAAATTAAACAGCTCCAAACCTCCCAATCTCTGTAAACTACGACAGCTCCAACATCCCTCCTTATTGGTGTAACCTCTTCCAGAAACCCTCTCAACATGTGGAGACCCCACAATCCCCCATATCTGTGTAATCCTCTCAGTTCACTGCAATACTCCCAACCTGTAGAACCCAGGCCAATGCCTGTGACTCTCCCAATCCAGTTCCTACAAGAGTCACTATCGGTTTAACATTCTCCCGTCACTATCACCTGCCCTGTCAATGTAAGCTCCTCTAGTATATCCATCCATCTCGTCACCTCCATAACCTTCTCCAGCGCTTGTAGCCCTATCTGAGTAATTGTCAACCTCTTCTATAACACTGCCTACCGCAGGAACCATTCTACAGATTCAATACCCTCTGGCGGAATACATTCTTCCAGATCTCCATTCTAAATGGTCGTTCCCTCATTCTGAAGCTGTGCCCTTGGCTCCTAGTCTCTCCGACTAGAGGAAACATCTTCCCCACCCCACCCCCACGTCCAATCCACCCAGGCCCCTCAAAATTCTGTAAGTTTGAATGAGATCCTGCCAGCGCCGCCTCTGAACATTCATCAAGTACAGACCCAGAGACTTCGCCTGCTCCTCATATGGCAAGCATTTCATTCTTGTAAAACTAGTTCTTGTACCCACTCACATCCTTTTTCCAGACTGTTAATGCATAACATGTACAGCGTGACCCAACACTGACCCCTGCGGAGTTCCCTCGTCACCAGTTCCCATCGTGAAAACGACCCCTTTATACCTACTCTCTTCTGCTTATCAGCCAATCCTCCATTCATATCAAACATGTTGTTCTGAAACTGAAATTTTATTTCACAGACCCAGCTGGGTTTGTTTTCCTGTCTGGCTGTGAATAAGCAGAGTAGATAAAAAGGAGGAATAGTTTGTCGGGGTTTTCAGAAACCTTTCAACAAGGCCCCACTGAAGAGGTGGATAAGCAATGTTGGCAAATGTGGGATTGGAAGGAATGTACTGACATGGATTGGGAATTCATTAACAGAAAACTAACGGGGAATAAATCGATTAGTGCTTGAGCCCTAACTATTCACAAAGGGATTCGATACATTTGATGGATGGACAAAATCTACTGATTCCATGTTTGTTGCTGACACAGAACGAGATGGGAATGTAGGTTGTGTGGAGGAAGCAAATGTGACATGAACAGTCCATGAGTTTCCCTTGTACAAATACATTGATGGGATGTGGCCATCACTTGGTTGGCCATCATTACCTTCCCATCTGTAATTACCTGCAGAAGGTGGTGGGGAGCTGACTTCCTCACCCATTGCGGTCCTTTGGGTGTAGGGACAGACACAGTGCTGGCAGGATGGAGCGTGGTTTTGAGAGCACCTTGGAAATGCTGGTGTTCCCGTGCAGCTAGAATTCCTGTCCTTCCAGGGTATAGTTGCTCCGGGTTTGTGAAGTGCTGCTGAAAGTGCCTCCCTGAGTGACCTCAGTGCTGCTTGTAGATTTTTTATTTATTTATTCATTCGTGGTCATGAGCATTGCTGTATGTATTGTTGATTTGGAGTTGTCCATGAGAAGGTGGTGGTGAGCTGCCTTCCTGTACCACTGCACCAACCGTTGGAACTGTTGTTATCTGTGTACCCTCCAGCAGGCGGTACAACACTCCTAACATCTGTAACTGCACACAGACAATGCAGCTCTTCCTGTAAATGTGACATCCTCCTCTGCCGACAACACTTATCATTCATCAGAATGTCTCACCACCTCCATTCCCATTTGTGCTAGTGATCTCTCAAATTTCTTTATTCTTGTTTATACTTCTGATCACGTATAAACTCTTCCTTTCTAAATTTGTAACCCCTCAGTACCTGTAACTCTCCATATAACTGTATTCAATGAACGCACAGGTTCCCTTCCTTAAATCTCTGTGAATTACAGCGGCTGGTTGTGCTGCATTGGTACTTTTCATCCTCCTCTTCCAGCCCCTGCAATCCCACTATTTAGAATGCTCCCATTCTCTGTACCTCCTTACGCCCCGAGGGTCCTTGAACACCACGAGTGCTTCAAATATCTGTAACCCCCCCCCCCCCCCCCCCAGTTGCTGCGAGTCTTCTAACACTGTAATATCCAACAGTCTCCGTGCCACGCAACACTCCCTGGCTGTCAATTTGAATTTGTTGAAGTCTTCACATCTCAGTAAGCAGCTCACAAAAATCCCTTTAGACTCTACAAGGCTCCGTCACCAACAAGCCACCATGTATCTTTGCCCTCTCAGTGCCTGCAACTCTCCCTGCATCTTCCAATAACCTGCGTTAGACACTTCAGGTCTGCCTACCTCCGCAAATAACCTGTTCCATCCCCGACAGATCGCTCAATCACTGTAACACCCTCTGCAAACTCTCATCCTCCTCTTTTCCACTGTCTGCCATGCAATGCGGCGATCCTTTGAGGGAGCAATGTGGAATGGGATGTTACACATTTCAGCTGAGGCTTGAGGCCTACTCTTACCTGGCAATCACAAAAGGAGAGAACCTGGCAGTGAGCAGCATAAAGCGGGACAATATAAATCAGCAGCGAGGATCAAGGCCTAGCAGGACTTGGAATTGGAGAAACAGCAGAGCAGGAGGCTCTGAATCAGCACCGAGTCACAGATGGAGTGACCATGTTATGGAGCAACTTGAAGCAGGAACATGAGGCTACAGAAGCACCAAAGTGGGAGGATATAAATCAGCACTGAGGATCGAGGCCTGGACATACCTGGGATTCACAGAGACGGTGACCCTGTGAGGGAGCAGAGTGGAGTGGGAGATGGAGGATTACACGTACCTAGGAGTCACAGAGATAACTTTCGGCTGCTGGGACCTGCCTGCACCGAGTTTGAAAGAAGTGCAAGAGCCATCACAGAAAAGGCTGTAAGTTCTTTGGCTGATAATACTCCGTTATTAGTGACTGTCTCTAAATTACTATTAGTGAGCAAATTTAGTTTTTAACTTCTGAAATAAGGGTTGAACTGAGAAATAAGAGGGAGAAGTGAAATTCTGAGCCACTATAATAAATTATCCTCACTAAACCACAGTTGAATAAGGGACTTAACCATTTTGTTATTTCCCTGATGTTAACTTCATTCGTGGTAATTAATTAAGTTACTCCAGACATGTTGTATTTTAAGACATGTTTGTCAGATGGAAAATGTGTTCTGTTACATTGGGAAGCCATAGCCCCCTGCTCGTGTCCTAGATGAACACTGGCCGTGGAGCTCAGACAGTGACGAGAGATTCTTTGAGACATCTGTGATGCTGAGAGTTGGGGGACGGCACACACAGAGCCGATCACCCTGCAGACATGACGGCCTGGAAGAATGAAGGGAATGGGGTACTGCACAATCGAAGATACACAGTCAGGGAATCCAGCAATAGCCTGATGTCTCCCTCTCAAGTCGGTTTCCAAGTATGGAAGCTGATGAAGGTATTGGCTGCTCAGGGGAGGGCAGTCAGAGCCATGTCTGTGGCCCCACAAGCAGCCTGACTGTACAGGAGGGGAGGGAGAAGGAAGGAGGAGCAATAGTCACAGGGGAGTCAGGAAATTGATGAAATCACTAGCATTTCTTTGACTGTCAATGTAATTCCAGGATTGTGGGCTCGAGAATGTCACTGTGTCTGCAGAATATTTGCCTGGGAGATGGTTAGCAGCCAGAGGTCATGGTCTATGTTGGTCTCAATGTCTTGGGTGTGAAATGTGACGTGGTCTGGGAATCATAATTTAGCGAGGTAGATGGAAGGTTAGCAAATAGGGCCTCAAATGTGTCAACCCCTGGAATACTCGCAGTGCTGTGTGCAAGGCAGTGCAGCACTAGGAATATTAAGTAGGCGAGAGTGTGACTGGAACGATAGTGTAGCAGGAAGCGCTTCAGATTCCTGGTACATTGGGACTGGTTCTGGGGAAGGCAGCAACTGTAAAAACTGGATTGGGTAACATATGACAGAGCTGGGACTGATTTCCTTATGCAGTGTTTGGCTAATGCTGTTGGGAGGGATTTAAACTGATTTGGCAGGGCTATGGTAACCAAACAGAATAGTGGAGGAAACTACCGTTCCTCATCCACACATCCATCTGGTCTCTCTTTCTACTTCTATCCTCACTGGCACGTGGCATTGGGAATAATCTGGAGATCATTGCACTTGAGGTCCTGCTTTTTCACTTCTTACCAAACTCCCTCTACTCATGTCCCTGACAATATTTACTGTCCGATCAAATCTCCTCTCAGCATGGACGTCCCTGCTGATTACACTTGCAGGAAGTGCACCCATCTCCAGCTCCTCCAAGACCGTGTTAGGGAACTGGAGCTGGAGTTGGATGAACTTAGGATCATTCGGGAGGCAGAGGGGGTCATAGATCGGAGCTTTAGGGAAGTAGTAACTCCAAAGATGGCAGATAGATGGTTGACAGTGAGGGGGACTGGGAGGAAGCAGCCAGAGCAGGGACCCCCTGCGGCCGTTACCCTCAAGAACAAGTATACCATTTTGGATACTTGTGGGGGTGACGACTTACCAGGGGTAAGTAACGGGGCTCAGGCCTCTGACACGGAGCCTGTCCCCGTTACTCAGAAGGAAAGGGTGGAGAAGAGCAGAGCAATAGTAATTGGGGACTCGATAGTTCGGGGCACACATAGGCGGTTTTGTGGGAACGAGAGAGACTCACGTTTGGTATGTTACCTCCCAGATGCAAGGGTACATGACGTTTCTGATTTTGTTTTCCGGGTCCTTAAGGGGGAGGGGGAGCAGCCCGAAGTCGTGGTCCACATTGGCACCAATGACATAAGTAGGAGGAGCGCTGAGGATGTTAGGCAGGCTTTCAGGGAGCTAGGTTGGAAGCTCAGAGTGAGAACGATCAGAGTTGTTGTCTCTGGTTTGTGACCCGTGCCACGAGATAGAGAGTCGAGGAATAGGGAGAGAGAAAAGTTAAATGCATGCCTACAGGGATGGTGCAGGAGGGAGGGATTCCAGTATTTGGATAACTGGGGTTCTTTCTGGGGAAGGTGGAACCTCTATAAACAGGATGGTCTGCACCTGAACCTGAGGGGCACCAATATCCTTGGTGGGAGGTTTGCTAGTGCTCTTGGGGGTGGTTTAAACTAACTCTGCAGGGGCATGGGAACCCAGACTGTAGCTTTAGGGTGCAGGACCTGGAGTGTAGGGAGGTTAGGAACATGGCATCAATTTCAATGGAGGGTGCCTGTAAACAGGAAAGTGGCTTGAAGGGTGTATACTTCAATGTAAGAAGTATACGAAATAAGGCAGGTGAACTTGCAGCGTGGGTTGGTACCAGGGACTTCGATGTTGTGGCTATGACGCAGACATGGGTAGAACAGGGACAGGATTGGCTGTTGCAGGTTCCAGGGTTTAAATGTTTTAGTAGGGTCAGAGGTGGGGGTAAAAAAGGGGGAGGTGTGGCATTGCTTGTCAAAGATAGTATTACAACTTTGGAACGACGACGGATGAAGACTCGCCATCTGAGGTAGTTTGGGCTGAGGTTAGGAATAGGAAAGGTGAGCTCACCCTGTTAGGAGTTTTTTACAGGCCTCCTAATAGTCCTAGAAACGTAAAAGAAACGATTGCGAGGATGATTCAAGAGAAGAGTGAAAGTAATAGGGTGGTTGTTATGGGGGACTTTAACTTTCCTGATATTGATTGGGAAAGCTATAGCTCAAGTTCGTTAGATGGGTCAGTGTTTGTCCAATGTGTGCAGGAGGGTTTCCTGACACAATATGTAGATAGGCCAACAAGAGGTGAGGCCATACTGGATTTGGTTCTGGGTAATGAACCAGGCCAGGTGTTATAATTAGAGGTAGGTGAGCACTTTGGGGACAGTGACCACAATTCGGTGACTTTTACTCTAGTGATGGAGAGGGATAAGTGTGCACTACAGGGCAAGAGTTATAGGGTGAAAATAGATAAGTCCCCTGGGCCTGATGGCATTTATCCTCGGATTCTCTGGGAAGCAAGGGAGGAGATTGCAGAAGGTTTCGGGGTGACTTGATAGAGGTGTACAAGATGATTAGGGGTTTAGATAGGGTCGACAGTGAGAATCTTTTTCCACGTATGGACTCAGCTATTACAGGGGGGCATAGCTTTAAATTAAGGGGGGGGGGTAGCTTTGGACAGATTTTAGGGGTAGGTTCTTTACTCAGCGAGTCGTGAGTTCATGGAATTCCCTGCCAGTAGCAGTGGTGGACTCTCCCTCATTATGGGCATTTAAGCGGGCATTGGATAGGCATATGGAGGATAGTGGGCTAGTGTAGGTTAGGTGGGCTTGGATCGGCACAACATCGAGGGCAGTACAGGCCATTCCATGAACACACGACTCGCTGAGTAAAGAACCTACCCCTAACATCTGTCCTATACCGACCCCCCCCCCCCCCCCCCCTTAATTTAAAGCTATGCCCCCTTGTAATAGCTGACTCCATACGTGGAAAAGGATTCTCACTGTCGACCCTATCTAAACCCCTAATCATCTTGTACACCTCTATCAAGTCACCCCTAAACCTTCTTTTCTCCAATGAAAACAACCCCAAGTGCCTCAGCCTTTCCTCATACGATCTTTCTACCATACCAGGCAACATCCTGGTAAACCTCCTCTGCACCCGTTCCAGTGCCTCCACATCCTTCCTATAGTATAGCGACCAAAACTGCACACAATACTCCAGATGCGGCCGCACCAGAGTCTTATACAACTGCAACATGACCTCAGCATTCCGCAACACAATTCCTCTACTAATAAAAGCCAGTACGCCATATGCCTTCTTCACCGCACTATTTACCTGGGTGGAAACTTTCATAGATCTGTGTACATTGACACCAAGATCCCTTGGTCATCCACACTACCAAGTATCCGACCATTAGCCCAGTACCCCATCTTTTTATTACTCTTACCAAAGTGAATCACCTCACACTTAGCTACTTTGAACTCCATTTGCCACCTTTCTGCCCAGTTCTGCAGCTTATCTATATCCAGCTGTAACTTGCCACATCCTTCCTCACTGTCTAAAACTCCTCCGACTTTCGTATCATCCGCAAACTTGCTCACCCAACCTTCTAACCCCTCCTCCAGGTCATTTATAAAAATGACAAACAGCAATGTTCCCAAAACAGATCCTTGCGGAACACTGCTAGGGACAGCACTCCAAGATGAACGTTTTCCATCAACTACTACCATCTGTCTTCTTCCAGCCAGCCAAATCCTAATCCAAACCTCCAACTCACCCTCAATGCCATATCTCCGTATTCTTTGCAGTCGTCTACCATGGGGAAACTTATCAAACGCCTTACTAAAATCCATATACACCACATCTACCGCTTTACCCTCGTCCACCTCCTCAAAGAATTCAATAAGGTTTGTAAGGCACGACCTGCCCTTCACAAAACCATGCTGACTATCCTTGATCACATTATTCTTATCCAGATGTTCATCAATCCTATCCCTTACAATTCCCTCTAAGATTTTGCCCACAACAGAAGTGAGACTCACCGGCCTATAGTTACTAGGGTTATCCCTACTCCCATTCTTGAACAAGGGAACCACATTTGCTAGCCTCCAATTTTCTGGCACTACTCCTGTAGACAACGAGGACATAAAAATCAAGGCCAATGACGCTGCAATCTCCTCCCTTGCTTCCCAGAGAATCCTAGGATAAATGCAATCAGGCCCAGGGGACTTATCTATTTTCACCCTTTCCAGAATTTCCAACGCCTCTTCTCTACATACCTCAAAGCCATCCATTCTACTTAATTGTGACTCAGTACTCACATTGACAACAATGTCCTGTTACTGATTGAATACTGACGAAAAGTATTCATTCAGTGTCTCCCCAATCTCTTCAGCCTCCACACGCAACTTCCCACTACTATTCTTGACTGGACCTATTCCTACCCTAGTCATTCTTTTATTCCTGACATACCAATAGAAAGCATTAGGGTTTTCCCTAATTCTACCAACTAAGGAGCTTTCATGTCCCCTCCTTGCTGCTCTTAGCTCTCTCTTCAGGTCCTTCCTGGCTACCATATAACTCTCAATCGCCCCAATTGAACCTTCACGACTCATCTTTACATAGGCCGTCCTCTTCCCTTTAACAAGGGATTCCAATTCCTTATTAAACCACGGCTCCCTCACACGACCCTTTCCTCCCTGCCTGATGGGTACATACTTACCAAGGACACTCAATAGTTGCTCCTTGAACAAGCTCCACATAGCAATTACGCCCGTGCCTTGAAGCTTACTTTTCCAAGCCACACATCCTAAGTCATGCCTCACCGCATCATAATTTCCCTGCCCCCAGCTATAACTCTTGCCCTGTAGTGCACACTTATCCCTCTCCATCACTAGAGTAAATGTCACCGAATTGTGGTCACTGTCCCCAAAGTGCTCACCTACCTCTAATTATAACACCTGGCCTGGTTCGTTACCCAGAACCAAATCCAGTATAGCCGCACCTCTTGTTGGCCTATCTACATATTGTGTCAGGAAACCCTCCTGCACACATTGGACAAACATTGACCCATCAAACGAACTTGAGCTATAGCTTTCCCAATCAATATCAGGAAAGTTAAAGTCCCCCATAACAACCACCCTATTACTTTCACTCTTCTCTTGAATCATCCTCGCAATCGTTTCTTCTACGTTTCTAGGACTATTAAGAGGGCTGTAAAAAAATCCTAACAGGGTGAGCTCACCTTTCCTATTCCTAACCTCAGCCCAAACTACCTCAGATGGCGAGTCTTCATCCATCGTCCTTTCCATAGTTGTAATACTATCTTTGACAAGCAATGCCACACCTCCCCCTCTTTTACCCCCACCTCTGACCCTACTAAAACATTTAAACCCTGGAACCTGCAACAGCCAATCCTGTCCCTGTTCTACCCATGTCTCCGTAATAGCCACAACATCGAAGTCCCTGGTACCAACCCACGCTGCAAGTTCACCTACCTTATTTTGTATACTTCTTACATTGAAGTATACACCCTTCAAGCCACTTTCCTGTTTACAGGCACCCTCCTTTGAAATTGATGCCATGTTCCTAACCTCCCTACACTCCAGGTCCTGCACCCTAAAGCTACAGTCTGGGTTCCCATGCCCATGCAGTTACAAGTTACTGCCTCAAACCGACACAGTCAGATTAATTACATACGATTTTCCTTGAACAAATCCAGACCGTCTGTCCTCGAGTCCCTGGGACTTCTTCAGTGACCGTTTATCCACTGTCTCAGAATTCCAGCCGCGATCTATTCTGTCAGTCCCTTTCGCCACATTAAACAAAGCTGCAGGATTAGCCATTCTCCAGTCCTTCGGCACCATCCCTGCATCCAGTCAGGATTGGATAATGTAGGTAACTATAAGGCCGGGGATTTTCCCCAGCTCCTTTTAACAGTTTGGAACATTGTGTTACCCCTTTTTTAAGGATTTGAATTTCCTGTATAATTCTCTGCTGCAAATTTTTTGCACCCAATATTTCACACTGCATTCCCATTTTGATTCAGACAGACAGAGGCATCAACCATCTTTTGATTTGGTCAAGTCTCATTTTAGACGAGTTTCATGGAGGGTTTCTCTCCAACAGGTTAAGTGTTGTTTCTCATGACACCGTCCCCAATCTGCTTCATTAACTACCCTCCCTGCCCATGTGGACTTTCTCTCATCTGATACAATCGCGAGGATTTTCCCCTTCGTCATAACAACTGCCCGCTGCCTGGATATCCCAGAATGCACCGGCCTCCCTGTTACAGGGGCCATCTTTAAAAATTCATTACACTCGAGGATTGTCACTCCGAAAAACCCTGGACATGGCAGAGGGGGTAAATCTGGGGCTTTACTTTGAGACCAAGCCCCTGAGGTTCTGGTGGATGGCATGGTGCACGTCAGGGACATTATCTTCCTCCAGGACTGGCAAGGGAGGCCATGAAACCAGATCCTGCCAGTTTGGTCCGAGGGTGACCCCTGGGTCAGGGGGATGCCAGCCTTCTGGGTGAATGCCCAGCAGTGACATTCGCCACTCCACCAGGGTAAGTGCCACCATCTGCACTTTGTGACCTCACTCTCACTCTCTCTGTTACTGCACCCACCTCCCCCCAAGACTCATGTTCTCCCAACCTCACCCCTGTAACTTCATGTGAACGTACCCACCCTCACTGAATCCAGCACCTTCTCTCAATCTCTCCAACCTCATCACTGCTCCTCTACCCAACTCTGCTTGTTGCCTGTGCTGCCCACTCACTCACTCAGGACACATTGCCACCTTTCCCCCAGATTTGCCAGCACTAACAGCTGCACCAACCGTTTCCATCTCCCTTAATACCTCTTGCTAATTTTCACATCCCATAAGGACCAATCCCACAACAGGAGAGAAAGTGCCAAGAGAGGCGTGGGTCTCCCCAACATTCAGCTCCTCACCCCCTCACAGGAGAAGGATCCTAACCCTAACAACCACAAGAGACTTCCTGACCGTGTCCAAGTCCCAGACCGGGATCTGAGAGTCCCCTTGTCTCACTACTTGGCACCGTGACTGACTGTGGACAATGATATTCAGCTTCCTGGGTTTGTGTCTGTTCTAAACACCAAGACAATGTAGCAGGCGAGTGAGACTGGTAGCTCTGGCTGAGGAGAAACACTGCTCAGGGCAGGGTAAGTTAAAGCAATAATTCTGTGAACACTCAAGGCATATCAAAGTGAATGTGTACAAACACGGAGTGAGCAGCCCAGAGGGACAGGCCATGAGCTGGGTGTATGTCCCTGAGCACAGTATCCTTGCAGCAGTATTGACTGTGTACAAACACGGAGTGAGCATCCCAAAGGGATAGTCCATGAGCTGGGTGTGTGTCCCTGAGCACAGTGTCCTTGCAGCAGCATTGCAACGAGAGTTGTCAGTGCACCCTGAGGTGCAGCATTGAAGTACAGAAGTGTATTGTAGTGGGTTGGAGATGTTGGGATGGCATGGTGAGGCTGGCATGTGACAGATGCCAGCTGTGGTGGGTGTGGATTACATGCAGTTTCTGTCAGTGTAGTGTTCCCCAAGACGTTGCTGTCCAAGATAAAAGGCCGCAGGATCGAGGGGCGAGATGGAGTCACCAGTTACCAGCTCTGACTTTCATGTCAAATTCTCCATATTGAGGTTCCCCACAATGGGACGGAGGGTATGAAGCTGAAAATTGATGAAGAGCGACCTCCATGGATGTGGTTGTTGATCATCAGGAATCATTCTTTCAGCATCTCGCCACTGCTGCGCTCAAATCTTGTCTTGAAGAACAGTCCGGCACAGGAACAGGCCCTTCAGCCCAGCAAGTCCGCACTGACACATGATGCCCTTTGAAAGTTAAAACGAAAGTTTATGCTTCGACACATTCTATGTCATTCTGTTCGCTGCTGTCTCGTCTCTGTGCCAAGATCCCTCTTTTACCTTGCTATATTAGCTTTTCCCCTCTATCAGTGTATTCCAGGCACTTTCACATTCTGTCTGGAAAAGCAAAAAAAAAAATACCTATCATACTTTCTCCCTTTTACCTAAAACCTATGGTCCCTAGTAATTGATATTTCTACTCTGGGAAAAAAAGCCTCTAACTGTCCTTCTATCTATGCCTCTGAGAGTTTTGTAAATATCTATCAGGTAGCCCCATAGTCAATGATGCCCAGGTGCAAACAAACCATGTGTGTTCAATTTCTCCTTCTGGCTAATACGCTCCAAACCAGACAACACGCTGGCAAACCTTTCCATACCCTCTCCAACACTTCCACATCGTGTGGCAATCAGTACTGTATACAATATTCCAAATGTGCCCGAACTAAGTTTCTCTACAGCTGCAATATGGCCTGCTAATTTTCATACTGAATGCTCCGATGCCTGTCTGCAAGTTTGCCGTCAGGCTTCTTGATCACCCTATCCACCCGTGTTGTCACTTTCAGGGAACTGTGGAGCTGTACACCTAGATCCCTTTGGATGTTAATGCAATCATTAGTTTTTCCATCTACTTTATACTTCTCTCCTGCTTTAGACCTTCTAAAATGCATCACGTCACAATTGTCCAGATAAAGTTACATCTGTGTTTTCTCTGTCCTGCTGTATTTTCTGACAATCATCCTCACAATCTGCAAGTCCGCCAATCTATTTACAGATCTCCGGTCACAAAAACACTGTTCCACCACCACTCTGTCTTGTATGACCAAGCAGTTCTCTATCCATCTTACTAACTGACGGTGGATCCCATTCCCCTTCACCTTCTGTATGAGCCTGCCATAAGGAACCGTATCAACGGCCTTGCTAAGATCCAGACGTCCAGCATCCAGCCCCGTGCCCTCATCAATCAATTTTGTCACTTCCTCAAAATAATCAATCAAGTTTGTTTATACTATCATAACTATGACTTGAACCTTGGAGGTTAGATTAGATTCCCGACAGTGTGGAAACATGCCGTTTGGCCCAACCAGTCAACACCAACCCTCCGAAAAGTAACCTACCCAGACCCATTTTTCTCTGACTAAAGCACCAACACTATGGGCAATTTAGTATGGCCAATCCACTGTTGGACTGTGGGAGGAAATTGGAGCACCCGGAGGAAACGCACACAGACACGACGGGAATGTGCAAACTCCACACAGACTGTCGCATGAAGCCGGCGCTGTGAGGCAGCAGTGCTAACCACTGAGCCACAGTACGGCTGTTGACGGTTTTTGGTACAGTGGGAGGTATGTCGGGCCGTGATGGTTACTGTACAGTGGGAGGTATGTCAGGCTGTGATGGTTACTGTACAGTGGGAGGTATGTCAGGCCGTAATGGTTACTGTACAATGGGAGGTATGTCAGGCTGTGATGGTTACTGTACAGTGGGAGGTATGTCGGGCTGTGATAGTTACTGTACAATGGGAGGTATGTCAAGCTGTGATGGTTACTGTACAGTGCGAGGTATGTCGGGCTGTGATGGTTACTGTACAGTGGGAGGTATGGCGGGCCGTGTTGGTTACTGTACAGTGGGAGGTCCGTCAGGTCGTGATGGTTACTGTACAGTGGGGGTTGTGTTGGGCTGTGAGGTTGCAGATTGTATGAGTTGTACAGAGTATGATTCTGCTCCTGACTGTAGCCCACTGCACCTCATGGATGTTTCATCATTAGCTTCTCAATCCGTTTAATGCCCAGGGGGCTACATATCATGGTGAGGGAAGTCTGTAAAATGTGAAGGTAGCCCCTGTTCCCCATAAGGACTGTGCAGTGACCATTCTTACCGATATATGAAATGGAGAGGAGTATCTGCAGCAGGCAGATCGGTGATGATATGGTCAATTATATGTTTCCCTTTTATTGATTTCCCCATAACCTGCCGAAGAGCAGTCCAGCAGCCACAGGATGCAGTATCAATGCTGAGCACGATTCTGACTATATACCACGGAGCTGTTCCCCTCTGCCTGGCTTGTCCTGTCAGTGTGACATACCCTAACACAGAGGGTGGTGATGTTGCGTGGTATTAGTCCTGTTCACCGACTCCTGCTTTACAGATAATATCTGACTGTTGCTTGATTAGTCTGTGGGATATATACAACAGGTCACTTTTACATTTTGTATAATTAAGAGTTAATATCACTTTGTTTCTTACATATTTTAAAATAAACCAAACATCATTTTTTTAGTTGAAAACCATTGAAGTGAACAATAATTGAATTACCAGAACACACAGCTAACTATTACACAATTCAATGAGTGTAGTAAACAGCTCATTGATGTTCAGATGAATGAACACACCATCTTGCAGGCAGCGAAGCTTTTGAAAATGACTTTGAGGAAAATCCTGAATTCAGACACAGTGTTACTGGCCCTCACCATGACCTCCAAAACACTGGCTATCTCCAGAATCTGTCCAGTGAGTTTCCAAACTAGAGCTGGGCAGTTACTGACATAATCCCTCACAATAGACTAGTTAGAGACATACCTAAACAACGGAGAGATGTGAGTGGGGAAAACTGGTCAATGGACTAGCACATGGCGCTGATCCAGACGCAGTTCAATATTTGTAACAATGACCTGTAAACAGCCATGTCCTGCAAGTATATCTCTTCTGGTATGGCACCTAAACTCTGTAATTCTGCACCTTGGACCTGATCCTGAATGAAGGTGTTATAAAGGTGATGGGCTCCTGCAGCACATGGCATCTTACATTGAATCCCTCATAAACCATATCCAGTGTATGTTAGCCCCAACAATGTCAGTATCCAAACAGAATTGTGCAACTCGATTGATGGCCAGCATCATCCCAGCCCAATGATCTTGTGTGTAAATTGAGTTGGAAATCTCTGTGTAAATGTTTGCAGCATTGTTCTAACCGTTAACAGCAAAGTGTCTTAACTGAAGTTTCGATAGCCTTTCATAATACCAACTTTTAGATTGTCCAATAAGCACAAAAGTCCTTGTACTTAATAATAATTTGGTCTTGGGTGTGGGAATGAGATTTATCATTTCAATGCTCCTTACTGTGAGTTGTGCACGGTTTTCATCATAATGTTTTTATAAAAGTGAACGGAAGGAATGGGTGGATTTTAGATTAGATTACGCTTCCACACTGTAATGTAATCTAATCTAAACTGAAATAACGGCTATATGCTTCCCAATCAGTTCGGTAAATGGCTTGGATTGGAACGCGAACATGGTGGTCCCATGTATCTGCTTCCCTTGTCCTTCTTGATGGTCGGGGGTTCAGAGGTACGTTGTAAGGAGCCTTGGCAAATTTCTGCAGAGCACCATGGAGATGGCAGACATTGCTGCTTCTGAGTGTCAGTGGATGAGGGGTGAAGCTGCACTCACACAGGAAAATGGAGGTATTTAATCACACACACATTCAACATGAGTCTATTTGATGGGAGACAGGCTTTCCGAAATTTGGAGGTGAGTCATTCCTGGAGGACTTCTTGCCCCTGACATAGTCTTGTCGCCAATGAATTAATATGTGTCAAAGTGTGGGGCTGGAAAAGCACAACAGGTCAGGCAGCACCTGAGGTACAGGAGAGTCGACATTTTAGCATAAGCCCTTCACAGGACTGGATAATGAAATTATATGGTCTGTCCAGTTCTGGTTAACGGTAATCCCCGGGATATTGCTAGGTGGGTGTTCAGTGATGGTGGTGGCATTGAACATTAAATGATATGATACACTTTTCTATTGTTAGAGGAAATCGTTGTCTGGCATGTGTGTAATGGAAATAGTACTTGTCACTGTTAAGCACACACCTGCATATTTCCAGGACCTGTTGCATTTGGACTGCTCCAGTATCTGAGTAAATCACGAATGGTGTTGAACATTGTCCAATCATTGGCAAACATCCCCAGTTGTGACTTTACTTGAGTAGGGGTGGTCATTTATGAAGCAGCTGAAAATTATTGGGCCTAGGGCAGAGAGAACTCTTACAGCTCACTAATGCTGCCCCTCTCTCTGAGCTAGGAAGCTTGCTTCTAGTTTCACCTGCTCCAAAGGTGTCTAACAACATATCTGAAAAGAATAATGTTGCAGTATCTTCCCAAAGGAGCTGAGCGAGGACTTGGTTAGCTCAATCAGTTGGATGGCTAGTTTGTAATGACGATGAATGTCGGTTCAGTTCCAGCACTGAATGAGGTGCCTGAAAAGGGCTGTCTTACTCACCCTCTCCCTTGCTTGAGGCATGATGACTATTCAGTTAAACTGCCGCTAGTCGCATCTATCTAACAAGAGAACAATCCTATCATCCTTTTGGTGTATGGTGCCTTGCCTTTCCATTTCTGGTATACAGGTTTACTCGGAAACCCCTCCCCTGGGGACCTGCGGCGGAGCTGAGATGGCTGCTCCCCACCAACCCCAGCCACCTTTCTTTGTACCAGGTATAACTTCAGCCAGTGCAGACGATTCGTATTTGCTCCAGTTTTGCTGTTAATCCAGAATACGACACTTGGTCAAATGCAGTTATGATGATGTAAAGTGCAGTCACTGTCACCTCAAATAGAGAATTCAACTGTGTGCTCTCTTGTTGTACATCGTTAAACCAAGGCTTCAATGTGCCCAAAGGATGAGAACCCAAACTGAGCTTCAGCGAGCAGGTTGGTGCTGAGGAAGTGCTGGTTGATCCCACTGTAGATGACATCTTCCATCACTTTATTAATGTTGGGAATTAGAGCAATGGGGCAGTCATTGATTGCCTGTTCTTTTGTCTGTGTGTGTACAGGACACACCCGGATAGTTTCTCACATTGTCAGGTAGGTGCCAGTGCTGTATCCCAGCAGGAAAAGCTTGAATGGGATGTTCTCAGGGCCCAAAGCCTTTGCATTTCCCATCCCTTCAGCCATTTGGAGTTACCGCATACAGTGAATAGACTTGGCTGATGACTGACATCTGGAGAAGACTAAAATAGATCATCCCATCGACATTTTGGTCTGAATATTTTTGTGAATGTTTCAGCCTTCGCTTTTCTATTGTTGTACTGGGCCCTTTCATCGTTGAGGAGGGTGATATTTGTTGATCCTACCCTTCCAGTGAGTTGTTTGATTGACCACACAATTCACGCTGATGCTATGCGTAAGGATTGCAGAAATTAGGTATGATTTGTTGCTTAGATCTGTCTGTCACTGGCTGTTTACGCTATTTGGTAAGTAAGTGGTCCTGTTTGGTAACGTCACCTCGTTGTGAGGTATACGTGGTGCTGCTCTTGACCGGTCCTCCTGTGTTCCTCATAAAACAAGGGTTTAACCCCTGACCTGATGGTAAGGGTAAAGTGGAGCATATGCCAGGCAGTGACAGTGAAAATTGTGCTAGAGTACAATTCTGCTGCTGTTGGTAATGACCAGAATCACCTCACACGGGCCAGTGCTGTGTTCTAGATCTCTTTGTAATCTTTACCATTTAGCATGGTGATACTATTTCTCACATGTGCGCTCATGCATGTGTGTACACACACACGCACACACACTATTGACAATGTAAAAGTGGGATTTTCTCTGTAGAAATACTGTATGCCCTGTCACCATTCCCAATATGGTCCTCGATCAATGTGTCTGCAGCCGGTAGTTTGGTGCGGATGAGGTCAAGTATGTTTCTGCCTGTCAGTCGTTCCCTCCCGATTCGGTGTAGCCCCAGTCCAGCAGCTCTGTCCTTTTGGACCCGACCATCTCGGCCAGCAATGCTGCTGCTGAGCCCCTCTTGGTGGTGGGGATTGAAATGGCCCACCCAGTATCCATTCCCCAGCTCATTCACTCTGTCAGTGCGTCCTCCAAGTGTTGTTCAATGTAGAGGGACACTGATCCACCAGCTCAGGCAGGGGAGTCATCAGGAGGTTTCCATTTCAGTGTTTGATCTGACACCATGAGGTTTCGTTATGTCACATTGTTGATTGAGGAATCTGTTGAATGCCTCTCCCACACCTCGCCCTACTCCCCAGACATTAGGAAGGAGCGATTTCCAGTGTCTGCACTACTTTTAATTTTTGTCACTATCAATCGAATGGCCTCTTCTGTACTGTATGACATTCACTCTGTGACTCTTGTGATTGGACAGTCCAGGTCTCACTTCTTCAGTTACTCCAAGTGCTTTGTCTATTCCACAGATTTCTGCAATATTTTCTCTATTAAGACATTGCATAATTCCGTTTTTAGACTATCTCCGTGTCTCGCTGTGTCTTTCTCTGTCATCTCCTCCAGCCGCTACATCCATTTGTATCTCAGTAACCCTCCGTATCACTACAATCTTTATCTCATACTCCAGCTCCACCTCTCACTGTAAATTCCGCCAGCCCCTGCACCCCTCCCTATCTCTCTAATATCCAGCTGCTGCACCTCTCCCCATATCCTGTGAATTAATTATAAAATATCTCAATAATATGTTCTAGCATGCACAGGCCACGCTATCTCTCGATCACCTCCAGCTTTGCTTTTGCATCTCTGTAACTTGTCCAGACTTGCTTTTCTCTCTATGTAACATCTCCAGGCTTGCTTTTCTATCACTGTAACATCTCCAGCCTTGTGTTCTTCTCTCTGTAACATCTCAAAACTTGCTTTCCTCTCCCTTTAACATCTCCAGCCTTGCTTTCCTCTCTATCTATAACATTTCCTGCCTTGCTTTCCTCTCTATCGATAACATCTCCGGCCTTGCCTTTCTATCACTGTAACATCTCCAGGCTTGCTTTCCTCTCCCTGTAACATCTCCAGCATTGCTTTCCTCTCTCTCTATAACATCTCCAGCCATGCTTTCCTATCACTGTAATATCGCCAGCCTTGCTTTCCTCTCTCTGTAACATCTCCAGCCTTGCTTTTCTATGTCGATAACATATCCAGCCTTGCTTTCCTCTCTCTGTAACATCTTCAGTCTTGTTTTTCTCTCTTTCTGTAACATCTCCAACATTGTTTTCCTATCTCTCTGTAACATCTCAGACCTTGCTATCCTCTCTCTCTGTAACATCTCCAGCCTTGTATTCCTATCACTGTAAAATCGCCAGCCTTGTATTCTTCTCTCTGTAACATCTCCAACCTAGCTTTCCTCTCTCTGTAACATCTCCAGCATTGCTTTCCTCTCTCTGTAACATCTCCAGCCTTGCTTTCCTATTGCTGTAACATCTCTTGCCTTGCTTTCCTCTCTATCTATAACATCTCATGCCTTGCTTTCCTCTCTCTGTAACATCTCCAGACTTGCTATCCTCTCTCTCTGTAACATCTCCAACATTGTTTTCCTCTCTCTCTGTAACATCTCTGGCCTTGCTATCCTAAATCTGTAACATTTCCAAAATTATTTTCCTATCTCTCTGTAACATCTCTGCCCTTGCTTTTCTATCGCTGTAACATCTCCAACATTGTTTTCCTCTCTCTCTGTAACATCTCCAACATTGTTTTCCTCTCTCTCTGTAACATCTCTGGCCTTGCTATCCTCTCTCTCTGTAACATCTCCAGCCTTCCTTTCCTATCACTGTAACATCTCCAGCCTTGCTTTCCTCCCTCTGTAACATCTCCAGCCTTGCTTTCCTATCTCTGTAACAACTCTAGCCTTGCTTTCCTCTCTCTGTAACATCTCCAACATTGTTTGCCTCTCTCTCTGTAACATCTCTGGCCTTGCTATCCTGTCGCTGTAACATCTCCAGCATTGCTTTCCTCTGTAACATCTCTGGCCTTGCTTTCCTATCTCTAAAATCGCCATCCTTGCTTTCCTCTCTCTGTAAAATCTCTGGCCTTGTTTTCCTATCGCTGTAACATCTCCAACATTGTTTTCCTCTCTCTGTAACATCTCCAAACTAGCTTTCCTCTCTCTGTAACATCTCCAGCCTAGCTTTCCTCTCTCTGTAACATCTCCAAAATAGCTTTCCTCTCTCTGTAACATCTCCAGCATTGCTTTCCTATCTCTGCAACATCCCCAGCCTTGCTTTCCTATCGCTGTAACATCTCCAACATTATTTTCCTCTCTCTCTGTAACATCTCTTTCCTTGCTATCCTATCGCTATAACAGCTCCAAAATTGTTTTCCTTTCTCTCTGTAACATCTCTGGCCTTGCTTTCCGATCGCTGTAACATCTCCAACAATGTTTTCCTCTCTCACTGCAACATCTCGGGCCTTGCTATCCTCTCTCTCTGTAACTTCTCTGGCCTTGCTTTCCTATCGCTGTAACATCTCCAACATTGTTTTCCTCTCTCTCTGTAACATCTCTGGCCTTGCTATCCTCTCTCTCTGTAACACCTCCTGCCTTGTTTTCTTCTCTCTGTAACATCTCCAGACTTGCTATCCTCTCTCTGTAACATCTCCAGCATTGCTTTCCTCTCTCTGTAACATCTCCAGCCTTGCTTTCCTCTCTATCTATAACATTTCCAGCCTTGCTTTCCTCTCTCTGCAACATCTCCAGCATTGCTTTCCTCTCTCTGTAACATCTCCAGCCTTGCTTTCCTTCCTATCTATAACATCTCTGGCCTTGCTTTCCTCTCTCTCTGTAACATCTCCAGCCTTGCATTCCTCTCTATCTATAACATTTCCAGCCTTGCTTTCCATCTCTGTAACATCTCCAGCCTTGCTTTCCTCTCTCTGTAACATCCCCAGCCTTGCCTTTTTCTCTCTGCAACATATCTAGCATTGCTTTCCTCTCTCTGTAACATCTCCAGCCTTGCTTTCCTCTCTCTGTAACATCTCCAGCCTTGCTTTCGTCTCTCTGTAACATCTCCACCATTGCTTTCCTCTCTCTGTAACATCTCCAGCCTTGCTTTCCTCTCTATCTATAACATTTCCAGTCTTGCTTTCCTCTCTCCTTGTAACATATCCAGCCTTGCTTTTCTCTCTCTGTATCATCTCCAACATTGTTTTCCTCTCTCTGTAACATCTCTGGCCTTGCTATCCTGTCGCTGTAACATCTCCAGCATTGCTTTCCTCTGTTACATCTCCAGCCTTGCTTTCCTATCTCTGTAACATCGCCAGCCTTGCTTTCCTCTCTCTGTAAAATCTCCAACATTGTTTTCCTCTCTCTGTAACATCTCTGGCCTTGTTTTCCTATCGATGTAACATCTCCAACATTGTTTTCCTCTCTCTCTGTAACATCTCTGGCCTTGCTATCCTGTCGCTGTAACATCTCCAGCATTGTTTTCCTCTCTCTGTTACATCTCCAGCCTTGCTTCCCTCTCTATCTATAACATTTCCAGTCTTGCTTTCCTCTCTCCTTGTAACATATCCAGCCTTGCATTCCTCTCTCTGTAACATCTCCAGCCTTGCTTTCCTCTCTATCTATAACATTTCCAGTCTTGCTTTCCTCTCTCCTTGTAACATATCCAACATTGTTTTCCTCTCTCTCTGTAACATCTCTGGTCTTGCTATCCTGTCCCTCTAACATCTCCAGCATTGCTTTCCTCTGTTACATCTCCAGCCTTGCTTTCCTATCTCTGTAACATCGCCAGCCTTGCTTTCCTCTCTCTGTAAAATCTCCAACATTGTTTTCCTCTCTCTCTGTAACATCTCTGGCCTTGCTATCCTGTCGCTGTAACATCTCCAGCTTTGCTTTCCTCTGTTACATCTCCAGCCTTGTTTTCCTATCGCTGTAACATCTCCAACATTGTTTTCCTCTCTCTGTAACATCTCCAGCCTGGCTTTCTTCTCTCTTTGTAACATCTCTTGCCTTGCTATCCTATCGCTGTAACAGCTCCAAAATTGTTTTCCTATCTCTCTGTAATATCTCCAGCCTTGCTTTCCTATCGCTGTCACATCTCCAACATTGTTTTCCTTTCTCTCTGTAACATCTCTGGCCTTGCTATCCTCTCTCTCTGTAACACCTCCTGCCTTGTTTTCTTCTCTCTGTTACATCTCCAGACTTGCTTTCCTCTCTCTGTAACATCTCCAGCACTGCTTTTCTCTCTCTGTAACATCTCCAGCCTTGCTTTCCTTTCTATCTATAACATTTCCAGCCTGGCTTTCCTTCCTCTGTAACATCTCCAGCCTTGCTTTCCTCTCTCTGTAACACCCCCAGCCTTGCTTTCCTATCTCGGTAACATATCCAACATTGTTTAACTCTCTCTGTAACATCTCCAGCCTTGCTTCCCTCTCTATCTATAACATTTCCAGTCTTGCTTTCCTCTCTCCTTGTAACATATCCAGCCTTGCATTCCTCTCTCTGTAACATCTCCAGCCTTGCTTTCCTCTCTATCTATAACATTTCCAGTCTTGCTTTCCTCTCTCCTTGTAACATATCCAACATTGTTTTCCTCTCTCTCTGTAACATCTCTTGTCTTGCTATCCTGTCCCTCTAACATCTCCAGCATTGCTTTCCTCTGTTACATCTCCAGCCTTGCTTTCCTATCTCTGTAACATCGCCAGCCTTGCTTTCCTCTCTCTGTAAAATCTCCAACATTGTTTTCCTCTCTCTCTGTAACATCTCTGGCCTTGCTATCCTGTCGCTGTAACATCTCCAGCTTTGCTTTCCTCTGTTACATCTCCAGCCTTGTTTTCCTATCGCTGTAACATCTCCAACATTGTTTTCCTCTCTCTGTAACATCTCTTGCCTTGCTATCCTATCGCTGTAACAGATCCAAAATTGTTTTCCTATATCTCTGTAATATCTCCAGCCTTGCTTTCCTATCGCTGTCACATCTCCAACATTGTTTTCCTTTCTCTCTGTAACATCTCTGGCCTTGCTATCCTCTCTCTCTGTAACACCTCCTGCCTTGTTTTCTTCTCTCTGTAACATTTCCAGACTTGCTTTCCTCTCTCTGTAACATCTCCAGCACTGCTTTTCTCTCTCTGTAACATCTCCAGCCTTGCTTTCCTTTCTATCTATAACATTTCCAGCCTGGCTTTCCTTCCTCTGTAACATCTCCAGCCTTGCTTTCCTCTCTCTGTAACATCCCCAGCCTTGCTTTCCTATCTCGGTAACATATCCAACATTGTTTAACTCTCTCTGTAACATCTCTGGCCTTGCTATCCTCTCTCTCTGTAACATCTCCAGCCTTGCTTTTCTCTCTCTGTAACATATCCAACATTGTTTACCTGTCTATGTAACATCTCTGGCCTTGCTATCCTATCGCTATAACATCTCCAACATTGTTTTCCTCTCTCTCTGTAACATCTCTAGCCTTGCTTTCCTCTCTCTGTAACATCTCCAGCCTTGCCTTCCTCTCTCTGTAACATCTCCAGCCTTGCTTTCCTAATCTCGTTAACATATCCAACTATGTCTACCTCTCTCTGTAACATCTCTGGCCTTGCTTTTCTCTCTCTGTAACATCTCCAACATTGTTTACCTGTCTATGTAACATCTCTGGCCTTGCTATCCTATCGCTGTAACATCTCCAACATTGTTTTCCTCTCTCTCTGTAACATCTCCAGCCTTGCTTTCTTCTCTCTGTAACATCTCCAACCTAGCTTTCCTCTCTCTGTAACATCTTCAGCCTTGCTTTCTTCTCTCTGTAACATCTCCAACCTAGCTTTCCTCTCTCTGTAACATCTTTAGCATTGCTTTCCTCTCTCTGTAACATGTTCAGCATTGCTTTCCTCTCTCTGTAACATCTCCAGCCTTGTTTCCCTATCGCTGTAACATCTCCAGCCTTGCTTTCCTCTCTCTCTGTAAGATCTCCAGTCTTGCTTTCCTCTCTCTGTAACACCTCCTGCCTTCTTTTCCTCTCTCTGTAACATTTCCAGCCTTGCTTTCTTCTCTATCTGTAACATCTCCAACATTGTTTTCCTATCTCTCTGTGACATCTCTGGCCTTGCTATTCTCTCTCTCTGTGACATCGCCGGCCTTGCTTTCCTCTCTCCCTGTAACATCTCCAGCTTTGCTTTCCTATCTCTCTGTAACATCTCTGGCCTTGCTTTCCTATCTCTCTATACTATCTCCAGCCTAACTTTCCTCTCTCCCTGTAACATCTCAAACATTGCGTTCCTCTCTCCCTGTAACATCTCCAGCTTTGCTTTCCTATCTTGTAACATATCCAGCCTGGTTTCCTTCACACCTCAGTGAATTGGTTTTTACACACCTCAGTGAATTGGCTATATATTTGCTCCTGCATTTCCATCTTTCTGGGTCTCTATAAAATATCCCCAGCAGTGTGCCTGTCATCGTTTGGAACCTCACCTCGACCCATAATGCCGTATTTGAAGACAGCCCAAGATATCGTCCCTCTTTACTGCAGTAACTGTTCTTTAATTAATAATGCAATACCACCTCCTCTTTAACACCCTCTCCTGTACTGACTATAGTTCCAGTACAACAGAATACTGAGTTGTTAGCCCTGACCTCCCTCAAACACGTGATGGCAAAAATATTCCACTTCCACATGTCGACTCATGCCATTGTCACAACAGTCTGTCTGATAATACTCCCAGCATTAATGTAAGCTGGAATATAACACCTGGAATACTCTGTGTATTGGAGTTCCTCAATCATTCACTATTTGTTATCAGGCTGCCCAAACCATGAACCAACTTTGTAACTCTGGGACTGAATGAATATTTGTTGAATTGTAATTTCTTTTTAAAAAAGAATGTATTCATCAAGTGCAACTTTCCAGAACTGAGCAGTCAGCTCCATATACAATGAGTTTCTGATGGTTAATTCTCCCCCTCAATGTGCAGAGGGGACAGCCCTCAGTAATGGAGAAAGTGAGGACTGCAGTTGATAGAGATCAGAGTCGAAAAGTGTGGTGCTGGAAAAGCACAGCAGGTCAGGCAGCATCCGAGGAGCAAGAGAGTCGATAGTTCGGGCATGAGCTCTTGATCAGGAAGGCAATGGTGCATTCCGTTTTTTTTTGATTCCGTGATTTGCAGGACGTTGGGAACCATATTTGCTCAGCAAGGCAGCACTGTATATAGCACTGAAAAGGAAAGCAGTCAATCAATTGGTTGGACAGGGTGTAGACAGGTTGAGGGGAAATACAGAAGATTGAAGTACAAACATAAGGATGGATAAATCCCCTGGGCCAGGTGGGGTATACACAAGGTTGCTCCAGGTGGTGATGGAAGAGATTGGTGTGACTTTGGTAATAATATATGCGTCTTCACTGTTCACTGGAGTAGTGGCAGATGTTTGGGGGTGGCAAATGTTATCCCCTTGTTCAGGGAAGGGAATAGGGATAACCCTGTGAATGATAGAACAGTCAGTCTTACACCAGTGGAGGGCAAAGTATTGGAGACGATTCTGAGAGACAGGAATTACAATTACTTAAAAAAAAATAATATGATCAGAGGTAGTCAGCATGGCTTTTTGAAGAGGAGGTCATGACTCACAAACTTTATTGAATTCTTTGAAGATGTGAAAAAAACATGTTGATGAAGATAGACCAATAGATGTGGTGAACACGAATTTTAGAAGGCGTTTGATAAGGTTCCCTGTTGTGGGCTCATTCAGAAGGTAAGAAGGCATGGGACACAGGGACATTTGGCTCTCTGGATACGGGCGTGGCTAGCCCATAGAAGACAGAGGGTGGTAGCAGATGGAGAGTATTCAGCCTGGAACTCAGTGAGCAGTGGCGTTCCACATGGGCCTGTGGGCCTGTGCTCTTTGTGATTTTTATAAATGACTTTGATGAGGAAGTGGAATGTGGGTTTGAACGTTTGCCGATGACATGAAGGTTGATGGAGTTCTGGATAGTGTGGTGGGTTGTTGTAGTTTTCAACAGGACATTGACAGGATACAGAGCTGGGCTGATAAGTGCAGATAGATTTTAACCGTTAAAAGTATGAATTGATTTAATTTGGAAATGTTGCATTTGCATACAGGATACAGGGTTAAAGGCAGAATTCTTGGCAGTGTGGAGCAACACAGGGATCTTGGGGTCCATGTCCATAGTTTCCTCAGTGTTGCCACCGACGTTGATAAGGTTGTTAAGGAGATGTATGGTGTGTTGGCTTTCATTATGGGGGATTGTGTTTAAGAGCGGCGAGGTTAATGCTTAGGTCAATAAAGCCGCGGTTCAACCACACTAGGAGTATTGTGTTCAGATCTGGTTGCCTCAGTATAGGAAACATGTGGAAGCCTCAGACAGTGTGTAGAGGAGATTTACCACGATGCTGCCAGGACTGGGGGACATGTCTTAGGGAGAAAGTTTGAGGGAGCTGGGGCTTTTCTCCCTAGAGCGAAGAAGGATGAGAGGTGACTTGATAGAGGTGTACAAGATGTTGAGAGACATAGATAGATTGGATAGCCAAAGTCTTTTCCCATGGCAGAAGTGGCCAACAACAAGGGGCATAATTTTATGGTGATTGGAGAAAGGGGCTGTCAGAGATAGGTTCTTTACACAGAAAGTGGTAGGGGCGGAATGCACCGCCAGTGGTGGTAGTAGAGTCAGATACATTAAAGATATTTAAGAAGACTCTTGGATAGGCACATGGAAGTTAGTACATTGAAGGTTATGTAGGTTAGTCTGATTTTAGAGTTGGATAAAAGGCTGCCAAAACATTGAGAGCTGAAGCGTCTGCACTGTGCTGTACTGTTCTATGTTCCAAGTTTCACTCAGTTTGTGGCTTCTCGTCGGTTGGTGAATGTGGGAGGGAGTGAGGCGGGTGAGGGAGTGAGGTGTGTGAGGTCAGGAATCTGGGGTGGGGCGTTAGACCAAGACTTCCAGTTTTGATGTGCTTTGTTCCATTCACCTGAATGTCAGCACAATATGTGAGGTTTCCAAGACCAGACAAAATCCACCAAGTACAGTTATTAAAACGATTCTTGGCTTGCCGTTTGCTCCTGGTTTCTTCAGCTAAATTATGTTGGATGACCTATAATTAGTATCTGAACATCCACAGGCATGTACAATTTTATTTTGATCCTGGTTAATGTGAAGGTACATTTAGTGAATGTAGTTTCAGAGGGTTCACTGTGAGACACAAGATGCTGCAATAGACTGTCAATTGTCAACGTTTTCACCCAGTGTCTGGTCCAGGAGGCAGATGTATGGAATCTGGAGGTCATGCCAGATGTCATCACAATAAGTAACGTGTGCGATGTGATTATGACACTCCATGTCCATACATCAGCTCCCTGGGCCAGGCTCTGACTGATGATGAATTTATGAGGCATGGTTCCTGGTCAGTCATTGGTATCTAATTTAGACAGCATTTGTACCTACACTGAGAGCAGTGATAGCCTGTTGGCTAGTTTCCTCCTGCTCAAGGTGGATACCAAATGAATCTCTGTCAGAGAATGTTTGAATGACTGCCCTGACCCAGGTTGGAAACTGTCTGGTCAGATTCGGGAGGAGGCCAAGTGTCTCATTCAGTGCCACAGGCAGCTGTGAGGTCCAGTAGCACTGTACCTGAATTCAGGCCTTTTGGAATCCACTTTTAATGTTGGTCATGATGTAAAGTCATGCGTTTGCTGATCTGAACAATGATCAGGAGTTTGCCATGTTTGTGAATTGTGCAATAATAATATATAAGCTACAATTATTCAACTGAACAATAACTGCATCATCTCTGAAAACAATTAAGTTGATTCTATATTGATGGAATTAAAATATAAACACGAAAAACCTTTTATTATACAAAAGTAAGGAATCACATTTTGTTTTGAATTGAAAGCGAACATGTCTGGCTATTTTGGTGATCACAATTACACATTGAATCTCAGTATTCAAATACATACATTGCCGCTCTATCAGTTACGAAGTGGCTGACCTCTAACTGATTACATATTCAGATTGAACAAATGATTGAAAAATCAAATAGACTTACAACTCTTACACACTTAAATATAATCAATCGATTTAATTTCTCACCTGAAATATGTGAGCTTCAGCTATTTGCCAACAATTCAATTAGTTTTAAAATATTGATGGAAAGGGATAGACTAGATGTAAATGTTCATGTTCTAAATTGGAGAAATGCCAGTTTTGATGGTATTAGGCAATAACTTTCAAAAGCTGATGGCAGCAGATGTTCGCAGGGAAAGGGATGGCTGGAAAATGGAAAGCCTTCAGAAGTAGGATAATGAGAGTCCAGAGACAATATATTCCTGTTAGGATGAAAGGAAAGGCTGGTAGGTATAGAGAATGCTGAATGACTAATAAAATTGAGGGTCTGGTTAAGAAAAAAGAGGAAGCATATGACAGGTACAGGCATGATAGATCGAGTGAATCCTTAAAAGAGTATAAAGACAGGAGGGGTGTACTAGAGAGGGAAGTCAGGAAATCAAAAAGGGGACATGAGATAGTTTTGGCAAATAGATTTAGGGAGAATCCAAAAGGAATGTACAAATACATTGAGGACAAAAGGGTAAATAGGGAGAGAATAGAGCTCTCAAAGTTCAGCAAGTCCTGCAGCTCCTTTGTGTGGAGCTGCAGGAGTTAGGGGAGATTTTGTATCAGTGTTTACTCAGGAGAAGGACATGGGCGATGTAGATATACAGAGAAATAGATGGTGACATATTACAGAGGAGGAAGTGCTGATGACTTGAAATGCATAAAAGTGGATAAATCCCCAGGACCCGATCGATCAGGTGTAGCCTAGAACTCTGTGGGAAGCAAGAGAACTGAGTGCTGGGCTTCTTGCTGAGATACTTGTACCATTGATAGCCACAGGTGAGGTGCCAGAGGACTGGAGGTTGGCGAACGTGATGCCAAAGTTTAAGAAAAGTGGTAAGCACAAGACAGGAACGAGAGACCAGTGAGACTGACGTCAGTGGAGGGCATGTTGTTGCAGGGAATCCTGAGGGACAGGATGAACATGTATTTGGAAAGGCATAGAGTGATTAGGGATAGTCAACATGGCTTTGTGTGTGAAAAATGATGTCTCACTAACTTGATTGATTTTTTTGCAGAAGTAACAAAGAGGATTGATGAGAGCAGAGCGGTGGACGTGATTTAAATGGACGTCAGTAAGGCATTCGATAAGATTCCCCATGGGAGACTGGTTAGCAAGGTTAGATTTCATTGGAGTACAGGGAGAACTAGCCAGTTGGATACAGAACTAGGGAAAGGTAGAAGATAGAGGCTGGTGGTGGAGTGTTTTTTTTAAGATTGGAGGCATGTGACCAGTGGAATATCACAAGGATCGGTGCTGGGTCCACTACTTTTTGTCATTTATATAAATGATTTGCATGTGAGTATAAGAGGTATAGTTAGCAAATTTGCTGATGACACCAAAATTGGAGGTATACTGGACATTGAAGAAGGTTACCTCAGATTACAAGAGGATCTTTATCATATGGGCCAATGGGCTGAGGAGTGGCAGATGGAGTTTAATTTAGATAAATATGAGATGCTGCATTTTGGGAAAGCAAATCTTAGCAGGACTAATACTCTTAATGGTGAGGGCCAATGGAGTGTTGCTGAACAAAGAGACCTTGGAGTGCAGGTTCATTGTTCCTTGAAAGTAGAGGAACAGATAGGTAGGTTTGTGAAGAAGGCATTTGGTATGCTTTCCTTAATTGGTCAGAGCATTGAGTACAGGAGTTGCGAGGTTATGTTGCAGCTGTACAGGACATTGGTTAGGCGACTTTTGGAATATTGCGCGCAATTCTGTTCCCCTTCATATTGGTAGGATGTTGTGAATCTTGAAAGTGTTCTAAGAAGCTGTACAAGGATGTTGCCAAGGTTGGAGGGTTTGAGCTATAGCTGGTGGTTGAATGGGCTATGGCTATTTTCCCTGGAACGTTGGAGACTGAGGGTGACCTTAAAGAGGTTTATAAAATCATGAGGGCCATGAATGGGGAGATAGACAAGGTCTTTTCCCTGGTGTGGGGGGAGTCCAGAACTAGAGGGCATATGTTTAGGTTGGGAAGGAAAAATATAAAAGATATGCAAGGTGCAACCTTTTCACACAGAGGGTGGTTTGTGTGTGGAATGAGCTGCCAGAGGAAGTGGTGGAAGTTAGTACAATTGCAACATTTAGATGGTGTCTGGATAGGTATATGAATAGAAAAGATTTAGAGGGATATGGGCTGAGTGCTGGCAGATGGGACTAGATTGGTTTGTGTTATCTGGTCGGCATGGACGGGTTGGACCGAAGGAACTGTACCATGCTGTACATTTCTTTGACTCTGTGACTGTAATTTAGAAATGACAATAATTTGATAAGTACTGTCAAATAAATTGTTTATATCATTAAATTGTAGCATACAATAGTTGAAATCTTGCTATTTTTAGAACGAATGATAAAGAACAAAGAACATTCCAACACAGGAACAGACCATTCGGCCCTCCCAGCCTGTGCTGATCCAGATCCTCCTATTTTCTAAATGTGCCAACTATTTTCTCAGAGAATGTATCCCTCTGCTGCCTGCCCATTCATGTATCTGTCAGACACATCTTAGATAACGCTATTGTACCTGCCCCGATCTCCTCTGCTGGCAACACGTTCCAGGCTGCCACCACAATATGTGTAAAGACGTTCCCACATATATCTACCCTAAACCCTTCCCCTCTCACTTTGAACTCATGACGCCTAGTAATTGAGTTCCAAAATCTGGGGAAAAAGCTTCTTGCTATCCACCCTGTCTATATCTCTCTTGATTTTGTAGCCCTCAATCAGGTCGCCCTCAACCTTTGTCTTTATAATTAAAATAATCCTAATCTACTCAAACGTTCTTCATAACCAGCACCCTCCATACCAGGCAACATCCTGGTGAACCTACTCTGCACTCTATTCAAATCATCCACATCCTTTTGGTAACGTGGTGACCAGAAATATATGCAGTATTTCAAATGCGGTGAAACCAAAGTCCTATGCAACTGTAACATGACCTGCCAACGTTTGGACTTAACAGCTGATCCAATGAAGGAAATCATGCCTTATGTTGCCTTGACCAGTTCACTGACCTGCGTTGCCACCTTCAGGAAACAATGGACCCAGGTCTCACTATTTGTCAATTTTCCCCAAGACTTTTCCGTTTACTGTATTGTTGCTCTTGAACTGGATCTTCCAAAATGCATCGCCTCAGATTTGCACAGTCTGAACTCCATCTGCCATTTCTGTGCCCATCTCTCCAATCTATCTATATTCTGCTGCATTCTTTGACATTCCCCTTCACTATCTGCTACTCCACCAATCTTGGTGTCATCTGCAAACTTGCTAATCAGGCAACCGATACCTTCCTCCAAATCATTGACATATATCACAAACAACAGTGGTCCCAGCGCAGATCGCTGTTGCATACCACTGGTCATAGGTCTCCATTTTGAGAAATCCCCTTCCACTACTACTCTCTGTCTCCTGTTGGCCAGCCAGTTCTCTATCCATCTAGATAAAACATCGTGGACCCCATACGGCATCACCTTCACCATCAGCCTACTCTGGAGAACCTAATAAAACACCTTACTCAAGTCCCTCAGTATCTTCTCCAGAAGCTTCCCTACTACGGATCTGAGGCTCGCCAGTCTATAAATACCTGGATAATTCCCGCTATCCTTCTTAATCAAGGAGACAGCATTAGCAATGCTCCAGTCCTCCGGGACCTCACCCATGTACAAGGGTCCTGCAAAGATATTTGTTAAAGCCCCAGTTATTTCCTCGCTCACATCCCTCAGTAACCTGTGGTAGATCTCATCCAGACCTGGGAGCTTGTCTACATTTCTACCTTTTAGAATATCCAACACTTCCGCCCTCTTTATGTCGACTTGACCCAGAGTACGCAAAGATCTATCCCTAACCTCAACATCCATCATGTCCCTCTCCTTGGTGAATACAGATGCAAAGTATTCGCTAAGAATCTCACCCATTTTCTGACTCCATGCATAACTTTCTTCCTTTGTCTTGTGTGGGCCAAATAGTTCTCGAGTTACCCTCTTGTTGCTTATATATGAAACGTAGTCTTTGGGATTTTCCTCAACCCTGTTTGCTAAAGCTATCTCATGACCACTTTTAGCCCTCTTAATTCCTCAATATTTCTGTGAAGTGTGGTTCGTGTAAAGAAAATAAACATTTGTTCGTGCGAGTGGGAACTCAGACCTTTTCAAACTGTTTTGTGCCAAAAAAATTTGAAATCCATCTCGGTGCAAATAAAAAGCAAGAGAAGAAACATCTTGGTACGAGGAATTTTCAGCCACTGTCCCCCCAAAGTACTTCTGAGATAGAATATTGTGAGGGCTTGTAACAGGGCACAATTTTAACTATGGGTGTTTTGAACATGCAAATTGACTCAATTAATCAACTTGACAGTGATATCCTCGAATGAAAATTCATGGAGTATATGAGAGATTATTTCTGAGAACTGGATGGCATGGAACCAACCAGAGAATGGGCTAATTTAGATTTGATATTATGTAACAAGGAAGGATTGGTGGATGAGCTTTGCCTTGGAAGGAGTAAACACAACATGCTGGAGTTTCACATTCATATTGAAAGAGTGAAGACTGAGTCATACATGAGACTTTTAGTGTTAGGCAATGGTAATTATACTGGCCTAAGGAAGGATTTGGCCTGGGTGGACTGGGGGGTGGGTGGAGGTGGGAGAAAAGAATAGTCAAAGGCAGGCAGATGGAGACATTTGGCAAATAATTAGGGAGATACTGAAGGCCGAACAGGAGTTGCATAACAAAACAAAAAAAAAATCATTCATATCTTGATAAGGAAGTCAAGGATAACATGTAGGCTAATCCTAGTGCATGTTATACTGCACATGTTAGTCAAACTATGGAGGATTGGGCAAGTCAGTTGCCTCATGGTGTTATAACTGAATTCTTACGTGATGAGCCCAGATAATGTTCTGGTGACCTGGGTCCAAATCCTGCCACAGCAAGTAGGGGAGCTTGAATTCAAATCTGGAATTAAGAGACTGATAGTGGTTATGAATCGATTGCCAAGAAAAACCCACCTGGTTCACTAATGTCCTTTAGGTAAGGAAACTGCCATCTTTATTAAAGATTCACCACTCTCAGGCTGAAGGCCTTTCTGACCGGACGGGCCACCTGAAAGAATAATCTTACAACGGGCAATAATAAATTTACCATGGAGTTACAAAAATGAACAATTATTATAGCATGCTGTGAAATGGACCCCAGCTTTGACTAAATTCTCTGTGCTAATCCACATGGTGCAGAATACAGACAGGCTGCAGATACTCACAGACGGTTTGCAAACAAACCTGAAACTACAGATCCTGTAATACTCACCTGAAGTTGGACCTGAATAGGACAATGGAATGTCGTCCTTGGGCCAACCCATGGTTGAGTCTGATTGATCAGGGTAAATGAACCTGATCATTCCATTGACAGATCCTCCTTACCTTCCAAAAAGGGTGTGAAGACTTGGAGGGATAAGAATCCCCACAAATCCCCACACAGTGCAGTAACTGGAGAATAACCAGGGAAAGAGAAGACACCTCCAAGATCATCAGAAGAACAAGAAGACATCACCAAGTCGAGCCCGGTAAACTTCTAGTGGGGTCGTTTGTGATCATCCAAAGTAAAGTTAAAGCATAAGATAATGTGTAACGTTTATCACTGCGTTATAATACGTTTTATTGTTCTATATTAATTGTGATCAATAAACAAATAATGTTTGTAAGAGTTAACTCGGTTCTTTTGCTGAATATAAGATTTCAATCACACTGCGCACCAGATACAACACCTTCCTAATTGCTGACTCAACCTGTAAGTTTATCTAGAGACAATCCTGAACTGGAACTCGCAACTCTCTTTGTACTTCAGCCTTCTGATTTTTCTCTCCACTTATAAAGTAGTCTATGCCTGTATTATTCCTACTAATGTGCATCATCTCGCACTTTCCCAAGTTGTACTCCATCTGCCACTTCTTTGCCCACTCTCGTAATAGTTATTCAGTTTTTCATCTATTATTTGTTCCACACGACTATCTCTCCAGCGTCATTTTCCAGTGCCCCCATATCCACTCTGCTTCTCTTTTGCCTTTTATATGTCTAAAGAAACTCTTACATTTGTCCTTTATATCACTGGATAGCTTAACCTTATATTTAATCTTCTCCCTCCTTATTTCTTATTTTGTTGCCATCTGTTCATCTTTGAAGCTTCCAAATCTTCTGGTTTCGCACTGCTATTTGCTATGTTATCTACTTTCTATTTTCCTTTTCCGCCAGCCATGACTGTCCCAATCATCCATTGTTGCCTTCACCTCGCTGTGCAATGCATCTTTTACCTCGGGATAAATCTCTGCTGTGACTCCAAACTTGCTCTGAGAAACTCCCGCCATTATTGTTCCACTGTCTTTCCTGCTCGGCTCCTCTCCCAGTCAATTCTATCCAGCTCCTCTCTTGTGTCTTTGAAGGTGTCTTTAGTCAGCTGTAATATTAACTCCGATTCTACGTTCTCCCTCTAAAATTGAAGAGTAGGTTCAATCATATTACGATCACTGCCTCCGAAGGTCCCTTCACCTTAAGCTTCCTTATCAAGTCTGCCTCACTGCACAGCTCTAAATCCAGGATTGCCTGTTCCATTGTTGCCTGCACCATAAGCTTCTCCAAAAAGGCATCTTGTCGACATTCCACAAATTCCTTTCCTTGCAAACCACTACCACTGATTTTACCAGTCCACCTGCATATTGAAATCTCCCCAGTCACTGTAACTTTGCCTTTTCTACATATCGTTTCTATCTCCTCGTCTATCATGCGCCCCAGCTTCTGACTATGATTTGTCGACCTGGACATAACTCCAACTATGGGTTTTCACCTTTATGGTTCCTCAATTCTACCCAGACATATTCCGCACCATCTGACTCGATTTTAAGTAATGGAACTGAGTTATGCGACTGCAAAACACTTTAGCATTGTCTCAAATTTATAGTTTAGACATGAAGTAACAATATTTCATTGTCAATTACTTTGCAATATGGCCACAGTGTATTTCTTTGGCCAAATATTCTGTCTTTATTACGGAAGAATACAAACTTCAGCGTGGGTTTCCTCCTGGTGCTCCGGTTTCCTCACACAGTCCAAAAATGTGCAGGTTAGGTGAATTGGCCATGCTAAATTGCCCGTAGTGTTAGGTGAAGGGGTAAATGTAGGGGAATGGGTCTGGGTGAGTTGCGCTTCGGCGGGTCGGTGTGGACGTTTTGGGCCGAAGGGCCTGTCTTCACACTGTAACTAATCTAAAAGAAAACTTGAAACTGTTCGAGAAGGAAGATATGAAGAGGACATGAGTCTATAAGGAGATTAAGGTGGGTCAAGTGAACAGGCAAGTATTGGTGTATGGAACATAGTAGGACAAATGTGTCTGTGCTAAAAGATATTGGCGGGATGAATGGAAACGTAATGCCTTATTTCAGTGGAGAGATTGGATTTAGGCACAGAGGAACCAGGCACTTGGATAACAAAATAAAAAATGTACGTGTACATCAAGGTTTTCGGGAGGTAAGACAAATGTTGAAACTTTCTGAAACAGAATACATTTAAAGGTTGGGACGATTTTGTACAGATTTACAATGTAGTGGTGTAACCACATCGAGAGAGCGATGGCCACAATGATATTAAATGCAATCCAGAGAAGATTCACTCAGCTGACTCCTGGGAGGAGCGTTCATTTCAGGAGGAAATCTTGAAATGACTGGCTCTGGATCTGCTGAGGTTTAGGCGAACAACATGTGGTCTTGCTTAACCTCAAAATATTCCAAGTAGTCTTTCAAATTGAATTCTAAAACAATATTTCAGCTTGTGTGAGAGATTACCATGAGTGGACGGAGAGTAAAACAGAAAAAATGTCTCTGTTAAGAAGATGGTGATTTGGTGTCATCCTCTCAGAGTGTTGTGTCTTTGTACAATTCTCTTCCCAGATAGCGATGGAGGATAAGGCATTGAATATTCCTAAGGCAGAGGCAGGCAGATTCTTGATGAAGAATGATCCACGAACATTAATAGGGCAAATGAGGAATGTGCGATTGAGGTCACAATCAGATCATCCACGACCTTATCACATGATGGAGCTGTTTTGATTCCTTACTCCTGATGCTAGTTTTTAAATTTCTGTTGTCTTTAGATACTGAAAATCAAATAACACAGTTCTCACAATTTCAAAGACAGCGACAAACTCTTCAGATCAACAAAATGCCCTTGTTGTTTAATAATTATTGGAAAATCGGATTGTCTTTTTAGTTCATTTGGGATTTTAATGGAGCTAGACCAGCATTAATTGCCCTTGAGAAGTTCCAGTCCAGTTGATGTTGGTCCATCCAAGTGGCTGTTGGGAGGGTGTGCCAGCTGTGCATCTCATGTGTCGGTTTAACTGGGAGTAAATATTACTGGTGAGGAACAACTCGCAGGATAACAGACTCTTTGTCAATACGAATATATGGGAAGGAATTTATTAGTCTTCAGAGAAATAACAACCTTACATGAGAAGTCTATATAATAATGAAGCGAGGTCGGTTTCTATGTTATTGGTGAACTTAAAATAATGTGTCAAACAGCTGGAATAATGTTGATACTGTTGTTGGACGATTCTTGCACTGAGCATGTGAATTATCCAGGATGATTTCAGAGATGGCTGGGCTGTCCGAGGTTGAGTAAGTGCTGATACTCCATGGGATGATGCTTGTTTGTAATCTCACCACTTACTGAGCACAGTTCGTTGGAACATACCAAGTCCAATTGGTCGCTGCTTCAGAATATATCAGACATTTCATGGCTTCCACCACATGGAACCATGTAATAAAGACAAGGCCCGTCGAGTCTGCACCACCCAGTGCTGATACAAGTGTTTTATAATGTTTGTGTTACCTTCCTGAGCCATCCTCCCAGGCAATGTATTTTTGACACATATCATGCTCTGGGTTCGAAACAGATTTCACAAATCCTCTGTTAGTATATTCTCTTTGACTTCAAACGTATTTCCCATTGTTTTTGACCCTTTGACTAAGGGGAATAATTGTTGTCTGTTCACTCATCCCATACCTCACATGCTATAATACACCTCTGTCAGGTTCACCCCTCACCTTTCTCTGCTCCAAAAGCAAATCTAACCTATCTTTATGGTTTGTGTTCTCCCATGTCTTGTTACATCTTCCAAAGTGCAGCATCTCACATATTTCAGTGTTACCTTTTATCAGTCATTGATCTGGCCATCTGAAAATCTGTTTGTACCCTCCTGCAACCAACACGTTCCTGCTCACTGTGACCCACCTGGATAAACTGCGTCATCTACAACATTGTTTACTATCGTCCAACATTGTTTATCAACCTCTAACATCCCCCCCTCCCCATATCCCACATTCTTATCATCACAATTTATGAATTTCAGAAACAAACCTTGATTTTCTTCCTGTTCTACCGATGTGATTGCAGAATTGGGAATTCCACTCTCTTGTTTTTCCTATTTTGGTGAATTTACACCGTGAATCAGTTGTGGTCTTTTGGAGGGAGCCACAAACAGTATTTTGGACATGGAGCTGAATTCTGCTTTGAAACTCCGCCCCCTGCATGTATTATTCATAATGCTTGGACATAATTAATCTTGGACTAGCGTTGGCACCTTGCCCTGCAGCATTTTCATTTCACGTGGGCCTGCAGCTTATTCTTTACAACATTCGCTGCAATAGTCAGAGATGAAAGAACTTTTTCATCTGCAGGATGGACACAAGCTCATTCATTATTTTTGTTTCAAAAGAGTTAGAGCAATGATGATAAAGATTGAATTAAATTATGGATTATAAACACAATATAGAAGATCAATTCACAGTCTCGTTTCTACACTGAATTGGAAGCAAATTAAAAGAACAAACACCCACCGTTCAGAATATTGTTTTAAAAGTGATGCCATGTTGAAATAATGCATTAAGGAAGACCACGCATCAATTTTCTTTTGAATATTGTGAGGACATTGTTCAAACAAACAGTGTTCTTGTCTTTTGCTCCTTATTCTTTCAACTGATCTTCCCGTGTAATTTGAGGTGAGATCAGAGTGACTTCCCTTTCAATCGAAACAGGACTTGACTGAAGGTGGAATCAAGGACACTGAGCAAAACTGTGATTAATGGGATTAAGAAAATATTCTGCACTGGGAATGGGAACAAGAGAAAAAATCAGTCTCTGAAAGGTATCTACCAAGTTGCATGTCATCCTGACTAGGGACTAACTTGCTGGTCCTTCACAAGTATTTGTTAACAATCTTGGAAAACCCCTACAAACAGCTCTCTCTGGATTTGCATCACTTTGGATTGAAGAGGTAAAATAGGGCAACTCTGTGTCACTTATTCCAGAACCATTGAGGATGACAAATAAACTCTGCCCTTGCTAGTGCCTTCCAAAACCCTGGATGAATATGTCTTGTTAAAATACAAAGATATTTTATGTTTTCATAGATATATGGAAACTCTCAGAAAGGTAAGATCTTGCTGGATGAGTACGATGCCAGTGACATCAGGAGCATGATAAGACACTGTTTACAACTGGGATCAGTACTTCAATCAGTTACTTTCAGAGGATTGATCATGTGATGTCATGACCACCAAGTTCAACATTTTCATAAGGCATTATGACAATGGCAATAAACTATCGGTATTTGGGGAGCTGTCAGGCACATAGTTTTTCATTTTTCATCAAAAGCCATAACCAAATTCTTGAGCGTCAACAGAAATGGCAGCTTCGCTGTTCCCTTTCAGATCAGACAAATATCCACTGTCCAGAAGAGTAACTAAGTTGAAAGTGCAGGAAAACATTTGCAGGTTCTGAGCAGAGAGAAACACAATTAACTTTTTGATTCCAATATGATTTTTTATGAGGAGGATCATATCAGACTCAATATGCTGCCTCTATTTCTACCTTCAGATCCTGACTCATCTGTGGCGTTTTGTCACTGTTTACTGTTTAGAACATAGACCATAGAACAGTACAGCACAGAACAGGCCCTTCAGCCCATGATGTTGTGCCGACCATTGATTATCATGTGAGGTAAACCTAATGTACGAACTCTCAAATTTCTGTGACCATATGCATGTCCAGCAGTCTGTTAAATATCCCCAATGACCTTGCTTCCACAACTGCTGCTGGCAACACATTCCATGCTCTCACAACTCTCTGTGTAAAGAACCCGCCTCTGACATCTGCTCTATACTTTCCGCAAAACAGCTTAAAACTGTGACCCCTCGTGTTAACAATTGCTGCCCTGGGAAAAGGTTTCTGGCTATCAACTCTATCTATGCCTCTCATTATCTTGTACACTTCAATTAGGTACCCTCTCTTCCTTATTTTTTCCATCGTAAAAGGTCCGAGCTCAGTCAACCTCTCTTCGTATGATAAGCCCTCCAGTCCAGGCAGCATCCTGGTAAACCTCCTCTGAACCCTCTCCAAAGCATCCACATCTTTCCTATAATAGGCGACCAGAAATGGACACAGTATTCCAAGCGCGGTCTAACCAAAGTTTTCTAGAGCTGCAACAAGATCTCACGACTCTTAAACTCAATCCCCCTGTTAATGAAAGCCAAAACACCAGATGATTTCTTAACAACCCTGTCCACCTGGGTGGAAATTTTAAGGGATCTGTGTACCTGCACACCAAGATCCCGCTGTTCCTCCACACTGCCAAGAATCCTGCCTTTAATCCTGTACTCAACTTTGAAGTTCGATCTTGCAAAATGCATCACCTCGCATTTATCCAGTTTGAATTCCATCTACCACCTCTCAGCCCATCTCTGCATCCTGGCAATGTCATGCTGCAGCCTACTACAGTCCTGTATACTGTCAATGATACCTCCAACCTTTGTGTCCTCTGCAAACTTGCAAACCCATCCTTCAATCTCCTCATCCAAGTCATTAATAAAAATTACAAAGAGTAGAGGCCCAAGAACAGAACCCTGTGGAACACCACTCACCACTGACTTCCAGGCAGAATATTTTCCTTTCTCTATCACTCGCTGTCTTCTGTCGACCAGCCAATTCTGTATCCAGACAGCTAAATTTCCCTGTATCCCATTCCTCCTGACCTTCTGAACGAGCCTACATGGGGAACCTTATCAAATGCCTAACTGATGTCCAGATACACAACATGAGCTCGACCCTCATCAACTTGTCTAGTAACATCCTCAAAGAACTCAATAAGTTTCGTGAGGCATGACCTGCCCCTCACAAAGCCGTGCTGAACTGCCTTTAATCAAGCCATGCTCTTCCAGATGGTCATAAATCCTATCCCTCAGAATCCTTTCTAACACCTTGCAGATGACAGACGTGAGACTGACTGGTCTGTAATTTCCGGGGATTACCCTATTTCCTTTCTTGAAGAGAGGAATTACATTTGTCTCCCTCCAGTCCTCTGGTACGAATCCAGTGGAGAGCGAGGATGCAAAGATCTTCGCAAGTGGAGAAGCAATCAGATTTCTCGCTTCCCATAGCAGCCGACGACAAATCTGGTCTGGCCCTGGCGACTTGTTAATATTAATATTTGTCAAAATTTTCAACACATCCGCGTTCTCAATCTATCTGTTGCTGCATGATTACCTGCTCCTCAATGGTTTCATTCACCAAAAGGTCCTTTTCTTTCGTAAAGGCAGAAGCAAAAAACTCATTTAGGGCTTCCCCTACCTCCTCAGACTCTATACACAAGTTCCCTAAGCTATCCCCGATCGGCCCTACCTTTTCTTTGATCATTCTCTTATTCCTCAGATATGTGCAAAATGCCTTTAGATTCTCCCTAATCCTTCCTGCCAAGCATTTTTCCTGCCCCGTCCAGGCTCTCCTCAGACCATTTTTGAGCTCCTTCCTCGCTTGCCTGTAATCCTCTCGAGCTGAGCAAGACCCTTGCTTCCTCCACCTTATGTAAGCTGCCTTCTTTTTTTTTTGACGAGAAAAACCTAAGGTTCCTTTATCTTATCCCTTCTTGCCTGTCTCAAAGGAACACATCACTCGCAACAACTGTTCCTTAAACCGTCTCCACATGTTTATAGTGCCCTTTTTCATGGAACAATTGCTCTCAGTCCATGCTTCACAACGCAGTCTGATAGTACCATAGTTTCCTTTTCCCCAACTAAATATCCTCCCATTGTGCCTGCTTCTCTCCTTCTCCATAGCTATGTAGAATATGAGGCAGTTGTGCTCATTATCACCAAAATGCTCTCCCACTGCAACATCTGACACCTGCCCCAGCTCATTGCCGAGCACCAAATCCAAAATGTCCTTTCCCTTCGTCGGCCTGTCAACATACTGAGTTAGGAAACCCTCCTGAACACACCTTACAAAAATAGCTCCTTCCAAACCATCTGCTGGAAGGAGGCTCCAATCAATATTGGGGAAGTTAGTCACCCATTACAACTACCTTATTCCATTCTCACTTTTCCAAGATATGCTGACCTAAGCTTTCTTTAATCTCCATGCTTCTATTGGGGGGCCTGTAATCAACCCCTAATGAGGTGATTGCTGCCTTACTGCTCCTAATTTCCACCCATACTGTCTCAGTAGGCAGACCTTCCTCGATAATGGTAACTTCTGATTAGCAGTGCTACACCCCCTCCTCTTTTTACCTCCTCCCTATTCTTTCTAAATGTTCTAAACCCTGGAACATCCAGCAACCATTCCTGCCCCTGAGAAACCCACGTCTCTGTTATGGCCACAACATCATAGCTCTAAGCTCATCACTTTTATTTACATTTTCCCCAGTACTACAGTGCACAGTGACTCCGTTTCGGGGGAGGGGGCGGGGACAGGGGAATGGTGACTCAGTGGTTAGCATGGTTGTTTCACAGTACCAGAGACCCTGATTGGGGGACAGGGGGAGGGCGAGGGTGCATGGTGTCTCAGTAGTTAGCACGGCTGTCTCACAGTACCAGGGACACTGTTTGGGGGGGAGTGGGAGGGGATGCATGGTGTCCCAGTGGTAAGCACGGCTGTCTCACAGTACCAGGGACCCAGTTTTGGGGGAGGAGGAGGGGCATGATGTCTCAGTGGTTAGCACGGCTGTCTCACAGTACCAGCGACCCGGTTTGTGGGGTGGGGGAGCAGGGCTGGTGTCTCAGTGGTGAGCACGGCTGTCTCACAGTACCAGGGACACGGTTTGGGGGGGAGTGGGAGGGGGGCATGGTATCTCAGTGGTTAGCACGGCTGTCTCACAGTACCGGGGACCTGGTTTGGGGGGAAGGGAGGTGGTGCATGGTGTCTCAGTGGTTAGCATGGCTGTCCCACAGTACCTGGGACCCAGTGTGGGGGGAGGTGGAGGGGGAATGTTGTCTCAGTGGTTAGTACAGCTGTCCCACAGTACCAGGGACCCGGTTTGTGGGGCACGGGAGGGGGGGATGGTGTCTCAGTGGTGAGCATGGCTGTCTCACAGTACCATGGGCACGGTTTGGGGGGGAGGGATGGGGGGCATGGTGTCTCAGGGGTTAGCACGGCTGTGACACAGTACCGGGGACCTAGTTTGGAGGGGAAGGGAGGGGGAAGGGGACCATGGTATCTCAGTGGTTAGTACCGGGGACCCGGTTTGAGTGTTGGGGTGGGACACTGTTTGGGGGGGAGTGGGAGGGGGTGCATGGTGTCTCAGTGGTAAGCACGGCTGTCTCACAGTACCAGGGACCCAGTTTGGGGGGAGGGGGAGGGGGGCATGGAGTCTCAGTGGTTAGCACGGCTGTGTCACAGTACCAGGGACCTAGTTTGGAGGGGAGGGGAGGGAGAAGGGGACCATGGTGTCTCAGTGGTTAGTCCGGCTGTCTCACAGTACCAGGGACATGGTTTGGGGCGAGGGGGAAGGGGGCATGGTGTCTCAGCGGTTAGCATGGCTGTGTCACAGTACCAGGGACCCGGTTTTGGGGGAGGGGAGGGGGCATGATGTCTCAGTGGTTAGTACGGCTGTGTCACAGTACTAGGGACCCGGTTTTGGGGGAGGGAGAGGGGTACTGGTGTGTCAGTGGTTAGCACGGCTGTCTCACAGTACCAGGGACGTGATTTGGGGGGGAGGGGAGGGGGGAAGGGGTCCATGGTGTCTCAGTGGTTAGTACGGCTGTCCCACAGTACCAGAGACCCGGTTTGGGGCAAGGGGGAAGGGGGCATGGTGTCTCAGTGGTTAGCATGGCTGTGTCACAGTATGAGGGACCCGGTTTTGGGGGAGGGGAGGGGGCATGATGTCTCAGTGGTTAGCACGGCTGTCTCACAGTACTAGGGACCCGGTTTTTGGTGGAGGGCGAGTGGTGCTGGTGTCTCAGTGGTTAGCACGGCTGTATCACAGTACCAGGGACCCGATTTGGGGGGAGGGCGAGGGGTGCTGGTGTTTCAGTTGTTAGCACGGCTGTATCACAGTACCAGGGACCCGGTTTGGGGGTAGGGCGAGGGGTGCTGGTGTCTCAGTGGTTAGCACGGCTGTGTCACAGTACCAGGGACCCAGTTTTGGGGGAGGAGGAGGGACATGATGTCTCAGTGGTTAGCACGGCTGTCTCACAGTACCAGTGAACCGGTTTGTGGGGTGGGGGAGCAGGGCTGGTGTCTCAGTGCCTTTGACATCTTCCAAAACCTTTCTCCAAACACCTAAAAATTATGCTCACCTCGTGACAACCATTTCCACCCTGGGAAGAAGTATCTGGCTATTTACTCTCTCTGTAACTCTCACCATCTCGTTCAGCTCTGTCAAGTTACCTCTCATCCTTCTTTACTCCAATGAGAAAAGCCATAGCTCCCTCAACATTTCTTCACAAGAGAATCCCTCTAGTCCAGGCAGCATCCTAGTAAATCTCCTCTACACCCGCTCTACAGCTTCCACATCCTTTCTATAATGAGGCGATCAGAACGTTTCAAATGTGGTCTCACCAGGGTTGTATCGACCTGCAGCATAATCTCCCGGATAGGGAGAGAGTAGGTGAACACGTGGCTACAGGATGGTGCACGAGGGAGGGTTTTGGATTCTTGGATAATTGGGGCTCTTTCCGGGTTAGGTAGGACCTCTACCAGCAGGGTGGGCTTCATCTGAACTGGAGGGGTACCAATATACTGGGGTGGGAATTCGCTAAGGCTATTGGGGTGGGCTTAAACTAATCCGAAAGGGGAATGGGAAACAAAATTGTAGTTCGAGTATAGAAAAGGTTGAGAATAGAGAGGTCCAAAATCAAGTTTCAGGGACGCAAGATGGCACCGGCAAGCAAGAGGTTGGTTTGAAATGTATCCACTTAAACGCCAGGAGCACCCGGAATAAGGTGGGTGAACTTGCAGCATGGATTTGTACCTGGGACTTCAATGTTGTGGCCATTTCGGAGAAATGGTTAAGAGCAGGGACAGGAATGGTTGTTGCAGGTTCCACGATTTAGATGTTTCAGGAAGAACAGAGAATATGGTAAAAGAGTGGGAAGTGTGGCATTGTTGGTCAAGGACAGTATTACAGTTGCAGAAAGGATGTTTGGGGACTCGTCAACTGAGGTTATATGGGCTGAAGTTAGAAATAGGAAAGGAGAGGTCACCCAGTTGGGAGTTTACTATAGGCCTCCGAATAGTTCCAGAGATGTAGAGGAAAGGATAGCAAAGATGATTCTCGATAGGAGTGACAGAGATAGGTTAGTTGTCATGGGGGACTTCAACTTTCGAAATATTGAACGGGAACACTATAGTACGAGTACTATAGATGGGTCAGTTTTTGTCCAGTGTGTGCAGGAGAGCTGCCTGCCCCTTGTTGGCCAGAATGTAGACTGGCCAACAAGGGGCGAAGCCACATTAGATTTGATATCGAGTAATGAGCCCGGTCAGGTGTTAAACTTGGAAATAGGTGAGCACTTTTTTGATAGCGATCACAATTCTGTTATGTTTACTTTAGTGATAGAAAGGGGTAGGTGTATACCACTAGACAAGAGTTACAGCTGGGGAAACGCAATAACGATGCCATTAGGCAAGATTTAGGAAGCATATGATGGGGAAGGAAATTTGGAGCCTATTCAAGAAAAAGCTACTGCGTGTCCTAGATAAGTATGTACCTGTCAGGCAGGGAGGAAGCTGTAGAGCGCGGGAGCCGTAGTTTACGAAAGAAGTGGAATCTCTGGTCAAGAGGAAGAAGGCGGCTTGTGTTAGGATAAGATGTGAAGACTCAGTTGGGGCGCTTGAGGGTTAAAAGGTAGCCAGGAAAGATAAAAAGAGAGAGGTCAGAAGAGCCAGGAAGGAGACATGAGAAGTTGTTGGCGGATAGGATCAGGTTAAACCCTAAGGCTTTCTATAGGTATTTAAGGAATAAAAAAATGACGGGAGGAAGATTAGGGCCAATCAAGCATAGTAGTGGGGAGTTGTGTGTGGAGTCAGAGGAGATAGGAGAAGCATTAAATGAATATTTTCAGCAGTATTCACTCTTGAAAACGACAATGCTTTCGAGGAGATTACTGAGATACAGGCTACAAGACTAGGTGGGATTGAGGTTTCACAAGGAAGAGGTATTAGAAACCCTGCAGCATGTGAAAATAGATACGTCCCTTGGGCCAGAATGGATGTATCCTAGGATCCTCTGGAAAGCCAGGGAGGAGTTTTCCAAGCTTTTGGCATTGATCTTTAAATCATCATTGTCTGCAGGAATAGTGCCCGAAGACTGGAGGTTAGCAACTGTGGTTCCCCTGTTCAAGAAGGGGAGTAGAGACAACCCTGCTAATTATAGATCAGTGAGCCTTACTCCAGTTGTTGGTAAAGTGTTGGAAAACATTATAAGAGAGAGGATTTATAATCATCTAGAAAATAATAATACTTTTAGGGATAGTCAGCACGGTTTTGTGAAGGGTAGTCGTGCCTCACAAAGCTTATTAAATTCTTTGAGAAGGTGAGCAAACAGGTAGATGAGAGTAAACCATTTGACGTGGTGTAAATGGATTTCAGCAAGGCGTTCGATAAGGTTCCCCACAGTAGTCTATTGTACAAAATGTGGAGGAATGGGATTGTGGAAGATATAGCCGTTTGGATCAGTAATTGACCTGCTGAAAAAAGACAGAATATGGTGGCTGATGGGAAATGTTCATCCCTCACTCAGACCATCATCTTGTTCCTCACACAAGTGTAGAACGTCTTAAATTTTACCTTAATCCTACTCACTAAGTCTTTTTCATGCCCGCTTCGTGCTCTCCTGAGATTATTCTTCACTTCCTTCCTGACTACCTTTTAACCCTCTAGAGCCCTGTCTGATCCTTGCCTAGTCGATTTACCAGTGGTGTACCGCAATGGTCGGTGTTGTGTCCACTGCTGTTCGTGATTTTTATAAACGACCTGGATGAGGGCATGGAAGGTTTTTCAGACGGCACTAAGGTCGGTGGAGTTGTGGATATTGATGAATGATGCTGTAGGTTACAGAGAGACATAGATAATCTGCAGAGCTGGGCTGAGAGGTCTCAAATGGAGTTTCATGCGGACTAGTGTGAGGTGATTCACTTTGGATGGTGTAACCGGAATACAATGTACTGGGCTAATGGTAAGATTCTTGGTAGTGTAGGTGAGCAGAGAGATCTCGGTGTCCAGGTGCACAGATCCTTGAAAGTTTCCACCCAGGTTGACATGCTTGTTAAGAAGGCTTACAGTTTTTTAGCATTTATTAAGAGAGGGATCGAGTTCCGGGACCCATGAGGTTATGCTGCAGCTGTACAAAACTCTGGTGGGGTCGCACTTGGAGTATTGTGTACAGTTCTTGTCACCGCACTATAAGAAGGTTGTGGAAGCTTTGGAAAGGGTGTAGAGAAGATTTACTAGGATGTTGCCTGGTATGGAGGGAAGGTCTTACGAGGAAAGGCTGAGGGACTTGAGGCTGTTTTCGTTGGAGAGAAGAAGGTTGAGAGGTGACTTAATAGAGACATATAAGATAATCAGAGGGTTAGATAGGGTGGACACGGAGAACCTTGTTCCAATTATGGTGACGGCGAGCATGAGGGGGCATAGCTTTAAATTGAGGGGTGGTGGATAAAGGACAGATGTCAGAGGTAGTTTCTTTACTCAGAGAGTAGTAAGGGTATGGAATGCTTTGCCTGCAACTGTAGTAGATTCGCCAACTTTAAGTACATTTAAGTCGTCATTGGACAAACATATGGACGTACATGGAATAGTGTAGATTAGATGAGCTTCAGATTGGTATGACAGGTCGACGCAACATCGAAGGCCGAAGGGCCTGTACTGCGCTGTAATGTTCTATGTTCCCCTATCTTCTCCGACTCCTGGTGCAAGTTCTATCCACTATCCTGATGAGCTCTACCCTCACTCAGACCATCATCTTGTTCCTCACACAAGTGTAGAACGTCTTAGGTTTTACCTTAATACTACTCACCAAGTCTTTTTCATGCCCGCTTCTTGCTCTCCTGAGATTATTCTTCACTTCCTTCCTGACTACCTTTTAACCCTCTAGAGCCCTGTCTGATCCTTGCCTACTTAACCTTCAGTCATCTTCCTCTTGAGATATCCTACATCTATTGACAAATTGGAGATATAGAGCTGTAAACGATAAGAGCTGCACATCCCGTCACTTCCAGCATGGGCTGCAAGTTTCCCCACGCTGGGCAGGGATCTAACACAGTGTTACAGAACAATGCACTGGGCCAGTGTACACAGCTCTACATGCTGGGATGGTAACTGCTCCTGGTTTACAGTTCAATGCTCTGGGGTGGCGTACACCGCTCTACATGCTGGGAGGATAAAAGCTCCTGGGTTAAAGATCAATGTGCTGGGGTGGAGTACACAGCTCTACATGCTGGGAGGTTACCTGCTCCTGGTTTACTCAGCAATTTACTGCTGTTCACTGCGTAGCTCCCAATGCTGAGAGGTAGTTTATGGACTGCTGTGGTCTGCACAGATTGCTGGGTTGTATTGAGCAGCACACTAGCCTGGTCTGAACACTGCTACATTCTGCACAGGTATATCATCTGGATTGTGGTGCCTGATTCTGTGACGTGGATTTCAGCTGGTTTGTCAGCACATTTACTTTATATTCGCCACATGAGACACACCGGGAAGTGAACAGAAGCCTGACACACACCATTTCATTGTTTCTGAGCTTCACAATGCCAGCTCTCAATACACTAGAGAGCCAAATGGGACCCACAGACGGGATGTACATGAAAGCACAAGGCATACATTTTTCACATTGTTTCTGAGCTTCATAATGATTTCCCCGAGATATGACCACCAACGGCCAGGTTAAGGTACAGAAGGACGGATATTCATATTATAATTGGATGATTACTTGATCGACAAGTTCAGTAAACGTGTTTCTTATCAGACAAATGGGATTAACTGGATGAGTAGTACTTTCGTAGGTCCAATAACAAAAGTAAGAATATAAAGTAAATGTACTGACAAACCAGCTGAAATCCACGTCACAGAATCAGGCACCAAAATCCAGATGATATATCTGTGCAGCATGTAGCAGTGTGTGCTGTGTGTGCTGGGCTGCTGTCCACTTCCTGGTGTGTCCCATGTGGTACTCCATGTTGGACCGGGAAGAAATTAGAAATTGGAGACCGATCTCACTGTTAAACACAGACTACAAAATCTTGTCAAAGGTCATCGCCAACCGGGTCAGGTCTGCTCTGGGATCGGTGATTCACCCTGACCAAACCTGTGCTGTACCGGGCAGGAAGATCGCTGAGAGTCTCGCACTCCTCAGAGATACGATTGCCTACGTACAGGACAGGGGGGTGGACACCTGCCTCATCAGCCTGGACCAGGAGAAAGCCTTTGACAGGATATCGCATACATATATGAGGGATGTCCTCTCCAAAATGGGCTTCGGGGAGGGAATCGCTAATTGGATCAGACTGCTCTACACCAACATTGTCAGTGCAGTCTCAATCAATGGGTGAGAATCAGATAGCTTCCCAGTCAGATCTGGAGTCAGGCAGGGCTGCCCTCTCTCTCCTGCCTTGTTTGTGTGTTGCTTCGAGCCATTTGCCGAGTCCATCAGGAAGGATGCGAGCCTGAAAGGGGTGACTATTCCTGGCAGCGGGGGTCTGCAGGTTCAGGCCTCCCTGTACATGGATGACGTCGCCGTTTTCTGCTCGGATCCGCTGTCCGTGCACAGACTCATGTGCATTTGTGACCAGTTCGAACGGGCCTCGGGGGCCAAGGTAAACCGAGGCAAGAGCGAAGCCATGCTCTTCGGGAACTGGGCCGACCAATCATCTATCCCCTTCACCGTCAGGACTGACCACCTGAAGGTGCTGGGTATTTGGTTCGGGGGGGCTGGTGCGTGCGCCAAGACCTGGGAGGAGCGGATCAGGAAGGTGAGACAGAAACTGGGAAGATGGGAGCAACGGTCGCTCTCCATCGCGGGTAAGAACCTGGTCATCAGGTGTGAGGTACTCTCAGTATTGTTATATGTGGCACAGGTCTGGCCTATCCCCAGAACCTGTGCTGCCGCAGTCACCCGGGCCATCTTCCACTTCATGTGGAGATCAAAGATGGACCGGGTCCGAAGAGATGTAATGTACAAAGGCCGGTGCAATGGGGGAAAAAACACACCCAATGCAACCCTCACCCTGATGGCCAACTTTGTGTGTGGCTGCATCAAGCTGTGCATGGATTCCCGGTACGCAAACACCAAGTGTCACTACGTACTGAGGTTCTACCTGTCCCCGGTGTTGCGAAGGATGGGCCTGGCCTCGTTGCCGCAGAACGCTCCGAGTAGTTGGACCGTTCCGTACAACCTGTCCTTCGTGGAGAAATTTATCAAGAAAAACACCTTTGACCACAAGTCCATCAGGAAGTGGTCAGCACGTAGTGTCCTTGAGACCCTTCGGGAAAAGGAGAGGGCAGATCCTGTCGAGCGGTTCCCTGAGCAGACTGTCAAAGCCATTTGGCAGAATGCCTCATCGCCAGAACTTTCCAACAAGCACCAAGACATGGCTTGGCTGGTGGTGAGAAGGGCTGTGCCTGTGAGATCCTTTATGCACGCCCGGACTCTCTGCCGCACCGCACGCTGCCCTCGAAGCGGCTGCGGGGGGGACTAGACTGTCACACACCTCCTTCTGGAATGTGCCTATGCAGAGGAAGTCTGGAGAGGAATGCAGTGGTGTCTGTCGAGGTTCGTCCCGAGCACCGCCGTGACGCGGGACTCCGTGCTCTACGGCCTGTTCCCCGGGACGCACACCGAGACGAACATCAACTGTGCCTGGAGGATCATCAACTCGGTGAAGGACGCTCTCTGGGTGGTCCGAAACCTGTTGATCTTCCAGCTGAAGGAGTTGACCCCGACTGAGTGTTGCAGACTGGCACATTCCATGGTCCAGGACTACGTGTTGAGGGACGCGCTGAAGCTTGGGGCAGCTGCCGCCAAGGCGCGGTGGGGAAAGACCAGCGTCTAACATCTGCCTGCCTAATGAAGAACAGGGGGCCCACGCAGTCATTTGGGCTCCGCTGGCATCTGAGCTCAATGTAATCGCACCAACCTGTGAATATGAATGATTACCCTGTTTCGATACGTAAAGAAATGGAATGTTTACAGAATGATGACATGTCCAATTATATAGAATAAATATATATGAATAAAGTATATTTTTGAAATAAAAAAAAAATGTTGGACCGGGGTTCCAGCAGCTTTAGACATGTCTTTGAACCTTGGTCTGTGCGTGTCCACTGAGCCCCTGTGCTTGTCACTCTCAGATGATTGTGTAGTTAGTAACACGAGGAAACCTCTCGAGTATAATTGTAAAAGAGCAGGCATCTAGATTAGATTAGATTACAGTGTGGAAACAGACCCTTCAGCCCAACAAGTCCACACCGACCCGCCGAAGCGCAACCCACTCAGACCCATTCCCCTCTTCACCTTACAATTTTGGATTGTGGGAGAAAACCGGAGCACCCACACAGGCACGGGGAGAATGTGCAAACTCCACACAGTCAGTCGCCTGAGGCGGTAATTGAACCCCGGTCTGTGGTGTTGTGAGACAGCAGTGCTAACCACTGTGCCACCGTGCCGCCCATCTAACTTGTCGCTGAGGGGCTTCTGACTGACTTCTGTTATTGAAAAGTTAGTGGAGTGCTCTGGATGGTTTGGTGGAGGTTCTGCTGTGAGCTGCCTCAGACATTCAGGGAGACCTGAGGATTTGGTGACCCAACTCGGGATGGAGCATAGGGACTGTAGTTACTGCATCTGTGTCTGTAAGATGAACACCAAATGGAGCAGAGGCTGCACAGAGTGGAAGATCTAAAACCACGGAGTGAGTGTGTGTGAGGAAAGGGATCTGCTGTATCAACTCTGGGATTCCAGGAACAGCTTCCCAAGTTACCTTTAACTCAGGAGCAGAGTGTGAGGGGACCCTGATTGAACAAGGAGCTGGTCACAGAGCGATATCATTTCCTTAAACACGACCTGCAGCTTCACACCAGGGGGAGGACGGTGCTGCCAGTGGTTGTTAGGGTCACTGTTTCATTCAGCTACTATGATCTGGAACTTTCCAGGCAGGAGTGGGTGACAGCTCCATCATCTCCCAGTATGTCGACGTCAACGTCACCATTTGGAGTCGGAGGATATATATGGTGGTTGAGAGCAATGGGGTCCCTGGGAACATCAGGGAGATGGAGCAACAGTTCCCGTCTCTGATCGGGTCAGAATGAACCCTCCAGTACACACTGCATCACTAAGTCCTGTAGTCTTTCTCCATTTCAGTAACATACTACCTACCATTCTTCCTAAAACAAAGACAGACTATATATTACCTTAAATCCCATTTGCTAAACTTTTATCCATTGACTTCACCTGTCCATAGCTGAAAAATGTGTTGCTGGAAAAGCGCAGCAGGTCAGGCAGCATCCAAAGATCAGGAGAATCGACGTTTCGGGCATCAGCCCTACTTCATGCCGAAACGTAGATTCTCCTGATCTTTGAATGCTGCCTGACCTGCTGCGCTTTTCCAGCAACACATTTTTCAGCTCTAATCTCCAGCACCTGCAGTCCTCACTTTCACCTATCCATATCAAATTACAGATTCTCCACCTTCCCTTGATAATTTAGTTTCCTGTTTATCTTAGTTTAATCGGCAAACTTTGTTACAGTACATTTGTTCCACACCTCCTGATCATTGATACAGATTGTAAAGAGCTGTGGACCCAGCACTGGTCACTGTGTGACTCCACTGGTGACGTTCTGTCAAACGGACTAAGGCTGATTCTTCCTGAATGCCTGTTTCCAGTCTAATAACCAGTCCTTCCCCATTTATATGTAACACATTCAAAGACCTGAATAAGAACGAGGAATAACGCAGCCACTCAGGCCTGTTCTACCATTGAATGCAATCATGGCTGATGTCATTGCTGCCTCGGTTCCACGTTCCTGTCCGCTCTCCATATTCCTTCAGTTACTCAATGTCCCAGCACCTACTGCACTCTGGGGCAGTGAATTACACAGATTCCCAACCCTTTGAGAGAAGTAGGTTCTCCTCACCCCTGTTTAAATTCTCCCTCACCTCATCCTAAAACTATGGTTTTAGGATCGTTCGAGATTGTCCCACATGAGGAAATATCCACTTCACATCTACATTGTCAATCACCTTTAACATCGTCCTGACCTCTGACATCTCCTCTCATTTTTCTATACTCCAGGCAGAGTTGGCCTGAACTGCTCAATCTCTCTTCAGAGGACAAACTCCTCATGTCTGAAGTCAATCGAGTAAACCACTTCTGAACTGCCTCCATGGCAAATACATCCCTCCTACAGTCAGGACACCAAGACTGCACACAGTACTCAGTTGCGACCTCACACTTCCCTCCCTTTATAATCCATTCTTTAAGAAATAAATGCCAAAGTTGCACTTGCCTTTCTCATTATCTGCTGTACCTACATTGGAGTATTCTGTAGTATGGACGCGGGCAATCAGATCCCTCTGCACCCAATCATTCTGAAATCTCTCTCCATTTGGATAATAATTTGCCTTTCTGCTACACTGATCCAAACGGATACACTCATACTTTTCGTTGTTCAGTTTCCTCTGTCAAATGTTGCCCCAACCTATCCATATATATTTTCTAATTTCTTCCATCTTCATTGCAATTTCTCACCTGAGTTAGAGTCATCTATTAATTTGGTTATAACATGTTCTGTCCTCTCAAGCATGTAAGACTATAGATTGTAAATAGTTGGGGCCTGGAGACCAAGACATATGGTTTCCTAAAAGTTGAATTTTGCCAAACAGAAAATGACTGATATTTTTTCCATCTCACTGCATTTCGTTGCCTCACCAAGCCTGTACCAAGTTGATAAATTATAGTTAATCGTAAACGATCTTATTCTGCAGATTAATCATTTGTGCAGAGCTATTCAATGCCTTCTGGAAGTCCAAGTATTTCATCCCTCGGATCCCCATGATCGAATTCATGTTGATTCTGATGGATTGTGATTTGACTTTTCAAATTTCTTGTAATTAATTCCTGAATAATCAACGTTAACAATATTTCTTAAATTTGAACAGTTTTCTCACTACTATATATTCCATCGTGAAGGTGATAATTCTAAAATCTTTGTTCACTCCAATCCTGTATAATTGGCACATGGCGTGAAATGACCTGCTCTGATTGCTCTGTAAGAGGTCTGGGTTGCTGAATGGCATCATTCTCTTCCTTGTACACAAAATCGATGGGCTGATGTCTTTCTGGTGTTCCACATCACCATCTCGATGATCTGCCTGTCCTCCTCCTGTTGATGCGTAAGAGTCCTGAGGGCTTATGCAATCTTCCTGTTGCTGTGTAACAGTTTGAGGGGCTGAAAAAACCTTCTCATCTTCCTCCATCACAGACTGGAGATACTGAACGGTCTCTCCTGAATCCCTGATAAAGGACTGAGGGAATGATTGGCCTTCTTCTGTTCCCACATACGAGACATGTGAGGTAAGCTTCTTCCTCCTTTCCCATAAGAAATCTAATCGTTTGCATCCTTCTCCAATTCCCGTGCAACAGGCTCGAAGGGACTGAATATCCTCCTGGTATCCCATTGCACCAATCTCCAGTCTCTATGTGACGTCTTCCAGTTTCTATGTTACAGACTTGAGGAGGCTGAATAGACTGATCCTATTGCTGCATAACAGGGTACTGTGCTGCATGGCCTACTGTGGGCCTAGTATTATCGACTCGAGGAGCTGACTGGCCTCCTCCCGTAACTGTATATCAGGCTCCAGGGACTGAATAGTCTCTTCCTGTTCTGGTGTAACAGGGTCAATGTCCTTCGAGACTACCTCCGAATAAATGACAGAAGGTGCTGAACGAGAGAGTGCCCATACTCTGAAACACTCTCATCTCCATATCTGACTTACAGAGATGAACCATTAATATAGTATTTTTTCTGGATAAAGTCCTGAAGCTGAAAGTAACAAAAGAGGTCCCTTCCAGATACCTCATATTCCTGGCTGAGTTCCTCAAAATTCATCATGACCTCCCTGTCAAAAAATTCTCCCAAACAGGAAACTCATCTGGACTTCCAGAGCCTAAATCCAGAATCCATCAATCCAGGCTGGAATCCTACGAATCCTACAATGAGAGTGAAAGCCGATGTTTTTGTTTTGTCAAGTGCCGTCAACTTGTCCCATCATTCTCCATGCTTTCATTGTGTTAAGGACAATCGGTTTCTGCAACTCTCTATAACAGTCCTCATCTTGTCCATGAACAACAGATTAATAAGGGGACAATTTTGCTGGAAGGCCTCGATTTCCAGCCAAATTGACCATGGGTCCTGGCAAGCCCAAACAGCCACATCGGATAGCAAGGAACCTAGCGGTATTTCTTAAAGTATGGAAAACCAGCACGCTCCCATTCACTGTGGAAGCTGCAATTTGTCCAGCTTAATAGGAGGCCATCTGTGACGCAAGATGAAAGATCAAAGCCAACTGTTAAGCCTCCGTATTGCCTGCCTGGGCAGCGTCAAAGGGAGGAGAAAGTGAGGTCTGCAGACGCTGGAGATCAAAGCTGAAATTTTATTGCTGGAACAGCACAGCAGGTCAGGCAGCATCGAGGGAACAGAAGATTCGACGTTTCGGGCACATGCCCTTCTTCAGGAATGAGCAGAGAGTGTTCAGCAGGAGAAGATAAAAGGTAGGGAGGAGGGACTTGGAGGAGGGGCGTTGGAAATGTGATAGGTGGAAAGAGGTCAAGGTGAGGGTGATAGGTCGGAGCAGGGTGGAGGCGGAGAGGTCAAGAAGAAGACTGCAGGTCAGGAAGGCGGTGCCGGGCTGGAGGGATTCGGCTGAGACAAGGTGGGGGGAGGGGGGATGAAGAAACTGGTGAAGTCCAAGTTCATCCCCTGTGGTTGGAGGGTTCCCAGTCGGAAGATAAGACGCTCCTCCTCCGACCGTCGCGTTGTTGTGGTTTGGCGGTGGATGAGTCCAATGACCTGCATATCCTCGGTGGAGTGGGAGGGGGAGTTGAAATGCTGTGCTACAGGGTGATTGGGTTGGTTCGTCCGGGTGGCCCTCTATCAGCTTTCCGTAGAGACCACTCCCTCCGCGACTCCCTTGTCAGATCCATACCCCCCACCAACCCAACCTCCACTCCCGGCACCTTCCCTTGCAACCGCAGGAGGTGCAACACTTGCGCCCACACCTCCCCCCTCCCTTCTCTCCAAGGCCCCAAAGGAAACTTCCATATCCGCCACAGATTCACCTGCACCTCCACCCACATTATCTACTGCATCCGCTGCAGCCGGTGTGGCCTCCTCTATATTGGGGAGACAGGCCGCCTACTTGCGGAGCGATTCAGAGAGCACCTCTGGGCCACCCGGACGAACCAACCCAATCACCCTGTAGCACAGCATTTCAACTCCCCCTCCCACTCCACCGAGGATATGCAGGTCATTGGACTCATCCACCGCCAAACCACAACAACGCGACGGTCGGAGGAGGAGCGTCTTATCTTCCGACTGGGAACCCTCCAACCACAGGGGATGAACTTGGACTTCAACAGTTTCTTCATCCCCCCTCCCCCCACCTTGTCTCAGCCGAATCCCTCCAGCCCGGCACCGCCTTCCTGACCTGCAGTCTTCTTCTTGACCTCTCCGCCTCCACCCTGCTCCGACCTATCACCCTCACCTTGACCTCTTTCCACCTATCACATTTCCAACGCCCCTCCTCCAAGTCCCTCCTCCCTACCTTTTATCTTCTCCTGCTGAACACTCTCTGCTCATTCCTGAAGAAGGGCATGTGCCCGAAACGTCGAATCTTCTGTTCCCTAGATGCTGCCTGACCTGCTGTGCTGTTCCAGCAATAAAGTTTCAGCAGCGTCAAAGGGAGCATTGTCATGCGGTATCATAAACAAGGAAGGAAATTAATTTGAACCAGAGCTAACCCAAACTGGATATTGAAAGATTCTGTCTTATCTTCCCTAGCAACTGCACGAAGTTAGCTTTATATAATTAATCGAAGGCTTGGATGTTAAAAATACCTAAACCTCATTGTGACCATCTGGAAGGGAATCAGATTCCACCCCAAGATCGGGTACCCTAATAAGACCCCTAACAGGGATGGCCTCTGATTTCATTAAATTGATTTTATACCCTGAGAAAGATCCAAATGAATTAATCATTCGTATTAAACAGGACACAGATATCATTGGGTTAGTTAGAAAGAGAGGAACGCCATCTGCTGAAAGGGCGATCTTATGCCTTCCTGGTCCTACCTCCTTGCCAGTGATATTGGGGTCCCTCCAGATGCCAACGGCTCAAACATTAATGTAAATGGTAACAAAGAGGGCAACTTTGTTGGCTGCCACTGTCAATACTAAAATTGTCAGATCTTATACCATTGGTGAAATTCGCTGCTTTTGGGTCACTATATAACACTGCCACCCACCAGGCGAAGACCCCTCCAAGACCAAACCATTCAAGGACATAAAAGGCGCACGCCCACTCCATCCGGTCAAGTGCTTTCTCTGCATCCAGGGAGACTACCGAGCCTGGAATCGAACCTTGCTGGCACACTGGAACCATATTTAGCACTCTTCCAATATTATCAGAGGACCTACGGGCCCTAATAAAAGTGGTCCTCTTTCACAATGGACCTTCAAAGCCTGCGTTTTCGACAAAATTTTAAAGTCCACCTTTAATAATGAAATAGGCACATACAAAGTGCAATCCTCTGGGACTTTCCCTCTCTTGAGAATAAGATGAATATTTCCTTCTCTCAGAGAGGATGGGAGGCAGTCCTGACTGTACGAATAATCGTACATATCCAACACTGGCCCAGCCAGCATGTCTATGAACTCCTTCTAAATCTCACTCTGAAAGTCCATCTGGGCCGGGGGCTTTACCACTCTGGAGCTGCCTCAGTGTCTCCTGTATCTCTCTGATTATCAGAGCGGCAGTCTAACGAGACGCCTGCTCTGAACTTACACTTGAGAGGTCCAAATTCTTAATAAAGGACTCCATCGTCGCCAATCAGTCCTCCCAGCCCGCTGACTGGAAAAACCCAGAGTAGAACTTCCTGAACGCTGCATTAATCTTTTTGGGATCGCGGGTGATAATAGCAGCAATCCTCTTTCTGGCCAAGTACGCCTAATATCTACCTGGTTATCACCATGCTGGAATACCTTCTGTTTCGCAAAGCAAATCTCTTTCTTTGCTCTCTGGGTGAGTGCAGCATTCAGAGCAGTCCGGAGGGCTGTAATCTGCTGCAATTAAATTATAGATGGTCTGACAAAATATGGTGTCTCAGCTCTCTTCAGCTGAGACTCAAGCATACGCTGCTGTTCTCCCTTCTGCCGCTTCTGAGTCACCGAGTAAGAAATAATCAAAGCCCTTGTATAGGATTTGGCAGTCTCCCATAGCACCGTCAGATTACTGGTCGTGCACAAGTTCTTGTTCCAAAAAAAAATTAAATTCCCCCGAAATATACTCAATGACTTTGCTATCCTTCAGGAGGAAAGGATCCACGTGCCAGTGCCGTGAGCCTGTCCCATCGCTACCATCCTTGACCTCCATGTACACTGCCACATGATAATAAATGGTTCCCGATTCTAAAGGAGAGCATCGAATTTAAAAAGACCAATGGGGCAAACAACATGCCAATCCTAGTAAATCATTTATGTGGGTGAGAAAAAAAGGTGAAGTCCCTTCCTTCAGGTGAAGACATCTCACATATCCACCAACCCAGCTACCTGCTCAGATCCACCAGCTGCCTGGGTGGCGAGGAAATACCTCTGATACCCCTCGACATTCTATCCACCTAGGGACCAAATGTCAGTTAAAGTCTCCCCTTAATTGTAAGACGTGCCCCAAGGCTCAAGATGCTTCCATACTTGTTTTTCTCTGTCGTACTGGAATTGCACAAGGACCATGTAGGAATCTGGTCCGATCCCTGCCTGCACACTGCGACCCGGTGGGCCCACTCGACCCGCTGAGGATTCTGCCATGGTTTCCAAAGCTGCAGTCCACTCTTCCACCTCCACGACATGTGGCCCGAGACGCTGGATCTCCTGGTCATGCTTCTGCAGCTTGGATGAGATCAGTTCCAGCATGGTTCAGGTCTCCTCCATTGCTGAATAACAGGTAAAATTAGGATCCATTTCGAAACCAAGGGGGTAATCAGAATGTGAAACAGGGGAACATTGATAGACTGTAACACGAGAGCTTCACATCTGTTTTAGTTGGGATAAGGAAGATGCAGCTACAGAATTCAAGAAGATGGACTGGGAAGCTCTCGAACAAATTGATATAAGTTGCAAGTTGGGATTGATGATTTTGGATAATGTAAAGTCCAGATGAGTTGTATCGCACGATACTGTTGGAGACAAGAGAGGAAATGTCCTGACCTAAATGTTTTAGTCGAATCTGACCACACAAGGGAGGTGCTAGAGGACTGGTGAACAGCTATGTGGCCCCAAGTTACTGGAAAGTTAGTAGAGATAGACCAGTGTCTTCTGGTGTACCACAGCGAGCAGTGCAGTGTATCAAATTATTTGTGGTATTCATAAATGATGTAAATGTGAATGTGGAGGGGGTGGGGCGGCTGAGCATAATAAGGAATTTTGCGTTTGACACAAAGATTGGCCAGGTGGTTGACAGTGAGGAGGAAGGCCTTATGTTACGTGAAGATACAAGTGGAATGGTCAGATGGTCAGATCAATGGCAGATGGAATGGAACCCTGATAAATATGAGGTGATGCACTTTGTAAGAAGGAACCAGACAGGGGAGAATTCAATGAATAGCAGAACACTAGGGAGGTCGGAGGGTGTTTCTCCACACATCCCTGAATGTGACTGGACAGTGTAATAGCCAGTTAAAAAATCACACGGGACTGTCGGCACAGAGTTTATTCATCGAGGCACCATAATATGAGTTAAACATGCCATTGGTTAGCCCATAGATAGAACACTGTGTGCAGTTCTGGCAGCCACATTACAGGAAGTGTTTTGGTATTCAGTAATATCAGAAACTATTGGGGTCTCCACAGAGTTGGAAGCTTCAGTGGAAGTCTCCTGGCTGCAGCTCTCTTTAAATTTTCACTTGATTTGTTTTCCTTCCTCGATTGGAGAACTGCATCTGAGAATCTGTCTGATCTTTCCTTTTTGCCAAGTACATGTATCACAACACTTAATTATTAATAGAGTCTAGGCGAACGCCTTCAAATATTTTTGAAGATCTTTGCTGTCGTACATAACACGTGACTCCTTCTCTTCCTGTATAATTGATTGTTGGCCCTAAATGGGCTATCTCTACACTTCTCCAATAATTTCATTGAGCTGAATGACTTCCTCATATTCCTGTGAATCTACCGTGAGGAGCTGAATAATCTCCTCCTTTTAACTGTGGAAATGTGCAGTGTCCAGCGGCACTGTTGCATGAGTGTTACTGATACTTCCAACAGCACAAGCCTGAATGTTGTCCAGGTCTTGCTGCACATGGACACAGACTAGTTCAGGAGCTGAAGGGTGACTTTTTTCCTGAATATTGTGTGACCCACAGAGAACACCCCCACTTCTAATCTTATGGTGTGAGCAAGACATTTATAAAGCAGCTGAAGATGTTTGTGCTGAGGAAGATACCTTGAGAATCTTTTGCAGACATGTCCTGGACTGCATGGATTTTTGTACACAAACCACAATCATTGTGCTTTATGCTTTAAATCACTCTAACCAGGGAAGCTTACAACTCATTCGCATTAAGTGAAATCCTGCTCAGGCTCCTTGAGACCGTCCTTAGTTAAATGATGTCAGGGCCAATCACTCTTCCCTGAGCCCTTGTGTTCACGTCTTTTGCTCATATCAATAGGCCACAGTGTGGGGGCAGGGAGTGCTTTTTGACCAATCAGAGTTGAGGGCTCTGACACAAATTGGACACGAAAGAGGATATTAAACCTTATGATCTTATTGTGGGAGAAAAACTGCTTGTGGGTGGGGCGGGGGAGGGGGTGGGTGGCGTGTGGATGAATGACATATCCCTGTTTGTGGACTTCTTACGTTCTATTATTGGAAAGTAGAGGCTGTTATTTTCCTGGAAGCTCTGTTATTGAATATTACCAGATTGACTGGACCATCTCTGGGTGAGGAATGGGGGCAGTATTCACAGTGAAACTGGGTCTACAGCTTGGCCAACAAACGAAGCACAGGTTGCAGAAAGGGGAAGCTCAGTTAGGAGTGGTGAGGGCCCTCTTTCTTACCACTGCCCGGGTTTTCCAATTACACTTTCCAAATCAGCCCAAACTGGATTTGACAGTTTTTAGGGGCTGAATGGTCTCCTCTGTTTCTGTGATAGAAGTAAGTAGCCTCTAATTGTACTGTCTAGCAGGTTTGATGGGCTGAATGGAACACAGAGACATGGGACTGAGGGGTAGGAGTGGGTCATTGGACACTTTGAGCCTTCTCTACCAGGGACTAAGATTGTATCTGATCAAGTTGTGGTCTCAGCTCCACTTTCCTGTCTGTGTGCTATTATCCAAGAATCACTTCTCTGTCCAATATTTAACTAACTCAGCGTTGAAAAAATATAAACAAAGAGACATCTCAAACTTATGGGGAAGAGAATTCCCACTTGAAATGCCTGTTTAGAATTTCTACTCATCCCTCTTATAGAGTCATACAGCATTCAAATGTGTAAGTGCTGACCAGATATCCCATTATGATCGAGTCTGATTTGAGAGCATATGACTCATATTTCTCTAAACCTCCTTATTCAAATACCCATCAAGATGCCAGACTCCACCACTTCATCTGGGAGATAATTCCATATGGACACTCCCTCTGTATGAAAACATTGCGTCTAAGTTCTCTCTAAAATATTTCCCCTCGAACCTTAAAACAGGCCTCCAGTCTGAAAAGCAATCCTCCACCAACCTCTGTCTCCTCCCTTCAATCTAAGTTTGTATTCAATTGACTTGGGTGCGCTTGTTCCCATATGACCTAACCTTACTAACTTACCTAATATGCAGAACATTGTCGAACAACTTGTTCCAGTCTGTATGGAAAACATCTACAACACTGCCTTCATCAATCTGCTTTGTCACCTCTTTAACAAACTCAGTCAAATTCGTACAACGCGATTTCTCATGCAAAAAACCATGTTGACTATCCCCAATCAATTCTTGCCTTTGAAAATGCATGCAATTGGCTATCCCTCAGAATCCCCTCCAACTCACCCACCACTGATGTCAGGCTCACTGGTCCAGAGTTCCTTGGGTTGTTGGGTAACTGTTTTATTTTCTACTGCCACTCTTCCATTGGTCACAGCAAGTTATCGGTGTAACCAGGTTGATGACATGGCCAACGGTATAGGTCTCACACTGGGTCAGGGTCATCCTCGGAAGAGGTCAGGTTGATTTCCTTCATTTGTAAAAAGAACAAATTCATGAAGGAAACAAAGTTCCTCAAACAAGATGGAAAGGTGAATGTAAAACAGAATAGAAATTAAAAAAAAATGTACATTGATATTTCCATTTCTCAAAATACTGAGGAGCACAAACATATACTGACACACACACACATATACATACACAGACAAGCACACTCAGACACACACACACACAGACATGTACACACAGACACACTCAAACACACACGCACAGAGATATACACACACGCACACTCAAACACACAAAAACACAGACACAAAAACACGGACACATGCACATACAATTACGCGCACAAACACAGACAAATGCATGTACCGTAGACCGTAAATAATTAGAGCAGAATAAAAGCCCATTTGGCCCATCCAGTCTACGGAGCTATTGATCATGGCCGACATGCTTTTCAAGCCAATTCTCCTGCCTTCTCACAACAAGCCTTGATCCCATCATTAAGCGTAACTTATCTAGTTATATCCTAAAGATGCTAATGTGTCTGTGTGACCGTGTGGGTCTGTATGCATGTGTTGTCTCTGTGTGTGTCCTAGTGTATTGCCCTGTACTCCATGTTGGAGAGTGGGGTTTTAGCAGTTTTGAGGCACATCTTTGTAACTTGCTCTGTGCCGATCCATTGAACGCCTGTATTAATCATTCTCTGCTGCTCACGTGCTCAGTAACATGAGGAATCCCCACAACTGTTAATGATTCAGACCAGGCTTCTCACATGCATTTCACTGACATTTGACTTAACTCTTGTTTTTGTACGTTCGTGGAAGTGCTGGGGATGGTTTCGTGGAGGCTATGTTTTAAACTGCTGTGGAAATTCAGGAAGACCAGAGGCTTTGGTGACCCAACTCTAGATGAAACATGGTGACTGTAGTTACAGTATCTGCAACATGACCAACAAATTGAGCAGAGGCTGCAGAGAGGGGAATCTCTGTAAAATGGAATGAGGGCATTGCAATCAGATCAGTTATGGTTTTGAAGAATGTGGAGCAGGATTGAAAGAGAGGATCAAAATTGATGGACCAAAGCGAATACAGTAGTTCCTATTTTACATGTTCCGATGTTTAAACATACTAAAGGATAAGAACACTGTGTGGGGAAAACTGAATCGAGAAGATTTTCACCATGAACTAGAATGGAGGATGCTCAGTGTGTTGAATGGCCTACTCCTTTCCCGATGTTTCTGTGCAGTCGGTGGGAAAGCTCTGTAAATCCTGCCACCTGCTCTCAGATGTTAGCAAGGAGATCTCTGCAGGGTCAACACGGTAATATTTCCCGTTCCAATACTGAGGCTGGTGCCGGATGATCTGTATGATTTTATCCTTTAAGACCCCGGAACAGTTTGATACAATAGAGTGTCTTGCTTGTCCGTTTCCGAGACCATTGAAGAGTGTTTCACATGGCTGTGCGTCTGAAATCACGTTTAGGCCATACCAGAAAAGTACGGGAGATTCACTTCCTGAAAGTACATTGAGGAAGGAAATTGGTGTTTACAATCGACATTGGCTTCAAGGTCACTGTTAATGACTCCAGGTTTTATATCTAGATATTTTATTAATTATAACGTCCACCAGCTGCCACAGCATTAGCCTGGACTGGATTTGTAATCCAGTGACTTTTCCACAACAACACCATCTCCACATGGGGACCTATTGAAAACCACACTGAGCTGGTTATTTCTGTGTTGGTTGACAGCTCTGTCAAAAAGAACTGCCACCAATGTGATTATCGCGACGGGACTCAGGACGTCATAAATGGTTAGACTGTAGTTATTCCCTTGTTATGGGATTGGACATAGCCGAGTAAATTTCCACATTGCCTGGGAGATGTCAGAGTTGGAGCTGGAATAAAACAGCTCCCCCAGGGACACTGCTTGTTGTGCAGCACAAGTGTTCAGTCCCATTGCAGGAATGCTGTCAGGGCCCATTGCCTTTGTCGTATTTACTGTATTCAGGTGTTTCTTCATGTCACATACAGCAAATCAGATCGCTTAAAGACTGAGATCTGTGATTCTGCGGGCAGCTTGGCGAGGGTGAGGTGGATAATCAGCTCAACACTTCTGGCTGAGGACGGTGCAGATAATACAACCATGTCTTTTACACTGATGTACAGGGCTGTCCTGTTATTTAGGATGGCGATATTTAGGGAGTCTTCTCTTCCAGTGAGTTGTTTAATAGTCCATCGACATTTATGTCTGGATGTGGCAGCACTGCAGAACCTCGATCTGATCTGTTAATCTTGGGAACATTTTGCCCTCTGTACCAGATGTTAGTACTGCTGTTTCGAATATAACCAGTCAAGTGCGGTAGCTTTAATGGATTGTCATCAGGTTTCGGTACATATGGTTCCGACCCTATCATGTTCACCCGCACTCGCCGTTGACCCATAGATCAGCTTGATGGTAATGGTAGGCTGAGGGATTATCCTGGGGAAAATGTTACGGATTGTAGTTGAATTCAATTCTGCTGCTGCTGTGATTCTACCGCACCACATGAATGCCCACTTTGAGCTCCAATATGTTCAATTCAATTCTACTGACTATCCCCCAGTTCACACCATGACCCATTCATCCATCAACCATGTACTCAGTCTCTTAAACTGGTTTCTGATGTGGTAACACTTCCATTTTCCTATTCTCATTCTGCTCTCACTGGTGTCACGCCTCCAATTTGTTACTTTACTCAAACCCCTTCATAGACGCATCTGAACCTTTTCCATTCACCCAATGCCATCTTCTGTGTTTGATGTGAATGTGTTCCCCTCTGTTTCTCTCCCTGACCATGATTAAGAGCTCTGCAGTGTCAGTGATGCCAGCCTTATGCGGTTTCAGATCAAGAAATTTGTGCTCCTTGCATTATCGGTCACTTCCCAGTGCATGGCGTTCCGTGTTCGACAGGGCGTTTGAGCAGCTTTAACACACGTCTGTGGAACTTGTTCAAAAACAGAAATTGCTGACGAAACTCAGCAGGTCTGGCAGCATCTCGTGCAGTGAAAGCAGAGTTAATCTTTCAAGTCCAGTGACCCTTCTACAAAGCTCCCATTTTTTCCAGCACTTTTTGCATTTTCATTTCCATTATCCATAGTTGTTTGTTTAATTGAAAATTTGTGCTGAACCTATTCATTTCTCGAGAAACTCAACAGGCCTGGTATCATCTGCAGAGACAGAGAAACAGAGTTAGCATTTCAAGTCCGGTATGACAGTTCTGCAGAACTGAAAAGGATTGGAAAATGAGCTTTATAATCCCTTGACAGATGTGGGGAGTGGGTTGACGGGTAAAAGAGGGTGTGGCAAAAGATAAACATGCTTTTAGTAGTGGTGAACGAGAAGAACATGTGAAGTAGCCTAATAATTAAAATGTGAATGGGGAAAAGGGGTTCTATCTATTGAGTGAACGATAAAGAAGATACAACTACACAAGGTCATAGGAAGGCCAGGAGGGAGAATGTACGGAAACTGCAGAATAGTTATAATGGGGTTAGACTGTGAAGTTGTGAAATTGTACATTAAATCCTCCAGAATATAGCGGACGAAAGTGTAAAGTGAGTTGTTACTCGAGCTTGGGTTGTGCTTCCTTGGAACATTGCAGCAGCCCAGGGCTGAAATGTTAGCATGAGAGCAAGGTAGGTTATTGAAATGGGAAGCAATGAGAAGGTCAGGATTATTTCCACAGACAGAGTGGGAGTGTTCCTCAAAGCAATCTCTGTTTGGTCTCGCCAATATAGAGAGACTGCATTGTGAGCAGCAATGATAGGAGACCAGACTGAAAGTTTACAAGTGAAATGCTGCTTCACCTGGAAGGTATGTTTGGTTCCTTGGGCAGTGAGGAGGGAAGAGGTGAATGAACAAGTGTTACAGCTTCTGCAATTGTATGGGAAGGTGCCATGGGGGAGAGGGGAAGTGTTCTGGGTGATGGAGGGGACAGAGAGGAAACGGTTCCTGCGAAATACAGACAGTGGGCGGGAGGGGAAGATGTGTTTGATGGTTCTGTCCTGTTGGAGATGGTGGAAATGGCATAAGTTGATTAGGGGAATGTGGATCCTCGTGCGGGAAGAAGTGTGGACAAGGAGGAATCTATCATTTTTCTGGGATAGAGGGGATAGATTGAGGGCAACACCGTGGGGGATGGGACAGTGACAGCTGAAGGCCCTGTCCACCAGAGTTAGGGGATTTCTGGCTTGAAGGAAAATGATGTCACGTTAGACGCAGCTCACAGGAATGTGGCATCATCAAACAGAAATAACAGATATGGAGAAACTTGGAGAATGGAGTCAGCCTCCGCTGATCATGTGTTCAGCCACATGCAGAAGTTCCCCCTGAATGATTGAAAAGCACCAGGCATCCAAATTGAGGATTTCTGCCTCAAATCTGGTCTGAAACAGAATGTGAAAATAGACCCAGAGGAGGGTCAGTGAGTATACATGAGCAGACATTCAAGCAGATATCCCAAACCGCTCAGTAATTATTGTTTCTGTTCAAAAAGAAGAACTCGATAAGCAGGTGAACCACCCATGGTGGACAAAAGCTCTCAAGGATACTATTGATGAGCTTAGCGGAGGGCCAGATTTATAATGTTTATTTCAGGGACCATAAGCTGATGTTATGCATGAATTTCAGCTGTGCTTCCTGATTTACCCCGCACAAAACACTGCCATTGCGGCTCCATCCTCTTCCCTGCTCGTCTCCCCTTCCTGATTCCAGGTTCTTTCTCTCAAATTACAGAGTACATTCTCTCACATTCTCTCAACATTTAACACTCATTAGGACAAACATATGAATGGGAAAAGCTTAGAGGCATATGGACAAAATGCAATCAGATGGGACTAGTTTAGTTTGGAAAACCTGATCAGCATGGACAAGCTGGACCAAAGGGTCTGTTGTGCACGATATGACTGTATGAATCTAGAAACCGAGGAAAAGGGGAGAAAAGACATGATGCAGTAAATTGGCAAGGTATACAAAAAACAAGCAGCATGAGCTTTTCAGCGCATATAATAAAAGTTCAAGAAGAGTGTGCAACCTTAGGTGAAATTAAGTAGGAAAGTATACTGAGGATAATTGGAGGGTGTGACTGAAGAATTGGCTACAGGGAGCAGACAGATAATTTGCACCCATGTTTTACATCTTTCCTCGCAGGGGAAGGCACAGTAAGTATTTCAATGATGTAAACAAAATGGTCATAGGAGGGAAGTTCTTGAAACGCCTCGAACAAAAGGAACAAGGATTTTTCTAACAGATAAGGCTAAGCATAGACAGGCCAGCAGTAATTCATAGCTGGTTTTAAAAGAAATGGTCACAGTCTAGGGATCATGGCGCCCTCTCTATTAGATGTCTGTTCTGCTGTTTATTAATGTAAGCAGTAAGTGCGGTAGCTTGAATGGGTTGTTATCAGGTTTAGGTACACACGGTTCTGACTGTGGCATGTCCATCCACACTCATCACTTAACCGGAGATTGGCTTCATGTTAATGGTAGACTGAGAGATTATATTGTGGTTGAATATTATTCTGCTGCTGCTGCTGCTGCTACTATAGCTGCTATGATTTGCAGCATCACATGAATACCCAGTTTGAGCTGCAATATCTACAATACAATTCTGCTGCCTGTCCTCAATTCGCACGGGAACTGGTCACCCTTCTCCCCTGTACGCAGTGCCCTATCCCAGTTTCTGATGTAGGAACGCTTCCTTTTTATAAAAATTCTCATCCTGTTTGGGTATCTTCATGATGCCATGCCTCCAATTTGTCGCATTCCTCAAAAGCATTTAACGTTTTCACCTGAATCTCTTCCCCTCCGGTAATGCCATCTTCTGTTTAAAGCGAATGTGTTTCCCTGTTTCTCTCCCTGACCATGATTAAGAGCTCTGTAGTGTCGGTGATGACAGCCTTATGTAATTTCAGAACAAATGAATTTGTATACCTTGCGTTATCATTCACTTCCTGGTGTATGACGCTCCATGTTGGACAGGGCGTGTGAGAAGCTTTGACACATATGTTTGAAACTTGTTCAAAAACAGAAATTGCTGAAGACACTGACAGGTCTGACAGCATCTGTGGAGTGAAAGCAGAATTAATCTTTCGGGTTCTGTGACTGTTCCTCAAAGCACCCAGTAAATCCAACAATTTTTGTTTTTGTTTCAGATTTCCTGTATCCAATGATCTTTGCTTTATTGAAAATGTATTCTATAACTTTTCATTTTTGAATGAACTCAGGAGTCTGACGACATCTGCAGAGAAAGAGAAACAATGTTAATGTTTCAAGTCCAGTGCAAATCTTCTTCAGACGTGTTAAAGGATTGGAAAGTGAGCGTTTTAGTATCTTGGCAGAGGTGGGAAAGTGTGTTTGGCGGCCCAGTGTGAAAGACAAATTTCAGCGGACCAGTGTGAAAGACAAATGGGTGTAAATTAATGTGTAAATGTTAGAAATTGATTTTCTCTGTTGAATGCAACATAAACAAGACACGAACTTAGGGAGCCCAGGAGGGAGAGTGTACGGAAAATGGAGAACAGCCATAATGGGTTCAGGATGTGAATTTATGGAATTGAATATTAACTCCTACAGACTGTAACGTACCAAAGTGTAAAGTGAGGTTTTACTCGACCTTGAGTTGTTCTTCATTGGAACATTGCAGCAACCTGCATTTTCTTAGAATCTCTACAATGTGGAAACAGGCCCTTCAGCCCAACAGGTTTATACTGACCCTCCAAAGAGTATGTGAACCTACCCCATTCTCTACCCTAATACTATACATAGACCCTTGACTATTGCACCTACCATCAACATTGACAATTCAGCATGATCAGTTCACCTAACTTGCACAACTTTGAACTGTGACAGGAAACTAGAACACCCAGAGGAAATCGAACCCAGTTCCCTGATGCTGTGAGGCAGCAGTGCAAACCACTGAAGCCACCGTGCCATCCAGGACCGAAATATTATAAGGTCACATTTCTATACGAGCAGAAATGAAGCCATTCGGACCATCAAGTCTGCTCCGCCATTCGATCACGATTGACAGATTTTCAACCCCATTTTCCTGCTTCCCCTCAATAATCTTTGATCCCCTTGTCAATCAAAACTTATCTGAGTCTGTTTTAAATATCCTAAATAGAACATAGAGCAGTACAGCACAGGACAGGCCCGAGATTTAATCCCAATGTAACATGTAATAATTTAACATCCGCACCCTTCAACTCACTGCTATCCATGTGAATGATCAACAGTCGCTCAAATGTCCCCAATGACTTTGCTTCCACCATCAGAGCTGGCAATGCATTCCATGCATTCACGAATCTCTGCATAAAGAATCTCCCTCTGACGTCTCCCTTTTATCTTCCTCCTAATATCTTCAAACTATGACTTCTCGTACTAGTCAATCCTGCCCTGGGTATTGACACTATCTATTCTTCGCATTATTTTGTACACCTCGATCAGCTCTCCTCTCTCCTCCTTGTCTCCAGAGAGAAAGATCCAAGCTCGTTCAACCTTTCTTCATAAAGCAATCCAGGCAGCATCCTGGTAAACATTCTTTGCACCATCTCCAAAGCCTCTGAGCTTTCCAATAGTAGGGCGTCCACAACTAGACACAATATTCCAAGTGTAGTCTCACCAGGGCTTGTAGAGCTGCAGCAAAACCTCACGGCTCTTAAACTCGATCCCCCTATTAATGAAAGCCAAACCACCATATGCTTTCTTGACACCCTATCCACCTGGGTGGCAACTTTGAGGGATCTATGCACCTGCGCACCCAGATCCCTCTGTTACTCCACACTGCCAAGAATCCTGTCTTTAATGCTATTTTCAGGATTCGAGTTTGACCTACCAAAATGCATCACTTTGTATTTATCCAGGATAAACTCCATCTGCCATTTATTAGCCCATCTCTGCATCCTGTCTATGTCGCGCTGCAGCCTACAGTAGCCCTCTATACTATCGACGTCACCTCCGACCTTTGTGTCATCAGCAAAGTTACAAACCCACACCATAGCCTCCTCATCCAAGTCATTTATAAAAACTCCAAAGAGCAGAGGTCCAAGAACACAGCCCTGTGTGATCTCTCTCAATACTGTCCTGCAAGCAGAATACTTTCCATCTACAACCACTGTCTGCCTTCTGCCAACCAGCCAATTCTAAATCCAGATAACCAAATCTCCCTGTATCCCATACTTCATGACTTTATGAATGAGCCATCCATGGGGAACCCTATCAAATAGGAGAAAGTGAGGTCTGCAGACGCTGGAGATCAAAGCTGAAACTTTATTGCTGGAACAGCACAGCAGGTCAGGCAGCAGGTCAGGTCCGCCACAGATTCACCTGCACCTCCACCCACATTATCTACTGCATCCGCTGCAGCCGGTGTGGCCTCCTCTATATTGGCGAGACAGGCCGCCTACTTGCGGAGCGATTCAGAGAGCACCTCTGGGCCACCCGGACGAACCAACCCAATCACCCTGTAGCACAGCATTTCAACTCCCCCTCCCACTCCACCGAGGATATGCAGGTCATTGGACTCATCCACCGCCAAACCACAACAACGCGACGGTCGGAGGAGGAGCGTCTTATCTTCCGACTGGGAACCCTCCAACCACAGGGGATGAACTTGGACTTCACCAGTTTCTTCATCCCCCCTCCCCCCACCTTGTCTCAGCCGAATCCCTCCAGCCCGGCACCGCCTTCCTGACCTGCAGTCTTCTTCTTGACCTCTCCGCCTCCACCCTACTCCGACCTATCACCTTCACCTTGCCTCCAAGTCCCTCCTCCCTACCTTTTATCTTCTCCTGCTGAACACTCTCTGCTCATTCCTGAAGAAGGGCATGTGCCCGAAACGTCGAATCTTCTGAACCCTATCAAATACCTTGCTGAAGTCCACAAGCATCACATCCACTGCTCGACCGTCGTTGACTTGTCTTGACACCTCCTCAAATAAATCAATAAGATTTGTGAGGCATTACCTGCCTTCATGAAGCCATGCTGACTGCCTTTAATCACCCAATGCTTTGCCAAATAGTCATAAATCCTATCCCTCAGAATTTTTTCCAAACTTTGCTGACCGCAGACGTAAGACTGACAGGCCTCTAATTGCCAGGGAGTTCCCTATTACTTTTCTTGAAATAAGGAACAACATTTGCCTCCTTCCAATCCTCTGGTACGACTCCTGTGAAGAGTGAGAAGGCAAATATCCTCACCAGCGGCTTAGCAACCTCCTTTCTTGCTTCCTGGTGCAAAATCTGGTCTGGCCCTGGGGACGTATCCAGCTTAATATTTTCCAAAATTGCGAGCACATCAACTTCATCAATCTTGACATGGTCAAGATTGAGCTGGGCCAGCTCCTCTAAGTTTCATTTACAACAAGTTCACTTTCCTTGGTGAAAATCGAAGCAAAGAAACTCATTGAGGGCTTTCCCTATCTGCTCAGACTCCACGCATAAGTTCCCTATGCTAAACCTGGTCGGCCCTACCTTCTGTCTGATTATTCTCTTATTCCTCACGTATGAGAAAAATGCCTTTGGATTCTTCCTAATCCTTCCTGCCAAGCCTTTTTCGTTCCTCATCATGGCTCGCCTCAGTCCTTTTCTGAACTCCTTTCTCGCAAGCCTGTCATCCTCTAAAGCTGTGCTAGATCCTTGCTTCATCCATCTTACGTAAGCTACCTGCTTCCTTTTTACGAGACGTTCCTCTCTTCTCGTCATCCAAGGTTCCTTAATCTTACCCCTTCTTCCCTTTCTCAGAGGAACAAATTTGTGTATCACTCGCAACAACTGCTCCTTAAAAAGTCCCCACATGTCTGCTGTGCCCTTTCTGTGGAACAATTGCTCCAAGTCTGTAGTTCCCAACTCCTGACTGATAGCATTATAATTTCCTTTTCTACAATTAAACATCTTCCCTCAGAAACTGCTCCTTTCACTCTCCCAGACCATACTGCATGTGAGGCAGTTGCGATCACTTTCACAAAAGTGGTCTCCCACCGTGAGTCTTGACACCTGTCCCGGCTCGTTGCTGAGCACCAAATCCAAAATAGCCTCTCCCCTCGACGGTCCGTCCACATACTGAGCAAGGAATCCCTCTTGAACACACCTGACAAAACCGGCTACATCTACACCATATACACTTAGGAGGTTCCAGTCGATATTGGAAAAGTTGAAATCACCCATAACTATAATCCTGGTACTTTTGCATTTTTCCAGAATCTGCCCGCCTATGAGATCTTCAGTCTCTCTACTGCTATTAGATGGTCTGTATAAAATCCCCAAATGCGGTGACTGTTCCCTTGCTGTTCCTAACTTCCACCCATACTGACTCAATAGACTAACCTTCCTCAACAATCTTCATTGCTGTAGCTGTGACGCACTCTTTGATTAGCAATGCTACACCCCCCACCCCCCTCATTTTCCACCCACCCTATTCTTTTTTTAGAGTAGATTAGATTACTTACAGTGTGGAAACAGGCCCTTCGGCCCAACAAGTCCACACCAACACTCCACAAAGCAACCCACCGAAAACTATTCCCCTACATTTACCTCTTCATCTAACACTACGGGCAATTTAGCATGGCCAATTCGCCTAATCTGCACATCTTTAGATTATTGGAGGAAACCGGAGCACCCGGAGGAAATCCACAGGGAAAGTTTGCAAAATCCACACTGACAGTTCACTGACGTGCGAATTGAACCCGGGTCTCTGGCGCTGTGAGGTAGCAGTGCGAGCCTTTGTGCCACCGTGCTATCCCAAAGCATTTTTAAACGTTCTAAACCCTGGAACATCAAGCAGCCATCCCTGCCCCTGTGAAACCTACGTCTCCGTTATGGCCACGACATGGTTACCCCAAGTACTGATCCATGCTCTAAGTTCGTTACTCTTATTTCGGACATTCCTTGCATTAAAGCAGACGCACTTTAACCGATCCCTTTGTTTCATCGCGTGAGAAACCTTCCTGATAGGTTCAATATGCCCTGTCATTGTCCCGTCTGCAACTAACCCCCTCTCAGTCATGTGGTCTGATTCCTACCCCTCCCTGCCAAACTAGTTTAAACCCGCCAGAATCACACAAGCAAACCTCCCAAACAGGTCATTTGTGCCCCACCGGTTCAGGTGCAATCCGTCCTTCGTGTACAGGTCCCACCTTACCCAGAAGGTATCCCGATGGTCTAGTATCTGAAGTCCTCCCTCCTGCACCAGCCTCGCAGCCACGTGTAAAGCTGCATTCGCTGACTGTTCCTCATCGAACTAACCCATGCTACTGGTAGCAAACCTGAGATCGCTACTCTACTCGTCCTCGCCAGCTTCCAAACTAACTCTCTGTAGTCAATTTTCAGATCCTCAGTTCCTTTCCAGGCCATATCGTTGGTGCCAAATGATTTGGTTTCCACAGCCTTCTGTGGTAAGGAATTCCACAATTTCACTGTTCTCTGGCTAAAGACGTTTCATCTTATCTCCGTTCTCATGGGTTTTCCGTTTGCTCTCAGCCTGTGTCCTACCAGTGCAAACGTCCTTCCAGTTTTGTCTGTATCCAGGTCATTCAGTATTCTGTATGTTTCAATTGGATCCCACCCTCATCCTTCTAATCTCCATCGAGTATAAACCCAGAGTCCTCAAACATTGCTCATGTGTTAAGTTTTTCATTTCTGCTGAACCTTCTCTTGACACACACAAAGGATAATACATACCTCCTGAGGTATGAGGCACAAAATACTGGAAATGTGGTCTGACCAGAGCCTTAGAAAGCCTCAGAATCCCCACTATTATATCCTCCTCCTCTCGAGATGAATGACAACATTGTATCTGCCTTCTTAACTACTGACTCAACCTGAATGTTTATCTAAGGTGAATCCGGCGCTTGGAATCCCAAGTCCCTTTGTTACTCAGATTTCTGATTTTTTTCCCCATTTAGTAAATAGTCCATGCCTGTATTCTTCATACCAAAGTGCCTGACCTCACACTCTCCCACATTGTATTCCATCTGCCACTCCTTTTCTCACTCTCTCAATCTGTCAAAATCTTTCTGCATGCTACCTGACTCCTCAATACTACATGCTCCTCCAACTATCTTTGTATCGTCTGCAAACGTAGTCATAACGCCTTCTGTCCCACCACTCAGATCATTAACCTAGAAAGTGAAATGTTGTGGTCACAACACAGACTCTTGTGGAACACTGCTAATCACCGGCTGCTATCCTGAGAGGGACAATTTTATCCTCACTATGCCTCCTGCCAGAGAGTCAACCTTTTATCCATCCTAGTACCTGGCCTCTGACACCATGGGTCCTTATCTTACTCTGCAGCCTCCTGTGCGGTTCCATATCAGAGGCATTCTGGAAGTTCAGATAGGAACTTTCTCTGGTTCAACGCGTCGTTACCTCCTCAAAGAATTCTCATTATTCTGAGAGCAATGTAGGTTATTGAAATGGGGAGCAATCGGAAGGAAAGGGTCATTCCTACAGACAAAGTGTAGATGTTCCTCAAAGCAATTTCTGTTTGGCTCACTAATGTAAAGGAGACTGCATTGTGAGCAACAATGACAGGAGACTGGATTGAAAGAGTACAACTGAAATGCTGATTCACCTTAAAGGTGTGTTTAGGGCTTGGACAGTGAGGAGGGAAGAGGTCAAATGTTGCAGCTTCTGCATTTACATGGGAAGTTGCCATGGGGTTGTGAGGTAATGTTCGGGATGATGGAGCGTGCCACATAAAGATCAGTCTCTGTGAAATACTGAAAGTGGACGGGAGTGGAAAATATGTTTGATGGTGCTGTCCTGCTGGAGATGGTGGAAGTGGCGGAGGATGATACAGTGAATGTGGATTCTAGTGCAGTAGGAAGGAGAGGGTAAGGGGAGATCTATCATTGTTCTGCGAAAGAGGGGATGGAGTGAGGGCAGAAGTGAGGGAGACGGGACAGTCACAGTTGAAGGCTCAATCGATCAGAGTGAGGGGATTTCTCGTTTGAGAGAAAAGGATGTCAAGTAGGAAGCTTCCCACCGAAATGTGACATCATTGATCAGAAATCAGAGAGCCAGAAAAACTGAGAGAATGGAGTTACTCTCCATGTGTTCAGCCACATGCGTAGATTCCCCCTGAATGACTGAAAAGAGCAAGGCATTTCAAATGCAGATTTATGTAATATATCTGATCAAATAAGGAGTGTGAAAATAGACACAGGTGAAGTGTGGGGGTGGGGGAACATTTAAGCAGATACTGCTTAATAAAGCTCAGCTATTATTGACTCTGGTCAAAAAGAAAATGATATAAAGATGTGAAGATGAACCACCCATGATGCACAAAGGCTGTGATAGATACTAATCAATCACAAACTAATGAATTCAACTTGGTGAGTTCTAGCATCGGCCACATTTGGGAAGTTTGCTTTTGGAACCAGAAGTAGATTGTACAAAACAAAATACAAAGAAAAATATTTCAAGACTGGCAAGAAATATGAAATAAAAACTAACCACAAGAGTTTTCCCATAACGAAAAAAAAACGTTCATGATGTGCGTGTGACCCTTGGAAAAAAGGCAGGAAAGAATATGTGGGACACCTGGAGGATGTGATTGGGGAACTGGTTTCAGGGAACACGCAGAGAATTTAAAACAGTATTTTACATCGTTCCTCAAAGGGGAAGGCACAAAGTGTTTCAATATTATAAACAAAATTGTAGTCAGATGAAAGTTTTGCACTGTCTCTAACAAAACGAACAAGGCTTTTCTCAATCAGAAAAGACCAGGGGTAAACAACTCATCAGCAATTCATAGCTTGTTTTAATAGTAGTGGTTACAGAGTGACTGGTGGCACTGTGTGAAATATTCCATAACTCTTGGGATACAGGAGTGTTCCAGTGAAAATGGCGAAACTCCAACGTGGCGCCTGTCTTCAAGAAGAGAGTGAGTCTTCAAGTGTTTAGGTTCTCCGTTTGTCTGAATAGCGGAGCATATTTGAGCGGCTTAATGGCCTCCTGATGCACTTTCATCCTGAGTGATTGTAAAAAAAAGTAAAACTCTGCTCTGATGTGTCACATACTGGGGGATGAACATTTTTTTAAAATTATATGGAACATTGTACGAATGATATCATCCAGAGAATTCTAGAAACTGTACTCATAAGAACATTTTATAATCATGTGGGGGTATTGCGTAGGATTGAGAGAGAGAGAGAAGGTGCTGCATTGCAGTGGTGAGAGTCATGGAACCTTATTCTGGTGAAGGCGCTAACAGATATACAGTGTGTGTGAGAGAGTAGAGAGAATACGGTGACCCGTATCCTGACAGAGCGGGGAAGGTGTTTTTCCAGTATTGCTGGACTTTTCTTCAGACCGCAGATACTGCACTGAGCTGGGTGGTGTGCTCAGAACATGCTCGGTGGGTCTGGTGGTGCGGCTCTCTCTGGGAAGAGAATTGTCCCCCTCTGTACTACACTATTCACCAGGACCTCCGTGCCCCTGTCGACAAGCTGTGCTGTAATTTCCCCTTATCTGCCTGGCTCGGTAAACTATGCAGGGCAGCTCCAAACTGAGAAAGCTCAACCGTGTGCCCATTAGCCTTTTAATGATGGCAGCAGTACCAGTGATCACTGAATATCCAAGGGCATCCGGGAGATGGTGTGTACCTGCAGCCATGATGCGTGGGAGAGTCGGGCTGTCATTGAATGAGAGGGACACCATGGAGTGGGGTGGATAGTTAATGAGGTGAGTTCAATCAGATAACACCAGGAAACTAGCTCGGCCTCGTGCAGACAATCCTTCTGTCACACTCAATGAAAATGGCACTGAGACAAATTATTGTCAGATTCAGACCAATGAGTCGAAGACTCTTCTGACCCTACTCCCAATTACAAAGCTGCAGCACAAATGCGAATCCAAAACTCTCCATCATCTTAACTTACACCAATATCCTGCTCACCCACCGTTCCTGTAAACAGTGGCCTATATTGCAAGCTGCTATCGAAATGTTTTCCTTTCACAATTTTTAAACCTACCATCAGGTCCTTTTCTGAAATTCTCTCTCAATCTCCCCCTCTCTTTTAGCCAAGCCCCTCCCATTTGTTGGTATTTAAACTAATTCCCCCGCCATCTCTCTCTGCCAGTGAGTTTCACATCCACAGCAGCCCTGTGTCATGCCAAATTGTAGATATGGAGCTGTAAATGGAGGGAGCTGCACATCCTGTCATTTCCAGCATGAGCTGCAAGTTTCCCCACGCTGGGCAGTGATCTACCACAATGTTACTCAGCAATGCTGTAATTGGTGTACACAGCTGTGTATGGTGGGAAGGTAACTGCTCCAGATTAATAGATAAATTCACTGCTATTCACTGCACAGCTCCCCATGCTGCACAGATATCCAGTCCGTGTGTATAGAACAATGCCTTTGTGTGTTCTGCACAGCGCCGTGTGCTGAACAGATCATCTAGTTCAAGTTTATAGATCGGTGCACTGTTAGACCGATACGTCGTGAACTGGTGAGCTCTAAATAGTGTTCGATCCTCGACGGATTGCTGAGCAGTACACTAGCCTGGCCTACGCAGTGCTTCATGCCGAGCAGGTATCTCATCTGGACTTATATGTGGCCGGGCTGGATCTGAGAGGTGGATTGAGTATCCGATATAATTCCTGAAATGATTATCACTCCTCCAGATCGGCCCATTCCGCTGGTATATGTGAGGTGCTGTGTTTGAAATAGAATTTGCTTGGTCAAAGTATTCGACATTAAGCAAAACAATTTACGCGAAAACTGTTGATAAAAGACAACAACAAAAGGAAAAGGAACTTGCAATAACATAATTCTGTTGGAAAAAGTAGCAGAATAATAGTTTATTTAACAGCTATACAGGAACTGCTCCAATATGCTATCATCCAATAAGCACACAAATGTTAAAAAACAAATGCAGGAAACAGTTGTCCAATCCAGGAGGAAAGAAGATCAAAATACAGTTCCGAGAGAAATCACAGAGACAGTGAGTAGCACCCGGAAGAGATTTCCTGCCTTCCAATAACTGGCAAAAGGTAATACTAAGAATCCTGGTTCTGTGAGAGTTTGACGATCACTCCACAGGACCAGGCCGCGGCTGCAAGAGCACAAGGAATGGACTGTATCTGCATCGTCTATGGCCCTGTACGTGTCTCTCTAAAATGCCTAAACCCACCTGAGCCGTTTAATGCTGGACAGACAAAAGTCAAAGTTAAACATAAATAAATAAAACGAAAAGATGAAGCAGGCCTGGTGATCAGACACAGACTGCCTCGGGAGCTCAGCAATTCCTATACTACCAAAACACCGCAGAATCATCGGGCTTCTGAAGAGAAAGAATTCTCTCTCTCTCCCTCACCTCTATGTTTACAACTGGAGATGTGCCATGAGCCCAATAATCAGTGATATCAAAATCCCAGCCACACCAAGTATTATTGTGATATATCAGAGTTGCCGTGAAATGGGTTAACTGGAGCTGTTTGTTCAGTGACTGTGATTAATATCAGTCTTCCTGGACCTAACTGGGTCACTGGAGGATTTCCCTCTTCCATAATTAGGGACTTACTTCATCTGGTTATGCCATAATATTTGGCGTAGAGTCAACCTCAACAAGATTGGGATCAGCAGCTACAGAGAAAGAGAGGGAAATCAGAATTCGAGAACATTAGAATGGTCCAACAATGGATCAGAATCTGAGAACATTAGACTGGAACGTTCCAACAAAGAGCAGAAGTTTATCCTGGGGTCTTTACTATCTTTCTCAGGATTGGCCACAGTTAGAGTTGCGGATAGAAGCCGTACAGTTGATTATTCAAGCTGGGTACTATCCCATCCTCGCCATTATTGATGTTCCTGGTAAGTCTATCTCTGTCGATTCTATAAATGATGCTGCATGTTAGTGCTATTCTGGGTGATTATTTTTAACAAAAACATAAACTTTCAGTCACAAACGCCATTTCCTTCTCATGCATTTCCAAACTACTTATTCATAAACATCTGAGAAGGAATAAGACTGTTCGGAACTTTGAGTCTCCTTTTTACCGTGAACTGTTTTAGGTCTCCATATTCTCTCTGTGATCAAACCTGCCGACACCCACCTTCATAATATCCCCAATCACCAGCTCTGCCTGAGTTCTGTTGTTGACTTCGCCATCATCTACTCCTTCGTTAATGATAGATTTTATGGCTCCAGTTCTCTACTGACCTCTCTTCCAGTTACAAATAGTTTGACAACAAACTTATTCTTGTCTCTACTTCACAACAGGGACTCTTAAACAGAGTAATAATGTCACTGACTGTGTAACTCAGAAGCACAGGTTATAACTCCAGAAGCATTGTCTGAAATCCTACCATAGTCGATGACTAAATTTAAATTCCAATGGCAAACATTGGAATGAAACCTAATTTCACTCATGGTAACCATAAAACATCAGGAAATCTTTTCTTATTTTATTGATAACCTTTGGTAAAGAAACCTAACATTTTTGCCCTGTCTGAACTAAGTGTCACCTCAGATCCACAACAATGTGGTTGATCTATATTGCCTTGACAAATGGCCGCGTAGTCAAGGGCAGTTAGGATGGACATCAAAAGCTGCCTTTGCCAGTGGTGCTGCCATTACGCGAAACAACAACAACAAGGAAATGTGCATGCTGGCGATCTGAAATAAAATTCTCCACCGTCTGAAAGAATGTTGGAGAATCTCAGCATGTATGGAAGTCTGTCGGAAGAAACACAAATAGCGTTTCGAGTTCAGTGAACCTATCAAAACTGAATGCAACTGGGAAAAAATATTATTGTATCAGGAAGTGTTAGCGGGAAGTTTGTGTTGAGTAGATGATGTCCAGCAAGAGAGAGAGAAAGAGAGAGAGAGAAAGAGTGTGTGTGTCAGAGAGAGAGAGAGAGAAAGTTAAAGCGAGCTAAAGGATTGCTGATGATGAACTGGAAGGAAAACAGAATGGGAAGTTATTCTAATATTTCCCCTTTTCACATATTCCTGAATATCATATTTATTATGGGATGCCCCTGCTTACCGTGAGTTATGTTCCCTCTATCTCTCGTCTCTGAGTGTGGTGATCAACTCCATCAGCAATATTTATAGTCGCTAAGATATAGAGAACGAAATGTTCCATTGTCAACTGCTTCTTTGGAAAGAGGAACTGTTACTGTGCGACTGTGTGGAGATGTAACAGTTTTCTCAGCCAGGAAGCGAAACTGAGGAGACCGAGGCATTTTCAACATTGAATGGATGTACTATGGTTGTGGGGAATTGACTTGCTGCTGTCATCTAGAAAGTCAGTGGAGGGTCTGTGGATGGTGTTCTCAGGATTGTGATGTCAGTTACTTGGTTCATTCATGGACCCCCGAGGGTCTGGGGACCCCACTCTGAATACTGCATTTACAGTGTGTCTGGGTCCATGGTAAACAAATGGAGCTGAGACTACAAAGAAGGGAAGCTGTGTAAACTGGAAGGAGCAGGGCACTGTACTATATTCTCTGGGATTTCCAAGAACATTTGTCTAAGCTGCACCCATTCAGGTGTAAAGTATAAAACCAGTTTGTCTCAAAATTGAGATTGTCACTGAGCTGTATCCCCTCCTTCATTATAACCAATAATCTCATACCAGGGACAGGACTGTGCTGACACTCACGATGAAATAAACTGGATTGATTCTGGAACTTTGCAGGCAGCAGTGGGTAATACATCCACCATCTCTGAAGTACAGTCCTCCGATGTATTCACGAGCTAACTGAAGCCATCTACCTGCTGAGAGGAATGCATTGGTTCCATCTCCACAGAGGAAGGTACAGAAACTAATTTCCAAAAATATTATGGAACAGAGTGACTGGTAAAAATGGGAAACTGCAGGAAACCAGAATTAATGAAGAGTATGTTATTGAAAATCTAGTTGAATTGAAGTTTCATAAGTTGCTGCATCTGATGAGTTACATCCCAGAGTGATTGAGATGAAAACAGAGCTAATGAAAGAATTATTGATTATTCTTCAAAGCTAGTTAGATTCTGGAAAGGATGCTGCAGACTGGAAACTTCATTGTTTAAAACAGGATGGAGAGGGAAAACAGAAAACTAAACAGCTTGATGTCAGCTGTTAGAAAAACGTATCGGAACCTTTGATAAGGAATGTGACAACTAGAAACTTGGAGAATAATTATATAATTTGGTACATTCGGCCTAGATTCAGGAAAGGGAAATGATCTTTGATAAACCTGTTTATGGAGATTGTCTGTTGTGACATCGACAGTTGAGAATCAATGGGAGTAGAGTATTTGTATTTTTAGAAGTCGTTGACATGTTTCAATACCGGTGAATGGGGAATGTTAGAGTCCATGGGTAGGTAGGGGTGGAATATATACCACATGGATTAAAAATTGAGTAATGGCGATTGAGTAAACGAGAAGAATACTATTTTTCTCTGGACTGAAGGATTGATGGGTGGCAGCAGGATCAGTGTTTGGGCAATAGCTGTTCACAAGGTATAAAAATGATTCAGATGTGAACAACAAATATCATCATGTACATTTATATTTATTAAATGGTAGAGAGGTTGGCGAGTGCTTTTGTTGAAAAGGACCTGGATGTCCTTGGTCATAAGTCATTGACAGAATTCATACAGGGGCAGGAAGTAAAAGATATGTGGCTCTTCAGGCAAAATGATTGATGTACAAAAGTTAGAATATCTTTCCCACTGATCGTGTTTTGTTGAGAGAGTCTTTAGTGCTTTATGTAAAGGTTTGGTCTGCTTTATAAACAATGATCCCTTTGTCACTGAGAAAGTGGAAACTATTTTGACCAGACTAAACACTGGCATGATGTTACCATGAGGAGAGAGTGCAGTAACTGTGTGTTTACTCTGTAGCGCTGTGAGAGAATAAGAAGTTGAAGCTTGATGGGTATGGACAGAAACTCATTATGCCCCAAACAGCTGAATAGGGTGAAAATTTCATACTTTTCTTTGGATGTTTGATTCGCGACAGTTTACATGCATCTGCAGAGCCCCCATGTGGATTGACAGAGAGGTACAGACTCTGAATGAACTCTGAACAGTTTAATGCACAGTTACTGTGTGACACTGCATTGAATATCACTTTGTACACAATCCTGTCAGAAGCCAAAATACTGTCATTCTGAAACAGTTAGTTATTCCCCGCCGGTTTCTGACCTCCACGGACACCATGGTACTGCCTTCTTGGAGATGGAATATAACTTGGAGAATGGCTAAAAAATGTTGGCTTCATTCCGACTGCCAGAAAACCATGTTAAAGTAACACATATGTACCATAAGTAATTAAGCCATGCGGATCAATTTGGAGTAGTCTGTCTGTGCAGCCCCTGCTCCATTTGTTTGTGATGTTGGAGCATCTCTGACACTTTCCTGTTCCTGTGTTAGTGGCTTGACAAGCTGAATAACCACTTGCTGTTCCTTTGTAAGTAACACCGGGTGTGAAATGGTTATTTCTGATCCCATGCACGTGACATGTGGGAGAGAGCAGACTCCCTGTTTTCCTGAGCAACAGGCAGGAGGGACTGAATGGTCTATCCTTCTTTTGCCCAGTAGTTTTGGTGGGATGAATGGCTTCCTCACATTCTTGTGAAACCAGGTTGAGGTGCTGAATGAACTCCTCCTTTTACTGTGGAAATGTGCTGTGCTGTTAAATAAACGTTACCCGGACTTTAACAGCACGATCTTGAATGTTGTCCAGGTCTTGCTGAACATGGTCACAGGCTGTTTCAAGAGCTGAAGAGGGACAACTTGTCCTGGAAATTTTCTTCTGCTGGCACGGTGGCTCAGTAGCTAACAGTGCTACCTCACAGCACCAGGGTCCCAGGTTCGACTCCAGCCTTGGGCAACTGTCTGTGTGGAGTTTGCACATTCCCCATTTGTCTGCATGAGATTCTTCCGGGTGCTCCAGTTTCCTCCCACAGTCCGAAGATGTTCAGGCCAGGTGAATTGGCCATGCTAAATTGTCCATATTGTTAGGTGCATTAGTCAGAGCGAAATGTGTCTGAGTGGGTTACTCTTCGGAGGGTCGGTGTGGACTGGTTGGGCCGAAGTACCAGTTTCCACACTGTAGGGAATCTAATCTGCTCAGTTTAGATTCAATGGGTTGAATAGCCTCCTTCCACACTGAAGGGATTATGTGATGACAAACTGGAGATGCCTGGGTTGAGGAAGCTACGCTGAGGATCTCCTGCAGATGTGTCCCACGGCTGAGATTATTGATGGCCACCAATGATAATCATCTTCCCTTGTGCCGTGAATGAATCAAAAAAGTGCAGAGGTCATAATTAATTCTCATTAAGTGCGATTTACCAGGAGGAGAATACCAGGATGTTGCCTGAACTGGAGGGCAGGTCTTATGATGAAACCATGAGGGAGCGAGGTCTTTTCTCACTGGAGGTGTACAAGATGATGAGAGGCAGAGAGAAAGTGAATAGCCAGATCATTTTCCCAGGGCAGAAATATCTATGACTAGGTGGCGTAATTTTAAGGCAATTGGAGGAAGGTTTACAGGAGATATCAGCGGTAGAGTCTTTACACAGAGAGTGGTGGGTGAGTCGAATGCACTGCCAGCAGTGGTAGTACAGTCAAATACGTGAGGGAAACTTAAGAGAATCTTGGATAGGCACATGGAACAAAGTGAATGGAAGCATGTAGGTTAGTCTGATCTTAGAGTAGAATAAACAGCACAACGTCGAGGGCTGAAGTTCCTAACTGCATGCATTCATGTAGAACGCTGAGATCAAAAACTGCATGAATTCATGTAAAACTCCGTTATCTCACTTTTTGGATTGGAATCAATCTAAGCATTATGGCATAGACAGAGAACACAGGTCGCAACAACTTCACCATATTGTCTAGCTATCACCATTGTTAACAGTTAACCTGAGAATGCAACTTTTAAAAAAAGGTTTTGTGATTTATATATGAAAGAAGTGAAACTATCATGGTATTCTAACAAATGAAAGGCTTAATAATCAAATTTTCAATGTATAATTTCAGTTATATCACACTGCAAATTTGTGCTATAAATTCTGTGTTAGGATTGAGCCCTCCACTATCACCTGATGAAGGAGCGACGCTGCGAAATCTAGTGTGCTTCCAATGAAATCTGTTGGACTATTACCTGGTGTTGTGTGCTTTTAACTTTGTACACCCCAGTCCAACACCTGGGGTGTTCAAATCAGTACTGTTCTTTGTTCTGTGTTCTATCGAAGTGCTCAAGAAGACTTGGACATTGAGGACGATTTGAGACTTGGAGCAGGTCAGATTGATCTTAGTGTAGGGCAAGGCAGGCTTAGGATGTGAATGACCTGCCCCTGTTTCTGATGTTCTCCCATTCTGTTACTGGAATGTTCATTGGTGTTATTTCCTGGAAGGTCTTTTATGGAATGTTGCAATCAGTGAGACCAGCGGATTTTGTGAGCCGTCGCTGGGTGAGATTTGGGGGCTGTATTCACAGTGAATCTGGTTTTACAACATGATCAACAAATGAAGCACAAGTTACAAAGAGGGGAAGCCATTGCTAGCAGATTGGAGTGGTTGAATGGAATGCAGAAACATGGGACTGAGGAGCAGGAGTGTGTCAGTAGAGAATTTGAGCCTTCTCCACCAGGCATTATGGTTGTGGCTGATCAGATTGTGGTCTCAGCCTCATCTTCCTGTCTGTGTCCCATTATCAGTGACACACTTCTCTGTCAAATCTTTAACTAACTCAGCTGTGAATACTTGTAATCAAAGAGGCACCACTAACTTCTGGGGAAGAGAATCCCATTCGAATGGCCCTTTTTGAATTTTCCCTCATCCTGTTGTGAGAATAAGAGAGTCATATTGCGTGGAAACAGATACTTTTGTCCAAATTGTCCTTGCCAATCAGGCATCTTAATCAGATCTCGTCCCACTTGCCAGCATTTGGCCCACATCACATGATCCATTCCTATTTATGTACCTATCCAGTTACATTTTAAATGTGTAATTGTACCCGCTTTCACCACTTCCTATGACAGTACACCGACGAGCCTCTGTGTGAAAAAGTTTCTCCTCAGGTCCCTTCTAAGTCTTTGACCTGTCACCTTCACACTATGCCGTCTAGTTCTGGACGTCCCTACACTGGGAAAAAGATCTTGCCCAATCAGACTATCCATGCCCCTCAGGACTGTATTAAACCTCTGTCGTGGCACCATTCAAACTCTGGCAGTCCAGGGGAAAAAGCCTCAACCTGTTCATCCACTCCCTGTAGCGCAATCCCTCAGGTTCCAGAAAATCCTTGCAAATTTTTTCTGCACCCTTTCAAACTTAACAATATCCATCCTTTAGCAGATTCAACTGGCATGTACGCAGTATTCTTAAAGTGGCCTAATCTACGTCCTGTACAAGCGCAACACGCTACCCGTACTCCAAAACTCAATGCTCTGACCGATTAAGGCAAGCATGTCAACCACGTTCCTCACCACTCTACCGACCTAAACTCCACTTACAAGTAACTATGAATCTTCACCCGTAGTTCTCTTTGTTAAGCAACATTCCCCAGGGCACTACCCTGCTTTAACTTACCAAAATGCAAAACCTCACAAATATCTAAATTAAACTCCATCTGCCAGTCCTTGGCTCATTGATGGTCAAGAATCCCGGTATATTCTGAGATAATCTTATTTTACTGTCCACTGCACCACTTTGATGATGTTATCTGTAAACTTACTAACCAAGACTCCGAAAAACACTTAAAAGTTTTTTATAGCCGTGATGAAAAGCAGTGAACTCAGCACTGATTCTTTCAGCACGCTGCTGGCAACAGGTCTTCAGTCTGAAAACAATCCAATACTTTCAATCCAATTTTGTATCCAATTGGTTAGTTTTTCCTCGATTACATATAACCTAATTTTAGTAATCTGCCTACGATGAGGTACCGTATTAAATGCCTTGCTGAAGTCTGTCTAAACAATATATACCACAGTGTCTTCTTCAATCTTCTTTGAGACCTCTTCATAATACTCAATCACATTAATTAGACATGATTCCCATCACACAAATCCATATTGACTATCCCTAATCAGTCCTTGTCTTTCGAAATAGATGAAAATCCTATCCCTCAGACTCCCCTCCAATGAACTCCTCGACACTAACGTTGGCTGATACTGACCCAAAAAATAATTATAACTATGTTGGTGATATGGCCAATGATATAGTTCTCAGAGTGTGTCAGGGTCAGTGTTAGGAACAAGTCAGGAAGATTTCTTTAATCTGCTAAAACAACATGTTTATGACCAAAACAAAGTGGCTGAAACTATGATGGAAAGAGGAATGACGAGAGGATATTGCAAATATGTACATTGATATTTTTCTTTGAAAAATACTGAGAAATACACACACACACACGTATTGTCGATACCGAACTGGAAAGCAAAATATCTGCAAAGTTAACTTGAAAGAACATTGTCCAAATATAATTCGAACTTATGACCAAAGGAAAAATGAGAGTTTGACCCAAATGCTGTTCCATTTGTAGAGTCATCAAGTCCTACAGCATGGAGAGAGACAGAGAGGCCCTTTGGCCCAAACTCGTCCATGCTGACCCAAATATCCAACCACACCAACCTCATTTCCCAGCACATTAGCCCCTTTTCACCCTCCTGATTTCCTTCTTCAGTAAACTACTGCATCCCCTGTACACCTCCAGGAATTCCCTCGGTCCCAGCTGCCTGGACCTGAGCCACGCCTCCTTTTTGCTGGTAAAAGCCTCAATATCTCCTGACATCCGACGTTCCCTCTTCCTGCCAACCTTGCCTTTTACCCTCACAGGAAGATATAGACCTTGAACTGTAGACATTTCACTTTTAAAAGCCTCCCACTTGCAGGAGGTCCCTTTGCCTGCAAACAACCCCTCCAACCAACCCCTACAAGCTCCTGTCTCATTCCATCAAAATTCGCCTTGCCCCAAGTTTGAACTTGAACATGTGGAGCAGTTTTGTCCTTCTCCGTAACTATTTAAAAATTAATAGAACTATGGTCACTGGTCCCAGAGTGCTCCCTCTCTCTCACATCAGTCACCTGTCCTGCCCTAGATCTTAGAATCGGTCATGTCTCGTCCCTTCCCGAGTTGCACCCTCTACTTACTGCTTGAGAAACATATTCTGAACACACTTAATAAATACACGCCATCTCAGTCCTTAATTCTCTGTCATTCCCAGTCGATGTTAGGAAAATTAAAATCTACTACTAAGGCAATCCTATTGGACCTGCAAGTCTCCCCAGTCTGTCTACATATTTTTGTTCCCCTAAATCCTCTTTTATTATTTGGGGGCCTATAGTACAATTCAAATCCTATCACTATTCCCTTCTTATTTATTAGCTCCCCAGACAAATCCTCACAGGATGATCCATCAGTTGTTTTATCTCTGATTACTGCTGTGTTACTCGCCTTAATCAAAAATGAAACTCCCCATACCCTCCTTCCACCATCTCTGTCCCGCATAAAACACCTGTACCCTGGTACATTAAGCTGTCAGTGCTGTCCCTCCCTTAGCCATGTTTCAGTAATGGCTATAATATTCCAATCCCATGCACCGATCCATGCCCTGAGTTCATCGGACGAACCTGTCAACCATCTTGCTTTGAAACAGTTGCAATTTAATCCATCAGGCATTCCTTGCTCTCTGTCGTTGTCTAGCCTGACCTGTCTCTTCATTTTACTGTTTCTGCTTACTATATCTCCTTCTGGCCTCGCACTTGCCTCCCTGCCGTTGAGGATCCCACCCCTCCCCAACTCCAGCCAATCTAGTTGAATCCTTGAAGCAGTTGCAAACCTGCCTGCCAGGATATTGGTCCCCTTCCAGCTCACGTACAACCCGTCCTTCCTGAACACGTCACTTTGCCCCACAAAAGATCCCAGTAATCCATTAATCTCTGCCCCCTGCACCAATTCTTTAGCCTCCCCTTCATCTGCCATATCCTCCAGTTCTTACCTTCTAGCACGGAGAACTGGAAGTAAACTGGATATTACCACTGTCATGGTCCTATCTTTTATCCTTTTCCGTAGCTCTCTACAATCAATCTGCAGGATGTCATCACTATTCTACCTGTGTCACTCTGTCCTTTGTACCAATGTGCACAATGACTTCTGGCTGCATCCCCACCACCGCCCCCCACCCCCACCCCCACCCCCAGTAAGAACGTTCTGCAGCCGCTCTGAGACATCCTGGACCCTGGCATGTGGGAGGCTACACACTATTCCGGATTCCCATTTGCAGCCACAGAATCTCCTGTCTGTTCCTCTCACTATCGAGGCGGATAATTACTTCTGTAGTTATTCTGCTTTCACAGCCTTCTGACAATGGGCTTCCTTCATGAAACAGTTGAATTTGGCTGAATTGTTTTGCTTCAGGCAATGGGGAGATTCCAATGAATCCTCATCAGGAATCCTCCATTAGTGGGAAAGACGACTGGGCTTTTTTTCACTCCACACATTGCTGTGATGAGCGATAGTGAAACAGAAAGGGAGCAATAGAATGTTTCTCCACAGATAGGCTACATTTTCCATCTGTAAGTTAAATCAGTAACGTTATCAGTCCCACACTGGACTCCGTGAGCTCTTCTTGAACATTGTCCGAACTATATGACACCATGACATTCTTGACTCCAGGTCAGTGCGTTATTGCAGAATCAATTCATTAACAATAAATGGTCATAATTGTTTGGAAGATGTGTTAATATGTGCTTGCATAATGTAAAAATAAGCGTTTCATATCTTCATAATATCTGTGTTAAAATGAATATTCTTAAACATATACAGTAATTGCTGGAAAAGCTCTGCTTGTCTGTCAGCATGTAGGAAGAGAATTCAGAGTTCAATCTTTCTGTCCAATGACCTTTCCTTTGAAACAGACTTATTCTTAAAGTATTTCCCCAGTTTTATTCTCCCACACAAGAAGAAATATCCATCCGGTATTCACCAACTACACTCTTCTCAAGATCTTGTATGGTCAATAAAACATCCTTCATTTTCAGGCCGAACTGTTAATTCTTCATAACGTAATGCCTTCATCCCAAGAATGAGTAAAGAGAAACATCTTTGAGACGTTTCAAAACCAATTTTGTTTTTTTTTTCATTTTCAGTTTAGGCAATTATAACTATACATAATACAACAGATGTAATCTCAGCAATGCCCTGTACTGATGCAGAAAACATCGCTAAGATCATACCCAATACCCCTTGCACGAAACAGGATCACGACATTTACCTTCCAAATCACTTGCTACATCTTCAGGTTAATTTGATGTGATTCATGTACTAAGACACACAAATCCCTCTGTAACACTGAGTTCTGCATTCTCCTTGCATTTAAATAAATTTCTGCTGTTTCGACTTTTCCACAAAACAGAAAATTTCCATCACATATATATTGTACTGTTTTTTTTTCTGCTGAAGCTTTGCTAACAGCCATCCTCTGTCTGTATGCCATTGATTGTTGCTGTGCCCTCCCCGGTCTGTGTCCCATTGCAGACGTTCTGCACACCCACTGTATGTATCCCATTGCAGAAGCACTGCCCTCCTCCGTCTGTATCCCATTGCTGATGCTCTGCCTCCCCGTCTGGATCCAATAGCAGACTCTCTGCCCTCACCCATCAGTATCCCATTGCAGACGCTCTGCCCTCCCCCTGTCTGTATCCCATTGCAGACGCACTGCCCTCGCTCTGCCCTCCGCTGTCTGTATCCCATTGCAGACGTTCTGCCATCCCCCAGTCTGTATCCCATTGCAGACGCTCTGCCCTCCCCCTGTCTGTATCCCATTGCAGACGCTCTGCCCTCCCCCGTCTGTATCCCATTGCAGATACTATGCCCTCTCCCGTCTGTATCCCATTACAGACGCACTGGCTTCAGCTGTCTATATCGCATTGTAGATGCTCTCCCCTCCCCTGTCTGTATCTCATTGCAGACGCTCTGCTCTCACCCATCAGTATCCCATTGCAGACGTTCTACCCTCCCCCTGTCTGTATCCCATTGCAGATACTCTGCCCTCCCCCGTCTGTATCCCATTTCAGACGCTCTGCCTCCCCTGTCTGTATCACATTGCAGACGCTCTTCCCTCCCCCTGTCTGTATCCCATTGCAGACGCTCTGCCCTTCACCTGACTGTATCCCATTGCAGACGCTCTGCCCTTCCCTGTGGGTGGCATGGTGGCACAGTGGTTAGCACTGCTGCCTCGCAGCGCCAGAGACCCGGGTTCAATTCCCGCCTCAGGCGACTGACTGTGTGGAGTTTGCACATTCTCCCCGTGTCTGTGTCGTTTTCCTCCGGGTGCTCCGGTTTCCTCCCACAGTCCAAAGATGTGCAGGGTCAGGTGAATTGGCTATGCTAAATTGTCCGTAGTATTAAGTAAGGGGTAAATGTAGGGGTATAGATGGTTTGTGCTTTGGCGTTCGGTGTGGACTTGTTGGGCCTAAGGGCCTGTTTCCACACTGATGTAAAGTAATCTAATCTGTCTGTATCCCATTGCAGAGGTGCATCCCTCCCCCAGTCTGTCTCCCATTGCAGACAGACTGCCCTTCCCCTGTCTGTATCACATTGTAGACGCTCTGCCCTCCGCTGATTGTATCTCATTGCAGGCGCTTTTCCCTCCTCCTGTCTGTATCCCATTGCAGACGCTCTGTCTCCATTTTACATCTTATTGAATGACTATCCTGGTGCATGAGCAAACTGAGCTTCATCTCCTTCATCCGGTTCATTAGAATAGATTGTAATTTTTTGATGACCTCATACAGATCCCTGAAGAATTCCACTCGTTACAGCTTTCCAAACACAAAATGAGTAGTGATCTCTACTCTGCATTTCCTGACAGCTACCCAGGGCGTTCCTGCTTCTGCATAACAGCCTGGGATGGTTATATGGCGTTCCCCTGTGCTGTGTAATTTACTGAGTACTTCATTCTGTTTGGTGCGGCCTGTTTGGTGCAGCCCATTTTGCCGCAGACCCATTTAGGGCAGAACTATTTCAGCGCAGCTCATATTTATTCCTTTTCAGGCTTAGATAAAAGCATTAATCAAAGCAATAAAAATAAAAATAATGTTTATTCCCTTCAGTAAAAATGTTAAAAAGACACTTGAGTAAGTATAACATTGACTCAGAGTTTTCTTTCAGATCTATAATGATAATTGGTCTTGCATTTATTCACATTGAAAACATTCCTGAAGCTATTGAACATTTGTCTGATGCTCTTCCAGATGAACTGCAGCCGCTGCTGGACTGGTTCGAGGATAACTATGGAGGGAGAAGATTACGCTGAGGAAATGGTCGGTGTCCAATGCTTTTTGCAGTTGGAATGTAGAATTTATATGAAAGAATTTTGACCAATGAGGACATGACAAATAATAATGCAGAAGCTGCCCACAGGAGATGACAATGCGAACTTAATGTGGAACATCCAGTTATTTGGAAATATATTGACAGTTTACGAAAAGTGCAGAGAGGAAGGGACATTTACTATCAGCATCTGATAGCAGGGCACGATATTCCATTGAAATTAAAGAAGCATTTGCTCGAATACAAACACTGGTTAGAAGATTTAGTGAGAGAAATGATGTCGAGTATTTCCGAGGATTGCCCATAATTTTGAATGAATGTCATGTTTTAGATTTTTCGTAATGAACTTATATGGTTTAATTTTTTTCTTTTTAACATTTTTACTGAAGAGAATAAGCATTATTTTTAATTTTAATCTTTCATTAATGCTTTTAACTAAGCCTGAAAAGTGAGAGAGATGAGGTTGGAACTGCCAGCGAGTTTAAATTGAGAATTGCTCTTTACTGAACATTGCTGCTTACTTGTTTGGTGGGACATGAATGTTTCAGAATCTCCACACAAGGTGTCCTGGTCCTCTCTGGCTCTTTCCAGGAATCTCCCCACATGTCGAGGTAGAGGGTGAGGGAACAGATATCGGGCACCCTAACACACGGCTTGGCCTTTTATGTCCTATTCCAGGATGTTTCTCCTGGAATGGGAGAAGAGGAGGGACGGAGTGAGGGTGGGAGTGGGTGTCCCTGCTGTTAATGCTGGTATCTGGGAAGGGGAAGGGTGAGATGTCCGGAGGGATTCTGACCATAGTGTTGTATCCATGCAGTGGTATTAGTGTGCAGCGCTATTGCGTCAGTGACAGAAAAAGTGGGGGAGGGAAGGTGCTTAATTCAACAGTGAGTGTGGTCGTGCTTGAGCCTTATTTGGAGATAGAGTGTGAGCCTTGTTCTGGGGTAAGTGTTATAACAGATATACAGTGAGTGCGAGGGAGCAGAAGAAAATGGTGACACTTATCCTGGCAATGTGGGGGGAAAGGATATTGATGCTTGTCCTGTATTGCTGACCAATTCTTCAGATTATCTCAGCGGTGAGTCTCCCTGAACGGCTTGTCCAAGTTTATTGGTAATTACGCCACAGACCCTTTCCATCACTTCCCACAGAATCAGTTTGGGTGGATCTTACAAATAGCAAGGTGAAGCAAACATTATTGTGTTATATATCAAAACCAAATCTGTCACGTAAATACTTCACAACATATGCTCTGGATATTAGGTATGCAAGTATATGCAGGGGGAGGGTGGGGGAGCGGGGGACAAAGACAAAGTGATATTATCGCTGTGCTCTTAACCCAGAGACCCAGGTAATATTCTGGGGACATGAATTCAAATCCTGCCATGGTGGAATTTGAATTCAATATATATTTGGAATCAAGGATTTATGATGACCAGGAATCCATTGTCGATTGTTGGAAAAATTCACCTGGTTCGCTGATGTCCTTGAGGGAAGTATACTGCTGTCCTTACCTGGTGTGGCCTGCATGTGACTCCAGACTCAAGACAACGCTGCTGACTCTTATTTGCACTCTGGCATGGGCAATAAATACTGGTTATCCAGCGACGCCCTCATCCTGTGAATGAGTAACAAATAATCGTGGGTGCTGCAGTAATAATGGATGGTCTCAAGTTGCACCGAAACTGCAGTGACTACTAATAGTGTGAAGAAAAACTTCCGTCAGTGTGTATTAGGTAGGTTGAACAGTATGCTGTGAACCAAACTAGAGAGCAGGTTATTTCAGATTTGGTGTTGTGTTGTCAGGAGGACTAATTAATAACCTTGCTCTGAAGCAGCTTTGGAGGAATAGTGACATCAATATGTTGCATTTTTACACGGCGTCTGAATATAATATCGAATGTTTGAACATTCTGGTCAAACGTCATGGAAGCCCGGAGGCTAGAGGGTCAAGTACGCTCCAATGAATTGGGGAAGTATAATATAACATTCAATGGGAGAAGCAATGATTGTGTGAGTCATAGAGTCCGACAGCACGGAGAAAGGCCCTTCAGCCCAAACTGGTCCATTCCAAACAAAATGTCGATTCACATTAAGCCCATTTACCTGCCCTTGCCCCATATCCTTCTTATTCTTTACTATCCGTGTATTTGTCCAAATGCATTTTAAATTTTGTTAATGTACCTCCGTCAACCACTTCTGCTGGCAGCTCATTCCATGTGTATACCACCCTGTGTGTAAAAGAAATTGCCCCTCAGGTTCCCTTTTACTCTTTCCCCTCGGATCTTAAATTGATGCCCTCCAGTCCATGGGTTGCTCAATCCTGTGTAAAAAAAAAGACTGAGTGCATTCACTCTATCCATGCTTCCCATGACCCTATATACTTCTATCAGATCCCCCTCAGTCTCATATACTCTAAAGTAAAAACTCCTAGCTTGCCCAACCTCTCACTATATCTCAGACCATTGAGTCTGGGCATCATCCTTGTAAATTTCTTCTGCACTATTTCCAGTTTAATAACATCCTTCCCGCAGCAAAGTGAACAATACTGAACATAACACTACCAGTATTGCCTCACCAGAATCCTGTATAACTGCAACATAACTCCCTAATTTCGATACTCATTGCTCTGACTGATGAAGGCCAGTGTGCCAAATGCCTTTTTCACGGCCCTATCTACCTGCGACTCCACTTTCAGAGAGCCTTGAACCTGAATTCCAAGGTCCCTTTGTCTTAATACACTCCTTAAGACCCTGTCGTTCACCATGAAACTCCTACCTTGATTTGACTTTCTAAAATGCAAGAACAGACACCTATCTGTAAATATATATACAATATACATGCATAAAACAAACAACAATAGTCCCAGAACCGATCCCTGAGGCATTCCACTCATCACAGGCCTTCAGTTCGACAAGCCTGCTTCCACTATTACTCTATGTATCCTACCATCAAGCAAATTTTGGATCTAATTTGCCAGCTCCCCCACAATTCCATATGATCTAAACTTCCAGAGTAGCCTACCATGTGGAACCTTACTGAAGGCCTTACTGAAATCCATATACACTACGTACACCACCATATCCTTGTCAAAGTTACTGGTCATTTCACCAAAGCACTCTCACAAATTTTTCAGCCATAATCCCCCATGCACAAAGCCGTGCTGACTGCTCATAATTACACCCTGCCTTGCCAAATGCATGTATATCGTCTCTCTCAGAGTCTTCTCAAGAAACTTACCAACTAGAGATGTCAGATTTACTGGTCTATAATTCCCAGGTTTTTCTTTGTAGCTCTTCTTGAATAAGGGCACAACATTCGCTACCCTCCAGCCCTCCGGGACTTCACCCGTTGGCTACTGATGATACAAAAGTACCAACCAGGGCCCCCACTATTACTTCTCTGTCCTCCTGAATATATCTGGTCAGGACCAGGAGATTTATAGAAATACTGCATAGTCTGAAAGATATGTCTACTTATTTCAGGTGAAAACACCAAAGAGTGAGTAAGTGACTTAATGATGATTAACATAACAAATTAAAGAAGATATTAATCACAGGAAGTGACTTCCGAAGAATTCCAGACATTGTGGAATCCTACGAATTCTCAGAAAATTGCATTCCAGAAAAGGAGAGCCATGAAACTGATCAGGAAATCAAAAAGCGAACATGCATGCAAACAAATAGGAACACAAAGACTGCAAAAATCTATGACCTATATTTAAAAAGAAAAAACAATTGTCAAATGTGGAAATTTGCAATCGGGAGAGACGAGTTTATGGTGGATAACAGGGAAATGGCAAAGCAAATGACCAGTTACTTTTCATCTGTCTTCATGGAGTCAGATCCAGAAAATCACCCAGAAATACGAAGTGATCGTATAGGACTTGTGGAACTAAAGACATAAAGTCAATTCATATCAGTAACAAGGCAATTTTGAACATGCAGCTGGATTGAACATTGATAAGCTTGACAAACCAGATGTACTTCATACCAAAACTTTCAGAAATAAATCACAAATAAAAGGATTAATTGAATTGTTGATGACTGCGTTCTATTTTCCTGTGCATTCTGCAGAGTCTGGAAGTTGCTGTTGATAAATGCACATTAGTAAACGTGATCCAAGCACTATAGATGAATGGTAGCGATCCAAGCATCTACAAAGAGAAGAAGAGATAGTGTGAAGAACGGCTGACAAATTAACTTGACATTTGTCTGGAAATTGTTGGAATATATTATATAGGATGTGACATTGGATATTTAAACATTAACAGCAAACTTTGAGAGACTCAGTCTTCATTTCTGAAAGGGAAATCATACTTGAAAAACTTTGGAATTGTTTGCAGTTGATTTTTACAGCATAGATAATGGGGATCCAGTAGAATTGGCATATTTTTGATCATCAGAACGCTTTCTATAAGAACTCACGCAGTGAGTTCGAAAATGCAATGATGTGAAGGGTATTTGGAGGAATATATGTAAGTGGAAACTTAAAGTTTGGTTTGCCTTCCTTTAAGGGAGTCAGAATATAGATGTAAAGACATGATGAAGCAGTTTCACAGAGTATTGATGAGACTGTACCTGGAGTATTGAGAACAGTTTTGGTGACCAAATCTAAGAAAGAATACACTGACCAGAGAGGAAGTGTAATGGACATTATCCGGGTAAATCCCTCAGATGGCGAGTTTGCGTGATGCGGAAACTCGGCCTATGTTCTCTCGAGTTTCAAAGAATCCATCGATGGGTCACTGTGAACTTTATAAAACTCACAAAACATTCTACAAGTTGGAAATTAACAGCAAATTTATTAGGCTGTCTAATCCACATTCAAGGCAAATAATGGCAGGATAAGGGACAGACCATTTAAGACTGAAATAAGGAAGAAATTCTGCGTGTGGAGGGGACTGACTAACACAGGGTCAAGGCAGGGCAGGATTACGGAGAATCCCCAGATAACCTACAAATGTGTCAAGCGGAACAGAATAACCAGTGAACAGGTAGGACTCATCAGTGACTTGCCAAGTTGCATCTAAATCAACTTTAGTAGAAGGAGAAAGAGTGGAGTGGTAGAAGGCTGTTTGTGTGACTGGAGACTAGTGTCCAATGGTGTACCACGGGCATCAGTGCTGGGTTCCTTATTATTTGTCATTCGGAGGTGCTAGTGTTGGGCTGGGGTGGACAAATCTAAAAATAGCATAACACCAGGCCAAAATCTAACAGGTTTATTCGGCAGCACTAGCTTTCGAAACGCTGCTTCTTCATCAAAGTGCACAACCACGTGATGTAACTGATGTTGTGAGATTTTTAACCTTATTTTTTGTGGTATTCATAAATGATGCAGCTGTGAATATGGACGAGGAGTGGGGTGTGTAATAAATAAGTTTGCATTTGATACAAAGATTGGCCGGGTGGTTGGCAGTGAGGAGGAAGGCCTTATGTTACAGGTAGATACTGATGGAATGGTCAGATGGGTGGATCAATGGCAGATGGAATATAACCCTGATAACTATGAAGTGATGCACTTTGGAAGAAGGAACCAGACAAGGGAGTACTCAATGAATGGCAGCATACGAGAAATCTCAGAGGGTGCTTCTCCACACATCGTTGAACGTGACTGCACAGGTTAATACACAATCTGGGAAAGGGGAGGGGAATGTAAACATAACCTTTATTCATCGAGGCATAGATAATAAGACTATGTGGAAGATGGAATACTGTGTGTAGGTCTGGGAACAACATTGCAGGAAGGATGTGATTGTAGTGGAGGGGGTGCAGAGCAGATTCACCAGGATGTTCCCTGCGAAGGAGCATATCAGCCATGGAGAGAGGCTGGAAAACCTCAGGTTGTTTAGTTTGGAGGAGAGAAGGCTGAGAGGGCTGTGATTCAGAGGGATAGGATTACGAGGTACATGGACAGGTTGGATAGACAGCAGCTGTTGCTTTTACTCAAAGGCCCACACTTTTAAAGTGAAGGATTTGCGGTTTAGTGAAGATTTGAGAATTGTTTTTCAACCAGAGGGTGTTGGGGTCTGGAATGCACTTCGTGAGAGTGGAGTTGTCATGGTAACTTCACACCATTAGAAACGACACGGTTGTGCACTTCAAATGCTTTAAGATTCACGGCTAAGGTCTTGTGTCGGAAAGTGGGCCTAATCTAGACCGTGCTGTATTTCTGTTAGTGCAGAGTCTGTGCTTCTGTGATTGTATGGCTGTGGAAGGTCAATCATTGAGTAGCTTAAGGTAGGAATTGATGGATTTCTGAAGAATATCTTAACAAATTTGATAAGAGAGAACTTGGAATATTTTCTGGAAATATGTCAATGGCAAAATTAAGAAAGAAATGTTGTAGATTTATTACAGTCTGATACCAGATAAATGAGGACAGGGAATTAGCAGAACTATGGAGCAAGTACTTTAGCTATGCCTTCACAGAAGAAAACAAAACAAAACAGAAAACTTCCTAGCAATACTAGGTAACTTTAGTCTTGTGAGAAAAAGGAAATAGAATGAAAAAAGCAACTAAACAGTTGAGAGAAAGTATTGGACTGAAATTAATGGGCACATACAAAGTCAACAGAGATTTATGAAATGGGAATCATATTTGAGAAAGTGGCTTTTAGGTAAATTATGTAGGAAGTATCAATGCCATACCAGTGGAATCTCAGAAAGAGTTTTGATAAAGCCCCAAGCCAATATTGCAAATTCGAATCCTATGGGACTCGGGCTAAAAAATGGTCATAGATTTAGAATGGGAGAGCTGGCAGGAAACGGTGAGGAGGAATAAAACAATGTTTTATTTTTAAATGGAAAGCTTGGAGGATATTGTAAGGATCGTGTCTTGGGGTTAAGCTATTCCCAATACACATCATATCTTTGGGTGAGGAGCGCAAATGCAATATTCCCAAGTCTCCTGACAGCACTAAATGATGTCAGCTTGTGAGTGGGTGAGGAGGATGTAAAAAATTTCCAAGGTGATTGAGACAAGTGGAGTGACTGGGCAAATACGTGGCAGGTGGGGAGTAATGGGGGAGATGACATGTTGTGTACTTTGATGGGAACAATTGAATGGCAGCTTCTTATTTGAAAAACGGATCGTTGAAAAATGTTGCACTATAAATGAACTTAAGCTGCATTTTTGTTTGTTTCTGCGAAGCCCTCCGAGTTCATCCATGGCAGTGAGTTATGAGGCCAGAAGTCAATACTGGGAATGGCATTGGCACGCTGACCATTGTATTAGGCCCAGCAGGTGGGGAACTATAACTTTGAAAGGAATCTGGATCTCCCTGTACACCAATAACTGAAAGCAATATTGCAGAAGCAGAAAGCAGGCAGGAAGATAAATGCTGTATTCACCTTCATTTCAGGGGGATTTGAGTACAGGAGTAAATGTATCTTACTGCAGCTGTACATCTCCGAACATTGTGCAGTATTGTGTGTAGTTTTGGTTTCTTTTCCTAACAGACGACAAAGCTGACATTGAGGGAGAGCAGCAAAGGATGAGCAGACTGATCTCTGGGATGACAGACGTGTTGTGGGGGCAGAGTTTTGGGCAACTTGACCTGTATTCAATGGAGTTTATGAAAATGAGTGGAAATCTCAGTGAAATATATAACACTCTGACAGGACGAGACAGATTAGAAGCAGGAATGGTAATTCTCCTGACTAGGACGTCTAAAACAAGGAACCACAATATTAGGTACAGACAGGCCACTTTGCATTGAGATGAGAATAAATGCCTGCACTCAGACACTGGCGAACCAGGGGTACGCTCTCCCAGATCAGACTGTGGAAGTCAAGGAGCTGAACATAAATAAGGATTTCTGGAAACTAAAGGAATAGGGAGAGAGCAGGAGTATGGTGTGAAGATAGAAGATCATCTATCATTCCAGGTTGTTCTCCAAAAAACGCAATAACTATGTTCCTGTGCAACACTGTTATAGAAAATCGTGCAATATCAATAATGGGTCTGTGATAAAAGAGTGCAAGTGGCGAACCCCCAAAACTATCAGTACAAACTAAATATAAAATTTAGTATAACACACAATAGGATAGTCTAAATAAATCTTTAAGTCACATGTTGTAATGGAACAGTGCTGTAAATGTAACGCTTTCACACGACAGTCACTCAATGGAGCACTGTACCTTTCACCACAAGTTTCACCAGAAACCGCGCGGGGACTGACTGACCATCTGATGCCGATGTCGAATTCCAGTTCTCCCCAAGATTCTCCCCACAGTTTGAAATAAACTTCTTTCTAAATATAGTCTACAATTCCCAGTTTCAGGCTCAGATTCAAGGCCTGCAGAGCCGCATGCATTCCTGTTTTTGCTGAACACATTGATTGTACCTTTTGTAGACAGAGGGTTTCTGAGGCAGGGATTGCTGTTCAGCTGGTACCCACCAAGGAAACGCATCACAGTGAATGCGACATCACTTTATAGAAAAAGGTTCACGAATCGCATGGCAGCCGAATTGTACAATCAACACGCATTATCGGTTAACTGCCTGTACATAGAATGGAGGCGCAAAACTCATGGGCTGAATGGACTACAGCAGTTCTCATGTTATGTTTCACAATGTTTAAACATATTAAGGGATATGAATATTGTATGGGGAAAACTGCGTTGAGGAGATGTTCGGCCATCAATGAGTTGTATGACGTATTCCTTTCCCGATGCTACTGTGCAGTGTGCGGGAAAGCTCTGTAAATGTTGTCACCAGCTCTCAGCTGTTAGGAAGGAAGTCTCTGCAGGGTCGATAGGATTATGTTTCCCGTTCTCTTTTCTGATAACGAGGCGGGTTTATCCTTTAAGACCTCGGAGCAGTTTGATACAATTGAGTGCCTTGCTTGCCCGCTTCAGAGACCATTGAAGAGTGTATCACATGTCTGTGTGTCTGGAGTCACTTTTAGGTCAGACCAGGAAAGCACGGGAGATTCACTTCCTGAAAGTACACTGGGGAAGGAGATCGACGTCTATAATCGACATTGAACACAAGATTACTATTACTGACACCAGATATTCGATCTCGATATTTTATTAATTGTTTTTAACTTGCACCAGTTGCCGGAGAATTATCCTGGTCTGGATTAGCAATCCAATGACAATTCCACAACAGCACCATCTCCACATGGGTCCTATCAGAAACCACACTGACTGATTAATTCTGTGCTGTGTGACAACTCTATCAAAAATAACCCCAACCAATTCGACTATAGTGATGGGACTGAGGGCGTGGTGATTGGTCAGATTGTAATTATTCCATTCTTAGGGGATGTGACATAGTTGAGTAATTACCCCCATTAGGCGAAAGTGAGTACTGCAGATGCTAATTACCCACATTGCCAGGGAGTTGTCAGAGTTGGAGCTGGAATGAAACAGCTTCCTCAGGTACATGGCTTGTTGTGTAGCACAAGTCTTCAGTCCTATTGCAGGAATGGTGTCAGGGCCAAATGCCTTTGTCGTATCTACAGTGTCCAGCTGTTGCTTCATGTCACGTGCAGTGAATTGAATTGATTGAAGACGGGCATCTGTGATTCTGAGGGTATCATAGTGAGGATGAGGTGGGTAATCGATTCAACACTTCTGGCTGAGGATGGTGCAGATACTGCATATTTTACATGGATGCACAGGGCTGTTCCATTATTTAGGATGGGGATGGTTGTGGTGTCCTCTCCTCCAGAAAGTTGTTTAATGGTCCATCGACTTGTATGCCTGGATGTGACAGGACGACAGAGCTTATATCTGATTTGTTAGTCTTGGGATCATCTCTCTCTCTGTATCAGATGTTAGTCCTGCTGTTCGTAGTTTAACCAGTCAAGTGCGGTAGCTTTAATGGATTGTCATCAGGTGCAGGTGCACGTGATTCCGACCCGACCATATTCACCCACACTCGTCACTGACCCATGGATCGGCCTGATGGAAATGGTAGACGGATGGACTATCCTGGGGGAAAAGTTACAGATTGTCATTGAAATCTACCGCGTCAGATAATAACCAGATTTAGCTGCAATATCTACAATTCAATTCTACTGACTGCCCCCACCCCCCCCCTCCCCCCGCCACCCAGTTCACACTGAGACCCATTCACCCATCAGCCCTGTACTCAGGGATATACTCCGGTTTCTGATGCGGACATACTTCCATTTTTATGTTCTCATTCTGCTGGTGTCACGCCTCCAATTTGTTACATAAAAATATCCATTTCAGGAACTAATCTGAATCTTTTCCTTTCAGTAATGCCATCTTCCGTATTTGAAGTGAATGTGTTTCCCTCTGTTTTTCTCCCTGACCATGATTCAGAGCTCTGCAGTGTCAGTGATGCCAGCTTTATGCAGTTTCAGAGTCAAGGAACTTGCCACCATGCGTTACTGTTCAGTTCCCAGAATACGGTGCTCCATGTTGGACAGGATGTTTGAGCATCTTTGACAATATGTCATTGGAAATCGTTCAAAAACAGAAATTGCTGAAGAAATTGCTAAAGATGTTGCAGAATTTTCTGGGGTGAATGCAAAATTAAACTTTCAGGTCCCAGTGAACCTTCTATGAAGATTTATTTTTATTTTTATTTCCAGTATCCAAAATTATTAGTTTAATTGAAAAATTGTCCTGCACCTATTCATTTCTGGAGAAACTCAGCAGGTCTGTCAACATCTGCAGAGAAAGAGAAACAGAGTTAGCGTTTCCAGTTCAGTGTGACAATTCTTCAAATCTGAATACAATTGCAAAATGGTCTTTTAATCCCTTGCCAGATGTGGAGGATGGGTGGCAGGGAAAAGAGGGTGTGACAAAAGAAAAACGGGCTTTTAACAGTGGTGAACGAAAAGATTCTGTATTACCGGTCGACTTTAAGGTGTGAATGGGGGAAAGGGTTTCTCTCTATTGAATGCAAGATAAAAAAGCCACAACCACACAAAGTTATACGGAAGCCAGGAGGGAGAATGTTGACGATATGGTATTATATAGATATGGCCACAGATACGTTTTCACTGTCGTCATCATTACCCCCTTTAGATAAAGGAATTCAGGTGCTTGACTTCTTATTGGCACTAGTAAGCGTCTCATGCTGCCTTAGTATTGCAATATGGAGAAAAACAAATCACAGTATGACGTTTGGGCTGAGTGTTGGTTACCTGTCATTTTTAATATTGCTTCAGTTTTGCCGTGCTTATCTTTAAACGCTTGTTCTTGAAGTTAGCATCAGATGGAGTGTAGGATGTTGAGGAGTGACATTATAGAAACTTATAAAATCATGAGAGGTATGGATAAGGTAAACAGCCAAGATTTTTTCCAAAGGGTAGGGGAATCCAAACATAGAGGGAATAGGTTTAAGGTGAAAGTGGGTACATTTAAAAGGGACTAAGGGGCAGCGTTTTTGCACAGAGTGCGGTGTGGGTATGGAATGAGCTTCCAGAGGAAGAGTGGGAGATGCAAGGACAGCTACAACATTTAAAACTCATTTGGACAAACATATGAATGGGAAGCATTTAGAGGCACATGGACCTAATGAAAACAGATGGACTAGTATAGTTTGGAAAACCTGGCAAGCATGGACATTTAGAAAATCTTCACTCAGAGTCAGGGTGGTTTTGTGAAATGGAAATGATATTTTGCCCTGTAAAATAATGCAAAGTATTTCTGGAGATGCCTGAAAATGTAACAGCGGACTTGATAAAAGGTATCTGGTGGACACGATGCTTTCCAGAGATTTTCCACAAGGTATAACAAAACAAAAGTTTTTACACAAAACAGAAGCTCCAGGATGTCGGATACTGTATTAACACGGGATGATGAATGGTTAACACAGAAATCGGAAAGTCGGGATTAATGGATCTTTATGGTAAAGGTGTATCTGCTGGAGTACCACAAATATCAGTCTGATGGCATTAGCTATTTACAATCTATGCTGACAGCCTGAAGGAGGGAGCTGAGTGCAATGTACATCCGAGTTTGAGGATGACACTGAGAATCAAAAGGCAGGATGTTACTTAATGGGGAGGACTTCCAGAAAAGGAACAGTAAAGGCATTAGAGTCTTCCTGTGTATGAAACATAAAGTCAGCATGCTGATGCAGCACGTAACTAGGTTGGTACATTAGGCGGTTTCCTGGGAAGAAAGGGTTGTGTTATTGAGAATCTCTAAGATGGTGAGGCGATAATTCATTGGGGTTTAAATGAATGAGGAGTGATCCTGCTGAAACCTACAAGACACAGAAGGGGTTGGAGAAGGTAGATGTTGAGAAGTTTTTTCCATTCTTGAGCAAAGTGTCGAACCCGAGGATATAGATACCGAATAAAGAACATCAATTTAAATCTGAGATGCAGAGTCATGGCTTCTCTCCGAAGGTAGTGAATATATGGCATTCCCCAACCCAGAGAGGTTTGGAGGGATACAAGGAGTCGGGAAGAGAGTGGTGTTGAGTCCTGGAGTAGATCAGCCATGTTCTTATGAAATGACAGGGTTACCTTGAGGGGCCGATTGACCTACTCCTGTTCCTATTTATTAATTTCACATTTTATGCTTTTGGAAAGTAACGGATTATTTTGCTGGAAATCGTGTTGTACAATGTTGCATTCAGGGAGAGCAGAGGATTTGTTGTTTTAACCCTGGGTGGGGTATGTGGCTGTATTGCCAGCGTATCTGGGTCTGCAATATTACTCACATCTGGAACAGAAGTTACAGAGAGGGGAAGCCTGGAAACACGGACTGGGGCGGGGGAGGGTGGTGGAGATGGTGGTCACTTCCTGATCCAGCCTGGATTTTACAAGTATATTTCCAAAACTACACCTAACCATCGGAGTGGCCTCGATCTGCCCCTGTTTAGCATGTCTGAGGGCTGAATGGAACATCAGAACACAGGGCTGAGGGACAAAGTGGGCCATTCGGCCCTTTCACACGACTCCACCAGTAAATAAGGTCATGGCTCATCTCATTGTGATCCCAGCTGCACGTTTCTTTCCATACACCATTATCCCTGATTCACCTGTTCATGGAAAATCAGACAAAGCCAGCTTCGATGTAATGTAAAGGTCCAGCCACCCCAAACTTCTGGGAAAGACAATTCTCACTTGACTGAAATCAAACTTTGTGGATTTATCCTAATTCCTGCTCTAACGGATGTTGGAGGGTGTCACCGTTTCCTTTTCTTGTCCCATTCCTCCACTGCCGACACCAAATTTTAAATGTAACCAGGTTGGTGATATGGGCGATAATAAAGTTCTCAGACTGAGTCAGGTTCAGTGACAGGAACAAGTCAGGCAGATTTCTTTAGTTAGCCACAAGTAACTAATAGAACTAACGGATGCGCATGGTGGATCTGTGGTTAGCACTTATACCTCCCATTACCAAGTAGCTGCGTTCAGTTCCAACCTCGGGCAACCCTCTATGTGGATTTTGAACATTCTCCCAGTGTTCTAGTTTCCTCCCATCGTCCATAGATATGCAGCTTAGAGCGGATTGGCCATGCTAAATTGCCCAAAATGCCCAGGGATGTGTAGGTTAGAAAGGTTAGTCATGGGAAATGTAGGGTTACATGGACAGAGTAGGGGGGCAGGTCCGGGGGGTATACTGTTCCGAGGGTCACTGTGGACTTGATTGACGGAATGTCCTGCTTCCACACTGTAGAGATTCTATAAAAACAACAAGAAGTTTGGATGATACAAACACCCAGTGGGTATCTATCTGATCCACCCTCCTCGAGGTTTTGTGTGTTTCAATAAGATCACCTCTCATTCCAAGAGTAACCTGTTAAAGCCTTCATAATATAAGACCATCATCCATGGAATACATGAAGTGAAACATCTCCGAACTGCTTCCAATTTAATAATATCCTTTCTCAGGTAAGGAGACAAAAATAATCTCTCACACAGATGAAGTTATTTTTTGTTTTCTCAGTGGTGAGAGTAATTTGAACATTCTTCCCTGCAGAGCATTGGAGGCAGAGATATTGAATATGTTTGAGGCACATACAGAAGGTTCATAAAGAATAACGGAGTCAAGGATTATCGGGAATGACAGGAATGTGCAGTGTTGGGGAAATGCTGACAGTGGTACAAAATCATACTGCTCCAGCACATCCAGGAATATAATGCAAAATGAAATGATAATATCGATAAAATGTTAAGGGGAAATCCAAGATGGTGGCGATCTGGAAGGTCTGCTTTGTTGGGCTCTGCATCACAGCACGGGCAAAGTGGTTCCCTAACCCACCCCATCCCAGCCATTTACTTAAAATGCTTAGTTTTGGAAAGTTTTGAGAGTTGGCAGTTCTGGTAGCCTTAGCTTGTGTAGTTTTTAAGCTCTATGAGACTTTGTTTATTAATGATCAGTAATTCGAGTTCTTCCTCCCTCGAGTTCAAATGTTGCTACAGTGTGTTCTGGGTAATGATGTGCTTAAATGGTCTACCTGGAGCATTAAGATGAGCCATTGGCCAGAAAAGAGGAAAAATGTACTTTCTAGTCTTAAAAAGAGAGGGTGGATGTTGTCCAATTGCAGGAGATGCACCTTGATGACACGGAACATCTGACATTACAGTAGGTCGGGCTTGATCGGGTGTATTTCTCGTCTTTTAATATTACGAGGAGGGGAGAAGCCATAATGGATAAAAAAAATAATCTTCCATTTAACCGACTAGATTGTATTTGACACTCACAGGAGGCTCATACTACCCAAAGCCTTGAACTATAGTTAAGAATATAGTATTTTGAATGTTTATTGCGCCCCCTCCCCCTCAACTCCCAGCGTACCCTCTTAAATTCCTTGTTGAAATTTTCCAAATTCAGTTATCTTGCATGGTGGCACATTATTGTAGAAATTTTCAAAAGTCTTATGGACCCCACGGTGGACAGAATGTCCAAAGGTGGCCCAATACCCTCGTTATAATGTAAGCAATTAGTGGATTTATGTGCAGAACGAGAGCTGGTGGATGTCTGGTGGCAGATCCACATCACAAGTGGGGATTTTATTTTCTGCTTTAACCGGCATAAATGCCACAAGAGGGTTGATATCTTCCCTATTTCTGCAACAATCTTAGATTCGGTGGCATCCTGCACAATTGGGAATATTACCATTTCTGACCATGAAGCAGTATACTCATTGATTAAGATTAAGGGCAATATAATAGATTCGAGACACTAGCGAATTATTCTTAAGACTAGTTGGTTAATTGAGTAGTTAGATTAGATTATTTACAGTGTAGAAACAGGCCCTTCGACCCAAAACGTCCACACCGACCCACCCCTGACGATTACCCCTTCACCTAACACTACAGGCAATTTAGCATGGCCAATTTACCTAACCTGCACATTTTTGGACTGTGGGAGGAAACCCACGCAGACACAGGGAAAATGTGTAAACTCCACAGAGAAAGTCACCGGAGTTAGGAATTGAACGCAGATCTCTGGCGCTGCGAGGCAGCAGTGCTAACCATTGCGCCAATATGCTGACCACTGCAATGAATTCAGCTCTTTCTTAGCCATTAATTCAGATTCAACCACTAACTCATCCATTCTATGGGAAATAGCTAAGGCTTATGCCAAGGGAATAATTATTCCTTATGATGTAGCATAAGGGGGAGCAGGAACGCCGTTTTGAGGCAAAGCTGAGGGCAGCCGAGAGTGCATACTGTGATTGTCCCTCAGTGGCTTAGCTGCAGAGGATTACAACGCTTCGGTCAACAGTGAATTCCACGCTCACACAGACAGCCAAGAAGGAATTGACATTTGCAAAACAAAGGTTGTTTGAACATGGTGATAAGCCAGCCAGGTCTTTATTCTATCTTGCCAGAAAAACGATCGCACCTCTTAAGCCATTACCTCCATTAGGGAAGGTATTTGGATCCTTGCTTTCAATTCCAAAAAGATTAATGTCTCCTGTCCGAGATCTTTCTCCGAATTATTTCAGACTGAACATTTTGAGGATAGATGTATTAAGATGGAGTCATTTTTCAAGAACCTGGGTATTCCCAGGAGTAACCCCTGAATAAGTGTAGTGCCTTAATGCAATATTGTCAGCGCAGGAGGGTGTGAAGCAGCTTCAGAATGTAAAGGTGCACGTTTCTGACGGATTTCCGAGTGAATTTTATAAATAATTTATAAACGTATTGTCAGGGCTGATGTTTAACATGTTCTGTCACTCATACAGTCACGAACCCCTCCCTCCATCCTTAATAGAGGCTCATATCTCTCTGATGCTGAAGAAAGGAAGACCCGGAGGATTGTGCTTCTTTCACGCCAATCTCACTTTTAAATGTTGGTCTCAAAATCCCATCTGTGACCTGTACATTAAGGTGGAAACTTTGCTGCCTTCCATTGCCAAAGAGGACCAAACATGCTTTATAAAGGGCCACAGATCTTCCTACAATGTTAAGAATTTACTCAATATGATCCAAGAGTGTCAACAACAATCTGTCCATGGATTATTGATCTCTTTAGATGAGGGAAGGCATTTGTTTGGGTTGAGTGGCCGGATGTCTTCTGTACATTAGAACGGTTTGGTTTACGCAAAGTTTTTATCAAGTGGGTGAGGGTCCTTTACCATGTGGTCCTCACTAATGGTGCGCCAACCAGTAATATTAATATTTCTCCAGGCAGCCGACAAGGTTGACACCTTTTACCGTTATTGTTTACGTTGGGGATTGAGCTACTGGCGGAGGCCATCCGTAGGGATGCCAACATATCTGCCCCAGAGGTGGGATAGAAGTCACGTAAGATTATATTGTATGCAGATAAGGGTTTTATGTTTTTGTCAAATCGCGCAATTTCGGTAGTTCATGTGATGCGATGCATTAATTCGCTTATTGCCTTTCCGGACAATAAGAATAATTTTACAAAGTTGGAGGCCATGCCTATGGGACGTCTTAGGGAAATACCTGATACTGAGGGCAAATCTTGGTTTCCTTTTAAGGAGTCACGGCGGTGGTTTCCCTATTTCAGTATATTCATTACATTTGTCTTTGATCATTTATTTAAGGTGAACTATCTTCATTTGTTTGACAAAATTAAACAAGAACTTCAAAGATGGGAGGCATTTCCAATATTCTGGCTAGGTCGGATAGCTGTTATTAGAATGAATGTCCTTCCTCATTTCTGACACCCCTTCCGAATGTTTTTTTTTTATGTTTCCCGACAGATATTTCGGAAACATAATGGCTGGTTTAGCTCTTTTATTTGACACCATAAGCGATTCTTTATCAAGCTAACAAAATTGCAACTGCCCCACAGATTGTGGGGAGTAGATCTCCCCGATTAAAAACAATCAGTTAAGTTTTTTTCATCCTGTGTTAGTGCCTGGGTCGCTGAGTACTGGGCATCAATATGGCTAGACATTGAGCCCTCTCAGACAAAGTGAACCCTTATTCGACTGTTGTTCATCGATAAAATGACAACATGTATGGAATACTGTCATAAACTAATCATTATTAATACTGGTAAAACTTGAAGGACATTGCGTCAGATCGAGGGCAATACAGCCAAAACCATGTTCCTTACCCCTATAATTGGTATACCTGGTTGTCAACCGGGGATAATGGATTCCAGGTTTAAACTGTGGGCAGCGAGGGGGTTACCGTGCTTGAGTGATTTAGAATTAGTAGAATCCCTACAGTGTGGAAACAGGTCCTTGGGCCCAGCAAGTCTACTTCGACCCTCTGATGAGTAACCCACTCAGACCCATTGCCCTACCATCCCCTCTTACCCTGACTACTGCCCCAAATTACAGATCGTGGAACACTATGAGCGATTAAGCAATGGCCAAGTCATCTAACCTGCACATGTTTGTGACTGTGGGAGTAAACCTGCGCAGACACAGTTGAGAATATACTAACGCCTCACAGCCAGTCTCCCAAGGTGGAACCAAACCCGTGAACCTGGTGCTGTGAGTCAGCAGTTCAAACCACTGAGCTACGATACGTTACTTGAGGGAGAAACAATGATATCATTTTATCAAATAACTCGTAAGTATGGACTACCGAGGAGAGACTTCTTCTGTTTTTTTCAAGATTAAAGATTTGATTAAAAAAACAATTTTAACAGACACTTATCGATCCGATACAGAGAAGCAGGTCATTATTGTAAAGAATGCACTTTCTGTCAGTACCATTTATCATTTTTTGGAGAGTGTCCCCTCAGACAAGACTGTGCATCTTCGTGACGTCTGTGCAACAGTGTTGGGGTTTTAAATCTTTTCGGAGACATGGGACATATTTGTGAAAATGCTCGAAGGATTTTGATCTCTAATGGGACCCATTCCATGCAGTTGAAACTTGTTCATAAGTTCTATCTGAACCCAGTTTTTCTCTCAAAATTCAAAGTGGGAATATCTTCAGCATGTCCTTAGTGAATAATGACGACAGGCACTCTTACTCGTTGTATGTGGTCCTGCTGCAGGCTTTATATATTGGAGCACTGTATTGGGTGTTGTAGAGTGGGTGTTGGGACCGAATTAGAGATGGACCCGGTTTCTCTTTTCCTGGACCTGCCCAGAGTATCTTACGCAGATGCATATGGGAAAAAAATATCCTCACTGTGCTAGGAAAAATCCCCAGGTCTGTTGGGTCTTTGTGAACTCATCATGGAGAATATCCCTTTGGACTTTCTCACCAGCATGGTGCACTAAAAAACAGAGATGAATATAAGTCATAGTCATGGAGTCATAGAGATGTACGGCATGGAAACAGACCATTCGGTCCTACCCGTCCATGCCGACTAGATATCCCAACCCAATCTAGTCCCACCTGCCAGCACCCGGCCCATATCCCCCCAAACCCTTCCTATTCATATACCCATCCAAATGCCTCTTAAATGTTGCACTTGTATCAGACTCGCCGACATCACCTGGCAGTTCATTCCATACATGTACCACTCTCTGTGTGAAATAGTTCCCCTGTAGTTCTCTATTATATCTTTCCCCTCTCACCCTAAACCTATACCCTCTCATTCTGGACTCCTCGACCCCAGAGAAACGACTTTACCTATTTACCCGATACATGCCCCTCATAATTTTGTAAACCTCTATACTGTCAGCCCTCAGCCTCCGACGCTCCACGAAAACAGTCCCAGTCTGTTTAGCTTCTCTCTATAGCTCAAATCCTCCAACCCTGGCAACATTCTTGAAATATTTTCTGAATCCTTTCAAGTTTCACAACATCTTTCCGATAGGAAGGAGACCAGAATTGCACACAATAGTCCAACAGTGACCTAACCAGTGTCCTGTACAGCCGCAACATGATCTTTCAACTCCCGTACTCAATTCTCTGACCAATAAAGGAAAGCATAACAAACCCTTCTTCACTATTCTATCTACCTCCGACTCCACTTTCAAAGAGCTATGAACCTGCACTCCAAGGTCTCTTTGTTCAGCAACACTCCCTGCGACCTTACCATTAAGTGTATAATTCCTGCTAAGAGTTTCTTTCTCAAAATGCAGCACCTCGCATTTATATTAATTAAACTCCATCTGCCACTTCTCATCCCATTGGCCTTTTGTTAAATCTGAGGTGACCCTCTTCGCTCTCCACTACAGCTCCAATTTTGGTGTCATCGGCAAACTTACTAACTGTACCACTATGCTCACATCCAAATAATTTATGTCAATGACAAAAAAGAAGTGAATCCAGCACCGATCCTTGTTGCACTGCACTAGTCACAAGCCTCCAGTCTGAAAAACAACCCTCCACCACCACCCTCTGTCTTCTATCTTTCAGCCAGTTTTGTATCCAAATGGCGACTTCTCCCTGTATTCCATGAGATCTAACCATGCCATTCAGTCTCCCATGGGGAACCTTATCAAAACCCTTACTGAAGTCCACATAGATCACATCCATCCCTCTGCCCTCATCAATCCTCTATTTGACTTCCTCAAAAAACTCAATCAAGTTTGTGAGACATGATTGCTCACGCACAAAGCTATGTTGACTATCCATAATCAGTCCTTGCCTTTCCAAATACATGCACATTCTGTCCCTCAGGATTCCCTCCAATAACCTGCCCACCACCAACGTCAGGCTCACTGGTCTATTGTTCCCTGGCTTAACCTTACCACTCTTCTTAACGAGTGGCACCACATTTGCCAACCACCTGTCTTCCTGCACTTCACCTGTGACTATCCATATTACAGATATCTCAACAAGAGGCCCAGCAATCACTTCTGTAACTTCCCACATAGTTCTAGGGTACACCTGATCAGGTCCTGTGGATTTATCCACCTTTATCCGTTTCAAGATCACCAGCACTGCCGCCTCTGTAATATGGACATTTTGCAAGGTGTCACCATCTGTTTCCCTACATATCGTTTTCCACAGTAAAACTGATGCACAATACTCGTTTAGTATTTCTCCCCATACTTCCTGTGGTAGGACAAATATTCTGTGATGTTGGATGTGTGAAAAAACCGGGTCTGTTGGGTTGTTGTAAGCTCGTCATGGAGAATATACCTTTGGACTTTCTCACCAGTATGTTGCACCAAAAAGCCGATATAAGATATGGCAACCCTTTTTGGATTACCGCGATATAGGCTTCTCTGCCACTCTAAAAAAGGCTTTTATATAGCCATGACGATATTGTCTAATGAATTACGTGTGAAGAATTATGAACGTATGAATGTGTATCAGTTAATGCTCTCGAAGAACGAGAGCTATCATTAGGTTATGCTGAGCCATATTACTTATTTATTATTTATTCTTTATTTTTGTTTTGCTTGTCTCCGTTTCGAGACTTTAACTTATTTCGTATATACATGCACATGGGTGTAATTTTGTTCAATTATTTGAGTTGTTTTGTTAACGTTTTAATGTAATAATTAAACTAACTTTTTCAATAAAAAAGCTAACATTGATAGATTAGAGTCTCAAATAGCTCTCATTAGAGAGATCACTCATGGTGGTTTACTTTGAAAGTCACCACACGGGTGATGGGGTGAGGTTGAGAGAGCGTCCCCTTCATGGTAACCTTTGTCAGTGTGGGGAATTGAACCTGCGCCGGTGTCCTGCTTCTGCATCACAAACCAACCATCCAGCCAACTGAGTGGGAGACTGTATAACTGTTGCACACAGAATCAGTCACAGATAAAGGGCATGAGAATCTTTCATGACAAGGTAAAAGGCATATTTGAGATTAAAAAAAATGTTCTCTGCTAGCGATTGTATTTTATAATGAGACAAGTGTTTGGAAGCTGTCTTTGTCTGAATACCGTAAGGTGAGACAAGTGAAATAACCAGAATGACTAATTGTGATTGGATATCGATAACCATAAAATAAGTGCATGTTTTTGATTGGTCTGTGGAAAGCCTGCTGACTGTTGCATGAACTTATAAAGCAGTTGAAATATATTGTAAGGAGAGTTCTTCCCCATGGGAAATGCTTTCTGAACACATGCTAGAAGAAACCCGGGGTATGAAGTGTCTGAGAATCGTCTGCTCGGAAACAGGAAGCTGGGGGTTGAATGACTGAAAGTTCCTCTAACATGGAGCTGAGAAAACCATCAGATCACCCCCGAATGTATTGAACGTTGGAGCATATTTGAAGTACTGAATGGCCTCATGATGGATTTTAATTGTGTGTGATTTGAAAAACGTACAACTCTACTCCATCCTCTTACGTGTTACACACTGGGGCACAGCCGTTTTCCTGAAACTGGGAATTAGTTGGAACAATATCTGGAATATTCCATTATTGGCATTCCCCAGAATATTCTATAACTATGTGGGGGGGGGGGGGGGAATTGGAAAGGCAAGAGAGAAAGACAGGGAAAGTGCTGCATGCAGTAGTGAGAGTGGTGGAGCAAGAGCCTCGTTCGGGGGTCGCTGCTATAACAGATATACAGTGAGTGTGAGGGAGCAGAAAGAATAAGGTGACCCTTATCTTGACAGAGTGGGGAATGTTATTGATGCTTGTCCTGTTTTGCTGGACATTTCTTCATACCCCAGAAACTGCTCTGAGCTGGGTGGTGAGCTCAGACCATGCTCGGGAGGTCTGGTAGTGTGGCCCCCTCTGGGAAGAGAATGGTCCCCTTTTGTACTAGCCCATCCAGCAGGTCATCCGTGCTGCTGTTGACAAACCTTGGTGTAATTTCCCCTTAGCTTGCCATGCTTGGGGAAACTATGCAGGGCAACTCCAAACTGAGAAAGCGCAACCGTCTGCCCATTGGCCTTTTAAAGATGGCTCCAGTGTCAGGGATCACGGAATATCCAGGGGCATCCGGGCGACTGTGAGTGCCTCCAGTCATGATGGGTGGGAGATCGGGCTGGTATGGTATCAGAGGGAAATTATGGAGTGCAATGTATAGTTAGTGAGATGGGTTTGGTCGCACCAGGAAACTAGCTCGGCCTTGTGCAGACAACCACTTTGTCACACTCAATGAGAATGGCACTGAAACAGTTTTTAGTTGTGTGATTCAGCACAGTGAGGTGAAGATTATGCTGTCCTCGCTCCCAGTTACAAAGATGGAGAACAAATGCTCATCCTAAACTCTTCTTCGCCTGAACTCACAACAATATCTCTTTCACTCTGACCCGTGAAATACTGACCCGTGTTGCATGATACCATCTACATGTCTTCATTTCAGCATTCCGAAATCTGTGAACATATCCTTCCATGATATTTTTTTCATTCCCCCCCTCCCCCCCCCACACCCTGTCTACACTCAAAACACACTAATTTACAGTCATATTGCACAAGACTGCAAGTATGACTGATATTTTGGCCCAGCTGGTCCATGCTAATCAAAATGTCCATCCAGACTCACCCCATTTCCCTGCCCTTGTTCTGTATCCCTCTAAACCTTTCCTATCTGTGTATTTGCCCAAATCCCTTTTCAATGTTGTTATTGTATCCACCACATCCACTTCCATTGACAGCTCGGTCCATATGCATACCACACTCTGCGTAAAAAAAGGTTGCCCCTCAGTTTCCCTTTAATATTTTTTATCTTTTCCAAACATTAATGGGTGTCCTCTAGTCCTCGATTCCCCAATCTTGGGAATAAAATTTTGAAGTATTCACCACATGCACGCCTCTTATGATTTTATAAGAGTTACACTTCTATAAGAACCCTCTCACTTTCCTACGCTGTAAAGAAATAAGTTCTAAACTGTTCAACCTCTGTCTATAACTTAGAGCCTTCAGCCCAGGAAACATATTTGTAAATTTCTTCTACATTCTTTCTTGTTCAATACTATCCTTTCTAGGGCAAGGTGAACAAAACTGAACACAATACTCCAACTGCAGCCTTACCAACATCCTGTACAACTGCAACATAACGTCCCAACTTGTATACTCAATGCCCTGATGAAGGCCAGTGTGCCAACAGCCTTCTTCACTGTCCGATGTATCTGTGACTCAAATTTCAGACAACCGTGCACCTGGTCGCCAATGTCCTTTTGTTCCACTTACACACCTTAAGGCACTATCATTCGTCATTAAACTCCGACATGGATTTGACTTTCCAAAATGTAAGACGTCACACTTATCTATATTAAACTCCATTTGCTATTTCTCAGCCCACTTCCCCAGCTGGTTAAGGTACTGCTGCAACTTGTGATAACGTTCCTCACTGTAAATGATGTCTCCTAATTTAATATCACCTGCAAACTCACTAACCTTGCGTTGTGCACTCTGGTCCAAATCATTGATATAGATAACAAACAGCAAGGGGCCCAGCACCGACCCCTTAGGCACTCCACTGGTAACAGGCCTCCAGTCCGACAAGCATACCTCCACCATAGCCAGTTGCTTCATAATGTCAAGCCAATTGTACCGCCAATTTGCCAGTTTACCTTGGAGTCCATGCGATCTAACCTTCTAGAGCGGCCCACCATGTGGAATCTTATCAAAGGCCTTACTGAAATCCATATAGACAATGTCCACCACTCTGCCCTCGTCAACCTTTCTGGTCACTTTCTCATAAAAACTCTATCAAAATTTGTAAGGCATAATCTGCCACGCACAAGTGCTAACTGCTGCAAGTCAAACTCCGTCTTTCCGAATGCATGCATATCTTATATCTCCGCACCTTCTCAAGTGGTTTCGGAAACAGATGTGAAGCTTACTGGTCTATATTTCCCAGGCTTTTCTTTGCAGCCCTTCTGAAAAAGGGCACAACATTTGCTACTGCCCAGTCTTCCGGGACCTTGCCCCTGAGCTATCTTCTCTCGCCCCATGCAGTGCTCTTTGTTGCATTTGGTCAGGATCAAGAGATTTATCTGACTTTGTGCATTCTAATATGTCAAACAGCACATCTACTGTGATATAGACTGTACAAAGATATCGCAACTAACTTCCCAAAGGTCACAGGTCTTCACGTCTTTCTTCATGATAAAGGCAGAGGGAGAATTGAGGACCTCACTCATCTGTCGAGGTTTTACACATGCATGCCCATTTTGGATTTTGAAGCGTCCTATCGCTCTCTAGTTGTTCTTTTTCTTTATTATACTGAATTTGGATTCACCCTAATCTGCTCAGCCAAGGCTATCTCATACCCCCTTATTGCCTTGCTGCTTTTCTTCTTCAGTAAACTCCTGTAACCACTGTGTACCTCCAGGATTCCCTTGGTCCCAGCTGCCTGTGCCTGAGCGATGCCTCATTTTTTTTCTGGTCAGAGCCTCAATATCTCTTGTCATCCAGGGTTCTCTCTTCCAGCCTCACTTTCCCTTCACCCTCACAGGATCATATCGACCTTGAACTCGAGCTATCTTACTTTTGAAGCTCTCCCACTTTCCCGGGATCCTTTTACCTGGAAACACACTACTCCAATCAAGCCCTGCAATCCCCTGCCTAATTCCAACAAAATACGCCTTGCCCCAATTTAAAACTTGAATCTGTGGACCAATTTTGTCCCTACCATACCTATTTTAACATTAATAGTGCTCTGATCACTTTTCCCAAAATGCTCCCCCTCTTTACCTTCGTAACCGATCGATCCCTATTTCCCAAAAGTAGGTCGAGTTTGTCCCTTCCCGAATAGGACACTCTATATATTGCTTGTGGAAACTTTCCTGAACACACTTAACAAATCACGTTCCACCTAAGTTCTTAACCCTCTGGAAGTCCCCGTCTATGTTAGGATAATTAAAATCACCTATTATGACAACCCTATTGCTCCTGCAAGTCTTGCCAGTCTCCCTGCATATTTGTTCTTCTAATTCCCATTGATTAATTGAAGGCGTATAGTACAGCCACTATAACATTACCATCCCCATCTTACTTGTTCGCATCATTTACAAAATTTCATTAGATATTATCTCAGTTATTTCATCTTTAAATACTAGAGTGATATGCGCCTTAATCAGATCTATTTGTATTTAAATTGTTTCCATTTACATCTCTTCCTCGCAGTGACTTTCACATTCACAGCACCCTTTGTCAAGGCACAGTGGAGATATGGAGCTGTAAATGGTTGGGAGCTGCACATCCTGTCAATTCCAACATTGGCTGCAAGTTTCCGCACACAGAGCTGCGATCTAATACAGTATTACCGAACAATGCAACAGCCTGGGTTTATATATGAATGAACCAGTGCGGACTGCACAGTTCCCCACTCTGGACATTTAGCCCAGGATTGTAGATCTAGCATTGGTGTGGGCTGCACGTAGTTTCACTCTGCACATAGCTGGGTTGCATTTAGCAGACACTAGCCGGATCTACACAGTTCTCCATATGTAATGGATGGTCTTGTTATGTGAGTTGGATTGCGAATGTGAGAGAACTAAACATCCGGCAATGCCTTTATTTTGTGATTTAATTTTTGTGATTGGACTCTTCAAATCCTGACTCATCCGGTTAGACCCATCTCTCTGGATGAGTCATGGTAACTGTTGTTACAGCATCTGTGTCGGCAACATGACCAAAAAATGGAGCAGAGGCTACAGAGAGGACAGTCTCCGTAAAATGGAATGTGGGAATCACCATCAGATCAGCCGTAGTCTTACTGAATGTTGGGGCAGTTTATTCATATATTTCTGTTTGTTCCAATCAAACTCTCCTTCTCTCCAAGTGTCCTATTCTGGTGGGGAGTGAGTCACCTCCTCCTGTTCCTGCGTAACAGGATCCTCGGCCCCCAGTACCCTCCAGATTTCCCTGTGTTCCAGTTTTGAGCAGTTGAGTGACTGCCTCCTGTCCCTGTGTCCCAGTCTCGAACAGTTGAGTCTCCTGTCCCTGTGTCCCAGTTTGAAGCAGTTGAATGATTCCCTCCTGATCACAAGTTTGTGAAAATACATGTCCTCCTCCTGCTCCTGAGAAACAGGTTCCAATAGCTCATGCTCACCTGCTGCTCCTGTGGATTTGAGGTGAGGGACTGAATGGCCTCTTCACATTCTTTACAGCTTTTCTTGACTAAAGGCCTTTCTCCTTTCTGTTAAACACCATCAAATTCTGAATGATGTATTTTTGTATTTCACTCTCAGTAATTGAGCAAACAATTGGCAGAATTCAGATGCTGAATAGCCTCCTCCTGTTCGCCTGTTATACACTGAATAGACTCTCAGAGATGTACAGCAAGGAAAAAGATCGTTCGGTCTGGCCATCCATACCGCCAAATATCCTAAATCAATGTCGTCCCCATTGCCAGCAGGTGGCCCATCTCCCCCTACACACTTCCCAAGCATATATCCATCCAAATGCTTTTAAAATGGTGTAACTGTACCTGCCTCCAACACCTCTTTTGGCTGTTCATTCCGTACACACAGCAGTCTCTGTGTGAAAATGTTGTCCCTCATGTCCCTTTTTAAATCTTTCTCCTCTCACCTTAAACTTTTGTCTTCTAATTTTGAACTCGTCTATCCTGGGAAAAGACATTGACTGTTTACCTTATCTATGCCATTCATGATTTTATAAACCCCTTTAAGGTCCCCCTTCAGCCTCAACACTTGAAAATAGTCCCAACCTATTCAAACTCTCACTGTAACTCTGACCCTCCAACACCTACAACATTCTTTGAAATTTCTTCTGCACTCTGTCAAGTTTGACAACGCCTTTCCGACAGCAGGGTGACCAGAATTAAAGGCAATATTACTAAAATGGCCAAACCAATGTCCTGTACAGATTTAACATGTCATGCAAATGCTTCGACTCAAAGCACGCACCATTAAAGGGAAGATCACCAAGTGCATTCATCACTGCGCTATCTTCCTGTGACTGCACTTTTAAGGAACGGAGAACCTGCACTACTAGTCTAGCTTTGCTGCCTCACAGGGCAGCGACCTGGGTTTAATTCCATCCTTGAATGACTGGCTGTGTGGAGCTTGAACATTCTCCTCGTGTCCGCGTGAGTTGCCTCCGTGTGCAATGTTTTACTCAGACTGTATAAGGATATACAGGTAAGGGTAGATTGACCATGCTAAATTGCGCACCGTACCCAGGGATGTGTAGGGGAGGTGGATTAGCCATGGGAAATGCAGGCTCAGATGGATAGGGCAGGTGTTTGTCCAGTAGGATACTGTTTAGAGGTTCGGTGTGGCCTCGATGGGCGAAAAGACTGTTTCCTCACTGTAGGGATTTGATAATTTCTATGGAGTTCTCCTTCATTGGCAGCTTTCGACAGGACACTACCCATATGTCTTGCCTTGATTTGTCTGCCAAAATGCAACACCTCACATGTAACTAAAATATACTCTATCTGTCACTCCTCAGTTCACCGAAACAAGGTCCCATTATAGTCTGAGAGATCATTCTTCCCTGTCGACTACACCATCAAATTTGGAATTATCTACACACTTACTGACCATACTTCATATACTCAAATGCAAATGATTTGTACAAGTGACAAAATGCGTTGGACCCATTATTGATCTTTGCGGCACGCCACTGGTAACAGGTCTCCACGTTTAATGAACAAATGTCCACTGTCATGCCCTGTCTCCAATGTTAAAGAAAAGTTTGGATCTAAATGGCGAGTTCTCCCTGGATTCGAGGTCTAACCTTGCTAACCAGCCTACCACATAGAACATTTTGGTAATCTTACTGAATTCCATAAAGACAACATCCACTGGCCTGCCTTCATCAAACATCTTCATCACTTCCTCAAAAGATTTCACCGAGTCAGTGAGACGTGATCTTCAATGTACAAAGCCCTCTTCAGTCCTTGTCTTTTCAAATGCATGTACATCCTTTCCAACAAAATCCCCTCCAACAATTTAGTCACCACTGACGTCAGGCTCATTGATCTATAGCTACCTGTTTTTTTCCTTACTTTATAAATAATGACACGATGTTAGCAGCCCTCCAGTCTTTTGACACCTCACCTGTGGAAATCAATGATACAAATATATCAGCAAAATTCTGACCAATCTCTTTCCTCGCTTCCCACAAACATTTGGGATACAACTGATCAGGTCCCAGGGATTTGTTCAGCTTTATGTGTTTAAAATGTCAAACATCTCCTTGTAATTTAGACAGCTTTCAATGTATTATTATATATTTATCCAATCTCTCGCTCTTGTATCCTCCTCCTCATTAAATACTGAGGAGAATTTTTTGTTTCGTATCCCTCCAATCTCGGGTGGTTCCACACATAGGTAGTCTTACTGATCTTTAAGGGGCCATGTTCTCCCCCTAGTTAATCTTTTACCATTAAATAGTTTTTAGAATTTCTTCAATGCCTCGTTAACCCTATTTCTAAAGCCATCTCATGTCCACATTTTTCTGGCCAGATTTCCGCATTGACTATGCGCTTTCTGCCCTTAGACACCTCTCGGGATTTGCTTGATCTCAGCTCTGTTTACCTGACATATGCCTCCTTCCTTACCTTGACCAGAGCATTAATATATCTAGCCATCCAGCACTCCCTGCACCCACCAGCCTTGCCCCTCTCACTAATAGGAACACGTTGGCTCTGGATACTCTGAAACCAAGTTTTGATGGCCTTGCATTTTCCAACCATCCCTTTACCTGTGAATAAGGTATTCCAATTGGCCTTTCACAGGGCTCGCCTAACACTTTCAAAATTGGCCTTGTTCAAAGTTAGAACTTTAATGTTTACATCTGGTCTTTCCTATTCCACAACTAATTTAAAACTAATATTTTTGCGTAACAGAAAGTTAAACAAACACTTCCCGCCCCTCTGTAACTGGCTCTAGAGGCTGAATGGGCTCATCGTGGCCCTCTGTAATATACTGGAAAGGTTGAATGGCCTCCTCCTGTCTTTGTGTAACAGACCCGAGACATTAAATGAGACAGCAACCCGTGGACGACGAACAGCCGTTAAACTGTATCTGATGGAGGTCCATCCCTTCTCAGTTACAGAAACATAACCAACACAATGTATTCCCGGTGCCCACTCAGTAACACCTCATCCAGCTGCAGTGACACATCTCTTTGTTTTGAATGATTCTGTTGGCAAAATGTGCTGAAAAATGTGTTGCTGAAAAAGCACGAAACATCGATTCGCCTGCTCCTTGGATGCTGCCTGACCTGCTGCCCTTTTCCAGCAACACATTTTTCAGCTCTGATTTCCAGCATCTGCAGTCCTCACTTTCTCCTTGTTGGCAAAATGTGCCAATATTCTAGATTTCCACCTTTTCAAGTAGCAACAGGCTAATATGGGCTGTTATCTGTAAGACGCCCATAGGGACAGAATTGCTTCGGCCTGTTGCTGGCAGCAGTCTCAATGGTCTGTCTCAAGATTATGAAAGGATTTGGTAGCAGGGCACTTAAAACCAGGAGTAGCCTCACAATGGTCAATAAGGAATCTAGAAACTTGCCCACCTCAGTTTTCTTTATGCAAAAGATCTGATATTTTATAACTGCTTCTTTCATAAACAGAGTGGAAAATATATAGACCCCTGCAGTGTTCTGTTAATACTCTCATATCCAAGTTTAAAAAAAAGATTTAAAGATTTATGGTCCATTCCATTTTTTATTATCCATTACATCCAAACCCAGTAAATGTTCTCTTTTGTAGTTATATGAAAAGTGATGTGTGGAACTGTTTAATTGAGCCTGTTAGCTCAGTCATGATTTGTAGATGCCGGTGTTGGACTGGGATGTACAAAGTTAAAAGTCACACAACACCAGGTTATAGTCCAACAGGTTTAATTGGAAGCACACTAGCTTTCGGAGCGTCGCTCCTTCATCAGATGATAGTGCAGGACACACTTCTAAGGCACACATTTTATAACAAAGATTTACAGTGTGATGTAATTGAAATTATACATTGAAAAATACCTTGATTGTCTGTTGGGTCTTTCATCTGCTCGAATACCATGATAGTATCACTTCTTTCATGTGTAAATCACAAAACGTTTTTTTTTAAATGTTGCATTCTCAGGTTAGCTGCAACAGTGAGTTTTAGCTAGACAATATATTGAAGGTGTTATCTCCCTGTGTTCTCTGTCTATGCCATGATGTTTAGATTGATTCTAATCTGAAAAGTGAGATAAAAGAGTTTTACATGAAGCCATATAGTTTTTGAGCTCAGAGTTTTACATGACTTCATGCAGTTTTTGAGCAAACTAGAATGTAACTCTGCAAGTACAAATTCACCCCACAAAATATATCTGTGCATGTGGGTCTTTGTCGGTTTGTATATGTGTGTCTGTGTCTGTCTGGGTTGGGGTGTTGTGAGTGTGAGAGAGAATGTATTTATTTGTATAATGATGTAGAGTGTCTTAAGTCTGTGACGGGATGCATGTGTGAGTGTGGGAGTGTGTGTGCGTGACTGGGGTGGGGGATTTTGACTATCAGTGAGAGAGAGTGTATTTGTGTGTGCATGAATGTAGAGTGGTCTAAATCTCTGAGAGAGTGCCGTGTGAGTGTGGGAGTGTGTGTCTCTCTAAGGGTGTGTGTGAGTGTCTGTGTGCGTGTCCGCGTACATGGGTGCCCGTATGTATGTGTGTGTATAGGAGTGTCTGTGTGTGTGTGTGTATATTGCAATGGTGGTCACCTGTAATGTGACATGAACCCAAGGTCCCGGTTGAGGCCCTCCCTGTGTGTATCGAAATTAGCTATCAGCCTCTCCTCGGCCACTTTCCGCTGCTGCCTGTCCTGAAGTCCGCCTTGGAGGATGGTCACCAGAATGTCCGAGGTTGAATATCCTGGACCACTGAAGTGTTCCCCAACTGGGAGGGAATACTCCTGTCTGTTTATTGTTGTGCGGTGCCCATTCATCTGTTGCCATAGCCTTTGCTCTGTTTCCCAGTCTTTGTTCAGTGACTGTGATTAATGCCAATCTCCATGGATTCTAATTATTCCAGTGGAGGATTTCCATCTTTAAATGATAAATGGGCGCCATTCAATGTGTTATCCCATAACATGGGCGGGAACATCACTGACAGCACTGACAGGGATCAGCCGATTTGGAGAGAGGGGGAGGAGAGATCTGAATCTGAGAACATTAGATTGGAATGTTCCAACAATGGATCAGAATCTGAGAACATTAGACTGGAATGTTCCAAAAATGTATCATAATCTGGGAATATTAGACTGGAATGTTCCAACAATAGACAGGAGTTTATCCATTTATGTTTGGTATCTTCCTGCATTTAATTGGTGGCCATTATCATTGCGAATCTATTACGTTCTTCTCATTATTCAATATTTTTATTATCCTTTCCTGCCTATCGTCAGTGTTCCTGGTAAGTGTCACTGTCCAGATTTTTCTTTCGATAAACCAGTTATGACTGTATTACGGTTCTTTCATATAGTCTACACTTCTTGTCCTTATTATCTTCCTGTTGAAACTCTCAATCTATAGATTCACTCTACAGACTACTGCTAACTACATCAATTAATGTGTTCAAGTACTGTCTCCCTCTCTGCTCTGACATTGTTACTCATGGGTCTCTATGTTGACCTACTCAGCTTCAGCGGAGAACTACAATTTATTGATTCATTGCCCTTGTTATTGAAGTATTACCAGCATGGAGATCATTCTCTACTGTTCTGGTTACAAACTCCAATTCCTACCACTGTTTCCCTCCCATCCCTGGCCAATATCTGCGGCTGAAGCAGACAAGTCACACCTGTGGGTGATCCCTTTGACCATGAGCTGATTCATGACACCATATCCTGACCATTTCTAACTTGAAATACTCACCACTCCAGAATATATCTCACTGGTTTATTCCATCCCCTGTTTGAACCTTGAACTATGAAATACAGGCTTAAGGAAGCCAAAATCTGCCGCTGCGGCTCCGGATTCAAACCTGCCGAAACAAACCTGATTCGAATTCACACCAAACTCCCATCCATCTGTCATTCATGTGTATGCCGATGTATATTGCTATTGTCTCTGGCAATGCCTTTATTTTGACATTCTCAAACACTTTATCTCATCTGTCCATGAAACTTCTCTCGTTCTCTCCCTGTCGATTAACAAAAAGCCTGCCAATTGTTCTGATGTAAATTAATTTCCTCCATATGCGTTCCTTCTCAAACAATGAGTTTCGCATTTGACAATGCCTTTATTCAATGTTCTCATTCTTGTAAGTTTTCTGTCGAAGATCTCAATTCTACAGTTAGTCCCACTGCCCTGTCTTTCGCCTCATATTTCCACAACATCTTTTTAGTTAATTAACTGTCTGTTTCATGTGAATCTTTCTGTTCATCTGTATCTTTCCCTGGCCTTTGTTTTTGGCTCCCTACTGTATCGAGTGCAATCATTATGAAGCTGAAAAACAGTGAAATGGTGTGCGCCAGGCTGTTGTTCACTTCCCGGTATGTCCCATGTGATGGTCCATGGAAAGGGGTGTTTCAGAAGTTATGAAATACATCCTTGTAACTTGGTCTGTACCTGTATTTGACTCTCTCGGGGCGACCTTGCGATCAGAAGCACGAGAAAGCCCCTAGAGTAAAGGACCAGGCATCTAAATTGTGTGACAATGCTGTCATTTAAAAAAAAGTTATTTTCTCCTTTTTTTTTAAATAAGAAATCTTAAAGGCCAAAAAGCCTACTGAAAACGGCTCAAGTAAATAACTTACGACGCTTTTAGGGTTTTTAATAAATAGGAGTAACAACGGCCTAGAAACGTATCTCCAGCTGCTACTCTCTCTGACACCTGACTTGATGCTGATTCCTCCTGGATGGGAGAACTGTATGCAAGAATGTATGTCTGAATGTACTTTTTTGCCAAGGGGTGTGTTTATGGGATATTAGTATATTGGAACAGTTCGTCTGTAGACGGTACTGTATCCATTATTCGGTTAAGATTTCCAATACTGAAAATGTGTTGCTGGAAAAGCGCAGCAGGTCAGGCAGCATCCAGGGAACAGGAGAATCGACGTTTCGGGCATAAGCCCTTCTTCTCCTGAAACGTCGATTCTCCTGTTCCCTGGATGCTGTCTGACCTGCTGCGCTTTTCCAGCAACACATTTTCAGCTCTGATCTCCAGCATCTGCAGTCCTCACTTTCTCCTCTAAGTTTTCCAATAGTTAAATTATTCTAAATTCCTCGTCATTTTGAATGGATTTTCATTAGAGTGTTTAAATATATTGTGTTTTTCTTAATGGTGAGTAGTTTGACTAGTAGCATCACATCTGGAACACCTAGTTCACATCTAACTTTAAAATAAGAAAGCTTTGGCATCCAACCTATCCTCTTAAAATAGTTTGAGGCAGTCTGGTTGGTCTATTGCAAACTGGGGTCTCTTGTCTGGTTCTAAATCGGTAATACCAAATTGGGTTGAGAATTACAATCCCTACAGTGTGCAAACAGACCATTCGACCCAACAAGTCCACACCGACCCTCCGAGAAGTAACCTACCCAGACCCATTCCTTTACCCTATTACACATTTTCTCCGACTAAGGCTCCTAGCCCACACATCCATGAAAACTATGAACAATTTAGCATGGCCAATTTACCTGACATGCACACCTTTGGATTGTGGGAGGAAACCAGAGAATCCAGAATAAGGTCATGCAAACACTGGAGATTATACACCAGGAGACTATTGCGTTCAAAGGTCGTGTATGGTAGCTGTTAGTGTCTTTTGTTGTGGGTGTGAATTCAGTTGGTTTAAACAGTGGTTTGTGCATAAAGATTCTTTCAGTCATTAACTGGGTGTGGCGGAAGTGAAGTTGGGGGTTTTACAAAAGGTAATGAAGGCAAAGCTGTAGGAATTGACAGACAAGCTGGAGTTGGGGTTGCGTTTGTCTGTGATAAAATGAGAGATAATTAAAGCTACAGCTCGGCAATTACATTTGGTAGAACTGCCATCAGACTCTTTGGAACCGGCTGGAATTCAATTTCAAATGAGGAACTTTGAACATGAGAAGGAATTGAAACAGTTTGAATTATGATGAAAAGTAGAAATGAAAAAGGAAATGAAGAAGAAAGAGAGAAAAGGACAGAAGAAAAGCAGAGAGTTTCAACTTAAAAAGTTAACAGTTAGAGAGGAAAGTTAACATAGAAGGCGGAGATGAAGGCAGACGGTCGGCCGGATGAGGAGGATAGTGAGGTTGAACAACTCTATTGTAACCAATGGTCTAATGGGGTTCTGTTTAAATGCATCCAGGCATTATCTAAATATGATGAGAAGGATGGGGAAGCCTTTTGAATTTCATTTGAGAAAGTGGCTAAACAAATGCAGTGACCAGTGACCATGTGGATTTAGTTTATCCAAACAAAGCTGGTAGGTATTTGCATCCCTATCGGAGGAGGTATCTGGCTAGTATGGGGTGATGAAGAAAGCCATCTGAAGTGCATATGAGCTTGGGCCAGAAGCCGACAGAGAGCATTTCAGGAATCTAAAAAAGGGCCCCTGGTTAAACGCACATTGAGTTTGAAAGGATCAAACAAAGTAATTTTGAAAGGTGGGTAAGGGTATTAAAAACAGAGCAAACCTATGACACACTTAGAGAGATTCTTATTTTGGTGAAGTTCAACAATTCACTTCCTACAGTCGTGACAACTCGTGTGGAAGAGCAGATCGTTAAAATGGCAAGCTTAAGAATGGCTGATGATGATGATTGGGTTCAGAAATCAAAGTTTGGTTTCTTTGAGAGGTTGAGAAGAATTTGTGAGATCTTCTTAAAACATATACTTGTGAGAGTAAGGTTTACTGGCATAGACCAGGAGTAGCAGGTAAAGGGGTTACAGCATTAAGAGGTACAGAAGGATGTAATTCTTTTATGCTGAGACATGAGGAGCTGTCATTCAGAGGGAGTAATGGAGAGATGAGAAGTGCTCCATTATGTAACGTGTGGTTGGAGTGTACAGTGGAAACATCAACAGATCTATTCCACAATGGAGAAGGAGGCTTTGAGCTTGGTGTTGGCGTTAACAACATTTCAGCATTTAAATTGCGAACAACAAACATGAGACAAACCTTTATCACTGATCGTGACCCGGTAAAGTTTTTGTAGAAGTCTCGGGAGAAAAATGCCCGTCTGTTTCGATTGAGATTATTATTGCTGCCATTCAGTTTGAAATTATACAGGTCAAAGGGCGAGAAACCCTACGTTTTGACACGTTGTGGAGACTTGGCAGGAAGACAATGCCTGAAATCGAAACTAGTTGTGAACATTTATATGCTCAAAGTCAATGTAATGTATATGCATTTCAGTCTACTAATAGAGGAAGATTAGGAGGTCTAAAATGAATCCACCATTGTATATTGATGGATTATTGTATTAAAGATGGAGTTGTAAGGATACTATCACTGTAAAAAGGTTATTTTCTCTTGTGTTTTTTTTTGAAGAGAGGTTTTAAAGGCAGAGGTGCAGAACTTCTGTCTGAAAACAGTTTAAGTAAATAACTGAGATTTTAGGTTTCATTAAAACGGTGGCAACAATGGAAGGGCAGTAGCCAGCTCTCCCAGACCAGGTTTCTTCATTTTGTTTTTAGCTGCAGCATTCAGAAGCTGCTGGGGATCCCAGAAGGGTTGGAAGTTTCAATACATGATCCCTAGCTGCTTTTCTCTCTGAGAACTCTGCTCATGTTGTTTCCCCCTGGATTGGAAAACTGCTGTAAGGATCTGTATTTGAGTATATCTTTGTGCCAAGCGGTGTAAACCAAGAAGGTACGGTATCTATTGTTTGTGTAAGTGTTCCAACATATAAGCTATCCCAAAATGTTCTTTTCTTTGATTGTATTTAAACTAAAGCATTTGAATAGATTATATTTTGCTTAATGTCGAGTGGTTTGACCAGTCACAACATATCTGTAAGGCACAGTACACATCTATATTCAAAATAAGGAAAGGTTTGGATCTAAACGGCCTTCTGGAAATATTTTGCGGGGATCTGGTCTGGTCCACAACAGTTGTAGCAGAGGGGTTTCTGACTGACTCCTGTTATTGAAAATTTAGTCGAGGGGCAGGGGATGTTTTGCTGGAGGTTGTGCTGTAAGTTGCCTCAGACATTCAGGGAGACCTGAGGATTTGGTGAACCAACTCTGAATGGAGCATGGGGACTGTAGTTACAACATCTGAGCCTGCAACGTGAACAACAAATGGAGCAGAGGCTGCAGAGAGGGGAAGCTCTGAAACCAGGGAGTGAGTGTGTGTGGGGAAAGGGATCTGCTGTATCCACGCCGGGTTTTCCAGGACCAGCTTCTCAAGCTCCACTTGACCAAGGAGCAGAGTGTGAGGGGCCCTGACTGAACAAGGAGCTTATCATAGAGCAGTGTCACCTCCTTCAACACGACCTGCAGCTTCACACCAGGGCGAGGGTGGTGCTGCCAGTGGCTGTTAGGATCACTGTTTCATTCAGCTTCTATGATCCAGAACTTTCCAGGCAGGACTAGGTGACATATCCCTCATTTCCCAGTATCTCAACATCAATGTCACCATACGGTGATGGAGGTTATATTTGGTGGATGAGGTAAGTAGATTGTTTCTCCCACAGCAGGGAGCTGCTGGGTGTATCCAGTGTAGTGGGATTCCCGATGGTGTACATGGCATCTGCAGAGTCCCCATGTCATTGGGGAGAGGGAGAGGAACTGAAGGATCTCTCGCTCTCGACTAATATTACACTATACCCATGCACACTACATTATGTTGGTGAATACCGACTGTCCTGGCAGCAGTCACGGCCTCTTCATTCAGAAGCAGTCAGCCATTCCCATTGTCATCGGGTCTCCACGTAGAAAGAAATGAATATATCTTGAATAAAGGCCGTCCCCTTGATTCACGTTTCAAAACACCATCCCCACCACCAATCAAACATGTCAAAGTATTCCATGTGTACGGAGAGCAATGGGGTCACTTGGAGTGTCTGGGAGCAGACGATCAGGGATGGAGCAAAACCTCCTATATCTGAACGGATCTGAGTGAACGCCCCAGTACACAGTATAATTTAATCCTGTAATCCCTCTCCATTTCAGTAACATATTACTTTCCCTTATTCCTGTAAATAAAACAACGGGTTATATCATATTAAATTCCACCTGCCAAACTATTATTTATTGCCTTTACCTCTCTGAATCTATTTTCAGACTCTCCACCTTCTCTTGATAATTTAACCTCTTGCTTACCACAACGACATCACCAAACTCAGCATCTGTATATCTGTTCCATCCTCCTGATCATTAATATAGATTGTAAATAGTTGAGAACCCAGCGCTGGTCACTGTGTGACCTTCTTGGTTACGTTCTCTCTAACTGATTGAGACTGATGTATCCTGAGTGCCTGCTTCTTGTATGATACCCAGTCCTCACCCATTCCTGTGCAACACAGTCGAAGAGTTGAATAAGAACAAGGACCATCTGTGAAGAATCCAACCCCTCGATGAGGCTGATGTCAACGCTGCCTCTGTTCCACTTTCCTGCCATCTCTCCATCCTAAAACTCTAGTCTCTTGTTGTAGATGGCGACACATGAAACAAAATCCACTCCACATCTACACATTCAATTACTTTTAGCATTTTACAGACTTCAATGAGATCTCCTTTCATTCTTATAAACTCGAGAGTATAGGCCTAAACTGCTCAATTTCTCTTCATAAGACAAACACTTCAAATATGTAATCAATCTAATGAAGCTCTTCTGAATTGCCTCCAATGGAAATACCTCATTCTGCAAGACACCCAAACTGTACTCCTGTTGCAGCCTCACTAATGCCTCGCATAGATACACCAACATTCCCTACTTTTCTACTCTATCCTTTTCATAAATAAACACTGAAATTAGGCTTGCATTTCTCATTATTTGCAGTATGCGCAGGCAGATTTTCTGTGATATGCAAGCTGACACCCAAATCCCTATGCCCCCAAACACTTTGATCTTTCTCTCCATTTAGATAATAATTTGTCTTTCTATTATACTGGCCAACTTGAATAGCCCCATATTTATTCACTTTAATTTTCCTTGCCAAATGTTGGCCCATTCACCCAACCTATCCATATAGTTTTAAAATCTCTTGCATCATCATTCCGAAGTAATTTCCTACCGATGTGGGCGTCATCTGAAAATGTTGCATCTTATTTTCAATCCCATCACCGAGTGCAGTAATACCATCGATCGCAAATGGTTGAGGCATGAGTACTGAAATCAATGGCACCCCACAAATTGCATTTGCCAAAATAAAATGACACATTTATTCCATCTGACTCCATTTTGTTGGTTAACCAATCCTCCATCCAAGCTAATAAATTACTCCTAAATCCATGTTTTCTGATCTTACCACTTACTCTTTGGAGAAGCAACATATCCAATGCCTTCAGGAAGACCAGATCAGTTTCATCTCCCATGATCCACCTTGTTTGTGACATCTTCAAATAACTCAAGCAAACACTTCAAACACGATTTAGCGTTCGTAAAACCATGTTGACTTTGACGGATTGTGGTTTAACTTTGCAAATGTCCTGAACAATGGACTCTAACAATTAGCCTTAAATTACAATAGTTTATTGTTACCCTTTAGTCCCTAATGTATACCATTATTATTTGTTCTTCCCTTTCAAATGCCGTTACGTTTTCTTTGAATTCCTATTTTCTGGGCACACGTTTTTAAGCGATCTGCTCCAGTTGCGGTGTAAGAGTCATGTGTGGCTGAATGGACTCATCATCCTGCTGGTGTAGAAACTCGATGGGCTGACGTCTTTCTGGTGTTCCCATGTGGTCATCTCCAAGGCCAGAATGACCTCCTCAAGTTGATACTTTAGATGATTGGGAGGTTATGGAATCTTCCTATTGCTGGGCAACATTTTGAGGGGCTGATGGGTCTTCTCATACTTCTCCATAACAAGTGGATATACTGAACGGTCTCCTCATGTATCCCAGAGATGGGACCGAGGGAGTTATTGGTCTTCTCTTGTTCCCATGTAAAAAACACGTGTCTAAATTACCTATTCCTTTCTCATGAAAGAAGCCTCAGATAGTTTTTATCCTTACCCAATTCCCTTGCAATTGGCTCGGTGGGTCTGAATGGCCTCCTGTTATCCCAGTGTAACTATCTCCAGTCACGGTGTGACCTCTTCCAGTTCCTATGTTACAGACTTGAGGAGGCTGAATGGACTGATCCTGTTGCTGCTTAACAGGATACTGGTGCAGCATGGCCTACTGTTATAGGGTCGAGTGGCTGATTGGCCTCCTTCTGTAAATGTATATAAGGCTCCAGGGGCTGAATAGCCTCGTCCTGTTTTGGTGTAACAGGTCCGACGACCTGAATATCCTCCTGTTGTTCCTGTGTAACAGGCTGGAGAACGGAATGGATTCCTCCATTATCTATGTAATTTGCTTCACTTGTTGACTCCTGCTGTCATCCATGTTGAAATAAGATCATTCTTAATTTTTGTAAGCTCCAATGGCTACTGGGTCAACCTGATCATCCTTTCGTTATAAGCTAGCACCTCCATTGCAGGAATCAGTTGAGGGAACCATCTCTGAGCTGCTTCCAATATAACAACATCCTTTCTTCATAGAAGAGATTAAATCTGTACACACTACTCCAGATGTGATCTCACTAAGACCCTGTACAGCAGCAGCAACACATTACCAGCCTGCTGTAAGGATCCCACCCAGGTTAGAGCTGTCTCAGCTCTCTGTGGGGATACAGCGCATTGTTGGAAGATCATTCTCTACGCCATCAGCATAACAGGAGATCTGGAGAAATTAAAGTTTGAGAAGATCATAAATGATGTGGGAAAATGATCTCTACAATTAATCTCTCCAGAGCCCACATCGCTCAGATTCCACAGAATCTAGTGAGGTGTAGCAAACATTGATGGGAGTTATATACCAAAGTTAAAGCTGCAATACAAATGCTGGACATTTAATAAAACAGGAAATGAGATACACACATTTGTGAGTACTGCTGTAATAATGTACTGTTTAAATTATATCTAAACTGTGTTAACCCAATTGAATGCTTATGCTGGGAAATGGATTTCATGACCACGTGTGGGATGGTTTACATGAACATTATGTCGAGCACTGAGCCCAAGATCAGGTTATTTAGGAATTGGTGTTGAGTGATCAGAAGAGCTAATTGAAAATTTAGCCGGAAAGGACATTTTGCGAACAGTGACCACAATGTCTTGGTTTTCTTTTATGCTGTTTGAGTACACGACTGTTTTTGTTGTATTTGAAGTGACCGTTAGAAATCTGAGTCATGCAGACCATGAAGGTGTGAGGAGAAAGTAGGGACTACAGATGCTGGAGATCAGTGTCAAAGAATGCGGTGCTGGAAAAGCACAGTCAGGCAGCATACTAAGAGCAGATAAATCGATGTTTTGGGCATAAGCCTTTCATCAGGAATGAAGCTTATGGGCCAAGGGGACTGAGAGATAAATGAGAAGGGGGTGCGGCAGGGGGGAGGTAGCTGGGATTGCGATAGGTAGATGAAGTTGGGGTTGAAAGTGATAGGTGATGAAGGGAGACAGAACGCCTCATCTACTGCATCCATTAAACCCAATGTAATCTTTTCTACATTGGCGAGGCAGGAGGTCAACTTGTAGATCATTTCAGGGAACATCTCTGGGACAGCCACATTGAACGACACCATCGCCTTGTGGCTGAGCACTTTAACTCCCCTTCCCACTCTGCCAAGGACAAGAGAGTCCTCGGCCTGCTCCATGGGCAAACCCGAGCCACCAGAAGCCTGGAGGAAGAAAGCCTCCTCTTCTGCCTTGGGACCCTCCAACCACAGGGGATCACAGTGGATTTCCCCATTTCCCAATTTCCCCTAATCCCACCTGTTCCCACTCCAACCTTCCAAATCAGCACAGCCCTTTTGAACGTTCCTATGTGTCCACCTTCCTTCCTAACAATCTGGTCCACCCTCCTCTCCGACTGTCACTTTCAACCCCACCTTCATCTGTCTATTAGATGAAAGGAGGCAGCTTAGAAAAATGCCACATGTTGCAGTGAGCCAGTGGATTCAGAGAAATGTCGGACCCAGCAAAGGATGACCAAGAAATTGAGAAGAAAATCAAAAAGAGAAAAAGCATGCAAACGAAAGAAAAAACATAAAGACTGCTAAAAAGCGTCTATCAATGTATGAAAAAAAATAAAAGCAAGGTCAAATGTGGAACAGTTGGTGCGCGCTCAGGATAATTTATTGCCGAAAACAGAGAAAACGCAGGGAAAAGAAACAGTTTATTTGCGTCTATCTTCAAGGAAGAATGTCCATAAATTCTTCCAGAAATACCAAGTGACCATGGGACTTGTGATCGTAAAATCTAAGATCATTCTTATCAGTGTTGGGGTCATCTTTGAAAAGAAAGCTGGATTGAGTATTTATAAATCTGACAGACTAGATGCACATCATACACGAATTTCAGAGGAAGCAGCAATAGACATATTGTTTGCATCGATGATTTTCACTTTATTTTCTGACACATTCCCGAAAAGCATTTAGCCAATCTGGATAAGGCAAAGGTTATAACTATTATCCACCAGTTTAAGAAAGGATGAATTTGGAGAGTGGTGAACTACAGACCAGTTATCTTGTCATCCACAGTCAGGTATCTGTTGGACTCCATTACAAAGAACATGCTACTAGATATATAGAAGGTAATAACATAACTGGGGAGTGTGAGAATGTACCGATGAAAGGAAAACCAGAAGTGGCAAACATATTTTTGGAATGGTTTGAAGATGATTCTTGTGGACATAGGCAATGATGAACCATTGGATAACGTATAGTTGGATATTAATGAGCTTTTTTTACGAACTCACACAGTAAGCTCATAAGAAAAGTCAAAGCGAGAGGTATTGGGAAGAACATATGCCACTGGGAAAGTAATTATTCGGTTTACATTCATGTGAATGTAATTGGAAGATAGAGGATGTCGTGCACCTGTTGCATCGAGTGTTGGTGAGACTACACTTAGAGTATTGTGTACGGTTCGGAGTCCCAATCTAAGATATAATATACTGACTACAGAGGAACTGCAAAAGGTATTATCCAGATTAATCCCTAAAATGGCAAGATTGTCTGATGTGGAAACTCAGGCTGTGATCTCGAGTTTCAAAACATGAGAGGTGATTGCAGTGAAACTTAGAAACATAAGGGGACTGAATAACAGAGGGACATGGAGAAGTACAAGTAGGCGAGAGCAGGAAGAATCCCACGATATTCTACACGGACAAGTAGAAGAGAATAATCAGCAAACAGTTAGTGTCCATTAGAATCCAAAGGGGCAATCTGTGTGTCAAGCTGGAGAACATTGATGGATTGTTACATGAGACCTTCACATCTATTTTACTTGGGAGAAGGAGGAGGCAGGTACAGAATTCAAGAAGATGGACTGGAAAACTCTTGAACAGATTGATGTAAAATACGAGCAGGGATTTGAGGTTTTGTTCTGTAAAAACTTGGACCAATCTCCATGTCTGAATGAGTTGTATCACAGGCGGCTGTTGGGGTCAAAGGAGGAAAGATCCTGACTGAATATTTTAATTAGAATCTGACCATAGGGGAGGTACCAGAGAACTGGAGAACTGATAATATTATTCCATTTCACAGTGAGGGTGGGAGAGATAGACCAGGGAACGATAGACGAGCGAGTATGAGATCACTGTTAAGGAAACTACTGGAGAAAATAGGGAAGGAGAAAATTGAACTACAATCAGAGTTGCAAGGTTTGATCAGGGGTAATCAACATGACGTTATCAGGGGGAAGTCACATCCAATGGATTTGATTGAATTAGTTTGAGGAGGCCGATTATTTAGTTTTGTAGGAAGGCCTTTGACAAATTTCTACCTGGGGAACTAAAACATAAAGTAAAATCTCACAATATGATGGATAACTTGACAAATTACAACGAAACTTATCTTAGTAGCAGGAGGCAGAAGGTGGTGAGAGAAGGCTGTTTGTGTGACTGGAGACCAGTGTCCCCTGGTGTACCACAGGGATCAGTGTTGTGTCCCTTATTGTTTGTGTTATTCATTACAAAATATAGATCTGAATGTAAAGGGGGCTAGATGGACAGTGGGGAAGTTGTGATAAGTAAGTGTATGTTTGACAGTGAGGAGGAAGGCCTAGGTGTTTGAAGTGAGGAGGAAGGCCTTAAGTTACAGGAAGATGCAGATGGAATGGTCAGATGGGCACATCAATAGCAGATGGAATGTAACCCTGATAAATATGAGGTGATGCACTTTGGGAGATGGAACCAGGCAGGGGAGGACTCAATGAATGGCAGCACACTGGGAAGGTCAGATTATGCTTCTCCACACATTCCTGAATTTGACTGGACAGGTTAATGCTTAAAAATCTGTTGCTGGAAAAGCGCAGCAGGTCAGGCAGCATCAAAGGAGCAGGAGAATCGATGTTTCTGGCAGATTCTTGAAGAAGACTTATGCCCGAAACGTTGATTCTGTTGCTCCTTTGATGCTGCCTGACCTGCTGCGCTTTTTCAGCGACACTTTTTTTAAGCTCTGATCTCTAGCATCTGCATTCCTCACTTTCTCCTGGACAGGTTAATGGACTAGTTAAGAATTGGACCTTGGGTGTAGCGTTTTCTAATCAGGGTGTAGATTATAAGAGCAATACAGGGCTTTGGCTCGGCAAAAATGGAGTACTGTATGTAGCTCCGGGAACCACATTCCAGGAAGGATGTGATTGTACTGGAGAGGGTGTGGAGGTGATTCACCAGGATGTTCCCTGGAATGGATCATATCAGCTATGGAGAGAGGCTGCATAAGCTCGGGTTGTTTACTTTGGAGCAGAGAAAGCTGAGGAGTCAGTGATTCAGACGGATAAGATGAAAAGCGACACGGACAGAGTGGATAGACAGCAGCTGTTCCTTTTAGTCAGAGGGTTAAGAACAAAGGAACACACTTTTAAAGTGAAGAGTTTGAGGTTCAGAGATGATTTAAACATTTTTTCACCTCGAGGTGTGGGATTCTGTGATTACTTCCTGAGAGGGGAATGATCACCTCACAATCGTTAAAACGTACTTGGACGAGCAATTGGAAGTGTCATAACATTCCAGACTATTTGCCTGGTGTAGGAAATTGGGACTAGTATAGATCGTGCTATATTTCTGTTGGCACAGAGTCTATGCCCCTGTGAGTGTATGGTGTGGAAGGTCATTTATTGAGCAGTTTAAGGCAGGAATTGATGGATTTCTGAAGTTATATTCATAATGGTTATAAGAGTGAACTGTATTGGCTTGGTAAATTATGTCAATGTGTGAAATATGAGAAAACAAGTGCAGTTTCCATACAGATTGAATCCAGAGAATGGAGAATGGGGAACAGGGAAATGGCAGAACTATGAAGCCACTACTTCAGTTCTGTCTTCACAAAACTTTCTAACAATACAAGGAAAACCGAGTCTGGTGCGGGAAAATGGTAGAGTACATGGAACAATAAACTTAGTAAGTAAATGGTTTAGCAGAAATTATTGTGGCTGAAAGTAATGGTCATAGACAACACTAATATAGATTTATGAAGTGGGAATTATGTTTGAGAAACAAACTGGGAGACAAATGAAAGAGAAGCAATTGATGTAAAACATTTTGATTTTTAGCAAAATGTTAGTTAAGCTCCAAGCCCAAATTGCAAAATCAAATCTGAGTGGATTGGGGCTAATATTTGGACATGTTTCTAGAATGGGAAGCTGGCAGGAAACAGTGAATAGAAATAAACAGACTCATCAAGTAATAGCCTGATATTTTCTGAAAGGTATGATTCTGTGAGTATGACTATGTCCCATATTCCCCATCACCTACCCCGAATATCTCCTGTCTCATCAGCAGGACCGACACAGCAGAAGTGGCGGTACAGTGGGATACAGTTGGAAGGGAATTGCTCTTGGAATCCTCAACAGTGACTCCGTATCCCATTAAGTCTCATGGCATTAGTTTGCACATGGGAAAGGAAACCTCCTGCTGATTACCATGCACCAGCCTCTCTCAACTAATGAATAAGTACTCCTCCATGCTGACCAACACTTGGAGGAAGCACTGAGGGGAGCACGTGCGCAAGATGTACTCTGGGTGGGGGATTTCAATGTTCACCATCAACAGTATCTCAGCTACAGCATTACTGATCGAGCTGGCCGGGTCCTAAAGGATATAACTGGCGGCAGGCGGTGAAGGAACCAACAAGAGGAAAATACATACTTGACCACAGCCTTACTAATCTGCCAGTTACAGAAGTATCTGTCCATGACAGTATCGGTAAGAGTGACCACCGCATAGTCATTGTGGAGACAAAGTCACACCTGCATATTGAGAATAACCTCCACTATTTTGGTGGTACTATCACGGTGACTAATAGGGCAGACTTCTAACAGATCTAGCAGTTCAAATCTGGATGTCCTTAAGGTGTTGTGGGTCATCAATAGCAGTGGAATTGTACTCCTGCATAACCTCATGGCCTGGCATATCCCCATCGCAACAATTGCCATCAATCCAGAGGATCAACATTGGTTCATTGGAGTGTGCAGGATGGCAGGAGCAGCACCAGGCGTACCTGACAATGAGGTGTCAGTCTGCTGAAGCCACCAAAAAGGACTTATTGTGCGCCAAACAGCATACGCAGTAAGTGATAGACAGAGATAAGTGATCCCACAAGCAACGGTTCAGATCTAAGCACTGCAGTCCTTCCACATCTAGTCGAGAAATGTTGGAGACAATTAAACAATTCACTGGAGGAAGAGATTCCACAAATAACCCCTTCCTCCATGATGGAAGAGCCCAGCACTTCAGTCCATAAGATAAGGCTGATGCATTCGCAACAATCTTCAGTCAGAAGTGCTGAGTGGATGATCCATTTCAGCCTCCTCCAGTCGTCCTCAGCAATTCAGTTACCAGTCATCAATCAATTTGATTCAATCCACGTGATATCCAGAAACGGTTGGAGATACTGGATACTCCATAGGGTTCATAATCTGACAACATTCTGGCAATAGTACTGAAAACTTGTGCTCCATAACTTGCCAGTCCCCTAGCCAAACTGTTTCAACACAGTTACAACAATGGCTTTTCCTGATTTTGTGGAAAATTACCCCAAGTATCTCCTGTATATAAAAAGCAGAACAAATCCAATCCGGCCAAATACCACTTCATGAGTCTACTCTCGATCATCAGTAAAGTGCTGGAAGGTCTCAGTGCTTTTAAGCAGCAACTTGCTCAGCAATACCCTTGTCAATGACGCCCAGTTTGGGCTCCACCAGGGCCACTCAGCTCCTGGCCTCATTACCGTGGTTCAAACATGGACAAAGGAGCTGAATCCAGAGGTAGGGTGAGAGTGACAGCCCTTTAATTCAAGGCTGCATTCGACCAAGTGTGGTATCAAAGGGCGTTAGCAACCCTGGAATCAATGGGTATCATAGGCAAACTCCCTGCTGGTTAGATCCATACCTGACGCGTAGGAAGGTGGTCATGTTTGATGATGGTCAGTCAACTCAGCTCCAAATCTGTAGGAGTCCCTCGAGCAGTGACCGAAAACTTCTTCAGGGTTGCTTCATCAATGACCTTCCCTCCTTTTTAAGGTCAGAATCTTGTACATTCGCCAATGATGTTCGCCAATGATTGTACAATGTTCTGCAACATTTGTGGCTCCTCAGATACTGAAGCAGTCCATGTTCAAATGTGACAAGATCTGGAGAGTATCCAATCTGACAAGTGGCAAGTAATATTCAGCCCACACGAATACCAGACCAGGACCATCACCAATAAAATACAATCTAACCTGCCCCTTGGCATTCAATGGTTTTACTATCACTGAATCCCCCAGTATCAGATTCCTGGTGGGTATTCATTGCTCAAAAACTCACTGGTCTCGCCACATGAACACAGTAACTACAAGAGCAGGTCCGAAGCTAGGAATACTGCGGCGAGTAACTCACATCCTGACTTCCAAAAGTCTGTCCATCGTCTACAATGCATAAGTCACAAATGTAATAGGAGACTCCCAATTTTCCTGGATGAGTGCAGCCCCAACAACACTCAAGAAGCCTTATACCATCTAGGACAAAGCAGCCAGTTTGACTGTCTCTTCATCCACAATGCTCCACCATCAAAGCTCAGCAGCAGCAGTGTTTTACTATCTACATGCTGCAATGAAAAGATTCACCAAAGATCCTCAGAGACCATCTTCCCATCTCACGACCATGTCTATCTAGAAGGACAAGGGTTACAGATGAATGGGAATATCATCATCTTCAGGTTCCCTCCAAGCCATTCACCATCCTGACTTGGAAATATATCACCGCTCCTTCACAGTCACTGGGTCAGAATCCTGGGATTCCCTTCCTAATGGCATTGGAGGTTAACCACAGCAGGTGGACTGCAACGTTCAACAAGCAGCTCACCACCACCTTCTCAATGGCAACTAGGGACAGGCAATAAATGCTGGCCCAGCCAGTCACACCCAGATTCACGAAATAAATAAATAGAAATTAACAGAGGACGGTTGCTGAGGTGTCGCAGGGATCGGTGCTTGGGGCCCAGCTGCTCACAATGCCCTTTGAACATTTGGTTGTTGGAATCAGATAAAATATATCCCAGCCTGCTGACAGCACTAACGGATGTGGGATTGTGAGTGGGTGAGGAGGATGTAATAAAGTACCGAGAAGATTAAGACAAGTGTAGTGAATGGGTAAATACGTGACAGATGGAGAACAATGTAGATAGAGGTGACGGTGTGCTCTTTGGTGGAAACGATAAATTGGCAGCCTACCATTTGAAAGGGATTGTTTATCTACAAAGGGACGTATGCTCCTTTTTGTTCTTTCCTTCTGCATAAACCTCTGAGGCCCATGCAGCGCAGTGAGTTCTGTAACCAGAAGTCAATACTGGGCATGGCATTGGCACGCTGCCCAGTGTACACAGACCCACCAAGTGGGGAGCTGCAATACTGAAAAGGATCTGCATCTCCTTCTACACCATCGCTGAAAGTAATATTGCAGAAACAGAAAGCAGTGAAGAAGATAAACGGTGTGTTGACCTTCATTTCAGGGGGATGTGAGTCCAGGAGGAAAGGTGTCTTACTGCAGCTGTACAGGGCCTAGTGAGATATCATCTTGAACATTGTGCAGTATTGTGGGCAGTTTTGGTCTCCTTACCTAATAAAGAACAAACCGGACATTTATGGAGAGCAGTGAAGGATGACCAGACTGATCTCTGGGATGACGGGTTTGTTGTGGGAGCAGAGTTTGGGGAGACTGGGCCTGTATTCCATGAGGTTTAGGAAAATGTGTGGAGATCTCAGTGAAATATACAAAACTCTGACAGGGTGAGACAGATTGGAATCAGGAATGATAATTCCCCTGGGACTTCTAAAACAAGGCCACAGTATTCGGTCCAGGTAGGCAACTCTGCATTGAGATGAGAATAAATGTCTGCTCTCACTGACTGGTGAGCATGGGGAATTCGCTCGCACTAGGAAACCGAGACACTGATTATAAATAAGGATTTAGAGACAGTAAAGGGACGGTGGGAGAGCAGGAGTACGGTATGGAAATAAAGGGCCAACCATCATTATTTTGAATTGGTTTGCAAACTCGATGGACCAAACGTACTACTGCACCTCCTATTTTATAGCTTCACAAGGTTACTCACATTAACGGATATGTATATCTGTGGGGTAAGTGTATTGAGAAGATTTTTTCCATGAACTAGAATGGGGAGGCTAAATGTGTTTTCCATTTCCGATGTTTCTGTGCAGTCTGTGGGAAAGCTCGGTAAATGCTGTCACAAGCTCTCAGGTGTTAGGAAGGAGGTTTCTGCAGGGTCGACAGGACTGTGTTCCCATTCTCTTTCCGACATTGATTCTTGAGGCCGGATGTTCTGTCCGGTTTCATCCTTTCAGACCTCGGAGTAGTTTGATACAAATGAGTGCCCTTGCTTGGCCGTTTCAGAGACCATTGAAATGTTTATCACATGTCAGGGTCTTTGGAGTCACTTTTAGGTCAGCCCAGGAAATCACGGGAGATTCACTTCCTAAAAGTACATTGGAGAAGGAAATTCTGTTTACAATCGATATTGGCTTCAAGGTCACTGTTACTGACCCCAGATTTTAGATCTCGATATTTTATTAATTGTCTTTAACTTCCACCCACTGCTAGAGCAATAGCCTGGTCTGGATTAGTAATCCAGTGATATTTCAACAACAGCACCATCTCCACATGGGGTCCTGTCAAAAACCACACTGAGCAGGTTATTTCTGTGCTGCTTGACAGCTCTGTCAAAAAGAACTCCCACCAATTTGACTGTCATGATGGGAATGAGGAGGTGTTAATTGGTCAGATTGTAATTATTCCCGTCATAAGGAACGGGACATAGCTGAGTAATTTTCCACATTGCCAGGTAGATGTCAGAGTTGGAGCTGGAATGGAAAAGCTTCCCGAGGGACACGGCGTGTTGTGCAGCACACGTCTGCAGTCCTATTGCAGGAATGGAGTCAGGACCTATTGCATGTGTCGTATCTACTGTGTTCAGCTGTTTCTTCATGTCACGGGCAGCGAATCAAATTGGTTGAAGACTGGCATCTGTGATTTTGAAGGCATCATGATGAGGGTGAGGTATATCATTGACTCAACACTTCTGGCTGAGGATGGTGCAGATAAAACATCCTTCACATTTACACTGTGTGCAGGTCTGTTCCATTATTTAGGATGGGGATGTTTGTGGAGCCCTCTCCTCCAGTCATTTGTTTAATCATCCATCACCATTTATGACTGACTGTGGCAGAACTGCAGGGCTTCGATCAGATTTGTTGGTCATGTCTGGTAGCTTTAATGAGTTAGCATCAGTTGCTGCGGTTCTGTTCGCCGAGCTCGAAATTTTTGTTGCAAACGTTTCATCCCCTGTCTAAGTGACATCCTCAGTGCTTGGGACCCTCCTGTGAGCCGCTTCTGTGGTGTTTCCTCCGGCATTTATAGTGGCCTGCCCCTTCCGCTTCTGGTTGTCAGTTTCAGCTATCCGCTGTAGTGGCCGGTATATTGGTCCAGGTCGATGTGTTTGTTGATGGAGTTTGTGGATGAGTGCCATGCTTCTAGGAATTTCCTGGCTGCTCTTTGTTTGGCTTGCCCTATAATGGTATTGTTGTCCCAGTCGAATTCATGTTGCTTGTCGTCTGCGTGTGTGGCTACTAAGGATAAATGGTCGTGTCCTTTCGTGGCTAGTTGATGTTCATGGATGCGGATCGTTAGCTGTCTTCCTGTTTGTCCTATATAGTGTTTTGTGCAGTCCTTGCATGGGATTTTGTACAAATCTTCACCCAAACATTGAGTTAGCATCAAATTAAGGTTCATGTGATTCTGACTCTGACATGTTCACCCACACTTGTCACTGAGCCATAGATGGTGTTGATGGTAATGACAGACTGAGGTGTTATCCCGGGCAAAAACTTACAGGATGTGGTTGAATGCAGGTCTGCCTCTCCTGCTGCTGTGGTCAACAGCTACATAAATACGCAGTTTCGAGCTGCAATACCTGCAATGCAATTCTGCTGTCTGTTCCCCAATTCTCACTGACACCCATTCACCCATCAGCCCTACACTCAGTTACCTGACCTGGTTTCTGATGTGGAAATACTTCCATTTTCATACTCTCATTCTGCTGAGGGTCTGCCTCCCCGGGTCATGTTTCCAAACTGACACAATCCGCAAAAGCATTTAACTGATCTTAATTCAAATGTTTAATTCACCTGAATCTTTTTCCATGAGAAATACCATCTTCTGTGTTAAAGTCAATGTGTTTCCTCTGTTTCTTTCCCTGACCATGATTAAGAGCTTTGTAGTGTCAGTGATGCCAGCCTTATGTAGTTGCAGAGCCAATAAATTCTCTGGATTCCCAATCATCTTCACCACATTGTATATTTTCTCGTTTGGTTTGATGCCTTATCACTCATGGCTGCCTTGTTCTCCCATGAGTATGGTTCAATTTCTTGGGGTTGTATTTCTTGTATTATCTTCCGAATTATCCCCCGAACCTCCTCTCATTGCTGCTCCATGGTCTTACCTGCTCAGCTCGCCTTCCAATTAACTCTGGCCAGTTCCTCCCGCATGTCCTTGTTACATTGCTTAATTATAACCACATTAATTAAGCAATTAAGTTACATTGCTTAATTATAACCACATTACATCTTGAAGAGAGCATTAGATATAAACTGAAAGAAGGAGTTTTGGGAGATGGGACACGAAGAATAATTCGTGGATTTCTTTACTAGATACAAAGGGAGAACGAGAGAGAGGATATAGATATGGAGATGTGGAAAATGAGAAAACGACATTATCGAAAGAAGTAGATGAACATCCCCAATGTTTTGGCAATTCCTGTGTGCTGTGGTTCTTTGTACAGTGCATGTACAACAGAATAATATGTTCAAATGCTGAGTCTGATGCCAGAATATTTATCTCCAATAATATGACAGACACTAGCTTTGGAAAGAACACAGCAGGCCAACATATTGAAATCCCGGAAGAAAGGGGATTAACTGAAATAAGTTGGGACACCAGAATCAAGAATTTGGAGCACACTTCCTGGTAAGAATGAGAGACTAGAATTGGGAATCCCAGAAAAGGAGGGAACGTTGAGAGGATCAAATCATGTTTTAATATTTTATCAATTTTATACATCATATGCATCATTTTTCGTTAACTGTGTTTCTGTTGTTCATTGACAACGTGTTGTGCACATATGAAAAATGCGACTTATCTGCACACACACATTGATTAAACAGTGTATATAAAATCATTTTTCCACCATTGAAACTGTCCTGTTGTCGTGTTACGAGGATACATGAACACCAACTAGCCACCAAAAGACATGACGCACTATCACTATGTTCCATAAATACAGACAAAGAAGGTCACCACTTTGACTGGGACAAAGCACACACACATACTAAGACATGCAAGGACCTTCTTAGAGGAATGGTATTCTAACCAGAAGTCCATCAATAAACGCATCAATTTAGATCCTGTCTGCATTCTCTTGTTAAAGTAACCGGAAATGACATCACCCACTTTAAGAAACCAAGACCGATAAATAGAGAGGCGGCACATATCACCAGAGCTTCAGCAGATACTCTCACTGATGATGTCACCTAGTCATGGGTACGAAACTTCTGAAAACAGACCTTGAAGCTCAGCGAGCTAACTTGCACACATATAAATTGTTATTATTTGTTTATTAGTGGAAGTTATGAGTTCTCTGTCTCTCACGTTTTGACAGATTATGATGTGAGGTGAGCTTTTCTAGGCGTGTGGTTTTAATTAACAGAGGGGTTTGACATTGATGTCATAACAGTTTGGGGCCTTGCCGTGTGGCACTTGGACTGACGTGAACAGATTTGAGATACAACAAGCCCCAGAAAATTCCAACTCATTGCAATTAGTGACTTTGATCTAAAAATAAAACAAGTGGGAAAATTTGTATTATTTTGTTACTTGTGGTTGGTTAAATGAAAAGTGAGGGAAATGGCTTTAAACATTACTAAAGAGGTTCCCAAATTTTCCAAGGAAGTTTAGAAAGACAGAAGGAGGACATTTTTTAGAATTAGCAAATAGGTTGGAATTGTGTTTAACCAGGGATAAAAGAGAAGTTGAAATTGTAATGGAGAAGGTCAAGCACTTTGATGTATCAGAGAAATAGGCAACTGCAGTAGAGTTATAAAAACTTAAATTGCAAATGTGGCAACTGGAGTTAGAAGATAAATAAAGGGACGGAAACAGTGAGAGAGACGAAAGTGAAAGAGAGAGGGGATTTGAAATTCAGAAATTGGGAATTAGACAAGAAAGTTAAATTAACAGGATGGAGATGAAGGGAGAACGTAGGGATGTATACAACTAGGTTAGTAACTTGCCATATTTCGGTGAGAAAATGTCAAAATCTTTTTTATTTCATTTGAAAAAATGGCTAGGCAGATGACGTGTACAGTGAACTTGTGGGTAATGCAAGTTCAGATTAAGCTGGTGGGCACAGCTGGTGAGATATGTGCAGCACTGCCAGATGAGGTATCAAGAGATTATCAAGATGTCAATCTGGCTATTTTGATTGATTATGAATTGGTACTAGAAGCATATAGACAGAAGTTCAGAAAAATAAAGAAGGAACCAGGTCAGACATATTGAGTTTGAAAGAATTTACCAGTCATTTTGACAGGTGGGTACTGGCCTTAAAAATGGATAAGACCTGTGAGGCTTGAAGGGAGATTATTCTGCTGGAGAAGTTAAAAGACTCACTTCCAGAGATAGTAAGAATTCATGTGAATGAATAGAAAGTTCAAGAAGTGAGAAGCGCGGCAGAAATGGCAGGTAAATATGCATTGTGGCATGTGATGAAATTTAGCTTCTGGCAGGAATTTCATCCTGTGAGGGATAGACATTGGGAGAATGGACGATCACACACTACAAAGCGAACAGTAGCTCACAATAGATTACCACAGGTGAATAAAGAAGCCCAAGAAGTTTGAAAGGTGGTGAAAGGCCTCCGGTGCTCTCACGACAACGGAGTGGAACACATAAAATTACAGTGCTGGTGGTTTAAAAAGGGCACAGGGAAAAAGTTGTTTTCACTACAGTAAGCTGGGACACACCGTGCTGGGCGTTAAAGGAAGACACTTTGGGGAAAGATGCGGTAGAAGAGGCTAAGCCCAGTGGCATTAGTGAAACTGGTAAAGGAGACCCCAAGTGGAGCTGAGGAGCTGCAGGAAATTGCACAGCCTAGGCAAGGGCTGGGTATGGAGGCAGTGCCTGATCTCTCTAAAGAATTCACCTCTGTAGATAAAGTTTACACAGAAAGAACAGGGGAGAAGGACAATAAGTTAGAATTTTGTGAGATATGGGATCTGCTCAGTCTCTAATAGTTGAGAAGTAAGGTGCCGGAAAAGCACAACAGATCAGGCAGCATCTGAACAGCAGGACAATCAAATATCAGGCAGAAACCCATCGTCAGGAACATGGTGGGGGGACAAGGGGGCTGAAAGATAAATACGAGGGTAGTAGCTGAGCTGGTGGGAGGGTCACTGGGAAGGCAATAAGAAGATGTAGGTGGGAGTGATAGTGATATGTCGGAGGGTAGGGTGGAGTCGATAGATGGAAAGGAAAATGGCTAGTTAGGGTAGTCCGAGAGGGCAGTGCTAGTTTGAACAGTTGGATCTGGGAAAGGTTGGTGGACGGGAGATTTGGAATTTGGTGAAGTCAACGTTGATGCTATACAGTTTGAATGTTCAGCTGTCCTACCACCGATAGGAGTCCGATCACCCTCCTGTCCGACCTACCACCATCATACCCCGCTTGCATCGACCTCTCGCTTTCCAAGCTCCCTTTCACCTATCTCCACCCCCACCTTCCCATTTATTTCTCAAACTCCTTCCCCCTCCCTTACCTCCCACTTCCCTGATGAAAAGCATTTATGCCTGAAACGTCAACGCCCCTGCCCCTCGGATGCTGCCGACGTGCTGTGCTTTTCCAGCCCCACACTTTTCAACTCTCATCTCCAGCATCTGCAGCGCTCACGTTCTCTCACCCTCTAATAGTAAGAAATGAAAGTTTTTTTCACTCTTTCTGGCATGTTAATCAAGAGCATGTTAATTTGTGGAATGGGGACAGAAATTAAGCATTCCCTTGCGTAACATCAGGATTTGATGCCAAATCAAGATAAGGGAAGTAACAGTAACAGGAAGTAACAGAGTGTCAGTTCCAGGAATACAGTTTATTCTTGGGAACGATTTAGCAGGAGGCGAGGTGCGATAGGCACCCCTTGTGGTGGAGCAGCCAAAGGAAGACTAGAGAATTGGTGAGTTAAAAGAAAATTAACCAGGAATTCTTCCAGACTGTGTAGTAACAAGATCCCACTGTCATAAGTTACAGCAGGAAGGAAAAACGAACGAAAAAGACAAATGGGTTGATGCTCAGTGAACTGACACACTGTTTGATGTAACGGTGCAGGAAAAACCTGAAAAGGCAGATGATCAGACAGAGGTGTTTAGTCCAGAAAGGCTAATGGACTTACAACAGATATATACACACACATTCACACACACATATACACACACACACACACACACACACACACAGAGAGAGAGAGAAAATGAATCAGAATATATTGTTGAACGTTATTAACTTAAAGATAGAACCATAAAATTAAAATGGAGACCCCGATAGGTTACTGCAGAAGGGAAATGGGCCGAAGTGCACCAGATTGTGTTAGCAGTAACGTACAGTGTTACGGGTAACTCATAAACTAACTGCAGGCGGTCACGTAGGTGTACAGAAGACTCAGGCTAAGGTACAGAAGCATTTCTAGTGGCCTGGAATGCACGAGGACGCTGTTAATGTTTGTTGTATGTGACATACATACCAAATGGTAGGTAAGTAACAGGCAGTAATAAAACCAGCACCTTTCTTGCCAATTCCTGCATTGGAAGAACCTTGCACGTGGGTTATGATTAATTGTGTAGCTCCCCTTTCTAAAGTAAAAGTGGAAACCAATATTTGCTGACCATAGTGGACGCATCTACCAGATTTCCAGAGGCAATTCCATTATTGGAGTGTCAAGGCAAAAAGGGAGGTGGAGGAGTTGGTAGCTTTCTTTACTCGCTGTGGACTGCCCAGAGAGATTCAGTCAGACCAAGGGTCTCATTTTACCGCTCGGCTGTTTAAGGAAGTCATGGATGGCTTAGGCATGCAGCACTTCAAATCAAGGGCGTCCCAACCTTAATCCCAGGGAGCATTCGAAAGTTAGCATCAGATGCTGAAGACTATGTTAACAGTGTACAGTCAGGGTTGGCCAAATAATTGGGATAAAGGTGCCCCATTAAATTGTTTGCCATTAGAGATGCCCCAAATAAATCTACTCACTTTACTTCCTTTCAGTTAATATTCGTGCATGAAGTGAGAGGTCCTTTGAAATTAATTAAATATAAATTGACAGGACCGAAGTCGGAAATCTCACACCTGGATTATGTATCCGAGGTGAGGGAGAGAGTAGATGGAGTAGGTGAGTTTGCTAAACAGTATCTAAAGACCACAGCTCAGAGTGATGCAGGTGGCAAATAAAAAACACTGAAAGATTTCCCGTGGGGATTACGTATTAGTATTGCCACCAGTGGTAAAAAATCACTTCAAAGCCAGGTTTAGTGGCCCCTTCCAAATTAAAAATAAAATGTGGAGTCAGTTAAACTATCTAGTAAAGATCCCAGAGATGACAAAAAAAACTTTATCGAGTATTTCGTATGGATGAATAATGCACCAGCCATATTTGAGACTCAGAAACCGAGTTGTGGCCAGATGAACAAATTATGCAGTTTATCTGTATGATGTAGCGATCTTTAGCAAGTGATTTAAAGCTCACATGTTACAGTTGACAGAGCATGTTGAACGATTACAATAAGCAAACCTGGTAATAAACTTACAGAAAACAGAATTCGCGAAGGCAGAGGTGACGTTGTTGGGACATTACATTGGACATGGAAGGTTGACCCCGTGGATCATAAAAACGAAGGGCTTTGAGGAATTTCCACGACCATCCTCGAAGAAAGAGGTGCTTCGATTTTTCGAACTGAGTAGATTCTATCGGAAGTTTGTTCCAAACTTCAGCAGCGTATTGGCACCACTGCTGAATTTATTAAAGAAGAACACAGAATTGTGGTGGACAGAACAATGCCAGGAGGCATTTGAGAATTTTAAAGCAGGATTAATCACCGCACCAGCTTTAGCTACACCAAATATTCTGAAACCCTTTGAAAATTGTGTTTGATGCTCGGGATATAGGGGTCGGAGATGTATTGATACAGAAAGAGGATGATGGAATTGAATGGAATGGCCAATTGGCTACTTGTCGAAAAAATCTCAATAACAACCAGAAGAAAAATACAAAATCTCCATTATTTAACAAGAATGATTATGTTTCGCACTGGGCTGACAATATTTTAATGCGTATACGACAAACTAATTGTCGGAGATGGTTGTGGACAACGACAAATCTCTCGCATTTTTTGGAATATTTAAAGACCAGAATATGAGACTATTTAATTGGAGTCTTACCTTACCGACTTTAAACTCACAAAATGTACATGCTGTGGCTCCTACAATGTGATAGCAGATGTGTTTTCGCGGATTTAAAAGAAAGCAGTGTAGATAAGGTTTGACTTATTCCAGTGTTGTATTGGTGTGCAGAATTAATATGAATGATATAACTGAGATTAATACTTTCGTATTTCATAAAATTGGGATTAAGAATTCGAGGAAAAGGAATGTAGCCATCTTTTCATTCTGCTGGTTCATTTTATTTTCTGAAGCGGGAAGATGTTATGAAACCAAACACATCTAGGGGCACTTTAAGACAGATCGGGTTTTGTTGAATAGAAATTAAAGCCACAGATGCCAGCTAAATGTCACACTGTTCCGCATGTCACCATTAGCTGAAAAATGGATACCTGAGTTTTGGTTGATGTTTTGACAGCCATTCAAATGCAACCAAAGAGTTTAAATAACGCTCAGGATACCAGAAACCAACAGAATTTGAATATTATTGTTTGGACACCTGGACAGCAATCAAATTATGAAAATTATTATATCATAGGGAGTATATAAACCCAGCATTTTGAACACTGGAGGGAGAGCTGCTGCCATCCAACAGTAGAGCAACTGCTGCAGAGCAGGAGTGCTAACTGGCTATCTCAAACACTCTCTATCAAAGACAGATGTTCATGTAAACCTACTCGCAATAAAAAAAAACTGACCCAGGGAGATCAGCAGCTGAAAGAGTGAACACAGCGGGGAAGATAGAGACTGTATGGTCTTGAGGCTGTAGTGTTTAATATGTGGGTTGTTGGAACAGCATATTTTTACAGGGTTGGAGTCAGATAGTAAGTAGCTAAGAAAAGAGGAGCTTGTATTTGTGAATAGTTGTTGTTTAGTGTTCACTATTAAAGTTAAGAAACTAACTTGATAATTTTTGTTTCTATAGTGAAATGTAGGAGATCTGTGTCACTCATATTTTAACAGATTACAAGGTGAGGCGAGCTTTTCTGGATGTTTGGGTTTAATTAACAGAGCGGTTCGAGTCCACCTTGTAAATGTCCATTCACGCTAACCCCATTTCCCTGCAGTTGGCCCATATGCTTCCAGTCCTTTCCTCTCCACATATTTATCCAAATGCTTTTGAAATGTTGTTAATGTACCCCCCCTCGACCACATCTGAAGGCAACTCATCCACGTACCAGTCCTCTGTATAAAGAAATTGACCCTCAGGTTCCCTTTTATTCCTTCCCCTTTAACCTTAAACTGATCCCCTTTAATCCTCGATTCTCTACACCTTGGAAAAAGACTGAGAGCATTAACCCTATCCATACTCCTTGTGATTTTATACAGCTCTATAAGGACTCCCTCAGTCTCTTACACGCTGAAGAAAAGGTCCCAGCTTTTCCAACCTCTCCCTATAAATCAGACCATTGGGTCCTGGCAACGTCTTTGTAAATTTCTTCTGCACTCTTTCTAATTTAATAACATCCTCCCCATAACAAGGTGACAAAACTGAACACAATACTCCAAGTTCGGCCTTACCAAAGTCCTGTGTAACTGCAACATACATTCCCAACTTCTATACTCAATATCCTGCCTGATGAAGGCCAATGTGCCAAAAGCCTTCTTTACTGCCCTGTCTACCTGTGACTCCACACTTAGAGAACCGTGCACCTGAACACCAAGATCCCTCTGCCCACTGCACCCCTTAAGACCCTCCCATTCACCATGAAACTCCTCCCTTGATTTGAGTTTCCAAAATGCAAGACCTCACGCTTCTATATTAAATTCCATTTGCCATTTCTCAGCCAATTCCCACCTGATTAAGGTCCTCCTGCAATTTCTGATAAACTTCCTCATTGATCATGCTCCTAATTACTTTAGTGTCATCTGCAAACTTACTAATGATGCCTTGTACATTCTCAACAAAATCATAGATAGCAAACAGCAGTGGACCCAGCCTCCAGTCTGACAAGCATCCTTCCACTAAACCTTCTGCTTCCTACCATCAAGCCAACTGTGTATCCAATTGGCCAGTTCCCCCCGCATTCTACAAGATGTAACCTTCCTGAGCAGCCTGCTATGTGGAACCTTATCAAAGGCCTTACTGAAATCCATAGCGACTACGTCTATCACTCTTCCCTCATCAAACATCCTCATAACTTCATCAAAGGACTCTAAGAAATTTGGGAAGCATGATCTCCCAATCACAAGTCTATGATGACTGCTCCGAATCAATCTCTGTGTAAGTAATGGGTGCAGTCAATGGTATGCTGTCCTTCATTGTAAGATGATTCGAGTACTTAAGTAAAGCCATATTCCTGCTGTTGTAGAACCTTGCTGAGAGAGCATTTGGGGCACTCTCTACAGATTTGATGTCCTTTGTAAGGAATGATTCCGTTACCACAGACACCGGTGATGAGGATAGAGTGAAGAAGCTGAGTGTTTAATCTGTAGAGCTGTGAGAGATGTAGAAATGGTGATGCTGAAACACGAGGAGTGGCAGCGATCACTTATTTCCAAAACAGACATTGTCAGGGAGAGAAATTCCATACTTTACCCAGGATTGATTGGTTTGATTTATTGTCACGTGTATCTCAATACAGGGAAACACTTTATTTATGAGCAGTGGAGGCAGATCATAGTTAGCATGGCCAGACAGAGTAAGGCAAACAGGTTACACTGAAAAGGACGTGCACAAGACAAGATCAACATGAACAAGATCAGCATTATTTGAACTTAGAGAGTCCATTCATCAGTCTAACGTGACTTTCCTAATAGTTTATATGCCTTAATTAACTCTCCCCATGTTATTGTGCAGTCGGCGAGTGAATCCTGTACTGAACGTCAGGTTGCTCACAATCCCCAACAGCAGCCACATTACCTTCCGTCTGAAATAGATAGCCATTCCCAACAGCTTCCACCCTACATAGATAAAACCAGGCTGTCTTCTTGGAGATGGAAGATGCCTTCTTGAGACTTCACACGAGACATATGGCTTCCCTCCTCACCGCAAGAAAACCACGTTAAAGTCCCACATGTGTATCATGAGCAACGGACCCAGGAGGAACAACGTGGAGCAGTCTGTCTGTGCAGCCTCTGCCCCACTTGTTCATCATGTTAGAGCATCTATTAGGAGACACATAAGACTGCCGATACTGGAGATCAGAGGAGAGCGTCGATTGCTGGAAAAGCACACCAGATCAGGCAGCATAATTGAAGCAGGAGAATCGACGTTTTGGGCATAACAAATTAATCAGGAATCAGCATAAATTACCTTATTCTGCCCCCGTGTAAGTGCATTGAGTTGGGAATGGCCTCCTGCTGTTCCTGTGTAAGTGGCTCAAGGGACTGATTAGCTTCTTCCTCGTCCAATTGGACAGGGCCAAGGGCATGACTGGGTTTCCCCTGGTTCCTGTTTGACCGCTCGATGTGCAAACCAGGATGACAATGCTGCAGTTTTAAGAGGTTATTTTGTCCGGGTTTCTTTTATGAGAGAGATTGAACGATCGTTACCAAGCTGGCTAGTTAAGACCACTTGAGTAACAGCTAGTGAGGCCTTGTGTTTATTTTAATGCAGCCTGAATGGGTGTGGCCAGCTCTCACAGATTAGGATCTCTGGGTTTTGGTTTCTCAGTAACGTCAGAAACTATTGGGGTCTCCACAAAGTTGGAAGCGTCAGTGAATGTCTCCTGGCTGCTACTCTCTCTGAATTTTCTCTTGATGTTGTTTTCAATTTCTGGATTGGAGAAATAGTTGTGACATTCTGTGTCTGAATTTTCCTTTTTGCCAAGGGCTGTGTTTATGGGATTTTCCTATGTTGGAATAGTTCATTAGTAATAGCTCCTAATTCTATTATTCTGTTAAACTGTCCAATAGAATTACGTTATTCTCAATTCCTCTTTCTGTGATTTTATTCCTTCTTTCGTGTTGAAACAGATGGTATTTTGCTTACCACCGAGTAGTTTGACCAGACACATTGCATCTGGAACAGAAAAATTACATTTTTTTTAGATTACATTACAGTGTGTAAACAGGCCCTTTGGCCCAACAAGTCCACACCGACCCGCCGAAGTGCAACCCACCATGCCCCTACATGTACCCCTTATCTAACACCATGGGCAATTTAGCGTGGCCAATTCACCTAACCTGCACATCTTTGGACTGTGGGAGGAAACCGGGGCACCCGGAGGAAACCCACGCAGACACGGGGAGAATGTACAAACTCCACACAGTCAGTCGCCTGAGGCGGGAATTGAACCCGGGTCGCAGGCGCTGTGAGGCAGCAGTGCTAACCACTGTGCGACCGTGCCACGTATAAGTATTTTTTTTTAAATAAAACATTAGAGTCTAGGCTATTGCCGTCAAATATTTTCGAGGGGCTCTGGCGTGGTCCAATACATTAGACTCCTTCTCTTCCTGAGTAATATGCTGGAGGCACTGAACGGGCTGTCCCTCTTCTTCTCCAATATTGTCAATGGGCTGAATGGCTTCCTCATATTCCTGTGAAACCAGCATTAGGTGCTGAATGAACTTTTATTTTACTTTGGCAATGTGCAGTGTCAGGCAGTGCTGTGACATGAATGTTACTGACAGTTTAACAGCACAAGTCTCAATGGAATCTGGCTCTTGCTGTACATGGACATCGACCAGTTCAGGTGCTGAGGGGGAACAAAATGTTCTGAACATTGTGGAATCTTCAATGACCAACCCCACTTCTGATCTTATGGTGGGGAGTGTGAGGGTGGGGACACATTGATGAAGCAGCTGAACATGTGTGTGAAGGGGAACCTACCCTGAGGATCTCGCACAGAGGTGACCCAGGACAGAGATGATGAAAATCTTCCTTTGTGCCATGTTTGACTCCAGATACTGGAGAGTTTACTCTGATTCCCATTAAGTCCAGCTCCTTGATGTCAACAGAAGTCTTGATATCAGGGCCAGTCATTTTTACCAGAACCCTTGTGACAACCTCTTTAGTTCACATCAACAGGCCATGATATAGGAGCAGCAACGGTTTTCTTCAAGCAGGTGGTATTGAATGTCAGGATTTCTCTTCTCAAGACTGTTCGGGGAGCTAGATGACTGAAAAGGAAATAGATGGATATTGACCTGTCAGAGAGTTGAGGGCTTTGAGGAATTGGGTATGAAAGAGGATTTGAGGCCAGGAGCAGATCAGCCATGGTCTTAATGAAGGGCAAGGCAGGTTTGGAGAGTGAACGACATGTCCCTGTTTCTGATGTTCTCCCATTCTGTTCTTGAAAAGTAAGTGGGTGTTATTTTTATGAAAGTTCTGGTATTGCATATTGCAGTCAGGGAGACCGGAGGATTTTGTGAGCCATCTCTGGGTGAGGAATGTGGGATGAGGAATCTGGGTCTACAACATGACCAACAAATGTAGCACAAACTGCAGAGAGGGGAAGCTTTCTAAAGAGAGATGAGGGGCTTCTTTCATACCCAGCTTGTGTTTTCCAATTACACTTCGCAAATCACCTCAAAGCGTGTGTTACAGTCTTGAGGGACTGAATGGTCTCCTCTGTTTCTGTGCACCAGGTTATAGGAGTAAGTGGCCTCCAACTGTTCCTGTCAAGCAGGTATGAGGGGCTGAATGGAACACAGGAACATGGGACTGAGGAGCAGGAGTGGGTCACTAGATATTTTGAGTCTTCTCCACCAGGCAGTAAGATTGTGGCTGATCAGGTTGGGGTCTCAGCCCCACTTTCCTGTCTGTATCCCATTATCCGTGACTCACGTCTCTGTCAAATATTTAACGAATGCAGCTTTCAATCAATGTAAACATTGAGTCACGATAAACTTCCAGAGAAAGGATGTATGACTTGAAAGGATCTTACAGAATTTTTCATCATCCCTCTTTTAGAACGAGAGAGTCATGCAGAATGAAAGCAGACCCGTTAGTCCAATCTGTTCACTCCGATCAGATATCAAATCTGATCCAGTCCCATTTGCCAGCATTTGGTAAATATCCCTACTCTTTCAGATACTTTTTTAATGTGCGATTTTAACCGCCATCACCACTTCCTCTGACAGCACTTTCTGTACACACACCACTCTCTGTGTGAAACATTTATCTTCAGGTCCCTTCTGAATCAATCCCCCTCGCCTCCAACCTATGCTCTCTTGTTCTGTACTCCTCTATCCTGGAGAGCAGAACGTGGCTGTTCAGAATATCCATGCCCCTGATGGTTTTATAATGTCACCCTTCAGCCTCTGACACTCCAGGGAGAAATACCTCAACCTAATCAACCTCTCCCTAAAGCTCAAACGTCCAGTCTTGGAACATCCATGTAAGTCATTTCTGCAGAAAACCGAATTGTACGCAGTATTCTTAAAGTGGCCTCACCAACATCGTGTACAGATAAAACATACCAACACAACGCCTATACTCAATGCTCTGACTGATTAAGGCAAATGTGCCAAATGTGTTCTGCACCACTCTGTCTACCTGCAACTCCACTTCCAAGGAACAATGCACCTGCAGCCCTATGCCCCTTTGTTTCACAACACGCCCCAGGACCTGACCATGAAGTATATAATGTCTGCCCTGATTTGCCTTCCCAAAATGCAAATCTTCATATTTATCTAAATTAAACTTCATCTGTCATTCCTGGCCTCTTTGTCCCATCTAATTGGGGTCTTGTTGTACTCTGAGATAATCTAGTACACCACCTTTCTGATGTCATTTGTATACTTACTAACTATGGCCCCAATATTCACATCTAAATCCTTTACATAAATGATGAAACGCAGTGAACTCAGTACTGATTCTTACAGCACACTGCTGCTCACAAGCCTCCAGGCTGAAAAATATCCCTCTTCCTTCAAGCCATTTGTTACTAGCTTCTTCTGTATATTATGTGACTGAAATGTACTAATCTGTCTACCAATCAGAATGAAATACTAGCTATGAAGAGAGGCTGAGTAGGTTAGGTTTATTTTCACTAGATAAAAGGAGATTGAGGGGGGACCTGAATAAGGTTTGCAAAATCATGAAGGATATAGCCAGAGTGGATAGAGACAAGCTTTTTCCCAGGTTGAAGGATTCAATAACGAGAGGTCGTGCTTTCAAAGTGAGAGGTGGAATGTTTAAGGGGGATACACTCGGTAAGTACTTCACACAGAGGGTGATGGGCATTTGGAACGCGTTGCTAGCAGAGGTGGTATAGGCAGGCACGGTCGATTCATTTCAGATGCGTCTGGACAGATGCATGAGTAGGTGGGGAGCAGAGGAAGACAGATGCTTAGGAATTGACCGACAGATTTAGACAGTACATTTGGATAGGCTCAGGCTTGGAGAGCAAAGGGCCTGTTCCTGGGCTGTACATTTTCTTTGGTCTTTGTTCTTTAAATGAACACCTTGCTGAAGTCCATATAGACAATGTCTACCAAACTGCCTTCATCAATCTTCTTTGTCACCTCTTCAAAAAACTCAACCAAATTAACGAGCCATGATTTCCCATGCAGATAGCCTCGTTGTCTACCCCGATCAGCCCTTGCCTTCTCAAATGTATGTAAATGCTATCCCTCAGAATCCCCTCCAACAACTTCCCCACCACTGACATCAGGCTCAGCGGCCTATAGTTCCCCGGCTTTTTGGGTCACTGTTTGCTTTTCTAGTCCCACTCCTCCACTGCTCACAACAAATGTTAAATGTAACCAGGTTGGTGATATGGCCGATCATATCGTTCTCAGACTGGGTCAGGGTCAGTTTTAGGAACAAGTCAGACTAGTTTCTTTAATCTGCTAAAACAACACGTTTATGATCCAGAGCAATGTTACTCAAACTATGATGGAAAGATGAATGCCAAACTGTTTGGGTATTGCAATTATATAATCAATATTTCCCTTTCTAAAAATGCTGACACACACAATCTCTGCAATTTTAACTTGAAAGAACTTCATTATTGGAACTCATGACAAAGGAAAAATTGTGAGATTGTCCAAAAAGTTATTCTGCTTCTGAAGATATTGTACTCACACAGTTGCTAGCAATGGGATTTCATTCTGGGAGAGTTTGGATTTGGCTGAATTCCCTTTGCTTCAGGTAGTGAGTAGATTCCAGTGAATTCTGGTTAGGGATCTCCCAAAGGGTAGCACAGTGGTTAGCACTGCTGCCTCACAGCACCAGCGACTTAGGGTCAATTCTAGCCTTAGGTGACTGTCTGTGTGGAGTTTGCACATTCTCCCCTTGACTGTGTGAGCTTCTAATGGGCGATCCAGTTTCCGACCACAAACTGTGTCGTTTCGGTGGATTGGTCATGCTAAATTGTCTGTAGTGTTCAGGGATTTCTAGGTTATGTGCAATAGTCAAGGGTAAATATAGCGAAATGGGTTGGGAAGGTTGGTATGGACTTGTTGGGTCGAAGGGCCTGTTTTAACATTGCAGGGATTCCATAAAAATAAGAATGGTAACGATGACTGTCGAGCTTTTTTTTTTAGCTCGCACACATTGCTGTGATGAGGAACAATGAAGGAGAGAGAGTGCAATAGGCCATTCCTTTACATTTCTTACAGTGTGAAAACAGACCCTTCGGCCCAAAAAGTCCACACCGACCCGCCGAAGGGTCGTATTTTACCTAACACTACGGGCAATTTAGCATGGCCAATTCACCTGACCTGCACATCTTTGGACTGTGGGAGGAAACCAAAGCACCCGTAGCAAACCCACGCAGACACGGGGAGAATGTGCAAACTCCACACAGTCAGTCGCCTGAGGCGGGAAGTGAACCCGGGTCTCTGGCACTGTGAGGCAGCAGTGGTAATCACTGTGCCACCGTGCCACACGCTTCTCAGGCAGATTATATTTTCTCCCTCTCTGAGTTGAATCACATTGTAATGTCATCCTCTCCCAAACTGGACCATGTGAGGTCTCCTTGTACATTGTCCAAACTATGTCTCCATCACACTCCCTGTTCCATCATTCCTGCTGTCCCACACAGAGCCATACCCTTCGCAGAAAATGGTCTCGGTCAATTTGAAGATATGTTTATATGTCCCTGCGTCATTAAAAAATAAAAATGTTCAATTTATTCAGAATAGCTGTGTTAAACTGAATGCATTTTTAAAAGAAATACAGAAATTGCTGTAAAAGCTCACCAGGTCTCTCAGTTCCCAGATGCTGTAGTTGTACCAGCCTCCACCACTTCCTCTGGCAGCTCATTCCATACACACACCACCCTCTGTGTGAAATGGTGCCCTTTAGACCTCCTCAAAACCTTTCGCCTCTCACTTTCCACCAATGCGCTCTAGTTTTGGACGCCCCTAACCTGGGGAAAAACCCCTGACTACTCACCCTATCCATGGCCATTTTGATTTTATAAACCTTTACTGCTGCAAAATGTGACCCCAATCAACACGAATGGCTGTACATTCAGTCATCCTGGGACTAAATTCTGAAATGCAATACTGACACCTCTTCCTTCTCCATCAAGTCACAATTCTAAATCCATTTTAATCAATTTGTTCAGATGTATCCTGAGACACTTCTGTGGGATTTACGCCTGGACCTTTGTGCCTGGAGGTAGGGATACTAGCATTACTCAGCAATACCCATAAAGCTGTAACATTATTCTCCTGTGTGTTTGTTCATCAGTCTGTCCTGACATGGTGTGACATACCTCTGCAACAGGCCGGACTTGAATCCAGGCCTTCTAGTCCAGAGCTAGGTACACTATAGCACAAGTTCAGGAATTGGAATCAAATCCAGAGTTCTGGCTCAGAGACAGGGACACTACCCACCACACTACCATACCCAGATTTTGGGTCATATTTTAGTGCCCACTTTCAGCTTGGTGTGCATTTATTATAATCAGGTTACCATTACTGAATTACAAACAACACTTTTTATTATTAAACACATGCAAGATATTTGTCTTAACTGTAGGATATTGAGTGTACGTGCTGTGCCATTGAAATTAACTATAAACATCTTTAATTGCTATTATCTGTAGTCTGCAATATTAAGGAAAGAAATCCTGCAGACACACTCTGCCCAATGAAGGGTCTCAAATAGATATATGTTACTGAACACCAGAGATGAAGGAGGAGCTTGATTTCTGACCCAAAAAAACACCGATCACTCTTACCCAACTCTCACGTGCGACTCCCCTTTCCCTAAAACCATGAAATGACACCAGGCCGCTGATTACTGCCCAGCCTCTCCTCCCCACTGACTGTGTCTGCAATCTGTCCCTCCTCCCCCGAACCAGACAAGGCATCCCGAGCTCAGGGACTTTGTGAAAATCAAGGCCGGAGTGTGTAGGCATCCTGGAGAGGGATGGGCGTTTTAAAATTGAAGGAGGAGGATGAGGTGACAGTAATATCACTCACTGGGATGAGGGGTGGCTGATGGAGTTTAGTTTGGATTAATGCGTGGTATTGGGTTTGGTAAATCAAACAACAGCAGGACCTATGCAATTAAAAGTGGAGCCTTTGGCAGTGCTGTAGAACAGAAACCTAGGCCGTCAGGTTTAATTCTTTAAAGTTTGCATCTCATACAGATAGTGTGGTTAAGAAGGTGTTTAGCACACATGTCTTCATAGGACAGACCTTTGAGTATCGGAATTGGGATGTCATGTTGTGGTTGTACAGGATATTGGGGAGACCTCTTCTGGAATACTGTGTCCAGCCTCGTCATCCTGCCCTCTCTTTCCATAGGCACACCACCATCTGGGTGAAAAAGCTGCCCCTTAGGTCACTTTTAAATATTTCCCCTCTCACCTTAAGCCTATGTCCTCTAGTTTTGGACTCCCTGTTCCCTTAGAAAATACCTTGACTATTCACTTTGATATTACTGACGTTGATATTATTAAGGTGGAGAGGGTTCAGAAGAGATTAACCTGGATGTTGCTGGGAAAGGAGGGAGTGAGCTACAAGGAGAGGCTGGATAGGCTGGGACTGTTTTCACTAAAGAATATGAGATTAAGCAGTAACTTTACAAAGATTTATAAAATAATGAGGGGTACAGAGAAGCTGAAGGGCTGATGTCTTTTCTCTAGAGTTGAGGATTCAAAACTGAGGGATTTTTAAGGTGCGAGGAAAAAAGATTTACGAAAGTCATGAGAGGTAATTATGTTAGACAGAGTCTGGCTTGTGTGTGGAATGAACTTCCAGAGGAGGTGGTGAAAGCAGGGACAGTTACAACGTTTACAGGACATTTCGATCAGTCCATGGATAAGACATCAGTTTGGATGGTACTGTGAGCAGCTGCCCTCTCCCTCCCCATCTCTGAATGAATCCCTGTTGGTTTTCACCCTCTGCCAATGCCTGTGCAGTGGCGTGGGGAGGCCAGCAGAGGGTGGCATTACATCACTTTAAGCACCACAGAGACTGCCAGACCTGCCCCACACAGAGACACACAGATACACACACGGGATGGTGAGGACACTGCGTGAAGCTCATCTGGTAACTTAAATGAAACATAAAGTAATGCTCAATTCGCCTCGTAAACTGATAAAATATGAGGGACAGAGAACACCCAAATTCCACTGTTTAAATAAAAACATCAATTTAATTTTTTTCACTCTGAAAGTGAACATTTTACATCAACTATTCACAACTCTGGGACCCTCTTTCTCTTAACTACTAATTACCCGACTACAGCTCTATAGCAATATATTGTTTCTAGGTCTGCCATCCTGTCATATCACAGATGCTTGTAAGCTCTCAGTTCAGAACAGCGTTCACCCTCTCATAAAGGTACAGTACACGCTTTCAACTTCATCACATTATACCCTGATGAATATAGATAAATGGGACCTATCCGGATTTCTCTTGCTCTGTGGTTTGTCAATATTTCATCTACTCTGTCACGTATATGTCAGGATTTTTGTTGCTCATTGACAGCATGTCGACTCTGTCCGTGGGAATACAGCAGTATTTCACATGCTCACACTCGTGTGTTTGGGGCAGGATTTCAGTTGTTTCATGGGGACTGTGAGGCTATGACAATCTCAATGTTTGTAGATGGCACCGAACCTGGAAGAAATCTGAAGTCTATGGAGGACAGTGTGGAACTCTAACAGGACAGTGACACGTTGGTGTAGTGTTCCGGTGTACGGCAGATGGGGATCAGTGCAGATCTGTGTGACGTGATGCACTTCGGTAGGAACGACAATGAACGGCAGTTTAAAGCAGGCTGTGCCATTACAAAGGGGCTGCAGGAGCAGAGAGCGCTGCGTGTATATGAGCATAGATTGTTGAAGATGTCAGGACAAGTGGGGAGAACAGTAACTCTCACAGATTAGTTTCAGTATCTGAGCTGTTCACAGGGGGAGGTGTAGGAGGGAGCCTCCGTGCTCCCTTCCTGGGAGGTGGTGGTGACGATGTGCTGTGAGCCCACCCCCTGCCCACCGAGACCTTGGGGATACCATTTGTACCAGCTCGACACAAAAGGGAGATGGCATCAGGGCCACGGCTTCTAAATTGTGCCGGGTGGAAACGGAGCTGCCAGTGGGTTTAAAGTGAGAATTGCCCTTCACTGAACATTGCTCCTTGCTCGGTCGGTGGGACGTGTATGTTTCAGAAACTCCACACGAGGTGTCCTGGTCGTCTCCGGCTCGTACCAGAGTCCCCCCCACATGGCAGGGGGAGGGGGGTGAGGGAAAGGATATGGGCACTCCACCACCCGGATAGGCCCTTCCTGTCCTATTTCAGGGTGTTTCTCCTGGAATGGGAGAAAGGGAGGGAGAGAGGGAGGGTGGGAGTGGGTGGCACTGCTGTTAGTGTTAGTGTAGGTGGGGAGGGGGTCATGGTGAGGTGTCCGGAGGGAGTCAGTCCACAGTGCTGTATCAATGCAGTGTTATTAATGTGTGTGTGTGTGTGTGTGGGGGGGGGGTGTAAAGTGGAGGGAGAGAGAGAGAAAGAGAGACAGAGAGAGACAGAGAGAGACAGAGAGAGAGAAGGTGCTGCATGCGGCAGTGAGAGTGGTGGACCATGAGCCTTGTTCGGGGGCCGGTGCTGTAACAGATATACAGTGAATGTGAGAGAGTAGAGAGAATACAATGAGCCTTATCCTGACAGAGTGGGGAAGGTGATTGATACTTGTCCTGTATTGCTGGACATTTCTTCAGACCGCAGATACTGCACTGAGCTGGGTTGTGAGCTCAGACCATGCTCGGTGGTTCTGGTGGTGTGGCTCACTCTGGGAAGAGAATGGTCCCCCTCTGTACTAGCCCATCCACCAGGACCTCCGTGCCCCTGTCGACAAACCGTGGTGTAATTACCCCTTATTTGCCATGCTCGGGGTAAACTATGCAGGGCAGCTCCTAACAGAGAAAGCTCAACCGTGTGCTCAGTGGCCTTTTAAAGATGGCGCCAGTGTCATGGATCATGGAATATCCAGGGGCACCCGGGCGATGGTGAGTACCTCCAGCCATATTGGGTGGGAGAATCGGGCTGGTATTGAATGAGAGGGACACCATGGGGTAGGGTGGGTAGTTAATGAGGTGAGTTCGATAAGATAGCACCAGGAAACTAGCTCGGCCTCGTGTAGATGATCCCTCTGTCACAGTCAATGGAACTGGCACTGAGACAAATTATTGATAGATTTAGCCCAATGAGTCAAAGAATCTGCTGACCCTTCACCCAGATACAAAGCTGCAGAACAAATACTCATCCAAAACTCTGCATCATCTGAACTCCAACCAATATCATGTTCACCTACCATTCCTGGAAACACTTACGTTACAGGATGCTGTTAAAATGTTTTCATTTCTGCATTCTGAAACCTGGGAACACATCCTTCCATAACACTGTATCTCAGTCTCCCCTCTCTGTCTATTTCCTATACCCCTCTCATTTGTTATTGTTTAAACTGATTCCCCCTCCATCTCTGTATCTCTGTGGCAGTGATGTTCACACTCACAGCAACCCCTTGTCAGGGCACAATGGAGAGTTGGAGCTGGAAATGGATGTGAGCTGCACATCCTGTCACTTTCAGCATGGGCTGCAAGTTTCCCCACACTGGGCATGGATCTAACACCGTGTTACAGATCAATGCACTTGGGTGGAGTACACAGTTCTACATGCTGGGAGGGTAACTGCTCTTGGTTTACAGATCAATGCACTGGGGAGGTGTACACTGCCCTACATGTTGGGAGGATAACTGCTGCTGGTTTACAGATTAATTCACGGGTGACCACTGCACAGGTCGCTGTGCTGGTCAGACTATCTGGTTGAGGTTGAGAGATAATGCCCTTTTGTGGTCTGCACAGCTCCCCGTGCTGGACAGATATCGAATTCGGGTTTATAGATCATTGCACTGCTGTGGTCTGCACTTCTCCCGGTGTTGGGCAGATATCTCGTCCGGTTTTATAGATCAATGCACTGCTGTGGTCTGCACTTCTCACCACGCTGGACAGATATGTGGTCTGGGTTTATCGATCAATGCCCTCATCTGATCTGTGCAGTGGTCCACTCTGGACAGATTGCTGGATTGTATTGAACAGTGCATTGGATGAATCTGGACAGATTGCTGGACTGAACTGAGCAGGACACTGGCCTGGTCTGCACAGTGTTCCACGGTGAACAGCTATCTCCGTCTGGGTTGATGGTGTCTGGGCTAGTTCTGGGAGGTGGATTGAGAATGTGGTATATCTAACCATTTCAGCTGATCTGGCAATGCCTTTAGTTCCCATCCCTGTGACTGAACCCTCCGTCTCTCACCCCATTAATTTACAGTGTGTCAAGTCACAGTACATCATGTTGGTGGGGTGGGTAGGGGGAAAGGTGATGGACAGGTCAAGGGGTTCCCTGGAACGTTCTGTCCCCGACATTCTGTATCTGCCATTCCCCGGAACGTTCTGTCCCTGACATAATGTAACTGCCATTTTTGTCAGTAATTCCGACCTTCCCATTTGTTATTCCAGCTCCAATTATTTTAATAAATCCCTGAATACAGGGACACATTTGAAAATCTTACTGGGTCCCCAATCAAACGGGTCCCTTTGCCTCCATGCTGGTGGAAAATGGGTTTGTTTTCCTTCCTCACAGTTAACATAGTAACCATCTATGTCCTGCTTTATAAAGATTGTGGATTGTCTCCATGTGTCAGACGTTACCTGGGGGCCATGGCAGCGGCGGATCTCCTGGTCATTATCCTCGACCTGATCCTTAGACACATTCCCATTGTTTATCGGGAACAGTTTTATTTCCTGGTGCACTCCGTCTCCGTATGTAATATCCACGCCGTCCTGCTTTATGCAGCCACTGACTGCTCTGTCTGGTTCACCACCACTTTCACCTTTGATCGGTTTGTGGCCATTTGTTGCCAGAAGCTGAAAAGTAAATATTGCAGTGAGAAAACGGCGGCTGTGGTTCTGGGAGCAGTGACTGTGCTGAGCTGTTTAAAGGACATTTTCTGGTATTTTATGCTCACGGCTCGGTATTGGCTGGTGAACGCCCCCTGGTTTTGTGATGTAACAGACGCTGGTCTATTCTCCAGTGTCTGGGTCACAATCGAGTTCCTCCACCACATTCTAACCCCGTGTGTCCCATTTCTCCTGATTCTGCTGCTCAATGTTCTCACCGTCAGACAGATTGTAGTGACCAGCAGAGCCCGCAGGAGACTCCGCGCTCATACCAATGGGGACGCTCAGTCTGACATTGAAATGAGAAACCGAAAAAAATCCATCATTTTACTGTTTGTGATCTCGGACAATTTCATCCTGTTATGGTCAACGTTCATGCTGTATTCTATATTGTACCGGATGATTGTTATTGTGTATGGGTCTGTGTATCTCCATCGCTTTGTGCAGGAATTGGGCTTCATGCTGCAGCTCCTCAGTTGCTCCACAAACACCGCGATTTATGCCGTGACCCAGACTAAGTTCAGGCAGCAGCTGAAGAATGTGCTGAAATATCCGTTCACCCAGATCCATCCATCAATCAAATTCCCTCATTAATCAATCCATCCGGGATTTTCTCTTTTCAGTTCAGTGTTTTAGCGATGGAGCAGCCTGTCGCTATGGTAACAGACTGAGGGTAGCGCTGGTTTGTCCATCCTTATCCCACAGCGGGGTTGCAGGGAAACATTTCAATGTTTCTCACAACTCAGGGGCCAGTGAGAAAAGGCACCATCCCACTGACTGTATCCATCACTTCCAGTTGTAAACAATAAAAATGTTCATTGAAGCGTGCCGAGCAGCAGAGTGACCGATGTTTTTGTATGTCTTTGTGATGGAGACGCTGAGCTGGAGAGAGACAGACTCAGCCCCAAGTCCTGGTCCTTAGGGAAGGGGAGGGGACCACACCCTGAGCTCAGTAGCTGGGTTTAACTCCCTCTGACACCCCTACTCCAACCTGGCCTCCCCATTTCCTCTCCCCTACTCTTCCTGCTCAATTCTCTCCCTCTCTCTTTCTGCACACTGTCTCTCTCTCACCTCCTCTCCCTTTCACTCTCTCTGGTCCCCTCTCAGACACCACCCCCCAACCCCGGTTTCGCCACCTGCCTCCACTATTCTTTCTGCCTCACTCTCCCTCTCTTTCTCTCTCACACCCCAACATGATGTTCTCCACCTGCCTCCATTCTTCTCTCTCCCCCTCACCCTCACTCTCTCTCTCTCCTGCCGTCTCTATCTACCTCCCGCAATTCCGTCTCTACCACAATTTCCCCACCTCCCACTTCCCACATCTCTCGATCATCTCACCCCCACCCCCCACACGCAGCTTCACTACAAACACCCAGCCTCTGGGTTAGAGGCAGAGGAAAGGACCAGGGAGACAGAGTGTGTCAGAGAGAGAGGAAGGGCAGGACAGGAGGGAGAGAGATTGAGTCATGGAGAGAAACGGAGGGAGGTGGGGAGAGAGAGAGACACCGAGGGAGGGGGATCGAGACTGGGAGAAGATGGAGAGAGAGCAAAGGAGCAGGGAGAGACAGAGAGAGAGAGGGACGGGAGAGATAAGGTGAGGGAGGGAGAGAGAGATATAGGGTAGGACATCATGAGAGAGGGGTCAGAGAGAGGGGGGACAGAGAAAGGGGGGAGATAGAGAGGGCGACAGAGAGAGGGGCACATAAATTGGGGGAGATAGAGGGTGTCAGAGAGAGGGGGACAGAGAGAGGGACACCGAAAGTGGGGGAGATAGAGGGGGGTCAGGGAGAGAGGGGGTCAGAAAGAGAGGGGGACAGAGAGAGAGGGGGACAGAGAGATGTCGACAGAAAGAGGGGGACAGAGAGAGAGAGAATGGCAGAGAGAGAGGGGGCAGAGTGTGGGGAAGATAGAGGGGGACAGAGAGAGAGGGGGACAGTGAGAGGGGGGGAAAGAGAGAGGCGGGTGTGAGGGTGAAGGGACAGAGAGAGGGCGACAGAGAGAGGGGCACAGAGAGAGGGTGATATAGAGGGGGACAGAGAGAGGGGGACAGAGAGAGGGGTACAGAGTGGGGGGAGAGAGGGGGATCAGAGAGAGGTGGACAGAGAGTGGGGGATGGAGAGAGTGGGGGACAGAGAGAAGGGGGGACAGAGAGACGGTGACAGAGAGAAGGGGACAGAGAGAGGGGGGTATAGAGAGAGGGAGCAGGGAGAGGGCGACAGAGGGGGGCAGAGAGCGGGGGAGAGATAGACAGGACAGAGAGAGGCGGACAGAGATAGTGGGGGAGAGAGAGAGAGGGGACAGAGAGAGGGGGACAGAGAGGAGGGATTGACAGAGGGGAGGACAGTGAGAAGGGGGGACAGAGAGATGGTGACAGAGAGACGGTGACAGAGAGAAGGGGACAGAGAGAGGGGTACAGAGTGGGAGAGAGAGAGGGGCTCAGAGATAGGGGGACAGAGAGTGGGGGGACGGAGAGAGTGGGGAACAGAGAGAGGGGGCAGAGAGAGGGCGACAGAGAGGGGGCCAGACAGCGGGGGGGGGGGGGAGGGGAGAGAGGGGACAGAGAGAGTGGGACAGAGAGAGGGGGAGTGAGAGAGGGGGACAGAGAGAGGGGGCAGAGTCAGAGGGGGCAGAGAGAGAGAGGGGACAGAGAGAGAGGGGGGCAGTGAGGGTGTACAGAGAGAGGTGGGTGGGAGAGAGTGGGGATCAGAGAGTGGGGGAGATAGGGGGGTCAGAGAGAGAGTGGGTCAGAGAGAGAGGAGGCCAGAGACAGGGAGCAGAGAGAGAGGGGCAGAGAGAGAGGGGGAACAGAGAGTGGGGGAGATAGAGAGAGAGTGGCAGAGAGTGATGGGGGCAGACAGAGGGGGCAGACAGAGGGCGACAGAGTGAGGGGGGCAGAGAGAGGGTGACAGAGAGTTGGGGAGATAGAGGGGGTCAGAGAGTGGGAACAGAGAGAGGGGTACAGAGAGTGGGGGGATGGCGAAAGTGGGGGACAGAGAAAGAGAGGGAGACAGAGAGAGAGGGAGAGATAGAGGGGGCAGAGAGAGGGGTACAGAGAGGGGCGGACAGAGAGAGGGGGACAGAGAGAGGGGGACAGAGAGAAGGCGAGACAGAGAGAGAGGCGGGTGGGAGAGAGAGGCGGGTGGGAGAGAGAGGGGGACAGAAGGGGACAGAGATTGGGGAGATGGAGAGAGTGGGGGACAGAGAGAGAGAGAGGGGACAGAGAGAGCGGGCGACAGAGAGGGGGTAAGAGAGGGGGGAGAGAGAGGACACAGAGAGAGGGGGACAGAGAGAGGGGAGAGATAGAGGGGACAGAGAGAGGGGGACAGAGAGAGGGGAACAGAGAGAGCGGGACTGAGAGAGAGGGGGACAGAGAGAGAGGGGGACAAAGAGGAGGGATAGAGAGATGCGGGTGAGAGAGAGAGGGGGACAGAAGGGGACAGAGAGTGGGGAGATGGAGAGAGTGGGGGACAGAGAGAGAGAGGGGGGACAGAGAGAGCGGGCGACAGAGAGGGGGTAAGAGAGCGGGGAGAGAGAGGACACAGAGAGAGGGGGGCAGAGAGAGGGGAGAGAAAGAGGGGACAGAGAGAGGGGGACAGAGAGAGGGGAACAGAGAGAGCGGGACTGAGAGAGAGGGGGACAGAGAGAGAGGGGGACAAAGAGGAGGGATAGAGAGATGCGGGTGGGAGAGAGAGGGGGACAGAAGGGGACAGAGAGTGGGGAGATGGAGAGAGTGGGGGACAGAGAGAGAGAGAGAGGGTACAGAGAGAGCGGGCGACAGAGAGGGGGTCAGAGAGCGGGGAGAGAGAGAGGACACAGAGAGAGGGGGACAGAGAGAGGGGGACAGAGAGGGGGGAACAGAGAGGGAAACAGAGAGAGGGGGGACAGAGAGAGAGGGGGACAGAGAGAGAGAGAGAGGGTACAGAGAGAGCGGGCGACAGAGGGGGGGGGTCAGAGAGCGGGGAGAGAGAGAGGACCCAGAGAGAGGGGGACAGAGAGAGTGGGACAGAGAGAGGGGGTACAGAGAGAGAGAGGGGCAGAGAGAGGGGGGACAGAGAGAGGAAGACAGAGAGAGGGGGACAGAGATAGAGGGGGCAGAGAGCGAGGGGGCAGAGAGAGGGGGTGACGGAGAGGTGGTCAGAGAGCGGGAGAGAGAGAGGACTGTGAGAGGGGGAGAGAGGGGGGGAGAGAGAGAGGGGGACAGAGAGAGGGGGCAGAGAGAGAGGGGGCAGAGAGAGAGGGCGACAGAGAGGGGCTCAAAGAGCGGGGGACAGAGAGAGGAAGACAGAGAGAGGGGGACAGAGATAGAGGGGGCAGAGAGAGAGGGGGCAGAGAGCGGGGAGAGAGAGAGGACCCAGAGAGAGGGGGACAGAGAGAGTGGGACAGAGAGAGGTGGTCAGAGAGCGGGAGAGAGAGGGGACTGTGAGAGGGGGAGAGAGAGGGGGGACAGAGAGAGGGGGATAGAGAGAGGGAGACAGAGAGAGGGGGACAGAGAGAGGGCGACAGAGTGAGGGGGACAGAGTGAGGGGGGACAGAGTGAGGGGGGACAGAGTGAGGGGGGACAGAGAGAGGGGAACAGAGAGAGGGGAACCGAGAGAGAGGGACGGGGATCAGAGAGAGGGGGGCCGAGAGAGAGGGGGACAGAGAGAGGGGGACGGGGATCAGAGAGAGGGGGGCAGAGAGAGAGGGGACAGAGAGAGAGCGGGACAGAGAGAGGGGGACGGGGATGAGAGAGAGGGGGTCAGAGAGCGGGAGAGAGAGAGAGGGGACAATGAGAGGGGGCAGAGAGAGAGCGACAGAGAGGGGGTCAAAGAGCGGGGGAGAGAGAGAGGGAGTCAGAGAGAGGGCGACAGAGTGAGGGGGGACAGAGTGAGGGGGACAAAGAGAGGGGAACAGAGAGAGGGGGACAGAGAGAGGGGGCAGAGAGAGATGGGGCAGAGAGAGGGGGCAGAAAGAGAGGATGACAGAGAGGGGGTCAGAGAGCGGGGGAGAGAGAGGGGACAGAGATAGGGGATAGAGAGAGGGCGAGCGAGAGAGGAGACAGAGAGAGGAGACAGAGAGAGAGGGTGACAGAGTGAGGGGGACAGAGTGGGTGGACAGAGAGAGGGGAACAGAGAGAGGGGAACAGAGAGAGGGGAACAGAGAAAGAGGGGGGGACCGAGAGAGCGGTCGGGGAGGCAGAGAGAGAGGCGGCAGCGAGAGGGCAACAGAGAGGGGATCAGAGAGCGGTGGAGAGAGAGGGGACAGAGAGAGGGGGACAGAGAGTGGGGGAAAGAAAGAGAGGGGGAGAGAGAGACGGCGACAGAGAGAGGGGTCGGAGGGCAGAGAGAGCGGGGGCAGCGAGAGGGCAACAGAGACGGGTTCAGAGAGCGGGGGAGAGAGAGAGGGGCGACAGCGAGAGAGGGGGACAGTGAGGTGGTACAGGGAAAGGCGGGTGTGAGAGAGGGGACAGAGAGAGGGGGATAGAGAGAGGGCGACAGAGAGAGGAGACAGAGAGAGGGGTCAGAGAGAGAGGAGGTCAGAGAGAGAGAGGGGAACAGAGAGAGAGGGGGCAGAAAGAGACGACAGAGAGAGGGGGACAGAGAGAGGGGGACAGAGAGTGGGCAGAGAGAGGGCAACAGAGAGAGGGGGACAGAGACCGGGGGAGAGAGACGGGACAGAGAGAGGGGGATAGAGAGAGGGCGACAGTGAGAGGAGACAGAGAGAGGGCGACAGAGTGAGGGGGACAGAGTTGGTGGACAGAGAGAGGGGAACAGAGAGAGGGGAACAGAGAGAGGGGCACAGAGAGAGAGAGGGCGACCGAGAGAGGGGTCGGGGGGGCAGAGAGAGAGGGGCAGCGAGAGGGCAACGGAGAGGGGATCAGAGAGCGGTGGAGAGAGAGGGGACAGAGAGAGCGGGACAGAGAGAGTGGGGGACAGAAAGAGAGGGGGACAGAGAGACGGCGACAGAGAGAGGGGTCGGGGGGCAGAGAGAGCGGGGGCAGCGAGAGGGCAACAGAGAGGGGTTCAGAGAGCGGGGAAGAGAGAGAGGAGCGACAGCGAGAGAGGGGGACAGTGAGGTGGTACAGGGAGAGGCGGATGTGAGAGAGTGGGCGTCAGAGAGAGGGCGACAGAGAGAGGGGGCAGAGAGCGGGGGAGATAGAGGGGTCAGAGAGAGAGGAGTTCAGAGAGAGAGAGGGGGACAGAGAGAGAGGGGGCAGAAAGAGACGACAGAGAGAGGGGGACAGAGAGAGGGGGACAGAGAGAGTAGGGGACAGAGAGTTGGCAGAGAGAGGGCAACAGAGAGAGGGGGACAGAGACCGGGGGAGAGAGACGGGACAGAGAGAGGGGGATAGAGACAGGGCGACAGAGAGAGGAGACAGAGAGAGGAGACAGAGAGAGGGTGACCGAGTGAGGGCGACAGAGTGAGGGGGACAGAGTGGGGGGACAGAGAGAGGGGAACAGAGAGAGGGGAACAGAGAGAGAGAGGGCGACAGAGAGAGGGGTCTGGGGGGCAGAGAGAGGGGGACAGCGAGAGAGAGGGGGACAGAGAGAGGGGGGGACAGAGAGAGGGGGGAAATAGAGAGAGCTGGCAGAGAGAGGGGGCGATAGAGAGAGAGGGGGACAGAGAGGGGGGACAGAGAGAGAGGGGGACAGGGAGAGGGGGACAGAGAGAGAGAGGGACAGAGAGAGGGGGGGAAGAGAGGGGGACAGAGAAGAGAGGGGGACAGAGAGAGTGGGCAGAGAGCTAGGGGGACCGAGAGAGGGGGGACAGAGAGGGGTGACATGGAAAGAGGGGGACAGAGAGCGGGGGGGAACAGAGAGAGTGGGGGGGACAGAGACCGTGGGAGGGGGCAGAGAGCGGGGGAGACAGAGAGCTGGGGGACAGAGAGAGGCGGGACAGAGAGTGGGGGGACAGAGAGCGGGGGACAGAGACCGGGGGAGGTAGAGGGCGTCAGTGAGAGAGGGTCAGAGAGAGAGTGGGACAGAGAGAGGGCAACATAGAGCGAGGGACAGAGAGTGGGGCACAGAGAGTGGTGGAGAGAGTGGGGGAGAGAGAGGGATACAGACATGGGGGACACAGTGGGGGAGATATTGGGGACGAGTGTGGGGGAGAGAGGGGGCAAAGAAAGGGGGGACAGAGAGAGGGAGGACAGTGAGAGGAGGGACAGAGAGAGGGGGACAGAGAGAGAGGGGGACAGAGAGGGGACAGAGAGGGGGGGACAGAGAGGGGGGGACAGAGAGACGGGGTACGGAGAGAGGGGTCAGAGAGAGGGTGAAAGAGAGAGGGCGACAGAGGCAGGGGGGACAGAGAGAGGGTTACAGAGTGGGGAAATGAGAGGGTGTCAGAGAAAGGGGGACAGAGAGAGGGGCGACAGAGAGATGGGGACAGAGAGAGGGGGACAGAGAGAGGGGGACAGAGAGAGGGTGAAAGAGAAAGGGGGACAGAGAGAGGGGGACAGAGAGAGGGGGACAGAGAGAGGGGGACAGAGAGAGGGGGACAGAGAGAGAGTGAAAGAGAGAGGGGGACAGAGAGAGGGGGGACAAAGAAGGGGGAAAGAGAGAGGGGGACAGAGAGAGGGGGACAGAGAGGGGGGGACAGAGAGAGAGGGACAGAGATCGGGGGACAGAGAGCGGGGACAGAGAGAGGGGGACAGAGAGAGGGTCAGAGAGAGGGGGACAGATGGGGTCGTGCGGTACAGAGGTGGAGAGGACAAAGAGTGGAGGGAGAGGGGGACAGTAAGAGATGGGGACAGAGAGAGGGCAGAAAGAGGGGGACAGAGGGAGGGGGGACCGAGAGAGGGGGACAGAGAGAGGGGGAGATAGAGGCGGTCAGAGAGAGGCAGTCAGAGAGAGGGGGACAGAGAGAGGGGAGATGGAATGGGTCATAGGGAGGCGGGACAGAGAGTGGGGGCACAGAGAGTGGGGAACAGAGTGGGGGAGAGGGAGGGGGAGAGAGAGGGCTACAGAGCGAGTGGGACAGAGAGAGGGGAACATAGAGAGTGGGGACAGAGAGACGGGGCAGAAAGAGGGCGACAGAGGGAGGGGGGCAGAGAGCGCAGGACAGAGGGAGGGGGGACAGAGAGTGGGGGACTGAGAGAGGGGTACAGATTTGGGGAGAGAGAGTCGGTCAGAGAGAGGGGGACAGAGAGCCGGAGACAGAGACTGGGGTACAGAGAGAGGGGGATGGACTGAGTGGGGAACGGGGGGCTGGGGTGGACGGAGAGGGAGTGGGCAGAGAGAGGAGGAATACAGAGTGGGGACAGAAAGAAATGCGGACAGAGAGAGCACGGGGACAGAGAGAGAGAGTGAACAGAGAGAGTGGGACAGAGAGACGGGGACACAGAGAGAGAGGTGACAGAGAGGGGGCAGAGAGAGGGCGACAGAGAGAGGGGGACAGAGAGAGGGGGACAGCGAGAAGGAGGGACAGAGAGAGGTGGATGGGAGAGAGAGGGGCAGATAGAACCGGGTGGGAGAGAGAGGGGGATAGAGAAAGGGGGGACAGAGAGGGGGACAGAGAAAGGGGGGACAGAGAGAGAGGGGGTCAGAGAGAGAGAGGGACAGAGAGAAAGGGGGACAGAGAGGGAGGACAGAGGGGGGACAGAGAAAGAGGGGAAAGTGAGAGTGGGAAGAGAGAGAGGGACAGAGAGAGGGGGACAGAGAGAGATGGGGACAGAGAGAGAGGGGGACAGAGAGGGGGACAGAGAGAGGGGGGACGTAGAGAGGCGGGGGGCAGAGAGTGGGCGACAGAGAGAGGGTCACAGAGAGTGAGGGAGTTAGAGGGGGTCAGAGAGAGGAGGGGGCAGAGAGTGGGGGACAGAGAGTGGGGGTCAAAGAGAGGGGGACAGAGAGTGGGGGACAGAGAGTGGTGGACAGAGAGTGGGGGTCAGAGAGAGAGGGACAGAGAGAGACGGGGCAGAGAGATGGTGACAGAGAGGGGGGAACAGAGAGAGAGGGACAGAGTGCGGGGACAGAGAGAGAGGGGGCAGAGAGAACGTACAGAGAGAGAGGGGCACAGAGAGTGTGGGTGATAGATGGGGTCAGATAGAGGGGACGGAAAGAGGGGGACGGAGAGGGTGACGGAGAGATCAGGACAGAGAGAGGGGGAGATAGAGGGGGTCAGAGGGAGGGGCGACAGAGAGTGGGGGACAGAGAGGGTGGTACAGTGTGGGAGAGAGAGAGGGGCAGAGAGAGGGGGACAGAGAGAGGGGGGTCAGAAAGAGGGCGACAGAGAGAGTGGGACAGAAAGAGTGGGACAGAGGGACGCGGGGACAGAGAGACAGTGACAGAGAGGGGGCAGAGAGAGTGGGGCAGAGAGGTGGGGTCAGAGAGAGATGGGGCAGAGAGAGAGGGGGGACAGAGAGAGGGGGACAGAGAGACGGTGACAGATATGGCGACAGAGAGAGGGGGACAGAGAGGGGGGACAGAGAGAGATGGGGCAGAGAGAGGGGAGACAGAGAGAGGGGGACAGAGAGGGGGGGACAGAGAGAGTAGGGGACAGAGAGAGGGGGACAGAGTGGGAGAGAGAGAGGGGGGCAGAGAGAGGGGGACAGAGAGTGGGCAGAGAGAGGGCAACAGAGAGAGGGGGACAGAGACCGGGGAGAGAGACGGGACAGAGAGAGGGGGATAGAGAGAGGGCGACAGAGAGAGAAGACCAGAGAGAGGAGACAGAGAGAGGGTGACAGAGTGAGGGGGACAGAGTGAGGGGGACAGAGTGGGGGGACAGAGAGAGGGGAACAGAGAGAGGGGAACAGAGAGAGGGGAACAGAGAGAGAGAGGGCGACAGAGAGAGGGGTCGGGGGCAGAGAGAGGGGGACAGCGAGAGAGAGGGGGACAGAGAGAGGGGAGGGACAGAGAGAGGGGGAAATAGAGAGAGGTGGCAGAAAGAGAGGGGGATAGAGAGAGAGGGGGACAGAGAGGGGGGACAGAGAGAGAGGGGGACAGAGAGAGGGGGACAGAGAGAGAGGGGGACAGAGAGATAGGGGGAAAGAGAGGGGGACAGAGAAGAGCTGGGGGACAGAGAGAGGGGGACAGAGAGGGGTGACATAGAAAGAGGGGGACAGAGAGCGGGGGGGACAGAGAGAGTGGGGGGACAGAGACCGTGAGGGGGCAGAGAGCGGGGGAGACAGAGAGTTGGGGGACAGAGAGAGGCGGGACAGAGAGTGTGGGGACAGAGAGCGAGAGACAGAGAGCGCAGGACAGAGATTGGGGGACAGAGAGCGGGGGACAGAGACCGGGGGAGGTAGAGGGCGTCAGTGAGAGAGGGTCAGAGAGAGAGTGAGACAGAGAGAGGGCAACACAGAGCGAGGGACAGAGAGTGGGGCACAGAGAGTGGTGGAGAGAGTGGGGGAGAGAGAGGTCTACAGACAGAGGGGGACACAGTGGGGGAGAGATTGGGGACGAGAGTGGGGGAGAGAGGGGGCAGAGAAAGGGGGGACAGAGAGAGGGGGACAGTGAGAGGAGGGACAGAGAGGGGGGACAGAGAGAGAGGGGGACAGAGAGGGTGGGACAGAGAGGGGGGGACAAAGAGACGGGGACAGAGAGAGGGGGACAGAGAGAGGGTGAAAGAGTGAGGGGGACAGAGACAGGGGGGACAGAGAGTGGGGGGACAGAGAGAGGGTTACAGAGTGGGAGAAAGAGTGGGTGTCAGAGAAAGGGGGACAGAGAGAGGGGGAACAGAGAGAGGGGGACAGAGAGAGGGTGAAAGAGAAAGGGGGACAGAGAGAGGGAGACAGAGAGAGGGGGACGGAGAGAGGGTGAAAGAGAGAGGGGAACAGAGAGAGGGGGACAGAGAGAGGGGGACAGAGAGAGGGTGAAAGAGAGAGGGGGACAGAGAGAGGGGGACAGAGAGAGGGGGACAGAGAGAGGGGGACAGAGAGAGGGGGGACAGAGAGAGGGGGACAGAGAGAGAGGGACAGATATCGGGGACAGAGAGCGGGGACAGAGAGAGGGGGACAGAGAGAGGGTCAGAGAGAGGGGGACAGATGGGGTCGTGCGGTACAGAGGGGGAGAGGACAGAGAGTGGAGGGAGAGGGGGACAGTAAGAGATGGGGACAGAGAGAGCATGGGGACAGAGAGATGGGGACAGAGACAGGGGGGACAGAGAGGGAGCAGAAAGAGGGGGACAGAGGGAGGGGGGACCGAGAGAGGGGGACAGAGAGAGGGGGAGATAGAGGCGGTCAGAGAGAGGCAGTCAGAGAGAGGGGGGCAGAGAGAGGGGGAGATAGGGGGGGGTCATAGGGAGGCGGGACAGAGAGTGGGGGCACAGAGAGTGGGGAACAGAGTGGGGGAGAGGGAGGGGGAGAGAGAGGGCTACAGAGCGAGTGGGACAGAGAGAGGGGACAGAGAGAGGGGGACAGAGAGAGAGAGTGACAGAGAGGGGGGCAGAAAGAGGGCGACAGAGGGAGGGGGACAGAGAGAGCGGGACAGATGGAGGGGGGACAGAGAGTGGGGGACTGAGAGAGGGGTACAGATTTGGGGAGAGAGAGTCGGTCAGAGAAAGGGGGACAGAGAGCCGGAGACAGAGACTGGGGGACAGAGAGAGGGGGATGGACTGAGTGGGGAACGGGGGGCTGGGGTGGACGGAGAGGGAGTGGGCAGAGAGAGGAGGGATACAGAGTGGGGACAGAAAGAAATGCGGACAGAGAGAGCACAGGGACAGAGAGAGAGAGAGTGAACAGAGAGAGTGGGACAGAGAGACGGGGACACAGAGAGAGGTGACAGAGAGGGGGCAGAGAGAGGGCGACAGAGAGAGGGGGACAGAGAGAGGGGGACAGCGAGAAGGAGGGACAGAGAGAGGTGGGTGGGAGAGAGAGGGGCAGATAGAACCGGGTGGGAGAGAGAGGGGGATAGAGAAAGGGGGGACAGAGAGAGGGACAGAGAAAGGGGAGACAGAGAGAGAGGGGGTCAGAGAGAGAGGGGGACAAAGAGAGAGGGGGACAGAGAAAGGGGTGACAGAGAGAGAGAGGGACAGAGAGGGAGGACAGAGGGGGGGACAGAGAAAGAGGGGAAAGAGAGAGTGGGCAGAGAGAGGGGGACAGAGAGGGGGACAGAGAGATGGGGGACGTAGAGAGGCGGGTGGGAGCAGAGAGTGGGCGACAGAGAGAGGGTCACAGAGAGTGAGGGAGTTAGAGGGGGTCAGAGAGAGGAGGGGACAGAGAGTGGGGGACAGAGAGTGGGGGTCAAAGAGAGGGGGACAGAGAGTGGGGGACAGAGAGTGGTGGACAGAGAGTGGGGGTCAGAGAGAGGGGACAGAGAGTGGGCAGAGAGAGGGCAACAGAGAGAGTGGGACAGAGAGTGGGGGAGAGAGAGGGGGCAGAGAGAGAGGGACAGAGAGAGAGGGGGCAGAGAGATGGTGACAGAGAGGGGGGAACAGAGAGAGAGGGGACAGAGTGCGGGGACAGAGAGAGAGGCGGCAGAGAGAACGTACAGAGAGAGAGTGGCACAGAGAGTGTGGGTGATAGATGGGGTCAGATAGAGGGGACGGAAAGAGGGGGACGGAGAGGGTGACGGAGAGAGCAGGACAGAGAGAGGGGGAGATAGAGGGGGTCAGAGGGAGGGGCGACAGAGAGTGGGGGACAGAGAGGGTGGTACAGTGTGGGCGAGAGAGAGGGGCAGAGAGAGGGGGACAGAGAGGGGGGTCAGAAAGAGGGCGACAGAGAGAGTGGGACAGAAAGAGGGGTACAGAGGGACGCGGGGACAGAGAGACAGTGACAGAGAGGGGGCAGAGAGAGTGGGGCAGAGAGGTGGGGTCAGAGAGAGATGGGGCAGAGAGAGAGGGGGGACAGAGAGAGGGGGACAGAGAGACGGTGACAGATATGGCGACAGAGAGTGGGGGACAGAGAGGGGGGACAGAGAGAGATGGGGCAGAGAGAGGGGAGACAGAGAGAGGGGGACAGAGGGGGGGGGACAGAGAGAGTAGGGGACAGAGAGAGGGGGACAGAGTGGGAGAGAGAGAGGGGGGCAGAGAGAGGGGGACAGAGAGTGGGCAGAGAGAGGGCAACAGAGAGAGGGGGACAGAGACCGGGGAGAGAGACGGGACAGAGAGAGGGGGAGAGAGAGAGGACGACAGAGAGAGGACACAGAGAAGGAGACAGAGAGAGGGTGACAGAGTGAGGGGGACAGAGTGAGGGGGACAGAGTGGGGGGATAGAGAGAGGGGAACAGAGAGAGGGGAACAGAGAGAGGGGAACAGAGAGAGAGAGAGGGCGACAGAGAGAGGGGTCGGGGGCAGAGAAAGGGGGACAGCGAGAGAGAGGGGGACAGAGAGAGGGGAGGGACAGAGAGAGGGGGGAAATAGAGAGAGGTGGCAGAGAGAGAGGGGATAGAGAGAGAGGGGGACAGAGAGGGGGGACAGAGAGAGAGGGGGACAGATAGAGGGGAACAGAGAGAGAGAGGGGGACAGAGAGAGAGGGGGCAGAGAGATGGTGACAGAGAGGGGGGAACAGAGAGAGAGGGGACAGAGTGCGGGGACAGAGAGAGAGGGGGCAGAGAGAACGTACAGAGAGAGAGGGACACAGAGAGTGTGGGTGATAAATGGGTCAGATAGAGGGGACGGAAAGAGGGGGACGGAGAGGGGGACGGAGAGAGCAGGACAGAGAGAGGGGGAGATAGAGGGGGTCAGAGGGAGGGGCGACAGATAGTGGGGGACAGAGAGGGTGGTACAGTGTGGGAGAGAGAGAGGGGCAGAGAGAGGGGGACAGAGAGAGGGGGGTCAAAAAGAGGGCGACAGAGAGAGTGGGACAGAAAGAGGGGGATAGAGGGACGCGGGGACAGAGAGACAGTGACAGAGAGGGGGCAGAGAGAGTGGGGCAGAGAGGGGGAGTCAGAGAGAGATGGGGCTGAGAGAGGGGAGACAGAGAGTGGGGGACAGAGAGGGGGGACAGAGAGAGGGGGACAGAGAGGCGGGAACAGAGAGAGATGGGGAAAGAGAGAGAGGTGGACAGAGAGAGAGGGACAGAGAGCCGGTGACAGATATGGCGACAGAGAGAGGGGGACAGAGAGGGGGACAGAGAGAGATGGGGCAGAGAGAGGGGAGACAGAGAGTGGGGGACAGAGAGGGGGGACAGAGAGAGGGGGACAGAGAGGCGGGAACAGAGAGAGATGGGGAAAGAGAGAGAGGTGGACAGAGAGAGAGGGACAGAGAGCCGGTGACAGATATGGCGACAAAGAGAGAGGGACAGAGTGAGGGGGACGGAGAGAGAGGGGGGCAGAGAGAGGGGGGAACAGAGAGAGTGGGGACAGAGAGAGGGGGGACAGAGAGAGGGGTGGACAGAGAGGGGAGACAGGGGGGGGGCAGAGAGGGGACAGACAGAGGGGGAAAGAGGGAGGGGGACAGAGGGAGGGGGGACAGAGAGATGGTGACTGGGATGGGGCAGAGAGAGGGGAACAGAGAGGGGGTCAGAAAGAGAGAGAGGGGGAACAGAAAGAGGGGGACAGAGGGCGGGGGGACAGAGAGAGGGGGACTGAGAGGGGGACAGAGAGGGGGGACGGGGGGACAGAGAGGGAGGGACAGAGCGAGGTGGACAGAGGGGGGGACAGAGAGAGAGGGGGTCAGAGAGAGGGGGAACAGAGAGTGTGGGGGACAGAGAGAGGGGGGACAGAGAGAGAGGCTACAGAGAGAGGGGGGTACAGAGTGGGGGCGACAGATTGGGGGACAGAGAGAGGGGGACAGAGTGAGCGGGGCCAGAGAGGGGGGACAGAGAGAGGGGGACAGAGAGGGGGACAGAGAGGGGGGGGGACAGAGAGAGGGGCTACAGAGAGAGCGGGGGACAGAGAGGGAGGTACAGAGAGGGGGGCAGAGAGAGGGGGACAGAGAGAGAGGGTGTCAGAAAGAGGGCGACAGAGAGAGGGGGAACAGAAAGAGGGGGACAGAGGGAGGGGGGACAGAGGGAGGGGGATAGAGGGGAGGGACAGAGAGGGAGGGACAGAGAGAGGGGGACAGAGGGGGGACAGAGAGAGGGGACAGAGAGAGAGTGGTCAGAGAGGGGGGAACAGAGAGAGGGGGGACAGAGAGAGAGGCTACAGAGAGAGGGCGGTACAGAGAGGGGGGACAGAGGGGGGGACAGAGAGAGGGGGACAGAGAGAGGGGACAGAAAGAGGGGGAACACAGAGAGGGGGGCAGAGAGAGAGGCTACAGAGAGAGGGCGGTACAGAGAGAGGGGACAGAGCGAGGAGGACAGAGAGGGGGGACAGAGAGGGGGGGATAGAGAGGGGGAAAGAGAGAGGGGCTACAGAGAGAGGGGGACAGAGAGGGAGGTACAGAGAGGGGGGACAGAGAGAGGGGGACAGAGAGACTGTGACAGAGAGGGGCAGAGAGCAGGCTACGGTGGACGGGGGCGAACAGAGAGATGGCGACTGAGAGGGGGCAGAGAGAGGGCTACAGAGAGGGGGGGAACAGAGGTTTGGGACAGCGAGAGGGTGGACTGAGAGAGGGGGCAGAGAGACGGAGACAGAGAGAGGGGGGAATGAGTGACAGTGACAGAGAGGGGGCAGAGAGAGGGCGATAGAGATGGGGGGACAGAGAGCGGGGAACAGAGCGAGGGGGCAGAGAGAGGGTTCAGAGAGAGAGAGGAACAGAGAGAGGGGGGTCAGAGAGAGAGGGGGGCAGAGAGAGAGGGGGACAGAGAGAGACGGGTCAGAGAGAGAGGAGTCAGAGAGAGAGGGGGACAGATGGGGGGACGGGGGGGGCGGCAGAGAGAGGGGGACAGAATGAGGGAGACAGAGAAAGAGGGAGCAGAGAGAGAGGGAACAGAGAGATGGGGACAGAGAGAGGGGGCAGAAAGAGGGGGGACAGAGAGAGAGAGAGGGGACAGAGAGAGAGGGGGGCAGAGAGAGAAGGGTGCAGAGAGACGGTGACAGAGAGGGGACAGAGAGAGGCCAACAAAGAGAGGGGACAGTGAGGGGGGGACAGAGAGAGTGCGGACGAGGGGGACAGAGAGAGGGGGGACAGAGAAACTGTGACAGAGAGGGGGCAGAGAGCGGGCGACAGAGAGGGGTGGACGGGGGGCGAACAGAGAGACGGTGACTGAGAGAGGGGGCAGAGAGACGGGGACAGAGAGGGAGGGGCGGAGAGACGGTGACAGAGAGGGGGCAGAGAGAGGGCGATAGAGATGGGGGAACAGAGAGCGGAGAACAGAGCGAGGGTCAGAGAGAGGGGGCAGAGAGAGAGAGAGAGGGATAGAGAGAGAGAGAGGGGGACAGAGAGAGAGGGGACAGAGAGAGAGAGGACAGAGGGGTGGACCAGAGTGGAGGGGCAGAGTGAGGGGGACAGAGAGGGGGGGACAGATGGAGGACACAGAGTGGGGGAGAGAGAGGGGCAGAGAGAGGGCGATAGAGATGAGGGACAGAGAGCGGGGAACAGTGCGAGGGGGCAGAGAGAGGGGGCAGAGAGAGGAGAGGGACAGAGAGAGAGAGACGGGGACAGAGAGAGGGGGACAGAGAGGGGGCAGAGGGGTGCGACACAGGGGGGAACAGAGTGGGGAACAGAGAGAGGGGCACTGAGAGAGGGGGATAGAGAGACGGGGACAGAGAGAGGGGGAAAGAGAGAGAGGGGACAGAGAGAGGGGACAGAGGGGGCACACAGAGGGGAAGAACAGAGAGTGGAACTGAAAGGGGGGCAGAGAGAGAGGGGGACAGAAGGAGGGGGGACAGAGGGAGGTGGGACAGAGAGAGGGGGCAGAGAGAGAGTGACAGAGAGAGAGAGAGGGGGACAGAGAGAGAGGGGGGCAGAGAGGGGGCAGAGGGGAGCGACACAGGGGGGAACAGAGTGGGGAACAGAGAGAGGGGCACTGAGAGAGGGGGATAGAGAGAGAGGGGGACAGAGAGAGAGGACAGAGGGGGACACAGAGGGGGAGAACAGAGAGGGGAACTGAGAGGGGAGGGCAGAGAGAGAGGGGGATAGAGAGAGAGGGTGACAGGGAGAGAGGGGACAGAGGGAGGGAAAGGGGGGGCTGAGGGGGGAACAGAGTGAGGGGGCCAGAGAGTGGTGGGACAGAGTGAGGGGCAACAGAGAGAGGGGGCAGAAAGAAGGGGGATAGAGAGAGAGGGGACAGAGGGAATTGGGACAGAGGGAGGGGACAGAGCGAGAGGGGACAGAGGGAGAGGGGACAGATAGATGGTGACAGAGTGGGGGCGGAGAGAGGGCGACGGGGGGCAGAGAGAGGATGGACAGAGAGAGGGGGACAGACAGAGGGGACAGGGAGAGAGGGGACAGAGGGAGGGACGGGGGGGACTGAGGGGGGAACAGAGTGACGGGGCCAGAGAGTGGTGGGACAGAGTGAGGGGCAACAGCGAGAGGGGGCAGAAAGAGGGGGGATAGAGAGAGAGGGGGGGGACAGAGGGAGAGGGGACAGACAGATTTTGACAGAGTGGGGGCAGAGAGAGGGCGACGGGGGGGCAGGGAGAGGTGGGACAGAGAGAGGTGGGACAGAGAGACAGGGGACAGAGAGAAGGGGAACAGAGAGAGGGGGATAGAGAGAGGGGGACAGAGAGAAGGGGAACAGAGAGAGGGGGACAGAGAGAGGGGGTACAGAGAGAGGGGGACAGATAGTGGAGACAGAGCGGGGGGGGCAGAGAGAGGGGGGTCAGAGAGAGGGGGACAGAGAGGGGGTACCGAGAAGGGGGTACAGAGGGAGGGGGGACAGAGGGAGGGGGGACAGAGAGACGGTGACAGAGTGGGGGCAGAATGAGGGTGACAGAGAGAGGGGGACAGCGAGAGGCGGGGCAGAGGGGGGCAGAGAGAGGGTGAAAGAGAGAGGGGACAGAGGAAGAGGGGGCAGAGGGGGGGCCGAGAGAGAGTGAAAGAGAGAGGAGACAGAGGGAGGGGGCAGAGAGAGGGGGACAGAGAGAGGGGACAGGGAGAGGTGGACAGAGGGAGGGGGGACAGAGGGTGGGGGAACAGAGGGAGGTGGGACAGAGAGACGGTGACAGAGAGGGGGCAGAGAGAGGGGGACAGAGAGCAGGGGGGACAGAGAAACGGGGACAGAGAGAGGGGGGATAGAGAGTGGGGAGAGAGAAAGAGCGCGGACAGAGAGAGGGGAGACAGAGAGGGGGGCAGAGAGACGGTGACAGAGAGGGGGCATAGAGAGGACGACAATGAGAGGGGACAGTGAGGGGGGGACAGAGAGAGTGCTACAGAGGGAGGGGGTCAGAGAGCGGGGGAGAGAGCAGGAGCAGAGAGAGTGCGAAAGAGAGAGGGGGCAGAGAGATGTAGAGAGAGGGGAGACAGAGGGACGGTGACAGAGATAGGGCAGAGAGAGGGCGACAGAGAGAGGGGAGACAGATAGCGGGGGAGGGAGAGGGGGGAGAGAAAGGGATGAGAGAGAGGGGGGTGAGAGAGGGGGTGGTGAGAGAGGGTGTGAGAGTGGGGAGAGATAGGTGGAGAAAAGGGGTGAGAGGGAGGGGGAGAGAGAGAGTGGGGGAGAGGGGCTGGAGAGAAAGCGTGTAGAGAGGGGTGAGAGAGGGGGAGAGACATGGGAGAGAGAGGGGTGGGGGGGCAGAGGGGACAGAGAGGGGAGGAGAGAGAGAGTGGAGTGAGAGAGGGGTGAGAAAGAGGGGGTGAAGGATTTGGGGTGAGAGAGAGGGTGTGTTTGAGAGAGAGTCGGTGTGAGAGAGAGGGGGGTGAGAGAGAGAGGGGTGAGAGAGAGAGAAGGGGTGTGAGAGAGAAGGGGTGTGAGAGCGAAACGAGGTGAGAGAGAGAGAAGGGGTGTGAGAGAGAAGGGTTGTGAGAAATAGGGGTGGAGAGGGAGAGAGACACGTGGGGTGAGAGCGAGAGAGTGGGGTGGGAGAGTGAGATGGGATGGAGAGAGTGGGGGTGAGAGAGACAGAGGGAGATGGAGGGGAGAAAGAGGGGGGCAGAGAGAGGTGTGAGAGAGACGGTTAGAGAAGGGGTGAGAGAGAGAGACAGGGTGAGAGCGAGAGGTGTGAGAGAGAGGGTTAAGAGAGAGAGGGTTGAGAGAGAGGGGTTGAGGGAGAGAGAGTGGTGGAAGAGAGAGCGGGTGAGAAAGAGACAGGGGGTGACAGAGAGACAGGATGAGAGAGTGAAGGGGTGAGAGAGAGAGATGGTGAGAGAGAGTCTGTGAGATAGATCAGGGTAGGAAAGACTGGAGTGACTAGGGTGGCAGAGAGAGAGAGGGCTGAGAGAGAAGGGGTGAGAGAGGGATTGAGAGAGAGGGTGAGAGAGGGGTGTGAGGGAGGGGTAAGAGAGAGGGGTGAGAGAGAGGATGAGAGAGAGGTATCTGACAGAGAGGGGTGAGAGAGAGAGGGATGAGAGAGAGCGAGGGGTGAGAGAGAGAGAGGGGCTGTGAGAGAGATCAGGGTGAGAGAGATTGGGGAGAGAGAAAGAGGGGCTGAGACAGAGAAGGGCTGCCAAAGAGAGGGAGAGAGAAGGCGTGAGAGAGAGAGCCTGAGTGAGAGAGGTGTGAGAGAGGAAGAGACGGGTTAGAGAGAGAAGGTTGAGAGAGAGGGGTGACAGATAGAGGGGTGAAAGAGAGAGAGGGGTGAGGGAGCGAGGGGGTGTGAGAGAGAAGCGGTGTGAGAGAGAGAGGGGTAAGAGAGAGAGGGGTGAGAGAGAGAGAAGGGTGTGAGACAAAGAGAGGTTGAGAGAGGGTGCTAGAGAGAGAGAGAGAGGGCCTGGGAGAGAGGGTGTGAGAGAGTAGGTGAGAGAGAAGTGGTGAGAGAGAAAGGGGTGAGAGAGAGGGTGAGAGAGACAGAGGGGTGTGAGAGAAAGGGGGTTGAGAGAGAGAGGTGTGTGAGAGAGAGGGGTGAGAGAGAGGGGGGTGAAAGAGAGGGCCTGAGAGAGAGGGTGTGAAAGAAGGTAGGAGAGAGAGAAGGGGTGAGAGATAAAGGGGTGAGAGAGAGGGAGAGAGAGAGAGAGGGGTGTGAGAGAAAGCGGGTTGAGAGAGACAGGTGTGTGAGAGAGGGGGGTGAGAGAGAGAGGGGGGCTGAAAGAGAGGGCCTGAGAGAGAGGGGGTGAGAGAGGGTGCAAGAGAGATGGGGTGAGAGAGAGAGAGAGGGTGAGAGAGAGGTGAGAGAGAGGGGTGAGAGAGAGAGAGGGTGTGTGTGAGAGAGAGAGAGGGGGGTGAGAGTGAGAGAGGGGTGAGAGAGAGAGAGAAGTGGTTTGAGAGAGAAGCGCTGAGGGAGAGTGAGAGAGAGGTGTGAGAACAGAGAGGGGTAAGAGAGAGAGGGTGAGAGCGAGAGACAGGTGAGAGTGAGAGAGGGCTGAGAGAGAAAGAAGTGGTGTGAGAAAGAAGCGCTGAGGGAGAGAGAGAGAGAGAGGTGTGAGAAGAGAGAGGGGTAAGAGATAGAGGGGTGAGAGAGAGGGGGTGTGTGAGAGAGAAGAGGTAAGAGAGAGATGGTGAGAGAGAGAGGGGTGAGAGTTTGAGAGGGTTGAGAGAGAGAGAGAAGCGGTGTGAGAGAGAAGCACTGAGGGAGAGAGGGGTGAGATAGAGAGAGGAGTGATAGATAGAGGACCACATCGGGTGTTGGCTATGCATCACAATTCTGTATGGATTCTCAGAATGGAATATATTTTGTCGAAACAGTTTGGAGTGCCACAGTCACTCAGTGGTTAGCACTGTTGCCTCACAGCGCCAGAGACCTGGGTTTGATTCCACTCTTGAGCGACTATCTGTGTGGAGTTTGTACATTCTCCCTGCATCTGCATGGGTTTTCTCCCACTGTTCAATGGTGGACATTTTTGACAGATTGCCCGTAGTGTCGAGGGATATTCAGGTTAGCTGGAATAGCCATGGGAAATGCAGGGTTTCAGGGATATCATCAGGGGATGGATCTGAGTTGGATTCTCTTCAGAGGGTCATTGTGGACTCGATGGGCTGAAGGGCCTGTTTCTGCTCTGTAGGGATTCTCTGATATCAGTTCTCAGCCATATGACAATCGGTTTGACCAATGTACAAAATGGCTTTCGCTCAAACATCAGGCTACTCTGACAACAAACATAACCAGCTTTTAAAATTAGGTTTGTAATTCATTGTATAAGCTTCTTTCCATTCAAAAGACTGGGTGGGGGAGGGGGAATGGGTGAAATGTTGCGGCCTACTTGCTAAAACACAGATAGACAGCCAAAAGATGCTGGGTATATTGGACAAGTTATACTCCCAAATCACAAAAGCCAGCCAGCAGCCAGATGGTTATACCATCAGCATAATGTCAAAGGCAGCAGGTCCCCTGGGCAGGCATATCCCTAACAACGTCTCCACGAAACAAAGGAGGGCCCAGGCAGGAAGGCACCGGGTCCTGCGCTTCAAACTATTAACTGATTCTCCGAATTGGCCAGAAGTATAGAAAGTTCTGGGAAACCATCCAGAAATGAACAAAACCAGGGATCACCTGCAGACTGATCTCTTGAATTTTCTGGAGGCTTTCTGAAGTGACCAACATGGCAAGGGACAAAGACCAGCTCACCATCCAGAGAGAGGGAGAGAGAGAGGGAGAGAGAGACAAGCTGAAGGAAACCTCAGGAGCATGGGAGAGGGAGTGTGAAAAACCATTGAGAGAGCGGGAGCTGGAACCAACTGGAATACTGAGTGTCACCCCTTCAGTCTGTCCATGCTTCAACGCCTGTTTCTCTCAGTCTGACTTCCCCTTCTCTCTTTGTCCTTCTCTCTCCCTGTCTGTCTCTTTCTCTCAATCTGCCTTTCTCTCACACCCTCCCTCTCACTGTCTGTCTCTGTCCCATCTTACTCTCATCCCCCTTCTCTATCACCACTCTCTCTACCTCTCTCTCTTTATCTCACCCTCCCTTTCTCTTTTTCTTCATTTCAGACCTGAAAGTGCTCACCCAATTTTGAAACCCCTAAAAATAATTTGCCCCTCATTTTCGCTCTCCTCCCAAATTTATTCCCTTCCCCAAATACCTTCCCTCCCAAATACCTACCTCACCAACTGTGCCCCCCTCAAATATTTTGCTGGCCCCAACATTGCTGTGAGCCCCACTCCCTGGGGCAGAGGGAGTTGAGTGGAAAAGTGTGGAGCTGGAAAAGCCCAGCAGGTCAGGCCTGAACCATCGACTCTCCTTCCTGACCTGCTGTGCTTCTCCAGCTCCTCACTTTGTAACTCTAACTCTCCAGCATCTGCAGTCCTCGCTTTCTCACACCGGTAAATGAGTCTGGGTTGACTGACTGGCCTGTGACTTATTTTAATGTACAGCAAGATCCCAGCTGAGAACTACAGAAGGTTTGCATCACAGATGGAGTCCTTTCTGCCCATCATCCCCCTGGCCCATTAAATGATCCTGGTCCGGTTCAGGATCCTCAGGATTGGCCCCTGAATGGCCTAATTGACTATCCTTCGTGTGAAGACCTCTTCTCCACCCTGTCTCAGATTTTGCATCACATGCTATCTCTCCCTCCATCTCTCTATGACAACAGTCCCTCCTTTCTCCACCAACCCCAAAACCCCATCAAACCCTCCCCCTGTCTCTGGCTGTCCCATTCCCTCCGTGTCTCCCACTCTCCCCCTTCCCATGCAGACTTACAGCCCCTGGGCTGGAGGACATAGTGCAGAGACTAACTCGCCTTTTGACACTGACTGCTGTAATGCACAGCAAGATCACACTCTAAAACCATCGGGAAGTATACACACTGTCCTTCTCCCTCCATATATGTCCTTCTCACTCTCTCTCTCTCCCTGTCTCTCTCACTCTCTCCTTTTCGCACTCCACCTCCCTGACTCTTACTGCCCATTTCTCTCTCTCCACTTTCTCTATCTCCACTCTCTCCATGTCTCTCTCTCTTTTTGTCACTCTCCCTTTCTCTTTCTCTTTCTCTCTTTTTCAGATGCACTCAGAAAAGTACTTAATGTTCCTTCCATTCACCCCCTCCCCTCAGTCGGGGTAAATCCTGGAAGAGACCAGGCACTGAGGCAAACTCTTCCTAATGCCCCTTCCCCAGTCTCTGGGACAGAGCAGAGGGCTCCAGGCGGAAAGAGGGTGAGAAACTACAGGAGAGAAAGAGAGATGGACGGACAGACAGTGAGAGGGAGGGAGAGAACAAGACAAAGACAGGCGGGGGTGGAAGGGGAAGAGGAAGTGAGAAGAACTGAGAAAGAGCAGGACAGAGACAGACAGAGAGAGAGAGAGTGAAACTCCAGGAAGAGAAATACAATGTCAGACAGATACAAGGCGAAAATGGGGAGAGAAAGAGAGGGAGAGAAGTTCAGGCAGACAGCAAGACAGAAATCCCAGGGAGAGAGATAGCACAGAGAGAGAGAGAGGAGTTGCAACAGCAGAGACATAGAGCTGAGAGAGTGGGGTGGTGGTGGGGGCTGTGATGTGGCTAGAGTGATGTACAGACAGGAATAGCAAGATCCCACAGAGCTGAGGGACAGATGCAGAGAGAGATGAGCAAGGTGTTAGTTTTGTGAAAGACTGAATGATTAAGCATTCCTGAAAAACCTGGTGAGGTGACAAAGGGTGAAGGGAATCTACTGGGAAATGTAAACAGGACAGAGATGTGAAGGATATTGAGAGATAGGGATTGAAGGAAAGATGTAGGGGAGAGAAATGGGAACACAAAAATAGACATGAGAGCCGCAGAGAGAGAGGGAAGCAGTGAAATCTGTGGGATCAGATCCCTCGCTAGCATTTTGCTACTTTGTCTCTCCCCGTTCCCACACACGGCCTGAATCCCACTGTGTGTGTTTTAGTGTGTGTGTGTCTATGTGTGTGTGTGTGTGTGTGTCTGTCTGTCTGTGTGTGTGTGTGTGTATGTGTGTGTGTCTGTGTGTGTGTTTGTGTGTGTGTGTGTCTGTGTATGTGTGTGTTTGTGTATGTGTGTCTGTGTATGTGTGTGTTTGTGTATGTGTGTGTGTATCCGTGTGTGTGTGTGCTTTCGTCTGATGATTCAGTACAGCAGAATAATTTGATTCTCTGTCTCTGTATTATCCTAGTTTCAGCTCCCAAATTGAATGTTGAATCATCCACGATCCTATTGAATACCAGAGCAGGCTCGAGGGGCTGGATGGTCTCCTGTTCCTATTTCGGATGGTCTTATGTTCTTAATGCTATCTCCCAGCTCTTGGCCCCCACACTGGAGGTTATGCGACACAAGGGCCTGATCTGTAGAGGGCTGCCGTCTTCCGTGAGTCTCGGAGGGAACCAGCCTGATTTGGATTGGAGTTGCAGCCTCTCAGTGAGAAGTGATATCTCCTTGAGATTCCCCTCAGTCTCTCACTGTAAGGTGGAGCAGGCCAGTCTCGGGGAAGCAAACAGCAGGCCAGATGTGCTCTGTCCTCCAGCTCCATTTCAGGCAGCCAGATGGGAGGGGCTTGTTTCCTTCATCAGCTTCCCGTGCTCTCCGTTCTGGGTTAGGGTGTGGCCGAATGGCCTTGTTCTTGGCTCCTATTGACGTGCATGCTGGCTATGATTGGGTTATACAGGGCATGCCCCTGGAGTGAAGTCAGTTAGCTCAGTTGGTTGGACAGTTGGTTTATAATGCAGAGTAAAACCAATAGCGTGTGTTCAATTCCCACACCAGCTGGGGTTACCCTGAAGGACTCTCCTTCCCAACCTTTCCCCTCAGCTGGGCCCTGGTGACCCTCTGATTAAAACACCACCAGACACCGCTGTCTCTTGAGGAGCTGTCCCATGCTCTGGTAAGACTATGGTGACATTACATTGGTTTGTACCCGGTGTACTGTGTGCAGGACTAGTCACTGCATTGCCAGTGGGATGTTAGTGTGTGGGGAAGGTTTACTGGATAAATCCCCATGGGAATGAACAGCACTCTCTTTCCCCCAGTTAAGCCACCCTGACAGATTTTGTGTCTTTGGAGACACAAGGACCAATTCACCTGAAACAGCAGCTGGATTTTATATTCATGAGCACCCAATAAGATTGGCTAGTTTACATACACACACACACACCCTCAAACAAACATAGACACTTTCTCACACACACATACACAAAGGACCCGCCACACACAGGCTCTCTCGCACACACAGACACACGCTCCCTCAAACACAAACACGGACACACTCACACACACATACTCACAGGCACAACTCTCTCACACACATACACACACAAGCACACACTATATCGCTCACACACATACACGCACAGACATACGCTCCCTCAAATACGCACACAATACACTCTCTCACACATACACGCAGACACACTCTCTCTCACAGAGACACACTCTCTCACACACACATATACTCTCTCTCATTCACACACACTCTCTCATACACACACTCTCATTCTCTCACACACCCACTCACTCTCACGCACACAGACACTGTCTCTCACACACACACACACACACTGTCTCTCATACACGCTCTCTCTCACACACACATTCTTTGTCTCTCTCACACACACTGACATTGTCTCTCACACACATACACACAGACACACGATCCCTCAAACACAAACATAAACACAGTTACACTCTCTCTCACACACACATACACACGCTCCCTCAAGCACACACAGACACACTCAACACACACATAAACGCACAGTTAATCTCTCTCATACACACATACACACGCAGACACACGCTCCCTCAAACACACATAGACACACTCTCTCTCACACACACACATGGACACACACACTCTCTCACACACACACTGACACACACTCTCTCACACACACAGACGCTCTCTCTCACACAAACACATAAACACAGAGTTACACTCTCTCTCTCACACACATACACACGCAGACACACGCTCCCTCAAATATGCATAGACACACTCTCTCAAACACACACACAGACACCCACACTCTCTCTCACACACACTGACACACACACTCTCACACACAGATATCACTCACTCTTTCACACAGATGCACACAGACACGCACTCTCTCTCACACGCATACACACTCTTTCTCACACATGGTACACTGTCATACACACACAGACACATACACGTATAGACACACAGACACACAAACACATAGACACACAGGCACATTCTCTCACACACACAGCGACACTCTCAAACACACACACATACACACTCTCTCACACACACCCTTACTCACACACATGCACACGGAGACAGACACACCCTCAAACACAGACACAGCCACACACACTCACATGAACATTCACTTTCTCTCACGCACATATTCAGACACACAGAGATACACATGCAGCCACTCTTTCACACACACAAACACGGGCAGTCTCTCTCTCTCTGTCTCTCTGTCTCTCTCTGTCTCTCTCTCTCTCTCTCACACACACACACACACACACACACACACACACACACACACACACACACACACACACACACACACACACACACACACACACACACACACACACACACACACACACACACACACACACACACACCAGTAAAGGCATGGTTGAGGTATTGCTGGAGAAATGATTTCTCCGAGGACTGAGCCATGATCTCTCATGATGATTGCTCCAGGGGGACAGACAGCAGCTACAGATGACTTGTTGGATCTTCCTGTGCACCACCTCTTGCATCGACAGCATTCGTCTGTTTGGGTGCCTGCTTTCCTAAAACTTCTCCAAGCAACAAGTGACAATAAATTGATGAAAGTTTTCTTCCAAACCATGTTTCAGACACATCCTGATGTTATTTTTCACTGATTGTTTAAAATGATCTGACTATTCTGAAATGGGGAGTGGCTTCTATTTCAAATTACAACAGCAGAGTGCCTCGTAGAATTTCACCTGTTCCTTTCTACCCTCTGCACTCTGTACCGCCAGATAGTTCTCCCTCAGTACCTCAGAGCGCTCACATGAGCGCTCACTTTCTCTCACGCACATATTCAGCTCCCTCAGTAACTAAGAAAGTGCTCCCTCAGTACCTCAGAGAGTGTTTCCTCAATACCTCAGAACGTGTACCCTCAGTACCTCAGAAAGTGCTCCCTCAATACCTCAGAGAGTGCTTCCTCAATACCTCAGAAAGTGCTCCCTCTATACCTCAGATGTGCTTCCTCAATACTTCAGAAAGTGCTCCCTCAGTACCTCAGAAAGTGCTCCCTCAATACCACAGAAGGTGCTCCCTCAATACCTCAGACAGTGCTTCCTCAATACCTCAGAAAGTGCTCCCTCAATACCTCAGAAAGTGCTCCCTCAATACCTCAGATAGTGGTCACTCAATCCCACAGAAAGTGCCCCCGCAGTAGCTCAGAAAGTTCACACTCAGTACCTCAGATAGTGCACACTCAATACCTCAGAAAATGCTCCCTCAATATCTCAGAAATTGCTCCCTCAGGACCTCAGGTAGTGCTCCATCAATACCTCAGAAAATGCTCCCTCAATATCTCAGAAAGTGCTCCCTCAGGACCGCAGAAAGTACTCCCTCAATACCGCAGAAAGTGCTCCCTCAGTACCTCAAAAGTGCTCCCTCAATATCTCAGATAGTTCTCCCTCAATATCGCAGAGAGTTCTCCCTCAATAGCTCAGATAGTGCTCCTTCAATACTTCAGATAGTGCTCCCTCAGTACCACAGGTAGTCCTCTCTCAGTACCTCAGATAGTGCTCCCTCAATACCTCAGAAAGTCCTCCCTCAATACCTCAGAAAGTGATCCCTCAGTACCTCAGAAAGTGCTCCCTCAATGCATCTGAAATTGCTCCCACAATAGCACAGGAAGTGCTCCCTCAATACCTCAGATATTTCTCCCTCGATAACTCAGAAAGTGCTCCCTTAATATCTCATAGTTCTCCCTCAAAATCTCAGATAGTGCTCTCTCAATACCTCAGATAATGCTCCCTCATTACCTAAGAAAGTGCTCCCTCAATATTTCAGATAGTTCTCCCTCAATACCTCAGACAGTGCTCCCTCAATACCTCTGAAAGTGCTCCCTCAATACTTCAAAAAGTGCTCCGTCAGTACCTCAGAAAGTGCTCCCTCAATATTTCAGATAGTTCTCCCTCAGTACCTCAGATAGTGCTCCCTCAATACCTCAGAAAGTGCTCCCTCAATATTTCAGATAGTCCACCCTCAATACCTCAGATAGTGCTCCCTCAATACCGCTGAAAGTGTTCCCTCAATACCTCAGAAAGTGCCCCTCCAATAGCTCACATAGTTCGCCCTCAGTACCTCAGATAATGCTCCCTCAATTCCTCAGATAGTGCTCCCTCAATACCTCAGAAAGTGATCCCTCAATACCTCAGAAAGTTCTCCCTCAGGACCTCAGACAGTGCTCTCCAATACCTCAGAAAGTGTTCCCTCAGTACCTCAGACAGTGGTCCCGCATTACCTCTGAAAGTGCTCCCTCAATTCCTCAGAAAGTGCCCCTCGAATAGCTCACATAGTTCGCAATCATTACCTCAGATAATGCTCCCTCAATTCCTCAGATAGTGCTCCCTCAGGACCTCAGAAAGTGCTCCATCAATGCATCTGAAATTGCTCCCACCATAGCTCAGGAAGTGCTCCCTCAATACCTCAGATATTCCACTCTCAATAACTCAGAAAGTGCTCCCTTAATATCTCATTGTTCTCCCTGAAAATCTCAGATAGTGCTCTCTCAATACCTCAGATGGTGCTCCCTCAGTACCTCAGAAAGTGCTCCCTCAATATTTCAGATAGTTCTCCCTCAATTCCTCAGATAGTGCTCCCTCAATACCTCTGAAAGTGCTCCCTCAATACTTCAAAAAGTGCTCCGTCAGTACCTCAGAAAGTGCTCCTCAATATTTCTGATAGTTCTCCCTCAGTACCTCAGACAGTGCTCCCTCAATACCTCAGAAAGTGCTCCCTCAATATTTCAGATAGTGCCCCCTCAATACCTCAGATAGCGCTCCCTCAATTCCTCTGAAAGTGTTCCCTCAATACCCCAGAAAGTGCTCCTCCAATAGCTCACATAGTTCGCCCTCAGTACCTCAGATAGCGCTCCCTCAATTCCTCAGATAGTGCTCCCTCAATACAACAGAAAGTGCTCCCTCAGTACCTCAGAAAGTGATCCTTCAATACCTCACAACGTTCTCCCTCAGTACCTCAGACAGTGCTCCCCAATACCTCAGAAAGTGTTCCCTCAATACATCAGAAAGTGCTCCCTCAATACCTCTGACAGTGCTCCTCAATACCTCAGATAGTGCTCCCTCAGTACCTCCGAGAGTGCTCCCTCAATACCTTTGAAAGTGCTCCCTCAATACCTCAGAAAACGCCCCCTCAATAGCTCACATAGTTCGCCCTCAGTACCTCAGATAATGCTCCCTCAATTCCTCAGATAGTGCTCCCTCAATACATCAGAAAGTGCTCCCTCAGTACCTCAGAAAGTGATCCCTCAATACCTCAGAAAGTGATCCCTTAGTACCTCAGACAGTGCTCACCAATACCTCAGAAAGTGTTCCCTCAGGACGTCAGACAGTGCTCCCTCAATAACTCAAACAGTGTTCCCGCAGTACCTCAGAAAGTGCTCCCTCAGTTCCTCAGAAAGTGCTCCCTCAATATTACAGATAGTTCTCCCTCAGTACCTCAGATAGTGCTCCCTCAATACCTCTGAAAGTGCTCCCTCAATACCTCAGAACGTGCCCCTCCAAAAGCTCACATAGTTCGCCCTCAGGACCACGAATAATGCTCCCTCAATATTTCAGATAGTTCTCCCTCAGTACCTCAGATAGTGCTCCCTCAATACCTCAGAAAGTGCTCCCTCAATACCTTTGAAAGTGCACCCTCAATACCTCAGAACGCGGTCCCTCAATAGCTCACATAGTTCGCCCTCAGTACCTCAGATAGTGCTTCGTCAGTACCTCAGAAAGCGATCCCTCAATACTTCAGAAAGTTCTCCCTCAGTACCTCAGACAGTGTTCCCCAATACCTCAGAAAGTGTTCCCTCAGTACCTCAGACAATGCTCCCTCAATACCTCAGAAAGTTCTCCCTCAGTACCTCAGAAAGTGCTCACTCAATATCTTAGATAGTTCTCCCTCAATACCTCAGAAAGTGCTTCCTCAGTACCTCAGATAGTTTTCCCTCAGTACGTCGGAAAGTGCTCCCTCAGTAACTCAGACAGTGCTCCCTTAATACCTCAGAAGGTACTCCCTCAATATCTCAGATAATTCGGCCTCAGTATCTCAGATAGTTCTCCCTCAATACTTCAGATAGGGCTCTCTCAGTACCTCAGAAAGTGTTCTCACAGTACCTAAGACAACTCAGAAAGTGCTTCCTAAGTACTTCAGAAAGTTCTCTCTCAGTACCTCAGAAAGTGCTCCATCAATACCTCAGAAAGTGCTCCCTCAGTACCTCAGATAGTGCTCCCTCAATACCTCTGAAAGTGTTTCCTCAGTACCTCCGAAAGTGCTCACTCAATATCTCAAAAAGTGCTACCTCAGTACCTCAGACAGTGCTCCCTCAATTCCTCAGATAGTGCTCCCTCAATACAACAGAAAGTGCTCCCTCAGTACCTCAGAAAGTGATCCCTCAATACCTCACAACGTTCTCCCTCAGTACCTCAGACAGTGCTCACCAATACCTCAGAAAGTGTTCCCTCAATACATCAGAAAGTGCTCCCTCAATACCTCTGACAGTGCTCCTCAATACCTCAGATAGTACTCCCTCAGTACCTCCGAGAGTGCTCCCTCAAAACCTTTCAAAGTGCTCCCTCAATACTTCAGAAAACGCCCCCTCAATAGCTCACATAGTTTGCCCTCAGTACCTCAGATAATGCTCCCTCAATCCCTCAGATAGTGCTCCCTCAGTACCTCAGAAAGTGATCCCTCAATACCTCAGAAAGTGATCCCTCAGTACCTCAGACAGTGCTCACCAATACCTCAGAAAGTGTTCCCTCAGTACGTCAGACAGTGCTCCCTCAATACCTCAAACAGTGTTCCCGCAGTACCTAAGAAAGTGCTCCCGCAGTACCTCAGAAAGTGCTCCCTCAATATTTCAGATAGTTCTCCCTCAGTACCTCAGATAGTGCTCCCTCAATACCTCAGAAAGTGCTCCCTCAATATCTCAGATAGTTCACCCTGATTACCTCAGATAGTGCTCCCTCAATACCTCTGAAAGTGCTCCCTCAATACCTCAGAACGTGCCCCTCCAATAGCTCACATAGTTCGCCCTCAGTACTTCAGATAATGCTCCCTCAATATTTCAGATAGTTCTCCCTCAGTACCTCAGATAGTGCTCCCTCAATACCTCAGAAAGTGCTCCCTCAATACCTTTGAAAGTGCTCCCTCAATACCTCAGAAAGCGGCCCCTCAATAGCTCACATAGTTCGCCCTCAGTACCTCAGATAGTGCTCCCTCAAGACATCAGAAAGTGCTCCGTCAGTACCTCAGAAATTGATCCCACAATACCTCAGAAAGTTCTCCCTCAGGACCTCAGACAGTGTTCCCCTATACCTCAGAAAGTGTTCCCTCAGTACCTCAGACAGTGCTCCCTCAATACCTCAGACAGTGTTCCCCCAGTACCTCAGAAAGTGCTCCCTCAGTACCTCAGAAAGTGCTCCCTCAATACCTCAGAAAGTTCTCCCTCAGTATCTCAGAAAGTGCTCACTCAATATCTTAGATAGTTCTCCCTCAATACCTCAGAAAGTGCTTCCTCAGTACCTCAGATAGTTTTCCCTCAGTACGTCAGATAGTGCTCCCTCAGTAACTCAGACAGTGCTCCCTCAATACCTCAGAAAGTACTCCCTCAATATCTCAGACAATTCGGCCTCAATATCTCAGATAGTTCTCCCTCAATACTTCAGATAGGGCTCTCTCAGTACCTCAGAAATTGTTCTCTCAGTACCTAAGACAGCTCAGAAAGTGCTTCCTAAGTACTTCAGAAAGTTCTCTCTCAGTACCTCAGAAAGTGCTCCATCAATACGTCAGAAGGTGCTCCCTCAGTACCTCAGATAGTGCTCCCTCAATAACTCTGAAAGTGCTCCCTCAATAACTCAGAAAGTGCCCCCTCAATACCTCAGAAAGTGCTCCCTCAATACCTCTGAAAGTGCTCCCTCAATACGTCAGAAAGTGCACCAGCAATACCTCAGACATTTCTCCCTCATACCTCCGAAAGTGCTCCCTCAATAGCTCAGAAAGTGCTCCCTCAAAACCTTAGATAGTTGTCCCTCAGTACCTCAGAAAGTGCTCCCTCAGTACCTCAGATAGTGCACACTCAGTACCTCAGACAGTGCTCCCTCAATACCTCAGAATGTGCTTCCGCAGTACCTCCGAAAGTGCTCCCTCAATACCCCAGACAGTGCTCCCTCAATACCTCAGAAAGTACTACCTCAGTAGCTCAGAAAGTGCTTCTTCAGTACTTCAGACAGTGCTCCCTCAATACCTCAGAAAGTACTACCTCAATAACTCAGAAAGTGCTCCTCAATACCTCAGATAGTCCTCCCTCAATACCTCAGACAGTGCTCCCTCAATACCTCGGAAAGTCCTCTCTCTCGTTGCCACTAAAAGTGCTCCCTCAATACCTCAGAAACAGCTTCCACAGCACCTCCGAAAGTGCTCCCTCAATACCTCAGAAAGTGCTCCCTTAGTACCTCAACAGTGCTCCCCCAATACCTCAGAAAGTGCTCCCTCAATACCTCAGAAAGTGCTCCCTCAATATCTCAGAAAGTGCTCCCTCAGTACCTCAGAAAGTGCTCCCTCAGTACCTTAGATAGTTCTCCCTCAGTACCTCAGATAATGCACACTCGTAACTCAGAAACTCCTCCATCAATACCTCAGAAAGTGCTTCCTCAGTACGTCAGAATGTGCTCCCTCAGTACCTCAGAAAGTGTTTTCTCAGTACCTCAGACAGTACCTGCTCAATAGCTCAGAAAGTGCTTCCTCAGTCCCTCAAAAAGTGCTCCCTCAATATCTCAGAAAGTGCTCCCTCAGTACCTCAGAATGTGCTCCCTCAGTACCTCAGAAAGTGCTCCCCAGTACCTCAGATAATTCTTCCTCAATACCTCCGAAAGTGCTCCCTCAATACCTCAGATAGTTCTCCCTCAGTACCTCAGATAGTGCTCCCTCAATACCTCAGAAAGTGCACCCTCAATACCTCAGATAGTTCTCCCTCAATACCTCAGATAGTGCTCCCTCAATACCTCAGAAAGTGCCCCCTCAATACCTCTGAAAGTGCTCCCTCAATACCTTAGAAATTGCACCCGCAATACCTCAGACATTTCTCCCTCATACCTCCGAAAGTGCTCCCTCAATAGCTCAGAAAGTGCTCCCTCAGTACCTTAGATAGTTGTCCCTCAGTATCTCAGAAAGTGCTCCCTCAGTACCTGAGATAGTGCACACTCAGTACCTCAGACAGTGCTCCCTCAATATCTCAGATGGTGCTCCATCAGTACCTCAGAAAGTGCTCCCTCAGTACATTAGATAGTTGTCCATCAGTACCTCTGAAACTGCCCCTCTAATAGCTCACATATTGCGCCCTCAGTACCTCAGATAATGCTCCCTCAATTCCTCAGATAGTGCTCCCTCAGTACCTCAGAAAGTGCTCCCTCAATACCTCTGAAAGTGCTCCCTCAATACCTCAGAAAGTGCTCCCTCAATACCTCTGAAAGTGCTCCCTCAATACCACAGAAAGTGCACCCGCAATACCTCAGACATTTCTACCTCATACCTCCGAAAGTGCTCTCTCAATAGCTCAGAAAGTGCTCCCTCAGTACCTTAGATAGTTGTCCCTCAGTACCTCAGAAAGTGCTCCCTCAGTACCTCAGATAGTGCACACTCAGTACCGCAGACAGTGCTCCCTCAATACCTCGGAAAGTCCTCTCTCAATGCCACTGAAAGTGCTCCCTCAATACCTCAGATAGTGCACACTCAGTACCTCAGACAGTGCTCCCTCAATACCTCAGAAACTGCTTCCTCAGTATCTCCGAAAGTGCTCCCTCAATACCTCAGAAAGTGCTCCCTTAGTACCTCAACAGTGCTCTCCAATACCTCAGAAAGTGCTCCCTCAATATCTCAGAAAGTGCTCCCTCAGTACCTCAGAAAGTGCTCCCTCAGTAACCTAGATAGTTCTCCCTCAATACCTCAGATAATGCACACTCGTAAATCAGAAAGTGCTCCATCAATACCTCAGAAACTGCTTCCTCAGTATCTCCGAAAGTGCTCCCTCAATACCTCAGAAAGTGCTCCCTTAGTACCTCAACAGTGCTCTCCAATACCTCAGAAAGTGCTCCCTCAATATCTCAGAAAGTGCTCCCTCAGTACCTCAGAAAGTGCTCCCTCAGTACCTTAGATAGTTCTCCCTCAATACCTCAGATAATGCACACTCGTAAATCAGAAAGTGCTCCATCAATACCTCAGAAACTGCTTCCTCAGTACCTCCGAAAATGCTCCCTCTATACATCAGAAAGTGCTCCCTTAGTACCTCAACAGTGGTCCCCCAATACCTCAGATAGTGCACACTCAGTACCTCAGACAGTGCTCCCTCAATACCTCAGATGGTGCTCCCTCAGTACCTCAGAAAGTGCTCCCTCAGTACATTAGATAGTTGTCCCTCAGTACCTCAGAGGTGCCCCTCCAATAGCTCACATAGTGCGCCCTCAGTACCTCAGATATTGCTCGCTCAATTCCTCAGATATTTCTCCCTCAGTACCTCAGACAGTGCTCCCTCAGTACCTCAGAAAGTGCTCCCTCAATGCATCTGAAATTACTCCCACAATAGCTCAGGAAGTGCGCCCTCAATACCTCAGATATTTCTCCCTCAGTAACTCAGAAAGTGCTCCCTTAATATCTCATAGCTCTCCCTCAAAATCTCAGATAGTGCTCTCTCAATACCTGAGATAGTGCTCCGGCAGTACCTCAGAAAGTGCTCCCTCAATATTTCAGATAGTTCACCCTGAATACCTAAGGTAGTGCTCCCTCAATACCTCTGAAAGTGCTCCCTCAATACCTCTGAAAGTGCTCCCTCAATACCTCAGAAAGTGCCCCTCCAATAGCTCACATAGTTCGCCCTCAGTACCTCAGATAATGCTCCGTCAATTCGTCAGATAGTGCTCCCTCAATACCTCAGAAAGTGCTCCCTCAATACCTCAGAAAGTTCTCCCTCAGTACCTCAGACAGTGCTCCCTCCATTCCTCAGATAGTGCTCCCTCAATACATCTGAAAGTGTTCCCTCAATACCTTTGAAAGTGTTCCCTCAATACCTCAGAAAGCGTCCCCACAATAGCTCACATAGTTCGCCCTCAGTACCTCAGATAATGCTCCCTCCATTCCTCAGATAGTGCTCCCTCAATACAAAAGGAAGTGCTCCTTCAGTACCTCAGAGAGTGATCCTTCAATCCCTCAGAAAGTTCCCCCTCAGTACCTCAGACAGTGCTCCCCAATACCTCAAACAGTGTTCCCTTAGTACCTCAGACAGTGCTCCCTCAATACCTCAGACAGTGCTCCCGCAGTACCTCAGAAATTGCTCCCTCAGTACGTCAGAAAGTGCTCCCTCAATACCTCAGAAAGTGCTACCTCAGTACCTCAGAAAGTGCTCCCTCAATATCTTAGATAGTTCTCCCTCAGTACCTCAGAAAGTGCTTCCTCAGTACCTCAGATAGTTTTCCCTCCGTACGTCCGAAAGTGCTCCCTCAGTACCTCAGACAGTGCTCCCTCAATACCTCAGAAAGTACTCCCTCAATATCTCAGATAATTCGGCCTCAATATCTCAGAAAGTTCTCCCTCAATACTTCAGATAGTGCTCTCTCAGTACCTCAAAAAGTGTTCTCCCAGTACCTAAGACAGTGCTCCCTCAATAGCTCAGAAAGTGCTTCCTAAGTACTTCAGAAAGTTCTCCCTCAGTACCTCAGAAAGTGCTCCATCAATACCTCAGAAAGTGCTCCCTCAGTACCTCAGATAGTGTTCCCTCAATACCTCTGAAAGTGCTCCCTCAATACCTCAGAACGTGCTCCCTCAATACCTCAGAAAGTGCTCCCTCAATACCTCTGAAAGTGCTCCCTCAATACCTCAGAAAGTGCACCCTCAATACCTCAGACATTTCTCCCTCATACCTCGGAAAGTGCTCCCTCAATAGCTCAGAAAGTGCTCCCTCAGTACCTTAGATAGTTGTCCCTCAGTACCTAAGAAAGTGCTCCCTCAGTACCTCAGATAGTGCACACTCAGTACCTCAGACAGTGCTCCCTCAATACCTCGGAAAGTGCTTCCTCAGTACCTCCGAAAGTGCTCCCTCAATACCTCAGAAAGTGCTCCCTTAGTACCTCAGACAGTGCTCTCCAATACCTCAGAAAGTACTACCTCAGTAGCTCAGAAGGTGCTCCTTCAGTACCTCAGACAGTGCTCCCTCAATACCTCAGAAAGTGCTTCCTCAGTACCTCCGAAAGTGCTCCCTCAATACCTCAGAAAGTACTCCCTTAGTACCTCAGACAGTGCTCCCTCAGTACCTCAGAAAGTGCTCGCTCAATACCTCCGAATGTGCTCCCTCATTACCTCAGAAAGTGCTCCCTTAGTACCTCAGACAGTGCTCCCTCAATACCTCGAAAGTGCTCCCTCAATACCTCAGAACGTGCTCCCTTAGTAACTCAGACAGTTCTCCCCAATACCTCAGAAATAACTCCCTCAATATCTCAGAAAGTGCTCCCTCAGTACCTCAGAAAATGCTCCCTCAATACCTCAGATAGTGCACACAGTACCTCAGACAGTGCTTCCTCAATACCTCAGAAAGTGCTTCCTCAGTACCTCCGAAAGTGCTCCCTCAATACCTCAGAAAGTGCTCCCTTAGTACCTCAGACGGTCTCCTCCAATATCTCAGAAAGTGCTCCCTCAATACCTCAGAAAGTGCTCCCTCAATATCTCAGAAAATGCTCCCTCAGTACCTCAGAAAGTGCTCCCTCAGTCCCTTAGATATTTGTCCCTCAGTACCTCAGAAAGTGCTCCCTCAGTACCTCAGAAAGTGTTTCCTCAGTACCTCCGAAAGTGCTCCCTCAATATCTCAGAAAGTGCTACCTTAGTACCTCAGACAGTGCTCCCCCAATACCTCAGAAAGTGCTCCCTCAATACCTCAGAAAGTGCTCCCTCAGTACATCAGAAAGTGCTCCCTCAATATCTAAGAAAGTGCTCCCTCAATATCTCAGATAGTTCTCGCTCAATACCTCAGACAGTGCTCCCTCAATACCTCAGAAAGTGCTCCCTCAGTACCTCAGAAAGTGCTCCCTCAATACCTCAGAAAGTGCTTCCTCAATACCTCAGACAGTGCTCCCTCAATACCTCAGAAAGTGCTCCCTCAGTACCTCAGAAAGTGCTCCCTCAATACCTCAGAATGTGCTCCCTCAGTACCTCAGAAAGTGCTCGCTCAGTACCTCAGAAAGTGCTCCCTCAATACCTCAGAAAGTGCTTCCTCAAATACCTCAGAAAGTGCTCCCTCAATACCGAAGAAAGCATCACTTTGTTGTGTTTAACCCCCTAAGCCCCTTAGAGAGTTGCTCCACAAATCATTCACATTCTCAACACTTCAGGGCCCAGGGCTCAGCCCAGTTCCCCCCTCAGATTGTGTTCAAACCCCTTCAGACTGTAAGGACCCACATCCACCCCTGTCCAAGTTTGGAGCCCAGGTCCCCAGAACATGACTTGTATCTCTGGATTAATTTTAGAATTCCTACAGTGTAGAAGCAAGCCATTCCGTCCATTGGCTCCACACTGACTGTCTGAACAGCATCCCACCCAGACTCACATCCTCTACTCTCTCCCTGTAATGCTGCATTTCCCATGGCATCTTTGGGCGGTGAGAGGAAACTGGATCACCTGGAGGAAACCCGCACAGATACAGAGAGAATGTGTAAACTCCACACAGACAGTCACCGGGAGTTAGAATCAAACCACTGAGGCACCGTGCTGTCCTCTCTCCTTGGTTGCCATCTCATCTAAACTTTTACGAAGCAGTCTCCCATGTGAAACCTTCTCATCTGTCTCCTTGGTCATCCCTTCAAAAGCTTTATCAAGTTGGACACATCATTTCCACAAACAAAGCCAAGCTGACCATTCCTAATCAATTCTTGTTTTTTCCAAATGCGTGTAAGTTGTCTCTCAGAATGCCCTCCAACAGCTTACCCACCACTGCCATCAGGCTCACAGCTCCATAGTTCAATGGCTGTTCCTTGCAGCCTTACTTCAATAATGGCACATCATTAATCATCCTCCAGTCTTCAGGCACCTCACCCGTTGCCACTGATCGGTCCATCTGACAAGGCCATATGCATCCTTCTGTAACCTTAGGCTATCCTCCTCAGTATTTATCACCCCACCAATCCCCATATCATTCATGAACCCAATGATTAACCATCCACCATTCAAATCTAAATCTTTTCTATCAATCACGTCAGCAAAACCCCAACAGTGAGACATGAACAGACAGAGATTTCTAACTGGGCCATCACTGTCTGCTTCCTGCCACTCAGCATTCTGCGCCAAATTCCTTGGATCTTGAGTTTTTATGTTCACTATCAATTTCCAGTACGGGTCCTGATAAAAGCCTTACTGACCTCCAAGCAGGCGACAGGAAAGTATTGCCCTTATTTACACAGCTGGTCACCTCCTTAAAAAGTGCAATCCCCTGACCTCCCCTTAACAGAACCATTCTGACTGTTCTTCATGAACTCCAGTCTCTTTAAATGCTGATTAGTTCTATCTCCCAAAATTGCTTCCAACAGACGCCCCACCCACGGTATTAGCCTGACTGGCCTGTAGCTGCCTGGTATATCCCATGTTCCTTCTTGAATAACAGTACCACAAAGTCAGTCCGACAACACCTCTCCTGTGGCCAGAGGGGATTTGAGAATGTTTACAAGTGTCCCTGCTACTTCCTGCATCACCTCATTCGGTAAACTGAGATACATTTCCACCGTCTTTGGAGATTTATTGGGTTGTAAGAAGGCCAGACCACTCAGAACCACCTCTCTCTATATATATGCTAATTCATTTAATTGTATCACAGAGCATCTTCACGATTTCATACCAACCCTGTCCCAATGAGCGCTGACAAAATGCATCCATTCACTACAGCCTCTGGGTCCATGCACAAATTCTCACTGTGTTTCACAACCTACTCTTTCTCTCATTATTAATTCGCGCTTAATGTCACTTTAAAGCCCTTTCAGATTTTTATTTCCTCTCTTAGCATTCCTTGCTCCCAGGCAATTAGCCTGCGATACGATTCGGAGGAGTGTGGAATTTTATTCTGGACGTGGATTAGCATTGGAAAGCTCAGAAAAAAGGAACACACGACTATGTTGAGTGTGGGGCAGTGGGATTCATTTGGGATGAGCAGACGGAAGCTGAGGAATAAACCTCAGCCCTGCAGCATGAACATATCCCTTTGAGCTGGCAGGTCAGTCACACGAAACGAAAACTCGATCCCTGGGAAAAGAGGGTGGTAACCAAATGAAGACGGTCTGTTCGAACACAGTCTCTGGAACCTGGACGTGGGAATCATTACTGAGCAGGGTCTGGAGGAAGCAGAGGCAGAAATGTCCTGAACGATTTCAGATATTCATCATACACCACAAGACAAAGGAGCAGAAATTAGGCCATTCAGCACATCTGATAGTGTGGCACTCATTCAGTGCTGACTCTCTTACAATGCAGTTATACCCAGACTGATGCGCTGACAGTACATCACTCCCTCAGTCATGACCCTCTGACAGTGTGGCACTCCCTCAGTACTGACCCTCTGACAGTGCAGCGCTCCCTCAGTACTGACCTTCTCACAGTGCAGGACTGCCCCAACATTGACCCTCTGACATTGCGGCAATCCCCCATTACTTACCCCCTGATAGCGCAGCACTCCCTCAGTAGTATCCTCTGACAGTGCAGCACTCCCTCAATAATGACCCTCTGACAGTGCAGTATTTTCACATTACTGACCCTCTGACAGTACGGCACTCCCGCAGTGCTAACTCTCTGACAGTGCAGCACTCCCTCAAACTGACCCTCTGACAGTGCGACAATCCCTCAGTACTGACCCTCTGATAGTGCAGAACTGCCTCAGTACTGACCCTTCGACAGTGTTGCACTCCCTCAGTACTGACCCTCTGACAGTGCAGCATTGCCTCAGTACTGACCCTCCAATAGTGCAGCAATTCCTTAGTACTGACTCACTGACATTGCAGCTCTCCCTCAAACTGACCTTTTGACAGTGCGACACTCCCTCAGTACTGACCCTCTGACAGTGCAGCACTGCCTCAGTACTGACCCTCCGACAGTGCAGCACTCCCTCAGCACTGACTCTCTGACAGTGCAGTACAGCCTCAGTACTGACTCTCTGACAGTGCAGCACTGCCTCAGTCCTGACCCTATGACAGTGCAGCAATCGCTCAGTACTGACTCTCTGACAGTGCAGTACTGCCTCAGTACTGACTCTCTGACAGTGCAGCACTCCATCAGTACTGACCCTACGACAGTGCAGCAATCCCTCAGTACTGACTCTCTGACAGTGCAGTACTGCCTCAGTACTGACTCTCTGACAGTGCGACACTCCCTCAGAACTGACCCTCTGACAGTGCAGCGCTCCCTCAGTACAGACCTTCGCACAGTGCAGCATTGCCCCCAAATTGACCCTCTGTCATTGCGGCAATCCCCCATGACTGACTCCCTGATAGCGCAGCACTCCCTCAGTAGTATCCTCTGACAGTGCAGCACTCCCTCAGTAATGACCCTCTGACAGTGCAGCATTTCTACATTACTGACCCTCTGACAGTGCGACTCTCCCTCAGTACTGACCCTCTGACAGTGCAGCAGTGCCTCAGTATTGACCCTCCGACAGTGCAGCAATCCCTCAGTACTGACCTTCTGACAGTGCAGCAATCCGTCAGTACTGACTCTCTGACAATGCAGCTCTCAACAGTACAGACCCTCTGACAGTGCAGCACTTCCTCAGTACTGACCCTATGACAGTGCAGAACTGCCTCAGTACTGACTCTCTGACAGTGCAGCACTTCCTCAGTACTGACCCTCTGACAGTGCAGCACTGCCTCAGTACTGACTCTCTGACAGTGCAGCAAACCTTCAGTACTGACCCTCTGACAGTGCAGCACTCCCTCAGCACTGCTCCTTTGACACTGCAGCACACTCTCAGAAATGACGCTCTGGCACAAACAGCATTCCCTCAGTACTGACACTCTGACTCTGCAGCACTCTCTTTGTACTGACATTTCTACAGTGCAGCATTCCCTCAGTACTGACCCTCCGACATTGTGGCACTCCCTCAATACAGATGCTCTTACAGTTTAGCACTCGCTCGGTTCTGACCCTCCGATAATGTGGCATTTTCTCAGTAATGACCCTCCGACAGAGCAGAACTCCCTCAGTACTGACACTCTGACAGTGCGGCACTGCCACATTCCTGCACTTCTGATAGTCCAGCAATGCCTCAGTACTGACCCTTTGGCAGTGCAGCACTTCCTCAGTACTGACCCTCTGAAACAACACTCCCTCAGAACTGACACACTGACCGTGTAGCGCTCCCTCAGTAATGACCCTTTGAGTGTGCATCACTCTCTCAGTACTGACCCTTTGGCAATGCAGCAATCACTCAGTACTGACTGTCCGACACATAGCGTGGTGCTCCCTCAGTACTAACCCCCTCACAGTGCGGTGATCCCTCAGTACAAATACCGTCAGAATGCGGTGCTCCCTCAGTTCTAACCCTTTCACTGTGCAGCGCTCCCTCAGTAGTAATCCTCTCACAGTGTGACACTCTGACAGCATGGCCATCCATTAGTACTGATCCTCAGTGAGTGCGCACTTCATCATTTCTGATCCTCTCACAGCACAGCAATGCCTCCACACTGACGCTCTGACAGTGCTGCACTCTGACAGTGCTGCACTCCCTCCACACTGACCCACTGACAATGCTGCACTCCCTCCACACTGATCCTCTGACAATGCTGCACTCCCTCCACAGTGACCCTCTGACAATGCTGCACTCCCTGAACAGTGATCCTCTGACAATGCTGCACTCCCTCCACACTGACCCTCTGACAATGCTGCACTCCCTCCATACTGATCCTCTGACAATGCTGCACTCCCTCCACACTGACCCTCTGACAATGCTGCACTCCCTGCACACTTATCCTCTGACAGTGCTGCACTCACTCCACACTGACCCTCTGACAGTGCTGCACTCCCTCCACACTGACCCTCTGACAGTGCTGCACTCCCTCCACACTGACCCACTGACAATGCTGCACTCCCTCCACACTGACCCTCTGACAATGCTGCACTCCCTCCACACTGATCTTCTGATAATGCTGCACTCCCTCCACACTGACCCTCTGACAATGCTGCACTCCCTCCACACTGATCCTCTGACAATGCTGCTCTCCCTCCACACTGATCCTCTGACAATGCTGCACTCCATCCATACTGATCCTCTGACAATGCTGCACTCCCTCCACACTGATCCTCTGACAATGCTGCACTCCCTCCACACTGATCCTCTGACAATGCTGCACTCCCTCCACACTAATCCTCTGACAATGCTGCACTCCGTCCGTACTGACCCGCTGACAGTGTGGCCCAATCTCAGGACAAAACCTCTGACAGTACAGCACTCCATCAAACTTGACACTCTGAAAGTACAGCACTGCCTCAGTTCTGACTCATTGACATTGTAGCACTCCCTCAGTACTGACCCATTGACAGTGTATCACTCCCTCAATACTGACCCTCTGCCTCGGTCCTGCACCTCTGACAGTCCAGCAGTGCCTCAGTACTGTCTATCTGACAGTGTAGCACTCTCTCTGTACTAACCCTCTGACAGTGCAGCACTCCCTCAGTACTGACCCTCTGGCAATGAGGCACTCCCTCAGGACTGACCCTCTGATGATGCAGTGCTCTACCAGTGCAGATCCTCTGATCGTGAGGCTTGCAGTCTGGACTAACCCTCTGACAGTGTGGTGCTCACTCAGTACTGACTCTCTGACAGTGCAGCACTCCCTCAGTACTGACCCTCTGACATTGCAGCAATCCCTCAGTACTGACCCTCTGACAGTGCAGCACTGCCTCAGTATTGACCCGCTGACAGTTCAGTACCCGCTCGGTACCGACTCTCTGACAGTGCGGTACTCCCTCAGTACTGACCCTCTGACAGTGCAGCTCTTTGACAGTGCAGCAATCATTTAGTTCTGACAGTCTTACAGTGTAGTGCTCCCTCAGTACTCACCCTCTGAGAATGCACCGCTCCCTCAGTGCTGACCCTCTGACAGTGCAGCATTCCCTCAGTACTGACGCTCTGACAGTGCATCACTTCCTCAGTACTGACCATCTGACAGTGCAGCACTCCATCAGTATTGAACCTCTGACAGTGCAGCACTCCCTCAGTACTGACCCTCTGACAATGCAGCACTCCCTCAGTACTAACTCTCTGAGAATGCACCGCACCCACAGTATTGACACTCTGACAGTGCAGCACTTCCTCAGCACTGACTCTTTGACAATGCGGCATTCCCGCAGTACTGACCCTGTGACAGTGCAGCACTCCCTCAGTACTGACCTCTGACAGTGCAGCACTCCCTCAGTACTGATCCTCTGACAGTGCAGCACTCCCTCATTACTGACCCTCTGACAAAGCAAAAATCCCTCAGTACTGACCCTCTGACACTGCAACACTCCCACAGTACAGACCCTCTAACAGTGCAGCACTCCCTCAGCACTGACCCTCCAACAGTGCAGCACTCCCTCAGTACTGATCCTTTGACAGTGCAGCACTCCCTCAGTGTTGACCCTCCGACAGTGCAGCACTTCCTCAGTACTGACCTTCTGACACTGCAGCACTTCCTCAGTACTGACCCTCTGTCAGTGCAGCACTTCCTCAGTACTGACCCTCTGACAGTGCAGCACTCCCTCAGTACTGACCCTCTGACAGTGCTGCTCTCCCTCCACACTGATCCTCTGACAGTGCAGCACTCCCTCCACACTGATCCTCTGGCAATGCTGCACTCCGTCCGTACTGACCATCTGATAATGCTGCACTCCCTCCACACTGACCCTCTGACAATGCTGCACTCCTTGCACACTGATCCTCTGACAATGCTGCACTCCCTCCATACTGATCCTCTGACCATGCTGCACTCCCTCCATACTGATCCTCTGATAGTAATGCACTCCCTCAGTACTCACTCTATGACAGTGTGGAACTGGCCCTATCTTGACCCTCTGATAGTGTGGCCCAATCTCAGGACAAAACCTCTGACAGTACAGCACTCCATCATAACTGACACTCTGAAAATCCAGCACTGCATCAGTACTGACTCATTGACATTGTAGCACTCCTTCAGCACTGACCCTCTGACAGTGCAGCACTCCCTCAGTGTTGACCCTCCGACAGTGCAGCACTCCCTCAGTACTGACCCTCTGACAGTGCAGCACTTCCTCAGTACTGACCCTCTGACTGTGCAGCACTCCCTCAGTACTGACCCTCTGACAGTGCAGCACTCCATCAGTACTGATCCTCTGACAGTGCAGCACTCCCTCCTTACTGACCCTCTGACAAAGCAAAAATCCCTCAGTACTGACCATCTTACAGTGCAGCACTCCCACAGTACAGACCCTCTAACAGTGCAGCACTCCCTCAGCACTGACCCTCTAACAGTGCAGCACTCCCTCAGTACTGACACTCTGACAGTGCAACACTCCCTCAGTACTGACCATCTTACAGTGCAACACTCCCACAGTACTGACCATCTTACAGTGCAACACCCCCACAGTACTAACACTCTGACAGTACTGCACTCCCTCAGTACTGACCCTCTGACAGTGCAACACTCCCTCAGTACTGATCCTCTGACAGTGCAGCACTCCCTCAGTGTTGACGCTCCGACAGTGCAGCACTTCCTCAGTACTGACCCTCTGACAGTGCAGCACTTCCTCAGTACTGACCATCTTACAGTGCAACACTCCTTCAGTACTGTCCCTCTGACAGTGCAGCACTCCCTCAGTACTGACCCTCTGACAATGCAGCACTCCCTCAGTACTAACTCTCTGAGAATGCACCGCACCCACAGTATTGACACTCTGACAGTGCAGCACTTCCTCAGCACTGACTCTTTGACAATGCGGCATTCCCGCAGTACTGACCCTGTGACAGTGCAGCACTCCCTCAGTACTGACCTCTGACAGTGCAGCACGCCCTCAGTACTGACCCTATGACAGTGCAGCACTCCATCAGTACTGACCCTCTGACCGTGCAGCACGCCCTCAGTACTGACCCTCTGACAGTGCAGCACCCCCTCAGTACCGACCCTCTGACAGTGCAGCACTCCCTCAGTGTTGACCCTCTGACAGTGCAGCACTCCATCAGTACTGACCCTCTGACAGTGCAGCACTCCCTCAGTGCTGACCCTCTGACAGTGCAGCACTCCCTCAGCACTGACTCTTTTATTTCTATTTCATAGAGTCTTGTGGAAATTTGGAGACATCAGGTTTGCAGATTCTGAGGAAGCAAGCGAGAGACACACAAACCAAGCCCCGGCTGGAACTGTCTGCAATATACTATTCAGAGGCACAGAGTCACAGAGGTGCATAGCTTGGAAATGGACCCTCCTGTCTAACTTCTCCATACCAAACAGATAATCTCATCTCATTTCGTTCCATTTGCTAGCACTTGGCTGATATCCCTCTGAATCCTTCCTATTCACATACTCATCCTGATGCCTTTTAAATGTCGCAATTGTACCAGCCCCCATCACTTCCTCTGGCAGCTCCCTGCATGCCCTTAAATAAGTGCTCAAACATTCATACTGTCGATACAAACTCTAATAAACACCAACCTACGAAAGGCTATCATTGTCATTTTCAACCGACCCTTAGCTTCTTTATTATGCTGATTTCAACAGAGGTAAAGAAACAGAGTTAGCGACCATCCACCGTGATCCTGTAATAAAACTTATTTTCAAATGTGTGTGATTCCCATACACTCTAATACTTCCCTGGAAGGTTGGGGTGAGCTGTACTCTCCTGCTGCAGTCATTGGGTGTCCCACAGTGATATTAGGGAGGTAGCTCCGGGATTTTGACCTGAACCATGCAAAGAACTCTCTTACTGTAATGCCTTCTAAAGTTGGGAAGTTATTACAGACCAGGAGGACCCGGGAGCTGCTGTCTTGTCAGACAGAGAGGCCTGGTGGGTCACACACCTCAGGTGAGGGGCGAGGTTGAGAAGCTGGGGCCTTAATGGTAATTTCAGACATGATAGAGATTGAGCTGAAAATGTGTTGCTGGAAAAGTGCAGCAGGTCAGGCAGCATCCACGGAACAGGAGAATCGACGTTTCGAGCATACGTCCTTCTTCAGGAATGAGAAAAGTGTGTCCAGCAGGCTATGATAAAAGGTAGGGAGGAGGGACTTGGGGGAGGGGCGTTGGAAATGCGATAGGTGGAGGGAGGTCAAGGTGAGGGTGATAGTTCAGAGTGGGGTGGGGGAGGAGTGGTCAGGAAGAAGATGGCAGGTTAGGAAGGTGGTGCTGAGTTTGAGGGATTTGACTGAGACAAGGTGGGGGGAGGTGAAATGAGGAAACTGGAGAAATCTGATTTCATCCCTTGTTCTTGGAGGGTTCCCAGGCAGAAGATGAGGCGCTCTTCCTCCAACCGTCGTGTTGCCATGGTCTGGCGATAGAGGAGTCCAAGGACCTGCATGTCCTTGGTGGAGTGGGAGGGGGAGTTAAAGTGTTGGGCTACGGGGTGGTTGGGTTGGTTGGTTGTTCCGGGTGTCCCAGAGGTGTTCTCCAAAATGTTCCGCAAGTAGGCGGCCTGTCTCCCCAATATAGAGGAGGCCACATCGGGTGCAGCGGATGCAATAGATGATGTGTGTGGAGGTGCAGGTGAATTTGTGGCGGATGTGGAAGTGTCCCTTGGGGTCTTGGAGGGAAGTGAGGGGGGAGGTGTGGGCGCAAGTTTTGCATTTCTTGCGGTTGCAGGGGAAGGTGCCGGGAGTGGGGGTTGGGTTGGTGGGGGGTGTGGACTTGACTAGGTAGTCACGGAGTGAGTGGTCTTTTCGGAACGCTGATAGGGGAGGGGAGGGAAATATATCCCTGGTGGTGGGGTCCGTTTGGAGGTGGCGGAAATGACGGCGGATGATGCGCTGTATATGGCGATTGGTGGGGTGGTAGGTGAGGACCAGTGGGGTTATGTCCTGGTGGCGGTTGAAGTGGCGGGTCTCAAGGGCGGAGGAGCGGGAAGTGGAAGAGATGCGGTGGAGGGCATCGTCGACTACGTCTGGCGGGAATATGCCGTCCTTGAAGAAGGAGGCAATCTGGGTTGTACGGTTTTGGAACTGGTCCTCCTGGGAGCAGATGCAGCGGAGACGAAGGAATTGGGAATATGGGATGGTGTTTCTACAGGGGGCAAGGTGGGAGGAGGTGTCGTCTAGGGAGCTGTGGGAGTCGGTCGGTTTATAGTAAATGTCCGTGTCGATTCGGTCACCCGAGACAGAAATGGAAAGGTCTAGCAAGGGGAGGGAGGAGTCTGAGACGGTCCAGGTGAATTTGAGGTCGGGGTGGAAGGTGTTGGTAAAGTGAATGAACTGTTCAACCTCCTCGTGGGAACACAAGGCAGCGCCGATACAGTCATTGATGTAGCGGAGGAAAAGGTGGGGGGTGGTGCCAGTGTAGCTGCGGAAGATGGACTGTTCCACATATCCTAGGACGAGGCAGGCATAGCTGGGGCCCATGCGGGTGCCCATGGCTACTCTTTTGGTTTGGAGGAAGTGGGAGAATTCGAAAGAGAAGTTGTTCAGGGTGAGGACCAGTTCAGTCAGGCAAAGGAGGCTGTCAGTGGAAGGAGGCTGGTTGGTATAGCGGGAGAGGAAGAAGCGGAGGGTTTTAAGTCCTTCGTGATGGGGGATGGAGGTGTACAGCGACTGGATGTCCATGGTGAAAATAAGGCGTTGGGAACCGGGGAAGTGAAAATCATGGTGGAGGTGGAGGGCGTGGGTGGTGTCCCGAACGTAGGTGGGGAGTTCTTGGACTAAGGGGGACAGGACCGTGTCGAGGTATGCAGAGATGAGTTTGTTGGGGCGGGAGCAAGCTGAGACAATGGGTCGGCCGGGGCAGTCAAGTTTGTGGATTTTGGACAGGAGGTAGAAACGGGCAGTGCGGGGTTGTGGGACTATGAGGTTGGAGGCGGTGGATGGGAGATCCCCTGAGGTGATGAGGTTCTGGATGGTCTGGCAGATGATGGTTTGGTGGTGGGAGGTGGGGTCATGGTAAAGGGGGCAGCAGGAGGAGGTGTCCACAAGCTAGCATTTAGCCTCAGCAGTGTAAAGGTCGGTGCGCCAAACTACTACCGCGCCTCCCTTGTCTGCCGGTTTGCTGGTCCTCAGACAGCAAGAAATACAAAACTTGCGCCCACACCTCCCCCCTCACCTCCCTCCAAGGCCCCAAGGGACACTTCCACATCCGCCACAAATTCACCTGCACCTCCACACACATCATCTATTGCATCCACTGCACCCGATGTGGCCTCCTCTATATTGGGGAGACAGGCCGCCTACTTGCAGAACGTTTCAGAGAACACCTCTGGGACACCCGGACTAACCAACCCAACCACGCCGTGGCTCAACACTTCAACTCCCCCTCCCACTCCACCAAGGATATGCGGTCCTTGGACTCCTCCATAGCCAGACCATGGCAACACGACGGTTGGAGGAAGAGCGCCTCATCTTCTGCCTGGGAACCCTCCAAGAACGAGGGATGGACTCAGATTTCTCGTTTCCTCATTTCCCCTCCCCCCACCTTGTCTCAGTCAAATCCCTCGAACTCAGCACCGCCTTCCGAACCTGCAATCTTCTTCCTGACCTCTCCGCCCCCACCCCACCACGGACTATCACCCTCACCTTGACCTCCCTCCACCTATCGCATTTTCAACGCCCCTCCCCCAACTCCCTCCTCCTACCTTTTATCTTAGCCTGCTGGACACACTTTCCTCATTCCTGAAGAAGGGCTCATACCCGAAACGTCGATTCTCCTGTTCCTTGGATGCTGCCTGACCTGCTGCGCTTTTCCAGCAACACATTTTCAGCTCTGATCTCCAGCATCTGCAGCCCTCCCTTTCTCCATGATAGAGATTGAGCCAACAATGTTGGCATCACGAACCTGTTAGCTGTGGTAACTGACCCCCCTTTGTAGCAGAGGGATTCAATCCCTTTCATAGAGCAATCTTGAGAATTCAACACTAAAATCAATCTGTACGGATGCGCTGGAGACCTGAACCATCAATACATAGATTGCTGAAGAAACTCAGCATGTCCGGTAGCATCTCTGAAGGGGGAGGGAGAAAGAGACATAGAGAGAGTTCACCTTTCAATCCAGTGATTTCTGCGGGAAAGTCTCTTCAGAACAGACCATTTTGAGGAAGGGTCACTTGAAATGCGAATTGTTCCTCTCTCTCTTCACCGTTGCTACTTGCTGAATTCTGCTGAATATCCCCTGCCATCTGTTTGCTTGCGAATTTGACCTGATTCTAGCCTCACTGAATAATTCAGTCTGTGTTCAATGCCCTGAGGCTGCTTCTGCTGAAAGTTAACAAACAGGTTTAAGGCTTTGTAAGGTATTGTATTCGGAGGGCGGCCTACATGGGAGAACAGATACAGAACACAGGCACTTCACAAAGATCCTTCTCAATGTAACTTTGTGATGTTAATTCAGAAGGAAAAGCTCAGAGCTAACATTTCAGTTAATCAGCCAAGGAGTCGGAGTATGTATGTCATGGCAAAGACTTTTTGTAAAGACTGTACCGAACCGAACTTTAGTGACTATGTTTGTATGGAAAGATTTTTGTTGTGAATAAAGTCTCTTTTTGATATTGATATAACTATTTTTTTGAGGGGGATAAGCATCTTGAGCTTGTGGAGGCATTGCCCTTGTCCCTAATCTTACTTAAATAAACGCTAGACAAGTTCGATACTCCCCAGGTATAAACATCAAACGGTCATCAACGGGGAGGAGATGGTGGGATTGTCACGGGGGCTCAGTGTTGCCTCACCCCACCCGGGTTCGATTCCAGCCTCGAGCGACTGTCGGTGTGGAGTTGGCACATTCTCCCCGTGTCAGCCTCCGGGTGCTCTCGTTTCCTCCCACTGTCCAAAGATGTACAGGCTGGTGGGTGAGCGAAAGGAAATGAAGGGATCCAGGGATAGAGAAGGTCTGTAGGATGCTCTGCCGAGGGTCAGTGTGAACCTGATAGGCCAAATGGCCTGCTTCCATATCTTAGGGAATCTATGATCAATCCAGAGACTCAAATAATGTTCTGTGCCCTGGGTTTCAATCTTGGGGGTGGCTGTGGGTCATCACAGTGAGAACACGTTTGGAGATGAACACGGTCCAAGGGGGCAACAGGTTTGCTTTCTGAGGTGTTGAGGGCATGAATTTTCTGTCGAGGTGCTTTGGGGATAAACATACTGAGGGGATGGTTTCTAAGGTATTGAGGGAGCACTATCTGTCAGTACAGGGTGTAGATGGTCGAAAGGTCCAGATGCACTTCATAGGACATAGAACAGTACAGCACAGAACAGGCCCTTCAGCCCACGATGTTGTGGCAAACGTTGATCTTCATGTAAGGTAAACCTAATGTCCGAATCCTTAAATGTCTGTGAACATATGCATGTCCAGCAGTCTCTTAAATATCCCCAATGACCTTGGTTACACAACTGCTGCTTGCAACGCATTCCATGCTCTCGCAACTCTCTACGTAAAGAACCGGCTATACTTTCTGACATCCCCTCTATACCTTCCGCCAAACAGCTTAAAACTATGACCCCTCGTGTTAACAATTTCTGCCTTGGAAAAAAAAGTCTCTGGCTATCAACTCTATCTATGCCTCTCATTATCTTGTACACCTAAATTAGGTCCCCTGTCTTCCTTCTTTTTTCCGCTGAAAGAAGTCCGAGCTCAGTCAACCTCTCTTTGTTAGATAAGCCCTCCATTCCAGGCAGCATCCTGGCAAACCTCCTCTGAACCCTCTCCAAAGCAGGCACATCTTTCCTATAATAGGGCGACCAGAACTGGACACAGTATTCCAAGTGCGTTCTTACCAAAGTTTTATAGAGCTGCATCAAGATCTCACGGCTCTTAAACTCAATCCCCCGTTAATGAAAGCCAAAACACCATATGCTTTCTTAACAACCCTGTCCACTTGGGTAGCCATTTTAAGGGAATTATGTACCTGCACACCAAGATCCCTCTGTTCCTCCACACTGCCAAGAATCCTGTCTTTAATCCTGTACTCAGCTTTAAAATTTGTCCTTCCAAAATGCATCACCTTGCATTTATCCAGGTTGAACTCCATCTGCCACCTCTCAGCCCATCTCTGCATCCTGTCAGTGTCCCTCAGCAGCCAACAGCAGCCCTCTATACTGTCAATGACACCTCCAACCTTTGTGTTGTCTGCAAACTTGCTGACCCATCTTTCAATCCCCTCATCCAAGTGATTAATAAAAATTACAAACAGTAGAGGCCCAAGTACAGATCTCTGTGGAACACCACTCACCACAGACCTCCAGGCAGAATATTTTCCTTCTACTACCACTCGCTGTCTTCTGTTGGCCAGCCAATTCTGTATCCAGACAGCTAAGTTTCCCTGTATCCCATTCCTCCTGACCTTCTGAATGAGCCTACCATGGGGAACCTTATCAAATGCCTTTCTGAAGTCCACATACGCAACATCCACAGCTCGACCCTCATCAACTTGCCTAGTAACATCCTCAAAGAACTCAGTAAGGTTTGTGAGGCATGAACTGCCCCTCACAAAGCCATGTTGATTGCATTTAATCAAGCCATGTTCTTCCAGATGGTCATAAATCATGTCCCTCAGAATCCTTTCTAACTCCTTACAGACGACAGACGTGAAAGTGTCTGTTCTGTAATTGCCGGGGATCTCCCTATTTCCTTTCTTGAAGAGAGGAATTACATTTGCCTCCCTCCAGTCCTCAGGTACGACTCCAATGGAGAGCGAGGATTTAAGGATCTTCGCAAGCAGCGAAGCAATCACATTTCTCACTTCCCAAAGCAGCCAAGGACAAATCTGGTCTGGCCCTGGTGACTTGTCAATCTTAATGTTTGTCAAAATGTTCAGCAAATCAGCTTCCTCAATCCCTATTTGTTCCAGCATGCTTACCTGCTCCTCAATGGTTTCATTCACTACAAGGCCCTTTTCTTTAGTAACGACAAAAGCAAAAAACTTCCCCGACTCCCTCAGACTCTACACACAAGTTCCCCATGCTATCCCTGATCGGCCCTACTCTTTCTTTGATCATTGTCTTACTCCTCACATACGTGTAAAATGTCTTTGGATTCTCCCTAATCCTTCCTGCCAAGCCTTTTTCCGTGCCCCCACCTGGCTCTCCTCAGGCCATGTTTGAGCTCCTTCCTCGCCTGCCTGTAATCCTCTAGAGCTGAGCAAGACCCTTGCTTCCTCCATCTTACGTAAGCAGCCTTCTTTCTTTTGAAAAGAAGCTCCTCCGCTCTCGTCATCCAAGGTTCCTTTATCTTACCCCTTCTTGCCTGTCTCAGAGGAACACTTTTATGCATCACTCGCAACAACTGTTCCTTAAACCGTCTCCACATGTCTATAATGACCTTTCCAAGGAACAATTGCTCCAAGTCCATGCTTCCCAACTCACGTCTGATAGTATCATAGTTTCCTTTTCCCCAATTAAATATCCTCCCATTGTGCCAGCTTCTCTCCTTCTCCATGGCTATATACAACGTGAGACAGTTGTGGTCACTATCACCAAAATGCTCTCCCACCGCAAGATCTGACACCTGCCCCGGCTCATTGCCGAGCACCAAAATCAAAACGGCCTCTCCCCTCATCGGCCGCTTCAATGTGCTGAGTTCGGAAACCCTCATGAACACACCTTACAAAAATAGCTCCTTCGAAACCATCTGCTCGAAGGAGGTTCCAATCAATATTGGGAAAGTTAAAGTCGCCCATTACAACAACCCTACTACAACAGTGTGGAAACAGGTCCTTCGGCCCAACAAGTCCACACCAACCTGTCGAAGCGCAACCCACCCATAACCTAACACTACGTGCAATTTAGCGTGACTAATTCACCTAACCTGCACATCTTTGGACTGTGGGAGGAAACCGGAGCACCCGGAGGAAACCCACGCAGACACAGGGAGAATGTGCAAACTCCACACAGTCAGTCGCCTGAGGTGGGAATTGAAACCAGGTCTCTGGTGCTGTGAGGCAGCAGTGCTAACCACTGTGCCACCGTGCACGGTAATGTAATCTAATTCACTCTTTACCAAAATCTGCCGACATATGCTTTCTTCAATCTCCCTGCTGCTGTTGGCGGGGTGGGGGTGATGAGGGGGGGCTGTAGTAAACCCAAAATGAGGTGACTGCTCCCTTACTGTTATTAATTTCCAGCCATACTGACTCAGTAGGCAGTTCCTCCTTGACAATGGTAACTTCTGTAGCTGTGATAACCTCTCTGATTTCCTTTCTGAATTCATTGCATGTGGTGTCCCTCAAGGATTGGACAGCACGGTGGCTCAATGGCGAGCACTGCTGCCTCACAGCACCAGGGACCCAGGTTCGATTCCAGCCTCGGGCGACTGTCTGTGTGGAGGTTGCACAATCTCCCCGTGTCTGCGTGGGTTTGCTCCGGTTTCTTCCCACAGTCCGAAGATGTGCAGGTTAAGTGAATTGGCCATGTTAAATTGCCTGTAGTGTTAGGTACATCAATCAGTGGTAAACGTAGGGGAATGGGTCTGGATGGGTTCCTCTTCGGAGGGTCGGAGTGGACTTGTTGGACCGAAGGGACTGTTTCCACACTGTAGGGAATCTGAGGATCTATCCTTGGACTCTCCTTTTTCTCACCTACATAATGCCAGGAGGTGACATTGTCGAAAAGCACTGTGTTAGGTTTCACATGTAAACTGACACTGCCCAGCTCTCCCTCGCCATCATCCCTCTCCATTACTCCACTGTTACTCAGTTATCAAACTGCTTACCACGCTCCCACGACTCGATAAGCTGCAATTTTCTCCACTGAAACATTGAAATGGTTAAAACCATTGCCTTCAGTTGCTATTACAAATTACTTTCCCTTACTGCTGAGCCCCTCCCTCCCACTGGGAAATATCTGAGGTCGAACTACATTCTTTCTAACATTGCTGTTATATCTGACCCCAAGGTGACCTTCTGATCAGACATCCACACAATCACAAACACCAGGAATTCCATTCTCTAAAACGTTCGTCTCCACCTCACCTCAGCTCCATTGCTACTGAAACCCCTGACCCATGTCGGTGTTGCCTTAAACTTGACGAATTTGAAACCGAACTCTTGATTCCGTGACTGACCCAGAATCTGCTTCTTTCTGTGTTTCCTGCACAATTACCCCTGGTCCTTTTGTGGTGCAGCTTTCTACAGTTTCCACGATTTAAATAGCACTTTTCGTTTATTATCTTCTCCAAAATGACCAACTTCCCATTTTCCCAAATTAGACTCCATCTGGCAACTTGTTGCCCCCTTCTCCTGTGCATCTCTCTCTCTTCACAATCCTCTTAGAACTTTACAGTGATGCCTTTTATGACAGATTCAAACACTCCCACCCCTCAATTCTTCTAAACGTTTACTGGGAATCCTGGGCTGTGGGAAGCGTGCAGTGTTGCTCTGTTTTCCGTGAGACTCTATAGGATGACTGGGAGGAGCTTGCTGCCCATTGGTCAGAATGGAGACAACTTGCCCATTGCGCTGCATGAGCCTTTCACCCCCCCATGTCTTATTGATGAGGCACAGCGGCAACACGGAAGGAAAGAAAAGGAAGGAAATCCTGCTCTCCACATCTCACTGACTCTTGGATCATTCTGTCCCATCTATAAAAGATCTGCCCTGTTCAGTCACATGAAGTCCCAAGGTGAAAACTCATAGAAACCCACATACATTTCCCCCTGAACTAACTGCTGACCTCCACAAGGGGTAATGTGTGCAGTCATCCTGGCCCAGGTGGAGTGGATGGTGTGAGTTTCTAACCTGAACTGACCGTGACAGATTTTATAAACTTGTATTACAGGATACCAAAGGTGGGCATTCAGATGGTAATCTCAGTAACTGTAACGCCAAACTGATAGCATTACTCAATTCATCAGGACCTGGATATTCACATTGTGCGTGAGTATTGTGTTCCAGTTCAATCCCATTTACTGCATAAAAGTTCTCCTTTAAATCAACCCATTCTCTCAATAGTTCTCCCCACACCTTCAATCTGTCCTGTAATCCTTGTATAATGAGCTGATGGGTGTAAGATTTATTATTATAACGGGTAACTTTTGTAAACCCCTCTGTCACAGCTCCTCTGAATTTCCTTTGCTACAAGGTGAACAATCTCAGTTTTCCCAGACCACTGATTCCCCAGGGTCTATTTGCTCTCTATAAGGTACACATCAGGATTGTGTTGGAACAGTGTCCACTTGCCTGCATCAGTGCACCCCCCCCCCCCAGGAATGTTAAAGAATGTGAACATCCTCCAGGACAAAGCATTGTGCCTGAGTGGTGTCCCATCCACCAGCCTCAGCATTCCCACTCTCCACCCCCGAGGCACAGTGACATCACTGTGTAAGAGGCAAAGTCAGTATTGTCCTACCAGACCATAGGGCTGATCTCTCATTAGGGAGAGATGACTGGTGGTGGTTTAACCTGAAGGTTACCCCAGCCCAGGCAAGGGGAGAGGTTGAGAAGGAGAGTCCATCTCATGTAGATCGATATTATCTACCCAATGTATCAGCAACAACTATATCATACAATGACTAATGTAAAAGGATATCCAAAACATGCTGCTACAATCCCCCATTCCTTGAACCATCCTGTTAAATCCCCTATGCCCCCTCTCAGGGACCCTGCCATGCTTCCCAATGTGTGGGCGATCTCTGGTTTGCACAGACCCAGCTGCTCTGTGTTCCTGTGGGTGATGCCATCATCAAGCACCAGTTGCACTAAACCTCACTGTCTGTGAGGGTGGGAGACATAGAATTCCCAATAGCATTTAAGACATATTTAGGTGCACACTTGTGATACCAAGATAGATGGTGCGAATGACTGTGTGTTGGAAAATGGATCAGGATAGTTCAGTGATAGTTTTCTTTACTGGCACAGACTCAATGGCCCACTGAGTCTTTTTCTGTGCTGTAACCCTCAAGACACTTATTACAGGAATATGACAGGCCACCTTTGAAACCAGATCAGAAAAAATGATAGTAGAATAGATGACACATGATTGGTCAATGTGTTTGAGAGGAAAGTGAGATGGAGAGGATTAGGAGGAAATTCTGGAGCTCGATGCAGGAATCTGAAAGGGCCGTCCTCAAGTGAGAAATAAAAATGGGGAATCCTCAAGGCCGAAATCAAAGAAAGGCACATATCGCACAGCTTTGAGAGACTGGAGGGGATTAGAGTTAGGGCGGGATCTGAGGCTGGAGAGGGATTATTAGAGATAAGGAAGATGTGGTTCTGTTCGCCGAGCTGGGAATTTGTGTTGCAGACGTTTCGTCCCCTGTCCGCTGCAGCTGGAACTGACAACCGGAAGCGGCAGATACAAACCACTATAAATGCCGGAGGAAACATCACAGAAGCGCGTCACAGGAGGCTCCCAAGCACTGAGGATGTCACCTAGACAGAGGACGAAACATCTGCAACAGAAATTCCCAGCTCGGCGAACAGAACCACAACAATGATTACCCGAGCTACAAATCTTCTCACAAACTATGTAGATAAGGAAGAGATGTGAGTCTGGGTGAGGTGACAGAGATAGGGAGAGATGTGAAGAGGGAGGAATGCAGAGATAGCAAGAATTAGAGTCGTAATGTTATGTAGCATGGAAACAGACCCTGTGATCCAATTAATCCATGTCAAACATATTTCCAAACTGAGTTAATCTCACCTGCCTCCCCTTGGTCCACTTGTATCCAAACATTTCCTATTAGGTACCTGTCCAAATGGGTTTCTCGTAGAATCACTGTGGTGTGGAAACTAGCCATTTAGAGTCAGAGTCATTGAGATGTACAACATGAAAACAGACTCTTCAGTCCAACCCATCCATGCTGACCGGATAATCTAGTCCCACCTGCCAGCACCGGGCCCATATCCCTCCAAACCCTTCCTATTCATATATCCATCCAAATGCCTCTTAAATTTTGCAATTGTACGAGCCCCCACCACTTCCTCTGGCAGCTCATTCCATGCACGTACCACCCTCTGCGTGAAAAAGTTGCCCCTTCACCCTTTTTTATATCTTTTCCCTGTCACCCTAAACCTATGCCCTCTAGTTGTGGACTAGTAGCTGGAAGACTGGTGCCATTATTTGAGAAAGGTGGTAAGGAAAAGCCAGCAAACTATAGACCAGTGAGTCTGTAGTCAGTAGAAGGCAAGTTGTTGGAAGCGATTATAAGGGGCAGGATTTACATGTAATTGGAAAGACAAGAATGATTAGAGATAGTCAGCATGACTTTGTGCATGGAAATTACTAACTTGGACTTCAGAAAGCCGTTCAGCAAGGGTCCACATAACAGACGGGTTAGCAAGTTCATCATCATAGAATATAAGGAGATGGTGGAGATGTAGATAAAAAATTGGCTGGAATGTCATAGAGTCATAGAGATATACAGCACAGAAACAGACCCTTCGGTCCAACCCGTCCATGCTGACCAGGTATCCCAACCCATTCGAGGCCTGCCTGCCAGAACCTGACCCATATCCCTTTAAACCCTTCCAATTCATGTTCCCACCGAGAGAGGAACCTCAATTATGTGAACGAGTTGGGTGGGCACGAATTCATTCGGATAATCAATGATTCGGTGAATTGATTAAATGCCTTTCCTCTGGGGCTCAGAGTTTTCAAAGTCTGCTCCCCATTCAGGAGACTGCAGAGGCACACAGCATGATTGCCTGTGCACACACTGCCCCCAGCCTGCCCCTCACTGCCGTCTTCACACCGTCCGCAGCCTGACCCTCACTGCCTCCCACACACCGCCCGCAGCCTGACCCTCACTGCCGCCCACACACTACCACCAGCCTGACCCTCATCGCTGTCCAATATCGCCCCCAGCTTGACCCTCACTGCCGCCCACACACCAACCCCAGCCTGACCCTCATCGTCGTCCAACACCGCTCCCAGCCTGACACTCATTGCCGCCCACACACTGGCTCCAGCCTGACCCTCACTGCCACCCACACATTGCCCCATAGCCTGACACTTACTGCCGTCCACTCACCACCCCCAGTCTGACCCTCACTGCCGCTCACACAACACCCCCAGCCTGACCCTCAACGCCGCCCACACATTGTCCCACAGCCTGACACTCACTAACCCCAGCCTAACCATCACCAGCATCTACACACCACACCCAGCCTGACCCTTACCATCGTCTGCACACCACCCTAGTCAGAATCTACATCGCCCCAAGCCTGACCTTCAACGGCATCCACACACCTACCCAACCTGATCCTCACTGCCATCCACACACCGACCCAGCCTGACCCTCACTGTAATCCACACATCAACCCAGCCTGACCCTTACCACTGTCCACGCACCACCCCAGTCTGACTCTCACCAGAATCCACACTGCCTCCAACCTTACCCTCACCGCCGTCCACACACCGCCCCAAACCTGACCTTCTCCGCCGTCCACACATCACCCCCGGCCTGGCCTTCACCGGCATCCACACACTACCCCCAGCCTGCACCTCACTGCCATCCACACACTGACCCAGCCTGACCCTTACTGCCATCAACACAACGCTCCCAGACTGACACTCAGCGCCATCCACACACTGCCCTCATCCTGACTCTCAGCGACGTCCACACACTGCCCCCAGCCTGACACTCACCACCGTCCACACACTGCCGCCAGCCTGACCCTCACCGCCGTCCACACATCGCCCCCAGCCTGACCTTCACCGGCATCCACACACCGACCCAGCCTCACCCTCACTGCCATCCACACACCGACCCAGCCTGACCCTTACTGCCATCCACACACCGCCCCAGACGGATCTTAACTGCCGCCCATACAATGCCCCCAAGACTGACCCTCAGCGCCATCCATACACCGCGCCCAGCCTGACCCTCACCACTTTTCAAAGACCGCCCCCAGGCTGGCCCTCACGGATGCCCACACACCGCCCTCAGCCAGACCCTTACTGCTACCCACAATTCACCCCATCCTGACCCTCACCGCCGTTCAACACCACCCCCGCCTGACCCTCACTGCCGCCCACACACCACCCCAGAATGTCCCTCACTGCCGTCCACACACTGCCCCTCAGCCTGACCCTCACTACCGTCCAACACCGCCCCCAGCCTGACCCTCATCACCTTCCAAAGACTGCCCCCAGGCTGGCCCTCACTGATGCCCACACACCGCCCTCAACCTGGCCCTTACTGCTACCCACAAATCACGCCATCCTGACCCTCACCGCCGTCCAAGACTGCCCCCAGCCTGACCCTCACTGCCGTTCAACACCACCCCCAGCCTGACAGTCACTGCCATCCACACACCACCCCAGACTGTCCCTCACTGCCGTCCACACACCGCCCCACCAGCCTGACCCTCATCACCGTCCACACACCGCCCCCAGCCTGACGCTCACCACCTTCCAAAGACCGCCCCCAGGCTGGCCCTCACTGCCGTCCACACACCACCCCCCAGTCTGAACCTCACCGCCCCGGACTCACTGCACCCAGCCTGACCCTCACCGCCCCCAGCTTGTCCTTACCGCCCCCAGCCTGACCTTACCGCCCCCAGCCTGACCCTCACCGCCGTTCAACACCACCCCAAGCCTGACCCTCACCGCCACCCACACACCACCCCCAGCCTGACCTTCATCGTCATCCAACATCGCTCCCAAACTGACCCTCAATGTCGCCCACACATTGACCCACAACCTGACACTCACCGCCGTCCAACACATTGCCCCCAGTCTGTCCCTCACTGCCACCCACACACCACCCTCAGCCTGACCTTCACCGTCATCCAACATCGCTCCCAACCTGACCCTCAATTTCGCCCACACATTGCTCCACAGCCTGACCCTCACCGCCGTCCACTCACCGCCCCCAGCCTGACCCTCACCACCGTCCACACACTTCCCCCAGCCTGGCCCTCACTCGCGCCCATACACCGCTCCCAGCCTCAACCTCAGTGTCATCCACACACTGACCCCAGGCTGACCCTCACTGCCACCCACAAACCACCCCCAGACTGACCCTCAATGCCATCCACACACCGCCCCCAGACTGACCCGCACTGCCGCCCACACACCGCCCCCAAACTAACCCTCACCATCGTCCACACACCGCCCCCAGCCAGGCCCTCACTGCTCCGCCACACATCACCCCACAGCCTGACCCTCACCGTCTCGGACGCACTGCCCCCAGCCGGACCCAACCGGGCGCAGCCTGACCTTACCGCCCCAGCCTGACATTCACCGCTGTCCAAAATTGCCACCAGCCTAACCCTCGCCGCCGTTCAACACCACCCCAGACTATCCCTCACTGCCGCCCACACACCACCCCCAAACTGACCCTCAATGCCATCCACACACCGCCCCCAGACTGACCCGCACTGCCGCCCACACACCGCCCCCAAACTAACCCTCACCATCGTCCACACACTGCCCCCAGCCAGAACCTCACTGTTCCGCCACACCCCACCGCCCAGCCTGACTCTCACCTCCCCGGACCCACTGATCCCAGCCGGACCCTCACCGCACCCAGACTGACCTTACCGCCCCCAGCCTGACATTACCGCCCCCAGCCTGACCCTCATCACCCCAGACGCACTGTCCCCATCCGGACCCTCACCGCACCCAGCCTGACCTTACCGCCCCCAGCCTGATCCTGACCACTGTCCCTGTGAGGGACCCTGTGAGGGTTAGTCTTGGCATGGAGTGTAGACGGCGGCGAGGGTCAGGGTGGGGGCGATGTGTGGATGGCGGAAAGGATCAGGCTGGAGACGGTATTTGCGTGGTTGTGAGGGCCGGACTGAGGACCGTGTGTGGGCGGCAGCGAGGGTCAGACTAGGGGCGGTGTGTGGATGGCGCTGAGGGTCAGTCTAGGGGTGGTGTGTGGGTGGCAGCGAGGGTCATGCTTGGGGTGGTGTGTAGACTGTGGTGAGGGTCAAGCTGAGGGCTGTGTGTAGACGGCGCCGAGGGTCAGGTTGTGCGCGGTGTCTGAGCGGCAGTGAGGACCAGGCTGGGCACGGAGTGTGGATGGTGGTGAGGATCAGACTGGGGGCGGTGTGTGGGCGGCAGCGAGGGTCAGACTAGGGGCGGTGTGTGGATGGCGGAAAGAATCAGACTGGAGACGGTATTTGCGTGGTGGTGAGGGTCAGACTGAGGACCGTGTGTGGGCGGCAGCGAGGGTCAGACTAGGGGCGGTGTGTGGATGGCGCAGAGGGTCAGTCTAGGGGTAGTGTGTGGGTGGCAGCGAGGGTCATGCTTGGGGTGGTGTGTAGACTGTGGTGAGGGTCAAGCTGGGGCTGTGTGTAGACGGAGCCGAGGATCAGGTTGAGGTCAGTGTGTGAGCAGCAGTGAGGACCAGGCTGGGCACGGAGTGTGGATGGTGGTGAGGATCAAACTGGGGGCGGTGTGTAGATGGCGCTGAGGGTCTGGCTGAGGGCTTGTGTGGGCGGCAGTGAGAACCAACCTCTGGGTGGAGTGTGGATGGTGGTGAGGATCAGGCTGGTGGCGGTTTGTGGATGGCGCTAAGTGTCGGGCTGGAGGCGGTGCGTGGGCGGCAGTGGGGGTCAGGTTGGGGTGGTGTTGAACGGTGGTGAGGGACAGGTTGGTGGCAATGTTGGACAGCAGTGAGGGTCAGGCTGGGGGCAGTAAGGTCAGGCTGGGTGCATTAGGGTCCGGCTGGGGGCAGTGCATCCGGTGCGGTGAGGGTCTGGCTGGGGGCGGTATGTAGCCGATAGTGAGGGTTAGTTTGGGGGCGGTGTGTGGCCAGCAGTGAGGGTCAGGCTGGGGGCGGTATGTGGGTGGCAGTGAGAGTCAGCCTGGGGGATGTGTGTGGATGGCACTGAGGGTGAGGCTGGGAGCGGTGTGTGAATGGCATTGAGGGTCAGTCTGGGGGTGGTGTGTGGGCAGCAGTGAGGGCCAGGCTGGGGGCGGTGTGTGGGCGGCAGTGAGGGTCAGGCTGGGGGCGGTGTTGTACGGCGGTGAGGGTCAGGCTGAGGGTGGTGTTGAACGGCGGTGAGGGTCAGGCTGGGGGCAATGTTGGACGGCGGTGAGGGACAGGCTGGGGGCAGTAAGGTCAGGCTGGGGCGGTAAGGTCAGGCTGGGGTCGGTGAGGGTCCAGCTGGGGTTAGTGAGTCCAGGGTGGTGAGGGTCAGGCTGGGGGTAGCGTGTGGATGATGGTGAGGGTCAGGCTGGGGGCGGTGTGTGGATGGCGCTGAGAATCAGGCTGAGGGCAGTGTGTGGACGGTGGTGACTGTCAGGCTGTTGGCGGTGTGTGGATGGCGCTTAGGGTCAGGCTGGGATGGTGTGTGGGTGGCAGTCAGAGTCAGGCTTGGGGCAGTGTTGGACGTCGGTGAGGGTCAGGATGGGGTGGTTTGTGGGTAGCAATAAGGTTCAGGCTGATGGCGGTGTGTGGGCATCAGTGAGGGCAAGCCTGGGGGCAGTCTTTGTAAGGTGGTGAGGGACAGGCTGGGGGCCTTGTGTGGACGGTGGTGAGGGTCAGACTGGGGGCGGTGTGCGGACGGCAGTGAGGGTCTGGCTGGGGTCGTTGTTGGACGTTGGTGAGGGTCAGGCTAAGGGCAGTGTGTGGATGGCAGTGAGGGACAAGCTGGGAGCGGTGTGTGGACGGTGGTGAGGGTCGGGCAGGGGGCGGTGTGTGGATGGCGGTGAGGGTCAGGCTGGGGGCAGTGTGTGCAGGGCAGTGAGGGACAGGCTGGGGCTGGTGTGAGGACGGCAGTGATGTTCAGACTGGGGGCGGCGTTTCGGCGGTGGTGAGTGTCAGGCTGGGGGCAGGGTGTGGACGGTGGTGAGGGTCAGGCTGTGGCTAGTGTGTGGAGGGTGGTGAGTGTCAGGCTGGGGCGGTGTGTGGACGGCGCTGAGAGTCAGGCTGAGGGCAGTGTGTGAATGGTGGTGAGGGTCAGGCTGTTGGAGGTGTGTGGATGGCGCTTAGGGCCAGGCTGGGGTGGTGTGTGGGCGGCAGTGAGGGTCAGGCTGGGGGCGGTGTGTGGGCATCAGTGAGGGCCAGCCTGGGGGCGGTCTTTCGAAGTGGTGAGGGTCAGGCTTGGGGCGGTGTATGGATGGCGCTGTGGGTCAGTCTTGGGGGCATTGTATGGGCGGCAGTGAAGGTCAGTCTGGGGCAGTGTGTCTATGGCAGTAAGGGTCAGGCTGGGTTGGTGTGTGGATGGCAGTGAGGGTGAGGCTGGGGGTGGTGTGTGGATGGCGGAGAATGTCAGGTTGGGTGCGGTGTGTGGACAGCAGTGAGGGTCAGGCTGGGGGCACTGTGGATTCTGGTGAGAGTCAGACTGAGGGTGGTGCGCGGATGGTGGTAAGGGTCAGTCTGGGTCGGTGTGTGGATGGCGGTGGGGGTCAGGCTGGGGGCGATGTGTGCACAGCGAACAAGGTCAGGTTCAGGGTGGTGTGTGGACGGCGGTGAGGGTCAGGCTGGGGGAAGTGTGTGGATGGCACTGAGGGTGAGGCTGGGAGCGGTGTGTGAATGGCAGTGAGGGTCAGCCTGGGGGAAGTGTGTGGATGGCACTGAGGGTGAGGCTGGGAGCGGTGTGTGAATGGCATTGAGGGTCAGTCTGGGGGTGGTGCGTGGGCAGCAGTGAGGGCCAGGCTGGGGGCAGTGTGTGGACGGTGCTGAGTGTCAGGCTAGTGGCGGTGAGTGGACGGCAGTGAGTGTCAGGCTGTGGGGCGACATTGAGGGTCAGGGTAGGAGCGATGTTGGATGATGGTGAAGGTCAGGCTGTGGGTGGTGTGTGGGTGGCAGTGAGGGTCAGGCTGGGGGCGGTGTTGGACGGCGGTGAGGGTCAGGCTGGGGGCAGTGTGTGGGCGGCAGTGAGGGTCAGGCGGGGGCGGTGTTGGACGGCGGTGAGGGTCAGGCTGGGGGCGGTTTGTGGGTGGCAGTGAGGGTCAGGCTGAGGGTGGTGTTGAACGGCGGTGAGGGTCAGGCTGGGGGCAATGTTGGACGGCAGTGAGGGACAGGCTGGGGTCAGTAAGGTCAGGTTGGGGCGGTAAGGTCAGGCTGGGGTCGGTAAGGGTCCAGCTGGGGGTAGTGAGTCCAGGGTGGTGAGGGTCAGGCTGGGGGTAGCGTGTGGATGATGGTGAGGGACAGGCTGGGGGCGGTGTGTGGATGGCGCTGAGAATCAGGCTGAGGGCAGTGTGTGGACGGTGGTGACTGTCAGGCTGTTGGCGGTGTGTAGATGGCGCTTAGGGTCAGGCTGGGATGGTGTGTGGGTGGCAGTGAGGGTCAGGCTGGGGGCAGTGTTGGACGTCGGTGAGGGTCAGGATGGGGTGGTTTGTGGGTAGCAGTAAGGGTCAGGCTGATGGCGGTGTGTGGGCATCAGTGAGGGCAAGACTGGGGGCGGTCTTTGGAAGGTGGTGAGGGACAGGCTGGGGGCCCTGTGTGGACGGTGGTGAGGGTCAGACAGGGGGCGGTGTGCGGACGGCAGTGAGGGTCTGGCTGGGGTCGTTGTTGGACGTTGGTGAGGGTCAGGCTAAGGGCAGTGTGTGGATGGCAGTGAGGTACACGCTGGGAGCGGTGTGTGGGCGGTGGTGAGGGTCGGGCAGGGGGCGGTGTGTTCAGGGCAGTGAGGGACAGGCTGGGGCTGGTGTGAGGACGGCAGTGATGTTCAGACTGGGGGCGGCGTGTCGGCGGTGGTGAGTGTCAGCCTGGGGGCAGGGTGTGGACGGTGGTGAGGGTCAGGCTGTGGCTAGTGTGTGGAGTGTGGTGAGTGTCAGGCTGGGGCGATGTGTGGACGGCGCTTAGAGTCAGGCTGAGGGCAGTGTGTGGATGGTGGTGAGGGTCAGGCTGGGGGCGATGTGTGGACAGCGGACAAGGTCAGGTTCAGGGTGGTGTGTGGACGGTGGTGAGGGTCAGGCTGGGGGCAATGTGGATTCCGGTGAGAGTGAGACTGGGGTGGTGTGCGGATGTTGGTGATGGTTAGGCTGGGGGCGGTGAGTGTAGGGCTGTGGGACAATGTGTGGGCGGCATTAAGGGTCAGGCTGGGAGCAGTGTTGGATGATGGTGAGGGTCAGGCTTGGGGCGGTGAGTGGACGGTGGTGAGTGTCAGGCTGTGGGACAATGTCTGGGCGGCTTTGAGGATCAGGCTGGGAGCGGTGTTCGTCAATGCTGAGGGTCAGGCTGGGGGTGTTGTGTGAGTGGCAGTGAGGGTCAGGCTTGGGGTAGTGTTGGACGGCGGTGAGGGTCAGGATGGGGTGGTTTGTGGGTAGCAATAAGTGTCAGGCTGAGGGCGGTGTGTGGGCATCAGTGAGGGCAAGCCTGAGGGCGGTCTTTGGAATGTGGTGAGGGTCAGGCTGGCGGCCCTGTGTGGACGGTGGTGAGGGTCAGGCTGGGGTCGTTGTTGGACGGCAGTGAGGGTCAGGCTGGGGTCGTTGTTGGACGTTGGTGAGGGTCAGGATAACGGCAGTGTGTGGACGGCAATGACGGACAAGCTTGGAACGGTGTGTGGACGATGGTGTGGGTCAGGCTGGGTGCGGTGTGCGGACCGCAGTGAGGGACAGGCTGGGGAGGGTGTGAGGACGGCAGTGAGGGTCAGACTGGGGGCGGCGTGTCGGCGGTGGTAAGTGTCAGGCTAGGGGCAGTGTGTGGACGGTGGTGAGGGTCAGGCTGTGGCTAGTGTGTGGAGGGTGGTGAGTGTCTGGCTTGGGGCGGTGTGTGGACGGCGCTGAGAGTCAGGCTGGGGGCAGTGTTTGGATGGTGGTGAGGGTCAGGCTGTTGGCGGTGTGTGGATGGCGCTTAGGGTCAGGCTGGGATGGTGTGTGGGTGGCAGTGAGGGTCAGGCTGGGGGCAGTGTTAGACGTCGGTGAGGGTCAGGATGGGGTGGTTTGTGGGTAGCAGTAAGGGTCAGGCTGATGGCGGTGTGTGGGCATCAGTGAGGGCAAGCCTAGGGGCGGTCTTTGGAAGGTAGTGAGGGACAGGCTGGGGGCCTGTGTGGACGGTGGTGAGGGTCACACTGGGGACGGTGTGCGGACGGCGCTGAGAATCAGGCTGAGGGCAGTGTGTGGACGGTGGTGACTGTCAGGCTGTTGGCGGTGTGTGGATGGCGCTTAGGGTCAGGCTGGGATGGTGTGTGGGTGACAGTGAGGGTCAGGCTGTGGGCAGTGTTCGACAATGCTGAGGGTCAGGCTGGGGGTGTTGTGTGAGTGGCAGTGAGGGTCAGGCTGGGGGCGGTGTGTGGACGGTGGTGATTGTCTGGCTGTGGGATAATGTGTGGGAGGCATTATGGGTCAGGCTGGGAGCGGTGTTCGACAATGCTGAGGGTCAGGCTGGGGGTGTTGTGTGAGTGTCAGTGAGGGTCAGGCTGGGGGCAGTGTTGGACGGCGGTGAGGGTCAGGATGGGGTGGTTTGTGGGTAGCAGTAAGTGTCAGTCTGAGGGCGCTGTGTGGGCATCAGTGAGGGCAAGCCTGAGGGCGGTCTTTGGAATGTGGTGAGGGTCAGGCTGGCGGCCCTGTGTGGACGGTGGTGAGGGTCAGGCTGGGGGCGGTGTGTGGACGGCAGTGAGGGTCAGACTGGGGGCGGTGTGTGGACGGTGGTGACGGTCTGGCTGGGGTCGTTGTTGGACGTTGGTGAGGGTCAGGCTAAGGGCAGTGTGTGGATGGCAGTGAGGGACAAGCTGGAAATGGTGTGTAGACGGTGGTGTGGGTCAGGCTGGAGGCGGCGTGCGGACGGCAGTGAGGGACAGGCTGGGGGTGGTGTGAGGACGGCAGTGATGTTCAGACTGGGGGCGGCGTGTCGGCAGTGGTGAGTGTCAGGCTGGGGGCAGTGTGTGGACGGTAGTGAGGGTCAGGCTGTGGCTAGTGTGTGGAGACTGGTGAGTGTCTGGCTTGGGGCGGTGTGTGGACGGCGCTGAGAGTCAGGCTGGGGGCAGTGTGTGGATGGTGGTGAGGGTCAGGCTGTTGGCGGTGTGTGGATGGCGCTTAGAGTCAGGCTGACGACGGTGTGTGGGCATCAGTGAGGGCCAGGCAGGGGGCGGTCTTTGGAAGGTGGTGAGTGTCAGGCTGGGGGCGGTATATAGATGGCGCTGAGGGTCAGTCTTGGGTGCATTGTATGGGCGGCAGTGCAGATTAATTGGGGAGTTGTGTGGATGGCAGTTAGGATCAGGCTTGGTCGGTGTGTGGATGGCAGTGAGGGTGAGGCTGGGTGTGGTGTGTGGATGGCGGTGAAGGTCAGTCTGGGGGCGATGTGTGGACGGCAGAGAAAGTCATGTTGTGGACGGGCTGTGGACGGCAGTGAGGGTCAGGCTGGGGGCAGTGTGGATTCTGGTGAGAGTCAGACTGGGGTGGTGTGCAGACAGGGGACGGTGATAAGGGTCAGGCTGGGTCGGTGTGTGGATGACAGTTAGGGTCAGGCTGAGGGTGGTATGTGGACGGTGGTGAGGGTCGGGCTGGGGGCGGTGTGTGGACGGTGGTGTGGGTCAGGCTGGGGGCGGTGTGTGGACGGCAGTGAGGGACAGGCTGGGCTGGTGTGTGGATGGCAGTGGGGGTCAGACTGGGATTGGTGTGTCGGCTATGGTGAGTGTCTGGCTGGGGGTAGTGTGTGGACGGTGGTGAGGGTCAGGAGGCTGGTTAGTGTCAGGCTGGGGGGCGCTGTGTGGACTGCGCTGAGAGTCAGGCTGAGGGCAGTGTGTGGATGGTGGTGAGGGTCAGGCTGTTGGCGATCTGTGGACGGCGGTGAGGGTCAGGCTGGGGTGGTGTGTGAGAGGCAGTGAGTGTCAGACTGGGGGCGGTGTGTGGACGGCAGTGAGCGTCTAGCTGGGGTCGTTGTTGGACGATGGTGAAAGTCAGGCTGGGGGCGGTGTGTGGACGGCAGTGAGAGTCAGCCTGGGAGCGGTCTTTGGAAGGTGGGGAGGGTCAGGCTGGGGGCGGTGTATGGATGGCGCTGAGGGTCAGTCTTGGGGGCATTGTATGGGCGGCAGTGAAGATTATTTGTGGCGGTGTGTGGATGGCAGTAAGGGTCAGGCTGGGTCGGTGTGTGGATGGCAGTGAGGGTGAGGCTGGGGGTGGTGTGTGGATGCCGGTGAAGGTCAGGCTGGAGGCGATGTGTAGACAGTGGAGAAGGTCAGTTTGGGGGCGGTGTATGGACGGCGGTGATGGTCAGGCTGGGGGCAGTGTGGATTCTGGTGAGCAACAGACTGGGGTGGTGCGCGGACTGTGATAAGGGTCAGGCTGGGTCTTTGTGGATGGCAGTGAGGGTCAGGCTCTGTCGGTGTGTTGACGGCGGTGTGGGTCAGGCTGGGGGCGATGTGTGGACAGCGGAGAAGGTCAGGTTGGGGGTGGTGTGTGGACGGCGGTGAGGGTCAGGCTGGGGTCAATATAGATTCCGGTGAGAGTGAGCCTGGGATGGTGTGCGGATGCTGGTGATGGTTAGGCTGGGGGCGGTGAGTATCAGGCTGTGGGACAATGTGTGGGCGGCATTGAGGGTCAGGCTGGGAGTGGTGTTCGACAATGCTGAGGGTCAGGCTGGGGGTGTTGTGTGAATGGCAGTGAGGGTCAGGCTGGGGGAGTTGAGTGGACGTTGGTGAGTGTCAGGCTGTAGGGCAATGTGTGGGTGGCAGTGTGGGTCAGGCTGGAGGCGGAATGTGGTTGGCAGTGAGTGTCAGCCTGGGAGCGGTGTTCGACGACGATGAGAGTCAGACTGGGGTTGGTGTGTGGGCGGCAGTGAGGGTCAAGCGGGGGGTGGTGTTGGGCGGCGGTAAGGGTCAAGCTGGGGGCGGTATTGGACAGCGATGAGGGTCAGGCTGGTGGTGGTGTGTGGGCGGCAGTGAGTGTCAGGCTGGGGGTGGTGTGTAGGAGGCAGTGAGGGTCAGGCTGGGGACGGTGTGTAGACGGCAGTGAGGGGCAAGCTGGGGACAGTGTGTGCACAGGTAATCATGCTGTGTGCCTCTGTAGTCTCCTGAATGGGGAGCAGACTTTGAAAAATCCAAGCCCCAGAGGAAAGGCATTTAATCAATTCACCGAATCATTGATTATCCGAATGAATTCGTGCCCACCCAACTCGTTCACATAATTGAGGTTTCTCTGTTGCTGTAAACATGAATTAGAAGGGTTTAGAGGGATATGGGCCAGGTGCTGGCAGGCAGGCCTAGAATGGGTTGCGATACCTGGTCAGCATGGACGGGTTGGACCGAAGGGTCTGTTTCTGTTATGTATATCTCTATCACTCTATGACCTTCCAGCCAATTTTGTATCCAAATCTCCCCATCTCCTTGTATTCTATGATGAAGAACTTGCTAACCCGTCTGTTATGTGGACCCTTGCTGAATGTCTTTCTGAATTCCAAGTTAGTGATTTCCATGCACAAAGCCATGCTGACTATTCCTAATCATTCTTGTCTTTCCAATTACATGTACATCCTGCCCCTTATAAACCCTTCCAACAACTTGCCTTCGACTGACTTCAGGCTCACCAGTCTATAGTTTGCTGGCTTTTCCTTACCACCTTTCTCAAATAATGGCACCAGTCTTCCAACAACTACTCCACAACTAGAGGGCATAGGTTTAGGGTAACAGGGAAAAGATATAAAAGAGACTGAAATGACAACTTTTTCACGCAGAGGGTGGACCGTGCATGGAATGAGCTGCATGGAAGTGGTGGAGGCTGGTACAATTGCAAGATTTAAGAGGCATTTAGAGGGATATATGAATAGGAAGGTTTTGGAGGGATATGGGCCGCGTGCTGGCAGGTGGGACAAAATTGGGTTGCGATATCTGGTCAGCATGGATGGGTTGGACGGAAGGGTCTGTTTCCATGTTGTACATCTCAATGACTCTGACTCTAAATGGCCAGTTTCCACACCACAGTGATTCTACGAGAAACTCATTTGGACAGGTACCGAATAGGAAATGTTTGGATACATGTGGACCAAGGGGAGGCAGGTGAGATTAACTCAGTTTGGAATTATGTTTAACATGGATTGATTGGATCACAAGCTCTGTTCCCATGCTACATAACATTACGACTCTAATTCTTGCTGTCTCTGCACCCCTCCCTCTTCACATCTCTCCCTGTCTCTGTCACCTCACCCAGCCTCACAACTCTTCCTTATCTTCAAAGTTTGTGAGAAGATATGTAGCTCGGGTGATCGTTGATGTGGTTCTGTTCGCCGAGCTGGGAATTTGTGTTGCAGACGTTTCGTCCCCTGTCTCGGTGACATCCTCAGTGCTTGGGAACCTCCTGTGAAGCGCTTCTGTGATGTTTCCTCCGACATTTATAGTGGTTTGTATGTGCCGCTTCTGGTTGTCAGTTCCAGCTGCAGCAGACAGGGGATGAAACGTCTGCAACACAAATTCCCAGTTCAGCGAACATCTTTCTTATCTCTAATAATTCCTCTCCAGCCTCAGACCCCTCCCTAACGCTAATCCCCTCCAGTCTCTCAAAGCTGTGCGATATGTGCCTTTCTTTGATTTCGGCCTTGAGGATACCCCATTTTTATTTCTCACTTGATGACGGCCCTTTCAGATTCCTGCATCGAGCTCCAGAATTTCCTCCTAAACCTCTCCATCTCACTTTCCTCCCAAACACATTGACCAATCATGTGTCATCTATTGTACTATCATTTTTTCTGACCTGGTTTCAAAGTTGGCCTGTCATGTTCCGATATTAAGTGTCTTGAGGTTTACAGCACAGAAAAAGGCTCAGTGGGCCATTGAGTCTGTGCCAGTAAAGAAAACTATCACCAAACTATCCTGATCCATTTTCCAATACACAGTCATTCGCACCATCTGTCTTGGTATCACAAGTGTGCACTAAATATGTCTTAAATACTATTGGGAATTCTGTGTCTCCCACCCTTCCAGACAGTGAGGTTTAGTGCAACTGGTGCTCGATGATGGCATCACCCACAGGAACACAAAGCAGCTGGGTCTGCGCAAACCAGAGATCGCCCATACATTGGGAAGGATGGCAGGGTCCCTGAGAGAGGGCACAGGGGATTTGCCAGGATGGTTCAAGGAATGGGGGATTGTAGTAGTGTGTTTTGGATATTATTTTACATTAGTCATTGGTATGATATAGTTGTTGCTGATACATTGGGGAGATAATATCGATCTACAATAGATGGACTCTCCTTCCCAATCTCTCCCCTTGCCTGGGCTGGGGTAACCTTCAGGTTAAACCACCACCAGACATCTCTTCCTAATGAGAGAGCAGCCCTATGGTCGGGTTGGACAATACTGACGTTGCCTCTTACACAGTGATGTCACTGTACCTCGGGGGTGGAGAGTGGGAATGCTGAAGGTGGTGGATGGGACACCACTCAGGCACAGTGCTTTGTCCTGGACGATGTTCCCTTTCTTTAACATTGCTGGGGGCTGCACTGATGCAGGCAAGTGGACACTGTTCCTGCACAACCCTGATGTGTACCTTATAGAGAACAAACACACATTGGGGAATCAGGGTTTGGAGAAACTGAGATTGTTCTCCTTGTAGCAAAGGAAATTCAGAGGAGCTGTGACAGAGGGGTTTACAAAAGTTACCCGTTATAATAATAAACCTTACACCCATCAGCTCATTATACAAGGATTACAGGACAGATTGAAGGTGTGGGGAGAACTATTGAGAGAATGGGATGATTTAATGGAGAACTTTTATGCAGTAAATGGGATTGAGCTGGAACACAATACTCACGCACCATGTGAATATCCAGGTCCTGATTAATTGAGTAATGCTGTCAGAGTTTGGCGTTACAGTTACTGAGATTGCCATCTGAATGCCCACCTGTAGTATCCTCTAATACAAGTTTATAAAATCCATCACTGTCAGGTCAGGTTAGAAACTCACAACATCCCCTCCTCCTGGGCCAGGATGACTGTACACATTACCCCTTGTGGAGGTCAGCAGTTAGTTCAGGGGGAAATGTATGTGGGTTTCTAGGAGTTTCCACCTTGGGACTTCATGTGACTGAACAGGGCAGATCTTTCATAGATGGGACAGAATGATCCAAGAGTCAGTGAGATGTGGAGAGCAGGATTTCCTTCCTTTTCTTTCCTTCCGTGTTGCCGCTGTGCCTCATCAATAAGACATGGGGGGTGAAAGGCTCATGCAGCTCGATGGGCAAGTTGTCTCCATTCTCACCAAGGGGCAGCAAGCTCCTCCCAGTCATTCCACAGAGTCTCACGGAAAACAGAGCAACACTGCACGCTTCCCACTGCCCAGGATTCCCAGTAAACGTTTAGAAGAATTGGGGGTGGGGGTGGGAATCTGTCAGAAATGGCATAACTGGAAAGTTCTAAGAGGATTGTGAAGGGAGAGAGATGCACAGGAGAAGGGAGCAACAAGTTGCCAGATGGAGTCTAATTTGGGAAAATGGGAAGTTGGTCATTTTGGAGGAGATAATAAAAGAACAAAGTGCTATTTAAATGGTGGAAACTGTAGAAAGCTGCACCACAAAGGGACCAGGGGTAATTGTGCAGGAAACACAGAAAGCTAGCAGATTCTGGGTCAGTCACGGAATCAAGGGTTCAGCTTCAGATTCGTCAAGTTTAAGGCACCACCGACACGGGTCAGGGGTTTCAGTAGCAATGGAGCTGGGGTGAGGGGGGACAAGGAACGTTTTAGAGAATGGAACTCCTGGTGTTTGTGATTGTGTGGATGTCTTATCAGAAGGTCACCTTGGGGTCAGATATAACAGCAATATTGTGAAGAGTGTAGTTCTACCTCAGATATTTCTCAGTGGGAGGGAGGGGCTCAGCAGTAAGGGAAAGTAATTTGTAATAGCAACTGAAGGCAATGGTTTTAACCATTTCAATGTTTCACTGGAGAAAATTGCAGCTAATCGAGTCGTGGGAGCATGGTAAGCAGTTTGATAACTGAGTAACAGTGGAGCAATGGAGAGGGATGATGGGGAGGGAGAGCTGGGCATTGTCAGTGTACATGTGAAACATAAAGCGGTGCTTTGGGACAATGTCACCTCCTGGCAGTATGTAGGTGAGAAAAAGGAGGGTCCAAGGATAGATCCTTAGATTCCCTACAGTGTGGAAACAGTCCCTTCGGCCCAACAAGTCCACACCGACCCTCAGAAGAGGAACCCATCCGGCCCATTCCCCTACGTTTACCACTGATTGATGCACCTAACACTACAGGCAATTTAGCATGGCCATTTCACCTAACCTGCATATCTTTGGACTGTGGGAAGAAACCGGAGCACCCGGAGGAAACCCACGCAGACACTGGGAGAAAGTGCAAGCTCCACACAGACAGTCGCCTGAGGCTGGAATCGAACCTGGGTCCCTGATGTCGTGAGGTAGCAGTCGTCACCATTGAGTCACCGTGCTGGCCAACCCTTGAGGGACACCACATGCAATGAATTCAGAAAGGAAATCAGAGAGGTTATCACAGCTACAGAAGTTAACATTGTCAGGAGGGTTAGACCTCTGAGTCAGTATGGGTGGAAATTAGGAAAAGTAAGGGAGCAGTCACCTCATTAAGGGTTTACTTCAGGCCCCCCTCAACAGAGGCAGGGAGATTGAAGAAAGCATAGGACGGCAGATTTTGGTAAAGAGTGAATGTAATAGGGTTGTTGTAATGGGTGACTTTAACTTTCCCAATATTGATTGGAACCTCCTTCGAGCAGATGGTTTGAAAGGAGCTATTTTTGTAAGGTGTGTTCATGAGGGTTTCCTAACTCAGCACATTGAAGCGGCTGACGAGGGGAGAGAGCATTTTGATTTTGGTGCTCGGCAATGAGCTGGGGCAGGTGTCAGATCTTGCGGTGGGAGAGCATTTTGGTGATAGTGACCACAACTGCTTCACATTCTACATAGCTATGGAGAAGGAGAGAAGCAGGCACAATGGGAGGATATTTAATTGGGGAAAAGGAAACTATGATACTATCAGACGTGAGTTGGGAAGCATGGACTTGGAGCAATTGCTCCACGGAAAGGCCACGACAGACATGTGGAGACGGTTTAAGGAACAGTTGTTGCGAGTGATGCATAAATGTGTTCCTCTGAGACAGGCAAGTAGGGGTAAGATAAAGGAACCTTGGATGACGAGAGCGGAGGAGCCTTTTTTCAAACAAAAGAAGGCAGCTTACGTAAGGTGGAGGAAGCAAGGGTCGTGCTCAGCTCTAGAGGATTACAGGCAGGCGAGGAAGGAGCTCAAAAATGGCCTGAGGAGAGCCAGGAGGGGGCACGAAAAAGGCTTGGCAGGAAGGATTAGGGAGAATACAAAGGCATTTTGCACTTATGTGAGGAGTAAGAGAATGATCAAAGAAAGAGTAGGGCCGATCAGGGATAGTATAGGGAACTTGTTTATAGACTCTGAGGGGTTCGGGGAAGCCCTAAATGAGTTTTTTTTTTTTTTGCTTCTGTCTTTACTAAAGAAAAGGACCTTGTCGTGAATGAAACCATTGAGGAGCAGGTAAGCATGCTGGAACCGATAGAGTTTGAGGAAGCTGATGTGCTGAACATTTTGACAAACATTAAGATTGACAAGTCGCCAGGGCCAGACCAGATTTGTCCTCGCCTGCTTTGGGAAGCGAGAAATGTGATTGCTTCGCTGCTTGCGAAGATCCGTACATCCTCGCTCTCCATTGGAGTCGTACCTGAGGACTGGAGGGATGCAAATGTAATTCCTCTCTTCAAGAAATGAAACATGGAAATCCCTGGCAATTACAGAACAGACACTTTCACGTCTGTCGTCTGGAAGGCGTTAGAAAGGATTCTGAGGGACAGGATTTATGACCATCTGGAAGAGAATGGCTTGATTAAATGCAATCAACACGGCTTTGTGAGGGGCAGGTCATGCCTCACAAACCTTACTGAGTTCTTTGAGGATATTACTAGGCAAGCTGATGAGGGTCGAGCTGTGGGTGTTGTGTATGTGGACTTCAGTAAGACATTTGATAAGGTTCCCCATGGTAGGCTCGTTCAGAAGGTCAGGAGGAATGGGATACAGGGAAACTTAGCTGTCTGGATACAGAATTCGCTGGTCGACAGAAGACAGCGAGTGGTAGTAGAAGGAAAATATTCTGCCTGGAAGTCTGTGGTGAGTGGTGTTCCACAGGGCTTTGTCCTTGAGCCTCTACTGTTTGTAATTTTTATTCATGACTTGAATGAGGGGATTGAAGGATGGGTCAGCAAGTTTGCAGACAACACAAAGGTTGGAGGGCTGTTGTAGGCTGCAGCGGGACATTGACAGGATGCAGAGATGGGCTGAGAGGTGGCAGATGGAGTTCAACCTGGATAAATGTGAGGGGATGCATTTTGGAAGGTCGAATTTGAAAGCTGAGTACAGGATTAAAGATAGGATTCTTGGCAGTGTGGAGGAACAGAGGGATCTTGGTGTGTAGGTACATTGATCCCTTAAAATGGCTACCCAAGTGGACAGGGTTGTTAAGAAAGCATATGTTGTTTTGGTTTTCATTAACAGGAGGATTGTGTTTAAGAGCCGTGAGATCTTGTTGCAGCTCTATAAAACTTTGGTTAGAACGCACTTGGAATACTGTGTCCAGTTCTGGTCGCCCTATTATAGGAAAGATGTGGATGCTTTGGAGAGGGTTCAGAGGAGGTTTGCCAGGATGCTGCCTGGAATGGAGGGCTTATCTAACAAAGAGAGGTTGACTGAGCTTGGACATTTTTCAGTGGAAAAAAGAAGGATGACAGGGGACCTAACTGAGGTGTACAAGATAATGAGAGGCATAGATAGAATTGATAGCCAGATATTTTTTTCCCCAGGGCAGAAATTGTTAATACGAGGGGTCATAAGTTTAAGCTGTTGGCGGAAAGTATAGCGGGTATGTCAAAGGCAGGTTCTTTATGCAGAGAGTTGCGAGAGCATGGAATGCGTTGCAAGCAGCAGTTGTGGAAGCAAGGTCATTGGGGATATTTAAGAGACTTCTGGACATGGATATGGTCACAGACATTTGAGGGTTCATACATTAGGTTTACCTTACATGAGGATCAGTGGTCGGCACAGCATTGTGGGCTGAAGGGCCTGTTCTGTGCTGTACTGTTCTATGTCCGATGTCCTATGTTCTATGAAGTGTACCTGTACCTTTCGACCATCTGCACCCTGTACTGACAGATAGTGCTCCCTCAATACCTTAGAAACCATCCCCTCAGTATGTTTATCCCGAAAACAACTCGACAGAACATTCATGCCCTCAACACCTCAGAAAGCAAACCTGTTGCCCCCTTGGACCGTGTTCATCCCCAAACCTGTTCTCACTGTGATGACCCACTGCCAACCCCAGAATTGGAGCCCAGGGCCCAGAACATTATTTGAGTCTCTGGATTGATCATAGATTCCGTAAGATGTGGCAGCAGGCCATTTGGCCTATCAGGTTCACACTGACCCTCGGCAGTGCATCCCATCCCTCCTCTATCCCTGGATCCCTTCATTTCCTCTGGCTAATCCACCTAGTCTGCAAATCTTTGGACAGTGGGTGGGAACTGGAGCACCCGGAGGCTGGCACGGGGAGAATGTGTCAACTCCAACCAGACAGTTGCCCGAGGCTGGAATCGAACACCGGTTGGGGTGAGGCAACACTGAGCCCCCGGGACCATCCCACCATCTCCTCCCTGTTGATGACAGTTTGATGTCTATACCCGGGGAGTATCTAACTTGTCTAGCGTTTATTTAAAGAAGATTAGGGACAAGGGCAATGCCTCCACAAGCTCAAGATGTTCGGTTCCCCTCGAAAAAATATTTACATCAAAAAGAGACTTTATTCACAAAAACACTTTACGTACAAACATAATCACTAAAGTTCGGTTCTGTACAGTCTTTACAACAAGTCTTTGCCATGACATATATCCTCCCCTTGGCTGATTAACTGAAATGTTAGCTCTGAGCTGTTCCTTCTGAATTAACATCACAAAGTTACATTGAGAAGGATCTTTGTGAAGTGCCTGTGCTCTGTATCTGTTCTCCCATGTAGGCCGCCCTCCGAATACAATACCTTACAAAGCCTTAAACCTGTTTGTCAACTTTCAGCAGAAGCAGCCTCGGGGCATTGAACACAGACTGAAGTATTCAGTGACGCTTGGATCAGGTCAAATTCTCAAGCAAACAGATGGCAGGGGATATTCAGTGGCAACGGTGAAGAGAGAGAGGAACAATTCGCATTTCAAGTGACCCTTCCTCAAAATGGTCTGTTCTGAAGGAACTTTCCCGCAGAAATCACTGGATTGAAAGGTGAACTCTCTCTCTGTCTCTTTCTCCCTCTTCCTTCAGAGATGCTGCCGGACATGCTGAGTCTCTTCAGCAATCTCTGTATTGATGGTTCAGGTCTCCAGCGTGTCCGTACAGATTGGTTTTAGTGTTGAATTCTCAAGCTTGCTCTGTTAAAGGGATTGAATCCCTCTGCTACAAAGGGGGGTCAGTTACCACAGCTAACAGGTTCGTGATGCCAACACGGTTGGTTCAATCTCTATCATGTCTGAAATTACCATGAAGCTTCTCAACCTCGCCCCTCACCTGAGGTGCATGACCCGGCAGGCCTCTCTCTCTGACAAGACAGCAGCTCTCGGGTCCTCCTGGTCGATAATAACTTCCCAACTTTAAAAGGGCACTACAGGAAGAGAGCTCTTGACATGGTTCAGATCAAAATCCTGGAGCTCCCTCCCTAACGTCACTGTGGGACACCCAAGGACTGCAGCAGGAGAGTACAGCTCACCCCGACCTTCCAGGCAACTTTTCGAGGGTGTGGGAATCACATGCAAGCCACATGTGAAAATAAGTTTTATAACAGTGTCACGGTGGATGGTCACTAACTCTGCTTCTTTATCTCTGTTCAAATCAGCAGAATGGAGAATCAAAGGGTGGGTTGAAAATGACAATGATAGCATTTCGCAGGTTAGTGTTTATTAGAGTTTGTATCGACAGTATGAATGTTTGAGCACTTATTCAAGGGCATGCAGGCAGCTGCTTGAGGAAGTGATGGGGCTGGTACAATTGTGACATTTAAAAGGCATCAGGATGAGTACGTGAATAGGAAGGGTTGAGAGGGATATCAGCCAAGTGCTAGCAAATGGAATGAAATGAGATGAGAATATCTGGTTGGTATGGACGAGTTGGAAGGAGGGTCTGGTTCCATGCCGTGCACCTCTGTCACTCTGTGCCTCTGAATAGTCTATTGCAGAGAGTTTCAGACAGGGCTTGGTTTGTGTGTCTCTCCCATGCTTCCTCAGAATCTGCAATCCCTATGTCTCCAAATTTCCACAAGACTCAATGAAATAGTAAAAAAAGAGGGTCAGTGCTGAGGGAGTGCTGCACTGTCAGAGGGTCAGTACTGAGGGAGTGCTGCACTGTCAGAGGGTCAGTACTGAAGGAGTGCTGCACTATCAGAGGGTCAGTACTGAGGGAGCACCACACTGTCAGAGGATCAGCACAGAGGGAGTGCCGCACTGTCAGAGGGTCAGTACAGAGAGAGTGCTACGCTGTCAGATGGTCAGTGCTGGACTGTCAGAGGCGCAAGACCGAGGCAGAGGGTCAGTACTGAGGGAGTCCTACACTGTCAATGGGTCAGTTCTGAGGGGAGTGCCAAACTGTCAATGGGTCAGTACTGAGGGAGTGCTACATTGTTAATGAGTCAGTACTGAGGTAGTCCTGAACTGTCAGAGTGTCAGTTCTGATAGAGTGCTGTACTGTCAGAGGTTTTGTCCTGAGATTGGGCCACACTGTCGGAGGGTCAGTATAGGGCCACTTCCACACTGTCAGAGAGTCAGTACTGAGGGAGTGCATCACTATCAGAGGATCAGTGTGGAGGGAGTGCTATAATGTCAGAGGATCAGTGTGGAGGGAGTTAAGCATTGTCAGAGGATCAGTGTGGAGGCAGTGCTGTATTGTCAGAGGATCAGTATGGAGGGTGTGCTGCATTGTCAGAGAGTCAGGACGGAGGGACTGCTGTGCAGTGAAAGAGTCAGTCGTGATGAAGTGTGCACTCTCTGAGGGTCAGTGCTAATGGATTGCCATGCTATCAGAGTGTCGCACTGTGAGAGGGTTGCTACTGAGGGAGCGCTGCACTGTGAAAGAGTTAGAACTGAGGGAGCACCGCACTCTGAGGGGGTTAGTACTGAAGGATCACCGCGGTGTGAGGGGATTAGTACTGAGGGAGCACCACACTATGTGTCAGAAAGTCAGTACTGAGTGATTGCTGCATTGCCAGAGGGTCAGCACTAAGAGAGTGATGTACTGTCAAATGGTCATTACTGAGGGAGCGCTACACGGTCAGTGTGTCAGTTCTGAGGGAGTGTTGTTTCAGACGGTCAGTACTGAGAGAGTGGTGCACTGCCAAATGGTCAGTACTGAGGGAGTGCTACACTGTCAAAGGGTGAGTACTGAGGCATTGCTGGTCTATCAGAAGTGCAGGAATGAGGAGGTGCCGCTCTGTCAGAGTGTCAGTCCAGAAGGAGTTCTGCTCTGTCGGAGGGTCAGTACTGAGGGAATGCCGCGTTATCGGAGGGTCAGTACTGAGGGAATGCCACACTGCAGAAATGTCAGCACTGATGGACTGCTGCACTGTAGAAATGTCAGTACAAAGAGAGTGCTGCAGAGTCAGAGGGTCAGTACTGATGGAACGCTGTTGTGTCAGAATGCCATTTCTGAGGTTGTGCTGCAGTGTCAAAGGAGCAGTGCTGAGGGAGAGCTGCACTGTCAGAGGGTCAGTACTGAGGGATTGCAGCACCGTCAGGAATGCAGGGTCAAAGGGCTGTTGCAGTGTCAGAGGGTCAGTTCTGAGGGAGTACTGAATGATCAGAGGATGCGCCGCACTGTCTGAAAGTCAGTATGAAGGTGTGCCACACTGTGGGAGGGACAGTATACGTGCAATGCCTCATGTCAGACGGTCAGTACTGAGGGAGTGCTGCACTGTCAGAGGTTCAGTACTGAGGGAGTGTCGCACTGTCAGAAGGTCAGTTCTGAGGGAGTGCTGGACTGTCAGAGGGTCAGTACCGAGGGAGTGTCGCATTGTCAGAGGGTCAGTTCTGAGGGATTGCCACACTGTCAGCGTATAAGTCTGGAGGATACCTGCATTGTAAGAGAGTCAGTACTGAGTGAGTGCCACACAATCAGATGGGCTGAATGGCCTAATTTCTGCTCCCATGTCTTGTGGTCTTTAAGGAATATCTGAAATTGTTCAGTACATTTCTGCCTCTGCTTCCTACAGAGCCCATTCAGCAGTGATTCCCACGTCCAGATTCCAGAGACTGTGTTCAAACAGACCGTCTTCATTTGGTCACCACCCTCTTTTCCCAGGGATCAAATTTTCGTTTCGTGTGAATGACCTGCCAGCTAAAAAGGTAATTTTCATGCTGCAGGGCTGAGGTTTATTCCTCAGCTTCCATCTGCTCATCCCAAATGAATCCCACTGCCCCCACTCAGCACAGTCGTGTGTTTCTTATTTCTGAGCTTCCCAATGCCAATCCACATCCAGGCTGACATCCCACACTCCTCCCAATCTAATTGCAGGCTATTTGCCTGGGAGCGAGGAGTGCGAAGAGAGGAAATAAAAACCAGAAAGGGCTTTACGTGACATTAAGGGTGAATTGATAATGAGAGAAAGACTAGGTTGTGGAACACAGTGAGAATTTGTGCATGGACCCAAAGGCTACACTGAATGGATGCATTTTGTCAATGTTCATTGGGACAGGGTTGGTATGAAATCGTGAAGATGCTCTGTGATACAATTAAATGAATTAGCATATATATATACAGAGAGAGGTGGTTCTGAGTGGTCTGGCCTTCATACAACCCAATAATTCTCCAAAGATGGTGGAAATGTATCTCAGTTTACCGAATGAGGTGATGGAGGAAGTAGCAGGTACACTTGCAAACATTTTCAAATCCCCTCTGGCCACAGGAGAGGTGTCGTCGGACTGACCATGTGGTACTGTTATTCAAGAAGGAACATGGGATATACCAGGCAGCTACAGGCCAGTCAGGCTAATACCGTGGGTGGGGCGTCTGTTGGAAGCAATTTTGGGAGATAGAATTAATCAGCATTTACAGAGACTGGAGTTCATGAAGAACAGTCAGAATGGTTGTGTTTAGGGGGAGGTCAGGTTTGCCCAATGGGATTGCACTTTTTAAGGAGGTGACCAGCTGTGTAAATAAGGGCAATGCTTTCCTGTCGCCTGCTTGGAAAACAGTAAGGCTTTTATCAGGACCCATACTGGAAACTGATAGTTAACATAAAAACTCAAGATCCAAGGAATTTGGCGCAGAATGCTGAGTGGCAGGAAGCAGACAGTGATGGCCCAGTTAGAAATCTCTGTCTGTTCATGTCTCACTGTTGGGGTCTTGCTGATGTGGTTGATAGAAAAGATTTAGATTTGAATGGTGGAGGGTTAATCATTGGGTTCATGAATGTTATGAAGTTTGGTTGGGTGATAAATGCTGAGGAGGATAGCCTGAGGTTACAGAAGGATGGAGATGGCCTTGTCAGATGGACCGATCAGTGGCAACGGGTGAGGTGCCTGAAGACTGGAGGGTGATTAATGATGTGCCATTTTTGAAGTAAGGCTGCAAGGAACAGCCATTGAACTATGGAGCTGTGAGCCTGATGGCAGTGGTGGGTAAGCTGTCGGAGGGCATTCTGAGAGACAATTTACATGCATTTGGAAAAGCAAGAATTGATTAGGGATGGTCAGCTTGGCTTTGTTTGTGGAAATGATGTGTCCAACTTGATACAGCTTTTGAAGGGATGACCAAGGAGACAGATGAGAAAGTTTCACATGGGAGATTGTTTAGGAAAAGGTTAGATGAGATGGCATCCAAGGAGAGAGGACAGCACGGTGCCCCAGTGGTTTGATTCTTACTCCCGGTGACTGTCTGTGTGGAGTTTACACATTCTCTCTGTATCTGTGCGCGTTCCCTCCGGGTGATCCAGTTTCCTCCCACCAACCAAAGATGCCATGGGAAATGCAGCATTACAGGGATAGAGTAGAGGATGCGAGTCTGGGTGGGATGCTGTTCAGACAGTCAGTGTGGAGCCAATGGACGGAATGGCTTGCTTCAACACAGTAGGAATTCTAAAATTAATCCAGAGATACAAGTCATGTTCTGGGGACCAGGGCTCCAATCTTGGACAGGGGTGGATGTGGGTCCTGACAGTCTGAAGGGGTTTGATCACAATCTGAGGGGGGAGCTGGGCTGAGCCCTGAGCCCTGAAGTGTTGAGGATGTGAATGTTTTGTGGAGCTACTGTCTAAGCGGCTTTGGGGGTTAAACACAACAAAGTGATGCTTTCTTCGGCATTGTGGGAGCAATTTCTGAGGTATTAAGGAAGCACTTTCTGAGGTATTGAGGGAGCACTTTCTGAGGTACTGAGCGAGCACTTTCTGAGGTACTGAGGGAGCACGTTCTGAGGTATTGAGGGAGCACTGTCTGAGGCACTGAGGGAGCAGTATCTGAGATATTGAGGGAGTACTTTCTGAGGTATTGAGGGAGCACTTTCTGAGGTATTGAGGGAGCACTGTATGAGGTACTGAAGGAGCACTTTCTGAGGTATTGGCGGAGCACTGTCTGAGGTACTAAGGGAGCACTTTCTGAGATATTGAGGGAGCACTTTCGGAGGTACTGAGGAAACACTTTCTGAGGTATTGAGGGAGCACTGTCTGAGGTACTGAGTGTGCACTATCTGAGGTATTGAGGGAGCACTTTCTGAGGTATTGAGGGAGCACTTTCTGAGGTATTGAGGGAGCACTGTCTGAGGTACTGAGGGAGCACTTTCTGAGGTACTGAGGGAGCACTTCCTGAGGTATTGAGGGAGCACTGTTTGAGGTACTGAGGGAGCAATTTCTGAGGTACTGAGGGAGCACTTTCTGAGATATTGAGGGAACACTTTCTGAGGTATTGGGGGAGCACTGTCTGAGGTACTAAGGGAGCACTTTCTGAGATATTAAGGGAGCACTTTTGGAGGTACTGAGGAAGCACTTTCTGAGGTATTGAGGGAGCACTGTCTGAGGTACTGAGTGTGCACTATCTGAGGTATTGAGGGAGCACTTACTGAGGTATTGAGGGAGCACTTTCTGAGGTACTGAGGGAGCACTTTCGGAGATATTGAGTTAGCACATTCTGAGGTATTGAGGGAGCACTTTCAGAGGTATTGAGGGAGAAATATCTGAGGTATTGAGGGAGCACTTCCTGAGTTACTGAGGGAGCACTTTCTGAGTTACTGAGGAGCACTTTCAGAGGTATTGAGGGAGCACTTTCTGAGGTACTGAGGGAGCACTATCTGAGGTATTGAGGGAGAACTATCTGAAATATTGAGGGAGCACTTTCTGAGGTATTGAGGGAGCACTATTGGAGGTACTGACGGAGCACTTTCTGAGTTACTGAGGAGCACTTTCAGAGGTATTGAGGAGCATTATCTGAGATGTTGAGAGAGAAATATCTGAGGTATTGAGAGAGCACTTCCTGAGGTATTGAGGGAGCACTTTCTGAGGTATTGAGGGAACACTTTCTGAAATACTGAGGGAGAACTTTCGAGGTACTGAGGAAGCACTTTCTGAGCTATTGAGGGAGCACACTCTGAGGTACTGAGAGAACACTTTCTGAGTTACTGAGAGAGCACTTTCTGAGGTATTGGGGGAGCACTATCTGAGATATTGAGAGAGAAATATCTGAGGTATTGAGAGACCACTTCCTGAGGTATTGAGGGAGCACTTTCTGAGATATTGAGGGAGCACTGTCTGAGGTATTAATGGAGCACTTTCTGAGGTATTGAGTGTGCACTATCTGAGGTACTGAGGGAGCCCTTTCTGAGATACTGAGGGAAAACTATCTCAGGTACTGATGAAGCACTTTCTGAGGTATTGATGGAGCACTTTCTGAGGTACTGAGTGTGCACTATCTGAGGTACTGAGGGAGCACTGTCTGAAGTACTGAGGGAGAATTATCCAAGGTACTGAGGGAGCAATTTCTGAGGTACTGAGGGAAAACTATCTGAGGTACTGAGAAAGCGCTATCTGAAGTATTGTGGGAGAATTGTCTGAGATATTGCGGCAGGATTATCTGTGATATTGAGGGAGCACTTTCTGAGGTATTGAGGGAGCACTTTCTCAGGTATTGAGGGAGCATTTTCAGAGGTATTGAGGGAGAACTATCTAAGATATTGAGGGAGCACTTTCTGAGGTACTGAGGGAGCACTTTCTGAGGTACTGAGGGAGCACTTTCTGAGGTACTGAGGGAGCTCTTTCAGAGGTATTGAGGGGGCACTGTCTGAGGTACTGAGGGCGAACTATGTGAGCTATTGGAGGGTCATTGTCTGAGGTATTGAGGGATCACTTTCCGAGGTATTGAGGGAGCACTATCTGAGGTACTGAGGGAGAACTATCTGAGGTACTGAGGGAGCACTATCTGAAGTATTGAAGGAGCACTTTCAGAGGTATTGAGGGAGCACTGTCTGAGGTACTGAGGGAACACTTTCTGAGGTACTGAGGGAACACTTTCTGAGGTACTGAGGGAGCACTTTCTGATGTATTGAGGGAGCACTATCTGAGGAATTGTGGGAGCATTATCTGAGGTACTGAGGGCGAACTATGTGAGCTATTGGAGGGTCCTTTTCTGAGGTATTGAGGGATCACTTTCCGAGGTATTGAGGGAGCACTATCTGAGGTACTGAGGGAGAACTATCTGAGGTACTGAGGGAGCACTATCTGAAGTATTGAAGGAGCACTATCTGAGCTATTAAGAGAGAAATATCTGAGATATTGAGGAAGCACCTTTTGAGGTACTGAGGGAACACTTTCTGCGGTATTGAGGGAGCACTTTCTGAGGTCCTGAGGGAGCACTTTCTGAGATATTGAGGGAGCATTTTCTGAGCTATTGAGGGAGCACTATCTGAGGTATTGAGTGAGAACTTTCTGAGGTACTGAGTGAGAACTTTCTGAGCTACTGAGGTAGCACGTTCTGAGGTATTGAGGGAGAACTATCTGCGGTATTGAGGGAGAACTATTGGAGTATTCAGGGACAACTATCTGATGTACTGAGGGAGCACTTTCTGGTGGTACAGAGTGCAGAGGATAGAAAGGAACAGATGCAATTTCCTGATCATTTCCTCAGTGTCCCCGAGGCACTCTGGTGTCATAATTTGAAATGGAAGCCACTCCCCATTTCAGAAGATTCAGATCATTTTAAACAATCAGTGAAAGATAACAGCAGAATGCGTCTGAAACATGGTTTGGGGGAAAACTTTCATCAATCTATTGTCACTTGTTGCTTGGAGACGTTTTAGAAAAGCAGGCACCCAAACACACTAATGCTGTCGATGCAAGAGGTGGTGCACAGGAAGATCCAACAAGTCATCTGTAGCTGCTGTCTGTCCCCCTGGAGCAATCATCATGAGAGATCATGGCTCAGTCCTCGGAGAAATCATTTCTCCAGCAATACCTCAACCATGCATTTACAGCTGTGTGTGTGTGCGTGTGTGTGTGTGTGTGGGAGAGACAGAGAGAGAGAGAGAGAGAGAGAGAGAGAGAGAGAGAGAGAGAGAGAGAGAGAGAGAGAGACTGCCCGTGTTTGTGTGTGTGAATGAGTGGATGCATGTGTATCTCTGTGTGCCTGTATATGTGCGTGAGAGAGAAAGTGCATGTTCATGTGAGAGTGTGTGGCTGTGTGTGTGTTTAAGGGTGTGTGTGTCTCTGTGTGCATGTGTGTGAGAGAGAGTGTGTCTGTGTGTATGTGTGTGTGAGACTGTCGCTGTGTGTGTGAGAGAATGTGTCTGTGTGTCTATGTGTTTGTGTGTCTGTGTGTCTATATGTGTATGTGTCTCTGTGTGTGTATGCCAGTGTGTCTTGTGTGAGAAAGAGTGTGTATGTGTGTGTGAGAGAGTGTGTGCCTGTGTGCATGTGTGTGTGAGTGTGAGTGTACCTGTGTGTGAGAGAGAGTGTGGGTGTCCGTGTGTGTGTTTGAGAGAGTGCGTCTCTGCATATTTGAGGGAGCGTGTGTCTGCGTGTGTATGTGTGTGAGAGAGAGTGTGTAACTGTGTGTTTATGTGTGTGTATGAGAGAGCGTCTGTGTGTGTGAGAGAGTGTGTGTCAGTGTGTGTGTGAGAGAGAGAGTGTGTGTGTCCATGTGTGTGTGTGATTGAGAGTGTGTCTATGTGTGTTTGAGGGAGTGTGTGTGTGTGTATGAGAGAGAGTAACTGTGCGTTTATGTGTGTGTGTGAGTGTGTCTGTGTGTTCTTGAGGGAGCGTGTGTATGTGTGTGAGAGAGAGAGTAACTGTGTGTTTATGTGTGTGTGAGAGAGTGTGTCTGTGTGTGTTTGAGGGATTGTGTGTCTGTGTCTGTCTGTGTGTATGTGTGTGAGAGAGAGTTTCTGTGAGTGTATGAGAGACAGAGTGTGTGTGTGTGAGAGAGAGTGTGTGTGTGAGAGTGAGTGGGTGTGTGAGAGAATGAAAGTGTGTGTGTGTGAGAGTGTGTGTGAATGAGAGAGAGGGTGTGTATGTGTGTGTGTGAGAGAGTGTGTCTGTGTGAGAGAGAGTGTGTCTGCGTGTATGTGTGAGAGAGTGTGTCTGTGTGTATTTGAGGGAGCGTATGTCTGTGCGTGTATGTGTGTGAGAGATATAGTGTGTGCTTGTGTGTGTATGTGTGTGAGAGTAGTGCCTGTGTGTATGTGTGTGTGTGTGTCTGTGTTTGTGTTTGAGGGAGCGTGTGTCTGTGTGTGCGAGAGAGCCTGTGTGTGGCGGGGTCCTTTGTGTATATGTGTGTGAGAATGTGTCTATGTGTGTTTGAGGGAGTGTGTGTGTCTGTGTGTGTGTATGTAAACTAGCCAATCTTATTGGGTGCTCATGAATATAAAATCCAGCTGCTGTTTCAGGTGAATTGGTCCTTGTGTCTCCAACGACACAAAGTCTGTCAGGGTGGCTTAACTGGGGGAAAGAGAGTGCTGTTCATTCCCATGGGGATTATCCAGTAAACCTTCCCCACACACTAACATCCCACTGGCAATGCAGTGACTAGTCCTGCACACAGTGCCCCAGGTACAAAGCAGTGTAATGTCACCATAGTCTTACCAAAGCATGGGACAGCTCCTCATGAGAGAGCGGTGTCTGGTGGTGTTTTAATCAGAGGGTCAACAGGGCCAAGCTGAGGGGAAAGGTTGGGAAGGAGAGTCCTTCAGGGTAACCCCAGCTGGTGTGGGAATTGAACACACGCTATTGGTTTTACTCTGCATTATAAACCAACTGTCCAGCCAACTGAGCTAACTGACTTCACTCCAGGGGCATGCCCTGTATAACCCAATCATAGCCAGCATGCACATCAATAGGAGCCAGGAGCAAGGCCATTCGGCCCCACCCAACCCAGAAGGGAGAGCACGGGAAGCTGGTGAAGGAAACAAGCCCCTCCCATCTGGCTGCCTGAAATGGAGCTGGAGGACAGAGCACATCTGGCCTGCTGTTTGTTTCCCCTAGACTGGCCTGCTCCACCTCACAGTGAGAGACTGAGGGGAACCTCAAGGAGATTTCACTTCTCACTGAGAGGCTGCAACTCCAATCCAAATCAGGCTGGTTCCCTCCGAGACTCACGGAAGAGTGCAGCGCTCTACAGATCAGGCCCTTGTGTCGCATAACCTCCAGTGTGGGGGCCAAGAGCTGGGAGGTAGTGTTAAGAACATAAGACCATCCGAAATAGGAACAGGAGACCATCCAGCCCCACGGGCCTGCTCTGGTATTCAATAGGATAGTGGATGATTCAACATTCAATTTGGGAGCTGAAACTAGGATAATACAGAGACAGAGAATCAAATTATTCTGCTGTACGGAATCATCAGACGAAAGCACACAATACACACTTACACACACACACATACACAAACACACACAGGCACACACACACACACAATCACACACAGGCAGACAGACATACACACAGACACACACACACACACATACACACACAGACACACACACACACACACAAACACACACAGTGGGATTCAGGCCGTGTGTGGGAACGGGGAGAGACAAAGGAGCAAAATGCTCGCGAGGGATCTGATCCCACAGATTTCACTGCTTCCCTCTCTCTCTCCGGCTCTCATGTCTATTTTTGTGTTCCCAATTCTCTCCCCCACATCTTTCCTTCAATCCCTATCTCTCAATATCCTTCACATCTCTGTCCTGTTTACATTTCCCAGTAGATTCCCTTCCCCCTTTGTCATCTCACCAGGTTTTTCAGGAATGCTTAATCATTCAGTCTTTCACAAAACTAACACCTTGCTCATCTCTTTCTGCATCTGTCCCTCAGCTCTGTGGGATCTTGCTATTCCTGTCTGTACATCACTCCAGCCACATCACAGCCCCCACCACCACCCCACTCTCTCAGCTCTATGTCTCTGCTGTTGCAACTTCTCTCTCTCTCTCTGTGCTATCTCTCTCCCTGGGATTTCTGTCTTGCTGTCTGAGTGAACTTCTCTCCCTCTCTTTCTCTCCCCATTTTCGCCTTGTATCTGTCTGACATTGTATTTCTCTTCCTGGAGTTTCACTCTCTCTCTCTGTGTCTGTCTCTGTCCTGCTGTCTCTCAGTTCTTCTCATTTCCTCTTCACCTTCCACCCCCGCCTGTCTTTGTCTTGTTCTCTCCCTCCCTCTCACTGTCTGTCCGTCCATCTCTCTTTCTCTCCTGTAGTTTCTCACCCTCTTTCTCCCTGGAGCCCTTGCTCTGCACCAGTGACTGGGGGAAGGGGCATTGGGAAGAGTTTGCCTCAGTGCCTGGTCTCTCCCAGGATTTACCCCGACTGTGGGGAGGGGGTGAATGGAAGGAACATTAAGTACTTTTCTGAGTGCGTCTGAAATAGAGAAAAAGAGAAAGAGAAAGGGAGAGTGATCAAAGAGAAAGAGACATGGAGAGAGTGGAGATGGAGAAAGTGGAGAGAGAGAGATAGGCAGTGAGAGTCAGGGAGGTGGAGTGAGAAAAGGACAGAGTGAGAGAGACAGGGAGAGACAGAGAGTGAGAAGGACTTATATTGAGGGAGCAGGACAGTGTGTGTACTTGGCGACAGTTTTTGAGTGAGATCTTGCTGTGCATTACAGCAGTTTGTCAAAAGGCGAGTTAGTCTCTGCACTATGTCCTCCAGCCCAGGGGCTGTGAGTCTGTATGGGAAGGAGGAGAGTGGGAAACACGGAGGAAGTGGGACAGCCAGAGACAGGGGGAGGGTTTGATGGGGCTTTGGGGTTGGTGGAGAAAGGAAGGGCTGTTATCAGAGAGAGATGGAGAGAGGGATAGCATGTGATGCAAAGTCTGAGACAGGGTGGAAAAGAGGACTCCACAGGAAGGATAGTCAATGAGGCCATTCAGTGGCCAAACCTGAGGATCCTGAACCGGACCAGGATCATTTAATGGGGCAGGGGGATGATGGGCAGAAAGGACTCCATCTGTGATGCAAACTGTCTATAATTCTGGGACTGGGATGTTGCTGTGCATTAAAATAGTCCCAGGCCAGTCAGTCAACCCAGACTCATTTACCGGTGTGAGAAAGTGAGGACTGCTGATGCTGGAGAGTCAGAGTTACAAACTGTGGAGCTGGGGAAGCACAGCAGGTCAGGAAGGAGAGTCGATGGTTCAGGCCTGACCTGCTGGGCTTTTCCAGCTCCACACTTTTCCACTCATTTCCCTCTGCCCCAGGGAGTGGGGCTCACAGCAATGTTGGGGGGGACAGCAAAATATTTGAGGGGGCACAGTTGGTGAGGTAGTTCTTTGGGAGGGAAGGTATTTGGGGAAGGGAATAAATTTGGGACGAGAGTGAAAATGAGGGGTAAATTATTTTTTAGGGGGTTCAAAATTGGGTGAGCACTTTCAGGTCTGAAATGAAGAAAAAGAGAAAGGGAGGGTTAGAAAGAGAGAGAGGTCGAGAGAGTGGGGATGGAGAAGGGGGATGAGAGAAAGATGGGGCAGAGACTGACAGTGAGAGGGAGGGTGTGAGAGAAAGACAGATTGAGAGAAAGAGACAGACAGGGAGAGAGAAGGACAAAGAGAGAAGGGGAAGTCAGACTGAGACAAAGAGGCGTTAAAGCATGGACAGACTGAAGGGGTGACACTCAGTATATGTTTTTTCACACTCCCTCTCTCCCAAGCTCCTGGGGTTTGCTTCAGCTTGTCTCTCTCCCTCTCTCTCTGCCTCTCTCTGGATGGTGAGCTGGTCTCTGTCCCTTGCCATGTTGGTCACCTCAGAAAGCCTCCAGAAAATTCAGGAGATAAGTCTGCAGGTGAATCCTGGTTTTGTTCATTTCTGGATGGTTTCCCAGAACTTTCTGTACTTCTAGCCAATTCGGAGAATCAGTTAATAGTTTGAAGCGTTGCTAATCATTTGGATGGCTTGTTCCTGTCAGTTTCTTTATGTAGCAGGACCCGGTGCCTTCCTATCTGGGCCCTCCATTGTTTGGTCGAGACGTTGTTAGGGATATGTCTGCCCAGGGGAACTGTTGCGTTTGACATTATGCTGATGGTATAACCATCTGGCTGCTGTCTGACTTTTGTGATTTGGGAGTATAACTTGTCCAATATACCCAGCATCTCTTGGCTGTTTATCTGTGTTTTAGCAAGGAGGCCGCAACATTTCACCAATTCCCCTTCCCCCACCCAGTCTTTTGAAAGGAAAGAAGATTATACAATGAATTACAATCCTAATTTTAAAAGCTGGTTATGTTTGTTGTCAGAGTAGCCTGCTGTTTGAGCGAAAGCCATCTTGTACATTGTCACACCGATTGTCATATGGCTGATAAGTGATATCATAGAATCCCTACAAAGCAGAAACAGGCCCTTCAGCCCATCGAGTCCACAAAGACCCTCTGAAGAGAATCCAACTCAGATCCATCCCCTGATGATATCCCTGAAACCCTGCATTTCCCATGGCTATTCCAGCTAACCTGAATATCCCTCGACACTATGGTCAATCTGTCAAAAATATGCGTTATTGAACAGTGGGAGAAAACCCATGCAGATGCAGGGAGAATGTACAAACTCCACACAGACAGTCGCTCAGGAGTGGAATCAACCCACTCAGGTCTCTGGCGCTGTGCGGCAACAGTGCTAACTACTGAGTGACTGTGGCACTCCTAACTGTTTCGCCAAAACATACTCCGTTGTGAGAATTCATAAAGAATTGTGATGCATCTTCAACATCCTGTGAGCAGAACAAATGCAAGGGAATTAGACCTGCTGGCTCAAACTCCTGGAATTCCCTCCCTAAGGACATTGTGGGTCCACCACCTGCTACAGTTCAAGGAGGCAGCTCACCACCAAAACCAGCTCCCCAGCAGCTACGGACAGGCAATCAATACTGGGCCCAGCCAGGAACACTCAAACACTTCAAATGAATGAAACTAAAGGTGATTACCCGGGGAGTTCCATCTACCTTCCAGCCCCTGGGGGTGTGTCCAGGCATTATGCACCATGACCGTACCCATCTGTTGCTGCCTGCAATCCTAACCACCGGTATCCCGAGATATATCAAAGTGAGTGCGGTTAGGACCACAGCCGATGTGAGAGGAACGGATTCGTTAATGACAGACGGTGCCAATGCCGTGGTATGGCCTGTTCCTTCATATTTATGTCAGTGTTGTCCCTGTCAATGTCCCCTCTATCTCAACAGCATGTGGGATGGAATCATGATAACCCATCCAAATACCTTTTTTAATGTAATCCGATACTTTCGACTTCAAAGATCCCCATCCAAACTTTGTCACTTGGGATAATTGGAATCCCTCGCACCAAGCCCAGTGTCCCACCGAAAGTATCCTTGCAGCTGTTACTAACCCAGCCCTTGGTGAGCTGCTGTAACTGACAGTGAGAGATGTTGGTGTGGGTGTTCTCCTGGAACAAATATTTATGCTGTTTGTCACTAATCTGGGATGGGACTTTTCTTGAGCAGTGAGGACCGCTGCCTTCATTTCATCATGGATGCCCCTCCCTCACAGTTGTCCCTTACGGTGGGCTGAAAGGCCTGGTGGACAAAGTCTCATGGTGATTAATTTAGTTTGTTTGTGAGCATCCAGTCCGTGTATGACAGACTGTCGGTCTGTCTCATCCGAAAATGTATCTGGTTTTGAGACAGGATCAAACAGAGTGGTTTTTTTCATGCTGCCCACCAGCTGGGTGCCTGCAATGGCTGTTGTGTATGGAGTGAGACCATCCGCTGTCTGACACTGGGTAACCAGAGGATTCATGGAATCTGGGTCCGTCTGTGGGTCAGGGCTGGGAGCAAAAGGTGCAGTTACCTGGGAGCAAGGCAGTGAGAGTTCCCATCTGTGGGCGGGTGTGGATGTGTCAGGAAGGGGCCTGTCATTATCTCCCTGGGGAGGTAGAATCCCAAAGGCACACACGATCCCATTCTGGAAGGAGCCCTTGTGCCCGAGGGATTGTATTTCTTCCTAGCACCTCCTACTGGGGCCTGATGTGTGTTGCTCCGTGTTGCAGGTGTACAGGACCCATGCAGCTGCTTGGAGCTCATACACTGTCATTCCAGATTGTCAATGTAACCTGAGGATGCCTCCCCATCCCCAGAGACCCTCCTTGCACTGGATTGGGCTCTTCCCAATTGTAACTGGAGTAGTCCCATGTGGGTGAGATTTTCCTGCAACCTTCTGTCCTGCTCATTGTGTAGGAAACCTAGCTCGGTCACAGCCTGTAGGTTTCCCTGGGGTGACCGGATCCCAGCTGCCTTATCCCAGCCGCGGATCCTCCAGGCTATCGGCAGTGGGGCGAGCTTTCCATATTCCTTCCCCAATTCTCTGTGGGCATATCACCACAGCTCCTGTACCAGGAATCCTTCGCTGCAAGGCCAGGCTGGTTTCCTGCCAAATTCTGCAGGACTGTTTCACTTTTGTACCGGCTCGTGTTCATGTCGCTTTGGCTGCTTCTGTATTATGGGACACCTGGGTATATTCATAGAGTCATAGAGTTCTACCGCATGGAGACAGGCTCAAACTGGCCTATCCACGCTAACCCCGTTTCCCTGCACTTGGCCCATATCCTTCCAAGATGTTCCTCTCCATATATTTGTCCAAGTGCCTTTTAAATGTTATTAAATGTATCCTCCTTGACCACTTCCGCTGGAAGTTCATTTCATATGTGTACCACCCTCTGGGTAAAAAGCATTCACTCTCAGGTTCCCTTTTAATCTTTCCCCTTTCACCTTAAACTGATGCCCTTTCGTCCTCGATTCCCCAAGCCTTGGATAAAGACTGAGTGCATTCACCCTATCCATGCTTCCCATGATCTTATACACCTCTATAAGGACACTCCTCAGTCTCCTACGCACTAAAGACAATGCCCTAGCTTGTCCAACCTCTCTCTATAACCGTCTAGTTGAGTTCTGGCAACATCCTTGTAAATTTCTTCTGCACTCTTTCCAGTTTAATAACATCCTTCCTATAGCAAGGTGGGCAAAACTGAACACAATATTCCAAGTGCGGCCTCCCCCAACATCCTGCACAACTCCAACAGAACTTCCCAACTTCGATGTTCCATGCCCTGACTGATGAAGGGCTCAGTGTGCCTAAAGCCTTCTTCACTGCCCTGTCTCCCTGTGACTCCACTCTCAGAGAACCGTGCTCCTGGAATCCAAGGTCCCTCTGTTCCACTACACTCCTTCAGGCCCTACCATTCACCATGAAACCCCTGTCTTGATGTGACTTTCCAAAATGCTCGATCTCGCCCTTGTCTGTATTAAACTCCATTTGCCATTTCTCAGCCCAATTCCCCAGCTGATCAAGGCTCTGTTGCAATTGTTGAGAACCTTCCTCACTTATTTTAGTGAAATCTGCAAACTTTCTAATCATGCCTTAAACATCCTCGTCCAAATCATTGATCTAGACAACAAACAGCAATGGGCCTAGCACTGACCAGCTCAGTGGCACAGTGGCTCAGTGTTTAGCACTGCTGCCTCACAGCCCCGTGGATCTGGGTACAATTCCCACCTCACAGGATGGTCTGTGTGGGTTAGATCCTGTTAGGGTGAGATTTCCTACAGTGTGGAAACAGGCAATTTGGTCCAACAAGTCCACACCGACCTGCCGATGAGTACCCACCCAGAGCCATTCTCCCTACCCAATATTTACCTTTGACGAATGCACCAAGCACTATGGGCAATTTAGCCTAGCCAATTCATCTGACCTGCACATTTTGGATTGTGGGTGGAAACTGAAGCACACAGAGGAAACCCTCGCAGACACAGGGAGAATGTGCAAACTCCACACAATCAGCCGAGGCTGGGGTCAAACCCGAATCCCTGGCGCTGTGAGGCAGCAGTGCCAACCACTGAGCCACTATGCAACCCCAACTGAGTTTGTATGTTCTCCCCATGTCTGCGTGGGTTTCCTCTGTGTGCTCCGGTTTCCTCCCACAGTCCAAAGATGTGCAGGTCAGGTAAATTGGCCATGCTCAATTGCCTATAGTGTTCATGGATGTGTAAGTAAGTTGCATTAGTAAGGGGTTAATGTAGAGTAACAGGGTACGGGAATAGGTTTGGGTGGAATAATCTTCAGAGGGCCAGTAGACTTGTTGGGCCGAAGGGCCTGTTTCCACAGAGGAGGGATTCTATGATTCTATGACCGCTGGGGCACACCACTAGTCACAGGCCTTCAGTCGGACTGTTACCCTCTGCTTCCGACTATCAAGCCAATGGTGTACCCAGTTAGCTAACGGCCCCTGGATTTCATGCGATCTAACCTTCCAGAGCAAGGTACCATGTGGAACCTTATGAAAGGCCTTCCTGAAATCTGTAGAGTCTACATGTACTGGCCTGCCCTCGTCAACCTTCCTGATCACTTCATCAAAGAATGCTAACAAATTTGTGAGGCATGGTCTCCCACACACAAGGCTATGCTGACTACTCCCAATCAAATGCTGTATTTCCAAATGCATAGCATCTTCTCAAGTAATTTACTTACCAAGGATGTTAGGTTTGCTGATCTATAGTTCCCAAGTTTTCCTTTGCAGCCCTTCTCGAATAAGGGCACAACATTTGCTGCCCTCCAAAATCTGGGACCTCACCCCTGGGTAACGTTAATGCAAAAAGATCAGCCAGGGACCCCACAATTTCTTCTCTAGCCTCTTGCAGTGTTGGTGGATATATTCGGCCAGGAGATGTATCCACGTTCATACATTCTAATACATTCAACACTTCCTCTCCTGTGATATGGACTGTCCCCAAGAGACATCACTAACTTCCCCAAGTTCCCAAGCCTTCATGTACTTCTCCATGGTCAACACAGAAGAGAAATAACTCTTGAGATTTTGCCCATGGAAAGTCCTATTCTCTCTCTAGTTATTCTTTTTCCTTTAACATACTTCAAGAATCTCTTTGGATTCACCCAAATATTCTCAGCCAAGATCATCTGCCCTCCTGATTTCCTTCTTCAGTAAACTCTTGTATCCCCTATTTATCCTCAGCGATTCCCTTGACCCCAGCTGCCTGTACCTGAGCCATGTCTGCCTTGTTTTTTTCTGGTTAAAGCCTCAATGTCTCTTGTCATCCAGGGTTACTTATTCCTGCCAACCTTGCTCTTCACACTCACAGGAACGTACAGATCTTGAACTGAAGCTATCCAACATTTAAAGTACTTCAACTTGCCAGAGGTCCCTTTGCCTGCAAACACACTTCTCAAACCAATCCTTGCAAGCTGCTGTCTAATTCCGTCAAAATGCGCTTTGCCCCAATGTAGAACTAGCACCTCTGGAACATTTTGCCTTACTCCACAATGATTACAATATTAATAGAAATATGGACACTGGTTCCAAAGTTTTCCCCCACTGTCATCTCACTCCGAACATTCTGGTTGGGTTGTTTACCTTGTTTTTAGAAGTAACTGGACAACACCATCAGCATCTCAATGTTCACTTGTGGGACTTTATCTCTTCCATGTGAAGGAATATGACCCAAAAATCTTCATTTAATCTGGCTCCCAAAAAAATTCCCGGGAACAGTCCTGCCCAGGTTATCAGTGATCCCAGCTAACGACAGCAAGGCACAGAAAGGGTTCAAAGTTATTCTTCACTGAAACGGTTTTCATGTAAACATCCTAGATTAGTTTGAGAATGCACTTAGATCTGGAGGAAAGCTTCCTCGAAGTGCTCCATCGAACACTCTGGAGATTGACAGCACCTCGTGTTCTCTGAGTTGTCACAGTCAAATACATAAAGGACAGGATTAATTATTAATACCTGCATCTCTCTGATCTGATCTGGGAGAGATGGGTCAGGAGGGGGAGATTACTTTGTTGGGTGGGGGTCAGTCAGGGAGGGGAGAGATGGCAGCGTTGGGTAGGGACAGGACAGTGAGGGGGAGATTGCATGGCTGTGTAGGGATCAGTCAGGGAGGGGGTGAGGGCAGTGTTGTGTAGGGATCAGTCAGGGAGGGGGTGAGTGCAGTGTTGTGTAAGGATCAGTCAGCAAGGTGGGAGGTTGCAGTGTTGTGTAGGGATCAGTCAGGGAGGGGGAGATTGCAGTGTTGAGTAGGGGTCATTCAGGGAGGGGGTGAGTACAGTGTTGTGTAAGGATCAGTCAGCAAGGTGGGAGGTTGCAGTGTTGGGTCGTGATTAGTCAGGAAGAGGGTTAGTGCAGGGTTGTGTATTGATCAGTCAGGGAGGGGGAGATTCCAGTTTTGGGTAGGGAACAGTCAGGGAGGGGATCGAGTGCAGTGTTGGGTCGGGATCAGTCAGGGAGGGGGTGATTGCAGTGTTGGGTAGGGATCAGTCAGGGAGGGGGTGATTGCAGTGTTGGGTAGGGATCAGTCAGGGAGGGGGTGATTGCAGTGTTGGGTAGGGATCAGTCAGGGAGTGGCCGATTTCAGTGTTGGGACTGATCTCCCTTCCCCAATTCTCTGCGCCATCTCTCTCCCCACTCTCTCGCCCCGCTCTCAGTCTCTTTCTGTTCCCCCCCTCACCCTCCCTCGCACCTTCCTCTCCCTCCCCCTCTCTCTCCCCGTCTCTCCCCGTCGCTCTCCCATCTCTCTCCCCCTCTGTCTCGCCCTCCTCACCTCTCTTCCCCCTCCCAATCTCTCTCTCTGCAGCCTCTCCCTCTTCCCCCTCTCTCCATAACCCTCTCCCCCCTTTAACTCCTCTCCTTAACTCCTCTCTACCCCCTCCCCTCCTCTCTCCCCTTCTCTCTACCCTCTCTCTCATCCCCTCTCTCTACACCTCTCTCTCTCACCCACTCTCTCTCTACACCTCACTCTCCCTCTCCCCTCTCTCTTCACTAACTCTCCCCCGACTCTGTCACATAAATCTCTCCCCTCTCTCTCCCTCCCTCCCTAACCCTCTCCGTCCCCCACACTCTCTCCACTCTCTCTCCCCCCCTCCCTCTCTCTCTTTCCCTCCACGCTCTGTCCCCTCCCTCTGTCCCCGTCCCTCTGTCCCCCTCCCTCTGTCCGCCTCTCTCTCCTCTCTGTCCGCCACTCTCCCCCTCTCTCCGCCTCCCCTTCTCCCCTTCCCTTTCCCCTCTCTCTCTCTCTCTACCCCACTCTCTCACCACCTCTCTCTATCTCTCTCTCTACCCCGCCCACCCCCTCTCTCGAACCCCAATCTCTCTCTCCCCTCTCTCTTCACTAACTCTCTCTCCCACTCTGTCGCCTAAATCCCTCCCTCTCTCTCCCTCTCTCACTCCCTGCCTCTCTCATGCTCTCACTCTCTCCTCTCTTTCCCCCACTCTCTTTCCCCACTCTCTGCCCCACACTCTTCACCCACTCTTGCACCATCTCTCTCCCCTCTCTCTCGTCCCCTATCTCTCTCTCCTCTCTCTCCACCCTCTCTCCCCTCCCTCTCTCACCATCTCACTCTCCCCTCTCTCTCTTTCCTACTCTCTCTGCACTGTCTCCCCAATCTCACTCCCCCTCTTCCTCTCCCCCTTTCTCTGTCCCCTTCTCTTCCCACACCCCCCTGTCTTTCCCCTTTTCTCAACCCCCACTCAACCCCCACTCACACCCTCTCTCTCACCCCCTCTCCCACCCCATCTCTCCCCACTCTGACTCCCCCCTCTCTCACCCCCTCTCTCAACTCCCGTCTCCCCCACTCTCACACCCTCTTTCTCCCCATCCCTTTCGCCTCACGCCAAACTCTCTCTCCCTAAACTCTCTCCCCTTTCTCTCCCCCTCTCTCTGCCCCCTCTCTCTCGCCCCATCTCCCACCCCCTCTCTCTCCCCTCTCTCCCATCTCTCACCCCCTCTCTCTCCCACTCTCTCGCTCCACTCTCTCTCCCCACTCTCTCTCGCCCCACTCTCTTTCAACCCCTCTCTCTCGCCCCACTCAATCTCGCCTCCTCTCGTTCAGCCCCTCTCTCTCACCCCACACTCTTTCGCACCCTTTCTCTCCCCCTCTCTCTCACCCCACTCTCTCTCACCCCACTCTCTCTCGCCCCACTCTCTCTCGCCCCCTCTCTTTTAACCCCTCTCTCTCGCCACCTCTCTCTCACCCCCTCTCTCTCACCCCCTCTCTCTCGCCCCCTCTCACTCGCCCCCTCTCTCTCGCCCCACTCTCTCTCTCTCCCTCTCTTTCTCCCCCTGTCTCTCGCCTCACACTCTCTCGCCTCCTCTCTTTCAACCCGTCTCTCTCGCCCCCTCTCTCTCTCGCCCCCTCTCTCTCGCCCCTCTCTCTCTCGCCCCCTCTCTCTGGCTCCCTCTCTCTCGCCCTCTCTCTCTCGCCCTCTCTCTCGCCCCCTCTCTCTCGCCCCCTCTCTCTTGCCCTCTCTCTCTCGCCCCCTCTCCCTCGCGCTCTCTCTCTCGCCCCCTCTCTCAGCCTCTCTCTCCACCCATTTCTCACCACCCATCTCTCTTCACCCAGCTCTCTCCCCTCTCCCTCCCCCTCTCTCTCCCACCCCACTCTCTTCCCCACTCTCTCCCCCTCACTCTCTCCTCCCACTCTCTCCCCTCTCTCTTCCCCTCTCTGTCCACACCTCTCTTGCCCCTCTCTCTCTCCCCTCTCTCTCACCCCCTCTCTCTCCTCCCACTCTCTCTCCCACTCTCTCTCCCCCACACTCTCTCCCCGTTCTCTCCCACTCTCCCTTCCCCTCTCCCCCTCTCTTAAGCCTCTCTCTATCCCCTCTCTCGCCTCCCTCTTGCTCCCTCTCTCGCCTATCTCTCGCCCCTTGTCTCGCTCTCCTGTTTCTCCCCTCCTCTCTCGCCCCCCTCTCGCCCCCTCTCTCGCCCCCACCCTCGCCCCCCACTCGTCTCCACTCTCTCCCCTCTCTCTCTCCCCTCTCTCTCCCCTCTCTCTCCTCTCTCACACCTTCTCTCAACCCCTCTCTCACCCCCTCTCTCCCCCACTTGCCCCTCTCCAACCTCTCTCTCCTCCTCTCTCTCTCCCCTCTCTCTCTCCCCTCTCTCTCTTCCACTCTCTCTACCCCCTCTGTCTCTCTCTCCCTCGCTCTATACCCTTGCTTCTCTACCCTCTCTCTTTCCCCTCTCTCCATCTCCCCTTTTTCTCGCCCCACGCTCTCTCCTCTCTCTCCTTCCCCTATCTTTCTCCCTCCCCTCTCTCCTTCCCCTCTCTCTCCGCTCTCTTACCCTGCTCTCTTACCACGCTCTCTTACCCCAGTCTCTCTCCCCTCTGACCCAACGCAATCTCACCCCCACTCTCCCCACCCACTCTACCCACCCACTTTCCCTCCCCCACTATTTCACCAAACTCTTTCCCCACCACTCTCTCCACCCAACTCTCTCTCCCCCACTCTCTCCCCCACTCTCTCTCCCTCACTCTCTGCCCCCTCTCTCTCTCCCCTCTCACTCTCCCCCCTCTCTCCCCTCTCTCTCAACCCCTCTCTCTCCCCCTCTCTCTCCCACTCTCTTCCACCCCTCTTTCCACACACTCTCTATCCCCATTCTCTCTCCCTCACTCTTATCCCTTCTATCTTTCCCCCTTTCTCTCCCCCTCTCTCTCCCGACTCTCGCCCCCTCTCCCCCCTCTCTTCCCCTTCTCTCTCCCCACTCTCTCCCTTACTCTCTCTCCCCACTCTCTCACCCCCTCTAACCCCCCTCTCTCCCCCTCTCTCCCCACCTCTCTCGCCTCTCTCTCGCCTCTCTCTCACACCCCCTTTCTCTCCTCTCACTCTCTCCCCTCTCTCTCTCCCCAAATCCCTTGCCCCTGTCTCTCATCTCTCTCTCTCCCCCACTCTGTCTCCCCCCACTCTCTCGCCCTCTCTCTCCCCGTCTCTCTCCCACTCCCCTCTCTCCCGCCTCTCTCTCCCCTCTCTCTCCCCTCTCTCTCTACCCCCTCTTTTCCCAACACTCTGTCTCTCCCCTCTCTCCCCCTCCCTCTCCCTCCCATCCCTCCCCTCTCTCTCTCGTCCCCTCTCGCACCCTCTCTCTCGCCCATCTCTCGCCCATCTCTCGCCCTCCTGTCTCGCCCCTCCTCTCTCGGCCCCTCTTTCGCCCTACACTCGCCCCCTCTCTCGCCCCCCACTCTTGCCCCCACTCTCACCCCCATCATCTCCTCTCTCTCCTCCCTCTCTCACCCCTTCTCTCTCACCCCTGCTCTCTCCCCTCTCTCCAGCTCTCTCTCTCCCCTTCTCTCTCCCCTCTGTCTCTCCACCTCTCTCTCCACCGCCTCTCTACTCTCCTCTCTCTTCCCCCTCTCTTTACCTCCCTCTGTCTCTCTCCCCCTCTCTCTACTCTCTCTTCCGATCCCTCTCCCCTCTCTAACCCCCCTCTTTATTTCCCCGCTCTCAACCTCCCCTCTCTCCCTTTCTAACCCCTCCACCAGTCTCCCCCTCTCTCCCCACTTTCTCCCCCACTCTCTCTCTCCCCGCGATCTCTCCCCTCTCTCTCTCACCCCTCTCTCCCCCGTCTCTCACCCCCTCTCTCTCGCCCCCCTCTCTCGCCTGCCTCCCTCGATCCCTCTCTCTGCCTCCTCCCTCTTCCCCCTCTCTCTGCTCCCCTCTCCCGGCCCCCTCTCCCTGTCGCTCTCTCTCTCCTCCTCTCTCTCTCTCCCCCTCACTCTGTCCAGCTCACTCTCTCCCCTCTCTCTCTCCCCCTCTCCCCCTCTCTCCCTCTCCCCTCCTTCTCCCCTGCTCTCCCACTAGCTCTCTACCTCCTCTCTCTCTTCCCCTTCTCTCTGCGCCCTCTCTCTCCACGCCTCTCTCTATTCAATCTCTCCTCCTCCCCCTCCCTTTCCCCCTCACTCCCTCTCTCTCTACTCCTCACTCTATCTCTCCCCCTCATTTTCTCTTCACTAACTCTCTCCCCAACTCTGTCACTGAACTCTCTCCCCTCTCTCACCCTCTCTCACCCCTTCCCTCTCTCAATCCCTCCCTCACTCATCCTCTCATTCTCCCCATCTCTCCCTCTCCCGTCTCCTCCTCCCGTCTCCACCTCCCGTCTCCCCCACTCTCTCCCCACTCTCTCTCCTCCTCTCTCTTTCCTCCTCCCTCTACCCTCCTCTCTCTACCCCTCTCTCCCCCTCTGTCTCCCCCTCTGTCTCCCCTTCTCTTCCCTCCTCTCGCTCCCCTCCTCTCTCTCTCCCTCTCTCCTCCCTCTGTCTCCCCTCTCCCCCTCTCTCTCCCCTCATCTCTCTTCCCTCCTCTCTCTACCCTCCTCTCTCCCGTCTCTCCCTTCTTTCTCCACATCTCTCTCCCCTCTGTCTCCCCTCCTCTCTCTCCCATCTCTCCACCATCTGTCTCCCCGCGCTCTCTCCCCGTCTATCTACTCCCTTTCTTGACCCCCTCTCTCTGTCCCCTCTCTCTTTCTGTGCCCCACTTTCATTGTTCCCTAACTCTGTCCCCCTCGCACTGTCCACGCGCACTCTGTCCCTCCTGTCTCTCTGTCCCCCCTCTCTGACCCCCTCTCTGTCCCGCTCCTCTGTCCCCACCCTCTACGTTCTCCCCTCTCTGCCCCCTCTCTCCGTGCCCCCACTCTCTGTCCACCCTCTCTGCCCCCTCTGTCCCCCTCTCTCTGTCCCCACTCTCTCTCTCCGTTGCCCTCTCTCTGTTCCCCTCGGTCTGTACCCCTCTCTCTGTACCCCTCTCTCTCCGTTCCCCTCTCTCTGTCCCTCTCTCTCTGTCCCCCCTCTCGCTGTCCCCCTCTCGCTATCCCATCTCTTTGACCCCCCTCTCTCTGTCCCCCTCTCTCTGTCCCCTTCTCTCAACGCCCCCGTCTCTCTCTGTTGCCCTCTCTCTGTCTTCCTCTCTGTCCCCCTCCTCTCTGTCCCCCTCTCTCTGTCCCCTTCCTCTCTGTTCCCCCTATCTCTGTCCCCGCGCTCACTTCATTCCCCCCTCTCTGTCCCCCTCTCTCTGTCCCCCTCTCTCTCTGCCCCCTCTCTCTGTACCCCCACTCACTGTCCCCCTCTCTGTCCACCCTCTCTCTCTCTTTCCCCTCTTTTTACCCCACTCTCTCTCCCCATCCCTTCCCTCCTTCTCTCCCCCCACTCTCTTGCTCCCCTCTCTCTCTGCCCCTTCTCTCTCTGACCGCCCCTCTCTCATTGTCCCCATCTCTCTGAACCACTCTCTCTATGTTCACCTCTCTCTGTCCTCTCTGTCTCTGTCCTCCTCTCTCTGTCCCCCTCCTCTCTATCCCCCCTCTCTGTCCCCCCTCTGTCCCCCTCTCTCTGTCCCCCCTCTCTCTGTGCCCCTCTCGCTCTGTTCACCTCTCTGTCCTCCCTGTCTCTGTTCCCCTCTCTCTGTCCCCCCTCTCTCTCCCTTCCCCTCTCTCTGTCCCCCCTCTCTCTCCCTTCCCCTCTCTCTGTCCCCCCTCTCTCCCTTCCCCTCTCTCTGTCACCACTCTCTCTATCCCCTCTATCTGTCCCCCTCCTCTCTATCCCCCTCTCTGTGACCCCCTCTGACCCCCCTCTCCCTGCCCCCCCCTCTGTCCCCCTCTCTCCCTCTCATCTCGCTCTGTCCCCCTATCTCTGTCTCCACTCTCTTACTGTCCCCCCTCTCTATACCCCCTGCTCTGTCACCTTCCTCTCTGTTCCCTCTCTCTCTGTCCTCCTCTCTCTCTGTCTCCCCTCTCTGTCCACCTCCTCTCTATCACCCTCTCTCTGTCCCCCTATCTCTCCGTTCCCCCTCTCTCTGCCCCGCTCTCTCTGTACCCCTCTCTCATTCCCCCCGTCTCTCTCCGTTGCCCTCTCTCTGTCCTCCTCTCTGTCCCCCTCCTCTCTATCACCCTCTCTCTGTCCCCCTATCTCTCCGTTCCCCCTCTCTCTGCCCCGCTCTCTCTGTCCCCCCTCTCTCAATGCCCCCCCCCCTCAATGCCCCCTCTCTGTCCCCCCTCTCTCTGTCCCGCATCTCTGTCCCTCATCTCTGTGCCCATCTCTCTGGCCCCCAATCTCTCCGTTCCCATCTCTCTGTTCCCCCTCTCTCTGTCCCCCCTCTCTCAATGCCGCCTCTCTGTCCCCCTCTCTCTGTCCCCTCCTCTCTGTCCCCCCTCCGCTCTGTCCTCCCTCTTTCTCTGTTCCCTCTCTCTGTACTCCCACTCACTGTCCCCCTCTCTGTCCACCCTCTCTCTCTTTCCCCTCTTTTTAAGCCCCTCTCTCTCCCCATCCCTTACCTCCTTCTCTCCCCCCACTCTCTTGCTCCCCTCTCTCTCTGTCCCCCTCTCTCTGTACCCTCTCTCTCTGTTCATCTCTCTCTGCCCCCGTCTCTCTGTCACCCCCTCTTTGTCCCCCTTCTACCTGTCCCCCTCTCTCTGTACCACGCTCTCTGTCCCCCCCTCTCTGTACCCCTCTCTCTCCGTTCACCTCTCTCTGTCCTCTCTCTCTCTGTCCCCCTCTCTCTGTCCCCTCTCTCTCCCTACCCCTCTCTCTGTCCACCCTCTCTCTCTTTTCTTGTCCCCCTCTCTGTCTGTCCACCCCTCTCTGACCCCTCTCTCTGACCGCGCCCTCTCTCTCCCCCTTCTTTCTGTCCCTCTCTTTCTCTATCCCCCTCTCTCTTTGACCCCCTCTCTCTTTGACCGCACCCACTCTGTCCCCCTTCTCTCTGTCCACCTCTCTCTGTCCCTCTCTTTCTCTGTCCCTCCATCTTTCTGTCACCACTCTCTCTATCCGCCCGCTCTGTCCCCCCTCTTTCCCCCTCTTTCTTTCCACCCTCTCTCTGTCCCCCTCTTTCTGTCCACCCCTCGCTCTGTACCCTCCTCTCCCTCTGTCCCCATCTCTCTGTCCACCCAGTCTCTCTGTCCCCCATCTCTCTCTTTCTCACGTCTCTCTGGCACCCCCTCTCTCTGGCCCCACTCTCTCTCTGTCACCTTCTCTCTGTCCCCTTCTCTTTCTGTCTCCTGCTCTCTCTGTCCCCTCTCTCTCTGTCAACCCTCTCTCTTACCCCTCTGCAACCCCCCCTCTCTGACCCCCTCTCCCTCTGTTCCCTCCTCTCTCTGTCCTTCTTTCTCTGCCCCCCCATTCTCTGTCCCCCGCTCTGTCCCCCTCTCTCTGTCCCCCTCTCTCTCTGTCCCCCTCTCTCGCTCTGTCCTCTCTCTCTCTCTCTGTCCCCCCCTCTCTGTGTCCCCCTCTCTCTGTCCCCCTCTCTCTGTGTCCCCCTCTCTCTCTGTCCTCCTCTCTCTCTGTCACCTCTCTCTCTGACCCCCTCTGCCCCGTCTCTCTGACCCCCTTTCCCTCTGTTCCCTCCTCTCTCAGTCCCCCTCTCTCTCTGTCCCCACTCTCTCTGCCCGCCCGCTCTGTCTCCCTCTCTCTCTCCCCCCTTTTCTTTCCACCCGCTCTCTGTCACCCTCTTTCTGTCCACCCCTCCCTCTGTACCCTCTTCTCCCTCTGTCCCCACCTTTCTGTCCACCCCCTCTCTCTGTCCCCCCCTCTCACTTTCTCATCTCTCTCTGTCCTCCTCTCTCTCTGTCACCCCTCTCTCTTCCCCCTCTGCCCCCCTCTCTGACACCCTCTCCCTCTGTTCCCTCCTCTCTCTGTCCCCCTTTCTCTGTCGCCCTCTCTCTCTATCACCCTCCTCTCTGTCCCCATTCTCTCTGTCCACCCCTCTCTCTCTGTACCTTCCTCTCACTCTGTCCCATATCTCTGTTCACCCCCCTATCTCTGTTCCCCCTCTCTCGCTGTCCCCCCTCGCTGTACCCCCTGCTCTGTCACCCTCCTCTCTGTCCCAACTCTCTCTGTCCCCTTCTTTCTCTGCCCTCCCGATCTCTGTCCCTACTCTCTCTATCCGCCCCCTCTGTACCCCCCTTCTTTCTTTGCACCCTCTCTCTGTCCCCTGAGGGGTGAGACACAGGGGTGAGAGAGTGAGGGGGCTTTAGAGACGGTGCGGTGAGAGAGAGGGGGGTGAGAGATAGGTGGAGTGAGAGAGAGGGGTGAGAGAGGGGGTGAGAGAGAGGGGGTGTGAGAGAGAGGGGTGAGAGAGAGGGGTGATAGAGAGGAGGTTGAGATAGAGGGGTGAGAGAGAGTGGTGAGAGAGAGAGGGGGTGTGAGAGAGATCGGAGTGGAAGGGAGAGCGGGTGAGAAAGAGAGAGGGGGTGAGAGAGAGACAGGCAGAGAAAGAGAGGGTGAGAGAGAGACGGTGAGAGAGAGGTGTGAGAGAGAGGGGCTAAGAGAGAGAGGGGGAAGGAGGGAGAAGGGTGAGAGGGTGAAACAGAGAGGGAGGATGAGAAAGATCGGGGTGGGGAGAGAGCGGATGAGAAAGAAAAAGGGGGTGAGTGAGAGTGGGGAATGGAAAGGGGGTGAGAGAGAGACGTAAGAGAGAGAGGGGTGACAGAGAGCAGTAAGAGAGAGAGGGGTGAGATAGAAAGAGTGAGCGAGAGGGGTGTGAGAGAGAAAGGGGGTGAGAAAGAGAGAGAGTGAGTGAAAGAGAGTGAGAGAGTAAGTGAGAAAGAGAGAATGTGAGTAAGAAAGAGAGCGGGTGAGAGAGAGGGGTGAGAGAGAGGGGTTGAGAGACAAGTGGTGATTGAGAGAGACAAAGTGGAGCGGGGGTAAGAGAGAGAGTGGAGTGAGAAGGAGAGGGTGTGATTGAGAGAGTGGGTGAGAGAGAGGGGTTGAGCGAGAGGGGTGAGAGGCGGAGGGGTTAGAGAGAGCGCGGGGTAAGAGAGAAAGGGTGTGAGAGGGGGTGAGAGAGGGGTGAGAGAGAGGGGAAGAGAGAGAGGGGGAGAGAGAGAGGGTTTGAGAAAGAGAGAGGGCGTGAGAAATTGAGCGTGTGAGAGACTGAGGGGATGAGAGAGTGAGGGGATGAGAGAGTGAGGGGAGTTGAGAGAGAGGATGGTGAGATAGAGGGGTGAGAGCGGGAGGGGTGAGAGAGAGGGGTTGACAGAGAGGGGGGTGAGAGAATGAGGGGGTGAGAGAGAGAGGGGGTGAGAGAGAGGGGGTGAGAGAGAGGGAGGATGAGAGAGGGGGTTGAGAGAGAGAGTGGGGGTGGGGGTGAGAGAGATAGGTTATAGAGAGGGAGGTGGGAGAGAGGGGTGAGAGAGAGGGGTGAGAGAGTGAGGGCGGTTGAGAGACGGTGCGGTGAGAGAAAGGGGGGTGAGAGATAAGGTGGAGTGAGAGAGAGGGGTGAGAGAGGGAGGTGAGAAAGAGGGATTGCGAGAGAGGAGATGAGAGAGTGAGGGTGTGAGAGAGTGAGGGGATGAGAGAGTGAGGGAGTTTGAGAGAGGGGTGGTGAGATAGAAAGGGAGTGAGAAAGAGAGAGGTGTGAGAGCGTGAGGGATGAGAGAGAGGGGTTGAGAGAGAGAGAGCGGTTGAGAGAGAGAGGGTGAGAGAGGGAGGGGTGAGAGACAGGTGGGTGAGAGAGAGAGAGGGTAAGAGAGAGAGAGGGTGAGAGAGAGAAGCGGTGTGAGAGAGAGGGGTAAGAGAGAGGGGTAAGAGAGAGACGAGGTGAGAGAGACAGTGGTAAGAGAGAGAGGAGTGAGAGACAGAGGATGAGAGAGAGGGGTGTGAGAGAGACAGGGTTGAGAGAGAGGTGTGTGAGAAGGAAGGGAGAGTGAGAGAGAGGGGCTGAAAGAGTGGGCGTGAGAGAGAGTGGGTGAGAGAGAAGGGGTGGGAGAGAGAGGGTGGGAGAGAGAGAGGTGTGAGAGAGAGAGAGGGGTAAGAAATGGACGGGTAGGAGAGAGAGAGTGAGAGAGGATGTGAGAGAGAGGGGATGAGATTGAGGGTGAGAGAGAGATGTGATAGACAGAGGAGTAAGAGAGACAGCGGTAGGAGTGAGAGAGGGCGAGAGAGAGGGGGATGTGAGAGAGAGGGGACAGAGAGAAGGGTGAGAGAGAGAGGTGTGTGAGAGAGGGGGTGATTGAGAGAGAGGGGGGTAAGTTAGAGGGGGAGAGAGAGAGGAAATGAGAGAGAGGGGGTGAGAGAGAGGAGGTGAGAGAGGAGGAGGTGCGAGAGAGGGTTAAGAGAGAGGGAGAGAGAGAGACGGGCAAGAGAGAGAGAGAGGGGTGAGAGGGAGAGAAGGGTGAGGGAGAGAGAGGGGTGAGGGAAAGAGAGAGGGTGTGAGAGAGAGATCGGGGTGGAAGAGAAGGTGGGTGAGAAAGAAACGGGGCTGAGAGAGATACAGGCTGAGTTAGAGAGACAAAGATGAGAGACAGAGTGTGAGAGGGAGAGGGTGATATGAGATAAGAGAGAGAGGGGTGAAAGAGAGAGGGGGGAAAGAGAGAGAGAGGGGTGGGAGAGAGATAGGGTGAGAGAGAGATGCATGGGAGAGAAGGTGTGCGAGAGAGATCAGGGTGGGAGTGACTGGGGAGAGAGGGAGGGGGCCTGAGAGAGAGGGTTAAGAGAGAGGGGTGAGAGAGAGGTGAGAGAGAGAGGCGTGAGAGAGAGGGGTGTGAGAGAGAGGGCATGTGAGAGAGAGAGAGGGGTGTGAGAGAGAGGGATGAGAGAAAGAGGGGTGTGAGAGAGAGAGGGGGTGTGAGAGAGAGGGGTGAGAGAGAGAGAGGGGTGAGAGAGAGGGGGTTGAGAGAGAGAGGGGTGAGAGAGAGTGTTGAGAGAGAGCGGGGGTGTGAGAGAGATAGGAGTGGAAGGGAGAGCGGGTGAGGAAGAGAGACGGGGTGAGAGAGAGACAGGCAGAAAAAGAGAGGGTGAGAGAGAGAAGGTGAGAAAGAGGCGTGATAGAGAGGGGGTAAGAGAGAGAGGGGGAAAGAGGGAGAAGGTTGAGAGGGTGAGACAGAGAGGGAGGATAAGAAAGATCGGGGTGGGTGAGAAAGAGAAAGGGGGTGAGTGAGAGTGGGGGAGAGGGGGAGAGATATGGCGGGAGAGAGAGTAGTTGAGAGAGAAGGGGTGAGAGAGAGAGGGGGTGAGAAAGAGAGAGAGTGACTGCAAAAGATAGAGTATAAGTGAGAAAGAGAGAGAGAGAGTGAGAAAGAGAGAGCGGGTGTGAGAGAGGGGGGCTAACAGAGAGGGGGTGAGAGAGAGGACGTGGGAGAGGGGGATGAAAGAGAGAGGTGTAGGGGAGTGAGAGGGGTGAGAGAGAGAGGGGTGTGACAGAGAGAGGGGTGTAAGAGAGAGAGAGTTGAGAGAGAGAGGGGTGAGAGAGAGAGGGGAGTGAGAGAGAAGGGGTGAGAGAGAGGGGGTGAGAGAGAGGGTGAGAGAGAGGGATGAGAGAGAGGGATGAGAGAGAGAGGTTTGAGAGAGAGGGATGAGAGAGAGAGGTTTGAGAGAGAGGGGTGAGAGAGAGGGGGTGTGACAGAGAGAGGGGGTGAGAGAGAGAGGGCCTGAGAGAGGGGGTGAGAGAGAAAGGGTGAGAGAGGGAGAGGGGTGTGAGAGAGAGGGGGTTTGAGAGACAGGTTGGGAGAGAGGTGTGTGAGAGAGAGGAGTAAGAGAGACAGGGTGAGAGAGAGAGGGTGAGAGAGAGAGGGATGTGAGAGAGACAGTGGGTTGAGAGAGAGGTGTGTGAGAGACAGGGGTGTGTGAGAGAGCGAGGGGCTGAAAGAGAGGGTGGGAGAGATGGGGTGAGAGAGAGAGGGTGAGAGACAGAGAGAGGTGTAAGAGAGAGGGGTCGGAGAGAGAGAGGGTGAGAGAGGTGTGAGAGGGAGGGGTAATTAGAGAGAGGGTTGAGAGAGAAAGGGTGAGAGAGAGGGGGTTTGAGAGACAGGTTGGGAGAGAGGTGTGTGAGAGAGAGGAGTAAGAGAGACAGGGTGAGAGAGAGAGGGGGTGTGAGAGAGACAGGCAGAGAAAGAGAGGGTGAGAGTGAGAAGGTAAGAGAGAGGCGTCAGAGAGAGGGGTAAGAAAGAGAGAGGGAAAGAGAGAGAAGGGTGCGAGAGTGAGAGAGAGGGATGGGAAAGATCGGGGTGAGAAAGAGAAAGGGGGTGAGTGAGAGTGTGGGAGAGAAAGGGGGAGAGAGTGTGGGGGAGAGATGGTGTGAGAGAGGGGGTGAGAGAGAGGGTAAGAAAGAGAGGGGGGTGAAAGAGAGAGGGGTAAGAGAGAATGAGAGTGGTGAGAGTGGGAGGGGTGAGAGAGAATCAGAGTGGTGAGAGTGGGAGGGGTGAGAGAGTGAGGGGGTGAGAGAGGGGGGAGAGAGGGAGGGGATGACAGATAGAGCGGGGTGAGGGAGAGAGGGGCTGAGAGAGAGAGAAAGGTGAGAGAGAGGGGTGTGAGAGTGAGGGGGGTGAGAGAGGGTGTGTGTGAGAGAGAGGGGTGAAAGAGAGGGGTGTGGGACAGAGAGGGGATGAGAGACAGGGGGTGAGAGAGGGGGTAGAGAGAGAAGGGGTGAGAGTGACGGGGGCTGAGAGAGGGTATGAGAGAGAATGGTGAGAGAGAAAGGGTGAGAGAGAGAGAGGGGTGAGAAAGTGAGAGGGGCTGGAAGAGATGGCCTGAGAGAGGGGGGATGAGAGAGGCAGTGAGAGAGAAGTGGTGAGAGAGAGAGGTATGAGAGAGAGAGTGTGTGTGAGAGAGGGCGTAAGAGAGAGGGGTGAGAGAGAAAGGGTGAGAGAGACGTGTGTGAGAGAGAGGGTTAAGAGGGAGAGGGGTTAGAGAGAGAGCGGGGTTAGAGAGAGGGGTTAGAGAGAGAGAGGTTGAGAGAGAGAGAAGGGTATGAGAGAGAGAAGGGGTGAGAGAGAGGGTGAGGGAGAGGTGTGTGTGACAGAGAGGGGTAAGAGAGAAAGGGTTGAGAGAGAGGGTGAGAGAGACGGGTGTGAGAGAGACAGAGGGTTGAGAGAGAGGTCTGTGAGAGAGGGGGTGTGTGAGAGAGAAGGGCTGAAAGAGAGAAAGACGTGTGAGAGAGAGGGGGTGAGAGGGAGAGGTAAGAGAGAATGAGAGAGAAGTGAAAGAGAGTGAGGGGTGAGAGAGAGAGAGGGCCTCAGAGAGAGGGGGTGAGATAGAGGGAGGTGTAAGAGAGAAAGGCGTGAGAGAGAAGGTGTGTGAGAGAGATCAGGTTGGGAGAGACTGGGTAGAGCTAGAGGGGTCTGAGAGAGAGGGGTAATAGAGAGAGGGGTGAGAGAGAGAGAGGGGTGAGAGAGAGGGTGTGTGAGAGAGATCGGAGTGGAAGAGAGCAGGTGAGAAAGAGAGAGGGGGTAAGAGAAAGGCAGAGAAAGAATAGGTGAGAGAGAAGGTGAGAGAGAGGCATGAGAGAGGGGGTAAGAGATTGAGAGGGCTAAGAAAGAGAGGGTGTGGGAGAGTGAGAGAGAGGAGAGAGAGAGGGGAGACAGATGAGCCAGTTGAGGGAGAGAGGGGGTGAGAGAGAAGGGTGAGAGAGAGGGGTAAGAGAAAGGGCGTGAGAGAGAGAGAGGGGTGTGAGAGTGAGGGGGGTGAGAGAGAGGGGGTGTGAGAAAGAGGGGTGAAAGAGAGGGGTGTGAGAGAGAAGGGGTGAGAGAGAGGCGGTGAGAGAGAGGGGTGAGAGGGGGTGGTGAGAGAGGAGATGAGAGAGAGAGGGGATGAGAGAGAGATGTGAGAGGGAGAGCGGGATGAGAGAGAGAGGGGTGAGAGAGGGGGCCTGAGAGAGGGGGTGAGAGAGAATGGGTGAGAGAGAGAGAGAGAAGGTGAGAGAGAGGAGGGTGAGAGAGAGAGGGGTGAGAGAGAGAGAGGAGTGAGAGAGTGAGAGGGACTGAAAGAGAGGGCCTAAGAGAGGGGTGAGAGAGAGGGGTGAGAGAGAAGGGGTGAGAGAGAGGTATGAGAGAGAGAGGGTGTGAGCGAGGGGGGTGAGAGAGAGGGGGTGAGATAGAGGTGTGTGAGAGAGAGAGGTAAGAGAGAGAGGGTGTGAGAGAGAGAGAGGTGAGAGAGAAAGGGTGAGAGAGAGGTGTGTGAGAGAGAGAGGGTTAAGAGAGAGGGGATGAGAGATATAGAGGGTGAGAGAGAGAGAAGGGTGTGTGAGAGAGAGGGAGGCTGAAAGAGAGGGCCTGAGAGAGAGGGGGGTGAGAGAGAGGGTTGAGAGCGAGGGTTAGGGAGAGAGAGAGAGAGAGGAGTGTGAGAGCGACAGAGGGTTGAGAGAGAGTTGTGTAAGGGGGGTGAGACAGCGAGGGGCTGAAAGACAGGGCTTGAGAGAGAGAGAGGTGTGTAAGAGAGAAAGACGGGTAAGGGCGAGAGGGTGAGAGAGAGAGGAGTGAAAGAGAGATGGGTGAGAGAGAGGGGTGAGGGAGAGAGAGGGGTGGAAGTGAGAGCGGGTGAGAAAGAGACAGGGGGTGACAGAGAGACAGGATGAGAGAGTGAAGGGGTGAGAGAAAGAGATGGTGAGAGAGAGTGTATCAGAGAGATCAGGATGGGAAAGACTGGAGTGACTAGGGGTGCTGAGAGAGAGAGGGCTGATAGAGAAGAGGTGAGAGAGGGGTTGAGAGAGAAGGGGTGAGAGAGAGGGTGAGAGAGAGACGGGTGAGAGAGAGAGGGGTAAGAGAGAGAGTGGTAAGAGAGAGGGGTGAGAGAGAGAGGGATCAGAGAGAGAGGGATGAGAGAGCGAGGGGTGAGAGAGAGAGGGACTGTGAGAGAGATCAGGGTGGGAGAGACTGGGGAGAGAGAGAGAGGGGCTGAGAGAGAGAAGGGCTGCCAAAGAGAGGGAGAGAGAAAGAATGAGAGAGAGAGGCTGAGAGAGAGAGGTGTGAGAGAGGAAGAGACAGGTTAGAGAGAGAAGGTTGAGAGAGAGAGGGGTGACAGATAGAGGGGTGAAAGAGAGAGAGGGGGTGAGAGAGAGAGACAGGCTGACAGAGAGGGAGGGTGAGAGAGAGAAGCGGTGTGAGAGAGAGGGGTAAGAGAGAGAGGGTGAGAGAGAGAGAAGGGTGGGAGACAAAGACAGGTTGAGAGAGAGAGTGCTAGAGAGAGAGAGGGTGTGAGAGAGTAGTTGAGAGAGAAGGAGTGAGAGAGAAAGGGGTGAGAGAGAGGGTGAGAGAGAGAGGGTGTGAGAGAAAGGGGGTTGAGAGAGAGAGGTGTGTGAGAGAGGGGGGAGAGAGAGGGGGGCTGAAAGAGAGGGCGTGAGGGAGAGGATGTGAAAGAAAGTAGGAGAGAGAGAAGGAGTGAGAAAGATAGGGGGAGAGAGAGGGTGAGAGAGAGAGGGGTGTGAGAGAAAGGGGGTTGAGAGAGAGTGTGTGAGAGAGGGGGGTGTGAGAGAGGGAGGCTGAAAGAGAGGGCCTGAGAGAGAGAGGGTGAGAGAGGGTGCAAGAGAGATGGGGTGAGAGAGGGTAAGAGAGAGGTGAGAGAGAGAGGGGTGAGAGAGAGAGGGGTGTGTGTGAGAGAGGGGGTGGTGAGAGTGAGAGACGGGTGAGAGAGAGAAGTGGTGTGAGAGAGAAGCGCTGAGGGAGAGTGAGAGAGGAGTGAGAAGAGAGAGGGGTAAGAGAGAGGGGGTGTGAGAGAGAGACAGGTGAGAGTGAGAGAGGGCTGAGAGAGAGAGAGGCGGTGTGAGAGAGAAGCGCTGAGGGAGAGAGAGAGGGCGAGATAGAGAGAGGAGTGATAGATAGAGGACCACATCGGCTGTGGTCCTAACCGCACTCACCATGATATATCTCGGGATACTGGTGGTTAGGATTGCAGGCTGCAACAGATGGGTACGATCATGGTGAATAATGCCTGGACACACCCCCAGGGGCTGGATGGTAGATGGAACTCCCCAGGTGATCACCTTAGTTTCATTCATTTGCAGCGTTTGAGTGTTCCTGGCTGGGCCCAGTATTGATTGCCTGACCATAGCTGATCGGGAGCTGGTTTTCGTGGTGAGCTGCCTCCTTGAACTGTTGCAGGTGGTAGACCCACAATGTCCTTAGGGAGGGAATTCCTGGAGTTTGAGCCAGCAGGTCTCATTCCCTTGTATTTATTCTGCTCTCTGAATGTTGGCTATGCATCCCAATTCTGTATGGATTCTCAGAACGGAATATGTTTTGTCGAAACAGTTAGGAGTGCCACAGTCGCTCAGTTGTTAGCACTGTTGCCTCACAGCGCCAGAGACCTGGGTTTGATTCCACTCTTGAGCGACTGTCTGTGTGGAGTTTGTACATTCTCCCTGTATCTGCATGGGTTTCCTCCCACTGTTCAATGGTGCACATTTTTGACAGATTTCCCGTAGTGTCGAGGGATATTCAGGTTAGCTGGAATAGCCATGGGAAATGCAGGGTTTCAGAGATATCATCAGGAGATGGATCTGAGTTGGATTCTCTTCAGAGGGTCATTGTGGATTCGATGGCTGAAGGGCCTGTTTCTGCTTTGTAGGGATTCTATGATATCGCTTATCAGCCATATGACAATCGGTTTGACCAATGTACAAGATGGCTTTCGCTCAAACAGCAGGCTACTCTGACAACAAACATAACCAGTTTTTAAAATTCATTGTATAAACTTCTTTCCATTCAAAAGACTGGATGGGGGAGGGGGAATGGGTGAAATGTTGCGGCCTCCTTGCTAAAACACAGATACACCCCCAAGAGATGCTGCATATATTGGACAAGTTATACTCCCAAATCACAAAAGCCAGACAGCAGCCAGATGGTTATCCCATCAGCATAATGTAAAAGGCAACAGTTCTCCTGGGCAGACATATCCCTATCAACGTCTCCACCAAAGGAGGGCCCAGATAGGAAGGCACCGGGTCCTGTTACACAAAGAAACTAACAGGAATAAGCCATCCAAATGATTAGCAACGCTTCAAACTATTAACTGATTCTCCGAATTGACCAGAAGTATAGAAAGTTCTGGGAAATCATCCAGAAATGAACAAAACCAGGGATCACCTGCAGACTGATCTCTTGAATTTTCTGGAGGCTTTCTGAGGAGACCAACATGGCAAGGGACAGAGACCAGCTCACCATCCAGAGAGAGGGAGAGTGAGAGGAAGGGAGACAAGCTGAAGCAAACCCCAGGAGCATGGGAGAGAGGGAGTGTAAAAAACCATTGGGAGAGAGGGAGCTGGAACCAACTGGAATACTGAGTGTCACCCCTTCAGTCTGTCCATGCTTCAACGCCTGTTTGTCTCAGTCTGACTTCCCCTTCTCTCTTTGTCCTTCTCTCTCCCTGTCTGTCTCTTTCTCTCAATCTGCCTTTCTCTCACACCCTCCCTCTCACTGTCAGTCTCTGCCCCATCTTTCTCTCATCCCCCTTCTCCATCCCCACTCTCTCGACCTCTCTCTCTTTTTCTCATCCTCCCTTTCTCTTTTTCTTTATTTCAGACCTGAAATCGTTCACCCAATTTTGAACCCCCTAAAAACAATTGCCCATGATTTTCACTCTCCTCCCAAATTTATTCCCTTCCCCAAATACCTACCTCACCAACTGTGCCCCCCTCAAATATTTAGGTGCCCCCCCCCCAACATTGCTGTGAGCCCCACTCCCTGGGGCAGAGGGCGTTGAGTGGAAAAGTGTGGAGCTGGAAAAGCCCAGCAGGTCAGGCCTGAACCATCGACTCTCCTCCCTGACATGCTGTGCTACTCCAGCTCCTCACTTTGTAACTCTGACTCTCCAGCATCTGCAGTCCTCACTTCCTCACACTGGGAAATGAGTCTGGGTTGACTGGCCTGGGACTATTTTAATGCACAGCAAGATCCCAGTCCCAGAATTACAGAAAGTTTGCATCACAGATGGAGTCCTTTCTGCCCATCATCTCCCTTCCCCCATTGAATGATCCTGGTCCTGTTCAGGATCTTCAGGATTAGCCCCTGAATGGCCTCATTGACTATTCTTCGTGTGGAGACCTCTTCTCCACCCTGTCTCAGACTTTGCATCACATGCTGTCCCTCCCTCCATCTCTCTCTGACAACAGCCCCTCCTTTTTCCACCAACCCCAAAGTCCCATCAAACAATCCCCCTGTCTCTGGCTGTCCCACTACCTCCTTGGTCTCCCACTCTCCCCCTTCCCATGCAGACTCACAGCTCCTGGGCTGGAGGACATAGTGCAGAGTATAACTTGCCTTTTGACTGACTGCTGTAATGCACAGCAAGATCGCACTTAAAAACCATCGCCAAGTACACACACTGTCCATCTCCCTCAGTTTATGTCGTTCTCACTCTCTCACTCTCTCCCTCTCTCTCTCACTCAGTCCTTTTCTCACTCCGCCTCCCTGACTCTCACTGCCCATTTCTCTCTCACCACATTGTCCATCTCCATCCTCGCCATGTCGCGCTCTCTTTTTATCACTCTCCGTTTCTCTATTTTTTCTCTATTTCAAACTCACTCAGAAAAGTACTTCATGATCCTCCCCTACAGTGGGGGTAAAACCTGAGAGAGACCAGGCACTGCGGCAGACTCTTCCCAATGCCCCTTCCCCCAGTCACTGGGACTGAGCAGAGTGGTCCATGGAGAAAGAGGGAGAGAAACGACAGGAGAGAGAGAAAGATGGACGGACAGAGAGTGAGAGTGAGGGAGAGAACAAGAGAAAGACAGGCAGGCAGAGGGGGGAGAGAATTTGAGAAGAACTGAGAGAGAGCAGAAGACAGCCAGACAGAGGGAGAGAGAGTGTGAAACTCCAGGAAGAGAAATACAATGTCAGACAGATACAAGGTGAAAGTGGGGAGAGAAAGGGAGGGAGAGAAGTTCAGGCAGACAGCAAGGCAGAAATCCCAGGGAGAGATATAGGACAGAGAGAGAGAGAGGAGCTGCAACAGCAGAGAGGTAGAGCTGAGAGAGTGGTGTGGTGGTAGGGGATGATGTGATGTGGCTAGAATGATGCACAGGCAGGAATAGCAAGATCCCACAGAGCTGAGAGACAGATGCAGAGGTGTTAGTTTTGTGAAAGATTGAATGATTAAGCATTACTGAAAAACCTGGTGAGGTGAAAAAGGGGGAAGGGAATCTGCTGGGAAATGGAAACAAGACAGAGATGTGAAGGATGTTGAGAGATAGGGATTGAAGGAAAGATGTGGGAGAGAGAACTGGGAAAACAAAAATAGACATGAGAGCTGCAGAGAGAGAGAGGGAAGCAGTGAAATCTGTGTTATCAGATTTCTAGCATTTTACTCCTTTGTCTCTCCCCGTTCCCACAGACGGCCTGAATCCGTGTGTGTGTGTGTGTGTGTGTGTGTATGTGTGTGTGTGTGTGTGTGTGTGTGTGTGTGTGTGTGTGTGTGTAAGTGTTTGTGTGTATGTGTCTGCTTTCGTCTGATGATTCCTCATGGCAGTTTAATTTGATTCTCTGTTCTCTGTATTGTCCTAGTTTCAGCTCCCAAATCAAATGTTGAATCATCCATTATCCTATTGAATACCAGAGCAGGCTCGAGGGGCTGAATGGTCTCCTCCTGTTCCTATTTCGGATGGTCTTATTTTCTTAATGCTATCTCCCAGCTCTTGGCACCCATACTGGAGGTTAGGATGACAGAAGGGCCTGATCTGTAGAGTGCTGCACTCTTCCGTGAGTCTCGGAGGGAACCAGCCTGATTTGGATTGGAGTTGCAGCCTCTCCGTGAGAAGTTAAATCTCCTTGAGATTCCCCTCAGTCTCTCACTGTAAGGTGGAGCAGGCCAGTCTCGGGGAAGCAAACAGCAGGCCAGATGTGCTCTGTCCTCAGCTACATTTCAGTAGGCCACATGGGAGGGGGTTGTTTCCTTCATTAGCTTCCGGTGCTCTCCCTTCTGGGTTAGGGTGGGGCCGAATGGCCTTGCTCCTGGCTCCTATTGAGGTGCAGGCTGGCTATGATTGGGTTATACAGGGCATGTCTCTGGAGTGAGGTTGGTTAGCTCAGTTGGCTGGTCAGTTAGCTTACCACACTGGCTAGAGTTACCCTGAAGGACTCACCTACCCAACCTCTCCCATCAGCTGGGGCCATGCTGACCCTCTGTTTAAATCCCCACCAGACACCGCTCTGTAATGAGGAGCTGTCCCATGCTCTGGTAAGACTACGGTGACATTACATTGGTTTGTACCTGGGGCACTGTGTGCAGGACTAGTCACTGCATTGCCAGAGGGATGTTAGTGTGTGGGGAAGGTTTACTGGATGAATCCCCACTGGAATGAGCAGCACTCTCTTTCCCGCAGATCTTCTAGCCTTTGTGTCTTTGGAGACAAAAGGACCAATTCACCTAAAACAGCAGCTGGATTTTATATTCATGAGCACCCAGTAAACACACACACACACACACACACACACACACACACACACACACACACACACACACACACACACACACACACACACACACACACACACACACACACACACACACACACACACACACACACACACACACACACACACAAAGGACCCCGCCACACACAGGCTCTCTCACACACACGGACACACGTTCCCGCAAACACAAACACAGACACTCTCTCAAACACACATGCACACAGGCACAACTCTCTCACACACATACACACACAAGCACACACTATATTTCTCACACACATACAGGCACAGACATACGCTCCCTCACACGGACACAGTCTCTCACACATACACGCAGACACTCTCTCTCTCACACACAAGCACTCCCTCTCACGCACACACAGACACACACTCTCTCACACACACATACACACACTCTCTCTCATTTACTAAAACTCTCACACACACACTCTCATTCTCTCACACACACACCCACTCTCACGCACACAGACACTCTCTCTCTCACACACATACTCTCTCTGTCTCACACACTCACAGACACTCTCTCACTCACACACACACAGACAGACACACAGACACATGATCCCTCAAACACACACAGACACTCTCTCTCACACATACACACGCAGACACTCGCTCCCTCAAACACACATAGACAAACTCTCTCTCACACACACACAGACACACACTTTCTCTCTCACACACACACTGACACACACTCTCTCACACACACAGACGCTCTTTCTCACACACATAACACACAGTTACACTCCCTCTCTCACAAACATACACATGCAGACACACGCTCCCTCAAATATGCATAGATACACTCTCTCTCACCCACACACACGGACACCCACACTCTCACACACACTGACACACACACTCTCTCACACACAGACACACTCACTCTCACACACACATGTACACAGACGCACACTCTCTCACACACACATACACACTCTTTCTCACACAAAGACACACAGACACACACATACACACATAAGCACACAGGCACACACATATACACACAGACACACCTTCTCTCTCAAACACACACACTCTCTCACACACACCCTCACTCACACACATGCACACTGAGACACACACACCCTCACACTCTCACATGAACATGCACATTCTCTCTCAGGCACACACATACAGACACACAGAGATACACATGCATCCACTCTTTTACACACACACAAACACGGGCAATCTCTCTCTCTATCTCTCTCTCTCTCTCTCTCTCTCTCTCTCTCTCTCTCTCTCTCACACACACACACACACACACACACGCACATGGCTGTAAAGGCATGGTTGAGGTATTGATGAAGAAATGATTTCTCCCAGGACTGAACCCTGATCTCGCATGATGATTGCTCCAGGGAGACAGACAGCAGCTGCAGAGACCTTTTGGATCTTCCTGTGCACCACCTCTTGCATAGCTAGCGTTAGTCTGTTTGGGTGCCTGCTTTTCTAAAGCGTCTCCAAGTAACAAGTCACAATAGATTGATGAAAGTCCACCTGCAAACCATGTTTCAGACACATCCTGATGTTATTTTTCACTGATTGTTTAAAATGATCTGAATCTTCAGAAATGGGGAGTGGCTTCCATTTCAAATTATGACACGAGAGGGTCTCGGTGTCCCTGAGGAAACGATCAGGGAATTGCATCTGTTCCTTTCTATCCTCTGCACTCTGTACCACCAGAAAGTTCTCCCTGAAAACCCCAGATAGTGCTCCCTCAATACCTCAGAAAGTGCTCCCTCAAAACCTCAGGTCGTGCTCCCTCAATACCTCAGATAGTTCTCTCTCAGTCCGTCAGATAGTGATCCCTCAATACCTCAGAAAATGCTCCCTCAGTACCTCAGAAAGGGCAACCTCAATACCTCAGAAAGGGCACCCTCAGTACCTCAAATAGTACTCCATCAATGCATCAGATATTTCTCCCTCAATACCTCAGATTGTGCTCCCTCAGATCCTCAGAAAGTGCTCTCTCAACACCTCAGATACTTCTCCCTCAGTACCTCAAATAGTGCTCCCTCAATGCATCAGATAGTTGCCCCTCAATACCTCAGATAGTGCTCCATCAGTACCTCAGAAAGTGCTCCCTCACTGCCTCAGATAGTTCTCCCTCAATACCTCAGATATTGCTCCCTCAGTACCTCAGAAAGTGCTCCCTCACTGCCTCAGAAAGTGCTCCCTCAATACCTCAGATAGTTCTCCCTCAATACCTCAGAGATTTGTCCCTCAATACCTCAGATAGTGCTCCCTCAGATCCTCAGAAAGTGCTCCCTCAATACCTCAGATAGTTCTCCATCAATACCTCAGAAAGTGCTCCCTCAATACCTCAGAAAGTGCTCCCTCAGTACCTCAGATATTTCTCCCTCGGCACTCCAGATTGTGCTCCCTCAATACCTCAGGATGTGTTCCCTCAGTACGTCAGAAAGTGCTCCCTCCATACCACAGAAAGTGCTCCGTTAGTTCCTCAGAAAGTGCTCCCTCATTACGTCAGATATTTCCCCCTCAGCACCTCAGAGAGTGCTCCCTTAATTCCTCAGACAATGCTCCCACAATACCTCAGATGGTGTTCCCTCAATACCTCAGATAATGCTTCCTTAATACCTCAGATAGTTCTCCCTCAGTACCTCAGATAGTGCTCCCTCAGTACCTCAGAAATTGCTCCCTCAATACCTCAGATAATTCTCCCTCAGTACCTCCGAAAGTGCTCCCTCAATACCTCAGATAGTGCTCCCTCAGTACCTCAGATAGTTCTCCCTCAGTACCTCAGAAAGTGCTCCCTCAATACCTCAGAAAGTGCTCCCTTAGTACCTCAGAAGGAGCTCACTCAATACCTCAGAAAGTGTTCCCTCAATACCTCAGAAATTGATTCCTCAATACCTCAGAAAGTGCTCCCTCAATACCTCAGAAAGTGCTCCCTCAATATCTCAGAAGGTGTTCCCTCAGTACCTCAGAAAGTTCTCCCGCAGTACCTTAGCAAGTGCTCCCTGAATATCTCAGAAAGTGCTCCCTCAATATCTCAGATAGTGTTTCCTCAGTACCTCAAAGTGTTCCCTCAGTACCTCAGAAATTGATCCCTCAGTATCTCAGACAGTGTTCCCTCAATACCTCAGAAGGTGCTCCCTCAGTACCTCAGAAATTGCTCCCTCAATGCCTCAGATACTGCTCCCTCAATATCTCAGATAGTGCTCCCTCAGTACCTCAGATAGTGCTCCCTAAATACCTTAGAAATTGCTCCCTCATGGCCTCAGATAGTGCTCCCTCAGTACCTCAGAAAGTGCTCCCTCAATACCTCAGATAGTTCTCCCTCAATAGCTCAGATGGTGCTCCCTCAGTACCTCGGATAGTTCTACCTCAGTACCTCAGATAATTCTCCCACAATACCTCAGATAGTTCTCCCTCAGTACCTCAGACAGTTCTCCCTCAGTACCTCAGATAGTGCTCCCTCAATACCTCAGATAGTTCTCCCTCAGTCATTCAGATAGTGATCCCTCAATACCTCAGAAAGTGCTTCCTCAATATCTCAGATAATGCTCCATCAATACCTCAGATAGTGCTCCATCAGTACCTCAGATAGGTCTCCCCCAATACCTCAGATAGTGCTACCTAAATACCTCTGAAAGTGTTTCCTCCATACCTCAGAAAGTGCACCGTCAGAACCTCAATTGGTACTCCCTCATTACCTCAGAAAGTGCCCCCTCAACAGCTCACATAGTTATCCCGCAGTACCTCAGATAGTTCTCCCTCAGTACCTCAGATAGTGCTCCCTCAATACCTCGGAAAGTGATCCCTCAATACCTCAGAAAATGACCCTCCAATAGCTCACATAGTTCGCCCTCAGTACCTCAGACAGTGCTCCCTCCATACCTCAGAGAGTGATCCCTCACTACCTCAGAAAGTCCTCCCTCAATACCTCAGAAAGTGCTCCCTCAGTACCTCAGAAAGTGCTCCCTCAATACCTCAGAAAGTGCTCCCTCTACCTCAGGCAGTTCTCCCTCAGTACCTCAGATAGTGATCCCTCAATACCTCAGATAGTGCTCCCTTCATACCTCAGAATATGCTCCCTCAGTACCTCAGACAGTGCTCCCTCAATACCTCAGAAAGAGATCCCTCAATACCTCAGACAGTGCTCCCTCCGTACCTCAGACAGTGCTCCCTCAATACCTCAGAAAGTGCTCCCTCAGTACCTCAGAAAGTGCTCCCTCAATACCTCAGAAAGTGCTCCCTCAGTACCTCAGGTAGTTCTCCCTCAGTACCTCAGATAGTTCTCCCTCAATACCTCAGATAGTGCTCCCTTAATACCTCAGAATATGCTCCCTCAGTACCTCAGAAAGTGTTCACTCAATTCCTCAGAAAAAGTGCTCCCTCAATACCTCAGATAGTTCTCCCTCAGTACCTCAGAAAATGCTCCCTCAATACCTCAGATAGTGCTCCCTCAGTACCTCAGATAGTTCTCCCTCAGTACCTCAGAAAGTGCTCCCTTGGTACCTCAGAAGGTGCTCCCTCAATACCTCAGATAGTGCTCCCTCAATACCTCAGATAGTGCTCACTTAGTACCTCAGATCGCTCTCCCTCAGTATCTCAGAAAGTGCTCCCTCAGTACTTCAGAATATGCTCCCTCAGTACCTCAGAAAGTGTTACCTCAATTCCTCAGAAAGTGCTTCCTCAATACATCAGATAGTTCTCCCTCAGTACCTCAGAAAATGCTCCCTCAATACCTCAGATAGTGCTACCTCAGTACCTCAGATAGTTCTCCCTCAGTATCTCAGAAAGTGCTCCCTCAGTACTTCAGAAAGTGCTTCCTCAATACCTCAAGTAGTTCTCCGTCAGTACGTCAGGTAGTGCTCCCTCAATTCCCTCAATCTCTCTCCCCCTCTCTCTTCAGTAACCCCCCACTCTGTCACCTAAATCTCTCCCCTCCCTCTCCCTCTCTCGCTCCCTCTCTCTCTCCCCCTCTCACTCTCTCCTCTCTCTCCCCCACTGTCTTTCCCCACTCTCCCCGCACCTCACCCATATCTCTCTCTTCTCTCTCTGTCTCCCCTTCTCTGCTACCCTCTCCCTCTCTCCCAACCTCTCTCTCCCCCACTCTTTCTCACTCTCTCACTCTACCCCTCTCTCTCCCCACTCTCTCCTCCAATCTCCATCCGCCTTTCTCTCCCACCTTTCTCTGCCCCCTCGCCCCTAAACCCACTCTTCACCTCCCTCACCCCCCTCGCACCACCTCTCTCAACCCCCTCTCTCACCCCCTCTCTCATGCCCTCTCTCTCTCTCCATCTTTCCAACTCTCTGTCACCCTCTCTCTCACCACCTCTCTCACAATCTCTCTCACCTCTCTCTCACACCCTCTCTCTCCGCCTCACTCTCCCCCCTCTCTCACCCCCAATCTCTCACCCCCTCTCTCTCCCCTCCCCCTCTCTCCCCCCTCTCTCCCGTCTCTCTCGCCCTCCACTCTCGTACCCCCTCTCGCGCCCCCTCTCTCTACTCGTCTCTGTCCCCATCTCTTTCTCTTCACTCGCTCTCTCCCCTTACTCTATCACCTCACTCTCCCCCCTCTCCCCCTCTCTCCGCTTCTCTCCCCCTCTCTCACCCACACTCTCTCACCCACTCTCTCACACCCTCTCTCACACCACCTCTCTCACACCACCTCTCTCACACCACTTCTCTCTCACCCCCTCTCTCTCACACCCTCTGTCGCCCCACTCACTCTCTCCCCCTCTCTTCCCCCTCATGCCAAACTCTCTCGACCCCTCTCTCTCCCCAAATTCTCTCTCTCCCTTTCTCTCCCCCTCTCTCCAGCTCTCTCTCCTCCTTCTCTCTTTTCCCCCTCTTGCCCCCTCTCTCTCGCATCTCTCTCACCTCTCTCTCTGTCTCTCCCCCTCTCCCTCTCTCTCCCCCTCTCTCTCTACCCCATCTCTCTCCCCTCTCTCTCTCTCTCCCCTCTCTCCTCCTCTCTCTCCCCCTCTCCCCCCCTCTCTCTCCCCTCTCTCTTGCCCTTCTCTCTCGTACCACCCTCTCGCGCCCCCTCTCTCTACTCCTCTCTGTCCCCATCTCTCTCTCTTTACTAGCTCTCTCCCCTTACTCTGTCACCCCACTCTCCCCCCTCTGCCCCTCTCTCCCCCTCTCTCCCCCCTCTCTCACCCACACTCTCTCACCCACTCTCTCACCCACTCTCTCTCACCCCTCTCTCACACCCCCTCTCTCACACCCCCTCTCTCACACCCCTCTCTCACACCCCGTCTCTCACACCCCCTCTCTCACACCAGGAGGGGAGAGAGGGGGAGAGTGAGGTGATAGAGTAAGGGGAGAGAGCGAGTGAAGAGAGAGAGATTGGGACAGAGAGGAGTGGGGGTGGCGAGAGAGGGGGTACGAGAGAGGAGGGCGAGTGAGAGGGGGAGAAAGGAGGTAGAGAGAGGGTGAGTTTATAGTGTTGGGTACGGCTCAGTCAGGGAATGGGGTGAGTGCAGTGTTGTGTAGGGATCAGTCAGAGAGGGAGAAATTGCAGTGTTCGGTAGGGATCAGTCAGGGAGGGGATGAATGTAGTGTTGGGTAGGGATCAGGAAGGGAGGGGGTGAGTGCAGTGTTGGGTAGGGATCAGGCAGGGAGGGAGAGATTGCAGTGTTGGGTAGGGATCAGTCAGGGAGGGGCTAGCTCTCATAGAATACAAGGAAAACCAGCCATTTGATTACAAAACTGGCTCAAAGGTAGAAGATAGAGGGTGGTTGTGGAGGGTTGTTTTTTCAGACTGGAGACCTGTGACCAGTGAAGTGCCACAAGGATCGGTGCTGCATCCACTACTTTCCATTAATTATATAAATGATTTGGATGTAAACTTAGCAGGTATAGTTAGTAAGTTTGCAGATGACACCAAAATTAGAGGTGTAGTGGACAGTGAAGAATGTTCCTTCACATTACAACGGGATGGTGAACTGATGGGCCAATGGGCTGAGGAGTGACAGATGGAGTTTAATTCAGATAAATGGGAGGTGCTGCATTTTCGGAAAGCAAGTCTTCGCAGGATTTATACACTTAATGTTAAGGTCCCAGGGAGTGTTTCTGAACAAAGAGACCTTGGAGTGCAGGTTTATTGTTCCTTGAAAGGAGAATTGTGGGTTGATAGGATAGTGAAGGTGTTTGGTATGCTTGTGTTTACTGATCAGTGCATTGAGTAGAGGAGTTGGCAGGTCATGTTGTGGCTGTACAGGACATTGGATAAGCCATTGTTGGAATATTGCGTGCAATTCTTGTCGCCTCCCTATTGGATGGATATTGTATAAACTGAAAGTGTTCAGAAAAGATTTACAAAGATGCTGACAGGATTGGAAGATTTGAGCTAAAGGGAGAGGTTAAATGAGCTGGGGATGTTTTCCCTAGAATGTCTGAGGCTGAAGGAAACCCCATATGGAGTTTCAGAAAACCATGAGAGGCATGGTTAGGATTAACAGACACGGTCTTTTCCCTGGGGTGGGGTGGTCTAGAACTGGAGGTCGCAGGTTCAGGATGAGAAGGGAAAGATATAAAAGGAATGTAAAGGACAACGTTTTGATGTGGAGCGTGTTGCGTGTATGGAATGACCTGCCAGATGAAGTGGTGGAGACTGGTACAATTACTGCATTTAAAAGGCATCTGGATGGGTATACGAACAGGAAGGATTGTGAGGGATTTGGGCCAAGTGCTGGCAAATGTGACGAGATTATGTTAGGATATGTGGGTGGCGTGGATGAGTTGGACCGAAGGGTCTGTGTCTGTGCTGTACATCTCTATGACTGTAAGTGTTTTCCACTCTACATTTCCAGCCATACACTTCACTGTTTCCCCTATTTACCTTGGTCAGTTCTCCTCTCAAACACATGTCAATGGCTTTGGTTGTGATTGTAGTGTGTGCCTTATGGTCACTTTAAAAATCCATCATCTCGCTGAATTCCACGACACTACAATTTCCCAGAGGATATCTCAGTGGGACATTACCCCTTCACTCAACGTCATCACCCAACGGTCGATCTGAGATAGTCACGCTGTTTGCACAACGTTTTATTCAAAGAAACACTGATACAAACATTCAAAGAGGAGTTTGGAGATCATCACTTTTGCCAATGTGACTGTCCCAGATATACAAAGACTGAAATCTCCCAAAACGATCACAGTGCCTTCGCAGTACACAGGAATTCATTGGAATGTGTAACAGGGTTAAGCAATGAAATGCTGCTAGGCAGCCGAAAAACTGTTCTCCTGCTTGTGTTTTTGACACGTGTTACCCAGAATCTGCATTCAGGCTGATTCAGCTTCATCATCTGAGGCCAAATGCTTTCTTAACACTGCCGTTGTTACCCATTACTGTCAGGGTTATCCATCCTGCTCTCCCTGACACCCCTGAAGGAGGTGGACAATAGAATATTCATGTTCCACCTTTTCTTCACAGTGTCACCACTAAACCTAGTTTATCTCTGTACCAGAGACTTTAGCCAGTCCAAAAAAGTACATTACGATTGACTCTTTCCACAATTTCTTGTCACAGTCCAATTCACTGATGTACAGTTTCAGTTAAACTCTGTCTCTTCCTGTTCCTTTCTGCTTGTCTTCAGCTGCATTGCCATTTTCTTTGGATTTGGAAAGCTCCTTTCACCTGAACCCTGGCCCTGCATCCTCTCTGTCAGCTTAAAGTCCTGCCCATAAGCCTACCAACATGATTGGCCAGGACACTGGTCCCAGCAATGTTGTGTTTAATTCACTCATGGGATGTTGCTGTCTCTGGCTGGCCAGCATCGCATGCCCACCCCGAGCTGCCCTTGAGCTGAGTGCCTTGCTGGATCATTACAGAGAGCAGTTTAGAGTCAACCCCATCGCTCTGGGTCTGGATCATGTGTAGGGCAGACCCACTGTCTATAACAGATTTCCCTCCTGAAAGGATATTAAGCAGTTAGATGGGTATAGCTGACACCGGCATTAACATCTGGATGAACAGTCCGGGGAGAATAGCACGAGGCCATCACCTGTTCCACTCGTAGCTCAACCGTCAGTGAGTACTGATCCCCGTGCACCATGAATCACAGCACTTTCATCATGACCATTGTGTGATCCTGATACCGTCCAGCACTCTGGTGATATCACTCAGTCTCTCTCCATCTGGTAACCCTCAATGTGTGGGTCTGCTACTCCAGATCCAGAGCCAACAAAATTCTCCTTTCCAAGGCGATGCAAAAGCGCAGGCCAGGGATGGAGACTGGGATTTTCCAGATCTCTGTGGGACTCAGTGCCATCCTCCATGTGTAACCCTCACTGCATCAGTCTAATTTCCGATTCTGTCTGTTTCTCTGTCTCTTGCAGGTCATAAGGATGTTCCTGTCTCGCCCATAGCCACATCAAAGACAGTTGGTCAGCCAGAGAGACATGAAGAGGGAGGTCTGGAGCCTTCAGTAAATCCTGCAGCCGGTAAGATCACTCACAGTAAACAGCACAGGGAGGAGTTCGTGGCCTTCTGTATTCACACCTGGAAGACAGGACATAGATACAGAGCTGGGCAGGGAACAGCTACATTCTAGGTTTCATTCCAACCACCTTGTGAGGGTCCTGCTTTCACTTCTGCTGTACTGGTCCTCCCTGAGACATCTCACTCTCTCTCTGTTACTGGCACTCTGTCTGCCTCTCTCTCTCTCTCTCTCCCCACCCCCCACCCCTCGCTCATTCTCTCTCTCTCACCCTCTACCTCTCACCCCCTCACTCACTCTCCAGCCAAACCCTCTCTCGCGCCCGACTCTCTCTCTCTCTCTCTCTCTCACCCCTCTTTTTTCACACCCCCTCTCACTCACACCCCCTCTCACTCTCAATCCGTCTCTCCCTCACCCTCTCTCTCTCCGGCTCTCTCTCTTTAACTTTCTCTCTCTCCCTCTGCCCCTCTTGTGCTCTCTTCCCACTCTTTCACTCCACCTCTCTCATTTCCCCCTCTGTCCCCACAACCTCTCTCTCCCCCACTCCCCCCTCCCCTCTCTCCCACCTCTCTCGTCCCTCTCTCCCCACTCTCTCCCTCTCTCCCTTTTGTCTCACCCCTCTGTCTCAGCCTTCGCTCTCAACCCACTATCTCACCCCTCTCTCTCACTCACCACTCTCCCTTCTCCCCTCTGTCTCAATCCTCTCTCACCCCTCTGTCTCACCCCTCTGTCTCACCCCTCTCTCTCACCCCTCTCTCTCATCCCACACTGTCACCCCTCTCTCTCTCGCCCACCTCTCTCCCCTTCTCCCCTCTCTCTCCCTCCTCTCTCCCCCTCTCTCACGCCACTCGCCCTCTCCCCATCTCTCTCCCCCTCTCTTTCCTGCCCCTCACTCACCCCCTCTCACTCTCCCCCCTCTCTCCCCCTCTCTTTCTCCCTCCTCTCTCTCACCTCTCTTTCACTCCCCTTTCTCCATGCCCTCTATCTCTCTCCCCCTTTCTATCCAACCCTCTCCCCTCTCGGTCTCCCCCTCTCTCCCCCCTCTCTCTGCCCCACTCTCTACATCCTCCCTCTCCTTAACCTCTCCCCCACACTCTCTCATCTCTCTCTCTCACACCTCTTTCTTCCTCATCCCCTCTCTCTCCCACCCTGATCTCTCTCACCCCCTCTCTCTCTCACCCTCTCTCTCACCCCTCTCTCTTACCCCTCTCTCACAATCCCTCGTTCTCACGCCTCTCTATCACCCTCTCTCTCTCACCCTCTGTCTCAGCCTGTCTCTCTCTCTCTCTCTCACCCCTCTCTCTCACCCCCCTCTCTCTCACCCTTCTCTCTCTCTTACCCCTGTTCCTCTCACACACCTCTTTCTCTCACCGCTTCTCTCTCACCCCTTCTCTCTTACCCCGTCGCTCTCATCCCCCTCTCTCAGCCCTCTCTATCTCAGCCCCCTCTCTCTCACCGCTGTCTTTCTCATCCCTCCATCATACTGCCCCCTCTTTCACACACCTCTCTCTCTCTCAACCTCTCTCTCTCACCCCTTCTCTCTCACCTCCTCTCTCTCACCCCCTCTCTCTCAGGCCCTCTCTCTCACCCCCTCTCTCTCTTAGCCTGTCTCTCTCTCATCCCTTGTCTCTGTCTCACCCGCTCTCACATCCATTTCAATCGCTCTCTCACCCCCCTCTCTCTCACGCCCTCTCTCTTACCCACTCTCTCTTAGGCCCTCTCTCTCTCACCCCTCTCTCTCTCATCCCTCTCTCTCTTACCTCTCTCTCTCATCCCCCTCTCTCTCCCCTACCTCTCTCTCTCACCCCCTCTCTCTCATGCCCTCTCTCTCACCCTCTCCTCTCAGCCTGTCTCTCTCTCACCCCTGTCTCTTTGTCACCTGCTCTCTCTCCCAGCCCGATCTCTCTCATAACCCCTCTCTCCCTCACCCCTCTCTTTCTCACCCCCCTCTCTCTCACCCCCCTCTCTCTCACCCCTCTCTCTTACCCGTCTCTCACTCTCTCACCCCTCTCTCTCATCCCCTCTCTCTCATCCCTTCACTCTCACTCCCCTCTCTCACCCACTCTCTCTCTTTCAGCCTGTTTCTCTCAATCCCTGTCGCTTTCTCACCCGCTCTCTCTTCCACCCCGATCTCTCTCTCAGACCTTCTCTCACTCACCCCCTCTCTCCCTCACCCCTCTTTCTCGCACACCTCTCTCTCAATCTCTTTCTCTCAACCCTCTCTCTCATCCCTCTCTCTCTCTCAGCCTCCTCTCTCACCCCCCTCATTCTCACACACCCCTCACTCTAACACCCCCTCTCTCTCACCTCTCTCTTTCTTTCCCCCTGTCTCACCCCCCTCACACTCTCTCCCCCTCTCTCACTCCCTGTCTCTTTCTCACCCCGATCTCTCTCACACCCCCCTCTCCCTCTCTCTTTTTCACCCTTCTCTCTCACACACCTCTCTCTCTTAACCATCTCTCTCTCACCCCTCTCTCCCACCCTCTCACCCCCATCCCGTCTCTCTCACACACACCCTCTGTCTCTCACCCTCTCTCTCACTCCTCTGTCTCTTAACACTCTCTCTCTCACACACACCTCTCTCTCTCACCCCTTCTCTATCTGTCATGCCCTCTCTCGCCCACTCTCTCTCACCCCATCACCCTCTATCTCTCACATCCTCGTCACTCACTGACTCTCACCCCTCTCTCTCATCTCCTCTGTCTCTCACCCCGCTCTATCTGTCATTCCCTCTCTGTCTCCCATCTGTCTCACCCCCACTCTCTCATACTTCTCTCTCTTAGCCCTCTTACTCTCTTAAACCCTCCCACTCTCACCACTCTCTTTCTCTCTCACCCCTCTCTCTCAGCCCACTGTCTCTCACCCCCCACACCCTCTGTCACACCTTTTCTCACCCCCAACTCTCTTTTAACCCCTCTCTCTCACCCCTCCCCTCTCTCACCCCCGTCTCTCACCCCCAACTCTTTTGCACCCTCTCTCTCACCTCTCTCTCAATCTCAAACCCTCTCTCTCACACACCCATCTCTCACCCCCTCTCTCTCAACACCCCCTCTTTCACACCTCCCCCTCTCTCTCACACACATCCGCTCTCTCACCCCTCGCTCTCTCACTGCACTATCTCTTACCACCCACGCACTTCTCTCTCCATCTCTCTCACTCCTTTATCTCTATCTCCCCCCTCCCATGTTCTCCTCCCTTTTTCTCCCCCTCTATCCCCCTCTATCTTCCTCTCTCTCTCATCCCTCTCTCTCTCACCCTTCCCCCTCCTACCCCTCTCTCACCACCTCTGTCTCATCCCCTCCCTCTCACCTCCTCTCTCTCACCGGCTCTCTCTCTCTCAGTCTCTCTCTCTCTTTCTCACCTCCAGGCATTTTCTCCCCGTTCTCTCACACCCTCTCTCTCTCTCACTCCTCTCTCTCACCCTCCTCACCCACCCTCACTCTCAAACACCCCTCTCACCCCTCTCTCTCAACCTCTCTCTCTCTCATCCCCCTCTCTCACCCCTTCTCTCTTTCTCACCCCTCTCTCTCTCACACCCCTCTCTCTCTCTCAGCCCCCCGGCTCACCCCCACACCCTCTCTCTCAACCACTCTCTCCCTCTAACATACCCTCTTGCTCACCCCTCTCTCTCAGCCCCCAACTCTCTCACACTCCCTCTCACTCTAGCTCCCCTCTCTCACCACCTTCCCTCTCACTCTAGCTCCCCTCTCTCACCACCTTTCTCTCACCCCCCTCTTTCACCACCCCCTCTCTCACACTACTCTCTCACACCCACTTTCTCTCTCACCCTCTGTCTCTCACAACTCCTCTCTCTCGTCCTCTCTCCATCTTTCTCACCCGTCTCTATCTCCCTGCCCTCCAACTCTCTCCTCCCTCTCTCTCCCCCTCTCTCCCCTCTCTCTCATCTTTCTCTCACCCCTCTCTCTCTCACCACCGCTCTCTCTCTCACCCTCTCTCTCTCACCCCCTCGCGCTCTCTCGCCCACTCGCTCTCTCTAACCCACTCGATCTCTCTCATGCGTCTCCCTCTCAGCCCCTCTGTTGCACCCCATCTCTCTCACCACCTCTCCATCTGTCACCACTCTCTCTCTCTCACCCCCCTCTCTCTCTCACACCCCCTCTCTGTCAGCCCCCGTCTCTCTCACCCCATCTCTCTCTCTCTCACCCCTCTCTCCCTCACCTCCCTCTCTCTCTCACCCCTCTCGCACACACACCTCTGTGACTTAACCATCTCTCTCACACCTCTCTCTCAACCTCTCTCTCCCTCACCGCTTCTCTCTCACCCTCTCTTTCGTAGCCTCTCTCTCTCACCCGTCTCTCTCACCCCTCTCTCTCACCCTCTCTCTCTCACCCCTTCTCTATCACCCCTCTCCCTCACTCCTCTCTCTCTCTCACACCTCTCTCTCTCACCAGTCTCGTTCTTTCCCCTCTCACTCTCACCACTCTCTCTCAACCCCCTTTCTCTCTCACCCCCTCTCTCTTTCAACCCGGTCTTTCTCTCACCTCTCTCTCTCTTATCCCGTTCTCTCTCCCCCTTTCTCTCTCACCCTCTCTCTCTCGCCCCACTCTCTCTCATCACCCTTTCTTTCTCACTCTGTTCTCTCTCATCTCTCTCTCACACCCACTTAGTCTCTGTCCCTTTCTCACACCTTATCTCTCTTACCCCTCCCTCCTCACCACTCTCTTTCTCTTTCACCCCTCTGTCTCAGCCATTCTCTCTCACCCATCTCTCTCACCGCATCTCTCACACCTCTCTCTCTCTTAGCCCCTCTCTTACCACCCTTCTCTCTTCGCTGCCTTTCTCTCTCATCCCGCTCTCTCACCCAACTCTCTCTCTCTCATTCCGCTCTTCCCCCCTCTCTCACCCTCTCTTTCACCCTGCTCTCTCACATCCCCACCCTCTCTCTATCTCTCTTACCACTCTCTCTACCCCCTCCTCCCTCTCTCCCTCTCTCCCCAACTCGCCCCTCTCTCACCCATCTCTCCCCCTCTCTCCCTCCCTCTCTCTCATCCCATTCTCTCTCTCACACCCCTCTCTCACTCGACCCTCTCTCACCCCTCTTTCCGCACTGTCTCTTCCCCCTCTACCCCCTCTACCCCCTCTCTGTCTCACACCCTCCCTCTCACTAGCACTCTCTCTCTCACGCACCCCTCTCACAGACCCCCTCTCTCTTCGCCCCCTCTCTCTCTTTCTCACCCTTTCTCTCTCACACCCTCTCTCTCAGACCCTCGCTCTGTCACACCCACTCTCTCTCTCACCGCCTCTCTCTCTCACCCCTCTCTCTCCCCCTCTCTCAGACCCTCTGTCTCAGCCCTTTTCTCTCTCACCCTCCCCTCTCATCCCACTCTCTCTCTCCCCTCTCACTCACCCTCTCTCTCACAGCCCCTTTCTCTCTCAGCCCAACTCTCTCTCAGCCATCCCCTCTCTCCCCTCACAGCCCACTCTCTCACCCCCTCTATTACCACCCTCTCTCACGCCCCCCTCACTTCCCCACTCTCTCACCTCCCCTCTGTCTCACCCCCTCTCGCTTTCTCACCCTTCTAACACTCGCACCCCTCTAACTCTCTCTCCCCTCTCTGTCTCCCACTCCCCCCTCTCTTTCCCCTCTCTCTTCCCCTCTCACTCACACCCCCTCTCTCACACCCATCTCTCACCACCCCTCTCTCACTCGCTCTCTCTCTCAACCCCCTCTGTCTCACCCCCTCACTCTCTCACCTCTCTCTCGCACACCCACTCTCTCTCTCAGCCTCTCTCTCTCAGCCCTCTTTCTCTTTCAGCACCTCTCTCAGCCCCATTTCTTTCTCATCACCTCTCTCTCAGCCCACCTTTTCTCTCAGCCCCCTCTCGATCTCACCCTCCTCTCTCTCATCTATCCCCTCTCTCACAACCTCTCTCGCACCCTCTCACCCTCTCACTCTCTCTCTCCCACCCCCTTTCTCTCTCACCCCTCTCTCTCTCTCTCTTCGCTCTATTTATCATGCTCTCTCTCTCCCTCTCTCTATCACACCCTTTCTCTCTCACCCACACTCTCTCTTCACCCCTCTCTCTCACCCACCCCGCTCACCCCCTCTCTCTTTCACCCCGCTCTGTCTCTCATCCACTCTCTCTCTCCCCCTCTCCCACTCTCGCTATCTCTCTCACCACTCTGTCTCAACCTCCCTCTCTCCCCATCTCACCTCCCTCTCTCAACCCTCCAAACCCCTCTCTCTTTCACCCCGCTCTGTCTCTCATCCACTCTCTCTCTCTCCCTCTCCCACTCTCGCTATCTCTCTCACCACTCTGTCTCAACCTCCCTCTATCCCCATCTCACCTCCCTCTCTCAACCCTCCAAACCCCTCTCTCACACTCCATCTCTCACAACACCCCCACACTCTCTCTCTTACCCCCTCACCCGCTCACACCCCTCTCTCACACCCCCATCAATCCCCCTCTCTCACACCTCCCTCTCTAATCCCCACTCTTCCATCCTCCTCTCCCCCACCCCCTTTCTCTCAACCCCCCTCTCTCTCAGCCCCTCTCTCATAGCCCCCTTTCTCTCTCTCCACACCTCTCTCACCCCCCTCTCTCACACCCCCCTCTTACTTCCCAACTCTCTCACATCCCCTCTGTCTCATCCCCTTTCTCTCTCAGCCCCATCTCTTCCAGCCCCTTTCTCTCTCATCATCTCTCTCTCAGCCCCCTGTCTCTTTCAACCCACTCTCGATCTCACCCTGCTCTCTCTCATCTCTCCCCTCTCTCACTCCCTCTCTCGCTCAAACTCTCACTGTCTCTCCCATCCCCCTTTCTCTCTCGCCCCCCTCTCTCTCGCCCTGCTCTCTCTTATCCCCCCCTCTCTCACCCGCTCTCTCTCTCACTCCTCTCTCTCACCCGCTCTCTCTCACCCTGCTCTCTCACTCTCAACCACTCACTCTCTCTCCCTCTCTCACCCCCCCTCTCGCTCACTCCCCACCATTCTCTCCATCTCTCTTGCCAATCTCTCTCTCACTCTCTCTCCCGCTTCTCTCCACCTCTCTCTCCTCTCCCTCTCTCATCCCTCTCTATCTCACCCCTCTCTCTACCCTGCATTCCCCATCTCTACCCACCTCTGTCTCACCCACTCTCTCTCTCACCAGCACTCTCTCTCTCACGCCCCTCTCGCTCACCCCTCTCTCCCTCTCTCACCACCACTCTCTTTCTCTCTCTCTCACCGCCTCTCTCTCTCACCCCTCTCTCTCAACCCCTCTCTCTCAGACACACTCTCTCTCAGGCCCCTTTCTCTCTCAGCCCCACTCTCACTCACTCCACCTCTCATCCCACTCTCTCTCCCCTCTCATTCACCCTCTCTCTCAGAGCCCCCTTTCTCTCTCAGCACCCCTTTCTCTCAGCCCCCCCTCTCTCTCTCTCAGCCCCCTCTATCTCACCCCACATCTCTCACACACCCGCTCTCTCCTCCACACATCCCACTCTCTCACCCCATCTCATACCACCCTCTCTCACGCCACCCTCTCACTTCTCCACTCTCTCACATCCCCTCTGTCTCACCCCTCTCTCTCACCCCTCTAACACTCTCACCCCTCTAACTCTCTCTTCCACCTCTCCCCCTCTCCCCACTCTCCCACTCTCCCCTCTCTCTTACCCCCTCTCTCTTTCTCCCCTCTCTCACCCCCTCTCTTTCACCCCCTCTCTCTCCCTCTCTCTTACACAAACCATCACTCCCTCACCCCTCTCTCTCAGCTCCCTTTCTCTCTCAGCCCCCTCTCGATCTCACCCTGCTCTCTCATCTCTCCCCTCTCTCACACCCTATCTCGCTCACCCTCTCACCTTCTCACTCTCTCTCCCACCCTCTCTCTCTCTGCACCCTCTCTCTCACGCCCTTTCACTCACACCCTTTTCTCTCTCACCCACTCTCTCTCTCACCACCTCTCTCTCTCACCCCTCTCTCTCCCCCTCTCCCTCTCACCCCCTCTATCTCTCACCCCGCTCTATCTGTCATCCCCTCTCGCACCCTCCTCTCTCACCACTTTAACTCTCTCATCCCTCCAACTCTCTCACACAACTCTCTCTATGACCTCTAACTCTCTCATCCTCTCCCTCTGAAACCTCTCTCTCCCCAAAACCCCCTCTCCCCTCTCTCTCCCCCTCTCTCATTCCCCTCATTTAACCCCGCTCTCTCTCACCTCCTTCTCTCAGACTCCCTCTCACCCCCTCTCTCTCATCCCCTCTCTCTCACCCCCTCTCTTTCACCCCCTCTCTCACCCTTTCTCTTCTCAACCCCTTCCTCTGCCACTCGTCTCTCTCTCTCACCTCTCTCTCTCTCTCTTGCCCCTCTCTCTCAAACTCTCTCTCCCATCCCCTCTCTCTCATCCCCCGCACCACTCTCTCCATCTCTCTCATCCCTCTCTCTCAACCCTCTCTCACCCCCTCTGTCTCATCCTCTCTCTCTCACCCCCTCTCTCTCTCACACCCCTCTCTCAATCTCACCCTCTCTCTCACACCCCTCTCTCTCACCCCTCTCCCTCTCTTACCCATCTCTCTCTCACCCCTCTCCCTCTTGTCCCCACTCAAACCCTCTCTCTCATCCCCTCTATCTCATCCCCCGCACAACTCTCTCCCTCTCTCATCCCTCTCTCTCTCACCCATCTCTCTCTTACCCCTCTCTCTCACCACCTCTGTCTCATCCCGTCTCTCTCCCCCCTTCTCTGTCACACCCCTCTCTCTCTCTCACCCCTCTCTCATCCCTCTCTCTCACACCCACTCTCCCTCACATCCCTCTCTGTCACCGTCTCCCTCTCACCCCCTCTCTCTCATCCCCTCTCTCTCACCCCCTCTCTTTCACCCCCCTCTCTCACCCTTTATGTTCTCAACCCCTTCCTCTCCCACTCGTCTCTCTCTCTCTCTCTCTCACCTCTCTCTCTCTCTCTCGCTCAAACCCTCTCTCCCATCCCCTCTCTCATCCCCCGCACCACTCTCTCCATCTCTCTCATCCCTCTCTCTCTCTCACCCCTCTCTCATCCCTCTCTCTCACACCCACTCTCCCTCACATCCCTCTCTGTCACCGTCTCCCTCTCACCCCCTCTCTCTCATCCCCTCTCTCTCACCCCCTCTCTTTCACCCCGCTCTCTCACCCTTTATGTTCTCAACCCTTTCTTCTCCCACTCGTCTCTCTCTCTCTCACCTCTCTCTCTCTCTCTCTTGCCCCTCTCTCTCAAACCCTCTCTCCCATCCCCTCTCTCTCATCCCCCACACCACTCTCTCCATCTCTCTCATCCCTCTCTCTCTCAACCCTCTCTCACCCCCTCTGTTTCATGCTCTCTCTCTCACCCCCTCTCTCTCACAGCCCTCTCTCAATCTCACCCTCTCTCTCACCCCTCTCCCTCTCTTACCCATCTCTCTCTCACACACCCCTCTCCCTCTTGTCCCCCCTCAAACCCTCTCTCTCATCCCCTCTATCTCATCCCCCGCACCACTCTCTCCCTCTCTCATCCCTCTCTCTCTCACCCATCTCTCTCTTACCCCTCTCTCTCTCTCACCACCTCTGTCTCATCCCGTCTCTCTCACCCCCTTCTCTCTCACACCCCTCTCTCTCTCACGCCTCTCTGATCCCTCTCTCTCACACCCACTCTCCCTCACAACCCACTCTCTCACCCTCTCTCTCTCACCCCCCTTTCTCTCACACAATTCTCTCTCTCACCCACTCTCTCGCACCCCTTCTCTCTCATCCCCTCTCTCTGTCACCCCCTTTCTCTCTCAAACCCTCTCTCTCCCTCACCTCTCTCTCACACTCCTCTCTCTCACACACCCCTCTCTCTCTCTCCTCCTTGCGCTCTCACACCCCTCTGTCTCTTACCCCCTCTCTCACACACACCTCTCTCTCGCTCACTCTCGCTCACCCCTTCTCTCTCACCACTTCTCTCTCAGCCCCTCTCTTTCAGGCTCTCTCTTTCTCTCACCCTCTCTCTCTTACCCCTCTCTCTCTCAACCCCGTCTCTCACTCTCTCTCTCTGTTGTCACTCATCCCCCCCACTCCCCACCTCTCTCTCCATCTCTCTTACCACTCTCTCTCCCCTCCTCCCTCTCTCCCCACTCTCACCACACCTCCCCCTCTCTCCCCCTTCTCTCCCCGTCTCTCCGCCCTCTCTCTCATCCCTCTCTCTCTCTCACCCCTCACTCCGCCCTATAACGACTCCCTCTACCCCCTTTGTCTCACCCACACTCTCTCTCACCAGCACTCTCTTTCTCACACCCGTCTCTCTCACCTCTGTCTCTGTTTCTCTCTCAGCCCCAATCTCTCCTTCTCACCCTTTCTCTCTCACAACCGCTCTCGTTCAGCCCCTCTCTCTCACCCCATTCTCTCTCACACCCTGTCTCTCTCACAGCCCCCTTTCTCTCTCAGCCCCACTCTCTCTCAGCCCCCTCTCTCTCAGTCCCCTCTCTCTCCCCCACACATCCCACTCTCTCACCCCCTCTCATACCACCCTCTCACACGCCCCCCTCTCACTTCCCCACTCTCTCAAATCCCCTCTGTCTCACCCCTCTCTCTCTCACCCCTCTAACACTCACCCCTCTAATCTCTCTCCCCCTCTCTCCCCCCTACCCACTATCTCTCCCACCACTCACCCCCTCTCTTACCCCCTCTCTTTCCCCCTCCGTTTCACCTCCTCTCTCTCGCCCTCTGTATCTCCCTGTCAGCCCCATCACTCTCATCTCCTTGCTCTCAGACGGCTCTCCAACACACACCCTCACTCTTTCACCCCTCTCTCTCGCACACCCTCTCAGCCCCCTTTCTCTCTCACATCCTCTCTCTCCCTTACCGCGCTCTCACTACTGTCTTTCTCAACCCTCTCTCTCTCACACACCCGCTCTGTCTCACCCCCACTCTCTCTCTCTCACCCTCTTTCTCTCCCACCCTCTCTCTATCTCACTCCCCCTTTCTCACCATCTCTCTCTCTCGCCCTGCTGTCCCTCATCCCCCTCTCTCTCAACCCCGCACTCTCTCTTACTCTCTCAGCCATCTCTCTCACTCCCCATCCCTCTCTCTATCTCTCTTACCACTCTCTTTCTCCCCCTTCCCTCTCTCCCCCTCTATCCCCACCGCCCCCTCTCTCCCCTTCTCTTCCCCTCTCTCCCCCATCCCTCTCTCACTCTCTCTCACCCCTCTCTCCGCCCTGTATCTCCCCCTTCTACACCCCTCTGTCTCACCCACTCTCTCTCACCCCTCTCTCTCAGCCCCCTCTCTCTCCGATCTTCTGTCTCACACCTCTTTCTCTCTCTCGCACCCCCCTCTCTCTCATCCTGCTCTCTCCCCGCTCACTCACCCTCTCTCTCACAGCCCCCTTTCTCTTTGTGCCCCCTCTCTCTCAGCCCCCTCTCTCTCACCCCACCTCTCTCACCCACCCTCTCTCTCCCACACACATCCCACTCTCTCACACCCTCTCACACCACCCTCTCTCATGCCCCCTCTCACTTCCCCACTCTCTCACATTCCCCCTGTCTCACCCCCTCTCTCTCTCACCCCTCTAACTCTCTCTCTTTCTCTCTCTCCCCCTCTCTCACCCTCCCCATTCTCTCTGTCCCCCAACTCTCCCCCTCTCTCTTTCCCCTTCTCTCTCACCCCCTCTCTCTCTGACCCCCTCTCTCTCTCCCTCTCAGCCCCATCTCTCTCATCCCCGTCTTTCTCAGCCCTCTCTCTCTCACATATCTCCTCACTCTCTCACCCCTCTCTCTCACCCCCTCTCTCTCAGCCCCCCTCTCTCTAAGCCCCCTTTCTCTCTCATCACTTCTCTCTCAGCCCCCTTTCTCTCTCAGGCCCCTCTCTCTCTCAGCCACCTCTCGATCTCACCCTGCTGTGTCTCATCACTCTCCTCTCTCACACCCTCTCTTTTTCATCCTCTCTCCTTCTCACTCTGTCTCTCCCACCCCCCTTCTCTCTCAGCCCCTCTCTCTCTCACCCCTCTCTCTCATCTCGCTCTATCTTTCATCCCCTTTCTCTCTGACCCCTTTCTCACGCCCTTTCGCTCTCACCCCTTTTCTCTCTCACCCACTGTCTCTCTCTCACCCCTCTGTCTCTCAAGCCCTCTCTCTCCACATCCTCTCTCATCCCCTCTCTCTTTCACCCCGCTCTGTCTCTCATCCTTTCTCTCTCCCCCTCTCTCTCAAACTCTCTTTCTCTCTCACCACCCCCTCTCTCAACCTTCCTCTCTCCCCCATGTCACCACCTTTCTCAATCTCCCAAACTGCTCTATCACACACTCCCTCTCTCATCCCCCTCACCCGCTCACAACTCTCTCTTACACCCCATCAACCCCCCCACTTCTCTCATCCTTCCCTCTCAATTTCCCACTCTCCCATCTTCCTCTCCCACCCCCTCTCTCTCACCCCCTTTCTCTCAAACCCACTCTCTCTCTCACCACTCTCTATCTCTCACCCTCTCTATCTCTCTCACATCCCTCTTTCTCACCTCTCTCTCTCAATCCCCTCTCCCTCTCTCACCACTCTAACTCTCTCACCTTCTCTCACCACCACTCTCTCCCCCTCACCACTCTAACTCACTCACCCTTTCTCCCATCTCTCCCCACTCTCTTCCCCCAACCCTGTCTCTCTCACCCCCGTCTCTCACCGCTCTGTCTCTCACCCCTCTGTTTCTCACCAACACCCTCTCTCCCAACCTCCCTCTCTCACCTCCTCCCACTCTCACCCCTCCTTTCTCACCTCGACTCTCTCTCACCCCTATCTCTCCCTCACCCCTCTAACTCCCTCATCCCTCTAACTCTCTCACCTCTCTGTCTCTCTGACCTCTAACTCTCTCTCAGCCTCTCTCTTAACTCTCTCTCACCCTCCTCGCTCATCCCTTCTCTCTCACCCCCGCCCTCTGATACCTCTCTGCCCCCTCCCCACTCTCCTCTCTCTCTCCCCCCTCTCTCACACCCCTCTCTTACCCCTGCTCTCTCTCACTCCCTTCTCTCAGCCCCTTTTGTCACCCCTCTTTCTCCCTCACCCCTCTCTCTCTCACCTCTCTTTCACACACCCTCTCTCTCTCCTACCCGTCTGTCCCTCTCTAACACCTCTCTCTCAATCTCTCTCTCGCTCACCTCTTTTTCATCACCCTCTCTTTCGCAGCCCCTCCATCTCTCAGCCCCTCTCTCTTCCCAGTCTGCCTCACCCTGATCTCTCTCTCTCTCTCACCCCTCTCACCCCTCTATCTCTCACCCCTCTCTGTTTCTAACCCCTCTCTCTCTCACAACTCTCTCACCCTCTCTTTCTCTCACACCTCACTCTCTCGCCCCACTGTCTCTTACCTTCTCTCTCACACACACACCTCTCTCTCACCCTCTCTCTCTGACCCCTTTATTCTCATCCCCTCTCACCCCTCTCTCAGTAACTCTCTTTCACAGAAGCCTTCTCTATCTCAGCCCTCTCTCTCTCACCCCTCTCTCTCTCAGCCATTCTCTCTCATTCCCTCTCTCTCAGGCCCTCTGTCTCTCTCACCGCCTTCCTCTCTCACCCTCTCTCGCTCTCACCCCTTCTCTCTCATGACTTCTCTCAGACACCCTCTCACACCTCTCTCTCACACACACACCCCTCTCTCTCACACCTCTCTGTCTAACCCTCTCACTCTCACACACCCCTTCTCTCACCCTCTCTCTCAGACACACTCTCTCTCAGCCCCCTTTCTCTCTCACACCCACTCTCTCACACCCCCTCTCTCTCTTATCCCGCTCTTTCTGCCCTCGAATTCAACCTCTTTCAGAGCCCTCTTTCTCTCTCAGCCCCCCTCTCTCTCAGCCCTCTCTCTCTCAGCCCCCTCTCTATCTCACACCACATCTCTCACGCACCCTCTATCTCACCCACACATCCCACTCTCTCACACCCTCTCATACCACCCTCTCTCACGCCCCCCTCTCACGTCCCAACTCTCTCACATTCCCTCTGTCTCACCCCTCTCTCTCTCACCCCTTGAACACTCTCACCCCTCTAAATCTCTCTTCCCCTTTCCCCTCTCCCCACTCTCCCCCTCTCTTTCTCCCTCTCTCTTTCCCCCATCACACCCTCTCTCTCACTCCTCTCTCTCTCACCCCTCAGCCTCTCTCTCTCAACCCCTCTCTCAGCCCCCTCTCTCTTACACAAACCATCACTCCCTCACCCCTCTCTCTCAGCCTCCTTTCTCTCTCAGCCCCCTCTCGATCTCACCCTGCTCTCTCATCTCTCCCCTCTCTCACACCCTATCTCGCTCACCCTCTCACCCTCTCACTCTCTCTCTCCCACCCCCTTTCTCTCTCAGCCTCTCTATCTCACCCCTCGCTCTCTCACCCCGCTCTATCTTTCATCCCCTCTCTCTCTGTACCCTCTCCCGCACGCCCTTTCGCTCACACCCCTTTCTATCTCACCCACTCTCTCTCTCTCACCACCTCTCTCTCAACCCTCTCTCTCTCCCCCTCTCCCTCTCACCCCCTCTTTGTCTCACCCCTCTCTCTCTCACCCCCTCTCTCTATCTGTCATTCCCTCTCTCTCACCCCCTCTCTCACCACTCTAACTCTCTCATCTCCTCCCTCTGACACCTCTCCGCCTTCTCCCCAATCCTCCCTCTCCCCCCTCTCTCCCCTCTCTCATTCCCCTCACTTACCCCCGCTCTCTCTCTCTCACCTCCTTCTCTCAGACTCCCTCTCACACCCCCTCTCTCTCATCCCCTCTCTCTCATCCTTTCTGTTCTCAACCCCTTCCTCTCTTACCCGTCTCTCTCTCTCACCCCTCTCTCTCTCTTGTCCCTCTCTCTCAAACCCTCTCTCCCATCCCCGCTCTCTCATCCCCTGCACCCCTCTCTCCAACTCTCTCATCCCTCTCTCTCTCATCCCTCTCTCACTCCCTCTGTCTCATCCTCTCTCTCTCACCCCCTCTCTCTCTCTTTCACCCTTCTCCCTCTCTTACCCGTCTTTCTCTCACCCCTCTTTTTCTTGCCCCACGCAAACCCTCTCTCTCATCCCCCGCACCACTCTCTCCCTCTCTCTCATCCCCCTCTCTCTCATCCATCTCTCTCTTATTCCTCTCTCGCACCCCTTCTGGCTCATCCCGTCTCTCTCACACCACTCTCTCCCTCACACCCCTCTCTCACACTGTCTCTCACACAATTCTCTCTCTCACCCACTCTCTCGCATCCCTTCTCCCTCATCCCCTCTCTCTCACACAATCTCTCTCCCTCATCTCTCTCACCCTCCTCTCTCTCATACCCCAACTCTCTCACCCCTTCTCACTCTCAACCCCACTCTGACCCCCTCTCTCTCAAACCCCCCTCTCATCCCCCTCTCACACACCCCACTCTCTCACTCCGTCTGTCTCACCCCCTCTCTCTCTCGCCCCCTCTCTAACTCTCCCACACCCTTTCTCTCATTCCCCCGCACCCCTCTCTCCATCGTTCTCACCCTCTTTCTCTCATCCCTCTCTCTCTCACCCCTCTCACTCACCCCTCTCTCTCACCCCCCTCTCTCACCACTATCTCTCACCATCCCCTGTCTCTCGCAACCCTCTCTCTCTCAACCCCTCGCATTCTCTCACCCCCTCTCTCTTCGCTCCCTTTCTCTCTCACCCCCTTCTTTCTCTCACCCCGCTCTCTCTCTCATCCCGCGCTCTCCCCCCTCTTTCACCATCCCTCTCTCAACCCCTGTCTCTCGAACTGCTTTCTCTCTCATCCCGCTCGCTCCCATCTCTCTTACCTTCTCTCTCTCGCTCCCGCTCTCTCATCACCCTTTCTCTCTCATTCCCTCTCTCTGTCTCACACCCAGTCACCCTCTCTCCCTGTCTCACACTCTCTCTCGCTTACCCCTCTGTCCATCACCACTCTCTTTCTCTTTTATCTACTCTCTCTCACCCCCTCTCTCTCACACTCTCTCTCTCTCAACCCCCTTTCTCTCTCACCCTTCTCTCACTCACACACCACTCTCTCTCTCTCTCACCCTCTCTCTCTCACCCCTCTCTCACCCCCTCTCTCTCTCGGGCTCTCTCTTTCTCTCAGCCACTCTCTCTCTCGCCCCCTCTCTCTTTGACACCTCTCTCTCTCACACCCATTCTCTCATCCCCCTCTCAGGCTCTCTCTCTCTCTCACACCCACCTCTTTCTCTCACCCCTCCCTCTCTTACACCTCTCTCTCAGCCCCATTCGCTCTCACCCACACTCTCTCTGGCAACTCTCTCTCTCACCCCTTCTCTCTCATCTCTTCTCTCAGACAGTCTCTCACCCCTCTCTCACACACACACCCCTCTCTCACACCTCTCTGTCTAACCCTCTCTCTCACACACACACACCCTCTCTCTCACACCCTCTCTCTCAGACACACTCTCTCTCTCAGCCCCTTTCTCTCTCACCCCCACTCTCTCTGACCCACTCTCTCTTATCCCGCTCTCTCTGCCCTCGAATTCACCCTCTCTTTCAGAGCCCTCTTTTTCTCTCAGCTCCCCTCTCTCTCAGCCCCCTCTCTCTCACCCCACATCTCTCTCGCTCCCTGTCTCTCCCCCACACATCCCACTCTCTCACACCCTCTCTCTTACCCGTCTCTCACACCCCTCTCTCTCTCACCCCCCTCTCTCTTACCCGTCTCTCTCAGCCCCCTGTCTCACCCCTTGAACACTCTCACCCCTCTAAATCTCTGTTCCCCTTTCCCCTCTCTCCACTCTCACCCCTCTCTCCCTCTCTCTTTCCCCCCTCTCACCCTCTCTAGCACCCCTCTCTCTCCCCCCTCAGCCCCTCTCTCTCACCCCCTCTCTCAGCCCCCTCTCTCTTACACAAACCATCAGTCCCTCACCCCTCTCTCTCTCAGCCCCCTTTCTCTCTCAGCCTCCTCTCGATCTCACCCTGCTCTCTCTTCTGTCCCCTCTCTCACACACTATCTCGCTCGCCCTCTCACCCTCTCACCCTCTCTCTCCCAGCCCCCCTTCTCTCTCAGCCCCTCGCTCTCACCTCTTGCTCTCTCACCCCGCTCTATCTTTCATCCTCTCTCTCTGCACCCTCTCCCTCACGCCCTTTCGCTCACACCCCTTTCTATCTCACCCACACTCTCTCTCACCACCTCTCTCTCACCCCTCTCTCTTCCCCTCTCCCTCTTAGCCCCTCTCTGTCTCACCCCTCTCTCTCTCACACCCCCTCTCTCTCACCAGCCTCTCTCTCACCACTCTAACTCTCTCATCCCCTCCCTCTGACACCTCTCCGCCCTCTCCCCAATCCCCCCTCTCCCCCTCTCTCTCCCCTCGCTCATTCCCCTCACTTACCCCCGCTCTCTCTCACCTCCTTCTCTCAGACTCCCTCTCACGCCCTCTCTCTCTCACCCCTCTCTCTCACCCCTTCTCTCTCAGCCTTTCTGTTCTCAACCCCTTCCTCTCTTACCCGTCTCTCTCTCTCACACCTCTCTCTCTTTTCCCTAGCTCTCAAACCGTCTCTCCCATCCACGCTCTCTCATCCCCCGCACCCCTCTCTCCATCTCTCTCATCCCTCTCTCTCTCTCACCCCTCTCTCTCTTACCCCACTCTCTCACCCTCTCTGGCACACCCCCTATTTCTCACCCCCTCTCTCACCCTCTCTCTCTCAGCCTGTCTCTCTCTCGCTCTCTCATCCCCTGTCTCTTTCTCACCCGCGCTCTCTTCCACCCCGATCTCTCTCACACCCCCTCTTACCCTCACCCCTCTCTCCCTCAACCCTCTCTCTCCCTCACACCCTCTTTCTCAAACCTCTCTCTCTCTCATCCCTCTCTCTCACACACAACTCTCTCTCACACCCTCTCTCACACCTTCTCTCGCGCCTTCTTTACCTCACGCCTCTCTCAGCATCCCCTCTCTCTCACCCCCCTCACACACATCTCTCACCCTCTCTCTCTCACCCCTTCTCTCTCACCCCCTCTTTCTCTGGCCCTCTCTTTCTCTCAGCTCTCTCTCACACACCTCTCTCTCTCACGCACCTCTCTCTCTCACCCTCTCTCTCACATCCATTCTCGCTTACCCCCCTCTCACACCCCCTCCCTCCCTCACCCCTCTCTCTTACCCCTCTCCCTCATCCGCTATCTTTCACCCTCTCTCTCACCCATTCTCTCAATCACACACCCTCTCTGTCACCTCTCTCTCTCTCAGCCCCTTCCTCTCTTACCCATCTCTCTGTCTCACTCCTCTCTCTTACCAATCTCTCTCTCAACCCTCCTCTCTCACATACCTCTCTCACTCACCCTCTCTCTCCCCCCTACTCTCTCACCCACTCTCTCTCAGGCCTTCTCTTTCTCCCAGCTCCTCTCTCTCGCCCCTTTCTCTTTTAGCCGTCTCCCTCATCAGCTATCTTTCACCCTCTCTCCCTCTCACCCATTCTTTCGATCACACACCCTCTCTGTCACCTCTCTCTCACTTTGCCCCTTCCTCTCTCACCCATCTCTCTCTGTCTTACCCCGCTCTCTTACCAATCTCTCTCTCAACCCCCCACTCACACACCTCTCTCACTCACCCTCTCTCTCTCACCCCTTCTCTCGCACCCCGTCTCTCTCAGACCTTCTCTTTCTCTCAGCACCTCGCTCTCTCACCCCTCTCTCTCGCACACACCTCCCTTACAACCCCCCCTCACCCCCCTCCCTCTCTCACCCCTCTTTCTCTTACCCCTCTCTCTCTTCCGCTATCATTCACACCCTCTCTCTCCCCATTCTCTCTCTCTCAGCCCCTTCCTTTCTCACCCCTCTCTCTCTTTCTCATCCCTCTCTCTTACCCGTCTCTGTCTCTCTCTCACCCTCTCTCTCACTCCCTCTCTATATCCCCTCTATCTCATTCCCTCACTCTCACACCCTCTCTCTCTCCCTCTCTCTCTCAACCCCTCACTCTCACGCCCTCTCTCACGCCTCACTCTCACCCCTCTTTCTCTCTTACCCTCACTCTCAGATAATTCTCTCTCATCCTTTCTCTCTCACCCCTCTCCCTCACCCGTCTCTCTCTCTGACCCCTTCTCTATCTCCCTCTCAGCCCCATCTCTCTTATTCCCGTCTTTCTCAGCACCCTCTCTCTCACACACACCCTCACTCTCACACCCCTCTCTCTCACCCCTCTCTCTGTCTCAACCTCCGTCTCTCTCACACTCCTCTCTCTCTGTCACCCTCTCTCTCTCTCACCCCTTCTCTCTCACACCCTCTCTCACCCCCTATCACTCAGGCCCTCTCTTTATGTCAGCCCTCCTCTCTCTCTCACCCCTCTCTCTCTTTCACCCCTCTCTCCCTCACGCCTCTCTCTCACCCCGTTCTATCTCTCATCCCCTCCCTCTCCCCCCTCTCTCTGTCACCCCCTTTCTGTCTCACCCCTCCCTTTCACATCCTCTCTCTCTACCTCACCCCTCTTTCTCACCCTCTTTCGATCGCCCTGCTGTCCCTCATCCCTCTCTCTCTCAAACCAGCACTCTCTCTCCCTCCTCCTCTCTCTATCACCCCATTTCTCTCTCACATCCTCTCTCTCCCTCACCTCTCTCTCACCACTGTCTTTCTCAATCCTCTCTCTCTCACACACCCGCTCTCTCTCACCCCCACTCTCTCTCTAACCCTCTCTCCCTCTCACCTTCTCTCTACCTCACTCCCCCTTTCTCACCCTCTCTCTCGCCCTGCTGTCCCTCATCCCCTCTCTCTCTCAACCCCGCACTCTCACTCTCCCTCTCACAGCCCCCTCTCTCTCACTCCCCACCCCTCTCTCTGTCTCTCTTACCACACTCTCTCGCCCCCCTCCTCCCACTCTCCGCCTCTCTCCCCACCTCACCTTCTCTCCCTTTTTCTCCCCCCTCTCCCCCTCTCCCTCTCTCACTCTCTCTCTCACCCCTCTCTCCACCCTGTTTCTCCCCCCTCTACACCCCTTTGTCTCACCCACTCTCTCTCTCACCCTCTCTCTCACCCCCTCTCTCTCTCCGATCTTCTGTCTCACACCCCTTTCTCTCTCACACCCCTCTCTCTCTCATCCCACTCTCTCTCCCCTCTCACTCACCCTCTCTCTCACAGCCCCCTTTCTCTCTCTGCCCCCTCTCTCTCAGCCCCCTCTCTCTCACCCCACCTCTCTCACCCACCCTCTCTCCCACACACATCCCACTCCCTCACACCCTCTCACACCACCCTCCCTCATGCCCCCCTCACTTCCCCACTCTCTCACATCCCCCTGTCTCACCCCCCTCTCTCACCCCTCTAACACTCTCACCCCTCTAACTCTCTCTCTAACCCTCTCTCCCCTCCCCATTCTCTCTGTCCCCCAACTCTCCCCATCTCCCCCTCTCTCTTTCCCCTTCTCTCTCACCCTCTCTCTCTCTCTGACCCATTCTCTATCTCCCTCTCAGCCCCATCTCTCTTATTCCCGTCTTTCTCAGCACCCTCTCTCTCACACACACCCTCACTCTCTGACCCCTCTCTCTCACCCCCTCTCTCTCAGCCCCTCTCTCTCTCTAAGCCCACTTTCTCTCTCATCACTTCTCTCTCAGCCCCCTTTCTCTCTCAGCCCCTCTCGATCTCACCCTGCTCTGTCTCATCACTCTCTTCTCTCATACCCTCTCTTTCTCACCCTCTCACCTTCTCACTCTGTCTCTCCCACCTCCTTTCTCTCTCAGCCCCTCTCTCTCTCACCCCGCTCTATCTTTCATCCCCTCTCTCTGTGCCCCCCTCTCTCTCACGCCTTTTCGCTCTCACCCCCTTTCTCTCTGACCCACTGTCTCTCTCACTCCTCTGTCTCTAACCCCATCTCTCTCCCACTCCCTCTCTCACCCCCTCTCTCTTTCACTCCGCTCTGTCCCTTATCCCTTCTCTCTCTCCCTCTCTCCTCCACGTTCTCTCATCTCTCTCTCTCTCACCCCTCTCTCTCTTATCCCTCTCTCTCACACCCCCTCTGCCTCACCCCCTCCCTCTCACCCCTTCTCTCACCCTCTCGCTCTCTTTCAGCCTGTCTCTCTCACAGCCCCTGTCTCATAAACCCCCACACCCTCTCTCTCACACCAACTCTCTCACTACCCCCTCTCTCACACCCCCTCACTCTCACCGCCCTCACTCAATGCCTTCTCTCTAAACACTCTCTGACTCTCACCACCCTCTCTCACACACCGCTCACCACACCCTCTCTCACCCGCTCTGTCTCACACCTCTCTCTCACACACTCCTCTCTCATACACACCCTCTTCCCCCTCACACACCCCTCCCTCTCATCCTCTCTCTCACACCCGCTCTCTCACACAGCCCACTCTCTCACCCCGTCTGTCTCACCCCCTCTCTCTCTCGCCCCCTCTCTAACTTTCCCACACCCTCTCTCTCACCCCCCGCACCCCTCTCTCCATCTCTCTCACCCCCTCTCTCTCTCTGATCCCTCTCTCTCTCACCCCTCTCTCTCTCAGGCCCTCTCTTTCTCTCAGCCCCTTTCTCTATCGCCACCCTCTCTCTCTGACACCTCTCTCTCACCCATTCTCTCTTCCCTTCTCTCAGGCTCTCTCTCTCTCACCCCTCTACCTCTTACCCCCTCTCTATCTTACACCCTTTCTCTGTCACCCCCCTCTCTCTTACCCGTCTCTCTCAGCCCCATTCTCTCTCACCCACACACTCTCTGACACCTCTCTCTCACCCATTCTCTCTCATCCCTTCTCTCAGACCCTCTCTCTCTCACCCCTCTCTCGCTCTCTCACACCCTCTCTCTCTCACACACCTCTCTCCAACCCTCTCTCTCTTACCCCTTTATCTCTCAGCCGCTTTCTCTCACCACATCTCTCTCTCTCTCATCCCACTCTACCTGTCATCCCCTCTCTCTCCCGTCTCTCTCCACCTCTCACTCTCACCCCATCTCTCACCCACTTTCTCATTCCCCTCTCTCACTCCCCTCTCTGTCTTACACGCGCTCTCACACCCACTCTCTCTCAACACCCTTCTCTCTCACCACCCTCTCTCTCACCCCTCTCTCTCTCCCACCCCCACTCTCTCTCACCACCCTCTCTCTCACCCCTCTCTCTCTCCCACCCCCACTCTCTCTCACCACCCTCTCTCTCACCCCTCTCTCTCTCTCACCCCCATTCTCTCACCCCACTCTCTCTCAACCCCCACCCCTCTCTCCATCTCTCTCATTCATCTCTTTCTCACCCTCCCTCTTCCCACCTCTCCCCCACTCTACCCCATCACCCCCTCGCACTCACCCCTCTGTTCTCACAACTTCCTTCTCTCATCACATCCCTCTCTCACCACATCCCTCTCTCACCACATCCCACTCTCACCACCTCCCTCTCTCACTCCTCCTCTCTCACCTTCCCTCTCTCATTCCCCTTCTCTCTCTGACCTCTAAATCACGCACCCCCTCTCTCTGACACCTCTCTGCCCTCTCTCCACTCCCCCTCTCTCTCTCACCCTCTCTCAACACCCTCTTTTACCCCTGCTCTCTCACCCCATTCTCTCTCCACCTCTCTCCCCTTTCCCATCCTCTTTCTCCCCCTCAGTCTCCCCCTCTCCCCCTCTCTTTCCCCCTCTCTCTTTCCCCGTATATCTCTCACCCCTCTCTCACTCACCCCCTCTCTCACTCACCCCCTCTCACTCATTCAGCCCTCTCTCTCTCAATCCCCTCTCTCTCACGCCCCTCTCTCACATCCCTGTCTCTCTCAACCTCTATCTCTCTCAACCCCCTTTCTCTCACACCCCTCTCCCTCAGCCCGCTTTCACTCTCAGCCCCCTCTCGATCTCACCCTGCTCTCTCATCTCTCCCCTTTCTCCACAATCCCTTTCTCTTTCACCCTCTCTCTCTCCCTCTCTCTCTCATCCTCCTTTCTCCCTCACACTGTCTCTCTCTCTCTCCCTCACCTCCCCTCGCTCTCACCCCGCTCTTTCTGACATCCCCTCTCTCTCATCTCCATTCTCACTCTCTTTCTCTCTCACAACCCCCTCTCTCACACCTCCACTCTCTCAACCCCCTCTCTCACACCCAAACACCTCTCTCTCACACCCCATCTCTCACATCACCCCTCACACTCCCTCTCTCACCCCCCTCAACCCCCTCACGCCACTCTCTCACAGCCCATCACTCCCACACTCTCACCTCTCTCACCCCTCCCTCGCTAACCCCCACTCTCACCCTCCTCTCCCAACCCCTTTCTCACAAACCCTCTCCCCCTCTCTCTCAACCCTCTCTGTCTCTCACTCACACACTCTCTCATCCCTCTCTCTCATTCTCCTATTCCTCTCTCACCACTCTAACTCTCTCACCCTTTTCTCCCCCTCCCCCAAACCTTTCTCTCTCTCACCCCTCCCTCTCTCACTCCTCTGTCTTTCAACACCCCTCTCTCTCTTACTTTGCTCCATCTCTCGTCCTCTCTCTTTCATCCCCTCTCTCTCACCCTCTCTCTCTCACCCCTCTCTCACCCCCACAGTCTCCTACCCCCCTCTCTCACTCCTCTCTCTCTCACACCCTCTCACCCAACCCCTCTCTATCTCACCTCCTCTCTCACACACCCACTCTCTCTCTCACCCCCCTCTCTCATATCACCTCTCTCTCACCCTCCCTCTCACCTCGATCTCTCTCTCTTGCCTCACCCTCTCTCACACCCTCTCTCTCTCTCAGCCAGTCTCTCTCTCACCACTGTCTCTTTCTCACCCGCTCTCTCTTCCAACCCGCTCACTCTCACACACACCCTCTCCCTCAACCCCCTCTCTCTCACCCCTCAATTCTCTCTCTCATCCCCTCTCTCTCACCACCTCTCTTACTCTCTCTCTCTCTCAGCCTGTCTCTCTCACCCCCTTTATCTTTCTCACCCGCGCTCTCCCTCACCCCTCTCTCTCACCCCTCTCTCTCAACCTCTCTCTCTCACCACTTCTCTCTAACCCTCTCTTTCACAGCCCCTCTCTCTCTCCAGTCTGTCCCACCCTGATCTCTCTCACTGTTCCTCTCTCTCTCAACCCTCTCTGTCTCACCCCCTCTTTCTCTTACCCCTCTCTGTCGCACACCTCTCTCTCACCCTCTCTCTTACCCCGTCTCTCTCACCCCCTCTCTCGATCACCCTCTCTCTCTTACATCTCACTCTCACACCCCCCTCCCTCTCACCCTCTCTCTCACACCCGCTCTCTCACTCACCCCCTCTATCTCACAACCCACTCTCTCAACTCCTCCTCTCTCACTCTCCCGCACCCCCCTCCCAATCTCTCTCACCCCTCTCTCTATCTCCCCCTCTCTCCCCGACTTTCCCACACTCTCCCCCACATTCTCTCATCCCATTTCTCTCTCACCCCTCTCTCTCTTACCCCTCTCGCTCTCTTTCAGCCTGTCTCTCTCTCAGCCCCCTGTCTCATAACCCCCCACACCCTCTCTCTCACCCCAACTCTCTCACAACCCCCTCTCTCACCCCCCTCACTCAATGCCTTTTCTCTAAACACTCTCTGATTCTCACCACCCTCTCTCACCCCCCTCACCACATCCTCTCTCACCAGCTCTGTCTCACACCGCTCTCTCACACACACCCCTCCCTCTCACCCTCTCTCTCACACCCCACTCTCTCAACTCCCCCCTCTCACTCTCCCGCACCCCTCTCCCCATCTCTCTCACCCCTCTCTCTAACTCCCCCTCTCTCCCCCATTTTCCCCACTCTCCCCCACTCTCTCTCATCCCATTTTCTCTCTCACCCTCTCTCTCCCTTACCCCTCTCTCTCACCCCCTCTGTCTCATCCCTTCTCTCTCACCCGCTCTCTCACCCTCTCTCTCAGCCTGTCTCTCTTTCTCCCCCGTCTCTCGCACGCGTCTCTCTCCCTCACCCCTCTCTCTCACTCACGCCTCTCTCTCACCCCCCTCTCTCATTTCCCTCTCTCTCACACACCCCTCTCTCACTCCTCGCTCTCTCACCACCTCTCTCTGTCTCACCCCCTTTCTCTCTCACAGCCCCTCTCTCTCACTCCCCACTCACACACCCCCCGCACCCGTCTCTCTCCATCTCTCTCACCCTCTCTCTATCTCCCCCACTCCTCCTCAATCCTCCCTCTCTCCCCCTCTCTCCCCCTCTCTCCAATTCTCTCCCCCACTCTCTCATCCCTCTTTCTCTCTCACCCCTCTCTAACCCTCTCTCTCTCAGCCTCTCTCTCTTTCAGCCCTCTCTCTCACCCCTCCCTCTAACACACCCTCGCTCTCACCCCCTCTCTCACACACAACTCTCTCACCCCTCTCACTCTCAACCCCACTCTGACCCCCTCTCTCCCAAACCCCCCACCCATCCCCCTCTCACACACCCCACTCTCTCACCCCGTCTGTCTCACCCCCTCTCTCTCTCTCGCCCCCTCTCTAACTTTCCTACACCCTCTCTCTAACCCCCCGTACCCCTCTTTCCATCTCTCTCACCCCCTCTCTCTCAGGCCCTCTCTTTCTCTCAGCCTCTCTTTCTCTCGCCTCCCTCTCTCTCTGACACCTCTCTCTCTCACCCATTCTCTCATCCCCTCTCTCAGGCTCTCTCTCTCTCTCTCAGCCCTCTCCCTCTTACCCGTCTCTCTCAGCCCCATTCTCTCTCACCCACACACTCTCTGACACCTCTCTCTCACCCGAACTCTCTCATCCCTTCTCTCAGATCCCCTCTCTCTCACCCCTCTCTCGCTCTCTCACACCCCTCTCTCTCACACACCCCTCTCTCTCCAACCCTCTTTCTCTTACCCCTTTATCTTTCAGCCGCTTTCTCTCACCCCATCTCTATCTCATCCCACTCTACTTGTCATCCCCTCTCTCTCCCGTCTCTCTCCCCCTCTCACTCTCACCCCATCTCTCACCCTCTTTCTCATTCCTCTCTCTCACTCCCCTCTCTGTCTCACACGCGCTCTCACACCCACTCTCTCTCAGCACCCCTCTCTCTCTTACCACCCTCTCTCTCTCCCCTCTCTCTCTCCCACCCCCACTCTCACTCACCACTCTCTCACTCCCCCCTCTCTCACTCTCCGCACCCCTCTCTCCATCTCTCTCACCCTCTCTCTCTATCTTTCCCCACTCTCTCCTCCCTCTCTCTACCCTCCTCTCTCCACCTCTCTCCACCCTCTCTCTCATTCCTCTCTCTCTCACACCCTTCTCTCTCACCCGTCTCTCTCTTTTAACTCTCTTCTCTCTCACCCCTCTCTCCCCCTATCTGTCACCTCTCTTCCCCCTTTCTCCCCCTCTCTCTCACCCCGTCTCTCACCACCCCTGTCTCTGATCCCCTCTCTCTCTCACCGCCTCTCTCTCTCACCCTTCTCTCTCTCACCGTCTCTCTCTCACCCCTCTCTCTCTCATCCCCTCTCTGTCAGCCCCCTTTCTCTCTCACCCTCATCTCCCTCTCACCCCGCTCTCTCTCATCCCGCTTTCTCTGTCATCCCGCTTTCTCTCCCCTCCCTCTCTCACCCTCTCTCTCTCGCCCCGCTCTCTCATCCCCTCTCTCTGTCACCCAGCTCTCTCTCATCCCGCTCTCTCCCCTCTCTCGCTCTAACCCTCTCCCCTCGCTATCGCTCTCATCCCCTATCTGTCTCACCCTGCTCTCTCTCATCTCTCTCTCTCAACCCCACAGTCGCCATCCCTCTCTCACCCCCACTCTCTCTCACCCCACTCTCTCTCAAACCCCACCCCTCTCTCCATCTCTCTAATTCATCTCTTTCTCACCCTCCCTCTTCCCACCTCTCTCCCCACTCTACCCCATCACCCCCTCGCTCTCACCCCTCTGTTCTCACCACTTCCCTCTCTCATCACATCCCTCTCTCACCACATCCTTCGCTCAACACATCCCACTCTCACCACCTCCCTCTCTCATTCCTCCTTTCTCCCCTCTTCTCTCTCATTCCCCTTCTCTCTCTCTGACCTCTAAATGACGCACCCCCTCTCTGTGACACCTCTCTGCCCTCTCTCAACACCCTCTCTTACCCCTGCTCTCTCACCCCCTTCTCTCTCCCCCTCTCTCCCCTTTCCCATCCTCTCTCTCCACCTCAGTCACCCCCTCTTCCCTCTCTCTTTCCCCTCTCTCTTTCCCCGTATATCTCTCACCCCTCTCTCACTCACCCCCTCTCACTCTCTCAGCCCTCTCTCACTCAATCCCTTCTCTCTCACCTCTCTCTCTTTCTCTCTTAGCCCCGTCTCTCTCTCACGCCCTTCTCTCACATCCCTGTCTCTCTCAACCTCTATCTCTCTCAACCCCCTTTCTCTCACACCCCCTCTCCCTCAGCCCGCTTTCTTTCTCAGCCCCCTCTCGATCTCACCCTGCTCTCTCGTCTCTCCCCACTCTCACGCCCTCTCTCTCTCAACACCTCACCTTCTCACGCTCTCTCTCTCCCACAATCCCTTTCTCTTTCACCCTCTCTCTCTCCCTCTCTCTGTCATCCTCCTTTCTCCTTCACACTGTCTCTCTCTCTCTCCCCCTCACTTCCTCTCGCTCTCACCCCGCTCCGTCTGTCATCCCCTCTCTCTCATCCTCTCTCTCACTCTCTTTCTCTCTCACACCCCCCTCACACCTCCTCTCTCTCAACCCCCTCTCTCACCCCCAAAGACCTCTCTCACAGACCCCATCTCTCACATCACCCCTCACACTCCCTCTCTCACCCCACTCAACCCCCTCACGCCCCTCTCTCACAGCCCATCACTCCCACACTCTCACCTCTCTCACCCCTCCCTCGCTCACCCCCACTCTCTCACCCTCCTCTCCCACCCCCTGTCTCACAAACCCTCTCCCCCTCTCTCTCACCCCTTCTCTATCTCTCTCTCTTTCCGCTCTTTCTTTCAACCATCTCTCTCATATCACCCACTCTCTCTCACCCTCCCTCTCACCTCTATCTCTTTCTCTTGCCTCACCCTCTCTCACACCCTCTCTGTCTCACCCGCTCTCTCTCACCCTCTCTTTCTCTCAACCAGTCTCTGTCTCACCACTGTCTCTTTCTCACCCGCTCCCTCTTCCAACCCACTCACTCTCACACACCCCCTCTCCCTCAACCCTCTCATTCTCATCCCTCAATTCTCTGTCTCATCCCTCTCTCTCACACCCTCTCTCTCTCACCCCCTCTCTCACTCTGTCTCTCTCTCAGCCTGTCTCTCTAACCCCCTTTATCTTTCTCACCCGCGCTCTCCCTCACCCCTCTCACTCACACCTCTCTCTCAACCTCTCTCTCACCAGTTCTCTCTCACCAGTTCTCTCTAACCCTCTCTTTCTCAGCCTCTCTCTCTCTCCTCAATCTGTCCCACCCTGATCTCTCTCACTGTTCGTCTCTCTCTCAACGCTCTCTGTCTCACCCCCTCTTTCTCTTACCCCTCTCTCTCGCACACCTCTCTCTCACCCTCTCTCTTACCCCGTCTCTCTCACCTCCTCTCTCTCACCTCTCTCTCTCTCTCACACACCCCCTCTCTCGATCACCCTCTTTCTCTCTTACATCTCTCTCTCACACCCCCTCTCTCACTCACCCTCTCTCACACACGCATACCCTTCTTGTCACCCCTCTCTCTCAGCCCCTTTCTCTCTCACGACCCCTTACCCCACTCTCTCTCATCTCTCCCCTCTCTCTCACACACTTCTCTCTCTCACCCTTCTATCACTGTCATCACTCTCTCGAAGCTCTCTCTCTCACCCTCTCTCTCTCACCCCTTCTCTCTCAAAGCCTCTCTCACCCCCTCTCTCTCCGTCCCGCTCTTTCTCTCAGCCCCTCTTTCTCTCACTCCTCTCTCTCTCTCTGAAACCTCTCTCGCACATTCTCTCACTCTCACACCTCTCTCTCTCACCCTCTCTCTCTCACCCCTTCTCTCTCACCCCCTCTCTCTACCCTCTCTCTCTCACACCCCTCTCCCACCCCTCACCCCTCTCCCCCTCTCTCCCGCCCTCTTCCTGTCTCACCTCCTCCCTCTCTCAACCCTCCTCTCTCACCTCCCCTCTCTCCTGCACCCTCTCTTTGTCTTTCCCCCCCTCTCTCTCTCGCCCCTCTCTGCTCACCCCTCTCACTCTTTCCCCCTCTCTCAATCACCTCTCTCTCGCTCTCACCCTCCTCTCTCTCTCATCCCCCTCTATCACCCTTTGTTTCTCTTACACTCTCTCTCACAGACACCTCTCTCTTGCTCTCACCCCTTTCTCTCTCAGCCCGCTCTCAGTCTCTCATCTCTCCCCTCTCTCACCGTCCCTCTCTCTCGCACCCTCTCTCTCGCTCCTCTGTCTCTCACCCCTCTCTCTCTTATCCTCTTCCTCTCTCACCTCCCCTCTCTCCTGCCCCCTCTCTTTCTCAATCCATCTGTCTCTCGCCCCTCTCTCTCACCCTCTCTCTCTCTCTTACTCCCCTCTCTCACACATCTCCCTCGCTCTCATCCCTCTCTCACCCTTTCTCTCTCACCCCTTCTCTCTCATATCCCCTCTCTCTCAACCCCCTCCCTCTCTCACCCACTTCCTCTCTCACTTCTTCCCTCTCTCACCCCTCCTCTCTCACCTCCCCTCTCTTTCACCCCCTCTCTCTCACACCTCTCTCTCTCACACCCCCTCTCTGTCACCCCTCTCTCTCAGCCCCTCTCTCTCAACCCCTGTCTCTCAGTCCCCTTTCTCCCTCACTCCCTCTCTCATCCCACTATGTCTCTCTCCTCTCTCCTCTCTCTTTCGCACCCTCCATCACTCTATCACACTCTCTCGCTCTCTCACATACCCCCTCACTCTCTCTCCCTATCTCACATCCCCAAGCTGTCTCAAAACCCCTCTCTCTCACTGCGCTCCCACCCTCACCTCCTCTCTCATAACTCTGTCTCGCACCCCTTTCTCTGTCACCCCTCTCTCTCACGCTCATCCCTCTCTTTCTCTCTCACCCTGTCTCTCTCACCCCTTCTCTCTCACCCCTCTCTCTCAACCCATCTTTCTCGCCCACTCTCTCTCACCCTCTCTCACCCCCTTGCTCTCTCTCACCCATCTCTCTCTCAACCCTCTCTCTCTCTCCGCCTCTCTCTCACCCCACTCTCTTTCTAACCTCCTCTCTCATACCCCTCTCCCCAACTCTCTGTCTCCCCTATCTCCACCACTGTCTCCCCCTCCCACCCTTCTCACTCACCTCCGTCTCTCTCACCCCCTCACTCTCACATCCCCTCGCTCTCACCCCTCTCTCTTTCAACCCCTCTCTCACCCCATCTCTCTCGCCCCTCTCTCTCACCCCTCTCTCTCTAACACCCACTCTCTCAACCCCCTCTCTCACCCCCCAACTCTCTCACAACCCCTTTCACTCACTCCCCTCTCACTCTCTACTCCTCTCTGTCTCTCGCCATCTCTGTCACATCCCCATTCTCTCTCACCTTGCTCTCTCTCATCCCCTCTCTCTCTCAAATCCTCACTCTCTCTCCCTCTTTCATACCCTCTCTCACACCCCCACCCCTCTCTCCATCTCTCTCACCACTCTCTCTCCCTCTCCTCTCTCCCCCACTCTCTTACCCCCTCACCCCCTCTCACCCTCTCCCCGCTTCTCTCTCTCACACCTCTCTCGCTCACCCCCTCTCTCTCACCACTGTCCCTCACCCCTCACTCACCCCTCTCTCCCCCTCTCTCACCCTCTCTCTCTCACCCGTCTCTCTCTCTCACCCTCTCTCTCTCAGACCCTCTCTCTCACACACTCTCGCTCTCACCCCTCTCTCTCGCTCACCCCTTCTCTCTCACCCCTCTCTCTCTCACCCGTCTCTCCCCCTCTCTACCCCCTCTCTGTTTCACCCCTTCTCTCTCGCTCACCCTCTCTCTCACCCCTCTCTCCCCCTCTATCCCCTCTCTGTCTCACCTTCTCTCTCTCACCATCCCTCTCTCCCACTCCTTCTCTCAATGTCACCCCTCTCTGTCTCTCAACCCCTCTCTCTCTCACTCTCTCTCGCTCTCCTCCCCTCTCTCTCAGCCCCTCTCTCTGTCATCCCCTCTCTCTCTCACCGCCTCTCTCTCACCCCACTCTCTCTCAACCGCTCTCTCTCAGACCCCCTCTCTCTCACCCCCTGCACTCACTCACCTCCTCTCTCACATTCCACACTCTCTCCCTTCTATCTCTCTCACCCTCTCTCAGCCCCCTTTCTCTCTCAGCCCCCTGTATTTCACACCCCCACCCACCCTATCTCACACCGCTCTCTCTCAACCCTTTGTCTCTCCCACCCTCTTTTCTCTCAGCACCCTTTCTCTCTCAGCCCACTCTCGATCTCACCCTGCTCTCTCTCTCTCATATCCCCCTCTCTCTTACCTTCTCTCTCTATCACCCTATCACCCTCTCTCTCTCTTCCTCCCCTTTCTCTCTCACCACCTCTCTCTCACCTTGCTCTATCTCTCATTATCTCTCTCTCTCCCCCTCTCTCTCTAACCCCCTTTCTCTCTCTAACCCCCCTCTCTCAACCCCGCTCTCAACCCCTCCCTCTCACCCCGCTCTATCTCTCATCCCCTCTTCCTCTCACCTCTCTCTCTCCCTTTCTCTCACACCTCTCTATCACCCCACAAACCCCTCTCTCCCACCCCCATCTCTCACATCACCCCTCGCACCCCTTCTCTCAGACCCCCCTCTCCCCCACATCCTTCTCTCACACGCCCAAATGACCCCACTTTCTCACCCCCTCACCCCTCTCTCTCACGCCCACTCTCCTAGCACTTCTCTCTCATACCCCTCTCCCTCGCTCAACACTCTAACTCTCTCACCCTCTCTCCCCACATCTCTCTCGCCCCCTCTTTCCCTCCACTCTCTCCCCCTCACCCCTCTCTCTCAGCCTCTCTCTCTCAGCCTCTCTCTCTCACCTCTCTCTCTCACCCCTCTGTTTCGCACAACCTCGCTCTCTCACCTCCCCTCTCGCTCTCACCTCCCCTGTCTCTCATCCCTCTCACTCTCTCACCCCTCTCTCACACTGACCTCTAACTCTCTTACTCCCCCTCTCTGATTCCTCTCTTCCGTCGCCCAACTCCCCCCCTCTCATCCCCCTCTCTTTCCCCGTTCTCCCTCACCCCCCTTTCTTACAGTCCTCTCTCACCCCCTCTCTGTCAACCCTCTCTCACATCCCCTCTTTTCCCCCCTCTCTCTCACCCCCTCTCTCTCTCACCCCACCTCATTCACCCATGTCTCTCTCAGCGCCTCTCACAACCTCTCTTTCTCAGCCCCCTTTCTCTCTCAACCCCTCTCTCTCTCACCCTCCCTCTCTCTCTCAAACCCTGTCTCTCACCACGCTGTCTCTCACCCCATCCCTCTCTCAACCTCTCCCTCTCTCACCTCCTCCCTCTCTCACCCCTCCTGTCTCACTTCCTCTCTCACACACCCTCTCTCACCCACTTTCTCTCACCCCTCTCTCTCTCTCTATTTCGCCTGTGTCTCACACCCTCTCTCTCTCTCACCCTCTCACTGTCTCTCTCTCACACCCCTCTGTCTCAGTCCCCTTTCTCTCGCACACCCCTGTCTCTCTCACACCCCGCTCTCTCTCTCATCTCTCCCCTCTCGGTCTCAACCTCTCTCTCTGACACTCTCTCTCTCACCCCTCACTCTCTCTCGCTCTCACACCACCCTCACTCTCTCACCCCCCTCTCTCTCACCCGCTTTCTCTCAACCCCCTTTCCCTCACCCCTCTCTGTCACCCTCTCTCTAACGCCTCAGTCTCTCACCTCCTTCTTCTCTCACCCGTCCATTTCTCACCTCCCCTCTCTCTCATCCCCTCTCTCCCACTCTCCTCTCTCTCACCCCTCTTTCTCTCTCACCCCCTCTCTGTCACCCTTCTCTCTCTCTCAGCCCCCCTCTCTCAACCCCCTGTCTCTTAGCCGCCTTTCTCTCACCCCCTCTCTCTCTCACCCTCTCAGTGTCTCTCTCTTTCACACCCATCTCTCTCACCACGCTCTCTGTCTCTCATCTCTCCCCTCTCTATCTCACCCACCCTCTTTCTCACACATTCTCTCCCTTTCACAAACACCCTTACTCTCTCTCTCTCAACCCCCTCACTCTCAATCCCCTCTCTCTCTCAGTCCCCTTTCTCTCCCCCTCTCACTCACCCCTCTCTCTAACCCTCTCTCACCCCTCTGTCTCTCACCACCTCCGCTCTCACCCCCTCCCTCTCTCATCTCCTCCCTCTCTCACCACTCCTCTCTCACCTCCCCTCTCTCACCCCTCTAACTCTCTCATCCCTCTACCTCTCTCACCCCTCTCTGACATCTCTCTGCCCTCTCCCCACTCCCCCACCTCTCCCCTTCTCTCACCCCTCTCTCTCTCACCCCTCTCTCTCTCGCACCCTCTCTCTCACCCCTTCTCTCTCTCTCACCCCTTCTCTCTCTCATCCTCTCTCTTTCACCCTCTCTCTCTCACTCTTCCTCTCTCACCCCGTCACTCTCTCTCTCTCTCTCACCCCCCGCCCTTTCACCCTCCTCTCTCTCTCCCCTCTCACACCCTCTCTCTTAAACCCACCTCTCTCTCAACCCCCACTCCCTCAACCCCCTCTCTCTCAGTCCTCTCTCTCTAAACCCCCTGTCTTTCTCACCCCTCACACATACACCTCTCTCTCACACACCACTCTCCCTCACTCCCCTCTCTCTCACACCACTCTCTCACCAGCTTTCTCTCACCACTTCTCTCTCTCACCACACCCTATCTCTCAGCCCCACTCTCCTTCCACCTCACACACGCCTCTCTCACACCCCCTCTCTCTCACTCCCTCTCTCTCACCACGCTCTCTTTCTCATCCCACTTTATTGCTCTCTCCCCCATCTCTCTCACCGCCCTTCACATCCCACTCTCTCACATCACCCCTCACACACCCTCTCTCAGCCCCCTCTCACCCTCTCACCCCCTGTCTCACACAACCCTATCACACCACTCTCTCACCTCCACACCCTTCCCTCTCTCACCCCCATTCTCCTTCCCCCCTCTCACACCCCTCTCTCGCACCTCCTTCTCTCACTCCCTCTCTCACCACGCTCTCTCCCTCACCCCTCTCTATTGCTCTCTCACACCCCTCTCTCTCAACCCCCTTCACATCCATCTCCCTCTCTAACCACTCTAACTCTCTCACCCTCTCTCCCCACTTCTCACCCGCTCTCTCCCTCCCACTCTCCCCTACTCTCTCTACCCCCACCCCTCTCTCTCACAACTCACTCTCTCACCCCTCTGTCTCTCACCACATCCTTCTCTCACCAACTCCCTCTCTCACCTCCTCCCTCTCTCACCCCTCCTCTCTCACCTCCTCTCTCTCACCCATCTCTCTCTGACCCCTCTCACTCTACCCCATTCCTTTAACTCTCTCACCCCTCTCTCTCTGACCTGTAACTCTCTCACCCCCTCTCTCTGACACCTCTCCACCCTCTCCCCACTCCCCCTCTCTCCCCCCTCTCTTCCCCATTTCAATACCCTCTTTTACCACCGCTCTCCCTCAATCTCCTTCTCTCATCCTCCTGTCTCACCCCTCTCTCTCACCCCCTGTCTCTCTCATCCCCTCTCTTTCACCTCCTCTCTCTCACACGCCCGCTCTTTCACCCTCTCTCTCTCAGAACCACTCTCTCAACCTCTCTCTCAGCCTGCTTTCTCTCACACACACCCCCTCAGTTTCACCTCTCTCTCTCTCTTTCAGCCACTTTCTCTCCACCCTCGCTCTCAGCCATCTTTCTCTCTCACCCCTCTCTCTCACGCGCCCGCTCTTTCACCCTCTCTCTCAGAACCTCTCTCTCAACCTCTTTTTCAGCCTGCTTTCTCTCTCACACACCCCCTCTCTTTCACCCATCTCTCCTTCAACCTCTCTCTCTCCACCCTTGCTCTCAGCCATCTTTCTCTCTCACCCTCTCTCTCTCACAAACCCTATCTCTCACCCCTCTGTCTCTCACCCCCTGCCTCTATCAGCCTCTCCCTCTCCCACCTCCTCCCTCTCTCAGCCCTCATCTCTGACCTCCCATTTCTCTCACCCCCTCTCTCCCACCCCCTCGCTCTCACCCCTCTGTTTCTCACACCCTCTCTCTGTCACCCCTCTCTCTCTCAGCCCCTCTCTCTCACCCCCTCTCTCTCACCCCACTCTCTGTCTCTCATCTCTCCCCTCTCTCTCACCCGCCTTCACTCTCTCACACTCTCTCTCTCACGCACACCCTCACTTCTCTCTCTATCTCACACCCCTCTCTCTCACCCCCTGTCTCTCTCATCCCCTCTCTTTCACCTCCTCTCTCTCACCGCTCTCTCTCAAACGCCCGCTCTTTCACCCTCTCTCTCTCAGAACCTCTCTCTCAACCTCTGTCTCTCAGTCTGCTTTCTCTCTCTCACCCCATCTCTTTCACCCCTCTCTCTCTTTCAGCCTCTCTCTCTCCACCTCGCTCTCAGCCATGTTTCTCTCTCGCCCTCTGTCTCTCTCACAAACCCTATCTCTTACCCCTCTATCTCTCACCCCCTGCCTCTATCAGCCTCTCCCTGTCCCACCTCCTCCCTCTCTCAGCCCTCATCTCTCACCTCCCCTCTCTCTACCCTCTCTCTCTCACCCCCTCGCTCTCACCCCTCTGTTTCTCACACCCTCTCTCTCTCACCCCCTCGCTCTCACCCCTCTGTTTCTCATCCCTCTCTCTGTCACCCCTCTCTCTCTCAGCCCCTCTTTCTCACCCCCTCTCTCTCTCATCCCACTCTCTGTCTCTCATCTCTCCCCTCTCTCTCATCCGCCATCACTCTCTCACACTCTCTCTCTCTCACGCACACCCTCACTTCTCTCTCTATCTCACACTCCTCTCTCTCACTCCCTGTCTCGCACCCCCCTTTCTCTCACCTCCCTCGCTCTCTCTCTCCCCTCTCTCACACACCCTGTCTCTCTTACCCTCTGTCTCTCACCTTTCTGTCTCTCACACCCTCTCAGTCTCACCTCCTCTCTCTCACCCCTCTGTCTCTCACACCCTCTCTCTCTGTCACCCTCTCTCTCTCAGCCCCTCTCTCTCACCCCCTCTCTCTCTCACCCCTCTCTCTCACCCCTCTGTCTCTCAATCCCCCTCTCTCTCACCCATCTGTCTCTCACAACCTCTCTCTGTCACCCTCTCTCTCTCAGCCCCCCTCTCTCAACCCCTCTGTCTCTCAGTCCTCTTTCTCTCTCAACCCCTCTGTCTCACCCCACTTTCTGTCTCTCATCTCTCCCCTCTCTCTCACCCGCCATCACTCTCACACACTCTCTCTCACACACGCGCACCCTCACTCTCTCTCTAACTCACACCATTCTCTCTCACCCCCTGTCTCTCACCTCCCTTTCTCTCACCTCCCTCACCGTCTCTCTCCACTCTCTCACACACTCTGTCTCTCTCACCCTCTCACTATCTCTCTCTTTCTCAGCCTACTCTCTCTCAGAAACCTTTCTCTCTCACACACCCCCTCACCCCGCTCTCTCCTCTCTCCCCTCTCTCTCACTCTCTCTCTCTCACCCCCTTCTCTCTCAATCCTCTCTCTCAGCCCCCTCTGTCTCACCCCACTCTCTCTCCCACCCCTCTTTCTCACCCCTCTCTCACCACCTCCCTCTCTCACCCCTGCTCTCTCACATCCCCCTCTCTCTCACCCCTCTAACTCTCTCATCCCTCTACTTCTCTCATCCCTTTCTCTCTGACACCTCTCTGCCCTCTCCCCACTCCCCCATACCTCTCCCATTCTCAGCCCCCTCTCTCACTTCCTCTCTCTCTCACCCCTCTCGCTCTCATTCCCTCTCTTTCAACTCCTCTCTCTCACCCTGTCTCTCTCATACCCCTTCTCTGTCACCCCTCTCTCTTCCTCTCTCTCTGCTTTTCTCTCACCCCCTTTCTCTTAGCCCCCTTTCTCTCTCACCCCCCTCTCTCACACCCCTCTCTCTCTTTCAGCCTCTCTCTCAGCCCCCTTTCTCTCTCACCCCCTCTCTCACCCCACTCTGTCTCTCACCACTCTCTGTCTACCCTCTGTCACCCCTCACCCCCTGCTCTCTACCCACTCTCTGACTCACGCCCTCTCTCTCTCATCCCTCTCTCTCACCACCCCTCTATCTCTCGCCCCTCTCTCTCCCTCTCTCTCACACACCCCCTCTCTCTCAGCCCTCTCTCCCGCACAACCCTCTCTCTCCCCCTCTCTCAACTCCTCTCTCTCACTCTTCTCTCTCTCACCCCTCTCTGTCATGCCCCCACCCTCTCTTACCACTCTAACTCTCTCACCCTGTCTCCCCAACTCTCTCTCCGCCTCTCTCCCCCCTCTCTACCCCCTCACCTCTCTCTCTCACCCCTCCCTCTCTAACCCCTCTCTCTCTCACCCCGTGTCTCTCACCACCTCCCTCTCTCACCTCATCCCTCTCTCACCTCCACCCGATCTCAACTCCACTCTCTCTCACCTCCCCTCTCTCTCACCCCACCCTCTCTCTCAACCCTCTAACTCTTCCTCATCTCTCGAACTCTCTCAACTTCTCTCTCTCTGACCTCTAACGCTCTCACGCCCTCGCTCTGACACCTCTCCGCCCTGTCCCCACTCCCCAAACTCTCTCCCCCTCTCTCCCCCTCTCTCACCTCCCTTTCATCCCTCTCTCACACACCCTCTCTGTCACCCTCTCTCTCTCTCTCTCTCAGACCCTCTCTCTTAGCCCCTCTCTCAACCCCTTCTCTCTCATCCCTCTCTCTCATCTCTTCCCCTCTCTCTCACCCTCCCTCTCTCACACACACTCTCTCTCTCATACACCCTCACTCTCTCTCTCACCCCCCTCTCTCTCACCCCCCTTTCTCTCACTCCTTTTCTCTCGCACCTGCTCTCTCTTTCATCTCTCCCTTCTCTCTCACACCCTCTCTCTCTCACACTCTCTCGCATCCCCTCACTTTTTCTCCCTCAACCCACTCATCCTCATCCCCTCTCACTCTCACCCCATTTTCTCAACCCTTTCTCTCTATATCCCCTCTCTCTCTCACACACACATACCAGCTCTCTTTCTCACCCCTCTCTCTCACACCGGTCTCTCTCTCACCCCCCTCTCTCACACCCCTCTCTCTCTCACCCCCTCTCTCTCTCAGACCCTCTCTCTCAGCCCGCTTTCTCTCTCAGCCCCTCTCTCTCTCAGCCCCCTTTCTCTCTCCCAGCCCCTCTCTCAGCCCCTTTTCTCTGTCACTTCCCTCTCTCTCATCCCCCTTTCTCTCTCAGCACCCTCTCGATTATACCCTCTCACTGTCTCTCTCTTGCTCATCCCCTCTGTCTCATACCCGCTCCTTCTCACTCCCCCATCCCCTCTCTCACCCCTCTCTCTCAGCCCCTCTCTCTCAGCCCCCTCTCTCTCAGCCCCTTTCTCTCTCACCCACCACCACCCCGCTCTCTCTCATCCCTCCCCTCTCTCACACACCCTCTCTCTCCCTCACACTCGCTCGCCCCATCACTCTCTCCCTCATACCCACCCTCTCTCTCCCCCCTCTCTCATACACCCTCTCTCACCCACCTCTCTCACACCCTCCTCTGTCTCACCCCCGCGCTCTCTTGGCCCCTCTCTCTCACCCCACTCTATCTCTCATCCCCTCCCTCTCCTCACTCTCTCATTTTCTCTCATACCCCCTCACACGGCTCTCTCATCACCAAACCCCCTGCTCTCACCCCCCTCAACCCCTTCACGCCCCTCGCTCACCCCCCTCACCCCTCCCTCTCACAACCCAATCTCCCACACCCCTCTCTCACCCCATCTCTCTCACCCCCATCTCTCACACCCCCTGTCTCTCACCACTCTCTCTCTCTCCCCTCTCTCTCTCACCCCTCTATCACCCCTCTCTCCCCCTCTAATCACCCTCTGTCTCACTCCCTCTCTCTTTCGCACCACCTCTCTCTCTCACACACACCCCCAGACCCTCTCTCTCTCAGCTCCCTTTCTCTCTCAGCACCCCTCTCTCAGCCCTCTCTCTCTCTCCCCCCTCTCCCACATCCCACTCTATCACTCCCTCTCACACCACCCTCTCTCACGCTCCCCTCTCTCACCTCCCCACTCTCTCACCACCTCTCTCTCTTACCCCTTCTCTGTCTCTCTACTCTAACTCTCTCTCCCATCTCAATCTCTTTCCCCCACTCTCTATCCCCCTCTCTCCACTTTCTCTTCTCCCTCTGTCTTCCCCCTCTCTTTCCCCAATCTCCCTCACGCCCTTTCTCTCACGCTCTCGCTCATCCCGCGCTCTCTCAGCCCCCTCTCTCTCAGCACCTGTCTCTCTCTCCCGTATCTCTCTCTCAACCCCCTCTCTCTCACCCCTCTATCTCACCCACCGTCTCTCTCTCACCCCCCTCACATCCCCCTCTCTCCCTCACATCCTCTCTCTCACCCACCACACTCTCTGAACGCCTCTCTCTCAGCCCTGTTTCTCTCTCAACCCCCTCTCGCTCAGTTCCCTTTCTCTCTCACTCCCCTCTCTCTCAGCCCCCATTCTCTCTCAGTACTCTCTCGATCTCACCCTGCTCTCTCACATCTCTCCCCTCCCTCACACTCTCTCTTTCTCACCCACTCCTCCTCTGACTCTCTCTCTCCCCACCCCTATTTCTCTCTCACCCCAACTCTCTCACCTCCCCTCTCTCTTACCCCTCTCTGTCTCACTACTCGAACTCTTTCTCCCCTCTAAATCTCTTTTCCCCACTCTCTACCCCCTCTCACCCCTTCTATCTCCACCGCCTCTCACCCGCTCTCTCTTTCCCCCTCTCTCTTCCCCCTCTCTCACCCCTTTTCTCTCACCCACCCTCACCGCACACTGTCTCTCACCACTCTCTCTCCCCTCTCTCACTCCTCTCTCCCCACTTTCTCACCCTGCTCTCTCCATGCACTCTGTCTCGCCCCTTCTCTCTCACCACCCCTCTCTCACACACTCTGTCTCATCCCTTCTCTCCCTTTCAGCCCCTCACTCACACACCCCCTCTCTATCACCTCCACTCTCTCTCTCACACACTCTCTCTCAGCCCCTCTCTCACACCGTCCCTCTCTCTCAACCCCTCTCTCTCACCCTTTCTCTCTACCCCCACACTCTCAGCCCCTCTCACTCTCTTTTCACGACTCTCTCTCACCCCCTCTCTCTCCCACCCCTCTCTCTCTCTCAGCCCTCTCCCTCTCTCCCACCCCAATCTCTTTCACATCCCCCTCCCTCTCACACTACTCTCACACACCCTCGCTCTCTTACCCCCTCCATCTCTCCCACCCTCTCTATTTCTCTTTCTCATCCCCTCTCTCTCTTTCTCTCTGCCTCTCCCTCACCCCTCTCTCTCTCACAACCCACTCTCTGTGAACCCCTCTCTCTCAGCCCTGTTTCTCTCTCAGCCCCCTCTCTCTCAGCCCCTTCTGTCTCTCACCCCAATCTCTCTCACCCCCCTCTCTCTCACCCCTCTCTCTCACCCACCGTCTCTCTCTCACACCCCTCTCACACCCCCTCTCTCCCTCACCCCCTCTCTCACTCCCACTCTCTCTGAGCCCCTCTCTCTCAGCCCCGTTTCTCTCTCTGCCCCCTCTCTCTCAATCCCCTTTCTCTCTCACTCCCCCCTTTCTCAAGCCCCATTCTCTCTCAGTACCGTCTCGATCTCACCCTGCTCTCTCTCATCTCTCCCCTCCCTCACACTCTCTCTCTTTCTCACCCTCTCATCCTCTGACTCTCTCTCTCTCCCCCACCCCTATTTCTCTCTCACCCTAACTCTCTCACCTCCCCTCTCTCTTACCCCTCTCTGTATCACTACTCTAACTCTTTCTCCCCTCTAAATCTCTTTTCCCCACTCTCTACCCCCTCTCTCCCCTTCTCTCTCCACCGTTTCTCTCCCCCTCTCTCTTTCCCCCTCTCTCTTCCCCCTCTCTCACCCCCTCTCTCTCACCCCTTCACCACACACTGTCTCTCACACTCTCTCTCCCCTCTCTCACTCCTCTCTCCCCACTCTCTCTCCCCGTTCTCTCCCCACACTCTGTCTCGCCCCTTCTCTCTCACTCCCTCTCTCTCACCACCCCTCTCTCACGCACTCTATCTCACACACTCTCTCTCAGCCCCTCTCTTTCACACCCCCTCTCTCTCTCAACCCCTCTCTCTCACCCTCTCTCTCTCAACCCACACTCTCTGCCCCTCTCACCCTCTTTTAACGCCTCTCTTTCACCCCCTCTCTCTCACCCCTCTTTCTCACCCCCTCTCTCTCAACCCTTCCCTCTCACACCCACTCTCTCTGCCCCTCTCTCTCATCCCCTCACTCTCACACCACCCTCTCTCCCCCCTCTCTCTCAAAACCTCTCTCTCACACACACCACTGCCTCTCACCCCCTCTCTCAGCCCCTCTCTCCCTCTTTCAACGGTTCTCTCACACCCCTCTCTCTCATCCCCTCTCTCTCACACACACTCTCTCTCTCACCCCCTTTCTCTCAACCCGCGCTCTCTCAGCCCCCGCTCTCAGCCCCTTCTGTCTCTTTCCCCACTCTCTCTCTCACCACTCTCTCTCACATCCCCCTCTCTCTCTCACCACCTCTCTCCCTAAACCCCCCTCTCACACCCACTCTCTCTGAGCCTCTCTCTCTCAGTCCCGTTTCTCTCTCAGCCCCCTCTCAAGCAGCCCCTGTTCTCTCATCTCTCCCCTCCCTCACACTCTCTCTTTCTCACCCTCTTATCCTCCCATTCTCTCTTTCACCCCCACCCCTATTTATCTCTCAGCCCTCTCTCTCACCCCTCTCTCTCACCCTCTCTCTCACTCCCTCACTCGCTCACTCCCTCTTTCACTCACCACCCACCTCTCAAACCCGTCTCTCTCATAACCTCACTCTCTCACACCCTCAATCTCTCACCCTCCTGTCTCTCACCCTCATCTCTCTCATCCTCTCTCTCTCACTCTATCTCTCGCTCACTAACTCTCTCTCACACCCACTCTCTCTTACCACCCTCTCTCTCAACACCCCTCACTCTCTCATCCCCTCTCTTTGTCACACCCTCTCTTTCTCCCAATCCAATCTCTTTCTCATCCCCCCTCTCTCACATTCTCACACACCCTCGCTCTCTCACTCTCTACCTCTCTCCCACCATGTCTGTGTCTCGTTCTTATCCGCTCTCTCCTTCTCACTCCCCCCTCTCACCCTCTCTCATCTCTCACCCCCACTCTCTCCCACACCTTCTCTGTCTCTCACTCCCACCTCCCTCTCACCTCCTTCTCACCTAGCTCTCTCTCTCACCCACCTATCTCTCCCACCCCACTCTCTCTCTTCACCTCTCTCTCTCACACCCCTCTCTCTCTCACCCCCTCTCTCTCCCACCCCTCTCTCTCAACCCTTCTCTCACACCCTCTCCCTCTCTCATCACCCTCTCTCTCTCAACCCTGCTCTCTCACCCCTCTCTCACCCCTCTCTTTGTCACCCTCTCTCTCTCATTCCTTCTCTCTCACTTCCTCTCTCTCGCACCCCGCTCTCTCTCTCACATACCCTCTCTCTCACCCCCCTCTCACCAACCCCTCTCTCAACCCCCAGCACCTTCTCATCCCCTTACTCTCTCACTCCCCCTCTCTCTCATCCCTCTCTCTCTCTGTCACACCCTCTCTCTCCCACCATCTCTCTGTCTCTTTCTCATCCCCCTCTCTTTCTCACTCCCTCTCTCACCCTCTCTCTCACCTCTCATCCCCCTCTTTGCACCCTCTCTCTATCAACCCTCTCTCTCTCACCCCCTCTCTCTCCCAACCCTCTCTCTCTCTCAACCCCTCTCTCACACCCTATCTCTTTCATCCCCCTCTCAAAACCCTCACTCTCTCATCCCCTCACTCTCTCACACACTCAGTCTCTCACCCCCCTTTCTCGCAACCCCCTGTCTCTCACCCTCTCTCTCACCCACTCTCTCACTCACTCTCTCTCTCACTCCCCTCTCTCTTGCCACCCCCGCTCTCAATGCCCCTTACTCTCTCATCCCCTCTCTCTCTCACACACATCTCTCTCTCACCACCTCTCTCTCACCCTTGTCTCTCTGTCAAACCCTCTCTCTCTCCCACGCCAATCTCTTTCACATCCCCTCCCTCTCTCTCACACACACTTTCACACACTCTCGCTCTCTCACCCTCGCCCTCTTCCCACCATCTCTCTGTCTTTTTCTCATCCCCTCTATCTCCTTCTCACTTCCCCTCTCTCACCCTCTCTCTCATCTCTCACCCCACTCTCTCCCACCCCTTCTCTGTCTCTCACTTCAACCTCCCTCTAACCTCTCTCACCTAGCTCTCTCTCTCTCACCCGCCTCTCTCTCTCCCACCCCACTCTCTTTTCACCCCCTCTCTCTCACACCTGTCTCTCACCTTCTCTCTGCCCCACCCTCGCGCTCTCAAACCCTCTCTCACAAACACTCCCTCTCTCATCACCCTCTCTTTCTCAACCCCTCTCTCTCTCTCACCCCTCTCTCTCACCCTCTCTCTCTCTCATTCCCTCTCTCTCACGCTCTCTCTCTCTCACCCCCTCTCACCACCCCCTCTCTCAACCCCCCTCACTCGTTCATCCTCTCAATCTCTCACACCCCTTTCTCTCAACCCCCCTCTCTCACCCCTTCTCTCTCTTAGCATCCCCTCTCTCAACCTCCCTCACATTCTCATCCCCTCTCTCACACCCCCTCTCTCTCAACCCCTCTCTCTCACCCTCTCTCTCTCAACCCCTCTCTCTTACCCCTCTCTCACACCCCTCGCTCTCACCCTCTCTCTCTCTCTCATTCCCTCTCTCTCTCTCACGCCCCCTCTCTCTCACCCCCCACTCACCACCCCCTCACTCAACCCCCCTCACTCGCTCATCCCCTCAATCTCTCACTCCCTCTCTCTTTCGCCCCCTTCTCTCTCTTACCATCCCCTCTCTCAACCTCTGTCACTCTCTCACCCTCTCTCTCTCACCACCCTCACTCTCTCAACCCTCTCTCTCACCCCCCTCTCTCTCACCCCCTCTCTTTCACACCATCGTTTCTCTAACCCCTCTCTCTCACCCCCTCTCTCTCACACCTCTCTCTCTCACCCCCCCTCTTTCTCAGCCCCTCTCTCCCTCTTTCAACGCCTCTCTCTCACCCCTTTCTCTCATCCCCTCTCTCTCTCACACGAACTCTTTCTGTCTCACTCCACTCTCAGCCCGCTCTCTCTCGGCCCCCACTCTCTCAGCCCATTCTGTCTCTCTCCCCACACACTCTCACCCCTTTCTCTCACCCCTCTCTCTCACCCTCTCTCTCACTCCCTCGCTCTCTCACTTCCTAACTATCTCACCCCCTCTCTTTCACGTCCTCTCTCACTGATCACTCCCCTCACCATCCCCCTCTCAAACCCCTCTCTCTATTAACCTCACTCTCTCACACCCTCAATCTCTCACCCTCCTCTCTCTCACCCACGTCTCTCACTCTCACCCCCCACATCCCCCTCTCTCTCTCACCCCCTCTCTCCCTCCCTCTCTCTCTCTCTCACCCCCACTATCTCTGAGCCCCTCTCTCAGCCCCTTTTCTCTGTCAGTCCCCTCTCTCTCAGCCCCTTCTCTCTCACTCCACTCTCTCTCAGCCTCCTTTCTCTCTCAGCACACTCTCTATCTCACCCTGCTCTCTCTCATCTCTCCCCTCCCTCACACACTCTCTCTTTCTCACCTTCTCATTTTCTCATTCTCTCTCTCTCTCACCCCTATTTCTCTCACCCCCTCTCTCCCACCCCCTCTCTCTCAGCCCTCTCTCTCTTCCACCCCAATCTCTTTCGCATCCCCCTCTCTCACAGTACTCACACACACCCTCGTTCTCTCACACCCTCCATCTCTCCCACCCTCTCTCTTTCTCTTTCTCATCCCTTCTCTCTCTTTCTCACTCCCTCTCTCTCACCCTCTCATCTCTCACACCCCTCACCCCGTCTCTCTCCCAATGCCTTCTCTCTTCACCCCGTCTCTCTGCCACCCCTCTCTCTCTCTCAACCCCTCTCTCTCTCACACATACCTCTCTCTCTCACACCCTCTCTATTTTACCCCTCTCTCACTCCCTCTCTCTCTCACACCCCCCTCTCTCTCACTCGCTCTCTCACTCACCACCCCACTCTCAAACCCCTATCTCTTATAACCTCACTCTCTCACACCCTCAATCTCTCACCCTCTTCTCTCTCCTCCACCATCTCTCTCACCCCTCCACATCCCCCTTTCTCTCACTCCCTCTCTCTATCACCCCTCTCTCTCTTACTCCCACTCTTTCTGAGCCCCTCTCTCTCACCCCCTCCATCTCGCCCACCCTCTCTCTTTCTCTTTCTCATTCCCTCTCTCTCTTTCTCACTCCCTCTCTCTCTCCCTCTCTCTCACTCATCTCTCACATCCCTCACCTCCTCTTCTCCCACCCCCTTCTCTCTTCACCCCATCTCTCTCTCACCCCTCACTCTCTCGCCCCCTCTCTCTCAACTGCTCTCTCCCCCTCTCACATCCCCTCACCCGCAACCCCTCACCCCCCCACCCCTCTCCCTCTCTCACACCCTTTGTCTCTTGCCCCTCGCTCTCTCGCTATGATCCTACCCCTCACTCCTCCCATTCACCCGTCTATCACCCACTCTCTCTCACACCCTCTCCTTCTCAGTCCACTCTCTCTTACCCCCTCTCCACTTTCCCTCTCACCCCAACCCCCTCTCTCTCACCACGATCTCTCTTTTTCACTCACTATCTCTTTCTCACGCCCTCTCTCTCACCCCCCTCTATCATCCTTATCCCTCAACCCTTCTCTCTCACAGACACTCTCTCTCACTCCCATCTCACCCCACACTCTCTCACCAATCTGTCTCTCTCTCTATCTCTGTCCCACCCCCTCTTTCTCATACCCATTCTCTCATGCCCCTTCTCTCTCAGACACCACGTCTCTCTAACACCCATTCTCTCTCACACACACCCTCTCTCACAACCCCTCTATCTCTCCCCCTCTCTCCCCTCTCTGTCCCGCTCTGCCCCCTCTCCCTCTCCCCCTCTCTCCTCTTCTCTCTCCTCCCCTCTCTCTCCCCCTCTCTTTCCCCCTCTGTCTCTGCGCAGTCTTTCTCTCCCCACTCCCCCTCTCTCTCTCCCCCTCTCTCTCCCCCCTCCATCCCCCTCTCTCACGCCCCCATCGCCACTCTCTCTCACTCGGTCTCTCTGCCTCTCTATCTCTCTGTCTCCCTGTCTCTCTTGTTCTCTTAGCTCTCCCTCCCTCTCTCGCTGCCCCTGTCTCTCTTGTGCCCCCCCCCCCCTTATCCTTCTGTCTCTCTCTTGCCCCCTCTATCTCTCTCAAACTGTCTGTCTCTCTGTCTCTCTCAGGTCTCCCTCTCTGTCTCGCTGCCTCTGTCTCTCTCGTGTGAACTTATCCCTCTCTCTCATCCCTCTGTCTCTCACTCGCCTCCTCTCTCTTCTCTCCCCCAATCTCTTGCTACCCCTCTCTCCCCCCCTCTCTCTCTCTCACACCCTGTCTTTCTCACTCTTTCTCTCGGTCTTTCTTTCTCAAACTCTCACCCTCCCTCACGCTCTCATGCTCTCTCTGTATTTCCCTCCCTCTCTCCCTCTTTCTTGCCACCCTCTCTCTCATCTCACTGTTTCTCTCGCTCGCTCTCTCACTGATGCTCTGTCTGTCTGTCTGTCTCTCTCCATCTCTCACCTCTTCTCTCTCATTCTTGCTCTATGTCTCTCTCTGTCTGTGTGTTGCTCTTTATTGCTGGAACAGCACAGCAGGTCAGGCAGCATCCAGGGGACAGGAGATTCGACGTTTCGGGCACAGGCCCTTCTTCAGGAATCCTTCCTGAAGAAGGGCCTGTGCCCGAAACGTCGAATCTCCTGTTCCCTGGATGCTGCCTGACCTGCTGTGCTTTTCCAGCAATAAAGTTTCAACTTTGATCTCCAGCATCTGCAGACCTCACTTTCTCCTGTGTGTTGCTCTCTCTCACCGTCTCTCTTTCTCAGTCCTCCCCTCTCACCTTCTCTCTCTCGCACCCCTCTCTCTCATCCCTGTGTCTCTCGCGTGCCCCCATATCTCGCTCTGCCCTCCTCTCTCTCGCCCTCCCCATCTCTCTGCCTCTCGCTCACTCTCCCTCGCTCGCTTATGCTCTCTCTGTCCCTCTCTTTATCCCCCAGCACTTTCTATCCTTCTCTCTCCCCGTGTCTCTCCCCTTTCTCTTTCTGTCGCACCTCTCTCGCCACTCTCTTGCTCTCTCTAGCTCAGTCTCTCCCTCTCCCCCTCACCCTCTCTCCCACACACATCTCACTCTGTCCCACCCTTGCTCTCATCTCACTCTTTCTCTCTCATTCTCTCTTGCACCTCTCTTTTGCACCTCTCTCCCTCTCTCTCTCTTTCTCTCTCTTTCACCCCTGTCTCGCACCACTCTCGCTCACTCTCTCCCTCTCTCTCTCTATCACCCCCACGCTCTCCTCTCTCGCTCTGTCTTGCTCCTCTCTTTCCCATTTGCTTCGCTCTCTCTCGCTCCCCTCTCTCTCGCCCTCCCCTCTCATTCTCCCTCCCTTCACTCTCCCTCTCCTCCAACTCTCCCTTCCCTCTCTCGCCCTCCCCTCTATCGCCCTCTTCTCTCTCGCCCTACCCTTTCTCCCTCCCGTCTCTCACCCTCCTGTCTCTCGCCCTCCCCTCTCACTCTCCCTCCCCTCTCACTCTCCCTCCCCTCTCTCGGCCTTCCCTCTCTCTCTCACTCTCCCTCTCACCGCCCCTCTCTCTACGTCTCTCCCTCTCGCCCTCTGTCTTCTCCCCTCTCTACCCCCTCTCTCTACCCCCTCTCTCCTCACCGTCTCTCTAACCCCCTCTTTCTACACCCCTCTCTCTACACCCTTTCCCTTCCCACTCTCACGCCCTCCTCTCCCCTCCACTCTCCCTCTCCTCTCTCCTTCTCCTCTCTCCCCCTCCTCGCTCCTCCCTCTACTCTCCCAGTCCTCTCTTCCTTCCTCTCTCTTGCTTCCTCTCCCCCTCTCTCTCCTATCGATTCTCTCACTTCCTCTCTCTTCCCTCCTCTCTCTCCCCTACTCCATCTCCCCTCCTCTCTCCCATCCTCTCTCTCTCGCCTATCCTCTCTCTCCCACCTTCTCTTTTCCCTCTCACTCTCTATCTGCTCTCTCTTCCCCCCTCTCTCCGCGCTCTCTGTTCCCCTTCTCTCGGTCCCCCCTCTCGCTCCAGTCTCTTGCCCCCTCTCTCATTGTCTCCTCCCCTGTCGTTCTTTCTCTCCCTCTCACTCTATCTCCCTCTCCTTCTTCTCTCATTCTCGATCCCCCTTCCTCGGTGTCTCTCTCCCTCCCCACCTCCCATCGTTTCTCTTTTCCTGCATCTCTATCCCGCCCTCCCCCTCTCTGTCTGACACACTCTGTCTCCTGATTCTTTCCTCTCCCTCTGAACCAGAGTCTGGGGAGTTCGTGGTGGCGCGGCTGCGTGTCGGGGGTTGGGGATGTGATGTGGGAGGTGGTAGGAGGGAAAATTGGGTCGAGACAGAATTGTGGGAGGGAGACAGAGTCGTCAGGAGAGACAAGGGGAAGGGGGACAGGGAGGTGTGAAGGCATGTGGAGAAGCCGATGTTGGGGGTGTGTGAGAGAGATGGGGAAGAGGAAGAGTGAAAGGGAGAGGTGGTGAGGAAGAGAGAGTGTCCTGAAAGAGCGAGAGAGAGGGAGAGAATTGAGGAGGAAAAGTGGGGGAGAGGGAATGGGAGGCCAGGTTGTAGTGGGGGATCAGAGGGAGTTAAACACAGCTCCTGAGCTCAGGGCGCGGTGGCCTCTCCTTCCCTGAGGACCAGGACTTGGGGCTGAGTCTGTCTCTCTCCAGCTCAGCTTCTCTAACACAAAGACACACAACAACATTGGTCGCTCTGCTGCTTGGCATGCTTTAATCAACATTTTTGTTGTTTACAAATGGAAGTGATGGATACGGTCAGTGGGATGGTGCTTTTTCGCACTGCCCCCTGAGTTGTGAGAAACATTGAAATGTTTCCCTGGAACCCCCCTGTGGGATAAGGAGGGACAAACCAGCTCTACCCTCAGTCTGTTCCCATAGCGACAGGCTGTTCCATCGCTGAAACACTGAACTGAAATGAGAAAATCCCGGATGGATTGATTAATGAGGGGATTTGATGGATGGATGGATTTCAGTGAAGGGATATTTCAGCACATTCTTCAGCTGCTGCCTGAACTTAGTCTGGGTCACGGCATAAATCGCGGTGTTTGTGCAGCAACTGAGGAGCTGCAGCATGAAGCCCAATTCCCCCACAAAAGGATCAAGATACACAGACCCAGACGCAATATGAATCAACCTGTTCCATAGAGAATAAAGCATTAACGTTGACCATAACAGGATGAAATTGGCCGAGATCACAAACAGTAAAATGATGGATTTTTTACGGTTTCTCATTTCTGTGTCAGACTGAGCGTCCCCATTGGTGTGAGCGCGGAGTCTCCTGCGGGCTCTGCTGGTCACTACAATGTGTCTGACGGTGAGAACATTGAGCAGCAGAATCAGAAGAAATGGGACACACGGGGTTAGAATGTGGTGGAGGAACTCGATTGTACCCCAGACACTGGAGGTTCGAACAGCGTCGGTTACATAACAAAACCAGGGGGGGTTCCCCAGCCAATACCAAGCCGTGAGCATAAAATACCAGGAAATGTTCTTTAAACAGCTCAGCACAGTCACTGCTCCCAGAACCACAGCCGCCGTTTTCTCACTGCAATATTTACTTTTCAGCTTCTGGCGACAAATGGCCACAAACCGATCAAAGGTGAAAGTGACGGTGAACCAGACAGAGCAGTCACTGGCTGCATAAAGCAGGACGGCGTGGATATTACACACGGGGACGGAGTCCATCAGGAAATAAAATTGTTCCCAATAAACAATGGGAATGTGTCTCAGGATCAGGTCGAGGATAATGACCAGGAGATCCGCCGCTGCCATGGCCCCCAGGTAACGTCTGACACATGGAGATAATCCACAATCTTTATAAAGCAGGACGTAGATGGTCACTACGTTAACTGTGAGGAAGGAAAACAAACACATTATCCATCAGCCTGGAAGCAAAGGGACCCGTTTGATTGCAGACCCAGTGAGATTTTCAAATGTGTCCCTGTATTCAGGGATTTATTAAAATAATTGGAGCTGGAATAACAAATGCGAAGGTCTGAATTACTGACAAAAATGTGACATAAACCACAAGAAACCCTCCTTCCCCAAACACACAAAGACACATCCATAAGGACAGATGGTTTTAGAACATTCCCAAACACTCAATCACTCGAGAGCAGACACAGGTCACTCCTTCCCAGTTCCTAATACGTAAGGTGGAAATGTTGCTGTCCTGAAGGACTCTCTCCCAGTTTCCTGAAGACAAACGGAGTTTGGGAATTCCTGTATTTTGGTCTAAATTGTGGTCGATCCTGTGTCGTGAAGAAATGTAAACACAGGGAAAACGTATTCACCCCTTTACCTGACTGACGGGCCTTTGGAACAGTGTCTCCTTCTCCCTGAAACGGGATCTCTTCCCTCGGAATCTTATCGTTTGTTCAATTCACTGACGTCCGGCCGTTCACAAACGATGTCAGGGACAGAACGTTCCGGGGAATGACAGTTATAGAATGTTGGGGACAGAACCTTCCAAGGAACATCACTTATAGGATGTTGGGACATAAAGTTCAGGGGAACACCTTGACCTGTCCATCACCTTTTCCCCCATCCACCCCACCCTCCTCTCTGACCTATCACTTCTCCCCCACATCCATCTTCTGATCACATTCCCAGCTTCCTTCCCCCCAACCAAAGCCCCAGTCCCCTCCCATTTATCTCTCAGCTCCCCGGTCCACAAGTCTCAATCCTGATGAAAAGATTATGCTTGAAACGTTCATTCACCTGCTCGACGGACGCTGCCTGACCTGCTGTGCTTTTCCAGCACCACACTCCCAGTCAGAAAACAGTCCGACATCGTCATACTCACGGGACCAGGCCTGATGGTTCATGTTTCATGAAGCCCCATCACCATCCCTGGGCAATCCTGTCCCACCGGCAGGATAGACACACCAGTGATGGGGACTCCCTGGGATACAGTCAGGGAAGGAGTTACCCTGCAATTCCCCAACATTAATTCCAGAATCCAGGAAATCTCATGGTAACAGATCATGGTCAAGGAAATCGCCTGAGAATGGATATCTCCTGCCTCCCACCCCTCCTCTCGGTGATAACTCAGTTCCCCTCGATGTTAGAAACAAATCAGAGGAAGCACTAAGAGTGACAAGGACACAGAACCTCCTCTGGGTGTGGGACTTCAATGTTCATCACCAAGAGTGTATCCACAGGCCCACCACTGACTGAGCAGTGAGGGGCCTCACATACACAGCAGTCAGACTGGGGGAAGTGATAGGTGAACCAACAAGAGGGAAACATTCTCACCAAACCCCTTGTCCCAGAGGGATCTGTCCCTAACAGTATCTGTAGGAGCAACCAGCACACAGTCCTGGTGGACGGGAAGTCACAGCCTCATATTGAAGACCCTGCCCACTGTGTTATGTGGCACTCCTCCTGTGAAGTAGGGACATACTTCTAAAGGACCAAGCACATGGAAGCTAGCCATCCATGAGACACTGTGTGCTAGCAGCAGCTGCAGCATCAATGGCCTTCCCTCCATCATAAAGTCAGAAGTGGCCTATTCACTGATTGTTCCAAAATGTTCTGCACTAATCCCAACTTCACCTGTACTGAAGCAGGCTATTCAGCCCATCAAGAGTTTTATTCAAGACAACATCCACCTGGTCCAGGACCTGATCCATTTCTGTCGACGGGCTGGTCTGCCGAGCGCCTTCCTGCTCTCGACCAGGAGAAGGTGTTCAACAGGATCGATCACAAATACCTGCTCGGGACTCTGCGGGCATTTGGGTTCGGGATGCTGTTCCTCGCCCCGATCCAACTTTTACATACCACTGCAGAGTGTCTGGTTAAAGTTAACGGTTCCCTGGCGGCGCCCCTTCACTTCAGGAGAGGAGTACATCAAGGCTGCCCTCGTCCAACCAGCTGTATTCCCTGTGCGTGGAGCCTTTCCTGCGCCTCTTGCGGGGGAGGTTGTCGTGGCTGGTTCTGCATGGTGTGGGCACTGGGTTGGTCCTCTCGGCTTACGCTGCCGATGTGCTCTTCTCTTTCATCGACCCGGCTGACCTGGGGAGGATGCGCGAGTGCCAGGTCATGTTCTCGGCAGCGTCTTCCACCAGGATAAACTGGGCCAAATGTTCCAGACTTCTGGTCGATCCGTGGCGGGTGGACTCTGCCGGAGGAGTTGCGGGGGTTCAGCTGGAGTACCACCCATCTCCTCTACCTGGGGGTCTACCTCAGCCCGGCTGAGGAATCCTGGCCGCCCAACTGGCAGGAGCTGGAGGCCAAAGTCTCGGCTCGCCTAGGCCGCTGGATAGGACTGCTCTGAGTGCTATCTTACAGGAGACGAGTGCTGGTCATAAACCAGCTGGTGGCCGCCATGCTGTGCTACCGGCTGGTCACTTTTGTCCCTCCTCCTGGCTTTGTCCCTGCCTTCCAGAGAACGTTGGTCGACTTCTTCTGGAACAAAAAGGTGCACTGGGTCGCTGCGCAGGTTCTGAGTCTCCCTATTGAGGAGGGCGGTCAGTCGCTGGTGTGCGTCTGCACCCAGGTCACGACGTTCCGCCTTCAGAACTTGCAGCAATACATTTACGTCGAGCCTCCTTCTCGGTGGGGCGTACTGGCTACGTATTTTTTTCCGCCAGGTGCGTAACCTCAATTACGACACGCAGCTCCTGTTTGTCGACCGTGACGGTTTGGAGGTTGCCCTCAAGACACTGCCTATCTTTTACCAGGACCTGATCACTGTCTGGAATATGGTCGAATCGCGTCTCCGCTACCCTCCGGCTGGAGTAGCGGCTGTCATCAGGGAGCCATTGCTCAGGAATCCGCACCTCCGTACTCGCGGGTTCGAGTGGCTGTCAGAGGGGAGGGCCGTGGTGGCGAGGGTGACAAGGGTCGGGGACGTGCAGGGTGCCGGGAGCCTGGGCTGGACGCTGCAGCATGACATAGCGAGCAGGGCAGTGGTAGACGTCTGGTACGTGGCCACCGCCATCCGACGCCTTAAAACGGCAATGCTCGGACCTGACGTAGTGCACCAGTTGGAGGATGCTCAGGTGTGCAGTGGAATTCCGTCCAGGCTCACCCCAGCCCACACGGAATTTCACATTGGCACAAGGTCCTGTACTTCCCACGGGAGCCTGTGCCCCACAACCTGAGCTGCCCTGGAATTTTAATCTTGTCCCTTTTAAGGACGTAAAAAGGCGTATCCTATATCGACTGCTGCTGCACACCGTCCATCTCTTCTCCCTCATCCACCGTCCGGACGCGCCTTGGCGTGCCCATTTGCGACTGGGCGGTGGGGATCCCCAATGGAGGCTCTCTAGGCGGGAGTCCTCCCCTTTCTCTCGGGGAGCTGGAGTGGAGGGTCCCCTGCAACCGCAGACTGCGTTGGTTCATAGACTCCCAGCCCAACTGCTTGTTCTGTGGCGCTGTGGAGTCCGTGGACCACGTGTATATTGGGTGTGGGCCTTTGCACTCCATTTTTGATTTTCTGAAAAACCTCCTCCTCTGCTTTTGGCTGCACTTCAGTCCCACGCTCCTGATCTTCGGGCACCCGGTACGGAGGAAGGAGGGCAGGTCTGAAGACCTCCTCATGGGTCTGGTCCTGGGCCTGGTTGAACTGACCATAAACAGGACCAGGCAGCAGGCCGTGGAGGGGGTCCTTAGGGACTACTGCCTGCCCCTCTTCTGCTATGTTAGAGCCCGGGTGTCCTTGGAGAAGGAGTACACCAACATCCTGGAGTTGTTCACGGAGAGGTGGGCGCCGCAGGGAGTGGAGTGCATTATTTCCCCCTCCAACTCTATTTTGATTTAATCCCTGCCCTCCCCTTCACTGTTTGATCACACAGCATGCATTACCCTTTGATGTGAAGGGCACTGCTTGTCACTTTCCTTTCTTCCTGGTCGTGGAAATTTGAATAAAGATTCGTGCACCTTGTGTCTCTCACTGTGTCTCACACCTGTACACGCACAACATGGATGCTGGGGAAAAATAAGCACTAAAAATAAACTGAAGTGTCAGACATCATGTTCACTAAAAAACACAAGAGATTTAAACAGGAACAGAATGCGGCCATTCTGCCATTAGATGCTGTTACTCAGCTATTGGAGCAGATCTTTTAACCTTTCCAACCTGTTACACAGGAAATGCAGGGAAGATACAGCCTTTCAAAGCTGCTACATAGGAATACGGGGAGGGAGGGGGGATACTGAGCCAGGAGCAAGAATGAATTAGGGAGAAATCAGTCTCTATCAAATTATTGACTGCAGTGACCAGTGCTGGGACCTCAACTATTTGCAAATTACATCAATGGTTTCCAGAAATGGAACAAACATGTTCTAACTAAATTTGAACTGACAGTAAGATTGATATAAACTGAAGTTATCAAGGGGAGGTAGAGACTCTGTAAATGGATAAGTAACAGACAACAACTTGGCAGATCGAATATAATGTGGGTAACTGTGAACCTGTGATCTTTTTTCAGGAAGAATAACAGGCTGTGTATTACATAGATAGAGAGGGATTACAGGACTTAGTGATACCATGTGTACTGGAGGGTTCACGCTGACCTGTCCAGACATGGGAAGTGTGGCCCCATCACTCTGATGGTCTGCTCCCTGATGTTCTCAGTGGCCCCATTACTCTCAGAACATACCGGATATTTTGATGTGGTTGGTTGGTGGTGGGACTTGGTGAGGGGGAGGATGTTTTGAGCCCTGCACAACTGGGACAGCCTTTATCTAAAAGGCTATCATTCCTTTTTGCGTGGAGACGCGAGGACAATGGAAATGGCTGCCTGCTTCTGAATGAAGAGGCTTTGCCTGTTCCCAGGACAGCGGGTATTCAACAACATGATGAACTGTACCTGGGCACACTGTAACGTTAAGGGGGTGAGAGACGGAGGGTCCAATCACAGGAATGGAAACTAAAGGTATTACCAGATCAGCTGAAATGGTAAGATATTCCACACTCTCAATCCACCTCACAGAACCAGCCCAGACACCATAAACCCAGAGGAGATGTCTATTCATCGTGAAACACTGTGCAGACCAGGCCAGTGTACTGCTCAGTACAATCCAGCAATCTGTCCAGATCATGTCAGAGCATTTACCTTTAAATCATCTGTCGAGTATGCGAAGCTGGGAGAGAGACAAAAAAAACCCTTCTGATGCTGGAATCCAAAGTAGACAGGCAGGCGGCTGGAAGAACACAGCAAGCCTGGCAGCATGAGGCGGTGGAGAAATCGACGTTTTGGGAGTAACACTGCTGAAGGTGTCCTGAAGGTTTACACCGGAAATGTCAAATTCCACACCTCCGAATGCTGCCTGGCTTGCTGTGTTCATCCAGCCTCCTGCCTGTTAAGTGTGAGAAGCAGTAGAGACCACACCCATGAATTGATCGATAAACCCGGATTAAACATCTGTTCATCACCAGGAGCTGCGCAGTGATCACCAATTTGTAACCTGGAGCAGTTACCCTCCAAGCATGAAGGACTGTGTACACCACCCCACTGCATTGATCTGTTAACCAGGAGCAGTTACCCTCCCAGCATGTAGGACTGTGTACACCACCCCACTGCATAGTCTGTTAACCAGGAGCAGTTACCCTCCCAGCATGTAGGACTGTGTACCCCAACCCAGTGCATTGATCTGTAACCCAGGAGCAGTTACCCTCCCAGCATGTAGGACACTGTACTGCAGGGAGAAAGTGAGGTCTGCAGACGCTGGAGATCAAAGTTGAAACTCTATTGCTGGATCAGCACAGCAGGTCAGGCAGCATCTAGGGAACAGAAGATTCGACGTTTCGGGCACATGCCCTTCTTCAGGAATGAGCAGAGAGTGTTCAGCAGGAGAAGATAAAAGGTAGGGAGGAGGGACTTGGAGGAGGGGCGTTGGAAATGTGATAGGTGGAAAGAGGTCAAGGTGAGGGTGATAGGTCGGAGTAGGGTGGAGGCGGAGAGGTCAAGAAGAAGACTGCAGGTCAGGAAGGCGGTGCCGGGCTGGAGGGATTCGGCTGAGACAAGGTGGGGGGAGGGGGGATGAAGAAACTGGTGAAGTCCAAGTTCATCCCCTGTGGTTGGAGGGTTCCCAGTCGGAAGATAAGACGCTCCTCCTCCGACCGTCGCGTTGTTGTGGTTTGGCGGTGGATGAGTCCAATGACCTGCATATCCTCGGTGGTGTGGGAGGGGGAGTTGAAATGCTGTGCTACAGGGTGATTGGGTTGGTTCGTCCGGGTGGCCCAGAGGTGCTCTCTGAATCGCTCTGCAAGTAGGCGGCCTGTCTCCCCAATATAGAGGAAGCCACACCGGCTGCAGCGGATGCAGTAGATAATGTGGGTGGAGGTGCAGGTGAATCTGTGGCGGATATGGAAGTTTCCTTTGGGGCCTTGGAGAGAAGTGAGGGGGGAGGTGTGGGCGCAAGTGTTGCACCTCCTGCGGTTGCAAGGGAAGGTGCCGGGAGTGGAGGTTGGGTTGGTGGGGGGTATGGATCTGACAAGGGAGTCGCGGAGGGAGTGGTCTCTACGGAAAGCTGATAGAGGAGGGGAGGGAAATATATCCTTGGTGGTGGGGTCCGTTTGGAGGTGGCGGAAGTGACGGCGGATGATGCGCTGTACATGGAGATTGGTGGGGTGGTAGGTGAGGACCAGTGGGGTTCTGTCCTGGTGGCGGTTGGAGGGGCGGGGCTCAAGGGCGGAGGAGCGGGAAGTGGAGGAGATGCGGTGGAGGGCATCGTCGATCACGTCGGGGGGGAAATTGCGGTCCTTGAAGAAGGAGGCCGTCTGTGTTGTGCGTATTTTGAACTGGTCCTCCTGGGAGCAGATGCGGTGGAGACGAAGGAATTGGGAGAATGGGATGGCGTTTTTACAGGGGGCGGGGTGGGAGGAGGTGTAGTCCAGGTAGCTGTGGGAGTCGGTCGGTTTGTAGTAGATGTCCGTGTTGATTCGGTCGTCTGAGATAGAAACAGAAAGGTCTAGGAAGGGGAGGGAGGAGTCCGAGACTGTCCAGGTGAATTTGAGGTCGGGGTGGAAGGTGTTAATGTAGTGGATGAACTGTTCAACCTCCTCCTGGGAGCACGAGGTAGCGCCGATACAGTCATCAATGTAGCGGAGGAAAAGATGGGGGGTGGGGCCAGTGTAGTTGCGGAAGATGGATTGTTCCACATACCCTACGAAGAGGCAGGCATAGCTGGGGCCCATGCGGGTGCCCATGGCTACTCCTTTTGTTTGGAGAAAGTGGGAGGATTGGAAAGAACAGTTGTTCAGGGTGAGGACCAGTTCAGTCAGTCGAAGGAGGGTGTCGGTGGAAGGGTACTGGGTGGTACGGCGGGAAAGGAAGAAGCGGAGTGCTTTGAGTCCTTCGTGATGGGGGATGGAGGTGTACAGGGACTGGATGTCCATGGTGAAGATGAGGCGTTGGGGACCGGGGAAGCGGAAATCCTGGAGGAGGTGGAGGGCGTGGGTGGTGTCACGGACGTAGGTGGGGAGTTCTTGGACTAATGGGGACAGGACCGTGTCGAGGTAGGAGGAGATGAGTTCGGTGGGGCAGGAGCAGGCTGAGACGATGGGTCGTCCGGGGCAGTCAGGTTTGTGGATTTTGGGCAGGAGGTAGAAACGGGCGGTTCGGGGTTGTGGTACTATGAGGTTGGAGGCGGTGGATGGGAGGTCCCCTGAGGTGATGAGGTTATGGATGGTCTGGGAGATGATGGTTTGGTGGTGGGGGGTGGGGTCATGGTCAAGGGGGCAGTAGGAGGAGGTATCTGCGAGCTGGCGTTTGGCCTCAGCAGTGTAGAGGTCGGTGCGCCAAACTACTACTGCGCCTCCCTTGTCAGCTGGTTTGATGGTGAGGTTGGGGTTGGAACGGAGGGAGTGGAGGGCTGTGCGTTCCGAGGGTGAGAGGTTGGAGTGGGTGGGAGGGGTGTGGGAGTTCAGGTAGCGGTTAATATCGCGGCGGCAGTTTGCAATAAAGAGGTCGAGGGCAGGTAGGAGGCCAGCACGGGGTGTCCAGGTGGACGGGGTGTGTTGGAGGTTGGAGAAGGGGTCGTCAGAGGGTGGGTGAGGGTCTTGATTGAAAAAGAAGGCACGGAGGCGAAGGCGGCGGAAGAATCGTTCACCGTCACTCCATGTATTGAATTCATTGACCCGAGAACGTGTGGGAACGAAGGTGAGACCCCTCCTGAGGACTGATCTCTCATCCTCAGAGAGGGGCAGGTCCGGAGGGATGGTGAACACACGGCAGGGCGGGGAGCTAGGACCTGGTGTGGGACTGGAGCTGGATGTGGAGGCGGGGTTAGGCCTGGGGGCGGGGACAGAGGTCGGCGGGGGGGCGGGGTTAGGCGCGGTGACGGGACTCAGCCGGGGGGCGGGGTTAGGCGCGGTGACGGAACTGGGCCGGGGGGCGGGGTTAGGCGCGGTGACGGAACTCGGCCGGGGGGCGGGGTTAGGCGCGGTGACGGAACTCGGCCGGGGGGCGGGGTTAGGCGCGGTGACGGAACTGGGCCGGGGGACACTGTACTGCACCCCAGTGCATTGATCTATAAACCAGGTACCGTTACGCTCCTAGCATATAGCATTGTGTACACCATCCCAGTGCATTGATCTATAAAACAGGAGCAGTTACCCTCCCAGCATCTAGGACTCTGTACTCCACCACAGTGTATTGATCTGTAACCCAGGAGCAGTTTCCTCCCAGCATGTATGACTGTGTACACGACCCCAGTGCATGGCTCAGTAGCACTGTGTTAGATCCCTGCCCAGCGTGGGGAAACTTGCAGCCCATGCTGGAAGTGACAGGATGTGCAGCTCCCACCCATTTCCAGCTCCATCTCTCCATTGTGTCCTGACAAGGGGATGTTGTGGGTGTGAACAAGACTGCCACAGAGATACAGAGATGGAGGGGGAATCAGTTTAGACAATAACAAATGGGAGGGCTGTGGAAATAGACACAGAGGGGGAGACAGAGAGACAGTGTTATGGAAGGATGTTTTCCCAGGTTTCAGAATGCAGAAATGAAAACATTTTAACAGCATCGTGTAACATAAGTGTTTTCAAGAATGGTGGGTGGACAGGATATTGGTGGGAGTTCAGATGATGCGGAGTTTTGGATGAGTATTTGTCCTGCAGCTTTGTATCTGGGTGGAGGGTCAGCAGAGTCTTTGACTCATTGAGCTAAATATAACAATAATTTGTCTCAGTGCCATTTCCATTGAGTGTGACAGAGGAATCATGCACACGGGGCCGAGCTATTTTCCTTGTGCTATCCTATCGAACTCACCTCATTAACTACCCACCCCATCCCATGGTGTCCCTCTCATTCAATACCAGCCCGACATTCCCACCCATTATGGCTGGAGGTACTCACCATCGCCTGGTTGCCCCTGGATATTCCATGACCCCTGACACTGGGGCCATCTTTAAAAGGCCAAGGGTCACACAGTTGAGCTTTCTCAGTCTGGAGCTGCCCTGCAGTTTACACCGAGCATGGCAGATAAGGTGTAATTACACCGCGGTTTGTCGACAGGGGCACGGAGAGCCTGGTGATTGGGCTAGTACAGAGGGGGAACATTATCTTCCCAGAGGGGGCCACACCATCAGACCCACCGAGCATGATCTGAGCTCACCACCCAGCACAGTGCAGTAACTGTGGTCTGAGGAAATGTCCAGCAATACATGACAAGCATCAATAACCTTCCCCGCTCTGTCAGGATAAGGGTCACCGGATTCTCTCTGCTCCCTCACACTCACGGTATATCTGTTATAGCATAGATCGCCGAACAAGGCTCATGCTTCACCACTCTCACTGCTGCATGCAGCACCTTCTCTGTCTCTCTGTCTCTCTCTGTCTCTGTCTGTCTCTCTTTCTCTCTCTCTCTCTCTCCCCCTCCACTTTACCCACCCCCACCCACCACATTAATAACACTGCATGGATACAACACTGTGGACTGACTCCTTCCGGACACCTCACCATGACCACGTCCCCTACCTATACCAGCTAACAGCAGGGCCACCCACCCCCACACTCACTCCCTCCCTCCCTCCCCTTCTACCATTCCAGGAGAAACAGCCTGGAATAGGACAGAAAGGGCCAAGCCCGGTGATGGAGTCCCCGATATCCGTTCCCTCACCTCCCTCCCTCCCGCCATGTGGGGAGGACCCCGGTACGAGCCGGAGAGGACCAGGACGCCTCGTGTGGAGATTCTGAAACATCCACGTCCCACCAACCGAGTAAGGAGCAATGTTCAATGAAGGGCGATTCTAACTTTAAACACACAGGCAGCTCCGTTTCCCCCCGGCACAATTTAGAAGCCGTGGCCCTGATGCCATCTCCCTTTTGTGTCGAGCTGGTACAAATGGAATCCCCACGGTCTCGGTGGGCAGGAGGGTGGGCTCACAACACATCGTCACCACCACCTCCCAGGAGAGGAGCACCGAGATTCCCTCCTACACCTCCTCCTGTAAACAGCTCAGATACTGAAACTAATCTGTGATATTAACTGCCCTCCCCACTTGTCCCGACATCTTCAATAATCTGTGCTCATATACACGCAGTGACCTCTGTTCCTGCATCCCCTTTTTAATGGCACAGCCTGCTTTAGACTGTCTTTATTTATCTTTCGTACCAATCTGCATCACCTCACAATGTTCTGCATTGATCCCCATCTGCTATATACCTGAACACACCAATGTGTGATTTTACTGTTAAAGTTCCACACTGCCCTCCATAGATTTTACAATTCTTCCAGGTTCGATGCCATCTACAAATATTGAGATCGTCCTAGCGTCACAGTCCCCATGAAACATCTGAAATCCTGCCACACTCACGAGTGTGAGCAAGTGAAATATTGCTCCATGGACGGTGTCGAATAATGACATGCTGTCAACGGAGCAACAAAAATCCAGGCGGTCTGAATGAAATATTAACAAACCACAGAGCATGAGAGATCTGGATAGGTTCCACTTATCTATATTAATCAGGGTATGATGTGATGAAGTTGAAAGCGTGTACTGTACCTTTAGGAGTAGGTGAATGCTGTTCTGAACTGAGAGCTTGCAAGCACCTGAGATATGAGAGAATGGCAGACCCAGAAACACATATTGCAAGAGAGCTGGAGTTGGGTAATAAGCAGTTAAGAGATTGGGGGTCTCAGAGTTGTGAATAGTTGACGCAAAATGTTCACTTTCAGAGGTAAAAAATAAATTGATGTTTTTTATTTAAACTGTGGAATTTGTGAGTTCTCTGCCATTCATATTTGAACAGTTTTCAAGGTGAATTGAGCATTTCTTTATGTTTAATTGAAATTACCAGATGAGCTTCAATTCCTAACAATTCTTGTCAGTGTATCTGTGTGTCTCTGTGTGGGGCAGGTCTGGCAGTCTCTGTCGTGTTTAAAGTGATGCAATGCCACCCTCTGCTGGCCTCCATACGCCACTGCACAGGCATTGGCCGAGGGTGAAAACCAACAGGGATTCATTCAGAGAGGGGGAGGGAGAGGGCAGCTGCTCCCAGCACCATGCAAACTGATGTCTTATCCATATACTGATCTAAATGTCCTTAAAACATTGTAAACTGTCACTGCTTTCACCGCTTCCTCTGGAAGTTCATTCCACACACAAGCCAGACTCTGTCTGAAATAATTACCTCTCATGACATTTGTGAATCATTTTTCCTCGCATCTTAAAATATCCCTCAGTTTTGAATTCCCAACTCTAGGGAAAAGACATCAGCCCTTCAGCTTATCTGTACCCCTCACGATTTTGTAAACTTCTGTGAAGTTACCCCTTAATCTCATCCTCTCCAGTGAAAAAAGTCCCAGCCTATCCAGCCTCTCCTTTTCGCTCACTCCCTCCATTCCCAACAACATCCAGGTTAATCTCTTCTGAACCCTCTCCAGTTTAATAATATCAAGGTCAGTAATATCAAAATGTTTTCTAAGGGTACGGGAAGTCCAAAACTAGAGGACATAGGTTTAATGTGAGAGGGGAAACATTTAAAAGTGACCTAAGGGGCATCTTTTTCACCCAGAGGCTGGTGCGCCTATGGAATGATCGAGCAGGATGACCAGACTGGACACAGTATTCCAGAAGGGGTCTCACCAATGTCCTGTACAACCACAACATGACATCCGATACTCAAAGTTCTGACCAATGAAGGCAAGTGTGTTCAACACTTTCTTAACCACACGATCTATCTGAGATGCAAATTTAAAAGAATTATACCCGACGGCCTAGGTCTCTGTCCTACAACACTGTCAAAGGCCCTACTTTTAACTGTATAGGTCCTGCTCTTGTTTGATTTACCAAACCCAATACCTCGCAGTAATCCAAACTAAACTCCTTCTGCCACCCCTCAGCTCAGTGTGTGATATTACTGCAATTTCACCCTCCCCCTTCAATGTTAAAATGCCCATCCCTCTCCAGGATGCCTGCACACTCCGGCCTTGAGTTTCACAAAGACCCTGAGCTTGGGTAGCCTAGTGTGGTTCGTGGGAGGAGGTACAGATTGCAGTTGAGACAAATATCTTGCATTTGTTTAACAATACAAAGTGTTTTTTTTTTGTAATTGAGTAATGATAACCTGATTATAATAAATAGGAGAAAGTGAGGATGGCAGATGCTAGAGATCAGAGCTGAAAAGTGTGTTTTTGGAAAAGCGCAGCAGGTCAGGCAGCATCCAAGGAGCAGGAAAATCGACATTTCGACGTTTCGAGCCCTTCTTCAGGAATGAGGCTGGAGTGCCAAGCAGGCTAATATAAAAGGTAGGGAGGAGGAACTTGGGGGAGGGGCATTGGGAATGTGATAGGTGGAAGGAGGTGAGGGTGACGGTGATAGGCCAGACACTGGCCTACCGCAGCTACACTGGCACCACCCCCCACCTTTTCCTCCGCTACATCGATGACTGTATCGGCGCTACCTCGTGCTCCCACGAGACGGTTGAACATTTCATCCACTTTACTAACACCTTCAACCCCGACCTCAAATTCACCTGGACCGTCTCAGAATCCTCCCTCCCCTTCCGAGACCTCTCCATTTCTATCTTGGGCGACCGACTCAACACGGACATTTTCTATAAACCGACTGACTCCCACAGCTGCCTAGATTACACCTCCTCCCACCCTGCCCCCTGTAAAAACGCCAACCATATTTCCAATTCCTTCGCCTGTGCTGCAACTGCTCCCAGGAGGGCCAATTCCAATACCGAACAACCCAGATGGTGTCCTTCTTCAAAGACCGCAACCTCCCCTCAGACTTGGTCGACGATGCCCTCCACCACATCTCCTCCACTTCCCGCTCCTCCGCCCTTGAACCCCGCCCCCCCAATCACCACAAGGACAGAACCCCATTGATTCCTCACCTACCACCCCACCAACCTCCGGATACATCGTATCATCCTTCGTCATTTCCGCCACCTCCAAACAGACCCCACCACCAGGGATATCTTTCCCTCCCCTCCACTATCAGTGTTCTGGAAAAACCACTCCTTCCACCATTCCCTCGTCAGGTCCACAATCCCCACCAACCCAAACTCCACTCCTGGCAGCTTCCCCTGCAACGGAAAGAAATGCAAAACTTCGCCCACACCTCACCCCTCACTTCCCTCCAAGGCCCCAAGGGATCCTTCGATATCTGCCGCAAATTCACCTGCACCTCCGAACACATCATTTACTGCATCCGCTGCACCCGATGTGGTCTCCTCTACATTGGAGAGACAGGCCGCCTACTTGCGGAACGTTTCAGAGAACACCTCTGGGACACCCGTACCAACCAACCGAACCGCCCCATTGCTCAACACTTTAACCCCCCCTCCCACCCAACCAACTACATGCAGGTCCTTGGCCTCCTCCATCGCCAGACCATGGCAACAAGACGCCTGGAGGAAGAGCACCTCATCCTCCGCCTAGGAACCCTCCAACCACAAGGGATGAATGTGGATTTCTCCAGCTTCCTCATTTCCCCTTCACCCACCTTATCTCAGTCCCAACCGTCAGATTCAGCACCACCTTCTTGACCTGCAATGTTCTTCCCGACCTCTCCACTCCCACCCCCTCTCCGGCCTATCACCGTCACCCTCACCTCCTTCCACGTATCACATTCCCAATGCACCTCCCGCAAGTCCCTCCTCTCTACCTTTTATCTTAGCCTCCTTGGCACACCAGCCTCATTCCTGAAGAAGGGCTTATGCCTGAAACGTCGATTCTCCTGCTCCTTGGATGCTGTCTGACCTGCTGTGCTTTTCCAGCAACACATTTTTCAGCTCTGATTATAATTAACCCACACTGAGCTGAAAGCGGGCACTAAAATATGTCCCAAAATCTGGGTATGGTAGTATAGTGCGTAATGTCCCTGCCTCTCAGTCAGTGCTCTGAATTTGATTCCAATTCCTGAACTTGTGTGGTAGTGTTCCTTGCTCTGGACTAGAAGGCCTGGATTCAATTTCTGCCTGTTTCAGAGGTATGTCACAGCATGTCAGAACAGGTTGATGAGCAAACACACAGGAGAATACTGTTACAGCTTTATGGGTATTGCTGAGTGGTGCTCGTGTCCGTCCGGGCACAAAGGTCTCGGTGTAAAGCTCACAGATGTGTCTCCTGATACATCTGAACAAACTGATTAAAATGGATTTCGAATTGTGACCTGATGGACAAGGAAGAGGTGTCAGTATTGCATTTCAGAATTTAGGCCCAGGATGACTGAAAGTACAGCTATTCATGTTGATTAAAGTTACATTTTGCAGCAGTAAAGGTTTATAAAATCAGAATGGTCATGGATAGGGTGAGTACTCAAGGTTTTCCCACAGGTTACGCGTGTCAAGAACTATAGAGGATTGGTGGAAAGTGAGAGAGGAAAAGTTTTGATGAGGCCTAAAGGGCATCATTTCACACAGAGGGTGGTGCGTATATGGAATGAGCTGCCAGAGGAAGTGGTGGAGGCTGGTACAACTACGGCATGTAAAAGGAATCTGGATGTTGACAGACCTGCCGAGCTTTTCCAGCAATTTCTGTATTTCTTTAAAAAATGCATTCATTTTAACACAGTTATTCTGAATAAATTAAACATTTTATTTTTTTATTGACGCAGGGCCATGTAAACATATTTCAAATCAAACGAGACAATTTTCTGCTAAGAGTATGGCTCTGTGTATGACAGCAGCAATAATGCACCTACATGGAACAGGGAATGTGATGGAGGACATAGTTTTGACAATGTACAAGGAGACTTCAAATGTTCCAGTTTGGGAAAGGATTACATTACTGTGTGATTCAGCTCAGAGAGGGAGAAAATGTAATCTGCCTGAGAAGGAACGACCTATTGCACTCTCTTTCCTTCATTGTTCCTCATCACAGCAATGCGTGCGAGCAAAAAAAAAAATCTACAGTCGTCATTACCATTCTTATTTTTTATGGAATCCCTGTAGTGTTTAAACAGGCCCTTCGGCCCAACAAGTCTATACCAACCTTCCCAACCCATTCCCCAATATTCATCCCTGACTAATTCACCTAACCTAGAAATCCCTGAACACTACAGCATGACCAATCCACCGAACCTACACAGTTTGTGGTCGGAAACTGGATCACCAATTAGAGCTCACACAGAAAAGTGGAGAATGTGTAAACTCCACACAGACAGTCACCCAAGGCTGGAATCTAACCCAAGTTCCTAGTGCTGTGAGGTAGCAGTGCTAACTACCGTGCTACCCTTTGGGTGATCACTGACCAGAATTCACTGGAATCTCCTCACTGCCTAAAGCAAAGTGAATTAAGCCAAATCCAACTGTCCCAGGATGGAATCCCATTGCTCGCAGCTGTGTGAGTACAATATCTTCAGAAACAGAATAGCGTTTTGGACAATCTCACAATTTTCCCTTTTTCACGAGTTCCAATAATATCTGGACAGAGTTCTTTCAAGTTAAAAGAGTGTGAGTGTGAGTGTGTGTCAGTGTTTTTAGAAAGGGAAATATTGATTATATAATTGCAATACCCAAAGTTTGCCATTCATCTTTCCACCATTGTTTGAGTAACATTGCTCTGGATCATAAACGTGCTATTTGAGCAGGTTAAATAAACTAGAATGACTTGTTCCTAAATCTGATCCTGACCCAGTCTGAGACAGATATGATCGGCCATCTCACCAACCTGGTTACTTTTAACATTTGTTGGGTGCAGTGGAGGAGTGAGACTAGAAAAGGAAACAGTGACCCAAAAAGCCGGGGAATTATACACCGGTCAGCCTGATGTCAGTGGTGGGTAAGTTGTTGGAGGGGATTCTGAGGAATAGCATTTACATACATTTGGGAAGGCAAGGGCTGATCGGAGTAGAAAACGTGTCTTTCTGCGTGGGAAATCATGTCTCATTAATTTGGTTGAGTTTTTTGAAGAGGTGACAAAGAAGATTGATGAAGACAGTTTGGTTGACATTGTCTATATGGACTTCATTTAAAGAACAAAGACCAAAGAAAATTTACAGCCCATGAACAGGCCCTTCGCCCTCCAAACCTGACCAAATCCAAATGTACTGTCTAAATCTGTCGGTCAATTCCTAAGCATCTGTATCCCTCTGCTCCCCACCTACTCATGCATCTGTCCCGACGCATCTTAAATGAATCTACCGTGCCTGCCTCTACCACCTCTGCTACCAACGTGTTCCAAATGCCCACCACCCTCTGTGTGAAGTACTTACCGCGTGTATCCCCCTTAAACATTCCACCTCTCACCTTGAAAGCACGATCCCTCATTACTGAATCCTTCACCCTGGGAAAAGTCCCCTCTCTATCCACCCTGTCTCAACCCATCATGATTTTGTAAACCTCGATCAAGTCCCCCCTCAATCCCCTTTTTTCCAGTGAAATAAACCTAACCTACTCAGCCCCACTTCATAGCAAGTATTTCATTCTGATTGGTAGACAAATGAGTAAGTTTGAGTCACTTGGGAGACAGGGGAAGCTAGTCACAATTGGCTTGAAGGAAGAGGGATATTTTTCAGACTCGAGGCTTGTGAGCAGCAGTGTGCTGTAAGAATCAGTACTGAGGTCACAGCATTTCATCATTTATGTAAAGGATTTAGATGTGAATAGTGGGGCCATAGTTAGTAAGGTTACAGATGACATCAGAAAGGTGGTGTAGTCGATTATCTCAGAGTACAACGAGACCACAATTAGATGGGACAAAGGGGCAAGGAGTGAGAGATGAAGTTTAATTTAGATAAATACGAGGCTTTGCATTTTGTGAACGCAAACCAGGGCAGGAATTATACACTTGATGGTAAGGTCCTGGGGCGTGTTGTGAAACAAAGGAATAGGGCTGTAGGTACATTTTTCCTTGAAAGTGGAGTCGAGGTAGACAGAGTGGGAGAGAACACATTTGGCACATTTCCCTTAATCAGTCAGAGCATTGAGTACAGGGGTTGTTATGGCATGTTACATCTGTACAGGATGTTGGTGAGACGACTTTAAGAATACTGCATACAACTCGGTTTTCTGCAGAAATGATTTAGACACAGATGTTCCAGGAGTGGAAGTTTGAGGTTTAGGGAGAGGTTTCCCCCTGGAGTGTCAGAGATTGAGGGGTGACATTATAGAGGTTTATAAAATCATCAGGGGCATTGATATTCTGAACAGCCACGTTCTGCTCCCCAGGATAGGGGAGTCCAGAAAAAGAGGGCATAGGTTGATGGGGAGAGGGCGAATGATTTAGAAGGGACCTGAAGGTAAATGTTACACTCAGAGAGTGGTGTGTGTACGGAAAGTGCTGTCAGAGGAAGTGCTGAAGGTGGTTACAATCGCACATTTAAAAAGTGTCTGAAAGAGGAGGGATATTGGCCAAATGCTGGCAATGGGACTGGATCAGATTTGATATCTGATCGGAGTGAACAGATTGGACTAACGGGTCTGTTTCCGTTCTGCATGACTCTCTGATTCTATAAGAAGAATGACGAATAATTCTGAAAGGACCTTTCAAGTGTGAATTCTCTTCACTGGAAGTTTATCGTGCCTCTCTGCTCACATTAATTGAAAACTGCATTAGATAAATATTTGACAGAGAAGTGAGTCATGCATAATGGGACGCAGACAGGAAAGTGGGGCTGAGACCACAACCTGATCAGTCACAATCTTAGTGCCTGGTGGAGAAGGCTCAAAGTATCTAATGACCCACTTCTGCTCCTCAGTCCCATGCTTCTGTGTTCCATTCAGCCCCTCAAATCAGTTAGACAGGAGCAGTTGGAGGCTACTTACTGCTATAAACTGGTGCATAGAAACAGAGGAGTCTATTCAGCCCTTCATAACTGTCCCACACGCTTTGAGGTGATTTGGGAAATGTAATTGGAAAACCCAGGCACGGGTATAAACGAAGACCCTCATCTCTCTTTACAGATCTTCCCTTATCTGCAACTTGTGCTTCATTTGTTGGTCATGTTGTAGACCTACATTCACTGTGAATACAGCCCCTATACCTCACCCAGAGATGGCTCACAGAATCCTCTGGTCTCCCTGACTGCAATATGAAATAACAGAGCATTCATGAAAATAACACCCACTAGCTTTTCAATAACAAAATATGAGAACATCTGAAACAGGGGCAGGTCGTTCACTCCCCAAGCCTGCCTTGTCCTTCACTAAGATCATGGCTGACCTGCTCTCGGTCTGAAATCCTCTTTAATGCCCAATTCCTCATAGCCCTCACCTCTCTGACAGATCAATATCCATCTAACCCCTCTTCAAATACTTTCAGTCATCTCGCTCCCAGAAGACTCTTGAGAAGAGAAATCCTGACATTCAATCCCATCTGTTTGAAGAAAACACTTGCTGCTCCTATATCATGGTTTATTGATGTGAACAAAAGAGGTTGACACAAGGGTTCAGATAAAATGATTGGCCCCAATATCAAGGCTGTGGTTGACTTCTGTTGACATCAAGGAGCTTAACAAAACTGGACATAATGGGAATCAGAGTAAACTGTCCAGTGTTTGGAATCAAACATGGCACAAAGGAAGATGTTCATCATCTCAGTCCTGGGTCACCTCTGTGCGAGATCCTCAGGGTAGCTTCCCCTTCACAAACATCTTCAGCTGTTTCATCAATATCTCCCCGCCCCCACCCTCCCCACCATAAGATCAGAAGTGGGGATGGTCACTGGAGATTCCACAATGTTCAGAACATTTTGTCCCCCGTCAGCTCCTGAACTGGTCTGTGTCCATGTGCAGCAAGACCCGGACACCGCTCAGGCTTGTGCTGTTAAAGTGTCTGTAACATTCATGTAACAGCACTGCCTGACACTGCACATTGCCACAGTAAAACAAGAGTTCATTCAGCACCTCACGCTGGTTTCACAGGAATATGAGGAAGCCATTCAGCCCATTGACACTATTGGAGAAGAAAAGGACAGCCTATTCAGTGCCTCCAGCCTATTACTCAGGAAGAGGAGGACAGTGTGATGGACCACATCAGAGCCCTTCGAAAAAAATTGAAGGCAACAGCCTAGACTCTAATGTTTTCTTATTTTACAGGGAATGTAAAGTGTCTGTTTCAGATGAAATGTGACAGCATCAAGAGAAATTTCAGAGAGGGTAGCAGTCAGGAGATATACACTCAAGCTTCCAACTCTGTTGTGACGCCAATAGTTTCTGATCTCACTGAGAAACCAAAACCCAGAGATCCTAATCTGTGAGAGCTGGCCACTCCCATTCAGGCTGCATTAAAATAAACACAAGGCCTCCGTAGCTGTTACTCAAGCAGTCTTAACTAACTAGCTTGGTAACGATCGTTCAATCTCTCTCTTAAAAGAAACCAGGACAAAATAACCTCTTAAAGCTACAGCATCATCACACTTGTCAGTACAATGAGCTGTCAAACAGGAACCAGGGGTAACTAGTCAGGCCCTTGGCCCTGTCCAATCGGACGAGGAAGAAGCCAATCAGCCTCTTGAGTCACTTATACAGGAACAGTAGGAGGCCATTCCCAACTCAATGCACTTACACGGGGGTGCAGAATGTGGTAATTGATGCTGATTCCTGATGAATGCCTTATTCCCAAAACGTCAATTCTCCTGCTTCTCGGATGCTGCCTGACCTGCTGTGCTTTTCCAGCAATCGACGCTCTACTCTGATCACCAGCATCGGCAGACTTATGTGTTTCCAGATTGATGCTCTAACATGATGAACAAGTGGAGCAGAGGCTACACAGACAGACTGCTCCACGTTGTTCCTCTTGGCTCCGTTACTCATGATACACACGTGGGACTTTACCATGGTGAGGAGGGAAGCCATATGTCCCGTATGAAGTCTCAAGAAGGCACCTTCCATCTCCGACAAGCCAGCCTGGTGTTCTCTATGTAGGGTGGAAGCTGGTGGGAATGGGTACCTGTTTCAGAATGAAGGTATTGTGGCTGCTGTTGGGGATTGTGAAAACATGGCGTTCAGTACAGGGGCACACACCGACTGCACAATAACATGGCGAGAGTTAGTAAAGGCATATAAACTATTCGGAAAGCCATGTTAGACTGAAGAATGGACTCTCCAAGTTCAAATAATGGCGATCTTGCTCATGTTCATCTTCTCACATGCTTGTCCTGTGCAGTGTATCCTGTATGCCTTACTCTGTCCAAGTCTATTTCCACCCTATGATCTGCCTGGCCATGCTTACTATGACCTGCCCCCACTACTCATAAATTAAGTGTTCCCCTGTACTGAGATACACGTGGCAATAAATCAAACCAATCAATCCTGGGCAAAGTATGGATTTTCTCACCCTATCAATGTGTCTTGTGGAAATAAGTGTTCGCTGCCACTCCTCGTGTTTCAGCGTCACCATTTCTGCGTCTCTCACAGCTTTACACGTTAAACACTTAGTTTCTTTACTCTATCCTCATGTTGCCATCACCCGTGTCTATGGTAAGGAGATCATTCCTTACAAAGGAGATTAAATCTGTACAGAGTGCCCCAAATGCACTCTCAACAAGGCTCTACAACAGCAGGAAGATGGCTTTACTTATGTACTCGAATCATCTTACAATGAAGGGAAGCACACCATTGACTGCACCAATTACTTACACAGGGTTTGATTCGGAGCAGTCAGCATAGACTTGTGAGTGGGAGATCATGCTTCCCAAATTTGTTAAAGTTCTTTGATGAAGTGACCAGGAAGGTTGATAAGGACAGAGCGGTAGACATAGTCTCTGTAGATTTCAGTAAGGCCTTTGATATGGTCCCACACGGCAGACTGCTCTGGAAGTTTCCATCACGTGGAATGCTGGGGGAACTGGCCAATTGGATACACAGTTGGTTTGATGGTAGAAAGCAGAGGGTTTAGTGGAAGGATGCTTGTCAGACTGGAGGCTGGGTCCATTGTTGTTTGTTATCTATGAATTGGTTGAGAATGTACAAGTTATGATTAGTAAGTTTGCAGATGACACTAAAGTAAGTGGGAGCATGGTCAGTGAGGAAGTTTATCAGAAATTGCAGCAGGACCTAAATCAGGTGGGGAAGTGGGCCGAGAAATTGCAAATGGAATTTAATATAGATGCGTGATGTCTTATATTTTGGGAACTCAAAGCAAGGTAGGAGTTTCATGGTGAATGGAAGGATCTTCAAGGGTGTAGTGGGCAGAGAGACCTTGGAGTTCAGCTGCACGGTTCTCTGAGAGTGGAGTCACAGGTAGACAGGGCAGTGAAGAAAGCTTTTGGCACATTGACCTTCATCAGGTGGGACATTTTGGATAGAAGTTGGGAATTTATGTTGCAGTTACACAGGACTTTGGTAAGGTCACACTTGGAGTATTGTGTTCAGTTTGGACACGTTGTTATAGGGATGATGTTATTAAATTAGAAAGAGTGCAGAAGAAATTTTCAAGGACGTTGCCAGGACCCTTTGGTCTGAGTTATAGGGAGGAGTTGGACAAGCTGGGACCTTTTCTTTAGCATGTAGGAGACTGACGGAGTCCTTATAGAGCTGAATAAGATCACAGTGGTAGGGTTAATGCTCTCAGTCTTTGTCCAAGGTTTAGAGAATCGAGAACGAGAGACGATCAGTTTAAGGTTAAAGGGGAAGGATTAAAAGAGAATCTGAGGGACCACTTATTTACATAAATGGCTGGTGTACGGATGAGCTGCCAGCAGATTTGTTTGGGGGCTAGATTAACAACATTTCAAACGCATTTGGATAAATATGTGGATAGGAAAGGACTGGAAGGATATGGGCCAACTGTAGGGAATTGGGGTTAGCATGGATGGACATTTACAAGATGGAGTCGAACTCTTCTGTTAATTAAAAACAAACACCCAGATAAGCTCGCCTCACCTTGGAATCTATTAAAATATGAGTGACACATAGCTCCTACATTCCACGATTTATACAAAAATTAACAAGTTAGTTTCTTAACTTTAATAGTGAACACTAAACAACAACTATTCACAAATACAAGCCCCTCTTTTCTTAGCTACATCCTATCTGACTCCGACTCTGTAAAAATATTCTGTTCCAACAGCCCACATATTAAACATTACAATCTCAAGACCACACCGTCTCTATCTTCCCCGCTGTGTTCACTCTTCCAGCTGCTGATCTCCCTGTGTCATTTTTTATTGCAAGTAGGTTTGACATGAACATGTATCTTTGAAAGAGAGTGTTTGAGATGGCCAGTTAGCACTCCTGCTCTACAGCAGTGAATCTGTTGTTGGATGGCAGTGGCTCTCCGTCTAGTGTTCAAATGCTGGGTTTATATACTCCCCATGATACAACAATTCTCATAATTTGATTGGTTTCCAGGTGTCTAAACAATAATATTCAAATTCCGTTGGCTTCTGGTATCTTGACCATTATTTAAACGCTTTGGTTGTACTTGAATTGTTGTCAAAACAGCAACCAAAACTCAGGTATCCATTTCACAGCTAACTGTGACATATGGAACAATCTGACATTTAGCTGGCATCTTTGCTGTACTTTCTATTCAACAAAACCCGTTCTGTCTTAAAGTGAGCTGACATGCTTTCTGCTTCATAAGACCTCCCTCCTTCAGAAAAAAAAACATCAGAATGAAAAAATGGCTTCGTTTCTTTTCTTCTAATTCTTAATCCTATTATTATGAAATAAAAAAAAGTATTAATCTCAGTTATATCATTCATATTAATCTTACACACCTATATAAACTGGAATAAGTCAAATCTTATCTAAACCTTTTCCTTTAAATCCACGATAACACATCTGCTATCACATTTTAGGACCCACAGCATGTACATTTTGTAAGTTTAAAGTCGGTGTGATAAGACTCCAATGAAATGCTCTCATATTCTGGTCTTTAAATATTCCAAAAAACGCGAGAGGTTTGTCGTTGTCCACAACCATCTCAGACAATTTATATGTCACATAAACATTAAAATATTGTCAGGTCAGTGCGAAACTTAATCATCCTGTTTCAATAATGGAGAATGTTGTATTTTTCTTTCTGGTGGATATTGCGTTTTTTCGACAAGTAGCCAATTAACCATTCAATTCCATCATCATCTTATTGTATCAATACAACTCCAACCCCTATATCCCTAGAAGCAAATAGAATTTTGAAAGGGTTTCAAAATAATTGGTATAGCTAAAACTGATCGGTGATTAATTCTGCTTTAAAATTCTCAAATGGCTCCTGGCATTGTTCTGTCCACCACAATTCTGTTTCCTTCTTTACTAAGTTCATCAGTGGTGCCAATACGCTGCTGAAGTTTGGAACAAACTTCCGATAGAATCCACTCAGTTCCAAAAATCCTCTTTCTTCGAGGATGGTCGTGGAAATTCCTCAAAGCCCTTTGTCTTTGTGTTCCATGGGGTCAACCTTCCATGTCCAATGTAATGTCCCACGAACGTCACCTCTGCCTTCGCGAATTCTGTTTTCTTTAATTTTTTTACAAAGTTTGCTTCTTGTAAACGTTCAACATGTTCTGGCAGCTGTAACACATGAGCTTTCAATCACTTGCTAAAAATCACTACAACATACAGATAAACTACACAATTTGTCCATCTGACCATAACTCTGTTCCTGAGTCCCTAAACCTGGCATTGAAGGGGATTCCTATCACTGGTGGCAATACTAATACGTCATCCCAACAGGAAATCGTCAAAATATCAGAGTTTTTATCTGCCACGTGCTTCATTCTATGCTGTGCCCTTCAGGTGCTGTTTAGCTAACTCACCTACTCCATCTAATCTCTCCCTCACCTCACATATATAATCCGAGTGTGAGATCTCTGACTTCGGTCCTGTCAATTTATATTCAATTAATTCCAAAGGACCTCTGACTTCAAATATTAACTCAAAGGAAGTAAACTGAGTAGATTTATTTGGGGCAAATAATTTTTGTCTAATGGCAAACAATTTAATGAGACACCTTCATTCCAATCATTCTGGTAATCCTGACAGTACGCTGTTAATATGGTCTTCAGGGTGCCTGGGATTCAGATGGGACTCCCTTGATTTGAAGTGCTGTATGCCTAAGCTATCCATGACTTCCTTAAACTATCCATGACTTCCTTGAACAGCTGAGCGGTAAAATGAGACCTTGGCCTGACTGAATCTCTCTGCTGAGCCCACAGTGAGTAAAGAAAGCTACCAACTCCTCCACCTCCATTTTTACCTTAACACTCCATAATAGTTAAAAATCACACAACACCAGATTATCGTGCAACAGTTTTAATTGGAAGCACACTAGCTTTCAGAGCGACGCCCCTTCATCAGGTGATTGCACCTGATGAAGGAGCGTCGCTCCGAAAGCTAGTGTGCTTCCAATTAAAACTGTTGGACTATAACCTGGTGTTGTGTGATTTTTAACTTTGTACACCCCAGTCCAACACCGGCATCTCCGAATCATGACTCCATTATAGAATTGCCTCTGGGAATCTGGTAGAAACATCCATTATGGCTAGCAAATATTGGTTTCCACTTTTATTTTAGATAGGGGAGCTACACAACTTATCATAATCCACGTGAAATGTTCTTCGAATGCAGGAATTGGTAACAAGGTGCTGGCTTTAGTACTGCCTGTGACTTCCCTACCATTTAGAATGTTTGACATGTACATCAAAAAATAACCACGTCCGTGTGCATTCCAGGCCACTAGAAATGCCTCTATACCTTAGCCTGAGTCTTCTGTACACCTAGGTGACCCCCTGCAGTTAGTTTATGTGCTACCCGTTACACTTTACGCTACTCCGAAAACAATCTGATGCACTTCGGCCCATTTCCCTTCTGCACTAACCTATCGGGGTCTCCATTTTAATTTTAGCTTTCTATCTTTAAGTTAATAACTTTCGACAATATATTTTGATTCCTTTTTTTGTGTGTGTGCATGTGTATGTGTGTGTGTATATATATCTGTTGTAAGTCCATTAGCCTTTCAGGACTAAACACCCCTGCCTGATCCTCTGCCTGATCCTCTGCCTGTTCAGGTCTTTTTCTGCACCGTGACATCAAGCAGGGTGTCAGTTCACTGAGCATCATCTCCTTTGGCTTTTTATTTTGGTTTTCCTTCCTGCTCTAACTTATGACAGTGGAATTACGGATTAGATTACAGATTACATGACAGTGTGGAAACAGGCCCTTCGGCCCAATAAATCCACACCGACCCGGCGAAGCGCAACCCACCCATACCCCTACATTCACCCCTTACCTAACACTAAGGGCAATTTAGCATGGCCAATTCACCTAGCCTGCACATCTTTGGACAGTGGGAGGAAACCGGAACACCCGGAGGAAACCCACGCAGACACGGGGAGAACGTGCAAACTCCACACAGTCAGTTGCCTGAGGCGGGAATTGAACCCGGGTCTCTGGTGCTGTGAGGCAGCAGTGCTAACCACTGTGCCACCGTGCCGCCCACAATCTTGTTACTATACAGTCTGGAAAAGTCCTGGGTATTTTTCTTTTAACTCCCCAGTTCCCGAGTTTTCCTTTTGCCTTCTCCAACAGAAGGGGTGCCACGCCCAACTTGGATCCTGTTAAATCGTTCACAAGAACAAAGTGTATTCCTGGAAATGCTTTCATCTCTCACTATTAGAGGCCGAGAGAAAGTGAGGGCTGCAGATGCTGGAGATGAGAGTTGAAAAGTGTGGCGCTGGAAAAGCAGAGCCAACCAGGCAGCATCCGAGGGGCAGAAGAGTTGACTTTTCAAGCATAAATCCTTCATCAGGAAAGTGGGGGGTGTGGTAACGGAGGGGGAATGGGGCCGAGAAATACATAGAAGGGTGGCGGTGGAGCTGGGTGTAAGATAGCTTGGAAGGCGATAGTTAGACGCAGGTGGGGTGTGATGGTGATAGGTCGGAGAGGAGGGTGTTGTGAATAGGTGGTAGGACAACTAGAGCCCTCAAACTGGAACCATCATCAACGTTGACTTCACCAAATCTCCCCTCCACCAACCTCTCCCAGATCCAACCGTTCAACCTAGAACTGCCCTCTTGAAGAGCCCTAACTGGCCAGCTTCCTTCCCACCTACCGACTCCACCCTCGCAACCGACATATCATTATTACTCCCACCTACATCTTCTTATCGCCTTCCCAGTGACCCTCCCACCAGCCCAGCTACTACCCTCGTATTTATCTTTTAGCCCCATTGTCCCCCCACCACATTCCTGACGATGGGTTTCTGCCTGATATTCGATTGTCCTGCTGTTCGGTTGCTGCCAGATCTGTTGTGCTTTTCCGGCGTCTCACTTCGCAACTATTAGAGACTGAGCAGATCCCATATCTCACAAAATTATAATTTCTTGTTCTTCTCCCCCTGATCTTTATGAGTAAACTTTATCTACAGAGGCAAATTCTTTATAGCGTTCAGGTACTGACTCCCTACCCAGCCCCTGCCTTCGCTGTATACTCTCCTGCAGCTCCTCGGCTCTACTTGGGGTCTCCTTTACCAGTTTCAGTAATGCCACTGGCTTAGCTTCTTCTGCCACATCTTTCCCCAAAGTGCCTTCCTTCAACGACTATCACAGTGTGTCCCAGCTTACTTCAATGAAAACACCTTTTCCCAGTGCCATTCTTAAACCATCGGCACTGTCATTTTATGTGTTCCACGCCCTTATAGTGAGAACATCTGAGGCCTTTCACCTCCTTTCATTCCCTTTGGGCTTCTTTTTTCACTTGTGGTAAACTATTGTGAGCTACTGTTCGCTTTGTAATGTGTGAACTTCCCTTCTCCCAATTTCTATCCCTCATAGTATGAAAATTCTCCCAGAAGCTCAATTTCATCTCATGCACCAATGCATATTTACCTGCCATTTCTGCCGCGCTTCTCGCTTCTTGAACTTTCTGTTCGTGCACATGAATTTTTACCATCTCTCGAAGTGAGTCTTTAAACTTCTCCAGCAGAATAGTCTCCGTTCGAGCCTCATAGGTCTTATCTATTTTTAAGTCCAGCACCCATCTATCAAAATGACTAGTTAATTCTTTCAAACTTAACATAAGTCTGACCTGGTTCCGTCTCTATTTTTATGAACCTCTGTCTATATGCTTCTGATACCAATTCATAGCCAATCAAAATAGCCAATTTGACATCTGTATAATCTCTTGACCCCTCATCTAGTAGCGCTGCACATGCATCACCAGCTGTGCCCACCAGCTTATTCTGAACTAGCATTGCCCGCATGTTCACTGGACACATAATCTGCTGAGTCATTTTTTTCAGATGAAATAAAAAAAGTTTTGACATTTTTCTCACCGAAATATGGCAAGGTACTAACATAGTTGTATACATCCCGACGTTCTCCCTTCATCTCCATCCAGTTAATTTAACTTTCTTGTCTAATTCCCAACTTCTGAATTTCAAATTCTCTCTCTCTTTCATTTTCCTCTCCTCTTTTTTCTCTCTCTGTTTCCGTCTCATTCTTTATCGTCAAACTTCAGTTGCCATATTTGCAATTTAAGTTTTTTCTAACTCGACAGCACTTGTCTGTTTCTTTGATACATCAAAGTGCTTGACTAAATCCATTATAATGTCAGGTTTCCTTTTGTCCCAGGTTAAACCCAATTCCAACTTATTTGCTAATTCTAAAAAATGTCCTGTTTCTGTCTTTCTAAACTTTCTTGGCAAATTTGCGAACCTCTTTTGTAATGTTAAAAGCCATTTCTCTCACTTTTAATTTAAACAACCACAAGTAAACAAAGTTAAACAGATTTTCCGACCGGTTTTATTTGAAGATCTAGATCACTAATTGCAACGTGTTGGAATTTGCTGGGACATTTTGTACCCGAAATCGGTTCAAATCTGTCTAAGTCCCATACGGCAGGGCCCCAAACTGTGAAGACATCTATGTTGAGCACTTCTGTTAATTAAAACCAAAAACCCCAAAAAGCTCACCTCTCCTCGTAATCTGTTAATACATGAGTGACAAAGAACTCCCAAATTCCACTAATAAAAGAAATATAACAGTTTGTATGTATGCAAGTTAGCTCGCTGTGCTTGAAGGTTTGTTTTCTGACGATTCGACACCATGACTAGGTAAAATCATCAGTGAGAGTCTCTGCTGAAGCGCTGGTGGTATGTCGCGTCCTCTATTTATAGGTCTTGGGTTCTTAAGATAGGTGATGTCATTTCCAGTTCTTTTGTTTTACAAGAGAAGGTAGATAGGATCTAAATTGGTGTGTTTATTGACTGACTTCTGGTGAGAATGCCATTCCTCTAAGAACGTCCTTGCGTGTCTTAGTATGTGTGTGTGTTGTCCCAATCAAAGTGGTGCCCTTCTTTGCCTGTATATATGGAACATAGTGATAGTGGGTCATGTCTTTTGGTGGCCAGTTGGTGCAGATGTATCCTGGTAACACGACAACACGACCATTTCAATGGCGGAAAAATGATTTTATATACACTGTTTAATTAATGTGTGTGTGTGCATATATGGAACACTTTTCATATGTGCACAACATATTCTAAATGAACAACGGAGACACAGTTAACGAAAAGTGATGCATATGATGTATAAAATTTATAAAACATTAAAACATCATTTGATTCTCATCTAAAATGATATGTTTCCCTTCTCTCAACGTTCCATCTTTTTCTGGAATTCTCCACTCCAATCTCTCATTCTTATCAGGATGTGTTATAAATTCTTGCTTCTGGTGTCCCAACTTATTTCAGTTAATCCCCTTTCTACCAGAATTCAATATATTGGCCTGTTGGGTACTTTCCAAAGCTAGTGTCTGTCATATTATTGGACATAAAAATTCTGGCATCAGAGCCAGCATTTGAACATATTGCTCTGTTGTATGTGCATTGTACAAAGGACCACTGCACACAGGAGTTGCCAAAACATTGAGGGATGTACATCTACTTCTTTCGATGATCTAGATTTCTCATTTTTCTCATTTTCTCATCTATGTTGTCTCGCTCTTTCTCTCTTGTATCTAGTTAAGAAATTTACCAATTATTCTTTGCGTCCCTTTTCTCAAAGCTCCTTCTTTCGGTTTATATCTATTGCTCTCTTCTTGATGTAATGTGATTATAATTGAGCAATGTAACTACAAAGACATTTGGGAGGAGCTGGCTACTGTTAATTGGAAGGGGAACCGAGCAGGCCAGACCATGGAACAGCAAAAGCAGGAATTTCTGGAGATATTTCAGAGGATATCAGAAATTCTCCCAAAGGAGATGAAACATACTCATGGCAGGACAGGGCAACCATGAGTATAAAGGCATCATATCAAAAGAGGAAACATGCAATGTGGTGAAGATGATTGTGAATCCAGAGAATTGATTAGCTCTGAAACTACATAAGGCTGACATCACTGATATTACACAGCTATTAATCATGGTCAGGGAGAGAAACAGAGGAAACATACTCACTTTAAACACTGAAGATGGTATTACTCAAGGAAAAAGATTCAGATAAATTAAACAATTGAATTAAAATCAGTTAATTGGTTTTGCAGAATGTATCAGATAGAAAGCATGACCCGGGGAGAGACCCTCAGCAGAATGAGAATATGAAAACGAAAGTGTTACCACATCAGAAACCAGAGTAGGTCACTGAGTACGTGACTGATGTGTGAATGGGTCTCGATGTGAACTAAGGGACAGACAGCAGAATTGCATTGCAGGTATTGCAGCTCAAAACTGCGTATTTATGCAGTGCTGCAGACTACATCAGCAGGAGAAGCAGAACAGCATTCAACCACAACCTGTAACTTTTAGCCTCGAATAATTTCCTCAGTCAGCCATTACCATCAATACGATCTATGTTTCAGTAATGACTGTGGGTGAACATGACTGGGTCAGAACCACGTGAACCTTAACCTGACACGAACCCATTAAAGCTACCACCCTTGACAAACAGATCTGATCGAAGCTCCGCAATCCTCTCACATTCTATCATAAATGGTGATGGACGATTAAACAAATGACGGAGGAAAGGGCTCCACAGATATCCCCATCCTCAGTAATCGAACAGCTCTGCACATCAGTGTAAAAGACCAGGATGTGGTAGCTGCACCAACCTCAGCCAGAAGTGTTGAGTTGATGATCCAACTCACCCTCGCCATGATACCCACAGAATCACAGATGCCAGTCTTCAACCAATTCATTTTGCTGTACGTGACATGAAGAAATAGCTGAACACAGTACGTACAAAAAAGGCAATGGTCCCTGACACCATTCCTGTAATAGGACTGAAGACTTGTGCTGCATAACAAGTTGTGTCCCTGGGGAAGCTCTTTCATTCCAGCTCCAACTCTGACATCTCCTTGGTAATGTGGAAAATTACTCAACTATGTCCAGTTCCTAAGAGGATTATAATTACAATCTGACCAGTTACCTCCACCTCAGTCCTACAACGACAGTCAAATTGGTGTGAGTTCTTTTTGACAGAGTTATTAAATAGCACAGAAATAACCTGCTCAGTTGGATTTCAGATAGTTCCCCATGTAGAGATGGTGCTGCTGTGGAAAGGTCAATGGATTACTAATTCAGACCAGGCTAATGCTCTGGCAGCTGGTGGAAGTTAAACACAATTGACAAAATATTAAGATGTAAAATCTGATGTCCGTAAATCGTGGCCTTCAAGCCAATGTCGATTGTACACACCAATTTGCTTCACAAATGTACTTTCAGAAAGTGAATCTCCCGTGCTTTCCTGGTCTGGCCTAAACGTGACTACAGACACACAGACATGTGATAAACTTTTCAATGTCTCTGAATCCGCCAAACAACACATTCTATTGCATCAAACTGTTCCGAGGTCTAAAGGATAAAACCAGGCAGAAAACCCGGGCCCAGCCTCAGTATCGGAAAAGGGAGTGAGAAACATCGTCCTGCTGACCCTGCAGAGACCTCCTTCCTAACATCTGAGAGCTTGTGACAACATTTACAGACTACACAGAAACATCGGGAATGGAGTAGGCCATACAACACATTGAGCCTTCCCCATTCCAGTTCATGTTCAACCATCTCCTCAATGCACTATTCCCACACACTGTACACATCCCTTAATGTGTTTAACCGTGGGAAGCTATAAAGTAGGAAGTGCAGTAGTCCATTTGGTCTGTCGAGTTTGCTACCCAATTCAATATAATGATACCTGGACCTTTATTTCCATATCGTTCTCCTTCTCTCTCACCATTCCTTTAGTGTCTCTAAGTCCTTATTTATATTCAGTGTCTTGGCTTCCAAGTTCGAGCGCATTCCCCAGGTTCACCAGTCTCTGAGGGCAGATATTTATTGTCATCTCATTTCAGAATGGTCTGTCTGTACCTAATACTGTGGAGCCTTGTTTTAGACAGATCAGCAGGTCAGGCAGCATCCAGGGAACAGGATAATCGACGTTCCGGGCATAAGACCTTCTTCAGGAATGAGGAAAGTGTGTCCAGCAGGCTAAGATAAAAGGTAGGGAGGAGTGACTTGGGGGAGGGGCGTTGGAAATGCGATAGGTGGAAAGAGGTCAAGGTGAGGGTGATAAGTCGGAGTGGGGTGGGGGCAGAGAGCTCAGGAAGAAGATTGCAGGTTAGGAAGGCGGTGGTGAGTTCGATGGATTTGACTGAGGCAAGGTGGGGGGAGGGGAAATTTGGAAACTGGTGAAATCCGAGTTCATCCCTTGTGGTTGGAGGGTTCCTAGGCGAAAGATGAGGCGCTCTTCCTCCAACCGTCGTGTTGTTGTGGTCTGGCGATGGAGGAGTCCAAAGACCTGCATATCCTTTGTGGAGTGGGAGGGGGAGTTGAAGTGTTGAGCTACTGGGTGGTTGGGTTGGTTGGTCCGGGTGTCCCAGAGGTGTACTCTGAAACGCTCCGCAAGTAGGCGGCCTGTTTCCCCAATATAGAGGAGGCCACAACGGGTGCAGCTGATTCTCCTGTTCCATGGATGCTGCCTGACCTGCTATGCTGTCGAAAACAAGGCTCCACATTTTCAGCTCTGATCGCCAGCATCTGCAGCCTTCACTTTCTCCTTGTTTTAAACACCAGAGCCTGGGGAATTATTATCCCTGCTTCCAATCCGTCTCACCCTGTCAAAGCTTTATATATCTCACTGAGATCTCCACTCATTTTCCTAAACCCCATGGAATACAGGCCCAGTCGCTCCAAACTCTGCTCCCGCAACAAGTCTGTCATCCCAGAGATCAGTCTTGTCATCCTTCACTGCTCTCCCTCAATGTCAGGTTTGTCCTTTATTAGGTATGGAGACCAAACCTGCACACAATTTTGCAGTGTTTGAGATGGGGTCTCACCAACCTTCTGTACAGCTGCAGTAAGACACCCTTACTCCTGGATTCAAATCCCCCTGAAATGAAGGTCAGCACAACATTGATCTTCCTAACTGCTTTCTGCTCCTGCAATATTGCTTTCAGTGACTGGTCTACAGGGAGATCCAGATCATTTGCAACGTTACAGCTCCCCATTGGTAGGTCTATGTACACTGGGCAGCGTGGGAAAGCCATTCCCAGTATTGACTTCCGCGTTGAGACCTCACTGCGCTGCACGACCTCGGAGGGCTGCGCAGAAGGAAACAACAAAAAGGCGCACACGTCACTTTTTAGATCAACATGTTTCAAACAATCTCTTTTCAAATGAAAAGCTGCCAATCTCTTGTTCCCACCAAAGGGCATACCGTCACCTCTACCCACATTACTCTCCATCTGCCACATATTTGCCCATTCACTCCACTTGCCTTAGTCACCTTGAAGCTTTTTTACAACATCCTCACCCACTCGCAATCCAACATCCTTTAGTTCAGTCAGCAGGTTGGGATAAATTGTATTTGATTCCCGCAACCAAATGTTTAATGGATATTGTGAACAGCTGGGGCCTGAGCACCGATCCCTGTGATACCTCAACAACTTTCCTCTGTTAAAAAAAATCTGGTTTTTCAATTTATTTATTTCATGAATCTGGGTGTGACTGGCTGGGGCAGCATTTATTGTCTATCCCTGGTTGACCCTTGAGAAGGTGGTCGTGAGCTGCCTTGTTGAACCGCTGCAGTCCACTGTGGATTCAGTGATGGTAACACCATTGAATGCCAAGGGCAGTGTTTCGATTGCATATTAGTGGTGATGTTCACAGTCCGGCAATTGTGTGACCTGAATATTACTTACCACTTGTCAGCCTGGATACTGTCCAGATCTTGTTGCATTTGGACATGGACTGCGTCAGTATCTGAGGAGCCACAAATATTGCTGAATATTGCGCAATCATTGGCGAACATCCCCACTTAGAACATCGAACATAGAAGAATACAGCGCAGTACAGGCTCTTCGGCCCACGATGTTGCGCCGATCCAAGCTCACCTAACCTACACTAGCCCACTATCCTCCATATGCCTATCCAATGCCCGCTGAAGTGCCCATAATGAGGGAGAGTCCACCACTGCGACTGGCAGGGCATTCCATGAACTCAGGACTCGCTGAGTAAAGAACCTACCCCTAACATCTGTCCTATACCTACCCCCCCCCCCTTTAATTTAAAGCTATGCCCCCTTGTAATAGCTGACTCCATACGTGGAAAAGGATTCTCACTGTCGACCCTATCTAAACCCCTAATCATTTTGTACACCTCTATCAAGTCACCACTAAACCTTCTTTTCTCCAATGAAAACAACCCCAAGTGCCTCAGCCTTTCCTCAAAAGATCTTTCTACCATACCATCCTGGTAAACCTCCTCTGCACCCGTTCCAGTGCCTCCACATCCTTCCTATAATATGGCGACCAAAACTGCACACAATACTCCAGATGCGGCCGCACCAGAGTCTTATACAACTGCAACAGGACCTCAGTACTCCGGAACTCAATTCCTCTACCAATAAAAGCTAGTACGCCATATGCCTTCTTCACCGCACTATTTACCTGGGTGGCAACTTTCAGAGATCTGTGTACATGGACACCAAGATCCCTCTGCTCATCCACACTACCAAGTATCCGGCCATTAGCCCAGTACCCCATCTTTTTATTACTCTTACCAAAGTGAATCACCTCACACTTACCTACATTGAACTCCATTTTTAATCTTTCTCCCCAGTTCTGCAGCTTATCTATATCCCGCTGGAACCTGCCATATCCTTCCTCACTGTCTACAACTCTTCCGACTTTCGTATCAGCCGCAAACTTGCTCACCCAACCTTCTAACCCCTCCTCCAGGTCATTTATAAAAATGACAAACAGCAATGGTCCCAAAACAGATCCTTGCGGAACACCGCTAGTGACAGCACTCCAAGATGAACCTTTGCCATCAACTACTACCCTCTGTCTTCTTCCAGCCTGCCAACTCCTAATCCAAACCTCCAACTCACCCTCAATGCCATACCTCCGTATTTTTTGCAGTAGTCTACCATGGGGAACATTATCAAACGCCTTACTAAAATCCATATACACCACATATACCGCTTTCCCCTCGTCCACCTCCTTAGTCACCTTCTCAAAGAATTCAATAAGGTTTGTGAGGCACGACCTGCCCTTCACAAAACCATGCTGACTATCCTTGATCACATTATTCCTATCCAGATGTTCATAAATCCTATCCCTCACAATTCTCTCGAAGATTTTGCCCACAACAGAAGTGAGACTCACCGGCCTATAGTTACTAGGGTTATCCCTACTCCCCTTCTGACATTATTATAGAAGGAAGGTCATTGATCAAACAGCCCTGAAGATGTTTGAGCCTAGGCCACTGCCCGACGGATTCCTACAGACTTGTCCTGGAGCTGAGTTGACTGGCATTTATCAACCATGATCATCCTCCTACGTGTCAGGTATGATTCTAACCAGCGGGGAGTTTGCCCTGATACCCATTGATTCCAGTTTTGTTTACGCCCCTTGATGCCACACTTGAGAGAAGACAGCTTTGTTTTAAAGGACTGTCACTCTCACCCCACCTCTGGAATTCAGCTCTTTTGTCCATGTTTAACCATGGTAATGAGTTCAGGTGCTGAGTGGCCCTGGTGGAGCCCAAACTGGGCGTCATTGACCCGGTTATTGCTGAGCAGGTGCTGCTTGAAATCACTAAGACCTTCCAGCACTTTACTGATGATCAAGAGTAGACTGATGGAGTGGTAATTGACAGGATTGGATTTGTTCTGCTTTTTATATACCGGAGATACTTGGGGTAATTTTCCACGTAATTGGGGAAATGTAATTGTTGTAACGGTATTGGAACAGCTTGGTGAGGGCAGTGACAAGGTCTGGAGAGCAACTTTTCAGTATTATTGACAGAATGTTGTCAGAGTATGTACCCTCTGGGGTATCCAGTATCTTCAACTGAATCAAATTGGCTGATGGCTGGTAACTGAATTGCTGAGGACCACATCGAGGAGGCCAAGATGGATCATCCACTCAGCACTTATGACTGAAGATTGTTGCGAATGCATCAGCCTTATCTTATGCACTGAAGTGCTGGACTTTTCCATCATTAAGGATGGGGATACTCATGGAATCTCCTCCTACAATGACTTGAAATTGTCCATAACTATTCTCAACTAGAAGTAGAAGGACTGCAGAGCTTAGATCTGATCCGTTACTTGTGGGATCACTTAGCTCTGTCTATCACTTACTGCTTATGCTGTTTGGCTTACAAGTAGTCCTGGTTGGTGACTTTACCAGGGTGACACCTCATTGTCAGCTATGACCTGTGCTGCTCCTTCCCCCCCCTGCACACTCCATTGAACCAAGGTTGATCCTCTGGTTTGATGGTAATTGTTGTGAGGAGGATATGCCAGGCCATGAGGTTTTGCAGGAGTACAATTCTGCGGCTATTGATGACCCACAATACGTTATGGAAACCCAGGTAGATTTGTTCGAAGTCTGTCCTAGTTAGCACGGTGATCGTGCCACCTAAAATGGTGGAGGTTATTCTCAATGTGGAGGTGTGACTTTATTTCCACAATGACTATGCAGTAGTCACTCTTACCGATAATGTCATATGGACAGATACGTCTGCAACTGGCAGATCAGTAAGGCTGTGGTCAAATATGGCTTTTCCCTCTTGTGGGTTCCTTCACAACCTGCCGTACACCCAGTCTATCAGTTATATCTTTTAGGACACGGCCAGCTCAATCAGTAATGCTGCTGCTGAACTACTCCTTTTGTGGACGTTGACATCCCCAACCCAGAGTACATTATGTGCCTTTGCCACCCTCAGTGCTTCCTCCAAGTGTTCGTCAGCATGGAGGAGAACTGTCTCATCAGTTGGGAGAGGCTGGTACATGGTAATCAGCAGGAGGTTTCCTTTCCCATGTGTAAACTAACGCCAGGAGACTTCATGGGATACAGAGTCACTGTTCAGGACTCCCAGAGCAATTCTCTTCCAACTGTATCCCACTGTGCCACCACTTCTGCTTTGTTTGTCCTGCTGGTGAAATAGGAGATATCCGGGGATGGTGATGGGTGTCTGGGCCATAGTCATACTCACAGAATCATAACTTACAGACAATGTCAGGCTGTTGCTTCATGTGTCTGTTTATTTCTATTCAATGTTTGCTGCCAACTGTCCCATTCTAGAAACATGGCCATATATTCGCCCCAATCCACTCAGATTTGATTTTGAAAACGAGGCTGGGAACTTTATCGACATTTTTCTGAAAATCCACGTGTTTTGCATCCATTGTTTCTCTTTCATTTGTCTCCCAGTCAGTTTCTCAAACATAATTCCCATTTCATAAATTAATTTTAGTGTTGTCTATGACCATTACTTTCAGTCCCAATAATTTCTCCCAAACCATTTACTTACTATGTTCTGTGTTCCATGTACTATTACGTTTTCCAACACCAGACTTGGTTTTCCTGGTATTGTCAGAAAGTTCTGTGAAGACAGAAGTGAAGTTATGGATTCATGGTTTTGCCATTTCCTTGTTTCCCATTCTCCATTCTCTGGTTTCAAACTGGAAAAAACCTGCACTGTTTTTTCATACTTCTCACATTGATATAATTTGACAAGCTATTACAGTTCACTCTTATAACCTTTGTGAACATTATCTTCAGAAACCCATCAATTCCTGTCTTAAGATGCTCAGCTCCACATCATACACTCACAGGAGCACAGTTTCTGTACGAACAGAAATACAGCACGATCTGTGTTAGTCGCACTTTCCAACACCAGGCCCATAGCCTGGAATGTTATGAAACTTCCAAGGCCTCGTCCAAGTACTTTTAACGGTTGAGAGGTTAGCCGTGATAACTCCCCTCTCAGGAAGTACATTCCAGATCTCAACACGCTCTGGGTGAAAAAAAAGTAATCTTTAAATCCTCTCTGAACCTCAAACCCTTCACTTTAAAAGTGTGCTCCCTTGTTCTTGACCCTCTGTCTAAAAGGAGCAGCTGCTGTCTATCCACCCTGTCCATGCCCCTTGTTAACTTATCTTTCTGAATCACATCCCCTCAGCCTCTCTGTCCAAAGTAAACAACCCGAGCTTATCCAGCCTCTCTCCATAGCTGATATGATCCATCCCAGGAAACCTCCTGGTGAATCTCCTCTGCAACCACTCCAGTACAATCACATCCTTCCTGTAATGAGGCTCCCAGAACGACAGACAGTACTCCATCATGGACTAAACCAAGCCCTGTATAGCACATATAATCTACTCCCTGATTAATAAACGCTACACCCAAGGTTCAATTCTTAACTATTCCATTACCTTTTTCAGTCACATTCAGGGATGTGTGGAGAAACACCCTGTGAGCTCCCCAGTGTGCTGCCAATCATTGTGTACACCCCATGTCTGATTCCTCCGTCCAAAGTACATCACCTCATATTTATCAGGATCACATTCCATCTGCCATTGATCTGCCCATCTGATCATTCCACTTGTATCTTCCTGTAAAATCAGAACTTCCTCCTCACTGCCAACCACCCGGCCAATCTGTGTGTCAAACACAAACTTACTTATCACAACTCCCACCCCTCCACCCACTCCCCCTCCAGATTCACATCTATACCATTTATGAATGCTACAAACAATAAGGGACACAGCACTGATCCCTATGGTACATCAGGGGACACTGGTCTCTAGTCACACAAACAGCATTCTCCCACCACCCTCTGCCTCCTGACACTAAGACAATTTTTGTTGTAACTTTTCAAGTTATCCTTGATACTCTGAGATCTTATTTTATTTTTTTCAATTTCCCATGTGGAACTTTGTCAAAGGCCTTGCTGCAAAACTAAATAAGCGACCTCCTCAAACTAATTCAATCAAATTCATTCGGTGTGACTTCACTCTGATAAAATCATGATGATTACCTCTGATCAAATCTTGCGACTCTGATTGGAGTTCGATTTTCTCCTTCTCTATTTTCTCCGGTAGTTTCCCGAACAGTGATCGAATACTCGCTCGTCCGTAGTTACCTTGGCAAATCTCTACCATCCTTCCTGTGAAGTGGAATCGTATTAGCTGCTCTCCAGTCCTCTGGCACCTCCCCTATGGTCAGACACCAATTAAAGTTTCCTTCCTTGACTCCAACAGTATCCACACCTGCGGATTGGTCCAATTTTATACCATACAACGCCTCAAACCCCCGCTAGTATTTTACATCAATATCTTCAAGAGCTTTCCAGTCCATCTTCTCGAATTCTGTACCTGCATCCTCCTTCTCCCAAGTAAAACAGCTGTGATGTTTACATGTAACAATCTATCAATGTTCTCCGGGTTGACGCACTGATTGCCCCCTTTTGGTTTCTAATAGACACTAACTGTTTGCTGATTATTCAGTTCTACTTGCCCGTGTAGAATACCGTGGGATTCTCCCTAATCTCGCCTGCTTGCACTTCTCCATGTCCCTCTGTTATTCAGTCCCCTCTATGTTTCTAAGTATCTAAGTTTCACTACAATCACTTCTCATCTTATGAAACTCGAGATCACAGGCTGAGTTTCCCCATCAGACAATCTTGCCATTTTATGGATTATTCTGGAAAATACCTTTTGCAGTTCCTCTGTAGTCAGTATATTCTATCTTAGATTGGGACACCAAACGGTACACAATACTCTAAGTTTAGTCTCAGCAACAATATGCAATTACATTCACATGAATGTAAACCTAATTTTTCGTTTCCTATTTGCATGCGTTCTTCCCAATTCCTTTCACTTTAACCCTTCTTATGATGTTAGTGGGAGAGTTCTTAAAAAAAAAGATCCTCCTGAATATCCAACGATACGTTATCCATTAGCTCCTTGTTGCCTATGTCCACAAGAATCATCTTCAAATCATTCCAAAACATGTTTGCCACGTATGGCGTTCGTTTCATCGATGCATTGTCATCGTCCCCAGATTGGTCATTACCTTCTATATATCCAGTAACACGTTCTTTGTAATTCAGCCCAAGAGACACCCGACCGCGGATTACAAGTTAACTGATCTGTAGTTCACCACTCTCTATCTTCATCCTTTCTTAAACTGTTGGATAATATTTATAACTTTTGCCATATCCAGATTGGCTAAATATCGTTCGGGAATGTATTGGAAAATAACATGAAAATCCGCAATGCAATCAATACGTCTATTGCTACTTCCTCTGATATTCTTGTATGAAGTACATCTGATCTGTCAGATTTATAAATACTCAATCCAGTTTTCTTTTCAAAGATGACCTCAACACTGATAAGAATGATCTTAGGCTTGACTTACACAACACCCATGGTCACTTGGTATTTCTGGGAGAATTATGGATATTCTACCTTGAAGATAGACACAAAGAAACTGTTTCTTTCCGCTCTGATTTCTCTGTTCTCTTCAATAAATTACCCTGTCCGCACACATACTATTCCATATTTGACCTTGTTTTTACTTTAGTTTCATACACTGATGTACTTTTTTTTTTAGCAGTCTTTATGTTTTTTTAACAGGCTTTATGGTTTTCTTTAGCAGTCTTTATGTTTTTCTTTTGTTTCCATGCTGTTTCGCTTTTTGATTTCCTTCTCAGTTTCTTGGTCATCCGTTGCTGGGTCCTACATTTCTCCGAATCCACTAGCTTACTACAACACTTGGCATTTTTCTAAGCTGCTTTCTTTGGTTTATTAGATATTTGAAGGTGAGGCTGAAAGGGTTAGGTCGGAGTGGAGGGTGGACCAGATTGATGGGAAGGAAGATGAACACACAGAAACGTTCAAAAGTGGGGAGGGTGCTGAGTTGGAAGATTGGATTGGGATAAGGTGGAGTTAGCGGAAATGGGGAAACTGGTGAAATCTTCATTAATCTCCTGTGGTTGGAGGGTCCCAAGTCAGAAGAGGAACCTTTCTCCATCCATGCTTCGGGTGGTTAGGGTTTGGCGATGGAGGAAGCCCAGGACTCTCATGTCCTTTGCAGAGTGGAAAGGAGAGGCAAAGTGTTCAACCACAAGGTGGTGGAGTTGGTCAATGTGGCTGTTCCAGCGATGTTCTCTGAAATAATCCACGTGTGTCTCGCCAATGGACAGAAGATCACACTGAGTTTAAAGGATGCAGTAGATGAGGCGTTCTGTCTCCCTTCATCACATCACTTTCAACCCACCTTCCTCTACCTATCGCATTCCTAGCTACCTGCCTCCTGCCACACCCCCATCTCATTTATCTCTCAGGCCCCTTGACTCTTAAGTCTCATTCCTGATGAAGGGTTGTGCCCGAAACGACAATGCTCCTGCTCCTAGTACACTGACTGACTGTGCTTTTCCAGCGCCACTGATCTCCAGCATCTGTAGTCCCCACTTTCTCCTTACACCTTCAGGGCTTGCTTGATTCAGATTTATAACAGTTCCTTCAAATAAAACAAAAACAACACTGTGTACTCAAACAGCATAAAAGAAAACCAATTCATTGTGGTCACTGTTCCCAAAAGTTCCTCTACAGCAAAGTTTTCAATTAGCTTTTCTGATCATCCAACACCAATTCCAAAATAACCTGATCTCCAGCTCAGTGCTCGACAAAATGTTCATGCCAGCTAACTAACACATGCTCATGAAATCCATTTTCCCAGCATTAGCGTTCAGCTGTGTTAACACAGTTTAGATATAATGTAAACAGTACATTATTACTGCAGTAGCCACAAATGTGTATATCTCATTTTCCTGTTTTATAATTTGCTCAACATTTGTATTGCAGCTTTCACTTTGATATATAACTCCCATCAATGTTTCCTTCTCCTTGCTGTTTTTACGCTCCACCTTACAAGATTCTGTAGAATCTGAGCGACGTGGGCTTTGGGGAGATTAATGGTAGAGATCATCTCGCCACATCATTTATGTTCTTCTTAAGCATCATTGTGACATTTTCTCCAGATCTCCCGTTATGCTAATGGAGTAGTGAAGGACAATGATCGTTCAACAATGCTCTGTATTTTCTCCAGAGAGCTGAGACTGCTCTAACCTGGGTGGGAACCTTACAGCAGGGTGGTAAAGCATTGCTGCTGCTGTACAGGATCTTAGTGAGATCACATCTGGACTAGTGTGTACAGATTTAGTCTCTTCAATGAAGAAAGGATGTTGTTGTATTGGAAGCAGCTCAGAGGTGGTTCCCTCAACTGATTCCTGCAATGAAGGTGCTAGCTTATAACGAAAGGATGATCAGGTTGATCCAACAGCCATTGGAGTTTACAAAAATAAAAGAAGATCTTATTTCAACCGAGATGACAGGAAGGAGTCAACAACTGAAGCGAATTACACAGATAATGGAAGAATCCATTCCGTTCTCCAGCCTGTTACACAGGAACAACAGAAGGATATTCTGGCCTTTGACCCTGTTACACCAGAATAGGACGAGGCTGGTCAGCCCCTGGAGCATGATGTATATTTACAAGAGGAGGGCAATCAGAAACTAGAATCTATAACACTGGGCCCAGAGTAGGCCATGCGACACCAGCATTCTATTACACAGCAACAGGAACAGCACATTCAGCCTCCTCAAGTTTGTAACAGAGGAACTGGAAGCGGTCACACAGTGACTGGAGATTTGTTACACTGGGATAACAGGAGGCCATTCAGACCCACCGAGTCTGTTACAAGAGAATTGGATAAGGATAAAATCTATCTGTGACTTATGTCATGAGAAAGTAGGAAGTAACTTAGACACGTGTCTGTTGTATGGGAACAAGAGAAGACCAATCGCTCCCTTGGTCCCATCTCCAGGATACATGAGGAGACCGTTCAGTATCTCCACCTATTATGAATGAATATGAGAATACCCATCAGCCCCTCAATATGTTACATGTCAACGGGAAGATTCCATAATCTCCCACCCCTCTATCGCCTGAACAGGAAGAGGTCATTCTGGCCTTGGAGATGACAACATGGGAATACCAGAAAGACTTTATCCCATCGATTTTGTACACCAGCAGGATGATGAGTCCATTCAGCCACACATGCTTCTTACACAGCAGTTGCAACAGATCTCTTAAAACCTTTTGCCCATGAGACAGGAATTCAAAGAAAACCTAAAGGTTTTTGAAAGGGAAGAACTTACAATAGATGCATACATTAATGAGTAAAATGTAACAATAAACTATTGTAATTTGAGGCAAATTATTAGAATCCACTGTTGAGGACATTTGCAAAGTTAAACCACAATCCATCGGGGTCAACATGGTTTTACAAAGATTAAATCAAGTTTGAAGTGTTTGCTTGAGTTACTTAAATATGTGATATCTTGTCTTCCAGAAGGCATTGGATGTGTCGCTTCTCCAAAGAGTAAGTAGTAAGATCAGACAACATGGGTTTAGGAGTAATTTATTAGCTTGAATGGAGGATTGGTTAACCAACAAAATGCAGTCAGATGGAATAAATGTGTCATTTTCTTTTGGAAAATGCAATTTGTTGAGGGCCATTGATTTCAGTTCTCATGCCTCAACCATTTGCGATCGATATTATTACTCGTTTGACGGGATAGAAAATACTTTAGCTACATTTTCAGTTGTACTTCGGAATGGTGTTTCAAGAGATTTAAAGCTACATGGACAGGTTGGGTGAATAAGCAAACATTTGGCAATGAAAATTGAAGTGGATAAATATAGGGTTATTCAAGTTGGCCAGCGTAATAGAAAGGCAAATTATTATCTAAATGGAGAGAAACTTCAAAGTGCTCAGGTACAGAGTGATCAGGGTATCAGCTTGCATATCACAACACACCTGCCTGCGAGTACTGCAAGTATTGAGAAATGCAAGCATAATTTCAGCATTTATTTGAAAAAGGATATAGTAGAAATGTAGGGAGTGTTGCTGTAGCTATACACGCATTAGTGAGGCTGTACTGGAGTACAGTTTCTGTGTCGTGCGGAATGAGGTATTTGCATTAGAGACAAATCAGAAGAGGTTCATTGTATTGATTTCAAATTTGAAGTGTTTGTCTTATGAAGAGAAATTGAGCAGTTCAGGCCTATACTCTTGAGTTTATAAGAATGAAAGGAGATCTCATTGAGGTCTGCAAATGCTAAATGTAATTGGAAGTGTAGAGGTGGAGTGATTCTTTTTTTCATGTGGCGCAATCTACATCCAGAGACAAGAGATTGAGGATGGAGAGATAGCAGTAAAGTGGAACAGAGGACGCGATGACATCAGCCATGATTGTATTCAATGGCGGAGCAGGTTCGAGGGGTTGGATTCCTGACTGATGGTCCTTGTTTATATTCAACCTTTCCATTGTGTTACACAGTCATGGGGGAGTACTGTGTATCAAACAGGAAGCAGGCACTCTGGATAAATCAGTCTTAATCAGTTTGACAGAACGTCACTAGTGGAGTCACACAGTGACCAGTGCTGGGTCCTCAACTATTTACAATCTATATCAATGGTCAGGAGGATGGAACAGATACACAGATACTGAGTTTTGTCATGTCGCTGTGATAAGCAAAAGATTAAATTAGCAAGAGAGGATAGAGGGTCTACAGATAATTACAGAGAGGTAAAGGCAATGGATAATAATTTGGCAGGTGCAATATAACATGATATAACCTGTCATTTCATGTTCTGGGATAATGGAAGGCAGTATGTTCCTGAAATGGAGAGGGATTACAGGACTTAATGACACTGTGTGCTGGGGGTTCACTCAGACACGTTCAGACATGGCAGGTTTTGCTCTATCCCTGATCGTCTGCTCCCAGACGATCCAAGTGACCCCATTGCTCTCCGTGCACATGGAATATTTTGATGTCGTTAGTTGGCTGTGGGGATGGTGTTTTGAAACGTGTATCAAGGGGACGGCCTTTATCCAAGATACATTTATTCCTTTCTACATGGAGATACGAAGACGATGGGACTGGCTGCCTGCTTCTGAATGAAGGAACTGTGGCTGCTGCCAGGACAGGGGTATTCACCAACATGATGTACTGTGCATGGACACACTGTAACATTCATAGAGTGAGAGCTCCTTCAGTTCCTCTACCTCTCCCCATTGACATGGCTAACCGCAGATGCCATGTACACCAACGGGAATCCCACTATCCTGGGAAAATAAGGATACACCCAGCATCTTCCCGCTGAGGGAGAAACGATGTATTTTACTCATCCATCATATATATCCTCCGTCACCGAATGGTGACATTGATGTTAAGGTACTGGGAGATGATGGATATGTCACCCAGTCCTGCTGGAAAGTTCCGGATCAAAGAAGCTGAATGAAACAGTGACCCTAACAGCCACTGACAGCACCGTCCTCCGCCTCGTGGGCAGCTGCGGGTAGAAGGAGGTGACACTGCTCTGTGACCAGTTCCTTGGTCAGTCAGGATCCCTTCACACTCTGATCCTGGGTTAAATGGAGCTTGAGAAGCTGTTCCTGGAAAATCCGCGGTGGATACAGCAGATCCCTTTCACCACATGCACTTACTCCATGGTTTCAGAGTTTCTCCTCTCTGCAGCCTCTGCTCCACTTGTTGTTCATGTTGCAGACCTAGATGCTGTAACTAAAGTTCACATGCTCCATCCCGAGTTGGGTCACCAAATCCTCAGGTCTCCCTGAATGTCTGAGGCAGCTCACAGCACAACTTCCAGCAAACCGTCCCCAGCCCCTCCACTAACTTTTCAATAAAAGAAATCAGTCATAAACTCATCGGCTGCAAATGTTGTGGACCAGACCAGATCCCCACAAAATATTTTAAGAAGGCCGCTTAGACCCAAACCTTTCCTTATTTTAAACATAGATGGGAAGTGTGCTTTCCAGATATGTTGTGACTGGTCAACCAACTCGACAAGAAGCAAAATATAATCTATTCAAATGCTTTAGTTAAAATACTATCAAAGAAAACAACATTTTGAGATAGCTTATATGTTTGAACACTTACACATACAATAGATACCGTACCTTATTGGTATACACTGCTTGGCACAAAGATATATTCAAATACAGATTCTTATAAGCAGTTTTCTGATCCAGGAGAAATCAACATCAAAAGAGATCTCAGAGAGAAAGGCAGCTAGGGATCATGCATTGAAACTTCCAAAACCTTCTGAGATCTCCAGCAGCTTCTGAATGCTGCAGCTAAAAACAAAACAAGAAAACCTGGTCTGGCAGAGCTGGCCACTGCCCTTCCATTGTTATCACCGTTTTAATAAAACCTAAAGGCTTTCTCAGTTATTTACTTAAACTGTTTTCAGACAGCAGTTCTTCACTTCTGCCTTTAAAACCTCTCTTCAAAAAAAAACTAAGAGAAAATAACCTTTGTACAATGATAGTATCCTCACAACTCCACCTTTAATAAATGATCCATCAATATACAAAGATGGATTCATTTTTGACCTCCTAATCTTCCTCTATTAGTAGACTGAAATGCATATATATTACATTGACTCTGAACATACAAATGTTCACAACTCGATTCCATTTCAGTCATTTCATCCTGCCACAGAATGCCTTTTGTCTTTCTTCATCCAAGTCTCCACAATGTGTCAAAGCTTAAGCTTTCTCGCCCTGTCAACTGTAAAATTTCAAATTGAATGGCAGTAAGAATAAACTCAATCGAAACAGACTGGTATTTTTCTCCCTAAACTTCTCCAAAAAACGTTAAGAGGTCACGATCAGTGGTAAAAATTTGTCTCAAATATGTTATTCGCAATTTAAATGCTGAAATGTTGTGACGCCAACACCAAGCTCAAGGTCTCCTTCCCCATTGTGGAATAAATCTGTTGATGTTTCCACTGGACACTCCAACCACACGTTACATAATGGAATACTTTTCACCTCTCCAATACTCCCTCTGAATGACATACCTCCTCATGTCTCAGCGTAAAAGAGTTACATACTTCTGTACCTCTTAATGCTGTAACCTCTTTACCTGCTACCCTTGGCCTATGCTAATAAACGTTACTTTCACAGGGATATGTTTTGAGAAGATCTCGCACATACTTCTCAATCTCTCACAGAAACCAAGATTTGATTTCTGAACCAGATCATCACCATCAGCCATTTGAGCTTCTAATCTTGTCATTGTATCTCCCTGCCCTTCCACACAAGTTCGCACGACTGCAGAAAGTGAATTGTTGAACTTCTCCAAAAGAAGAAACTCTCTAAGAGTGTCATAACTTTTCTCTGTTTTTAATACCCCTCCCCACCTTTCAAAATTACTTTGTTAGATTCTTTCAAACTCAATGTGCATTTAACCATGGACGCTATTTTAGATTCCTGAAACACTGTCAGCTTCCAGCACAAGCTCATATGCACTTCAGATGGCTTTCTTCACATCCTCCTACTCCCCAGGCAACGCCTCCGATAGGGATGCAAATACCTATCAGTTTTTCTTGAATCAACTAAATCCACATGTTCACTGGGCACTGCATTTGTTTAGCCACTTTCTCAAATGAAATTTAAAAGGCTCCCCCATCCTTCTTCTCAAATGTAGATAATACCTGGATGTATTTAAACAGATCTCCATCAAACCTTTGGCTACTATGGGGTTGCTCATCCTCACTATCCTCCTCAACCAGCCGACTGCGTACCTTCATCACAGCCTTCTTTGTCAACTTTCCTCTCTAATTGCTAACCTTAGAAGTTGGGACTCTCTGATTTTCTTCTCTCTTTTTCTCTCTTTCTTCTTCATTTCCTGTTCTTTTATTTCTACTTTTCATCATAATTCAAAAAGTTTCAATTCCTTCTCACGTTCAAGGTGCCTTATTTGAAATTGAATTCTCGCCATTTCTGAAGACTCTGATGGCATTTCCACTAAATGTAATTGCCGAGCTCTAGCTGTAATTATCTCTCATTTTCTCACAGACAAACCCAACCCCAACTCCAGCTTGTCTGCCAATTCCTACAGCTTTGCCTTCATAACCTTATGTAAAACCCCCAACTTCACTTCTCCCACACCCAGAGATCTCTCAGTGACTGAAAGAATCTTTACAAACAAAACACTGTTTAAACCAACCGAATTCAACATCCGGAACAAAAGACACTAACAGCAACAATACGCGACCTTTGAACCCAATAGCCTCCTGGTGCATACTCTCCAGTGTCTGCATGAGCTTATTCTGTATTATCTGGTTTCCTCCCACAACCCAAAGATGTGCATGTCAGGTGAATTAGCCATGCTAAATTGTTTATAGTTTTCAAGGATGTGTGGGTTAAGAGTTTTTGTCGGGGTAAATGTGTAATAATAGGGTAGAGGAATGGGTCTGGGTAAGTTACTCCTCGGAGGATCAGTGTGGACTTGTTGGATCGAATTGCCTGTTTGCACACTGTGGGGATTGTAATTCTAAACCCAATTTGGTGTTACCGATTTAGAACCAGACAAAAGTCCCCAGTTTGGTACAGACGAACCGGACTGCCTCAAACTATTTTAAGGAGGTAGCTTGGATTCCAACCTTTCCTTGTTTTAAAGGTAGATGTGAGTTGGGTGTTCCAGATGTGATGCTACTCGTCAAACACTCACCATTAAGCAAAATACAATATATTTAAACATTCTAATGAAAATCCATACAAAATGAAGAGGAATTTAGTATAACTAAACTATTGGAAACCTTAATCGAATAATGGATACAGTACCTTCTACAAATCAACTGTTCCAATAACTAAAATAACCTAAACACACCCTTTGGCAAAAAAGGAACCTTCAGACATGCATTCTTGCATACAGTTCTCCAATCCAGGAGGAAACAGCTTCAAGTGAAGTAACAGAGAGAACAGCAGCTAGGGATAATTCACTAAAACTTCCAACCCTTCTGGGACTACAAGCACCTGGTAACTGTTATAGCTACAAGGAAATATCTAGAAAGTCTATGCGAGCTGGCTATTGTTACTACTATTTATTAAAAACCCTAAAAGCCCCGTAAGTTATTTACTTGAGCCGTTTTAAGTAGGCAGTTTGGCCTTTATGACCTCCTACTAAAAGTAAGGAGAAAATAATCTTTTATTAAAAAAGTGACAGCATTGTCACACAATTTAGATGCCTGGTCCTTTACTCAGTGGGATTTCTCGTGTTACTGATCAGAAGGTCACCTGAGAGGGATAACCACAGGTACAGACCAAGTTACAAGGATGTGTCTCATAACTTCTGAAACACGCCTGTCCATGGACCATCACATGGGACATACCGGGAAGTAAATAACAGCTTGACACACACCATTTCAATATTTCTGAGCTACACAATGCCAGCACTCGATACACTAGGGAGACAAAACCCAAAGCCAGGCAAAGATACAGACGGACCAGAGAGATTCACATTAAAGACAAAAACAGACAGTTAATTAACTGAAAATATGTGGAAATATGGGGAAAAAGACAGGGCAGTGGGACTAACTGGAGAAGTGAGATCTTCATGAGTAAAATTATAAGAATGAGAACATTGAATAAAGGCATTTTCAGATCAGCTGAAATGGTTTGTTACATCAAATTCTGAATCTGATTGTTAGAACACCCCAACAACGTAAACTGGGACAAGATGACAGCCCAGCATGGAGAGCTGTGCCGACCATGCTAGTGTGTTGCTCAGTAAACTGCACTATCTGGAGAGTATTGCAAACTTTACTAACATATGCTACCTACTCGCATCAGATTACTGTCTGCAATGGGAAGTTTTGCTCTCTCTGTGTGTTCATCAGAGACTGAGTGTGTGTGTGTGTGTGTGGGGGGGGGGGGGGTGGGGGGGGGAGGGGGCGTGTTTGAATGCGAAACTCATTGTTTGAGAAGGAACGCTCATGGAGGCAACTATTTTAATTACGAACAACTGCCAGGCTCTTTGTTAATCAACAGAGAGAACGAGAGAAGTTTCATGGTCAGATGAGGTAAAGTGTTTGAGAATGTCAAAATAAAGGTATTGCCAGACACAATAGCAACATACATCGGCGTCCACATGAATGACAGATGAATGGGAGTTTGGCGTGAGTTCAAATCAGATTTGCTTCGGCAGGTTTGAAACCGGGAGCGTCAGCAGCAGATTATTGGCTTCTTTAAGACTGTAATACATCGCTCAAGATTCAAACAGCAGACGGAATAAGCCAGTGAGATATATTCTGTAATGGTGAGTATTTCAAGTTAGAAATGGTCAGAGTATGGTGTCAGGAATCAGCTCATAGTCAAAGCGATCTCCCACGGTTGTGACTTGTCTACTTCAGCTGCAGATATTGGCCAGGGATGGGAGGGAAACAGTGGAAGGAAGTGGTGTTTGTAACCAGAGCAGTAGACAGTGACCTCCATGATGTTAATATTTAAATAACAAAGGTAATGATACAATAAATTGTAGTTCTCCGCTGAAACTGAGTAGGTCAACATAGAGACCATGAGTAACACTGTCAGAGCAGAGAGTGAGACAGTAATTGAACACATTCATTGATGTAGTTAGTAGTGGTCTGTAGAGTGAATATCTGGATTGAGAGTTTCAACAGGAACAATAATAGTGGCAAGAAGTGTAGATTATATGAAAGAACAGTAATACAGTCATAACTGGTTTATAGAGAAAAAAAATCTGGACAGTGACACTTACCAGGAACACCAAAGATAGCCAGGAAAAGATAATAAAAATATTGAATAATGAGAAGAGCGTAATAGATCCGTGATGATAATGGCCACCAAGAAAATGCAGAAAGATACCAAACATAATTGGATAAACTCCTGTCTATTATTGGAACATGCCAGTCCAATGTTCCCAGATGCTGATCCATGTTTGGAACATTCCAGTCCAATGTTCTCAGATTCTGATCTCTCCTCCCCCTCTCTCTGAATCTGCTGATCCCTGTCATTGATGTCGGTGATGCTCCCGCTCATGTTATGGGATAACACATTGAACGGAGCCCAATTATCATTAAAAGATGGAAACCCTCCACTGGGATAATTAGAATCCATGAAGATTGGCATTAATGCCAGTCACTGAACAAACACTGGGAAACCGAGCAAAGGCTACGACAACGGATGAATGGGCACTGCAGAACAATCAACAGACAGGAGTGTTCCTTCCCAGTTGGGGAACACTTCAGTGGTGCAGGATATTCAACCTCCAACCTCCGTGTGACCATCCTCCAAGGCCGACTTCGGGACAGGCAGCAGCGAAAAGTGGCCGAGCAGAGTCTGATAGCTAATTTCGGTACCCATAGGGAGGGCCTCAACTGGGACCTTGGGTTCATGTCATGTTACAGGTGACCACCATTGCCCTGTACACACACACACACACACACACACACACACACACACACACACACACACACACACACACACACACACACAGGCACTCCTATACCCACACATACACACGGACACACATGTACACAGACACACACACAGACATTCCCACACACGCTTACAGACACCCACACTCACACAGACTTAGACCACTCTACACTCATGTACACACATTTACACTCTCTCTTACAGATACTCACAGCCCCCCAACGCAGACACGCGCACACACTCCCACACTCACACGTGCATCTCCTCACAGACTTAAGACTACATCACATCACACACATATAAGCTCCCTCACACTCACAACCCTCAAACCAGACAAACACAGAAACACACAAACAGACGACCTAAATGCACACATATGTTTTGTGGGGTGGATTTGTACTTGTAGAGTTACATTGTACTTTGCTCAAAAGCTATGAATTCATGTAACCCTCTGAGCTCAAAAACTGCATGAATTCATGTAAAACTCTGTTATCTCACTTTTCAGATCAGAATCAATCTAAACATCATGGCATAGACAGAGAACACAAGGGGCCAACACCTTCAACATATTGTCTATCTAACAGTCAATGTTACAGCTAACCTGAGAATGCAACTTATTTTTTAAAAAAAAAGGCTTTTGTGATCTACACATGAAATAAGTGAAACTATCATGGTATTCGAACAGACGAAAGACTCAACAGACAATCAAGCTATTTTTCAATGTATAATTTCAGTTACATCACACTGTAAATTTCTGCTATAATTTCTGTCCTTTAGAATTGTGTCCTCCATTATTATCTGATGAAGGATCGGCGCTCCAAAACCTAGTGTTGCTTCCAATTAGACCTGTTGGACTATAACCTGGTGTTGTGTAATTTTTAACTTTGTACATCCCCAGTCCAACACCGGCATTTCCAAATCATGACTGAATAAACAGGCTCAGTTAACGAGTTCCACACATCACTTTTCATATCAGAATAAAAAGGAACATTTACTGGGTTTGGATGGAATGGATGAGGGTTGCTGAGGGATGGACCATAAACCTTTATAATCTTATTTTAACTTGTATATGAGTGCATTAACAGAACACTGCAGGGATCTATATGTGTTCCACTCTACTTATGAAAGGAGGCAGTTATAAAATAACAGATGGGCTAATAAAGAAAATTCGGGTGGGCAAGTTTCTAGACACCTTAACCCAAAGTATGATGCTTCTTGACCAGTGTGAGGGTACTCCTGGTTTTAAGTGCCCTGCTACCAAATCCTTTCAAAACCTTGAGACAGAGCATTGAGACTGCTGATCAGGAACAGGCCGAAGCAATTCTGTCCCAATGGGCCTCTTACAGTGGGATAAGAGAAGGCCATTCAGCCCATATTAGGCTGGTTCTACTTGAAAAGGTGGAAAGCTGGAATATTGGCACATTTTGTGAACAGAATCATTCAAAACAAGGAGATGTGTCGCTGCAGCGTTACTGAGAGGGTACCTGGAGTACATTGTGTTGTTTGTGTTTGTATAATTGAGAAGGGATGGACCTCCATCAGATACAGTTTACCGGCTGCTCATAATCCACGGGTTGCTGTGTCATTTGATGTCTCGGGTCTGCTACACAGGTACAGAAGGAGGCCATCCAACCTTTCCAGTCTATTACAAAGGGCCAGGAGGAGCCCATTCAGCCTCTCAAGCCTGTTACAGAGGGGCAGGAAGTGTTTGTTTAACTTTCAAGTCTGTTCTGCATAAATATTAGTTTTAAATTAGTTTTGGAATAGGAAAGACCTGATGTAAACATTAAAGTTCTAACTTTGACTAAGGCCAATTTTGAAAGTGTTTGGCGAGCCCTGTGAAAGGATGATTGGAATTCCCTATTCACAGGTAAAGGGATGGTTGGAAAATGCAAGGCCATCAAAACTTGGTTTCAGAGAGTCCAGAGCCAACGTGTTTCGATTAGTGAGAGGGGCAAAGCTGGTGGGTGCAGGGAGTGCTGGATGGCTAGATATATTGATCCTCTGGTCAAGGTATGGAAGGAGGCATATTTCAGGTCAACAGAGCTGAGATCAAGTGAATCCCGAGAGGAGTACAATGGCAGTACGTGTACAGTCAACGAGGAAATCGGGCCAGAAAATGTGGCCATGAGATGGCTTTAGAAATAGGGTTAACAAGGCATTGAAGAAATTCTACACATCCTTTAATAGTAAAAGATTAACTAGGGAGAGAATAGGGCCCCTTAAAGATCAGTAAGGCTACCTATGTGTGGAACCACAGGAGATGGGAGGGATACGAACAAGTATTTCTTCTCAGTATTTAATGTGGAGGAGATAATAAGAGCGAGAGAATGAATAAATATATAGTGAAACATTGAAATATGTCTATATTACAAGGAGGTGTTTGACATTTTAAAACATTTAATGGTGAACAAATCCCTGGGACCTGATCAGTTGTATCCCAGATGTTTGTGGGAAGCTAGGAAAGAGATTGGTCAGCATTTTGCTGAAATATTTGTATCATTGATTTCCATAGGTTAGGTGTCAAAAGACTGGAGGGCTGCTAACATAGTGTCATTATTTAAAAGGTAAGGAAGAAAAACAGGTAACTATAGATCAGTGAGCCTGACGTCAATGGTGACTAAATTGTTGGAGGGGATTTTGTTGGAAAGGATGTATAAGCATTTGAAAAGACAAGGACTGAAGAGGGCTTTGTACATTAGAGATCACGTCTCAACGACTCGGTGTCATCTTTTGAGGAAGTGATGAAGATAATTGATGAAGGCAGTCCAGTGGATGTTGCGTTTATAGAATTCAGTAAGATTACCAAAATGTTCTACATGGTACACTGGTTAGCAAGGTTAGACTGCCTGGGATCCATGGAGAACTCGCCATTTAGATCCAAAATTCTCTTGAATATTGGAGACAGGGCGTGACAGTGGACATTTGTTCATTAAACTTGGAGACCTGTGACCAGTGGCGTGCCGCAAAGATCAATAATGGGTCCACTGCCTTTTGTCACTTATACAAATCATTTGCATTTGAATATATGAAGTATGGTCAGTAAATTTGTAGATAATACCAAATTTGGTGGTGTAGTCGACAGTGAAGAATGATCTCTCAGACTGCAATGGGACTTTGCTTAGGTGTTTCGAGGAGTGGCAGATAGAGTATATTTTAGTTACATGTGAGGTGTTGCATTTTGGCAGACAAATCAAGGCAAGACATACCGGTAGTGTCCTGTCGAAAGCTGCCAATGAAGGAGAACTCCATCGAAATTATAGAATCCCTACAGTTAGGAAACAGGCTTTTCGGCCCATCGAGGCCACACCGACTCTCTAAATAGTATCCCACCCTTACCTGTATATCCTTATACTGTCAGAATAAAACATAGCACCCGGAGGAAACTCACGCAGACACGGGGAGAATGTACAAACTCCACACAGCCAGTCATTCAAGGATGTAATTAAACCCATGTCGCTGCCCTGTGAGGCAGCAAAGCTAGCCTTGTGGTGCAGATTCTCTGTTCCTTGAAAGTGCTGTAACAGGTAGATAGCGCAGTGAAGAAGGAACTTGATGATCTTCCCTTTAATGATGCATGCTTTGAGTCGAAGCATTTGCATGACATATTAAATTTGTACAGGACATTGGTTAGGCCACTTTTATAATATTGCCTTTAATGCTAGTCACCCTGCTGTCGGAAAGGCTTTGTCAAACTTGAAAGGGTGCAGAAGAGATTTAAAAGAACTTTGCAGGTGTTGGAGGGTCAGAGCTACAGTGAGAGTTTGAATAGGCTGGGGCTATTTTCAAGTGTTAAGGCTGAGGGGGGGGGAACTTCAAGGGGTTTATAAAATCATGAGGGCCAGAGATAAGATAAACAGTCAATGTCTTTTCCCAGGATAGACGACTCCAAAATTAGAAGACAAAGGTTTAAGGTGAGAGGAGAAAGATTTAAAAAGGGACATGAGGGATAACATTTTCACACAGAGACTGCTGTGTGTATGGATTGAACAGCCAAAAGACGTGGTGGAGGCAGGTACAAAGCATTTGGATGGATATATGCATGGGAAGTGTGTAGAGGGAGATGGGACAATTGCTGGCAAGGGGGACGAAATTAATTTAGGATATTTGGCGGTATGGATGACCAGACCGAACGATTTTTGTTCCGCGCTGTACATCTCTGAGAGTCTATTGACTCTTCAGTGTATAACACTGGAACAGGAGGAGGCTATTCAGCATCTAAATTCTGTCAGTCAGCTTGTTTGTTCAATTACTGAGAGTCAAATACAAAAATACATCATTCAGACTTTGATGGTGTTTTACAGAAACAGGACAAAGACCTTTCGTCAAGAAAAAGCTGTAAAGAATGTGAAGAGGTCATTCACTCCCTCACCTACATTCCACAGGAGCAGCAGGTGAGCACAGAGCTATTGGAGCTTGTTACTCAGGAGCAGGAGGAGGACACGTATTTTCACAAACTTGGGATCAGGAGGGAATCATTCAACTGCTTGAATCTGGGACACAGGAACGGGGGGACTCAACTGTTCGAGACTGGGACACAGGAACAGGAGGGAGTCATTCAACTGATGAAAACTGGGGCACAGGGAAATCTGGAAGCTATTGAGGCCCGACGATCCTGTTACGCAGGAACAGGAGGAGGTGACTCAGTCCCCACCAGTATGGGACACTGGGAGAGAAGGAGAGTTTTCTTGAAACAAACAGAAATATATAAGTTGTATTCGTGGTTCTTTCAATCCTGCCCCACCATTCACTAAGACCACGGCTGATCGGATGGTGATTCCCTCAATCCATTATACGGAGACTGTCCCTCTCTGCAGCCTCTGCTCCATTTTTTGGTCATTTTGCAGATCCAGATGCTGTAACAACAGTCACCATGACTCATCCAGAGGGTCGGGTCTAACCGAATGATTCAGGATTTGAAGGGTCCAATCACAAGAATTAAAACACAAAATAAAGGCATAGCCAGATGTTTAGTTCTCTCACATTCGCAATCCAACTCACATAACCAGCCCATCCATTACATATTCAGGATGGAGCCCTGTGTAGATCCGGCCAGTGTACAGCTGAATGCAACCCAGCTATGTCCAGAGTGAAACTACGTGCAGCCCCACACCAATGCTGGATCTATAATCCTGGACTAAATGTCCAGCGTGGGGAGCTGTGCAGTCCTCACTGGTTCATTCATATATAAACGCACGCTGTTGCATTGTTCGGCAAAAACTGCGTTAGATCACTGTCCAGTGTGGGAAAACTTGCAGCCAATGTTGGATCTGACAGGATGTGCAGCTCCCACCCATTTACAGCTCCATATCTGCAATGTGCCTTGACAAGGGGTGCTGCAAATGTGAAATCACTGCGAGGAAGAGATGTAAATGGAAACAATTTAAATACCAATAGTTCTGATTAAGGCGAGTATCACTCTAGTATTTGAAGATGAAATAACTGAGATAATATCCAATGAGATTTTGTAAATGATGCAAACATGTAAGAGGGGGTGGTAATGTTATAATGGTTGCATTATAAGCCTTCAAATAATCAATGGGAATTAGAAGAACAAATATACAGGGAGAGTGGCGAGACTTGCAGGAGCAATAGGGTTGTCATAATATGTGATTTTAATTATCCCAACATGGACGGGGACTTCCAGAGGGTTAAGAACGTAGATGGAACGTAATTTGTTAAGTGTGTTCAGGAAAGCTTCCACAAGCAGCATGTAGAGGGTCCTACTCGAGAACGGACAAACTCGACCTACTGTTGGGAAATAGTGTAGGATAGGTGACGGAGGTAAAGTGGGGTAGCATTTTGGGAAAAGTGACCAGAGCCGTATTAATGTTAAAATAGGTTTGGTAGGGGCAAAATTGGTCCACAGATTCAAATTATAAATTGGGGCAAGGCGAATTTTGTTGCAATTAGACAGGGGATTGCACGGCTTGATTGGAGTAGTGTGTTTCCAGGTAAATGGATCCCGGGCAAGTGGGAGGGCTTCAAAAGTCAGATAGCTCGAGTTCAAGGTCTGCATGTTCCTGTGAGGGTGAAGGGAAAGTGAGGCTGGAAGAGAGAACCCTGGATGACAAGAGATATTGAGTCCCTGACCAGAAAAAAAGGAGCCGTCACTCAAGTACAGGCAGCTGGGACCAAGTGAATCTCTGGAGGTACACAGGGATTACAGGAGTTTACTGAAGAAGGAAATCAGCAGGGCTAAAGTGGGGTATGAGATAGCCTTGGCTGAGCAGAATAGGGTGAATACAAATTAAAAATAGTACAGAAAAAGAACAACTAGACAGAGATAGGACGCCTTAAAATCCAAAATGGGCATGCATGTGTAAAACCTCAAGAGATGAGTGAGGTCCTCAATTTCCCCTCTGTGTTTATCATGAAGAAAGAAATGAAGACCTGTGACCTTTGTGAGGTTAGTTGTGATATCATGGTACAGTCCATATCTCAGTAGAGGTGCTGTTGGACATATTAGAATGCACAAAGTCAGATAAATCTCTTGGTCCTGACCAGATACGAAAGTCGGAGGAGTTGTTGACAGTGAGGAAGCATGTGGCAGGTTACAGCAGGATATAGAGAAGCTGCAGAGCTGGGCAGAAAGGTGGCAGATGGAATTCAATGTAGCTAAGTGCGAGGTGATTCACTTTGGGAAGAATAACAAAAAGATGGGGTACTGGGCTAATGGTCGGATACTTGGTAGTGTGGATGAGCAGAGGGATCTTGGTGTCCATGTACACAGATCTCTGAAAGTTGCCACCCAGGTAAATAGTGCGGTGAGGAAGGCATATGGCGTACTGGCTTTTATTGGTAGAGGAATTGAGTTCCGGAGTCCTGAGGTCATGATGCAGTTGTATAAGACTCTGGTACGGCCGCATCTGGAATATTGTGTGCAGTTTTGGTCGCCATACTATAGGAAGGATGTGGAGGCATTGGAACGGGTGCAGAGGAGGTTTACCAGGATGTTGCCTGTTATGGAAGGAAAATCGTATGAGGAAAGACTGAGGCACTTGGGGCTGTTTTCACTAGAGAAAAGAAGGTTTAGGGGTGACTTGATTGAGGTGTACAAGATGATTAGGGGGTTAGATAGGGTCGACAGTATGAACCTTTTCCCGCGTATTGAGTCGGGTATTACAAGGGGGCATAGCTTTAAATTAAGGGGGGGTAGATATAGGACTGATGTTAGGGGTAGGTTCTTCACTCAGCGAGTCGTTAGTTCATGGAATGCCCTGCCAGTAACAGTGGTGGACTCTCCCTCTTTATGGGCATTTAAGAGGGCATTGGATAGGTATATGGAGGATAGTGGGTTAGTGTAGTTTAGGTGGGCTTGGATCGGCGCAACATCGAGGGCCCAAGGGCCTGTACTGCGCTGTATTCTTCTATGTTCTATGTTCTATGTTCTATATATCTCAGAGCACTTCACGAGTCGAGAGAAGATAGTTCAGGGGTAAGGTACCAGAAGACTGGGCAGTAGCAAATGTAGTACCCTTATTCAGAAGGGCTGCAAAGAAAAGCCTGGGAAATATAGACGAGTAAGCTTCACATCTGTTTTCAGTAAACCACTTGAGAAGTTTCGGAGATATAAGATATGCATGCATTTGGAAAGACAAAGTTTGACTTAGAGCAGTCAGCATAGTTTTGTGCGTGGCCGATCATGCCTTACAAATTTTGTTCGAGTTTTTTCAGGAAGTGACCAGGAAGGTTGACGAGGGCAGGGTGGTGGACATAGTCGATATGGATTTCAGTAAGGCCTTTGATAAGGTTCCACATGGTAGTCCGCTCTGGAAGGTTGGATCGAATGGACTCCAATGTAAACTGGCAAATTGGCGGCACAATTGGCTTGACGTTATGAAGCAAATGGCAATGGTGGAGGTATGCTTGTCGGACCGGAGGCCTGTGACTAGGGGAGTGTCTCAGTGGTCGGTCCTGAGCCCATTGCTGTTTGTTATCGATATCAATGATTGGACCAGAGTGCACAACGCAAGGTTAGTAGGTTTGCATATGACACTAAATTAGGAGACATCATTTACAGTGAGGAACGTTATTAGAAATTGCAGCAGTACCTTGATCAGCAGGAGAAGTGGGCTGAGAAATACCAAATGGAGTTTAATATAGATAAGTGTGACGTCTTGCATTTTGGAAATTCATATCCAGTTAGGGGCTGAGTGATGAATGAGAGGGCCTTAAGGAATGTAGTGGAACAAAAGGACGTTGGAGATCAGGTGAACGGTTATCTGAAATTTGAGTCGCAGATACACAGATACATATTGCTGTGAGTTCAGGCGATGGAGAGTTTTGGATGAGCATTTGTTCTGCAGTTTTGTAACTGGGAATGAGGACAGCAGAGTCTCCGCCTCACTGGGTTGAACCTAACAAAAAACTGTCGCAGTGACATTTTCATTAAGTGTGACGGGCGGTTGTCTGCACGAGGCCGAGCTAGTTTCCTGGTGCTATCTTACCAAACACATCTCATTAACTACACATCCCACTCCATAGTGCCCCTCTCATACAATGCCAGCCCGATTCTGCCACCCATCATGACTGGAGGTACTCACAATGGCCTGGATATTCTGTGATCCCTGACATTGGTGCCATCTTTAAAAGGCCAATGGGCACACGGCTGTGCTTTCTCAGTTTTGAGCTGCCCTGCACATTTTCCCCAAGCATGGCAGCGAAGGGGAAATTACACCATGGTTTATCGACAGCAGCACGGAGGTCCTGGTGGATGGGCCAGAACAAAAGGGGACCATTCTCTTCCCAGAGGGGGCCACACTACCAGACCCACCGAGCCTGGTCTGCTCTCACCACCCAGCTCCGTGCAGTATCTTCGGTCTGAAGAAATGTCCAACAATACAGGACAATCATCATTAAGCTTCCTCACTCTGTAGGGATAAGGGTCACCGTATTCTCTCTGCTCCCTCCCACTCATTGTATGTCTGTTATAACACCGATCCCCGAACAAGGCTCATGCTCCACCACTCTCACTACTGCATGCTGCACCTTCCCTCCCTTTCTCTCTTGCCTTTCTAATGCCCCCCACAGAGTTATAAAATATTCTGGGGAATGCCAATTATGGAATGTTTCAGGTATTGTTCCAACTTACACCCAGTTTCAGGAAAACGGCTGTGCCCCAAAGTGTAATAAGTAAGAGGATGGAGTAGCGATGTACGTTTTTCAAATCACACACAATTAAAATCCACCATGAGGCCATTCAGTACTTCAAGTATCCTGCAGCATTCAATACGTTTGGGGGTATTCTGATGGTTTTCTCAGCTACATATTACAGGAACTTCCTGTCATTCAACCCTCAGGTTCCTGTTACCGAGCAGACGATTCTCAGACACTTCATACCCCGGGTTTCTTCTAGCATGTGTTCCGAAGGCATTTCCCATGGGGACGGACTCTCCTTACAATATATTTCATCTGATTTATAAATTCATGCAACAGTCAGCATACTTTCCACAGACCATTCAAAAACATGCATTTATTTTATGGTTATCGGTATCCAATCACAATTAGTCATTCTGGTTATTTCACTTGTCTCAACTTATTGTATTCAGCCAAAGACAGCTTCCAAACACTTGTCTCATTATAAAATACAATTTCTAGCAGAGAACATTTTTGTCTCAAATACACCTTGTTCCTTGTCATTAAAATTTCTCTTGCCCTTTTCTGCGGCTGATTCTATGTGAAAGAGTTACACAGTCTCCCACTCAGTTGGCTGGATGGTTGGTTTGTGATGCAGAGGGAGGCCACCAGCGCAGGTTCCATTCCCAACACTGACAGAGGTTACCATGAAGGGGATGCTCTCTCAACCTCACTCCATCACCCGTGGGGTGACCTTCAACGTGAACCACCATGAGTGGTATCTCTAATGAGAGTTATTTCGGACTCGAATCTATCAATGTTAGCATTTTAAATTTTTAGCAAATTATTTTATTGTTAAATATATTTTCATTATTATATTAAACCAATAACAAAACAACTCAAATAACTGAACAAAATTACACGCATGTGCATGTATATACAAAATAAGTTAAAGTCTCAAAACGGACAGAAGAAAAACAAAAATAAACAATAAATAATAAATAAATAATACTGCTCAGCATAACAGAGTGTTAGCTCTCGTTCTTGGAGAGCATTAACTGATACACATTCATATGTTCATAATTTCTAATATGTGATTCATTAGACAATATCGTCATGGCTATATAAAAGCCCTTTTTAGGGCGGCAGGTAAGCCTGTGTCGCGGTAATCCAAAAAGGGTTGCCATACCTATATACATCTCTGCTTTTCGTTGCATCATACTGATGAGAACGCCCAAAGGGATATTCTCCATAACGAGCTTGCAACCACCCAACAGACCCGGGGGTTTTTCAGACATCCAAAACAAAAGAATATTTTTCCTAGCACAGGAAGTATGGGGGAGATACTAAAGAAGTATTGTGCATCAGTATTTACTTTGGCAAATTATATAGAAGATATAAAATGTAGGGAAATAGATGGTGACATCTTGCAAAATGCTGATATTATAGAGGAAGAAGTGCTGGATGTCTTGAAGTGGGTAAAGGCGGAGAAATCCCCAGGACCTAATCAGGTGTACCCTAAAACTCTGGGGGAAGCTAGAGAAGTGATTGCTGGACCTCTTGCTGAGATATTTGTTATATGGATAGTCACAGGTGAAGTGCCAGAAGACTGGAGGTTCGCTAACCCTGTGCCATTGAATAAGAAGGGTGTTAAGTACAAGTCAGGAAACTATAGACCGGTGAGCCTGACGTTGGTGATGGGCAAGTTGTTGGAGGGAATCGTGAGGGACAGGATGTGCATGTATTTGGAAAGGCAAGGATTGATTAGGGATAGTCAACATGGCTTTGTGCGTGAGAAATCGTGTCTCACAAACTCGATTTAGTTTTTTGAGGAAGTAACAAAGAGGACTGATGAGGGCAGAGGGATAGATGTGATCTATATGGACTTCACTAAGGGTTTTGATGAGGTTCCCCATGGGAGACTGAATGGCATGGTTAGATCTCATGGAATAAATGGGGATCTAGCCATTTGGATACAGGACTGGCTCAAAGGTAGAAGACAGAGAGTGGTGGTGGAGGGTTGTTTTTCAGACTGGAGGCCTGTGACCAGTGCCGTGCCACAAGGATCGGTGCTGGATTCACTACTTTTTGTCATTGACATAAATGATTTGGATGCAAGCATAAGAGGTACAATTAGTAAGTTTGCAGATGACACCAAAATTGGAGGTGTAGTGGAGAGCGAAGAGGGTTACCTCAGATTGACCAAATGGCTAATGGGCTGAGAAGTGGCAGATAAAGTTTAATTCAGATAAATGCGTGGTGTTGCATTTTGGGAAAGAAAACCTTAGCAGGACTTATACACTGAATGGTAAGGTTGCAGGGAATGTTGCTGAACAAAGAGACCTTGGAGTGCAGGCTCATCGCTCCTTGAAAGGGGAGTTGCAGGTAGATAGGATAGTGATGAATGCGTTTCCTTTATTGGTCAGAGCATAGAGTACAGTAGTTGTAAGATCATGTTGCGGCTGAACAGGACATTAGTTCGGCCAGTGTTGGAATAGTGCGTGCAATTCTGGTCTCCTTCCTATCGGCAAGATGTTGTGAAACTTGAAAGGGTTCAGAAAAGATTTCAAAGATGTTGCCAGCGTTGGAAGATTTGAGCTATAGAGAGAGGCAGAACAGACTGGGACTGTTTTCCCTGGAGCGTCGGAGGATGAGTGCTGACATTATAGAGTTTTACAAAATTATGAGGGGCATGGATAGGGTAAATAGGTAAAGTCTTTTTCCTCGGATCGGGGAGTCAGAACGAGAGGGTACAAGTTTAGTGTGAGAGGGGAAGATATAATAGAGAACTACGGGGCAATTATTTCACACAGAGAATGGTACGTGTATGGAATGTACTGCCGGGTGATGTTGGGGAGGCTGATACAAGTACAACATTTAAGAGGCATTTGGATGGCATCTTCCACTAATGAACTGTTCCAATGTGCAATCATCCCATTAGCTCGTCCCTTAGCAAAAAGATACACCCACGGCCAGTCAGTAATTCATGCAGTTCTCCAGTCCAGGGGTAAACAGCATCAAGACAGATTTCAGAGAGAATAGCAACTTGGGATCATTTACTGAAGCATCCAACCCTTCTCCCACCCCAGGCACCTGGTGGTTGTTACAGCTCAGAAAAACTGGAAAGCCTGGTCTGTGCGGACTGACCATTGTTATCATTATTTATAAAAATAAACCTAAAAGCCTCCTAAGTTATTTAATTCAGCGGTTTGCAATAGGCAGTTCGGCCTTTAAGATCTCTCTTTAAAGAAAATGAGCAAATAACCCTTTTGAAAGTGACAGCATTGTCAGAGATGTTCTCTCTTTAAAGAAAATGAGCAAATAACCCTTTTGAAAGTGACAGCATTGTCAGAGATGTTAGGTACCTATTCCTTTCCAATAATACACCAGGGGCTTCCTCGTATTACTGACCACACGATCAGCTCAAAGGCACAAACACAGAAATCAGACATTCAGTGGACAGGCGCAGATCAAGTTTAAAAAATGTGTGAAAGCTGCTGAAAACCCTATCCAATACGGAGCAGCACATGACACATTCCGGGAAGTGAACAACAGGCCGACACACGACCCCCTCCTCCCGCTCCCCATCCATGGAGCACCACATCGGACACACCGGGAATTGAACAACAGCCCGACACATACTCCCCTGAACATGGAACACCACATGGGACACACCGGGAAGTGGACAGCAGCCCGACACACACTCTCCTGAACATGTAACACCACATGGATCACACCGGGAAGTGAACAACTGCCCGACACACACCACCCTCCCCCATCCATGGAGCACCACATGGGACACATCGGGAAGTGGACAGAAGCCTGACACACACCATTTCATTGTTTTGAGCTACACAATACCAGCACACAATCCTAGGAAGTCAAAAACCAAGGCAAGGGAAAGATACAGAGGGACAGAGAGATTTACATTAAAGTCAGAAACAGACAGTTAATTGATCGAGAAAATGTTGTGAAAGTATATAGAAAAAGACTGGGTGGTGGGACGAACGGTAGGATTGAACTCCTAGAGACCAATATTCCAAGAATGATAACATTAAATAAAGTTTTTTTTTTCAGATCAGCTAAAAAATACTTTGTTTCATCAAATTCTGAATCGGCTTCACAGAACACTACAAGCAGCATAAGCTAGGACAAGATGACAGACGAACATGGCGAGTTGTGCAGACGATGCTCGTGCATTGTTCAGAGAACGGGATTATCTGGCCAGCATGAGGAGTATTGCTAACCTTTACTATCATATGGGAACGATACACACATCAAATACACACAGCAGGGGAAGGTTTCTATCTCCATTAGACCAGTATAAGGGGTGTGTGTGTGGGGGAGGTGGGGGGGGGGGGGCGATGTGTGGTGTGCATTTGGGATGGTTGAATGTGAAAATCACTGCTTAAGAAAAACGCACTTGAAGGAAACCAGGTTAAATATGAACAACTGGCTGGGATTTGGATAAACGACACAGGGCGATTGAGGGAAGTTTCATGGACAAATGAGTTATGCTCCCGTTCATATTGTGGAATAACACATTGACGGAGCCCATTTGTCAGTAAGATATGGAAATGCTCCACTGGAATAAATACAATCTATGGAGACTGACATTAATCACAGTCAGTGAACGAACAGGTTCAGTTAACCCCTTCCTTATTTCATATCATAATAAAAGGAATATTTACTCAGTCTGAATGGAATGGATGAGGGTTACTGCTGGACCAACAATAAATCTTTCAATCTTTCTTTTTACCTTTCCCTTGCATCTGGAAGAACCTGTATTCACTCACTCAAGGGAGAAAGTGAGGATTGCAGATGCTGGAGGTCAGAGTCGAGAATGCGGTGCTGGAAAAGCACAGTCCTACAGGCAACATCCGAAGAACAGAAGAATCCACATTTCATGTGTCAGCCCTTCATCGGGAATGAGGCTTGTCGCCCTAAGGTGCTGAGAGATAAATGAGAAGGGGATAGGAATGGGAGAAGGTAGCTGAGAATGTGGCAGGTAGCTGACAATGTGACAGGTAGATAACGTTTAGGGTGGAAATGATATGGCAGAGAGGACGGTGGAGCAGAAAGGTGAGAAGGAATTTGAGCAGGTAGGACAGGTCACGGAGGCTATGTTGAGTTGGAAGGTTAACGTGTGGGAAAGGAAAATGAGGAAATTAGTGAAATCCACATTGATCCCGTGTGGTTGCAAGGTCCAAAGTTGGAAGATGAGGCTTTGTTCCTCCAGGCATCCGTTGGTTAGGGGGGAGTGGTGAAGGAGGATGAGGGCCTTGGTGGAGTGAGAGGGTGTGCTGAAATGTCTGGCCATGGGGCAGTGAGGTTGATTGGTGCGGGTGTCCTGGAGATGTTCTCTGAAGTGTGCCGCATGTTCGCTTCCTGTCTCCCCAATGTGGAGGAGACAACATCGGGAGCAATGGATATGGTAGGTTGTGTGCCTGGAAGTACAGGAAAAACTCCGATGGATGTGGAAGGATGATTTGGGGCCTTGGGCTAAGGTGAGTGGGGAGGTGAGGACGCAGGTTGTGCAATTCCTGCGGTGGCAGAGGAAGGAGCTGCGATGGGAGAATGTTTTGGTGGGGGGTGGGGGGTGTTGACATGAATGCACGAAGATTTAGAAATAAGATAGATGAACTTGAGGGTCTTTTGGAAATTGGCAGATACGATACTCTGGAGATAATTGAGACGTGGCTTCAAGTGGACAGGGCCTGGGAAATGAATATTCAAGGTTAAACGTGCTATCATAAGGACAGACTGACAGGCAGAGGGGGTGGGGTGGCCATGTTGGGAAGGGATGATATTCAGTCCCTTGCGTGGGGAAACCTAGAATAAGGGGATTTAGAGTCAGTGTGGATAGAGCTGAGAAATTTTAAGGGTAAAACCACCCTCATGGGAGTTATCTACAAGCCGCCAAACAGTAGTCCGGATGTCGGATGTAAGTTGAATCAGGAGCTGAAATTGGCCTGTTGCAAAGATGTTACTTCAGTTGTTATGGGGGATTTTAACATGCAGGTAGACTGGGAGAATCAGGATGGTATTGGACCTCAAGAAAGAGACTTTGTGGAGTGCCTCCGAGATGGATTCTTAGAGCAGCTGGTGCTGGAGCCTACCAGGGAGTAGATAATTCTGGATCTCGTATTGTGAAACGAACCAGAATTGATCAGGGACCTCGAAGTGAAGGAGCCATTGGGAGGTAGTGACCATAATATAATAAGCTTCAATCTGCAATTTGAGAGGGAGAGGGTATAGTCGGAAGTGACAATATTTCTGTTGAATGAAGGGAACTATGGAGCTATGAGGGAGGAGCTGGCCAAACTTCAATGGTGCAATAACTTAGCAGGGATGACAGTGGAGGAACAATGGCGGATATTTCTGTGTATAATGCAGAAGATTCAGGGTCAGTTCATTCCAAAACGGAAGAAAGTTCCCAGGAGGAGGCATGGGTGGCTGTGGCTGACGAGAGAAGTTAAGGAACATATAAAGTTAAAAGAGAAAAAGCATAACATCGCAAAGATAAGTGGGTGAATGGAGGACTGGGAAGCTTTTAAAGCACAACACAGGATTACTAAGAAGGGAATACGCAGAGGAAAAATGAGGTACGAAGGTAAACTGGCCAAAAATATAAAGGAGGATAGTAAAAGCTTTTTAGGTATATGAAAGGCAAAAACAAAAATGGTTAAGTCTAAAATCGGGCCCTTGAAGACAGAAACAGTGGAACATATTACAGGGAACAAGGAAATGGCAGAAGAATTGAATTGATAATTCAGATCTGTGTTCACTGGGGAAGATACAAGCAATCTTCCTGAGGTAACAATGGCTGAAGGACCTGAACTTAAGGGAATTTATATCTGCCAGGATTTGGTGTTGGAGAGACTGTTAGGTCTGAAGGTTGATATGTCCTCGGGGCCTGATAGTCTACTTCCCAGAGTATTGAAGGAGGTGACTCGAGAAATCGGTGATTATTTTCCAGAGTTCTATAGATTCAAGATCTGTTCCTGCGGATTCGAGGTTAGCTAATGTTGTACCACTTTTTAAGAAAGGTGGGAGAGAGAAAGCAGGAAATTATACACCAGCTAGTCTGACCTCAGTGGTTGTAAAAATGCTAGAGTTTATTATAAAGGATGAATTTACAACACATCAGGATAGTAGAAACCGGATAGGTCAGAGTCAGCATGGATTTATGAAGAGGAAATCATGTTTGACTAATATTCTGGAATTTTTGAGGATGTAACTCTGAGGATGGACGAGGGAGATCCAGTAGACGTAGTGTACCTGGACTTTCAGAAAGCTTTTGATAAAGTCCCACATAGGAGGTTAGTGAGCAAAATTAGGGTTGTATGGTATTGGAGGCAAGGTACTAACTTGGATTTAAAGTTGGTTGGCTGATAGGAAACAAAGAGTAGTTATAAACGGTTCCATTTCGGAATGGCAGGCAGTGACCAGTGGGGTACCACGGGGATCAGTGCTGGGACCGCAGCTTTTTACAATACATGTTAATGATATAGAATATGGTATTAGTAATGCCATTTGCAAATTTGCTAATGATACTAAGCTGGGTGGCAGGGTGAAATGTGAAGAGGATGTTTGGAGATTACAGGGTGACCTGGACAGGTTAGGTGAGCGGTCAGATGAATGGCAGATGCAGTTTAATGTGGATAAATGTATGCACTTTGGTGGCAAGAACAGGAAGGCAGATTACTACCTAAATGGAATCAATTTAGGTAAAGGGGCAATACAAAGAGATCTGGGTGCTTTATACACCAGTCAATAGAGGTAAGCATGCAGGTACAGCAGGTAGTGAAGAAGGAATGTTGGCTTCATAGCAATATGGATTGAGTATAGAAGCAAAGAGGTGCTTCTGCAGCTGTACAGGGCCCTGGTGAGAACACAACTGGAGTACTGTGTACAGTTCTGCTCTCCAAATATGAGGAAAGGCATTCTGGCTATTGAAAGAGTGCAGCGTAGGTTCACGAGATCACTTTCTGGAATGGCGGGACTACCTTATGCTGAAAGACTGGAGAGACTGGGCTTGTATACCTTTGATTTTAGAAGACTGAGAGGGGATCTGATTGAGACATATAAGATTATTAAAGAATTGGACACTCTGGAGGCAGGAAGCATGTTTCCGCTGATGGGTGAGTGACGAACCAAAGGACACAGCTTAAAAATACGGGGTAGACATTTAAGACAGAGATGAGGATAAACTTCTTCACCCAGAGAGTGGTGGTTGTGTGGAATGCTTTGCCCCAGAGGGCAGTGGAGGGCCAGTCTCTAGATTCGTTTAAGAAAGAGTAGTTAGAGCTCTCAAGGATAATGGAATCAAGGGTTATGGGGATAAGGCCGGAACAGGATACTGATTAAGGATGATCAGTCATGATCGTGTTAAATGGTGTTTCAGTCTCGAAGGGCAGAATGGCCTACTCCTGCACCTATTGTCTATTGTGTATTGACTCCCTCCGGACACCTCACCATGTCCAACCTCCCCACCTGCACCAGCACTAACAGCAAGGCGACTCACTCCCACCCTCGCTCCCTTCCTCCCATTTCAGGAGAAACAGCCTGAAGTAGGACAGAAAGGGCCAAGCCAGGTGGTGAAGTGCCCAATATCCGTTCCCTCACACTCCCTTCACTCCTGCCTTGTGGGGGGGGGGGGGGGGGTGGGTAGGGGTGTACCTGGTACGAGCCGAAGAGGACCAGGACGTTTTGTGTGGAGATTCTGAAACATCCACGTCCCACCAACCGAGTAAGGAGCAATGTTCAGTGAAGGGCAATTCGCACTTTCAATCCATTGGCAGCTCCGTTTCCCCCGGCACAAATTAGAAGCCGTGGCCCTGATGCCATCTCCCTTTTGTGTCGAGCTGGAACAAATGGAATCCAGAAGGTCTCGGTGGGCAGCAGGGTGGGCTCACACACATAATCACCACCACCTCCCAGGAAGGGAGCATCGAGGCTCCCTCATTCACATCCTTCTGTAAACAGCTCAGATACTGAAACTTATCTGTGATAGTTACTGCTCTCCCCACTTGTCCCGACATCTTCAATAATCTTTGATCATTTACACTCAGGTTTTCTGTTCCTGCACCCCTTTTATAATGGTACGGCTTGTTTTATATTGTATTTCAATGTTCTTCCTACCGAAGTGTATCACCTCAGACTGCCATGCATTGATCCTCATCTGCCATAAAACTGAAAACCAGCGTGTCACTGTCCTGTTGGCGTACCACACTGCCCATCACAAACTTTATAATTCTTTCAGGTTTGTTACCTGCAAACATTTAAATTGTCCTGCAGTCACACGCCACACGGACATACTGACTCACTCACGATGGTGATCAAGTGCAATACTAACAAACTCCCTGAGTACAGAATTAAATACTGACACACACTAGATAGGGCAAGTGACATATTGACAAGAAAATCATGGAGTAAGTGAATTACTGATCGACTCTCCATATCTGTATTCGTTTCCGTGTATTAGTGAGTGTCTCTATGTCTCTCTATTAGTGATTGTGTGTATCTGTGTGGGGCGAGTCTGGCAGTCACTATGGTTCTTAAAGTGATGTAATATATCCCTGTCATGAGTTCTGAGGAAGGGTCACTTTACCTGAAACTTTAACTATCATTTCTGTCTACAGATGCTGTCGGACTTGCTGAGCTTTCTGTTGCTGTCAGTCTATGCTTCACTCTTCACACCACTGAACAGGGATTCAGTATAGGAGGGACCAAGAGAAGGCAACAGGTCACAGCACCATCAACACACACACACACACACACACACACACACAGGCAGATACACACACACACACACACAAACACAGAGAGAGAGAGAGAGAAAAACAGATACATAACATACACACAGAGATAGATACACTCAGGGGGCACACAGAGACACATATAGACACACAAAAATAGACAAGCGCGGAAAGAAATATGCAGATACATGCTTGGACATACAAACACACATGGAGTCATAGAGTTACACTGGGTGTTTGTAAACAGTCCGATTGGCTCATACAGTCCATGCTGATGATAATCTCAAACTAAACCAGTCCCACCTGCATGCGCTTGGACCATATTTTCCCAAACTTTCTCTTATACTTGTACTTAATCAAATGTCTTTTAAATGTTGTAACTTTACCCACATCCATCACTTCTTAGGAGTTCATTCCATACACGAACCAAAGTTGTGTAATCAAAATGCACTTCATGGGTCCTGATCAGGTACACATGAGAACTCTGTGGGAAGCTCGGCGAAATGAGTGCTGGGAATCTTAATGGCATGTTCTTATTATCAATAGCCAAAGATGAGGTGCTGGAAGACATGAGGCCGACTAACGTGTTGCCACCATTAGACAAACTGGGAAGGAAAAGCCAGAGAACTAGAGACCAATGATCCTGACATCGGTGGTGGACAAGTTATAGGAGAGAATTATGAGGGACAGGACGTGCATGTACTTGGAAAGGCAAGGACCAATTGGGGATAGTCAACATGGCTTTGGGCATGGGAAATCATTTCTCACAACCACGATTCCTTTTGCTCGAAGAAGTAATGAAAAAGATTGATGAGGGCAGACCAGTGCAAGTGATCTATATGGACTTCAGTAAGGAGTTTAAAAAAGTTCCTCCTGGTAGATGGTTAGCAAGGTAAGAGCTCATGGAACACAGGGAGAACCAACCATTTGGATTCAGAACTGGCCAAAGGTATAAGGCCGTGGGTGGTGGTGGTGGGTTGCTTTTCATACTGGAGGCCTTAGACCAGTGGAGTGCCACAAAGATCGGTTCTGGGTCCACTGCTATTTGTCATTCATATAAATGATTTGGATATGAATATAGGAAACATGATTAATACGTTTATAGATGACACCAAAGTTGGAAGTGCAGTGGACAGAGAGAAAATGTTATCTCAGACTATAATGGGACCTTAACCAGAAAACCAATGGGCTGAGGAGTGGCAGATGGAGTTTAATTTAGATAAATGTGTTGTACTGCATTTTGGAAAGTAAAATCAAGGCTTGGCGGATACATTTAAAGTTAAGTTCCTGGGGAGTGTTGCTCAACAAAGAAACATTGAACAGAACATTGGTTAGGACACAATTGAATACTTCCTGCAATTACGGTTTCCATCATAGAGGAAGGATGTATGAAACCTGAAAGGATTCAGAAAAGATTTACAAAGGCACTGCCAGGGTTGCGGGTTCTGAGATTTATGGAGAAGCTGAGGAGGGATTATTTTAAATGGAGCACCAACGGTTGAGAGGTTCCAAAGTCATAAGTGGAATGAATAGCGTGAATAGCTAAGGTCTTTTTCCCCAAGGTAGCACGTTCCCAAGCTAGAGGGCATAGGTTGAAGGTGAGAGGGGAAAGACTTAAAACCTATGTAAGGAGCAACGGTCTCAATTAGAGCATGCTGTGTATGTAACGAGCTGCGAGAGGAAGTTGTGGAGGCTGATACAATTATAACATTTAAAAGGCATCTCATGGGCACATGAAAAGGAAGCGTTTCGTGAATATGGGCCAAATGCTAGCAAATGGAACTACATTAATTAAGGACGTATGAACAGTAGGGACGAGTTGGATAGAAAGGTATGTTTCCATGCTGGACAGTTCTATGACACTATGTCTTCTGTTAAGCTTCCTCCTGTCATCTTAAAATTACCCCAGTCTTAAAATCCACCACCCTAATGTAGGACACCTGCCATTCAACATAATCTATACCCGTCATTGATTTATAAACCTCTATAAGTTTAATAAGTTCGCAAACTTCTACGCTGCAGTGGAAAAGGTCCCAGTCTATCGAGGCTCTCCTCATAACTTAAACACTCCATTCCCAGCAATATCTTGGTAAATCTTTTCTGAAATGTCTCCAGTTTAATAATATCTTCAATGTGACTGGGCGACCAGAACTGCACACAGAACTTCAGGAAAGACGTCACTAATGTCCAGCACAACCTGAAGATAATGTTCCAGTTCCTGTACTCAAAGGTCTGAGCAATGAAAGCCAGCAAGTAAAACGCCTTCATACCCACCCTGCCCACCCATGATGCAAACTTCAAAGAAATATACCAGTGGGCGGCACGGTGGCACAGTGGTTAGCACTGCTGCCTCACAGCGCCAGAGACCCGGGTTCAATTCCCGCCTCAGGCGACTGACTGTGTGGAGTTTGCACGTTCTCCCCGTGTTGCGTGGGTTTCCTCCGGGTGCTCCGGTTTCCTCCCACTGTCCAAAGATGTGCAGGGTCAGGTGAATTGGCCATACTAAATTGCCCGTAGTGCTAGGTAAGGGGTAAATGTAGGGGTATGGGTGGGTTTCGCTTCGGCGGGTCGGTGTGGACTTGTTGGGCAGAAGGGCCTGTTTCCACACTGTAATCTAATCTAAAAACCCCTAGATCTATCTTTTCTACAACACTACCAATGGCCTGACCTTGAATTGTATATGTCCTCTCGTTGTTTGTTTTACCAAAATCTGATACCCTGTAATTAACGAAACTAAACTCCATCTGCCATACCTCAGCTCAGTGAGTGATATTACTGGGGTAGAAAGGCTGGCAAATAGTTCGCTGCCTTGGATCATTTCGTGGTTTTCAGAACAGGGCCGTCATACGTTACTGGCGGGAAATTGTGATTGATGTTTTTGATCCAGAAAATATGCTCTTTCTACATCTCTGGTGTTCAATGATAAGTATCTGTTCCAGATCCTTTATAGTGCAAAGTGTGTCTGCAGGATGTCCTTCCCTCATATTGCAGATGTCAGAAAATAGCCACTTGAGGTGTAAATCATAGCCAAACAATTAAAGATCTTCATAATTTATCTCGAAGGCAGTGCACATAAACTCAACATCCTATTTTTGAGGTAAGTACCTTTCATCTGTTAAACAATATAATTCTTTTAATTGTGAACCAAATTTTAAAGAACCCACAACGAGCTGAAAGCTGACATTTAAAATGTGACCCAAAGTCTGGCCATGTTTTAAATATTGTGTAGTTGGCAACGCCCATGCCTCTGAGCCAGAGCTCTGGGTTAGATTCCAAAACATGAACTTACGTGGTAGTGCCTCTCAATCAGGACCAGAAGGTCTATATTCAAGACCTGAAAATGTGTTGCTGGAAAAGCGCAGCAGGTCAGGCAGCATCCAGGGAACAGGAGAATCGACGTTTCGGGCATAAGCCCTTCTTCAGGAATGAGAAAAGTTTGTCCAGCAGGCAAAGATAAAAGGTAGGGAGGAGGGACTTGAGGGAGGGGCGTGGGAATGTGATAGGCGGAAAGAGGTCAAGGTGAGGGTGGTAGGTCAGACTGGGGTGGGGGCGGAGAGGTCAGGAAGAAGATTGCAGGTTAGGAAGGCGGTGCTGAATTCGATGGATTTGACTGAGACAAGGTGGGGGGAGGGGAAATTAGGAAACTGGTGAAATCCGAATTCATCCCTTGTGGTTGGAGCGTTCCTAGGCGAAGATGAGGCGCTCTTCCTCCAACCGTCGTGTTGTTGTGGTCTGGCGATGGAGGAGTCCAAAGACCTGCATATCCTTGGTGGAGTGGGAGGGGGAGTTGAAGTGTTGAGCCACAGGATGGTTGGGTTGGGTGGTCCGGGTGTCCCAGAGGTGTTCTCTGAAACGCTCCGCAAGTAGCCGGCCTGTCTCCCCAATATAGAGGAGGCCACATCGGGAGCAGCGGATGCAATAGATGATGTGTGTGGAGGTGCAGGTGAATCTGTGGCGGATATGGAAGTTTCCTTTGGGGCCTTGGAGGGAGGTGAGGGGGAGATGTGGGCGCAAGTCTTGCACCTCCTGCGGTTGCAGGGGAAGGTGCCGGGAGTGGAGGTTGGGTTGGTGGGGGGTGTGGATCTGACGAGGGAGTCACGGAGGGAGTGGTCTTTACGGAATGCTGATAGGGGAGGGGAGGGAAATATGTCCTTAGTGGTGGGGTCCGTTTGGAGGTGGCGGAAATGACGGCGGATGATGCGCTGTACATGGAGATTGGTGGGGTGGTAGGTGTGGACCAGTGGGGTTCTGTCCCGGTGGCGGTTGGTGGGGCGGGGCTCAAGGGCGGAGGAGCGGGAAACGGAAGAGATGCGGTGGAGGACATCGTCGACCACGTCGGGGGGGGGGGGGGGGGGGGGGGGGGGGCGGGGGTGAAATTGCGGTCCTTGAAGAAGGAGGCCATCTGGGTTGTACGTTTTTGGAACTGGTCCTCCTGGGAGCAGATGCGGCGGAGTCGAAGGTATTGGGAGAATGGGATTGCGTTTTTACAGGGGGTAGGGTGGGAGAAGTTGTAGTCTAGGTAGCTGTGGGAGTCGGTCGGTTTGTAGATTCACGTCCTGCCTGTCAAGGAGGTATGTCACAGTATTTATCAACAGTCTGTTGAACAAATATACAGGAGACTAATGTTGCAGTTTTAGGGATTGCTGCCAAGTTGTTGTGGTGTTCCAACCTCTGAGCCCAAAAGTCTCGATTCAAATCCCACAGAGGTGTTTTAAAAAGTGGCTGAACAAGTTGATTAAAATGGTTTTAGAACAGTGACTTGATGCAGAAGAAAGACTTGTCATTATAGAATTTCAAAACTTAGGCCCGGGATGACTGAAAACACAGACATTTGTCTTGATTGGAGTCACATTTACCATTCTAGTGGTTTATAAAATCATGAAGACCATGGATCGTGTGAATAGTCAGGGCCTTTATCCCAATGTAGCGAATTCCACAACTAGAGGAAGTAGATTTAAGGTGAAATGGACAGAGGGTGGCGCATGTATGCAATGAGATGCCAGAAGAAGTGGTGGAGGCTGGTGCAATTACAACATTTAAAATGCATCTGGATAGGGACATGAATAGAAGTGCTTAAAAAGATATGCAACGACTGCTGGAAAAAGAAACAAAGTTAATTTACGACATCTAGTTGGCAAGAATGAGTTGGACCAAACGGTGTGCTGTACGTCTTTATGATTCATTGATGCAATTAATTATGATCTCTTTATAATCTTTTGTGACTTTCTTCACCTTCCACGATAGAGCTAATCTTGATGTCAACCGTAAACGTGCTCACGATACCTTTTATTATTTACATCTAAATTACTGATATACATGACAACCTAAAGTGGATCCAGCACCAATCCCTGTGGAAAGCCGCTGGTCACAAGCCTCCAGTCCAAAAGAGAACCCTCCTCCACAACCCTCTGTCACCTGTCAATAGGGAGAAACATACACACAGACATACGATGACATTGACACATTTTTGTCTTTAAGGCAGAGATAGATATGTTTCGATTGATAAGGGGATCAAGCATTACAGTGCGAAGGCGAGAGAATTTTGTTGTGAAACATGTCAGCCGTGATCAAACATCAGATTAGACTTGATGGACCAATCACTGTAGTTCTGCACCAATTAGGTACGCTTTCTGGTTTACTCTCTCTGAAATGTCTGCCTAAGAGAGCAGTGAAGCTGAGTTTGATAAATACTTTACTGAACAGAGTCAGTGGGAATGTGGGATAGGTTTGAGGGGCTAAATGGTCCATTTCTTTCCTATTCGTCGTGCCCTCACATCTAAAAATGAGGTGACTTGCTGTAAAGATCATACACTTTTAAATTTAGAGGTTGTCCCATTGAAGATTGAGATAAGGATGTTCTTATCTCCTTAGGGTTGTGCTGTTTGTGGTATTCTCATCCCCAGCGAACAGTGAAGACTGGGTCATTGAAGATATTCAAGACTGACATTGACTGACCTTTGCTGGACAGGAGAGTCAGTGTTTATTGGGAATAGACACGAAAAGAGTTTTCAGCCGCAAAAAGAGCAGCCATGATCTTCAAAAACTGGATAGCCGGCTGGAGCTCCTATCTCATATGTTGTTCGCTCACTGCACCCCTTGAGCCTGTTACCAAGTGAGAGGAATACCCCATTCAGCCAGTCAGTATCACTGCAATGAGGTGGTGGTGGTGGGGGGGGGAGGGGGGGGGGGGGCGGGGTTGAGCATTCTGCCCCTCTAAGGAGATACATAGGATTAGAATGAAGGATTCAGTCATTGTGTATTAGAGATATACATCTGGGAAATAGACTCTTTGGTCAAACTCGTCCGTGCCAACCAGATGTCCTACAGTAATTTAGTATCATTTGCCAGCATTTCGCCCATATCCCTCTGAATCATTCCTTTCCATGTATGCAACTGGATGACGTTAAATATTGTATCGCACCAACCTCCATCACTCTCTCTGGCAGCTCATTCCATACACACACCATACACTGTGTGAACAAGTTGCCCGTTAGGTCCCTTTGACATCTCCCCCCTCTCACCTTAAACCAATGCCCCCTAGTTCTGCACTCCCTTACCCCAGAAAAAAATACCTTGCTTATTTACCCTTTCCATACCCATCATGATTCTAAAAACATGTATAAGGTCACCTCTCAAACACAATACTTTATTTTAATGTGCTGTGACTGCGACAATTTTTCAGCACATCACCAACAGCCACAAATGAAGATTATTGGTTGTGTTGTTAAGGGGATGCATGTTAATCAGACTAATAGGAAATATCCCCTCTTCCTCAGTTTCTGCCTGGTGAAAATTGAGCACATGACTGATATTGCAGAATGGTTCTATTGCTGCATCTGAAAGACCACATTTCTGACCAGGTAGCGACCATCACTCCCCGCAAATCTTAGTCTGTGCTCATATTTTAAACTCTCAGGGATCAGGATCAATGACGGTACGAACTACACCTGATCATCTGGCAACAAATGGCCGGAAGGAGGATCACTGAGATCAGAAACAAGTCGACACTTAGCTACATAGCATAGCAGGAGGCCATGCAATCTTTCTGGGAGGTACACAGGAACAGGGGAGCCCTAGTCAGCTACCAGGAAATACAGAGTAGAAATAATTATTATTTTCATGTTGGAAAGCTGTCATTTTTGGAATTTTTCAGGGATCAGTGTGGGGTTATCACCAGATTGAAATCTAGATTATTGATTTGGATGAAGGGGCTGAATGGACTGGAGTTCAATTTGCTCAGATACCAGAATAGTCATTCAATGAGATATCAAGTGGTGACACAGTGTCTACAATGGGATACAGACACGGAAGGGTCGTGAGCAAACCTTCAGCAAAAAACAAAATGCACAAAGTCGGTGACGGGAAGTTTGTTTTTGAGAAGAAGCATAAACCCACCAACACTCTCAAACAAAAAAACTCACAAACTTAAAAGACCATGTACAAAACCAACGTCGTTTCCAAACTCCATGCAAGGACTGCCAGAAACACTTCGTGGGAAGAAAGTTAGCCACCAGGACACACGAACATCAGCTAGCCACAAAATGGCACGACCCTCTTATCCTCGTCGCCCCACACATGGAGAAAAAAAACATCATTTAGCCTGGGACAACACATCTATCCTGGGACAGGCTAAGCAAAGACAACCCAGATAACTCCTAGAGGCTTGACACTTCAACTCCAACGCCATAAACAAACAGAGAGATCGAGATACCATCCATCAATCACTCAGAAAGCGAACAGGAAATGACATCACCACAAACCTCAGGAACCCCATCCAGGACAAACATATAAATTGAAAGCAGGAGACAACAGCTTCGTTTCACTTGGAGGTCGCCACTGATGATGTTACCCAGCCAGGTAATGAAATGTCTGCATATCAAACCTACAGCTCAGCGAGCAAACCGACACCCCATAAAACAACAATACACTATGGAACTGGAGGCAGAATGCAGAACTCGCTGGTACAAAGGGATTCCTGTGTCCTGGTCCGTAAATCAAATCATGTTCGTCTGTAGATTCAGCACGTGATTTGAAAATAAATACAATGGTATTTTTTTCTTGCAAAGAGTATTGAGTCTGATCTTAAGGATGTTTTACTGCATCTATACAGGCCGTTGCTGAGCCGACATCTGAAGTACTGTGTGTGGTTGTAATTCCACTGAAGTGAAAAACAAAGTGTTTTTGAAACTTTTCAAAGACGTTTCTCTTTACTCATTCTTGGGATGAAGGCATTATGTTCTGTACGATTAGATGTTTAGACCTGAGAATGAGCCATGTTCTTATTGACCACATAAGATTTTAAGTTGGTGTATATCTGATGAATATTTCATCTTGTATGGGAGAACAGACACTTAGACGAATATGTGTTCATTTAAATACAGATATTATGAAGATATTAAAAGTTGTATTTTAAAAGTATACCGGAATATGTAAACACATCTACAAATCTAATGGGGTTATTTGTTACGAACGTATTGGCTCTGCAAACGACAGCAGCAATGATGTCGCTACATGGAAAAGGGAATGCAATGGAGTCGCACAGTTGAAACACTGTCCAAAGAGACTTCATTTGGTCCAGTTTGGGGCTGGATAATGGTATTGTGTGATTCAACTCAGAGAGGCAGGAAATGTATCCTTCCTGGGAAGGAACAGCTTGTTGCTCCCTCCCTCTACGTGTTCCTCTTCCCAGCAATGTGTGTGAGCTGGAAACTCCTCAGTCATCTTTGTCACTCATGGAGGATTCCTGTTGAGGATTCACTAAAATAGCCCCACTGCCTGAAGTAAAGGGAATTCAGAAAAATCACCTGTTCCAGGAAGTGATCCCATTACCAGTACCTTGTGAGAACAGAATAGCTCCATAAGCTGAATGATATTTGGAACACGCACTAATGTTCCCTTTCATCATGAGTTCAATAAATATTTGGGCAAAATTCTTCCAAATTAACGCTCTGCCGAGTTTTTTTTGTTCTGTTGGTCATCAAACGTTTGCATGTGTCAGTACTTTTAGAAAGAGAAACATTGGTGGTCAGATTTGTAATATCCAAACTGTTTGTCATGTATCTTTCCAAAGTAATTTGAGTAACTTTGTTTGGGTGATAAATTTGTTAATTTTAGCTGATTAAAGAATCCTGCCTAATTTGTTCCTAACCCTGACCCAGTCTTCAACCTATATTGTTGGTCAAATAATCAACCCGTTTGCATTAGCATTTGCAGTGAGCAGTGGAAGCATGGGGCGAGGAAAGGGAATAATGACCTGAACTATCGATCAGTAAGCCTGATGTCATTAGTGGGCACGTTGTTGGAGAGGATTGTGGGGATAGGATTTACTTGCAATTGCAGATGCAACTACGGATTAGCGATAGTCAACATGATGTTTTGCACGGGAAATCATTTCTAACAAAATTGATTGAGTTTTTTGAAGAGATGACAAACAAGTTTAATTAAGGCTGTGTGGTAGACGCTGTCCATACAATCTTCAGCAAAGCATTCGACAGGATTCCACACAACAGAGAAGTTAGTAAGTTTGGATCATAAATGGATCCAAGATATGCTCGCCAATCTACTACAAAATTAGAGTGAATGTAGGAGGCAGAGGGTAGTAGACGACTGATTTTCAGACTGGAACCCTGTGACCAATGGTGTAACACAAAGTGCTGAGTCCACTGCTTTTGTCTTTTATATAAAGGAAATTGGATGTGAATATTTACCTGTTTATTATGTTTACAGATCAAATCAAAATTGGAGGTGCAGGAGCCAGCAATTGGAGTACAATGGGACTTTGATCACATGGGCGAAGGAGTGACAGATGGAGTTAAATTTTGATAAATGTGAAGTGCTGCATTTTGGAAAGGTAAAATACGGCAGGACATATACAATTAATGGTGTGGTCTTGGGGAGTGTTGTTGAACAAAAAGGTGCAGGATCATTGTTCCGTAAAAGTGGAGTCGCTGGTCAACAGCGTGGTGAAGAAGGGGTTTGGTATGCTTGCCTTTATTGGTCAGTACGTTGAGTATGTGAGTTAGGGGATCATATTGCAACTGGGCTGGATGTTGGTAAGGTGACGTTTAGAATATTGTGTCTAATTTGGTTCTCATTGCTATAAGAAAGAGGTTGTTAATCCTGAGAGGGTGCAGAAAAGATTTACAAAGAGAGTGCTGGGCATGGAGGGATTGAGCTACAGGGAGGGTCTAGACAGACTGGGGATTGTTTACTCTGGAGCATCGGAGGCTGAGGCGTAACATTATAGAGGTTTATTAAATCATGAGGAACATGGATAAACTGAATATCGAAGGTCTTTTTCCCAGGATTGGTGAGACCAAATCTATCGGACAAACGCTTAAGGTGAGAGGAGAAAGACTTTAATGGGATAACATTTTCATGCAGATTGTGGTGTGTGCATGGATTGAGCTGTCAGAGAAAGTGATGCAAGCTGCTAAATTTACAAATTTTCAAATGTTTCTGGATGTGCATATTAATAGGAATGATAAGAATGATCTAGGGCTAATGTTGGTAAATGAGTTGAGATAAGATTGGGATGTCTGCCTTATGTGGACATGGTTCCCTGCTGTACGGCACTGTAAGAGAGATGGCACGGAATTCTACAAGGTCCATTTGAGTGTGAATTCTGTTCGTAAGAGGTATGTGTTGCCTCTCTGTTCACATTTATTCAAACTGAGTTCATGAAGTATTTTACAAAGATTGATTTATGAATAATAGGATAGAGACAGGAAAGTGGGGCTGAGACCAAAACCTGATCAGCCACAATCTTCGTGCCTGGTGGAGAAGGTTCATAATGTCAAACAACCTAACCCTGCTCCTGAGTGCGATGCTCCATTGTTCCATTCAACCCCTCTAACCTGCTAGACAGGAGCAGTTGGAGGCCACTTACTGCTATAACCTGGTGCACAGAAACAGGGAAGACCATTCAGAGATCTTTCAGTGATCTAGCTCCCCTGACTCTCCTGAATAGAGAATTCCTGACGTTCACTATACTCTGAGGAGAAAGTGAGGACTGCAGATGCTGGAGATCAGAGCTGAAAATGTGTTGCTGGAAAAGCGCAGCAGAACAGGCAGGGAACAGGAGAATCGACGTTTCGGGGCATAAGCCCTTCTTCAGGAATGAGGAAAGTTTGTCCAGCAGGCTAACATAAAAGGTAGGGAAGAGTGACTTGGGGGAGGGGCGTCGGAATGTGATAGGTGGAAAGAGGTCAAGGTGAGGGTGATAGGTCAGACTGGGGTGGGGGCGGAGAGGTGAGGAAGAAGATTGCAGGTTAGGAAGGCGGTGCTGAATTCGATGGATTTGACTGAGACAAGGTGGGGGAGGGGAAATTAGGAAACTGGTGAAATCCGAGTTCATCCCTTGTGGTTGGAGGGTTCCTAGGCGGAAGATGAGGCGCTCTTCCTCCAACCGTCGTGTTGTTGTGGTCTGGCGATGGAGGAGTCCAAAGACCTGCATATCCTTGGTGAAGTGGAAGGGGGAGTTGAAGTGTTTAGCGACAGGGTGGTTGGGTTGGTTGGTCTGGGTGTCCCAGAGGTGTTCTCTGAAACTCTCTGCAAGTAGCCGGCCTGTTTCCCCAATACAGAGGAGGCCACATCGAGTGCAGAGGATGCAATAGATGATGTCTGTGGAGGTGCAGGTGTATCTGTGGCAGATATGGAAGTTTCCTTTGGGGCCTTGGAGGGAGGTGAGGGGTAGGTGTGGGCGCAAGTCTTGCACCTCCTGCGGTTGCAGGGGAAGGTGCCGGGAGTGGAGGTTGGGTTGGTGGGGGGTGTGGATCTGACGAGGGAGTCACGGAGGGAGTAGTCTTTACGGAATGCTGATAGGGGAGGGGAGGGAAATATATCCTTGGTGGTGGGGTCCGTTTGGAGGTGGAGGAAATGACGGCGGATGACGCTGTACATGGAAATTGGTGGGGTGGTAGGTGAGGACCAGTGGGGCTCTGTCCTAGTGGCGGTTGGAGGGGCGGGGCTCAAGGGCGGAGGAGCGGGAAGTGGAAGAGATACGGTGGAGGGCATCGTCGACCACGTTGGGGGGAGGGGGAAATTGCGATCCTTGAAGAAGGAGACCATCTGGGTTGTACGTTTTTGGAACTGGTCCTCCTGGGAGCAGATGCGGCGGAGTCGAAGGAATTGGGAGAATGGGATGGCGTTTTGACAGGGGGCAGGGTGGTAGGAGGTGTAGTACAGGGGGCAGGGTGGGAGGAGGTGGGAGGAGGTAACCGAACGACTCCCACAGCTACCTGGACAGATTCCTCCCTCCCCATCCTCGACCTTTCTATTTCGATCTCAGACGACCGAATCAACACGGACATCTACTACAAACCGTCGACTCCCACAGCTACCTGGACTACCCCTCCTCCCACCCTGCCCCCTGTAAAAACACCATCCCATTCTCCCAATTCCTTCGACTCCGCCGCATCTGCTCCCAGGAGGACCAGTTCCAAAAACGTACAACCCAGATGGCCTCCTTCTTCAAGGACCGCAATTTCCCCCGACCTGATCGACGATGTCCTCCACCGCATCTCTTCCAGTTCCCGCTCCTCCGCCCTTGAGCCCCGCCCCTCCAACCGCCACCAGGACAGAACCCCACTGGTCCACACCTCCAACCCCACCAATCTCCATGTACAGCGCATCATCCGCCGTCATTTCCGCCACCTCCAAACGGACCCCACCACCAAGTATATATTTCCCTCCCCTCCCCTATCAGCATTCCGTAAAGACCACTCCCTCCGTGACTCCCTCGTCAGATCCACACCCCCCACCAACCCAACCTCCACGCCTGGCACCTTCCCCTGCAACCGCAGGAGGTGCAAGACTTGCGCCCCCAGCTCCACCCTCACCTCCCTCCAAGGCACAAAAGGAAACTTCCATATCCGCCACAGATTCACCTGCACCACCACACACATCATCTATTGCATCTGCTGCACCCGATGTGGCCTCCTCTATATTGGGGAGACAGGCCGCCTACTTGCGGAGAGTGTCAGAGAACACCTCTGGAACACCCGGACCAACCAACCCAACCACCCTGTCTCTAAACACTTCAACTCCCCCTCCCACTCCACCAAGGATATGCAGATCTTTGGACTCCTCCATCGCCAGACCACAACAACACGACAGTTGGAGGAAGAGCGCCTCATCTTCCGCCTAGGAACCCTCCAACCACAAGGGATGAATTCGGATTTCACCAGTTTCCTCATTTCCCCTCCCCCACCTTGTCTCAGTCAAATCCATCGAATTCAGCACCGCCTTCCTAACCTGCAATCTTCTTCCTGACCTCTCCGCCCCCACCCCAGTCTGACCTAACACCGTCACCTTGACCTCTTTCCACCTATCACATTCCGACGCCCCTCCCCCAAGTCCCTCCTCCCTACCTTTTATCTTAGCCTGGTGGACAAACTTTCCTCATTCCTGAAGAAGGGCTTATGCCAGAAACGTCAATTCTCCTGTTCCCTGGATGCTGCCTGACCTGCTGCGCTTTTCCAGCAACACATTTTCAGTTCACTACACTCTGTTTGAAGAAACCATTGTCTGCTCTTACACCAAGATATATTGATACGAACGATAGAGGTGAATACAAGGGCTTACCTAAGAGTGACTGGTCATGATATCAAGGCAGTATTTATATGAGGAAGACATCAAAGAGCCTGAGCAAAATTGCACTTCATAAGAATCCATTGCAAACTCTCTGCTGTTTGGAGTCATTCACAGCACAAGGGAAGATGTTTATCATAGTGGACATTAATAATCTCAGCTGTAGGGCATCACTCAGTGGAGCTCCCCCAGTTCAGGCATCTCTAGTTGGACAGCGGGGAATCCATGCAGTGTGGAAGCAGGCCATTCAGTCCATTGAGGTCTCACGAAACAGAAGTGGGGATATTCACTGCCGGTTACACAATGTTTAGAACACTTCCCTCGGGTCCTAAAGTAGTCTGTGTCCATGCGCAACAAAGACCTGGACAGCATTCAAGTTAACGTGTCGGCAACATTCTTGGAAAAACACTGCCAGACACTGCGCATTTCCACAGTAAACAAAGGAGTTCATTCTGTACCTCAATCTGGCTTCAGAAGAATGTGGAAAAGTCATTCAGCCCCTCAGAACTATTGTACAAAGGAGGGACAGCCCTTTCAGTCCCTCCTGCCTTTCGCACAGCAAGACAAGCAGTCTGTCCAACAGCACATGTCACTTACACAGGATCAGAAAGTGACCATTTCACACCTTCTGAGACCCCACAAGCCTTCCGTCCAGAGACAAAATAAGCTACTCTGTTCATTTTGCCCATCATCCAACTATTAATCCATTCGGTGTATTCCACGCTTACCTACCCATGGGCGCTAGCATTCTCCACCCACCTGCATTTAAAAATGTCAAACTTCTTCTGTAAATTCAAATACGTCAGTCCCGCTGGTTCTCAGTTGTCAATGATACAATGGACAGAGTCCACAAACTCCAGCAGGTTTAGCAAAGATCATTTGCCTTTACTGAACCTCGCCCAAATCCATCAAATTATATTATTGTTCTCCAGGTTTCTTGTTGTCACATTTATTATAAAAGACTTCAATGTTTTTTTTTCTCACGGCTAACATCAAGGTATTTAGTTTTATGTTTTCACTCTCTGTCCTGTTTTCAATATTTATGTTTACAATATTTATGTTTTCCAGGTTACAGGATGCTTTCCAGAATCAAAGCAGCTCTGAAGAATAATTAGTAATTATTTCACTGGTTCTGTTGCCACTTCCTCAATACTCAGTGATGGAACTCATCAGATGCAACACCTTATCAACCTTTAATTCGAATGGATTTTCAAAAACATTAATTCCATTTGCACTCAGTTCCGTATGGTCACCACTCCCCCTGTTCCCTTTTACATCTGGAAGTTTGCTTCTGTACCTTACTCAAGGAGAGGGACTCAATGTCTTCCTCTCAGCTGGCAGATGGCTTCTGACATCCAGTGAATATTTCGGAGGACTGCACTTCGGAGATGATGAATATCTTAACAACTCCTGCCTGGAAAGTGCCAGAATTAATCCAGTTCACTTCATGTTGAGTCCTGTTTCTGGTGTGAGTGTATAGGTTATACTCATGGCGGGGACACAGCTCAGTGACCACCTCATTTTTGAAATGTTCACATTATACGTTTGGAATTGGTTCAGCTAAGAAAAATACTCCTGGAAATCCCAGGAAGGATAGTACCCAGCCCTTACCCGTGTACAGAGTTTACCTTCTGTATAACCACAGCTCTATTTGTTTCCCAAACACTCTATGAATGCAGTGTCCAGAGTAGGGTCACCAGACCCTCTGATCTCCCTGAATACATGCAGCAAGTGATAATACTCAAACCCGAGGATAGCACCCACTGAACCTCCCCTTACTGTCTAATGACAGGCACTAGTCAAAATCTCTCACACACATAGTGCACATGCTTTCTTCCTGGCTGAAAAAGCCGTTAAATCTCTGCACAGTCCTACAGTAACAGTCCCTTTTTCTGAAGAAGCAGTTGACAATGTCACATTACGTTTCTCTGTATCCAACCAACTATAAGGACAGCATCAATATTGCCAATGGAGTTGATCTTCACACTCAGAGAAGAGCGATGGTGGGAATATAACTCACTTTAAACAGGAGCATTTCTAACTTGACGTGATATTCAGGAATAAGTGAAAAAGGAGTTATGTTAGAAGAAATTCTCTTTTTATTTTCCTTCTACTTCCTCATCAGCAGTCCCTTTCTTTGCATTTCATTTCTTTCCCTGTCTTTCTCTCTCTCTTGTTCTCTCTCTTGCTGGGCATTTCTCCATCCATTCAACTAACTTCCCCTTCACTCATCCAGCCTTCCCTGATAGAAATAATATTACTTCTCAGTTGCTTTCAGTGTTGATGCAGGATCACTATACTTGCAACTGTATCTGATTTTCTCCTGACAGAGGCTGCCATACTTGCTGAGATTCTTCAATATTTTCAGACGCTGGAGAATTTTATTTCAAATCTCCAAACATCCATAGTTCCGTGGTTTATGTCACCTTTAATGTTGTTGTTTCACAGGATGTCAGCATCACCAGCAATGGCAGCATTTGTTGTTCATCACTAACTGCCCTTGACTGTGAGGCCATTTGTGAAGGCAATATGGCGCCACCATGTGGTCATTGGTCTGAAGTCACACTTAGTTTCTTTAAGAAAGGCTATTAGTGAAATAATGAAAGAAATCCTGAAGGTTTATGGTTGCCATTAGTAAAATGAGATTTCATTCCAATTTTTGCCATTCGAATTTAAGTTCTGTCATTGGCTGTGATAGGATTTGAAACAATACCTTTAAGGTTATAACCTGTGCCTCTCAATTACCCATCCAGTGACATTGTTACTCTGATATGGGGTCTCTATTATTAAACAGCTGGAGAAGCAAGAACAAGTTTGTATTCAAAATATTTGCAATTGGAGGAGAGGTCAGAAGAGAACTGGAGCCGTAAATCTGAAGTTAACAAGGGGACAGTTGATAGCTAATTCAACAACAGCACGGAGGCAGAGCTGGAGACTGGGGATATTACAGAGCTGGGTGTGGGCAGGTATGATGGCGGAGAAAATACAGAGAAACAGTTGAGGGTGAAACGAAGACAAAACGGTCTAAACAATTTCGTTCCTTCTTAGATATTTATGAGAGAGGAGTCTGAGATTGGTGGAAATGAAGTGGAGCTTGTGACTGAACTGAAGATAACAGTTTATGCATTTGTTAAATTTTATTAACTGAAATAGCAATAACCATCACCACAGTTTATAGAAATGACAAAGATAGGCGTATCAGGAACACCAATCATAGCGAGCATGGGATAGTAACCTGCTTGAATAATCATCAGTACGGCTTGTATCCGCAACTCTAACCATGCCCAATCCAGTGAAAGAAAGTAAAGACCATCGGATGAACTTCTGTCCATTGTTGGAACATTACAGTCTATTGTTCTAAGACTCTCTTCCTCGCCGTCTCTCTGAAGCTGCCGATCCCAATCATCTTCAGGATGACAGTGCCGCTGATACTGTGAGATTAAACGTTGAAGGAATCCCCTTATTAATAGAAGAGGAAACCCTCCAGTGACCCAGTTAAGATCCATGGAGACTGACATCAATCACAGTCACTTTACAAACAGCTCCAGTTAACCCCTTTCGCAACAACCCTGACATATGACAATAATACTTGATCTTCCTGAGATGTTGACATCGCTGACTATTGGGCTAATGGCACATCTCGAATTGTAAAGTTAGAGGTGAGGCGGAGAGGTGATGCTTTCTCTTCACAAGCTCGATGATTCTCCTGCGTTTTGGCAGGGTCGGAATTGCTGTGCTCCAAAGGCCGTCTGTGTCTGCTCACCAGGCCTGCTGCATCCTTTGGCTTTATTTATTTATAATTAACTTTGACATTTATCTTATCAACATTGCACGGCTCAGCTGGGGTTAGGCATCTTTGAGAGGCTTCTACAGTGGCATAAGCAGTGTAGATACATTTCGTTCCTTGTGGTCCTTCCAGCCGCAGCCTGGTCCAGTGGAGTGATGGACAAACTCTCCCAGAACCAGGATTTTCAGGTTTTCCTTTCGCCAGTAATTGCTGGGGTCTCAGCAGAGTTGGAAGGCAGTAGATCTCTCCCGGCTGCTTCACACTCTGAGATTTCTGTCAGAATTGGCTTCTGATGTTCATTCCTCCTGGATTGGAGAGCTGCATGCGAAACAATATGTTTCCTGAATTTCTTTTGTGACAAGTGTGTGTTTTAAGGATGTCACCATGTTGGAGCAGTTACTGTTTAGTAATTAAATAACCGTTACATTTTCCAATACATGAAGCTATTCCAAGTTCCTCTTATTTTTATTGTATTTTGTCTACAATGCTTTAATAAATTGTATTTTGCTTAATGTCGGAATATTTTGTCCAAACGAATTGCATCTGAAACACAGCACCTACCTGGCAATTACCTTCAAAATAAGAAAATGTTCGGGTTGAGACTACCTTCTGCATATATTTGGAGGAGCGTTTGCTCGCCTCCATTACAAGAAGGACAGGTATTCATGTTGTAATTGGATAATTACTTAATGGGCAATAAGTTGCAAAAACACGGGGTTTGACAACTGAATGCGCCGAGCTGGACCAGTGATAATTCTGTCAGGAATTATATCAGATACACAATCCACCTCACAGATCCAGCCCAGACAAGTATGAGACCAGATGAGACTGTGCAGAGCAGGCTCAGTACAACTCAGCAATCTGTCCAGGGTGGAATACTATGCAGCTCTCACCAATCCATCTGTCCAACATGGTGAACAGCACACACAACACCAGTGCATTGATTCAGAAACCTGGACGAAACGGTCTGTCCAGCATGGGGTGATATGCATCCCACACCATAAACGTTGACAAGGTATCTGTTCAGTACGGGGAGCTGTACAGTGAATAGCATTGCATTGATCTGTAAACCAGGAGCAGTTACCCCGCCCCCCACCCCAGCATGTAGAGCTGTATACACCACCCCAGTACATTGCTCAGTAAGACGGTGTTAGATTTCAACCGAGCTTGGGGAAACTTGCAGCCCATGCTAAAAGTGACAGAATGTGCAGCCCCCATTCATTTACTGTTCCATATCTCCGTTGAAACATGACAAGGGGTGCTGTGGGAGTGAAACGCACTGCTAGAGAGAGATGGCAGGGAAATCAGTTTAAATACCAAAAATCAAGAGTTTTAGGAAAAGGAGAAAAGGAGATTGAGAGACAATTTCATGGAAGACCACAGGTTTCAGAATGCTGAAGTGAAGATATTTCAATGGCATTTTGCAACGTTAGCCAGTATTCCCAGGAATTATGGGTGAACGAGATATCGGTGTGAGTCCAGATGACGGAGAGTTTTGCATGATGATTTGTTCTGCAGCTTTGTAACTGGGAGTGGGGTCAGAAGAGTCTTCGATTCATTGGGCTCAATGTAATAATAATTTCTCTCAGTGCCATTTTCATTGAGTGTGACAGAGGGATTGTCTGCATGAGTCCGAACTAATTTCCTGGTGCTATCTTATCGAACGCACCTCATTAACTACCCACCCCACCCCATGGTATCCCTCTCATTCACTGCCCGCCCGATTCTCCCACATATCATGGCTTGTGGTACTCACCATCGCCCGGATGCCCCTGGATATTCCATGATCCCTGGCACTGGTGTCATCTTTAAAAGGCCATGTGCAAACGTTTGAGCTTTCTCACTTCGGAGCTGCCCTGCATAGTTTACTCATAGCATGGCAGATAAGGGGCAATTACACCACGGTGTGTCGACAGGAGCACGGAGGGCCTGGTGGATGGGCTAGTACAGACGAGGATCATTCTCTTCCCAGAGGGGGCCACACTACAACACCCACCAAGCATGATCTGAGCTCGCCACCCAGCTCAGTGCATCTATGGTCTGAAGAAATGTCCAGCAAGACAGGACAAGCATCAATAACATTCCCCGCTCTATCAGGATAAGAGTCACCATGTTCTCTCTGCTCCCTCATACTCACTGTATATCTGTTATAGAACATACCCCCAAACAAGGCTCATGCTCCACCACTGTCACTGCCGCATGCAGCAGCTTCCCTTTCTACCTCTCCCCCTCTCTCAATACCACCAAAAGGTAAACGAATGTTCTGGAGAATGCTGATTATGGAATTTTCCAGATAATGCTCTAAATAATTCCAATTTTCAGGAAAATGTCAGTGTCCCAGTATGAAACTCATAAGTGGAGGGAGTAGAGATGTAAGCTTTTGTAAATCAGATATTATGCAATTCCATCATGAGGCTATTCAGTCCTTCAAATGTGCTCTCGCATTTAATAAGAACGCGATTGATCTGATGCTTTTCGCAATTCAATGTCACAGGAACTTTCAGTCATTCAACCCCCTGGGTTCCAGTCACTGACCAGATGACACTCAGGCACTTTTACTTCGGTTTTCATCAAGCACCTGTTCGAGGGCATTTCCCATGAAGATGGACTCTGCAAACAATATATTCCATCAGCTTCATACTTTTGTGTAATGGTAAGCACATTTTACATAGACCAATCAAAAGTATACACTTATTTGTGGAGATCGATATCAAATTTCAATTAATAATTCTGATTATTTCACATGTCTCACCGTATTTTATTCAGCCTAAGACGGCTGCTAATCATTTGTCTCGTTATAAAATATTATTTATAGCAGAGAACGATTTAATCCTCAGCTGTTATCTTGACCGTTATCTAAATTGTACCTTTTTCCTTGTTATGATTGTTTCTCTTGCCCTTTTTCTGTGCCTGTTTCTGTCTGCAACAGTTACGCAGTCTCCCACTCAGTTGGCTGGATGGCTGGTTTGTGATGCACAGGTAGGTCAACTGCGCTGGTTTAAGTCCCCACACTGACAGAGGTTACCATGAAGAGGATGTTCTCTCAATCTCACCCCATCACCCGAGATGTGGTGACCCTCAGGTTAAACCTGCTTGAGTGGTCTCTCTCTCTCATGACAGAGCAGTCCCATGGCCCTTTCGAACTATATTCTATCACTGCTACATTTTATTTTTTTTCCTATTTTATAATTTTGTTTTGCATTATATTCCTGTATGTTTTGAATCTGTGTCATTTGGTACCACTGTCAGCATATTTCCCACACTGCATATTCCTGCTTAATAATCCTTAACTCTATTGTTATTTATGAACTTTCCGTCTGTGCCTCTAAAAAAAGAATTAAATATCTCTGTCTCCAATAGTCTGCGGAGAAGAGAGTTACAAAGACTCACAACACTGAGAAAACAAACATACAAATCATCTGAGATTATTTTCTGTATCCTTACCCGAGTAATGATGAAATGACTTTGGAAGCGGATCAGATATGTTACGCTTCACATATTCCAACGATGAAGGGCTTATATTATGAAGGCTTTAACAGGTTACTCTTGGAATGAGAGCTGATCTTATTTATACATACAAAACCTTGCGGAGAGCAGATCAGGAACATGCCGACTGGGTATTTGTATAGTCCAAACTTGTTGTCATTGTCATAGAATCTCTACAGTGTGGATGCAGGACAGTCTGCCCATCGAATCCACATCAACTAAAGAAGCAGCATCGCACACAAACCTGCCTCCATGTAACCCTATATTTCTCATGACTAACCCACCTAACCGACACATCCCTGGACACTATGGGCAATCTAACATGACCAATCCACTCTAAGCTGCATATCTTTGCTCTGTGGGAGGAAACTGGGGCACTGGGAGGAAACCCCCACAAACACGTGGAGAATCTCAAACTCCACATAGAGGTTCGCTCGAGGTTGCAATTTGAACTCTTCCATTCCTGATGGAGAGATTTTGTTTGAAATGACGATTTTACTGCACCTCGGATGCTGCCTGACCAGCGGTACTTTTCCAGCACCACTCTCATCTAGACGTTGGAGTTGAAACTAGCCGTGCTATCCACATATCCACCATGCCCCTCTGTTAGATATACACGTTACTTGTGTCTGACTAAAGAAATCTGCCTGACTTCTTCTTATCACTGATCCTGACACTGTTTGAGACCTTTATTATCAGCCATTTCAAGAATCTGGTTACATTTAAAATTTGTTGGGAGCAGTGGAGGAGTGGGACTAGAAAAGGAAACAGTGACACCCTCCAACCTCAGTCAGAACCGGAGTGAAGAGAAACTCACAAAGTGAGAACTCGTTCAAGTGCGAATTCTTGTTCTCATAAGTTTGGGATGGCTGAATCTTTATATTATATCAAGGCTAGCTTCGTCTGACTTTCTATAGACAGGTAACCCAGGGATAATGGTGCATGGAGAGGTAAGTGCAGCTGGGACCACAATAAGATGAGTCATAATCGTTTTTAATTGTGGAGTAGTGTCAAAGGGCCGAATGCCGTTGTTGTGTCCCTCAGCTCTGTGTTCTGATGTTCCATTCAGCCCTTCAGGCCTGCGACACAGGAGCAGATCGACGCTATTCCAATGGTTAGGTGTAATTTCGGAAATGTTCTTGAAAAATCCAAGCCGGGTCAGGAAGTGACCATCAGGACCCCCTCCAATCCCTCTTTCCAGGCTTCTCCTCTCTGTAACTTCTGCTGGAAATGTGGGTCATGTTGCAGATCCAGATTGCTGTGAATACAGCCCCCTGCCGATTCCAGTGTTAACACAAACAAATCCTCTGTTCTACCTGAATGCAACATTCTACAGCACGACTTCTAGGAAAATTACCACTTTCCAACAGCATAACTTTAGTACGTAAGGAATGAGAACATGCCTGGGCCAATAGGCCCCTCAAGCCTGGACTGTCGGTCAATAAGTGCATGGCTGATCTACTCCAGGGCTCAACTCCACTTTCCATCTAACCCCTTGTATCCCTAAACTCGCTGATGTGTCAAAACCGAATCCACCCCGTCGGTAAATACATTCAGTGACTCACTGAGTTAGGGAATTCTGGATATTCACTATCTTCTAAGTGGGGACATTTATTTACATCTCAGTTTGAAATCGATATCCCTAATGCTGTACCTGTATCCCCGAGTTCGAGACTCTGCCCAGGAATGGAACCACAATTTAACATTTACCTTGTCAATACCCCTCTGTATCTTGTACGTTTCAGTAATATCACCCTCATTAATTTCAAACACAATGAACAAACACCTCACCATTTTAGATGTACTCAATAATTGAACCCTTTTATCCCAGAAATCCGCCTAATGGATTAAACTAGTTACTTGCTGCATCAGCATGTTGATTTTATGGTTCTTTCACAGAAAAACGCCCATCCCTTTGTACTGTTCTTTAGTTTGGGAGTCTTCTTCATTAAGTAAAAACCTACGTTTTGGTTCTCAGTGTCATCCCCAAACTCGGATGTATGTTGCACCCAGCTCCCGCCATCAGGCTATCACTGTGGATTGTAAATAACTAAAGCTACCGGCCTGATATTTGTGGTACTCCAGTAGATACGTCTTTGTCAGAAAGATTGATTAATCCTGACTCTGCGATTTCTATGTGTTAACCAACCCGTCACCCAATGCTAATACATTATCCAGCTTCTGGATATGAGCTTCTGTCTTGTGTAGGAGCCTTAATTTTGTGATAACATGTGGAAGATCTCTGGAAAGCCTCGTGTCTACAAGTGTCCCTTCATCACGAACACATTGAAGGTTCTCCAGTTTCACTGGAACACTCCTGTAATCCAGAGAGTTATGGAATATTTCACACAGCGCCACTATTCACTCTGTAACCACTTCTATTGAAGCCAGCTATGAATAACTGGTGACCTGCCTACCTTTCGTTTTATCTGTTGAAAAAAAAAACTTGGTCCTATTGGTTAGAGATTGTTCAAGAACGCCTCTCGTATTACCATTTTGTTTATATCATTGAAATGCTTATAGTGCCTTCCCCTGTCAGGAATAAATGTATAATACCGGTGTAAGTTATCTGCCTGTTCTCAGTAGGTAAAAACAATGACTGCAGATGCTGGAAACCAGATTCTGGATCAGTCGTGCTGGAAGAGCACAGCAATTCAGGCAGCATCCGAGGACAGGCAAAATCGACGTTTCGGGCAAAAGCCCTTCATCAGGAATTTTGCCCGAAACGTCGATTTTGCCTGTCCTCGGATGCTGCCTGAATTGCTGTGCTCTTCCAGCACCACTGATCCAGATGCCTGTTCTCAGTAGCCAGGTCCCCAGTCACACCCTCCAAATGTCCTCAATATACTTTCCTGACTTTATTTCTACCAAAGGTCACACACTCACCTTGAACATGTTTTCATACACACAGAAAAGCTCAAAATGCTTGTTTTTATATTTCTTGCCAATTTAATTACATCATGTCTTTTCTTTCTTTTCTCTCGCTTTCTAGATTCACACAGTCATATCGCACACAAACAGACCCTTTGTTCGAACTTGCCCACGCTGGCCAGGTTTTCCAAAACAGACGAGTCCCATCTGCTTGCACGGGTCCCATATGCCTCCAAATCTACCCCCTTACACCTAAAACCGATGCCCTGTGGAATAGACCTTGACTATTCACCCTATCCATGCCACAAATGACATTATATACTTCTAGAATTTCACCCCTCAACCTCCTACACTCCATCTGATACTAACTTCAAGAACAATCATTTCGAGCTAAGCACTGCAAAGTTGAAGCAATATCGAAAATGACAGGTAAACAAACATCATGTTGTGATTTGCTTTTCTCTGTTACAATACTAAGGCAGCATGAAACACTTACTCATGACAAGAAGAAGTCAAACACCTGAAATCCTTTGTCTAAAAGGGATGATGATGTCGACAGTGAAAACGTTTCTCTGGACAGATCTTTGTGAGAGACGACATTATTATACCAGACGGACAGCATGCAGTTGCCTTTAGCAGAGTGAAATGAAGGCTGAATATACTTTTGGAAATTTGGATTAACTGTGATTTCAGTGCAAAGGTGGAGAGGTGATTTCAATTAGATTTATTCCAAGAAGAAAAATTTCCTGAATGAGCAAGAATGGAGAGGCCGAGCCACATTGAGACCAGAGGCAAAGTGGCGTCACAAAACACAGCTTGACGCGAGTGCAGCGAAGGTAGACTTGATCAAAGAGTTTCAGGTGAAGTGCGTAGGGTCCATAATGTGAGAGATTGTACTCTGTAATTTGAGAGGGAGAACCTGGGATCAGAAAGGGGAGACGAGCAGGGTAGAAGATAGAGCATCAATGGCAGGGGTTTCTTGGGGGAGGGGGGAGAGAGTTCCGGAAGCGCAGCTGAAATGCATGCCCAGCATCTGCTTTTTGTCTTTAAACTAAGCATCCTAAACCCGATCCTACACAAACACTCATCACATTGTGATTGAATAGTATCCTTGACAGCTTTTGTCAACCATGGGTGGTTCATCTTCTTATCGAGTCCTTCTTTTCGAACAAAAACAATAATCTCTGAATATTATGGAATATCTGCTTGAATGTGTACCCATGTACACCCACTGATCTTCCTCTGGGTCTACTTCCACATCCCGCTTCAGAGCAGGTGTGAGAGAGAAATCCTCAATTTAGATGTCTGGTTATTTTCAATCATTCAGTGGGAACTTGTGCATGTGGCTGAACACATGATCAGCGGAGGCTGACTCCATTCTCCCAGTTTCTCCATCTTTGTTGTTTCTGGTTGATGATGCCACATTCCAATGAACTGCCTGTGACGTGACCTCCTTTTCCTTCAAACCAGAACCCCCAAACTCCGGTGCCCAGGGCCTTCAGCAGTCACTGTCCCTACTCCCTCACTTCGGCCCTCACTCCACCCCCTCCTTCCCAGAACAATGATATATCTCCCCTTGTCCTCACTTCCTACTGCACTAAATTCCACATTCGCGGAATCATCCTCTGCCATTTCCACCACCTCCAGCAGGACATCAGCATTAACCACATTTTCCCCTCCCGTCCACTGTCAGCATTTCACAGGGACTATTCCTCTGTGACACCTTCCTTCACCCCGAACACTTCACCACTCCCTCCATGGCACCTTCCTATGCAATTGCAGAAGCTGCAACACATGCTCATACACCTCTTCCCTCCTCAATGTCCAAGGCCCCAATCACACTTCTCAGGTGAAGCAAGATTTCACTTGTGTCATTGCTGCTCATAATACAGTCTCCTTTACACTGGGGAGACCAAACAGAGACTGCATTGAGGAACACTCTCACTCTGTCATTAGGAATAACCATGACACTCTCATTGCTTCCTATTTCAATAACCTACATTGCTCTAATGCTAACGTATCGGTCCTGGGCTGCTTCAATGCTCCAATGAAGCACAACCCCAGCTCGAGTAACACCTCACTTTACACTTTGGCACTTTTCCACCGAGAGGAGTTAATATTAAATTCCATAACTTCACAGCCTGGAGCAATTATGGCTGTTCTCCATTCTTCATGCATTCTGCTTCCTGGTTTCCCTACTTTTCCTTGTCTCCCAATGAGCTTGTCTTTGTCTTGTGTATCTTACGCACAATACAAACAACGCATTTTTCCGATTCACACTTTAATTTACACCTATTTTACGTCAGTTTCTCTTACACCACAATCAAAAGCCCCTCCTCTGTGGCATTGCACCTCCACATGCTCTGTTTCCCCTCATCCTTTGTCCACTTTTGTTCGGAAATGTGGCCATGCTGGACTTGAAACATTATCTCTGTTTCTCTGTCTCCACAGATGCAGCCAGACCTGCTAGGTTTCTCCAGCAATTTCTGATTTTAATAACGTGTCAAAACTGCTCAAACGCCCTATGCAACATGTAGCGCCATAAACCAGGAAGTGAACAATAATGCAAGATGCACAAATTCAGTACTAGACTGAGGAAGAAACCAAGGACCCTGACCAAAATCTCACTTAATGATAATTGATTGTGATCGCTCCACTACTGGAGTCATTCACAGCACAAGAGAAGATATTTATTATCAGAGGACATCAATCATCTCAGCCGTGGGACATCAATGCAGGGGATCCTGATGGTAGCTCCTTTAGAACAGGGATCTCCAATTTATCATCAAACAATCCCTGCAGTGTGGAATGACGCCATTCAGCCCATTGAGTCCAAACTGCGCAGAAGTGAGGATATCGTTGAAGTTTGAATAATGTTCAGAACAAATTGTCCCCCTTCAGCTCCAGAAACAATCTGTGTTCAGAACTAAAAAAAACCTGGACAACATTAAATATCGTGCTGTTAAAGTCTGGGTAACATTCATAAAACAGCACTGTACATTTCCACAGTAAAAGGAGGAGCTTCTTCAGCACCTCAATCTGGGTTCACATGAATATGGGGAAGTCTTTCAGCCAAACAAAACTACTTGGCAAGACATATGATAGCTTATTTAATCCCTCCTGCCGTTACACAGGAAGATAAATAGTCTGCTCACTCCCACACGTCACTTACACGTGATCAGAACGAGAGCATTTCACACTTGGAATCACTTACAAAGGAACAGGAAGAGGTCATTCAGTTTCACAAGCCACTAACACAGGAACAGCAAGAGCTGAAAGATGCTCCAACATCACAATCAAATAATGCAGGAACTGCACAGATAGACTGGTTCAAATTGAACCACGTGGCTTAATTCCTCATAGTACTTAAATATTGGGGCGGCACGGTGGCACAGTGGTTAGCACTGCTGCCTCACAGGGCCAGAGACCCGGGTTCAATTCCCGACTCAGGCGACTGACTGTGTGGAGCTTGCACATTCTCCCCGTGCTCCGGGTGCTCCCGTTTCCTCCCACAGTCACAAAGATGTGCGGGGGTCAGGTGAATTGGCCATGCTAAATTGCCTGTAGTGTTAGGTTGAAGGGGTAAATGTAGGAGTATGGGTGGGTTGCGCTTTGGCGGGATGGTGTGGACTTGTTGGGCCGAAGGGCCTGATTCCACACTGTAAGTAATCTAATTAATTTAATATGGTTTTCTGAGTAGGGATAAAGCCGACATTTTGGCTCCATTCTCTAAGTTGTCTTCCATCTCCAATAGAGCAGAACCATGGTCTCCATGGGGGTCAGAATGGCTAACTGTTTCAGGATGAGGTTATTTTAGCTGCTGACATGATTGCGTATAAATGACAATCAATGCAGAGTCACGCAGTAATTGTGCATTAAAGTGTTCAGCGTTAATTCAGAGCCTGCACCTCTGTCAATTGACATGTGGGACTCTGCAGATGCATCTAAACTATCTGGAATCAAACATCCAATGAAAAGTATGGAATTTTCACATTATTCAGCTGCTTGAGACATAATGTGTGTCCGTCCATAACCATCAAGTTTCATTTTCTTATTCTCTCACAGCGCTACAGATTGAACACAGAGTTACTGCACTCTCTCCTGATGGTACTATCATGCCAGGGTTTAGTCTGGTGAAGCTCCTTTGCATTGTCTCCGTGACAAAGAGATCATGATTTAAAAAACAGAACAAATATGTACACAATGCACCAAATACTCCCTCAACAAAACACTATCATTGTGAAAGATATACTAACTCTGGTACTTCAATGACTTTGCATGAAGACCCACGTATTATCTACTTCCTTCCCCATAAGAATTCTGCTTGTGACTTATGACCAAAGACATCCAGGTCCTTTTCAACAACAGCACTACACATTGTCGCACCATTTAAGAAATATAAATATAGAATAATGATATTTGTTGTTAGCATCTGAATCATTTTATACCATGTGAACAGCTATTGTCCAAACAGTGATCCATCTGATAACCAACAAGACTTCAGTCCAGAGAAAAACACTACTCTTCTCGTATCTCCATTACCCAATTTTTAGCCAGATGGCATATATTCCACCCTAGCTACCCATGGGCACTAACATTCCCCCCACACCTGTATTCATTCATGTCAAGCGACTGCTGAAAATTCGAATACTCCACTCCCATTGATTCTCAATTAGTGATGTCACAACGGACAATCTCCACAAACCCCAGCACGTTTATCAAAGATTATTTCCCTTTCCTGAATGTAGGCCAACTCTACCAAATCAAATAATTATTCTTCAAGTGTTAAGTAGTCACATTCTTATGATGAAGGGCTTTTTCCCCAAACGTCGATTTTGCTTATCCTTGGATGCTGCCTGAACTGTTGTGCTCTTCTAGCACCACTCATCCACATTCTTATAACATGCTACAATTATATTTTTTTCCTCACAGCTGACATCAAGCTATCTAGTTTTCTGTTTGTTTGTTTGTTTTTTTTCACTCCGATCTGTTTCAAATATTTAGTTTCACTATAGCTGCTTTCCAGTCGGCAGGATCATTTCCAGAATCCAAGCAGTTTTGAAAAATAATCAATAATTATTTTACTAGCTCTGTTGGTACTTCCTCAACACTCTTGGAAGTAGCTCATCAGATGCATCAAATTACAAACCTTCAGTTCAATGAGACTTTCAAATACATTTTTTTTTATAATTCTAATTTCCTGTTGTTCACCTTTTACACCAGCCACTCTGTTCCCTAGTTTGTTTCTGTAAGTTCCTCTGTGGAGACAGAGCCAACATATTCCTCTCAGCGGAGCAGATGGCTTCTCTCAGCGAGTGATACATCAGAGGACTGCACTCCGGAGATAATGGAAAAACCACCCACCCCTGCGCTGTAAAATTCCACAATTAATCCAGTTCACTTCATGATGAGTATCAGCACAGTCGTGTCCCTGGTTTGAGGCTACAGGTTATACTGAAGGAGGGTACACAGCTCAGTGACAACCTTATATCTGAAACAAATTGGTTTCACACTTTACACTTGGAATGAGACCAGCTTCGACAAATGTGCCTGGACATCCCGGGGAGGATAGTGCAGTGCCTACTTCCTCCTATTTACAGAACTTCATTTCTGTGTAGTCTCAGCTCTATTTGTTTACCATGGACCCAGACACTCTGTAAATGTAGTGTCCACAGTGCCGTCGCCAGACCCTCGGGTGTCCCTAAATAAACCAACCAGCTAACAAAACAAACCCGGGAACACCATCCACAGAAACTCCGCTGACTATCCAATGACAGGAGCAAGTCAAATCCCTACACCCGTGATGCACCCATTTAGTGTTGAAAATGCCTCTCTTTCCTCAGTTTCTCTTCCTGGCTGAGAAAACGGTTTCATCTTTGCAAAGTCCCGCAGTAACAGTTCCTCTGTTGAAAAGGATGGTGGGAGGTAGTCGTGATTCTGTGAGTGACTAACATGGTAATCATCGACCCTGATAATAGGTTTATAAATTCCTCATAAAAATCACTTGAAAATCCGTCAGGACTCGGCGCCTTTCCGCGCTGAAGCTGCTTTATACCCTCCAGCACTGACAATGGTGCGTTAAAGCAAGATGCGTTGGGGGTTAGCCCTGGAAAATCCAAGTTCTTGAAGAAAGATTCCATCTTAATCTACCTATCATCATAATGCTCAGTCTGATATAGTTTGGGCTAAAATCTCCGAAATGCTGCTTTCATCTTTATGGGATCACAGGTAAAGTTTCCAGTACCTTCGCTAATTCAATTAATGGTTTGGGGATGCTCTTTGTCCTCGCAAGATAGGCTAAATACTTGACTGGCTTATCACCATGCTCAAACAGCCTTTGTAAGTAAGTTCCTCTTTGGATGTCTGTGTGAGCATAGAATTCACTGCAGACCGAATCCTCTGCAGTCTAGCCACCGAGGGTCTATCACAGTATGCCCTCTTCACTGCCTTCAACAGTGCCTGGAGCAAGCATTCCTGTTCCAGCTTCCCGCATCCTAAGGAATAATTATTCCTTTGGCGTAAGCCTTAGCAATTTCCCATAGAATGGATGGGTTACTGGTTGAATCTAAATTAATGGCTAAGAAAGCTCCGAATTCATTACAAAAATACTCAATGAACTTACTCTCCTTAAGAATAAAGGGATCAATTCGCCAGTGTCTCGAACCTGCTATATTGCCCTTAATCTTAACCAATAAGTATACTGCTGCATTGTCAGAAATGGTAATATTCCCAATTTTAATGAACGCCATCGAATCAAAGATTGCTGCAAGGTGAGGAAGAGATCAACAATGTGGCATTTCTGCGGGTTAAAGAAGAAAGGAAAATCTCTATGTATGAGGTGGATCTGCCTTCAAACATCCACCAGCCCCAATTCCACACAAAAATCCACTATTTCCTAGATTGTGAAGATGCTCACTTCAGAGCAGCGAGAGGCGGGAGCCGGGAGGATGTGACATTGGTGCGAGGTAATTGTCAAGAAGGCCGGTAAGTATATTTAACCTTCTTATCTTCAGGCCAACTGTCCATTTCGGAGCAGCGAGAGGCGGGAGCCTGGAGGAGGTGACGTTTGTACGAGGTGATTGTCAGGAAGGCCGGTAAGTAGATTTAAACTTCTTACCTTCAGGCTAGCGAGGAAGGAGCGAGCTTCTGGGATGGGTAAGTAGAACAGTTTATATTTGCGTGGTTGAGAGCAGCCCCAAGTCGTGGTCAACATTGGCACCAACGACATAGGTCGGAAGAGAGATGGGAACTTGAGGCAGAAATTCAGGGAGCTAGGATGGAAGGTTCGAGCTAGGACAAACAGACTTGTTTTCTCTGGTTTGCTGCCTGTGCCACGTGCTAGTGAGGTGAGAAATATGGAGAGAAAGGAGATGAACACGTGGCTACAGGGATGGTGCAGGAGGGAGGGTTTCGGGTTTTTGGATAATTGGAGTTTTTTCTGGGGTAGGTGGGACCTCTACAAGCAGGATGGTCTTCATCTAAACCAGAGGAGTACCATTATCCTGGGTGGGAAATTCACGAAAGCTATTAAAATGCGTTTCAAGTAATAGAGCAGGGGGATGGGAACCAAAATTGTAGAAAATGTACAGAAGAGGATGAGGGTAGGGAGCTCTAAAATCAAGTATCTGACACTGGCAAGCGAGAACTTGGATTGAAGTAGGTATACTTCAACGTGAGGAGCATCCAAAATAAAGTGGGTGAACTGGCAGTGTGGGTTGATAACTGGGACTTCGATGTTGTGGCCATTACGGAGACATGGATAGAGCAGGGAGAGGAATGGTTGTTGCAGGTTCCGTGATTCAGATATTTCAGTAAAAGATGGTAAAAGGGGGGAGGTGTAGCATTGTTGATCAGGGACAATATTACAGTTGTAGAAAGGATATTTGGGGACTCGTTACCTGAGGTAGTATGGGCTGAGGTTAGAAACAGGAAAGGAGAAGTCACCATGCTAGGAGTTTTCTATAGGCCTCCGAATAGTTGCAGAGATGTAGAGGAATGGATTGCAAGGATGATTCTCGATAGCAGTGAGAGATGCAGGGTAGTTGTCATGGCTTGAGAGGTGGCAAATGAAGTTTAATGTGGACAAGTGTGAGGTGATACACTTTGGACGGAGTAATCAGAATACAAAGTACTGGGCTAATGGTAAGATTCTTGAGAGTGCAGATGAGCAGAGTGATCTCGGTGTCCATGTACACTGATCCCTGAAAGTTGCCACCCAGATTGACAGGGTTGTTAAGAAGGCATACAGTGTTTGGACCTTTATTAATAGAGCGATTGAGTTCCGGAACAAGGAGGTTATGCTGCAGCTGTACAATGCTCTGGTACGACCACACTTGGAGTATTGTGCACATTTCTGACCACCGCACTATATGAAGAATGTGGATGATTTGGAAAGGCTGCAGAGGATATTTACGTGTTTGTTGCCTGGTATGTCTTACGAGGAAAGGCTGAGGGCTGTTCTCGTTAGAGAGAAGAAGGTTGAGAGGTGACTTAATAGAGACATACAAGATAATCAGACGGTTACATAGGGTGGGCAGGGAGAGCCTTTTTCCAAGTATGGGGACAGCAAACACGAGGGTACACAACTTTCAAGTGAGGGGAGATCGCCATAAGAAAGATATCAGAGGTAGTTTCTTTACTCAGAGTTGTAAAGGGATGGAATGATTTGCCTGAAACTGTAGTAGATTAGTCAAATTTAAGTGCATTGAAGTCGCCATTGGACAGGCATATGGACGGACATGGAATAGCGTAGGTGGGATCGGCTTCAGATTAGTATGACAGGGCGGCGCAACATCGAGGCCGAAGGGCCTGTACTGCGCTGTAATGTTCTATGTTCTATGGTACTGGTGGCCTCTGGGCATTCTGGCCAACGTGGGCGCAAATGATCATTGGAATCTCCTCCGACCATAATGTGCTGCGAAGAAAGATTACTTACTTTGGAAAATGCAACTACCATGAATTTAAGACTGTGCACCGGGGGAAATAAACATTCAAAGTACCGTTTTCTTCCCCATATATCTTTGAGGATTATGATCCTCCCGTTGGGGTTCTAATGCAATCTAGTAACTTAAATGGAAAAGTCTTCATCACCAGTATGGCTTATCCCCTACTCCTAGTATTAAAAGATGAGACATAAACCTGATCAACCCCTACCTGCTGTAATGTCAAATGCTCCTTGTCATCAACGTGCATCTCCTGCAATACGGCAATATTCACCCTCTCCTTTCTAAGACTAGAAAGTACCGTTTTTCTCTGAACTGGCTCCCCTTAATGCTCCAGATACACCATTTAAGCACGACATTAGCCATAACACACTGAAAGAATATTTGGACTCCAGAGAGGAAGAACTCGAAATACAAATCGCTGAGCATCAATGATAAAAGACTCATAGAGCCTAAGAATACATACAAAGTAAAGCTACTACAACTGACAAGCTCTCAAAACGTTCCAAAACTAAATACATACAAAAACAAAAAAAAAGGATACAAAATGCCAATGGCACTCAAGAAGGGCATTTACCCCCCGCCCACTGGGGGCATTTTCACGTCACAAATCTTTGTCTTCTGCCCTATTATCAATGCTGCATCCAGGGCTACTGATCACATCTATCGGGATTGAACTGCCCTTAGGTAGGCTTTTAGTCATCACGATCACCTTCATAACTCCCTCCAGCTTGAGCCAAACCCGACACACAAACTAAGCAAGAGAAAAACGAGTAGTAATACGAATGAAGAAGTTAAAAGTGTGTACTCTACCCATCCCCGATTATAATTTAACACTACTTAATACCAGAAACATTCAACAAACTTTCTTTAAAAAGGGAGAAACATGATTATCGATATCCATTAAAGCATCCAGCCTACTTTAAAGTGTCCACAAAGTTTTCGCTTCCTCTGGAGAGTCAGTGGATCTATTGAGTGCTTGGATCTATTGATAACATACGGAGCACTGCTGAATTCAATAACGAATACAGAATCTCAAGTTCCCTTAGTCTTCTCTTGATATCATCAAAAGATTTTCTTTTCTGAATCACTGTCGCTGAAACGACCTGGATGAACATAATCCTGAGCCCTCGTCGGATCATTCTGGAAGCTTCCATAAGTATTTGTTTGTCCCTGCAACTATGTAATCGTACAAGGACAGGGGGAAGGCGTTGGTCGAGTCTGACCTCCGCGCTTTAACGCGATGAGCTGTCTCACTCTTCACCCATCCCTCTTCAGCTTCGAAGTGAAGGAATCGCGGCAGCCAGTTCTCGAAAAAAACTCACTGGCTGAACAGCTTATGTCTCCAGCAGACCGATGAAATGAACATTCTTCATTCTGCCCCTGTTCTCGAGGTCGCCACCTTATTCAGTTAAGGTACGAATATGTTTTTCAAGGGCGAGGGTCCGTTCCTTAGAGGAATCGATCACAGACTCTGCCCCTGCAGTTTGGTGCTCGACCTCGCCCGTTCTGTTTCCAAGCCTTTCAAGTTGCTGTTCATGTTTTTTGGAGCAGTGCTGAGAGTGGTTCTATCCTCCTGCTGGATGTTTCTTCAATCATGGTTTCAATTATTCCCCGTAACTTGGTGAACTCGGTGACCAAATCCTGGTGAGTAACTCGGTCCGGTGAACGAGCAGAGGGTGTTACCGGTGCGGCCACCGGCATGCTGAAAGCTTCTGAAGGGTTCGCTACGTGTTGGGACTTACTCGATCCTTTCCCATGTTTTGTCATTTCCACTTGACAAAATGGCATTCGTAAGGATTCTATAGCTCTTTTAGTGTTCAACTGTAAGTAAATGACTGTGGTGGGGTGGGGTACAGCATTATTGTGATGCAGAGATCAGCAAAGCTGACCTTTCAGATCGCTGCCATCTTGTTTCCCCGTTAAAGTTTTATCGATGTTATCATTTCGTTTAATTCCTGGATATTCTGGAGCCGTGTCATTCAGTACCACTGTCTACATTTTCCCGAACACTGCACATTGTTGCCCACTCCTCGATAATCCTTGACTCCTTTGTGATTCGGAAACCTTGCTTCAAAAATATTCAATATCTCTGCCTCGAATGGTTTGCAGGGAAGAGTGTTCCAAAGACTCACTACACCCTGAGCAAACAAAAATAAATCGACTCAACGGTGTGTGAGATTACTTTTATTTTTGCATCCTTATCTGAGAAAGAATATAGTAACACTGGAAGCAGTTCAGAGATGTTTCACTTCATTTATTCCATGCATGAAGGGCTGATATTATGTGGACTTTAACAGGTTACCCTTGGAGTGAGAGCTGATTGTATTGAAATATGCAAAGCCTTGAGGCGAGTGAACCAGGTATATACTGACTGGGAGTTTGTACAGCTCAAACTTGATGTTGTTGTCATTGAACCCCTGCAGTGTGGAAGCAGGACATTCGACCCATCGCGTCCATACCAACCCACTGAACAGTTTCCCACCAGACCTGTCCCCCTACCCTATCCATGTAACCCTGCATTTCCCATGACTAACCCACTTAACCTTCACATCCCTGATACTCTGGGTAATTTAGCATGGCCAATAATACTAAGCTGCACATCTTTGAACTGTGGGAGGAAACTGGAGAACTGGAAAGAAACCGACACAGACACGGGAAGAATGTTCAAACTCCACACAGTGTCGGACGAGGCTGGAATTGAGCTCAGCTCCTTGCTGATATGAGGCAGCAGTGCTAACCACAAATCTAACAGGCTGCTCCATTAGCCCTATTAGTTACCTATGGTTGACGAAATAAATCAGTCTGACTTGTTCCTATCACTGAAGCTGACCCCGAATGAAACCTTTATCATCGGTCATATCACCAACCCGGTTGCATTTAAAATTTGTTGTGAGCAGTGGAGGAGTGGGACTAGAAAAGGAAACAGTTGCACCCTCCAACCACAGTCAGAACCGGAGTGAGGAAAAAATCACAAAGTCGGATTTCACTCAAGTGGGAATTCCCTTTCCCAGAAGATTGGGATGGCCGAATCTTTATATTATATCGAGGCTGGCCTTGTCTGATTTTCCATAGACAGGTGAATCAGGGATAATGCTGCATGGAGAGAAAAGTGCAGCTGGGACCACAATGAGATGAGCCATGACCTTATTTACTGGTGGGGTAGTGTTAATGGGCCGTTTAGCCCACTCGTGTCCCTCAGCCCTATGTTCTGATGTTCCATTCAGCCCTTCTGACCAGCTACAAGCAGGCAGATCGAAGCCACGCCGATGGTTAGTTGTAGTTTCGGAAATGCACTTGAAAATTCCAGGATCGGTCAGGAAGTGACCCCCAGCCGCTATCCCTTTTTACATGCTTCCCCACTCTGTAAATTCTGCTCTGGAATTGCTTTGAATGCAGCTCCCATATCCCATCCAGGGTTAACTCAGGCAAACTTTCTCCTCTCACGAATGCAACATTGTACAACACGACTTCCAGGAAAATAATCAATTACTTTCCAAAAGCATGACATGAAAAACTAAGAAGTAGGAACATGAGACGGCTATTCGGCCCCTCAAGACTGAACTCTCATTCAATAAGAACATGGCTGATCCATTTCCGGGCTCAACTCTACTTTCCTACCCAATTTCTTGCATCCCTCCAAAACTCTCTGGGTTAGGGAATTCCAGACATTCACTACCTTCTGAGAGAATGCATCATTTTTCACCTCAGGCTGAAGTCGATGTTTCTTATTCTGTAACTACCACCTCGAGTTCGAGACTCAGGGGAAACATCTACCTTGTCAAGGCCCCTCTGTATCTTGTACATTTCAGTAATATCACCCTCATTTCAACCACAATGAATAATCTCCTCATCATTTTAAATGTATTCAATAATTAAATCCTTCCATCCCAGGAAGCCGCCTCATGAACCAATCTCGTTACTTGCTGCATCAGCATGCTGACGTTACGTTTCATACTCAGGAACACTCCAATCCCTTTGTACTACTCCTTTTTTGGAAGTCCTCTTCATTAAATAGCAGTCTGCATTTTGGTTCTCAAAGTCATCCACAAACTCCGATGTATATTGCACTCGGCTCCCGCCGTCAGGCTATCAGTATAGATTGTACATAACTGATGCCATCGGCCTGAAATTTGTGGTAATCCAGTAGATACGTCTTTATCATAAAGATCCATTAATCCTGACTCTCCGATTTCTATGTGTTAAGCAACCATTATCCCATGCAAATATATTATTCATCATACTACAAGCCTCTGTCTTGTGTCAGAACGTTTATTTTGTGATACCTTGTGAAAACTTTCTGGAAAGCCTCATGTTGACCAGTGCCCTTTATCAAATCTGCTTGTCACTTTCTCAGGGATTCCTGATGAACGGCTCCTGCCCGAAACATTGATTTTCCTGCTCCTTGGATGTTGCCTGACATGCTGTACATTTCCAGCATGACTCTAATCTTGACATTCTCAGGGATCTCCAAAAAAGAATTTGTATGATTTTACAGAGGAAAAATAGTTTCCCCTTCACAAAACCATGCCAACTCTGCATTAAGCTTTTCTAAGTGTCCTGCAATTCCTTCCTTAATAAGAGGCTCTAGCAGATTCCCAGCAATAACTGTTAGGCTAAATTGTTCCTGCGTTCTGTCTCATTCCTTTCTTGAAGACAGGCGCCATATTCGAGGTTTTGCAGTTTCACTGGAACACTCCTGTAATCCAGAGAGTTAGGAATATTTCACAAAATGCCGCTAGTCACACTGTGACCACTTCCTTTAAAATTAACTATGAATTACTGCTAACCTGACTACCCTTATTCTTATCTGTTAGGTAAATACCTTGTTTCTTTTGTTAGAGACAGTTCAATAAGTTCCCTCCTGTTACCAGTTTGTTTATACCATTGACATGCTTACACTACCTTCCCCATGAGGAGTGATTTAAAATACTAGTGTAAATTATCTGCCTGTTTCCTGTGGCCTGTTCTCCAGTCACACCTTCCTAATGGCCTCAATCTGCTTTCCTCACTTCACTTCTGCTTCAGCTCACACACACATCTTCAAGCTTTTTTTATGTTGACAGAAAAGGTTTATTACACCATATCTTTTCGTACATTTTCCTCAATTTCTACATCCATACAGTCATATCGTGCACGAACAGACCCTTTGGCCCAACTTGTCCATGCTGACCAGGTTTTCTAAATTAAACTAGTCCCATCTACTTGCACTTGGCCCATATGCCTCTAAACGTTTCCCATTCATATGTTGGTCTAAATGTCTTTGAAATGTTGTAGCTGTGCTTGCATCTCCTCTAGCAGCTCGTTCCATACATACATCACACTCTGTGTAAAAAATGTTGTCCATTTGTCTGTTTCAAGTTTCCCCCCTTTCACCTTAAAGCTATGCATCTGTGTTTGAACTCCCCGATCCTGCAGAAAAGACCTCCTATGATGTTATAAACTTTTAGAATGCCACCACTCAACCTCGTACACTCCACCTGATACTAACTTCAAGATCAAACATTTAACGATATGCACTGGAAATTTGTAAGAATATTAAAAATGACAGGTGTAGAAAACAACCCAAACTTCATACGGTTAGTTTTGTTCTATGTTACAAAACTAAGGCAGCATGAAACTCTTACTAGTGCCAATAAGAGGTCAAGCACCTGAATTCCATAGTGTGAAGGCAGTGACGATGTATACTGTGAAAACGTATAGATCTAGATCTATATAATACCACATTGTCAACATTCTCTCTCCTGTTCTCCCTATGGCCCTGTGTGGTTGTGTATCTTTATCTTACTCTCAACTAGAGAGAACCCCTTTCCCCCATTCACACCTTAATTTAAACCCATTTTGCATCATCTTCTCGTTCACCACTGCTAATTGCCCGTTTATCTTTTGCCACGCCCTCTTTTCCAAGTCACCCATTCCCCATCTCCGGCAAAGGATTAAAAAGCCCAGTGTCCAACCCTTTTCAGTTCAGAACAAGTCACATTGGACTTGTTACGCTAACTCTGTTTCTCTGTCTCTGCAGATTCTGCCAGACCTGCTGAGGGTCTTCAGAAACGAATAGGCACAGCACAAATTTTCAATGGAAAAAATAACTATGGATACTGGAAATAAATACAAAATAAATACAAAAATTTCCGAAGAAACTGCGAGCTTTGTAGAGGGCCACTGGACTTGAAAGATTAACTCTACATTCACGACAGAAGATGCCGTCAGAGCTGCTTTGTTTCTTCAGCAATTTCTGTTTTTGAACAAGTTCCAATGACGTGTGTGAAAGCTGCTCAAAGGCCCTGCCCACACAGAGCGCCGTACCCTGTGAACTGAAGTGCACACATTCATTCACTCAGAAACTGCATAAAGCTGGCACCACTTACACCACAGAGCTCTTAATTATGGTCAGCGTGAAAACCAGAGGGAAACACATTCAATTCAAACGCAGAAAATGGCACGACGACAAAGGAAAAGATTCAGATGAATATGTTAAAGGGTTTGGGTAATGTAACAAATTGGAAGCATGACACCAAGGAGAACCCTCAGCAGAATGAGAATATGAAAATGGAAATATTACCACATCAGAAACCAGGTGCGGTCACTGAGTACACGGCTGATGGGTGAATGGGTCTCGATGTGAACTGGGGGACAGTCAGCAGAATTGAATTGCAGATATTGCAGCTCAAACTAGGCTTTTATGTGATGCTGTAAACAACAGCAACAACAGAAGTAGGACTGTATTCAAACATAATCTGTAACATTTACCCCAGGATAGTCCATCAGTCTACCATTACTATCAAACCGAGTGATAGTTCAGTAAGGAGTGTGGGTGAACATGCCAAGGTCAGAACCATGTGTACCTATAGCTGATGACAAACCATCAAAGCTACGGCGCTTGAGTGGTTTCGTTCCAAACAGCAGAACTAACATCTGATAGAGAGGATGAAATGATCCCAAGACCAACAGATCAGATCTAAGCTCTGCAGTCTTGCCACATCCAGACATAAATATCGGTGTAGTATTAAACAACTTACTGGAGGAGAGGACACCAGAAATATCCCCATCCTAAATAATGGAACAGCCCTGCATATTAGTGTAAAAGACAAGGATGTAGTATCTGCACCATCCTCAGCCAGATGTGTTGAATGGATGCTCCACCTCATCCTCGCCATGACATCCACAGAATCACAGATGGCAGAGTTCAACCAATTCGATTTGCTGCCCGTGACATGAAGAAACAGCTGAACACAGTAGGTACGACAAAGGCAATAGGCCCTGACACCATTCCTGAAATAGGACTGAAGACTTATGCTGTACAACAAGCCGTGTCCCTGAGGAAGCTGTTTCATTCCAGCTCCAAGTCTGACATCTCCCTGGAAATGTGGAAAATTACTCAACTATGTCCCGTCCCCTAAGAGGGGATTAATTACAATCTGACCAATTGCCACCCCCTTATGCCCATCACGACAGTCAAAGTGATGGGAGCTCTTTTTGACAGAGCTGTCAAGCAACACAGAAATAACTTGGTCAGTGTGATTTCTGAGAGGTCCCCATGTGGAGGTGGTGCTGTTTTGGAAATGTCACTGGATTACTAATCCAAACCAGGATAATGCTCTGGCAGCTGGTCGAAGTTAAAAACAATTCATAAAATATTAAGATGCAAAATCGAGTGTCAGTAACAGTGACCTTGAAGTCAACTCGATTGTAGACACTAATTTTATTTTCCAATGTACTTGCATGAAGTGAATCTCCCGTGCTTTCCTGGTCTGGTCTAAAAGTGACTCCAGACACACAGACATGTGATAAGCTCTTCAATGGTCCCTGAAACGGCCAAGCAAGACACTCAATTGTATCACACTGCTCCGAGGTCTTAAAGGATAAAACCCGACAGAATACCCAGCACCAGCCTCGATATCAGAAAAGAGAACGGGAATCACAGTCCTGTTGACCCTGCAGAGACTTCCTTCCTAACATCTGAGAGCTTGTGACAACATTTACAGAGCTTTCCCACAAACTGCACAGAAACATCGGGCAAGGAGTAGGCCATTCAACACATTGAGCCTTCCCCATTCTAGTTCATGGAGAAAATCTCCTCAATGCAGTTTTTCCGACCCAGTGTTCATATCTATTAATATGTTTAAACATTGTGAAATATAAAATAAGAACTATTGTAATCCCTTCGGTCCATCCATCTTGCTCCTCGATTCAATGTACAGGCAGTTCTCTGATAACATGTGTTTATTAAACTGATTTGACTGCAATGCGATTTGCGAATTGCGTACCTTTTTGCTATAAAGTGAACTTCCGTTCACTGTCATGCGACTCCTTGCCAGGCACCAGCTGAACAATAAAACCCAGCCTCAGGATCCTCTGTCTGCAAAATGCACCCCCTGAATGTTCAGCTAAAACAGGAATGCAATCCGCTCTGCAAACCTTGAACTTGAGTCTGAAACGGGGAAGTGTTCTCTCCAACCAGAAGGAACTTTATTTCAAACCAGGGGGAGAATATTGAGGAGAACTGGAATGCCTTGTTGGCATCAGGTTGTCAGTCAGCCGTACACGCTTTCGGGTGAAGAGCTTGGTGAAATGTACAGGGATGTAGCCAGTGACTGTATTGTGAAAGTCTTACATTTGCAGCACTATTTCATTACAATATATGATTTAAAGGTTTATTAGACTGTGCTAGTGTGTGTGTTAGACTCACTTTAATTTTTGAGTTTTACTGATGTTTTGCGGTTCGTCCATTATTCTCTTTTCCCCATAGAGCACATCATTAATGTTGCATGATTTTCTGCAACACAGTGATGCGCAGAAACACGCTACCACGTTATTGGAGAACAACCTGGAATGATAGCCGATCCTCTATCTTTATACCATACCCTGCTCTCTCCCTATCACTTTAGTTTCCAGAAATCCTTATTTCTATTCAGTCCCTTGGTTTCCATAGTCTGATCTGGGAGATAATTCCCCAAGTTCACCAGTCTCTGAGTGCAGACATTTATTCTCATCTCAATGCAGAGTGGCCTGCCTAACCTAATACTGTGGCCCCTAGTTTTGATGTCCCAGCCAGGGGAATTGCCACCCCTGTTTCCAATCTGCCTTGCCCTGGCAGAGTTTTATATATTTCATTGAGATCTCGACTCATTTTCCGAAAGCCCATGGAATACAAGCCCTGACGCTCCAGATTCTGCCCGCAAAACAAGCCTATCATCCCAGGGATGAGTCTGGTCATCTTCGCTGCTCTCCATCAATGTCAGGTTTGTCCTTTATTAGGTAAGTAGACCCAAACTGCACATAATACTGCACAGTGTTCGAGACAATGTCTCACCAAGGTTCTATAGAGCTGCAATAAAACACCCGTACTCCTATACTCAAGTGCCCCTGAAATGAAGGTAGATACACGATTTATCTGCCTATCTGCTTTCTGCTCCTGCAACATTGCTTTCAGTGACTGGTGTACAGGGAGATCCAGATCCTTTTCAATGTTACAGCTCCCCACTTGTTTGATCTGTGTACACTGGTCAGCATCCCAAAGCCATTCCCAGTATTGCTTTCTCGATTCAGATCTCATTGCCCTGCACTGACTCCGATGGGTTGCACAGAAGGAAACAAAAATGCAGCTTAAGTTCCTGGATAGATCAACATTTTTAACCAATCCCTTTTCAAATGATAGGCTCCCGTTCTGTTTTTCCCATCAAAGGTCACAATAGCACATATCCCAAGCCCCCGCCCGCCATTGCTCTCCATGTGCCACGTATTTACCCAACACTCCACTTGTCTCAATCAACTTGGAGCATTTTGGCATCCTGCTCACCCACGCACAATCTGATATTGTTTAGTGCCATCAGCAAACTTGGAAATTTGTATTTATTTCCACTCAGCCAAATATAAGATGAGTGTTTGGAATAGCTGGGGCCCAAACCCTGATTCTTGCTATATCCTCCAAGCCGTCCATTCAAAAAAAAAATGTTTTATTCCTACTCACTGCTTCCTGCCAGCTCTCCCATTCTAAAACCATATTAGTCCCAGTTCCAAGGGATTTGAATTTGCATAATAGGCTTGGGGCTTTATCAAAATTCTTCTGAAAATGCGATCGTATTGCATTGATTGTTTCTCCATAATTATGCGAAATTATGGTGCCCATTTGATAAACGTCTGTTGACTTTGTCTGTGCTCATTACTTTCAGTTCCAATACTTCCTCTAAAACTGTTCAGTTGCTAATTTCATTCTACTCCCTTTTTCTCAACAGACTAATGTTCACTAGTAGTTGGGACGTTTTCTTTTTTATTTTGTTTTCTTCTGTGAAGACATAACCGAAGTGTTTGCTCCATAGTTCTGCCTTTTCCCTGTGCTCAATTCTCTGGTATCAGACTGTAAGAAAGCTGCACCTTCTTCCACTTAATTTTGCCATTGACATATTTTCAGAAGATATTACAAGTTCAATCTTAAAACCCTTGTTAATATACTCTTCAGAAACCCATCAATTCCTTTCTTAAGCTTCTCAATGATTAACTTTCCACAGCCATGCAAACACAGAAGCACAGACTTTGTACCATCAACAATACAGCACGGTCTACATTAGTCCCGCTTTCTGACACAAGACCCGTAGCTGTGAATCTTATGTCATTTCAAGTGCACAGCCGTGTGTTTTCTAATGGCTGTGAAGTTACCATGACAATTCCTCTCTCAGGAAGTGCATTCCAGACCCCAACACCCTCTGGGTGAAAAACAATCCTCAATTCCTCTCCAAATCTTAAACCCTTCACTATAAAATGTGCTCCATTGTTTTTGGCCCTTTGACTAGAAGGAACAGCTGCTGTCTATCCGTCCTGTCCATGCTCCTCGTAATGCTATCCTTCTGAATATCGACCCACTCAGCCTTCTCTCCTCTAAACTAGACAACCGAGCTAATCCAACTTCTCTCCATAGCTGATATGCTCCATCCCAGGGAACATGCCGGTGAATCTCCTCTGAGCCCCCTCCACTACAATCACATCCTTCCTGTAATAAACTACAATCAGCATTCCATCTTGGCCAAACCTAAATTCCGCCTAGCTCTTATAATTAATGCCTTGATGAATAAAGGTTATATCTACGGTCCCTATGCTTTCTGAAATTGTGCATCAACCTGTTTAGTCATATTCAAGGGTGTGTGTGAAGCACCCTCTGAGCTTCCTCGTGTGCTGCCTTTCATTGAGTATTCCCCTGTTCAGTTCCTTCTTCCAAAGTGTATCACCACATATTTATCAGGGTGACATTTCATCTGCCATTGACCTGCCCATCAGACCATACCATCTGTATCTTCCTGTGACATAAGGCCTTCCTCCTCACTACCAACCACCCGGACAATCTTTGTATCAAACACAAACTTAGTTGTCACACTCCCGCCAACTTCGTCTATATTCACAGCTGCATCATTTATGAATACCACAAATAATAAGGTTAAAGACGACACAATACCAGATTATTGACCAACAGGTTTATTCGGCGGCACTGGCTTCGAAGCCCTGCTTCTTCATCAGGTGGTTGTGTGCTTTGAAAGCTAGTGCCTCTGAATAAACCTGCTGGACTATAACCTGGTGTTAAGTGATTTTTAGGTTTGTCCGCCACAGCCCAATACCAACACCTCCGAATCGCAAATAATAAGGGACACAGCACTGATCCCTGTGATACACCATTGACACCTGTCTCCAGTCACACTAACAGCCTTCAAACACTACCCTCTGTCTCCTAACACTAAATTGATTTGGATGCAACTTGGCAAATCACGAATGACTCCCACCTGTTCCCTTGTTATTCTTCTCCAGTTGACACACTTGCAGAATATCTGAGGACTCTTCCTAATCTTGCCATACCAGCAGGTTTCTATGCCCCTGTTTTAGGCAGTTCACACCGAGTGAAGGATTTCCTCATTATTGTGGTCTTAAATGGTCTGTCACGTAACCTGCAGTTATTTGCCTTGAATGTGGATTTGACAGCCAGGGAAACGTTTTGTGTATTTCCAACTTGTCATATGTTTTGTGAATTTCCTAAATTTCATTGTGACCCTCCTCTCATTCTTTGAAACTCTAGAGAACACAGGCCGAGTTTCTTCATCAGGCAATCTAGCCATCTGCGGGATTAATCTGGACAATGTCCATTGCACTTTTTTTGTAGTCTGTATATTCTTTCTCAGATTGGCTCACCAACATTGTACACAATGGATGCAGGTTTGCTCGCTGAGCTGGAGGGTTCATTTCCAGATGTTTCGATATCTTACTAGGTAACATCTTCAGTGGACCTCATGCGAAACAATGCTGAAAATTCCTGCTTTCTATTTATCTGTTTGGCTTTCTTTTGGTTGCTGATGTCGTTTCCTGTGGTAATGCTATTTCCTGCGGTGAAGTCACTTCCTGTTCCTTCTCTCAGAGGTTGGTTGATGGGGTCTAAAATCTAATAGCACATCGAGTTAGATATCTATCAGAAATACATACGGATTTTCTGCATTGTTCCTGTTAATTCCTAAATATGCGATATCACATGCTGTATAATAGATTCCAACAGTTTCCAAATTGCAGATGTCAAGTTACTTGATCGGCATTTCTCCAAAGTATGTCTTCTTCCCTTTATAGATGCTTGGATTCCTTCCATTAATCTATAGTGCTTGGACCACGTTTGCTAACTTTCATTTATCCACAATGGCTTCTAGCCTCTTCAGAATGCACAGGAAAATAAAACACAGTCATCGACAGTGCAATTAATACTTCTTTTGCCGATTTATGCCTGACATTTTAATATGAAGTGCATCAGGTTTATCAGACTTAGCCATGCTCAATCCGGTTACATTCTCAAATACTTCCTTGCCACTGATATAAATTGACTTTTTGTCTTTAGTTGCACAAGCCCTACAGTATCACTGGGTATTACTGGGTGATTTTGTGGATCTACCTCCATGAAGATAGATGCAAAGGAACTGGTTATTTTATTTGCCATTTCCCTGTTATTCACAATAAACTTTCCTCTCCCGAATACAAATTTCCATATTAGACCTTACTTTTATTTTCTTTCCTTTGAAATACGGATTGTAGATTTATGCAGTGTTGTTATTCCTGTTTGTTATCATTCATGTTCTGCTTTTGATTTCCTCATCAGTTTCATGGCCCTTATGTCTGGATTGTGAATTTCTGAGAATTCTCAGGTTTCCACAATGACTGAAATTCTTCTGAAGCAACTTCCTATGATTAATACATTTTCTAATTTGATATGTTAAGCATCATTGTGTCACTTTCCCTTTCTTTGGTGTTTATATCTAAAATAAATAGACGTATTTTTCAGACTTTGCAGTATTTCTATAACTCTCCTGGTCGTGACCAGATGTAATCAGAAACACTGCAGGAGGGCAGAGAAGGAATTTCGGGAGCCCTGAGTGATATTTTTGCATCATCGCTGGCCAACGGGTGAGGTCCCAGAGGACTAGAGGGTGGTGAATGTTGTGCCCTTACTCAAGAAGGGCTATAAATAAAAACCTGGGAGCGATAGACCACTAAACCAAAAATCTGTATTAGGTACCTGACCTGAAAAGGTTCTGAGAGATAAGATATACATGCATTTGGAAAGACAGGGTGAGATTAGGAGCAAGATTAGTGATGAATTGAAGAAATGCTCAACAGTACAGGACAAGCGTCAATAACATTCCCCGCTCTGTCAGGATAAGGGTCACCATATTCTATCTGCTCCTTCACACTCCCCGTATACCTGTTATGGCACCGCCCCCGAACAAGGCTCGCGCTCTATCTGCAAATAAGGCTCAGGCACTTCCAAACTCATTATTGAATTCAGCAACTTTGTTCCTCACTTTCTCTGCAACCTACGCAATACCCCCCTACTAATAATACTAAATGGATTTACAACTGTCAGATGACTTATTCTGGAAACTACACCGTTACCCCCAGCCCTACCTCCACCAGCACTAACAGCAGGGTCACCCATTCCCACTTTCCCTCCCTCCCTTTCTCCTGTTCCAGGAGCAAACTGCCTGGAATGGGACAGAAAGGGCCAAGCGGGTAGTGGAGTGCCTGAGATCTGTTCCCTCACACCCCCTTCCCCCACCATCTGGGGAGGACCCTGGCATGAGCCGGACAGGAACAAGATGGCTCATGTGGAGATTCTGAAACATCCACTTCCCATCAACCGAGTAAAGAGCAAATTTCAGTTTTCACTTTAAACCCACTGTCAGTTCCAACGTCAGTCCTTTCACTCCCAAACAAAAAACAGATACCTCACTGCACAGAGATGCAGACACAGAAATGCACAGATGCATTGGTAAACACCCCAACATGCTAATATGCACAGCACATATAAGGAGATAGGCATATGCACATATTTCAACACAGAGAGATATGTTCAGTTGCACACAAATAGACACAAACACAGATAGAAACACAGAGGCTGATGCACAGACACACAGATGTAGGCACACAAATACACAGATAACAAGCACATGGACACACACACACACATATGGACATGCACACATACATATACGTACACACAGAGACACAAGCACTAGTGTCATTAAGACACAAATCGGTACGTTTTTGGTTTATAAAGGGATCAAGGATTCCAGGGAGAAGGCAGGAGAATGAGGTTGAGGTACATACAAAAAATTATTGAACGGCATATCAGACTCGATGGGCCAAATGGCCTAATTCTGCTCCTTTTTTCCTGCTCATGTGGTGTTATGCTATCAGGTACGCACTTTCTGAGACAGCAGCAGACGTTGGGTTTGATACATATTTGACTGGAAAGAGTCAGTGGGAATGTGGGACAGGTTTGGAGGGCAGAATGGTTTATGATTATGAAAAGAGGTGGTGATTTGATGTGAGGGTATCGCAGTTTTAAAGTAATGGGTCCCACAATGAAATAAGGATGTCCCTTTCCCTTTAGTGCTGTGCTATCTGTGGTATCCTCATCCTCAGGGAATAGGGAAGGCTTTCCTATTGAGGATTTTCTAGGCTGAGCTCGACTGATCTTTGTGGACAGGAGAGTAAATGTTTATCGGGACCATACAGGAGAAGGGTGATCAGACACAATTGGATCAGCCATGAGCATTCTGAATGGTGCCGCCGAATGGCCAACTGCTGCCCCTACCACATGTGTTGTTTCCTCAATCCACCTCTCGAGGCTGTTACAGAGATGTACTCCTGTCCCTACCTGTGGTGTTGTTCCCTCAATCCGTCCCACGGTGCTGTTACAGTGATATACTGCTGCCCCTACCCTATGCGTTGTTCCCTCAATCTACCCTCGATACTTTTACAGAAATATACAGGTGCCCCTACCTCATGTGTTGTTCCCTCAATCCACCCTTGATACTGTTATAAAGATGTATTGCTGTCCCTACCCATGTGTTGTTCCCGCAATCCACCTCTCGATGCTGTTCCAGGAAAGGGGACCACCCCATTTAGTCAGACAGGATGGTTACAATGAGACAGGAGGAGACCATTCTGCCCCTCTAAGGGATTACACAGGAATATAGAATGAAGTAATTCAGCTCGTTGAATACATTACACAGCCCAGGGCGAGGCATTCAACCCGCCTGAACGGCTACACAGTAACAGAGAATCTGTCGCTAACAGGTAATAGAGAGTAAGAGAGAAATGTTTACTTTCAGCCGACAAAGCTCTATCTGATGGAGTGCCTCAGAGATCACTGTTGTGTCATCAACGTCCAATAATCTGTATCAAAGATCTGGAGAAAGGGGTGGGAATAGCTTGCAGCTCAATTAGCTCGTACACCAAGATGGTCATTGATTGTGTCGTCAAATGGAGGTAGTTTGCAATATGATTATAGACAGGGAAGATTAGTGCGCAAACCTTCAGTAGAAATAACATAAGGTAAGAAGTGTACTTTGACATGAAGGATAAAATAATGGTAATCAGTTTAAATGGAGACAGATTGCAGAACTCTGCGATACAGGCGGTTTCCATGTTCCTGGGACATGAATCATGTGAAGTCAGTCTGCACGTGCAGCATGTAATTTGGTAGGTAAGTGGAATGATGCTGTTTTTGACAAAAGTTATCAGGTTTAATCGCAGGAAAGTTTTACTGCATCTGTACAGGGCATTGCTGAGACCACACCTCATGCACTATGTGCAGTTTTGGTCCCCTAACAATAAAATAAAAGGATATAACTGTTTTCGAAAATTTCAAAGAGGTTTCCCTTTACTCATTCCTGGAATGATGGCCTTTGGTTATTGGGGATAATCAATTTTGATCTTAGCCTAGAAATAGTATTGAACCACCCATGACTTTCAGAAAAGTGCATTCGCTGGATGCATATTATCCCTTGTCAGGGAGACTAAAGCTAGAGAATAAATTTGAAGGAAAAGATGCATTGATATTAAGACATATAGTATGAAGACACCTACCAATATTTACAAATTACACAGACACATGTAAGCATGTCATCAAATTATAAAGTGGTGACATTATTTGAGAGTGAATGGAATTGTGTACAACAACATCAATGATGCCCCGGCATTTAATCCATAATCAGATTTTCCAGAGAATGTTCCTGGAGAGCACACATAGTCCAATTTGGTGTTCAGTTGACATCATTTTATGTTCCAACACAGAGAGGGAGAAAATTGTTCCTTGCCTGAGAAGCAGCAGACAATTGATCCCTCTCTCTTACTTTGTTCTACCAGATATCTGAGTGTCAGTTCATAAAATCCTGAGTTATCTTTACCACTTGTGAAGGATTCCTGGTGAGGATTCATTGGAATCTCTCCACTGCCTGAATTCAGCCAAATCCAACTGTTCCAGAAAGGAAACCCACTACCAGCAGCTTATTTGAACAGAATAACTTCCAAAGCAGAATAACATTTGGGGCACTCTGTCATTATACCATTTGATATGAGTTCAACTTTCTGTGTCTCACATTTTTTCTAGAAAATGACCTCCTCTGAGACCGATATCATTGGCCACATCACTAAACTGGTTGCATTAAAAATTGGTGTAACCAGTGGGGAGTGGGACTGGAAAAGGAAACAGTGACTCTCCAACATTAGCTGGAACACAAATGAGAACATTTGAAAGGGCTGTCCAAGTGCAAATTCCCTCCCCAGAAGTTTGTGGGGCCTGGATGTTTGCATGTCTTCAAAGTTGTATTTGGTGAAATTTGAAAGACAAGTGACTGTCAGAAAATGGTGTCCAGACAGAAAAATGTGGGGAGACCACAGTCACATGACCCATAATTTTTTTGCATGGTGGAGCGGTAACAAAGTGTCTAATGACCCACTCCTACTGCTCAGTCATATGTTCCTATGTTCCATTCAACCACTCACAGCTCCTGCAAGAAGCAGTTGGAAGCCACTTGCTCCAAATGCCTGGTCCACAGTAACACAGCATCTCATTCAGTCCCTCAAGACTTCACACACACACGGCTTGATGTGGTTTGGAAATGCTATTTGGAAATCCAGGCCGGGTTCGAAAGATACCTCTGGTATCTTTGCAGAGTGTCTCCTCTCTGTAACTTGTGCTTTATTTGTTGGTCATATTATAGACCCAGACTCACTGTGAATACAACCCACAGACCTCACTCAGAGATGACTCACAAAATACTTTGCTCTGACTGATTGCAACGTTCAATAACAGAACGTTCAGGAAAATTACAATCATTAACTTTGTATTTACAGAGTATGAGGACATAAGGAACCGGATCAGGTAATTCGGCTGATCCACTATTGATATTAACTCTTCTTTAATGCCCCAGTTTTTCACACCCTTAAGCTGTCTGGCAGGTCAAAAATCCATCTATCTCCTTAAATACTTTCAGTGATGTAGCTCCCATAACTCTCCAGCCCAGATAATTCCTGACAGTAATTATCCTCTGTGAGAGGAAATCACTCCCTACACATACATCGTCACCTAATTAATATGAAAAAGAGGTGAACACAGGGGCTCAGCAAAGAGTGAATGGTTTTGATATCAAGGCAGTATTTGACTGAAGATGGCATCAGGACCACCCACTTATTTGAGCTGAATGGGAATCAAGTGTAACTTCCCAGTCGTCTGGGTCTTTCAGAGCACAAAGAAAGATGTTTGTGGTCGGTGGTCAACAATCCTATCAGCCCCGGGATATCTCTGCAGGAGATCCTTAGGTTAGCTTCCTCAGCACAAACATCTTGATCTGCTCCATTAATGTCTTTCCCCATCATAAGATCTAAAGGAGGGATGATGACTGAAGATCATACAATATTCAGAACATCTTGTCCCCCATCAGCTCCTGAACCATCCTGTCTCCATGTGCAGCAAGACCCGGACAGCATTCCGGTTTGTGCTGTTAAAGTGTCGGTAACATTCATGTAACAGCGCTGCCAGACACTGCACATTTCCACAGTTGAAAGAGGAGCTCATTCAACATTTCAAGCTGGTTACACACTAATTTGTGGAAGTCATTGAGCCCTGGAATCTACTGAAAATGAAGAGGGACAGCCCATTAAGTCCTTCTGCCTGTTCCTCAGGAAGAGAAGGGGTCTGGTCAGTACATCGAGATGTTAAACAGGAACAGGCAGAGCCCAGTAAGACCCTTAAATATGTTCCATGAGATCAGGAGGAGGCTATTCAGCTTCATGGACAGTTATACAGGAGCAGGAGGGCGTCATTGATATTCCAACAAACAAACCAATGAAACCAAGACTGCAATGATAGAGGTCTCAATGATGTTAATCACGGTTCCAGTGTTTATAGAACGAGTGCTACTTTAACATGGTTTGCTGGCAGTGAGGAGGGAACCCAAATATTTTGTGTCAAGTCTCAAGGAGGCATCTTCCCATCTCCGAGAAGACACATCCATGTTCTCCATGTAGGTCAGAAGCTGCTGAGAAGAGTTAACTCTTTTATAATTATGAAGGTATTGTGGCTGCTGTCAGGATTATGGATAGCATGACGTTCATTGCAGGATCACGCACCAGTTGAACTGTATTAATGTTGGCAGAGTTTATTCAAAAGCCAGAACCTCTCTCTCTCTCTTTCCCTCTCTGTCTCAATCGAAATAGGGAGCGGGTGTGATTGAGTGGAACGTTCTCTGATGCTCTTAAAATATCGAGAATCATGTGACCCGAGTGAAAAAAATGCCATGGAATTTATCACCATATAAGTGCCTGTTTAGAACAACATTCGTTATTGTCCATCGCCCTTTAGGTTCAATACAATCACGTCTTATTCTCTCTCTGAACTTCACTCACTGCTCATGTTGTCATCATCCCAGAGATTAGTCTGGTGAGACTTGAGAGAAAGTCTATCCACAGTATGCCAAATACTGCCTCAACAACATTCTCAGGGATGAGTGCAATAATCCTTTTCTCTCACTTAGACATCGCCGTTTCTTTCCGTGTTATTAAACGCCATTATTTCTCTATGCACTGCAACTGACATGGAATGTATAAGTTCCTTACATCTGTACGTCAGCATCAATAAAGCCAGCACCAGAGTTGCCTATGGAGACGTGCATCACACTCGGGAGAATTTCAATGAGATCGAATACACCTAAAGGATGTAATGATCACCTACCTGAATAGAAATGGGCTGTACAAATACGGGAAACAGGCAGAGGAAAGGAGCTATCTTTACTTTTGTTCTTCTCTCACAGGATGTATGCAGCCCTCGTCAGGGCAGCATGTTACGCCAATTTTAAACTGAGTTGCAGTTTCAGTTGTTCAACCGGACAGTGAAGAGTAAAACACATTGCTGGGGGTTTGTAGTGTTACAACACCGGATAAATTTTCCTGCTTAATTAAAACCAGCAACAGAGAAAAGATTTATCCAATGCAGTAATGTGTGATAATTCTAGAGTCTAAGAACTATTTAAAGTACAAATTAACAACTTTATTTCTTAAAGTATTACAGAGAATAATAATCGAACGAATATTTACCGACGTCTTCCTCTAACCTATCTTTGACCTTTCCCCCTCCACAATACGAGTCCGATAAGACTCCTAATTAAGATTTACAAAATAAAACTTCTTATCTCAAAACCAGGAAGCTTACGTTTCTTCTCCATAGTCCTGACTTCTTTTCTTCTGGGGGATTCTGCTTCACTAATTACTAATCAATGAATATACTTTTAAAGGAGATATTTTTCAGGCAGTCTTTGTATGCTGGTAGCTTGGCAGCTCTGCTCTCAACTATTCAATTTTCCATGGTCTTGTACCTCGAAACTATTGGATTATGTCATTGGCTTTCAAGATTATCAAGATATTACATTCAAACTTGATTGGAGGTGGGTCATTTGGGGTATAATTTAAACTGTTTGGCTGAATTTGTTTTTGTCTCAAGACAATGAGCTAATCGAGTTGTTCGACGAAATGTTAAATTATATCTATTTTTCAGAAGACTTGGTGCTGTCAGGTAGTTTAAAGGTGCAGTACACCCACATGTTCATCAATGAAGTCACACGGAAACCTGACTAGGGAAGGGTGACACATTGACTTACCTAAAGGACTTCAGGCAAGCAGATGGGCTTTTATAACAAATGATAATGGTTGCTTTTAAATTCCACCACTTTCCTTCATGAGTTATCAACAGACTATTATTCTGTGGCTCTAGATTATGAGTCAATGACTTGACTATCATAAACTGTCTTCCTGTACGTGCAGGGAACACGTCAAACATCCTCAAGAGCAATTACTTAGTGACGTGTGATTAGAAGGCACTTGAAACTGTTGCATCCAGATTGAACAGAGGCAAAAATCATGGTTCATTAAGAAGTTACACTGAGAATGCAGACGAGACTGAGATATCATAATGGTGGTTTTGGACAGGACTGGTGAGTGGGGAGGACATGGAGATGAAATTCCGTGAAGGACAAAATGGATTATGGAGTTTTAGAACATTCTGTGTCCTTCTCGCACATCAGTGAGTAATTTATAAATAGTAGTTTGACAGTTATAATTTATAAGGAAAGGATTTTTTGATTGGAACTGAAGACATTGACTTGCATTTTCCAAAATTTATATATCATGAGCAGAAATTGAGTTCAACCCAGTTTAGTAGACAAATATAATGACTTACCAGGAATACCAACTATCGCAAGGATGGGGTAGTAACCACCTTGAATAATCCAAAGGATATCCTGGATCCGTGATGCTAATGATATCCAAGGCCGAGAAAGCCATTAAAGTCCAGAGGATAAACTCCTGCACATTGTTGGAACATTCCAGTGTAATGTTCTCAGATTCTGATCCATTATTGGAATATTCCAGTCTAATGTTCTCAGATTCTGATCCACTGTTGGAACATTCCAGTCTAATGTTCTCAGATTCTGATCTCTCCTCCCGCTCTCTCTCTCTCTCTCGATCTGCTGATCCCTGTTAGTGCTGTCAGTGATGCTCCTACTCACACTATATGATAGCACATTTAACAGAGCCCATTTATATTTCAAACTTGGAAACTCTCCACTGCCATAATTAGGATCCACTGAGATTGATATTAATCACAGTCACTGAACAAATAGCTCCAGTTAACCCCTTTGAATTCAATAATGGTTTTATTAAAATTCAAAAGAACGTTTAAAGTTTACACATTTGGCATGGGAGATGTGTGGGGGGTGAACAGGAAGAAATATTTGAGATGGTAGATTGATTGAATGTAATCATTCAATCTGCCTTAGATATGGCAGTAATGTCAAAGGATTGTCAGAACTTAAACAACTTTCTCGGCTTTTAAATCGAAACATATAATCTGTAACTACTAATCAGTGATTATAATGTCAGTAAAATATGTAGAGAACTTTCCTAGTCCATAATCTGACAGAAAATTGCTTGTGACAACATGAGTGATAACAGACAAATGGCATGGATATGTTAACAGCGAATATGATGTGACATACAATTCAGATGGTTATTCAAGGATCAGACAGGGCAGGTAAGGGTCATGCTGTTAATGTTATCGATGTCAATCAACTGTATTGAAGTAAATTTCACTGCATTTTAATTTTAGTGTGATTATGATATCGGGGCATGGCTGCTGAGACTGGAGGGAGGGAACATGATATTTCCCAACCATCAGTATGGAATTTTATTCTTCATAAATCATATAAAGATCAAATTCAAGGATACATTTCCAATGAGGAACGAGGAGAGACAATATTAACCATACAACCAGAAGACATTGGAACAGAAATTTGGCCATTAGGCCCATTGAGCCTGCTCCGCCATTCCATGATAGCTGTTATGCTTCTCAACCCCATTCTCACACTTTCGACCTGTAACCCTTGATCCCCTTTACAGTCAAGAACCCATCCGTCTCACTCCTTTTCCTCCACTACATCGATCACTGTATCGGCGCTGCCTCGTGCTCGCACGAGGAGGTTGAACAGTTCATCCACTTTACCAACGCCTTCCACCCCGACCTCAAATTCGCCTGGACCGTCTCAGACTCCTCCATCCCCTTCCTAGACCTTTCCATTTCTATCTCGGGTGACTGAATCGAAACAGACATTTACTATAAACCGACCGACTCCCACAGCTACCTGGACTACACCTCCTCCACCCTGCCCCCTGAAAAAACGCCATCCCATATTCCCAATTCCTTCGTCTCCGCCGCATCTGCTCCCAGGAGGATCAGTTCCAAAAACGTACAACCCAGATGGCCTCCTTCTTCAAGGACCGCAATTTCCCGCCAGACGTAGTCGACGATGCCCTCCACCGCATCTCTTCCACTTCCCGCTCCTCCACCCTTGAGCCCCGCCCCTCCAACCGCCACCAAGACAGAACCCCACTGGTCCTCACCTACCACCCCACCAAACTCCATGTACACCGTATCATCCGCCGTCTTTTCCGCCACCTCCAAACGGACAACACTACCAGGGATATATTTCCCTCCCCTCCCCTATCAGTGTTCCGAAAAGACCACTCCCTCCGTGACTCCCTCGTCAGGTCCACACCCCCCACCAGGTGCCACTTAGGTGGATAGACCTTGTAAGAAGGCCTATGGTGTATTCGCGTTCATTAGTAGAGGGATTGAATTCAAGAGTCGTGAAGTGATGTTACAGCTGTACAGGATTTTGGTTAGGCCACATTGGGAGTACTGTGTGCAGTTCTGGTCGCCTCACTTTAGGAAAGATGTGGAAGCTTTGGAAAGGGTGCAGAGAAGATTTACCAGGATATTGCCTGGAAGGGAGAATAGGTCGTACGAGGATAGGTTGAGAGTGCTAGGCCTTTTCTCATTGGAACGGAGAAGGATGAGGGATGACTTGATAGAGGTTTATAAGATGATCAGGGGAATAGATAGAGTAGACAATCATAAACTTTTCCCCCGGGTACAACAGAGTGTTACAAGTGGACATAAATTTAAGGTGAAGGGTGGAAGGTATAGGGGAGATTTCAGGGGTAGGTTCTTTACCCAGAGAGTGGTGGTGGCATGGAATGCGCTGCCTGTGGGAGTGGCAGAGTCAGAATAATTGGCGAACTTTAAGTGGCAATTGGATAGGTACATGGATGGGTGCTGAAGCTAGGACAAATGTTCGGCACAAAATCGTGGGCCGAAGGGCCTGTTCTGTGCTGTATTGTTCTATGTTCTATGTTCTATGTTCTATGTTCTATGTTAACCCAACCTTCACTCCCGGCACCTTCACCTGCATCCGCAAGAAATGCAAAACTTGCGCCCACACCTCCCGCCTTACTTCCCTCCAAAGCCCCACGGGACACTTCCATATCCGCAACAAATTCACACGCACCTCCAAACACATCAGCTATTGCATCCGCTGCACCCGATGTGGCCTCCTCTATATTGGGGAGACAGGCCGCCTACTTGCAGAACGTTTCAGAGAACACCTCTGGGACATCCGGACCAACCAACCCAACCACCTCGCAGCCCAACACTTTAACTCCCCCTCCCACTCCACCAAGGACATGCAGGTCCTTGGACTCCTCCATCGTCAAACCATGGCAACACGACGGTTGGAGGAAGAGCGCCTCACCTTCTGCCTGGGGACCCTCCAACCACAGGATTGAACTCAGATTTCTCCAGTTTCCTCATTTCCCCTCCCCCCACCTTGTCTCAGTTAAATCCCTCGAACTCAGCACCGACTTCCTAACCTGCAATCTTCTTCCAGACCTCTCCGCCCCCACCCCACTCCGGCTTATCACCCTCACCTTGACCTCCCTCAACCTATCGCATTTCCAACGCCCCTCCCCCAAGTCCCTCCTCCCTACCTTTTATCTTAGCCTGCTGGACACACTTTCCTCATTCTTCAAGAAGGGCTTATGCCCGAAACGTCGATTCTCCTGTTCCTTGGATGCTGCCTGACCTGCTGCGCTTTTCCAGCAACACATTTTCAGCTCTGATCACCAGCATCTGCAGCCCTCACTTTCTCCATTCCAAAATATACTCAATGAGCTGGACTCGACAGCCCTCTGTAGCAGTGAATTCCATAGATTCACGGCTGTCTGGCTGAAGAGGTTTCTCCTTATCTTTGTTCGAAAAGGTCTTCTCTTTCCACTGTCCCCTCGGGTACTAGTCTCTCTCTTACATTGGATAAATCTTCCCAAAATCTCCTCTCTCCCAGATCATTTAGTATTCTGTAAGTTTCAATTAGACCTCCTAACATCCTTCTAAATTCTATCAAATGCAGACCCAGAGCCCTCAAATATTTTTATATGTTAAGCTTTTATTTCCTGGCACCATTCTCGTGAATCTCTTTGGAAAACGCTCCAGGACCAGTGCATCCTTCCTGAGATATGGGGCGCACAATAATCCAAATGTGGCATGACCAAAGCCTTGTAGAGCCTTAGAAGTACATCCCTGCTTTTACATTTAAGCCTTCTTGAAATAAATACCTTCATTGTATTTCCCTGCCTAACTACTGACAAACTGCAAGTTTACCTTTCAAGACTCCTGGATTAAACTCCCTAGTCTTCTTGCCCTTCAGACTTCTGAATTTGCTCGCTATATCGAAAATAGTCCATGCCTCTATTCATCCTGGCAAAATGCTTTCCCACACTTTCCCACATTGTACTGCCACTCTTTGCTCACTCTCCAAACCTGTGAAAGTCCTTCACCAGGTAAAAGTGAGGACCGCAGAGGCTGGAGATCAGAGTCAAAAGGTGTGGTCATATAAAAGCACAGCCTGTCAGGCAGCATCCGATGAGCAGGAATTCGACGTTTCAGGCATAAAGCCTTTATCAGGAATGTGGGGTGGGCTGAAGGGGCAGAGAGATAAATGAGGGGGAGGGGGTGGCGCTGGGAGGAAGGTAGCTTCGAAGGCGACAGCTAGATGAAGGTGGGTGATGATAGTGATAGGTCAGAGTGGAAGTTGGTTTTAATACTTGGGAAGGTAGATGGACAGGTAGGACAGTTCAAGAGGGCGGTGCTGAGTTGGAGAGTTAGATCTGGGATAAGGTGGAGGGAGGGGAGATAAGGAAACTGGTGAAATTGTCCTTGATATCGTGTGTTTGGAGGGTCCCAAGGCAAAAGATGATGCGTTCTTCCTCCATCATTTCAGGTGGCTAGAATTTGGCAGTGGAGGAGGCCAAAAGCTTGCAGGGCTTTGGTGGAGTGGGAGGGGGAGTTGAAGTATTCGGCCACAGGGAAGTGGGGTTGTTGGGTTTATGTGTCCAAGAGTGTTCCCTGAACCGTTCTGTAAGTTGACATCCTGACTCGACAATGTATAGGAGACAGGAGCAATGGACTGACTAGAAGAGGTGTTTGGATGCACAGGATGTTCACTGCCTGATGTGGTAGGATCCTTTGGGGCCTTGGGTGGAGGTGAGGAGGGAGGTATTCGCACAGATTTCATATCTCTTGCAGCGTCAAGGGTTGGTGTTGGGAGTGGAAGGTGGCTTGGTGGGGGCGTGTAAACCTAACGAGGGAGTTTTGAGGGAAAGGTCTCAGCAGTATGATGATAGGGGTGGGGAGCGAAGTATATCTCTGGTGTTCGGTCTAACTGTTGGTGGCAGAAATAGCGGAGGATAATGCATTGTATCCTGAGGTTGGTGGGATGGAAGGCGAGCACCAGAGAAGTTCTAACTTGTTGTAGTTGGAAGGGTGGAGTGCAAGGGCGGAGGTGTGGGAAGTTGAGGAGATGCACGAGAGCACCCTCTTGCAGCCGAACCACATCTTCAATGCTACCTGTTCCCCTATCTATCTTTGCACTGTTCGAAAGCTTAGCCAGAATGCCCTCAGTTCCTTCATATAGATAATGAATGTACAAAGTGAAAAGTTGTGGTCCCAACACTGAGTTTTGTGGAACACCACTTGTCACTGGTTGCCATCCTGAGAAGAACACTTTTATCTCTACTCTATGCTTTCTCTCAGGCAGCCAAACTTCTATCCATGCTAGTACCTTGCCTCTAATACTATGGGCCCATACCTTTCTCAGTAGCCTCATACATGGCACTTTGTCAAAGGATTCTTGAGTGCAGATGGATAAAATCTATTGGTTCTCCTTTATCTAATCTGCTCATTACTCCGTCACTGTTTTCTAGCCTGTTTGGCAGGACTGATCTCCCCTTGATGAAACCATGCTGACTCTGTCCTATTTTACCAAATACCTCCAAGTATCAGAAATCCCATCCTTCACGATGGATTCCAGGATGTTACCCACAACCAAGGATGGCTAATCAGTCTGCAGTTTTCCATTTTCTACCTAACTTCCTTATTAAACGGGGTGTCATATACAGCCACTTTGCCGTTTCCTGATTTTAGTCATTCCTGAAAGATTACCACTTACGCTTGCACTAACTCTTCAGTTATCTCCCTTACAAGGCTGGGGTGTAGTCCAACTGGTCCAGGTGAGCTATCCACATTCAGGCCATTCCGTTTTCTAACATGCTCTTCTTGGCGATGACCACCATATTCAGGACTGCCCTCTCACTCTCTTCAATTCTTGAGAAATTACTCGTGTCTTCTACCGTGAAGGCTGATGCAAAGTTCCTCAGCCATTTCTTTGTTTCCCACTACTGTCTCTCCAGGATCATTTTCCAATGGTCCATATTCACTTTTACCGCTCTTTTGCATTTTATATATCTAAAGAGTCTCTTAAAGTTTCCTTTATATTACTGGTTAGCTTACCCCCATTTTTAATCTTCTCCCTCATTATTTATTTTTCCTTGCCTTCTGTTGGCCCCATTCTCCAGTTTCCCTTTGCCCTTCACATTGCTTGCGCTTTTACTTATATGAAATCACTGACTTCCCTCGTCAGCCCTGGTTGCCTCATTCTCCCTGTACCATGCCTTTATTGCTCAGCATGTATCTCTGCAGTGTCTCCTGCATTAATCTTGGAATTTCCTGCCATTACTGTTTTCTGCTAGACCCCTGTCCCGGTCAATTCTACCCAGCTTCTCCCTTATGCCTCTCCAGTTGCCTTTATTCAGCTGAAATACTGTTAACTTTGATTCTACTTTCTCTCTCTCAAATTGCAGAATAAACTCAACCATGTTCTAATCACTGCTTCCGAAGTTTTCTTTCACCTTAAGCTCCCTTGTCTAGCCTGCGTCATTAAATCCAGTGTCATCTGTTCCCGAGTGGGCTCCACCACATGATGCTCCAAAAAGCCATCCCATAGACATTCCTCAAATTCCTTTTCTTGCGATCCACTCCCAACCTGGTTTCCCATTCCACTTGCATATTGAAATCCCCCTATGATCACTGTAACTTTGTCTTTCCTACAGATCTTTTCTATCTCCTGGTGTATCGTGTACCCCAGCTCCTGACTACTCTTTGGAGGTCTCTGCAAGTCTCCAACTGTGATTGTCTTATCTTTGTGATTCCTCAATTCTACCCACGCAGATTCTACACCATCTGACTTTAGTTCCTTTCTTACTATTAATTTAATTTCATTTATTAATAATGTAAACCCACTCCCTCTGTTATCTGTCTTTTCGATAGGATATATGTCCTTGAATATCCTGATCCCCTTGCAACCACTTCTCTGTGATGCCCATCACGTCATACCTACCAATTTCAATCTGTGCCACAAGCTCATTTACTCTATTCCTTATACTGCGTGCATTCAGATATAACCCCTTCAATCTTGTATTAACGGTTCATCTTCTCATTGTTATTTGTTTGTCCAGTGTGCTTGAAGTCTGATTGCTTACACTTTCCATACACTATGTCTTATTTGCGTCTGTGCTGGAGATTTTAACAACCTCTCTTGAGCTCTGTACATTTACCTCCTCTTTTCTAATTAAACCTTATAACGGACCCCCCACCATGCCAACACACACACACTCCTAATCAGTTTAGACCTCTGTCTACAGCCGTAGTTAGGATTCAATCGGACTCTGGCCCCAACACAAAATAAAGGGACAAAAAACAAGCTTTTCTGTACATACCAAAATATGAAAACTACAAAGATGTAAGTTTGTTAAAATACACCTACGATGTGGAGATATATGAATTGAAATGTGAATTTAAAAACCACGGACGGGGTTTTCAAGCTTTATCAGTCATTATTTGACCCACAGCTGAGATGCTGATCTCCCCCCTGTCAGTGATCCCCCTCACTGAGAATCTCTCGCCCTGTCTGTCACACCATTTCTAGACGGACTACAAGTTCCTGTTGGCCCAGAATATTTAAATTAATTCACCTTCTCCCTGAAACTGATCTATTGTTCTTTTGGATCCTGTTCAGCGTCAGCAACCCGGTTCTGTGATATTATTGGCGATAAGTGATCTGGGATGACAGCATAGTGCTCACAGGGTACGGCACCAGACAAAGGGCTTGCAGTCTGTGGGAGATTCTAAATGAAATTTCTGTGTATTTCTCCTCATGCTGTCTTCTGATATAACTTCAGACTCGTCTGACACCCCTTGCTCTCACTCACTCTGTGGCTCCGTTTTCTTTCCATTCCTTTTATCTCTCTTCACTTCCTTTTTTCTCTGTTAATTTTTCTCTCTCACACGCACACACGCACAGACACAGACATTCTGTTCTCTCTGTTGACAAATTGTGCTGTTGGAGAGCTCATCGGTGTACAATGGGCTAAATGGCCTCTTTCAGTACTCTAGCAATTCTGAAGTTCTCTGACCCACAATAAAGACTTCAGATGCTTGGAGAGACAAGCTGATACTGCGAAGGACACAGTGCAGCATCATCATTTATCTCTTCCTGTTGTCTGATATGCAGCGGCTTTGAAATATCAGTTAAAAAAAAAGATAGAAATTCGAGCAGTTGGGAGAACGTTCACGAGATGATTTTGCTGTCACGATTTAACAAGCAGTTCCCACGTACAAAATTGGATTTGACTGACAGCAGCTCCTCCCAATTGACACGTCCTAGCTCTGTCTGATGCTGATGTAATTTGCCTTTCGCCAATTCAGTAGATTCCCGCAAGGTCCTGACATATCCGTGTTCATAGCTATCTTAAATCTGAAGGAACTGTGACCACTGTTTCTAAAATTATGTCCCACTGAAAGGTCAGTCACCTGGCCAGGCTCTTTAGCCAATACGAGATACAGTATGGGTCTTCCTCTCGTTGGACTATCCACATACTGCTGCAGTTAACAAATTCTGCCCCGTCTAAGCCCCTTGCTCCAAGGGACTTCCAGTCATTATTGGGGATGTTAAAGTCACTCACTATGACAAATCTGTTTTTAATACACCTTTCCTTAATCGACATACATATCTGTTCCTAAATCCCTCCATGGCTGTTGGAGAGATTATAATAACGCAGTTCTTGCATCCATCTTATTTTTGAGCTTTACCCATATTGCTGCAGTGGATGATCCCTCCTGTATGTCCTCTTCAAGTGCAGATGTAGCATTCTCCCTGATCAGTAAAACAACTCGTCCACCTCTTTTAGCTTCTTCTCTATCTCGCCTAAACCAATGAAACCCTGGATACTTTGAATGGCCAATCCTTTCCCTCTCTCAACCAAGTCTCAGTAAAGCCACAACATCATAGTCCCATGTATGGATTCAGGCTCCCATTTCATCGGCCTTACCCATAACAATTCTTGCATTGAAATAAATATACTTCATCCAAACTCCATTAGATCCTGACCTGATATTTGGTTTGAGTTTCCCTGATGTAAATTCTCCTCGTCTAATCTCTAGTAACATAAGATTACAAAGTAAAGCAGAAAATATTGTAAACAGACAATTTCAGTTTCTCCCTCCTTGTCCCTTATCCCTGTACATTGCATCACACACTGTCCAATTCCAATAAACTGCTGGATAATTATTCTGCTTCAAACAACAGTCTCTAGCCTCTCACTCACATTCTTCACCTCTCTCTGGACCCATTGGATTGACAATTTTCTGATCCCTCTCTCAACCAAATCTCTGTAAGATTTATATCATAGTTATATATACTCATCTGTCTTGCCTGTCATACTGCGCACATTAAAATCAGCACACTTCAGACTGCTCATCCCATTGTGTTCACTCCACACTGCCAGTTTGTTGTTGGTCTTAGTTGTACTGGGATTCGTCTCCAACTGCTCTTCAGTCACTGTGCTTGTGGATGTACTGCTCTGGCAAGATTCCCAAGCACTCAGGAAGCCTGAGGACCAGAGCCACTTTTACAATAAACCCGTCATATTTGCAGCAATTCTCCATCAAACACATCAAGCAAATATACTGTAGATGGCAGAAACCTGAAACAAACACAGAAACATACTGTGGAGAGAGAAAAGAGGTAATTCTCCCAATGCAAAGATTGCAAAATCTCCAGAAAGACAGGGTCCATAGATTGGAATTGAATCCAAGTCCCTGGCACTGTGAGGCAGCAGTGTTGTGTCACCGCGCTATTCAATGATGGACAATAGGATTAGTATCGTTACATTAGTATATTTTCGACAGTCAGTTAACTGGAATGCTCTCACTCAGCCGGTCTAAGATTGGTAAGCCTTTGTACAGCAGCAGAGGTTAATATAAGAAGCAATAAAGTGGTGAACACGAAACATGCAAGCTGGCTCGCTTTAGAAAAGGAGATTGCAGGAGTTTTGTTAAGATATATAAAAGGGGAGAGTGAACATTGGACAACCAGAAATTGAGGCTGGCTGCAGAGAAATGGAGATCAAAGAATTGGAGATTGACCTGAATAGGTACTTTCCATCAATCTTCACAATGGTAGACACTCGGAACATTCCAGAACTTCAAGCGAGTCAAGGGTGAGGGATGGGTGTCGTGATCGGCGCTGAGGAGAAGATACTGGGGAAGCTGCAATGTTTGAAAATAGATACATCACACAGACTGGAAGGATAACAACCAATGTTCTGAAGGAATTAGCGGAGGAGATTGTGAAACCACTGGTCGTGACTGTTCAGGAATAACTATCATCAGACAAAGTCCCCGAGAACTGGAAAGTGGACAATGTAAAATCTCTGTGTAAGAAGGAAGAAAGGCAAACTACAGGAAATCATCGGGCAATTTAGCCTGGCATCCGTCGTTATTAGGGATTTAGATTGCATTGCTCGCAATGAGATTGCAGGGTATTTGGAGGTGCATGGTAAAATAGGGCTGAGTCAGCATGGCTTCATCAAGGAACGGTCCTGCTGACTATTCTGTCAGAATTCTATCAGAAGATAATGAGCAAGTTTGATAAAGGGAGGATGTGATCTCATTTGCTAATAGCGTGTGTGTTAAATTTGAATCTGTGTTAAATTGAATCATGTTAATTTATTGGTTACAACTTGCATAAGCAGATGTACAAAAACAACTAAAAATTGTAAAGGAACAATTCAATAGTAGGTAAATAAAATAAGGATGGAGGGTCGGGTGATGTGTTGTTTCACCATGATGTGGGAGTGGTGGACCCCACTGTGGATCCCAGTGACTATGTCTGGAATAAATGTTGTATGCTAGAAGAACTCTGGCTCAGAGTCGATGAGCTGGAGTTTAAACTTCAAAAATTGCGATGCATCAGGGAGGGGGAGAGCTCCCTGGATGTTGTGATTCAAGAGACAGTTATACTCCTTAGATCAACTGACTCAAAGTCAGCCAGCGGTTAGAAAGCGGAGGGTTCGGCTATGAGGGAGGCAGGTGGAGGGACCCAGGAGGTAGAGTTCCTGGAGCCTCAGCCTCTGTCCATGTCTAACAGGTTCAAGAGTTTTATTCCCTGTGTGGATGGGATTGGAGACTGCAGGGAAGATGAGCTGATTGGCCACAACACCAAGTTGAGGAAAGCTTTCAAGTGGGGCAAGAGAAGAGAAATGTTATTGTAATTGGGAATAGTATAGTTAGCGGTATAGACACTATTCTCTGTGACCCGGATTGAGAGCTCTGAATGTTGAGTTACCAACTGGTGTTTGGGTAATGGATGTCTCATCTGGGCTGCAGAGTGACTTGGAGTGGGAGGGTAAAGATCCATTGGTCGTGGTCTGTGTAGGTACCAACGGCAGAGGTAAAACTAGGGCAGAGGTTCTGCTAAGGGATACGAAGAGCTCCGAGCTAAATTAGAAAACAGAACCAAAAAGGAAATCATTCTGGATTACGACCTGAGCCATGATCTAATTAGCACACGGTCAGCAGGAAAATGCGTGGCTCAAAGTTTGCTGTGGGAGAAATGGGTTTGTATCATGGGACATTGACACCAGTACTGGGGAAGGAGGGCACTGACCTGATCGGACGGTCTTCATCTGAACCTTGTTGGGACCAGAGACCAAGCAAATCGCATACCTCTGGGCTGTAGACTGGACTTTAAGGTAAATGGGGGTGGGGTAGTGTCAGGTAAAGAGAAAATTAGAAAACCCGAATGAAAGGAGGGGATAAGACTGCAGAACTCAAGAAGAAGGCGTTAGGTATGCTTTCCTTTATTGGTCAGACTATTGAGTACAGGAGTTGGGAAGTCAAGTTACAGCTGTACACAACATTGTTTAGGCCACTGTTGGAATATTGCGTGCAATTCTGGTCTCCTTCGCATCAGAAAGATGTTGTGAAACTTGAACGGGTTCAAAAAAGATTTACAAGGATGTTGCCACGGTTGGAGGATTTGAGCTACAGGGAGAGGCTGAACAGGCTGGGGATGTTTTCCCTGGAGTGTCGGAGGCTGAGGGATGATTTTAGAGGGTTACAAAATGATGAGGGGCATGGATAGGATAAAAAGACAAAGTATTTTCCCTCGGGTCAGGGAGTCCAGAGCTAGAGGGCATAGGTTTAATTTGAGAGGGGGAAGGTATGAAAGAGACCTAAGGGGCAACGTTTTCACGCAGAAGGTGGTGAGTGTATGGAATGAGCTGCCAGAGGAAGTGGTGGAGGCTGGTACAATTGCAACATTTAGGAGGCGGTTGGATGGGTATATGAAGAGGAAGGGTTTGGAGAGACATGGGCCGGGTGCTGGCAGGTGGGACTAAATTGGGTTAGGATACCTGATCGGCATGAACAGGTTGGACCGAAGGGTCTGTTTCCATGCTGTACATCTCTATGACTCTATGACTCTAAGTTATTCAAAACTCCAGTACGGACGCAGGTAGTATGGAAAGTGTTAGCAATTAAACTTCAAAGTTTCAGGACAAGCAAATGACGATAAGAAGAGGGATGGTTAATACCGGGCTGAACTGTGATATCGGAATGCATGCAGCATAGAGAATATGATAAATAAGCTTGTGACTCATACACACATTGGCAGGTCGCCATCATGGAGACATCGCTGCAAGTGGATCAGGATTGGGAGCTGAATATTCAAAAAGATAGGCAGTTGGGCAGAGGAGATGGGGGTTGTCTTATTAGTAAGAAATGAAATTAAATCAATAATAAGAAATGAAGTAAGGTCAAATGGTGTAGAATCTGTGTCAGTAGAATTGAGGAATCGAAATGGTAAAAACAAGTAGTTGGAGTTCTATTCAGGCCTCCAAACAGTAGTCAGGAGCTGGTGTGCAAGATATACCAGGAGCTAGAAAGATGTGTAGGAAAGACAACATTGCAGTGATCATGTGGGATTTCATTACGGAGGTGGGCTGGGAATTCAGCTTGATGTGGTTTGCAAGAAAAGGAATTTCTGAAATGTCTATGAGATGGCTTTTTGGAGCAGCTTGTGCAGGCAGACTAGGTGAGGGAGCTTAAGGTGAAGGAAATCATAGGAGGCAGTGATCATAATATGATTGAATTTACTCTACAATTTCACATGGAGAAGTTAGAACCAGAGGTAATGGTATTAAAGCTGAATAAAGGCAATTACACAGGCATGAGAGAGGAGCTGGATAGAATTGACTGATAGAAGGGCCCAGCAGGAAAGACAGTGGAGCATCAATGGCAGGAGATTTTTGCAGTAATTCAGGATGCAGCAGAGATTTACCCCGAGTAAAAAGAGGCATGGGACATGGAGAATGAGGTGACCATGACTGAGAAGGGAAGTCAGGTATAGCATAAAAGCAAAAGAGAAAGGATACAATGTGTTAAAGTGCAGTGGGAAACTAGAGGGTTGGGAAACTTACGAAGACAAAACAGAAGACAAAATAAAATAAGGAGGGAGATTATTAAATACGGGGGTAAGCTATCCAGCAATATAAAGGAAGCCTGTAAGAGTTTCTTTCGATGTATAAAGTACAAAAGAGAGGCAAAAGTGGGCATTGCATTGCTGGAAAATGACACTGAGAGATAGTAGTGGGGAACAAGAAAATGGCTGAGGAACTGAATAATTACTTTGAATCAGTTTCATGGTGGAAGACACGAATAATATCTCAAACATTCAGGAGAGTGAGCGGCTAGAGTTGAGTATGGTGGCCACCATCATGGAGAATATTCTAGGAAAAAGCTGAATGGCCTAAAGTTGGTGAAATAACCTGAACCAGAGGGATTAAATCCCTGTGTTATAAGGGAGATAACTGAAGTGTTAGTGGAAGTGATGGTGGTGATTTTTCAGGAATCGCTCGAGAAAGGAACGATCCCATAGCATTGGAAACCTACTAAAGTGACATCTGTTTTTACCTAGGGAGTAACGAAAAAGAAGACTTTTAAAAACGCAATGAATAGCTTAACCTCTGTCATGGGTAAGATCCTGGAATCCCTTGTGAAGGATGAGATTTCTGAATACTTGGAAGTGTTTGGTAAAATAGGGCAAAGTCAGCATGATTCCATCAAGGGAAGGTCATGCCGAACAAATTTGTTGGAAATCTTTGAAGAAGAAATGAGCAGGCTCGATCAAGTACAGCCAATGGATGTTAACCACCTGGACGTGAAGAAGGCCTTTGACAAGGTGTCACACAGGAGTTGACTGAGTATGATAAGAGTCCGTGGTGTTAGAGGCAAGGTAGAGGCGTGAATAGAAGCTTGTCTGTCCGGCAGAAAGCAGAGAGTGGAGATAAAATGGTCTTTCTCAGGATGGCAGCAGGTGACAAGAGGTTTTCCACAAGGCTCAGTGTTGGAATTGTAACTTTTTACTTGTTACGTTAACTATCTAGATGATGGAATTGAGGGCACTCTGGCTAGATTTGCAGATGATACAAAGATAGGCAGATGGACTGGTCGTATAGAGGAGGCGGAGAGGCTGAAGAAGGAATTGGCCAGTAAAGGGGTTGGCAGATGCATTCCAACGTCGGAAAGTGTGAGGTCATGCACTTTGGCATGAAGAATAGAGGCATGGGCCATTTTCTAAATGGGGAGAAAATTCAGAAATCTGAAGTGCAAAGGGACTTGGGAGTTCTAGTGCAGGGTTCTCTTAAGGACAGCTTGCAGGTTGAGGCAGTACTTAGGAGAGCAATTGCATTTATTATTGATGGCATTTATTAGGAGATGAATTTAATATAAGAACAGGCTGTATACAGCTTTGGTCAGACTACATTTGGAGTGTTGCGCGCACTGTTGAGCCCCATATCTCAGGAGGGATATGCTGTCCCTGGAGCGTGTCAGAAGATTTTCACGGGAATAGTCATAGGAGTGAAAAGTTTATTGAATGAGGAATGTTTGAGTGTTTGTGTCTATACTTGATAAAGTTTAGAAGGAAGAGAGGGAATGTCATTGAAACATACAGAATACGGAATGACCAGAGTGGATGTTCATAAGATGTTTCCATTGGTAGGAGAGACTAGGACCCAAGGACACAACCTTAGCTTAAAGGGAACATCCTTTAGAACGTTGATAAGGAGAAACTTCTTTTACCAAGGAATGGTGAAGCTTTGAAATTTATTGAAGAGAAAGCTGTGGGACCAGGTAATTGATTATATTTGAGACGGAGATAGTTTTTTTCTATTATCCAGGGGATCAAGGGTTACGGGGAGAAGATCGAAGAATGGGTTTGAGATACTTATCAGCGATGATTGAATGGCGGAGTAGAGTCGATGGGCAAACTGGCCTAGTTTCTTCATCTATGTCTTATAGTCTTATGGTCTAAACCTTAAGGAGGCACCTTGCATCTCTGAGAATATGGATTCATGTTCTTCATGAAGGTCAGAAGCTGGTGAAATAGTTGACTGCTTTAGAATGAAGGTATTGTGGCTACTGTCAGGGTGGTGGATAATATGACATTCAGTGCAGGATCACACACCAACTGCACTGTATTAATGTGAGGAGAGATGATTCAAAACCCGGACCTCTCTATTTCTCTCAATCACTGTGGGGAGTGGGGGTTGGAGTGGGTAGGCATGACGTCCTCAGAGGCACTTAAACTATCCAGAATCATACACCCTGAGTGAAACAACAGTCATGGAATTTATCGCTTTCACATTGTCTGTTTAGAACATAAGGAGTGATTGTCCATCCCCCTCAAGGTTCAATGCAATCACCTCTTATTATCATACAGCGCTACAGATCAACTTTTACTCAGTCCTCATGGTGCCATCATCCCAGGGATTAATCTGGTGCAACTCCTGTTCATTCTCTCTGTGGTACGAAGATCACTCCTTATAAAGAAGATAAAATCTGTCCACAACACCCCAAACACTGCCTCAACAACGCTCTCAGAGTTGATCACAATAATTCCTTTCCCTCACTTAGCTCGCTCCATTTACTTCATGTGACACAGAAAACCATTCATTTACAATGCACTGCCTCTGACGGGGAATTTAAAACATCCTTACATCTGTAGTTTAGCATCAATAAAGCCAGCACCAGAGGTGCCTATTGAGATGGACATCACTCTTGGGGAGAGACTCAATCACAAAGAATACATCTAAAACAGTGAATGGCCACCTACCTGAATGGAAATCAGCTGCAGGAATATGGGATAGAGGCAGAGGAAGGGAGTTATCTTTCCTTTTGATCTGCCCTCACGGAATGTATGCAGACCTGGTCAGGCCAGCATGTAATGCCAATCGTGAACTGAGTGGCTGGTTCAGCTGTTCCACAGGACAGTAAAGAGTAAAACACAGTGCTGTGGGTTTGCATTCAAACAGAGATCTGACAAGGGTAGAATTACCCATTGCCTTCTCTAATGGGCATGAGGCAAGCCAATATCAACAGATTATTGTTATTTTGTGGCTCTAGATTATAAGACAATGACGTAACCACCATACACTGTCTTCCCATCTTTCTAATTCTGTGCAGAGAACAACATAAACATCTCACGTACAATTATTTTGCAATGGACACGTGGTAAGAAGGGACTTGAAACAGCTGCATGCAGAGATTAACAAAGGCACAAACGATGGTTTATTCAGGAGTTGGACTGAGGCTGAGGAGGAGACTGGGATGTCATGATGGTGATACTGGAAACGATTGGTGAGGGGGGAGGATATGGAAATGTAAACTTGTGCAGGAGAAAATGAATCAAGGAGAAAAGTTTCATCCTCGCATATTGGTGCGTAATTTGTAAATAATCATTTACTAGTTGTAATTTGTAAGGAATGGAATCTTTGATTGGAACTGAAAACATTGACTTGCACCTTTCCAAAATTTACATATCATGACCATCAATTCAGTTCGGACCGTTTCATTAGACAGATAGAGTGACTTACCAGGAACACCAACTATAGCAAGGATAGGATAGTAACGAGCTTGAATAACCATCAGTACATCTTCAATCCGCAATGCTAATGATATCCAAGGCTGGGAAAGCCAGAAAAGACCCGAGGATAACTCCTAACCAATGCTGGAAATTTCCAGTCTAATGTTCTCAGATCCTGATCCATAGTTGGAAGATTCCAGTGTAATGCTCCCAGATTCTGATCTCTCCTCCCTCTCTCTCTGGAGCTGCTGATCTCTGTTACTGGTGTGGGTGATGCTCCCGTTCATACTATGGGATAACACATTGAACGCATTCCCTTATTGATAGAAGAGGGGCACTTCTGGGGACCCATAGGATCCATGGAGACTCACATAATCACAATCGCTGAACAAATAGCTCCAGCTAACCGCTTTCAATTTAATACTGTTTTACTAAAATTCAAAATAACTTTGGACATTTATGCATTCTGGATGTGATATGTGAGTGTGACTGAAGGAAGAAATGTTGGAGATGGCAGATTGATTATGTGTAATCATTCAGTCTGCCTTGGATATAGAGGTAATTCCAGCGGTTTAACTGAACATAAGCATGCTTCTCTGCTCATAAATGGAGAAATCAATCCTGTAATTACTGATCAGTCATTTTTCAAAATCACTAAAACATTGAGTGAACATCTTCCGTCCATGTTCTGATGGCAACATGTGCCTAAGACAATGTGGGTTTATAATAATAAAATGACATGCATATATGAACAGAGAATTGGACGTGACAAGTACAATTCAGATTGTTATTCCAGAATCAGAGAGAGCAAGCGTGGGTGCTGACTTTATCAATGTTAAGGAACTGTGATGAAGTACCATTTACTGGACTTCAATTATATTGTGATTCTGACATTGGGGAAAAGATAGAAGATGGAGAGGACTTGGGGACATGGCTGTTCACACTGGGAGGAGGGACATTGATGTTCCCCACTTATCAGTATTGGAACGTTACTCTTTATAACTCATATAAAGAACAGATTCAAGGATACATCTACAATGAGAAATTAGCAGAGACAATATTAATGAAATGTATTTATGCAATACAAAATACAGGGACAAAATGATTTTCTACACAGACCAAAATATGCAAAGTACAAAGAAATAAAATTGTTAAAATGCACTCCTGGTATTGAGTTATATAAATTGAAATGTGGATTAGAAAACGAGGAAATAGGTGTGCAAACTTTATCAATCATCATTTGATCCCCAGCGGAGATGCTGATTTCCTCTCTGTCAGTCATCCCCTCACTGTGATTCTCTGGCCCAGTCTCTCGCACAGTATCTGGAGGTGGGATGGGAGTGTTGGGTGGGGTTATTATTTCCTGCTGCTCATGGCACAGTTTATTTTAAAAAGTTCACCTTCGCCCTGTAACTAATCTACTGTTCTATTGGGTTCTGTTTAGCTGACAGTAACTCAACTCTGTGATATTATAGGAAAGAAATGATCTGGGATGACAGTCAGTATCAGCAGAGCACTCCAAGCGTATGGCACCCAGACAAAGGGCTTGCAGTTCAGAGGAATTTCTAAATAAAACTTCCAACTTCTGTTGGTCCGTATTTATCTACCCTCATGCTGTCTTCTGATCTATCTGACTTCACCCTCATCTAACACCGCTTCCTCTCCCACTCAGTCAGTCGCTCCCCTTTCTATCCTCTCTCATTTTATCTCCCTTCACTTTGTTTTTCTCTGTTTAATCCTATCTCACACCATCTATCTCCACACACTCTCTCTATTCCAATTGTGCAGTTGAAGAGCTTGTGACCCTACAATGGATTGACTGACCTCCATCAGTGTTATCATAATTCGGCGGCTCTCTGACCCACAATAATACTTTAGGTGCCTGGACAGATAAGCTGTTCCAGTGACAGGTACAGTGCACAATCACTCGTTATCTCTTCCTGCTCTTCTCTGATGTACAGCTGCCTTGAAATGTCTATGTAAACAAAACAGACTGAATGAAATTCGAGCAGTCCAGAAGACGTTCTTGACGGTGTATTTCAATCAGGATTTAATGAAGGATGAGATTCCAGAATAACCTAAGCAATGATAGAAAAACAGGGCAACACAAGAAATAGCAACTGAGTACAACATGTGGTTCCAAGTAGGCGTTATGGTATTATCGTTAGATTATCAATCTAGAAAATCAGCTCATGTTCTGTGGACCCAGGTTTTAATCCCGCCACTTCAGATGGTGGAAATTCAATTCAATAATAAAACAAAGCTCAAATTAAGAATCTACTGATGAGAATGAAATCATTGCCGATTGTCAGAAAAGAAAAGCCATTTGGTTCACTAATATCCTCCAATGCAGTAATTTCCATCCTCACTCCAGACCCAAAGCAATATAATGACTCTCAATCGTGCTCTGAAAATGGTCCAGCGTGTCGTTCAGTTATACTAATCGCTACAAAATCTCAAAGAAATGAAACCAGGTGGACCAACAGTTATCGATCTGACCACCGAAGAAGTCAATTAGAATCATCAATGTCGAACCTGCAAAGTCCTCCTTACTAACATCTGAGGGGTAGTGCCAATATTGGGATAACTACCTTACAGACTAGTCAAGCAACAGACTGACGTCATGCTCACGAAACTTTACCATACAGAAATACCCCAGACACCACCATCACCATCACTGGATATGTCCTGGCCCAAGGTCAGGACCAATCCAGTAGAGGGGGCAGCTCAGTGTGATACATTCCAAAGGTAGTTGCTCTGCGAGTCCCCAAAATTAACTCCGGACCCAATGAAGTCCCATAGCTTTAGATTAAAATTTGGTCAAAGCAGCCCTACTGATTACCATGTAGCGTCATTCCTCAGCTGAATCAGTACTCCTCCATGTTGAACAACACTTGGAGAAAGCACTGACTGTGAAAAGAGCACAAAGTGTATTCTGGCTGAGGAATTTCAAAGTCAACTACCAAGAGTGGTTTGGCAGCAGTACTACTGATCACGCTGGTCGGGTCTTAAAGGATATTGCTACTAGATTAGGTCTGCAGAAGGTAGTGAGGGAATGAACAAGAGGGAAAAACATACCTGACCTCATCCTTACCAATCTACCAACTGCAGATGCATTTGTCCATGACAGCATCAGTAAAATTGACCACCGCATTGTCGTTGAGGAGACAAAGTGTCATGGTCACACTGAGAATAAACTCTATTGTGTGTGTGGCACTATCACCATGCTAACTAGCACAGACTTCCAACAGATCTAGCAACTCATGACTGAGTATCCATAAGACGCTGTGGTCCATCAATAGCAGAAGAACTATACCCCAGCACAATCTATAATGTCATGGCCCAGCATATAAACCGCTCAAACACTATCATCAAGCCAGAGAATTAACCCTAGTGCAATACAGAGTGCAACAATGGGGAAAAACGTCTTAAGTATGTTCTGTACATAAAACGCAGGACAAATTAAACCCAGTCAAATACCACCTCATCAGTCTACTCTCCATCATCAATAAAGTGATGGAAGGGCTCATCAACAGTGCTATCAAGCAGCACTGCTCAGTGGCGCCCAGTTTGGGTTCCACCAGGGCCACTCAGCTCCTGACCTCAGCACAGCCTTTGTTCAAACATAGAAAAAGGAGCTGAATTCCAGGACTTGAAATCAAGGCTGCATTCTTTCAAATGTGGCATCAAGGAACCCAAGCAGAAGGATATTACAAGCAATTACTTCATTATTGGAGTCATACCTGACAGATAGGAAAACGGTCATTTTTGTTGGAGGTCAGGCATCTCAGTTCCAGAATATCTCTGCAGTAGTCCCTCATAATGTGGATGTAGGTTTGCTCCATGAGCTGGAATGTTCATTTTCAGACGTTTCATCACCATACTAGGTAACAACTTCAGTGCCCTCCGGCTGAAACCCAGGTCCAAACATCTTCTACTGCTTCTTCAATGGCCTTCTCTCCATCATAAGGTCAGAAGTGGGGATATCCGACAATGACTGCACAATGTTCAGCACCATTCGCAAATGCTCAGATACAGAAGCAGTCCATTCCAAAATTCAACAAAATCTGGACAATATCCAGACTTGGGCTGACAAGTGACAAGTAACACTCGCACCACACAAATTCCAGACAACAATAAGAAACAATATAACCACTTGATATTCAGCAGCATATTTGTCACATAAACTGTAGCGGTACAAGAAGGAAGCTCAGTGCCACCTTCTCAAGGGGGTAACTAGGGACAGGCAAGAAACGGTGGTCCCATCCAGCGATTCATATAACCAAAAAATAAGGTTAAAAAGTTCCTGGTTGAGCATCTCGATGGCACAGGTCGTCTGAGTTGAACATGAATAGGAAAGCAGTGTGTCTGATATCCCTTACAGAGTAATCACAAAACTCCACTACCTTGGTCTCGGTGCGACCCTCTGCTACTGGACCCTCAGGTTTCTGACTGACAGAGCACAATCAGTGAATATAAGTAAAAGCACCACCTCCACAATAACACTCAACACTGGAGCTCCTGAAGGATATGTCCTCAACACCCGATAATACTCCCTCTACACCCACGGCTGTGCCCTTAACCCTTACTGTATTCCCCGTACACCCACGAATGTTTCCTCTGCCCTCCACTGTACTCCCTGTACACACATGACTGTGCGCTCAGTCCCCTACTGTACTCCCTGTACACCCACAGCTGTGCCCTCAGCCCCCTACAGTACTCACTCTATGCCCACGGTTGTGTCATCAGCCCGCACTGTACTCCCTGTACACCAACAGCTGCGTCTTCAGCCCCCTATTGTACTCCGTTTACACACATGGCTGTGTCCCTCAGCCCCCTACTGTACTCCCTATACACCCACAGTTGTGTCCTGAGCCCCCTTCTGTATTCCCTGTACACCCACGGCTGTGTCCCTCAGCCCCCTACTGTACTCCCTGTACACCCACGGCTGTGTTGTTAAATTCCAAACAACCCCAGCTGCAAATTTGCTGATGACATCACCAAATCAGGAGTGATATCAAACAACGATGAGTCAGAATACAGAAAGCAGATCTAGGGCTTGGTGGCATGGTGTAATGATAACCCTCGCTCTCAAATTCGACAATAGTAAGGAACTGATCATTGACTTCAGTAAAAAGGGAGGGGACCACGCACTAATCTACACTAACGGTTGAGGGAGTGCAAGGCATCAACTCCTTTGGAGTGACGATAACTGACAACCTACCCTGGACTCCTCACATCGGTCTGACGGTCGGGAAGGTTCAACAACGCCTCTGCTTTCTCACGTGACTCAGGATATTTAACATGCACTACTTCCACAAATGCATTATTGTGAGCGGATTGTCCGGATGTGTAACGGTCTGGTATGGCAATACTCTTCCCAGGACCATCAGAAACTACAGAAGATTGTGCTCACAGCCCAGACTATGACGGACTCCAATCACCCAACCATTGACTCTATTTACACGGCTCGTTGACGCAAAAAGGCTGCCAAATTCTATCCCAGATTACTGAGTGAACGGAGAGAGGAAATAACTGTGGCCTTAACAGATATGTTAATAGCATCCTTGAACACAACAGAGGTCCCGGAGGACTGTAAAATTGCTAATCCCCTTGTTTATGAAGGGTAGCATGAATAATCCAGATAATTATAGAACGGTCAGACCGATGTCAGGGGTAGGGAAGCGACTAAGGGATTGTATCTATTCTCATTTGGATGAAAAAAGTCTTATCAGTGATAGTCATCATGTTTTGTGCAGGGAAGGTCAAGTCTTACCAACTTAATAGAATTCTTTGAGGAAGTGACAAAGTTAATTGATGAGGGAGGGGCTGTAGATGTCATGTACATGGACTTCAGGAAGGCATTTCATACGTTTTCCCATGGTTGGCTGATGGAGAAAGTGAGGTCACATCGTGTCCAGGGTGCGCTCGCTATGTGGATAAAGAACTGGCTGGGCAACAAGGAACAGAGTGTAGTAGGGGAGGGAGTTTCTAAAAATGGAGAACTGCGACCAGAGGTGTTCCAATTAAGATGTTTCTGGAAAGATACATGAATGGGCAGGGAGCAAAGGGATACAGACCCTTAGAAAATAGGAGACAGGTTTAGATAGAGGAAATGGATCGGCGCAGTCTTGGACTACTGAATGACCTGTTCCTGTACTGGAATGTTCTTAGTTCTTACATTACCAAAGACACATCACATGCCTGTAAAGATCTCACACAATCTCTTCCATCAGGCTAAAAGATACAGAAGCTTGAAAACACAAAGCAACAAGTTCAGGAACAGCTTCTTCCTAGCTGTTATTAGACTGATGAATGGATTCTCTAATCTCAGAATATGGTGATTTTGTTCATGTTGATCTCGCCTAGCGCACGCCCTGTGCAGAGTAACCTATATGCCGCTCAGATATGTTTTACAACCGTCGTTCTGTACATCGTTACTTACTATGATCTGCCTGGCCATTTTGGTACAGGTCAAACTAAATCCTCACCTCCGTCCTTCCAGCTCCCTCAAGTGCTCATGCCCAGCTCTCTCCAATCTCCCAGTTCTCCGTGACCCCATCCCCAGCTCCCCGTGGCCGTTGTCTCTCACTGTTTCTCTCACACTGTCTGTTACCCTGTGTTTTCCTTTTCCCTGTCTTCTGCTTCTTTCCCTGAACCTTTTTTCTTCCCTGCTCCCTGCCCATGTGCCTGTTTATTGCCTTGTTTTGTTTCCTTTCTCTCTTTGAATTACTGCCAATCTGGTTGCCTCGCTGTGTTCTCTCTCTCCTTCCTATCGTGTCTGTCTCTTTCTCCGTCGTTGTGATGGGGATGACTAAGCTATTCGTTTGAAGCAGTTGATGGCTCATTGGTTCGATGTTGGCAATACAATTAACTCAACTGGGTTTTGGTATCGTGGGCATAATTTAAATTTGTTTTCAAAGCAGCAACCAGAATGTGGGTATCCATTTAACAGCCAATTGTTACACCTAACTATTTTGGAACTGCCCGTCTCCCAGTGCTCTGTATACTGACACCTCAACGCATTCTATTCGCGTGCATAATGGTCTGACATGGTAACTGCTCTGCCAAGGACCGTAAGAAACGACAGACGGTTGTGTGCACAGCCCAGACCATTAAGGAAGGCAACCTTCCATCCATTTATACTTGTCATTGTCACCGAAAGGCTGGCAACATCAAAGATCTCTCCCAAACCGGTAATGATCTCTTGCAACCTCGTCCAACAGGAAGAGTACACAGTGTCTTGAAAACATGGACCAGCATGCTCAGGAACACTTCCTGAGCAATAGCGATAATAGGTTAGTTGCATACACTTCACCCCGCCCAGAATAATCATAAGCGCTGCTGATATCCGATATGGTAGAAATTCCTAACAGGGCAAAATCTTGAAAAGACTCAAGGAAAACCTCCTCTCATTGTTGTAATGTTCCAGTCCGCTATTCCCAGATTTAGGTCTGTCCCCTCTCTGTCTACACAGCTGTTGATCTCTATTACTGTTGGAGCTGATGCATTTGCTACTACAGTGGGATAGCACATTGAATGAAGCCCCTCACCAATAGGAGAAGGAAACTCTCCAGTGACACAGTTACATTGCTTGGAGACTGACATTAATCACAGTCACTGAGAAAACAGTCCCAGCTTTCAATACAGTACATGCAGTTCACAACATAACTGGACTGGACTACATGTTGACATTGCTTGCTATTGGTCAAGTCTTCCATCACCAATTGCTCTAGTGAAGTCAGTTGTGAGGGAGAATGATGGATATTATCTTTTTATAGGCGAGATGATCCTGCTCTGTTGTCCGTTTACAATGCTGTAACCATCTCTCCCCAAATCCATCCCCCCCCCCCCCCAAAAGAATCACAATCAGGATGTTGTTACTGTGCTGTTCTCTCCTCCACGGGAACAAACGCTAGCGAACACACTGTCATTGGGCACAGTCGCCCTGAACATAGAGAGGAAGTGTGGACTTCTCTGAATGTTCCTCTCACTGCGGTAATATGGCTACTTTGGAACTTCAATAGAGAATATGCTTCAGTAATTAATTTAACAAATTGACAAACTTCTAAATGCAGTTTTAAATGCTGTAAAACAGTACGTTTTTACGCACATTTTGGCCTCAGTCCAAAACCAAAAGTGATAAGTACAATGAACTTATTCATTAAGACTTATGAATTAATGAGTCAGGTTCGAATGAACATGACATTGGCTGCGAGATAGGACAGAATGGGGATAGTGGCTGCGAAGACTGCATGGCGAGTGCAATGATATTCTCCAGTCATCATCCCTCTTTCTGACAGAATTAAATCTAATGCACAAGGAAACAGCCAACATTTTGGAGATGTAATGCTGAATGACAATGTGATCTGAACAGGATAATTTTAAATGTGATAAAATGAGCAATATTTTATATACACAACATTTAATCTTTGGGTATACAGATTGAGTAGGGTCATTGGACCTGAAACATTAACTTTGATTTCTCTTCACAGATACTGCCAGACCAACTGAGCTTGCCCTCTAAGTTTTTTTTTGTTTGAGATTGATCATATTGTTCATATCTGGCAGGATACGTACAATTAAAAGCAGACACTAATAACAACATGTGAAGAGCTCTGGGGACAGTACAGCAGACGAAAGTAGACATATAGTCGTTCCAAGCTGGAAGAGACAATGGGCTAAGTTTCCCCCACTTTCGCTGTAAATAATTCTGTGATATGTAATCAAAGCCGTTGGACAGGGGGTAGACAAGCTCGTTCAATGAAGGATACAGAGTGTTCCATCATCAATAATCTATTCCTAATATCTCATGAAATTTCAGCTGGCTCTGAAATGTCTTTTCAAACAAAGTGGAGTTCCTGCAATTTAAGAATATTCAGAAAAATATTCATTTTCCCTTTTAATCTTAAAGAAGAAACAGATTTCGCCAGTAACACAGGTGTCCCAGACACACCAATTATAATTGGAACAGAAAAGGACAACATTGTCCATATATAACCAAATTCAGCATGTAAACCTGTCAAGAAACATGAAATATAGTGATACAGAAACATGAAATACAAACAGAAAATGATTGAGAAACGCAACAGATGAGGAAGTAACTGCAGAGAGAAACAGAGTTAATATCTCGAAAATGATGTGACACTGTTCTGAAAAAGTCATATTGGAATCAAAGGTTAATTCTGTGTATCTCACCTCAGAGGATGCCAGACCTGGTGAGTTTCCCTCATTCGATTTCTTTTTCTTTCTGAACTGTGACAAATTAACTGATCTGAACGATATAAGCAAAGATGCTATCTCAGTTGAATCTCGACTAATTTGTTATGAACATTAAGTGAGAAATTACAAAGTTCCTATGTTTCACAGGGTTCTAAATATCGATGACGTATTGCATTGTGAGACAAAACCATTGTGAGACACTGTCTTTTGCATAGGTACACCTTGGATATTCTCTGAAGTGGTCACTCAGTCTACCTTTATTTTCCCAATGTAGGGCTGACCACAATGTGAGCAGCAAATGTAGTAGACTGGATTGTGGGAAATGTTTGTAGGATGCTGCTTCACCTGGAAGGTATGTTTGGCCCGTGGATAGTGGGGAGGGAGGAGGTAAATGGGAAATGTAGCAGCTCTGGCAGGGGAAAGTGAAGTGGACCTGTAGTGTGGTGTGGGGAGGAAGGGGGGAGGTGTTGGGAGCGAATAAAGAGCGGACCAGTGTGTCCTGGAGGAAATAGTCCTTCATAAGGCGGAAAAAGGAGAGGAAGCAAATATGCATCTAGTGGTGGCATCTCGCTGGAGGTGGGGGAAATGTGGACTGATGATCTTCTGCATGTGAATGTCGGTGGGATGGTAGGTAAGTACAAGGGGGACCCTAACGTTGTTGCAGGAGGTAAGAAAGAGGCTGAGGATAGAAGTGCATGATGTGAGTCAGAACTGGTTGAGTGCCCTGTCGATAACAGAGCTGCGGAATTCTCGGGTGAGGAAGAAGGTGGACATTTCAGAGGCCACATATTTGTAGTTGACATCTTCTGAAGCAATGTGATGGAGACGGAGGAACTGAGAGAATGGAATGGACTCTTGGAAAGAAACAGGGTGTGAGGATGCATACTCCAGGTAGCTGTGGGCGTTGGTGGGTTAGTACTGGATATCAGTGACCGGTCTATCCCCAGAAATAGAAGGAGAGATGTCGAGGAAAGGAAGGGAGGAGTCAGAGGTAGACCAGGTGAAAGTGAGGGAGGGGTGCAAATTGGAAACGACGAACTTTTCCAATTCTGGTCAAGAGAGAGGAGCAGCAGCGATGATATAATCTACGTATTGGAGAAAGAGTTGTGGATGGGGGCTGGAACAGAACTGGAACAAGGAATGATCTATGTATCCCATGAAAGAACAGATATAACCAGGGCCCACGTATGTATCCATGCACCTCCTCTGTAATGCAGAGCAGGCTGAAGTAATGGGTCTGCCCATGCAGTTCTGTTTGTGGAGGAGATAAAAGCGTACTCTGCTATCAGAGGGACATCAGCTTTGGGACTGTTAGGTGGGGGTGAGTGTGTGCGTGTTTGCGGCGTGGCGAGTGGGTGGGAATCTCCAGATGAAATGTGGTCAATTTAGTTAATAAAGTAACCTGATGTGCCATGGTAGGGTTATGGACAAGCAGGTGATATGTGGAGGTATCTGAGAGGTGAAATGTAGAGGTGAGTCCACCAGACTACAGCAGCACCACCCTTATCGGCACAGGCTGAATAACATAGTCAGGGTGGGATCGAAGCATACAGCGTACAGTCTATTCAGAGGGTGATAGGTTTGATAGGGTGAGGGGGATAAAGAGAATTTAAGACAACCAAACTCCCATGGAGCGTCCTCAATGAACAGATTGAGTTCAAGTAAACGCCAGAGGAATGAGTCCAGGTGGAGGGAGACTGATGGAGCTGGGCGAAGGGTCGATGGGCTAGGGAGTGTAATCTTGCACAAAGAAATGGACACCGAGGAGAAGACGGTGGAAGAGGAGTTCAACATTATGTCGTGCCTGAAATTTATTAAAGTGGGGGCATAGAGGGATAAAGCAGAGACCGTTTCTGAGTACAGAACATTCAGCATAAGAGCGTGGACGGTTACGAGGGATGGTGAATACACGACAGGAAGTGGGCTTGGTGGAGGGGATGGACTCAGATTGCAGGGCATGGGTAAGGTGGCAGGTCCCAGTGGCCCATAGGCATCTCAAAGTTATTCCATCTTGTGGGCCTTGTATATCTGGCGAGCATGGCGAATGAGCTGGAGGATGAAATAGAATTGGGGAATAGTGCAGCCTTGAGCCAATGTGATGTGATATTGTTGAACAGAGAAAATGTTGATCTCAGTGGCAACGACACCGCACGACTAATCAAAAAGTAAATGATTGAAAATAATCGGAATCTATTCTATGGGCTAGCCAATTCTGCATCCAGACAGATAGGTCTCCCTGTATGCCATGCCTCCTTATTTTCTGAATGAAACTACCATGGGGAAGCTTATCAAACACCTTGTTAAAATCCATGCACACCGCATTCACTGCTCTACCTTCTTCAATGTGCTTAATCCCATCCTCGAAGAATCCCATAAGAGTTGTGAAGTATGACCTACCCCTCACAAAGCCCTGCTGAGTATTTCAAATCAATCTATGATTTTTCAGAATCTTTTCCAATACTTTGGCCAATACTGGTGTAAGACTGACTGGTCTGCGATTCTCAGGACAATCCCTGCTCCCTTGCCTGAACAAGGGACTAACATTTGCCACCCTCCAATCAACCGACGCGACTCCAATGGAGAGTGAAGACGCAAAGACCATCGCTAAAGGCACAGAAATCTTTTTCCTCTCTTCCTGTAGTAACCTAGGGTGTTGCCCGTCTGGCCGAGGGATTTATCTATTCTTTTGTTTTTACTTAAATCAGTCGGCATTTCACCTCAACTTGTTTACTCCCTGTCCAACCAACTGATTGACTGCTTTCCATTGCAGGGCTCTGTACAGTGCTGCCTTCCGGAGCACGTATGGTTCCCTATATCCTGTGTATTATGAATGGAAAACATGGAAAGGGCAGATGCCCAAAACTTTGACTCTGCTGCTCCGCAGATGCTGCCTGACTGCTTTTCCAACGCCACAATTTTCGACTCTGATCACCTGGATCTGCTGTCCTCACTTTCTCCACTACTGAGGGCTGTCCCCTCTGCACACTGAGCAGGGAACTAATCAGCAGAAATTCGTTGTATCTGGAGCTGACTGTTCAGTTCGGGAAAGTTGCAGTTGATGAACACATTTACTAAAAACAAAATTAAAATTCAACAAATATTCATTCAGTCCCAGAGTTACAATTTTGGTTCATGAATTGGACAGGTTGATAACGAACAAGGAATGACTGAAGAACTCCGAGGTACAGAGTATTCCAGGAGATGTATTCCATGTTCGATGTGCTTTACCTTAAGGGTGATAATATTATCAGGCAGACGGATATGAAAAGGAAACGAGGTGACATGTGGAATTGTAACATTTTTTTTCCATTTCTGAGATGTGTTTGAGGGAGGTCAGGGCTGACAACTCAATATTCTGTGGTACCAGAACTATAGTCAGGACAGGAGAGAGGGTAAAAGAGGAGGTGGTGTTGCCTTATTAATGATCGAGTTAGTTACTGGCGTTAGAAGGGACGATATCTTGAAAGGATCTTCTAATGAGGCTTGGTGGTTAGAGCTCAGGATCCAAACCATGACAGAAACACTGCTAGGGATATAATGTAGACCCCCAGATAAAGGAAAGAAAGGGAGTGGGTATATAATCAAGTTATTGAGTTGTATAAAAATAATAATAGGATCATTTTATTCAGGCATTTCAATTCCAAACATTAATTCGGTCAGTGATAACTTTTTAAGAGGGGGCAGGTGTTTTAAAATTTATTCCAGAGAGCTTCTTATATCAACATAGAGCAGATACAACAATGGGCAGTGCAGTGCTGGGCCTCACTGTGGGGAACGAAGCCTGTCAGGTGTTCCAGGCAGAAGTGGGAAAACATTACAGGACCAGTGACCGTGACATCACACACTTTGACTCTGCTCAGGGAAAGACCCCAAAAATGTTAGAAAAATAAAAGCTTTTTGCATTGGGGAGACAGATTTTATGGAAAAACTGACAGGATCTGGCCAAACTGCAGTTGCTTCTAGGTGAAACTGTAGCAGAACAAGGTGGGGCGAGGGTGGGGGGATCATTTGATTAAAATTGAATTGATGACAGTGTCGGCCCAGCATGTTACACCGAAGATAAAATTTAGTAAAATAACAAAATCCCACAGAACCTCAGATGTCGACACAAATTTCGAATAGGATGTAAATGAAAGAGAAGCTTAAAGTAGGTATCGAGTGAGCAGGTCAATGAAGGCCCTAAAAGAATATAGAAAGCGTAGGGCTAAACTTAAAAAGTCAGTGGAAGAGCAGAAGGAGGGGTGATAAAACATTAGCGGGTAAGATTAGCAAGAATCCATAGTCATTTTTTTTTGGCTTATTAAGGGGAAGAGAGTAAAGCGGGAATGAATGGGAGTGTTGGCGACTAAGGGGACAGCCTGTTCACAGAGCCAGAGAATATGTTAAACAAATCCTCCGAATCGGTTTTCAGTTTGGAGAAGCAGTTCCTGGATTCAGGGAGAGTGACCGTTTGACCCTTGAGCAAATTGATACAGGAGATGAGGAAGAATTGGAATTCTATGCAAGATAGAGTGGGCAAATCACCAGATTAAAGACCAAGTCTCACATCAGTGAGAGGGAAAGAATTGAAGAAAATTCGGAGGGCTGTTGAGGCTAGATCATTAAATATCTTCAAGGCTGAGGCAGACAGGCTTTTATAAAAGTGTTAAGGGGAAATCACAGGAAATTGAAATGGGGGATTAACAAAATAAATATAACCTAATCGAAGGAAAAGCAGACTCAGTGAGAGGATAGACATATTGTTGCCCCTATGTCTAATGGTGTTCTTTTCTAATAGCCCTGTATTCACAAGACCATTATCTCTCTCACTGTGGAGTGAGTCACAGTTTGGAATGCAATCGAGGGATTCAACGTATTCATAAACGCGATACTAATAGACAGATAGTACGAGAGGATTGCAATAACACGGATTGCCTGTTAGGGTGAGGATCTGCATCGACATAGTCTCCACTACGAGAAGGAAGACTTTTGCAAGACACCCTCCAAGGCCAAGCAGCGACCTGCACTGGGAGCAGCTAGTCAGGGGCCAGGTGTCAAGGAGTGCTGAAGGCCTGAACGCTACAGCAATGTCGTGTCTCCTTCCTTCCCTGACGAAAATCAAATGTGGAGGGGTAGAGAGACATGCCGTTGGTAGCAGAAAAAGCAGAAAGTCTTTGACACGAGAGGCTTTGGACAGCTCCAGCTCAGCAAAATGTACAGTTAAACTCAAATAAAGTCATTTTAACTTTATTGTTACAGCAGTCCAAATGGCAGTTAGCACAGTCTCATGCTCCTCTTATGGGATGTGGGAGATCAGGGAGCTGATTGCTACACATGCGGAAACTGCATCCAGCTTCAGCTCCTGATGGACCATGTTGGGGAGCAATGTTCGGCGACACAGTGGCTCATGGGTTAGCACTGCTGCCTCCGAGCACCAACGACCAGGGTTCAAATCCTACCTCGGGCAACTGTCTGTGTGGAGTTTGCACATTCTCCCCGTGTCTGCATGTGTTTCCTTTGGGTGCTGCGGTTTCCTCACACAGTTCTAAGATGTGCAGTTAATGTGAATTGGTCATGCTAAATGACCCGTGGTGTTGCGTGTCGGGGAGTGGGTCTGGATGGGCTGTTCTTCGGTCGGTCGGTGTGGACTTGTTGGACTGAAGGTCCTGTTTCCACACTGTAGGTAATTTAATCTAGGATGCACTCAGAGTCATCCGAGATACTGACAAATTCATGGACACCCCCCTAGTTACGTTTCTTTAATGACTGTAATATTCCAGTCCAACGTTCATCATCCTGAGTTCATTAGCCTTACCTGTCAGTCCTGTTGTATTTAAATAAACACAATTTAATCCAACAGTCGTTCCTTGTTTCCTGTCATGTTCCAGGCTGAGAGTCGATGGGCAACCACCAGCATTGGCAAAAGGAGTAGGCCGGGAGTGCAGGAATCTCCTGTGGCCATTCCCCTCGAAAACAAGTAGACCAGTTAGGATTGTTGGGGAGATGACCGTTCAGGGGAAAGTAGTAGTAGCCAGGTTGGTGGTACTACCACTGGCTCTGGGACACAGCGGGAAAGGGTAAAGGTAAACAGGACGTTAAAGATAGGAGGGTCGATTGCTAGTGGGACAGATCAGAGATTCTGTGGTCGCAAACGGGAATCCAGGATGGTGGGCTACCTCCTAGGTGCTAGGGACCAGGATGTCTCCAAGTGGCTGCAGAACATTCTCAAGGGGGACGGCGAGCTGCCAGAAATCATTATACACGTTGACACAAATGTTACCCGTAGAAATAGGGACGAGGTCCTGCAGCGTGATTACAGAGAGATAGGAGAAACATTTAAAAAAAAACCTTGACAGTGGTAATCTCCTGAGAGGGGGAATTAATGTCCGAGACATGCACTGGAGGGGATACCAATATATTGGCGGCCAGTTTTGCTAGGGTTACAAGGGAGGGTTTAAACTAGATTAGCAGGTGGTCATATCCTCAAGAGCAGGGAGGCAAGTGGAAGGAGACAGAGTAAATAGAAATAGTAAGGTTAGGCTGGAAAAAGACAGAGAGAAAGTAATGCATTTTAGATTAAATTGCATCTATTTCAATGTAAGAAGGCTGACAGGTAAGTCCGATGAACTCAGGGCATGGATACGTAGGTGGGACTGGGATATTATAGCCATTTCAGAAATATGGCTAAGTGATGGATAGGACTGGCAGCTTAATGTGCCAGGGAATAGGTGCTTTAGGTAAAACAGAGATGGTGGAAGGAGGGGAGAGGGTGTTGCATTTCTGATTAAGGGGAGTACCACAGCAGTAATCAGAGATAAAATAACTGATGGATCACCCAGTGAGGCTTTGTAGGTGGAGTTAAGAAATAGGAATGGAATGGTGAGGAGATTGGGGTTGTAATATGGACCCCAAAGAGTCAACAGGAATGAGAGAAACAAATATGCACGGAGAGAGGGGAGACCTGCATGAGCAGTAGGGTTATCATAATACGGGATTTTCATTTTTCTAATACAGACTGGAACGGCCAGAGCATTAAGGAATTTGATGAGATAGAATCTGTTAAATGCGTCAGGAAAGTTTCCTCAAGCAGTATACGGAGTGTCCTACTCGGGAAGGAACAAAACTCGAAATTTTCTTCGGAAATAGGACAGGACAGGTAAGTGAGTTAATAGTGGGGGGAGCACTTTGGAACCATTAACCTATTTCTATTAGTTTTCAAATAGTTATGGAGAGGGACAAAACTGGTCCACAGGTTCGAACTCGGGACGTGGCTCAGGTACAGGCAGCTGGGATCAAGGGAATCCCTGGAGGTATATAAGAGATAACGGAGTTTACTGAAGAAAGAAATCAGTCGGGTGAAAAGGGGGCAAGAAAGAGTTTGGCAGAGAAGATTACGATGAATCCAAAAAGGTACTTTAAACATATTAAAAGAAAAAGCAATAACTGGAGAGAAAATAGGACCACTGGAAGACCAATGTAGACAAGTATATGTGGAACTTCTTCTCTATGTTTACCGTGGAGAAAGACACGATGACTTGAGAATTTGAGAAAGTTAGTCGTGATATCTTAGGGACGATCCATGTCATAATAGACGAGATTTTGGACGTACTAGAATGTTTGAAAGTGGATAAATCTCATGGTCCTTACCCGATATATCCAAGAAAACCTCAAGGGGCTCCAGAAGAATTTTCGGGGACCCTGACCTATAATATTGATCATCATTAACTACAGGTAATGTCCCGGAAGACTGGAGGATAGCAAATGTTGTGCCCTTATTTAAGAAGAACTGAACAAAAATGCCTTGGAACTATAGACCCGTAGGTTGAACATCCGTGGTAGGTAAGTTACTTGAGAAGGTTCTGAGGGGTAAGATTTACATGCATTTAGAAAGACAGGCTTTGCTAAGGAATAGTAAGTGTGGATTTGTGCGAGGAAGTTTGTGCTTGACAATTTTCTTAATGTAATTGGATGAAGTGACCAGGAAGATTGACTTGGGTAGGGCAGTAGACGTGGAAACATGTGGTGTTGGAAAACACAGCAGGTCAGGCAGCATTCGAGAGGTAAGGGAGTCTATGTTTCGGACATAAGCCCTTTATCAGGAACGTCCAATACATCGATTCTCCTGTTCCTCTGATGCTGCCTGACCTGCCATGTTTATCCAGTGCCACACTGTTCGACACTGATCTCCAGCATCTGCAGAGCTCACTTTCTCAAAGGGCAGTAGATTTAGTCAATATGGGTTACAATTACACCAGAACAGAATGAGGCTTTTCAGCCCCTGGAGCCTGATATACAATTACAGGAGGAGGCCAATAAGCCCCTCGGGCCTATAAAACTGTAACCAGATCATGCAGCACGATTATCCAGTTACACAGCAGCAGGATCAGTCTATTCAGTAACTTGAAGTCAGTAACACAGGAAATGGAAGAGGCCACGAAGTGACTGGATTATGGGGCATACTGGAATAAACCAGGCTACATAGCCCCTCAGGCCTGCCCTTCCATTCAGTAAGTAAGGGCTGATCTGCACTCGGCCGCAATTTCTCTTTCATGCCCAATTCTTTGTAGCCCTCGATTCTCTGATGGGTCAAAATCCACTGACACCCACTCGAACCCCTCAAACATTTCACTGATTTGGCCTCCCCAACTGTCTGGTTGCAACCGTCACTACCGCCTGAGAGAAGGAAACACTCCCCACACATATACCTTGGCCTATTGACATGGATAGAATTTATGAACACAGCGTAAAGTGACTGGCCCTGATATCATGGCCGTGTTTGATTGAGCGAGATGTCAAGGAGACTGAACAAAATTGAACTTGATGGGAATCAGTTGTAAACTCCCCACTGGTTGAATCATTCAGAACACAATGGGGCTGGTGGACATCAATCCTTCCAGTCCCTGGATATCCCTGTGGGCAGTCCTCAGGGTAGCTTCTTTGACACAAACATCTTCAGCTACTTCATCAATGTCTTTCCCTCACGTCATACGATCAGAGGTGGGATGTTCTTTGAAGATTATACAATGTTCAGAACAATGAGTCGCCTCCTAAGGTACTCAGGTATCAAATCTGGACAACATTCAAGCTTGTGCTGTTAATGTAAAGGTAACATGAATCAAAAGCATTGCTGGACACTAAACATTTCCACGGTTAACAAAAAATAGGAACTCCTTCAGGAACTCTAGTTGGTTTCACAGTAATATAAGAAAGCCATTCCGCCCATCTGATCTGTTGGATAACAAGTGGCGCAATGCGTTTTCTCACGCCTGCCTATTACACAAGGAGACAATTTTAAAAAACAATATGTGTTGGAATCCAAAGTACACACGCAGAAAGCTGGAAGAACAGAATAAGCAAGGCAGCATCAAGACGTTGTGAAGTGAACGCCTTGGATATGACCCTTCGTCAGGACTGTGGGTGGGAGTAAGGCGGTCTATAGATAAAGTGGCGGGTGAGGGAGGAGAAGGCTGAGGTGGCGAGGTGGGGGATAAGTGAACACAGATGAAGGGTATCAGCAAGTTGTTGTTGGTAGCTGGACAAAAGCCTGCTCAGAGGAATGGAATGGAGGGGAGACCCTGGGAAGGGAATCGGGGGATTTGAAGAGAGGTTATTTGAAATTGGAGAATTCAATGTTGAGTCCCCGGGGTGTAGGCTGCACAGGTGACAGATGAGATCTTGTTCCTCCAAATTATGATTTGGGTCATTGTGGCAATGGAGGAGGCCAAGGATGACAATGTCGGAAAGGGATTGGGAAATAGAATTGAAATAGAAAGTGACTGGGAGGTCTTACATTCCACCTAACGACCCTACCTTTCAGCTCGCAACCGGATTCATCACTCCCATCGCCTAACCAGGTTGCACCCACCACTTATGTCCACATATCCATAACTCACCATCCCCCGATCTCCCCACCGCAACTACCCTTCCCTCTTTATCTGCAACTCCCCCTATCCACCAACCCAGTTCTAAAGGATATTTATACCTGAAATGATTACTTTCCCAGCTCATGATGCTGCATGGCTTGCAGTGTTTTTTCAGCCTTCCGTTTGTCTCCTATAACTCAGGGATATCGAGTCTAGTCAGCACAACGTCTTGGTAGGCGGGCACCACGGGCTTCCCACTGGAGTCTTTGAATGCCTTCCCTCTGGCCAGGAGGAAGACATTCAGTCCCTCGAGACACTGACACATGAACAGAAGAGGCCATACAGCCCCTCCAAACTGTTACACTGAAATAGGAGGATATCATTGTTGCTGCAACACGACAAATGAGGCATAGACTGCATAGACAGACTGCTCCACGTTGTTCCTCCTGGCCCCATTGCTAATGGTACACACGTGCTATGTTAACGTGGTTTGCTGACCATGAGGAGGGAAAGTGATTCGTTTGTATCAAGTCCCAAGGAGGCACCTTCCATGTCCGAGATATTACGGACTAGGCTAGACCACTCAAAACAGTTCTAAGTAGGCAGCCCAGAGCATACCTTTGCAATTTGTTTCGGTAAGTGCACAATGAAAATTACTGGAGTAATTTAGCTAGGTTGACTACTAGATTTTAAAACAGACAAAAACTTTATTCATAAAATTAAACAGTAAAACTCAAAGAACAGAATAAAGAATCATGACAGAATTCAACCTATTCAGCTGGACTTAATTATTCTATTCTGAATATATACAATAGTCCCAATGCACAAACCCCCAATAAAAACCAGTATGTATGGAACACAAACTTCCAGGTTGAAGTTGAAGGTCAGAAAAGAGAGAGAGTTTCCACACAGCTCCCAGTTGAACTTCCCAGTTCAAAACTAAACTGAAAACTGCTATGCTCAGCTAGTTCATCAAAGATAGCTCACCACTCTCCGTTCATTATACTTGTCACTTATAAAGCATGACCACTTTGGCCTGAAGTCTCATCTGTTTCCATGTAAACAAAAGGCCTCTGAAAATCCTTTTCATCTCTGTACCAAACCAGACTAATCGGAGCTTGGCCCCGTTTTATTGTACCTCTGAAGAAAAAAAAGGACAGAGTCTCCTTGAGCCAAGGAACAGCTTTTAGACAAAAGGGACTTACTTTGTGATATGTCTCCTCCCCCTAAAAAAAAGAACCATCGATGCTAAAAGCTGGCTGCATTTTTAACCCTTCAAACCCAGTTAGTCGTGTCAATACAGACAGATACACTATACTAACTGTAAACATTCAAACACAAACCTATGCAAATTCAGGCTGCGGTACACCCACCATCGAACACCTCAATATCTAATTCGAGTGTCAATAAATCATCAGCTTTCACGTTTTCACGACCTGCCACATGCACAATGGTCAGATTGAATGGCTGCAGCAACAAGCTCCATCTTAGCAATCTGATATTTTTGTCCTTAATATTTTCCACAAATGTCAATGTGTCGTGATCAGTGTATACGATTGTCTCAGTTGGATTGCTGGTGATATAAACAACTGTTCTGGTGTAATGCCAACAACAAGTTTAAAGTCGCTTTCTCCACCTTGAACATTTCTGTTGATGAACGTTCGACTTCCCAGAAAAATACCCGATGGGTCTTTCAATTCCCTCATCATCCTCCTGCAGCAACACCGGACCAATACCCACATCACTGGCATCGATAGCCACCTTGAAAGGCTTCATGTAATCTATTGTAGCTAATACTGGGGGCAGTGGCTAACACAGTTTTTAAGCTGTAAAATGCCTTTCGACAGTCCTCTGTCCACTGAGAGTTCTTGCTCTTGTCAATTCGGTGAGTGGAGCAGCCACACAGCTTAAAGTTTGGCACAGACTTTCAGTAAAATCCAGTCAATGCCAGGAACCGTAGCACTGCATATTTATTTTTGTCGACGGTGTGAAACATTCCCCAACTACTTACATTTTCATATCTCATGGGGTCATTTGTCCATGTCCAATAACGTGACACAGGAACGTGACTTGGGCTTTCTCAAATTCACTTTTAGCTAGGTTTACCACCAAGCCTACCTTCTGAAGTCAATTGAACAAGTCCGATAAATACTGTAAATGTCCAGTTCATGAGTGATGAAAAACCACCAGGTCATCAATGTACACCACATAGTTGGGTAATCTGGAAATGACCTTATTATCAGTCCCTTAAACGTGGCTGGATCATTTTTCATAACAAATGCCACAACTTTGAACTGATATAGTCCATTTGGCGTTATGAAAGCCGAAATTGACTTCGCTCTATCTGGCAGAGTTTCTTGCTAGTAGCCTCTGAGCAAATCCAACTTAGAAATGTAAGTAGCTTCTCCCAGTTTTTCGACACAATTCTCCAAATATGGAATTGGATATGCATCGGTCTTTGTAACGGCATTGACTTTGTGATAGTCCACACATGGCCATTGGGTACTTTCTGGCTTTGGTACCATGACTATATGTGAAGTCCAGTCACTGTAACTCACTTCGATTATGACATCTTGGAGTGTGCGCTCTATCTACCTCTGAACCTGTGCCAATTTTGGACAGTCATGCTGATAAGGATGTTGCTTAATCAGAACAGCATCCCCTGTGTCTACATCATGCACAATTATGTTCGTACTACCCAGTTTATTGCCGCATATCTCTCCACGATATCGTAATAACTCTTTCAGGTCACTTTGCTTTTCTTGTGTAAGGTAACTCAATAGTTTATCCCAATTTTTGACAACTTTCTCATTGTTCAATTTGATTTGAGGGATGTCCAATTCAGAATCCTCTGAACTTCGTTCTTCCTTCTGTGCTGTAATCATTAACACCTTCTCCTCTTGCTTTTCTTCCATTTCAAAATACCTTTTGAGCATATTCACATGACACACTCTGTGAGATCTCATCCTGTCTGGAGTCCGTACCAAGTCGTTCACCTCATTCAATTTCATCCAAATTTGATAAGGTACACTAAAACCTGCTTCTAAAGATTCAACTGTTCCTGGAAGTAACACCAACACCTTATTCACAATTGCAAAATTGCGAATTTGTGATTTCTGATCCACTTCCTGTTTCATTGTATGCTGGGATACTTTTAAATGCTGTCTAGCCAACTCTCCAGCTCTATTTAAGCGTTCCCTAAAATTTGACACATCGTTCAAATGGGTGGTCTCTGAATTCTGATTTATTAATTTCTTGTTAACCAATAGTAATGGTCCTTTTACTTCATGCCCACAAATTAATTCAAATAGTCTGAATGTGGTCAATTCATTCCGTGCATCTCTGAATTTCCTTATCGCATTCATCTTGATAATCCTGACAATAAACCCTCAACATTTTCTTCACTGTTTGATACCATCTCGCTCATGCTCACTGTGATTCCGAATACTACGTAGTATATTTGAATTTCTTTATTCCTAATTTATCCATCACCTGCTTGAATATTGCAGATGTGAGGTTTGATCTGTCTGGATCTCTATTGGTAGTCTGTACCTAGTTAAAAAATAAGCATTTTTTTTTCTACAACTCCTTTAGCTGTAATGCTGCATAATGGTTTTTCCTCTGGGAATCTAGTGGACACATCCATTATTGTTAATAAAAACTTATTCCCACTTTTTGGTTGAGGTAGGGGACCTATACAATCTATCAAGACTCTTGTGTAAGGTTCCTCAAATGCTGGAATCGGTATTAAAGTTGCAGATTTTATTACTGTCTGTGTGACATATTTGAGACGTCTGGCAATATTCAACTGCATCTTTGTGTAGTCCAGGCCAGTGAAAATAGCTTTGTATTTCAGCCTGTATTGTCCTCACCCCGAAATGATCTCCAAGTGGTCGCTCATGTGCCACTCGCAGCACCTCCTTTCTATACCCAACAGGAAAACAATTTGATGAATTTCTGTCCACGTCTGACCTGCTTCAGTGTGTGCTGATCTCTATATCCGCATTACGACATCATTTGTTAAGTAATAACACACAGGAATGCATTCATTCTCTTTCTTGTTAAATATCTTTAGATATAACTTTTTAAACTCCTCATTTTTCTGCTGTAATTCAATCAACTTAGCAGAGCTAAAAATACGTTCATGTTTTCCAACTTGCTCCTTCTCTGTTCCACTTATCAGATCAAAAAGAAACTTTCAGATAACTCTACGTCAGCTTCCTTATCTGTGCCTTTTGCCTGCTTAAACCCGTGTATCTGTAATCTTCTGATCACGCAATCAGGGGAAATTCCTGGATAAACATTTTCCAGGTCTTCAGTTGCCTGCATCTCCACTGGCTTTTCAACTAGAGTAGGCAGCACGCCTACCAGTAAATCAGCTATATTATTTGCAAGGACAAATTTTATTCCGGGAGCTGAGAGTTAGGGGTCCAGTACTCCTACCACACATTCTCCATTCTTCTCTGGCCTCTCCAGCCTCACTTTACATAACTGAGCACTTTTTGCCTCACTATGAATTCCTGTTACCAGCACATTTTCTGGTAATAGTCTCTCAAGAGTGCATAAAGCCTCACCCCTCAGCATTACAGATTGAAACGATGCTGTGTCAATTAATATTGGAACCTCCTTGCCAATTACTCCTGGCCTATGTGAATAAGCTTTACCCTTTCATGTAAGTTTATTATGCAGAATTGGCACGTCCACTGATCATTTTGTACACTCTGAGGCAGTTGCCTAACTTCCCTGACGCTTTTTGTTACGAGTCCAACAAAACCTCCAGGCTTGTCTAGTTATCCTACATCTGGTCTTCTCCCACCTCACCAACACTGTGATTTTGTGTGGCCCACTTTATTACAATGAAAACACCATAGTATTTTAACATCTTTGTCCCCCTCAAGGTTTTCTTTATTACTGTGGTAAATTATCCTTATGATCTACGCTGTGATCTACTTTTCCCTTTGCACGTGAGGATATCTCTTTGCTCCAATTTCTGTCCCTCAGAGACCAGAACTGGTTCTGGAAGCTAAACCAAGTTTATGGATCAGTTCATAATCATCAGCCATTTCAGCAGCTAATCTTGCTATTTACACTCTCTGCTCTTCCACTGAGTTTGCACTACTTCAGGTAGTGAATTTTTTGAATTCCTCCAAATACTAACCTCTCTAAGTGCATTATAGCTTTGTTAGAATTTTAAAGCTCATATCCAACTATCGAAATTAGTCTGTTTGATCCTTACAAACTCAGTGTAGTTTTGACCAGGATTCCTCACGAGATTCCTGAAAGGTTGCCTATGCAGACAAAATGTTTTTTTAACCTCCTCGTACTCCCCAGATCCTCCTCTGATAGGGATGTGAGTACCTCACCAGCCCTACCTACACATTTGGTTTGGATCAACAAAACCCGCAATGCCCCTGGCCACTGCATTTGTTTAGCCAACTTTTCAAATGAGATGCAAAGGGCATCACATTCTTCTCATCAAATTGAGGCAACGCTTGAACATACATAAACAAATTCTCACTAGGCATCTGACTACCAGTGGCTTGCTGATCCTCACTCTCTTCCTTACTAAGCGCACCCTCAGCCGTTATCTCCAGCCTGTTACATTGACTTACCTTTTTAAGTGTCAGTTTTGGCTATTAAAAAGCTGTCTCTTTCTCTCTCCCCTGTTGCTCTCTCTTTTACCAATTTTTTTACTCTCTGTTCTCCTGCTCTCTTCCACCCCCCGCCCCCGCCCCCCCCCCCCCCCCCCCCCCCCCCCAACACACACGCACACACGACTGCATTTAATTGAAAGTCAAATGTTTCATTTTGGTGCCCTTTCCTTACCTCTCAACGTTAAGTCAAGATGTTTAATTTGCAACTGAATTCTTGCCATCTCTGATTCTGATGGTTTCTCCAGTAAGTTTAATTGACGAGCTACTGCTGTAATTATCTCTCCTTTCCTTACAGAAGCAATCAGTTCCAATTCCAGCTTCTCTGCTAATTCTTGCAACTTGGTCTTATTCACTTTTCGTAAAATTTCCAAAGTCACTGCATGCAGACTCAGGAAACGTTTGGCGACTGAAATTGCCATTACTATTCGAAGCTTTGTCAACCCAATCAAACTAATACCCGAATTAAAGACACTAGCACCTCCCACTCACTGTTGAAAATCCAGCAATGAGCCCCCAGTCTGTTATGGACGAGGCTAGACCACTCAAAACATTCTTAAGCAAGCAGCCCTGAGCATAACTTCGCAGTTTGTTTTGGTCATTATCCAATGAAAATTACCCGGAGTAATTTAGCTAGGGTGATTTTAAATCAGACAAAAACGTTATTCACAAAGTTACACAATGAAACACAAAAAACAGAATAAAGAAACCCGACAGAATTCAACCTATCCAGCTAGACTTAATTATGCTATTCCAAATACACACAATATTCCCAATAATCAAACTTCCTTGAAAAAACGTTATAATGGAATGCATGCTTCCAGGTTGAAGCTGAAGGGCAGAAAAGAGAGAGAGTTTCCACACAGCTCCCTGTTGAACTTCCCAGTTCAAGACTCAACTGAAAACTGCTCAGCTCAGCTCAACTCAGCTAGCTCAGCTAAAAGAGCTGACCACTCCCCGTTCATTATACAGGTTACTTCGATAGCATGACAACTTTGCCATGTAGTTTCATCTGTTTACATATAAATAAAAGCCCTCTGAAAATCTCTTTCATGTCTGTACCAAACCAAACTGATCGCAGCATGGCCCCGTTTTATTGACCCTCTGAAAAACATCAAGGACAGAGTCTACTTGAGACAATGAACAGCTTTTCGCAAAAAAGAAGTCAGAGAAGACAGGCTAGTGTTCTGGATGGAGGTCATAAGCTGATGGGAATGGCTAATACGATCAGAGTGTGGCTGATGACAGACTTGTGAACAACATGACGTTTAATACAGGGTCATATACCAACTGTACATCCAGATGGTGAATCTTCATTCAGAACCTGGAGCTCTCTCTCAATCAACATGGGGGCTCTGTAAACTATCATCGAGTCATAGAATCCCACAGCACAGAGATAGGCCCATTATCACAAACTGGTTCATGCTGATCAAAATGTCCATCCATGCAAACCCCATTTCCTTGCGCTTGGTCCATATCCTTCTAAACTTTTCCTATCTATACATTTGTCCAACTGTGAAGGCACGGATCATGGAAAACATGTTATATCTCATGCTATCCGTATTTTGATTTGGAAATAATGAGTGTTGATTCATAATACTCCAGTGTTAATGCAATCACTTTTCATTCTTTTTGTAGCGTTACAGATTAAAGATTCCTTTCCTTCACACTCTCCTCATGGTACCATCACTGCAGGGATTAGGTTGGTGAAATTCCATTCCACCGTCTCTCTGTAGCTCGAAGATCATTGATTATAAATGAAAGAAAATACTGTCTCATGTACACTCCACAACTGCAGGATGGTGTCTTCACACTTATACTTTAATCATTTTGTAATGAACGATACTACTCATTATTGTGCTGATTACTTGCTGAGTCATAGAGTCATAGAGATGCACAGCATGGATACAGATCCTTCGGACCGACCCATCCATGCCGACCAGATATCGCAACCCAATCTAGTCCCACCTGCCAGTACCCGACTGCTCTGTAGGAATTCTGTTAGTGCCTCATGATCAAGGACATCCAGCTCCTTTTCACCAATAGCACTTCCCATCATCTCGCCTTCTCATAAATACAAAATGCGAAGGATGACATTTTTTGCCAATCATTTATTTGCCTTATGAAGCAAAGTCACATCAACCACAACATCACTGTTGCCATTGGAGTTGATGGGAGATACTGAGGAGGCGATGATCTAGCTGTGTTGTCTCCGAATATTAATCCAGGGAATCAGGTAATGAACCAGACACCGGATCAGAATCCCACAACGGCAAATGTTGGGAATTTAATTCAATCAAATATCAGGAATTAAGAATCAAATGAAACAATGAAACCATTGTTGATTGTCCTACCTGGCACCCTCATGCCCTTCAGAAAGGAAATCTACAATCTTCAGCTGGTCGGGCGTACATGTAACTCCAGACCCACAGCAATGTGGTTAACTCTCAGTTGCAATTTGAAATAGCCAAGCCAGCCACTCAGTTATATCAGTCACTTCAAAGCCAAAAGAAATGCAACCGCATGGACCTCAGCACTGACTATTTACAGCCCACGAACTGCAGTGGGTCAGGAAGGCAGCTCACCAAAACCTTCTCAAGGACAATGAGGAAAGGGAATTAAATGTTGGCCCAGCATCCCATTCATGAATAAAGGAAGATGATCACACTCAGGGAAGAGAGAAAAACAGACATAAATAACTTTGACATATACCTTACATGGTCATAATTATCAGTAATATGGGAACAGGAGAAACATAAGTAAGGTTTAATTTCATTTTTTATTTCCATCCCAGCTGATCATCAACAATCCCTTTGTTTGCTTCTTTCTCTCTATCTCTCTCTTTCTCCATCTATTCAACTCAGTCCTTCTCCCCTTCATAACAGATGTCGGTGTCACCAACATCAATCACGCTATTTCCCAACTGTGTTCAGTTCTGATATATGGTCATTAGAATCGAATTGCCTATTCTATTTTTCTGTCGACCAGATGTGGCAGATGGGCTGCCACATCTGCTCAGTTTGTCTGTCACTTTCTCGTTCGTTATTGTTTCTGATCTGTTGCATCATTCTTTGCTTTATTTACCCTTTAATTTCGTTATTACTTGGAATGTCTGCATCGCTCACAGGGGCAGCATTTGTTGACCTAATCAAATGTCATTTACTGCGAGGTCATTCTTTCAGGCAGTACAGAACCAAGCAGAATTGCTGTGGGTCTCACATCAATCTTAAGACAGACCAGATAATAACACAAGATCTGTTTACCAAAGGACATCAGTGAAATAGATAAACATATAGACAAAATGCGGGAAGTGTTATGGTTGTTATTTCCAATTCCTGTCTTTTGTATTTACTTTCTGACATCGTCTGTGGTAGGATATGGAACAGTGTCTGTCTGTGTAATAACCTATGAATCTGAATTACATTTCTTCCGACATTACTGCTCTGAGAGAGTGTTCGTGTCATTATATTATATTAGAGACAAGAACAAAGTTGTAATCGAAATATTTGCAACTGAAAGAGTGCTTAGAGGAGAGGTGGAACGGTAACGACTGAATTTTACCAAAGCATAGATAATGGTTTATTAAGCGTCAGTTTGAAGCCAAGATGGTGACTGGGCATATAATCGAGCTGGTCGTGGATAGGTTTTGTGATGGATAGAATAACTAGACATAAATGAATTTCATTTATTTAAATTCGGTATTGTGAACAGTCTCGTTCTCCGATGTTTGTGAGGGCGGGGTGTGGGCGGTTCTGAAATTTGTGGGGAACCAATGGAATTTGCATTTGAAACTGAAGACAATAGTTTCCGTCTTTGTCGAATATAGATAACAGAAATAGCAACAGAAACAGCCATGGTTGAAGAGATTAATAAATGGATAGAGATGAAGAAACTTACCAGGAACACCAACAATAGCGAGGATAGGATAGTAACCCGCCTGGATAATCATCAGTGCACCTAATATCCGATATGGTAATGTTGACCAAGACCAGGAAAAATAGAAAAGACCATCGGATAAACTCCTGTCCATTGTTGCAGCATTCCAGTCTAATGTTCTCAGATTCTGATCCATTAATTGATCATTCCAGACTATTCTCAGATGTTTAAATCTCCTTTTTCTGTCTCTGCAGCTGCTGATCCCTTTGAGCGTTGGAGTTGATGCGCCTGCTGCTACAATGGCATAAACCATTGCAAGAGGCCCCTTACTAATAGGAGACGGAAAACATCCAGTGACACAACTAGGATCCATGGAGACTGGCATCAATCACAGTCACTGAACAAACAGCTCCATTTAACCCTTTTCAGAATGGTTCCTTCAGTTCACAAAAACTACTGGACTGGATTGAATGTTTGCACTGTTGGCTATTGGTCACATCTCCCATCACCCATTTTTCTCGTGAAGTTAGTATTGAGGGAGAATGATGCATGGTTTCTTATCGCAGGATAGATTATTCTGCTGCGTTGTCCGTTTGCAATACTGTAACCTGCTGAACCTCCCACCACCACCACCTTCAAAAATCACAATCTACATGCTGTTACCGTGCAGATCTCTCCTCGACTAGAACAGGCACCAGCCAATATATTTACAGTGGATATATTTGCAGTCCAATGCATAGGAAATGTGAATTTGCCTGGGCATTCCTTTAATAAAGCAATTTTGTACCTTCAACATTCAATGTGGTTCATCACTTTTTTAAAATATAAACTCACAAACACCTTAACACATTTTATTAAGCACAAGTTTCTTCAGATTCTCCTCATGGTAACATCATGCCAGGGTTTAGTCTGATTAAACCTGTACGCAATACATCTAACAGTCTCTCAACAAAACACTATCATTGGGAAAGATACATTTACTCTGGTACTTTAATCATTTTGCATGAAGAGCCACATATCATTTACTTCCTACTGCGTAAAAATTCTGTTTGTGACTTATGGCCAAGCACATCCCGCACTTCCAAACCTCTCACTATTTAATGAACATAAATGTGAATGATGATATTTGTTGTTCATATCCGAAATATTTTAGATCTTGCGAAGAGCTATTGCCCAAACACTGATCCTTCTGATACCCCAAAGCCTTCACTCCAAATAATTATACTACTCTCTTCATTCTCTCGATTATCCAACTTTTAATACATTCGGTGTATTCACCCCTGCCTACCCATGGACTCCAACATTCTCTACTCAGCTATATTCAACCAAGACAAACGTCTGCTGAAAATTCAAATACTTCATTTCCACTGGTTCTCAATTGTCGATGTCACAATGGACAACCTCCACAATATCCAGCAGATTTATCAAAGATCAAGATCATTTCCCCTTCCTGAATCTAGATTGACTCTACTGAATCATGATATTATTTTCCAAGTGACGAGTTGTCACATTCCTTACAAAAGGTTACAATGTTTTTCTCACAGCTTACATCAAGCTAACCACTGTTTAGTTTGCTGTTTGCTCTCTCCGTCCTGTTTTAAACATTTAGGTTTACAATCGCTGCTTTCCATTCTGGAGGATCCTTTCCAGAACCTAACCAGCTTTGAAGAATAATCAGTAATTCTTTCACTCGCTCTTCTGCCACTCCTCAATACTCTGGGATGTAGCTCATCAGATGCAGCAATATACCAACCATAAATTCAATGAGGTTTTGAAAGACGTACCTTTTATTAATTATAATTTCCTGCTGTTCCCCATTTTCACCAGTCACTCTGTTCCCTTGTATTTCTGGAAGTTTCTTTCTGTACCTTCCTCAGGGAGATGGATACAATATATTGCTCTCAGCGAACAGATGGGTTCTGTCAGCCAGTGAATATATCGGAGGAGTGCACTCCGGTGATGATGGATATGTTACTCACTGCTACCTGGAAAGTTCCAGAATTAATCCAGTTTAAATTATGATGAGCATCAGCACAGTCCTGTCACTGGTGTGAGGCTACACAGTATACTGAAGGAGGGGACACAGCTTAGTAACAACCTCAATTTTGAAACAAACTGGCTTCATACCAGACACCTGGTCCAGCTTAGACAAATGTCCCGGGAAATCCCAGGAGAGATAATGCACTGTCCTGCACCTCCCTATTTATAGAGCTTCCCTTCTGTGGAGACTCATCTCCATTTGTTTACCATGAACCCAGACACTCTGTAAATGCAGTGTATAGAGTGGGGTCACCAGACCCCGCAGCTGACAATACAAACCCGAGATAAGCATCCACAGAAACTTCACTGATTTTCCAATGACAGGAACAAGTCAATTCCCCATACGGAACGTGCACGCGCTCAGTGTTGAAAATTATTTCCACTCCTGAGTTTCTCTTCCTGGCTGAGAAAGCCGTTGCATCTCTGCACACTCCCACAGTAAGAGTTTCTCTCTCCAAAGAAGCAGTTGACAATGTAACATTACCTTTCTCTATATCTCAGCATCTATAAGGGCAGCACCAGCATTGCTAATGGATTTGGTCATCACACTCAGAGAAGAGAGATACAGGGAACCTAACTCATTTTAAACAGGGACAAATCTAAATGGACGCGATATTCAGGAATATGGGAAAACGGGGAAATGTGAGAATAACTTGCCATTCTGTTTTCCTTTCAGTTCATCATCAGCAACCCCTTTGCTCACTTTTCATTTCATTTTCTCTCTTTTTCTGGCCATTTCTCCATCCATTCAATTTAAACCTGGCCCCCACCTCTCTCTCCAACCCAACCATCCATGATACCAGGATTAATAATATCATTTCCCAGTTTGCTTTCAGTTGTGAGGCAGGGTCACTGGACTCAAACCGTTACCTGCATTTCTCCTGACAGAGGCTGCTATACCTGCGAGATTCTCCAACACTTTCAGACGCTGGAGAATTTTATTTTCGATCTCGAGCACTCACCGTTTCTTGGTTTAGTTCACCTTTCATGCTGTTGTTTCTCAGAATGTCAGCATCACAGGCAAGGGCAGCATTTGTTGTCCATCACTAATTGTCTGTGACTACACGGCCATTAGTCAAGACATAATGGAGCCAACAATGTTTTTGTGGGTCTGAAGTCACACTGAGTTCACACTGGGTAATAATGTTAAGTTTCTTTAGCAAAGACTATCAGTGAAATAATAAAAATAAATCTTAACGGTTTCTGAGTGAAATTGCCTAGTCCGTATTCCCTAGTTCCAGCCAGAGAGAGATGGCGGGGAAATCAGTTTAACTACTAACAATCAACAGGACTTTGGGGAAAAAAGCGAAAGGGAGATTGAGAGACAATTTACAGTAAGATCACAGGTTTCAGAATGCTGAAATGAAGACATTTCTACAGCATCCTGCAACATGAACCAGTATTCCTCGGAATGATAGGTGAAGGGGATATTGGCGTCAATAAAGATGAAGGAGAGTTTTAGATGAAAATTTGTTCTGCAACTTGGTAACTGGGTGTGGGTTCAGCAGAGTCTTCGACTCATTGGGCTGAATCTAACAATAGTTTGTCTCAGTGACATTTTTATTGAGTGTGACAGAGGGAATTGTCTGTTCGAGACTGAACTACTTTCATGGTGCTATTTAATCGAACTCACCTCATTAACTACCCACTCAATCTCATAGTGTTCCTCGGATTCAATGCCACCCCGATTCTTCAACCCAACATGGCTGGAGGGACTCACCATCGCACTGATGTCGCTGGCTATTCTATGATCACTGACACTGATGACATCGTTCAAAGGCCAATGGGCACACAGTTGTAATTCCTCAGTTTGGAGCCACCCTGCACAGTTGACCCCGAGTATTGCAGGTAAGGGGAACTAACACCACGGTTTTTCAACAGGGGTAGAGAGGTCCTAGTGAATGGGCTAGAACAGGGAGTCCATTCTTTTCCAAGAGGAGGCCTGAGCATGGTCTGAGCTCACCACCCAGCTCAGTGCAGTATCTGCGGTCTCTCTCTCTCTCTCTCTCTCTCTCTCTTTCTCTCTCACACACACACACGCACACACACGCACACACACACTGTGAATATGGAACATTCCAGATAGTGTTCCAAAGAATTCCCATTTTCAGGTGCAGGGACTTGCAGTCATTCAACCCTCTGGGTTCCTGCATAAAAATGCACTTATTTTATATCCAATCACAATTAGTAATTCTGGCTAGTTCACTTTGTCTCACTTTGTTGTATTCAGCCAAGCACTGCTTCAAAACACTTGTCCCGTTATGAAATACAATTTTGAGCAGACAACCTTTTATCCTCAGCTGTTATCTGGACCGTTATCTGAACTGTACCATTTTCTTTGTTATGAAAGTTTCTCTTAACCTTTGCCTGTGCCTGTTTCTGTCTGTAACAGTTACACTGTCTCCCACTCAATTGGCCGGACGGCTGGTTTGTGATGCAGAGGGAGGTTCAATTCCCCCACACTGACAGAGGTTACTATGAAGGGGACATTCTCTCAACAATGAGCAATTGAGCATGGCCAATCCACTCTAAGCTGCATATCTTTGTACTCTGGGAGGAAACTGAACCATTGAGAGGGAACTCACACAGATACGTGGGGAATGTTCAAACTCACCTGAGGTTGGAATTGAACCCAGCTCCTTGGGTGATGTGCGGCCGCAGTGTTAGCCACATATCCATCATACTCCTCAGAGAGTTCTGTTAATTCCTTGTAGCTGAATGAAGAAATCCAACTGGCTTGTTCTGATAACTGAACCTGACCCAGTCTTAGACCTTTATCATCGGCCATATCGCCAACCTGGTTACATATAAAATTTGTTGTGAGCAGTGGAGGAGTGGGATTAGAAATGGAAACAGTGACACCTTTCAACCTCAGTCAGGACCACAGTAAGGAGAAATTCACAAAGTGGGAATTCATTCAAGTAGGAATTCTCTCACCCAGAAGATTGGGAGGGCTGAATCTTCATATTATATCGAGGCTGACTTTGTCTGATTTTCCAGAGACAGGTGAATCAGGGATCATTGTGAAATCAGAGAAAAGTGCAGCTCGGAACACAATGAGATGAGCCATGACCTTATTGACTGGTGGAATAGTGTCAAAGTGCCGAATGGCCCAGTCGTGTCCGTCAGCCCTATCTTCTGGTGTTCCATTCAGCCCTTCGGTCCTGCTGTGAAGGAGCAGATTGAGGCCACTCTAATGGTTTGGTGTAGTTTGGGAAATGTATTAGAAAATCCAGGCTGTGCCAGGCAGTGACCCCTCTCCCCCAATCCCTCTTTGCAGGCTTCGCCTCTCTGTAACTTCTGCTCCTGATGTAGGTCATGTTACAGGCCCAGAATCGCATTAAATACAGCCCCCATGTCCCACACAAGGTCAACTCGCACAATCCTCTGCTGTCTCTGAATGCAACATTTTACATCATGATTTCCAGGTAAATAATCAAGTATTTCCAAAAACATAAATAAGAACGGAAGAAATAGGAACCTGCGCTGTCATTCAATAAGAACATGGCTGATCTACTCCACGGCTCAACTTCACTTTCCTGCTAACCCCTTGCATCCCTCAACTCGCTGAAATGTCACAAACCAATCCACCCATCTGTAAATACAATCAGTGACCAAACCTCCCCAACTCTCGGGGTTAGGAAATTCCAGTCATTTACTACCTTCTGAAAGAAGACATTTCTTTAAATCTCAATTTGAAATCGATATTCCTTACTCTGTATCTACATCTCTGAGTTCGAGACTCTGTCCTGGTGTGGAATCATATTCTCAATGCCGACCTTGTCAAGTCCCCTCTGTATCTTGTCCGTTTTAGTAATGACACCCTCATTCATTTAAACCACAATGATTAATTGCCTCAGCATTTTTGATGTCTTCAATAATTCAATCCTTTCATCCCAGGAACCAGTCTAATGAACCAATATTTCTGCATCAACATGCTGACGTTATGTTTCAGACACAGAAACACACCACTCCGTTGCACTGCTCCTTTTTTGGGAGTTCTCTCCATTTAATAACAGCTGCCTTATGGTTGTCAGTGTCGTCCTCAAACTCGAATATATGTTGCACTTAGCTCCCGCCGCCAGGAGCTGAGTGCAGCTCTTGTAAGCAGCTCTTGCCATCGGACTGATATTTGTGGTACTCCAGTAGATACATTTTTTTCATAAAGATCGATGAGTCCTGACTCTCCGATTTCTAAGTGTTTACCAAGTGTTATCCCATGCTCATGCATTATCCATCATACTATGGGCTTCTGTCTTGCGTAAGAACATTTATTTCGTGATATCTTGTGGAAAATCTCTGGAAAGTCTCATGTCTACCAGTCCGCCTTTATCAAGGCCACTAGTTACATTCTCATGGATTTCCAGAAAAACTTTGCATGATTTTACAGGCAAAATGTAGTTCGCCTTTAACAAGACCATGCTGACTATGTGTGAAGCTTTTCTAAATGTTCTGCAGTCCCTTCCTTAATAACAGACTTTCACAGATTCCCAGCAATAATGGTGAGGCTAAGTGGGTCCTGCTTTCAGTCTCGCTCTTTTCTTGAAGACAGGCGCCACATTGGAGGGTCTCAAGTTTCACTGGGTCACTCCTTTAATCCAGAATTATGGAGTATTTCACACAGTGCCACCAACCACTCTGTGAACACTTCTTTTAAAACCAGCTCTAAATTGTTGATGACCTGTTTACCCTTGGACTTATCTGTTTGACAAATGCTTTATTCCTTCTGTTAGAGAGAGTTCTTCCCTCCTATTACCATTTTGTTTATACCATTGAAATATTTACAGCACCTTCATCTGTGAGGGAGGATGTAAAATACTGGTGCAAATTATCTGTCTGTTACCTGTATCCAGTTCTCCAGTCACACCCACCAAATGTCCTCAATAAACCTGCCTGACTTTCTTTATACCAAAGATCACACACACCTCTTGAACTCCTCTTACATGTAAAAGCTCGTGCTGCTTGTTTTTATATTTCTTGCCGATTTGCTTACATCACATCTTTTCGTCCCTTTTCTTCGCTTTTTATATTCATACAGTCATATCGCATACAAACACAATCTTTGGTCCAACTTGTCCATGCAGGCCACGTTTTCTATACTAAACATTCCCATCTGCTTGCATTTGGCACATATGCCGCTAACCGGTTCATATTCATATGTTTGTCCAACTATCTTTCAAATTTGGAGCTGTACTTGCATCTGCCTGGCTTCCTCTGGCAGCTCATTCCATAAACGCATCACTCTCTGTGTATAAAAAAGTTTTCTTTTTCTCCCATTTAAATTTTCCCATTCCACCATAAACCTATGGCGCTATGATTTAATTTTCCTATCCTGTGGAAAAGACCTTGGCTTTTCACCCTGTTCATGCCTCCCCTGATTTTATAAATTTCTATAATGTCACCCCTCAACCTCCTACACTCCATCTGATATTAACTTCAAGAACAAACATTTAAAGATCAGCACTGTAAATTTGAAACAATATTAAAAGTTACAGGTAAACAGCACTCAGCCCAAACTTCATACTGTTAGTTGTTTTCTTCTTTATGTTACAATAATAAGGCAGCATGAAAATCTTACTAGTGCCAATAAGCCGTCAAGAACCTGAATTCCTTTGTCTGATGGCAGTGATGATCTCTGCAGTGAAAATGTATCCCTGGCCAGATCTATATAATTCCACATGTTCAACATTCTCCCTCCTGGCCTCCGTATGACCTTATGTGGTTGTGTCTTCTTTATCTTGCACTCAATAGAGAGAACCCCTTTTCCCTATTCACATTTTAATTTAAATTCATTTTGCATCATCTTATCGTTCACCACTGCTAAAAGCCTGGTTTTCTGTTGTCACATCCTCTTTTCCCTGTCACCTACCCCTCACCTCTGGCAAGTGACTAAAATGTCCAGTTTCCAATCATTTTCAGTTCTGAAGAAGTGTCACACTGGACTTGAAATGCTAGCTCTGTCTCTCTGTCTCTGCAGATGCTTGCAGACCTGCTGAGTTTCTCCAGAAATAAATAGGCACAGCACAAATTTTCAATTAAACAAATAACTACGGATACTGGAAATGAAAATGCATAAATTGCTGTAGAAACTGGGAGCTTTGTCGAAGGGTCACTGGACCAGAAAGATGAACTCAGCTTTCACTCCACAAGATGCAGCGAGACCTGCTTAGTTTCTTCAGCAATTTCTGTTTTTGAACATTTTCTAAAGACGTATGTCGAATCTGCTCAAACGCCCTGTCCAGCACAGAGTGATTTACATTGGGAAGGGAACAAAAACGCAAAGTGCACAAGTTCATTGGCTCTGAAACGACATAAGGCTGGCATCGCTGACACGACTGAGGTCTTAATCATAGTCAGAGAGAAAAACAGAGGTAAAACACAGCGTCAAACACAGCAGATGGTATTACAGGAAAGACAATGATTCAGATTAATAATTTAAAATACCTGAGTAATGTTACAAATTGGAGGCGTGACATCACGGCGAAACCCTCAGCAGAATGCGACCATGAAACTGGATGTGTTCGCGCGTCAGAAACCAGGTTAGGTCACTGAGTACAGGGCTGATGGGTGAATGGGTCTCGGTGTGAACTGGGGGAAAGTCAGTAGAATTGATTTTCAGATATTGCATCTCACACTGGGTTATCAGTGATGCTGTCGATCACAGCAGCAGCCGCAGCAGAATTGCATTCAATCACAATCCATCGCTTTTACCCCAGGATAATCCATCACTCTACCATTATCATCAAGCCGAGTGATGGTTCAATGCCGAGTTTGGGTGAACATGCCAGAGTCAGAACCATGTGTATCTAAACCTGATGACAACCCATTAAAGCTACCGCACTTGACTGGTTACATTACAAACAGCAGAACTACCATTTGGTGGAGAAGGGGAAATTATTCCAAGACAAACAGATAAGATCGAAATTCTGCAGCCAAGCCACATCCAGTCATCAATGTCGATGGATTAATAAACAACTTACAGGAGGAGAGGGCTCCACAAATATCCCTAGCCCTGGACATCAGTGTAAAAGACAAGGATGTAGTATCTGCACCATCCTCTGCCAGAAGTGTTGAGTCGATAATCCACCTCACCCCCCTCATGATGCCCACAGAATCCCAGATGCAGGTCTTCAACTAATTCGATTTGCTGCACGTGACATCAAGAAACAGCTGAACACAGCAGATATGACAAAGGCAATGGGCTCTGACACCATTCCTGCAATAGGAATCAAGATTGTGCTGCACAACAAGCTGTGTGGGTGGGGAAGCCGTTTCATTCCAGCTCCAACTCTGACGTCTGCCTGGCCTTGTGGAAAGTTCCTCAACTATATCCAGTCCCATAACAAGGGAATGACGACAGTCTGACCATTTACCACGCCCTCAGTCCCGTCGCGATAGTCGCATTGGTGGGAGTTCTTTTTGACAGAGCTGTCAAGCAGCACAGAAATAATGTGCTCAGTGTGGTTTCCGATAGGTCCCCATGTGTAGATGGTGCTGTTGTGCAAATGTCACTGGATTACTGATCCAGACCAGGATAATGCTCTGGCAGCTGGTGGAAGTTGAAAACAATTAACAAAATATCGAGACATAAAATCTGGTGCCAGTAATATTGACCTTGAATCTAATGTCCATTGTAAACATCTGTCCCTTCCCCAATGTACTTTCAGGAAGTGAATCTCCCGTGCTTCCTGGTCTGGCCTGCAAGTGTCTCCAGACACACAGACACGTGATAAACTCTACAATGGTTTCTGAAACGGCCAAGCAAAACACTCAATTGTATCAAATTACTGTGAGTTCTTAAATTATAAAACTAGACAGAACACCAGCAACGAGCTTTGGAGAAGGGAACGGGAAACACAGTGCTTTCAACCAGACAGATGCCGCCTTCCTAATGTTTAAGAGCTTGTGACAATAATGACAGAGCTTTCCTGCACACTGCACAGAAACATCAGGGAGGGAGCAAGGCATTAGACACTTTGAGCTTCCCCTGTTCTAGCTCATGGAGACAAGTTCACTTCTATAACCCTAGTTAATGCATTCTTCAGAAACTCATCAATTCCTGTCTTATGCTGCTCAACAATTGACCGTCCAACCCATACAATCACATAAGCACTGATTCTGCACTGTAATAAATACAGCACGACCTACATTAGTCCCACTTTCCGATACAAGGCACATAGCCATGCATGCTATGGCACTTCAAGGGCATGACCATGTATTTATTAATGATTGTGTGGTTATCTGTACCAACTGTCCTCTGCATTCCTGACCCCAACAGCCTCTGGATGAAAACCAATCCTCAAATCCTCATTAAACATCAAACCCTTCACTTTAAAATGGCACTCCCTTGTTCATCGCCCTTTGACTGAAAGAAACAGCTGCTGTCTATCCATCCTGTCCATGCCCCTGGTAATCTTCTCCTTCCGAAGCACGTCCCTCTCAGCCTTCTCTGCTTCAAAGTAAACAACTCGAGTTGATCTACTCCATCCAAGGGAGCATCCTGGTGAATCTCCACTGCACCCTCTCCAGTGCAATCACACACTTCTTGAAATGTGGCTCCCAGAACTGTACATAGTATTCCATTTGGCTTAACCAAAGTTCCACATAGCTTTTATAATCTGTGTCTCCATGAATAAAGGCTATGTTTATGGTCGCTATGCTTTGTCAACTTGTGCATTAATCAGTTAATCACATTCAGGGATATGTGGAGAAGCACCCTCTGAGCTTCCTAGTGTGCTGCTATTCATTGAGTCCTTCCCTGTCTGGTTCCTTCTTCCAAAGTACATCACCACATATTTATCAGGGTTACATTCCATCAGCCATTGATCCACCCATTTGATCATTCCATCTATATCTTCCTTATATCTGTAATATAAGGCCTTCCTCCTCGCTGCCAACCAACTAGCCAAACTTTGTGTCAAACGCAAAATGATTTATCACTCACCCCAACACATCCATATTCACAGCTGCATCATTTATGAATACTACAAATAATAAGGTTAAAAATCACATAACACCATGTTATAATCCAACAGTTTTATTCGAACGCGCTAGCTTTCGCAGCGCTGCTTCTTCATCACGTGATTATGCTCTTTGAAAGTTTGTGCCTCCAAATAAACTGTTGGACTTTCATCTAGTGTTCTGCAATTTTTAAACTTTACCCAAGCCAGTCCAATACTGGCATCTCCGAATCACAAATAATATGGGACACAGCACTGATCCCTGTGGTACACGATTGGATACGAGTCTCCAGACAAACAAACAGACTTCTACCAGCAGACCTTCTGTCTCCTAACTTGATGTGGATGCAAGTTGGCAAGTTGGCAAGTCGCTAATGAGTCCTACCTGTTCCCTGGCTATTCTGTTCCACTTGATGTACATGTAGAATATGGGGGATTCTCACTAATCTTGTCCTGCCAGCAGGTTTCCATGTCGCTGTGTTAGTCAGTCCCCTTTGAATGAAGAATTGCCTTCTTATTGCAGTCTGAAATTGTCTATCATTTACCTGCCATTATTTGCCTTAAATGTAGAGTAGACAACCAGAGAAAAATCCTGTTTATTTCCACCTTGTCATTTGTTTAGTGACTTTTCTAAATTTCACTATGATCACCTCTCATTCTTCGAAACTCTAAAGAACACAGGCCGAGTTTCCACATCAGGCAATCTTGCCATTTGAGGGATTAATCTGGAGAATGTCCATTGCACATCCTCGGTGGTCAGTATATTCTTTCTCAGATTTGAACAATACTCTATGTACAGTCTCATTAGCAAGCTGTGAAACTGCTTCAACATGACCTTTCAACTATGTTCTGATTCTGTTAAATGAAGGCGAACCGGACTTTAACTTTCCACTTCTATATATTCCTCCAATTACCATTCACATTACTTTATTTAGGAATTCACTGCATGAGTTCTTATAAAAAGCCTTCTGAAAATCGAAATATGCCATTTCTATGTTGTAATAAACAAGTGCAAATCATTCTGAAGTTTTTCAAGTATGAAGACTCTGTCAGACTCTATCGGTGTATACTGATTCTCTCCAATGTTGCTGTTAATTTCTAAATATCCAATATCTGATCCTATATAATAGATTCCATCAGTTTCCCTTCAGATGTTAAGTTAATTGGTCTGCAGTTCTCCACACTATCTCTTCTTCCCTTTGCAGATGCTTGAATCCCTTCCACTCATCTAAAATGCTTGGAACACATTGACTAACTTCCAGTCTCTGCAGAATATACAGGAAAATAAAACAGTCATCGAGGCACAATTAATGCGTCTATTGCTGATTTATTTCTAATATTTTGATACGAAGTATAACTGGCTCATCAGACTTAGCAATGCTCAATCCAGCTACAACACTACTATGCCAGCCTTCAACTACTACCTTGTTATTGATGTGAATTGACTTTATGTCTTTAGTTCCACAGGTTCTATGTGATCACTTGATATTTCTCAGCGACTTTCTGGATCTTCCTCCGTGATGTCAGATGCAAAGTAACTGGTTACTTTCTTGGCCATTTCCCTGTTCTCCACAATAACCTCTCCTCTCCCGATTATAAAATTCCACATTTGACCTCGCTTTTATTTTGTTTTCTTTGCAATACAGATTGTATATTTATGCAGTCTTTGTGTTCTTCTTTCACAGAACCATTAAAAGCCCACAGTGTGGAAAATGCCCTTGGGCCGAACCGGTCTACCCCACCTCTCCGAAGAGGAACCACTCAGACCCATTCCCCTCAGATTCTACACTTTGCGACGTATGCACCTAATCTACACATCCCTGAACACTTTTGGAAAATAAGCATTTCCAATTCAGCTAACCTGTGAATCTTTGGACTGGGGAGGAAACCGGAGCACCCGGAGGAAACTCACGCAGACACAGGGAGAATATGCAAACTCCACACAAACACATTTCTGAGAATTCTCAGGTTTCCACAATGTCTAGAGTTCTTCTGAACTCATTTCCTATGATTAATATATTCTTTAATTTATTATGTTAAGCTTCATTAAGTCACTTGCCCTTTCTTCGGTGATTCTACGTTAAAGAAACAGACATATTTTTCAGACATTGCAGTATTTCTGTAGATCTCCTGGTCCTGATCAGGTGTATCCAAGAACACAGCAAGAGGCGAGAGAAGATATTGCAGGGGCCCAGGCTGATCTTTTTGCATCATCGCTGTCCACGGGGGAGGTCCCGGAAGACTGGAGGGTAGTGAATATTGTGCCCTTGTTCTAGTAGTGTTTGTGAAGAAGAACCTGTGAACTATAGACCAGTTAGCTTAACAACTGTGACATGTAAGTTCCTTGAGAAGGTTCTGAGAGATAACACATATATGCATTTGAAAAGACACGGTTTCATAAGGAGCAGTCAGCACTGCTTTGTGCATTGGATATCATAGCTCACAATTCTTTAGAGTTCTTTTGAGGAAGTGACCTGGAATGTTGATAAGAGTATGGTGGTAGACGTAGTCTATCTAGGTTTCAAAAAGGCCTTTGATAAGGTTCCACATGATAGGCTGCTCTGAAAGGTTCGATAGCATGGAATCCAGGGGGATCTGGCAAATTGGATACTCAATTTCCTTGATGGTAGAAAGCAGACGCTAATACTGCAAGGATGCTTATTTGACTTGAGGCCTGTGACGAGTGGAGTGTCTCAGGGGTCGGTGCTGGGCCTATTACTGTTTGTTATCTATATCAATGATTTGGATGAGAATGTAGAAAATATGATTGGTGTTTAGGCTGATGACAATAAAATATGCAGTACTATGAACAGTGAGAAAGGCTATCAGAAATTTCAGCAGGACATTTTTTCAGCTGGGGAAGAGGGCCGAGAAATGGCAAATGGAGATTAATATAGATATGTGTGGGTTGTTGCATTTTGGAAAGTCAAATCCAGGTCAGAGTTTCGTGGTGAATGTTAGACCCTGAAGGAATGTAGTGGAACAGAGGGACCTTGGAGTTCAGGTCCGTGGTTCTCTGAAACTAGTTGCACGGAGACAGGGCAGTGAAAAAGGCCTTTGGCACACTGGCCTTCATCAGTCAGGGCACTGAGTATAGAAGATGGCGATCTATATTGCAGTTGGACAGGACGCTGGTGAGGCATGCACTTGGAGTATTGTGTTCGGTTGAGTTTACTTTGCCATAGGAAGGATGTGATTAAACTGGAAAGAGGACAGAAGAAATGTACACGGATGTTGCCAGTACTCAATGGGCTGAATTGTAGGGAGAGGTTAGACGACCAGAACATTTTCCTTTGACTTAAAGAAACTGAGGGGAAATCGTATAGAATTGTATAAGATCATGAAATGCGTGGATAAGTGAATGCACTCATTCTTTTTCCCAGTTTTGGGAATCAATGACTAGAGGACATCAGGTTAGAGGTGAAAGAATAAAAAGGATCCCGAACGGCAACTTTTTTACGCAGAGGTTGGATCACATATGGAATTAGCAGACAGCAGTTTGATTGAGGCACGTACATTAACAACATTCAAAAGGCTTTTAGACAAATACGCGGATAGGGAAGGTTTAGAAGAATAAGGAGCAAGGGCAGGGAAATGTAATTAGCAGGATGGACATTTTGATCGGCACGGACCACTTTGGTCCAAAAGGCCTGTATCCATGCTGCAGGGCTCCATGATTCTATGACTCTAACAGCCATTGCGTGTCTACCACTTCATATTCAAACATTCTATATTGTATGCTGGTGCCGTGTAAAATATAACATATTCACGTCTCTAGTTCTCAGAGCAAGGTTAATAATGAGTCCTTCTGACCACACAATACCAAATCCAAAATAACCTGCTCTCTTCTTTGAGTCACAACATACTCTTCAACCAACCTGTTATACGCTTATGGAATTTATTTTTCACAACATTAGCAGTCACTTAGTTAACGCAATTTAGATGCAATTTGAGATCATGCAGCACCCACAATATTTGCATCTCTAATTTCCAGAGCATAAAATGCACAGAATTTGCACGAGAGCATTGGTTGAGATACATTATACCCCAATGCTTGCTTCTCCTTCCTATTTGTAAGATCGACCCAAACAGATTCTGTGAATCTGAGGGATAGGGTCTGTGGCGTTATTAGTGATAGACTTGGAAAAGACATTCGGGGAGGGTCACCTCGACTCTGACATGATCTGAAGAAATGACCAGCATCACAGGACAAGCATCGATATCCTCCCCACTCTGTCAGGTTAACTGTCACCGTACTCTCTCTGCGCCCTCACACTCACTACCTGTTATAGCACCTACCCCCTAACAAGGCTCACACTCTATCTCCAAGTAAGGCTCACACACTACCATTCTCACTATTGAATTCAGCACCTTCCGCACCGCCCCCCCCCCACCCCCCCCCCCCACCCTGAGCGCTCTCTCTCCCTTCACTATACGCCCAACACTAATAACTGCATGGATACAACACTGTGGACTGACTCCCTCCGGACACCTCACCATTCCCTCTTCTCCTCTACCTACACAGGCACTAACAGCAGGACCACTCACTCCCACCATCACTCACTCCCCCCCCCCACCTCCTTTCTCCCATTCCAGGAGAAACGGACTGTATTAGGAGAGAAAGGGCCAGGCCAGATGGTGGAGCGCCCGATATCTGATCCCTCCTACATTCACCCCCCCCCCCCAGTCTCCGCCATGTGGGGAGGACCCTGGTATGAGCTGGAGAGGACTGGGACGTATCGCCTGGAGATTCCGTGACATCCATGTCCCTCCAATTGAGTAAAAAAAACAATGTTCAGTGAAGAGCAATTCGCACTTTAACCATTCTGTCTGTTCTCACAATTTTCTCCCTCCCAAAACAACAAATATCTCATTGCAGAGAGATGCAGACACAAAAATATTCAGAGACATATGTAAACACGCTAATATACTGACACTCACAGTACTTACATGGAGATAGAACCGCACACGTGTAGTGGCATACGGAGACATAGACAGTCGCACACAAATAGACACGAGCACAAGTAAAACGCTCAGTCTAATATGCAGATGAACCGATGTCAGCGCATAATGCTCGTGTGGTGTCATGCTATCAGTTATTCTCTTCCTGGGACAGGACCAGAGAATGAGTTTAATGCATATTTGATTGAAACGAATCAGTGGTACTATTGGACAGGTTTAGAGGGCTGAATGGTTTATGTCTGTGCCTAATTATTCTGTCCTTGTGTTTCAAAAGACGTGGCGCTTTAATGTTAGGTTAACACTGATTAAAATAACAGATCCCACACTGAAATAAGGTCGCCCCTTTCACTTTCGTGTTGTACTAACTGTAGGGTCCTCATCCTCAGGGAGCAGTGAAGACTCGGTTTTTGAAGATATTCAAGGCTGAGCTCGACTGATCTTTGCTGGACAGGACAGTCAATATTTATTGAGAACAGACAGGAGATGGGTGGTCAAACACAATCGGATCAGTGATGAGCATTCTGACTAGTGGCGCTGAATGACCAACTGCTGCCCTGACCCCATGTGTTGCTCCCTCAATCCACCCTCGAGACTGTTACAGAGACATGCTGCTGTCCCGACGCCATGTGTTGCTCTCGTAATTCACGGCCAATGCTGTTACAAAGATATAATGCTGTCCCTAACCCAAGTGTCGTTCCCTCAAGCCACCCTTCGATGCGGTTACAGAAATATACTGCTGGCCCTACCCAATGTGTTGTTCCCTCAATCCACCCTCGAGGCTGTTACAGGGATATACTGCTGTTCCTACCCCATGTGTCGTTCCCTCAAGCCACCCTTCGATGCGGTTACAGAAATATACTGCTGGCCCTACCCAATTTGTTGTTCCCTCAATCCACCCTCGATGCTGTTACAGGGATATACTGCTACCATTACCCCAGGTATTGTGCCCACCATCCACCCCTCGACGCTGTGACAGAGATAGGGGGCCTTCTCATTCAGCCAGTCATTATCGTTACCATGAGGCTGGAGGAGACCATTCTGCCTATTTAACGAGTTACAGAGAAAAAAAGAACTAATCATTTTAGCTCATTGAGTACATCTTACTGCACAGGATGCCACTTAAACTGCGTGAGCGGCTACACAGGAAGCTGTTGCTAACAGGAAATAGAGAGTAGAGATAAATGCTTATTTTCACATTACAAAGCTGTAACAGGTGGAGTGCCTCAGAGATCACTATGGGATCATCAACGATCAATATCTGTATCAAAGATCTGGAGGAAGGGACTGGAGATATCAAAGCCCAATTAGCTTAAACACCAAGCAGGTCATCCAGTATGTCATCAAATGGAGATCGTGTGTCATCAATGTGATATAGGCAAAGGGAGGTTTGTGAGCAAACCGTCACCAGATATAGCAGAATGTGAGTTGTCTATTTTGGATGGAAGTATAAAACAATGGTAAACAATTTAAGTGAAGAGAGATTGCAGAACTCTGTGATACAGACGGTGTGCATGATCCTGGTACACGAATCATACGTAGTTAGTCTGCACTCGCTGTAAGTGATTTGAAAGCTAAGTGGAATGATTGTATTTCTGGCAAAAGGTACCAGGTTTAATCAGGAATGTTTTAGTGCATCTGTATTGGTAAAAGTGAGGAGTGCAGATGCTGGAGATCACAGTCGAACAGTGTGAGGCTTGAAAAGCACAGCCATTCAGGCAGCATCCGAGGAGCAGGAAAATTGGCATCACGGGAATATGCCCGAAACATCGAGTCTCCTGATCGTTGGGTGTGGCTGACCTGTTGTGGTTTTCCAGCTTCACATTTTACGAGTCTACATCTGTAGAGGGCATTGCTAAGACCACATCTGGCACATTATGTGCAGTTTTGATCCCTTAACCTAAAAAAAGTTATAGAAGCTTATCAACAATGTTTTGTTCACACCTTCCTGGAATGAAGGCCTTTTGTTCTGAAACATTCTCAGTTTTAGACTTAGATGAGAAATCCTTTTGAAGCATATACAATTTTGAGAAAAGTCAGCTGGATGCATATTTTCTCTTCTCAGGGAGACAAAAACTATGGAATACATTTTAAGAATAAAGTGTATTATTTTAGCACAGATATTATAAAGACATCAAACGATTTTTAAAAGTTAAGCATATGCATACCAATGATCGCTGGGATCAAGTCCAGCGAGGGAAGGGATCCAGTTGGACCGGTGCAGTGATCAAGTGGATTTATTGCATGGATCCGGTACAATGACTGGAGAGATCGAGCTCAATTATCACTGAGATCAAGTAGAGCGAGTGAAGGGATCCAGTCGGACCAGCGCAGTGACCCAGTGGATTCAGCACAGGGATTCAGTAGGATGACTGGAGGTATCGAGTTCAATGATCACTGGGATCAAGTCCAGCGAGGGAAGGGAATCCAGTTGGACTGGTGCAGTGATCAAATGGATCTCGCACCGGGATCCAGTATGATGACTGGAGGGATCTAGTTCAATGATCGCTGGGATCAAGTCCAGATTCCTCATTCCCCCTCCCCCCAACTTATCTCACCCCACCCAATCTTTATAATCTGGCATTTCCATGACTGAAGCGCCTAGCCTGCACATCCCTGGACATTATGGGTAATTTAGCGTGGCCAATCCACCTAACCTGTGCATCTTGGGACTGTGGTAGGAAATTGGAGACTGTAACTGAACACGAATCTCTGGTACTGTGAGGCAGCATTGCCAACCATTGAGCTACCCAGTGTGGGCAACACAACTTGCCTGCATATTTCAGCGCTTGAAAAGTGACATTTGAGCAGGGAGATTCCATAAGACCCAGACCTGTCATTGAGCGACAAGAGGAGGGCATTAAGATCTTAAACGGCTTGTTCAGGAACAGGATCAGGACATGCTCGCCATCGAGACTATAATGTAGGAACACCAAGAGGACATTCAGCCCAGCGAGTGTATAAAGCAGGAACAGAATGTGCCCAATCAGATACTCATGTCTCTCACACAGCAATTAACACAGATCTTTTACAGCCTTGTGCCTGTTACACAGGAATTGTGAAAGGAAATGTAGAGGTTATAGAGAGCAAAGAAATTATAATAACCAAATTCATTAGGGAATGAAAAGTTGTGAGAAATCTATTGGTATTGAAGACAAATTGTTAGAGTCAATTATGAAGGAATTAATAACACGAAATTTTCAAAGTCAAGCCAGAATCCAGCACAATCAATATAGTTTTATGAAGAATAAATCATGTTTGAATGATTTGACTAGCTTTCTTAAAAATGTTACAAACAAAGATCAAAGAAAATTTACAACCCAGGAACAGGCCCTTCGGCCCTCCAAGCCTGAGCCGATCCAAATGTTCTCGCTAAACCTATCGGTCAATTCCTAAGCTTCTGTATCCCTCTGCTCCCCACCTACTCATGCATCTGTCCAGACGCATCTTAAATGAATCGACCGTGCCTGCCTCTACCACCTCTGCTGGCAACGCCCACCACCCACTGTATGAAGTAATTTCTGCGTGTATCCCCCTTAAACATTCCACCTCTCACCATGAAAGCTTGACCTGTCGTTATTGAATCCTTCACCCTGGGAAAAAGAGCTTGTCTCTATCCACCCAGTCTATACCCTTCATGATTTTGTAAACCTCAATCAGGTCCCCCCTCAATCTCGTTTTTTCTAATGAAAATAAACCTAACCTACTCAACCTTTCTTCATAGCTAGCACCTTCCATACCAACATCTTCGAAAACCTTCTCTACACCCTCTCCAAAGCGTCCACATGCTTTTGATGTTGTGTCGACCAGAACTGTACACAGTATTCTAAATGCAGCCGAACCAATGTCTTGTACAATGTTAACGTGACTTGTCAGCTCTTATACTCAATACCCCGTCCAATGAAGGCCAGTGCACTATATGCCTTCTTGACCACTCTATCCACCAGTGCAGCAACCTTCAGGGTACAATGACCTGCACTCTCAGATCTCTCTGCCCATCAACTTTTCTCAAGGATCTTCTGTTCATTGCATAATTCGCTCTCGAATTAGTCTTGCCGACATGCATCACCTCACATTTGTCTGGATTGAACGCCATCTGCAATTTTCCGCCCAACTCTCCAGTCTATGTATATCCTCCTATATTCTCTGACAGTCCCTTATGCTTTCTGCTGCTCCACCAATCTTCGAATCATCTGCAAACTTGCTGATCATACCAACAGTGCCCTCTTCCAGATCATTTATATATATTACAAACAACAGTGGCCCCAATACTGACACCTGTGGTACTCCACTGGTCACCTTTCTCCATTTCGAGAAACTCACTTCAACTACTACTCTGTCTCCTGTTTCTCAACCAGTTCTTTATCCACCTGGCTAGAACACCCTGCACACTATGTGACTACAATTTCTCCATTAGTCTACCACGGGGAACTTTATCAAACGCCTTACTAAAGTCCATGTGTATGACATCAACAACCCTTCCTTTCTCTATCAACTTGGTCACTTCCTCGAAGAACTTTATTAAGTTGGTAAGGCACGATCTCTCCTGCACAAAATCATGTTGCCTATCACTGATAAGCCCATTCTTTTCTAAATATGAATGGATCCTAATCCTCAGTACCTTCTCCAGCAACTTTCCCACCACTGATATCAAGTTCAATGATCTGTAGTTACTCCGAATATCCCTGGTACCCTTCTTGTACAGGGGGACAACATGAGTAACCCTCCAGTCCTCCGGCACCTCACATGTATTTAAGGATGCCACAAAGATATCTGTCAGGGCCTCAGCTATTTCCTCTCTCACCTCCCTCAGCAACCTGGGATAGATCCCATCCGGTCCTGGGGATTTGTCCACCTTAATAACCTCTAGCGTACCCAACACATCCTCCTTACTTATATCAACATGATGCAGACTAATCAAATTTCTATCTCTAATCTCAACATTCGTCATGTTCCTCTCCTCAGTGAGCACTGATGCAAAGTAATCATTCAGAATCTCACCAATTCTTTCAGGTTCGACACACAGCCTTCCTTCATCATCTTTTAGTGGACCAATCCTTTCTCTAGGTACCCGCTTGCCTCGTATATAAGAATAAGATGCTTTGGGATTCTCCTTAATTCTGCTCGTTAAAGCTATGTCATGACAACTTTTAGCCCGCTTGATTCCTTATTTAAGAGATGGGTAATGGGGCTCATCTAGATGTATTATATCTCGATTTCCAGACAGCAGTGCGTAATGTGCCTCACAATAGATTAATATGCAAGACAAGACCACATGGAGAAAGGAAAGATTTATTTACTAAGAGAGATAATGTGATAAGCAATAAATAAGTACGATATGGAGCCGCTGGTTTTAGACTGGGTCGGACAATGTCAAAATTCACACAACCGTCGGTTAGAGTCCAACGGGTTTAGTTGAAAACACAAGCTTCCATAGCGCTGCTTCTTCGTTAAGTGTTAGAGAGAGAGGAAGACCTTAGACCCAGAAGTTATAAGGAAAAGATCAAAGGATTGTACAACTCATGCACATGAATGGTACATACCTAAGACGGCTCTTAAATCCTTAATCACTTAGAATCGAGGTGTAGCTTTTGATTGATTGATATGCAAATCGCAGACATTATCGCTGTAAAGGAGGTGACGCCTCCGATCAGGCAATGTATTTCAGTGGCGAGGTCTTGTTTGCAGTTTGTCTGTGTCTTCATCTGGAGTCAGACTGGGTTTGTTCCGAGTTCAGGAGTGTATAAAATGCCACATTGATTGGCTGTCTCCAAATTGTATGTTTTGGGAACAAAATAAAGCGTATCTGCAAATACAAATGCAAATTCACGCCGCAGATTTGTACGTGCACACGTGTGTGTGCGTGTACGTGTGTGTGAGGGGGTGTCCCTGTGTGAGGGGGAGAGAGAGAATGTGTGTAAGTGAGAGAGACTGAGGGGGAGTGTGTGTGTGAGTGAGGGATGAATATATAGTGGGTATGGGTGTGCATGCGTGTGACAAAGCAGAGTGTGCATGTGTGCATGTGAGACGGGGGAGTGTGAGTGTGTGTGTGTTTGTGTGTGTGTGGAGTCGATAGGGAGTGTGTGCATGAGTTTATGTAACGGGGAGAGTGAGAGTGTGTGTTTGTCCAGGCGAAAACACAAACAGATACTGCAGATCCCTGTCTCCACAGGCACTCACTCCATGGTGTCAGAGCTTCCCCTCTCTGCAGCCTCTGCTCCATTTGTTGTTCATGTTACCGACCCAGATGCTGTAACTACAATCCCCATGCTCCATCCCGAGTTGGGTCACCAAACCCTCAGGCCTCCCAGAATGTCTGAGGCAACTCACAGCGCAACCTCCAGCAAACCATCCCCAGCCCGTCCACTAAATTTTCAATAACAGGAGTCAGTCAGAAACCCCTCAGCTACAAGCCTTATGGACAGACCAGACCCCTCAAAATATTTTAAAAAGGCAGCCGAGACCCTAACTTTTCCTTATTTTAACTGTAGATGTGAACTGTGCGTTCCACAAATGTTGCAACTGGTCAACCTACTCAACGTTAAGTCATATGTAATCCATTCAAACCCTTCAGTTAAAACACAATCAAACAGATGAACAATTTGAGATAGCTTCTCAATTGGAACACTTACGCAAACAATAGATACAGTGCCTTCTACTAATTAATTGCGCTAATACAGGAACATCCCATAAACATTTTCCTTGACACAAAGGTACATTCAAACACAGAATCTTAGGTGCAGTTCTCCAATCCAGGAAGAAGCATCTTCAAGAGAGTTTTCAGAGAGAGGAGCAGCTCGGGATCATGTATTAAATCTTCCAACCCGCCTGGGACACCGAGCAGCTTCTGAATGCTGCAGCTAAAATCAAAATGAGAAGATCTGGTCTGGGAGAGCTGGACACTGCCCTACAATTGTTGCCACTGTTTTAATAAAATCAAAAGGCCTCGTAGGTTAGTTACTTCAGCCGTTTTCAGTTGGCAGTTCGGCATCTCTGCCTTTAAGACTTCTCTTCATAAAAAAGAGAAAATAACATTTTTAAAGTGACATCATTGTCACATCTCCTCCTTTGACAAAATGAACCATTACTACACAACAGCAGCTTCTTTTTAAATCCATTATTCTTACTCTATTAGTGGACTACAATACATATATACGACATTGACAGTAAGTACGCAAACGTTCACAACTCCATTCTATTTCAGTCTGTATACTCCTGCCACAGAACGCCTCTGTCTTTCTTCATTCAAGTCTCGACAACTTGTCAGCAAGTACAGTTTCTTGTCCTGTCACCTGTATAACTGCCAAATCGAATGGCAGCAATAACAACCTATATCTGAACAGACCAGATGTTTTCTCCCTAAATTTCTCCAAAGACGTTTAGGCGTTATAATCGTATATCGATTTGTCTTGGGCACGTTATTTGCAAGTTAAATGTTGTGACACCAACACCAAGCTCAAAGTCTCCTTCCCAGTAGTGAAATACTTCTGTTGATGGTTTCACCGGATACACCAACCACACGTTACATAATGGAGCAATTTGCATCTCTCCAATAGTTCTTCTGAATGACATGTCTCCTCATTTCTCAGCATCAAGAAATTACATGCCTCTGTACCTCTTAATGTTGTAACGTGTTTTCCTGCTACTCCTGGCCTATGCCAGTCAACCTTACTCTCACAGGTGTATATTTTAAGAAGTTCTCATACATTATTCTCAATCCATCATGGTATCCAAACATTGGTTTATGGACGAACTCATAATTATCAGCTATTTCTGCTTCTAATCTTGCCATTGTAACTCTCTGCTCTTCTGTGCGAGTTCTCACTATTGCAGGAAGTGAATATTTGAACTGCTTCGAGAAAAGAATCTTTCTAAAAGTGTCATAGGTTTGCTCAGATTTTTATACCCTTACCCATCTTTCAAAATTACTTTGATTCTTTCAAACTCAATTTGCGTCTAATTAAGCGACCCTTTTTTAGATTACTGATACACTGTCTGTCGGCTTCTGGCACAAGCTCATATGCTTTCTTCACCTTATACTCCCCAGATACCTCCTCCGATAGGGATACAAACAGCCTGATATACACCCCATTGTCCATGGAGCACCACATGGGACACGCCGGGAAGTGAACAACAGCCTGATGCACCATTTCATTGCCTCTGAGATTCACCATGCCAGCAGTCGATACACTAGGGAGCCAGAAACCAAGGCCACGGAAAGGTACAGAGGGACAGTGAGATTCACATTAAAGACAGAAACAGATAGTTAATTACCTGAGAACCTGTTGTGGGAATATGGGGAAAAAGACAGAGCAGTGGGACTAACTGGACGAGTGATTCCTTCGAGAGCAAAATTATAAGAATGAGAACATTGAATAAAGGTATTTTCAGGTGAATTGAAATAGTTTGTTCAATCAAATTCTGAAACTGCTTCACAGAACATTTCAAACAACGTACACTGGGACAAGATGACACCCCAGCATGGAGAGCTGTGCACACTATGCTAGTGTATTGTTCAGTAAATTGCACTATCTGCCCAGCATGGGGAGTATTGCAAAACTTTATTATCATATGGGAATGATACACACAACATATTACTGTCTAAAAGGGGACGATTTCCATCTCCATTGGACCAGTATAAGTGAAGGTGTGTGTGTGCATGTGCATATGTGCGAGCATGCATGTGTTTGTGTCTGTGTGTGTGTCATGCACGTGTGCGTGTTTGTGTGTATGTGCGTGTGTGTGCGGGTGCGTGTGTGTGATGCATTTGGGTGTTGAATGCAAAAATCATTACATGAGAGAAAATACACATGAAGGAAAACAGATTAAATATGAACCACTGGCAGGGATTTGGATAAACGACACAGAGAGACTGAGGGACGTTTCATGAACAGATGAGTTAAAGTACTTTCTGGAGCAGAGTGTAGTTAAAGGTAATAATGGTCAGGGCATGGTGTCAGGAATCAGCTCATGGCCAAGGAAATCACCAAAGTTGTGATTCGTCTGTTTCAAACACAACCTGCATGTTTCACCTACACGCACCAACCTCCCCCCTCCTCCTCCCCCCACTCCAAGCCTCTCACCACCATGATTTGGAAATATATTGCTGTTGCTTCAGAATCGTTGGGTCAAATTTCTGGAATTACCTCCCTACTGGCACTGTGGGTGAACCCACATCACGTGCACTGCAGCAATTCAAGAAGGCAGCTCACCATCTTTTCAAGGGCAAATAGGAATGGGCGGCACGGTTAGCACTGCTGCCTCACAGCGCCAGAGACCCGGGTTCAATTCCCACCTCAGGCGACTGACTGCGTGGAGTTTGCACGTTCTCCCCATGTCTGCGTGGGTTTCCTCCGGGTGCTCCGGTTTCCTCCCACAGTCCAAAGATATGCAGGTCAGGTGAATTGGCCATGGGAAATTGTCCGTAGTGTTAGGTAAGGGGTATATGTCGGGGTATGGGTGGGTTGCGCTTCGGCCGGTCAGTGTGGACTTGTTGGGTCGAAGGGCCTGTTTCCACACTGTAATGTAATCTAAAAAATGCTGGACAGCCAGCGATGCCCAAGACCCAGAAATTAATGATGAACGATATTGGCCAGGGATGGGATGGAGCCCCAGGAAGAAAATGGAGTTTGTAAACATAATAGACGACAATGACTTCCACACTCGTAATATTTAAAAAACAAGGGCAGAAAGACAATGTTTCATATCTGCAATTGAGTACATCAACATAGAGACCCATGAGTAATACAGCCAGATGCAAAGAGGGAGACGGGGATTGAACTGGATTCAAAGTCTCAACAGAAACACTATTGGGGGCAAGAAGCGTGGACTACACGAAAGAACACAAATGCAGACGTAACTGGTTTATAGCAAAAATATCTGGACAGTGAGACGTACCAGGTACGCCAACGATAGACAAGAGAGGATAATAAAAACATTGAATAATTCAAAGTGCATAATAGATCCGCCATGATAATGACAACCGACACAATACATAGAAAGATACCAAATAAAATAGGATAAACTCCTGTCCATTGTTGGAACATTCCAATCTAACATTCTCAGATTCTGATCTCTCCTCGCTTCTGTCTGGAACTGCTGATCCCTGTTACTGCTATTGGTAATTCTCCCGCTCATACTATGGCAGAACACATTGAACGGCACGCATTTATGATTAAAAGATGGGAACTCTCCACTGGGCTATTTAGAACCCATGGAGACTGACATTAAACGCAATCACTGAGGGTAGGACGCATCAACAGGGCCGTGCTGAGTTGGAAGGTTAGATTTGGGATAAGGTTGGGGTCAGGAAATGAGAAAACTGGTGAAATCATCATTGATCCCATGTGGTTTCAGGGTCCCAGGGCGGAAGATGAAGCTTTCTTCCTCCAGACGTCGGGTGGTTAAGGAGTGAAGGTGGAGGAAGCCCAGGACTTGCATGAAAGGGGGAATTAAGGTGTTCAGCTACAGTGCGGTGTGATTGGTTGGTGCAGGTGTCCCACAGATGTTCTCTGGAGTGTTCCGTAAGTTGGTGTCCTGTCTCCCCAATGTAGACGAGTTAACATCGGGAGCAACGGATACAGTAGGTGCCTTGTGTGGAAGTGCAGGTAAAAATCCAATTGACGTGGAAGGTTCTTTTGGGGTATTGGACGGAGGTGAGGGGGAGGTGAAGGTGCAGGTTTTACAACTCCTGCGGTGGCAGGGTAAGGTGCCAAGATGGGAGGGTGGGTTGGTGGGTGGCGTGGACCTGACAAGGGTGTCGCACCGGGATGTTCTTTATGGAGCACAGGTAGGGTGGGGAGAGAAATATAACCCTGGTGTTGGGGTCTGTTTGTAGGTGGCCCAGATGGGGGACGATGATGCATTGCATCTAGAGGTTTGGTAGGGAGGAAGATGAGGACCAGGGTGTTCTTTCCCTGTTGCGTTTGGAAGGGTGGGATTCAAGGGCGGAGGTGCAGGAAGTGGATAAAATGCGCTGGAGGACATCGTCGACCACGTAGGAGGGAAAATTGCGGTCCTTGAAGAAGGAGACCATTTGGGATATACACTGGCTTCAGACTGTGACACTGGAAATGCCCAGCAAGGCTGGCAGCATCCGAGATCGCTTTTGCCTGAAACATCGGTTTTCCTGCTTCTCGGATACTGCCTGACCTGCTGTGCTTTTCCAGCACCACGTTATCGACACTAATCTTCAGGACCTGCAATACTCACTTTCGCAACCACACTTGGTTCAGCGACTTCCGTAATACTGCCTTGAATTCAGTTCTCCCTGCTTTAGAAAAGATGTTGTTAAATTTGAAAGAGTGCAGAAAACTTTTACAAGTATGTTGCTGGTGTTAGGAGTGGGTGATGTTGAGCTACACGGAGAGTACGAATAGGCTGGGGCTATATTCCCTGGAGTGTTGAGTCTGAGGAGTGACCTTACAGAGGTTTATCGCAGTGAATCCCAATTCTCCAGGGTGAGCAACGTCAAAGGCCAGGGAAATAGAACAGTTTTACTCACATTTGAAATGGACAATAACACATGGGGCAACACGTTACTGAACAATGGAGATAGATTGAAGAATGGGACTGGCCGGTGGAGTCAGAATTTGGAGGGTCCAACCACAAGAATGAGAACAAAAGTAAAAGCATTGCCATATCAGTTGAAGTCATTTGTTCTATCACATTCTCAATCCACCTCAGAGAGCCAGCGCAGACACCATAAACCCAGAGGAGATATCTGTTCAGCATGGAGCACTGTGCAGACCAAGCTCGTGTACTGCTGAACACAACCCTGCAATCGGTCCAGAGTAGAACACTGTGCAGATATCTGAAGTGATTGACCTATAAACCCAGATGAGATATGTGTTCAGTATGATACACTGTGCAGACCCGACTGGTGTACTGTACAATAAAATCCCCAATCCAGACAGAGTGGAAAGGTATGCAGACCACAGCAGTGTATTGATCTATAAACCCAGATGAGACATGCGACCAGGGTGTGGAACCGTGTACATCACCCCAGTACGTTTCTCAGTAACACTGCATGAGATCACTGTGCAGCGTACAGTATCCTGTAACATTAGCCAGTGCTTCCAGGAATGATTGGTGAATGGGATATTGGTGTGAGTTCAGGAGAATTTTGGATTAACAGTTATTCTGCAGCATTGTAACTGGGAGTAGGGTCAGCACAGACTTCGACCCATTGGGCTGAATCTAACAATAAGTTGTCTCAGTGCCATGTTCGTTGAGTGTGATAGAGGGATCCTCAACACGAGGCTGAGCTAGTTTCCTGGTGCTATCGTATCGAACTCACCTCAGTAACTACCCACCCCACCCCATGGTGTCCCTCTCATTCAATGCCAGACTGATTCTAACACCCATCGTGGCTGGAGGTACTCACCATCGCTCGGATAGCCTTGGATATTCTGTGATCCCTGGCACTGTGGCCAGCTTTAAATAGCCAACGGACACATGTTTGTGCTTTCTCTATTAGGAACTGCCCTGCAAAGTTTACCCCGAGCATGGCAGATAATGGGCAATTATACCACAGTTTGTCAACAGGGGCACGGAGGTCCTGGTGGATGGGCTAGTACAGAGGGGGAACATTCTCTTCCCAGAGGGGGCCACACCACCAGACTCAACGAGCATGATCTGAGCTCACCACCCAGTTGAGTGCAGTATCTGTGGTCTGAAGAAATGTTCAGCAATACAGGACAAGCATCAATAACCTTCCCCGTTCTGTCAGGATAAGGATCACCGTATTCTCTCTGCTCCCTCACTCTCACTGTATATCTGTTATAGCACCTACCCCCGAACAAGGCTCATGCTCCAACATTCTCACTGCTGCATGTAACATCTTCTCCCTCTCTCTCTGCTTCTCTCAACTCCACTATACACTCCACACTAACAACACTGCATGGATACAACACTGTGGACAGACGCCCCTCCGAAAACCTCTTCATTCCCCCCTCACACCTACACCAGCACTAACAACAGGACGACCCACCCCCCACCCTCCCTCCCTCCCTCCCTCCCATTCCAGAAGAAACAGCCTGGAATAGGACAGAAAGGGCCAAGCCCCGTGGTGGAGTGCCCGATATCCGTTCCCTCACCGGCCATGTGAGGAGGACCCTGGTATGAGTTGGACAGGACCGGGACGCCTCGTGTGGAGATTCTGAAGCATCCACGTCCCACCGACCGAGTAAGGAGCACTGTTCAGTGAAGGGAAATTCTCACGTTAAATCCATTGGCAGTTCCGTTTCCCCCGGCACAACTTAGAAGCCGTGACCCTGATGCCATCTCCCTTTTGTATCGAGCTGCTACAAATGGAATCCCCGCGGAGGGCAAGAGGGTGAGCTCACAGCACATCGTCACCACCACCTTCCAGGAAGGGAGCACGGAGACTCCGTCCAACACCTCCCCCTGTAAAAAGCTTCATCAGGTGATTGTGTGATGTGACAATCACCTGATGAAGGAGCGTCGCTCCGAAAGCTAGTGTGCTTCCAATTAAACCTGTTGGACTGTAACCTGGTGTTGTATGATTTTTAACTTTGTGCACCCAATCCAACACCGGCATCTCCGAATCATAATCTGTGATAGTTACTGCTCTCCCCATTTGTCCTGACATCTTCAATAATCTGTGCTCCTACTCACCGAGGTCCCTCTGCTCCTGCACCCACTTTATAACAGCACAGCCTGTTTTCCTTCCAAACTGCATCACCTCAGACTGTCTTGCATTGATCGTCGTATGAAGTATACCTGAACTGTACATCAAGTTGGCGTAGTCCTGTTGCTGTTGCACTCCATCCTCCACATACTTCACAATTCTTCCAGGTTTGCTGACATTAACAAGCATCGAAGTTGTCATAGTGTCACATGCCAATCAAAATAATTGAAAGTGAATGTGGTGCTGGGAAAGCACAGCAAGTCAGAAAGTAAGGACTGCAGATGCTGGAGGTCAAAGCGGAGAGTTGGTGCTGGAATAGCACTGTAAGTCAGGCCAGAATCTGGATTATAGACAGGGCTGATGAAGGGCTTATGCCTACAAAGCCAATTCTCCTTGTCTTCGGATGCTGCCTGACCTGCTGTGCTTTTCCAGCACCACACTCTCGGCTTTGATCTCCAGCATCTGCAGTCCTTACTTTCCCCTACAGATCAATTGAAATACTGACAGACTCACTGATGTGATCAAGGTGTACACTGATACTAAAGGAGCGTCAGAAATAACAACTCACATCTCAAAGAGCCAGAGAAGAAAACGGACATGCTGCAAACAGAGAAATAGAAATAATATTGTACAGCATACTGAGTGGGTGAAAGAGTGAGAATTTACCACAGAGAAAGAGAAATACCGACAGACCCCCATGTTTGTTTCATGTCAGTGTATCTGTGTGTGTGTGTGTGTATTTAATCGTATGTCTGCATCTTCGTGTATATAATAGTGCGTGTAACTGTGTGTATTAGTGTGTGTGCGTGTACCTCTGTGTGAGAATGGTCTGGTGGTCCCTGTGTTGGTTAAAGTGATGGAATTCCACACTCTGCTGGCCTTTCCACTCCATTGCACAGACAGTGGCGGAGGGTGAAAACCATCTGGAAGGAGGGAGAGCAGCAGGTCACAGCATCATGCAAACAGATACCAACATCAACAGTACACAGACACACAGACGCACAGACGCAGACACAAACTCTCTCTCTCTCTCTCTCTCTCTCTCTCTCTCTCTCTCTAGACTGGTGCGGAGAAGATTGCAATTGTACTGAGGATCATATGGAGAAATGTCTGTGCTCCACAGCATTTGTTTTCAGACGTCTATAAGTGAACCATTGTGGAAGAAGATGAGATATTTTGATTGCAAGTTCTGCACGTTCTGCTACTTGCAATTTATTTGCTCTAAACTCTGACAAATGATAAGTGTGAAAGCATTCTCAATGACCCGATGGTGCCAGCAGGTCAATGTTAGACATGTCCACCTCCTTCTCTAATATCTCAGGGACAGCATTGCAAGGGATCAGACAAACTCCTCTCTGTTGCCAAGGCTATTCTTTGAAGCATGAATGTGGGTGATTCACAGTTATTGATGCATTCTCAAGCAAACGATGAGTTCTCTACTTTCCCCCTGTAGATCAAAGATGTGCAGGTTAGATAGATTGGCCGTGCTAAGTGGTCCATAATGCTTAGGGATGTGCAGCGAAGATGGATTAGCCATGTGAAACGCAGGGTTAAAGGGATGGGAATGATCGTGGGACACTCTATGGCTGGTCAGTGTGAATTCATGGAATGAATTCCAAACTGAATGGATTCTATGAAGCATACTGCTTGCACAGTGGAGTTGGTGAACCAGCAGAGGATTATATTACATCATTTTAAACATACGAGGAAACTAGGTGTTATTCCCCATTTCAATTAATCGCCTGTCCCCAAAACAAGAGAGATCCCATTACACAGTGTTTCAGGATGGAGCAGAACTCTCAAAGTAGATTAAGAAGTTAGCCTGGACCCTAACGTTTCTTTTATTTTAAAGGTAAGGTGCCGTGTTCCAGGTCCAATTCAATTGATCAAACTAATTGAAGTTACGCAAATCACAGTTTATTTGAACATATAACGTAAAATATAATCAAAGAAAGATGAACATGGAATAACTTAACTCTATTAGAAATCTTAACTAACTCAGTAAATTATTTTACTACTAAACAGTAACTGTTCCAATGTGGGAACAGCTCATAAACACACACTGGGCACAAAATTCAGAAAAACAAACTGCAGGACATGCAACTCCTGCAACCCAGAAAGGAAAATTCAGAGAGACTAGCAGCCAGCGACATGTAGTACAGTGTTCAACCCTGGTGAGATCCCGGCTACAACTGCTGCAAACTGCCGACGATACGCCCTGCTTCTTTGAGACCTTGACTGTACTCATTGAGGCTTTTCTATTGTTCCAACTTTTAAAAAAAACTAAGGTCTCACAAACTATTTACTCTAGTTGCTCTGGAAGATTGCTCGGTAACTCTGCCTGAAAACTGAAATTTAAAAGAGTCCAGGATAAAATAATCCCTTAAATCTACAACAGACACATGCACAAACACTCATATATGAACAAACATGCAAACACAGTAACACAGTAGCGCCTGTTTCCACACTGTAGGGAATCTAATTTACTCTAATTTAATCTAATCTGATAAGATATATTATAAAATAAGCGGCTTCTAATTAAGACTGAGTTAAGGATACTTTTTTCTCCTTGTGGATTTTCACATTCCCAGGGAACAGTGAAGACTGGGTTATTGAAGGTATTCAAGGCTGAGCTGTACTGACCATTGATAGACAACAGAGTCAGTGTTTATTGGGAACAGACAGGAAAAGGATGCTCAGACACAATCATATCAGCCAAGAGCATTCTGAATGTTGCAGCAGGCCTGAGGGGGCGATTGGCCAACTGATGATCCTACCTCCTGTGTTGTTCTCTCAATCCACTCCTCAATGCTGTTACAGAGGGAGAGAAAGACCACATTCAGCCAGTAAGGCAATAAGACAGCGGGAGACCATTATGCCCCTCTAAGGAGTTTGACAGAAACGAGCTGATGGTATTCAGCCCTCCAGTACACACTACACAGCACAGGACGAGGCCATTCAAACTGCCTTCGGTGCTGAGCATTCACAGCAGCCTCTTGAATATAGCAGGAAGTAGTGCTTCGAGATTAATATTGGTTTGCAGGTTGGAAAACTGGTACAGATTAATCTCTGAGGCACTCCACGAGTTGCAGGTATTTGGATGACCCGATGGATTGAAGCTATATGAGCTAATTTATCAAGATAGTCATTCAATGCTTTGTCAAGTGGACGCAGGGAGTCAGCAATGGGATGCAGACAGGGGTGGTTTAGTGCGAAAATCTTCAGCAGAAACTGTTTAATGTGGATTATGAGAGTGGGTGTTTTAGAAGAAGGATATAAAATCAGTAACTATTTAAATGGTGAGAGATTTCAGAACTCAGTGACACACAAGGGATTTGTGAGTACTGTTGTATGAATCATGTGAAGTTCGTCACCATGTGTTGCAAATGATTAGGAAAGTAAATGGAATGATGCTGCTAAGGGTATCGGGTTTAATCGTAGGAATGTTTTACTGCATTAGTACAGGGCATCGCTGAGATCACGCCTGACGCAATGTAAAATGTTTTGAATCCTAAATTGACAAAAAGAAAGATTCAAACTGAGGAAGGACACCATTCAGACCCACAATTATAACTTTGATTTCTCTTCACAGAAGTTGCCATATCTGCTGAGATTTTCCAGGAAATCCTGTTTTTGTTCCTGATTTACAACAGGAAGTTGTGTGTGGAATTTTATATTGATTTTCAGGTTGAAAAACTGAAACCAGTGGAATGCTCCAGGAATCGGTTTATATCTGTTATCCAACGTGCTTTTGGTTTCTGGAAAAAAAAAAGATTCATTACATTTAGAAACTTCCAAAGATACTTCACTTTATTGCTTCTGAGTTGAAGGCTTTGTATTATGAAAGATATGCATTTTAGGTCTCAGTGTAAGTGTTCTTGCTATTGTACTAAACAAGATCTTGAAAACCGTGCATCAGGTGAATACCTGATGGACATTTCCTCTTGTTCGGGAGACTAAAACTAGGGAATCCATTTTAAGAATAAGTATTCACTTTGACACAGATATTGGAAAGTCATTAACCTTTTTTTATAAAAGGTAAAAGAATCATAGTCACAGAATCGAACATCATGGAACCACACCTTTTGTTCAACTAATACTACCAGCCTGAGTTTGGCTCATATCCCTCCAAACCTTTCCTATTTTTGTACCTACCCAAACATCTTTTAAATGTTGTATCTGTACCTGCACCCGCCACTTCCTTTGAAAGTGCATTACACACACTAATATCTCTATGTAAGAACAAATTGCCCCGCATGTACTTTTGAAATCTTTCTCTTCTCACTTTAAAATATTCTGGCTGGTTTTGAATTCCTCCATCCGAAGGGACAGAAACATGCCATTCCCCTTAGCAATATCCCTCATGATTTTATAATGTAACCCTTGGATTTTCTGCCCTTCAAGGAAATAAGATCCAATCCAATCTCTCCTTATACCCCAATCCCTCCGTTCTTAGTAACATTCAGGTAAATATATTTTAACTCTAACAAGCTTAATAATGCCTTTCCCCTGACTGAGTGATCAGAACTGGACCCACTACTCCAAAAGTGGCCTTCTCAATGATTTGTACAACCTCAATATGAAATAACGACACCAATAGCGAAACGTCTGAGTGACGAAGACAAACGTGTTAAATGCCTTCTAAAATACTTTTTCCACGTGTGAACAAAGTTCAAAGAATTATGTACCAAAATCCCTCGATCTCTATGGCCTGAAGTACTACCTTGGACCGTATAATTATTTGTTTTACGTCATGCACTTGTTTATTTTACCAAAATGCAGTACCTCACATTTAGTTTATCTAATCTCCATCTGTCACTCCTCAATCCATTGACCGAATTGCACATTATATCTTTGCAATCGCAGACAATTGTCGCACTGCCCAATATAACAGCAATTTTAGTGTCATCTGTAAATGTACCAACCATGCTTTCGATCTTATCATCCTAACCTTTTACATCAATGACAAACAAAAGTCCATCCAGTACTGATCCCGGTGGAACACTGCTTTTTATAAGCTTCCAGGCGAAGGTAAAATCCTCTATTCTGTCTCCTTCTGTAAAACCGAATTTACATCCAGTTGTCAAGCTTACCCGCAATCCCATGTGCTCTAACTTTATTAATTGGTCTACAATGCAGAACCTTATCAAAGGCTTTGCTAATGTTCATTTAAACAGCATCTACCATTCTGCTACAATCAATCTTTCTGTTTACTTCATTTAAAACAAATTAAAATCTTGTTTATAAGACATGATTCCTCTCATACAAAATCTTTCTGACCAACACAAATCAGCCCTTCTCTCTTCATGCATGTAAATCTTATCTTTCAGAATCTCTTCCAACAACTTACTCATCACCAATGTCAGACACACAGTCTGTCGTTTCCATGCTTTTCCTTCCGGCCTTTCTAAAGGCGCAGCATTACCCATCCTCCAGTCCTCCAGTACTTCACGTGTGTATAAATGATTCAACTATATTTGCTGTGTTCCCATAGTTTAAAAGAACAAAGAGCAAAGAAAAATAACGAAGAATATTTCAGCACAGGAACAGGCCCTTCATCCCTCCAAGCCTGTGCCGATTCAGTTCTTCTACCAAAGCATATTTTCTAAGGATCTGTATTCCTTTGCTCCCTGCCCGTTCATATATTTGTCTAGATAGATCTTAAATGATGTTATTGTGTCCACCACTAACAGCACTACTGGCAACGCGTTCCAGGCACCCCCACCCTCTGCATAATGAATTTACCACATATACCTCCCATCAACATATCCAATCTCATGTTGAACTCGTGGCCCCTAGAAATTGAGTACGCCACTCTGGGGGGAAAAAAAAACTTCTTGCTATCCACCCTATCTGTACTTCTCATGATTTTGTAGACCTCATTCAGATTCCCCCTCCCCGGCCTCTGTCTTTCTAATGAAAATAATCCTAATCTACTCAACTTCTCTTCATAGCTTGCACCCTCCATATCAGGTAATATCCTAGTGAACCTCTTCTATACTCTTTCCAACTCATCCACATCGGTTTGGTAATGTGGGCGACCAGAAATGTACCAGATATAATGCTGAACCATAGTCTTATTGAACTGTAACATGACCTGCCAAATCCTGTACTCAATACCTAGTTCGATGAAGGAAATCATTTCATATGTTTTCTTGACAAATCTATTAACCTGCATTGCCACTTTCAGGGATAAAAGGACTTGAACACCCAGAGATCTCTCTGTACATTAATTTTCCTCCGGACATTTCAACTTACTGTATAATTCGCTCTTGAATTGGATCTTCCAAAAAGCATGACCTCGCATTTGACAGGATTGAACTCCATTTGCAACTTCTCAGCCCAACTCTCGAACCTACATATCTTTCCTTCCACAACGCCCTGGCATACACATTATCCGGTCCTGGAAATTGATCAATCCTTATGGTTTCTCAGACCTTGCACGCACAACAGCACCCAAATCTCTCTGCACTGGTCTTTTGTTTTCATAATCTTTCTCCATATAAATAATCATTAGCTTTTTTATTATTCCTTCTGAAGTGCTTGACCACACACTTAATTAAAATGAACTCTATCTTCCAATTACACAGTGTAGATTTCTTACATCCTAATCACACCATGCACCTAATCACACCATGCACTCCAAACTATCTTTACCATCATCAAATATGCATTGATTGCAATCTACACCTCCCGCCCCCCAACAAAAAAAACTTTAATACAGAGAGTAAGCAACTGGGAGTCCAAGGGCTGACATTTGTGGCACTACACTTATTATGTCTCTCTGAACTCACACAGACATGTTCATCAAGACTCACTCCTTTGTGTCTTCACAAATGTTCAATCTCTGAACAATAACCCACAAGTTCCTACCTTGTGCAATATACGCTTTAGATGCTACTTTACAAAATGCTTACCAAGGAGAAAGTGAGGTCTGCAGATGCTGGAGATCAAAGTTGAAACTTTCTTGCTGGAACAGCACAGCAGGTCAGGCAGCATCCAGGGAACAGGAGATTCGACGTTTCGGGCACAGGCCCTTCTTCCTGAAGAAGGGCCTGTGCCCGAAACGTCGAATCTCCTGTTCCCTGGATGCTGCCTGACCTGCTGTGCTGTTCCAGCAAGAAAGTTTCAAAAATGCTCACCAAATCTAATTACACAATCTAAGGGTTCACTTTTATTATCACTGCTTCTCCTTTTCAGATAACTCTATTGAGTCTCTTTGATTCCATTAAATTATTTTAAATCACACTATAACGGACACGAGCAGTTTCCTAATAATAGACATAAGGCGACCTGGCCTTTATTTTCCTGCTTTCTGCATTCCTACCTCCTTGAAGACAGGTATCACAGTAAGACCTTTGAATCCACTGAAATCCCCTTGGACTGTAGTGATATTTCAACAAATGCCAGGAATATGTCTGGTGCACATTGTTTCGAAATCCAGGAAACAGACCACTAGGTTTTGGTGGATAGTTTATCCGTAATCATTTCCTTTATCAAAGGTGTTGTCCTGAAGATAAGGCCTGCGATCCTTTGGGATATTCTCTGTCGAAAAAGTGTCACAACTAATATAAAATAGTTGTTGGAGTTACCTGAGAGTTTCCGTTTTTCCTGTGTGGAATTTCCTGATGTCATCTTCCAATTGTTCCAAAAAAGGTTTTAGCTTTTGTTTTTATTATTATTTTTATTTCCACATGCAGCCTCGTGCTGTTTTTGTTTATACTTTGCAACAATTGACCTTCCTAAATCAATTGTCTCCAACTTTATTCGCTTTACGTCTTTCAGCTTGTGGGCTCTAAAAATATAGTCCGAAACCTCTGGTCTACCAGCACTTTTCATCATTTGTGCGCCTCTGTTTTCATTGGGTACACACCCTGACTATATTTGCTAATCATGCAAATTTTACCATCTCATCAATTCCTTTTTGATGTTTTTTTTAAATTTGTTCACGGAATTAGGGAATCATTGTCTAGGTCAGCATTAGTTGCCGATCTCTAATTGCACAGAGGGCAGTTATGAGTCAACCACATTGCTATGGGACTGGAGTCACATGTAGGTCAGATCAGGTAAGGATGGCAGATTCCTTCCCTAAAGGACATCAGTGATCCAGAGAGGTTTGCCCAACAATTGACAATGGATTAATGGTCATCATGAGATTCATTATTCGAGATTGTTTTTTCTGAAATAAACTTTCGGCATCTGCCGTGGCAGGATTTGAACTCGGGTCCCAGAACGTTATCGGGGTCTATGGATTAACAATCTAGAGATAACACTACAAGGCCATCGTCTCCCCATAATGTTTGATTATTGGGAAATGTTAATTTAAATATCTGTCAACGTTATCAACTGAAATTCCTTTCAGTCTATTTTCCAGCTCATTGTTAGTAACAAGTGCTTAAGCTGTTGATTATAACATAAGAACTAGAAGCAGGAGTAGGCCGTCCAGACCTTCGACCCTGCTCCATCATTCAATAAGATTATGGCTGATCTTTTTGTGGACTCAGCTCCACTTTCTCAACCTCTCACTGTATCCGTTTTTTTCTTCCATTTTTAGAAAAAAATATACCTTACTTTATAACAGTTTCCTGAATAGTGTCAATTACTTCACTGGGCAAAGAATTCCACAGATTAACAACCCTCTGGATGAAGACATTCTTTCTCAATTCAGGCCTAAATCTGCTTCCTCCAGTCTTGCAGCTGTGCCCTCTTATCATAGCTTCACGTGTCTGTGAAAACATACAGTCTGTTTCTATCTGATCCATTCCCTTCATTATTTTATATGTTTCTATAAGATCCCCCCTCATTGTTCTGAATTCGAACTAATATAATCCCAATCTACTCAGTCTCTCCTCATAAATCATCCCTAATTGGAGATGTGATGCCAGAGAGATACACCGATAAGAATGAGAACTTTAAAATGAGATATTACCATACCAGAAGCCACTATAAGTCAACGATTATAGGGGTGATAAGTGAATTAGACTTCGTGTGAGTTGATGGACAAGCAGCAGAGTTGAGGATAAACTGAGGTTCATGGAGAGTATGAAGTGAGACGCCAATGAGACGATTATTAGAATAGTTGAGGCTGGAGCAGACCGAGACATGGATTTTCAGAAGCAAAGTGCCTAAAGCAGGGATGCATATCGAGGCTGCAATCGAGCTGGGAAATGGGGAACGTTTTGGTGACAGATAGGAAAATTACAAAAAAAAACTCAATTCAGTTTAAAATAGAATGCTGAGATTGTACACAAACTTGTTCAGGCTCAGGTGAAAGATGGGAGAGGAATAAAGTCAGTACATGTGGGAGATCACAGCAGAGTTTGATGATATGGGCTCCTGTGTTATAACAGAACAGTCAGTATTGATTAATGCAGGAATGATCGATGGAGCAGAAGGCAGAAATTGAAATGAATTTATAAAAAATGCAGGATGTCACTAATTCTTGATATTATACTTAGAATAAGTACTTCACAAATTAAACACTGTTACAGCCTCCAAAAGATTGATCACCAAAACAAAAGCATGGCCTGTGTAAGATACAGAGCACAGCTCCCTCATTGTCTGTGTGCAGAGATGGGGGTGGGGGTGAGTGGTATTGAACATTTCAGTTGAAACTTTATTGCTGGAACAGCACAGCAGGTCAGGCAGCATCCAGGGAACAGGAGATTCGACGTTTCGGGCACAGGCCCTTCTTTCAGTCAGGATGCTGGACTATAGTTATGCAGGAATTCGTGAGTTTACCGCTTGAATCCTATTTGCAGATTTTGTCAGTCGTTTTTGTAAGTATGCAAATACCTTGTATGCTGCCAGAGGAAGTTTACTCAATTGAAACTTTAGATATTCAGGCTATCTTTTGTGAAAAGGTGATAAGCTGGCCTTGTTTACATGAGTGTGCTCAGGAGAGAGGAATGAATTTATAAAATACTGTATAATATTCACAATGTGCATATGAAAATGAGGATGTAAATTATTGGTGGCTCCACCTACAGTTTTAACATTGCTATTTATCTTTTGATATCATAGATGAGTTGTGTATGATTCTTTAAACACTATGTCAAAGAATGTACAAACGGAGGCAGCCGAACTGGGAGCATGCCATTCAGCTCCTTGAGCTTACCCTGATTGCACAAGGTCACGCTGAGCTGATTATAGCATTCAAGCTGCATTCCCAAATAATCTGCAAATCTGTTCAACCCTTTCCTGACCTAGAACCTATCTACTTCTGCCTTAAAAGGTGTTTAGGGTCTCTGCCTCCACTAAATTTTCAGCTAGAGAAATCCAAAATAAAACCACCTGCAGAAAGGAAAGTTAATTGCTGTTTGGAATTGGTGATCCCTCATGTTTAACAAATGAACTATAAGTTTGCATGTTATACGTAAGTTTAAGCATTTTATCCATAGCTAATTTTTCAGGATCCAATAGAATGTTTATCAGACCTTAGCCTAATATAGTCTATTCAACAAATCAAGTCTGCTCCACAATTCATTACCATCATAGCTTATTGATGATCCTCAAATCCGCCTTCTTGCCTTATCCCCATAGCTCTTGATTCCCTCACTGCTTAGAAATCTGTCCACCACCTGCTTTGATTAGACTTAGCGACAGGGTTTCAACAGGCCTATCATTCAGTAACCCTCTGAGAGAGAAGGCACTCATCACCTCCCTCATAAAGATATGCTCTCTTTGACTAAGGCTATACCCTCTGGTCCTGAACTCTCCCACAAATTGAGACAACCTTGTTGGCAATGAGCCTGTCAAGCCTACTAACAATCTGTTTTTGTTTTCATTGAGATCTCCTCTCATTCTTCCAAACTCCAATGAGTTTTTCACTAATCTACTCAAACTCACTCCATAAGAAAATACCTCAATTCTCAGATTAATTCTGTGGAGCTTCTCCCACCTGCTACCAATATGTCTGTTATCTCCTCTACATATTTCCTTAGAAAATTAGACAAGAACCGTTCACATTTTTGCACGTTCAGTCTGCATAGAAACGTGTACATGTTTAGAATGATATTTATGCACCACCACATTTGAAATAATTGCTAATAGTGCATTCGAATTTCCTATAATTGCTGAATTGCATGCCAACGTTTTAACTGTCAAGCTGAGGGCCTGAAATTCCTGAGTCTTTTTTCTTGTAATTTAGATTCACTCTTCTATTTTACCTGACAAAGTTAATCAGTACAAGCTTTCCAACTCAGATGCCAACTATTTGTGCACTCACCTATTTTTTTCTATCTCATGATAAGCTCCTTGCATCATCCTCACCATTTGCCTTCCCACTTCTGTTTGTGTTACTCACAAATATGGAGGTAGTACTTTCATTTCTATCACCCAACTCATTGTGCGGTTAATATTTCCGGCCCCAGCACTGATCCCTGTGGCACCGCACTGGCTAATGTCATTATCCAAAAAATAGTTCCTAGATGCTTCTCTTTCAGCGGATCCGCTCTGCAGACATGTTATACTCAATTAAACTTCAAGTGAGAGCAGGAATTAAACCCATACTATTAGTATCGTTCTGTTTGATAGACTAACTATCTCGGCAACTGAACTTGCCAGCACCCCGTGCCTGATACAACTGAAACATTAACATCTGCATTTATATTCAATGTTGATCACAATAACTGATACAATTCTGTGACGTTGCCTCCTTACTTATTGTACCTGCATAAAACGTTTTGCAAATAAAGAAGAAGTGCACGCAGCAGATTGCATTGTATTATATAACTCTGGCATCTCTCATCTTATTTTCTTTCTTCTATTGGACGAATTCGCAATTCTTCATCTCAGACATTTGCTTCATCTTGTTCATCTGACTTCCTCATTACATTTGTCAAACCATAAAAATGTAATGGAGCTGGATTCTTTGCATAAATTTAAGGGTGGGGGTGCATGTATTCATATTCCCGTTAAGAAGGAGATTAAGCATTTTTGAGGGTAGGGGAGATTGTTGGATACAAATCGGGAAGGAGTCAGTCATGATCTTGTTGAATGTCAGAACGCGAGGGGCCAAATAGCCTACATCAGCTTCTAGTTTCTATGCATATTCCTGTACAATTATATTCCAGATGACCTCCTTTTCATCAATATTACCTAGCACATGACAGTACAGTATAGGCCCTTCGGCCTTCGATGATGTGCCGACCCACAGAGCCAACTTCAAAAAACCATCTCACCTATACAGATTAAAAATGACAGGTAAACAACACTCAGCCCAAACCTCGTACTATGATTGGTTTTTCTCCATGTTACAATACCAAGGCAGCAGGAAACTCTTACTAGTGCCAAAAAGGCATCAAACACAAAGGGTGTGATGATCTCTACAGTGAAAACGTATCTCTGGCCTGATCTATGTAATGAAGGGAATTCTTATACCACACGGTAAGAATGTAGTTACCTTTAGCAGAGTGAAATGTAGACTGAGTATACATTTTGAAATTTGGATCACTGTGTGAATTCAGCTCAAAGGGGGAGAGGTGTTTTCAGTCAGGTTTACTCCAAGAAGGAAACTTTCCAGAATGAGATGTGAGTGGAAGTTATAAAAGAGCGTGAATGGAGAGGCCGAGCCACACTGAGACCAGAGGAAAAGTGGCATCACAAAATGCAGCCTGATGCTAGTGCAGGGAAGGTAGACTGGATCAAAGAGCTTAAGGTGATGTAGGTAGGGACAATAATGTGAGAGAATATGCTTTGTAATTGGAGAGGGAGAACCTGGAATCAGGAAGGGGAGACGAGCAGGGAAGAGGATGGAACAGCAATGGCAGGGATTTCTGGGATAATTCAGGAAGCACAGCTGAAATTTATGCCGAGCATCTGCCAGTCGTCCCTGAAATAAACATCCTAAATCTGGCCCGATATCAATGCTCATCAATTTGTGATTGAATAGTATCGCTGAGAGCTTTAGTCAACCATGGGTGGTTCATCTCCTTATCAAGTCCTTCTTTTTGAGCAGAAATAAATAATTGCTGAGCATTATGGGATATCTACTTGAACGTCTACCCATGTATACCCACTGACTTTCCTCTGGGTTTCTATCCACATCACGCTTCTGACCAGATGTGAGTCAGAACTCCTCCATTTAATGTCTGGTTCTTTTCAATCATTCAGAGGGAACCTCTGCATGTGGGTGAACACATGATCAGCGGAGGGTGACTCCTTTCTCCCAGTTTCTCCGTCTCTGACGATTCTGATTGATGGTGCCACATTCCAGTGAGCTGCCTCTGATATGAGCGCTTTTCCTTCAAACCAGGAATCCCCGACCTACAGTGGACAGGGCCTTATGCTGTGACTGACCTATCTCCCACATTGCCGCCCCCACTGCACTCTCATTCATTTGTACTGTTTCAAATCAGTCTCCACACAGTTGGAGGCCGGTGGCTCAGTGGTTAGCACTGCTGCCTCAGAGCACCAGGTACCTGGATTCATTTAGAGCCTCGGGCGACTGTGTGGAGTTTGCACGTTCTCCCTGTGTCTGCGAGGGTTTCCTCCGGGTGCTCCGTTTTCCTCACACAGTCCAAAGATGTGCACGGCAGGTGAATTGGCCACGCTAAATTGCCCATAGTGTTAGATCCATTAGAGCAAAATGGGTCTGGGTAGGTTACTCTTCAGAGGATCGGTATGGACTTGTTGGGCTGAATCTAATATAATCTAAAAAATCCTGTCATTGCTGCTCACAATGCAGTATCCTTCACACCGGGGAGACAAAACAGAAACTGCTTTGAGGAATACTCCCACTATGTCTGTAGGAATAACCCTGACCCTCTCATTGCTTCCCATTTCAATAACCTACCTTGCTCTCATGCTAACATTTCGGTCCTGAGCAGCTGCAATGTTCCAGTGAAGCACAACCCAAGCTCGAATAACACCTCACTTTACACTTTGGTACGTTACAGCCTGTAGGAGTTAATATTCAATTCGATAACTTCACAAACTGACCCCATTATGACTGTTCTCCATTTTCATACATTCTCTCTCCTCGTCTGGCTATGACGTTGTGTGGTTGTATCTTCTTTATCTTGCACTCAATAGAGAGAACCCCTTTCCTCCAATTCGCATCTTTCACATCGCCCTCTCGTTCACAACTGTTAAAAGCCTATTTATCTTTTGCCACACTCTCTTTTAAGCATCACCCACTCTCCCACCTCTGTCAAGCGATTAAAAATCCCATTTTCCAATACTTTTCAGTTCTGTAGAAGTGTCACACTGGACTTGAAACGCTAACTCGGTTTCTCTGTCTCTGCAGATTCTGCCAACCTGCTGAGTTTCTCCAGGGTTGAATAGGCACAGACAAATTTTCAAATAAACAAATAATTATGGATACTGGAAATAAAAACACAAATATTTATGGAGAAACTGGACCTGGAAGATCAACTCTGCTTTCATTCCACAACATGCTGCCAGACCTGCTTAGTTTCTTCAGGTATGTCTGTTTTTGAACTAGTTCCACAGATGTCTGTCAAAGTTGCTCAAAAGCTCTGTCCAATACTGAGCCCTGGGTACCAGGGAAGTGAACAGTAACACCAGGTGCACAGATTTATTGGCTCTGAACGTACATAAGGCTGCATCACGGGCACTGCAGAGCTCTTAATCATGGTCAGGGAGAGAAACAGAGGGAAACACACATTCACTTGAAAGATAGAAGATGTCATTTCGGGAATGGAAAAGATTCACATGAATATGTTAAAGAATTTAAGTAATGTGACAAATTGGAAGCGTGACACCATGGAAAGATCCTAACAGAATGAGAATATGAAAATGGAAATGCCACCACATCAGAAACCAGGTTAGATCACTGAGTACAGTGCTGATGGGTGAATGGGTCTCGGTGTGAATTGGGGAGTAGTCAGTAGAATTGAATTACAGATATTGCAGGTCAAACTGGCCATTCATGTGATGATGTAGATCACAGCAGCAACAGCAGAATTGTGTTCAATCACAATCTGTAATTTCTTTTCCCTGGGATAATCTCTGAATCTACCATTAACATCAGACTGATCCATGGTTCAACCTACCAGAGTCAGAACCATGTGTACTAACCCTGATGAAAAACCATTAACACTATGGCACTTGACCAGTTACATTCCAAATAGCAGGATTAACATCTGATAGAGAGGACAAAATTATCTAAAGACCAACAGATCAGATCTAAGCTTTGCAGTCCTGCCACATCCAATTATAAATGTCAATAGACTACTAAACAACTCACTGGAGGAGAGTACTCCACAAGTATCTCCATCCTAAATAATGGACTGCTCTATACATCAGTGTAAAAGATAAGGATATAGTGTCTGCACCGTCCTCAGCCAGGAGTGTTGAGTTGATGATCCAATGGCAATGGGCCCTGACACCATTCCTGCAATAGGATTGAAGACTTGGGCTGCACAACAAGCCGTGTCCCTGGGGAAGCTGTTTCATTCCAGCTCCAACTCTGACATCTCCCTGGCAATATGAAAAAATACTCAACTATATCCAGTCCACTAAGAGGGAATAACTACAATCTGTCCAATTACCATCCCTTCAGTCCGATCACGATAGTCACATTAGGGGGAGTACTTTTTGACAGAGTTGTCAAGCAGCACAGGAATAACCAGCTAAGTGTGGTTTCTGATAGGTCCCCATGTGGCGATGGTGCTGTTGTGGAAATGTCACTGGATTACTAATCCAGACCAGGTTAATGCTCTGGCAGCTGGTGGAAGTTAAAAACAATTAATAAACTATCGAGATCTAAAATCTGGTGTCAGGAATAGTGACTTTGAAGCCAATGTCAATTGTGATTACCATTTTCCTTCCCAAGTGTAGTTTCAGGAAGTGAGTCTCCCGTGTTTTCCTGGTCTGCCTAAAAGTGACTCCAGATACACAGACATGTGATAAACTCTTCAATGGTCTCTGAAACTTCCAAGCACGGCACTCAATTGTATCAAACTGCTCATCATTCTTAAAGGATAAACCGGGACAGAATACCTGGTCTCAGCCTTGTTGTTGGAAATGGGAATGGGAAACACAGTCCTGACGTCCCCGCAGAGTCCTCCTTTCGAACGTCTGAGAGCTTGTGACACGACTTGCAGAGCTATCCCACAGACTGCACAGAAACATCGGGAAGGGAGGAGGTCATTCAATCCATTGAGCATCCCCCATTCGAGACAGTGGAGAAAATCTCCTCAGTGCGATTTGCCCCATACAGTGTTTATATCATTTAACATGTTTAAACGTCGGGATATATAAAATTGGAACTGCAGTAGTTGCTTTGGTCCATCAATTTTGATCCTCCCTTCAATATACAGGCAGTTCTCCAATAGCGCATGTTTATTAAACACAACTTGTCTGCATCACAATTCGTGAATTGCGCATCCTCTTTATAAAGCGAGCTCCCATTCACTGTCACGCAATTCCGTCCCCGGCACCAGTTGAAGAGCAAAACCCAGCCTCAGGATCCTCTGTCTGCAAAATGCATCCTCAGTGTGTTCACTAAAGCAGGAATGTAATCTGCTCTGCAAGCCTTGAAACTGAGACTGAAACTAGGAATTGTAGTCTACATTTAGACGGATCTTTTTTTCAAACCGGAATTCCATGTCAGCATCATGTGGTCAGTCTGCTCACGTGCTTTCTGGCGAAGAGCTTGGTGAAAGGTACAGTGCTGTAGTCAGTGGCATTAGGGTGAAAGTGCAACATTTACAGCATTGTTTCATGACAATATATGATTTAAAGATTTTCTTAGACTATGCTCGTGTGTGTTAGATTAACTTAAATGTTTGGTTTTTACTGATTTATATTTTTTTGGGGGGTGGGGTGATTTGCCCGTTCTCCACTTTTTCCCATAGACCGCATTATTAATATTGCATGATTTTCTACAACACGGTGTTCCACAGGAATACAACTACCGTGTTATTGGAGAAAAACATGGAATGATATCTGATCCTCTATCTTCCCACGATATTCCTGCTCTCTGTCTATCCCTTTAATTTCCAGAAATCCTCATTTATATTCAGTGTCTTGGCTTCTACAGCCTTATGTGTCAGAAAATTGAACAAGTTCAGCAGTCTCTGAGTGAAGATATTTATTCTCATCTAAATGCAGAGTGGCCTGTCTGTACCTAATGTGGTGGCCCCTTGTTCTTTGACGACCCAGTCAGGGGAATTACCATCCCTGCTTCCAATCTGTCTCACCCTGTCAGAATTTTAGATATTTCACTGAGATCACCACTCATTTTCCTAAACCCCATGGAATACAGGCCCAGTCGCCTCAAACTCTGTTCGCACAATAAGCCTGTCTTCCCAGAGATCAGTGTGGTCATCCTTCACTGCTCTCCCTCAATGTCAGATTTGTCCTTTATTGATAAGGAGAGCAAAACCGCACAAAATACTGCACAATGTTCGAGATGGGGTCTCACCAAGGGCCTGTACAGCTGCAGTAAGACACCCTTACTCCTATACTCAAATACTCCTGAAATGAAGGTCAATGAGCTATTTATCTTCCAAACTGCTTTCTGTTCCTGCAATATTGCTTTCAGCGACTGGTGTACAAAGAGTTCCAAATCCTTTTCAATGTTACATCCACCCACTTGGTGGGTCTATGTACACTGGTCAGTGTGTCAGTGCCATTCCCAGTATTGACTTCTGGTTTCAGAACTCACAGCCCTGCTTGGCCTTCACAGGTCGGCGCAGAAGGAAACAAAAATGCAGCTTTATTTCCTTTATAGATCAACATTTTTCAATCAATCCATTTTCAATTGATCGGCTGGCATTCTATTGTTCCCAACAAAGTGCACTACGTCATATCTCCCCTCATTGCTCTCCGTCTGCCACGTAGTTGCCCAGTCACGTCAGTTGTCTAAATCACCTTGGAGCTTTTTGACATCCTGCTCATCCACTCACAATCCAACATCGTTTAATGCCACCAGCAGACTTGGGAATATTGCATTTGAGCCCCTCAACCAAAGATATGACGTGTATGGGGAATAGCTGTTCCCAAACCCCGATCCCTTCTATATCCTCCAAGCCTTCCATTCTAAAAAAAAGTTTTATTCCTACTCACTGTTTCCTGCCAGCTCTCCCATTCTAAAACCATGACCATATATTAGCCCCAGTCCCATAGGATTCAAATTTGCACAGCAGGCTTGGGGCTTTATCAAAAATCTTTCTGGGAATCCAATCGTAATGCATTGATAGCTTCTCCATAATTTTGCTAAAATTCACTTTCTCAAATATGATTCCCATTTCATAATCTATGTTGACTTTTTCTATGCCCATTATGTTCTGTTACAATACTTTCTCTCGAACTATTTAGTTGCTAATTTCATTCTATTCTCTTTTTCTCACGAGACTAAATTTTCATGGTATTTCTGGGAAGCTTTTTTTTTTGCTTTGGTATCTTCTGCGAAGCCAGAATGAAGTAGTTGCTTCATAGTTCCGCCATTTCCCTGTTCTCCATTCTCCATTCTCTGGTTTCAGGCTGTACTGAGCTGCAATTGCTTGATCTTACCTTTCACATATCTTTAGAAGCTATTACAGTTCACTCGTATAACTCTCATTGATATACTCTTCGGAAAAGCATCAATTTCTGTCTTAAACAGATAAATGATGAGCATTCCATAATCATACAATCACAGAAACACAGACTCCATATCGTTCGAAATACAGCACGATCTAATTAGTCCCACTTTCTGACATGAGGCCCAGAACCAGGCATGTTATGTCACTGCAAAAACTCGTCCAAAGACTTTGAATTGTTGTGGAGTTACCCGTGACAACCATTCTCTCTCTTCCAGACCCCAACATCTTCTGGGTGACAAAATATCTTTAAGTTCTCTCTAAACCTCAAGCACTTCACTTATTCCCTTGTTCTTGACTAAAAGGAACAGCTGCTGTCTATCCACTCTGTCCATGCCCCTCGTAATCTTGTCCTTCTGAATCACGTCCCCTCAGCCTCCTCTGCTCCAAAGTAAACAACCGAGCTTATCCAGCCTCTCTCCATAGCTGATTCGCTCCATCCCAGGGAACATCCTGGTGAATCCCCACCAAACCCTATACCCCTCATTTTAATGAAATCCTTTCATAATGTGGTATTCTGAACTGCACACTGCATACCATCTTGCCCTAAACAAACTCCTGTATAACTCTTATAATCGATGTCAACGACACCTAAGCCGTTTTAGCTCGACTATTAACCTGTTCAGCCACATTCAGGGTTGTGTGGAAAAGCACCCTCTGAGATTCCTAGTGTGCTGCCATTCATTGAGTCCTCCCCTGCCTGGTTCCTTCTACCAAAGTACATCAACTCATATTTATCAGCGTTATATTCCATCTGCCATCGATCTGCACTTCTGACCATTCCGTCTGTATCTTCCTGCAACATACCGCCTTCCCCCTCGCTGCCAACCACCCGGCCAATCTTTGTGTCCAACTCAAACTGATTTATCACACTATCCCCTAATCTCCCCTCCAAATTCTCATCTCCAAAATTTATGATAACCATAAATGATAAGGTTAAAAATCACACAAAACCAGCTTACAGTCCAAAAGGTTGATTCGCTAGTCCTCGCAATCGAAGCACTGCTTCTTCATCAGGTGGTTGTGCACTTTGAAAGCTTGTGCCTCCAATTAAACCTATTGAACTATAACCCTAGTGTTGTGTGATTTTTAACGTTGTCGATACCAATCCAACACCAGCTCCTCCGAATCACAAATATTTGCTTGGATCCCTTCCATTCAGCTAAAATGCTTGGAACACATTTACTACCTTCCATTTATCTACAATGGCTTCCAGTCTCTGCAGGGTGTACAGGAAATTAAAACACAGTCATCGACTGTGCAAATAATACGTCCATTGGTGACTTATTTCTGACATTTTGATACGCAGTAAATCTGTTTTGTCAGACTTAGCGATGCTCAATCTAACTACATTTTCAAGCACTACCCTGTTACTGATATCAATTGGCTTTATGTCTTTAGTTCCATAAGCTCCATCTGATCACTTGGTTTTCGAGGTGATTTTCTGGATCTTCCTCCATGAAGACAGATACAAAGTTACTGGTTATTTGCTTGGCCATTTCCTTGTTCTCCACAATAAACTCTCCTCTCCCGATTACAAATTTCCACATTTGACATTGCTTTACTTTTGTTCCCTTTGAATTATAGATAGTAGACTGATGCAGTCTTTGTGTTCCTGTTTGTTAGCATGTATGTTCGCATTGTGATTTCCTTAACAGCTTCATGGCTCTCCTTTTCTGGATAATCAATTTCTGAGAATTCTCAAGTTTCCACAATTTCTGGAATTCTTCTGAAGTCACTTCCTATGATTAATATTATCTTTAATTTGTTACGTGAACCATCATTAAGTCACTTGCTCACTCTGTGGTGTTTTTAAATTCAAGAAAGAGACGTATGTTTGCGACTTTGCAGTACTTCTATAAATCTCCTGATCCGGACCAGATCTATTCAGGAACTCTGCAGGTGGATAGAGAAGAAATTACGGGAGCCCTGGTTGGTACTTTTGTATCATCAGTAGCCAACGGGTGAGGTCCCGGAGGACTGGAGGATAGTGAATGCTGTGCCCTTATTCAAGGACGGCTACAAAGTTAAACGTGGGAGCTATAGACCAGTAGAACTAACATCTGTAATAGATAGTTACTTGAGAAGATTCTGCGAGATAAGTTATACAGAGGAACCTCGATTATCTGATTGAGATGGACGGAGCACTAATTCATTCAAATAATTGATTATTCAGTTAATTGATCTACTCTGGGGCTTGGATTTTTATGTGAAGTCTGCTCTCCATTCAGGAGACAAGGCAAAAACACACTGTGTGCGAGACCCCACCCCGCGTCCGCTCGCACCCCGCCTTGTCCACTCCCACCCTGCCCCATCTATGCTCCGCCCAACCCGAACCCAGTCCACTCCCACCCCGCCCCCAGCCCGCCCACAACCCCATCCACTCCCACCCTACGTCCCTGTGCGCCCCCATGCAACCCCAAACCGCCTGCGCCCACGTCCCTAGCCGCCCGGTCAAATGCTCATCCGCTCCCACCTCGTGCCGCTGCCTGCCTCCGCCCGCCCCAACCCTTTCCGCTCCCACCCGAATTCCGCCCCCACCAGCCCACAACCCTGTTCAACCCCACCCGTCTGCCTCTGCCCGTTCTTAACCCTGCAACACTAACATCGGTCCCCTAACCCTGCACGCACAACCAACCCCACCCATCGTCCAAATCCCATCCACACACCCGCACGCCTCTAACCCTGCACCCCCAACCCCACATCCCCAACCATCCCCACCCATCTTCGGACTCCCGTCCTTGCCCCCATCCGCCCCAGCCCTGTACCCCCAAACCGGTATCCCCAACCAGCTTCCCCGGGGCAGCCAGACTGTACACCAACAGGACAGCTGCTGCTGTCTTTGTGGGGTAAGTCTTCAAAAAGCACACACACACACACACACACTTACACACACACACACACACACACACACACACACACGCACACACACGTTTTGACAAGTTCCACCTTTGCTGTGTACAGGACAATGCTGGCGCAATTATCTGGGGAGGGATTTTAGGGTAAACCCCTGTGTAGAACTCCAGGGAAAGTGTGGGGTGAGAGAGAGAGAGAGAAGGTGGGAGCTCAGTCTTTTCGAGACGGTGCCTGGACGGTTCTTGGCAGCATTTTAGGAAGACAAGTTTTTTTTAATCATTGTACCTACAAACAAAAGACGCAATCAGGGTTGAAAGGCAGAATGTTTCTATCGGGACCTTGAGGACCCCTTCGGATAATCTAAATTTCGGATAATTGATATTTGGATAATCGTGGTTCCTCTATACATGCACTTGAAAGACAGGGTTTGATTAGCAGCAGTCAGCATGATTTTGTGCAAGAGAGATCATGGCTCTCAACCTTGTTACAGTACTTTGATGAAATGACGAGGAACAGTGATGAGGGCAGAATGGGAAACATAGCCTATATGGATTTCAGTAAGGCCTTTGAGAAGGTTACAGAAGATCAGCTACTCTGGAATGTTTGATCTCCTGGAATCCAGGGGGAGCTGGTAAATTAGATACACAATTGGCTTGGTGGTAGGAAGCAGAGGGTAATGTAGGAAGAATGCTTGTCGGACTGGAGACCTGTGAATAGTGAAATACCTCAAGGGTTGGTTCTGGGAACATTGTTTCTTTCTATATATATATATATATATATATATATATATATAGAAAGAAACAATATATATATATATGTGTGTGTGTGTGTGTATATACATATATAAATATATATATATATATATATATGTATGTGTGTGTATATATATATATATTTATATATGTGTGTGTGTGTGTGTGTGTGTGTACGCTCTCATCCACATCATAGATGCATGTAATATGTTATATATATATGACGACACTAAAATAGGCAGCATCATGGAGAGTGAGGAAGGTTATTAGGAATTTCAGAAATTTCAGCAGTACCTTGATCAGCTGGAGAAGTGGACTGCGAAATGGAAAATTCAGTTTAATACAGATCGGTGTAAGTTCTTGCATTTTAGAAAGTTGAGTCAAGGTTGGAGTTTCATGGTGAATGATTGGGCCTTAAGGAGTTTAGTGGAGCAGAGGGACCTTTGAGTTCAGGTGCACGGTGCTCTGAAAGCTGATTCACAGGTTGGCAGGGCAGTGAAGAAAGCTTTTGGCACACTGGCCTTCATCAGTCAGAGCACTGAGTATCGAGGTTAAGGAGTTACATCGCAGTTATACAGGACGCTGGTGAGGCATTATTTGAAGCGTCATGATCAGTTCTGTTCAGTTTGCTATAGGAAGGATGTTATTAAACTGGAAAGAGTGCAGAAGAAATTTACAAGGACGTTGCTAAGGTCTTAATGGTCTGAGTTTTAGGGAGAGGTTGGACGAACTAGGACTTTTTACTTTAGAGTATATGAGACTGATAGGGATCATATAGACGCTTAAAAGATCACAGGAGGCATGAGTAGAGTGAATGCACCCAATCTTTTCTTCCCAGTGTTGGATAGCAATGACGGACTAGAGGGCATCATTTTATGGTCAGGAGGTAAGAATAAAAGGGAAACTGACGAGCAATGATTTTTACACTCATCTTGGTATGCATATGGAATGAGCTGCTGGGGGAAGTGGTTGAGGTGGATACATTAACAACATTTAAATGGCATTTGGACAAGTACACGGATAGGAAAGGATTAGAAGGATACAGGGCAATGGCAGGGAAATGGGTTTGTGTGAATGGACATTTTGTTCAGAATGGACCACTTTGAGCTGAAGGACCTGTGTCCGTGCTTTAGGAATCTATGAGTCGAATAACCATTGCTTGTCTACCACTGAATGTTATGTTGTACTTTCCCAATTTACTGGAGCGAGCTTGACCCTCTGCCCTCCAGGCTTCCATGATGCTTGGCCAGAATGTTCACACATTTGATATTGTATGCGGACGCCATGTAAAATGCACCTTATTAACGTCACTATTCCTCAAAAGCTGCTTCAGAGTAAGGTTAGTAATTAGTCTTTCTTACCACACAACACCAACTCCGAAATAACCTGCTCTCTAGTTTGGTTCACAACATACACTTCAACCCACCTCATATACACTTACAGAATTTATTTTTCACAGCATGTGCAGTCACTTAGTTAACGCAGTTTAGAAACAACTTGAGACCATCCAATAAGACTGCAGTATTCACAATACTTGCATGTGTAATTTCCAGAGCACGTGATGTTCAGATTTTCTGCTACTGTTTTGGTTTCGATATATAACACACCAGTGTTTGTTTCTCCTTGCTATTTGTAAGCTCTACCTAAAATGATTTTGTGAAAGCTGAGTGACATGGTCTGTGTCGTTATTAATGATAGTCATGGATAAGACATTCGGGAGGCTCACCTCGACGCTGGGATGGCCGATATCGGTTCCAGCTGGGAGCAACGAGACAGTGATGGAAGAGTATTGGCCCAGCGGCAAAGATGGCACCTGAGGATCAGCAATTTCGATGTTGGTGGTCTCTGGTGTAGATGGTAATGAAGCTGGTGTCCGGTGATGGGGGATGCAGGTGTCACCGATAGTAAGGAGCTGACTCAGGACCCATGGATTTTCTTCTAGCTATACCTTTCTTTTTTTCAGTATTAAAATTATTTATAACGGTGCCAGTTTGATGCAGAAATGTCTTGTATTTACCCCGTAAAATACACCTGAGAGAAAACTCAAAATCGATATCAAAATATTCCACTCATTGTTTCCTGCCAGCTATGTCGTGCTAAGTACTTCAATTAGGCACCAGTTCCATAAGATGTGATGTGCACACTAGTTTTGGGACTTTCCTGAAAAACTTTCCAAAACTTCAAATACATTCCATCCATTGCTTCACCATAATTAACTAACCAGCCAGTATCTCAAATATGATTCCCATTTCATAAATTTATGCTGACGTTGTCTATGTTCATTACTTTCAATCCCAATATTTTCTACAAAACCATATATTTACTAATTTCATTCTTTTTTTTTTACCTGACTTGGGTTTCCTAGCCGTGCTGGGAGTTTTTTTTTTTGTTTTGTTGATTTTTTTTTCTCTGTGAAGACAGAATTGAAGGACTTGCTTCACAGTTCCACCATTTCACCGTTTTCCATTCTCCATTCTCTGGTTTCAAATTGCAATAAGCTGCTATTTTTCGATTACTTTCACAATAACATACTTTTGGAAGCGATTGCAGTTGAGTTGTACAATCTTTATTATTACGTGTTTTCAGAACCCAGCAATTTCTGCCTTAGGCTGCTCAATGACTACCCTTCCACAATCATACAATCAGAGAAGGAGATATTCTGCACCATCAGAAATACAGCACGATATACATTATTCCCACATTCCTACATGCAGACTTTAGGGGGAATATTATTAGACTCTGATGCTGGCCCATGTACTTCTTAACAGTTTTGAGGTGACCCACGACAACACCCCTCTCTGAGAGTGCATTCCAGACCACAACACTCTCTGAGTGAAAAACAATTGTCAAATTCTCTCTAAACCTCAAAGCCTTCACTTTAAATATCTCATCCCTTGTTCTTGGCCTTTTGACTAAAAGGAACAGCTGCTGTCTGTCCACCTTGTCCATGTCTCTTGTAATCTTATCCTTCTGAATCACGTCCTCTTCGGCCCTATCTATTCCAAAGTAAACAACCGAGTTTATCCAATCTCTCTTCATCCCTGATAAGCTCCACCCCATGAAACATCTTGGCGAATCTCCGCTTTACCCCCTCCAGTGCAATCACATTCTTACTGTAATGTAGCTCCCAGAACTGCACGCAGAATTCTATCTATGGCCTAACCAATGGCGTGTTTAGATCATATTATGTTCGCCAAGATGAATAAACAAAATGCCTACAGTCCCATGTGCTTTCTTAACTAGCTTATTACCCTGTCCAATCATAGTTAGAGATATGTGGAGAAGTACCCTCTGAGCTTCCTAGTGTGCTGCCATTCATTGAATATTCCCCTGTATGGCTCCTTCTTCCAAAGTGCATCATCTCATATTTATCAGGGCTATATTCCATCTGCCATTGATCTGCCCATCTGACCATTCCATCTGTATCTTCCTGTAAAATAAGGCCTTCCTCCAAATTGTCACCACCTGGCTAATAGTTGTGACAAACACAAACTTACCTAAAACACACCTCAATTCTCCCCTCACACGACCCCTCCACAGTCACATCTACAACATTTATGAATACCACAAATAATAAAATAGACTGCACTGCTCCCTGTGGTACACCAAAAGACACTGGTCTATCTCCATCACATTTTCTGTAATGTGGGACCACATTGGCTGCTCTCCAGTCCTCTGGAACCTCCCTTGTGGTCAGATTTGACTTAAACATTTGGTCAGGTCATTTCCTATCTTTTCTGAAACATTATCCAGTGATGCAACTTATGTGGATTTACATCATCCCAACTTGCATCTTCGTTGAGACTCTCAATGCATCTTCTCGAATTCTGTACCTGCATCCTCCGTCTCCCAGGTAAAACAGATAGGAAGCACTCATGTAATAATCCATCAATGTTCCCCAGCTTCACAAACTGATTGCACCCTTGGTTTCTAATTGCCTCTAATTGTTCCCTGTTTATTCTGTTCTACTTGCTGTTTTTTGTAGAGTGTATTGGAATTCTCTTTAACCAAGCCTACTGCATTTCTTCAAGCACCTGTATTATTAAGTCTCCTGTGTGTGAATTTTCTAAGTTTCCCTGAGATCACCTCTCATTCTTTGAAACAGTACAGAACACAGGTATTATCTCATCCGCACTCCATGTAGCTTGTGCAGAACGCCTTTACTTCTATGTTCCCATTCCCTTTAAATGAAGGCCATCTTCATGTTTACCTTTCCATTTCCAAATGTCCATCCAGAACGGCTTTGGTTTAATATTATTTACTACTCATTGTCTGAGCTCTTAAACCTGAATATCTAACTATATCACACCTACTGGTTTTCCATTGTCTCTGTCCACAAGAAACAGCTTCAAACTATTTAAAATAAAGTCATTAAAAATTATTTCTTTTCGGGGGAGATCCAAGATATTAGCGACCCAGTAGGTTTGCCCTGCTCATCTTTACGGCAGAACCCAGAAACAGTGGTGCATTCACCTTCTCTTTCTTACCCATTGTGGTAAAAATACTGATCCCCTGTATTGCTGTATGTCAGTTGAAGTGAGTAAGGAAAATGACTAAGGGTAAAGGACCACGTGGATCGCAACGAGCAGGCACTGCCATGCAGCAACGGATACGCCTGCGGCCGTGGCGTCGGCCTCTGCGAACCCACCAGGCGACTTACTATTAGAGCAGAGCTTGGTCATGGAGTAAGTAAACCTCCGAGATAAGGTTGATTCAGAGATGGAGGAGACCCAGACCATGCTGGAACCGACCTCGGCCATGCTGCAGAAGCATGACTAGGAGATCCAGCGTCTCAGACACATGTCATGGAGGTGGAGCAGTGGACTGTGTCCTCTGAAACTGCAGAGGAATCTTCAGCAGGTCGGGTCCAGGCCTTGGGATGGCGGGTACCAGGCGTGGAGGAGCAGATCAACTTCGAAAATCGAGGCCATCATAAGAATATCTGCCTTGTCGGGCTGGCGGGACGGGAAGAAAAAGTCAGCCCGTCAGTGTTTGGAGTAATGGCTTCGGTAGTTTTTTGAAGCTGGAATTCGAGGCGGGCCGGGTGCAGGTCGAGCAGGCCCACTAGATCGCAGTGCACAAGCCCGGGTGAGACCAGCACCCCCGCCCAGCCCTTGTGCAACTCCAGCACTATGGAGAGAAACAAATGGTTCCACAGCACTTGGGAAGGATCCACAGGCTTTAATATCCAAATGATCACAAATTATGTTTTTCCAGGACCTTTCTACGGCCATGATCCACAAGAGGCAGGCCTTTAATAAGGTAAAAAGGAGGCTGAGGGAATTGAATATTCAGTATACTGTAAGATACCCTTCAGTATTACGTTTCAACCACGGAGGGTTCGTGTTTAATTTTGACTCACGAGAAAATGCAAAGGATTTCCTGTACACCTTAAGAAGATTGGCTAGCTCAAATAATATGAACAATCATGTTCTCTTTGTTTCCTCTGTGGTTTCCCTCGTTTACGTGGTTTTGTTTTTTTTTGTGGGGATCCCATTCATTTCTTTTTCTCTCTTTTCTCCTTTCTTCCTTCCATCCCATTAACCTTTTTTTCTACAATTTCCTTTTCGTTTCTCTCTCTTAGTACGGAATAGGGGTAGTGTTCGGGGGATGGGGAGATTGAGGAGGGTTACATTTTTTTCACCAGGACTGCCTTGGATATGGATGGGACGGGTTCAGTGCCCACTCTTAATTTTCTTGTTGTAAGACACATGTAACTTTTTAAAGTTTGTTTGGTCTGGGTTGGCGAGCATCTTCAGCTAGTAGGAGCCAAGGGGGATTAGTGGGTAGTATGAGCACTCCTTGCGGGGAAGGAGGGAGTATCACCTCTTATTTGTGTGAAATGTTGGTTCATTGTACAAGGAGTTGTTAGGAGTTTTGAGTTGGTAGTTTTTGCAGTTGTATTTTCAAGTTTATACGAACTGCTTGCCACTTTCTCGGAGTGCGCAATAAAAAGGGTCCTTCCTCACAGGGGGATCACGGACTGTTTCGGATGGCTATGGCTAACCACTCGTTTAAATAGTGCACCTGGAACATTAAACGGGAGTCATTCACCAATTGATGATTTCAGGCCTTAGAAAGGAAAGGGTCGATGTCGCCTTGGTGCCAGAAAAAAATACATCTAACCGATAAGGAACATTTAAATTTACAGAAGAGAGTGTTTGAGTGGGTGTTATTTTCATCCTTTAATTCAAAATGTAGAGGAGTAACTTTTCTCATTCAGAAGAACCTTCTATATCAGTTTTTTGGCCAAATTAATGACGAATGTCACCTGTTTCTGATCCATAAAGCTTTAATACAGAGAGGAATATGGGAGAGAGTTAAAGAGTCATAGAGATGTACAGCATGGAAACAGACTCTTCGGTCCAACCCATCCATGCCGACCAAATATCCCAACCCAATCTAGTCTCACCTGCCAGCAGCCAGCCCATATCCCTGCAAACTCTTCCTTTTCATATTCCCATCCAAATGTCTCTTAAATGTTGCAATTGTACCAGCCTCCATCACTTCGTCTGGTAGCTCATTCCATACACGTACCACCCTTGAAAAGTTGCTTCTCAGGTCTCTTTTATATCTTTCCCCTCTCACACTAAACCTATGCCCTCTAGTTCTGGACTCCCCGACCCGAGGGAAAAGACTTTGCCTGTTTACCCTATCAATGACCCTCATAATTTTGTGTAACTCGCTAAGGTCTCACCTCAGCCTCCGATGCTCCGGAGAAAACAGCCCCAGCCTGTTCAGACTCTCCCTATAGCTGAAACATCCAACCCTGGCAACATCCTTGTAAATATTTTCTGAACCCTTTCAGGTTTCACAACATCTTTCCGATAGGAAGGAGACCAGAATTACACGCAATATTCCAAGAGTGACGCAACCAATGGCCTGTACAGCCGCAATATGACATCCCAACTCCTGTACTCGGTACTCTGACCCATAAAGGAAAGCATACCAAACGCCTTATTCACACTTCTTATCTACCTGCGACTCCACTTTCAAGGAGCTATGAACCGGCACTCCAAGGTATCTTTGTTCAGCAACACTTCCTAGGACATTACCATTAAGTGTACAAGTGCTGCTAAGATTTGCTTTCCCAAAATGCAACACCTCGCATATATCAGAATTAAACTCCATCTGCCACTTCTCAGCCCATTGGCCCAACTGGTCCAGATCCTGTTGGAAACTGAGGAAACCCTCTTTGCTGTCCATTAAACCTCCAATTTTGGTGTCATCTGCAAACTCACGAACTGTTAATTTTATGCTCGCATCCAAATCATTTAGGAAAATGCCAAAAAGTAGAGAGCCCAGCTTTGGTCTTTGTGGCACTCCACTGGTCAGAGGCCTCCATTCTGAAAAACAACCCTCCACCACCACACTCTCTCTTCTACCTTTGAGCCAGTTCTGTATCCAAATGGCTAGTTCACCCTGTATTCCATGAGATCTAACCTTGCTAATCAGTCTCGAATGGGAAACCTTGTCGAGCGCCTTACTGAAGTCCATATCGATCATATCTACTGCTTTGCCCTCATCTATCTTCTTTGTTACTTCTTCTAAAAACTCAATCAAGTTTGTGAGACATGTTTTCCCACGCACAAAGCCATGTTGACTATCCCGAATCAGTCCTTGCCTTTCCAAATACATGTACATCCTGTCCCTCAGGATTCCCACTGCCGAGGTCTTGCTCACCAGTCCATAGTTCCCTGGTTTGTGTTTACCATCCTTCTTACACAGTGGCACCACGCTTGCCAACCTCCCGTCTTTCGGCACCTCACGTGCGACTATTGATGATACATATATCTCAGCAAGAGGCCCAGCAATCACTTCTCTAGCTTCCCACAGAGTTATCGGGTACACCTAATCAGGTCCTGGGGATTTATCCAACTTTACCCGTTTCAAGACGTCCAGCATTCCTCCTCTGTAATCTGGACATTTTGCAAGATATCACCATCTATCTCCCTACAGTCTATATCTTCTGTATCCTTTTCCACAGTCAATACTGATGCATTTAATATCACCCCCATTTTCTTCAGCTCCACACAAAGGCCGCTTGCTGATTTTGAGGGGCCCTATTCTCTCCCTAGTTATCCTTTTGTCCTTAATATATTTGGAAAACCCCTTTGCATTCTCCTTAATTATATTTGCAAAAGCTATCTCGTGTCCCCTTTTTGTCCTCCTGATTTCCCTCTTAATTATGCTCCTACTCCCTTTATACTTTTCGACGGATTCACTCGATCTATCCTGTCGACACCTGACATATGCTTCCTTCTCTTTAACTAAACCATCAATTTCTTTAGTTATCCAGCATTCCCTATATCTACCAGCCATTCCTTTCACCTTGACAGGAATATACTTTCACTGGATCCTTGTTGTCTCATTTCTGAAGGCTTCCCATTTTCCAGCCATCCCTTTACCTGCGAAAATCTACCTGTAATCAGCTTTCGAAAGTTCTTGCGTAATACCGTCAAAATAGGCCTTTCTCCAATTTAGAACTTCAACTTGCAGATCTGGTCTATCCTTTTCCATCACTATTTTAAAACGAATACAATTATGGTCGCTGGCCCCAAAGTTCTCTCCCACTGACACCTCAGTCACCTGCTCTGCCTTATTTCCAAAGAGTAGGTCAAGTTTTTCACCTTATCTAGTAGGTACATCTACATATTGAATATGAAAATTGTCTCGTACGCACTTAAGAAATTCCTCTCCATCTAAATCTTTAACACATTGGAAGTCCCAGTCTATGTTTGGTAAGTTACAAATCCCCTACCATACCTCCCCTATTATTCTTACAGATAGCGGAGATCTCCTTACAAATTTGTTTCTCAATTTCCCTCCGACTATTGGTGGGGGCGGGGGCGTCTATAATACAATCCTAATAAGCTGATAATCTCTTTCTTATTTCTCAGTTCCACCCAAATAATGTCCCTGGATGTATTTCCGGGAATATCGTCCCTTGGCACAGCTATAATGCTATCCCTTGTCAAAAATGCCACTCCTCCTTCTCTCTTGCCTCTCTTTCTATCCTTCCTGGAACATCAATCTGCCAGTCCTGCCCATCCCTGAGCCATGTTTCTGGAATTGCTATGATATCCCAGTCCCATATTCCTAACCATGCCCTGAGTTCATCTGCCTTCCCTGTTAGGCTCCTTGCATTGAATACATGCAGTTTAATTTATCAGTCCTACCTTGTCTCTGCCTGCCCTGACTGTTTGACTGACTTCTGTTCTCAACTGTACCAGTTTCAGATTTATCTCTTTCCTCACTATCTCCGTGGGTACCCCACCCCCACCTTACTAGTTTAAATCCTCCCGAGCAGTTCGAGCAAATTTCCCTGTCTGTATATTATACCCCATCCAATTTAAGTGCTATTCGTCCTTCTTGTACAGGTCACTTCGACCCCAAAGGACAGTCCAATTATCCAAAAATGTGAGTCCTTCTCCCATGCACCAGCTCCTCAGCCATGCATTCATCTTCTCTACCCTCCTGTTCCTACCCTCAATAGCTTGCAGCACTGGGAGTAATCCAGATATTACTACCCTTGAGGACTTCTTTTTAAATTTATGCCCAACTCTCTGTAATCTCCCCTCAGAATCTCAACCCTTTCCCTTCCTATATCGTTGGTTCCAATGCGGACAATGACCTCTTGCTGAACCCTCTCCCCCGTGAGAACATTCTGCACCCTCTCTGAGACATCCTTGATTCTGGCATCAGGGAAACAACACTCCATTCTGTTTTTCCTCTGCTGGCCACAGAAATGTCTGTCAGTATCTCGGACTACAGAATCCCCTAACACAATTGATCTCTTGGAAGCCGATGTACCCCTCGTTGCATTAGAGCCAGTCTCAATACCATAAACTTGGCTGTTCGTTCTACGTTCCCCTGAGAATCCATGACCCCCTACATTTTCCAAAACAGCATACCTGTTTGAAATGGGTACATTTACAAAAGACTCCTGCCTTAGGTGCCTACCTCTCTTACCCTTCTTGGAGCTAACCCATCTATGTGACTGTATCTGAGACTTTCCCCCTTCCTGTAACTGCCATCCATCTCATACTGTTGCTGTTGCAAATTCTTCATCGCTTCTAATTGTCTATCCAACCGATCCATTTAATCTGATAAGGTTCGCATCCAACAGCATTTATGGCAGATATAATCCGCAATAACCCTTAAACTCTCTTTAAACTCCCACATCTGACATAAGTACATATCACTGCAAAGGCCATTTTTGCTCCTTCACAATTTACAGACCCAAAAAATAACACTGTCTTATTCCTCTACAATACACTGCACCAGGTTAAATTCATTGCTATGGCTTTATTTTAAGTTTAATCAAGAGACGTATCTCCAAAAACATATAATCAAGAAAGAATCCACTATACTCACTACTGCAGCCTTTCTGTTGGACAGAATTAAAACAACGATTAACTGATCTGATTCTGTGTTGTGAACTTCGCACAAACATGTTTCTCCAAGATTAGTCGTGAAATTCACTGTTTGTTAGTTTTTGCAGACGCACTCCGATATCCAGCGATACATGAATTCAAAAACAGCAAAGGCAGTAATTGTGCAGGTTCTCTCTGTCTCTCTCTCTCTCCCGCCCCCCTGCACTGTCCTCTTTTTTTCCCCCAAACTTCTAAAACAATACAACAGCATATAAAAGAGTAATTGCTGCTCCTGGAATTCGAGGAAATCACCTCCAGCATCTAAAATACCTCAAAAAAGGAGCAGCTCTTACAGCCAGAAAGTTGTCCCGTCCTCCATTTTGCCCTTGGTACACCCTTCAAGTTAACGGATACACTCTCCAAGTTGATGGCCCTTGGCGGGTGTCATACAATTTTAGGGGGAGACTTTAACCGATATATGGATCCCAAGCTGGATAGGGTCTTACGGGTTCTCGACGGTATTTCCCTGCAATCTAGGCAGCTGGTGGATCTAAACAGGGATCTGGGCTTGGGGTATGTGTGGAGATTGTTCACCCTTCGGGTAGGGACTTCACCTTTTTACCTAACCCACATAAGTGCCAAACTAGGATTGACATGTTTTTGCCCCATTGGCCTTTTTGAATTCTTTGCTGTCCTGTAGAATTGGGAACATAGCCATTTCTGATCATGCAACAGTGTACATGGATGTTTAGGATGGTGGCGATGGGACAGGCTCGCAGTAGTGGTGCATGGATACCTTTCTCCTGAAGGATAGCTAGTCATAGAGTTGTAGAGATGTACAGCATGGAAACAGACCCTTCAGTCAAACCCATAAATGCCGACCAGATATCCCAACCCAATCTAGTCCCACCTCCTAGCATCCAGCATATATCCCTCCAAACGCTTCCTATTCATATATCCATCCAGATGCCTCTTAAATGTTGCAATTCTACCAGCTTCCACCACATCCTCTGGCAGATCATTCCATATGTGTACCACCCTCTGCGTGAAACAGTTGATCCTTGGGTCTCGTTTATATCTTTCCACTCTCACCATAAACCTATGCTCTCTAGTGTTGGACTCCCCGACCCCAGGGAAAAGACTTTATCTATTTCTCCTATCCATGCCCCTCATAATTTTGTAAATCTCTATAAGGTCACCCTCAGGCTATGACGCTGCAGGGAAAACAGCCCCAGCCTGTTCAGTCTCTCCCTGTAGCTGAAATCCTCTAACCTTGGCAAGATCCTTGTAAATCTTTTCTGAACCTTTTCAAGTTTCACAACATCTTTCCGATAGGAAGGAGATCAGAATTACACGTAATATGCCAACAGTGGCCTAACCAATGTCCTGTACAGCCGCAACATGACCTCCCAACTACTGTACTCAATACTCGGACCAATAAAGGAAAGCATACCAAAAGCCTTTCTCACTCTCGTATCTACCTGCGACTCCACTTTCAAAGAGCTATGCACCTGCACTCCAAGGTCTCTTTGTCCAGCAACACTCCCTAGCACCTTGCCATTAAGTATATAAGTCCTGCTAAGATTTGCTTTCTTATTGAATATTTTTCATGGGATTTAAAAATTTTTGTACATCAATTTGGACGGCCAGTAATCCGACGGTGCTTTGGGAAACTGCCAAGGCCTACGCAAAGGGTTTGATTATTTCTTACTCGGCGACTCGGAAGTGGTAGAAGGGAGAGCCGCAGTTGACACAGCGTATTTTGACAGACCGTCTGTAACTAAATTGCAGCAGATTACAATGCTCCGTGCTGCTCTGAACGCTGCTGTCACTCATTTCCGAAACAGAGGGTATTCGAGTAATATAATAACCCGGGTAGATATCTGGCATACTTGCCCCCAGTCTATAACACCCATTAGCGCGTGTGCTGTTAAAATCACCTGCGATCCCAGAAAGATTAATGCAGCATTCATGAAGCTCTTTTTCTGGGCTCTTCCAGTCAGAGGGCTGTCAGGACAGATTGGCGACAATGAAGCCCTTTTTTAGTACCCTGGACCTCCCAGGTGTAACTTCAGAGCAGGCGTCTCTTTCGAATTCCCCTCTGACAAGCCAAAAGATACAGGAGGCGGTGAGGCAGCTCGAGAGTGGTAAAGCACCGGGCCTAGATGGATTTTAGAGTGAGATTTAAAAGGAGTTCGTCGACATGCTGACTGGGCAAATGTTGGATATGTACAATTCTTCATACAGTCAGGCCTGCCTCCCATCCTCTCAGAGAGAAGGAAATATTTGTCTTATTCTCCCAAAGATTGCACTTCATAAAGGCCTTTATCCTTATTAAATGTGGACTTTCATATTTTGGTGAAAATGCTGGCGTTGAAACTGGAGAAGGTCTTGCCCTTCATTGTGAAATAGGACCAGACAGGTTTTATTAGGAGTCACAGGTCATCTAATAATAATAGGAGAGTGCTAACATGGTTCAGGTGTGCCAGCAAGGGTCGATTCCAGGCTTGGTAATGGATGCAGAGAAAACATTTGACCAGGTGGAGTGGCCGTACCTCTATTATGTCCTGGAATAGGTTGACCTTGGAGAGGCTTTTGCCAGGTGGGTGACAGTATTATCTAGTCACTCATGGTATAAGGTCTGACAATTTTAGCAATGGCAGAGCCGTCAAGGGTGTCCTCTTTCACCGTTACTATTTACATTGGTGATTGAGCCGTTGGCAGAACCCTTCCGGAGGGACCACAATATTACTGCCCTGGAGGTAAGATCAGGATGGCATAAGATCACACTTTATGCAGATGACGTTCTTCTCTTTCTAACTAACTCGATGATAACTGTGCCCCAAGTGATTAATGTATTTGGATCTTTCTTGGGGTATAAAACCAACTTTATGAAATCGGACGCCATGCCTGTCTGGGTTTTATTAGAGTACCTGATCTTGGAGGTGAAATCCGATTCCCTTTCAGATGGTCAGAGGGAGGTTTCTTGTATTTAGGCATTTATATCACCCCAGCCTTCAATCAATTAGATAAAGCTATCTTCCTGCAGTTGCTCGAGAACATAAGGCAAGACTTTCAGCACCTTCTATATCCTGGTTGGGTAGAATATCTCCGGTCAAAATGAATGTGCTCCTCCGTTTATTATATCCCAGGCAAATGCACCTTTTGATACTGCCCAGTCAGCCTATACGGAGCTTTACAGTCGGCTTGGATGTTTTATTTAACATCACAGTCGGCCTCTTATGGAGCTCACCCAATTGCAGTTGAGTGATGTGGATTTTACATACTTTAACAAATAACAATTGATTTCCCTTCTAGCCTAGTTGGCTGATTTGATTTGCTAAGTCCTGCGGTCAATGTGGTTGGACATCGATGTCTCCCAGGCAAAATGTCCCCTCATTAATCTGTTGTTCATGGACAAGATACGGACTGTTATGGACCATTGCAGAAATCCAATTGTCCTTAACACTGTTAAAGCATGGAGAATGATGGATTAATGTGAGGGCAATTTACAAAAAAAGCACTTCCCCTTTTACTCCCACTGTAGGATTGATGAATTCTGGCTTTTGGCTCTGGGAGTCCAGAGGAGTTTCCTGTTTGGGAGACTTAATTGACGGGGTGGGTGTGACGTCTTTCGAGCAGCTGAGTCAGACATATGAGCTATCTAGGAGATTAGGGATTTTATACAGAAAAAACACTACATTAATGATTAGTCGCCATAAGTCGAATATGGAGGTGAGAGTGCTTCAGTCCACGTGCACTCTCTCGGTCAGCATTCTCTAGCATTTAATAGGAGGTAGTGTCTCAAAGGACATCGAGCAGCTGTTTGGAGCTTGGGTTCAGCAATTGGGGGTGGAGATGTTCAACAGAGGAGTGGGCAGATATTTGGAAGAATGTCTGGAAGATTTCGATTTGCAATCAGACGCAAGCTATGCAACTGAAGGTACTCCACAGGGTTTATTTGGCGTCAGAGTGGCTTGCCAAATTTAAGAAAGGAGCGTCCCCAATGTAAAACAGATGTTGGTACGCATACTCATTGCTTATGGTCATGCCACAAACTTCGTAGTTATTGGGGCCCTGTAGCGAGTGTTTTGGAAGGGGTCTTGGGAACCGAGGTCAAGGTAGATCTGATGTCCGGCCTCTTGGGTTTGCCAAATCACCCATCTTTGTGAATAAATTGTTTAATATACTTTCATTTTGTGCGAGAAAGAACATTCTGAGGAAGTGGGTGTCGGTAAATCCCCCAGGATTCTCGGGGTTGTGTAGGTTAGTTATGGAGCGCATCCCCCTGGACTTCCTTACAATTATCGCGCACCAGAAAATAGAACTTTTTGACAGGACGTGGCGGCCCTTTTTGAACCATGTAGGCGCGGACATTTTGGCTATTTTGGTCAGGGCCTTTGTGTAACCATCAGCATTGTGTCCGGTGTCCCAGATGCCCCATAGGAGGAAGAATTCTGATCAAACATGGCTTCACAGTGCCAGCTCTCGATACACTAAGGAGCCAATTGGGACCCACAACCGGAACATACAGGAGGGCTCAAACAATACATCTTGCACATTGTTTCTGAGCTTGATAATGATGTCCATGGGAATCCAGGGATATGAGCACCAACTGCTAGGTTAAGGTACAGAAGGACGGATATTCATGCTATAATTGGATGATTACTTGACTGACAAATTGAATAAACGTGGCTCTTCTCAGACAAATAGGACTAGCTGGAGATATCAGACTTTGGGGGCAGCGTCCAATAACAAGAATAAGAACATAAAATAAATATGCTGAGACATGAGCTCAAATGGTCAATTACATCAGATGCCCAATCCGCCACACAGAATCAGACATCATAATCCAGAGGAGATATCCATTTAGCATGGAGCACAGTGCAGACCAGGTTAGTGTACTGGTCAATACAACCCAGTACACTGTACAGACAGTGCGGACCACACCAGTCCGTGGGGAGCTGTGCAGTGTATAACAGTGAATTGCTCTGTAAAGTTGGAGATATTGCCCTGCCAGCATGTAGAGCTGTGTACACCCCCCAGTGAATTGATCTGTAAACCAGGAGCAGTTACCTTCCCAGCATGTAGTGCTGTGTACACCAACCCAGTGCATTGAACTGTAAACCAGGAGCAGTTACCCTCCCAGCATGTAGAGCTGTGTGCATCACCCTAGTACATTGTTCAGTAACATTGTGTTAGATCACTGCCCAATGTGGGTAAACTTGCAGCCCATGCTGGAAGTGACAGGATATGCAGCTCCCCTCCATTTACAGCTTCATACTTCCATTGTGCCAAGGGATGTAGAACATCTAGTCAAAAGGAAGGAGGAAGTTTACTTAAGGTTGAGGAGGCAAGGATCAGACAGGGCTCTAGAGGGTTACAAGTTAGCCAGGAAAGGACTAACGAAGAACTCAGGAGAGCAAGAAGCGGGCATGAAAAAGTCTTGGTGGGTAAAAGCGAAGATGTTCTGCACGTATTTCAGGAACAAGAGGACGGCTAGAGTGAGGGTAGGGCTCATCACAGATTGTGGAGGGAATTTGCTCCATGAGTTGGAAGAGGTAGGGGAGGTCCTTAATGAATGCGTTGCTTCAGTATTCACTACTGAGAGGGGCATTGACGTTTATGTGGAGAGCGTGGAATAGGCTGATATGCTAGAGGATGTGACGAAAAATTTGAGAAACACCAGGATAGATAATTCTCCTTGGCCAAACAGAATATAAGCAAGTATTCTACAGTAAATAAAAGAAGAGATTGCTGCACGTTTGGCAATGATCTTTGCACCCTAACTGCCCACTTCAGACAGACCAGATGAAAAGAGCTTGGCCAATGTAATTCCCTTGTTCAAGCAATGGAATACGGATAATCTTGGGAATTATAGACTAATCAGTCTTACGACAGTGGTGGGCAAAGTATTGGAGAGGAATCTGAGAGACATGATTTATGATTACGTGGAAAACCATCGTTTGATAGAGATAGTCAGTATGCCTTTGTGAGGGGCAGGTCATGCCTCACGAATCTTTTTACATCATTTGAGGATGTGACAACACGCATTTATGAAGGTAAATCAATGGATGTGGTGTATATTTTAGCAAGACGTTTGATAAAGTTACCCACAGTAAGCTCATTCAGAATGTAAGGAGGCATGGGATGCAGGGAAATTTGGTTGTCTGGATACACAATTCCTGGCCCATAGAAGACAGAAGTTGGCAGTCGATGGAAAGCATTCAGTCCCGCAGAATCAGTTTTAGGACTTCTGCTCTTTGCGATTTTTATTCATGGCTTGGATGAGGAAGTGGAAGTGTGGATTAGTACGTTTGCCGAAAACACAAATGTTGGTGGAGTTCTGGATAACGTTGAGGTATGTTGTAGGTTTCAATGGAACATTGACAAGATTCAGAACTGAGATGATGAGAAGCAGATCAAGTTAAACCTGGAAAAGTGTGAAGTCAGTCACTTTGGAAGGTCGAATTTGAATGTAGAATATTGGGCTAAAGGCAGTATTCTTGGCAGTGCGGAGGAACAGAGGAATCTTGGGGTCCATGTCCAGAGATCCCTCACAGTTGCCACCCAGGTTGATGTCAAATCGGCAAAAGCGAGGACTGCAGATGCTGGAGATCAGAGTCAAGATTAGAGTGGTGCTGGAAAGCATAGCAGGTCACGCAGCAGCCGAGGAGCAGGAAAATCGACGTTTCAAGCAGGAGCTCTTCATCATCTGATGAAGGGGTTCTGCCCTAAACATCAATTTCCCCGCTCCTCGGATGCTGCCTGACCTGCTGTGCTTTTCCAACACCACCCTAATCATGACCCAAGTTGAGTGGTTGTTAAGAAAGAGTATATATTGTGTTGGCTTTCACAAGCTACGGAAGTGAGTTTCAGAGTTATGAGATTATGCTACAGCTGTATAAAGCTCGGAATAAACCACTGTTATGAAGTTGAAGGTGTGTATAGTATCTTTTAAGAGAGTGTGAATGTTGTTCTGCACTGAGAGCTTGCAAGCACCTGTCATATGACTAGCTAGCAGACCCCAAAGTATACTGGAAAATATAAAGCATGCAACGTTTGGCTGTGAAACAGATACCTTGAGTTTTGGTTCCTGTTTGACAACAATTCGAATTTGACCATTCAGTTTAAATTAGGCCCCAGGATACAAAAGTCAATCGATTTTTAATTTATTGTTTTGCCAACATTCAACCAATGATATGATCAAATATTGAGTGGCATAAAAGAAGCAGGCAGTTCGCGAGTTAGGCTGAGAGTAACTGCCATCTTGCGAGAAACTGCCATGCAAAACTCTCTCTGACAAAGATACCGTTTTTGTATGAAACATCCTTGCACAAAAATTCAGAAGACAACCCAGGAAGATCTTCATCTGAAAGAAAGATGACACTGGAGATGACAGATGCTGTGTGGTTTTGAAATTAAGTTGATGCAATGTTAATATGGGTTTTCCGTATTGGAACATTATGTTGTTATAAATTTGGAGGCAATTACCAACCATTTCAGACAAAAAGTGGCTTCGAGTTGTGAATAGTTGTTGTTCAATGTTGACTTTTAGATTAAGGAATAAATTGATATTATTTATACTTAAAGAGTGAATTTTGAGATTTGTCACTCGTACTTTAACAGCTTACGTTGCGAGTTGAGCTTTTCTGGCTGTTTGGTTTAATTAGCGGAAGGGTTCATCGTCATGATGTAACACTACACATTGTGTTGTATTTTTGTCGCCTTGTCGTAGAAAAATGTGGAAGCTACAGAGAGGGTGCAGAGGATTTCCTGCAGTGCAACGGAAAATTTGACACACACCACACAGAGAAAGTGAAATATTGGGAATGTCACCACGCGAAAAAGTAAATGCTGGCAGATTCTCGACGTCTGTATAAACATCAGTGTGTCAGTGTGTGTATAGTATGTCTGTACTGATGACAGTGTATCTATGTGTGCATGTGCATCAGTGTATCAGTATGTGTCTCTGTATGTCTGTATTAGTATCTGTGTTACTACATCAGTTTCTCTGTGTGTGTGTGTGTGTCTATAATCAATAATGTGTGTCTTTGCGTGTCTGTATTCGTCTCTGTGTGTACCTGCCTGTCTCTGTGTGTATCCATGTGCATAGCGGATATGTCAGCCTCTGTGGTGTTTAAAGTGAAGCAATGTCTCCTCGGTTGGCCTTTACACTCTACTACATCAACGGCATTCCTGGTGAAGTGCTCGGCCCAAAACGTTAATTTTTCTATTCCTCGCAAGCTGCCTGACCTGCTGTGTTTTTCCAGCACCACACTCTGGACTCTGATCTTCAGCATCTGCAGACCTCACTTTCTCACATCAGAGTTTCTGTCTGGGAGCGAGCCAGCTCACAGCACCATCCAAACTGACAGCACCGTCACCACACACACGCACACACACATATCGGCAGATATAGGGAGTATCGTATTTGTACTGAGGACCCGAAGAGTGCAGAATGCTCGTGTAGAGAAATGTCTGCGTTCCTTCTACAACTTGGAAGTGATTTGTCTTTGAAGATTATTCGTGGCATAGAGTGTACACAATAAAGAGTATTTCCATTGCAACTGCATCCAATGAAAGTCGACTGAAACATTTGTAAAGTGATGTAATGCATTTATTGCGCGTTCTTTAACTTGAAATCTTCTGTAACGCATTTTTACAAATTATAAGTGAGAAAGGATTGAAAAGTCCTGAAACTGACCCAGTGATGTTGGTAATATCTCAAGAACAATATCATTAGGTATCAGACGAAACTGCTCTGTGCTTAAAAAGGCGTTATTTGCAAACCCAAGCAGCCATGCAATCTGAGAGATTCACAGAATTTGATGTCCTCTAAGAGAGAAAAAAATCTGATCTTTGTGCAGGGGAGGCCAGCAGAGAGTGGCATTGTATGGCTCTACACTTAACATTGACAGACAGTAGAGATGGAGGAAGGGGGAGGGTGTTGGTGTCAATTTCAGTGGATTTACCCCAAAAACTACAAAGACCACGCTGAACAGAGATGCAGACAGGGATACACACAAATATACATAGACACATTAAACACACAACACATATAGGTACAGGTATGAACACTTACACACTCCTGCCCACAGAAAAAGTAGTTTATTTAAGATAGAGATAAATACGTTTTTCATTAATAAGGGAACGATTTGATCAGTTGGTGAAGGCAAAAGAATGCGGCTGAGAAACATTTCACCCGTGATCAAACGGCACAGCAGATCCGATTGGCTAAATGGCTTAATTCTGCTCCAATTTGCTATTTTCTGAAGTGATTCATTTTGGAAGATCGAATTCAAATGCAGATTACAGGGTCAAACGTAGCATTCTTGGCCGTGTGGAGGAACAGACGGATCTTAGGGTCCACGTCCTTAGGTACCTCCAAGTTGCCATTCATGTTGATAGGGGTGTTAAGAAGAATATGGTGAGTTGGTTTTCATTAACAGGGAGATTGTGTTTAAGTGCCGTGAGATTATGCTGTAGCTCTGTAAAGCCCTGGTTAGACCACACATAAAGTATTGTGTTGTGTTCTGGTCGCCCCATTATGGGAAGAAATTGGAAGCTATCCAGAGGGTGCAGACAGTATTTACCAGGATGTTGCCTGTGCAGGAGGGCATGTCTTATGGAGAATTTCTAAGGGAGCTAGACCTTTCTCATTGGAGTGAAGAAGTATGAGGGATATATAACATAGGTGCAAGATGATGAGGCATAGATAGAGTGGGCAACTGGAGACTTTTTACCGGGATGCAAATGGCTATCACGCAGGGAGCATAATTTTAAAGTGATTGGAGGAAGGCTGAGGGGAGATGTCAGAGACAGTATTGTTTTTCTACAGATAGTGGTAGGCATGCACAGCCAGCGGTAGTAGTAGAATCAGATACATTCGGGACATTCAAGCAACTCTTGGATAGACACATGGATGATAATACAATGAAGGGTATGAAGTTTAGTTTAGTCTTAGACGAGGATAAAAGGTTGTGACAACATCGAAGGCTGAAGGGCTGTGCAGTGCTGCACTGTTCTATGTTCCAATTTCCTACACTCTTGTGAGCTTATGGTATCTGGAGTTCATCTAACCTCAGTTGAGGCTAAATTTGGTAAGTATTTGATTGTCGGTTGTTAAAGGAAATGTGGATAGGTTTGAGTTTTGAATGGCTTATATCTGTTTCTAATTGTTGTGTCCCTTTGTCAAAAGAATGGTGATTGGCTTGAGGGGAACACATTTTAAGAATAAGGGCATTCCCATTTCTGACTGAGACAGGGATGTTCCTTTTTCTTTAGTGTTGTGTGATCTGTAGTGTTCCCACGCCCATGCAGCAGTGAAGACTGGGTTACTAAAAACATTCAAAATTGAGTTCCATAGATCATTGATGAACAAAAGAACCCATGTTTATTGATAACAGACTGGAAAGGGAAGTTTAGTTACAATCACATCAACAATGCACATTCTAAATGGAGCAACAGGCTGTTCCTAACCCATGTCTTGTTCTCTCACTGAAACCCTCGATTCTGTCACAGAGGAAGAGGATGGTCCAATTCAGCCTGTCAGCAATGAGACACGAGGAGACCTTTTTGCCCTCTAAGGATTTACAAAGGAAGATGATAAAGTCATTCAGCCATTTGAGTACATTACGCAGCACACGAGGAGGCCATCCAACCTTTCTAAGCTGATACACAGGAACAGGGAACCATTGGTAACTATCAGGAAATCGATAGTAGGGATTGATGTTTGTTTTCAGTTTGGAAAACTTTAACGTGGTGGAGTTCCTTAGAGATCAGTGCAAGATCAACAACTATTTCGAACCTGTTAATGATTTGGATGCGGGGACTGATTGGATTGGAGCTCAATTAGCTCAGCCACCAAGATATTCATTCAATAAGATGTCAAGTGGAGGTAGAGAATATGTAATGGGGTAGAGACAGGGAAGGTTAATATGTAAACCTTTAGCAGAAACAGTATAACCTGGACTAATGAAGTTTATGCTGTCACAAAAGGGTAAAACAACAGTAAACAACTTAAAAGGAGAGAGATCACACAACTCAGTGGTACAAGTGGATTTGTGCATTCTAGTACATACATCACACAAAGTTATACAAATTGGTAAGTGGTTAGGAAAGTATATAGAATTATTCTATTCCATGCAAAGGCTATCAGAAAAGCCTTTTTTACTGCATCTGTACAGGGGCTGCCTGAGGCCACATCTGATGTATTGCGTGCAGTGATGATTCCGTAAACTGAAAAATAAATATACTAAATTGATTTTGAAGCTTTGTAAAGATGTACGTGTTCCTGGAAAGAAGGCCTTATTCTGTCATACAGCACAGAAACAGACCTTTCGATTCACCTTGTCCATGACGACTTGATGTCCTCAATTAATCTCGTCCCATTTGCCAGCACTTGGCCCATAACCCTTCCTATTCAAGTACCCATTCAACTGGCTTTTTCATGTTGTAATTTTCCCAGCCACCAACACTTCCTTTGCTAGTTCATTCCATACACTCCGAGAAAAGATTACCATTTTTATTTCTTTTAAACCTTTCCCCCTCACGTTCAATCTATGTGCCCTAGTTTTGGACTCCCTCAAGTTCAGAAAATGTCCTTGGGTATTCACGATTTCCATGCGCCTCATAATTTTATAAACCTCTACAAGGCCAGAGCAATTCAGGTTTGAGAATGAAAGATTTTCATACTGAACCATATAAGATCTTGAGGAGAGTGCATCAGGTGCTTGGCTGATGGACATTTCCTCTGGTGTGGGAAACTAGAACTAAGGATTCAAATATAAGAGAACAATGTATTCATTTTAACACAGATAGTCCAAAGACATGGATTTATTAGACAAAATAATGAGGACACATACAAACTCATCTTCAGATTATACCTTAGAAATTGCTCCTACATGGATCAGGGAACAGGGACGGAGTCATACAATCCCGAGCATATTCAAGGAGGCTTCATTTGGTCCAATTAGGTGGTCAGATAACATTATTGTATATTTCATTTAAAAGTTGGAGAAGATGCAACCTGCTAGAGAAATCACAGCCTATTGTTTCCTTTGTTTCCTTGTTCCTTCTCACAGACACGTATGAGTGGTGAAAACTCATCAGGCATCTTTAGCACTCGTGAAGGATTCTTGTTGAGAATTCATTGGAATCTCCACACTGCCAGAAGCAAAGGGAATTCAGCCAAATCCAAATGTTCCAGTAAGTAATCCGATTGACAGCAGCTTGCGTGAACAGAATGACCTCAGATGCAGAATAAATTTAATATTTCCTTTTGTCTTGAATTTTAACTTCTGCTACGAAAATCTCTTTCAAGCTGATATTCTGCAGAGATTTTTTCTGTTTGTCTTTATGCATGTGTATGTGTGTGTCTGTGTGCACTTGTGTGTGTGACACTGTGAGTGTCTCAGTGTATGTGTCTGTGTATGTGTGTGTTTCTGTATACACAAACTGCGTCTCAGTATACATTGAAAGATAAATATTAACGTACATATTTGTCCACACTGCTTGTCATGTAGCTTTCCATTAGGTTGAGTAAGTTTACTTTGGTAAATTACTTTTCCAAATTTAAGCTATTTACCTGACTTGTCCCTAACAAAGAACCTGACCTAGTCTGAGAACTACATCATTGATTATATCACTAACCTAGTTCTATTTAAAATGTGTCATGACCAATGGAGGAGGGGGACTATAAAATGAAACAGAGACCTTTCCAGCCCCAGTCTGAACAGGGATGAGGAGAAATTAACAAAGGGCTGTTTGAGTGGGAATGGTCTTCCCCAGAAGTTTGTGGTGCTTGTGTGTTTGCATTTATTGAAAGCCATGCTACTTCGATATTGGATAGTCAAGGACAATGAACTACAGAAAGGAAAGTGAGGCTGAAGCCACAATCTGATCAGCCACAATCTTAGTGCCTGGTGGAGAAGGCTCCAAGTGTCTAACGATCAACCCTTCTCCTCAGTCCCTAGTTCCTATGTTCGAATGAACCTCTCATACCTGCTGGACAGGAACAGTTGGAGGCCATTTACCCCAATAACCTGGTGCACAGTAACAGCGGAAATCATTCAGCAGATGAAGACTGTCACACAAAGTTTGACATGGCGTTGGATAATATTCTTGGGAAAAGAAAGGATAGGCGACGGTGTGAAACATCTCACTCCTCTGTCTTTGCAGAACTGTCTTCATTTGTTGGTCATGTTGCCGATCCAGATTTACTGTAAATACAGCGCCCATACCTCACCCAGAGATAGCCCACAAAATCATCTGGTCTCTCTGACTGCAACATCCAATAACAGAACTTCCAGGAAAATAACTTACCAATAATAGAATGAGAGAACGTCAGATACACGAATAGGTCATTCAGCCCTTCTGGCCTGTCTTTCCCTTCAATATGATCAGAGCTAATCTGCAAAAGCCTCAACTCTTCTTTTATGCTCCATCCCTGCAGCCCTCAACATCCTGATTCCTCATATATCCATTGTGCCCCCTTCTAAACATCTTAGTGATCTACCTCCCCTACCTCTTTGGAATACAGAAGTCACAACAGTCACTACCCTCTGTGAGAAGGAAACGCTGCTCACAAAGACACCGTGAACTATTCACATTGCAAGCGGGCATCAGAGCCGCCCTGCTTTTACCACGGGACTATGCCTACATCAGGAAACGATAAGAATTCATTTTGTGTTTTAAACAGCAGTCGCAGCTTTAAACCCACAGAACTCAGCAGCTGCCGGTCCGCCCACGTGACCAGGAGATAGGAGACAGAGGACAGATCAAATCCACACTCGACCAACACTACCCATGACTCATGGACCAAAACTCCGTAATTAATTAATATGGAAACCCATCTCCTAATCACATCAAGAGACTGACTGAAACACACCCATACCCATCGATACGGAGCCACCCTGACACAAAGGACAGGACGGACCAGACAGGAACGGACATACCAATACACACCAACACCCCAAGGGAACAAAGGGGCGTGCTAGCCCCTGCCCTCACAGAGAGAGACAAGCAGATAGTACCCGGACCCGTTTTACATATACCAATTAGCACCCTATTGTGTGTGCCCTGCAACTCTCCTGGGACGGCAGGAAACATACTGTTTGCACCTACTCCAGTGATGATGGGGAACTATCATCCCATTCATCCTCAAATTCCACACATCCTGACAACTAAAAGTATATAATATGTAGCTGCGCGTGGGAAGAGCAGAGCAGCTGAGATTCGGACCTCGGTTGGTCTCCGCCGGCGTTACTGTAGCAATAAACGTTACCGATTGTTGAACCGCACTCTGGGCTCGGACTGATATTATTTCATCCGCACTAACAACATGAATAAAAGATATGAACACACGGTAAGAGTAACTGGCCCCGATATCAAGGCAGGATTTCAAGGAACTCAAACAGAATTGAATGCAATAGGAATGCGTCATAAACTCCCAACTGGTTGGATGCATTCAGAGGACAAGGGAAGATATTTGTGGTTGGTGAGGATCAATCATCACTGTCACAGGATATCTCAGGGCGCATCCTCAAGGTAGCTTTCTTCAGCTGCTTCAACGTCTTTCCCACATCATACGGTCAGAGGTGGGAGATGTTCACTGAAGACTGTTAAGAATAATTTGTCACTTGTCCACTGCTGAAGCAATCCGCATCCGTGTGCAGCAAGACCTGGACAGCATCTAAACTGTGTTGCTAAAGTGAAGGTAACATTCATGTAACAGTCCTACTAGAAAATTCTCTTTCCCACAGTTAAATAAGAGGAGCTCATTCAGCACCTCAAGCTGGTTGCAACGGAATGTATTCAACCCAGTAAAACTATTGGTCAAGAATAGGGATAACCCATTCAGTCCCTCCTACCTATTACACAAGGAGGGAAGGAGTGTAGACAGCACATCGAGGTGTTAAACAAGAGCCAGGAGTTGCCAAGTCAAGTCTTTGAGTCTCTTCCATGTGACCAGGAAGAGGTCACTCAGCCTGTCAAGTCAATTATGTAGAAATAGTAAGATGTCATTGATGCCCCAACATGGCAAACAGTAAAGCAGAGACTACACAGATAAACTGCTCTATGTTGTTCCTCCTTGATCCATTGTGAGCGGTACACGTGTTACTTTAAGTTGGTTTACAGAAGGTGAGAAGGGAAAGTGGATGGTTCGTGCCAAGTCTCAACGAAATAGCTTCTGTCTCTGAGAAGACAGACTGGTGTTTCGATGAAGATTAGAAACTGGTGGGAATGGCTTACTCTTTCAGGAGTAAGGTATTGTGGCTGCTGACAGATTTGTGAACAGTGCAGGTTCATACACAAACTGCATATTGAGACAGTGAGAGTTCATTCAGAGCCTGTAGCTACCTCTCAACCAACATGGGGGCTCCGGGCAGGTATGTGAACTATTGGGAATCAAATATCATGGAAAAATGTAATATTTCACCTGACCACTGTCTTTGTCTTGACAATATGAGTGTTAGTGCCTAATCTTCAAGTTTAAATGTTAAAGCGTGTTATTCGGTCTCAGCGCCATTTTCCTCACATTTTCCTCACGGTACCATCATCCCAGGAATAAGTCTGGTGAAACTATTTTGCACTGTCTCAGTCGCAATGAAATCATTCCTTATAAAGGAGAGAGAATCTGTACTCAGTGGTCTAAATACTGTCCAAGCAACACGCTACAACTGCAGAAGATGAATTTACTTCAACACTTGAATCATTTTGTAATGAAGGACAACATACCATTTACTGTTCTGATTACTTGCTGGCTCATGTGAATTGTGTAAGTGATAACTGCAGTTCCCAATCTCTCATTTTCTAATAAATTCAAAATGAAAAGGACTGTATTTGTTGCTCACGTTCAATTCATTTCTTTGCCTTGTGAGCAGCTGTGCTCCAAGCACTGATACATGGGCTACCCGATGAGCAATGACCTTTAGTCCAGAGCAGAATCTTATTCTCTGCATTCTCCCCATTATCCAATTCTCAATCCATGTAGCATATTCACCCCTTACACAAGGATGTTAACGTTCTTCACTTACCTGTCAAAAGTCTCCTGAAAATTCAAATACACTGTTCCCATTGGTTCTCATTTGTCGATGTCACAATCATCATCCTCCACAAACTCCAAGTGGCTTATCAAAAACGATTTCCGGGGATCGAAGATGGCGGCGACCCAGCAAGTCTGAGTCTACAGTGCTCCTCCCAAGCCCCCCCCCCCCACCCCCCACCACCACACTCACCAATTTATTCAAAATTGCTTTTACTTAATGTATTTTGTTGTTTAGTATTGAATTTAAACAATTTAATCTTCAGTAAAAATAACTAGACGGAAGGGAGCCCGCAGCTCTCATCAAGCAGGAACCCCTCCCCCTCCCTCTCCAGCTGCAGCAGAGACATCCGCAGCCGCCCCGGGGGATTTACCTACGGTGGCGAGCCTTGTGGAAATCATCTTCAAACTGGATGCGAAGATCGACGCTTTTATTGAAGAATCCCGAAGTCGATGGGACTCACTCTCGGCCGCGCTGCAAAGGCACGACCCAGACATTACAGCCGCGACCTCCAAAACGACAGCGCAATCGGCCGTGGATCAGGTCCGGAATGGAGGTCGTCGAAAAAATATTCGTTTGCTGGGCCTTCCCGAACGGGAAGAGAAAGGCCAGCCTACAGTGTTTCTCGAACAGTGGCTGCCACAGCTTTTAAATCTGGACTCTGGATAAGGGTAGAATGGGCCGACTAGGTCGCAATACGTGGGCCTGGCTCGAACCAGCGCCCCCGCCCGGTCGTGTTCCGGCTGCAGAGCTAGAAGGAGAGACAGATACTCCGACAAGCCTCTAGAAATCATGGAAAATATCCCCAAACCATGATCTATAAAGGATCCAAGATCATGTTATTCCAGGACTTTTCCCCAACTCTGGTACGGAAGAGGGAGGCATTCGATGAGGCGAAGAAGTGTTTAAGGTACTTAAATATTCAGTACTCCTTACGCTACCCAGCGACGCTACGCTTTAACCATGAAGGATCGGTGTATAACTTCGGATCACCGGAAAAGGCCAAGGAATTTTTGGACTCTCTTAGATAAATTGTAAGAGATAATTGATGTTGATTTGCCTTCCCTGCATTCCGGTTTATATCCCCCTTTTTAAATATATTCATACCCCTTGTTTACCTTACTGTTTAATATTATCTTGGGGGGTGGGGAGAGGGATTTATTTATTTGTTCTCTACTTAACGATTTTCTCCCCCCCCCCTTGGTTTTTTTAAAAATTATATATATATATATATATATATATATATATATATATATATATATATATATATATATATATTATATAGGCCGGACGGTCTAGTTAATGTTGGTAGGGGGAGGTGGTTACCTTATTCTATTTTACCTCTGTCTCTAGGAGAGGGGTTGTTTTCCCTTGTTATTTTGTATTATCATATTTAATTATTACTTGTTGCGATAGCACTTTGATATTTATATATGTTTATATATGGTATTAACATTACCAAATATATCCAGGAGTTGGTGTGGGTGGAGGCATGGGGGTAGGGTGCTCACTGTTAACTCTAGCTTTGTAGTATATTTGAATTTTTCTTCATCCTATTGAGCAGCACCTGGGTCAAGGGTGGGGCACTGGTTGGGAGAGGATACGATGGACTTTTGGAAAGGAAGTGATACCCCCTGGGAACAAGGGGGAGAATCTCCATTTAAATACGTTTTATATTTTATTTATCTCGAAATAATTTTTATTATACTGTTGTGAGTGTAATAAAGAACCTTTATTTTGTGAATTTTATATGCTCTATGCTCGGGATGTTCTGGAAAGGGTTTCCCCTCCCGAGGGGTCTCGGATTTACCCAAACGATTATGGTTGAGAAGTCGGTTAAGTGGTGCACCTGGAATATCAAGCGGTGTAATTCGCCAGTCAAAAGGAAGAAAATGTTATCAAATCTCAAGGAAGAAAGGGTTGACATAGCTCTCCTACAGGAGACACACTTACTGTGTAAAGAACACCTGAAATTACAACAGTTTTGGATTTGATCAGGCCTTTTTTTCTTCTTTAACTCAAAAAGTAGGGGAGTTGTTATTGTTATTCGGAAGAATTTCCCTTTCAAACTCCTAAATCAGACAAAAGACGAATCTGGACGATATATTCTGATTAAAGCTCTTATAAATGGTGAGGAATATGTGATTTTAAATTTGTATTGCCCCCCAGCACATCCTTTTAAATTTATAACGGAGGCCTTCTCAAAATTGATGGCTCTTGATGGCGAGGAACAATGAGACATTCCCTCCGTATTGGCGCATGGACCACTTCTGGATGAAAGATAGTAAATTTGTAAGGTACTTCTCTGAAGAATTTAAAAATTTTTTAGAAATTAAGTTAGGCACGGCTAGCAACCCATCAATGATGTGGGAGACCATCAAAGCTTACGTACGAGGTTTGATCATCTCATACTCAGCGACCCAGAAGAAATTAATCGAGAACAACAGCGTCTGCTCGAAGTTCGCTTAAAAGTGGCTGAAACAGCATACCTTGATAAACCATCTATTATCAAATTGCAAAGCATTACGGCCCTTAGGACAGCTCTAAACACCACGCTTATCCAAACGGCGAAGAGGGAAAAAGTATTTGCAAAACAAAGGTTATATGAATTTGGCAATAAACCGGGTAGATATTTAACATTTCTTGCAAAGAAAAAGAATGGCCCTCAAACTATCACGTCTATCAAGGAAAGTACGGGTAATTTGACTCATGATCCTAAAAGGATGAAGGATTTGTATAAATCGCAGGATTGTGAGGATTGGACTAGGAGGATGCAATCATTTTTTTAAAAATTTGACCATTCCGGAACTAACTCCGGAACTAACTCCGGAATAGGTATCGGTCTTGAATGCTCCCCGAACAATCCAAGAAATACTTGACACAATCAGGCAACTTCAGAGCGGTAAGGCACCTGGCCCAGATGGCTTTCAAGCTGAATTCTATAAAGAATTTACAGGAGTATTGGCTGGTCCACTTATGGACATGTATAACTACGCATACAGTCAGGGCTTTCTCCCGCCTTCATTGAAAGAGGCAAATATCCCTCTTATCCTTAAAGAAGGAAAGGATCCAGAAGATTGCGCGTCATACAGACCAATATCCTTGCTAAATGTAGATTTTGAAATCCTTTCTAAAACGTTAGCATTGAGGCTAGAAAGGGTATTATCACATATCATAAAGGAGGATCAGACGGGGTTTATTAAGGGCTGTAGATCATCCAATAATATTAGAAGGGCTTTGAATATGATTCAAGCCTGCCATCAGGGAAAGATACCAGGAGTAGTAGTCTCATTCGACGCGGAAAAGGCATTCAATAGGGTTGAATGGTCATATTTGTTTTACACATTGGAGAGGTTTGGCGTTGGAAAGGTGATAACCAAATGGGTCTCAACATTGTACAGTGATCCCAAACCAGTTGTGGTTACCAATGCACTAGGTTCGGATAGCTTCAGTGTGGGTAGGGGCTGCCATCAGTGATGTCCTCTCTCACCATTGTTATTTACACTAATAATTGAGCCACTAGCAGAAGCTATACGGGCTGACCCTAATATAACAGCCCCGAGGATTGGTACAGGTAAACATAAAGTTACCTTTTATGCAGATGATGTTCTTCTGTTCCTCAGTAATCCTCCTCATTGTTGAAATTAACTGGATTCACACTTTGCACATGGAAACCATTCAACATTGGGAAATATTTGTGGAAATCTCAGAAAGGATAGTGTAGTGTCCTGCTCCTTCCTATGCAGTCTCTGTAGACCCAGACTCTCTCCAAACTGCAGTGCCAAAACCTTGTCCAGAGTGGGGGCACCAGACCCTCAGATTTCCCTAAGTCATTGTAGTAGTTGATGACACAAACCCAAGAAAACAATCCAGAGAACCTCCTCTCACTTTCCAGTGACGGGTACAAGTCAAATCTCTGTATACATGTCACACCCACTCAGAGTTAGGAAATGATTTTTTCTCCTCAGTTTCTATTCCTGGCTGAAAAACCATTGCAGCTCTGCACAGTCCCCGTGCGCTAAAATACTACTGGTGCTGTTCTTCATGGAAGTAGTTGACAATGTAACTGAAAAACTTTCTGTACCTCAGTCACAATAACAGCAACACTACCATTACCAGTGTAGATCCTGGGAATGCGATGGTCTAGGGCTATTATCTCCAGACTATTAATCCAGGGGCCCAGCTAACGACTCAAACCTGGACTTGAATCCCGCCTCATCAGATTATGGAATTTGAATTCAATGGAGTATTTGGGTTAACAATCTAACGAAAGATTGTCAATTGTTAAATAAAAACAAACACCTGGCCCACTTGTGTCCTTCGTGGAAGGAAATCTGTTATCCTCACGTGGTCAGGCCTACATGTGACACCAGACCCAAAGCAATATGATTGACTCTCAACTGTCCTTTGAAACGGCCATTCCATCCATTCAGTTATATCACGACAAGGTCTCAAAGAAATGAAACTAGACAGATCTAAACACTGGCAGACTACAACATATGGACTGCTATGGTTCAAGAAGGCAGCTCACCAACAACTTCTCATGGGCAATCCGGAAAGGGAAATATATACTGGCCCAGCCAGTTAGTCCCATGCCGCATTAATGAATTAAAGAAGATGGCCACACTCAGGAAAGAGAAACAGAGGGGACAAAAAGTATGGAATGTACAAAGACCTTGTTCAATAAAACCCCTGGATTAATGAGCCAGGGACAGAATGAAAATAACATTAGTCAGGAGACAGAAAGGAATGGGAGCAGTGGTTGTGGAGATTTGAGGGGAAGACAACTATATTTCCATAGTCACCATCACGCCTTCTGGCAGACAGAATGAAATGCAACGCAAAGCAACGAAACTTATTGCATTTGGGCAAGAGAATGCTGATTGTTGATCTGGTTCTGTGGGTCAGGGATTAGCATTACATTTTCACATGGCGATACCAACCTCAGGCAAAGTTCTGTGTGGAGTTTGCATATTGTCGCCACGTCTGCATTTGTTTCATCCCACAGTTCAAAGATATGCAGAATAGGTGAAATAGCCAAGCTAATCTTCTCATTGTGTTCACCGATGTGTAGGTTAGGCACAATAGTGAGGGGTCAATATCGGGGGATAGAAGAATGGGCCTGGTCAAGTTACTCCTCCAAGGAGCTGTTTCCACATTACATGCATTTGATGAATGCGAACAGGGCAATTTAAAATGGAAAGAATAGTATGCTACATAAGTTTTTAAATCACTGGATATGCAGTTCGACAGGGTTGTGCACATATAGAACATTAAAAGTACCTCTGCAGTACAGACCCTTCAGCCCTCGATGTTTTGCCAACCTATGAAACCAATCTGAAGTCCATCTAAACTACACTCCTCCATTTTCCATTCATATGCGATGCTGGACCCTGTGGCTGGTAGACTGCGCTGCAGCAGGTTTTGCGGGAACCAATAAAAGGGAAACCTATAATTGTAATCTTTCTGCTTGCTGCAGATACACCCCTCTATTACATATATCGGTAAGGATGGTCACAACACAGTCCTAATGGGGAGCAAGGGCTATCTTCACATTTTGCAGACCCTCCACACAATGATATGTACTGAATGGTACAGACTTTAAAAAGGTTAAACAACTAATGACGAGGCATCCATGAGGTACAATGGCCCATCGGCGGCGGCAGCAGCATCATATTCTGTACAACTCATACAGTCTGCAACTTCCTGGACCGACATACCTCCCACTGTACAGCAACTATCACGGACAGACATACCTCCCACTGTACAGCAACTATCACGGCCAGACATACCTCCCACTGTACAGTAAAAATCACGGCCCGACATACCTCCCACTGTACAGTAACCATCACGGCCCGACATACCTCCCACTGTACAGTAACCATCACGGCCCGACATACCTCCCACTGTACAGTAACCGTCACGGCCCAACATACCTCCCACTGTACTGTAACCATCACGGCTCGACATACCTCCCACTGTACAGTAACCGTCACACCCCGACATACCTCCCACTGTACAGTAAACATCACACCCCGACATACCTCCCACTGTACAATAACCAGCACGGCCCGACATACCTCCCACTGTACAGTAACCGTCACGGCTCGACATACCTCCCACTGTACAGTAACCATCACGGCCCGACATACCTCCCACTGTACAGTAACCATCACGGCACGACATACCTCCCACTGTACAGTAACTATCACCGCCCGACATACCTCCCACTGTACAGTAAACATCACACCCCGACATACCTCCCACTGTACAGTAAACATCACACCCTGACATACCTCCCACTGTACAGTAAACATCACACCCCGATATACCTCCCACTGTACAATAACCAGCACGGCCCGACATACCTCCCACTGTACAGTAACCGTCACGGCCCGACATACCTCCCAATGTACAATAACCAGCACGGCCTGACATATCTCCCAATGTACAGTAACTATCACGGCCCGACATACCTCCCACTGTACAGTAACCATCACGGCCCGACATACCTCCCACTGTACAGTAACCATCACGGCCCGTCATACCTCCCACGGTACAGTAACCATCACGGTCCGGCATACCTCACACTGTACAGTAACCGTCACTGCCTGACATACCTCCCACTGTACAGTAACCGTCATGACCCAACATACCTCACAGTCTACGGGAGCCATCAAATGTTTAGCACTGCTCCCTCACAACGCCAAGGTCCTCAGTTCAATTCTGGCCTTGGGTACCGAACTGTGTGGAGTGTGCACATTCCCCCTGGGTATCCTCCGACAGTCCAAAGATGTGCAGTTCAGGTGAATTGGCCACATTAAATTGCGAATTGTTTTAGTCATAAGGAAATGGGTGTGGGTGGGTTACTCTCCGGAGTGTTGACGTGGACTGGTTCGGCCGAAGGGCCTGTTTCCGCACTGTAAGGAATCTAATCTACTCTCCAAGGTTCAAGTCAGGAATATGATGGAATAATCACTTGACTGAATGAGTGCAGCTCCAACAGTATTCTAGTATGCACTTATTAGCAACAGGCAACACAGTTGCATGGGGAAAATCATGCCTCACAAACTTGATTGAATGTTTTGAGGAAGTGACAAAATTGATTGATGAGAGCGCGGGGCTGGATGTTGGCCGTTTGGACCTTAGTAAGGCTTTTGATATGGTTTCTTATGGCAGGCTCATACAGAAGGTGAAAGGAATTGGGATCAGCGGTAAGATGGATAGAGAACTGCTTGGCCACTGAAGACAGAGTAGTGGTGGAACAGTGTTTTTGTGACTGGAGATCTGTAAATTGATTGGCGGAGTTGCAGATTGTGAGGATAATTGCCAGAGAATACAATAGGATATAGGTCAGCTGCAGATTTGGACAGAGAAAACACAAATGTAACTTTATATGGACAATTGTGACGTGGTGCATTTTGCAAGGTCTAAGGCAGGAGAGAAGTATAAAGTGGATGGAAAAATACTGATTGCATCAGCATCCGAAGGGATCAAGGTGTACACCACGCAGTTCCCTGAAAGTGGCAGCACAGGTTGATAGGGTGATCAAGAAGACTGATGGCAAACTTGCAGACATGCATCGGAGCATGCAGTATGAAAATTAGCAGGCCATATTGCAGCTGTAGAGAAACTTAGTTCGAGGTACATTTAGAATATTGTGTACAGTACTGGTTGCCACACGGTGTTGAAGTGTTAGAGAGGGTATGAAAAAGTGTGACCAAGGATGTTGTCTGGTTTCGAGGGTATTAACCAGAAGGAGAAATTGAACACACATGGTTTGTGTGCACCTGGGCATCTTTGACTATGGGGCTATCTGATAGATATTTACAAAATTATCAGAGGCATAGATAGAAGGACAGTTAGAGGCTCCCCCCCCCCCCCCCACCCCCCCAGAGTAGAAATATCAATTTCTCAGGACCGTAGGTTTTAGGTAAAAGAGAGCAAGTTCAGGAGATGTGTTAGGTAAGCTTTTTTTGGTTTTGGACAGAATGTGAAGGTGCCTGAAACGCACTGATAGAGGGGAAGAAGCCAAGATAGCAAGGAGGGAACAGAATGACATAGAGGGTGTCGGAACAAAAACTTTTGTTTTAACTTTAGAAAGGCATCATGTGTCAGTGCGGGTTTGCTGGGCTGAAGGGCCTGTTCCTGTACTGGACTGTTCTTTAAGACAAGATTTGAGCGCGGGAGTGGCGAGATGCGCACTGAATGATTACTGATGATCAACAACCACATTATTGTGGATTCCCCTCCACCCCCCCCCCCAAACACCATCAACTTGCAGCTTCATTTCCTCCCTCACTGTGGGGAAACTCAATATAGAGAATTTGACATGAAAGTCAGACCTGGTACCTGGTGACTCCAACTCACCGCTCGCTCCTGCAGACTTCTATCCTGAACACCAACGTCTTGGGGGAAAATGCATGAACAGAAGCTGCATGTACTCTACACCCACCAATGCTGACATCTGACACATGCCAGCTTCACCGTGCATTCCCAGCACATCTCCGACCCCCTAACAATACGCTTCTGTACTTCAATGCTGCAGCTCAGGGTGCACTGACAACTCTCATTGCAATGCTGCTACAAGGACATTGTGCTCAGGGACACCCACCCAGCTCATGGGCTGTCCCTCTGGGCTGCTCACTCCATGTTTGTACACACTCACTTTGAGCTGACTTGAATGCTCACAGAATGCCTTACCCTGCCCTCAGCAGTGTTTCCCCTCAGCCGGAGCTACCAGGCTCACCCGCCTGCTGTATTGTCTTGGTGTTTAGCACAGACACAAACCCAGGAAGCTTGATATCATTGTCCACCGTCAGTCACGGTGCCCAGCACAGTGAGTCAGGGGGAGTCTCAGATCCTCATCTGGGAGTTTGGACACAATCAGTCAGCCTCTTGTGGTTGTTAGGGTCAGGATCCGTCCCCTGTGAGGGGGCGAGAAGCAGAATGTTTGGAGCCCCCTATCCCTCTTGGCTCTTTCTGCTCTCGTGTAGGGTGTGGAATTGTTTGTAACAGCTGGTACAGACCGAGAGAAGGTGCTGCATTCAGTGAGAGTGGGATAACATGAGCCTTTGTGGGAGGTGGGTGCAGTAACAGAGAGACAGTGAGGGCGAGCTCACAAAGTGCAGATGGTGGTACTTGCCATGGTGGAGTGGAGAAGGTCACTGACCTCCTTCCAACACTGCTGGGCATTCACCCAGCAGGCTGGCACCTCACTGACACAGGGGTCAACCACCAACCAAGCTGGCAGGGTATAGTATCATGGACTCCCCTGCCAGTCCTGGAGGAAGATAATGTCCCTCTCGTGCACCATGCCATCCACCAGAACCTCAGCGGCTGGGTCTCAAAGTGAAGCCCCAATTTTACCCCCGCTGCCATGTCTTGGGCAGTTTCGGATTGACAATCCAAGAGTGTAATGATTTTTACTCATGGCCCCTGGAGCAGGGAGGCTGGTGCATTCTGGGATATCCAGGCAGTGGGCAGTTGTTATGACGAAGGGGAAAATCATCGTGTTCGTGTCAGTTGAGAAGATAACCACGTGTGCAGGGAGTGTAGTTAATGAGGCAGATTGGGGATGGTATCATGAGAAAATGCACTTCACCTTGTGGAGAGAAACCCTCCATAAATCCTGACTAAAATGAGACTTGACCAAATCATAAGATGGGTTAGGCCTCTGTCTGTCTGAATCAAAGTTGGGATGCAGTGTGAAATATTGGGAGCAACAAACTTGGAGCGGAGAATTACAAAGGAGATTCAAATCCTTAAAAAAGGGTAACACAATGTTCCAGACTGTTAAAAGGAGCAGGGGGAAAATCCCTGCCTTATAGTTACCTACATTATCCAATCCTCCCTTGATGCAGGGATGGTGCTGGAGGCCTGGAGAGCGGCTAACACCGCAGCTTTGTTTAATGTGGAGCAAGGGACTGATTTAATAGGTCGCGGCTGGAATTCTGAGACAGTGGATAAACGGTCACTGAGGAAGTCCCAGGGACTCCTGGACAGTTGGTCTGGATTTGTGCAAGGAAGATCGTGTGTAATTAATCTGACTGTATCGGTCTGAGGCAGTAACTTGAAACTGCATGTGACTTCTTTAGATTTGACGAGAGATCCCATGGCAGACTGTTTAAAAACAGAAACTATGGGGTCCAGGGGAATGGAGCAAACAACCCAGAGGAGTGCAAGGCAAGGCATTTGGGGACATCAGCAATAGAGAGGAATGTACAATAAATGAGAGTCTGGTCAGTGTGGGCAGATAAATGAAGGTAGCTGGAACCATCAATAATCTCGTTAATGTAGCAAATGGCACAATTTCCTTTATCAGCCGAAATGCAGAATTTCAGAGCAGGAAACCTCTGCTGGAATTGCATAAATAATGAGTTCAGACACAGCTTGGGGATGGTGTGCAGTTCTGGTCACCCCATCACATGGAAGGATTGAATTGGACTGGAGAGGGTACATAAAAGATCCGTTACTCTGTGACAGTGGAAGTGCAGTTCTGAGGAAAGATAGGAATGGAGGATGCTGAGAGGAGATTTGATTGGGGTGCTCATGCTGTCAGGGGCCTGGGTAGAGAGGGAAATAACATCTTGTTCCTGTTGGTAAACTGCTTTACCAGTGGTGAATATTTAATGTAATTGGCTGAAATATCAGAAAAGTGGTGAGGAAAGTTGTTATTTTACCCAGAGTATGGTCGGGATCTGGGAGGAACACATGGAAGTGAAGTAGAGGCAGAAACTCTCAAACCATTTTAAAAAGGTGCCGGGATCTGCAGCTGAAGTCCTACAATATCCGGGGAGACAGAACTAGGCATTTAAAAAAACACCATTACCTCTTGTCCAATGCAGACAGTGGACAGATTGATCTTGTCGAAACTGCTATTTTCTGAAGTTTTCAAAGGTTACCAATATCTGATAGAATCAATGCGCAGAGATGAGGGTGAGGGCAAGGAGGAGCAGGATGTGAATTGATTAGCATCACAATAATACTGATCCCATCCTTTATACACAATTCTACTTCACTGTGTTTGCCTATTTACCCTTCCTACAGAAATGGGGAAAACCTTTAATTATCCAGTTCCCAGTCATGGTCACACTGCAGCCCCATCTCCATAATCCCAGCTACATCTGAGCTGGTTCACCCTGTTTAAAGTTAACATTTCACTGGCCTCGTTGAAAAGTTCCCAGCTTCAATCTTGCCCCATTGAAGGCTGCTCTCAATCAACTAATGTTTCTCACTCTCAATTATTGCATAGCATTCTCTATCATCATCCTGAACGTTACAATAAAATTATCGCTGCCCCCCAAAACGTTCCCCTACTGACACCGGATCCACTTGCCCCATCTTTTCCCCAAGGACCAGGTCCAACAGTACATGCTCTCTTGGGCTGGACACATATTCCTGCAGTGATCTCTCCTCCATGTAATCCAGGAACATTCGCCCCTCAGGACGCTGCACCACCAGTAACCCAGTCAATATCTGAATAAATTAAGTTTCTCATTATAACTAATCTGTAATACTGTCTTCGCTCTCAAATGACACTGCATATTTATTCTCTCCATCGTTTATTTGGTTGCTAGCTCACAGACTGTACCTCACAGTGTAATTGTATACTTTTTGTTCTGTAGCTCCAGCCAAATTCATTCTGTCCTTGGACGGATCCTCTTTCTCTTGGACTCCTTAACTAATGCTAATCTAAACCAATACTTCTACCTTCTATCATTTTGGATATTTTATACCCAGCAATATTTAACATCCGGTCCTGCCATTCCTTGAGCCAGCTCTCAGTGATCAGTACATCAGATTTCCACACACCAAACTGCTTCTGTAACTCCGCACACTCCCAGTATTCAGGTCCATGCAGAGGACCTCAGATTAAGGCTTTCTTTCTCACTCCATCTTCCACTGTTCACCGTGTTGTTGTAAATTAGTACCAACTGTATCTCCAATTATTTTGAGAATCCTGGTACTCTCCTCTACTATTTCTTTTTGGTTCTTAAGCACACACCAAGTTATTTACAATCCCTCCCAAAAAAAACCCGTAAGAAATTCAGTCCCAGCTCTGTCACGTTAGCCCACCCGGCTTGTACAGTTGCTGTCTTCCCAGAACCAGTTCCAATGTCCCAGGAATCTGAAGCCCTTCGTGCTGCACCATCGTTCCCGTCACACTTTCATCTACCTAAAACTCTGAGGCCTGTTCTCACTTGGACACGGCACCAGGAGTATTCCAGGGATTGCTACATTTGTGGACCGGCTTGCTAACCATGAACCTAGCTCCCTAAATTCTGATTCCCAGACCACTTCACTCTTCCTACCCAGGTCATTCCTACCAACATGGGCATGATCTTTGACTGCTCACTGTCCCCCAGACGAATGTCCTGCAGACACAGTGACATTCTTAACCCCACTATCCTGGAATTACAGACACGCTGACACCTTCTTCACTTCCCTGACTCCCCTGTGACTATTGCCCCTCCTTCCTTCTCCCTCCCCTCCTGTACAGTCAGGCTGCTTGTGGGGGCACAGACATGGCTCTGACTGCTCTCCATTGAGCAGCCAGCACCTTCATCAGCTTCCAAACTGGGAAATTGAATTGGGAGGGAGACACCAGGATATGCTTGTATTCCCTGACTGTTTCTCTCCGATTGCCTAGACCCCAGACCCTTCCTTCTTCCAGGCCGTCATGTCTGCAGGGTGATCTTCTCTGTGTGTGTGTGTGCTTTCCACTTAATCTCAGCGTCACAGATGTCCCATAGTGTCTCTAGCCACTGTCTGAGCTCCATGACCCAGTGTGCTATGACTTCCCAATTAACAGAACATATTTTCCATCTGATAAACATGTCCTAAAATGCATTTTATCTCGAGTTACTTAATTAATTACTTAGAATGAAGTTAACATCCCGGAAATAACAATATGCTTAAATCCCTTATTCAACTGTGGCTTACTGAGGGTAATTTATTATATTGGCTCACAATTTTACTTCTCCCTCTTATTTCTGTGTTCAACCCTTATTTCAGAAGTTGAAAAAAAATTGTTAACTTATAGCAATTAACTGACAGTCGCTAATAACAGCGAATTTATCAGCCAATGAACTTACAGCATTTTCTGTGATGGCTCTTGCACTTCTTTCAAACTCAGTGCAAGCCCGTCCCAGCAGCAGAAAGTTATCTCTGTGACTCCCAGGGACGTGTCATTCTCCAGCTCCCACTCCACTCTGCTCCCTCACTGGGTCACCGTCTCTGTGACTCCCAGAGACATGTAATCCTCCAGCTCCCACTCCACTCGGCTCCCTCACAGGGTCACCGTCTCTGTGACTCCCAGGGACATGTAATCCTCCAGCTCCCACTCCACTCTGCTCCCTCACAGGGTCACCGTCTCTGTGACTCCCAGGTACGTGCAATCCTCCAGCTCCCACTCCACTCGGCTCCCTCACAGGGTCACCGTCTCTGTGACTCCCAGGGACATGTAATCCTCCAGCTCCCACTCCACTCGGCTCCCTCACAGGGTCACTGTCTCTGTGACTCCCAGGCACGATAAGGCCTTGATCCTCAGTGCTGATTTATATCCTCTCACTTTGGTGCTTCTGTAACTCCCAGGCGTGAGTGAACCTCATGTTCCTGCTTCAAGTTTCTCCCTCACATGGTCACTCCCTCTGTGACTCGGTGCTGATTTCGAGCCTCCTGCTCTGCTGTTTCTCCAACTCCAAGTCCTAGTCGGCCTCGATCCTCACTGCTGATTAATATTCACCCGCTCTGTGGTGCTCTCTCTGAGGTTCTCTCTCTTTGTGACTTCCAGGTAATGGTAGGCCTCAAGCCTCAGCTGAGATGTTTAACATCCCATTGCACACTGGTCCCTCACAGGGTCACCACTGTGTGTGGAAGATAGTGGAAAAGAGAAGCATTAGACAGAGCAGAGGGTGTTACAGTGATTGAGGGAGCTGTTGGGGATGGAACAGGTTATCTTCCAGGCAGACCTGCAGTGTCTAACGCAGGTTACTGGAAGATACAGGGAGGGTTGTAGGCACTGAGGGAAGCAAAAGAAATAGAGAGATGGCGGCTTGTTGGTGATGGAGCCTTGTAGAGTCTAAAGGGATTTTTGTGAGCTGCTTACTGAGGTGTGAAGACTTCAACAAATTCAAATTGACAGCCAGGGAGTGTTATGTGGCACTGGAGATTGTTAGATGTTACAGAGTTAGAAGACTCGCAGTAACTGGGGGAGTTACAGATGTTTGAAGCACTCATGGTGTTCAAAGACCCTCAGGACGTAAGGAGGTACAGAGAATGGGAGCATTCTAAATAGTGAGATTGCAGGGGCTGGAAGAGCTAAGATGGATGAGGAGGATAAAAAGTACCAATGCAGCACAACCAGCCGCTGTAATTCACAGAGATTTAAGGAAGGGAACCTGTGCTGTCATTGAATACAGTTATATGGAGAGTTACAGGTACTGAGGGGTTACAAATTTAGAAAGGAAGAGTTTATACGTGATCAGAAGTATAAACAAGAATAAAGAAATTTGAGAGATCACGAGCACAAATGGGAATGGAGGTGGGGAGACATTCTGATGAATGATAAGTGTTGTTGGTACAGGAGGATGTCACATTTACAGGAAGAGCTGCATTGGCTGTTTGCAGTTACAGATGTGAGGAGTATTGTAGCGCCTGCTGGAGGGGACACAGATAACAACAGTTCCAACAGCTGGTGCAGTGGTTCAGGAAGGCAGCTCACCACCACCTTCTCAGGGACAACTCCAAATCAACAATACATCCAGCAATGCTCATAACCACGAGTGAATAAATAAAGTATCTACAAGCAACACTGAGGTCACTCAGGCAGGCCCTTTCAGCAGCACTTCACAAACCCGGAACCACTATACCTTGGAAGAACAGGAGCTCCAGGTGCACGACAACACCAGCATTTCCAAGGTGCCCTACAAACCACGCTCCATCCTCCTAGCACTGTGTCTGTCCCTACACCTAAAAGATTGCATTGGGTGAGGAAGGCAGCTCCCCACCACCTTCTCCAGGGAATTACAAATGGGAAGGTAATGATGGCCGAGCAAGTGATGGCCACATCACATCAATGTATTTGTACAAGGGAAACTCATGGACTGTTCATGTCACCTTTGCTTTCTCCACACAACCCACATTCCCATCTCGTTCTGTGTCAGCAACAAACATGGAAACAATAGATTTTGTCCGTTCATCAAATGCATCAAATCCCTTTGTGAATAATCCATTTATTCCCACTTAGTTTTCTGTTAAAGAATTCCCAATCCATGCCAGTACATTCCCTTCAATCCCACATTTGCCAATATTGCTTATCCACATCTTCAGTGGGACCTTGTTGAAAGGTTTCTGAAAACCCCGACGAACCATTCCTCCCTTTTATCTACTCTGCTTATTCACAACCAGACAGGAAAACAAACCCAGCAGGGTTTGTGAAATGAAATTTCAGTTTCAGAACAACATGTTTGGCATGGGTAGAGGATTGACTGATTAGCAGAAGACAGAGTAGGTATAAAGGGGTCGTTTTCACGATGGGAACTGGTGACGAGGGGAACTCCGCAGACGTCAGTGTTGGGACCACGCTGTACATGTTATACATTAACAGTCTGGACAAAGGATGTGAGTGTGTACAAGAACTAGTTTTACAACAAAGAGCCCACGATGAAATGTTTGTCATATGAGAAGCTGGTGAAGTCTCTGAGTCTGTACTTGATGAATTTTTAGAGGCGGCGGTGGCAGGATCTCATTCAAAGTTACAGAATACTGAGGGGCCAAGATGGAGTGGACGGGGGTGGGGAGATGTTTTCACTGCTGGAGAGACCAGGGCTCAAGAGCACGACTTCAGAGTGAAGGAACAACCCTTTAGAATGGAGATCTGGGGGAATTTATTCAGCCAGAGGGTGATGAATCTATGGAACGGTTCCTACCGTAGAGAGGGTTATAGATGAGGGTGACATTTACTAGATAGGGTACAAGAGCTGGAGAAGGTTATGGAGATGATTAGATGGATGGAGATACTAGAGGAGCTTACATTGACAGGGTGGGCAATAGTGACGGGAGACTGTTACACAGATAGTGAGTCTTGCAGGAACTGGATTGGGAGAGTCACGGGCATTGGATTGGGTTCTACAGGTCGGGAGTAATGCAGGGACCTGTTGGATTACACAGATACGGAGGATTGTGGGGTCTCCACATGTTGAGAGGTTTTCAGGAAGAGATTACACTTATAAGGAGGGAAGTTGGAGCTGTCGTAATTTTCAGTGTTTGGGATGTTTGGAGCTGTTTAATTGTTAGAGGGATATTTTTAGGGTCATTAATATGGAATGCAGATGGAGAGTTTAGATTTTATTAGATTCCCTACAATATGGAAATGGCACTTCGGCCCAACACGTCCACACCAACTCTCCAAAGAGTAATCCACCCAGACCCACTTCCCTCTGAATGATGCACCTAACGCTCGGTGAGTTTAGAATGGCCAATTTATCTGACCTGCACATCTTTGGACTGTGGGAGGAAACCCATGAAGACACGAAGACAATGTGCCAACTCCATACAGACAGTCACCCGAGGCTGGAATTGAACCTGCGTCTCTAGCGCTGTGAGGCAGCAGTGCTCACCACTGAACCACCCCAAACTGCAGAGCTACACAAAGAGAGAGTATTTGAGGGGCAGGGAGGAGAACACAGAGATGGGAAGTGTTGTTGCAGCTGGAAAAGGGTCTGGAGGTGTTTACACAGATAAGGAGTCCGGTCAGGATGGGAGATGGTTACAGAGGTCATGTGGTGCTATAGGTCAGGAGGCAGGAATGTGATCTGGCCTGCAGAAGGTTACAGTGAGATCATGTTCTCTTGGGGCTTGGGGAAAGTACACAGGTGGGTATTGTGGTCCAGGCTGGAGGAATTAATGAGACAGGGTGGACTGTAGTTATTGCGGAAAACGACAGAAATAGAGATTATTGTCTTAAGTGTAGGATGAGGTTACTGAGATTGGGCACGTTACCGAGTTTGGAGCAAATTATACATAGGAAGCGTCGTCAGCATTGGAGTAGGTTTCAAATAAATTATGGGAGGGGTGGAGGTTACAGAAATTGGAACTTTTCTGGGAATTACAAGCATTCAAGACACTGACACAGATGCGTTGGCCCAAAAGGTATGTCTCCTTGCTGTATGACTCTATCACACGACAAGAGACAGTGTGACAGGGGGAATATAGAACAGAAAGACCCCAGGTTTCAATACCACCTTCTTAAGGGAGGCCTGCTTTCCACTCTGTTGTCCTGATCCTCACTAAGACAGCACAGGCCTGGATTGATAACTGTCAACTTCCTATATTGATATAGGAAGGCTCAGTACAGCAGAGATGAAAGTGAACAAGAGAGTGTGGATTGAGTCTGGGCCCATCATGCTCTGTGTTCACCCTTCAACACTATATCTGTGTCATGTCTTCCGGACTAAACTTCGATCCCTTAAATTCGCTCTGCTCTGTTCACTGTGAGTGATCTTACCTCACTGCAGGATTTATTGAAGAAACCAGATCTCCCTGCCCTCTGGTTGACCAATTGCGTTCAATGAGATGATGAATGAAACACCCAGCAATTGGGAGGTTTATTGAGTCAGGAATATCCTGAGTACCTGCAGGAGACAGAGAAATAGACAGAATGGGAAATTAGACTAATACAGTGAGGGTTGCACAGGGAGAATGGCGCTGAGTACCACAGAGATCGGGAATATCCCAATCTCCATCCCTGGCCTGTGCTGCTGCGTCTCTCTGGAGTGGAGAGTTCTGTTGGCTCAGGATCTGTAGTAACTACAAAAGCTGCAGTCACTGGCAGCAATTAGACTCTCACAGTGACAGATACCACATGGAGAGAGACCGAGAGAGAGAGTGTTACTCTCACTAGACTGTTCATCCAGAATATAATGCCAGTGGCAGGGATACCCATCTGAATGCTCAATACCCTTTCAGGAACGAAATCTGCGATAGGCAGCTGGTCTGACCTACATATGACTTCAGACCCAGAGCAATGGGGTTGACTCTAAACTGCCTTCTCTAATAGTCTCACAAGGCACTCGGCTCAATGGCAGCTCGAGGGTGGGCATGAAATGCTGGCCAGCCTGAAACAGCAACATCCCATGGAGTGAATTAAAAACAACATCGTTGGGACCAGTGTCCTTGCAAATTATGTCGGTGGGTTTATGGACAGTGCTTTAATTGACAGAGAAGATGCAGGGACAGGGTTCACGTGAAAGGAGCTTTCCAAATCCAAAGAGAAAAGGGGACACATCAGAACAGTATGGGAATGTGGCTGAAGACAAGCAGGAGGGAACTGGATGGGACAGAGTTTAACTAAAACTGTACATCAGGGAATTAGGCTGTGACAGGAAATTCTGGGAAAAAGTCAATTAAAATGTTCTTTCTTTGGAATGGACAAAGTATCTGCAATAAGATAATAGACTTGTGACACAGAGATAAATAATATTTAGTCACCAGGAAGATGTGGTTAGGGGAGAAACAAAAGGCAGAACATAAATATTCAATTGTACCCATCCTTGAGGGGTCTCAGGGAGTGCAGGATGGGTAACCCTGACAGTAATGGGTAACAAAGGCATTACAGAGAAAGCATTTGGCATCTGATTATGCAGCTGAATCAGCCTGAATGCAGATTCTGGGTAATACGTGTCAAAAACACAAGCAGGAGAACAGTTTTTAGGCTGCCTGACAGCATTTCATTGCTCAACACTGTTACACTTTCCAATGAATTTCTGTGTAATGCAAAGGCAATGTGATCATTTTGGGAGACTTCAATCTTTGTCAAAAATGATATTCTCTGAACTCCTCTTCAAATGTTTGTGCCAGTGTTTCTTTGAATAACACATTGTGTAAATGGCCAGGGACGTGACTATCTCAGATCGACCGTTGGGTGAAGAAGCTGAGTGAAGGAGTAATGTCACACTGAGATATCCTCTGGGAAATTGTAGTGTCGTGGAATTCAGCGAGATGATGGATTTTTAAAGTGACAATAAAGCACACCCTACAATCACAACCAAATTTACAACACAATTTACATGTGTTTGAGAGGAGAATTGACCAAGGTAAACAGGGGAAACAGTGAAGTGTGTGGCTGGAAAAGGACTGTGCAAAACATTTTGTCATAGAGATGTACAGCACAGAAACAGACTCTTCAGTCCATCTCGTTCACGCTGCCCACATACACGAACATAATTTTGTCTCATTTGCCAGCACTTGGCCCAAATCCCCCTCACCCCTTCCTGTTCGTATATCCATCCAGATGCCTTTTAGATGCAGTAATTGTACCAGCCTCCACCACTTCCTCTAGCAGTTCATTGCATTCACGCATCACCCTCTGCCTGAAAATGTTGCCCCTTAGATTCCTTTTATATATTTCCCTTCTCACCCTGAACCTAGGCTGTCCGGTTCAGGACTCCACTACCTCAGGGAAAAGACCTTGTCTGTCAAACCTATCCATTCCTCTCATGATTGTATAAATCTCTATATGGTCACCCCTCAGCCTCAAGTAGCCCCAGCCCATTCAACTTCTCCCGTTAGCTCAAATCTTCCAATCCTGGCAACATCCTTGTAAATCTTTTCTGAAACATTGCAATTTATACAATATCGTTCCGATAGGGAGGAGACAAGAACTGCATGCAATATTCCAAAAGTGGCTTATCCAAGGTCCTGTACAGCCACAACATGACCTCCTAACTCCTCTACTCAGTGCTCTGATCAGTAAACGCAAGCAGAATAAACACCTTCTTCACTATCCTATTTACCTGGGATTATACTTTCAAGGAACTATGAACCTGGACTCCAAGGTCTCTTTGTTCAGTAACACTCCCTAGGACCTTACCACTCAGTGCACCAAGATCCTTCTGTATATCAATGTCTCTCAGTATCCTAACTTTCTTCTTGAATTTGACATGACCTCACACTTGTACAGATTACACTTAATTTGCCACTTCTTTGCACATCCTTCCAACTGATCAGTAACCTCCTGCAACCTTGGATCTCCTTGCTCATTCACCCCAACTCCACCAATTTTCATATCATCTGCAATAATTATCTTTGTGACTTCCTTTCGTTTCAATTGTGTGAGAATGTGTAACCAGACGGCAGAAAATCCCAGCAAGAGCTCATCCATTTAAGATGGAGATGAGGAGGAATTTCTTCACTCAGAGGGTAGGGAATCTGTGGGAATTCCTGACTGCAGGGGGCTGTCGAGGCTGGGTCATTAAGAATATTGACAGCAGAGATAGTCAGATGTTGATGGATCAGGGAAACAAGGGTTTTGTGGAAAAGGCAGGGATGTAGAGTTGGAGAGTATCAGGTCAGCCATGATCTGATTGAAGGGCAGAGCATCCTTAATGGGCCAAATGGCCTCATTCTGCTCCGACATCTTATGGTCTTAACTCGAACTCAATATCTGCATTATAACACTATGGGTCTTTCCTCACAAAACTCCTCTAAAATGGGACGATTGGATATTTATTATTACACAGCATTTGAAGTCCAATGGACAATTTTGTTGCTGGCTCCTTGATATGATGTTATAGAAAACCATCTCGCATACAATCAGGATTCCATCCATTACAGCCCTGATACTCATTAGTTATCCAGTCGGGATGAAGACCACTGTCACACACAGTTACTGTACTGTCCTTGCTACAAATACATTCAGTGTCCTGACTATAACCATATTGACATTCCCATGACTGGTTGATTCCTTTAAAAGAATTCCAGCCAATGATTGCTGCAGCTGCTTGTTCATTCCCAGCTCCATCCAAATAGACTCCAAATTTTGATCTTCAGTTCCACGTGGCTATCTCATTAATGCATTAACCTCATCCTTTCTTCACAACTTGTTGGATTTTTGCCTATCCTGCCTAGATCCCAACAACCCTTCAATATTCCTTTCCCAGCAATGGTCATTCTGCAGCTCCATGACGATTCCAGCATATCTGTTCACTGTCATTCCATCTGCCTTATGGCGAATGCAGGGTGCCCTTCCTCAGTAGTAGGGGGTTGAACAGATGGATAGAGGTTACAGAGATAGGGAGGCTTACAGGGACTCGAGGATTTTCGAGCTAAATCTGGGCAATAATGTTCATGGGACAAAGGGGTTTGGGGATTGGAGGAATTTACAGAGGGAGAGGGAGCTGGATTAGATTCTGGAGATAGGGATAGGGATGAATATAGAGAGAGGCAGGCAGACTGAGAGGCACAGACAGGGAGTGTTTCAGTAGGAGATTATTGTGTATATTGACAGAGATATGGAAGGTTGTAGTGACTGCAGATGTTTACAGATATAAGAAGGCTTCTAGGTTCTGGAGGCTGCATAGATAGGAAGGCAATGGAGAATGCCAGGTTACTGGGCTGGAGACAGTTACACAAATGGGGAGGGTTGCACAAAATGAAAGAGGTTCCTGTGGTCGGGAGGGTTGGTGGGGAGAGGGTGAAGTTTAAATAGATTAAGATCGAAGATTAGTAGAACAATAAGGAGGTTACGATTTTTTTCACAGGTAAGGAAGAGTTGTAAGAGCTGGAGAAGTTTACCCAGATAGGGATGGATGGAGAGGTTAGAGACAAAACACATTTACATGGAGGGTGGCATTGGTAGGAGGAGCTTACAGGGATAGACAGGGATCGGCAATTACAGGGATGAAGGAATTTAGAATCTACTGGAGAAGGCTAGGGATTAGGGTGTCAGGGATGGGAGAACCTGACAGAGACAGACAGCATTGTGTGTACTAGAGGAGATTCCAAATAGAGGAAGGATTATCGGGGCTGTAGTATATTACAGAGATCACGAATAGAGTATGTGGCAAGACTGATGCCTGAGACCTCCTGTACAGTCTCAGGGAGTTCCAGTACAGCAGAGGTGACAGCAGGGCCCTCACAAGATGGTGGGAATGAAGCCTAGAATGTTGCTGTTCCTTGCCCAGCATTATAACTATGTCCTGTGTTCCAGGTCTGAATAAAGAAGACCACTAACTCCACCCTGTGCTGTTTACTATGATTGATCTTACCGGCTGCAGGACTTACTGAAGGCTCCAGATCTCCATTACCATCTCTCTCTGGCTGACCAAGCATCTTCAATGTGATGATGGATGAGACAGGAGTTAGAAACATCCTGATTACCTGAATGAGAGAGAAATAGAGAGAATGGGAAATTAGACTGATGCAGTGAGGATAACTCATGTCGAGTAGCACTATGTCCAGCAGAGATCACAAAAATCCCAGTCTCCATCCCTGGTCCGTACTGTTGCGGATTGGAGGATTCTTTTGGCTCCGGATCCGGAGTAGCTGTAAGAGTGAGAGACGCTGACAGGAGCAGCAATTAGACCCACACAGTGAGGGGTACCAAATGGAGAGAGACTGAGTGATATCACCAGAGATTTCAGGATCAAACCATAGTGTCTGAAGAAGTGGGTCTGATGCAGTGGGCACTGCTACCAGTACTCAGGGAGGAGTCAGCTATTTTATTGAGATGGTTCAGTGCTGGGACCAGTGTGTGTCCTGGGCAATCATATGACCAGGACAATATAGACTGCTTTAAACTGACACAGACAAGGAGGGACAGGGCTCAGCTGAAAGGAAATTCCCAATTCCATAGAGAAATGTTCAAATATTGAAACATGGGGCTGAGGCTGAGGAAAAACAGAAAGAAACAGGAAGAGACTAAGTTTAACTAAAACTATACATCAGCAGATAGGTTTGTGACAGGAATTTGTGATTTCAAAAGTAAATTACTATTTCGTAATTTGAATGCACGAAGCATTTGTAATAAGGGATATGCTCGTGTGACTGTGATTTCTATCTAATCACCATCAGGGAGACGTGGTCTCAGGGGTGAACAAAAGGTGGGGCATTAATATTCACGGCTCCACAACATTGTGGAAAGTCAGGCAGAGTGGGAAGGAGAATGGGGAACTCTCATCGTTAGGGATAACAATGGGATTATATGTGGCCTCACACTATCAAACATTAGGAAACCAAATTCTGGGTAATAAGAGTCAGAACACAGAAGGTGAAGGGCAGTGTTAAGGCCCCATTACAGCATTACATTGTGAGGCATGGCATTGGACAGGGAATTATTCGAATTTGTAACAAAGACAGTAGGACAACTGAAAGGGGATTCAACTTCCCTATCTCACCATCTCATTGGCGGTGGGTCACAAACCAGGCTGACTCTCTCCCACTCTCAGGGGAGTCTGTGTGTTGCTGTACAGGCCGATGTGGCCTTCCACACTTGGGGCAGAAGGTGGCTGTGGGATGGGGGTGGGTAGGACGTTGGTGTGACAGCGCGCTCCTTGTGCTGTTTTCTCCTGGATTCCCCGTTTTCCCCACATCAAGTGTCCAGCTGCTCGATGCCGTCCCAATACTCCTCCCCCACTTTGGACGGTCTTGGCTCAGTAATTCCCAGGATTTACCAGACTTCATTAAGCGATGCGCAGAAGACAAAAAAACTTAACAATTCTGAAGAAGCCAATGCTTCAGAAATATGGAAGTATTTGTTAAAGGGATCGCTATGGGTCTACTAGCAGGAGGAGGGCAGTCGGAAGGGGAATCAGATGATAGGAAGAGAGAGAGGTGGAGGTGATGGAGGTGGTGAGAGTGTTACAGAGAGGGGCAAGGACCTGAACGGTGTTACAAAGCCAGTACGGATTGCTGCGCTGGAGGGGATTACAGTGGTAGGGAGGGACACTTTTTTGATGTATTCATTCATTCGATAAGGATGTCACTGATTGAGTCAGCATTCTTTGCCCCACAGCTAATTTCCCAGCGGGCAGCTCAGAATCAGCCATATTGCTACGGGTCTGAGTCACACGTGAGCCATGGTGTCGGATGTCAGGTAACAATGTCAGATGTCCTTCCCTAAAGGACAGACGTGAACCAGTTAAGTTTTTTCAGGTAATCAATATTATTTTTATGGTGGCCTACTCATGTCCTGTACAGATATAACATGACATGGTATCTCAACTCCTAATCTCAATGCACTGACCAATGAAGGTAAGCATCCCAAACATCTGCTTCACCAACCTGTCTACCTGTGACACCACTTTCAAAGAACCTTTCACCTGCATCCCTGGGTCTCTAACTGTACAAGTCCAGCTCTGGTGCAACACTGTGTATTTCTCCACTTGCTATTCCTAAACTCACTGGCCCACTCTCAGATAATCCTCTTCACTGTCCACTTTACCACCACTTCCAGTCTCACTCACAAACTTGCTAACCATGACTCCTGTATTATCATCCAAACCGTTCATATAAAAGATGCACAACAGTGACCCAGCACCGAACCCCATGACACACCGTTGGTCACAGGCCTTCAGTTTGAGCAGCAACTCTCTATGAGCATGCTTTGTCTCTTACCATCAATCCAATGTTGTTTCCAGTTGGTGAGTGATCCCTGGTTATGTGTGATCTAAACTTATTAACCAGTCTGCCATGCAGAACCTTGTCAAAGACCTTGTTAAAGTTAATGTGGACATCGTCCACTGCTCTGCCTTGCTCTATCACTTTTCTACCTCCACAAGCACTCAATCCAGTTTGTCAGACATGGTTTCCCGTGCACAAGGTCATGCTGACCATCGCTGATCCAGCCTTGCCTTTCCAAATGCATGATGATCCTTTCTCTCAGAATCTCCTCCAACAACTTACCCCCCTCTTCCATCAGTCTCACTGGTCTGTAGTGGCTGTTGATGATACAAATATTTCTGTGAGGTGCCCTGTACATTCCTCCCGAGCTTCTCACGGAGCGCTGGGATACATCTGATCATGACCCAAGGTTTTATCAACCTTTTTTCATTTTAAACCATCCTGTTATCCAATGTGAACATCACTATTTATTGAACTAAATGAACTTTAAACCTGAAGTCTTTTCCCTCCCTCGTCTGTGCCTCTGGACATCCTGAATAGGAAACTTGCTCTCGATGGCTAATGTATTTTCCCCTGACTTTTTGATGTTCCCTCTCTTAGTCAGAGTCCCAACCTCCTGCTAAACTACTTTAAACCTTCCAGGGTAACACGAGCAAATCCTCCCGCAGTGATACTGGTGCCCCTTTGGTTCAAGTCTAACCCATCCACCCCAACTCCCCCCCCCCCGCGCCCCCCCATACAGGTCACCTCTACCCCAGAAGAAATCCCAATGATCCAAGAACTGAAAACCCTGTCCCTCCAACAGCTCCTCAGGCATACATCCACCACCCCCGGCCTATCTTTCTATGTCTATCCTCACTGGGACATGTGGCACTAGGAGTAATCTAGAGATCACTGCCCTTGAGGTGCTGCTTTTTAACTTCCAACCTAACGCCTGATACTCATTTCACAGGACCCCATCCCATTGTGTTCATGAAGAGGGAGTAGTGAAGGCAGCAAGTCCAGCGAATACAGATCAGGCGATATTGTGAGTTTGATGAAGAAAACACAGTGCAATAAAACCAGGTGAAGCCATTCACAAGTACAGGGAGTGCAACGGGGTCCTGAGAAATGGCTGTGAAATAATCTTGTCAGATACTATGAAGGAAAAGCCACAAGGTACTTTGTCAGTATAGTTAGAATAAAAGGGTAACTGAGGAAGGGTGAGGCCTATTAGAAACCAAAGAAACAATCTATGCATGGAGCCAGAGGAAGTGGGTGAGGTCTTCAATGAATACTTCCCATCTGTATTCATGCAGGAGAAAGACATTGTAGCCAGGAATTTCAGATGGGATGGTGAGGTTCTATAACATGTTAAGATCAATAAAGAGGAGGTACTAAATATTTTCACAGGCATAAAAAGGTGGAGAAATCCCCAGTTCCCAATGAAATGTATCCAGGCTGCTATGGGAGGTAAGAGAGGAGATTGCTGGGCCCTGGTGGATATCTTTAATGCTTTGCTGGCAACAGGTGAAGTTGGAGGATCGGAAATGTGGTTCATTTGTTCAGGAAGGGCAGCAGGGATAGGCCAGGTAATTACAGAGCAGATAGTCTGACAGCAGGAGGGAGGGAAATTATTGGAAACCACCCTGAGGATGAATCAACACTTGCAAATGCAAGGATCAACTCTGATTAGTCATCACGGATTTGGTAGAGGAAGATACTGTAGGAGGAATTCAGTTTAGTTTTTTGAAATGGTGTCTAAAAATCCCGAAGGGGGCAGTGCAAATGATGTGGGTTACATGGAGTCATTAAGGCCTTTGACAAGTTCCCACATGGAAGGCTGGTCCTAAAGGAAAGAGCCCATGGGATCCAAGAAAAATTGGTAATTTGGATACAAAATTGGTGGATAATCTTTTTCGTGTTTGAAATTGTTTCACCAACGGGAGTACCACAGGGATCTGTGCAGGAACGATCGCTGGTTATTCTGTCGAATAATAACTTCGATGTGAAAGCAGAAGGTATCACTAGTCGGTTTGCAGATGACATGAAAGGTGAGGGTGTTGTTCACAGTGAGGGGGATGGTCTCAGGCTACAGTCTGATGACGATCAGATGATAATCTGAACAGAGTTTAGTTCTGATCAATGTGAGGCCATACCCTGTGGGAGGTACGAAAAGCGAAGGACAGACATAATGAATGGTTGGTACTTGTGGAGTGGTGAGGAACACAGGGACCTGAGTGGACAACCCAAAGATCCATGAAGGTGTCAGCACAGGTGGACCGGGTGGGGAAGGCACCTGAATTAGGAGCGGGAGGGGGACCCATATCCTGGTGGGGTGAATTGCTGGAGCTGCTTGAGAGGATATAATCTAATCTGGCAGGGTGTTGTATCTTAAACAGTCGTAAAGCCAGAAAGAAGATTGAGGCTGGTACACAAGTTAAAGAGAGCCATTTCAAATGATAAGGCAGGCAAGAACATAGCAGGGAATGGGGGAAAACTGATGATTTAACTGCATTTATTTCAATGCAAGGGGCCTGACAGCTAAGGAAGATGAACTCAGGACATGGATTGGAACATGGGACTGGGAGATGATAGTTATTACAGAAACACAGCTGAGGGAGGGGCAGGACTGGCAGCTCATTGTTTCAAGGTAGAGGGACGGCAGGAAGCATCGAAGGGGAGGCGAGAGAGGACGTGTGGTGGTGGGTTTTGATTGCATGACTCATCCCAGCAGTACTTAGAGAGGATATTCCTGTGGGATCGCCCACTGAAGCTATGTTAGTGGAACTGAGAAATAAGAATGGGTCATCACTTCGATTTGATTGTCCTACTAATCCCTAATAACAAGTGGCAGACTGAGGAACAAATATGTCGGGAGATCTCAAATGTCAATCATAATAATAGGCCTGTTATGGTAGGGGTTTTTTAACTTTCCACCTTAGACCAGGACTGCCAGTGTTCAGCGTTTGCAAGGAGGAATTTGGTAATTGATTTCCAGTAAACTTGCAATCAATATATAAATGGCCTGAAAACAGAATTGGGCAAAGTCTGACCTCCCATTGGGAAACAAGGTCGGGAAAGGGACTGAGGTGTTAGTGGGAAAGCATTTTGCCAAAGTGACCACAGTTCTATTAGTTTGGAAGCAGCTATGGAAAAGTACAGGCCTGGTCCACAAGTTCAAGTTATAAAATGGCGCTAGCCCAATCTTGATCGTATTAACCAGAACCTTTCAAAATGTGATTGCAGAGTCTATTTTCAGGGAAAGGGAAGTCTGGCAAGTGAGAATATTTTAAAAGTAAGTTAAATTGAGCGATCAGCGCCAGCATGTTCCTGTTTGTGTGCAGCTCAATGCTGACAGCATTTGTAAACACTGACTGTCTATTGAGGGTCTGGTCAAGGAAAAGGGGGCACATATCAGGTATAGCCAGCTGGATCAAGGGAATCCCTGAGGATCACGGGGACTGTAGGATGGAAATCAGGAATGCAAAAAGAGGACATGAAATCGCCTCAGCCAAGAAGGATGAGTAAAATCCAAAACTGATTTTAGATAATATAGATACAATAAGAGTAAACGATTAACTCGGGACAAAGTAGGGGCCCTTAAAGATCAATGAAGCCGTCGATGTGCATGACTTCTGGATATGGCTAAGATCCTAAACAATTTGTTCATTCCAGGACTTACTGTGTACCAAGACTGGGCAACTCAGATTACTACGTTACAACACAATTGGAGTACTCTGTGCAATTCAAGTCTCCCTGCTGTCAGAAGGATGTTGTGAACTTGAAAGGGTTTAGAAAAGACTAATAAGATGTCTCCAGGGTTGTTGCTGAATAGGTTGGGGCTGTTTGCCCTGGAGCATCGGAGACTGAGGGGTGAACTTACAGACATTTATATAAACATGTTTATATACATTTACCCCTTCACCTAACACTATGGGCAATTTAGCATGGCCAATTCACCTAACCTGCACATTTTGGACTGTGGGAGGAAACTGGAACACCCGGAGGAAACCCACACAGACACAGAGAGAATGTGCAAACTCCACACAGACAGTTGGCTGAGGCAAGAATTGAAGCCAGGTCTACTTGTACTCTGAGGAAGCAGTGCTAACCACTGTGCCATCGTGCCACCCCAAGCAGGGGAGTGGAGAAATCCTGGTAGTTATCGACCCGTGAGCCTTATTACTTTGATTCTGGGTAAAGTGTTGGAAAGGCTTGTAGGGGATAGGATTTATAATCATCTGGAGATGAGTAAGTTGATTAGGGATAGTCAAAACGGTTTTGTGAGGGGCAGGTCGTGCCCTCACAAACCTTATTGAGTTCTTTAAGAAGGTGAACAAAGAGGTAGATGAGAATAAAGCAGTTGATGTGGTATATATGTATTTCAGTAAGCTTTTGTTAAGGTTCCGCATGGTAGGCGATTGCCGATAATACGGAGGCATGGGACTGTGGGTGATTTAGCAGTTTGGATCAGAAATTGGCGCACTGAAAGAAGGCAGAGGGTAGTGGTTGATGGGGAATATCGATGCTGGAGTTCTGTTACTGGTGGGTACTTCCAGGATGTGTTTTGGATTCACTATTGCTGTCAATTATATAAATGGCCTGAATGAGGGCATTGAAGGATGGGTTAGTAAATTTGCAGAAGACACTAAGGTCGGTAGAGTTGTGGATAGTGACGAAGGGTGTTGTAGGTTACTGAAAGGTTTAGATAAGCTGCACAGCTGGACTGAAAGTTCGCAAATGGAGTTTAATGTGGAAAGGTGTGAGGCGATTCACTCTGGAGGGAGTAACAGGAAAAAAGGGTACTGGGATAATGGTAAGATTGTTGGTAGTGTAGATGAACAGAGAGATCTCTATGTCCATGTACAGAGATCATTAAAAGTTTCTACCTAGGTTTATTGGTTTTTTAAGAAGGTATTCAGTGTGTGAGCTTGTCTTGGTAAAGGGATTGAGTTTCTGAACCATTAGATCATGCTGCAGCTATACAAACTTCTGAGTGTGGCCACATTTGTTCAGGTCACTGCATTACCGGATGGATGTGTAAGCTTTAGAAATGATTCAGAGGAGAGTTACTAGGAAGTTACCCGGTATGGAGGGAAGGTCTTATGAGGAAAGGCTGAGGGACTTTAAGCTGTTTTTGTTCAAAAGAATGTGTTTGAGGTCAATTAATGGAGACATATAAGATAATCAGCAGGTGAGATGGGTTGGACAGTGAGAGCCTTTTCTCTTGGATGGCGATGCCTACCACAAGGGGAGATAGCTTTACATTGAGGTAGATATTAACATGAATAAATAGATATGGGACAGATGCCAGAGGTAGGTGTTTTACTCAGATTAGTCGGGTCATGGAATGCATTGCCTGCAACAGTGGTAGACTCGCCAACTTTAAGGGCATTTAAACAGTCATTGGATAGACATATGGACAAGAGTTGGAATAGTGATGGTTACTTGGGCTTCAGATTGGTTCCACACGTTGGTGCAAAATCGAAGCCGAAGGGCCTGTATTGCGCTGTCATGTTCTGTGTTCCAGTGGGCAAAAATATGAGATGGGAGACGAAAGACATAAAAGCGATTTTAGGAGAAAAGTTTCCACACAGAGGATGGTGCAGTTATGGAATAAATGTTCAGGGGAAGTGGTAGAGAAATGTTCAATTTGGGGGGAGGAGAAGTTTGAAGGGATACGGGTCAAATGCAGGGAAATGCGACTCGTTCATGGACTCTAGTCAGCATGGACTAGTTTGGTTGAAGGAAAAGTTTCCGTGCTGCATGGTTCGGTCTCCAGTTATTGGAGGAGGAGACTACCGAGATAAGGAATGTTGTGGACACTGAAGCAATTTACAGTGATAGTGATGGTAGTCTGGAATTCAGTACATTTCAAATATGTGGAGGGACAATCGGGCTAGGAGGAGGTTACAGAGATAGGAACTGTTATATGAGTTACAAATTATTGAAGACACTGGTGCATAAGCCATGCCATAGATACAGTGTTACAGAATAGTGAGTCTTAGTACAACAGAACTTACAGCAGGAGTGGTGATTGAGCGTGTGGTATGTGTGAACTGTGCTCCCCATGCAGCACTGTATCTGTGTCATGTGCTGTGAGCCGATATTTGGAGCGCTCTCATTGCTCTCTGCTCTGTGCACTGTGAGTGATCTTACCTCACTGCAGGACTTATTGAAGGTTCCAGATCTCCCTGCCCTTTGTCTCTCTGGCCGACCAACCATCTTCAATGTGGTGATGGACGAGACACCTAGCAGTTGGGAAGTCTACTGAGTCAGGACCTTCCTGAGTACCTACAGGAGACAGAGAAATAGACAGAATGGGAAATTACAGTGATACATTGACGATTAAAAATGGCACTGTGTACCACCACAGAGACCTGGAGAATCCCAGTCTCCATCCCTGGCCTGGCTCTGGAGTGGAGAATTCTGTTGGCTCAGGATCTGGTGTAGCTTCAATAGAGAGAGAGAGAGAGAAAGAGAGAAAGAGAGAAAGTGAGAGAGAGAGAGAAAGTGAGAGAGAGAGAGAAAGTGAGAGAGAAAGAGAAAGAGAGAGAAAGTGAGAGAGAGAGAAAGAGAAAGTGAGAGAGAGAGAAAGAGAAAGTGAGAGAGAGAGAGAGAGAGAGAGAGACAGAGAGAGAGAGAGAGAGAGAAAAAGAGCGAGATACTAAGTGATATCACCAGAGTACTGGAAGATATCAGGATCACATAATTGTGTTGGAAGAACAGGTTTCGCTTCATCATGCACTGGTATAACCGGTCAGGAATGAGCAACCTGTGAGCAGGCGAAATGATGGCCGAGTGGTATTATTGCTAGAGCATGTATCCCAAACCTCAGCTTATGTTCAAGGAGGCAGGTTGGAATCCCACCATCTGAAATGGTGGAATTTGAAATCAATAATTTAAAAAATAGTAATTAACAAACCACAAATAAGTATGAGACCATTGCTGATGTACAAAAAACCCAAACACTTGTCCTTTCGAGAAAGACATCTGCCCATCCTGACGTGGTCTGCACGACATCCCCACAGCAAAGTGTTTGCCTCTCAAAGACCCTCTGAAATAGCCGAGCAAGCAACTCAGATCAAGGGCAGCTAGGGCTGGGCAAGAAAGGCTGGTCAGCCAGAGACACCCACATCCCATACCTGATTTAATAAATAATCCATTAGGATGGTCCTACTGGAAATGTGCTGGGATCAGTGTCCTGGCCGATCATGTCGGTAGGTTTATGGACAGGGCTGAAAATGTGTTGCTGGAGAAGCGCAGCAGGTCAGGCAGCATCCAGGGAACAGGAGAATCGACGTTTCAGGCATAAGCCCTTCTTCAGGAATCTTATGCCCGAAACGTCGATTCTCCTGTTCCCTGGATGCTGCCTGACCTGCTGCGCTTCTCCAGCAACACATTTTCAGCTCTGATCTCCAGCATCTGCAGACCTCCCGTTCTCCTTATGCTCAGGGCTTTCAACTGACAGAGAGGATGCAGGGACAGGCTTCAGGTGAAAGGAGCTTTCCAAATCCAGAGAGAAAACGTGGAGCAGCGGAACAGTATGGGAATGTGGCTGAAGTCAAACAGAACGGAACAGGATAGGACAGAGTTTAACTAAAATTGTACATGAGCGAATAGATTTGTGACAGAAAATTGTGGGAAAGAGTAAGTTGTGTTTTATTTTGAATGGACAACGTCGCTGTAATAAGGAAGATGGATTTGAGACACAGAGATAAAAGAGATTTAGACAGCTGGGAGACATGAATACAGGATGAACAAAAATACTCAGTGATTCACAATCTTGTGCAAACTCAGGCAAAACGGACAACGCAAACAATAATGGACAACAAAGGCATTACAGAGAAAGCATTTGGCCTCAGATCATGAAGTAGATTCAGTCTGAATGTAAATTCTGGCTACTACTTGCCAAGGACACAAGCAGCAGAACAGTTTTAACAACCGAACAGCATTCCATTGCTCATCACTGCATTACACAGGAACTCATTGACATTTTTTAACAAGGGCATTGTGATAATTTTGCAAAACTTCAATATTTGTATAATCTGGGACAATCACACGGACAACATTGATATTGGAAGAGGATTTCGGACAATTTTTCTTTCAGTGTTTCTTTGAAAAACACATTGTGCAACTGTTAAGGGACATAACTATCGCAGAGCGGCCGTGTAATGAAACTTAGTGAATGAGTAATGTCACCTGCAGAGATCCTTCGGGAAATTGTGATAAAGTGCAGGTTAAATAAATATAAAGTTTTAAAGTGAATCACAGAAAGGACAAGCTACAACTAGAAACAAATAATAGCCAATTACATGAGTTTGAGAGGAGAACTGACCAAGGTAAACAGGCGAAACAGACTGAAATATGTGGCTGGAAATGAACAGTGGAAAACATTTGAAGGGACAGTGTAAAACACTCAACAAAAGGACATTCAATTGAAACAGTAAAAACCTCAGCAAGAAATTCCCACTGATCCCTTACTCAGGACAAAAGGGATCATACCAGGTCATGAGGCTGAGAAGATCACCAAAAAGTACTTAAAATCCTGAAGTGAGAGTGTGTTTTAGGAGTAAATGTTAATGCATTGCAATGGGTCTGCTCGCAGGAGGAGGGCTGTGGGAAGGATAGCCACGGTCAGGGTTCATTGACACGATAGGAACAGGGAGAGGTGAAGGTGCTGGAGGTGGTGAGAGTGTTATAGAGAGTGGTCAGGGTGTTACAAAGCCAGGACGGATTGCTGCCGCTGTAGGGGTTTGCAGAGGTAGGGAGGGACATAGGTATTTTTATTTATTCATTCATGGGATGTGGGTGTCACTGCCTGGAACAACGTTCTTTGACCCCACTGTTAATTACCTAGAGGGCAGCTCAGAGTCAGCCATATTGCTGTGGGGCTGGAGTCACATGTCAGCCAGACCAGGTTAGAATATTTGATGTGCTTCCCTAAAGGAGGTTAGTGAACTAGATGAGTTCTTCCTACTGATCAACAATGTTTTTATGGTGGCCCCACCAATGTCTTTTACAGCCACAACATGACATCCCAACTCTTACCCTTAATGCTCTCCCCAATGAAGGTAACCACCCCAAACGCCTGCTTCACCAGCCTGTCTATCTGTGACACCACTTTCAAAGAACTGTGCACCTGCATCCCTGGGTCTCTGACTGACAACACCACCCAGGGCCCGAACATTAACTGTACAGGTCCCACCCTGGTTTGTTTCACCAAAATGGAACACCTCACCTTTATCTAATTAAACTCCATCTGCTATTCTTCAGCCCACTATCCCAGCAGGACTGTTCATCCTGTTGTATCACAGATAACCTTCTTCACTGTCCACTTCACCACCAATTTCAGTGTCACCCAAAACAATTACTTACCAGGAAACCAATAACCCATCCAAACCATTTATCCAAATGACAAACAACAGGGGACCCACTACACCACTGGTCACATGCCTCCAGTCAGAAAAACAAAATGTATCCCATCACCCTCTGTCTCCTTCCATCAGGCCAATTTTGTATCCAGTTCTCTCGTTCATCCTGAATGCCTTATCCTTTTTGCAATGATCTGAGCTTATTACCCAGTTTATCAGACAGAACATAGAACACAGAACAGTTCAGCCCAAGACCCTTCGGCCATGATTTCATGTCAACCTTTTATCCAACCGTAAGATCAAACTAACCGACATACCCTCATTTTACTATTATCCATGTGTCTATCCAAGAGTCTATTAAATGTTTCGAAAGTATCTAATTTTACTACCATTGGAAGTGCATTCCAACCAACTACAATTCTCTATCCTCTTATCCATCCTCCAATCACATTAAAATTATGCCGCCTTGTAATAGCCATTTATTCCATAGGAGGAAAAGTCTCTGACTATTCACTCACTCTGTGCCTCGCATCACCTTGTTCACGAAACAGGAGAATCGGCGTTTCGGGCATAAGCCCTTCTTCAGGAATCCTGAAGAAGGGCTTATGCCCGAAACGTCGATTCTCCTGTTCCCTGGATGCTGCCTGACCTGCTGCACTTTTCCAGCAACACATTTTCAGCTCTGATCTCCAGCATCTGCAGACCTCACTTTCTCCATCACCTTGTTCACTTCTACCAGTTCACCTTACCGCCTTCTTCACTCCCATGAGAAAAGCCTTAGCTCCCTCAAACTTTCTTAGTAAGAACTGCCCTCCATTCCAGGCAGCATCCTGGTAAATCTCCTGTGTACACTCTCAAAAACTTGCACATCCCCCCTGTAAACAGGGGACCAGAACTGAACACAATATTCCAAGTGTGGTCTCACCAGGACGCTATAAAGATGCAGTAAAACCTTACGGCTCTTAAAATCAATCCCCCTTCTCAGGAAAGCAAACACAACATGTGCCTTTTTAACAACCCTACCAACGTGTGTGGTGATTTTGAGGGATCTATGGACACGGACCCCATGGTCTCTCTGTTCTTCCACACTACCAAGTATTCTGCCTTTCACCCTGTATTCTGTATTCAAATTCGACCTTCCAGAATGAATCACTTCACACTTTTCCAGATTGAACTCCATCTGCCACTTCCAGCCCAGCTCTGCGTCCTGTCAATGTCCCATTGCAACCTACAGCAGCCCTCCACATTATCCACCACTCCACCAACCTTCATGTTAATGGCAAACTTACTAACCCACTCTCCAACATCCACATCCAAGTCATTTATAAAAATCACAAAGAGCAGAGTCCCAGAGCCGATTGTTACAGAACACCACTGGTCACTGAGCTCCAGGCTCAATACTGTCCATCTGCTGCCACCCTCTGTCTTCTCTGGGCCATCCGATCCTGTATCCAGACAGACATATTTCCCTGTATCCCAATCATCCTTCTTCTCTGAATGATCCATCAACGTATTCTATCATATCCTCAAAGAATTCAATAAGATTTCTGAGGCATGACCTGACCCCTCACAAACCCATGCTGACTGTCACTAATGTAACTATGGTTTTCCAAGTAGTCATAAATCCTGTCTTTAGGGTCCTCGTCAATAATCTGCACACCACAGACATTAGACCAAATCTGTAATCCCCAGAATTCTACCTCCGTAACATAGCCTGGATCTACAAATCTTCTCTCCTCTGCCATGTTCCCCAGAAAGGCACTGGAGGGTGGTAGGCGTTTCAGAGATAGGGAGGGCTATCAGGACAGGAGGATTTTGCAGACATTAGGAGGGTTGCAGTACCGAAAGGAAGCTTCAGTAGTTGTGAGGTTTCATGGTGATGAAGGCATTTGAGGAGGGAGGAAGGGAGGATTGTAGGGAATTAAGAGATTTCACAGTTTAGGTGCTTTGTTAGGACTGTAAGAGGTTCCTGAGTTGGGGAGGGTGTAAGCACTGGTGGATATTACATAAACATGTGGTTTTAGTTGCAATGCATGAAGAGGATGCAGGAAACTGGAGAGTATGGGGTCTGAAAGAGGTTACACAAATGGGAAGAGTTGTCAGGAGTGCAGGTGTTTACAGAGACAGCAATGGTCTGATCTGGAGCAGAGGACCCAGATTGGGAGGGATGTGGGGACTGGAGGTGCTTTCACAGGGAGGGAGGACCATAGACCCAGAGGAGGTTACAGAAATGTGGAGAGCTGTAGGGCTGACGGGTTCATGGAGTTGGGAATGTTGGGAGGGATAGAGAAGTTTACAGGGATAAGGATGTTTGTAGGACAGGGCTGGATTACACAGACAGTGACTGTTTTAGGGAACTGACCAGAATACAGAGATAAAGAGGTTTGTATCATCTGGCGGAACAAACAGAGATATGGAGGGTCATCGTGACTGAAGATGTTTATAGATATAGGAAGGCTTAGGTTCTGGAGGTTATTTAGATATGGAGGCTGTGGAATCTGGATTGGTTTTTGAGAGATTGGGGTAGCAAGTTTGTTTGGAGACAGTTTCACAGATAAGAGAGCATTGCACAAACAGGAGGAAGTTCCTGCGGTAGGGAGGGTTCGAGTGGAGAGTGATGTTTAAACAGATAGGGGTAAGAGCTGGAGAAGGTTATGGAGATGGGTAAATGGATGGAGATACACGAGGAGCTTACATTGACAGGGTGGGTGATAGTGTTTCAAGGTGGAGATGCTACAGGAAGGATCGAAGGGGAGGCAAGAGAGGACGCGTGGTGGTGGGTTTTCATTGCATGAATCATTACATCAGTACCTAGAGAGGATATTCCTGTAGGATCACCCAGTGACGCTATATTAGTGGAACTGAGAAATAAGAGTGGCTCATCACTCTGACACGATTGTCCTAGTGACCCCGAATAATCCGTGGCAGAGAGAGGAACAAACATATCAGGAGATCTCAAATATCAATCATAATAATAGGCCTGTTATGGTTGGGGTTTTTAAACTTTCCAAACCTAGACTGGGACTGCCAGTGTTCAGTGTTTGCAAGGGAGGAATTTGGTAATTGTGTTCCAGAAAACTCCCAATCAATATGTAAATGGCCTGAAAAGAGAAAGGGGCAAAACCTGACCTCCCCTTGGGAATCAAGGTCGGGAAAGGGACTGAGGTGTGAGTGGGAAAGCATTTTGCCAAAGTGACTCAAGTCTATTAGTTTGAAAATAGCGATGGAAAAGGACAGGGCGGGTCCACAGATTCAAGTTATAAAATGGGGCCAGACTAATCTTGATAATATTAGCCAGGAACTCTCAAAAGGTGATTGGGGAGTCTATTTGCAGGGAAAGGGAAGTCTGGCAAGTGAGAATATTTTAAAAGTGAGATAAATTGAGCGATCACCACCAGCATGTTCCTGTTTGTGTGCAGGCCAATGCTGACAGCATTAGAAAACATTGCCTTTCTATTGAAGGTCTGGTCAAGGAAAAGGGGGCACATGTCAGGTATAGCCAGCTGGATCAAGGGAATCCCTGAGGATCACAGGGACTTCAGGAATACACTTTGGGTAGAAATCAGGAATGCAGAAAGGGTACATGAAATAGCCTCAGCAGAGAATGATAAGGAGAATCCAAAAGTGATTGTATAAATATATTAAGAGTAAAAGAGTAACTCGAGACAAAATAGTGTCCCTTTAAGATCAATGAGACCATTGGTGTGTGGAACCGCAGGATATGGCTAAGACCTTAAACACATTTTTTACTCCAGAACTTATTGTGGACAAAGACTGGGGAACTCAGGGAACAAGAGTAATACGTTAGAGCACATTTGGAGTTCTCTGCAATTCCAGTATCCCCGCTATAGGAAGGATGTTGTGAAAGTTGAAAATGTTCAGAAAAGATTAACAAGATGTTGCCAGGATTGTTGCTGAATAAGCTGGGGTTATTTTCCCTGGAGCATCGGAGACTGAGTGGTGATCTGACAGAGGTTTATATAAACATGAGGGGTAAGAATTGGGTAAACAGTCAAGGTCTTTTCCCAAGAGTTGGAGAGTCTAAATCTGGAGGGCATAGGTTTAAGGTTGAAGGGGAAAGGTTTAAACGGCACTGAAGGGACAGCTTTTTTATGCACACGGTGATGTGTATATGGAATGAGCTGAGACAGAAAGCAGCAGATACTGATACTATGACAACATTCAAAAGGTATCTGGATGGGTATATGAATAATAAGGGTTTAGAGGGACATGGGCCAAATGCTGGTAAATGGGATGGATTTATTTAGATCTTCTGGTCAGCATAGATGTGTTGGACCAAAGGGTCTGTTTCCATGTTGCCCATCTCTAAAAAGAGTGCATGCTATAGAAGAGGTGGTGCTGGAGATTTTACAACACAATGAATTGGAAAGCCCCAGGACCTGATTAAGTCTATCACAGGACATTGTGCAACGCGAGGGAAGAAATTGTGGAGTCGCGAGCAAAGATATTTGTACCATTGACAGCCATGTGTGATGGGCTGCACAGACTGGAGGGTGGCATAGTGGGCAGTGAAGGAGGGTTTTTGAGATTACAAAGCGATCTTGATGAAATGGGTGAATGGGCTGAAAAACTGTAGATGGTATTCAATCTGAATAAATGCGAGGTAGTGCACTTGCTAAAACAAACAAGGGTAGAGCTTATACAATTAATGTTCGGGCCTCGGTTAGTGTTTTAGAGCAGAGGGACCTCCGGGTTCAGGTACATAAATCTTGAAGCTTGCATCACAGGATGGATAAGACACTGCTTGGCATGCCTGACTATTGCTCAGTCCATTGAGTGGAGGTTTTGGGACTTCATGTTGAGATTGTGCAGACATTTTTGAGGCATGTTCTGCAATACTCTGTCGAGTTCTGGTCGCCCAGTTATAGGGAGGATGTTATTAAGCTGCAGGGTGTTCAGCAGAGATTTACCAGGATATTGTTGGATATGGAACGCTTGAGTTCTGAAAAATGGCTGGATAGGCTGAGTCTTTTTTCACTGGAGCCTGGAGTTTGAGATGTGATGTTATAAGAGTTTATTTTAAAAAATGAGATATAGATCGATTGAATGGTAGTTGCCTTTTCCGTAGGATGGGGGAGTCTCAAGAGGAGGGACCACATTTTTAAGGTTAGAAGAGAGAGATGTTAAAAAAAAAGACGGGTGCAAATTGTTACAGAGAGGGTGTTTTGATTGTGGAATGATCTTCCTGAGGAAGGGTGGACGTGGTTACAATTACAACGTTTAAAAGACAGAGATAGTAAACGAATAGTTTGCATCAGTATTTGCTGGGGAAAATGATATGGAAGATATAGAATGTAGGGAAATAGATGGTGAAACCTTGCAAAATGTCCATATTACAGAGGAGCAAGTGCTGGATGTCTTGAAATGCATAAAGGTGGATAAATTCCAGGACCTGATCAGGTGTACACTCGAACTCTGTGGGAAGCTAGAGAAGTGATTACTGGGCCTTTTGTTGAGATATGTGTATCGTCGATAATCACAGGTGAGGTGCCGGAAGACTGGAGGTCGGCTAACGTGGTGCCACTGTTTAAGAAGAGTGGTAAGGACAAGCCAGGGAATTATAGAGCAGTGAGCCTGACGTCGGTGGTGGGCAAATAATTGAAGGGAATCCTGAGGGACAGGATGTACATGTATTTGGAAAAACAAGAACTAATTAGTGATAGAGATTTGTGCGTGGTAAATCATGTCTCACAAACTTGATTGAGTTTTTTGAAGAAGTATCAAAGAGGATTGAAGAGGGCTGAGCGGTAGATGTGATCTATATGGACTTCAGAAAGGCATTCGACAAGGTGCCCCATGGGAGACTGATTAGCAAGATTCTATCTCATGGAATACAGGGAGAACTAGCTATTTGGATACAGAAGTGGCTCAAAGGTAGAAGACAGAGGGTGGTGGTGGAGGTTTGCTTATCAGACTGGAGGTCTGTGACCAGTGGAGTGCCACAAGGATTGGGCCTAAGAATGGTGAATAGCCAAGGGTAAGGGAGTCCAAAACTCGAGAGTACAAACGGGACGTGAGAGAGCAAAGATTTAAAGACGGAGCTGAAGGGCAACATTATCCACAGAGGATGGCGCACAGACAGAACAGACTGCCAGGGGCACATGGGAGAAACAAGAACAATGACAACATGGAAAATACATTTGGGCAGATACATGGAGAGGAGAAGGTTTGAAGAGCTAAGGGCCGAACGCAGGCAAATGAGGCTCATTCATTATAGGAAACATGGAGAGCATTGAGGAGTTGTACCACAGGTTCTGTTTCCGTGCTGTATCACTCTGTATCCAGTTAAAGAGGATTACAGTACCTAAATAAAGCATGTTGTAGACACTGAAGCAAGTTACAGCGATAGGGATGGTAGTCTGGAATGCAGTACATTTCAAATATGTGGAGGACAGTCGGGAAGGGAAGTAGGTACAGGGACAGGAACTATTATAGGAGTTAAAAATTACTGAAGACGCTGGTGCACAAGCCATGCCATAGGCACAGAGATGCAGAGTAGTGAGTCTTAGCACAGTGATGGAGGGAGAATACAGAACAGAAAGATCCCAGGCAGCATTCCCAAACTCTCGTTGGAGGCCTGCTTGCCCCTCTGTTGTCCTGATGCTCACTAAGACAGCACAGGCCTGGATTGATAATTATGAACTCCCCATTCTGTTTCAGTGCAACGTAAATTAAAGTAGAGGTGGTGATTGAGTCTGGGGTGTGTCTGTATTGTACTGTGCTTCCCCCTCCAGCACAGTATCTATGTCATGTCCTGTTAGCGATGTTTGGAGCCCTCTCATTGCTCCCTGCTCTGTTCACTCTGAGTGATCTTACCTCACTGCAGGATTTATTGAAGACTCCACATCTCCCTAACCTTTGTCTGTCTGGCTGACCAACCATCTTCAATGGGGTGTTGGACGAGACCCCCAGAAATTGGGAGGTCTATTGAGTCAGGAACTTTCTAAATACCTACAGGAGACAGAGAAATAGACAGAATAGAAAATTAGACTGATGCAGTGAGGGTTACACATGGAGAATGGAAATGAGCCCCACAGATATCTGGAAAATCCCAAACTCCATCCCTGGCCTGTGCTGTTGCGTCTCTCTGGAGTGGAGAATTCTGTTAGCTCAGGATCTGGAGTAACTTGAAGAGCGGGAGGCGCTGGCAGAGGCAGCAATTAGACCCACACAGTGAGGGATACCACATGGAGAGCGACTGAGTGATATCACCAGAGTGCTGCAAGACTTCAGGATCACACAGTCATGTTGGAAGAATGGGTTTAGTCTCATATTGCTCTGGTATCAGTACTCAGGGATGAGCAACCAGTGAGCAAAACGAAGTGATGGGGAGGTCTTGCTAAAACGATGCAAGGTACAAGTCAGACCACACCTAGATGATAATGAACAGTATGCATGCACGAAGGAAAGACATTCTTGTATTGGAGGCAGGCCAGGGAAGGTTCACTCGGCTGATCCTGGAGATGGCAGGATATTCCAATGAGAAGAGGTGGAGTAGATTGCCCTTGAAACTATTGGGTCTTGAAGAATGGGAGAGAAATTGAATGAAACATCCAGGATTCGGAGGGTCTTTGACAGGTTAGATGTCCTTAAGTTAGAAAATCGAACAGTATAGTAGAGTAATAGGCCCTTCGGCCCACCATGGCTGTGCTGACCATGATGCAATTCTAAACTTATCCCATATGCCTGCACGTGGGTGATATCCCTCTATTCTCTGCCTGTTGATGTTTCTGTCTAAATGCCCTTCAAATGTTTGCTCTCGTTGCTACCTCTCCCACCTCCTGAGCAGCTTCTACCCTCTCAGTGAAGACAACTGGCCTCATTCATCTCACTGAAAACTTCTCACTCTCACCTTAAACAGATGCGCCCGAGTATTTGACATTTCTACATTGGAAGGAGGATTCCAACTATCCACACTATTCACGCCTCTCCTAATGCTGTATACCAGTATCTGGTCTCCCCTCAGTCTCCGATACTCACGCAAAACAATCCAACTGCATCCAACCTCCTTTCAGGAAACACAATCACATCCAGGCCATATTCTGCCAACCTTCTGTTGCAACCTCCCCAAAACCTCCACACCCTTCCTGTGGTGTGTCGATGAGAACGAGATGCAACCTTCCAAACATGGCCGAATGAAGTTTCATTCAGTCACAACATGACATGCAAACGTCTGTACTCAATACTGTGCCCAATAAAGGTAAGCATACCATACACTCCCTCTACCACCACATCCTGTTGTGTTGTTATTTTTAGGGTGCTATGGATTTGCTTCCAATGTCTCTCTGTTTATCAATGTTTCCAACTAGTCAATTAGTGTACTTCTCTCTTCCATTTGACTTCATAAATGCATCACTTCACACCTGTCCTGATGAAATTCAATTTGCCACATCTCTGCCCAACGTTCCAGCTGATCTACATACTGCTGCAACCTTGAACACTCTTCCTCACTATCCACAATTCTCCTAACTATCCCTAATCATTACATGCCTTTCCAAATGTCGTCTGCAAAATTACCACTCAACTGCTGACCTTTTCGTCTGAATCACAGATATAAACTACACGCAGACATCGCAGCACTGATCCTTGTGAAACATCATTGGCCTAGACGTCCAATCAGAAAGTGACCATTCCACATGCCTCTGTTTACTATCACCAAGAAAATATTGTATCCAACTTACCAACGAGCACGGACTGTGATTTGATCTTCCAGATCCCCCTTGCTGTTTGGAAGCTGTCCATTCAAAATGACTCTATATTTTGATTCCCAGATTAAATTGGCTGTCTCACTAATGCACTGACTGCGTCCTTTCTTCACAACAAAACGGGACCTTGTTTGGTTTTTTTGCTGATCCTGCCTAAATCCCGACAACCCCTCAATAATCACATTTCTATCATGATCATTCTGCAGCCACCCCTCCACAATAACAGTTCGATCATATCTGTTCCCTTCAGTTAATGCTGTCATTCTATCTGCCTTGTTGCAAATGCATGGCGCGTGTCACTGAGAGAGGGCCTTTGAGGGATGGATAGAGGTCACAGAGGGGGAGAGATGTTTGGGGACGCGACAATGTTGCAGGGTTAAACATAGTTACAGTTGCTACAGAATGTTCACAGGAGAAAACCTTTAGAGAGATAAAGCGTCTTTGATTAGACTTCAGAGAGAGGGACGTGTGTAGGGTTGTGGATCGTTACATGGACTATGTTGATCAGGGTGTAGAAACATTCGCATGATTCCAGAACATCGTACATTTAACAACAGTTGTGGGATCTGGAGAATATCACAGCGATAGGGAGGATGGTATGGACTGGAGAATATTACAGGGAAAGGGAGGCTGGTATGGACTGGAGAATGTTACAACCACATGGACGATGATATACACTGGGGAATGTTGCAGGGAGAGGGAGGAAGTTGTAGAATAGATAAAGGTAGAAGGAGAGATGATTTTATGTTCTGGAAGGAGTGTCAGAGAGAGTGCTTGGTGTGCATGCTGCAAGATATGACAGGGATAGGGAAGCTTGTAGAGACTGGAGGAGAGAGTCATGGAGAGGCTTGTGAGAGACCAGGTTCACTTATGAACATAGGATGTGTTACAGTGAGCAGAGCCTTTTGCAGATATAAACAAGGATACAATGGCCACAAAGCAGTCACACCTATACATAGGTATATATGAACTGAAGGAATTGAAGAGATTACACAGACTGGGAGTGTTGTATGCAGTGGAGGAGATTAAACTGATAGGGATGGCTTTAGAGACAACAACGTTAGGAAATAATGGGGGGTGCAATGGTGAGAGCAGGTTTCAACAATTCGGATGATATAGACCAGAAGTAGCTTTAACAGATAGTGATGGCTGTCAGGTCTGTTGGGGGCTGCACAGTAAGGTGAATTGTAATGGCTGGAAAATTTACACAGATGGAGAGAGTATTAGTGATCGGCAGAATTCACAAAAAACGGGTCTGCAGGACATGACAGATATCTGAAGAGTTGTATCAACTTGATCGTGTACACAGGCAGGAAAGCTTGTGGGGGTTGGAGCAGCTCAACATGATAGGGAGGGGCATGGAGACTGAAGATGTTGCAGAAAGATTACTATATTTAATGCTTTAGAACTCTACATAAATCTGTCCTGGTTCCTTCTTTATGTTTTTGAACCGCTGTCGATACGCTTAGACCATAAGACCATAAGACCCAGGAGTGGAAGTAAGGCTATTCGGCCCATCGAGTCCACTCCGAATTCAATTAAGAGCTAAGAGCAGCAAGGAGGGGACATGAAAGGTCCTTAGTTGGTAGGATTAGGGAAAACCCTAAGGCTTTCTATAGGTATGTCAGGAATAAAAGATGACTAGGGTAGGAATAGGTCCAGTCAAGGATAGTAGTGGGAAGTTGCGTGTGGAGGCTGAAGAGATTGGGGAGACACTGAATGACTACTTTTCGTCAGTATTCAATCAGGAACAGGACATTGTTATCAATGTGAGTACTGAGTCACAATTAAGTAGAATGAATGGCTTTGAGGTATATAGAGAAGAGGTGTTGGAAATTCTGGAAAGGGTGAAAATAGATAAGTCCCCTGGGCCTGATGGCATTTATCCTAGGATTCTCTGGGAAGCAAGGGAGGAGATTGCAGAGCCATTGGCCTTGATTTTTATGCCCTCGTTGTCTACAGGATTAGTGCCAGAAGATTGGAGGCTAGCAAATGTGGTTCCCTTGTTCAAGAAGGAGAGTAGGGATAACCCGAGTAAGTATAGGCTGGTGAGTCTCACTTCTGTTGTGGGCAAAATCTTAGAGAGAATTGTAAGGGATAGGATTTATGAACATCTGGATAGGAATAATGTGATGAAGGATTGTCAGCATGGTTTTGTGAAGAGCAGGTCGTGCCTCACAAACCTTATTGAATTCTTTGAGAAGGTGACTAAGAAGGTGGACGGGGGAAAGCGGTAAATGTGGTGTATATGGATTTTAGTGAGGCGTTTGATAAGGTTCCCCATGGTAGACTACTGCAAAAAATACGGAGGTATGGCATTGAGGGTGAGTTGGAGGTTTGGATTAGGAGTTGGCTGGCTGGAAGAAGACAGAGGGTAGTAATTGATGGAAAAGGTTCATCTTGGAGTGCCGTCACTAGCGGTGTTCCGCAAGGATCCGTTTTGGGACCATTGCTGTTTGTCATTTTTATAAATGACCTGGAGGAGGGGTTAGAAGTTTGGGTGAGCAAGTTTGCGGATGATACGAAAGTCGGAGGAGTTGTAGACAGTGAGGAAGAATATGGCAGGTTACAGCGGGATATAGATAAGCTGCAGAACTGGGCAGAAAGGTGGAAAATGTAGCTAAGTGTGAGGTGATTCACTTTGGTAAAAATAATAAAAAGATGGGGTACTGGGCTAAGGGTCGGATACTTGGTAATGTGGATGAGCAGAGGGATCTTGGTGTCCATGTACACAGATCTTTGAAAGTTGCCACCCAGGTAAATAGTGGGTGAAGAAGGCATATGGCATACTGTCTTTTATTGGTAGAGGAATTGAGCTCCGGAGTACTGAGGTCATGTTGCAGTTGTATAAGACTCTGGTGCGGCCGCATCTGGAGTATTGTGTGCAGTTTTGGTCGCCATATTATAGGAAGGATGTGGAGGCACTGGAACGGGTGCAGAGGAGGTTTACCAGGATGTTGCCTGGTATGGTAGAAAGATCGTATGAGGAAAGGCTGAGGCACTTGGAGTTGTTTTCATTGGAGAAAAGAAGGTTTAGGGGTGACTTGATAGAGGTGTACAAGATGATTAGGAGTTTAGTTAGGGTCGACAGTGAGAATCTTTTTCCACGTATGGAGTCTGCTATTACAAGGGGGCATAGCTTTAAATTAAGGGGGGGTAGGTATAGGACAGATGTTAGGGGTAGGTTCTTTACTCAGCGAGTCGTGAGTTCATGGAATGCCCTGCCAGTAGCAGTGGTGGACTCTCTCTCATTATGGGCATTTAAGCGGGCATTGGATAGACATATGGAGGATAGTGGGCTAGTGTAGGTTAGGTGGGCTTGGATCGGCGCAACATCGAGGGCCGAAGGGCAAGTACTACGCTGTATTCTTCTATGTTCTATGTTCAATCATGGCTGATGGGCATTTCAACTCCACTTGCCCGCATTCTCCCCGTAGCCCTTAATTCCTTGTGACATCAAGAATTTATCAATCTCTGCCTTGAAGACATTTAGCGTCCCAGCCTCCACTGCATTCTGCGGCAATGAATTCCATAGGCCCACCACTCTGGCTGAAGAAATATCTCCTCGTTTCTGTTCTGAATTTACCCCCTCTAATTCTAAGGCTGTGTCCACGGGTCCTAGTCTCCTCGACTAACAGAAACAATTTCCTAGCATCCATCCTCTCCAAGCCATGTATTATCTTGTAAGTTTCTATTAGATCTCCCCTTAATCTTCTAAACTCCAATGAATACAATCCCAGGATCCTCAGCCGTTCCTCATATGTTCGACCTACCATTCTAGGGATCATCCGTGTGAATCTCCTCTGGACACGCTCCTGTGCCAGTATGTCCTTCCTGAGGTGTGGGGACCAAAACTGGACACAGTACTCCAAATGAGGCCTAACTGGAGCTTTTTAAAGTAGCACATCGGTGCTTTTATATTCTTGAGATAAATGACAACATTGCATTCGCTTTCTTAATCACGGACTCAACCTACATGTTTACCTTTAGCGAATCCTCGACTAGCACTCCCAGATCCCTTTGTACTTTGGCTTTATGAATTTTCTCACCGTTTAGAAAGTAGTCCATGCTTGTATTCTTTTTTCCAAAGTGCAAGACCTCGTATTTGCTCACATTGAATTCCATCAGCCATTTCCTGGACCACTCTTCCAAACCGTCTAAATCCTTCTGCAGCCTCCCCACTTCCTCAGTACTACCTGCCTGTCCACCTAAGTTTGTATCATCGGCAAACTTCGCTAGAATGTCCATAGTCTCTTCATCCAGATCATTAATATATAATGTGAACAGTTGTGGCCCCAACACCAGCTGTCATTCCGAAAAAGAAACTTTTTATCCCAACTCTCTGCCTTCTGTCAGACAGCCAATCCTCAATCCATACCAGTAGCTCACCTCGAATACCATAGGCCCTCACCTTACTCAGCAGCCTCCAATGTAGCACCTTATCAAAGGCCTTTTGGAAGTCTAGATAGACCACATCCACTGGGTTTCCCTGGTCTAACCTACTTGTCACCTCTTCAAAGAACTCCAACAGGTTTGTCAGACACAACCTCCCCTTACTAAATCCATATTGACTTGTTATAATCAGACCTTGCTCTTCCAAGAATTTAAAAACCTCATTCTTAATGATTGATTCTAGAATTTTACCAACAACCGAGGTTAGGCTAATTGTCCTATAATTTCCCATCTTTTGTCTTGATCCTTTCTTGAACAAGTGGGTTACAACAGCGATCTTCCAATCACCTGGGACTTTCCCTGACTCCAGTGACTTTTGAAAGATCTCAACCAACGCCTCCGCTATTTCCTCAGCCACTTCCCTCTGAACTCTAGGATGTAGCCCATCGGGGCCAGGAGATTTATCAATTTTAAGACATTTTAGCTTTTCTAGCACTTTCTCTTTTGTAATGGCACTAATAGTACTTCTGGTACTAATCCAAAAGCACTTAAAATACCCTGTTCAATATGTGCATAATCTCCTGACCACTCATGAAACAGCACTGCAAATACCTCACTGGCTCTGCCTAACAGTTTAGACTGAACTAGCTTTACCCACAAGACCTCAGGCCACTCCATCTGTCTCTCCAATTTTTCAAATGAAGTACAGAGCTCCTTGAAAGTAGAGTCACAGGTAGATAGGATAGCAAAGGCGGCACTTGGTATGCATTCCTTTATTAATCAGAGTATTGAGCACAGAAGTTGGGAGGTCATGTTGCGGCTGTACAGGACATTGGTTAGGCCAACTTTGGAATACCGTGTATAATTCTGGTCTCCTTCCTATCGGAAGGATGTTATGAAACTTGAAAGGGTTCAGAAAAGATTTACAAGGATATTGCCAGGGTTGGAGGATTTGAGCTTTCGGGAGAGGCTGAACAGGCTGGGGCTGTTTTCCCTGCATTTTCAGAGGCTGAGGGGTGACCTTATAGAGGTTTACAAAATTATGAGGGGCATGGACAGGATAAATAAGCAAAGTCTTTTCACTGAATTTGGGGAGTCCAGAACTAGAAGGTATATGTTTATGGTGAGAGGGGAAAGATATAAAAGAGACCTAAGGGGCAACGTTTTCACACAGAGGGTGGTACATGTTTGGAATGAGCTGCTAGAAGAAATGGTGGAGACTAGCACAATTCAACATTTAAAAGGCATCTGGAAGGGTACATGAATAGGAAGTGTTTGGAGGGATATGGGTCGGATGCAGGTTGATGCGACTGGACTGGCATGGACGTGTTGAACCGAAGGGTTTGTTTCCATGCTGTACACCTCTATGATTCTCTGACGCTAATTGCCGAAGTTTCAAATCACTGCAGGCAGTCAGACACCGAGATAGAATTGTAAGGTCTTTTGGAGGTCCCACAGTTCGGGAGGATTGCATGGACTTGATGATGTTGTACATGGAAGTAGGGTTGTTAAGACTAAAGCTATGAACAGAGATAGAGAGAAGTGCAGGGGATTAGAGAGATATGGAGGCTAGTGGTCTCTGGTGGAAGTTCCAGGTAGAGGGATGCTTTTTGGAACTGTTGGACCTTGAAGAGATAGGTAGATTTGGAGGGGCTGGAGGAGGTTTACAGAGGCATGGAGAAATGTAGCGACTGAAGCATACGGAGATGGTGAGGGCTGTAGGAGATGGAATAAGTTGGATGGACTGTAGAAACTTGGAGGGGTTCACGCAGACAAGGAGGATTGTAGCAGAGTGAGGAGTTTAAAGAGGTAGGGAGGGTGGAGCATTCTCAGTAATGATTGGTTTGGAACACTGTCCAGACTGGGGGAGTTTTCAGAATGATGAAGGGGTCGAGCAAAAGGAAGTGGTCGTAAAAATTATAGGAACATATACCTGTCACTTCGGTGCTGTGCCACTGCGGGTCATCAGGAGGACAGTTGTCCTCATTAAAATGTCCAGATCCTCAGGGGAATGGACAGGGTGGATGCTGAAAGGATGCCCACTTCCCCTTATGGGAGAGAGACAAACAAGCAGACTCTGTTTGACAAAGGTGGAGAAGGGGGAGTTGTCTTTTTCTTCCAATGGCCCAAACCTCCTTTAGGTTTGTTCCCACACAGCTCAAAGGAATGCAATGCGATAACAAAGAGCAAGGTCATTTGGGACTGCAGGAGATACGAGACCAAGGCCAGCTTGGAGGGACTGGAGGAAGTGAGACAGAAGGGAGATGTTCAACAGCTGGAAGGGTTTCCAGGGAGTGAACACTGTCAGGACTGGGAAACATAACACGCTCACTCATGAGAGGGAGATGACGATATGGCACAAGGTCAAACACAACAGGAGGATCCCAAGCTCCATACCTGTCATTTATTTATGGAGTTGCTCTCACCCAGTCTGTGCCAAGCCCCACAAACAGAGTTAAGATTAGAGTGGTGCTGGAAAAGCACAGCAGGTCAGGCAGCATCTGAGGAGCGGGAAAATTGACATTGGACAAAATGTCGATTTTCCCGCTCCTCAGATGCTGCCTGATCTGCTGTGCTTTTCCAGCACCACTTAATCGAGACTATGATCTCCAGCATCTGCAATTCTCACTTTTGCAACATACAAACAGCATGAGGTTTCCCAGCTGCTGGTGCTCAGGGCCCAGTGCACTCACCTCTGAACCTGTCAGTGAGGTATTTACACAGTTATACATTCTCCAGAAACACTGTGTCCTAGCCGACATAAATGGTAAATTGACACTCAACCAAGCAAAGATTATCTGCACTCAGATTCCCTGGTGATACAACCCTCTGAGTGATTGTCTGCAGAGAACTACAGAATCTACGAATCCCCATTGCATGGGTCAGGGTCAATGACAAAAGTTTCATTCTTTTAAAAATCACAACTCCTCAATTCCTGCATTTCACATAACTGCCATTTAAAAATATTAAAAGAAAGAACATTCTAAATGAAGGCTTTGATTAAGTGAGCTGTGGTCAGTCATGTAGATCTGGAGGTTACCACAATGTACAGACAGTGCTTTCTATCAGGTCAGTGTCAGGCACACAGACAGAATGAGCAAATAGATTCACATCTGAATTCACATCTCCCATCCTGGCAATCTGAAGCTGTGCTCACCCATTCCAGTAAAGATCTCTAGAAACAGGACATCAGAGCCAGAAGACTGGAGGTTGGCTATTGTGTTGCTACGATTTTAGGAAGGCAGTAAAGAAAAGCCGGGAAACTATAGACTGTTGAGCCTGATATCAGTGGGCAAGTTGCTGGAGGGAATCGTAAGGGACAGGATGTACATGTATTTGGAAAGACAAGGACTGATTAGGGACAGTCAACATTGCTTTGTGAGTGGGAAATCATGTCTCACAAACTTGATTGAGATTTTTGAAGAGGTAACATAGAGGATTGATGAGGGCAGAGGGGTGGATGTGATCTATATGGACTTCAACAAGGTTCCCCATGGGGGAATGGTTAGATCTCATGGAATATAGGGAGAACTAGCCAATTAGTACAAAACTGGCTCAAAGGCCTTATCTTCACCATGGACATCCAATCCCTGTACACATCCATCCCCCATCACGAAGGACACAAAGCCCTTCTTCCTTTCCCGCCGTACCAACCAGTACCCTTCCACTGACACCCTCTTTCGACTGACTGAACTGGTCCTCACCCTGAACAACTTGTCTTTCCAATCCTCCCACTTCCTCCAAACCAAGGAGTAGCCATGGGCACCCGCATGGACCCCAGCTATGCCTGCCTCTTCGTAGGACATGTGGAACAGTCCATCTTCCGCAGCTACACTGGCACCATCCCCCACCTTTTCCTCCGCTACATCGATGACTGTATCGGCGCTGTTTCGTGCTCCCACGAGGAGGTTGAACAGTTCATTCACTTTACCAACACCTTCCATCCCGACCTCAAATTCACCTGGACCGTCTCAGACTACTCCCTCCCCTTCCTAGACCTTTCCATTTCTATCTCGGGCGACCGAATCAACACGGACATTTACTATAAACCGACTGACTCCCACAGCTACCTAGACGACACCTCCTCCCACCCTGCCCCCTGTAAAAACGCCATCCCATATTCCCAATTCCTTTGTCTCCGCCGCATCTGCTCCCAGGAGAACCAGTTCCAATACCGTACAACCCAGATCGCATCCTTATTCAAAGACCGCAATTTCCTCCAGACGTGATCGACAATGCCCTCCACCGCATCTCCTCCACTTCCCGCTCCTCCGCCCTTGAGCCCCATCCCTCCAATCGCCACCAGGACAGAACCCCAGTGGTCCTCACCTACCACCCCACCAACCTCCATATACATCGTATCATCCGTCGTCATTTCCGCCACCTCCAAACGGACCCCACCTTCCCCTGCAACAGCAAGCAATGCAAAACTTGCGCCCACACCTCCCCCCTTACTTCCCTCCAAGGTCCCAAAGGATCCTTCCATATCCGCCACAAATTCACCTGCACCTCCACACACATCATTTATTGCATCCGCTGCACCCGATGTGGCCTCCTCTATATTGGGGAGACAGGCTGCCTACTTGCGGAACGTTTCAGAGAACACCTCTGGGACACCCGGACCAACCAAAACAACCACCCCGTGGCTCAACACTTCAACTCCCCCTCCCACTCCACCAAGGACATGCAGGTGCTTGGACTCCTCCATCGCCAGACCTTAGCAACACGACGGTTGGAGGAAGAGCGCCTCATCTTCCGCCGAGGAGCCCTACAACCACAAGGGATGAACTCAGATTTCTCCAGTTTCTTCATTTCCCCTCCCTCTATCTTGTCTCAGTCAAATCCTGACTGCAGGGGGCTGTCGAGGCTGGGTTATTAAGGATATTTACAGCAGAGATGGTCAGATTTTAATTAAACAGAGAAACAAGAGTTTTGTGGAAAAGGCAGGTAAATAGAGTAGAGGATCATCAGATCAACCATGATCTGACTGAAGCATACGCAATGGGCCAAATGGCCTAATTCCGCTCCTACATCTCGTGGTCTGAACTCAAACTCAGTATGTCTTGCATAACATTGTGGGTCTCTGCTCACAAAACTTCTTTATAATGGCATTATTGGATATTTATTATTACACAGCATTTGATCTACACAAGACAAATTTGTGGATGGTTCCTTGATATGATGTTATAGAAAAGCACCTTGTATACAATTCAGGAATCCATCCATTACAGCCCTGATACTCATTAGGTATCCAGTTGGGATGGAAACCACTATCACACACAGTCACTGTACTGCCTTTGCTACAATACATTCAGTGTGCTGACTGTAATCACATTTACATTACCATCGCTGGTTGGTGCATATAAAAGAATTCCTGCTAATGATTGCTGCTGTTTGCTTATTCTCAGCTCCACTCAACTGGACTCCAACTTTTGATCTTCAGATCCACGTAACTGTCTCATTAATGCATTAACCTCATCCTTTCTTCACACCTTGTTGATGTTTTGCCTCGTCTGCCTCTTGGGACTAGATTGGGTGGGGATATCTGGTCGGCATGGATGGGTTGGACTGAAGGGTCTGTTTCCATGCTGTACATCTCTATGACTGTATGACTCTCACGCAACAACCCTTCAATATTCTCTTCCCAGCGATGGTGATTCTGCAGCTACATCTCCGGAATGACAATTCCATCATATCTGTTCACTGTCATTCCATCTGCCTTTTGGTGAATACAGGGAGTCATTCCTCAGTAGTGGGGCGTTGAACGGATGGGTAGAGGTTACAGAGATAGGGAGGCTTACAGGGACTCGAGGATGTTAGAGTTAAACAGAGTTACATCTGGTCAAGAATGTCGTGGGACAAAGGGGTTTGGGGATTGAAGGAATTTACAGAGATAGAAGGAGCTGGATTAGATTCTGGAAATAGGGATGGGATGGCTGTAGGGAGAGGGAGGCAGTCTGAGAGGCACAGACGGGGCTGTTTCATCTAGGAGATTATTGTGCATACTAACAGAGATATGGAAGGTTGTCGTGACTGAAGATGTTTACAGATAGAAGAAGGCTTCTCGGCTCTGAAGGTTACAGAGATCGGAAGGCAATGGAGAATGCCAGGTTGGCGAGTTGGAGACGGTGACACAAATGGGGAGGGTTAAACAAACTGAAAGAGGTTCCTGTGGTTGCGAGGGGTATGGTGTCGGGAATGAGGATGAAATTTAACAAGATAAAGATCAAAGAATTGGAGAAGGATAAGGAGATTACAATTTTTTCACAGCTAAGGAAGGGTTGTAGGAGCTGGAGAAGATTACCTAGGTCGGGACCGATAGAGAGGTTAAAGACAAATACATTGACATGTAGGATGATATTGGTGGGAGGAGTTTACAGGGATAGACAGGACCGTCAGGGTTTACTGGGATGAAGGAATTTAGCATCTACTGGAGAAGTTTAGGAATTAGTGTGTTAGGGACTGGAGAACCTGACAGAGACAAAGACAGAGGTGTGGTGTGGACGAGAGAAGATTACAAACAGAGGTAGGATTATCGAGACTGGTGGATATTACAGAGTTCATGAATACAGCATGGGCCAGGATTGATGCCTGCGATCCCCTGTGCTGTCGCATTGATGGCCAGTACAGCAGAGGTGAAAGCAGGACCCTCACAAGATGGTTGGAATGAAGACTAGAATGTTGTTGTTCCTTGCCCAGATCTGTATCTATGTCCCGTCTTCCAGGTCTGAATGTAGAAATCTACTCCTCCACCCTGTGCTGTTTACTGTGAGTGATCTTACCGGCTGCAGATTTACTGAAGGCTCCAGATCTCCCTCTCCATCTCTCTCTGGCTGACTAACCAGACTCAATGAGGTGATGGATGAGACAGGAGTTAGGATCATCCGGATTACCTGCACGAGACAGAAATAGACAGAATGGGAAATTAGACTGATGCAATGAGGATAATTCATGCAGAGTGGCACTGAGTCCAGCAGAGATCTCGAAAATCCCAGTCTCCATCCCTTGCCTGTGCTGTTGCATCTATCTGGAGTGGACAATTCTGTTGACTCAGGATCTAAGAGGGAGAAATGCTGACAGAGGCAGCAAATAGTCTGACACAGCGAGGGATACCACATGGAGAGATACATGGAGACCAACATACATTACCCCACTGCTAATTGCCTAGAGGCAACTCAGAGTCAGCCATGTTGCTGTGGGACTGGAGTCACTTGTGAGCCAGACCATGTAAGAATGCCAGGTGTCCCTCTCTAAAAGATATACGTGAACAAGTTGATTTTTTACCAGATAATCAACAATGCTTATACAATGGCCTCACTAATATCCTGTACAGATATCACATTATTAGACACTGCATTAACAGGGAATTGTTTGAATTTGTAACAAAAGCACTGGGATAAATGTGAGGGGATTCAACCCTCCTATCTCATCATCTCTTTGGTGGTGGGTCACAGAGGAGGCTGACTCTCTCCCACTCTCGGGTGGGCGGGTTCTGGAGCTGGCTGTACAGACCGATGTGGCTTTCCACAGACGCTGTTACACTCTGTTGCGGAAGGTGGCCATGGGAAGGGGGTGGGTGGGGCGTTGGTGTGGTCACGTGCTCCTTATGCTGTTTTACCCTGGATTCCCATTTTCCCCACAGAAAGTCTCGAGGTGGTCGACACCTTCCCAATACTCCTCCCCGACCTTGGACGGGTCTTGGCCCAGGACTTAACGGATTTGATTAAGAGATGAAAAAAAAACCTATCAATTCTGAAGAAGCCAACGTTTAGAAATGTGGACACATTTGTTAAAGAGATCGCTAGGGAGTCTCCGAGCAGGAGGAGTGCAGTAGGAAGAGGAAACGTTGTCAGCGTTTAATTAGATGATCAGAACAGGGAGAGGTGAAGGTGCTGGAGGTGGTGAGGGTGTCACAGAGAGGGGCAAAGGCCTGAACAATGTTAGAAAGCCAGTACGATTTGCTGCAACTGGAGCTGTTTGCAGAGGTAGGAATGGACATCTGTTTTTTTGGTTGATTCATTCATGGCCTGAGGACGTCAGCGGATGGACCAGCATACATTACCCCACTGCTAATTGCCTAGAGGCAACTCAGAGTCAGCCATATTGCTGTGGGATTGGAGTCACATGTGAGCCAGACCATGTAAGAATGCCAGGTGTCCCTCTCTAAAAGATATACGTGAACAAGTTGATTTTTACCAGATAATTAACAATGCTTATACAATGGCCTCACTAATATCCTGTACAGATACACCAAGACATCCCAACTCCTACTCTCAATGCTCTGCCCAATGAAGGTAACCATCCCAAATGCCTGCTTCACCACCCTGTCTACCTGTGACACCAATTTCAAAGAACTGTATACCTGAATCCCTGGGTCACTGATTGACAACACTACCCAGGACCCGAACATTAACTGTACAAGTCCAGCCTGGTCTGCTTTACCACAATACAACATCTCGCATTTCTCCACTTGTTGTTCCTAACCTCACTGGTCCAGCAGTACTGTTGATCCCATTGTACTCTTCGATAACCCTCTTCACAGTCCACTTTATCACCAATTTCAGTCTCACTCACAAACTTGCTAACCATGACTCCTGTGTTGTCATCCAAACTGTTTATGTAAATGATGCACAACAGTGACGCAGCACCGAACCCCATGGCACACCGTTGGTCACAGGCCTGCAGTTTGAGCGGCAACCCTCTATGAACACGCTCGGTCTCTTACCGTCAATCCTGTTTTGTATTCCGTTGGTGAGCGCTCCCTGGTTATGTGTGATCTCAACTTACTAACCTGTCTGCCATGCAGAACCTTGTCAAAGGCCTTGCTAAGGTCCATGGAGGCATCGTGTCCTGCTCTGCTTTGATCTCTCACTTGTCTACCTCCACAGTGAGATTTGAGACATGGTTTCCCGTGCACAAAACCATGCTGACTGTCATTGATCTGTCCTTGCTTTTCCAAATGCATGATTATCGTTTCTCTCAGAATCTCCTCCAACAACTTACCACCGCTGCCATCAGTCTCACTGGGCTGTAGTGGCTGTTGATGATACAAATATCTCTGGGAGGGGCCCTGTAATTTCCTCCCTCACTTCACACAAGGCGCTGGGATACATTTGATCATGTCCCAAGGTTTTATCTAACCTTTTGCATTTTAAGACATCCAGCTCCACCTGTTCTCCAATGTGCATTCTTTTCAAGACATCACTATGTATTTTCCCAAGTTCCTGAGCTTCCATATCTTTCTCCACAGTAAATCCTAACACAAAATATTTGTTCAGTATCTCATCCATCAGCAGTGATTCCACATAGACAGCGTCATTGACCTTTCAGGGGCCCTATTCTCTCCCGAGCTAATTTTAGCCCTTGTTGAAACTTGTCAAAATGCTTCTGAAATTTCAAATATCCCTCTACCGCAACTAGCCTCCACCCACCCTTATCTATTCTGCATTTATGGTCACACCAAAATATAGAATCCAACAGATTGAAAAAATATTCCTCTTTTATAAAATCAAGCGTCTCCCATTGTTTCTAAGCATCCAGTTATCATTTATTGTCATATCCTTTATAACACATGCCAGCACGTTCCCGACTTACTGTCAGGCTAACACTATTTGGTTTCAGACTGACAGCAGAAAGGGTTGAGGGAGTTCTTGTTTACCATTCTGAAAAAGGTAGCTAATAGGGTCGGCAGGTAATAGAGAAGGCAAAGCAAACGCTGACATTTATTACAAAAGGAATGGAGTTTAAAAATACGGAGGTCTTGCTAAAACGATGCAAGGTACAAGTCAGACCACATCTAGATTATAATGAACAGTATGCGTGCCCTAAGGAAAGACATTATTTTATTGGAGGCAGACCAGGGAAGCTTCACTCGGCTGATCCGAGAGATGGCGGGATATTCCAATGAGAGAAGGTGGAGTAGATTGACCTTGAACCCATTGGGGTTTTGAACAATGGGAGAGAAATTGAATGAAACATCCAGGATTCTGAGGGGCTTTGACAGGTTAGATGTCGTTAAGTTAGAAGCTAGAACAGTACAGCACAGTAATAGGCCCTTTTGCCCACCATGGCTGTGCTGACCATGATGCTATTCTAAACTAATCCGATCAGCCTGCACATGGGCGATGTCCCTCTATTCTCTGCCTGTTCATGTTTCTGTCTAAATGCCACTTCAAAACTTTGCTCTCGTTGCCACCTCTCCCTCTTCCTGAGCAGCTTCCACCCTCTCGGTAAAGAAAACTGGCCTCATTCATCTCACTTAAAACTTCTCACACTCACCTTAAACCGAGGTGCACTAGTATTGGATATTTCTACATTGGAGGAAGGATTCCAACTATCCACACTATTCACGCCTCTCCTAATGCTATATACCTGTACCCGGTCACCCCTCAGTCTCCGATATTCTCGCAAAACAATCCAACTGCGTCCAACCTCCTTACAGTAAACACTTTCTCGACCAGGCAACATTCTGCCAACCCTCTGTTGCAACCTCCTTCCTGTCGTGTGGCGATGAGAATAAACGTGAAACCTTCTAAACACGTCCGAATGAAGTTTCATTCAGTCACAACATGACATGCAAACGCCTGTACTCAATACTGTGACCAATGAAGGTAAGCATACCATACTCCTCCTTTACCACCACATCCCATTGTGATGTTAATTTGAGGGAGCTATAGATTTGCATCCAAGGTTATCTGTTTATCAATGTTTCCATATAGTCAATTAGTGCACTTCTCCCTTCTATTTGACTTCATAAATGCATCACTTCACATTTGTCCCGATGAAGTTCGATTTGCGATTTCTCTGCACAGCGTTCCAGCTGATCTACACACTGCTGCAACCTTTAACACTCTTCCTCACTATCCACAATTCCCCTAATTATCCCTGATCATTACATGCTTTCCAAATGTCATCTGCAAAATACTAATCAAACTGCTGACCTTTTCATCTGAATCACAGATATAAATTACACACAGACACCGCAGTACTGATCCTTGTGAAACACCATTGACCACAGACGTCCAATCAGAATTCACCACTCCACATGCCTCTATCTACTATCACGAAGAAAATATTGTATCCAACTTAACAACGAGCATGGATTGTGATTTGATCGTCCAGATCCCCCTTGCTATTTGGAAGCTGTCCATTAAAAATGACTCTATATTTTGATTCCCAGATTAAATTGGCTGTCGCACTAATGCACTGACTGCATCCTTTCTTCACAACAAAACGGGACTTTATTTGGTTGTTTGCTGATCCTACCTAAATCCCTACAACCCCTCAATAATCACATTGCTGTCATGATCATTCTGCAGTCACCCCTCCACAATAACAGTTCGATCATATCTGTTCTCTTCAGTTAATGCTGTCATTCCATCTGCCTTGTTGCAAATGCATGGCGCGTGTCACAGAGAGGGCCTTTGAGGGATGGATAGAGGTCACAGAGTGGGAGAGATGTTTGGGGCGCAACAATGTTGCAGGGTTAAACATAGATACAGTTGCTACAGAATTTTCGCAGGAGAAAACATTTTATTGTTTGGAGGACGTTAGAGAGATAAAGCGTCTTTGATTAGATTCCAGAGATAGGGATGTGTGTCGGGTTGTGGATCGTTACATGGTCTATGTTGATCAGGGTGTAGAAACATTCACATGATTCCAGGACGTCGTACATTTAACAATAGTTGTGGGATCTGGAGAATATCACAGTGATAGGAAGGATGGTATGGACTGGAGAATAATACAGGGAAAGGGAGGGTGGTATTGACTGGAGAATGTTGCAAGCACATGGAAGATGATATAGACTGGAGCATGTTGTACGGATAGGGAGGGATAAAGTTAGAAGGAGAGATGATTTTATGCACTGAAAGGTATGTCAGAGAGGCTTATGATGGAACAGATTCACTTATGAGCATAGGATGTGCTACAGTAAGCGGAGCGTTTTGCAGACATAAACGTGGATACAATGGCACGAACTGAAGGAATTGAAGAGATTACACAGGCTAGGAGTGTTATATGCAGTGGAGTAGATTAAACTGATAGGGATGGTTTTAGAGACTCAACAACGTTAGGAAATAATGGGGGTTGCAATGCTGAGAGTGGGTTTCAGCACGGTGGAGGATACAGACCTGAAGGAGCTTTCACAGAGAGCGATGGCTTTCGGGTCTGGTGGGGGCTGCACAGTACAAGGAATTGTCGTGGCTGGGGGCATTTACACAGATAGAGAGTGTATTAGTGGTCGGCAGAATTCACAAAAATGGGTCTGCAGGACACGACAGAAATCAGAAGGGTTGTATCAACTTGATGATGGACACAGGCAGGAAATGTTATGGGGGTTGGAGCAGCTCACCATGACAGAGAGACGCATGGAGACTGGCGATGTTGCAGAAAGATTACTCTGTTTAATTGTATAGAACTCCACATAAGTCTGTCCTGGTTCTTTCTTTATGTTTCTGAACCGCTGTTGCTACGCTTCTGCTACTAATCCATAAGCACTTAAAATACCCTGTTCAATATGTGCATAATCTCCTGGCCACTCATGAGGCAGCGCTGCAAATACCTCACTGGTTCTGCCTAACAGCTTAGACTGAACTAGCTTTACCCACAAGACCTCAGGCCACTCCATCTGTCTATCCAATTTTTCACATGAAGTACACAGGTCCTTGAATGTACAGTCACAGGTAGATAAGATAGCAAAGAAGGCACTTGGTATGCATTCCTTTATTTGTCAGAGTATTGAGCACAGGAGTTGGGAGGTCATGTTACGGCTGCATAGGACATTGTTAGGCCACTTTTGGAATACCGTGTGCAATTCTGGTCTCCTTCCTATCAGAAGGATGTTATGAAACTTGAAAGGGTTCAGAAAAGATTTACAAGAATGTTGCCAGGATTGAAGTATTTGAGCTGCAGGGAGAGGCTGAATGGGCTAGGGCAGTTTTCCCTGGAGAGAGACAGACAAGGAGACTCTGTTTGACAAAGGTGGAGAAGAGGGAGTTGTCTTTTCCTCCCAATGGCCCAAACCTACTTCAGGATTGTTCCCACACAGTTCAAAGGAAAGCAATGCGATAACAAAGAGCAAGGTCAGTTGGGACTGCAGGAGATATGAGACAAAGGCGAGGTTGGAAGGGCAGGAGGGAGTGAGAGAGAAGGGAGATGTTCAACAGCTGGAAGGGTTTACAGGGAGAGGACACTGTCAGGACTGAAGAACGTGACACGCTCTCTCATGAGAGGGAGATAACGATATGGCACAAGGTCAAACACAGCAGGAGGATCCCAAGCTTCGTGCCTGTCATTTACTCAGGGAGCTGCTCTCACCCAGTCTGGTGCCAAGCTCCACATGCAAACAGCATGAGGTTTCCCAGTTCCTGGTGCTCAGAGCCCAGTGCACTCACCCCTGAACCAGTCGGTGAAGTATTTACATAGTTATACATTTCCAGAAACATTGTGTCCGAGCCGACATAAACTGGTAAATTCACACTCTTCCAGGCAAAGACCATCTGCAATCAGATTCCCTGGTGATACAATCCTCTGAGTGATAATCTGCAGAAAACAATAGAATCTACGAATCCCCGTTGCATGGGTCAGGGTCAATGACAAAATTTCATTCTTTCAAAAATGACAACTCCTCAATTCCTGCATCTCACAAAACTGCCATTTTTAAATGTTAAAATAAAGAACATTCCAATTGAAGGTTTTGATGAGGTGAGCTCTGGTCAGTAACATAGATCTGGATGTTACGGAGAGTGCTTTCTACCAGAGTAGCACCAGGTCAGTATCAGGCACACAGACAGAACGGGCAAATGGATTCATAACGGAATTCACATATCACAGCCTGGCAATTTGAAGCTGTGCTCACCCATTCCGGTAAAGATCTACAGAAACAGGTCATCAGAACCAGAAGACTGGAGGTTGGCTATCGTGTTGCTATTATTTAAGGAAGGCAGTAAAGAAAAGCCAGAAAACTATAGACTGTTGAGCCTGACATCGGTGGGCAAGTTGTTGGAGGGAATCGTAAGGGACAGGATGTACATGTATTTGGAAAGACAAGGACTGATTAGGGATAGTCAGCATTGCTTTGTGAGTGAGAAATCATGTCTCTCAAACTCGATTGAGATTTTTGAAGAAGTAACAAAGAGGATTGATGAGAGCAGAGTGGTGGATGTGATCTATATGGACTTCAGTAAGGTGTTCATCAAGGTTCCCCATGGGAGACTGGTTAGCAAGGTTAGATCTCACGGAATACAGGGAGAACTAGCCAACTGATACAGAACTGGCTCAAAGGTAGAAGACAGAGGCTGGTGGGGGAGGGTTGGTTTTCAAACTGGAGGCCTGTGAACAGTGGATGCCACAAGGATCGGTGCTGGGTTCAATACTTTGTATTGTTCACATAAATGATTTGAATGTGAGCATGAGAGGTATAGTTTGTAAGTGTCCAGTTGGCAACAAAATTGGAGGTGCAGTCATCAGCGAAAGAGGTTACTTCCGATTCCAACAGGATCTGGACCAGATGAGCCAATGGCCTGAGAAGTAGCAGATGGAGATTAATTCAGATAAATGCGAGGTGCTGTATTTTGCAAAAGCAAATCTTTGCTGGACTTATACACTTAATGGTAAGGTCTGACAAAGTGTTGCTGAATATAGTAAAAGTTGGAGTGCAGGTTCATAGCTCCTTGAAAGCAGAGTCACAGGTAGGTAGGATAGTGAAGAATGCATTTGGTATGCTTTCTTTTATTGGTCAGAGTATTGAGTACAGGAGTTGGGAGGTCATGTTGTGGCTGTACAGGACATTGGTTAGGTCACTTTTGGAATATTGTGTGCAATTTTGGTGACCTTCCTATCGGAACGATGTTGTGAAACTTGAAAGGGTTCAAAATATATTTACAAGGATGTTGCCAGGATTGGAGGGGTTGAGCAAGAGGGAGAGGCTGAATACGCTGGGGCTGTTTTTCCCTGGAGTGTCAGAGGCTGAGGGGTGACCTTATTGTGGTTTATAAAATCATGAGGGGCATGGATAGGGTAAAGAGACAAAGTCTTTATCCTTTGGTGTGGTAGTCCAGAACTGGAGGGCATAGGTTTATGTTTAGAGGGGAAAGATATAAAAAAGACTTAAGGAACATTTTTCCCCCGCAGAGGGTGCTACGTGTATGGAATGAGCTGTCAGAGGAAGTGGTGGAGGCTGAAACAAAGGCATCTGATGGGTATATGAATAGGAAGGGTTTGCAAGAATATGGGCCAGGTGCTGTTGGTGGGACTAGATTGGGTTGGAATATCTGGTCGGCATGGACGGTTGGACCGAAGGGTCTGTTTCCATGCTGTACATCTCTATGACTCGAAGAGGGGCTGAATGGTCCAATCAAAAATGATCTGTGGTTCAAATCATAACATCCTTCAGTTTCTGTAATCCATTCTTGGTTCCATCTTGCAGGCTCTATGAATCCCGGTCCCTCTACACTCCGACAGGACCCACGTCTCTTCGCATGTTTGCACCATCCTCCAGGTTCTGCAGCCCTTCCTCCCTCTGTAACATGGCCCGGACTCAACAATTCTTCCTTCCTCTGCAGTGTTCCCCAGAAGGGCATTTACAGAGTTAGGGAGGGATATTGGGACTGGAGGATTTTGCAGGCATTAGGAATATAGGGACTTGAGGAGGTTTCACAGTTTATGAGTGTTGCAGGGACTGGAGGAAGTTACAAAGATAGGGATGGTTTCACATTGGAGGATTCTGAAGGAAAACAAAAGTTTACATGGTTAAAGGCAAGATACTTAGCAGTGTGCACGAACAGAGGGTTCTTGCGTCCCTGAAGTTACCACCCAAGTTGAGAGGGTATTAAGAAGGCATATGGTGCATTGGCTTTCATTAGCGGGGGATTGAGTTTAAGAGATCCAGGATTTTGCTGCAGATCTATAGAGCCCCAGTTACACCACACTTGGAATACTGTGAACAGTTCTGTTCACCTCAATATAGGAAGGATGTAGAAGCTTTAAAGACAGTGCAGAGGATACTTAGCAAGATGCTGTCTGCACTGGAGGGCCTGCCAATTGAAGTTAGGTTGTGGAAGCTAGGGCTTTTCTGATCGGAGTGAAGAAGGAAGAATGGTGACATGATAGAGGTGTACAAGGCAATGAGAGGCATCGATCGCGTGGATAACCAGAGACAACTTCCCATGGCAAAATGGCTAGCACAAGGGGATTATTTTTAAGGTAATTGGCGGAAGATGTAGCTTAGATATCATAGGTACGTTATTTACACAAAGTGTGGTGGGTGCGTGGAATAGACTGCCAGCTGTGGTAGTAGATTCAGACACATTATGGACATCTAAGCAACTCTTCCATAGGCACAGCGATTATAGCAAAATATAGGGTATGTAGGTTAGTTTAGTCTTAAGAGTAGGATAAAGGGTCAGCACAATATCGAGGGCTGAAGGGTTTGTACTGGGCTGTCCTATTCTATGTTCTAAATAGCGAGGGTTATGAAGGCAGGAAGAGGTTTCGGAAAGCTGAAGAGGATGGGGTCTGAATGAAGAGACACAAAGAGGAGGCGTTGCTAAGGTTGTAAGAGGTAACAGAGGCAGAGGGTTGTGGGGACTGGTGGTGGTTTCACAGGGAGGGAGGAGCATCGAGTCACAAGAGGTTACAGAAATGTGGAAAGCTGTAGGACCTACAGGGGTTTCATGGAGTTAGGGAGGTTGGGAGGGATGGATCAGTTTGGTTAGGATGTTGGTAGGATGGGGTGTTTTACACAGACAGGAATGTTTCAGGTGAATGGAGCTGAGTACAGAGATAAAGTGGGTTGTACTGATTGGAAAAACAAACAGACATATGGAGGGTAGTCGTGACTGAAGATGTTTATAAATACAGGAAGGCTTAGGTTCTGCAGGTTATTTAGACATGGAGGGTGTGGATTCATACAGATTTTCCAAGTGATAAAGACAGCAATTTTGGTTGGAGACAGTTTCACAGATTAGGGAGCATTAGTAACCTCCTCCAGTTTGGTCAAAGTAGGAAGGGTTGTAGGGGAGGGTGATGATTACACATGTAAGAGCTGGAGAATATTATGGAAATGAGTAGATGGATGGAGACACTGGAGGACCTTACGTTGACAGGGTGGGTGCTGGCAATGGGAAGATATCACACAGATAGAGGGTCTTGTAGGAACTGGATTGGAAGAGTCATAGGCATTGGAATAACCTCTGCAGATTGGGAGTGTTACAGGGACTGAGAGGATTGTAGGGTCTCCACAGATTGAGCGTGTCTTTAAGAATAGAAGAGTTTATGTAGATACGGAAATCTTAAACCCAATGCATGCAGTCTTCATTTCAAGACCAGAGCCTTATTATCCCACATCAACCAACGATCCCTAACCCTGCCAGCTTTTCCCTTTATCCCAATGGGGCATACTGGTCCTGGATTCTTGAGATCACACTTTGAAAAGCCTCCCATTTGCCAGTTGTTCCTTTTCCTTCAAACAGACTCACCCTCGATTGGAACCATAATATGAAGGTGCTGGTGTTGGACGGGGGGGGGGGGGGGGGGGTGGACAAAGTTAAAAATCACCCGACATTCGGTTCCAGTCCAACAGGTTTATTTGAAAGCACTAGCTGTCAGAGCACTGCTTCTTCATCAAGTGGTTGTGGAGCACAATCCGAAGGTACAGAATTTATAGCAACAGGATGGCAGTGTCATGGAATATAATATCAAACAAATTTAGTTTAAGCCTTTCATCTGTTACAGTGATCACCAGCGCTTCCAAAGCGAGTTGGATTATAGCTGGGTGTTGTTCAATTTTAAATTCACGGCATTGACGCTGGCCAGATCCTGCAGAATGGCCCCAAACCTGGCCCTGTTTCAGTTTTCCTCTTCAATCTGTGGACCTGCTGATCTTTTTCCATAACTATGTTAAAACGAAGACAGTTGTGGGCACTGGACCCAAAGTGCTCTCTGAATGACACTTCACTCACTTGCCTGACCTCGTTTTCTGAGAGGAGGTCCAGTGTTGCACCTGCCTGAGGAGAGTAGGGCCCTCTGCATATTGATTTAGGAACCTTCCTTGGACACATTTGAAAAATTGCCCTCCGTCCAGGTCTTCTTATACTCTAGGTGGCCCCAGTCAGTACAGGGAATATTAAAATCTCCAGCCTGCACTCCTCTATTATTCCTATAGTTATCTGCAATCTCTCTACACATCTGCTCCTCTGATATCTGTTGGGTCTACAACAGTCTACAATACAGTCCCAACAAAGTGACCACCCCACTTCTTCTTTCTAACTTCTAACCATGTGGAATTTTAAATGAATGCATGTTTTAAAAATTGGAATTAACAATCCATAAATAAGTATTGATAAAGATCCAAACACTTGACCTTCAGAGGACAACGGTTCACTCTCATGTGGTCTGCAGGACATCCCCACAGCAAAGTGTTTGCCTCTCAATTGCCCTGTGAAATGGGCGAGCCAGCTGCTCAGTTCAAGGCAGCAAGGGATGGTCAATAAAGGCTGATCAGCCAGAGACACCCACATCCCATACCTGATTTTTTAAAAATCCATTCAGATTGGTCCCAGCACAGTTACAGTGGAACAATGTCCTGGCCAGTCACGTTGGTAGATTTATGGACAGGGCTTTAAACTGACAGAGAGGATGCAGGGACAGGCTTAAGGTGAAAGGAGCTTTCCAAATCCAAAGAGAAAACGTGAAGCATCAGAGCAGCGTGGGAATGTGACTGAAGACAACAGAAAGGAACAGGATGGGACAAAGTTTAACTAAAACTGTAGATCAGCAAATCCATTTGTGACAGGAAATTGTGGGAACGAGTAAATTATGTTTTTTTATTAATGGACAAAGTCTCTGCAACAAGGTAGATGGATTTGTGACACAGAGATAAAAGGGATTTAGACACCAGAGAGACATGGTTACAGGGCGAACAAAATGTGGGACATAAATATTCAATGGTTCACAACCTTGTGAAAACTCAGGCAAAATGGGCAACGCTAACAATAATGGGTAAGAAAGGCATTACAGAGAAAGCATTTGGCATCAGATCATGAAGTAGAGTCAGTCTGAATGTAAATTCTGGCTACTACTTGCCAAGGACACAAGCAACAGAACAGTTTTAGAACACCTAACAGTGGGCGGTACGGTGGCACAGTGGTTAGCACTGCTGCCTGACAGCGCCAGAGACCCGGGTTCCATTCCCGCCTCAGGCGATTGACTGTCTGGAGTTTGCACATTCTCCCCGTGTCTGCGTGGGTTTCCTCCGGGTGCTCCGGTTTCCTCCCACAGTCCAAAAATGTGCAGGTCAGGTGAATTGGCCAAGCTAAATTGCCCGTAGTATTAGGTGCAGGGGTAAATGTAGGGGAATGAGTCTGGGTGGGTTACTCTTCGACGGGTCGGTGTGGACTTGTTGGGCCGAAGGGCTGTTTCCACACTGTAAAGTAATCTAATCTAATCTAATTTCATGGCTCGTCACTGCAATAAATTGGAATTTTTTAATACAGGCACTGTGAACATTTAGTGAAACGTCAATATTCACAAAGTCTGGGACAATCACACTGACAACAGTGATATTGGAAGAGGAGTTCAGAGAACTAGTTTTCAGTGTTTCTTAGAATAACAAATTGTGCAACTGGCTAGGGACGTAACTGTCTCTGAGCGACTGTTGTGTGATAAAACTTAGCGAATGAGTAATGTCACCTGGAGAGATCCTCTGGGAAATTGTGATAAAGTGCAGTTTAAAGAAATATAAAGTTTTAAAGTGAAACACAGAAAGGACAAGCTACAACTAGAAACAAAAATAGCCAATTACATGAGTTGGAGAGGAGAAGTGACCAAAGTAAAGAGGCGAAACAGACTGAAATATGTGCCTGTAAATGAACAGTGAAAACATTTGAAGGAACAGTGTAAAACACTCAACAAAAGGACATTCCACTGAAACAGACAAAACCTCAGCAAGAAATCCCCACCGGTCCCTCACTCAGGACAAAATGGATCATATTAGATTATGAGGCTGAGAAGATCACCACAAAGTACTTAAAATCCTGAAGTGAGAGAGAGTTTTAGAGTAAGTTTTAAAGGGATTGCAATGCGTCTGCTTGCAGGAGGAGGGCAATGGGAAGGGGAATCGTTGTCAAAGTTTATTGACACGATACGAACATGGAGAGGTGAAGGTGCTGGAGGTGGTGAGAGTGTTACAGACAGTGGTCAGGGCCTGAACGGTGTTACAAAGCCTGTACGGATTGCTGCAGCTGGAGGGGTTTACAGAGATAGGGAGGGACATATGTATTTTTATTTATTCATTCATGGGATGTGGGTGTCACTGCCTGAACCAGCGTTCTTTCACTCCATGCTAATTACCCAGAGATTGCTGGGCCCTGGTGGATATATTTAATACTTTGCTGGACACAGGTGAAGTGCTGAATGACTGGAGGATCACTAATGTGGTTCCTTTGTTCAAGAAGGACAGCAGGGATAGGCCAGGTAGATTAGATTAGATTACTTACAGTGTGGAAACAGGCCCTTCGGCCCAACAAGTCCACACCGCCCCGCCGAAGCGCAACCCACCCATACCGCTACATTTACCCCTTACCTAACACTACGGGCAATTTAGCATGGCCAATTCACCTGACCTGCACATCTTTTGGATTGTGGGAGGAAACCGGAGCACCCGGAGGAAACCCACGCAGACACGGGGAGAACGTGCAAACTCCACACAGTCAGTCGTCTGAGGTGGGAATTGAACCGGGTCTCTGGCGCTGTGAGGCAGCAGTGCTAACCACTGTGCCACCATGCCGCCCACAGGTAATTACAGAGCAGATAGTCTGAGAGCAGGGGGAGGGAAATTATTGTAAACAGTTGTGAGGATGAATCAACACTTGCAAAGGTAAGGATCAAATCAGTTTATCACGGATTTGGCAGAGGAAGATACTGTCTGAGGAATTCAGTTCAGTTTTTTTGAAATGGTGCTTAAGTATATTGATGAAGGCAGTGCAGATGATGTAGTTTACATGGACTTGACTAAGTCCTTAAACAAGATCCAACATGGAAGGCTGGTCCAAAGGACTGGGTTCCAAGGCAAGTTGGCAAATTGGATGCAAAATTGGTGGGTAGAATACTTTCACCAGTGGGTGTACCACAGGGATCTGTGCAGAAACCATTGAACATTAGTAACACGGATGTGAAAGCAGAAGGTATCACTAGTCGGTTTGCAGATGACATGAAAGGTGAGGATGTTGTTCACAGTGAGGAGGATAGTCTCCGTCTGCAATCCGATGTCGATCGGATGATAATCTAAGCAGAGCTTAGTTCTGATCAAAGTGAGGTAATACTCTGGGGGAGGTACGATAAACGAAAGACAGACATAATGAATGGTAGGTCCTTGCGGAGTACTGAGGAATACAGGGACCTTGATGGACAAGGCCATAGATCCCTGAAGGTGTCAGCACAGGAAGACAGGGTGGGAAAGGCACTTCAACTGGGAGCGGGAGGGGACCCATATCCTGGTGGGGTGAATTGCTCGAGCTGCTTGAGAGGATATAACCTAGTCTGGCAGGGTGTTGGATCTTAAATAAACGTAGGCTGGTACACGAGTTAAAGACAGCAATTTCAGCAGACAAGGCAGGCAAGAACATAGCAGGGAATGGGGGAAAACCGATGATTAAACTACATTTATTTCAATGCATGGGGCCTGACAGCTAAGGAAGATGAACTCAAGGCATGGATTAGAACATGGGACTGGGATATTATAGCTATTACAGAAACACAGCTGAGGGAGGGGCAGGACTGGCAGTTCATTGTTTCAAGGTAGAGATGCTGCAGGAAGGGGAGGCAAGAGAGGACGTGTGGTGGTGGGTTTTGATTGCATGAATCATCACAGCAGTACTTCGAGAGGATATTCCTGTGGTATCGCCCACTGAAGCTATGTTAGTGGAACTGAGAAATAAGAATGGGTCATCACTTTGATACGATCGGACTGCTGACCCCGAATAATCTGTGACAGACTGAGGAACAAATATGTCGGGACATCTTAAATATCAACCATAATAATAAGGCTGTTATGGTAGGGTTTGTGAACTTTCCAAACCTAGACTGGGATTGCCAGTGTTCAGTGTTTGCAAGGGAGGAATTTGGTAATTGTGTTCCAGAAAACTCCCAATCAATATGTAAATGGCCTGAAAAGAGAAAGGGGCAAAACCTGACCTTCCCTTGGGAATCAAGGTATGGAAAGGGACTGAGATGTGAGTGGGAAAGCATTTTGCCAAAGTGACCACAGTTCTAGTAGTTTGAAAATAGCTTTGGAAAAGGACAGGCCTGGTCCACAAGTGCAAGTTATAAAATGGGGCCTGAACAATCTTGATCGTATTTGCCAGGAACTTTCAAAATGTGATTGGGGAAGGGAATTATTTACAGGGAAAGGGAAGTTTGGCAAGTGAGAATATTTTAAAAGTGAGATAAACTGATCGATCAGCGTCGGCATTTTCCTGTTTGTGTGCAGCTCAATGCTGACAGCATTCAGAAACATTGCCTGTCTATTGAGGGTCTGGTCAAGGAAAATGGGCCACATGTCAGGTATAGCCAGCTGGATCAAGGGAATCCCTGAGGATATACAGGGGCTGTAGGAATACACTTTGAGTAGAAAACAGAAAAGGAGAAGGAAAGGGGAATCCAAAAGTGATTGTATCAGTATATTAAGAGTGCATAAGTAACTCAGGACAAAATAGTGTCCATTAATGATCAATGAGGCCATCGATGTGTGGAACTGCAGGATATTTGCAAAGATCCTAAACAATTTTTTCACTCCAGAACTTACTGTGGAGAAAGACTGGGGAACTCAGGGAACAAGAGTAATACATTAGACCACAATTGGAGTTCTCTGCAATTCCAGTCTCTCTGTTACAGGAAGGATGTTGTGAAACTTGAAAGGGCTCAGAAAAGATTAACAAGATATTGCACGGATTGTTGCTGAATATGTTGGGGTTACTGTCACTGGAGAATCGGAGACTGAGGGATGACCTTACAGAGGTTTATATGAACATGAGGGACATGGATAGGATAAGCATTCAAGGTCTTTTACCAGAAGATGGGGAGTCCAAAACTAGAGGGCATAAGTTTAAGGTTAGAGGTGAATGGTTTACAGAGGGACTGAAGGGACAGCTTCTTCACACACATGGTGATGTGTGTATGGAATGAGCTGAGAGAGAAAGTAATGGAGACTGATACAATTACAACATTTAAAAGGTATCTGGATGGGCATCTGAATAGTAAGGGTGGGCGGCACGGTGGCACAGTGGTTAGCACTGCTGCCTCAGCGCCAGAAATCCGGGTTCAATTCCCACCTCAGGCTGTGTGGAGTTTGCACGTTCTCCCAGTGTCTGCGTGGGTTTCCTCCGGGTGCTCCGGTTTCCTCCCACAGTCCAAAGATGTGCAGGTCAGGTGAATTGGCCATGCTAAATTGCCCCTAGTGTTAGGTAAAGGGGTAAATGTACGGGAATGGGTGGGTTACGCTTCGGCGGGTCGGTGTGGACTTGTTGGGCCGAAGGGCCTGTTTCCACACTGTACGTAATCTAATCTAATCTGTAAGTAATCTAATCTAAAAGGGTGTAGACGTATATGGGCCAAATGCTGGAAAAGGGAATGGATTTAATTAGATCTTCTGGTAAGCCTGGACGAGTTGGGACCAAAGGGTCTGTTTCTATGCTGTATATCTCTATGACTTGAAAACAGCGCATGTTATAAAAGAGGTGGTGCTGGAGGTTTTAAAACACAAAGCTATGGCAAGTCCCAGAACCTGATTAAGTGTATCACAGGACAGCCCGAAACGTCGATTCTCCTGTTCCCTAGATGCTGCCTGACCTGCTGCGCTTTTCCAGCAACACATTTCCATCTCTGATCTCCAGCATCTGCAGACCTCACTTTCTCCTCAAAGAAATTGTGGAACCCCTAGCAAAGGTATGTGTACTACTGACAGCCATGTGTGATGGGCTGGCAGGCTGGAGGGTGGCATCATGGACAGTGAAGGATGTTTTCTGAGATTACAAAGGGATCTTGATGAATGGAGTGAATGGGCTGAAAAACTAGAGATGGAATTCAATCGGAGTAAATAGGAGGTAATGCACTTGGTAAAGCAAACAAGGGTAGAGCTTATACAATTAATGTTAAGGATTCGGTTAGTGTTTTAGAGCAGAGGGACCTCCGGGTTCAGGTACATAATTCTTGAAGCTTGCATCACAGGATGGATAAGACAGTGCTTGGCATGCCTGTCTATTGCTCAGTCCATTGAGTGGAGGTTTTGGGACGTCATGTTGAGGTTGCACAGACATTTGTGAGGCCTGTTCTGCAATACTCTGTCCAGTTCTGGTCGCCCAGTTATAGGGAGGATATTATTAAGCTGCAGGGGGTTCAGAAGAGATTTACCAGGATGTTACTGGGAATGGAAGGCTTGAGTTCTGAAAAATGGCTGGATAGGCTGAGTCTTTTTTCACTGGAGCCTAGAGGTTGAGACATGATGCTATAAAGATTTATGGGAAAAAATAAGGTATATAGATCGATTTAATGGTAGTTGCCTTTTCCTCAGGATTGGGGAGTCTCAAGAGGAGGGGCCACATTTTTAAGGTGAGAGGAGAGAAATGTTCAAAAAAAAGATATGGGGCAATTTGCTACACAGAGGGTGGTTTGAGTGTGGAATGTACTTCCTGAGAAAGGGGTTGATGTGGGTACAATTACAACATTTAAAAGATATTTGGATAAACAGGTGAATAGGGAAGGGTTGGAGTGATATGGGCCAGCAACAGACAGCTGGGAAGAGTTTAGTTTTAGATTATGGTGGGTATCAACTGAAGGGTCAGTTTCCATGCTGTATGGCTCTATGACAAGAATATGGTTTTATTCCATTATTGAAGAAAGGATCAGGGCTGGGCCCACTGTCCATCATCTACATAAACGATTTGGTTGAAAATATAGGAGTGATTGTGCGAAAGTTTGTTGATGATCAAATTAATGGTGTCGTGGGCAGTAAATACAGTTATCAAAGGGGATGGTGACCAACTGGGCCAGTGGGCCAAGGAATGAAAGATGGAGTTTAAGTCAGGTGTTGGATTTTGTTAAGACAAACCATGGAGGACTAACACATTTAATGGAAGGGCTCTGGGCAGGGTTGTCGAACAGAGAGGGAGAGAGAGAGAAATCCACAAATTGACTATAAGCAAAAATAATAAGTAATCACAGCTGCTTCTCATTCTTAAAGGTAACAGTGATGGATCTCCACCATGCAAATCAAGTTGAGCAGGTTCTAAAGACATCTGTCATTTGCCGGATGAAGACCATGCTATATGGAGTAAAGTTGCAGTTGACTGTGGATTAGACTACCTCCCAAAAAGAGATGAGTTCAAATTCCTGTGGGAATGACAGTTGAAAGATGTGTGGCACACTATAATAAACAGCCAATTTGCAAAGCTTTTTTTAAAATCGTATTCATCCATAATTTGCTTGTTACTTCCTGTTTAACTCAAGGTAATCCTAAATAGAGTCATAGAGTCATACAGCACGGAAACAGACCCTTCGGTCCAACCAGTCGATGCCGAACAGAATCCTGAACTAAACTAGTCCCACTGCCTGATCCTGGTCTAAGTCCCTTCAAACATTTCCTATTCATGTATTTATCCAAATGTCTTTTAAACGTCATAGTTATGCCCTCATCCACAACTTTCTCAGGAAGTTCATTCCACAAGTGAACATTGGTTCATGTCTTTTCAAACTTTCCCTCTTCTCACCTTAAAAATACGCCCCTGTGTCTTAAAATTCTCCATTTTATGGAAAGACAACCACCATCAACTCTATCTATACCTCTCATTATTTTACAAACTTCCATCAGGTCACTTCTCAACCTCCTCTGTTCCAGCGAAATAAGTCCCAGCCTATCCAACTTTTCTTTATAATTCACACCTTCCTGATAAATCACTTCTGAACCCTCTCCAGCTCAATAACCCTTCCTATAAATGGGCGACCAGAACTGAATACAGTTTTCCAGGAAAAGCCTCAGCAATGTCCTGTACAACCTCCACGTAACATCCTAACTCCGATACGTAACTGGAGTTTAGGACTGATACTATTTTGACTTTGCCTGGTTGACTCTTACGTTCTAAACTGTGAAAGCTTGTGGCTTTTTATTTCAGCAAATAACTGGGATTACCAATTTTTTTTTACTTTAAAACAAAAAAAGTACTAGTTTCTAATAAGTTTGCAATAGGAGAATCAGAGATCTAGACAGCATACATATATATGTTCTAACAAATCTTGAGTAAAATTTAAGATCAAAAAAATTCTACTTTTCCAGTAGTCATATGATGTGGAGAAGCAATTCCAATGAAAGCAATTATCAGTTTGAAACAACAAAAAGACTGAGAAATAAATTGAAGGGTTTTGACCAGGGGGTGCAAGTTACATTGTTCCTTGGAAGTGGTATCACGGGTGGACAGGGTGGGGAAAGCGACATTTGGCACATTTGCCGACATTGGCCAGCACTTTGTTACATACGTTGGAGATATTTGTAACATTGTCCTAAATATTTCCCTTGGGCAGAGGAGGCAACGGGGTGACCCTAAGAATGGTGAATAACCAAGGGTAGGTGAGTCCAAAACTAGAGGGTATCAACAGGATGTGAGAGAGCAAGGATTTAAAGAGGGAGCTGAGGGGGAACATTATCCACAAAGGACGGTGCATAGACAGAACAGACTGCCTCAGGCACATGGGAGAAACAAGAACAATTACAGCATGGAAAAGACATTTGGGGAGGTATATTGAGAGGAGAAGGTTTGAAGAGATAAGGGCCAAACGCAGGCAAATGAGACTCATTCAGTTTAAGTCACATGGGCAGGTTCTGTTTCCATTCTGTATCACTCTGTATCCAGTTGAAGAGGATTACAGTACCGAAATAAGGCATGTTGTAGACACTGAAGCAAGTTACAGCAATAGGGATGGTTGTCTGGAATGCAGTACATTCCAAATATGTGGAGGGACTATCGAGAATGGAGCAGGTTACAGGGACAACTACTGTTATAGGAGTTAAAAATGACTGAAGACACTGGTGCACAAGCCATGCCACAGATACAGTGTTGCAGAGTAGTGAGTCTTAGTACAGTGTTGGAGGGAGAACACAGAACAGAAAGATCGCAGGCAGCATTCCCAACCTCTCGTCAGAGGCCTACTCTCCCCTCTGTTGTACTGATGCTCACTAAGACAGCACAGGACTGGATTGATAACTATGATCTCCCGATGCTGTCTCAGTGCAACATAAGTTAAAGTAGACGTGTTGATTGAGCATGGGGTATGTCTATACCGTGCTCCCCATCCAGTACTGTATCTATGTCATGTCTTGATGGCCAATGTTTGGAGCCCTCTCATTGCTCCCTGCTCTGTGCACTGTGAGTGATCTTACCTCACTGCAGGACATATTGAAGGCTCCAGATCTCCCTTCCCTTTGTCTCTCTGGCTGACCAACCATCTTCAATTAGGTGATGGATGAGACACACAGCAGTTGGGAAGTCTATTGAATCTGAGTATCTACAGGAGACAGAGAGATAGACAGAATGGGAAATTAGACTGATGCAGTGAGGGTTACACAAGGAGAATGGAAATGAGCCCCACAGAGATCTGGAAAATCCCAAACTCCATCCCTGGCCTGTGCTGTTGCGTCTCTCTGGAGTGGAGAATTCTGTTAGCTCAGGATCTGGAGTAGCTGCAAGAGTGAGAGACGCTGACAGAAGCAGCAATTACACCCACACAGTGAGGGATACCACATGGAGAGCGACTGAGTGATATCACCAGAGTGCTGGAAGACTTCAGGATCACACAGTCATGTTGGAAGAATGGGTTTAGCTTCATGTATCAGTGCTCAGGGATAAGCAACCAGTGAGCAGGTGAAGTGATGGCCTAGTAACATTACTGTTAGGGCATTTGTCCAAAACCTCAGCTAATGTTCAGGGAGGCAGGTTTGATTTCCATCATAAGATATGGTGTAATTTAAAATCAATAATTTTAAAAATAGCAATTAACAATCCATAAACAAATATGAAACCATTGCTGATTACAAAAATCACAATCCCTTAGATTAGATTCCATACAGTGTGGAAACAGGCCTTTCGACCCAACCAGTCCACGCCATCCCTCCAAAGAGTAACCCACTCAGACCCATCTCCCTCGACCTAATACACCTAACATTTTGGGCAATTTAGCATAGCCAATTCGCCTGACCTGCACGTCTTTGGACGGTGGGAGGAAACCGGAACATCCAGAGGCAATTCACGCAGACACGGGGAGAATGTGCAAACTTCACACAGTCGTCCGCGGCTGGAATCGAACCTGGGACGCTGGTGCTGTGAGGCAGGAAGGCTAATCACTGAGTCACCGTGGTGCCCACTTGTCCTTTCAACAACGAGATCTGATCACCACGTGGTCTGCACGACATACCCACAGCAAAGTGTTTGCCTCTCAATTGCCCTCTGAAATGGCCAAGCAAGCTACTCAGCTAATGGGCAGCTAGGGATGGGCAAGAAAGGCTGGTCAGCCAGAGACACCCACATCCCCTACCTGATTTATAAAAAAATCCAATAGGATGGTCCCACTGGAACCGTGCTGGGACCAGTGTCCTGGCCAATCATGTCAGTAGGTTTAAGGACAGGGCTATAAACTGACAGAGAGGATGCAGGGACAGGGTCCAGGTGAAAGGAGCTTTCCAAATCCAAAGAGAAAAGGTGAAGCATCGGAACAGTATGGGGATGTGGCTGAAGGCAATCAGAAAGGAACAGGATGGGACAACGATTAACTAAAACTGTACATCAGTGAATAGGTTTGTGACAGGAAATTGTGGAAAAGAGTAAATTATGTTTTATTTTGAATGGACGAAGTCTTATCAATAAGGCAGATGGATTTGTGACACTGAGATAAAAGAGGTTTAGACACCAGAGAGATGTGGTTACAGGATGAACAAAAGGTGGATATAAATATTCAATGGATCGCAACCTTGCGGAAACTCCGGCAAAATGGGTAACACTAAGAAAGGCATCACAGAGAAAGCATTTGGTCTTAGATCATGAAGTAGAGTCAGTCTGAATATAAATTCTGGTGACTACTTGCCAAGGACACAAGCAGCAGAACAGTTTTAGCCACCGAACAGCATTCCATTGCTCATCACTGCATTACACAGGAGCTCATTGGAATTTTTTCCCAAAGGCATTGTGATAATTTTGGAAAACTTCAATATTTGTATAATCTGGGACAATCACACGGGCAACATTGATATTGGAAGAGGAGTTTGATTAATTTTTTTTTCAGTGTTTCTTTGAAAAACACATTGTGCAACTGTTAAGGGACATAACTATTGCAGAGCGACCGTGTAATGAAACTTAGTGAATGAGTAATGTCACCTGCAGAGATCCTTCGGGAAATTGTGATAAAGTGCAGTTTAAAGAAATATAAAGTTTTAAAGTGAATCACAGAAAGGACAAACTACAATTAGAAACAAAAATAGCCAATTACATGAGTTTGAGAGAACTGACCAAGGTATACAGGCTAAACAGACTGAAATATGTGCCAGCAAATGAACAATGGAAAACATTTGAAGGGACAATGCAAAATACTCAACAAAAGGACATTCAATTGAAACAGTAAAAACCTCAGCAAGAAATTCCCACTGATCCCTTATTCAGGACAAAAGGGATCATACAAGCTCATGAGGCTGAGAAGATCACCAAAGAATATTTAAAATCCTGAAGTGAGAGTGTTTTAGGAGTAAATGTTAATGCATTGCAATGGGTCTGCTCGCAGGAGGAGGGCTGTGGGAAGGGGATCCACGGTCAGGGTTCATTGACACGATAGGAACAGGGCGGGGTGAAGGTGCTGGAGGTGGTGAGAGTGTTATAGAGAGTGGTCAGGGTGTTACAAAGCCAGGACGGATTGCTGCCGCTGTAGGGGTTTGCAGAGGTAGGGAGGGACATACGTATTTTTATATATTCATTAATGGGATGTGGGTGTCACTGCCTGGAACAACGTTCTTTGACCCCACTGTTAATTACCTAGAGGGCAGCTCAGAGTCAGCCATATTGCTGTGGGGCTGGAGTCACATGTCAGCCAGACCAGGTTAGAATATTTGATGTGCTTCCCTAAAGGAGGTTAGTGAACTAGATGAGTTCTTCCTACTGATCAACAATGTTTTTATGGTGGCCCCACCAATGTCTTTTACAGCCACAACATGACATCCCAACTCTTACTCTCAATGCTCTCCCCAATGAAGGTAACCATCCCAAACGCCTGCTTCACCAGCCTGTCGACCTGTGACACCACTTTCAAAGAACTGTGTACCTGCATCCCTGGGTCTATGACTGACAACACTACCCATGGCCCGAACATTAACTGTACAGGTCCCACCCTGGTTTGTTTCACCAAAATGGAACACTTCACATTCATCTAATTAAACTCCATCTGCTATACTTCAGCCCACTATCCCAGCAGGACTGTTCATCCTGTTGTATCACAGATAACCTTCTTCACTGTCCACTTCACCACCAATTTCAGTGTCACCCAAAACAATTACTTACCAGGAAACCAATATTCCCATCCAAACCATTTATCCAAATGACAAACAACAGGGGACCCACTCCACCGCTGGTCACATGCCTCCAGTCAGAAAGACAACATGTCTCCAATCACCCTCTGTCTCCTTCCATCAGGCCAATTTTGTATCCAGTTCACTAGCTCCTCCTGAATGCCACATCCATTTACACTGATCTGAGCTTATTACCCAGTTTATCAGACAGAACACAGAAGGCAGAACAGTACAGCCCAAGACCCTTCGGCCATTATTTCATGCCAACCTTTTATCCAACCTTAAGATCAAAGTATACTACATACCCTTCATTTTACCACTATTCATGTGTCTATCCAAGAGTCTATTAAATATCCCAGATGTATCTAATTTTACTACCACCATTGGCAGTCCATCCAACCACCTACTATCCTCTTATCCATCCTCAAATCACCTTAAAATTATGCCGCCTTGTAATAGCCATTTATGCGAAAAGAGGAAAAGTCTCTGACTATTCACTCACTCTGTGCCTCTCATCATCTTGTTCACCTCCACAAAGTCGCCCCGCCTTAGCTCCCTCAACCTTTCTTTGTAAGAACTGCCCTCCATTCCAGGCAGCATCTTGGTAAATCTCCTGTGTACACTCTCTAAAACTTGCACATCCTTCCTGTAAACAGGGGACCAGAACTGAACACAATATTCCAAGTGTGGTCTCACCAGGACGCTATAAAGATGCAGTAAAACCTCACAGCTCTTACAGTCAATCCCCTTGCTAAGGAAAGCCAACACAACATGTGCCTTTTTAACAACCCTACCAACGTGCGTGGCGATTTTGAGGGATCTATGGACACGGACCCCATGATCTCTGTTCTTCCACACTACCGAGTATTCTGCCTTTCACCCTGTATTCTGTATTCAAATTCGACCTTCCAGAATGAATCACTTCACACTTTTCCAGATTGGACTCCATCTGCCACTTCCAGCCCAGCTCTGCGTCCTGTCAATGTCCCATTGCAACCTACAACAGCCCTCCACATTATCCACCACTCCACCAACCTTCATGTTAATGGCAAACTTACTAACCCACTCTCCAACATCCACATCCAAGTCATTTATAAAAATCACAAAGAGCAGAGTCCCAGAGCCGATTGTTACAGAACACCACTGGTCACTGAGCTCCAGGCTCAATACTGTCCATCTGCTGCCACCCTCTGTCTTCTCTGGGCCATCCGATCCTGTATCCAGACAGACAGATTTCCCTGTATCCCAATCATCTTTTTTTTCTGAATGAGCCATCAACATATTCTGCCATAGCTTCAAAGAATTCAAGAAGGTTTGATAGGCATGACCTGACCCCTCACAAACCCATGCTGACTGTCACTAATGTAACTATGGTTTTCCAAGTAGTCATAAATCCTGTCTTTAGAGTCCTCGCCAATAATCTGTACACCACAGACATTCGACCAAATCTGTCATTCCCAGAATTCTACCTTCGTAATATGGCCCGGACTCTACAAATCTTCTCTCCTCTGCCATGTTCCCCAGAAAGGCACTGGAGGGTGGTGGGGATTACAGAGATAGGGAGGGCTATCAGGACAGGAGGATTTTGCAGACATTAGGAGGGTTGCAGTGCCAAAAGGAGGCTTCAGTGAGGTTTCATGGTGATGAAGGCATTTGAGGAGGGAGAGAGGGAGGGAGGATTGTTTGGAAATGAGAGGTTTCACAGTTTAGGTGTTTTTTTAGGGCTGCAAGTGGTTACTGAGTTGGGAAGGGTGTAAGCACTGGTGGATATTACAGAAACATGTGGTTTTAGTTGCAATGCAGGAAGAGGATTCAGGAAGCTGGAGAGTATGGGGTCTGAACGAGGTTACACAAATGGGAAGAGTTGTCAGGAGTGGAGGTGTTTACAGAGACAGCAATGGTCTGATCTGGACCCAGATTGGGAGGGATGTGGGGACTGGAGGTGCTTTCACAGGGAGGGAGGACCATAGACCCACAGGAGATTACAGAAATGTGGTGAGCTGTAGGGCTGAAGGGTTCATGGAGTTGGGAATGTTGGGAGGGATAGAGAAGTTTATAGGGATAAGGATGTTTGTAGGCCAGGGCTGGATCACAGACAGGGACTGTTTCAGGGAGCTGAGCAGATTACAGAGATAAAGATGTTTGTATTGACTGGAAGAACAGAGATATGCAGGGTAATCGTAACTGAAGATGTTTATAGACATAGGAAGGCTGTTCTGGGGATTATGGAGGCTGTGGAATCTGGATTTCTTTTCAGAGACTGGGATAACAATTTTGGTCAGAGACAGTTTCACAGATAAGGGAGCATAGCACAAACAGGAGGAAGTTGTAGAGGAAGGTGACGTTTAAACAGATAGTGGTGTAAGAGCTGGACAAGGTTATGGAGATGGGTAGATGGTAGAGACACAGGAGGAGCTTACATTGACATGGGGGTGATAGTGACAGGAGGGTGTTAAATAGATAGTGGGTTTTGTAGGGACTGGATTGGGAGAGGCACAGGCATGGAGTGAGTTCGACAGATCAGGATTACTGCAGAGACCTGAGAGGATTACACTGATAGGGATGGTGGTCGGGTCTCCACAGACTGTTGCTGTTTAGGGACGAGAAGAGGTTTTGTAGATCGGGAGGGATGTAAGAGCTGCAGGAGCTTATGGAGAATTGAAGAGTTGGAGCAATTTGCAGAGGTAGGTTTCTCAGACAGGAGTAGGTTATAGATAGTGAGGGTTGTGTGGTCTGAGTAAGTCAAAAAGAGGAGAGTTTTCGCATCTGGAAGAGGTTACACTGACAGGGACAGTTGAAGAGACTGAAGCAAAAATGCATGGAGAAGGTTACACAGAGAGGGAGGTGAGTAGGGACTGAAGGTGAATACACAGACATGGAGGGTTGTATTGTTCGACGGAGCTGAGAGGGATAGGGACCGGTGTCGGGATTTACACAGATAGGGAAGGTTGTGTTTTTGGAGAAGCTAACACTGATACAGACAGTGTTAGGGAGTGTTTAGTGAACTACAGAGGAGCTCAGAGAGAATGTATTATGGGGAGTGGAGAAGATTACAGACACAGAGATGGCTGTCCGGTTGAAAAGAGCTTCTACAGATCCTCAGTGCCGTAAAGCTGGAGGGAGGTTATAACAGTGAGTGTTGCCAAGACTTAATTACATCACTGATATCGAGCAGGTCTCAGCACGTAACTGTCAAAGGGAAGTTGAGTCGGTCCAGATGAGTTTTCAGATTTACAAATGTTTATGGGAGTTTCAAGAGGGAACAATGATTGGGAGTGCTGTACCAAATGGTAATAGTTATATGGAGGGTTCTAAAAGCAAGACGAAGTGACAGACATATCGATCTTTGTAGGGAGTGGAGAAGCTTACATCGCCAAGGAGTGTTTTAGAGTCTGGAGGAGATTACAGTGTTAAGGAGAATATTAGGGATCAGGCCAGGTGTAGGAGACGGGGATGGTTGACAGGACTGGACAATAACCTGAATAGAATCGCCATCGTGTGTAACCAGGCCATTCGGCCCAACCAGTCCATTCCTCTGAAGAGCATCTGACTCAGACCCACTCCTCAACCTGTACATTAAACCATGCACACACACACAAAGTGAGGGGGATACACCCAGACACACAGCGAGGGAGGGACACACGCACTCACACAGCGTGGGAGGGACACACAGGCACAGTGAGGAAGTGACACACACACACACACACACACACACACACAGCGAGGGAGGGACACGCGCATGCGCAAGCACACACGCACAGACACACACAGTGAGAGTGGGACACGCACACACACAGCCAGGGAGCCAGGGAGGGACATGCACACACAGCAAGGGAGACACACACACACACACACACACACACACACACACACACACACACACAGAGGGAGGGAAGGACATGCACACACACAGCGAGGGGGGGATATACACAAACACACAGAGCGAGAGAGGGACATGCATATAAACAGCAAGGGAGCGACACACACACAGGGAAGATTGGACAAGCAGACACACGGCGAGTGGGAGGGCATGTGCACAGAAATTGAGAGGGTGCACGCACAGACATGGCGAGGGAGGGACACACGCACACACAGCAAGGGGGGACAGGCACTCACATAGCGAGGGGCAACGCGGACACACAATGGTGGGGATATGCACAAAGAGCAAGGGAGGGACACACACACAAGGAACGGACACACACTCACAGAGCGAGGGAGTGACACGCGCACACACAGCAAGAGGCACACACACACACGCACAAAGCAAAGGAGGGACACGCACACATAGACACTACACAGCAAGGGAGGGACACACAAACACAGTGTGGGAGTGACACGCATACACACACACACACACAGCGAGGGAAGGACATACACATACACTGTAAAATGGACACACATACTCAGAGCAACAGGGGACACGCACACACAGCGAGGGAGAGACACGCGCACGCGCAAGTACACAAACACAGGCACACAGCGAGAGAGGGACACACAAATACACGGCAAGGGAGGGACATGCACACACACAGACAGCGAGGGTGGGACCACACACACGCAGAGAGAGCGAGGGAGAGACACACACATACACATAGCGAGGGGGTGATACATGCACACACAGCGAGGGAGGGACACTCACATACACATCAAAAGGGACACATACTCAGAGCAAGAGGGGAACTCGCGCACACAGCGAGGGAGGGACATGCACACACACACACACAGAGCAAGGGAGAGAAGGACATGCACACACAGCATGGGAGGGACACGCGCACACAGCAAGGGGGGACATGCACTCACACACGCACAGCAAGAGGGACGGGTACACACACACACACACACGGGGGGGGGAACTGACACATACACAGCGAGGGACACGCACACACACACAGCGGGGGAGGGACACACACACACACAGACAGCGAGGGTGGGACCGCACACAGCGAGGGAGGAACACACACATACACACACAAAGCGAGGGAGGGACACGCACACATACACACAGTTAAGGGGATACACGCAGACACACGGCAAGGCAGGGACACACATACACTCTCTCTCTCACACACACACACACACACACACACACACACACACACAGCGAGGGAAGGACACTCACATACACTGCAAGAGGGACACATATACTCACAGCAAGAGGGAGACACGCACACACAGCGAGGAAGGGACACGCGCAAGCACAAAATTATAGACACATAGCGAGAGAGGGACACGAACACACAGCCAGGAAGGGACATGCACACATAGTGAGGGAGGGACACACACAAACACAAACACACATACAGAGCAAGAGAGGGACATGCGCACACCCAATGAGGGGGGACACATGCACACTTAGCGATGGAGGGCCACGCGCACACACAGCGAGGGAGGGACATGCTCAACACAGCGAGGGAGGGACACACACAAGCACAACGAGGGAAGGACACGCACAAACACAGCGAGGGAGGGACACATTCACACACAGTGAGGGAGGGACACACACAGCGAGGGAAGGACACACACAGCGAGGGAAGGACACATTCACACACAGCGAGGGAGGGACACACACAGCGAGTGAAGGACACATTCACACACAGCGAGGGAGGGACACGCTCACACACAGTGAGGGGGACATGAACACACTGCAAGAGTGAGAGACATGCACTCACACAACGAGGGAGGGACACGCACACACAACGAGGGAGGGACACGCCCACACACAGTGAGGGGGACACGCACACACTGCAAGAATGAGAGACATGCACTCACACAGCAAGGGAGGGACACACAAACACAACGAGGGAGGGACACACACACAGCGAGGGAGGGACACGCACAAACATAACGAGGGAGGGACACGCAAAAACACAACGAGGGAGGGACACGCGCAAACACAACGAGGGAGGGACACATACAAACACAACGAGGGAGGGACACACACACAGCGAGGGAGGGACACACACACAGCGAGGGAGGGACATGCACACAGTGAGTGAGTGAGTGATACGCATACACACACATACAGAGCGAGGGGAGGACACCCTCACACACTGCAAGAGGGTCACATACACTCACAGCAAGAGGGACACACACACAGTGAGGGTGGGACATGCACACACACAGCGAGGTTGAGACACGCAGACAGCGAGGGTGGGACATGTGCTCAGAAAGCGAGAGGACACACACACACACACACAGCGAGGGGACACACACACACAAAGTGAGGGAGGGAGACACGCAGACATACGCACACACAAACACACACACAGTGAGGGAGGGGCACGCACGCACATAGCGAGGGAGGGACAAGCACACACAGTGAGGAGAGTTACACACACACAGCGAGGGAAGGGGACACACACGCATACACACACACACAAACACAGAATAATGGAGGGACACGTGCACACGCAGCGATGTGTCTCCTCGGACGTGTAATCGTCCTGGTCTCACTCCAGTCTGCTCCCTCACAGGGTCACTGTCTCTGTGACTCCCAGGTACAACTAGGCCTCGATCCTCAGTGCTGATTTGTATTCTCCCAGGTGTGAGTCAGCCTCATGCTCCTGGTCCAACCTGCTCCCTCACACGGTCACTCCCTCTGTGACTCGGTGCTGATTGCGAGCCTCCTGCTCTGCTTCTTATCCAAATCCAGGTCCCGGTCGGCCTTGACCCTCGCTGCTGATTTATATTCTCCCGCTTTGTACTGCACTCGCTCAGGGTCTCTCCCCTTGTGACTCCCAGGTAATGGTCGGTAACAAGCCTCAACTGAAATTTATAACATCCCATTCCGCACTACTCTCTTACAGGATCGCCGTTGTGCCTGGAAGACAGTGGGAAAGAGGAGGATTAGACAGAGCAGAGGGTGTTACAGTGATTGAGGGATGTGTAGGGGTTGAAACAGGATATCTGGGGAGTTAGGCAGAACTGCAGTAACTAAAGAACGTTACTGGAAGATACAGTGAGAGTTGCAGACGCTGAAGAAGGCAAAGGAAACAGAGAGATGGTGGCTTGTTCATGACGGAGCTTTGTAGAGTCTAAAGTGCCTCAAAGTTTGTGAGAAGATTTGTAGCTCGGGTGCTCGTTTTTGTGGTTCTGTTCGCCGAGCTGGGAATTTGTGTCGCTGATGTTTCGTCCCCTGTCTAGGTGACATCCTCAGTGTGTGGGAACCTCCTGTGAAGCGCTTCTGTGATGTTTCCTCTGGCAACTATAGTAATTTTATCTGCCGCTTCTGGTTGTCAGTTCCAGCTGTCCGCTGCAGTGGTCGGTATATTGGGTCCAGGTCGATGTGCTTATTGATTGAAACTGTGGATGAGTGCCATGCCTCTAGGAATTCCCTGGCTGTTGTCTGTTTGGCTTGTCCCATAATAGTAATGTTGTCCCAGTCGAACTTACGTTGCTTGTCATCTGCGTGTGTGGCTACTAAGGATAGCTGGTCGTGTCGTTTCGTGGCTAGTTGGTGTTCATGGATGTGGATCGTGAGCTGTCTTCCTGTTTGTCCTATGTAGTGTTTTGTGCAGTCCTTGCATGGCATTTTGTACACGACATTGGTTTTGCTCATGCTGGGTGTCAGGTCCTTCGTCCTGGTGTGTTGTTGTCTGAGAGTGGCTGTTGGTTTGTGTGCTGTTATGAGTCCTAGTGGTCGCAGTAGTCTGGCTGTCAGTTCGGAAATGTTATTGATGAATGGTAGGATGGCTAGTTCTTTGGGTCGTGGCATGTCTTCATTCCGTTGTCTTTCCCTGAGGCATATGTGGATGAAATTGCGTGGAGTTTGACCTCACTCCGCAGCTCACCAATAGGATAAACAACACACTGAGAAACCTACAAGAAAGAACGGACAGATAACCAGGTTTGACCTACAGAGAATGAAAACTGAAAGCAGTACAAAGCGGGAGAATATAAATCAGCAGCGACCTGGATTTGGACTACCTAAAGTGCACAAACCAGACATCCCACTCAGACCCATCGTATCACTACCCGGGACACCATCACACAAACTGGCTAAAGAACTACAGCAGAAACTGAAACACCTGATCAGCGGATCCAGACACTCGATACAGTCAACACAGGAATTCTTGGACATCATCAGAAATATACACATAGACAAGGAAGTAACTATGGTCTCATTCGATGTAACGGCACTGTTCACCTCTATGGATAAAACCCTATCCAGAGAAACAATAGCCAACCTGCTGGACAGACAGAACAGACAACAAGACTGGGAACCTATCAACAAAGGCGGCATACTCAAATTACCGGACTTGTACCTCACAACACACTTCACATTCAACAACCAAATATATGACCAAATCAACGGCACACCCATGGGCTCACCCATCTCTGGACTCATAGCAGAAGCAGTAATGCAAAGGTTAGAACAAACAGTCTTACCGCAAATTCAACCCAAACTCTGGGTCAGGTATGTGGATGACACCTTTGTAATCATTAAAACACAGAAATAGAGAACACACACCGGACCATCAACGCCACACTCTCAGGAATCCGATTCACGAGAGAGGAAGAAAAGGACAACCAACTCCAATTCCTAGAATTCACCACAAAGGGACACAGGAAAGCCACACACACAGACCAAGTCCTCAGCTATGAAAGCAACCACCCCAAAACACCCAAAAGAAGTTGCAGCAAGACACTGTTCAATAGGGCCACAACACACTGCAGTACACCAGAACTGCAAAAAGAGGAAGAAGAACACCTGTACAATGTATTCACCAAAAACGGATACTCCCGCAATTTCATTAGGGATTGTCTGTATGGATTTGGTAGACGACTGACCTCTGATATTGATGAGGGCAGTGCAGATGATGTGGTTTATATGGAGTTCATTAAGGTCTTTGACAAGGTCCCACATGGAAGGCTGGTCCAAAAGGGAAGAGCCCATGGGATCAAAGGCAAGTTGGTAAATAGGCTCCACAATTGGTGGAGGGTTGGTTTTGCGATTGAAAGCCATTGTCCAGCGTGTGTACCACAGGGATCTGTGCAGGAGCCATTGCTGGCTGTTACGTACATTAATAACTTGGATATCAAAGCAGAAGGAATCATTAGCAGGTTTGCAGATAACATGAAAGGTGAGGCTGTTGTCCATAGTGAGAGGGATGGACTTAGGCTGCAGTCTGATATCGATCAGATGATAAACTGAGCAGAGTAATGGCAGACAGAGTTTACTTCTGATCACTGTGAGGTAATGCACAGTGGGAAGTCTCATAAATGAATGATACACATCATGAATGGTAGGTCCTCCTGGAGTACTGAGGAACACAGGGATCTTGGTGGGCAAGTCCTGAGATCTGTGAAGGTGTCAGCACAGGTAGACAGGGTGGGGAAGACACCTGAACTGGGAGCAGGAGGGGGACCCACATCCTGGTGGGGAATGTTGCTGGAGCTGCTCGAGAGGATTTAAACTCGTCTGGCGCGGCTGTGTGATCCCAAAGAGTCGTACAGCCAGAAATAAATTTGAGGCTGGTACAAATGTCCAAGAGAACAATATAAGTAGACAAGGCAGGCAAGAACATAGAAGACAATTAGGGAAAAGTGGTGGATTAAACTGCAGTTATTTCAATGCAAAGGGCTAGACAGATAAGGCAGATGAACTCAGAGCATGGATGGGAACATGGGATTGGGATACCATAGATATTACAGAAACACAGCTGAGGGAGCAACAGGACCAGCAGCTCAATGTTCCGGAGACAGATGCTACAGGAAAGATAGAACAGGAGGCAAAATAGGAGGAGAGCTGGTGGTTTTGATTGGGGGAAACGTCCAGCAGTACCTAGAGGGAGTATTCATGCAGGATCGCCCAGTTAAGCGATATTAGTGGAACTGAGATATAAAAATTGGTCATTAGTTTTCTACGGTCGTACTACAGCGATAGGCAATGGGAGATGAAGGAGCAAATATGTCAGGAGATTTCAGATATTTCTTAGAATAATAGGGTTGTAATGATAGGGGATCTTAACCTTTCCAAATCTGGACTGGGATTGCTAATAAGTTAAGCATTTGGATGGAAGGAATTTGTTAAGTGTGTTCCGAAAACTCCCAGTCATTATGTAAGTAGCCCAACTGGAGAATGGGGCTAAACCTGACCTCCCCTTGGGAAACAAGGTAGGGAACGGGACTGAGGTGTTAGTGGGGGAGCACTTTGGAAAGTTACCACAATTGTATTAGTTTGAAAATAGCGATGGAAAAGGACAGGCCTGGTCCACAAGTTCAAGTTATTCAATGGAGCAAGATAGTATTAGACATGAATTTCTAAAGTAGATCTGGGGAGACTATTTGCAGATAAAGGGAAGCCTGGCAAGTAGGAATATTTTAAAACTGAGATAAAAAGGAGCGTTCAGCGGGAGCGTGTTCCTGTTAGTGTGCAGCTCAATGCTGACTGAATTAGGAAACACTGGCTGAGTTTCGAGGCTGTGGTCAAGAAAAAAGGGGTCACATGTCAGACACAATTGGCTGACTCAAGGGAATCCCTTCAGGAGCATCGGGGCTGTAGAAATATACTTACGACGGAAATCAGGAATGTAAAAATGGGACACGAGATAGCTTTGGAGAAGTTAAGGAGAATCCAAAGAGACTCTACAAGTGTATTAAGAGCAAAAGAAGATCTCGGGACAAAACCGGTATTCTTAATGATCAATGAAGCCAACTATGTGTGAAACTACAAGATCCAAAACAAATATTTCACTTTGGAACTTACAGTGAATAAAGACTGGGGCGCTCAGGGAACTACACAGTGTTTGGCCTGACCACTATTGGAATACTGTGTGCAATTCTGGTCTCAATGCCATCGGACGGATGTTGTGGAACATGAAAGGGTTCAGAAGAAATGACTAAAGATGTTTCCAGGGTTGGAGGGTTTGCGCTTCAGGGAAAAGCCTGAATAGGCTGGGGCTGTTTGCAGTTGAACATGGGAGGCTGAGGAGTTAACCGATAAAAGGTGTTTAAAATCATGATGGTCATCGACAGAGTCAATAGACAAGGTCATTTCCCCAGGCGAGGGAAACTTTTCAAAGGGGTCTAAAGGACAATTGGCTCCCGCAGAGTGGATGGAATAAGCTGCCAGAGCAAATAGTGAAGGCAGATAGAAAAACATTTAAAACGCATGTGGATGGGCGTATGAATAGCAAAGGTTTGGAGAGATATTGGCAAAATTGTGGCAAATGTGACTAGAAGGTCATGCAGGAGTTTCCGAAGGGCCTGTTTCCGTGCTGTCCATCTCTATGACTCAATGTTTTGAAATGAGTCCACATTATAGAAAAGGAGGTGCTTGAGGTTTTAAAACACAAAGGTAGATAAATCCCCAGGGCCTGATCAAATGGAAGTCAGGACATTTTTGGGAAGCTGGTGAAGAAATTGTAGGGCCTCCAACAGAGATATTTGTACCATAGAGAGCTATGTACGAAAGGCTCTTAGACTGGAGGGTGGCATTGTGGACAGTGAAGAAGGTTTTCTGAGATTACAAAGGGATCCTGATGAAATGTGTGACTGGCTGAAAAAACTGTCGATGGAGTTCAATCTGAATAAATGCGCGGGAATGCATTTGGTAAAACAAACACGGGCAGAGCTTATACAATTAATGGCAAGACCTTCGGTAGTGTTGTAGAACAGAGGGACCTCAGGGTTCAGATACATAATTCTTTGAAGTTTGCAACATGGAGAGACAGAATAGTTTATAAAAAGGTGCTTTCCTCACTTGCTTTCATTGTTCAGTCCTTTGGATGTAGGAGTTGGGAAGTTGCATTGAGATTATACAGGCCATTGGTGAGTCCTCTTCTGGAATACTGTGTCCAGTTCTGTTCAACCAGTTATAGGAAGGATATTATTAAGCTGGAAATGGTTGGGAGGAGATTTACTGGGATGTGGCTGGGTACGAAAGGCTTCAGTCTAAAGAAAGGCTGAATAGGTTGGTATTTTTCACTGAAACCTGAATGTTAACAGATGACCTCATAGAAGTTTATAAAATCATGAGGGGGATAGATAGAGTTAATGGGAGTTGTCTTTTCCCATGGACAGGGGAGTTTCAAGACAAGGCACTACATTTATAAGTTTAGAGGAGAGACGTATTAAAAAAACAGACATGAGAGGCACATTGTTGCACAGAGGATGGGTTGTGTGTGGAATGAACTTCCCAAGGAAGGGGTGAAAATGGGGACAATTACAATTTTTAAAACACTTTTGGATTAGTGCAGGAATAGGAAAGGTTTTAAGGGATATGATCCAGGAACAGGCAGGTGGGATGAGAACCGTTTTAGAGCATGGTTAGCATTAACCGAACAGTGCGGTCTGACTCTCTGACTATGATTATAGTGTTGTGTCATTAATTAAGAAAGGCTGCAAGAGAAAGCCAGGGAACTACAGACTGATGAGCGAGACATCAGGGTGGGTCAGTTGTTGGAGGTCATTCTGAGAGGTAGGCCTTACATGCATTTGGAAAGATAAGGCCTGATTACGGACAGCCAGCATGGCTTTGTGCATGGGAAAACATGTCCCACAAACTTGACTGGAGTTTGCTCAAGATGTGACCAAAACGATAGACGAAGGCAGAGCAACAGACGTTGTTTCTGGCTTCCACAAACCCTTGTTCAGGGTGTAGCATGATACATTGGTTAGTAACGGTAGATAACAAAGGATCAGGGATTAGTTTGCCAACTGGTTACGAAATGGGATGACAGTGAGAGACAGAAGGTAGTGGGAGAGGGTTGTTGTTCAGACTGGGGCCTTTGACCAGCAGTGTGCTGTAAGGATTGGTGCTGGGACCATTATTGTGCACCATTTACATAAACAATCTGAGTGAAAAGATAGCAGTCCCTGTTAGTATGTTTGTAGATGCCAAGATTAGTGGAAGAGTGTGCAGAGAATATAGTTATCGAAGGGGATGTTAATCAACTGGGCCAGTGGGCCAAGGAATGAAAGTTGGAGTTTAATTCAGGTGTTGGATTTGGTTCTGACAAACCAGGGAGGACTAACACAGTTAATGGTTGGGCCCTGGACAGTATTGTAGAAAAGGGAGAGACCAAGGGGTGCAGTTACATTGTTCCTTGGACTGGCATCACAGGGTGACAGGGTGTTGAAAGCAGAAATTGGCACACTTGTCTTCATTAGTCAGAGCATTGAGTACATCAGTTGTAGATATTGGTAACATTGTCGTCTATATTTCTCCTGGGCAGAGGAGGCCACGGGGTGACCTTATAAAGGTTTATGAAACCATGCAGGGCCGAAGTAAGGTGAATCACCAAGGGTAGGTGAGTCCATAGCAGGAGGCATAAACGTGAGGTGTGAGAGCAGGGATTTAAAGAGGGAGCTGAGAGGCAACTTTATCCACAGAGGATGGTGCATAGACGGAATGTACTGCCAGAGGAAATGGCAAAACCAAGTACAATTACAACATGGAAAAGACACTTGGGCAGGTACATGGAGAGGAGAAGATTTGAAGGGATATGAGCCAAACACAGGCAAACCCAACTCATTCCATTTAGGGAACCTTGCCCGAAGAGTCATGCCGCACAGAAATAGACCCTCTGTCTCCAGTTATTGGAGGAGGAGACTACCGAGACTCGGCATGTTGTAGAGACTGAAGCAAGGTACAGTGATAAGGATGGTCATCTGGACTGGAGGTTTCAAATATGTGAAATAATTGGTGAGAGGGGAGGAGATGACAGAGATAGGAACTGTTATAGGAGTTAGAATGATTGAAGACACTGGTCCTCAATACAAGCCATAGATACAGTGTTGGAGAGGGAATAGGGAACAGAAAGATCCCAGGCAGCATTACCACCCTCTCTCGTGGGAGGCCTGCTTTCCCCTCAGTTGTTCTGATGCTCCCTAAGAAAGCACAGGCCTGGACTGATAACTGGGAACTCCCGATGCTGTCTCATTACAACAAAACTTGCAGGAGGCGAGTCTGTACTGTCCTCCCCCTCCAGCAATTTCTCTATGTCATGTCTTGTTAGCTGATGTTTGGATCCCCCTTATTACTTTCTGCTCTGTGCACTGGAATGATCTTACCTGGCAGCAGGATTTATTGAAGACTCCCGACCTCCCTGACTTTGTCTCTCTGGCTAACCAACCATCGTCCCAACCAGCAGTTGGCAAGTCTATTGAGTCAGGAACTCCATGAGTACCTGCAGAAGACACAGAAATAGGCAGAATGGGAAATTAGACTAATGCTTTGAGGGTTACATATATAGAATGGCACTGAGCCCACAGAGATCTGGAAAATACCAGTCTACATTCCTGACCTGTGCTGCCTCATCTCTCTGGAGTGGAGAATTCTGTTGGCTCATGATCTGGAGTAGTTTCAAGAGTGAGAGACGCTGACAGAGGCAGCAATTAGACCCACACAGTGAGGGATACCATATAGAGAGGTACTGAGTCACATTCCCAGAGTGCCGGGTCAAACAATTGTGCAGGAAGAAAGGGTTTTAATTCATGTTGCACTGGGAGATACAAACTGTGAGCAGATGAAGTGATGGCCTAGTGGCATTATTGTGTGACAATTTATCCAGAAACTCAGCAAGTATTCTCTGGACACAGGTTCAAATCCCACCATTGCAAATGATTGAATGTGAAGTAAATGCTTCAAAAACGATGTAATTAAAAGCCTGTGAGTGAGTATCAAACAATTGCTGATGTTAAGAAAAATCCATCGGGTGCATTCCTGTCTTTTGTGAAGTAACCTAAGATGGGACTGGGATATCACAGATATTACGGAAACAACAGCTGAAGAGGGACCGGACAGGCAGCACAATGTTCCAGGGGACAGATGCTGCAGGAAGGACAGAAGGGGAGCTGAGAGAGGAGGAGAGCTGCTGGTTCTGATTGGGTGAAACATCCCAGCAGGACTGAGAGAGGATATTCCTGCGGGATCGCCGAGTGACGCTGAGTTTGTGGAATTGATCAATAACAATGTGTCTTCCCTTTCCTCTGATTGTTCTACAGACCCCGATAGCCCCGCCCTCCTGCACCTTGACCTTCACAAGATGGCGGCCATAAGCGCTCCCTCTTCCCTCAAACAAATGGCGGCCGTGACCCTGGGCCGCTTCCCTTATCTGAGACCGCCACCTCCTTAGCCGGGCCTGGAGAGTCTTTTTCGAGTTATTTTTAACCTTTATCCGGGATTTGTGAATTCTATCCGCTCCTTTCTCCCAGCGAGGCTCCCACACACCGGCTCTGAGCGCCGCTCTCTGAAGCTGATCGCAGCCACTGCCGGAGAAAGCAGAAGGGCTTATGCCCGAAACGTCGATTCTCCTGTTCCTTGGATGCTGCCTGACCTGCTGCGCTTTTCCAGCAACACATTTTCAGTTCTGATCTCCAGCATCTGCAGACCTCACTTTCTTCTCTCTCTCTTATGATCAATGCGACACTGCGCATGCTCTACGTAGAAACCAACTGTGCGTGCATCTGAGGTTACCAGTGAGTTTATAGAAAATATTCATATCTGCACAGGATCATGGGTGAAATATTAGTCATTAACAATTGCTCTGTCGAGTTACAGTCATTGAGATGATTAGTATGTAAATAGATTGTTCGGATCAACTTAACCATACTAGCCAGGTATGTAAATTACCAATTGTTCTGGGAGTTTGAAAATAATTTTCTTACTCGAGTTGTGTAAACCGATCTGCGAATTATTCAAGCCGACCTGTGAATTATTCTCAGCACATCCCCCTACACTATTGCAAAATCACCCATGTGTTTATCGAAGGATTGTTTAAATCTCCCTAATGTACGTTATCAGACTTAAATCTCAACAATTTCTTAAAAATCTGACATTGATTCATGGGAAAGGTTTAATGCTCCGCTATGTCGTGAGAATGATCAATCCTGCAAAATTGTTTGCTTTCTGACCAATCCTGAAGCGTTCACTCTCCGAGAATGCTTTGGCCCCGCTCCTCACTCACTCTGGTTTGACGACCGGCCGCTGCTCGGTCCTCCTGTTCCGCCCCTTCCTCCCAATTGAGGAGTTGATTCAGGCGCGACTCAGCAGGCTAAGGAACAGGGGAAGTTAGAGTCGATGCCTTGTGATGTGGTGAAAATATCCAGAGGAGAAAGTGAGGTCTGCAGATGCTGGAGATCAGAGCTGAAAATGTGTTGCTGGAAAAGCGCAGCAGGTCAGGCAGCATCCAGGGAACAGGAGAATCGACGTTTCGGGCATAAGCCCTTCTTCTGAAGAAGGGCTTATGCCCGAAATGTCGATTCTCCTGTTCCCTGGATGCTGCCTGACCTGCTGCGCTTTTCCAGCAACACATTTTCAGCTCTGAAAATATCCAGAATCTTGGATCGAGAGGCCTGAGTTCATTCCCCAGCTTGTTCAGGTGTTTGTAATAGCAACTTTATTAAGAAAAAACAAGGGAAGGCAGGAACAGAGTAAAACAACAGAACATGCAAACAATGTGGTGGGCCTCTCAATGCCCTGGTGATTTTAGTCTTTACCATGTGTTTCAGGGCCCCAGGGCATCCCAGTACAGACTGTGCCACTCCTCCTTGTGCACAGCCAGATACCACGATTGTGGGGCAAAGTGATGTGGTGGGGTACGGTTTGTGCATTAGTGGTGCTGGCAGAGCACAGCAGTTCAGGCAGCATCCGAGGAACAGTAAAATCGACGTTTCGGGCAAAAGCCCTTCATCAGGAATAAAGGCAGAGAGCCTGAAGCGTGGAGAGATAAGCTAGAGAAGGGTGGGGGTGGGGAGAAAGTAGCATAGAGTACAATAGGTGAGTGGGGGAGGGAATGGAGATGATAGGTCGGGGGCGGTCGGAGGATGGAGTGGATAGGTGGAAAAGATGATAGGCTGGTAGGACAAGTCACGGGGAGAGTGCTGAGCTGGAAGTTTGGAACTGGGATGAGGTTGGGGAAGAGGAATTGAGGAAACTGTTGAAGTCTACATTGATGCTCTGGGGTTGAAATGTTGCGAGGGGAAGATGAGGCGTTCTTCCTCCAGGCGTCTGGTGGTGAGGGAATGCGGTGAAGGAGGCCCAGGACCTCCATGTCCTCGGCAGAGTGAGAGGGAGAGTTGAAATGTTGGGCGATAGGGCGGTGGGTTTGATTGGTGCAGGTGTCCCGGAGATGTTCCCTAAAACGCTCTGCTAGGAGGCGTCCAGTCTCCTCATTGTCGAGGAGACCGCATCGGGAGCAATGGATACAATAAATGATATTAGTGGATGTGCAGGTAAAACTTTGACTGATGTGGAAGGATCCTTTAGGGCCTTGGATAGAGGTGAGGGAGGAGATGTGGGCGCAGGTTTTGTAATTCCTGCGGTGGCAGGGGAAGGTGCCAGGATGGGAGGGTGGGATTTTGGGGGCCGTGGACCTGACCAGGTTGTCACGGAGGGAACGGTCTTTGCAGAAGGGGGAGAGGGGTGGGGAGGGAAATATATCCCTGGTGGTGGTGTCTGTTTGGAGGTGGCGGAAATGTCTGCAGATGATTTGGTTTATGCGAAGGTTGTTGGGGTGGAAGGTGAGCACCACGGGCATTCTGTCCTTGTTACGGTTGGAGGGATGGGGTCTGAGTGCGGAGATGCGGGATGTGAACGAGATGCATTGGAGGGCATCTTCAACCACGTGGGAAGAGAAATTGTGGTCTCGAAAGAAGGAGGCCAGATGGTGTGTTCTATGGTGGAAATGATCCTCCTGGGAGCAGATACGGCGGAGGCGGATGAATTGGGAATACGGGATGGCATTTTTGCAAGAGGTAGGTTGGGAAGAGGTGTAATCCAGGAAGCTATGGGAGTAGGTGGGTTTGTAAAAAATGTCAGTGTCAAGTCGGTCATCATTAATGGAGATGGAGAGGTCGAGGAAGGGAAGGGTGGTGTCAGAGATGGTCCAGGTAAATTTAAGGTCAGGGTGGAATGTATTGGTGAAGTTGATGAATTGCTCAACCTCCTTGCGGGAGCACGAGGTGGCACCAATACAGTCATCAATGTAGTGGAGGAAGAGGTGGGGAGTGGTGCCGGTGTAATTACAGACGATCAACTGTTCTACGTAGCCAACAAAGAGACAGGCATAGCTGGGGCTCATACGTGTTCCCATGGCTACACCTTTGGTCTGGAGGAAATGGGAGGATTCGAAGAAGAAATTGTTAAGGGTGAGGACCAGTTCGGCCAAACGAATGAGAGTGTCGGTGGAAGGGTACTGTTGGGGACGTCGGGAGAGGAATAAAATGGAGGGCTTGGAGGCCCTGGTCATGGCGGACGGAGGTGTAGAGGGATTGGATATCCATGGTGAAGATGAGGCGTTGGGGGCCGGGGAAACGGAAGTCTTGGAGGAGGTGGAGGGCGTGGGTGGTGTCTCGAACGTGTGTGGAGAGTTACTGGACTGGGGGGATAGGACAGTGTCGTGGTCGGTAGAGATGAGTTCAGTGGGGCAGCAGCATGCTGATACAGTGGGTCAGCCAGGTTTTTCAGGCTTGTGGAGTTAGGAAGGAGTTAGAGCCGGGCAGTGCGGGGTTCCCGGACTGTTGGAAGCTGTGGGTTGGAGATCTCCTGAGGTGATGAGGTTCTGTATGGTCTGGGAGATGATGGTTGGTGATGGGGCGTGGGGTCATAGTCGAGGGTGCAGTAGGAAGAGGTGTCCTCGAGTTGGCATTTGGCTTCAGCGGTGTAGACGTCAGTGCGCCAGACTACCACTGTGCCCCCTTTATCCGCTGGCGAAATGGTGAGGTTGGGATTGGAGCAGAGGGATTGGAGGGCTGCGCGTTGTGAGGTTGAGATGTTGGAGTGGGGAAGGGGTTAGACATGTTGAGGCGGTTAATGTCCCGGCGGAACTTGGAAATGAAGAGGTCGATGGCAGGTAATAGGCCAGAATAGGGTGTCCAGGTGGATGCAGTGTGTTGGAGGTGGGCGAAGGGATCCTCGGAAAGTGGGCAGGAGTCCTGATTGTGAAAGTAAGCTCGGAGACGGAGGCAACGGAAGAAGTGTTCGACATCACAGCGTGTATTAAATTCATTGATGCGTGGACGGAGGGGGATGAAGGTGAGGCCTTTGCTGAGAACTGATCGTTTGTCCTTAGTGAGGGGAAGGTCTGGAGGGATGGTGAAAACTCGGCAGGGCTGGGAGCTGGGATCTGGTGTGGGTGTGGAGCTGGGAGTGGGGGCGGAGCCTGTAACTGGAGTGGGGGGAATGGGGATGGAGTCATGAGCCGGGTTCCACCCTATTCCCCCCACGCTGACGTCATTATCCTAGGAAAAATATTTCCATTGTCTACCTTTCTAATCCTCTGATCATCTTGTATGTCTCTATCAAATCCCCTCTATCCTTATTCTTGCCAATGAGAAGAGTTTCAAGTCTCTCAGCCTTTCCTCACAAGACCTTCTCTCCAGACCAGGCAACGTTCTGGTAAATCGCCTCTGCACCTTTTCCAATGTTTCCAGATCCTTCCGGAAATATGGGCACCAGAACTGAACACAATATTCCAAGTGTGGCTGCACCAGCGTTTTGTATAGCTGCAGTATGGTATTTCAACTTCGGAACTCAATCCCTCCATGAATGAAACCTAACACACTGTTTGCCTTCTTATCAGCACTATCAACCTGGGTGGCAACTTTCAGGGATCCATGTACATGGACTCAAAGAACCCTCTGCACACCACACTACCAAGAATCTTTCCATTGACCCCGTATTCAGCCTTCCTGTTATTCTTTTCAAAGTGCATCACCTCACATTTATTTGCACTGAACTCTATTTGCCACCTATCAGCCCAATTCTGCAGTTTATCCAAGTCCCCCTGCAAACTGTAACATTCTTCCACGCTGTCCACTACTACACCTGACTTTAGTGTCGTCTGCAAATTTCCTAATCCATTCACCTATACCTGCAGTGGTCCCAAAACAGATCCTGGTGGCACGTGACTAGTAACTGGACTCCAGGCTGAATATTTTCCATCAACCACCACTCGCTGCCTTCTTTCAGAAAGCAAGTTTCTAATCCAAACTGCTAAATAACCCTCGATTCTATGCCTCTGCATTTTCTCCAACAGCCTACCACGTGGAATCTTGTCAAAGGCTTTACTTTTGTCCATGTGTAACACGTCAAATGCCCTACCCTCAACTACATGCTTGGTTACCTTCTCAAAAAACTCAATGAGGTTTGTGAGACATGACCTGCCCTTGACAAAACCAAGTTGACTATCTGAAATCAAATTGATGTTTGCCAGATGATTGTAAATCTTATCTCTCATAATCCTTTCCAAAACCTTTTCTACAACAGAAGTAAGGCTCACTGGTCTATAATTACCTGGGTCATCTCAACTGCCGTTCTTGAACAAGGGAACAATATTTGCAATCTTCCAGTACTCTGGTACCAAATCTGCAGAAAATGACAACTCAAATATCCAAGCCAAAGGCTATGCTACTTTCTCCCTAGCTTCCCAGAGAATCCTTGGATAAATCCCAACCAGCCCAGGGGACTTGTCTATTTTCACTCCATCCAGCATTGATAACACCTGTTCGTAACTAACCTTGATAATTTCTCGTCTAATGTCTCATACCTCATTCTCCTTCTCGACAATATTCTCCTTTTCCTGAGTGAAAACCGATGAGAAATGTTCATTTAGCATCTCTCCGATCTCCACAGGGTCAATACTCGTCTTCCCATTCTATCTGTGATTGGCCCTATTCCTACGCTAATCACCTTTTTATTCCTGACATACTTTTAGAAAGCTTTAGGGTTCTCCTTTATTCTAATTGGTAAAGACTGCTCATGTCCTCTCTTTTCTCTTTTTAACTCTCTTTTTAAATCCTTCTTAGCTGATCTGTAATTCGCCATCGCCTCATCTGAACCATCTTGCCTCATCAACACCTAAGCCTCCTTCTTCTTCGTAACAAGAAATGCAGTTTCCGCAGTAAACCAAGGTTCCCTTACCTTATCACTTCCTCCTGCTTGACAGGGACAGACCTATCAAGGACACGCCATATCTGTTTCTTAAACCAGCACCACATTTCCATTGTCTGCATCCCCTGCATTTTGCTACCCCATTCTGTGCATCTGATTCTTGCTTAATAGCATGATAATTGCCCTTGCCCCATCAATAACTCTTGTCCTGTGGCATGTACTTATTCTGTTCCATCGCTAAACTAAACTTAACTCTCTCCAAAGTGCTCACCTACAACTAAATCAAATATCTGGCCTGGTTCATTACCAAGGACCAGATCCAATGTGGCCTACCCTCTTGTCGGCCCTTCAACATACTCTGTCAGGAAACCCTCCTGGACACATAACATAAAACTGCTTCATCCGACGTATTAGAGTTATAGCATTTCCAGTCAATTTTGGGGAAGGTCAGGTCCCCCATAATGACCACCCTGTTACTTTCACTCCTATCCAGAATAATTTTGCTAATCCTCTCTTCCACCTCCCTGGAACTCTGCAGACGCCTATAACAAAAATACCCAAGCAGTGTGACCACTCCTCTCCTGTTTCTAACCTCAGCCCACACTACCTCAGGAGAGGTAGTACCCACGTCTCTCGACCCCGTCTTCCCCTCTCTCTCCACTGTCTCTCCCCTCTCTCTCCCCTCTCTCTCCCTCATTATCCCCACTCTCTCCCCCTCTCGTCCCCTTTGTCTCCCCATCATCCCCTCTCTCTCCCCATCTCATCCCCTCTCCTTCCCGCCATTGATCCCTCTCTCTCCCTTTCTCTCCCCACTGTTGTCCCCCCTCTCTCTACCCTCTCTCTCTCCCCTCTCTCTCCCTCCATCGCCCCCTCTCTCTACCTCTCTCTCCCCTCACTCTCTCCTATCACCCCCTCTCTCCTCCCCCATTGTCCCCCCTCTCTACCTCTCTTGTCCCCTCCCTCTGCCTCTCTCATCCCCCTCTCCCCATCATCACCTCTCTCATCCCCCATAGTCCTCATTCTCTCCCTCCACTCTCAATGCCTCGGTCTTCCTCTCTCTCCCCGTCCCCTCTCTCTCCCAACGCCCCTCTCTATCCCTCTCACTCCCCCTCTCACCCCCATCGTCCCCTCTCTCTCCCTCCCTCTATCCTGTCTCTCTCCTCTCTCTCGCTCCATCGCCCCCTCTCTCTCCCCTCACTCTCTCCTATCATCCCCTGTCTCTCCCCCCATTGTCCCCTCTCTCTCACCATCTTGTCCCCTCCCTCTCCCTCTCTCATCCCCTCTCTCCCCATCATCACCTCTCTCATCCCCCATAGTCCCCTATCTCTCTCTCCCCTCTCAAACCATCTCACTCCCCCTCTCACCCCCATCGTCCGCTCTCTCTCCCTCTCTCTACCCACACTCTCCCCCATCGTTCCCTCTCTCACTCCCTCTCGTCCCCTCTCTCCCAGCATGGTCCCCTATATCTCCCTCTCTCTCGCCCCCGTCGTCCACTCTCTCTCCACTGTCTCTCCCCTGTCTCTCCCCTCTCTCCCCCCACACGTCCCCTCTCTCTTCCCTTCGTACCCTCTCTCCCTCTCTCTCACCTCTCTCTCCACTCTCTCTCCTCTCTCTCTCCCCGTCTCTCCCCACATCGTCCCCTCTCTCTCCGTCTCTCTCCTCTCTCTCTTCCCACATCGTCCCTTCTCTCTACCCCATCGTCCCCCTCTCTCCCTCTCTCTCCCGCTCTCGTCCCCTCTCTTTCCTCCCATCATCTCGTCTCTCTCCCTCTCTCTCCCCTCTCTCCCCTCTCATCCCCTCCCTCTCCCTCTCTTGTCCCCCCTCTCTCCCCATCGTCCCCTCTCTGTCCCTCTCTCTCCCCTGTCTCTCCCCCCCATCGTCCCCTCTCTCTCCCTCTCTCTCCCCACATTGTCCCCTCTCTCCACCTTCTCACACTCTCGATCCCGCTTCCTCGGTGACGCTCTCTCTCCCCACCTCCTTCCGTTCTCTTTGGCTGAATCCCTCTCCCTCCCTCCCTATCTATCTGACACACACTGTCTCCCTGGTCATTCCCTTCCCCTCTGACCCAGAGACTGGGGTGTTGGTAGTGAGGCTGCGTGTGCGATGGTGGGGATGGGATATTGGAGGAGGAGGGAAATGTGGTAGAGATGGAATTGCAGGAGGGAGACAGAGGTGGCAAGAGAGAGAGTGAGGGGGAGGGGGAGAGGGAAGAATGGAGGCAGGTGGAGAAACCAGTTTTGGGAGTGTGTGCGTGTGAGAGAGGGGGATGAGGGAGAGTGAAGACGAGAGGTGATCGAAGAGAGAGAGGGAGAGAATTGAGGAGGAAGAGTGGGGGAGAGGAAATGGGGAGGCCAGGTTGGAGTGGGGGGACAGAGGGAGTTAAACCCAGCTCCTGAGCTCAGGGCGCGGTGCCCTCCCATTCCCTGAGGACCAGGACTTGGGGCTGAGTCTGTCTCTCTCCAGCTCAACGTCTCCAACACAAAGACACACAACAACATCACTTACTCTGCTGTTCGGCACGCTTTAATGAACGTTTTTATTGTTTACAAATGGAAGTGATGGACACAGTCATTGGGATGGTGCCTTTTCTCACTAGCCCCTGAGTTGTGAGAAACATTGAAATGTTTCCCTGTAACCCCCCTGTGGGATAAGGATGGACAAACCAGCGCTACCCTCAGTCTGTTATCATAGCGACAGGCTGCTCCATCGCTGAAACACTGAACTGAAATGAGAAAATTCCGGATGGATTGATTTATGAGGGAATTTGATGGATGAATGGATTTGGGTGAAGGGATATTTGAGCACATTCTTCAGCTGCTGCCTGAACTTAGTCTGGGTCACGGCATAAATCGCGGTGTTTGTGCAGCAACTGAGGAGCTGCAGCATAAAGCCCAATTCCCGCACAAAGCGATGGAGATACACAAGGGTATCCACAATATCATCCATCCGTCTCCATATAGAATACAGCATTAACGTTGACCATAACAGGATGAAATTGGCCGAGATCACAAAAAGTAAAATGATGGATTTTTTTCGGTTTCTCATTTCAGTGTCAGACTGAGCGTCCCCATTGGTGTGAGCGCGGAGTCTCCTCCGGGCTCTGCTGGTCACTACAATGTGTCTGACGGTGAGAACATTGAGCAGCAGAATCAGGAGAAATGGGACGCACGGGGTTAGAATGTGGTGGAGGGACTCGATTGTGATCCAGACTCTGGAGAATAGAACAGCGTTTGTTACAACACAAAACCAGGGGCGGTTCCACAGAGAATACCGAGCCGTGAGCATAAAATACCAGAAAATGTTCTTTAAACAGCTCAGCACAGTCACTGCTCCCAGAACCACAGCCACCTTTTTCTCACTGCAATATTTACATTTCAGCTTCTGGCAACAAATGGCCACAAACCGATCAAAGGTGAAACTGACGGTGAACCAGACAGAGCAGTCAGTGGCTGCATAAAGCAGGAAGGCATGGATATTACACACGGGGACGGAGTACTTCAGGAAATAAAACTGTTCCCGATAAACAATGGGAATGTGTCTCAGTATCAGGTCGAGGATAATGACCAGGATATCCGCCGCTGCCATGGCCCCCAGGTAACGTCTGACACATGGAGACAATCCGCAATCTTTATAAAGCAGGACGTAGATGGTCACTACGTTAACTGTGAGGAAGGAAAACAAACCCATTATCTATCAGCCTGGAGGCAAAGGGACCCGTTTGATTGGGACCCAGTGAGATTTTCAAATGTGTCCCTGTATTCAGGGATTTATTAAAATACTTGGAGCTGGAATAACAAATGGGAAGTTCGGAATTACTGACAAAAATGTCAGTTTTGGAATGTTGGGGACAGAACGTTCCTGGGAATGTCAGTTATAGAATGTCGGGGACAGAACATTCCAGGATCTCCTTCAACTGTCCATCACCTTTCCCCTCTATCCACCCCACCAACATGATGTACTGTGCACAGGCTACATATCTGTCCAACACTGGGAGCTGTGCACACAACAGCAGGGCACTCATGTGTGAACCTGAAACAAATATCCATCCAGCATGGGGAGCTGCACAGACCACATCATTGCACTATCTATAAACCTCAACCAGAATGACTGACCAGCACAAAGACCTGCGCAGTCATCACCCGTGAATTAATTAGATTAGATTTGATTAGATTAGATTAGATTTAGATTTAGATTAGATTAGATTACAGTGTGGAAACAGGCCCTTCGGCCCAACAAGTCCACACCGACCCGCTGAAGCACAACCCACCAGACCCCTACATTTACCCCTTACCTAACACTACGGGCAATTTAGCATGGCCAATTCACCTAATTTGCGCATCTTTGGACTATGGGAGGAAACCGGAGCACTCGGAGGAAACCCACGCAGACACGGGGAGAACATGCAAACTCCACACAGTCAGTCGCCTGAGGCGGGAATTGAACCCGGGTCTCCGGCGCTGTGAGGCAGTGGTGCTAACCACTGTGCCATCGTGTTCTGCATCTTTGTTACTGGAATTGCTTTCAAACGAATCTATGACTCATTGGGCAGATTCTAACAATAATTTATCTTTGTATGATTTTCCATGAGTGTGACTGAGGGATCGTCCGCACGAGGCTGAGATAGTTTCCTGGTGCTATCGTTTCGGACTCATCTCATTAACTACCCATCCCACCCCATGATTTCTCTTTCATTCAATATCAGCCCGATTCTGCCACCCATCATGGCGGGTGGTACTCACCATCGCCCGGATGCCCCTGGATATTCCGTGATCCCAGGCACTGGTGCCACCTTTAAAAGGCCAATGTGGACACGGTTGAGCTTTCTCAGTTCGGAGCTGCCCTGCACAGTTTACCTCGAGCATGGCAGATCATGGGCAATTACACCGCGGTTTGTCGACAGGGGCAAGGAGGTGCTGGTGTATGAGCTAGTACAGAATGAGACCATTCTCTTTCCAAAGGAGGCCACACCACCAGACCCATCAAGCATGGTCTGAGCTCACCACCTACCTCAGTGCAGTATCTGTGGTCTGAAGAACTGCCCATCAATACAGGTCAAGCTTCAATAACCTTCCCCGCTCTTTCAAGATAAGGGTCACCATATTCTCTCTGCTCTAACACATTCACTGTATATCTGTTATAGCACCGACCACCGAACAAGGCTCATGGTCCACCACTCTCACTACTGCATGCAGCTCCATCGCCACCCACCCCCTTCCCTCCACTTTACCTCACTCCCCTACACTAATAATGCTGCATACATACAACACTGTGGACTGACTCCCTCGGGACACCTCACCATGACACTGTCCCCCACCTGCACCAGCACTAACAGCAGGGCCACCCACCCCCACCCTCACTCCAGCCCTCCCCTTCTCCCATTCCAGGAGAAACAATCTGGAATAGGACAGAGAGGGCAAGCCGGGTGGTGGAGTGCCCGATATCCGTTCCCTCATCCCCCCTCCCCCTGCCATGTGGGGAGGACCCTGGTACAAGCCGGAGAGGACTGGGAAGCCTCATGTGGAGATTCTGAAATATCCACGTCCCACCGACCGAGTAAGGAGCAATGTTCAGTGAAGGGCAATTCTCACTTTAAACCCACTGGCAGCTCCGTTTCCCCCGGCACAACGTAGAAGCTGTGGCTCTGATGCCATCTCCCTTTTGTGTTCAGCTGGTACAAATGGAATCCCCTCGGTCTCGGTGGGCAGGAGGGTGGGCTCAAACGCATTGTCTCCATCACCTCCCAGGAAGGGATCACCGAGACACTCCCTCCTACACCTCCTTCTGTAAACAGCTCAGAAACTGAAACTAATCGGTGAGAGTTACTGCTTTCCTCACTTGTTCTGACATCTTCAACAATCTATGCTCATATACACGCAGCTCTCTCTGTTCCTGCAGCACCTACGTAACGGTATGGCCTGTTTCAAACTGACTTTCATTGTCTTTCCTACCAAAGTGCATCACCTCACACTGCACTGCACTGATCCCCAGCTGCCATACACCTGAACACGACACCAACATGTGATTGTCCTGTTAGAGTTCCACACTGTCCTCCATAGACTTTAAAATTCTTCCAGGTTTGGTGCCATCTACAAACATGGAGATTGGTATAGCGTCACAGTTCCCATGCAACAACTGAAATTCCGCGACACTCACTCGTGTGAGCAAGTGAAATACCGCTATATTCTCACGGACAGAGTGGAATAATGACATGCTGTCAATGGAGCAACAAAAATCCTGATAAAAACCAGACGAAGAGAATGAAATATTGACAAACCATAGAGAAGAGATTTCCAGATTGGCTCCAAATTTCTGTATTGACATCAGGGTATTAATGTCATGAAGTCGAAAGTGTGTATGTACCTTTAAGAGAGAGGGAAAGCTGTTCTGAACTGAGAGCTCCATGTACCTCTGATATGATAGGATGGCAGACCCAGAGTGTGAAGGACAACTGAAAATATGTCACATTTGGCTGTGGAATAGATCCCTGAGATGGTTGCTCCTTGGACAACAATTCGAATTTTACCAATCAGTTTAAATTATGCCACAGGACACTAAAACCAAATCAAGTTTGAATGTATTAGTTTTCGGAAGTTGAACCAATGAGATGATCCGACATTGTGCATATTAAAAATGCAGGCATTTAGAATTTGCAGACAGAGTAAATGCCATCAACACAGATCCAAGAGATTAGGAAACACTCTCTATCAAAGGTACCTTTTCATATGGAACATACTCGCAGTAAAAAGAAAGAAGATGACCCAGGGAGATCAATGGCCACAAGAAGACACACAAACAACAGCTGCTGTGTGATTTTGAAATTAAATGAGTGCAATTTTAATAAATGTCTTATTGAAACAGTATATCATTATAGAGTTGGAGTGGGGTAATAAACAGTTAAAAGAAAGGGGTCTCAGAATTCAGAATGCTTGATGTAAAACGCTCCCTTTCAGAGTTAAAAAATAAATTGATCTTATTATGTAAACAGTGGAATTTGGGAGTTCTTTGTCACTCATATTTTAACAGTTTACGAGGCAAATTGAGCATTTCTTTATGTTTAGTATATATTACCAGATGAGCTTCACGCCGCGCCCTGACAATTCTTGTGTGTGTGTATCTGTGTGTCTCTGTATGGGCAGGTCTGGCAGTCTCTGTGGTGCTTTGAGTGATGCAATGCCACCCTCTGCTGGCCTCCCAACGCCACTGCACCGGTATTGGCAGAGGGTGAAAACCAACAGGATTCATTCAGAGAGCGGGAGGGAGAGGGCAGCTGCTCACAGCACCATCCAAACTGATGTCTTCTCCATGTACTGATCTAAATGTCCTTCAAACATTGCAACTGTCCCTGCTTTCAGCAATTGCTCTGGGATTTCATTCCACGCATAAGCCAGATTCTGACTAAAATATTTACCTCTCATGACTTCTGTAAATCTTTTTCCTCACACCTTAAAATATCCCTCAGTTTTGAATCCACAACTGTAGCGAAAAGACATCAGCCCTTCAGCTTATCTGTACCCCTCATTATTTTATAAACCTCTGTAAAGTTACTCATTAATCTCATACCCTCCACAGAAAAGAGTCCCAGTTTATCCAACCTCTCCTCATAGCTCACTGCCTCTATTCCCAACAACATCCAGGTTAATGTCTGCTCAATACTCTCCAGCTTAATCATATCAAGGTCAGTAAAATCAAAGTGAATAATCAAGGTATTTTCTATGGGTGAGGAGACCAAAACTATATGGTACAGGTTTAAGGTGAGAGGGGAACACTTAAAAGTGACCTAGGGGGCAGTGTTTTCACCCAGAGGGTGGTGTGCCTATGGAATGAGCGGGCAGGGTGACCAGACTGGACACAGTATTCCAGAAGAGGCCTCACCAATGTCCTGTACAACCACAACATGACATCCCAATTCCGATACTCAATGGTCTGACCAATGAAGACAAGTGTGTTAAACACCTCCTTAACCACACTATCTATCTGAGATGCAAATTTTAAAGAATCACACCTGACGGCCTAGGTCTCTGTTCTACAACACTGCCAAAGGCTCTGCTTTTAATTGTATAGGTCCTGGTCTTCTCTGATTTACCAAATCCAATACCTCGCATTAATCCATCTAAACTCCATCTGCCACCCCTCAGCCCAGTGTGTTATATTACCACCTCCTCACTCTCCCCCATTAAAATATCCTCCCCGTCTCCAGGATGCCTGCACTCTCCGGCCTTGAGTTTCACAAAGACCCTGAGCTTGGGTTGCCTTGTGTGGTTTGAGGGAGGAGGGACAGATCGCAGACACTGTCAGTGGGGAGGAGAGACTGGACAGTAATCAGCGGCCTAGTGTAATGTCATTGTTTTAGGAAGAGGGCAGTTGCACGTTAGAGGTGGGTAATATTGATCGATGTTTTGGAACCAGAAATTATGCTTTTCCGTTGTCTGTGGTGTTCAGTGATAAAAATCTATTCGAGACCCTTCATTGGTCAGTCTGTGACTGCAGGATTTCTTTCCTTAATATTGTAGATTACAGATAATACCGACTGAAGACGTTCATAGTTAATTTCGATAGCACAGCACGTGCACTCAATATCCTACAGTTGAGACAAATATCTTGCATTCGTTTAACAATACAAAGTGTTTTATGTAATACAGTAATGGTAACCTGATTATAATAAATCCACACTGAGCTGAAAGCTGGCACTTAAAATATGACCCAAGTCTGGGGATGGTAGTGCAGTGGGTAGTGTCCCTGGCTCTGTACCAGAACTCTGGATTTGATTTTAATTCCTGAACTTGTGGGGTAGTGTTCCTAGCTCTGGACTAGTAGGACTGGATTCAAGTCCTGTTTGTTGCAGAGGTAAGTCACAGCATGTCAGAACAGGCTGATGAACAAACACACGGGAGAATACTGTTACAGCTTTATGGGTATTGCCCAGTGATGCAAGTTTCCCTACCTCCGAGCACAAAGGTCTCGGTGTAAATCCCACAGAAGTGTCTCATGATACATCTGAACAAACTGATTAAACTGATTGTCGAATTGTGACCTGATGGAGAATGAACTGTCAGAATTGAATTTCAGAATTTAGGCCCGGAATGACTGAAAGCACAGCTATTCGTGTTGATTGGAGTCACATCTTGCAGCAGTAGAGGTTTATAAAATCAGAACGGTCATGGATAGGATGAGTAGTTAGGGGTTTCTCCCAGGTTAGAGGCGTTCAAAACTAGAGGGCATTGGATGAAAGTGAGAAGGGAAAGGTTTTGAAGAGGACTAAGAGCAACCTTTTCACCAAGAGAATGGTGTGCGTATGTAATGAGCTGCCAGAGGAAGTGGTGGAGGATGGTACAACTACAACATGTAAAATGCATCTGGGTACTGACAGGCCTGCCGAGCTTTACCAGCAATTTCTGTACTTCTTTTAAAAAATGCATTCATTTTAACACAGGTATTCTAAATACATTAAATATTTTATTCTTTTAAAGACGCAGGGGCACATAAACATATTTTCAAATTGACCAAGACCATTTTCTGCTATGGGTATGACTGTGCGAGATGGCAACAATGATGCTTCGGTATGGAACAGGGAATGTGATGGAGACATAGTTTGGACATTATACAAGTAGACCTCACATGTCCCAGTTGGGAGAGGATGACATTATTGTGTGATTCAACTCAGAGAGGGAGACAATGTAATCTTCCTGAGAAGGAATGGCCTATTACACTATCTCTCTCCCTCATTATTCCTCATCACAGTAATGTGTGTGAGCTAAAAATAAAACACCTATACGGTCATCATTACCATTCTCATTTTTAAAGAATTCATGAAGTGTGGAAACAGGCCCTTCGGCCCAACAAGTCCATACCAAACTTCCAAAACAGTAACCTTGCCAGACCCGTTCCCTGAGATTTACTTCTGACTAATGCACCTAACCTAGAAATCCCTGAATACGACAGACAACTTAGCATGACCAATCCACCTCATGTACACGGTTTGAGCTGTGGGAGGGAACTGGAGCACCTATTAGAAACTCACGCAGTCAAAGCGAGAATGTACAAACCCCACACAGATAGTCGCCCAAGGCTGGAATAGAACCCCTGTTCCTAGTGCTGTGAAGTAGCAATGCTAACCACTGAGCCACTGTGCTACACTTTGGGTGATTACTGACCAGAATTCATTGGAATTTTCTCACTGCCTAATGCAAAGGGAATTCAACCAAATCCGATTGTCCCAGGATGAAATCCCATTGCAAGCAGCTTGTGTGTTTTGAATATCATCAGAAGCCGAATCATATTTTGGACAATCTCTCAATTTTTCCTTTTGTCATAGGTTACACCAATATTTGGACAAAGTTCTTTCAACTTCAAATTGCAGAGAGTGTGTGTGTGTGTGTGTGTGTGTGTGTGTGTGTGTGTGTGTGTGTGTGTGTGTGTGTGTGTGTGTGTGTGTGTGTGTGTGTGTGTGTGTGTGTGTGTGTGTGTGTGTGTGTGTGTGTGTGTGTGTGAATTTTAAACAGGGAAATATTGATTTTATATTTGCAATACCCAAACAGTTTGTCATTGATCTTTCCATCATAGTTTGAGTAACATTGCTCTACATCATAAACGTGTTGTTTTAGCAGATTAAAGAAACTACCCTGACTTGTTCCTAAAACTGACCATGACCCAGTCTGAGACCGATATCATCGGCCATATCACCAACCTGGTCACATTTAACATTTGTTGTGAGCAGTGGAGAAGTGGGACGAGAAAAGGAAACAGTGACCCAAAACGTCGGGGAACTATTGACGGGTGAGCCTGATGTCAGTGGTGGGTAAGTTGTTGGAGCGGATTCTGAGGGATAGCATTTACATACATTTGGGAAGGCAAGGGCTGATCGGGGTAGACAACGTGTCTTTCTGCATGGGAAATCATGTCTCATTAATTTGGTTGAGTTTTATGAACAGGTAAAAAAGAAGATTAATGAAGGCAACTTGTTAGACATTGTCTATATGGACTTCAGCAAGGTATTCATAATATTCCATTTGGTAGACAGATTAAAAGTTCCGTCACATGGGACACAGAAGAAGCTAGTCACAAATGGCTTGAAGGAAGAGGAATATTTTTCAGACTGGAGACTTGTGACCAGTAGTGTGCTGCGAGAATCGGTGCTCAGTTCACTGCATTTCATCATTTATGTAAAGAACTTAGATGTGGATATCGGGGTCACAGTTCGTAAGTTTACAGATGACATAAGAATCTGGTGTAGTAGATTATCTCAGAGTACACCGAGACCACGATTTGATGGGACAAAGGGCAAGGAGTGACAGATGAAGTGTATTTAGATAAATATAAGCTTTTGCATTTTAGGAAGAAATTATACACTTAATGGTAAGGTCCTGGCGAGTGTTATGGAACAAAGGGACCTAGGACTGCATGTACATTGTTTCTTGAAAGTGGAGTCGCAGGTAGACAGAGTGGTGCTGAACATATTTGGCACATTTGCCTTAATCAGTCAGAGCATTGAGTATAGGGTTTGTGGTGGCATGTTGCATCTGTACACCGTGTTGGGAAGACCATTTTAAGAAAACTGCATACAACGCCGTTGTCTGCAGAAAAGATTTACACAGATATCCCAGGGAGAGGTTGATTAGGTTGAGGTGTTTCTCCCTGGAGTGTCAGAGGCTGAAGGGTGACATTATAGATGTTTATAAAATCATCAGGGGAATGGATATTCTGAACAGCCACGTTCTACTCTTCAGGGTAGGGAGACCAGATTCAGAGGCATAGGTTGATGGGGAGAGGGCGAATAATTTAGAAGGGACCTGGAGATAAATGTTTTCACTCGGAGTGTGGTGTGTGTGCAGAAAGTGCTGTCAGAGGAAGTGCTGAAGGCGGTTATAATCGCACATTTAAAAAGTATCTGAAAGAGGAGGGATATTGGCCAAATGCTGGCAAATTGGATTGGATCAGATTTGATATCTGATCGGAGTGAACAGGTTGGACTAACGGGTCTGTTTCTGTTCTGCATGACTCTCTGATTCTATAAGAAGAATGACAAAAAATTCTAAAATGACCTTTCAAGTGGAAATTCTCTTCAATGGAAGTTTATCGTGCCTCTGTGCTTATATTGATTAAAAGCTGCATTATTAAATATTTGACAGGGAAGTAAGTCACGGATATTGGGATACAGACAGGAAAGTGGGGCTGAGTCCGCAACCTGATTAGCCACAATTGTAGTTCCTGGTGGAGAAGGCTCAAAGTGTCTAATGACCCACTCCTGCTCCTCGGTCCCATGTTTCTGTGTTCCATTCAGCCCCTCATACTGCTAGGCAGGGACAGTTGGAGGCCACTTGCTCCTATAATCTGGTGCACAGAAACAGAGGAGACCATTCAGCCTCTCAAGACTGTCACACACGCTTTGAGGTGATTTGGGAAATGTAATTGGAAAATCCTGGCACAGGTATGAAAGAGGCCCCTCATCTCTCTTCACAGAGCTTCCCCTCACTGCAACCTGTGCTTCATTTGTTGGTCATGCTGTAGACGCAGATTGACTCCGAATACAGCCGATATTCTCACCAGAGATGGCTCACAAAATCATCTGGTCTCCCTGACTGCAATATTCAGTAATTGCACATTTATGACAATAATACCCACTCATTCTCCAATAACAGAATGTGAGAACATCAGAAACAGGGACAGGTCGTTCATTCCCCAAGCCTGCCTTGTCCTTTACTAAGATCATGACTGATCTGCTCTTGGTCTCAAATCTTCTTTCATACCCGATTCTTCATCGCCCTCAACTCTCTGTCAGGTCAATATCCATCTACCTCTTCTTCAAATACTTTCAGTCATCTTGCTCCCTAACATTCTTGAGAAGAGAAACCCTGACATTCAATACCATTTGTTTGAAGATAACACGTGTTGTTCCTATACCATGGCCTATTGATATGGACAAAAGAGGTTGGCTCAAGGGTTCAGGTAAAAATGACTGGCCCTGATATCAAGGCAGTGGTTGGCTTTTGTTGACATCAAGGAGCTTCACAAAACTGGACTTAATGGGAATCAGAGTAAACTCTCCAGTGTTTGGAGTCAAACATGGCACAAAGGAAGATGTTCACCATCTCAGTCCTGGGTCACTTCTGTGCGAGATCCTCAGGGTAGCTTCCTCTTCACAGACAGCTTCAGCTGCTTCATCAATGCCCCCCTGCTCCCACCCTCTGCAACATAAGATCAGAAGTGGGGATGGTCACTGAAGATTACACAATGTTCAGAACATTTGTCCCCCCTCAGCTCCTGAACTGGTCTGTGTCCATGTGCAGCAAGACCCAGACACCAGTCAGGTTTGTGCTGTGAAATTGTCTGTAACATTCATGTAACTGCACTGCCTGACACTACACATTGCCACAGTGAAATAGAGTTCATTCAGCAGCTCACGCTGGTTTCACAGGAAAATGAGGAAGTCATTCAGCCCACTAACAGTATTAGAGTAGAACAGGGACAGCCCATTCAGTGCCTCCAGCCTATTACTCAGAAAGGGAAGGAGTCTAGTGTGATGGACCACACTAGAGCCCCTCGAAAATATTTGAAGGTGGTAGCCTTGACTCTAATGTTTTCGTATTTTAAAGGGAATGTAATGAGAATGTTCAAACTACTCGGTGTGAAGCAAACACCATTTATTTAGATTAGATTACTTACAGTGTGGAAACAGGCCCTTCGGCCAACAAGTCCACACCGCCTCGCCCGAAGCGCAACCCACCCATACCCCTACATTTACCCCTTATCTAACACTACGGGCAATTTAGCATGGCCAATTCACCTGACCTGCACATCTTTGGACTGTGGGAGGAAACCGGAGCACCCGGAGGAAACCCACGCAGACTCGGGGAGAACGTGCAAACTCCACACAGTCAGTCGCCTGAGGCGGGAATTGAACCCGGGTCTCTGGCGCTGCGAGGCGCTGTGCCACTAAACACAGAAGATAAAATGAAACCAAAGAAAGATGAATTTAGAACAAAGAAAGAGGAATTTAGAATAATGTAATTCTATTGGACAAGTAAACAGAATAACAAATCCTGGAACTATTACTAATGAACTGTTCCAATTTGGGATAATCCCATAAACACAGCCCTTGGCAAAAAGAAATATTCAGACACAGAATGTCACAATCATTTCTCCAATCCAGGGATTAAAAACAGCAGCAAGAGAAAATTCAGAGAGAGTAGCAGGCAGTAAACATTCACTGAAGCTTCCAACTCTGTTGAGACCCCAATAGTTTCTGATGTTGCTGAGAAACCAAAACCCAGAGATCCTAATCTGTGAGAGTTGACCACACCCATTCAGGCTGCATTAAAATAAACCCAAGGCCTCGCTTGCTGTTTACCCAGTGGTCTTAATTAGCCAGCTTGTTCAATCTCTCTCTTAAAAGAAACCAGGACAAAATAACCTCTTAAAGTTGCAGCATCATCACACTTGTCAGCACATCGAGCTGTCAAACAGGAACCAGACGTAACCAGTCAGGTCCTTGGCCCTGTCCAACCGGACAAAGAAGAAGTCATTTAGTCCTTTGAGTCAATTACACAGAAACAGAATGAGGCCATTCAGCCCCTTGAGTCACTTACACAAGAACAGGAGGAAGCCATTCAGCCCGTTGAGCCACTTATATAGGAACAATAGGAGGCCATTCCCACCTCAATGAACTTACTCGGGGGCAGAATGAGGTAATTGATGCTGATCCTGATGAATGGCTTATGCCCGAAACGTCGACTCTCCTGCTGTGCTTTTCCAGCAAACCACTGTCTACTCTGATCTCTTGCATCGGCAGTCCTCACTGACTCCTAATTGATGCTCTAACATGAACAAGTGGAGCAGAAGCTGCACAGACAGACTACTCCACGTTGTTCCTCCTGACTCCGTTGCTTATGATACACACATGGGACTTTAACGTGGTTTTCTCGCGATGAGGAGGGAAGCCATATGTCTTGTGTGAAGTCTCAAGAAGACATCTTACATTTCTGAGGTGACAGCCTGGTGTTCTATATGTAGGGCGGAAGCCGGTGGGAATGGCTACCTGCTTCAGATGGAAGGTATTGTGCTGTTGGGGATTGTGAACAACATGACATTCAGTACGGGTTCACACGTCGACTTCACATTAACGTGGGGAGATTTAATTAAGGCATATAAACTATTCGGAAAGTCACGTTAGACTGATGAATGGACTCTCTAAGTTCAAATAATGGTGATCTTATTCATGTTGATCTTGTCTAGTGCAAGTCCTGTTCAGTGTACCCTGTATGCCTTACTCTGTCCAAGTCTATTTCCACCCTATGATCTGACTGGCCATGCTTACTATGATCTGCCTCCACTGCTCATAAATAAAGTGTTTCCCTGTACTGAGGTACACGTGACAAAAATCAAACCAATCAATCCTGGGTAAAGTATGGAAATTCTCACCCTATCAATGTCTCTTTTGGAAATAAGTGATCGTTGCCACTCCTCGTGTTTCAGCGCCACCATTTTTTCGTCTCTCAGCTCTACAGATTAAACACTCAGCCTCTTCACTCTATCCTCATGTTCCCATCGTCCGTGCCTGTGGTAAGTAGATCATTCCTTACAAAGGACATCAACTCTGTAGTGAGTGCCCCAAATGCTCTCTCAGCAAAGCTCGACAACAGCCGGAAGATGGCTTCACTTATGTACTCGAATTATCTTAAAATGAAGGACAGCATACCATTGAATGCACCCATTACTTACACATGGTTTGATTCGGAGCAGTCAGCACATTTGTGAGTGGGAGATCATGCTTCCCAAATTTGTTGGAGTTCTTTGATGAAGTGACCAGGAAGGTTGATAAGCACAGAGCGGTAAACGTAGTCTATGGATTTCAGTAAGGCCTTTGATAAGTTTCCACATGGCAGGCTGCTCAGGAAGGTTACATCACGTGGAATGCTGGGGGTACTGACCAATTGGATACACAGTTGGCTTGATGGTAGGAAGCAGAAGGTTTACTGGAAGGATGCTTGTCAGACTAGAGGCTGGGTCCATGGCTCTTTGTTATCTATGATTTGGTTGAAAATGTACAAGCTATGATTTGTAAGTTTGCAGATGACACTAAAGTAAATGGGAGCATGATCAGTGAGGAAGTTTATCAGAAATTGCAGCAGGACCGTAATCAGGTGGGGAAGTGGGCCGAGAAATGGCAAATGGAATTAATATAGATATGTGAGGTCTTGCATTTGGAAACACAAATCAAGGTGGGAGTTTCATGGTGAATGGAAGGGTCTTAAGGGGTGCAGTGTTCAGGTGCACGGTTCACTAAGAGTGGAGTCACAGGTAGACAGGGCAGTGAAAAAGGCATTTGACACATTGGCCTTCATCAGGCAGGACATTGTGTATAGACGTTGGGAATTTATGTTGCAGTTACGCAGGACTTTGGTAAGGCCGCACTTGGAGTATTGTGTTCACCGTTATCACGTTGTTATAGGGAAGATGTTATGAAATTAGAAAGAGTGCAGAAGAAATTTACAAGGACGTTGCCAGGACCCAATGGTCTGAGTTATATGGAGAGGTTGCACAAGCTAGGACCTTTTCTTTAGAGTGTATGAAACTGAGGGGGTCCTTATAGAGCTGTATAAAATCATGAGGGGTATGGATAGGGTTAATGCTCTGAGTCTTTTTACAAGGTTTAGAGAATCGAGGACAAGAGGGGATCAGTTTAAGGTTAGAGGGAAAGGAATAAAAGGGAACCAGAGAGTCCACTTCTTCACACAGAGGCTGGTACGTGGATGAGCTGCCAACGGATGTGGTTGAGGGGGGTACATTAACAACACTTCAAAAGCATTTGGATAAATATGTGGATTGGAAAGGACTAGAAGGATATGGGCCAACTACAGGGAAATGGGGTGAGCGTGGATGTACATTTACAATGTAGAGTCGAACCCCTCTGTTAATTAAAAACAAACACCCATAAAAGCTCACCTCACCTCGTAATCTGTTAAAATATGAGCGACACAGATTTCCAACATTCCACCATTTAAACAAAAGTTAACAAGTTAGTTTCTTAACTTTAATAGTGATCACTAAACAACAACTATTCACAAATACAAGCCCGTCTTTTCTTAGCTACTTACTATCTGACTCCATCTCTATAAAAATATGCTGTTCCACCAACCCACATATGAAACATTACAATCTCAAGACCACACAGAATCCACTCTGTGTTCACTCTTCCAGCTGCTGATCTACCAGGGTCATGTATTTTTTTTTACTGCAAGTAGCTTTTACATGACCATGTATCTTTGATAGAACGTGTTTGAGATGACCAGTTAGCACTCCTCCTCTACAGAAATTACTCTGCTTTTGGATGGCAGTGGCTCTCCCTCTAGTTTCAAAATGCTGCTTTTATACTCTTCATTTGATACAATAATTGTCATAATTTTATTGCTTTCCAGGTGTCCAAACAATAATATTCAAATCCCGTTGGCTTCTGGTAACCTGAGCGTTATTTAAACTCTTTGCTTGTACTTGAAATATTGTCAAAACAGCAACCAAAACTCAGGTATCCATTTCCCAGCAAATGGTGACATGTGGAACAGGCTGACCTTCAGCTGGCATCGGTTGCTGTACTTTTTAAACAGCAAAACCCGTTCTGTCTTAAAATGACCGCACATGATTTCGGCTTCATAACACCTTTCCTCTTCAGAAAAAAAAACATGAAACAGCAGAATGAAGAGATGGCTTCATTTCTTTTCCTCTAATTCTTAATCCCATTACTATGAATTACAAAAGTATTAATCTCAGCTATACCATACATATTAATTCTGCACACATATATAACATTGCAATAAGTCAAATCTTATCTAGCCTTTTTTCCTTTAAATCTGGGAGAACACATCTGCTATCACATTTTAGGACCCACAGCATGTACATTTTGTAAGGTTACAGTCAGTAAGATAAGACTCCAATGAAATACTTTTATATTCTGGTCTTTAAATATTCCAAGAAATGCGAGAGGTTTGTCGTTGTCCACAATCATCTCTGAATTTTTTTGTCATATAAAATTTAAAATATTGTCAGTCCAGTGCGAAACTTTATCATTCTTTTTCAAAAATGGAGATGTTGTATTTTTTTCTGGTAGATATTGAGTTTTTTCGACAAGTAATCGAAGTGGTCCTTCAATTCCATCACCATCTTTCTGTATCAATACATCTCCGAGTCCTATGTTCCTAGTATCAAATACAATTTTCAATTTTTTTCAAAATATTTGGTATAGCTAAAACTGATGTGGTGATTAACCCTGCTTTAAAATTCTCAAATACCTCCTGCCATTGTTCTATCACCACAATTCTGTGTTCTTCTTTAATAAACCCAGCAGTGGTGCCAATACGCTCCTGAAATTTGCAACAAACGTCCGATAGAATCCACTCAGTTCCAAAAATCGAAGCACCTCTTTCTTCGAGGATGGTCGTGGAAATTCCTTAAAGCCCTTCGTCTTTGTGTTCCATTGGATCAACCTTCCATGTCCAATGTAATGTCCCAAGAACATCACCTCTGCCTTCGAGAATTCTGTTTTCTTTAAGTTTATTACCATGTTTGCTTTTTGTAATCGTTCAACATGCTCAGCCAACTGTAACATGTGAGCTTTCAATCACTTGCTAAAGATCACTACATCATACAGATAAGCTGCACAATTTGTTCATCTGGCCACAACTCTGTTCCTGAGTCTTAAATGTGTCTGGAGCATTATTCATTCACATGACATTCTCTAACTTTTTTGTCATATCTGGTAGCTTTACTGTTTAACTGTTAGACTCAACATTTTTTTAATTTGAAAGGGGCCACTCAGCCTGGCTTTAAAGTGATTTCCTACCACTGGTGGCGATACTAATACGTCATCCCCACGGGAAATCGTCAAAGTTTCAGAGTTTTTATCTGTCACCTGCTTCACTCTATGCTGTGCCCTCTTCGGGTGCTGTTTAGCTAACTCATCTACTCCATTTAATCTCTCCCTCACTTCAGATACATAATCCAAGTGTGAGATCTTCGACTTCGGTCCTGTCAGTTTATGTTTAATTAATTTCAAAGGACCTCTCACTTCATTTACGGATATTAACTCAAAGGAAGTAAAGTGAGTAGATTTATTTGTGACGTCTCTAATGGCAAACAATATGATGAGACGCCTTTATTCCAATCATTCGGGGAATTCTGACAGTATACTGTAAATATTGTCTTCAGCATCTGATGCCAACTTTGCAAGGCCCCCTGGGATTCGGGATGGGACGCACTTGATTTTAACTGCTGTGTGCCGAAACTATCCATGACGTCCTTAAATAGCTGCGCGGTAAAATGAGACCCTTGGTCTGACTGAATCACACTGCATAGCCCACAGTGAGTTAAGAATGCTACCAACTCCTCTACCTCCGTTTTTCCTTTTACACCCCATATTGGAATTGTCCCTGGAAATCGGGTAAACACATCCATTATGATCAGCAGATATTGGTTTCCACTTTATTGCAGAAAGGGGAGCTCCACAATTAATCATAACCCATGGGAAAGGTTCTTCGAATACAGGAATTGGCAACAAAGGTGCTTGTTTTAATACTGACGGTGACGTACCTACCATTTGGCATGTATGACATGTACAACAAAAAGTAACCACGTCCTTGTGAATTTCAGCCACTAGAAATGCTTTAGCCTGAGCTTCCGTGCATTTCTTATGGTTTTCCTTCCTGTTGTAACTGATGACAGTGGGATCTTGTTTCTACATAGTCTGGAAAAATCCCTGGGTATTTTTCTTTTAATTGCCCTGTTCTCTGGTCTTACTTTGGCTTCTCCACCACAAGGGGTGCCTCCCCCACCTTGAATCCTGCTAAATCATTCCCAAGAACAAACTGTAATCCTGGAACTGACACTGTGTCACTCATTCTCATGGTTATTTCCCCAATCTTGATTTGGCACTCCAACCAAATGTTACACAGGGAATGCTTAATTTCTGTCCCCATGCCATAAATTCTCACGCTGTTGCATAACATGTCAGAAAGAGTGAAAACACTTCCATCACTTACTACTAGAGGCGGAGGGAAAGTGAGGACTGCAGGTGCTGGAGATCAGAGTTGAAAAGTACGGGGATGGAAAAGCACAGCAGCATTCGAGGGGCAGGAGAGTTGACGTTTCGGGCATACGTCCTTCATCAAGAAAGTGGGGGTGGGTGGATAAGGGAGTGGGAACGGTCTGAGAATTAAATAGGAGGTTGGGGGTGGAGCTGGGTGGAAGGGATCTTGGAAGGAGATAGGTAGATGCAGATGGGGGGTGATGGTGACAGGTCGGAGAGGAGGGTGAAGTAGATAGGTGGTAGGACAGCTGGACCCCTCATACTATACAGCATCAATGTTGACTTCACAAAGTTTCACATCTCCCCTCTCCCAGCCTCAACCCAGATCCAACCGTTCAACTTAGCACTGCCATCTTGAACTGTCCTAACTGTCCATCTTACTTCCCATCTATCCATTCATCATGTGCATCATTTTTCGTGTACTGTGTCTCCGTTAAGAGAGGGGTCATTCTTCACTGCACTCCCTCAATGTCAGTTTTGTCCTTTATTAGGTGAGGAGACCAAAACTACATATAATGCTGCACAATGTTCGAGATGATATCTCACCAAGGCCCTAAACAGCTGCAGTAAGTCACCCTTATTCCTGGACTCACATCCCCCCGAAATGAAGGTCAGCACATCATTTGTCTTCCTCAGTGCTTTCTGTTTCTGCAATATTGCTATCAGCGAGTGGTGTACAATGAGATGCAGATCCTTTACAATGTTACAGCTCCCCACTTGGTCGGTCTGTGTACACTGGTCAGCGTGCCAATGCCATGCCCAGCATTGACTTCTGTTTGCAGGACTTACTGCACTGCATGGGCCTCAGAGGTTTATGCAGAAGGAAACAACAAAAATGAACATACGTCCCTTTGTAAATCAACATGTTTTCACCAATCCTTTTTAAATGGTAGGCTGCCAATTTATCATTTCCACCAAAGGGCACACTGCCACCTCTATCCACATTGTTCTCCATCTGTCACGTATTTATCCATTCACTCCACTTGTCTTAGTCTTCTCGGTGCTTTTTTACTTCCTCCTCACCCACCCACAATCCCACATCCGTTAGTGCTGTCAGCAGGCTGGGATATATTGTATCTGATTCCAGCAACCAAATGTTTAAAGGGCATTGTGAACAGCTGGGCCCCAAGCACTGATCCCTGTGACACCTCAGCAACAGTCCTCTGTTAATTTCTATTTATGAATTTCGTCAATCTGGGTGTCACTGGCTGGGCCAGCATTTATTGCCTGTCCCTAGTTTCCCTTGAGATGGTGGTGGTGAGCTGTCTTGTTGAACGCTGCAGTCCATCTGCTGTGGTTGATGTCCAATGCTATTCGGAAGGGAATTCCAGGATTCTGACCCAGCGACTGTGAAGGAACGGTGACATATTTCCAAGTCAGGATGGTGAATGGCTTGGAGGGGAATCTAAAGATGATGGTATTTCCATACATCTGCAGCCCTGGTCCTTCTAGATAGACGTGGTCGTGAGTTGGGATGGTGGTCTCTGAGGATCTTTGGTGAGGGGCCAGTTTCCACACTGTAAATTAATCTAATCTAATAATTCCATCTGCATCTTCCTGAAACTTAAGGCCTTCCACCGCACTGCCAACCACCCAGCCAATCTTTATTTCAAACATACACTTACATGTTGTTGGATTCTGTTTGCCGAGCTGGAAATTTGTCTTGCAAGCGTTTCGTCCCCTGTCTAGGTGACATCATCAGTGCTTGGGAGCCTCCTGTGAAGCGCTTCTGTGATGTTATTTACTTAAACTGTTTTCAGACAGAAGTTGTTAGTGGTTAGCACTGCTGCCTCACAGCGCCAGAGACCCGGGTTCAATTCCCGCCTCAGGCGACTGACTGTGTGGAGTTTGCACGTTCTCCCCATGTCTGCGTGGGTTTCCTCCGGGTGCTCCGGTTTCCTCCCACAGTCCAAAGATGTGCAGGGCCAGGTGAATTGGCCATACTAAATTGCCCGTAGTGTTAGGTAAGGGGTAAATGTAGGGGTATGGGTGGGTTTCGCTTCGGCGGGTCGGTGTGGACTTGTTGGGCCGAAGGGCCTGTTTCCACACTGTAATGTAATGTAATGTAATGTAATAATGTAATGTTGTGCACCTCTGCCTTTAAAACCTCTCTTTAAAAAAAAACCTAAGAGAAAATAACCTTTTTACAGTGACAGAATTCTCACAACTCCATCTTTAATACAATAATCCATCAATATACAAAAGTGGATTCATTTTAGACCTCCGAATCTTCCTCTATTAGTGGACTAAAATGCATACACATTACATTGACTGCGAGCATATAAATGTTCACAACTAGTTTCAATTTCAGGCATTTTATTCCTGCCAAGTCTCCACAACGTGTCAAAACGTAAGGTTTCTCGCCCTGTCACCTGTATAATTTCAAACTGAATGGCAGCAATAATAAGCTCAATCGAAACAGACTGGTATTTTTCTCCCTAGAATTCTGCAAAAACTTTACCGGGTCACAATCAGTGATAAAGGTTTGTCTCATGTATGTTATTCGCAATTTAAATGCTGAAATGTTGTAACACCAACACGAAGCTGAAGGCCTCCTTCCCCATTGTGAAATAAATCTGTTGATGTTTCCACTGGACACTCCAAACACACGTTACATAATGAATCACTTCTCATCTCTCCAATAGTCCTTCTGAAAGACATAGCTCCTCTTGTCTCAGCATAAAAGAGTTACATACTTCTCTACCTCTTAACGCTGTAACCTCTTTACCTGCTACTCCTGGCCTATGCCAGCAAACCTTACTCTCACGCGTATATGTTTTAAGAAGGTCTCACACATTCTTCTCAACCTCTCAAAGAACCAAACTTTGATTTCTGAACCCAATCATCATCAACAACCATTTCAGCTTCTAAGCTTTCCATTTTAACGATCTGCTCTTCCACACGAGTTCTCATGACTGTAGGAAGTGAATTGTTGAACCTCTCCAAAATAAGAATCTCTCTAAGAGTGCCATAAGTTTGCTCTGTTTTAATACCTTTCTCACCTTTCAAAATAATTTTATTTGATCCTTGCAAACTCAATGTACGTTTAACCAGGGACCCTTTTTTAGATTCCTGAAATGCTCTCTGTCGGCTTCTGGCACAAGCTCATATGCACTTCAGATGGCTTTCTTCACCACCCCATACTAGCCAGATACCTCCTCCGATAGGGATGCAAATACCTGTTAACTTTGTTTGGATAAACTAAATCCCCATGGTCACTGGTCACTGCATTTGTTTATCCACTTTCTCAAATGAAATTCAAAAGGCTTCCACATCCTTCTCATCAAATTTAGATGATGCCTGGATGCATTTAAACAGAACCCCATTAGACCATTGGTTATAATAGGGTTGTTCAACCTCACTATCCTCCTCATCCAGCCGAGCGTCTACCTTCATCTCCGCCTTCTATGTCAACTTTCCTCTCTAATTGCTAACTGTTTAAGTTGAAACTCTCTGCTTTTCTTCTGTACCTTTCTCTCTTTCTTCTTCATTTACGTTTCTTTTATTTCTACTTTTCATCATAATTCAAACTGTTTCAATTCCTTCTCATGTTCAAAGTGCCTCATTTGAAATTGAATTCCAGCCATTTCCAAAGACTCTGATGGCGTTTCCACTAAATGTAATTGCCGAGCTATAGCTGTAATTATCTCTTATTTTCTCACAGACAAACGCAACCCCACCTCCAGCTTGTCTGTCAATTCCTACAGCTTTGCCTTCATTACCTTTTGTAAAACCGCCAACTTCACTTTCTCCACACCCAGAGAACTCTTAATGACTGACAGTATCTTTATACACAAAACACTGTTTCAACCAACCGAATTCAACATCCACAACAAAAGATACTAACAGCTAACATACACGACCTTTGAACGCAATAGCCTCCCAGTGCATAATCTCCAGTGTCTGCACGACCTTATTCTGGATTCTCTGGTTTCCTCCCACAATCCAAAGATGTGCATGTCAGGTAAATTGGCCATGCTAAATTGTTTATAGTTTTCAGGGATGTGTGGGTTAGGAGCCTTAATGGGGGTAAATGTGTAATAATAGGGTAAAGGAATTGATCTGGGTAGGTTACTCCTCGGAAGGTCAGTGTGGACTTGTTGGGTCGAATGGCCTGTTTGCAGACTGTAGGGATTATAATTCTAAACCCAATTTGTTATTATCGATTTAGAACCAGACAAGAGTCCCCATTTTGCTATCGACCGACCAGACTGCGTCAAACTATTTAAGAGGGTAGCTTGGATGCTAAACCTTTCTTATTTTAAAGGTAGATGTGTAGTGGGTGTTCCAGATGTGATGTTACTCGTCAAACTACTCACCATTGAGCAAAACACAATATATTTAAATACTATAATGAAAATCCATTCAAAATGACGAGGAATTTAGAATAATTTATCTATTGGAAACCTTAACCGAATGGTGGATACAGTACCTTCTACAGATGAACTGTTCCAATATACTGACATCCCATGAACACACCCCTTGGCAAAAAGGTACATTCAGACATACATTCTTGCATACAGTTCTCCAATCCAGGAGCAATCAGCACTAAGTCAGGTTTCAGAGAGTAGCAGCTGGGGTTAAGTTAGTAGGCCGTTGTTACTACTATTTATTAAAAACCCTAAATGCGTCGTAAGTTATTTACTTGAGCCGTGTTCAGCAGGCTATTTGCCCTTTAAGATCTCTTATTTTTTAAAAAAGGAGAAAATAACTTTTCTTTGAAAGTGAAAGCATTGTCACACAATTTAGATGCCTGGTCCTTTACTCGAGGGGCTTTCTCGTGCTGCTGATCGCATGGTCACCTGAGAGGGACAAATTCAGGTACAGACCAAGTTACAAGGATGTGTCTCATAACTTCTGAAACACCCCTGTCATAGACCATCACATGGGACATACCGGGAAGTGAACAACAGCCTGATAAACATCATTTCACTGTTTCTCAGCTTCACAATGATTGCACTCGATACACTAGGGAGCCAAAAGCAAAGGCCAGGGAAAGATACAGAGGGACAGAAAGATTCACATTAAAGACAGAAACAGACAGTTAATTAACTGAAAAGATGTTGTGGAAATATGGGGATAAAGACAGGGCAGTGGGACTAACTGGAGAATTGAGATCTTCGACAGAAAACTTACAAGAATGAGAAAATTGAATAAAGGCATTGTCAGATCAGCTGGAATGGTTTGTTACATCAAATTCTGAATCAGCTCGACAGAACACCACAAACAACATAAACTGGGACAAGATGACAGCCCAGCATGGAGAGCTGTGCAGACCATGCTAGTGTGTTGCTCAGTAAACTGCACTATCTGCCCAGCATAGATAGCATTGCAAACTTTACTATCATATGCAAACTTTACTCGCGTCAGATTACTGCCTACAATGGGAAGATTTGCTGCGTGTGTGTGTTCATCAGAAACTGAGGGAGAGTGCGTGTGTGTGCGCTATAGGCGTGGTTGAATGCGAAACTAATTGTTTGAGAAGGAACGCACATGGAGGAAATTATTTTAAATAAGAACAACTGGCAGGCTTTTTGTTAATCAACAGAGAAATAACGAGAGAAGTTTCATGGACAGATGAGGAAAAGTGTTAGATAATGTTAAAATAAAGGCATTGCCAGACACAATAGCAATATACATCAGCGTGCACGTGAATGACAGATGAATGGGAGTTTGGTGTGAGTTCGAATCAGATTTGCTTCGGCAGGTTTGAAGCCGGAGCGTCAGCGGCAGACTTTTGGCTTCATTAAGACTGTATTTCCTAGCTCAAGGTTCAAACAGAATATGGAATAAGCCAGTGAGATATATTCTGGAGTGGTGAGTATTTCAAGTTAGAAATGATCAGGGTATGGTGTCAGGAATCAGCTGATGGTCAAAGGGATCACCCACAGTTGTGACTTGTCTGCTTCAACCGCAGATATTGGCCAGGGATGGGGGGGAAATAGTGGAAGGAAGTGGAGTTTGTAACCAGAACAGTAGAGAATGATTTACATGCTGTTAATACTTCAATAACAAGGGCAATGATACAATAAATTGTAGTTCTCCGCTGAAACTGAGTAGGTCAACATAGAGACCCATGAGTAACAATGTCAGAGCAGAGAGGGAGACCGGAATTGAACACATTCCTTGATGTAGTTAGTAGTGGTCTGTAGAGTGAATATATGGATCGAGAGTTTCAACAGGAAGATAATTGGGACAAGAAGTGTAGACTATATGAAAGAGCAGTAATACAGTCATAACTGGTTTATAGAAAGAAAAATCTGGACGGTGACACCGATGATAGCCAGGAAAGGATAATAAAAATATTGAATAATGAGAAGAGCGTAATAGATCCGCATTGATAATGGCCACCAATTCAATACAGAAAGATACCAAACATAAATGGTTAAACTCCTGTCTATTGTTAGAACATGCCAGTCTAATATTCCCAGATTATAATCCATTTTTGGAACATTCCAGTCTAATGTTCTCAGATTCTGATCTCTCCTCCCCCTCTCTCCAAATGTGCTGATCCCTGTCAGTGCTGTCGGTGATGTTCCCGCCCATGTTATGGAATAACACATTGAACGGAGCCTATTTATCATTTAAAGATGGAAACCCTCCATTGGAATAATTAGAATCCATGGAGATTCCTATTAATCACAGTCACTGAACAAAGACTGGGAAACAGAGCAAAGGCTACGACAACAGATGAATTTGCACCGCACAACAATCAACAGACAGGAGTATTCCCTCCCAGTTGGGGAACACTTCAGTGGTCCAGGATATTCAACATCGGACCTTCTGGTGACCATCTTCCAAGGCCGACTTCAGGACAGGCAGCAGCGAAAAGTGGCTGAGCAGAGGCTGATAGCTAATTTCGGTACCCATAGGGAGGACCTCAACCGGGACCTTGGGTTCATGTCACATTACAGATGGCCACCATTGTTCTATACACACACACATAGACACTCATATACACACAAATACATACGGACACACATGTACGCAGACACACGCACAGACACTCAAACACACCCTTACAGTCACACATACACTCCCACACTCACACGGCACCCTCTCAGAGACTTAGACCACTCTACACTCATGCACACACTATACACTCTCTCTCACTGATAGTCAAAACCCTTCACCCCAGACACGCACACACATTCACACACTCACACATGCACCCCGTCACAGATTTAAGACACTCTACATCACTACACACATATATACATTATCTCTCACACTCACAACCCCCCAACACAGACAGACACGGACACACAAACCGACAAAGACCCACATGCACACATATATGTTGTTGGATGAATTTGTACTTGCAGAGTTACATTGTAGTTTGCTCAAAAACTGCATGGATTCGTGTAAAACTCTGAGCTCAAAAACTGTATGGATTCATGTAAAACTCTGTTATCTCACTTTTCAGATTAGAATCAATCTAAACATCATGGCATAGACAGAGAACAAAGGGGACTAACACCTTCAACATATTGTCTAGCTAAAACTCACTGTTACAGCTAACCTGAGAATGCAACTTTTTTAAAAAACAAGGTTTTGTGATTTAAACTTGAAAGAAGTGGAACAATCATGGTATTCGAACAGATGAAAGACCCAATAGACAATCAAGGTATTTTTCAATGTGTAATTTCAGTTACATCACACTGTAAATTTTTGCTATGAATTGTGTGCCTTAGAAGTGTGTTTTCCTCTATCACCTGATGAAGGAGCGGCGCTCTGAAAGCTAATGTGCTTCCAATTTAACCTGTTGGACTATAACCTGGTGTTGTGGGATTTTTCACTTTGTACATCCCAGTCCAACACCAGCATCTCCAAATCATGACTGAGCAAACAGGCTCAATTAACCAGTTCCACGCATCACTTTTCATATAACTACCAAAGAGAACATTTACTGTGTTTGAATGTAATGGATAATAAATAATGGAATGGACCATAAACCTTTAAATCTTTTTTTAAACTTGGATTTGAGAGTATTAACAGAACACTGCAGGGGTCTATATATGTTCCACCCTGTTTATGAAAGTAGCAGTTATAAAATATCAGATCGGTTGAACAAAGAAAGGTCGGGTGGACAAGTTTCTAGATTCCTTATTGATCAGTGTGAGGCTACTCCTGGTTTTAAGTGCCCTTTTACTAGATCCTTTCATAATCTTGAGACAGAGCATTGAGACTGCTACTCAGCAACAGGCCGAAGCAATTCTGTCCCTATGGGCCTCTGACAGAGGGAGAATAGAAGACCATTCAGCCCATATTCGTCTGTTGCTACATGAAAAGGTGGAAATCTAAAATATTGGCACATTTTGCCAACAAGGAGAAATTGAGGACTGCAGATGCTGGAGATCAGAGCTGAACAGTGTGTTGCTGGAAAAGCGCAGGAGATCAGGCAACATCCAAGGTGCAGGATAATCGACGTTTCGTGCTTTTCCAGCAACACATTTTTTCAGCACATTTTGCCAACAGAATCATTCAAAACAAAGAGATGTGTCACTGCAGCTATATGAGGTGTTACTGAGAGGGCACATGGAGTACATTGCATTGGTTGTGTTACTGTAATTGAGAAGGGATGGACCTCCATCAGATACAGTTTAACGGCTGCTCATAATCCACGGGTTGCTGTTTCATTTAATGTCACGTGTTTGTTACACAAAGACAGGAGAAGGCCATTCAGCCTTTCCAGTCTATTACAGTGAGCCACGAGGAGCCCATTCAGCCTCTCGAGCCTGTTACAGAGGGGCAGGAAGTGTTTCTTTAACTTTCTGTTACGCATAAATATTAGTTTTAAATTAGTTGTGGAATAGGAAAGACCAGATGTAAACATTAAAGTTCTAACTTTGAACAAGGCCAATTTTGAAAGTGTTAGGCGAGCCCTGTGAAAGGCTAATTAGAATACCCTATTAACAGGTAAAGGGATGGTTGGGAATTGCAAGGCCATCAAAACTTGGTTTCAGAGAGTCCAGCGCCAACGTGTTTCTATTCGTGAGAGGGGTATGGCTGGTGGGTGCAGGGAGTGCTGGATGGCTAGATATATTGATGCTCTGGTCAAAGTAAGGAAGGAGGCATAAGTCAGGTAAACAGAGCTGAGATGAAGTAATTCCCGTGAGGTGTATAAGGACAGAAAGTGCATCGTCAATGCGGAAATCTGGCCAGAAAAATGTGGACATGAGATGGCTTTAGAAATAGGGTTAACGAGGCATTGAAGAAATTCTACAAATCCTTTAATGGTAAAAGATTAACTAGGGCGAGAACAGAGCCCCTAAAAAATCAGTAAGACTACCTATGTGTGGAACCACCCAAGATTGGAGGGATACGAAACAACAATTTCTCCTCAGTATTTAATGAGGAGGAGGTTACAAGAGCGAGAGAATGAATAAATATGTAGTGAAAGATTGAAAGGTGTCTATATTACAAGGAGGTGTTTGACATTTTAAAACACATAAAGGTGAACAAATCCCTGGGACCTGATCAGTTGTATCCCAAATGTTTGTGGGTAGCTAGGAAAGAGATTGGTCAGCATTTTGCTGATATATTTGTATCATTGATTTCCACAGGTGAAGTGTCAAAAGACTAGAGGGCTGCTACCATAGTGTCATTATTTAAAAAGTAAGGAAAAATAAACAGGTAGCTGTAGATCAGTGAGCCTGACGTTAATGGTGACTAAATTGTTGGAGGGGATTTTATTGGAAAGGACATACATGCATTTGAAAAGCCAAGGACTGAAGAGGGATTTGTACATTGGAGATCACGTCTCACTGACTCGGTGTAATCTTTTGAGGAAGTGATGAAGATGATTGATGTAGGCAAGCCAGTGAATGTTGTCTTTATGGAATTCAGTAAGATTACCAAAATGTTCTACATGGTAGCCTGGTTAACAAGGTTCGACTGCCTGGGATCCAGGGAGAGCCATTAAGATCCAAAATTTTCTTGAATATTGGAGACAGGGCGTGACAGTGGGCATTTGTTCATTAAACTTGGAGACCTGTGACCAGTGGCGTGCCGCAAAGATCAATGATAGTTCCACTGCATTTTGTCACTTATACAAATCATTTGCATTTGAGTATATGAAGTATGGTCAGTAAGTTTGTAGATAATACCAAATTTGGTGGTGTAGTCGACAGTGAAGAAGGATCTCTCACACTATAATGGAACTTTGTTTAGGTGAACCGAGGAGTGGCAGATAGAGTATATGTTAGTTACATGTGAGGTGTTGCATTTTGGCAGACAAATCAAGGCAAGACATATAGGTAGTGCCCTGTCGAAAGCTGCCAATAAAGGAGAACGCCATAGAAATTATAGAATCCCTACAGTTAGGAAACAGGCTTTTCTGCCCATCGAGGCCACACCGAACCTCTAAACAGTATCCCACAGGACAAACACTTGCCCTATCCTTCTGAACCTGCATTTCCCATGGCTAATCCACCTCCCCTACACATCCCTGGGTACGGTGCGCAATTTAGGATGGCCAATCTACCCTTACCTGTATAACCTTGTACTGTCAGAGTAAAACATAGCACCCGAAGGAAACTCACGCAGACATCGGGAGAATGTACAAACTCCACACAGCCAGTCATTCAAGGATGGAATTAAACCCAGGTCACTGCCCTGTGAGGCAGCAAAGCTAGCCTCGTGGTGCAGATTCTCTGTTCCTTCAATGTGCTGTCACAGGTAGATAGCGCAGTGATGAAGGCATTTGGTGATCTTCCCTTTATTGGTGCGTGCTTTGCGTCGAAGCATTTGCATGACATGTTAAATCTGTACAGGACATTGGTTTGGCCACTTTTTTAATATTGCCATTAATTCTAGTCTCCCTGCTGTCAGAGAGGCGTTGTCAAACTTGAAAGGGTGCAGAAGAGATTTAAAAGAATGTTGCAGGCGTTGGAGGGTCAGAGTTACGGTGAAAGTTTGAATAGGCTGGGACTATTTTCAAGTGTTGACGCTGAGGGGAGACCTTAAAGAGGTTTATAAAATCATGAGGAGCATAGATAAGGTAAACAGTCAATGTCTTTTCCCAGGATAGGCGAGTCCAAAATTAGAAGACAAATGTTTAAGGTGAGAGGAGAAAGATTTAAAAAGGGACATGAGGGATAACATTTTCACACAGAGACCGCTGTATGTATGGATTGAACAGTCAAAAGAGGTGGTAGAGGCAGGCACAGTTACACCATTTAAAAACATTTGGATGGATAGATGCCTGGGAATTGTGTAGAGGGAGATGGGCCAATTTCTGGCAAGGGGGGCGAGATTAATTTAGCATATTTGGCGGTATGGATAACGAGACCGAACGATCTTTTTCCGTGCTGTACATCTCTGAGAGTCCATTGACTCTTCAGTGTATAACACGGGAATAGGAGGAGACTATACAGCATCTCAATTTTGCCCATCGGCTTGTTTGCTCAATTACAGAGAGGCAAATACAAAATACATCATTCAAATTTTGATGGTGTTTTACAGAAACAGGGGAAAGGCCTTTAGTCAAGAAAAAGCTGTAAAGAATGTGAAGAGACCATTCAGTCCCTCACCTCCATTCCACAGGAGTAGCAGGTGAGCACAGATCTATTGGAGCCTGTTACTCAGGAGCAGGAGGAGGACATGTATTTTCACAGACTTGGGATCAGGAGACAGTCACTCAACTGTTCGAGACTTGGACACAGGAACTGGAGCCAGTTATTCAACTGCTCAAAACTGGGACACAGGGAAATCTGGAGGCTAGTAGGGCCCGAGGATCCTGTTATGCAGGAACAGGAGGAGGTGAGTCAGTCCCCACCAGTATGGGACACTGGGAGAAAAGGGGAGTTTGCTTGGAACAAACAGAAATGTATGATAAGTTGCATTAGTGGGGTCCATTCAATCCTGCCCCACTATTCACTAAGACCACGGCTGATCTGATGGTGATTCCTTCTTTCCATTTTACATGGACTCCCCTCTCTGCAGCCTCTGCTCTATTTTTTGGTCATGTTGCCGATACAGATGCTGTAACAACAGTCACCATGACTCATCCAGAGGGATGGGTCAAACCGGATGAGTCAGGATTTGAAGAGTCTAATCACAAGAATTAAAACACAAAATAAAGGCATTGCCAGATGTTTAGTTCTCTCACATTCGCAATCTAACTCACATAACCAGCCCATCCATTACATATTCTGGATGGAGCACTGTGTAGATCCGGCTAGTGTACAGCTGAATGCAACCCAGCTATGTCCAGAGTGAAACTACGTGCAGCCCACACCAATGCTGGATCTATAATCCTGGGCTAAATGTCCAGAGTGGGGAGTTGTGCAGACCACACTGGTCCATTCATATATAAACCCAGGCTGTTGCATTGTTCAGTAACACTGTGTTAGATCACTGCCCAGTGTGGGGAAACTTGCAGCCAATGTTGGAACTGTCAGGATGTGCAGCTCCCATCCATTTACAGCTCCATATCTCCACTGTGCCTTGACAAGGGGTGCTGCGAATGTGAAAGTCACTGTGAGGAAGAGATGGAAATGGAAACAATTTAAATACCAATAGTTCTGATTAAGGCGAGTATCACTCTACTATTTGAAGATGAAATAACTGAGATAATATTCAATGAGATTTTGTTAATGATGCAAACAAGTAAGAGGGGGATGGTGATGTTATAGTGGTTGTACTATACGCCTTCAAATAATCAATGGGAATTAGAAGAACAAATATGCAGGGAGACTGGTGAGACTTGCAGGAGCAATAGGGTTCTCCTAATAGGTGATTTTAATTATCCTAACATAGACGGGGACTTCCAGAGGGTTAAGAACTTAGATGGAACGTAATTTGTTAATTGTGTTCAGGAAAGTTTCCACAAGCAATATATAGAGTATCCTACACGGAAAGGAACAAACTGTTGGGAAATAGGGATGGATAGGTGACGGAGGTAAAGTGGGGGAGCATTTTAGGAAAAGTGACCAGAGCTATGTTAATTTTAAAATAGGTATGGTAGGGAAAAAATTGGTCCATAGATTCAAGTTCTAAATTGGGGCAAGGCGAATTTTGTTGGAATTAGGCAGGGGATTGCAGGGCTTGATTGGAGTAGTGTATTTCCAGGTAAAAGAATCCCGGGAAAGTGGGAGGGCTTCAAAAGTGTGATAGCTTTAGTTCAAGGTCGATATTTTCCTGTGAAGGTGAAGGGAAAATGAGGCTGGAAAAGAGAACCCTGGATGACAAGAGATATTGAGTCTCTGACCAGAAAAAAAGGAGGCGTCACTCGAGTACAGGCAGCTGGGACCAAGGGAATGTCTGGAGGTACACAGGGGATACAGGGGTTTTCTGAAGAAGGAAATCAGGACGGTTAAAGTGGGGTACGAGGTAGCCTTGGCTGAGCAGAATAGGGTGAATCCAAATTCAGTATAGTAAAGAAAAAGAACAACTAGAGAGAGATAGGACGCCTTAAAATCCAAAATGGGCATGCATGTGTAAAACGTCAAGAGATGGGTGAGGCCCTTAGTTTCCCTTCTGTATTTATCATGAAGAAAGACATGAAGACCTGTGACCTTTGGGAGGTTTGTTGTGATATCTTGGTACAGTCCATATCACAGTAGAGGTGCTGTTGGACATATTAGAATGCACAAAGTCAGATAGATCTCTTGGTCCTGACCAGATATATCTAAGAGCACTGCCCGAGGCGAGAGATGATAGTTCAGGGGCAAGGTCCTGGAAGACTGGGCAGTAGCAAATGTAGTGCCCTTATTCAGAAGGGATGCAAATAAAAGCCTGGGAAATATTGACCAGTAAGCTTCACATCTGTTTCTGGAAGCCACTTGAGAAGGTACGGAGATATAAGATCTGCATGCATTTGGGAAGACAGAGTTTGACTTGGAGCAGTCAGCATAGCTTTGTGCGTAGCAGAACATGCCTTATAAATTTTGATAGAGTTTTTGAGGAAGTGACCAGGAAGGTTGACGATGGCAGGAGGGTAGACATATTCTATATGGATTTCAGTAAGGCCTTTGATAAGGTTCCACATGGTAGGCCGCTCTGGAAGGTTAGATCGCATGGACTCCTATGTAAACTGGCAAATTGGCGACACAGTTGGCTTGAAGTTATGTTGGCAAATGGCTATGGTGGATGTATGCTTGTCGGACTGGAGGACGGTGACTAGTGGAGTGTCTCAGTGATCGGTCCTGGGCCCATTGCTGTTTGTTATCGATATCAATGATTTGGACCAGAGTGCACAACGCAACGTTCGTCGGTTTGCAGATAACACTAAATTAGGAGACATCATTTACAGTGAGGAACATTATCAGAAATTGCAGCAGTACACTGATCAGCTGGGGAAGTGGGCTGAGAAATAGCAAATGGAGTTTAATATAGATAAATGTGATGTCTTGCATTTTGGAAAGTCAAATCCAGGTAGGAGCTTAATGAGGAAAGATAGTGCCTTAAGGCGTGTAGTGCAACAAAAGGACATTGGAGATCAGGTGCACAGTTGTCTGAAATTTGAGTCACAGATATACAGGACAGTGAAGAAGGCTGTTGGCACAATGGCCTTCATCAAAAAATTGAGTATAGACGTTGGGACGTTATGTTGCAGTTGACTAGGATGTCGGTAAGGCTGTATTGGAGTATTGTGTTCAGTTTTTTTAAGCTTGCTCAAGAAACGATATTATTGAACAAGAAAGTACATAGAACAAATTTCCAAAGATGTTCCCTGAGCTAAAGGCTCTAAGTTATAGGCAGAGGTTGGACAGGTTAGAACTTAGACCTTTATAGCGTAGGAGACCGAGGGGGTGCTTATAGAAGTGTAGCCCTTATAAAATCATGAGAGGCGTGCATGTGGTGAATACTTCAAAATTTTTTTCCAAGGTTGTGGAATCGAGGACTAGAAGACATTCATTAATGTGTGGAAAGGATAAAAATATAAAAAGGAAACTGAGGGGCAACTTTTTTTACTTCGAGTATGGTACGCATATGGACTGAGCTGTCAGTGGAACTGTTGAGGTGGGTACAATAAAAACATTGAAAAGGCATTTGGACAAACACACAGATAGGAAAGGATTAGAGGGATACAGAACAATGGCAGGGGAATGTGGTAAGTCTGGATGGACATTTTGGTTGCCATTGACCAGCTGGGCCAAATGGCCAGTCATACTGGCAGTCTCGTGCAATATGACTATAAATGAGTGTGTTTTGGGGTGAAGACAGGGTGGGGGGTAGATTGAGATAAAATGTCATGGAAAGATATTTTCACAGGTTACAGAATGCTGAAATGAAGGCATTTCGATAGTATCATGCAACACGGGTCAGTATTATGAAGAATGATGAGTAAAAGGGATATTGCTGTGAGTTCAGGCAATGGAGAGTTTGGGATGAGCATTTGTTCTGCAGCTTTGTAACTGGGAGTGAGGACAGCAGAGTCTTCGCCTCACTGGGCTGAATCTAACAAACATCTGTCTCAGTGACATTTTCATTGAATGTGACAGAGGGGTTGTCTGCAAGAGGCCGAGCTAGTTTCATGGTGCTATCTTACCAAACTCATCTCATTAACTACACATTCCACTCCATCGTGTCCCTCTCATACAATTCCAGCCCGATTCTCCCACCCATCATGACTGGAGATACTCACAGTCGCCCGGATGCCCCTGGATATTCCATAATCCTTGACATCTTTAAAAGATGAATGGGCACACGGTTGCGCTTTCTCAGTTTGGAGCTGACCTGCACATTTTCCCCAGCATGGCAATGAAGGGGAAATTACACGACGATTTGTCGACAGCAGCACCGAGGTCCTGGTGGATACACTAGTACAAAAGGCGACCATTCTCTTCCCAGAGGATTCCTCACTACCAGATCCACCGAGCATGGGCTGAGCTCACCATCCAGCTCAGTGCAGTACCTGAGGTCTGAAGAAATGTCCAGCGAAACAGGACAAGCATCAATAAGCTTCCCCACTCTGTCAGGATAAGGGTCACCATATTCTCTCTGCTCCCTCACACTCACTGTATATCTGTGAATGCACCGACCCCCGAACAAGCCTCATACTCCAACACTCTCACTACTGCATGCAGCACCTTCACTCTCTTTCTCTCTTGGCTTTCTAATGCCCCCTACATAGTTAGAGAATATTCTGCAGAATGTCAATTATGGAATGTTCCAGGTATTGTTCCAACTTATTCCCAGTTTTAGGAAAACGGCTGTGCTCCAGTGCGTAACACGTAAGAGGCTGGAGTAGAGATGAACGTTTTTCAAATCACACACAATTACAATCTATCATGTGGAGATCCAGTACTTCAAATATGCTCCAACTTTCAATTTGTTTGGGGGTGTTCTGATGGTATTCTCAGCTCCATGTTACAGGAACTTCCAGTCATTCAACCCCCAGGTTCCTGTTACCGAGCAGACGATTCTCAGACACGTCATACCCCGGGTTTCTTCCAGCATGTGTTCCGAAGGCATTTCCCATGGGGACGGACTCTCCTTACAATATATTTCATCTGATTTATAAATTCATGCAACAATCAGCATGTTTCCACAGACCAATCAAAAACATGCACTTATGTTATGGTTATCGGTATCCAATCACAATTAGTAATTCTGGTTATTTCATTTGTCTCACCCTATTGTATTCAGTCAAAGACAGCTTCCAAACACTTATCTCATAAGAAACCTTATTTCTAGCAGAGAACATTTTTATCTCGAGTCCACCTTTTCCTTTGTTATTAAAATTACTCTTGCCCTTTTTTTGACTGATTCTGTGTGAAACAGTTGCATAGTCTCCCACTCAGTCGGCTGGATGGTTGGTTTGTGATGCAGAGGGAGGCCCCCAGCGCAGGTTCAATTCCCCACACTGACAGAGGTTACCATGAAGGGAATGCTCTCTCAACCTCACCCCATCACCCGTGTGGTGACCTTCAACGTAAACCACCATGACTGGTCTCTCTAATGAGAGTTCTTTGGGACTCTAATCTATCAATGTTAGCATTTTAATTTTTTAACAACATTTTTAATTGAAACAGATTTTTTATTTTTATATTAAACCAATAACAAAACAACTCAAATAACTGAACAAAATTACACCCACGTACATGTATATACAAAATAAGTTAAAGTCTCTAAACGGACAGAAGATAAAATAAAAATAAACAATAAAAAATAAATTAATAACACTGCTCAGCATAACAAAGTGATAGCTCTCGTTCTTCGAGAGCATGAACTGATACACATTCATACGTTCAAAATTCTTAATATTCGATTCATTAGACAATATCGTCATGGATATATAAAAGCCCTTTTTAGAGTGGCAGATAATCCTGGATCGCGGTAATCTAAAAAGAGTTGCCATATTTTATGCAAATCTCTGGTATTTCGGTGCACCATACTGGTGAGAACGACAAAGGGATATTCTCCATGACGAGCTTACAACCACCCAACAGACCCGGAGGTTTTTTAGACATCCAACACAACAGAATATTTTTACTAGCACAGGAAGTATGAGGGAGATACTAAAGGAGTATTGTGCATCAGTATTTTCTGTGGAAAATGATATGGAATATATAAACTGTTGGGAAATAGATGGTGACACCTTGCAAAATGTCGATATTACAGAGAAGGAATGTCTCGAAACGGGTAAAGGTGGATAAATCCCCAGGAACTGATCAGGTGTAGCCTAGAACCCTGTGGGAAGCTAGAAAAGTGATTGCTGGGCCTCTTGCTGGGATATTTGTAGTATGGATAGTCACAGGTGAGGTGGCAGAAGACTGAAGGTTGGCTAACATTGTGCAATTGTATAAGAAGGGTGTTAAGGACAAGCCAGGGAACTATAGAAACGTGATGCTGTCGTTGGTGGTGGGCAAGTTGTTGGAGGGAATCCTGAGGGACAGGATGTGCATTTATTTGGAAAGGCAAGGACTGATCAGGGATAGTCAACATGGCTTTGTGCGTGAGAAATCATGTCTTACAAACTTGATTGAGTTTTTTGAGAAAGTACCAAAGAGGATTGATGAGGGCCGAGGGGTAGATGTGATCTATACGGATTTCAGTAAGGGTTTTGATGAGGTTCCCAATGGGAGACTGAATGGCATGGAATACAGGGAGAACTCACCATTTGGATACAGAACTGGCTCAAAGGTAGTAGACAGAGGGTGGTGGTGGAGGGTTGTTTTTCAGACTGGAGGCTTGTGACCAGTGCAGCGCCACAAGGATCGGTGCTGGATTCACTTCTTTTTGTCATTGACACAAATGATTTGGATGCGAGCATAAGAGGTACAATTAGTAAGTTTGCAGATGACTCCAAAATTGGAGGTGTAGTGGAGAGCGAAGAGGGTCACCTCAGATTGACCAAATGGCCAATGGGCTGAGAAGTGGCAGATGGAGTTTAATTCAGATAAATGCGAGGTGCTGCATTTTGGGAAAGAAAATCTTAACAGGACTTATACACTTAATGATAAGGTCACAGGGATTGTTGCTGAACCAAGAGACCTTGGAGTGCATGTTCATAGCTCCTTGAAAATGGAGTCGCAGGTAGATAGGATAGTGAATAAGGCGTTTCCTTTATTGGTCAGAGTATTAAGTACAGGAGTTGTAAGATCATGTTGCGGCTGTACAGGACAGTGTTTAGGCCAGTGTTGAAATATTGCGTGCAATTCTGGACTCCTTCCTATCAGAAAGATGTTGTGAAACTTGAAAGGGTTCAGAAAAGATTTCAAGGATGTTGCCAGCATTGGAGGACTTGAGCTATAGAGAGAGGCAGAACAGACTGGGACTGTTTTCCCTGGAGCGTCGGAGGCTGAGGGGTGACTTTATCGAGGTTTATAAAATTATGAGGGGCATGGATCGGGTAAATGGGTAAAGTCTTTTTCTTGGGGTCGGGGAGTCAGAACGAGAGGGTATAGGTTTAGGGTGAGAGGGGAAAGATATAATAGAGAACTTACTGGGCAACTATTTCACACAGAGGGTGGTACGTGTATGGAATGACCTGCCAGGTGATGTCAGGTAGGCTGATGAAAGTGCAACATTTAGGAGGCATTTGGATGGGTAAGTGAATAAGAAGTGTTTGGAGGCTTATGGGCCGGGTGCAGGCAGGTGGTACTAGATTGGTTTGGGATATCTGGTCGACAAGGATGGGTTGGACCAAAGGGACTGTTTCCATGCTGTACATCTCCATGACTCTATGATTCAATGACTTATATTAATTTCTGTTTTTTGTGCACCACGCTGGTGAGAAAGTCCAAAGGGATATTCTCCATGTTGAGCTTACAAATTATCAACAGACCCGGGGAGTTTTCAGACATACAACACAACATAATATTTTTCCTGGCATAGAAAGTAAGGATATATTTTTCTTCCCATGTGCATCTGCGTAAGATATTCTGGGCAGGCCCAGGAAAAGAGAAACCAGGTCCATATCCAATTCGGTCACCAAGACCCACTCTACCACACCTAACACAGTGCTTCAATATATCCTAACACAGTGCTCCAATATATACGAAGCCTGCAGCAGGACCACATGCAATGCGTAAGAGTGTCTGTAGTCATTCTGCATTTAGGACATGCTGAAGATAATCCCACTTTGAATTTTGAGAGAAAATCTGGGGTCAGATAGAACCTATGAAGATTTTTCAACTGCATGGAATGGGTTCTATTACAGATCAAAATCCTTCGAGCATTTTCACAAATATCCTCGCATATCTCCGAAAAGATCTAAACCCCCAACTCTCGTCACGAAGCTGCACGGTCTTGTCTGAGCGGACACGATCCAACAAATGGTAAAGGAGACTGACAGAGAGTGTATTCTTTACAATAATCACCTGCTTCTCTGGACTGGATATATAAGTGTCTTTTAAAATTGTGTTTTTTTAATTAAATCTCTAATCTGGCAAAAACAGAAGAAGTCTCTACTCGGTAGTCCATACTTACGAGTTATTTGATCAAACGGTATCATTGTTTCTCCTCCAATTAACACGTGGTGGCTCATTGGTTTGCACTGCTGACTCACAGTACCAGGGTCACAGATTTGGTTCCAGCCTTGGGTGACTGTCTGTGCGGAGTTAGTATGTCCTCAACTGTGACTGCATAGGTTTCCTCCCACAGTCACAAACATATGCATGTTAGATGACTTGGCCATTGCTCAATCGCTCATAGTGTTCCAGGATCTGTAAGTTGGGTCATTAATCAGGGTAAATATAAGACGGGTGTGGGTGGGTTACTCTTCAGAGGATAGAAGTGGACTTGCTGGTCCCAAGGACCTGTTTCCACACTGTAGGGATACTATAATTCTAAATCACCCAAACAAGGTATCCCCCTCGCTGCCCACAGTTTAAACCTGGAATCCATTATACACAGTATACCAATTATCGGGGTAAGAAACATGGTTTTGGCTATATTGCCTAGATCTGAAGCATTGTCCTTCAAGTTTTAACAGTATTGATAATCATTATATTATGACAATACTCCATAAACGTTGTCATTTTATCTAAGAACAACAGACTATTAAGGGTTCACTTTGTCTGAGAGGGCTCAATGTCTAGCCATATTGATGCCGAGACATCAGCAGCCCAGGCACTAACATACGATGAAAACAAAACTTAATTGATTGCTTTTAATCGGGGAGATCTACTCCTCACAATCTGTGGGGCAGTTGCAACTTTGTTAGCTAGATAAAGAATCGCTTCTGGTGCCAAATAAAAGAGCTAAACCAGCCATTATGTTTCCGAAATATCTGTCTGAGAAACAACATAGAAAGCATTTGAACTGGGTGTAGGAAATAAGGAAGGACATTCATTTTAATAACAGCTATCTGACCTAGCCAGGATATTGGAAATGCCTCCCATCTTTGAAGGTTTTGTTTAATTTTGTCAAACAAATGGACATAGTTCACGTTAAAAAATGATAAAAGTCAAATATAATGAATATACTGAAATAGGGAAACCACCCCCGTGACCATTTAAAAGGAAACCAGGATTTGCCCTCAATATCATGTATTTCCCTAAGACCTCCCATAGGCATGGCCTCCAACTTTGTAAAATTAATTTTATCGCCCGGAAAGGCAACAAGCGAATCAATGCATTGCATCACATGAACAATGGAAATTGCGGGATTTGACAAAAACATAAGACCCTAATCTGCATACAATGTAATCTTTCGAGACTTTGATCCCACCTCAGGGGCAGATATGTTGGCATCCCTACGGATGTCCTCCGCCAGTGGCTCAATCCCCGATGTAAACAAGAATGGCGAAAGGTGTCAACCTTTGCGGCTGCCTGGAGACATATTAATATTACTGGTTGGCACACCATTAGTGAGAACTGCAGCCAGAGGATCACGGTAAAGGACCCCCACCTACTTGATAAAAACTTTGCTTAGACCAAACCGTTCTAATGTACAGAAGAGATCCGGCCACTCAACCCAATGAAATGCCTTCTCTCATCTAAATAGATCAATAATCCCTGGACAGATTGTTGTTGACACTCTAGGATCATATTGAGTAACCACTTCACATTGTAGGAAGATCTGCGGCCCTTATTTAGCCTGTTTGGTCCTCTTTGGTAATGGAAGGCAGCAAAGTTTCCACTTTAATGCACGCATCTCAGGCAGGATTTTGAGACCAAAATTTAAAAGTGAGATTGGCGTGTAAGAAGCACAATGCTCCGTGGTCTTCCCTTCTTCATCATCAGAGAGATCTGAGCCTCTTTTAAGGATGGATGGAGGGCTTCGTGACTGTATGAGTGACGGAACATGTTAACTATCAGCACCGACAATAGTTTTATAAATTATTTCCAAAATTCACTCAGAAATCCATCAGAAACGTGCACCTGGGCAGCACGGTGGCACAGTGGTTAGCACTGCTGCCTCACAGCGCCAGAGACCCGGGTTCAATTCCCGACTCAGGCGACTGACTGTGTGGAGTTTGAACTTTCTCCTTCGGGTTTCCTTCGGTTGCTCCGGTTTCCTCCCACTGTCCAAGGATGTGCAGGTCATTTGAATTGGCTATGCTAAATTGCCTGTAGTGTTCGGTAAAAGGGTAAATGTGGGCTAATGGGTGGGAAGCAGGTCTGAGTGGACTTGTTGGGCCGAAGGGCCTGTGTCCACACTATAAGTAATCTAATCTAATCTAACCGTTACATTCTAAAGCTGCTTCTCGCTCTCCTGCGCTGACAATGGTGCATTAAGGCACAACAATTCTTCAGGGGTTACTCCTGGAAGACCCAGGTTCTTGAAAAATGGCTCCATCTTAATCCATCTTTCCTCAAAATGTTCAGTCTGAAATAATTCGGAGAAAAATCTCAGAAAGGAGACATTAATCTTTTTTGGAATTGAAGGTAAGGATCCCAGTACCTTCACTAATTGAGGTAATGGCTTAAGCGGGGCTATCGTTTTCCTGGCAAGATAGAATAAATAGCTGCCTGGCTTATCACCATGTTCAAACAGCCTTTGGTTTGCAAAAGTAAGTTCCTTCTTGGCTGTCTGTGTGAGCGTGGAAGTCACTGTGGACCGAAGCGTTGTGATCCTCTGCAGCTTAGCCACTGAGGAACAATCACAGTATGCACTCTCGGCTGCCCTCAGCTTTGCCTCAAAGCAGCGTTCCTGCTGCCTCTTCTGCGACATCATAAGAAAAATTATTCCCTTGGCATAAGTCTTAGCAATTTCCCATAGAGTGGATGGTTTACTGGTTGAATCTGAATTAATGGCTAATAAAGATCTGAATTCATTCCAGTGGTCAGCACAGTGGCACAATGATTAGCACTGCTGCCTCACAGCGCCAGAGACCCAGGCTCAATTCCTGTCTCAGGTGACTGTCTGTGTATAGTTTACACATCCTCCCTGTGTCTGCGTGGATTTCCTCCAGGTTGCCCGTGCTAAATTGCCTGTAGTGTTAGGTGAAGGAGTAAATGTCAGGGGGTGGGTCGGTGTGGACTTTCTGGGCCAAAAGGCCTGTTTCTACACTGTGATAATCTTATTTAACTACCCAATTAACCAACTAGTCTTAAGAATAAAGGGATACATTCGCTAGTGTCTCGAATCTATTTTATTGCCCTTAATATTAATCAATAATTATACTGCTTCATGGTCAGAAATGGTCATATACCCAATTGTGCAGGATGCCACCGAATCTAAGATTGTTGCAGGACTGGGGGAGATATCAACCCTCGTGTGGCATTTATGCCGGTTAAACAAGAAAATAAAATCCTTACTTGTGATGTGGATCTGCCACCAGATATCCACCAGCTCGCGTTCTGCACACATATCCACTAATTGCTTAATTGTAACGAGGGTATTGGGTCACCTTTGAACATTCTGTCTACCGTGGGGTCCATTAGACTTTTGAAAACGTCAACATAATGTGCCACGATACAAGATAACTGAATTTGGAAAATGCATCTATCAGGAATTTAAGAGGGTACGCTGGGAGTTGCGGGGGTGGGGGGGTGCAATAAACATTCAAAATACTATATTGTTTACTATAGTTCAAGGCTTTGGGTATTATGACCTCCCGTGAGTGTCAAATACAATCTAGTAGGTTAAATGGAAGATTCTTTTTATCCATTATGGCTTCTCCCCTCCTCGAAATATTAAAAGAGGAGAAATAAACCCGATCAAGCCCGATCTGCTGCAATGTCAAATGTTCTTTGTCATCAAGGTGCATCTCCTGCAATAGCACAACATCCACCCTCTCTTTTTAAGACTAGAAAGTAAATTTTTCCTCTTTGCTGGCCAATGGCTCCCCTAATGTTCCAGGTGGACCATTTAAGCACATCATTACCCAGAACACACTGTAGCAACATTTGAACTCGAGAGAGGAAGAACTCGAATTACTGATCATTAATAAACAAAGTCTCATAGAGCTTAAAAACTACACAAACTAAGACTACCACAACTATTAAATCTCAAAACTTCCCAAAACTAAGCATTTTAAGTGAATGACTGGGATGGAGTGGGTGAGGGAACCACTTTGCCCGTGCTGTGATGCAGAGCCTAACAAAGCAGACCTTCCAGATCGCCACCATCTTGGGTTTCCCCTTAACATTTTAGCGATAAAATCATTTCATTTTGAATTATATTCCTGGATGTGCTGGAGCAGTGTGATTTTGTACCACTGTCAGCATTTCCCCAACACTGCACATTCCTGCAATTCCCCGATAATCCTTGACTCCATTATTCTTTATGAACCTTCTGTCTGCGCCTCAAAAATATTCAATACCTCTGCCTCCAATGCTCTGCGGGGAAGAGAGTTCCAAATGCTCTCACCACTGAGAAAACAAAAAATAACTTCAGCTGTGTGTGAGATTATTTTTGTCTCCTTACCTGAGAAAAGATATAATTAAATTGGAAGCAGTTCAGAGATGTTTCACTTCATGTATTCCTGGAATGATTGTCTTATATTATGAAGGCTTTAACAGGTTACTCTTGAAATGAGAGATGATCTTATTGAAACATACAAAACCTAGAGGAGAGTGATCAGATAGATACCCATTGGGGTGTTTGTATCGTCCAAACTTCTTGTTGTTTTTATAAAATCTCTACAGCGTGGAAGCTGGACATTCCGTCCATCAAGTCCACATTGACCCTCAGAACAGTATCCCCTCCGGACCTGCTACACCCCCCCCCCCCCCCCCACTCTATCCACGTAACCCTGCATTTCCCATGACTAGCCTATCTAACCTAACCTAATTGCACTTTGGGCAATTTAGCATGACCAATCCGCTCTAAGCTGCATATCTATGGACGATGGGAGGAAACTAGAACACTGGGAGGAAATCCACATAGACATGGGGAGATTGTTCAAAATCCACATCGAGGCTTGCCCGAGGTTGGAATTGAATGCAGTTCCTTGGTGATGGGAGGTAGCAATGATAACCACGGATCCACCATGCGCATCCGTTAGTTCTATTAGTTACTTTTGGCTGACTAAAGAAATCTGCCTGACTTGTCCCTGTCACTGAACCTGATTCAGTCTGAGAACTTTATCATCGACCATATCACCAACCTGGTTACATTTAAATTTGGTGTCAGCAGTGAAGGAATGGGACGAGAAAGGAAACAGTGACACCCTCCAACATCCGTCAGAGCAGGAATTAGGAGAATTCACAAAGTGGAATTTCAGTCAAATGGGAATTCTATATCCTCGAGTTCAACACTTTGCCCAAGAATGGAAACATCTACCTTCTCCAACCCCTTCTGTGTCTTGTATTTTTCTGCAGTATCACTCCTCATTCATTTAAACCCCAATGAATTATCGCCTCACCATTTCAGAGATTTTCAATAACTCAACCCTTTCATCCCAGGAAATCGCCTAATGTACCAACCAAGTTACTTGCTGCATCAGCATACTGATTTTATGTTTCATGCACGGGCTTTGTACTGCTCCTTTTCTGGAAGTCCTCTCCATTAAATAACAGCCTGTCTTTTGTTTCTCAGTTCATCCATAAACTCGGATGTATATTGCACTCAGCTCCCTCCTTCGGGCTGTTAGTATAGAGTGTAAATAACTGATGCCATCGGTTTCTCTAGAAATGACCAGGCACAGAACAAATTTTAACTAAAACAAATAACTATGGATCCTGGAAATAAAAATACAAAAATTGCTGGAGAAACTGGGAGCTTTGTGAAGGGTCACTGGACCTGAAAGTTTAACTCTGCATTCATTCCAGAAGATGCTGCAGCATTTTTAGTAATTTCTTCAGCAATTTCTGTTTTTGGACAATTTCCAAAGAAGGATGTCAATGATGCTCAAGCATCCCGTCCAACCTGGAGCGCCGTACACTGGGGACTGAACGATAATGCATGGTGCCCAAGTTCCTAGATTCTGAAACTGCATAAGACTGACATCACTGACACTACAGAGCGTTTAATCATGTCAGGGAGAAAAACAGAGGGAAACACATTCACTTCAAATACCGAAGTTGACATTGTGGAAAAGAAACGATTCAGATTATGACCTGAAATGGATTGAGATAAAGTAACAAATTGGAGGCGTGACATCAGGGAGATGCCCTCAGCAGAATGAGAATATGGAAGTGGAAGTGTTACCGCATCAGAAATCAGGTTAGGTCACTGAATGCAGTGCTGATGCCAAGGTCGGAATCACGTGCACCTAAACCTGTTGACAAAACACACATGACTGGTTGCATTCCAAACAGCTGAAATAACTTCTGATGGAGAAGCGGAAATGATCCAAAGACTAACAGATAGGATCTAAGCTCTGTCGTCCTGCTAAATCCAATCATAAATGTCGATGGATTATTAAACAATTTACTGGAGCAGAGGACGCCACAAATGTCCTCATCCTAAATATAAGAACAACTCTAAATCAGTGAAAAAAGGTCAAGGATATGGTGTCTGCACTACCCTCAGCCAGAGGTGCTGACTCGATGATCCAACTCACACTCATCATGATGCCCACAGACTCACAGATGCCAGTCTTCAAGCAATTCGATTTGCTGTACTTGACATGAAATAACAGTTGGACACAGTAGATACGATAAAGACAATGGGCCCTGAAACCATTCCTGCAATGGGACTGAAGACTTGTACTGCACAACAAGCCGTGTCCCTGGGGAAGCTGATTCATTCCAGCTCCAACTCTGACATCTTCCTGCCAGTGTGGAAAATTACTCATCTATATCCAAAACCCGAAGAGGAGAATAATTACAATCTGACCAATTACCACCTCGAACTCCCATCACGACAGTCAAATTGGTGGGAATTATTTTTGACAGAGTTGTCAAGTAGCACCGAAATAATCAGGTCAGTGTGGTTTCAGGTGGGTCCCCATGTGGAGATGATATTGTTGTGGAAATATCATTGGATTACGAATCCAGGCCAGGATAATGCTCTGGCAACTGGTGGAAGTTAAAAATAATTAATAAAATATCGAGTCCGAAAATCTGGTGTCAGTTATAGTGATCTTGTGTCCAATGTTGATTTTAAACATTGATCTCCTTCCCCAATGTACTTTCAGGAAGTGAATCTCCCGTGCTTTCCTAGTCTGGCCTAAAAGTGACTCCAGACGCACAGACATGTGATCAACTCTTCAATGGTCTCTGAATCGGCCAAGTAAGACACTCAATCATATCAAACTGCTCTGAGGTCTTAAAGGATAAAACCGGACAGCATATCTGGCACCAGCCTCGTTATTAGAAAAGGGAACGGGAAACACAGTCCTATCGATCCTGCAGAGGCCTCCTTCCTCACATCTGAGAGCTTGTGACAACATTTACAGAACTTTCCCACAGACTGCACACAAACATCGGGAAAGGACGATGTCATTCAATACGTTGAGCTTTCCTCATGCTAGTTCAGGGTCGAACATCTCCTCAATGCAGTTTTCCCCATACAATGTTCATATCCCAAAATATGTTTAAACATTGTGAAATATAAAACGAGAACTGATGTAGTACTTTCGGCCCATCAAGTTTGCTTCTCTATTCAATATGCACGCGGTTGTTTGATAACGCTTGTGTATTAAATACGATTTGACTGTTTTCTTTAAAGTGAACTATCATCCCTGCTTCCAATCTGTCTCACACTGTCGGAGTTTGATATATTTCCTCGGGCTGGTGAGAGCAGAAACAGGGCGATAATAGACTTGAACGTGTTACTGGGGAACTGGCACAGGAAGCTAGCATGTAAATTCTTGGATCACTGGGGTATGTTTTGTGGGAAGCATAAATTATACAATAGAGACGGTTTGCACCTTAATAGGTTGGAGGACCAGCATTCTCGCAGGCAGGTTTGCTACTGCAAAAAAGCTGCATTTAAACTAAGTACCTGGGGGGAGGGGACAAACTGGATGTTTGAGAAGGAAATTGAAGGGAAAGTTAGAAAAAGGGAAGTCAAGAAAGACAATTGTATCAATGACGCAGAAAACGCAAAAAAAGGTTCATGCTGTAAGGTTGAGTGAAATAGGAGTTTTTGGGAAGGGTGAGAATAGTAACAAATTAAAAATAGCATATATGAATGCACGAAGCATTAGAAATAAGATGGATGAGCATGAGGCTCTTTTAGAAATTGGCAGATATGATATTTTGGGGATAACTGAGATGTGGCTTCAAGTGGACAGGCCCTGGGAAATGAATATTCAAGGCTAAACGTGCTATCGTAATAACAGACTGACGGACAGAGGGGGTGAGGTGGCCTTGTTGGTAAGGCATGATATTCAGTCCCTTGCGCGAGGGAACCTAGAATCAGGGGATGTAGAGTCAGTATGGATAGAGCTGAGAAATTCTCAGGATAAAAAGACCATCTTGGGAATTATCTACAGGCCCCAAACAGTAGTCTGGATGTCGGATGTAAGTTGAATCAGGAGCTGAAATTAGCCTGCCGCAAAGATGTTACTACAGTTGTTATGGGGGATTTCAACATGCAGGTAGACTGGGAGAATCAGGATGGTATTGGACCTCAAGAAAGAGACTTTGTGGAGTGCCTCAGAGATGGATTCTTAGAACAGCTGGTGCTGGGGCTGACCAGGGAGAAGGCAATTCTGGATCTGGTATTGTGCAACGAATCAGAATTGATCAGGAACCTCGAAGTAAAGGAGCCATAGGAAGTAATGACCATAATACAATAAGCTTCAATCTGCAATTTGAAAGAGAGAGGACACAATCGGAAGTGACAATATTTCAGTTGAATAAAGGGAACTATGGAGCTATGGTGGAGGAGCTGGCCAAAGTTCAATGGTGCAATACCTTAGCAGGGATGACAGTGGAGTAGCAATGGCGGATGTTTCTGTGTATAATGCAGAAGATGTTGGATCAGTTCAATCCAAAAAGGAAGAAAGATCCTAGGAGGAGGCATGGGTGGCTGTGGCTGACGAGGGATGTTAAGAAACATAGAAAGTTAAAAGAGAAAAAGTATAACGCAGCAAAGATAAGTGGGAAAACGGAGGACTGGGAAGCTTTTAAAGACCAATAGAGAATTACTAAGAAGGAAATACGCAGAGAAAAAAAGAGGTATGACCGTAACCTGGCCAAAAATATAAAGGAGGGTAGTAAAAGCATTTTTTATGCATGTGATAGGCAAACAAAATGATTAAGACTAAAATTGGGCCCTTGAAGATAGAAACAGGGTAACATGTTACAGGGAACAAAGAAATGGCAGAGGAATTCAATTGGTACTTCAGATCTCTATTCACTGGGGAAGACACAAGCAATCTTCCTGAGGTAACAGTGGCTGAAAACCCTGAACTTCAGGGAATTTATATTTGCCAGGAATTGGTGTTGGAGAGACTGTTAGGTCTGAAGGTTGATAAGTTCCCGGGGCCTGATGGTCTACATCCCAGGGTACTGACGAAGGCGTCTCGAGAAATCGTGGCTGTGTTGGTAATTATTTTCCAGAATTTCATAGATTCGGGATCAGTTCCTTCGGATTGGATGGTGGCTAGTGTTGTACCACTTTTTAAGAAAGGTGGGAGAGAGAAAACAGGAAATTATAGACCAGTTAGTCTGACCTCAGTGGTGGGAAAGATGCTGGAGTCAATTATAAAGGACGAAATAGCGACACATCTGGATAGTAGTAACAGGATAGGTCAGAGTCAGCATGGAGTTATGAAGGGGAAATCTAATTTTCCTGAATTTTTTGAGGCTGTAACTCTGAAGATGGACGAGTGAGATCCAGTAGATGTAGTGTACCTGGACTTTCAGATAGCTTTTGATAAAGTCCCACAAAGGAGGTTGGTGAGCAAAATTAGGGCGCATGGTATTGGGGGCAAAGTACTAACTTGGACTGAAAGTTGGTTGGCTGACAGGAAACAAAGCATAATCATAAACAGCTCCATTTCAGAATGGCAGGCAGTGACCAGTGGGGTACTGCAGGGATCAGTGCTGGGACTGCAGCTTTTTACAATATATATTAATGAAATAGAAGATGGCATGAGTAATGGCATTAACACATTTGCTGATGATACTAAGCTGGGTGGCAGGGTGAAATGTGAGGAGGATGTTAGGAGATTACAGGGTGACCTGTACAGGTTAGGTGAGTGGTCAGATGCATGGCAGATCCAGTTTAATGTGGAAAAATGTATGGTTATCCACTTTGGTGGCAAGAACAGGAAGGCAGATTACTACCTAAATTGAATCAATTTAGTTAATTGGGCAGTACAGAGTGATCTGGATGTTCTTGTACACCAGTCAATGAAGGCAAGCATGCAGGTACAGCAGGTAGTGAAGAAAGCTAATAGCATGATGGCCTCCATAACAAGAGGGATTGGGTATAGAAGCAAAAAGGTTCTTCTGCAGCTGTACAGGGTCCTGGTGAGACCACACCTGGAGTATTGTGTGCAGTTCTGGTCTTCAAATTTGAGCGAACACATACTGGCTATTGAAGGTGTGCAGCGTAGATTCACGAGGTCAATTCCTGGAATGGCGGGATTACCTTACACTGAAAGACTGGAGCGACTGGGCTTGTATGCCCTTGAGTTTCGAAGACTGAGAGGGGATCTGATTGAGACATATAAGATTATTAAATGTTTGGACACTCTGGAGGCAGGAAACATGTTTCCACTGATGGGCGAGTGCCGAACCAGAGGACACAGCTTAAAAATAACGGGTAGACCATTTAGGACAGAGATGAGGAGAAACTTCTTCACCCAGAGAGTGGTGACTGTGTTGAATGCTCTACCCCAGAGAGCTGTGGAGGCCCAGTCTCTGGATTCATTTAATAAAGAGTTCGATAGAACTCTCAAGGGTAGTGGAATCAAGGGTTATCGAGATAAGGCAGGAATAGGATACTGATTAAGGATGATCGGCCATGATCATAATGAATGGTAGTGCAGGCTCGAAAGGCAGAATGACCTACTCCTGCTCCTATTGTCTATTGTCTAATGATTTCTCCACTCATTTTCCTAAACCCCATGAAATACAGGCCCAGTCACCCCAAATCGCTGGTCCCTCAACAAGCCTGTCATCCCAGAGATCAGTTTGGTCATCCTCCACTGCTCTCCCTCAATGCCCTTTACTAGGCAAGGACACCAAAACTGCAAACAATATTGCACAATGTTTGAGATGGGGCCCCACTAAGGCCCTGTACAGTTGCAGTAAATCACCCTTACTCGTGTATTCAAATCTCCCTGAAATGAAGCTGAATTCGCCATTTATCTGCCTACCTGCTTTCTGCTCCTACAATATTACTTTCACTGATTGGTGTACAGGGACATACAGATCGTTTTCAATGTTACAGCTCCCCACTTCTTGGGTCTATATACACTGGTTAGCGTGCCAATACTATTCCTAGTATTGACTTCTGGCTTCAGAACTCACTGTCTTACATGGACTTGGAGGGCTGCGCAGAAATAAAATGATAATGCAGCTTAAGTTCATTTATACATCAACATTTTTCAACCACTCCCTTTGCAAATGATAGGCTGCCATTCTATTTTTCCATCAAAGTGCACAACATCTCATCTCTCCCATTGCTCTCCATCTACCACGTATTTTCCCAGTCTCTCCACATGTCTCAATCACCGTGGAGTCTTTTATACATCCTCCTCATCCACTTACAAGCTGACATCGTTTAGTACTGTCAGCAGACTGGGGAATATAGCATATGAGTCCCTCACCCAAAGATATGATGTGTATTGGGAATAGCTGGATGTCCAATCTCGATATATCCTTGTTATATCCTCGAAGTGTTCCATTAAAAAAAAACATGGTTTTATTCTTACTCACTGTTTCCTGCCAGCTATCCCATTCTAAAACCATGACCATATATTAGCCCGAGTCCCACAGGATTCGAATTTGCACAATAGGCTTGGGGATTTATCAAAAATCCTTCTGTGATTCCAATCGTATTGCATTGATACCTTCTCATAATTTTGTTAAAAGCCACTTTCTCAAATATGATTCCCATTTCATAAATCGCTGTTGACTTTGTCTATGCCCACTAATGTCAGGCCGATACTTTCTCTAAACTGTTTAGTTGCTAATTTAGTTGCTATTCCCTTTTTCTCACCAGACTAAAGTTCTCTAGTATTTCTAGGAAGATTTTTTTTGTTTTTTAATCTTCTGTGAAGGCATAATTTATTCCATAGTTCTGCTATTTCACTGTCCTCAATTACCTGGTATAAGACTGTAAGAAAGCTGCAACTTTTTCTCTTAATTTTGCCATTGACATATTTTCAGAAGACATTACAAGTTCCCTCTTACATACTTTGGTCAGATATGCTTCAGAAACCCATCAATTCTTATCTTAAGCTCCTCAATGATTGGCCTACCACATCCATACAATAACGGAAGCACAGTCTCTGTTCCATCAGAAATAAAGTACGGTCTACATTCGGCCCACTTTCCAAAATCTTATGGCATTTCAACTGCACAACCATGTATTTTCTAAAGATTTTGAAGTTACCATGACAACTCCCCTCTCAAGCAGTGCATTCCAGACCCCACAAACTCTGGGTGAAAAACAGTCCTCAAATCCTCACTAAACCTCAAACTCTTCACTTTAAAAATGTGGCCCTTTGACTAAAAGGAACAGCTGCGGTCTATCCAACCTGTCCATGTCCCTCGTAATCTTATCCTTCTGATTCACATCCCCCTCAGCCTTCTCTGCTCCAAGGTAAACAGCCCGAGCTTATCCAGCCTCTCTCCATAGCTGATATTAGTCCATCCCAGGGAACATCCTGGTGAATCTCCTCTGCACTCCCTCGAGTACAATCACATATTTCCTGTAATGTGGCTCCCATAATTATACACAGTATTCCATCTTGGCGTAATCAAAGTTCTGCATAGCTCTTATAATCTATGCTTCGATGTATAAAGGCTGTGTTTACGCTCCCCTATGCGTTCCCAAGTTGTGCAATAACCTGTCCAGTCACATTAAGGGATGTGTGGAGAAGCACCCTCTGAGCTTCCTAGTGTGCTGTCATTCATTGAGTCCTCCCCTGCCTGGTTCCTTCTTGCAAAGTGCATCACCTCAGATTTATCATGGTTACATTCCATCTGCCACTGATCCACCCATCTGACCATTTTCTCTGTATTGATGTGACCATCTGATCATTCCGTCTGTATCTTCCTGAAACATAAGGCCTTCATCTTCACTGTCAACCACTCGGCCAATCTTCGTATCAATCACAAACTTACTTATGACACCCCCCACCCCTCGTCCATATTCACAGCTGCATCCTTTATGATAAGGTTAAAAATCAGAAAACATCACCTTATAGTCCAACAGGTTTATTCGGAGACACGAGCTTTCGAAACGCTGCTTCTTCATCAGTTGGTTGTGCGCTTTAATGAAGCACTTCGAAAGCTAGTGCCCCTGAATAAACCTTTTGGACTGTAACCTGGTGTTATACAATTTTTAGCTTTGTCCACCCCAGTCCAACACCAACATCTCCGAATCAGAAATAATAAGAGACACAGCACTGATCCCCGCAGTACACCATTGGACACTAGCCTCCAATCACACAAATAGCCTTCTACCACCACCCTCTGTCTCCTACCACTAAAGTTGATTTGGATGCAACTTGGCAAGTCAATAATGCGTCCTACCTGTTCCATGGTTATGCTGTTGCGCTGGAGATACTTGTAGAATATCTGGTGATTCTCCCGAATCTTGCCTACCAGTAGGTTTCCATGCCCCTGGGTTAGTCAGCCCCCTCCAACTGATGAATTTCCTCCTTATTGCAGTCTTATCTGGCCTGTCCCAGATTGTGCCATTATTTGCCTTGACTGTGGAATAGACAGCGAGGGAAGCGTTCTGTTAATTTCCAACTTGTCAGATGTTTTCTGAATTTTCTAAAATTCATTGTGACCCACCTCTCATTCTTTGAATCTCCAGAGAACACAGGCCGAGTTTCCTCATCAGGAAATCTCACCATCTGAGGGATTAATCTTGGGAACGTCCATTGCACTTCCTCTGTGGTCAGTACATTCTTTCTGAGATTTGGTCACCAAACCTGTACACAATACTCCAGGTACAGTCCCACAAACACGCAGTGAAACTGCTTCAACATGTATTTACATCAATGTTCTGACTCTCTTAAATGAAGGCGAACCACACTTTAAGTTTCCACTTACATATATTCTTCCAAATACCGTTCACATTCGTTTCATTTACGAACTCACTGAGATCTTATAGAAACCCTTCCGAAAATCCAATATCTACCACTTCTACTGCTTCCCCATTAACTATGCTGTAAGAAACAACTTCAAACAATTCCGAAGTTTATCAAGTATGTTTGCTGTCAGAAATGCATGCTGATTCTCTCAATTGTTGCTGTTAATTTTTAAATATCAAAAATGTCATCTTGTGCAATAGATTCTAACAGTTTCCCTACAGATGCCAAGTTAATTGATTTGCACTTCTCCACACTATGTGTTTTATTCCCTTTGTAGCTGTTTGGATCCCTTCCATTCATCGATAGAGCTTGGATCACGTTTATCCCCAATACTTTCGGGTCTCTGCAGAATGTGCAGGAAAATAAAACGCAGTCATCGACTATGCAATTAATACTTCTATTGGTGATTTATTTCTGACATTTTGATATGAAGTACATCTGTTTCGTCAGACTTAGCAATGCTCAATTGGGCTCCATGTTCAAGTACTACCTTGATACTGATATGAATTGACTTTATGTCTTTAGCTCCAGAAGGCCGATATGATCACTCGGTATTACTGGGGGATTTTCTGGATCTTCCTCCATGAAGACAGATGCAACATAACTGGGTGCTTTCTTGGCCATTTCCCTGTTCTCCACAATGACCTCTCCTCTCCCGATTACAAATTTCCACATTTGACCTTGCTTTTATTTTGTTTCCTTTGAAATATAGATCGTAGACTGATGCAGTCTTTGTGTTCCTGTTTGTTTGCATGTCTGTTCCTTTATGATTTCCTTATCAGTTTCATGGCCCTCCTTTTCTGGATCGTTCATTTCTGAGAATTCTCAGGTTTCCACAATAGCTGGAATTCTTCTGAAGCCACTTCCTATGATTAATATATTTTCTAATTTGTTTTGTTAAACATCATTGAGTCACTTTCTCACTCTTTCATGTTCATACCTGCAATAAATGACGTATTTTTCAGACTTTGCAGTATTTCTAACAACTCCTGGTCCTGACCAGATACATTCAAGAGCATTGCAGGAGTAACGGACGACAGAGAAGAAATTGCGGGAGCCCTGGTTGGTTCTTTTCCATCATTGCTGGCCAACACGTGAAGTCCTGGACGACTGGAGGGTAGCATATGCTGAGCCTTTTTTCAAGAAAGGCTACAAAGATAAACCTGGGAACTAAAGACCAGTAAAACTCAAATCTAGCGGGTAGGTTACTTGAGGAGTTTCGGAGAGATTGGATATACCTGCATTTGGAAAGACAGGGTGTAATTCGAAGTCAGATTAGAATGGTGCTGGAAAAGCAGAGCAGGTCAGGCACCATCCGAGGAGCAGGAAAACCAATGTTTCGGGCAAAATCCCTACATCAAATTCAGCACGGCTTTGTGCATGGGAGATCTTGAATCGTAAATGTGTTGGCGTTCTTTGATGAAGTGACCAGAAACGTTGAGGAGGGAAGGGCGGTATATGTCGTCCATATGGATTGCAGTAAGGCCTTCAGTAAGGTTCCACATAGTGCGCTGCTTTGGAAGGTTAGATCACATGGAATTGAAGGGGAGCTGGCAAATTCGGTACAAAATTGGCTTGATGTTAGGAAGCAGAGGGTAATACTGGCAGAATGTTTGTCAGACTGGAGGCCTGTGACTAGTGGAATACATCTGGGGTTGATGCCGGGACCACTGCATATTACATATATCCATAATTTAGATGAGAATGTACAGGCATGATTTGTAAGTTTGAAGACGACACTAAAATAGGTGGCATCATAGAGAGTGAGGAAAGTAATCATAAATTTCAGAAATTACAACAGTACTTTCATCAGCTGGGGAAGTGGGATGAGAAATGTCAAATGGATATTAATATTGATCAGTGTAAGTTCTTGCATTTTAAAAAGTCAAATCAAGGTTGGACTTTCATGGTGAATGGTTGGGGTGTAGTGGAACAGAGGGACCTTGGAATTCAGGTGCATGGTTCTCTGGAAGTTGATTCAGAGGTAGACAGTGCAGTGAAGAAAGCTTTTGGCTCACTGGCCTTAATCAGTGTATATCACTGAGTATCGAAATTAGGGAGTTTCATCGCAGTTATGCAGGATGCTGCTGAGGCCATATTGGTACCGTTATGTTCAGTTTTGTTCACTTTGCTACACGAAGGATGTTATTAAACTGGAAAGATTGCAGAAAATATTTATAAGGATGTTGCGAAGGACTCAATGGACTGAGTTATAAGGAGAGGTTGGACAAGCTAGGACTTTTTACTTTTGTGTGTATGAGACTGAGGGAGGATCATATTGAAGTCTGTAAGATCATGACAGGCATGGATAGATTGAATGTACCCAGTCTTTGTCCCAGGGTTGGGCAGTCACAAACAAGAGAGAATCAGTGTCAGGTCAGAGTAGAAAGAATAAAAGGAAACCTGAGGAACAATCTTTTTATACACAGGGGCTGGTGCGCATATGAAATGAGCTGCCAGGGGAAGTGATTGAGGCGGATACATTAACAACCTTTAAAAGGTATTTGGCCAAATACACGGACAGGAAAGGATTAGAAGGACACGAGGCAATGGGGTTAGCGTGGATGGACACCTTGGTCGGAATGGACCAGTTTGGGCTGAAGGGCCTGTCTCCGTGCTGTCGAACTTTATGACTCTTAACAACCATTGCTTGTTTCCCACTGAATGTTATATTGTACTGTTCCAATTCACTGGAGCTATCTTGACCCTCTAACCTCCAGTCTTCCATGATATTAAACTAGAATGTTCAAGCATTCTATATTGTATGCAGACACCATGTAAAATGCAACTTATTAATGTTATTATTTCTTAAAAGCTGCTTCAGTACAAGGTTATTAATTCTTCCTTCTGACCACACAATACCAAATCCAAAATAACCTGCTCTCCAATTCTCTTCACAACATACTCTCCAACCTTATATAAACTTACGGAATTTATTTTTCACAACATGAGCAGTCACTTAGTTAACGCTGTTTAGATGCAACTTGAGACCATCCAATAAGACTGCAGTATCCACAATACGTGCATATCTAATTTCCAGAGCATATGATGCTGAGATTTTCTGCTAGCATTTTGGTTTTGATATATAACACACCAATATTTGCTTCTCCTTGCTATCTGTAAGCTCTACCTAAACTGATCCTGTGGAAGCTGAGGGACAGGTCTGTGTCGTTACTAGTGATAGACCTGGACTAGATATTCATGTGGGCTCACCTCGACACTGAGATGATCTGAAGAAATGTCCTGCAATACAGGATAAGTATCAATTTCCTCCCCGCTCTCTCAGGATAAGATTGACCATATACTCTCTGCTCCCTCACACTCACTGTACATCTGTTATAGCACCGACCCCCGAACAACGCTCATGCTCCCTCATCCTCACTTTACATCTGTTATAGCACCGACCCCCGAACAAGGTTCATGCTCTATCTCCAAATAAGGCTGAGGCACAACCACTCTCACTATTGAATTCAGTAACTTTCTGCGTCACTTTCTCTGTCACCTACGCGATACACCCACACTAATAATACTATATGGATACAAAACTGTCGACTGACTCATTCCAGACACCTCACAATTCCCCCCAACTACACCAGCACTAACAGCAGGGTCACCCATTCCAACTCTCCCTCCCACCCTCCCTTTCTCCCATTCCAGGAGGAAGAGCCTGGAATAGGACAGAAAGGCAAAGCCGGGTGGTGGAGTGCCCGATATCCATTCGCTCACCCTCTCCCCCCGCCATGTGAGTAGGACACTGGTATGAGCCGGAGAGGACTGGGACGCCCCGTGTGGAGATTCTGAAACATCGATGTCCCACCGACCGATTAAGGAGCAATGTCCAGTGAAAGACAATTCTGACTTTAAACCCACTGGCAGTTCCAACGACAGTAGTTTCACTTCTAAAAAAGACACAGATACCTCACTGCACAGAGACGCTGACACAAAAATACACAGAAGTATTGGTAAACATCCCAATATGTGAACACGCACAATACTTACAAGGAGATAGGCATACACACACGTAGAAACACACAGAGATATATGCAGTAACATACGAACAGACACAAACATAGTTAAGAAACACACAGGCTGATACGCAGACAGACAGACATAGACACACACACACGGATAACAAGCACATGTTCACACACGCATATATATGTACACACACATACATACAAACACACACATACACACACAGACGCACACACAAACGCATGCAGTCACAGAGGAACAGAAACTAGTGTCATTAAGACGCAAATCGATATGCTTTGGATTAGTAAGGAGATCAAGGATTCTAAGGAGAAGGCAGAAGAATGAGGTTGAGGTACATATAAGACATTACTGAATGGAATTTTAGACTCGATGGGCCGAATGGCCTCATTCTGCTCCTTGCTTGAATGTTCTTGTGGTGTTATGCTATCAGGTATTCTCTTTCTGAGACAGCAGCAGAGGCTGGGTTTGATACATGTTTGATTGGGAAATGTCAGTGGGAATGTGGGACAGGTTTGAAGTCCAGAATGCTTTATCTTTATTCCTAATTATTGTGTCCTTATGTCTGAAAAGAAGTGGTGATTTGATGTGAGGTTAACACGGTTTAAAATAAAGGATCCCACAATGAAATAAGGATGTTCATTTCACTTTAGTGTTGTGCTATCTGTGGTGTCCTCATGCTCATGGAGCAGTGAAGACTCGGTTATTGAAGATATCCAATTCTGAGCTAGTGACTGATCTTTGCTGGACAGGAGAGTCAATGTTTATTGGGAACAGACAGGAGACGGATGGTCAGACACAATCGGATCAGCCATGAGCATTCTAAATGGTGCAGCTGAATGACCAACTGCTGCCCCGACTACATGCGCTGTGCCCTCAATCCACCCACGATGTTGTTATAGAGATGTACTGCTCCCCCTACCCCATGTGTTGTTCTCACAATCACCCTGAGGTTATCACAGAGATATACTACTGCACCTACCCCTTGTGTTGTTCCCTCAATCCACCACTCGATACTGTTACAAGGTAGGGGACCACCCCTTTCAGTCAGGCAGGATCATTACAATGAGACGGGAGGACACCATTCTGCCCCTCGAAGAAGTTACACAGGAATAGAGAATGAAGTAATTCAGCTCGTTGAGTACATTACACAGCCGAGGAGGAGACCATTCAACCCACCTTAAGTGTTACACAGGAGCGGGGAAGCTATCGGTAACAGGAAATAGAGAGTAGTGATCAATGTTTGTTTTCAGGTTGCAAAATTGTAACTATGATAGTGCTGTACACATCACGGCGGGATCATCAATGAAAAATAATCTGTGTCAAAGATCTGGAGGAAGTGAACTGAATGGCTCGAAGCTCAATTAGCGCATCACCAAGATGATCCTTCAAGATGTCAAATGGAGATACTGAGTCTGCAATGTGATACAGACAGGGAAGGTTAGTGAGCAAACTTTCAACAGAAAGAACATAAGGTGAGTTGTCTATTGTGGCAGGAAGGATAAAACAATGGCGAACAATTTAAATGGAGAGAGATTGCAGAACTTTGTGATACAGGCCGTTTCCATGTTCCTGGGACATGAATCATATGAAGTCAGTCTGCAGATGCAGCAGTAGGTAAGTGGAAGGTTAATGGAATGATGCTGTTTCTGGCAAAGGTTATCACGTTTAAAGAGGAATGTTTTACTGCATCTGAACGGGGCATTGCTGAGACCACATCGGATACACTGTGTCCAGTTTGGTACACCGAAACTGAAAAAAAAGATATAGTTCTTTCAGAAGATTTTCATAGATGTTTTCCTTCACTCATTCCTGGAAGTTAGGTCTTTGATTATGGGGGATTATCAGTTTTGATCTGAGATTATAAATCTTCTTGAACCACACATGACTTTCTGAAAGGTGTTTCAACTGGATGCATGTTTCCTCTTGTTAAGGAGTTTAAAGCTAGAGAATAAATTTAAGAATAAGATGCATTGATATCAACACACATATTATATAGACAGTGACCGATAGTTACAAATTACACAGACGCATATAAACATGTCATCAGATGATAAAGCAGGGACTTTTTTTTTTCTAATGAAAGGCGCTGTGTACAACAGCGATGATGCACCTTCATATCGTCCATTAACATCCGATGCAGACAAAGCTCCAGGAGAACACACATGGCCCAGTTTGATGTTCAGTTGACATTATTGTACGGTTCACCACAGAGAGGGAGAAACATGTTCCCTGCCTGAGAAGCAGCAGCTGATTGATTTTCTCTCTTACTTTGTCCCCCCCAACCTCCCAATAGCAAAATGTGAGACCATAAAATCCCTGAGTTATCTTCACCACTCGTGAAGGATTCCTGGTGAGGACTCATTGGAATCTCTCCACTGCCGGAAGCAAAGCGTGTTCAGCCAAATCCAATTGTTCCACAAATAAACCCCATTACCAACAGCTTATGTGAGTAGAATAATGTCAAAGGCAGAATAACATTTGGGACACACTATCTTTTTACCATTTTTTGTGCGTTCAACTCCCTGCACCTCACATTTTTCTCAAAAATTACCCTGTCTGAGTCTTAAACAATTAGTCATATCACTAAACTGGCTACATTTAAAATTTGTTGTAACCCGTGGAGGAGTGGGACTGGAAAATGACACAGTGTCCCTCTAACATTTGTCGGAACACGAATGAGAAATTATTATTGGACTGTTCAAGTGGGAATTCCCTTTACCAAACGTTTGTGGTGCCTGGATGTTTGCATTTGTTCAAAGTTGTGCTGTATTCAAACATTTGACAGACAAAATGCATGTAGGAAAATGGTATACAGACTGAAAAGTGCTGCTGAAGCTACAATCAGATCATCTACGATCTTAGTGCCTTGTGGAGCAGTGACAACGTGTCGAATGACCCACTCCTGCTCCTCAGTCCTATGTTCCTATGTTCAATTCAGCCCCTCAAACCTCCTGCACTGGTACTGACGGGGGCATCTTGCTCCAAACACCTGGTCCACAGTAACACAGGATCTCATTCATTGCCTCCAGGTTGTCACAGAGTTTGGTGTGGGTTGGAAAATGTCACTTCAAAACCCAGGCTGGGTTCGAAAGACAACTCTGGTCTCTTTACAGAGTGTCTCCTCTCTGTTACTTGTGTTTCATTTGTTGGCCATGGAATAGACCCAGATTCACTGTGAATTCAACCCCCAGACGAATCTTAGTGATCACTCATAAAGTACTTTGCTCTCTCTGATTGGAACGTTCAATAACAGAACGTGCAGGAAAATTACAACCATTAGCTTTGTAATTTCATAATATAAGAAATAAAGAACAGGATCATGTCGTTCAGTTAATCAAGACATTGTATACGATCATGGCCCATGTTCTGTTCATATTAACTCATCATTTATGTCCAATTCTTCACAACCTCTCAGCTCTCTGGCAGATCAAAAATCTATCTATCACCTTTTTAAATACTTTCAGTGATGTAGCTCCCCTAGCTCTCGAGACAAGATAATCCCTGACATTCACTACCCTCTGTGTGAGGAAAACACTCCCCACACAGATACCGTCACCTATTGATATGAACAAGAGGGGAACACAGGGGCTCAGGAAAGAGTGAATAGCCTTGATATCAAGGCAGTATTTGACTGAGAATGTCATCGGAAGCGCCATCTTATTTGAGCTTAATGGGAATCAGGTGTCCCCTCCCCACTGGCTGGGGTCTTTTCGAGCACAAAGGAAGATGCCTGTTTGGGGGCCGAAAATCTCAATCTCACGACATCCCTTCAGTAGATCCTCAAGGTAGCTTCTTCAGCACAAACATCTTCAGCTGCGTCATCAATGTCTTTCCCCATCATAAGACCGGAAGTGGCGATGGTCACTGAGGGTTACACAATGTTCAGAACATTTTGTCTCCCATTATCTCCTGATACAGTCTGTGTCCGTGTTCAGTAAGACCCAGACAGCATTCAGGCTTGTGCTGTTGAAGTGTCGGTAACATTCATGTAACAGTGCTGTCAGACACACTTATAAGAGGAGCTCATTCAACATTTCAAGCTGGTTACATACAGAAATGTGGAAGCCATTCAGCCTATCGAAACTACTGAACAAGAAGAGGGACAGCCCATTCAATACTCCTGCTTGATCCACAGGAAGAGAATGGGGTCTGCTCAGTACATCGAGCTGTTAAACAGGATCAGGTAGAGTCTAATCAGACGCTTGAACCTGTTCCATGGGACCTCGAGGAGGCCATGTAGCCCCACAAGATAGTTATACATGAACAGGAGGGTGTAACTGATGCTCCAATACAACAAACCAATGAAGCAGAGACTGCAGTCATGGATGGCTGTACGATGTTCCTCGTGGGTCACTTGCCGGTGGAACATCTGCTACTTTAACGTGGTTTGCCTGCAGTGAGGAGGGAAGCCAAATGTTTTGTATCAAGTCTCAAAGAGGCACCTTCCATCTCTGAGTAGACAGACCCATGTTCTCCATAGAGGTCAGAAAATGATGGGAATAGTTAACTGTTTTAAAATGAAGACATTGTGGCTGCTGTCAGGATTTTGGATAACGTGATGTTTAGTGTAGGATCACACAGTAAATGCACTATATTCAAAGTCTGACCCTCTCTCTCTCTCTCTCTCTCTCTCTCTCTCTCTCTCTCTCTCTCTCTCTCTCTCTCTCTCTCTCTCTCTCTCTCTCTCTCTCTCTCTCTCTCTCTCACCCTGTGTCGATATAGGAGGTGGGGGTGGGATGAGGGGAACGTCCTCAGAGGCTCTTGTAACCCGAGTAAAAACAAGCCATGGATTTTATCACCGTATCAATGTCTGTTTAGAACATCATGAGAGACTGTCCATTCCCCTTAAGTTTCAATGCAATCATCTTTTATTCTCTCACAGCGCGAAAGATAAATCTTCATTCACCTCACTTTACCACCATCCCAGGAATTAGTCTGGTGAAATACATTTGCACTATCTCTGTGGCAGGGCGATTATTTCTTGTAAAGGAAAGAAAATCTGTCCACAATTTCCCAAGACTGCCTCAACAACACTCTCAGGTTTGATCACAATAATTCATTTTCCTCACTGAGACATCTCCTTTTTTTTTTCCTGTGGCGTAAAAAGCCTTTCCTTCTCGCTACACTGCGACTGACGTAGAATTTAAAAGCTTCTGACATCTATATGTGAGCATCAACAAATTCAACACCAGAGGTGCCACGGGAAATGAACATCACACTCAGGGAAAGACTAAGAAAGAATGCACTTGAAATAAGGAATGGTCACCCACCTGAATCGAAATGAGCTGTAGGAATTTGGTAAACAGGCAGAGTAGGGAGCTATCTTTCCTTTTGTTCTTCCCTCATAGGTCAGGCCAGCATGTTATGCTGAGCTTGAACTGAGTGGCTGGTTCAGCTGTTCCACAGGTCAGTAAAAACTAAAACACATTGCTGTGAGTTTGCAGTCACACAGAGACCTGAACAGGGAAGGATAACCCATTGCCTTCTCTAAAGAACATGAGGCAAGCCGATGGGCTTTTTATACTTAATGATGATGGTTTCACTTCAATGCCACCAATTTCCTTCATATTAACAGATTATTATTCTGTGGCTCTAGATCTTGAGTCAATGACTTGAGCACGATGCATTATCTTCCCGTCAGACAGTTTCCGTGCAGAGAACAAGTTAAACATTTCAAGTGCAATTATGTTGTGATGGACATGTGGTTAGAAGGGGGCATGAAACAGGTGATTCCGGATTTAACAGAGGCTCAAATGATGGTTTACTCAGAAGGTGCACTGTGGCTGAGGATGGGACGGGGATATCACGATGGTGATATTGGGCAGAATTAGCGAGTGGGGAGGATGAGGAGATATTGATCTGTGCAGGGCTAGAAGGATTATGGAATTTTAGAGTTTCTCCTCGCATATTGATGAGTCATTTGAAAGTAGTAATTTGCTCATTATAATTCCTCAGGAATGGGATTTTTCATTGGAGCTGAAAACGATGATTTCCATCTTTCCTAATGTTAATAACATGAATAATAATTCAGTTAAACCTGCTTTAATAGACAGTTAAAATGACTTACCAGGAACACCAACTATAGCGAGGATGGGATAGTAACCACCTTGAATAACAATCAGTACATCATAGATCCTCCATACTAATGACACCCCAGGTTGGGAAAACCAGTAAAGACTAGAGAGAAAACTCCTGTCCATTGTTGGATCATTCCAGTCTAGTGTTCTCAGATTCTGATATCTCCTCCCTGTCTCTCTGGAGCTGCTGATCCCTGTTAGTACTGTCGGCGATGCTCCCACTCATACTATGGGATAACACATTGAACTGAATCCTTAATTAATAAAAGAGGTAAGCCCTCCAGTGACACATTTAGGATCCACGGAGACTGACATTAATCACAGTCACTGAACAAATAGCTGTAGCCAGCGTCTTTCAATTCAATATTGTTTGATTAAAATTCCAAATAATGATTAACATTTATACAATCTGGACTGGATATGCGAGGGTGACTGAGGGAACGAATGTTGAGTCTGATAGATTAATTGTGTGTAACCATTCAGTCTGCATTGGATGTGGAAGTAATGCCAGAGGTTTATCAGAACACCAACATGCTTCTCTGCTTATAAATGGAAACATAGACCCGTAACTACTGTTGAGGCATGACAATATCAGTAAGAGATTGAGAGAACTTTTATAGGCCATGATCTTGAGAGAACATGTACCTAAGACAGCGTGGGGTTATAACAGACAGACAGCATTGATATGTTAACAGAGAATTGTACCTAAGAGACAATGGGGATTCCATATGTTGGAGAATTCAGTGTAGATAAAGGATGATAGTGGAGAAGACACAATAGGTCAGGCAGCATCCGAGGAGCAAGAGAGTAAACGTTTCAGGCAGGGCCCTTCTTCAGAATGCGCAGGAGTAAAGGGCCTGAGAGATAAATGAGTGGTGGGGGTAAGGTTTGGGGAAATGTTGGTGATAGGTGGGCGAAGCTAGAAGGTGATAATGATAGGTCGGTGGGGAGTTAGAGCCGATCGGAGGGAAGGAAGATGGACAGGTAGGTTCCCACGAAAGGGCAGATCGGAGTCGGAGGGTCGGATCTGGGATCTGGGTTGATGAGGGGAGATTTGCTAATTAGTGATATCAATGCTCATGCCGTGTGTTTGTCGGCTCTTGAGGCAGACGATGAGGTGTTCCTGGCGACATCCTTATATATATCTTCTGAACTCTCTTCAGCTTAATAATCTCCGTCCAATAACAGAACTGGTTTAAGTCTTGTGTAGTGGGTAGTACCCCTGCCCCTGGATCAGAGCTCTGGATTCGATTCCCTTCCATGAACTTGTGGTAGTCTTTATCTTTGAAAGTTGCCACTCAGGTGGATAGAGCTTGTAAGAAGGCCTATGGTGTATTAGCGTTCATTAGCAGAGGGATTGAATTCAAGAGTCATGAACTGATGTTACAGCTGTATAGGACTTTGGTTAGGCCACATTTGAAGTTCTGTGTGCAGTTCTGGTCGCCTCACTTTAGGAAAGGTATGGAAGTTTTGGAGAGGGTGCAGAGAAGATTTACCAGGATGTTGCCTGGAATGGAGAATAGGTCGTACGAGGAAAGGTTGAGAGTGCTCGGCCTTTTCTCATTGGAACGGAGAAGGACGAGGGGTGACTTGATAGAGGTTTATAAGATGATCAGAGGAATAGATAGAGAAGACAGTCAGAAACTTTTTCCCTGCGTACAACAGAGTGTTACAAGGGGACATAAATTTAAGGTGAAGGGTGGAAGGTATAGGGGAGATGTCAGGGGTGGGTTCTTTACCCAGAGAGTGGTGGGGGCATGGAATGCGCTGCCTGTGGGAGTGGTAGAGTCAGAATCATTGGTGACCTTTAAGCGGCAATTGGATAGGTGCATGGATGGCTGCTTAAGCTAGGACAAATGTTCGGCACAACATCGTGGGCCTAAGGGCCTGTTCTGTGCTGCATTGTTCTATGTTTCTATGTAGTGTCACTTTCTCTGGAACAGATGATCTCCATTCTGTTGTGGGGGCGTGTATGTTCAAAGAAAGCTGATGAACAAGCACACAGGAGAATCATGTTGCAGCTTTAGGGACTATTGTTGAATAGTGGTAGTGTCCTGACCTCTGAGCCGAAAGGTTCACATCCCACAGAGATGTTTCATTATATGTCTGAGCACGTGGATTAAAATGATTTTTGAAATGTGACTTGATAGAGAAGGAAGAGGTGTCCGGATTGAATGTCAGAATTGAGCCTGGGATGACTGAAAGCACAGGCATTCGCGTTGATTGCACGTTATAGAGGTTTATAAAATCATGGCTAGGGTGAATATTCATGGCCTATTTCGCAGGGAAGGGAAAACAAAAACTAAAGGGCATAGGTTTAAGGTGGGAAGAGAAAGATTAAGAGACACCTAAAGGGCGTTTTCATGCAGAGGGTAGTGCATGTATGGAATGAACTGCCGGAGGAAGTGGTGAAGGCTGGTACAATTACAACTTTTTAAAGGCATTGTTATATGAATTGGAAGGGTTTAGAGGGACATGGTACTAATGCTTGCAAATGTGACTGGATTCATTCAGGATATTTGGTTGGCTTGCATGATTTGAAGGACCTGACTACCTGCATTACATCTCTATGATTCACTGATTCAATTGATCACGATCTGTCGGTAATCATAGACTGTAAAACATTAGACAAACCCTATCCACAATACAACCAATCTTGATGTCATCGGTAAACTTGAAAATTATGCCTTCTAAAATTCTCATCTAAATCATTTATATAATTGGAGGTCACAGGCTTCGAAAAACACTACCCCACCACCACCGCCACACTGTCTCATATCACTAAACAGATAGACATAGAAAAACATGTGCATCCCTCCACCACCAATCCTGTACCCTGGCATTACTCGGACATATACAGGAAAACACACACACGAACCTCGATCACCGCACTTTCTCCTGTCATTAAACAGACATACACAGAAACACACGCACAACCCTCCAAGACCGCCCTGTGTCCTGCAATTAAACATATATATATATATATATATATATATATATATATACTGAAACAAAAATAAATATCCCTCCACCACCACCCTGTCTCCAGCCATTAAACAGATATGCACAAAAACGCAGGCACACAACCCTTCACCAACACACTGCCTCCAGGCATTAATAAGATAAATACAGAAACACACAACCACAACGCTCCACGACCATGCTGTCTCCTGCCATTAAACAAATCACACAGAAACATCCACACATCCTTCCACCACCACCCTGTCTCCTGCAATTAAACAGATATACATCGAAACATACACACATATCTCCACCACCACCCTGTCTCCAGTCATTAAACAGATATATACAGAAACACACACATTACCTTCCACCAAGAGCCATGTCATCTGTCATTAAACAGATATACACAGAAACCCAACACACATTACCCTCCACCAACACCTTGTTTTCTGTCATTAAACAGATAAACACAGAAACACACACATTATCCTCCACCACCACCTTGTTTTCTGTCATTAAACAGATAAACACAGAAACCCAACACACATTGCCCTCCACCAACACCTTGTTTTCTGTCATTAAACAGATAAACACAGAAACACACACATTACCCTCCACCACCACCTTGTTTGCTGTCATTAAACAGATATACACAGAAACACACACATTACCCTCCACCGTCACCTTGTTTTCTGTCATCAAACAGATATACACAGAAACCCAACAAACATTACCCTCCACCAATACCTTGTTTTCTGTCATCAAATAGATAAACACAGAAACACACACATTACCCTCCACCAACACCTTGTTTTCTGTCATTAAACAGATATACACAGAAACACACTGACATTACCCTCCACCACCATCTTGTTTCCTGACATTAAGCAGATGTACACAAAAACACGCACACTCCACTCCATCACCACCCTAACTCCTGACAGTAAAAAATATACACAGAATCACACACACAAGCCTCCACCACCACCCTGTCTCCTGCCCTTAAGTAGATATGCAGAGAAACACACACACACAAGCACACATATACACAAAATCCTCCACCACAACGCTGTTTCCTGCCATTAATCGGATATACACAGAAACACGCACACATACAACCCTCCACCACCACCTGTCTGTCTCCTGCCATTAAGCAGATATATACAGAAACACGCACACAACCCTCCACCACCTCCTATCACTTGCCATTAAACACATATACACAGAAACATATACATGCAACCCTCCACCCAAACCCTCTCTGCTTTCATTAAATAGTTATACTCAGAAACACACACTGATAAACTTCACCATCACCTTGTCTCCTGCTAGGAAGCAGATATGCATATAAACACAGAGACACTACCCTACACTACCGTCCTGTCTTCTGCCATTAGACATTTATACGCAGTAACACACAAAACATTCCACGATCACCCTATCTCCTGTCGTTAAGCAAAAGTATGTAGAAACAAACACAACCCTCCATGTGTCCTGCCATTGAACAGATATACATCGAAATTCAGACACACCACCCTCCACCACCACACTGTCTCCTGCCGTTGATCAGATATACACAGAAACACACACACAATTTACCACTACCACCCTGTCTCCGGCAATTAAAACAGAAGTACATTGCATTACACACACAATCCTCCACCAACACCTTTCTCCTGCAATTCAACAGATGTAGACAGAAACACACACACAACCCTCTACCGCCATCCTGTCTCCCGCCATTAAACTGATATATGCAGAAACAAACAAACACAACACTACACCACTAAGATGTTTTCTGCCATTGATCATATGGACACAGAAACACACACACACATACAACCCTCCACCACCACCAGTCTGTCTCCTGCCATTAAGCAGATATATACAGAAACACGCACACAACCCTCCACCTCCATCCTATCACTTGCCATTAAACAGATATACACAGAAACACACATGCATGCAACCCTCCATCAAAACTCTGTCTGCTGTCATTAAACAAATATACTCAAAAACACACACTGATAAACTTCACCATCACTCTATCTCGTGCTAGGAAGCAGATATACATATAAACTCAGAGACACTACCTTACACCACCATCCTGTCTCCTGACATTAGATATTTGTACACAGTAACACACACACACACACACACACACAAAACATTCCACGATAACCCTGTCTCCTGTCATTTATCAAACATACGTAGAAACGCACACACAACTCTCCAAGACTACCACGTGTCCTGCCATTGAACAGATATACATAGAAATTCAGACTCACCACCCTCCACCACCACATTGTCCCCTGCCATTGATCAGATATACACAGAAACACACACACAACTTACCACTACCACCCTGTCTCCTGCCATCAATAAAGGAGTACACAGCATTACACACACACAACCCTCCACCAACACCCTGTCTCCTGCAATTCAATAAATATATACAGAAAACACAGACACACAACCCTCCACCAACACCCTGTCTCCTGCAATTCAACAGATATAGACAGAAACACACACACAACCCTCTACCGCCACCCTGTCAACCGCCATTAAACAGATATATGCAGAAACACACATACACACACACACACGCACACGCACACACACACATACACACATACACACACAAAACGCTCGACCACCACACTGTCTGCTGACATTAAACAGATATATACAGAAACACACATACATATGTGTGGGCGGCACGGTGGCACAGTGGTTAGCAATGCGGCCTCACAGCTAGAGACCCAGGTTCAATTCCCGCCTCAGGCGACTCTCTGTGTGGAGTTTGCACATTCTCCCTGTGTCTGCGTGGGTTTCCTGCGTGCATTGGCGTGCTCAGGTTAGGTGAATTGGCCGTAGTGTTTGGGGTTGCGCTTCGGCGGGTCGGTGTGGACTTGTTGGGCCGAAGGGCCTGTTTCCACACAGTAAGTAATCTAATATCTCCAGCACCACCCTATCTCCTGCCAGTAAACATATATACACAAAACACACAAACATTCCTCCAACAAGGACCACGTCGCCTGTCATTAAACAGATATACGCAGAAACACACACAAACACACACAACCTCCACCATCACCCTGCCTCCTCTCCTGTCCTTAAGGAGATATATATTCTGAAATGCAAAATCACAATCTTCAGTGTCTACCCTGTATCCTGGTCTTCATAAGATATACATAGAAACACACACACAACCCTCCGCGACCACCACCCTGTCTCCTGCCACTAAACATTTATACACAGAAACACACACATACACAAGACTCCACGACCACCTTGTCTCCTGTAATGAAGCAACAATACGTAAAAACACACACACAACCATCCAAGACCACCCTGTGTCCTGGCATTGAACAGATATATATATATATATAGAAGCACACACACACCACCCTCCACCACCACACTGTCTCCTGCAACTAAACAGATATATACTGAAACAAACACAACCATCCCTCCACCACCACCTTGTCGCCTGCCATTGATCAGATATACACAGAAACACACATACCACCCTCCATTAACACAATTCCTTCTGCCACTAAACGGAAATGCACAACAATACACACACAACCCTACGCCAACACCCTGTCTCCTGCAATTCAACAGATATATGCGGAAACACACACAGACGCAACCATCCACAGCCACCCTGTCTCATACCATTAAACAGATATAGAGAGAATCACACAGACACAACCCTCCATCATCACCCTAAGTCCTGCCATTGAACAGCAATACACAGAAACATACATACAGAACCCTCCACAACCACGCTGTCTCCTACCATCTAGCAGATATACACAGAAGAACAGGCAATCCGCCCTCCGCCACCAAGTAGTCTTCTTCCAGATAACAGTTGTACACAGAAACACACACACAACCCTACACCACCAAGGTGTTTCCTGCCACTGGTCAGATATATGCAGAAACACACACACAATCCACCACTACTACTCTGTGTCCTGCCATTAAACAGAAATACACAGCAATCCAAACACACAACCCTGCACTAATATCTTGCCTCCAGTCAATAAACAGATATACACAGTAACACACACAAAACTCTAAACCACCTTCCTGTCTCCTGCCATTAAACAAATATAACAGAAACACGCACACAAAACACTCCATGACCACCTTGTCTCCTGTGATTAAACAGATATACACCGAAACACACACACAATCATCCACGACCACACTATCTCCTGCCATTAAACAGACATAAACAGAAACACATACATACAACCCTCCACGACCATCCTGTCTCCTGTCATTGCACAGATCTATGCAGAAACACACGCATACACTCACACACACAGTGGTCCACTATCACACACTCTCCCGAAATTAAACAGGTATAAACAGAAACTCACACACATCTCGACGCCACCCCCTGTCTCATGCTATTAATCAGACATACACAGAAATACACACACATCCCTTCACCACCACATTGTTTTCTGCCATTAAGCAGATATACACAGAAGCACACAGCCACGCACACAAACACACACACACACCATGACACCCAATTTGTTTCCTTCATTCAGCAGATATACACAGAAGCACACACACACACACAACCCTCCACGAGCACCCTGCCTCGTGCAATTAATCAAATATATGCAGAAACACATGCACACCAACCTGAACCAATAACTGTCTCCTGTTATTAAACAGATATAGATAGAAACACAAGCACACAACCTTTCACCAATACCCTGTCTCCTGAAATTAAACAAATATATGCAGAAACACAAATACACGACCTCCACCATCACGCTGTCTCCCGCTATTAAGCAGATATACACAGAAATACACACACAACCCTCCACGACCACCCTGTCTCCTGTAATTAAACAGATATATACAGACTTACACACACAAAACTCCAGCAACTCTCTGTCTCCGGCCATTAAACAGTTATACACAGAAACATACACTCATCATCCACCACCACCACGCTGTCTCCTGCTATTAAACAGAAATTTACAGAAACATACAGACAACCCTCCAACACCAACCTGTCTCCTGCCATTAAACAGATATACACTGGAATATAAACACACACAACCCTCCATCACCAGCCTGTCTCCTACGATTAAACAGATATACACAGAAAGACGCACACTCCACCCTCCATCACCACCCTGTCCCCTGTCATTAAACAGATATGCTATGAAACACACACGCATCTCTCCACCACCATCCTGTCCCCAGCACTTAAATAGATATACACAGAAACACATACGCGCACAACCCTCCAAGACCACCCTGTCTCCTGCCATTAAACAGATATAAACAGAAGCACACACACAATTCTCCATCACCACCCTGTCTCCTGCCATTGAGCGGATATTCGCAGAAATGCACACACACAACCCTCGACCATCACCCTGTCTCCTGCATTAAACAGATATACACAGAAACACACATACAACCTTCCATGAACACACTGCCTACTGCCCTTAAACAGATATACACAGAAACGCTCACACGTACACAACCCTCCACTACCACCCTGTCTCCTGCAAGTAAGTACATAGACACAGAAACACAGACATTCTACCCTCCTCTACCACAGTGTCTTGTCGTTAAATAGATTTACACAGAAACACACACACACACACCAGCCTCCTCCACCACCGTGTCCTGCAATTAAACCGATTTATACAGAAACATACACACATATTTCCAACACCACCCTGTCTCCTGTCATTAAACAGTTAAACAGAAACACAACCGCATCCCTCCTCCACCACTGTGTCCTGTCATTAAACAGTTATACACAGAAACACGCACACACACTACCCTCCACCACCACCCTGTCTCCAGCCCTTAAATAGATGTATACAGAAACACATGCGCACACACTTCACGAACACCCTGTCTCCTGCTATTGAACAGGTACATACAGAAATACACACACAATCCTCCATCACCACCCTGTCTCCTGCCATTAAACAGATATACACTGAAACACACACACACACATCCCTCCACCATCACTGTGTTCCCTGCCTTTAATCAGATATACAAAGGAACACACACTCAAAACCCTCCACCACCACCACCCTGTCTCCAGCCCTTAAATAGATATTAACAGAAACACACTCACACAAACCTTCGCGACCACCCTGTCTACTGCCACTAAACAGATATGTACTGAAAACACACATACAATCCTCCATCACCAGCCTGTCTCCTGCCATTGAGCAAATATACACAGAAATGCACACACACATGACACTTGACCACCCTGTCTCCTGCCATTAAACAGATATAAACAGAGACAAACAATCACAACTCTCCACCATCACCCTGTTTCCTGCCATTAAACAGATATACACAGAAACACACTTGCAACCTTCCACGAACATCCTGCCTACTGCCCTTAAACAGATAGACACAGAAACGTTCATACATACACAACCCTACAACACCAACCTGTCTCCTGCTAGTAAACACATACACACAGAAACACAGACACTCTACATTCCACCACCATACTGTCTCCTGCCATTGAATATATATACGCAGAAACACACACACAACACGACATGACCACCCTCTCTCCTGCCATAGAACAGGGATACACAGAAACACACAAACACCACCATGTCTCCTGCCATTAAGCACATATATACAGAAACACACACACAGAACCCGACACCACCAGCATGCCACCTGCTATTAAACAGTTATACAAAGAAACACACACACAACCCTACACCACCACCCTGTCTCCAGCCCTTAAACAGATATTCAAAGTAACACATGCAGACAACACTCCATGACCTCCCTGTCTCCTGCCATTAAACAGATATGCACACAAATATACACACACACATCCCTCGACCACCACCCCGCTTCCTGCTGTTAATCAGAGATACACAGAAATAGACATGCACAATCCTCCATCACGACCCTGTCTCCTGCCCTTAAATAAATATACACAGAAACACACACACACACGGACTCAAACCTTCACGACAATCCTGTCTCCTGCCATCATACAGGTGTACACAGAAACACACACACAATCCTCCAACACCACCTTGTTCTCCTGCCATTGAGCAGAGATATACAGAAATACACATGCACAACCCTCGACCACCACCCTGTCTCCTGCCATTAGACAGATATACACAGAAGCACACACACAATCCTCCAAAACCACCTTGTTCTCCTGCCATTGAGCAGAGATATACAGAAATACACACACACAACTCTCCACCACCACCCTGTCACCAGCCCTTAAGCAGATATACACAGAAACACACACCCACAAACTACCATGACCCCCCGTCTCCTACCCATAAACAGATATACACAGCAACACATACAAAACTCCCACCACCACCACCCTGTCTTCTGCAATTAAATATATATACACAGAAACACACACACCATCCTCCTCCACCACCCTGTCTCCTGCAAATAAACAGATATACACAGAAACATGCACGCATATCTTCAGCACCACCCTGTCTCCTGCCATTAAACAGATATACACAGAAGCACACACACAACCCTCCACGAACACCAGTCTATCTCCTGTCATTAAGCAAATATATACAGAAAAACGCACACAACCCTGCACCACCACCTTATCAACTACCATTAAACAGACATGCACAGAAAAAAATACACGCACACAACCCTCCATCAACACTCTGTCTCCTGCCCTGAAACAGATATACACAGAAACACACACACATACAGAACCCTCCACCAACACCCTATTTGCTGCCATTAATCAGATATACACATAAACACACACACGCACAACCCTCCCCAATCACACACTTTCAGGTGATTAAACAGAGAAAAGCAGAAACACACACACACATCTCGATACCCACACCCTGTCTCCTGCCATTAAACATACATACACAGAAACACACACACGACCTTCCACCACCACATTGTTTTCTGCCATTAAACAGACATACACAGAAACACACACAAACACAACCCTTGAACAGCAATTAAGCAATTAAACAGATATTTACAGAAACATACAGACAACCCTCCACCACCACCCAGTCTCCTATCACTAAATAGATATACACAGAAACACGTGCACCCATTCCTCCAACACCACACTATTTCCTGCAATTAAACATACATACACGCAAACACACACAACACCCTCCTCCACCACCCTGCCTCCTGCCATTAAACAGACATAAACAGAAACACACACACGTCCTTTCACCACCACCCTGTTCTGCTGCCATTTAGCAGATATACACAGAAATACACACACACAACCCTCGACCACCACCATGTCTCCTGCCCTGAAACAGATATACACAGAAACACCCACACATACAGAACCCTCTACCACCACCCTGTTTGCTGCCATTAATCAGAGATACACATAAACACACACACACAACCCTCCACCATCACACTCTCTCCAGCGATTAAACAGATAAAACAGAAACACAAACACATCTCGACACCATCACCCTGTCTCCTGCCATTACACAGACATGCACAGAAACACACACACACACACAACCCTCCACCTGTCTCCTGCCATTAAACAGATATACGTAGAAATACAGAAACACACAACCGTTAACCACCACATTGTTTTATGCCATTAAACAGATATACACAGATACACAAGCACAACCTTCAACCGCCGCCATGTGTCCTTCCATGAAACAGATATACACAGAAAAAAACACATATCACCCTCCACCATCAACCTGCCTCCAGCAATTTAACAGATATACACAGAAACACACACACAACCTTCTACGAACACCCTGCCTACTAAACATATGTACACAACCCTCCACCACCACCCTGTCAAATGCCAGTAAGCACACAGACACAGACACACAGACACTCTACCCTCCATCACCACCCTGTCTCCTGCCATTGAATAGATATACGCAGAAACACACATACAACCCTCCATGACCACCCTGTCTCCTGACATTGAACAGGTATACAGAGAAACACATACACACCACCATGTCTCCTGCAATTAAGCACATATACGCAGAAACACACACACACAACCCTCCACCACTAAATGTCACCTGCCATTAAGCAGTTATATACAGAAACACACACACAGCACCCTCCACCACCACCCTGTCTCTAGCCCTTAAATATACACCTTAACACGCACACAACCCACCATTACCATTCTGCATCCTGACGTTAAACAGGTAGACACTGAAACCAACACACACCTCAACCACTACCCGGTTTCCTGCCGTTCATCCGATATACACAGAAACACACACGCACAACCATCCACAACCACTCTGATTCCAGCTCTTGCACAGATATACATGGAAGCACACACACACACACAATCCTCCACGACCACCCTGTCTCCTGCCATTAAACAGATATACACAGAAACACACACATAATCATCCACCACCTCCCTGTTTCCTGCAATTAATCGATTTTACACAGAAGCACAAACACACAACCTTCCACCACCACCAGTCTGTCACCTGTAATTAAGCAGATATATACAGAAAATTGCTCACAAACTTGTACCACCACCCTATCACCTACCATTAAACAGACGTACACAGAAAATAAAACACACACAAACACCACCCCCCACCACCAACACTCTGTCTCCTGGCATTAAACAGATACACACACACACACACACACACACATACACCCCTCCAACACCACCCTGTCTCCTGCCATGTAAAACATATACGCAGAAACTCACATACATGCACACACACACACACACACACACACACACACACACACACTCACACACACACACACACACACACACACAAGCACACACAACAATCCATGAACACCCTGCCTCCTGCCATTGGACAGACATACACAAAACACACCCACACACCAAACTGTCTCGTGCCATTAACCACATATACACGGAAACACACACACACACACACACTCACACACTCAAACCCCCTTGACCACCCTGTCTCCTGTCATCAAATAGTTATACACAGAAATACACACACACGCACAAACTTCCACGGAATTTACAGCTGAGGAAACGGCAGTTACTATGCAATTAGGCAGGATTTAGGAAGCATAGGATGGGGAAGGAACCCTCAGGGGATGGGCACATTAGAAATGTGGAGCTTATTCAAGGAAAAGCTCCTGAGTGTCCTGGATAAGTATGTACCTGTCAGGCAGGGAGGAAGCTGTAGAGCACGGGAGCCGTGGTTTATGAAGGAAGTGGAATCTCTGGCCAAGAGGAAGAGGGAGGCTTATGTTAGGATGACATGTGAAGGCTCAGTTAGGGCACTTGAGGGTTACAAGGTAGCCAGGAAAGACCTAAAGAGAGAGCTCAGGAGGAAACATGAGAAGTTGTTGGCCGATAGGATCAGGGTAAACCATTAGGCTTTCTATAGGTATATAAGGAATAAAATAATGACAAGAGTAAGATTAGGGCCAATCAAGGATATTGATGGGAAGTTGTGTGAGGAGTCAGAGGAGATAGATGAAGCAATAAATGATTAATTTTCGACAGTATTCACTCTAGAAAACGACAATGTTGTCGAGGAGAATACTGAGATACAGGCTACTAGACTAGGTGGGATTGAGGTTCACAAGGAAGAGGCATTAGAAATCCTGCAGAGTGTGAAAATAGATAAGTTCCCTGGGCTGGATGAGATTTAGCTTAGGATCCTCTGGGAAGCCAGGGAAGTGATTGCCGAGCCTTTGGCATTGATCTTTAAATCGTCATTGTTTACAGGAATAGTGCCAGAAGACTGGAGGAAAGCAAATGTGGTTCCCCTGATCAAGTAGGGGAGTAGAGACAACCCTGTTAATTATAGACCAGTAAGCCTTACTTCAGTTGTTTATAAAGTGTTGGAAAAGGTTATAAGAGATAGGATTTAAAATCATCTAGAAAAAAATAAATTGATTATGGATCGTCAGCACGGTTTTGTGAAGGTTATATCGTCCCTCACAAACCTTATTGAGTTCTTTGAGAAGGTGACCAATCAGGTAGATGAGAATAAGCCGGTTGAGGTGGTGTATATGGATTTAAGCATGGCGTTTGATAAGGTTCCCCACAGTAGGCTATTGTTCAAAATGTGGAGGAATGGGATTGTGGGAGATATAGCAGTTTGGATCAGTAATTGGCTTGCTGAAAGAAGACAGAGTGTGCTGGTTGATAGAAAATGTTCATCCTGGAGTCCAGTTACTCGTGGGGTGCCGCAAGAGTCGGTGTTGGGTCCACTGCTGTTCGTCATTTTTATAAACGACCTGCATGAGGGAGTAGAAGTGTGGGTTAGTAAATTTGCAGACGACACTGAGGTCGGTGGAGTTGTGGATAGTGACGAAAGATGTTGTAGGTTACAGAGAGACAAAGATAAGCTGCAGAGCTGGGCTGAGACGTGGCAAATGGAGTTTAATGTGGACAACTGTGAGGTGATTCACTTTGGTCGGAGTAACCGGAATGCAAAGTACTGGGCTAATGGTAAGATTCTTGGTTGTGTAGATGAGCAGTGAGATCTCGGTGTCCAGATACACAGATCCTTGAAAGTTGCCACCCTGGTTGACAGGGTTGTTAAGAAGGCATACAGTGTTTTAGCTTTTATTAACAGAGGATTCGAGTTCTGGAACCACGAGGTTATGCTACAGCTGTACAAAACTCTGGTGCGGCTGCACTTGGAGTAGTGTGTACAGTTCTGGTCACCGTATTATAAGAAGGATGTGGAAGCTTTGGAATGGGTGTAGAGGAGATTTACTAGGTTCTTTCGAGGAAAGTCTGAGGGATTTGAGGCTGTTTTCATTGGAGAGAAGAAGTTTGGGAGGTGACTTAATAGAGACATATAATCAGAGTGTTAGATATTGTGGACAGAGAGAGCCTTCTTCCAAGAATGGTGACTGCGAGCTCGAGGGGGCATGGCTTTAAATTGAGGGGTGACAGATATAGGACAGATGTAAGTGGTAGTTTATTTGCTCAGAGAGTAATAAGGGTATGCAATGCTTTGCCTGCAACGATAGTAGGTTCGCCAACTTTAAGTACATTAATTCGTCATTGGACAAGCATTTGGATGTACATGGAATAGTGTAGGTTAGATGGGCTTCAGATTGGTACGACAGGTCGGCGCAACATTGAGGGCCGAATGGCTGTAATGATCTATGTTCTATGTTCTACGAACATCCTGCCTACTGACCTTAAACAGATATACGCAAAAACGCACATGATTACACAACCCTCCACCACCATCCTGTCTCCTGCCAGTAAGCGCATAGACACAGAAACACAGACACTGTACTCTTTACCACCACCCTGTTTCCTGCCTTTCAGCAAATATATACACAAACACACATACACACACATTCCTCAACCACCATCCTGTTTCCTGCCGTTAATCAAATATATACAGAAACACACACGCACAACCCTCCACCACCACACTCTCTCCAGCCCTTAAAACAGATACACACAGAAACACGCAAAAAACCCGATAACACCACCCTGTCTCCTGCCCTTAAACAGATATACACAGAAACACACATACATACAGAACGCTCCACCGCCACTCTGTTTCCTGCAATTAATCAGATATACACAGAAACAGACACACACAACCCTCCACCACCACCAGTCTGTCTTCTGTCATTAAGCAGATGCATACAGAAAACATAAACAAACCTGCATCATCACTCTAACACCAGCATTAAACAGACAGACACAGAAAAAAAAACACACACAATCAACCCTCCACCACCACCCTGTCTCCTGCCCTTAAACAGATATACACAGAAACACACACACACACAAACACACACACACACAAACTTCCACCACCAACCTGTCTCTTACCAGTAAGCACTTGGACACAGAAACACAGACATCTACCCTCCACCACCCTGTCTCCTGCCATTAAAAGGATATACGCAGAAACACCCACACACACAATACTCCATGAACATCCTGCCTCCTGCCAGAGGACAGATATACACATAAACACACCCACACACCAAACTGTCTCGTGCCATTAAGTACATATACACAGAAACACACACGCACACTCACTCAGACCTCCTTGACCACCCTGTCACCTGTCATCAAACAGTTATACATGGAAATGTACACACACAACCATCCACGAACACCCTGCCTACTGCAGATATATACAGAAACACACATGCACAAACCTCCACAACCACACTCTCTCCAGCCCTTAAAACAGATATACACAGAAACACAAACACAACCATATACCATCAACCTGTCTCCTGCCCTTAAACAGATATACACAGAAACGCACATACATACACAATCATCCACCACCACCCTGTTTCCTGCCATTTAATAAATATACACAGATACACACACACGCACAACATTCCATGAACAACGTGCCTCCTGATATATGCAGGAACACCCACACAATCCCCCCATGACCACCCTGTCTCCTGCCATCAAATAGATATACACAGAATCACACGCACACCCCTCCACGACAACCCTATCTCTTGCCATTAAACAGATATACACAGAAACACGCACACGCACAACCCTCCACCACCACCCTGATATCCTTCCATTGAGCAGATATACACAGAAATACACACACGCAGCCTTCGACCACCACCAGTCTGTCTCCTATCATGAAGCAGATATATGCAGAAAAACAAACACAATCCTGCACCACCACCCTAACACCGACCATTAATCAGACATACACATACAACCCTCCTCAACACTCTGTTTCCAGGCATTAAACAGATATACACAGAATTGGCTGGCTGACAAAAGGCAGAGAGTGGCTGTAAATGGAAAGTATTCTGCCTGGACAACAGTGTTGGAGTGGGGTCTCACAGGGCTCTGTACTTGGGCCTCTGCTCTTTGTAGTTTTTATAAATGACTTGGATGAGGAGGTTGAGGGGTGGGTTAGTAAATTTGCAGATGACTCAAAGTTTGGAGGTGTCGTCGATAGTATAAACGGCTACTGCAGGCTGCAGCGCGACATAGACAGAATTCAGAGTTGGGCTGAGAAATGGCAGATTGAGTTCAAGCTGGATAAATGTGAAGTGATGCATTTTGGAACTCGAATGCTGAATATAGGATTAAAGACAGGATTCTTGGCAGAGTGTAAGAACAGAGGGATTTGGGTGTGCAAGTACATAGATCCCTCAAAGTTGCCACACAAGTGGGTAGTGTTATGAAGAAAGCATATGGTGTTTTGGCTTTCATTAACAGGGGGATAAAGTTTAAGAGCCGTGAGGTGTTGCTGCAGCTCTACAAGTCCCTGGTGAGGCAATACTTGAAATATTGTGTCCAGTTCTGGTCGCTCTACCATAGAAAAGATAAGGATGCTTGGGAGAGGGTGCATAGAAGGTTTACCAGGATGCTACTCGGACTGGAGGGCTGGCCTTATGAAGAAGGGTTGAGTAGGCTAGGACTTTTGTCTCTGGAGAGATGGAGGAAGAGAGGAGACCTGATAGAGGTGTACAAAATAATGAGAGAAATAGAGTCAATAGCCAGAGAATTTTCCCCAGGGCAGGATTGAATGGTAGAAGAACTCATAGTTTGAAGATATTAGGAGCAAGGTATAAAGGAGATGTCAGAGGTAGGTTTCTCTTACACAGAGAGCTGTTAATGCATGGAATGCGTTACCAGTGGTAGTGGTGGAAGCAGAGTTATTGGGGACATGTAAGCGACTGCTGGACATGCACATGGATAGCAGTGAGTTGAGGGGTGTGTCGATTGTTATTATATTTTACATTAGGCCTAAATCTCAGCACATCATCGTGGGTTCTGTGCTGGACTTTCTATGTTCTATGTTTTCTGACAAGGGTGAGTCGACCTCTGACCAACTAATGCCAACTGCAAAATATGTTTAAAGACTTCATTGAGTTGCAAAGGTGTCAGCACTATAAGTATACTTTGATCATTGTTGATTTTCTTTTCCGAGATGGGTTGAAGCTTACCCCACTTCCAACGCTACTGCTAAAACTGTTGTAAATATTTTACTCAAGGAGATTATTACCTGCTTTGGTATTTGCTTTTGTCTACCTTCTGACAATGCTCCCCCCCCCCCCCTCATTTTGGGATCCACCACCGACTTTATTGTGCTCATTGCCCACAGGCTGAAGGGCTCGTGGAGCATGGTGACCAGAGTCTGAAAACTAAACTTACCAAAAGGACTTCTGAGACAGGTCTTTCCTGCGTTAGGTGGTGCTGCTGGTATTATTCCACCCACAATGAACTCCTGTGGGGAAAACTCGCTTGTCCCCAGCCGAAATCATCGAAGGTCGAGCTGTCATCTCGCCTTGGAATGATGCTTCCTCCCCTATTCCTTTCAAACACATGACTGAGGATATGTCCTCCTGTGTTCTTTCTTTGACCAATGTTTTTTGAGGTCTTCACTCTAAGGTCTCTGCTGCTTATGAGAAACTCCCCTTCCTCAACAATATCCCAATTGTTGAATGTCCTAACTCTTTTATTCTCATCATGATTTGGACAAGCCACAGCCTCCAACCTCAATGCCAAAAGCCCTTCCAGGTTCTCCTCACCAGCCTAACTGCTGTTAAGGTCACCGGGTATTCAGCCTGAGTTCACCTTCATCATTCCAAGATCATTAGATGAGCCGCTTCCGGGGTGGGGTATGGATTGTGGGGGTGGTGATGATGGAGATGGAGACAATGGGGAACTGGAAGACGAACCGGAATCAGTTGGTAACAAACCAGACTACCTTTATATAGCTACATGTTTCGAATCGTAATTCTTCTTCTGTTTTACATACCCTAATCCTTAATGCACAACGTCCATTATGATGAAGATCGAACTTACCATGTTATGTGGACTCGTCGCCGGCATTAGTGCTGAAGAGGGGGCTGTTTACCCGTGTGATCCTGAACACCCAGAAACTGTGTACCGTTCAAGCTGAAATGATGTCATTATCTGCCCGAGAAACTGATTCCTTCGATGCATGGAATGTTACCAAGAATGACTGCCGCAATGGTCAACTGCACAAGAAAAGCGGACAGTTCATTTACAGAATATGTCTCAATGGTCTTTACACTGTCAAGGTGTTTTGTGCCAGTTTGATTTCAGTTGTCCTTTCGGTGTTCCTGGTAAGTGTTGTTTCTACTCAATGAGGCCTAAATCGGCACGTCGCAAAAGAGAAAGGGAGAAATGTCGTCCTTCACTAACAATTTGCTTTTGCAAAATCATCATAAAATATTCAGCCAGCATGAAGTCTTCTGTTACGCTCTCACATCAGCAAAGGGCTCTTTGAACCCTTTCCTCCTCCTGGATCCCAACTACTGAGTATGGAATATCTGTTAGGCATTTATCGCATATAATCTTTCCTTTGATTATTACTTATCCCCACCTGCTCGCCTGTGGAATTCCTAGAATAAGTCCGGGGAAGTCTATCCAATTTGTTACAACAGGATGGAGATGCACTTAAGTGAATGTGACTATGTGTATTCCATGTGCCTTGGTCCAATGTACCAACTGCTACTGCTTCCCTGTGGCGCCTCTCATCTCATGCATATGCCTACTGGAGGAGTGTGTCTCTGTTATTGTGGATATTCAGGCTCTTTGTGGTATTTAATGGCACACACCTTACTATGAGACCCCTAACAGCACCTCCATCTTCTCAATTGTGGGATGGAAGGAACCAGTCTGGGACAATAATCACATCTCTTACTGAAAGACCCACCACTTTCTATTGAACAGCTTTCACCCTAAGAGCCCAGTGCGACCATATTTTGCAGCTATGGACTACCCATACTTTCAGGGTAGTCACAAAGACAGGCCTGCTTCATATTGGGAAGGCCCTTCCATTATCTAAACTAAACCCAGATATTATTTTTGTCAGCCAAGACAAAGCGACTGTCTTCATTGTTCTTAATGAAATTGGTAATCCTTGTGATGTAGCTTTAGCGGCAGTTTTCATAACTTCTGTTCCCTGCCCAACTACCTGGGAATGGGGCTGGGGTTTCCCTACTAAACGTTCAGTTTGACCTGTATTCTGCGCACATTGGAGGGATGGTATGGCTTTGGGTAACAGTGAAGCACAGTCTCTGGCTTATACATTTCTCAGTACCTTTTCCTGAGGAGGATCTGCAGGAATTATTAGACATCAAAATTGAAACTATCTTAATAGTGGTCTAACCCGATTGGTCAAGGAGATCGCTTGGACTTAGCAGGAGGTAAGGACATGCTCTTAGAATTACGTCTATCTCCTCAGCAAAACTGGTATGCCCTCGACTACCTACACAGCAAAGAGGGTCGGGCGTGTTCCATAGTAAAGGGAAAGTGTATGATGGGGATTACTGACCTCATAGACAACATTTCCAAGCAGGTAGGTAACATCTTCACCTTCGACAATCAAATGATAGAAGCCACTGCATGGCGAGATGATGTGGGCTGCTCTATCCACGAGTGTCCCCCGAGAACAATATGGTGTGGGATGGTATAGCCCAGAGTGTTCCCTTGACAGTGACATGGTGTGGGCTGTTGTAGCCCGGAGTGTCCCCCTGACAGTGACATTGTGTGAGCTGATGTAGCCCAGAGTGCCCCCTGACAGTGACGTGATGTGGGCTGGTGTAAGCCGGAGTGTCACTGTGTCACTGACTTAAATGGAGTGTCATTGAATCATAGAGTGATCGAGCATGGAAACTGGCCCTTTGGCCCAAACCTGGTCCGTGCTGACCATGCTCCCCACTCAACTAATTCCAATTGCCCACATTTGAACCATATCGCTCTCATCCGTTCCCATCTATGAATCAATTCATTTTTCAACATGTTGCTATTGTACCTGCCTCAACCACCTTTTTCTGGCAGCCCATTCCATTTCAAAAACATTCTCTAAATAATGAAGTTGCCCCTCAAGTCCTTCTTAAATCTTTACCCTCTCACCATAAAACTATGCCCTGTAGTTTTCAGTCCCTCATCTCTTGGAAAATGACTCTACACATTCTTCCTATCTATGGCCATCATGATATTATGCATCTCCATAAAAACACCCCCTCATTCTCCTACGTTCCAAGGGATGATATCCGAACCTGGCCCACCCCTCCTTATATCGCTGGCCTATTAGGCCTGACAACATTCTTGTCAAACTTCTTTGCACTCTTTTCAGGTTAATAGGATGACCAAAACTGTACACAATACTCCAAATGTGGCTTCACCAACGACTTACAGAATGGTAGCATAATGTCCCAACTCCTATATTCAATATTTTTAACGATGAAGGCCAGCATGCTAAATGCCTTCTTTACCGCCCATTCTACCCGTGATGCCTCTTCCAGTGAAATATGGACTTGTGGTCCGAGGTCCCTCTGTTCCACAACACTCCTCAGAACCTAACCATTTACTGTATTCGCCCTATCTTTGTTTTACTTTCCAAAGTGTAACACCTCCCACTTATTTGTATTTAATTGTAGTTGCCATCCTCAGCTCACTTCCCCATCAGATTAAAATCCCTCTATTATTTCTGATAACGTTCATCGCTATCAGCGATACCTCCTAATTTTGTATCATCCATAAATGCAGTAATCTTCTTGGGAGTACTTGGAGTATGTTGTGCAGTTTTTGGCCCCGTATCTCAGAAGAGATGTACTGGCCTTGGAACGTGTTCATGGGAGTTTCACGAGAATCGTCCCAGGAAAGAAAAGCTTGACATATGAGGAAACTTTGAGGACTCTGGATCTTTACTCAATGGATTTTAGAAGGATGAGGGGAGATCTAATTCAAACCTACCGAATACTGAATAGTCTGGACAGAATATATGTTGTGAAGATGTTTCCATTGGAAGAATAGACTAGGAGCCGAGGGCACAGCCTTAGAGTAAATGGAACAGCTTTTAGAACGGAGATAAAGTGAAACCTCTTCAAGCAGTGAGTGGTGAATCCATGGAATTCAATCCACAGAAGGCACGTTAAAGAGTATATATAAGACTGAGATGGACTGGTTCTTGATTGTCAAGGGGATAAAGGGTTCGGGCGAGAAAGCAGAAGAATGGGGTTAAGAAACTTACCAGCTATGATTGATTAGTGGAGCAGACTCGATGGGCTGAATATTTCAATTTCTGCTCCTATGTCTTATGGCACTCATCAAGCCTTGTAGATTCACATTCAGAACATTTATGTAAATAACAAATAACAAAGGTCTCAGCACCGACACCTGTGGCACACCATTAGTTATAGACCTCCAGTCTGAGAAACAATCTTCAACCATCACCCTCTTGCCTCTTACCATCGAGCCAATTTTGAATCCAATTCACTGGCTCTCTCTGGATCGCATGTCACCTAAACTCACTGACTAACCTGCCGTATGGGACCTTGTCAATCGTCTTACTAACGTCCGTATACAGATCATCCATTGTCCTACCCTGATCCATTCTCGCGGTAATCTCTTTGAAACAATTTAAAAGATTTGTCAGACATGATTTCCCGCACACAAATCCATGCTGACTATTTCTAATCAGACCTTGCATTTACAAATGTTGGTTCATCCTGTCTCTCATTATCGTCTCCAATATCTTGCTTAACACTGACGTTCCGCTCACTGACTAAGAGCTCCCTGGCTTGTCTTTGCCACCTTTCTTAAACAATGAAACCACTCCAGTGGCAAACGAAGAAGCAAATATCTGTGCAAAGTCCTCTGCAATTACTTCCCTAGCCTCCCATAACATCCGAGGATGGAAATGTTCTTGCCCAGGGGATTTATTCACCTTATTGTGCTTTAAGGTAGCAAATACCTCCACTCTGGTAATATGTATGCGGGCCAAAACATTCCCACTTCTTTTCCTTATTTCCTTTGTATGCATCATTTGGTCCTGAGTAGACATGGAGGAGAAATATTCATTAAACAATTCCCCCCACCTCCTGCTGATTCCACAAAAGCGCAGCCATGCTTATCAGTAAGGGGACCTATTCTATGCTGAGTCACGCTTCTACTCTTAATATGGCTAGAGAACCTCTTGGGATTATCTTTCACCTTTTCTGAGAGATCCATGTCATGCTTTGGGGCTTCTGATTCCCTCTTAATGGTGCTTCTACACTTTGTTTAGTCATCTAAGGATTGACTTAAGCCCGATATCTTAAACCCAATGTATGCCTTCTTTATTGTCCTTAACAGGTCCTCAATATCCCTCGCCATCCAAGGATCAGGTTCCCCCTCAACCACTGTCTATCTAATGAAAATAATCCAAATTTGTTCAATCTCTCTCCATGGCTGGCACCCTACATACCAGGCAACATCCTGGTGAAACTCCTTTTCCCCCTCTCCAAAGCATCCACATCGTTTTGCAAGTGTGGCGACCAGACTGTATGCAGTATTCCAAATGTGGCTGAACTAAAGTCTTATACAACTGTAACACGACCTGCAAACTCTGAAATTCAATACCCGGTCCAATGCAGGAAACCATGCCGCACACCTTCTTCACCACTCTACTGATCGCCTTGCCACCTTCAGGGAACAATGGACCTGAACACCTAGATGTCTCTGTATTTCAAATTTCCCCAATGCTTTTCTATTTACTGTATAGTATGCTCTTGGATTTGATCGTACAAAATGCATCGCCTCATATTTGTCCAGATTGAACTCCATCTGTCATTTCTCTGCCCATCTCTCCATTCTACCTATATTATGCTGTATTCTCGAACAGTCCCCTTCACTGTCTGCTACTCCACCAATCTTCGTGTCACCTGAAAACTTGCTCATGAAACAAGCTACACCTTCCTCCAAATCATTTATGTATACCACAAAAAACACAGTCCCAGCAAGGGCCCCTGTGGGATACCACTAGTCACAGATCTCCATTCTGAGAAGCTCCCTTCCAATATTACCCTCTGTCTCCTGTTGCCTAACCAGTTCTCTATCCATCTAGCTTGACCACCCATGCAATTTCACCTTCTTCATCAGCTTACCATGGGGAAACTTATCGAACAGGAGAATCGAGAAGGGCATAAGCCCTTCTTGGATTCTCCTGTTCCCTGGATGCTGCCTGACCTGCTGCGCTGTTCCAGCAACACATTTTCAGCTCTGATCTCCAGCATTTGCAGACCTCACTTTCTCCTCAAACTTATCGAACGCCTTACTAAAGTCCATCTGTATGACATCTATATCCCTTCCCTCATTAATCAACTTTGTCACCTCTTCAAACAATTATATTAAGTTTGTAGGCCATTACCTTACCTGCAGAAAACCATGCTATCTAGCACTGAGAAATCATTTTTTTCCAAATGGGTATATATCCATTCCCTCAGTGTCTTCTCCAGTAGCTTCACTACCACTGATGTCAGGCTCACAGGTCTGTAATTTGCTGGATTATTCCTTAAACAAGGAGACGCCATTAGCAATTCTCCATTCCCCAGGGAACTCTCCTGTGTTCAAGGAAGCTGCAATAGTATCTGTTAAAGCCTCAGGTACTTACTCTCTCGCTTCCCTCAGTAACCATGGGTAGATCCCATCCAGACCTGGGGCCTTATCCTTCTTGATATCTTTTGGAAATCACAACACTTCCTCCTTCCTTACGCAGGACCAAGTGTAATCAAAGATCTATACATCTAATCAAACATCTACCAAGCCCCTCTCCTTGGTGAATACTGATGCAAAATACTCATTAAGAATCTCTCCCGATTTCTCTGCCTCCAAGCAATCTTTTCTACTTTGTCCTTGAGTGGGCCCTTTCTCTAGCTACCCTCTTGCTCGTTATATATGACCAAAAAGTTTTAAGGTTTTCCGTAATCCTGCTGGCTAAGGATATCTCATGACCCCTTTTCGCCCTCTTAATTCCTCACTTCAGATTAGATTAGATGGTAGATTACATTGCAGTGTGGAAACAGGCCCTTCGGCCCAACAAGTCCACACCGACCCGCCGAAGCGAAACCCACCCATACCCCTACATTTACACCTTACCTAACACTACGGGCAATTTAGTATGGCCAATTCACCTGGCCCTGCACATCTTTGGACTGTGGGAGGAAACCGGAGCACCCGGAGGAAACCCACGCAGACACGAGGAGAACGTGCAAACTCCACACAGTCAGTAACCTGAGGCGGGAATTGAACCCGGGTCTTTGGCGCTGTGAGGCAGCAGTGCCAATCACTGTGCCACCGTGCCGCCAATATTCACAATATTGGTCCTACATTCACAATATTCTTCCAAGGCTTCCTATATCTTCACTCATCTAGATATTATGTACACATTCTTTTTCCGTTTAGCTCGTCTCACAATATCACTGGTCATCCATGGTTTCCTAACCTTTCCATTTCTATCCATAATTTTCACAGGAACATATCTCCCCTCCTGAACAATAATGAACCTCTCTCCAAAAGCCTCCCACATATCAAATACGGATTTCTCTTCAAACAGCTGTTCCCAATCCTCGTTCCCCAGCTCTTGCCGAATTTTGCTATAGTTGGCCTTCCCCCAGTTTAGCACTCTTTCTTTAGGACCACTCTCGTCTTTCTCCATGATTACTGTAAAACTGAAGGAATTGTGATCATTCTTCCCAAAGTAATCCCACACTGTAACTTCCACCGCCTGGGTGAGCTCAGTTCCCAACACCAGGTCTGGCATGGCCGCTTCCCGAGTTGAACTATTTCTTCACTGCTCTAGAAAATGCTCCTGGATGGTCCTTTCAAATTCTGCTCCATCGAGACCTCTAACACTAAGTGAATCCCAGTCAATGTTGGGAAAATTAAAATCTCCTATCACCACCATCCTGTTGCTCCTACATCTTTCTGTGATTTATCTACACATTTGTACCTTGATCGTTGTCAGGAGGCCTGTAGTACAATCCCAGCATTGTTACTGCACCCTTACTATTTCTGAGCTCTGTCCATATTGCCTCACTGCTCGAATCTTCCATGGTGCACTCCTTCAACACAGCTGTGATATCTTCTTTGACCAGTGATGTTTGTCATCCACCCCTTTTCCCTTCCTCTCTACCCCGCCCGAAGCATTAATGTCCTAGGATATTTAGTTGCCATTCCCTCAAACAAGTCTCTGTAACATCAATAACATTATATTCCCAGGTACGATTCCAAGCCATAAGTTCATCTGCCTTACCTACTATACTTCTTGCATTAAAACTACAAGTCCCTCTGTGTTCATCCTCCGCTTCCTGCCTCCTCTTCCCCTCAGTTATGCTGATTTCATTATCTAATTACTTCGGCTTTAGTTACTACCTCCTTTCTGTTCACCAAACAGATTTGTTTCCTGATCCCCTGCCACATTAGTTCAAACCCTTCCCAACAGCGTTAGCAAATGCACTCCATCGAACATTGGCTCCACAATGTCGATGTAGACCATCTACCAGATGTAGACCATCCAATTTGTAATAGTCCCACCTCCCCCAGAACCGGTCCCAATATCCCAAACATCGGAAGCCCTCCTTCCTGCACCATCTCTCAAGACACACATTCTTCCTGATTATTCGATCATTCCTACGCTGACTAGCACTTGACACTGGTAGCATTCCTGAGATTACTACCTCCGTGGTCCTACTTTGTTAAGTTGGCTCCTAACTCCCTAATTTTTTCTTGTAGGACCTCATGCCAACGGCACATTAATGTGGGGAGAGATCATTCAGGCACATAAAGTATGCTATGTTAGACTGATGAATGGACTCTGTAACCCCAAATAATGATGAGCTTGTTCATGTTGATCATGTTTTTTTTTATGTTCTGCATATTGTAACCTGCATGCCTTACTCTGTCCAAGTTTATTTTTCACCCTGTGATCTGTCTGTCCTTGCTTACTGTCATCTGGCTGTACTGCTCGCAATTAAAGCTTTCACTGGACTTATGCACATGTGACAATAAATCTAATTAATTATTTCTCACCCTAACAGTGTCTCTTTTAGAAATATGTGATCGTCGCTAACCCTCACGTTTCAGCGCAATCATCCCTCTTTGTCTCCTAGCACGACAGATTAAATATTCAGTTCCATCACTGTCTCCTCATGGACCCATCACCTCATGGATTTGCCTGCTAATACTTGCTTGAGTTGTGTCTATGTTAATGAGATCGTGCCTTACAAAGGAGATCATACCTCTTCACAGTGCCCCAAATACTCTCTCATCAAGCCCTACAAATACGGGAAGACGGCTTTACTTATGCACTTGAATCATATTACAATGAAAGGTAGCATACTATATAAGATGCTAATACTTACGGCCTTGGATGTGCTTTTTTTGGTGACTCATGATCAATGAACTCTAACTTCCTTTGCTCACTTGTTAGCAACAATGTAAAAAAGTATTCTGCAAATTCAAATACACCACTCCCACTGGTTCTCTTTTGTGGATGTATCAACTAACACAAACAGAACAGGTTTCTCAACGATGATTTCCGGTTTCTAGGTCTAAGCTGACTGTACCAAGTCACATCATGGCTTCCCAAGTGTCGAGTTATAAAATTTCTCATAAAAGGTTCTAATATTTTCCTCAGACCTAACATCAAGGTACGTTCTTTTGTTTTACCTCCCACACCGGTTTTAAATATTTAGGATTACAATAACTACTTTCCAGTCTGCAGGAACGAGAAATTCCAGAGTCTAAAGAAATTTGTAGGGTAATCAATACTTCTTTCTTGTCGTTACAACGTTTAAAAGACATTTGGATAAGTAAATGATTAGGAAAAGTTTGGAGGGATATGGGCCAAGTGTGGGCAGGTTATACTAAGTTAGTTTGGAATTGGAATACTTAGCATGGACTGGTTGGACCGAAGCATCTGTTTCTGTCCTGTATGACTCTATAACTCATTCACTAGCTGTAATTCCACTTCCCTGAAAACTCGGATGGAACTCATTTGGTGCAGTAACTTGCCAACCTTCAATTCAATTTGTTTTTGAGTAAGTTCACTTTCTTACTTCTAATCATGTTTTTATTTTCACTAGTCAATCTGGGGATATTGTGAAGGTGGGAGTGGACAGGTTTTGAGGTAGACGGAATATTGAGATATAAATCAGTTCAGGATAAAATGGGGTAATCGTCGTTATGAACACTTTCGTTTCTCCTCAGATGTTATAAGTTCCTGCTTCTGGTGTTCCAACTTGTTTCAGTTAATCCATTTTCTACCAGGAAACATATGCTGGGTTCTGTCAACAGTTGGTGCCTGTCGTATTGATGGAGATAAAAGTTCTGGCATCAAATCCAGGATTTCACCAGATTAGTCTGTTGCACATATACTGTACAAAGGACCACAGCACACAGGAATTGTCAAACCAAATACGGAAGCACATCTAATTTTATCAATCATGTAGACTTCCCTATTTTTACATCTCCACGTCCATATTCTCTCTCTGTGTCACTGTCTTTCCATCTAGTTAATAAATCCTCCAGTCGTCCTTCGTGTCCAATGTCTCAAACCTCCCTCCTTCAGTTTACATCTAATGCTCACTTTTGCATGAGATGGCTTATAATTGAGGAACAATTCTGAGGGACAGGTTTGATCAATAACTGGAAAGGCAGGGACCGATTCGTGATAGTCAGCATGGATTTGGAAGAGGAAGATAATGTCTGATGAAATCAGCTGAGATTTATTTGAAATTATGATTGAAGATATTGATGAGGCCAGTGCAGATGATGTGTGTTCCATGGAATTCATTAAGGCCCCTGACAAGGATCCACGTGGAAGGCTGGTCCAAAAGGGAAGTGCCCATGGCATCTAAGGCAAGTTGCCAAATTGGATCCAAAATTGTTGGAGGGTTGGTTTTGTGATTGAAAGCCTTTGCCCAGCGGGTGTACCACAGGGATCTGTGCAGGAACCATTGCTGCTCCTTATGGGCATTAATCACTCGGATGTGAAAGCAGAAGGTATCATTAGTAGGTTTGCAGATGACATGAAAGGTGAGGGCGTTGTCCACAGTGAGGGGGGTGGTCTCAGGCTGCAGTCTGAAGGTTGAGGCTGGGACAGAATTTCAAGAGAGTAATTTCAATCGACAATCCAGGCAAGAGTGCAGCAGGCAATGAGGGAAAACTGATCAATTAAGCTGCATTTACTTTCATGTAAAAGGCCTAACAGGTTATACAGATGAACGCATGGCATGGATGGGAGCATGGGACAGGGATATCACAGGAATTACAGAAACATAGCTGAGGGAGGGGCAGGACAGGCAGCTCAATGTTCCCGGGACAGATGCTACAGGAAGGATAGAAGGGGAGGCAAGACAGGAGGGGGATCGGTGTTTTTGATCAGTGCACACATCACTGCAGCACTGAGAGAGGATATTCCCGAGGATCGCCCAGTGAAGCTGTATTAGTAGAACGAAGAAATACGGCTGGATGATCAGTTTGATATGACGCAGTCGTCACGGGAAATTGAGCAGCAAATATGTCGGAGATCTCAGATATCTGTAAGAATGATAGAGTTGTAGTGGTCGGGGATTTTCACTTTCTAAACCTAGACTGGGACTGCCATAATGTTCACAGCTTGGATGGGAGGAATTTGTTCAGCGTGTTCAAGAAAACTGTCTCAGTCAGTATGTAACTGTTCTGACTGGAGAAAGGGATGAAACCTGACCTCCCTTCGGGAAACAAGGGAGAGAAAGGGGCTGAAGTGTTTGTGGGGGAGCACTTTGGCAAAGTCACCACAATTATATTAATTTGAAAATAGCGATGGAAAAGGACAGGCCTGGTCTACAAGTTAAAGATCGAAACTGGCCTTGCCCCAGTCCAGAAGGTATTAGGCAAAACTGTCAAAAAGTTGATTCGTGGAGGCTATTTGCAAGTAAAGGGAAGTCGGGCAAGTGGGATTCTTTTAAAAGAGAGATTAATTAAGATTTCAGGGGCAGCATATTCCTGTAACTGTGAAGGACAATGCTGACGCAAGTGGGAAACACTGGATGGTCTCTGCTCTATGCATGTTGAGTGATCTTACCTCACTGCAGGATTTATTGAAGGCTCCAGATCTCCCTGCTCTTTGTCTCTCTGGCTGACTAACCATTTTCAATGTGGTGATGGATGGGACATCCGACAGCTGGGAAATCTATTGAGTCAGGAACTTCCTGAGTACCTACAGGAGACAGAGAAATAGACTGAATGTGAGCTTAGACTGATGCAGTGAGGGTTACGCATGGAGAATAGTACTGTTTCCTACAGAGATCTGGAAAATCCCAGTGTCCATCCCTGGCCTGTGCTGCTGCGTCTTCTGGAGTGCAGAATTCTGCGGGCTCAGGATCTGGAGTAGCTGCATAAGTGAGAGACGCTGACAGAGGCAGCAATTAGACCCACACAGTAAGAGATAACACATGGAGAGAGACTGAGTGATATCACCAGAGTGCTGGAAGGTATCAGGATCAAACAATCATGAAGGAAAACAGGTTTAGCTTCATGATACACTGGTATCAGTGTTCAGGGATAAATAGCCTGTGAGCAGACAAAGTAACGGCCTAGTGATGTTGTTGCTAGAGCATGTATCCCAAATCTCAGCTAAAGTTCAGGAGAGGCAGGTTTGAACCACATCATCTGAAATGGTGGAATTTGAAATAAATTATTTAAAAAATAGTAATTGAAAATCTATAAATCCAAACACTGATGTACAATAAATCCAAACACTCGCCATTCAGAGAAGGACATCTGCCCATCCTCACGTGGTCTGCACGACATACCCACAGCAAAGTGTTTGCCTCCGAATTACCCTCTGAAATGGCCAAGCAAGTTACCCAGCAGAAGGGCAGCTAGGGCTGGGCAAGAAAGGCTGGTCAGCCAGAGATACCCACATCCCGTACCTGGTTTAAAAAAATCAATTAGGATGGTCCCAGTGCAACTCAGCTGGGACCAGTGTCCTGGCCAATCATGTCGGTAGGTTTATGGACAGGGCTTTAAACTGACAGAGGGTTCAGGTGAAGGGAGGTTTCCAAATCCAAATAGAAAAGTGACGCATGTGAACAGCACGGATTGTAGCTGAAGACAAGCAGAAAGGAACAGGAAGGGACAAATTTTAACTTTACTGTACATTAGTGAATCGATTTGTGACAGGAAATTTTGGGAAAGAGTAAATTATGATATTTTTGGAATGGACAAAGTCTCTGCAACAAGGTAGACTAATTTGTGACACAGAGATGAAAGAGATTTAGACACCAGGGAGACGTGGTTACCGGGCGAACAAAATTTGGAACATAAATATTCAATGTTTCACAACCATGCGGAAATTCAGTCAAAATGGGCAACACTAACAATAATGGAGAACAAAGCCATTAGAGAGAAAACATTTGGCCGCAGATCATGAAGTAGATCGGTCTGCATGTAATTTATGGCTACTACTTGCCAAGGACACAATCGGCAGCACAGTTTTAGCCACCGAACAGCATTTCATTGCTCATCACTGCATTAAAGAGGAACTCATTGGAATTTTCAAAAAAGGTATTGTGATAATTTAGTGAAACTTCAATATTCATATAATCTTGATAATCACACTGACAAGAGTCATATTTTGAGAGGAGATTATAGATTTTTTTTCAGTGCTTCTTTGAATAACACATTGTGCAACTAGTCCCTCACTGGCTAAGGACATAAATATCTCAGTGCGACCGTGTGTCATGAAACTTAGTGAGTAATGTCACCTGGGGAGATCCCCTGGGAAATTGGGTAAAGTACTGTTTAAAGAAATATGAAGTTTTAAATTGAATCACAGAAAGGGCAAGTTACATCTAGAAACAAAAACAGCCACTGACATGAGTTTGGGAGGAGAACTGACCAAGGTAAACAGGCTAAACAGACTGAAACGTGTGTCTGTAAGTGGATAATGGAGAAAAAAAATGAAGGAACAGTGTAAAACATTCAACAAAAGAACGTTCCATTGAAACAGACAAAACCTCAGCAAGAAATTCCCACCCATCCCTCACTCAGGACAAAATAGATCATGTCATATTATGAGGCTTAGACGATTACCACAAATTACTTAAAATCCTGAAATGAGAGAGTTTAAGCAGTAAGTGTTAAAGGAATTGCAAAGGGTCTGCTAGCAGGGGGAAGGGCAATGGAAATAGGAATCACTGTCAGGGTTTAATGACGTGATATTAACAGGGAGAGGTGAAGGTGCTGGAGGTGGTGAGAGTGTTACAGAGAGTGGTCCGGGCCTGAACAGTGTTACAAAGCCAGTATGAATTGCTGCAGCTGGAGGGGTTTGCAGGGGTAGGGAAGGACATATGTATTTTTATTTATTCATTCATGGGATGAGGGTGTTACTGATTGGACCGGCATTCTTTGCCCCACTGGTAATTACCCAGAGTGTAGCACAGAGTCAGCCATATTGCTGTGGGTGTGGATTCACATGTTGGCAAGACCATGTCAGAATGTCGGATGTTCTTCCCTAAAGGAGCTAAGTGAACCTGATGAGTTCTTCCGACTGATCAACAACGCTTTTATGGAGGCCACACCAACGTCTTGTATGAAGGTAACCATCCAAAACACCAGCTTCACCACCCTGTCTAACAATGTCGCCACTTTCAAGGAACTGTGTACCTGGATCCCTGGGTCACTGACTGGCAACATTACCCAGGGCCCGAACATTAACTGTACAAGTCCCACCCTGGTTTGTTTCACCAAAATGAAACACTTCACATTTATCTAAATAAACTCCATGTGCTATTCTTCAGCCCACTATCGCAGCAGAATTGTCCATCCTGTTGTTTCATAGATAACCCTCTTCACTGTCCACTCTGCCACCATTTCAGTGTTACCCAAAAAAACTTACTTACCAGGAAACCAATATTCCCATCCAAACCATTTATCCAAATGACAAACAACAGTGGACCCACGACACCACTGGTCACATGCCTCCAGTCAGGAAAACAACATGTCTGCCATCACCCTCTGTCTCCTACCATCAATCCAATTTTGTATCCAGTTCCTTCGCTTCTAATGAATGCCATATCTTTTTACATTGATCTGGGCTTTTTACCCAGTTTACGACACGGAACGGAGAACACAGAACAGTACAGTACAACACCCTTCGGCCATGATGCCATGCCAACCTTTTATCAGTCTGTAAGATCGAACTAACCTACATACCCTTCATTTTACTGCCATCCATGTGCCTATCCAAGAGTCTATGAAATGTCCCTCTTGTATCTGACTCTCCTACCACCGGTGGTAGTGCATTCCAACCACGCAACACACTTTGTATAAAGAACCTATCTCTGAAGATTCTCCTTACCCATCCACCAATTACCTTAAAATAATTTTTGCCCACACACAATAGCCATGTATGCCATGGTATAAAGAAGTCTCTCACTATTCACTCTATCTGTATCTCACGTCACCTTTTTCACTTCTACAAAGTCGCCCCGCACCCTTCTTCACTTCAATGACAAAAGGCTTACCTCCCTCAACCTTTCTTCATAAGACATGCTCTCCAGCACAGGCAGCATTCTTGTAAATCTCCAATTTACCCTCCCTAAAGCGTCCACTGCATTCCTGTAATGAGGGGACTAGACCTGAACACAATATTCCATGTGGAGTCTAACCATGGCTCTGTAGAGCTGCAGCATAACGTCACAGCTTGAAAACCCAATCCCCCAGCAATTGAAAGCCAACACAACATATTCCTCCAAAGAAACCCTATCAGCTTGGGTGGCAACTTTGAGAGACCCAAGATCTCTTTGTTCCACAACACTACCAAGTATTCTGCCTTTAACCCTGCATTCTGCATTCAAGTTCGACCTTTCAAAATGAATCATTTCACACTTTTCCAGATTGAACTCCATCTGCCACTTCTCAGCCCAGCTCCTCATCCTATCAATATCCTGCTATCATCGGCAACCGACCTCCACACTATCCATCGCTCCAGCAACCTCCATGTCATTGGCTAAATTACAAATCCATTCTTCCACAACCACATCCAAGTCCGTTTATAAATAAATCACAAAGAGCAGAGTTCATGCAACCGATCCCTGCAGAACACCACTGGCCACCAATCTCCATGCTGAATGTTTCCCATCTATCATCACCCTCTGTCTTCTATAGGCCAGGAATTCTATATCCCATGCCTCTGTATTTCTTTTAATGAGCCATAACGGTTTTTTGTCACACTCTCGAATGATTCAATAAGATTTGTGAGGGAGAGACCTGTCCCTTACAAAGCCATGCTGACTATCTCGAATCAAACTATGGTTTTCTACGGAGTCATAAGTCCACTCTTTAAGAGTCCTCTCCAATAATCTGCACACCACAGACATAAGAACGTGAGGTCTGTAATTTCCAGAATTTTCCCTATTCCCTTTCTTGAACAAGGGAGTAACATTTGCCACCCTCAAATCATGTGGTACGACTTCGGTGGACAGTGTGGGTGCAAAGGTCATTTCCAATGGCGCAGCAATCCATTCCCTCGCTTTGTGCAGTAACTTTGGGCACATCCCGTCTGGTCCAATAGACTTATCTATCTTTATGTTTTACACCATTCTCAGCACATCCTCCTTCTTAACATCCACCTGTTCACATATATCAGTCCTTTTCACGCTGTCCTCACAAATATCAAGGTCCCTCTCAGGAGTGAATACCGAAGCACAGTATGCATTAAGGACCTCCCCTACCTCCTATAACTCCAGGCACAAGTTCCCTCAGCTATCCCAGATCGGACCTACCCTCACTCTGACCATCCTCTTGTTCCTCACGTAAGTGGAGAATGCCTTACGGTTTTCCTTAATCCTTCCCAACAAAGCTTTTTCATGTCTAGCTGTCCGAAGTCCATTCTTCAGTTCCTTCCTGTCTACCTTCAGTGAGGAACCAGAGTGTGGAAACAGGCCATTTGGCCCAACAACTCCATCGGTGAGGGAATACGTTTGGGCGGGATGCTCATCAGAGAGTCCATACGGACCCTCTGAATAACATCCCTCCCAAAATTATTCCCCCACCTATTACTGTCCATTTATCCTAACTAACGTGTCAATCCTGCACATCCCTGAACACTATGGGTAATTTACCATTTGCAAGGTTTGTGGAGGTTTGAAGCCCAGGTTAAGATTTAGGGTGTAGGTTTGCTCGCTGAGCAGTAGGTTTGATATCCAGACGTTTCGTTACCTGGCTAGGTAACATCATCAGTGGCGACCTCCAAGTGAAGCGAAGCTGTTGTCTCCTGCTTTCTGTTTATATCTTTCTCCTGGATGGGGTTCCTGGAGTTTAGATTAGATTAGTTTACATTACAGTGTGGAAACAGGCCCTTCGGCCCAACAAGTCCACACCGACCCGCCGAAGCGTAACCCACCCATATGTTTACCCCTTACCTAACACTACGGGCAATTTAGCATGGCCAATTCACCTGACCTGCACGTCTTTGGACTGTGGGAGGAAACCGGAGCACCCGGAGGAAACCCACACAGACATGGGGAGAACGTGCAAACTCCACACAGTCAGTCGCCTGAGTCGAGAATTGAACCTGGGTCTCTGGCGCTGTGAGGCAGCAGTGCTAACCACTGTGCCACCGTGCCGCCCATAATGGTGATGTCATTTCCTGTTCGTTTTCTGAGGGGTTGATAGATGGTATCTAGATCTATGTGTTTGTTTATGGCGTTGTGTTGGAGTGCCAGGCCTCCAGGAATTCTCTGGCATGCCTTTGCATAGCCTGTCCCAGGATAGATGTGTTTTCCCAGTCGTAATGGTGGCTTCTTTCATCCTTGTGTAGGGCTAGAGGGAGAGAGGGTCGTGTATTTTTGTGGCTATCTGGTGTCAGTGTATCCTGGTGGCTAACGTTCTGCCTGTATGTCCTTTGTAGTGTTTGTCTCAGTGAGGACCAGTACATCAGAGGGTAAAGCAGGACCCTCACAAGATGGTGGGATTGAAGCTTTGAATGTCTCTGCTCCTTGCCCAGCGTTGTATCTATGTCCTATATCTGTCAGCCATATTTCCGTTATGGCTGAAATATCCCTGTCCCCAGTGCCAAACCATGCTCAGAGCTCATCTGCCTTACCAGCCAGGCCTCATGCGTTGTCAGTCAGCCAATCTCCCCCCCCCCCCCACCCCCCAGCCACCCCCAACGAAGGGATACTGATGTCCCTCTGGTTCAAGTCCAACCCGCCCCGCCTTTGACAGGCCACCTCTACCCCAGAGGAGATCCCAAAGAACTGAAAACCCTGCCCCCGACATCCTGCTCCTCAGCCACACATCCATCCGGCCTATCTTTTTATTTCTATCCTCACAGGCACGTGGCACTGGGAGTAGTCTTGAGATCACTACCCTTAAGGTCCTGCCTTTCAAAGTCTTACCTAACGCCTGATATGCATTTCACAGGACCCCATCCCTTTGTCTACCTCTCTCATGTGGACCGATGTGCACAATGACCTCTGGCTGTTCACCCTGCCCTTCAGAATGTTCAGTAACCGCTCAGAGACCTCCTTGACCCTCGCACCCGGAAGGCAGCACACCATCTGGGGTCACTGCTGCAGCCACACAGCCTCCTGTCTGCCCCACTCACAAGTGAGTCTCCTATAATGAGACAGGATGTGGCAAACAGAGACAAGGCTGAACTACCTGCAGTAAGGGCTATATTTCGAAAGTGGAGTATGTGAAAGTGATACAGTGAGGATCCATAGCCAGAGTGTTAGTAAAGTGGGAATGACAAAGGCAGCAATCCAGTGAATACTGATCAAGTGATATCGTGATTTTGATAGACAAAATGCTGTTCAATAAAAGCAGGTGAAGCTCTTTACGAGTATAGAAAGGGTAAGGGGTCCTTAAGAATGAGAGGCGAGCAATGGGCATGAAATATACTTGACAGACAGTATTAAGGAAAAGTTACAAGATATTTTATAACTACAGTCAGTGACAGAGGATTCCCAGCTAAAGAGTGCAACTTGTTAGAAACCAAAGGGATAATCTGGGCATGGAGCCAGAGGAAGTAGGTGAAGCCTTAAATGAGTACTTCCCATCTATATTCAGTCAGAAGAAAGACATTGTAGACGCGGATTTCTGTTGAGATGGCGAGGTTCGGGACTATGTTAAGATCAATAAGGAGGAGGTATTAAATGTTTTCACAGGCATAAAGTTGGAGAACCTCCCAGTGCCCAATGAAATGTATCCCTGGCTGCTATGGGAGGTAAAAAAAGGAGATTGCTGGGGCCCTGGTGGATATACTTAACACTTTGCTGTCCACAGGTGAAGTGCCAAATGACTGGAGGATCGCAAATATGGTTCCTTTGTTCAAGAAGGGCAGCAGGGATAGGCAAGGTAATTACAGAGCAGATAGCCTGACAGCAAGGGGAGGGAAATTATTGGAAACAATTCTGAGGGACAGGATGAGTCAATGATTGGAAAGGCAGGAAATAACTTGGGATACTCAGCACGGATTTGATACAGGAAGATCTTGTCTGATGAATTCAGCTGAGTTTTCTTTGAAATCACAATGAGGGCTGTGCAGATGATGTGGGTTCCTTGTAGTTCACTATGGCCTTTGACAAGGTCCCACATGGAAGGCTGGTCCAACACATCAATGGCATTCAAGGCAAGTTGGCTAATTGGATCCACAACTGTTGGAGGGTTGTTTTTTATTTCAAATTCTTTCACCAGTGGGTTTACCACAGGGATTTGTGCAGGAACCATTGCTGTTTGTATGCACATTAATACCTTGGATGTGAAAGCAGAAGGAATCATTATTAGAAAGAAGGAGAAAGAAGGAGATATTAGAAAGAAGGAGAAAGAAGGAGCACAAGTTTATCCAGTGGGGTTGTTCATGAGTATTTTAACCAAACACTTCACACAATGATCTGATCAGTATTTCAAACAGTCACTAGGAATTGGAACCACAGAAAACTTCTCCAATGAAACGAACCTTGCATCCTTCCACAAATTTCAGCTTTGTGTGAATCATACAACGATTCATCATCTAGCGGGATCACTGACTTGCCAACTGTATAAGGTCCACCAACTTTCTTCAGCAATCACAGCTTCTGTACACAGCCACCTGTGCTGTGCTCAGTGTCATTTGTTGACCCAGGCCACAGCACATTTCTTCTTCCTGAGTTTCTGAGCCTTGTGCCTGATCTGTCTGATCTGTTTAATAAACGTTTCCTATCACTTCAGGCCATCTCCTCACAATTCTAAAGTTATGAATAAAATAGGGCGTCAGACCAAATGTTAGACAAAGTGGAAGTATGCCACTCAGCCCATCGAGTCTGCCCCACCATTCAAAAAACTCATGGTTGATCTGATAATCTTCAACTCGATTCTGCTCACTTACCTCGACAAAGTTTCATCATTTTTCCGGTTAACTATCTGGCACAGTTTGAAAATACCCAACAACTCAACCTCAGCAGTGTATGCCGCAAAAATGCCACAGACATTCTGACCCCGAGCAAAGAAATTACTCATCATTTCTGAATTAAATAGGCAATATCTAATTCTGTGTTCATGTCGATTGGTGCTCTCCTCAAACCTGCTTGTATCTACCCTGTCAAGCTCCAATGAATTTTGAACGTTTATAAATGTTATTATGTGATTATAGAGCTCCCCTCCACCTCCTTTGTTTCAAGGATAATAATCCCAGCCGAACCAATCATTCCACGAAGCTCCATTTTATACAGAGTTAGCAACACATTTTTAAATCTCTGCTGTCCCTTACAGCGTCCTTACATATTATTAAGACAGGTGGAGAAATTTCGGCGAGGAAACGAGTTGAAATTTCAGGCGCAGATGGGAATTGGAACTTGAAATCAGAAAGCGATTGGAATCGGATTGATCCACAGAAGGACCAAATGCAGCAATGATAACTCTGACAAATGAGAATCTAATCATATTCGATTGAAATTCAATGGCTTCATTGTAACTGAATTCCTCAGTGTGATCGCCGTGGGAGCTAGTATTTCAGAGGAATGGAACCTGACCGCCCATATAAAGAAGTTGACTACAATAACATGTCCGTCGGTCGACTTTGTTTGATTATTAACTCAACTCTTGTCTCCGTGAAGCCTACGTTGTTCGCAACGCACAAATTAGATGTTTAACAGAACTCTCTCCATTTGACTAGGTGGGTGCAGCTTCAATACCACTGAGGGAACTGGACACCCTCCACGACAATGCAGTCACTTAACTGTACATTCTTCAATACCTGAATATTCATTCCCTTAACTGCTAAGGCACAATTGCAGCAGAGTGCACCACCGAGAAGATTCACTGGAGTAACTCATCCAGGTTTTGTTGACAGAACCTTCAATGTTCAAAAACTTTACCGACTATAATACAAGTTTGAGATGCACTGAAACGTCACCGTTTGCAAATTACCCTCCAAGGAACATGCCAGCATGACTTGGAGAGAAACCCGTGGTAAATGCATTGAGTGGTGAAGCGGTCTTGATGGGCAAAGAGTTATACTTCAGCCCTCCCTCTTTTATCATACAATTTCTTTTAAAAAATGACTATTGCATTGACCAGACTTGTGCACATTCCTTTAGTTGTTTCCTAAACTGGCGCTTGCTAAAGATGGAATATCATCCTCAGCCTGTGGTCAACAATAGAAAATAGCCAAAAACCCTTTCGAACAACTGATCTCCCTGTCCAACAATTACATTCTCCATTTTCCCTTTCTACCTGATTGTTACATCCCTGCGGTCCCTGACATTATTCATCATAGTCAACTACACAACTTCTAAAACATGACTCCGACAACTAAGTTTGAATTATTGATCAACATCAGGAAACAGTGGTACTCCACTGGAAACAGGCATCCAAACATGGTTCATTTTTGGATGGGATGAATACCTGAAATAACAGCAGAATCGGACCCTTGCTGTCATTTGTAAACCTGATGGTGGCTCTGCAGGTTGGTCTCCTGACTGATTCTTTCTCACATATGGGAGTGGTGAATGGCCTGTCCAAATTGTGACTGAGCAAGTGAGTTTACACTTCAGCGGGTAATTGAATCCCTTCCTGCAGACCCCGCCCGCATGGACCTGACTTCATTGCGGCGTGGGTAGCCTTGTGTCTGTTTAGTTTGGATAAGCAGTTGAATTTGAGTCCACGCTGAGACGACTCCCAATTATCCCCCTCATCCATTTTTTTTTATACTTTCTTATTCTCCCACGGAGTGTGACCATCATAGTCTGAACAGCACTTGCTGTTCATCCTTAACGTAACTCTCCTTGACCTAAGTCAGAGGGAATTTATGGGTGAACCGTACTATTGTGCGCCTGGAGTCATATATTGGCAGGTATCGTTAAGGACGGCAGATTTCCCTTTTGAAGGGAAATGAATTAATGTTTTTTCAGCAAATTAAAACTTTTTGTCACTCTTCCTCTGAGCGGGTTTATATTCCAGATTTTATTCGTCAAATCTAATTACCTGCAGCTGCCATGCTCCATTCTCCAAGGGTAGCTAGCCCAAATATCGCCATTACATTTGCGGATGACACGAAGATTGGTGGAGTAGCAGAAATCATAGGGGACTCTCAAAGAATGAAGGATAATATAGATAGACAGGAGAGTTGAGCGGAGAATTGGCAAATGGAGTTGAATCCAAGCAAATATGAGGTAATGCATTTTGGGAAGTCTAATTCTCCAGCCAAATATACTGTAAACGGAAGAGCATTGGGTAAAGTTGATGAGCAGAGTTCAAGTCCTTTGTACCCTGAAGGTGGCTACACAAGTGGTTCGAGTGGACAAGACGGCATATAGCATGCTTGCTTTCACTGGACGGGGTATTGAGTATAAGAGCTGGCTGGTCAAGCTAAAATTGTAAAAAATTTTGTTTCAATCGCATTTAGAATGTTGTGTACTGTTCTGGTCGCCAAATTACCAAAACAATGTGCACGTTTGTGAAAGAGTGCAGGGAAAGTTTATGAGAATGTTGCCTGGTACAGAAGGTGCTAGCTCTGAGGAGAGGTTAAGTAGGTTACGTTTGTTTTCACTGAAAAAAATGAGATTGAGTGGGACCTGATTGACGTCTACAAAATCATGAAGGGTATAGCCAGGGAGGATAGAGATAAGCTTTTTCCCAAGGTGAGGCATTCAATAATGAGATGTCACGCGTTCAAGGTGAGAGGTGAAAAGTTTAAGAGAGATCGACGTTGGAAGTATTTTACACAGAAGGTGCAAGGTACCTGGATAGAGTTGCCCGCAGAGGTAGTAGAGGCAAGCTCAGTAGATTCATTTCAGGTGCATCTGGACAGATGCATGAGTAGGTGGGGTGCAGAAGGATACAGATGGTTTGGAATTTGGTAATAGGTTTAGACAGTGGATCAGCTCAGGCTTCGGCGTCCAAAGGGTCTGTTCTTGGGCTGTAATTTTTCTGTGTTCTCTGTTCTTCTGTGTTCACTACACTACCAACTTCATGCTACATTGCTACATCTCAGAGAATGACATTGTCGATTCCAATTATCACAGAGGGAATGAGAATATGACATGTGGCTGTGTCGGAATGAATGTGATATACGCTGAATTGGAGTGTTTACTGGAGCTAGAGGCTGATGTGGAGACGATGTGATCAAAAGCAGCTCTTACTGTTAAAGTAAGAAAACAGCGCATTGTTAAGGAACATTTCAGAGAATGCTTTCAATTAATCGACCTCCCGCTTAAGGCTCCAGCACGCTTCCGCTGAGCCAATCTGCAATGCGGGTTAATGCTGCTGTTGCATCTTAATAATCTAATAAACGGAGACAAATATGCCCTTCCTCCCCGCCTTTGACCAGGACCCCTCCCAGCTTTGGAATGTCATGCGCCTCTGTACCATCATAGAAGAACCACGTCCTCACTTTCAAACCAATCATTTCATTTCGATACCGTGGTTGTGAGATCATTTCTCATGGAGCAGCTTTTACAACATGGACATAGATTATTGGAACATCAGACTCAGGAAAAGGCCACAGGGTAGCAGTGAGGAAAAGAAAATTTATTTAAAGTACCTCTTTCTGTGGACTTCTACATCATTTATTTTACTTGCTCATTTGGCTCTATCTAGTCTATTGTGTGCAGTTCTGCAATTCGAATGATACCATGGATATGATAGCACTGGAAATGATGCTGGACAGATTTACCGGGATATTGTCTGGGTAGAAGAGTTTTAGTTATGAAGAAAAATTGGATAGTCTGGAGATGTTTTTCTTACAGCAGAAGAAATTGAGAGGAGACATGTTTGAGATGTACAAAATAATCAGGAATATGGATGGTGTAGACTGAAATGAACGTTTCTCTTTGATGGTGAGGTCGATCACGGGGGGAGGGGAGGGTGGCATAGACTTAAGGATAGAAGAGGAAAGATTTGAGTGAACGCGCAGAGAAATGTTTTGAAACAGCGGTTGGTTGAAATCTGGAAATCAGTGCATGCAAACGTTGGAGAGGCAGAAATCCTCAAAACTTTCAGAAGTATTCAGATGTGAATTTTGTGATGCCAAGACAGACGAGTTTATAGGCCATGTGATTTAAAAAAGTGTTCGAATAGTTAAGCGAATGTTAATTTCCAGTAATACTAAATAGGCTTCTTTTTACATAAAATTCCTGGATAGCACCACCGCCGTTGCTGCGTGAGATCAGGTTCAATTCTCTTCCAGGATGAATGCTTGCATATTGGGAGGGCTCAGTTGGTAGAACTGCACCTTTCCACGCCAGAAACCCGCCTTCGATTCCAGACTTGTGTGACTGACTGTGTGGAATTTGCACTCTCATGCTCTCTCTCTCCCTTGTGGGTTTCCTCTGGCTTCTCCGATTCCTTCCCACAGTGCAAAGGTGTGCAATTCAGGTCAATGGCAAACAAAATCTGAATGGACTGTAAGTGTTGTAAATCAGAGACAAAAGTCAGAATTGTAGCTCGGAGAGAACAGTATGACCATTTCGGGTCAACAGACCCTTCCTCGGAACTGTTTTTAATTTGCAATGTTAACACTGATTTCTCTCCACTAATGCTGCCTGACTCGCTGAGCTTTTGGAACAATTTCTATTTTTGTAGGTGGATCATAAATGCGGATTTAAAAAGATTGAGTGGGGGAGTGTGAATCTCTTCCACGGCACAGTGCAGACTCAACTGGCCAAATGGTTTCTGTATGCATTGTGTCTAATTCCATTAACTCTGTATCTATATTTTTTTTTCCTTTTTTTTGTCTTTGTTTTTCACATCTCTCCTGTCATGTGAATTGCAGAACAGGACAATCGACGTATCGGGGATAAGCCACCAACAAACCGTTACCACCTGACGCCTGGAAGATGAACGACTCATATTCTGCCTTGGGTCCCTGCAACCACACGGGAAAAATGTGGATTTCAACGGCTTCCTCATTTCCCTTCCCCCCACATTATTAGAGTCTGAAACATCCAACTCTGCATCACCCTCCGGACCCATACATCTCTCCCCCTTTGACATATCACCTCCTCCCATGCCTCGATCCACCCTTCGCTTTCCCAGCTACCTTGCACCCAACCCCAACCCCCTCCCATTTATCGCCCAGCCCCCACCCACAAGACTCATTCCTGAAGAAAGACTTATGCCAGAAACGTCGATTCTCCCGCTCCTCAGATACTGCCTGACCTGCTGTTCTCTTCCAGCACGACACTATCGCCATGTCGAAGATAGACGATCTCAGCTCAGACTCGTTACTTGAGAGCGGAGAAAGCTGAATGAGGAAGTGATTAAGGTGAATATTAAGGGGATAGATATGTGTGATGGGAATAAACTTCTAATGGGAAGAATTAACAACCGGGGACCTCTGTCAAACGCAAGTGAGAAGATGTTCAGAGGAGATATAGGAAGAACGTTTTCACTCTGAGAGTGTTGTTTATTTGGAATTCACTGTTTGAACGTGTGGTAAAGCTGTGCGTCAGGAGTATTTAGCCGAATACTTGAGAAGTTAGAGCGCACATGGATAAGGACCAGGTACTGGAAAGTGGGGTGAAGTTAAATAGATGGCTGATGAAAGAACCGAACACTGTACAGAAAATACAGAGCATGAAAACATGGGAAGGGTAAAGACATGGAAACTACTGGCGATCTGTTACAAGAGGCTGCAGAATGTTACACTCGTCAAAAAGGTCACTGGGGCAGGATGGGGCCATTGTGGCAGGATAGGAAACGAATAGTGGAATGCTCCTACACCAATTAGCAGAGTCAGACTGGGCTGAAGGTTACAATGTCAGACTGAGATAAAAGTAATTAGTAAAGTCACCCTTGCCTACTCAATATCATCATGGCAGTTTGGGACAAGTCGTGACAATACATACTTAGGACATGACTTTAAATAAATAATTGATAGTACAGTCAGACTGCTTGAGACGCTTGTAGATGGAAAGATATGACATTAAATATCTAATCAGTAGTTAGTAGAGTCAGCTTGGGACAGGAAAACATTGTGATAGATGGGGTAGCTAAATATCTAATCATGACAGGTTAGTCTGGGATGGATGTTCATTGTAGCATAGGTGGCAGTAGAATTCCTAATGGTGACAGTAGAATAATATTAAGTAGAATTATGAAAAACCATAGTGGCAGAAGTAGAACGATAATGGGAACCAACACTATTGGTTTATTGTATAGCTGGAGTGAGGTAATTCTGACTAACACAGTTGTCATTCTGATAAGCTAACAAAACATGATTAAAGAAAAGGTATAAAGTGATGGAGTTTCATTCAGATACATGCGACTGCTGCACTTTGGGAAAGGAAATCTTAGCAGGACTTATACACTGAATGGAAAGGTCCGAGGCAGTGTGGCTGAACAAAGAGACCTGGGAGTGCAGGTTCATGGCTCCTTGAAAGTGGAGTCGCAGGTAGATAAGTAGTGAAGAAGGCGTTTGGTATGCTTTCCTTTTTTGGTCAGAGTGTTGAGTACAGGAGTTGGGAGGCCATGTTCCGGCTGTACAGGACATTGGTTAGGCCACTATTTGAATATTGCGTGCAATTCTGGTCTCCTTCCTACCAGAACGAGGTTATGAAACTTGGAAGGGTTCAGAAAGGTTTACAAGAATGTTTCTAGGGTTGGAGAATTTGAGCTACAGGGAGAGGCTGAACAGGCTGGGATTGTTTTCCCTGGAGCGTCAAAGGCTGAGGGGTGACCTTATAGAGGTTTACAAAATTATGAGGAGCATGGATATCATAAATAGACAAAGTCCTCTACCTGGGTCAGGGAGTTCAGAACGAGAGGGCATAGGTTTAGTTTGAGAGGGGAAAGATAAAGAGACCTAAGTGGCAACGTTTACACACAGAGTTTGGTCCGTGAATGGAATGAGTTGACAGATGATGTGGTGGAGGCTGGTACAAGTGCAACATTTAAGAGGCATGTGGATAGGAAGGGTTTGGAGAAATATGGGCCAGGTGCTGGCAGGTGAGACTAGATTGGGTTGGGATATCTGGTCGGCATGGACAGGCTGGACAGTACGTTCTGTTTCCATGCTGCATATCTCAATGACTCTATGACTCTATGCCATGGACCCTGAGGTTCGGGGGCATTCAAACATTTGTTTTCTGAATGTCACGATTTTTGTTTGCAAATAAAAGATCTACTCCTTGAAAAACTCTCCGCATCACCTCGTGATTGTTGACATTTTCTCCACGACAACCGCAACTTTGGGTGCAGTAAAATTTTAGATTAGATTACATTACAGTGTGGAAACAGGCCCTTCGGCCCAACAAGTCCACACCGACCCGCCGAAGCGAAACCCACCCATACCCCTACATTTACCCCTTACCTAACACTACGGGCAATTTTAGCATGGCCAATTCACCTGACCCTGCACATCTTTGGACTGTGGGAGGAAACCGGAGCACCCAGAGGAAACCCACGCAGACACGGGGAGAACGTGCAAACTCCACACAGTCAGTCGCCTGAGGCGGGAATTGAACCCGGGTCTCAGGCGCTGTGAGGCAGCAGTGCTAACCACTGTACCAACGTGCCGCCCACAAATTGTGGCGAGTGCAGCTCTGTGGCGCAATGAAAAGCGTGTTAGATTTCTACAAGTTTTGTAACTTTGGTATTCAAAGTTTGTGAGTTTGAACCGCACCAGAATTGGAGTTGAATCATTGAGTATTGTGCTGATTCATCGCCAATTCCTGTCGTCTGGAGTTCTCGTCCCTGCTACTGACCAGAGGAAAATCCTAATCTTCTTGGTTGTGAGTTATTACGGAATCAAGATCAGACCAGAATCAGATGCTCACTCGCAAAACCTGCAAATTTCGTGCAGACACCCACTGTCTCTAAACACATTTCCCTCTAAAAGTTGCACAGAAATGTTCGATTGCTTAAATGTCTTTATCCCGTTATGCGCCATGTTGTTGTGGATGAGCTGGGGAAAGACATTGACGTGTTTGGTCAGCCATGATGATCTCAAACGGCGGGTAGGACAGGTGTTTGGAATAGCCTCCTCCTGTTCCTCTTTTTCTGTGCTGTTTCTTACAGAGGATTTTCAAAATTAACATGATAAGGGCAAGGTGAATCTACACTAGGGAACATCAAAGTCCTCCCCTTTACACCACCGCTCTCAGCCAGAATAGGCAGCTCCTATTGCTGCTTTAGATCAGACAGTGAAGGATTCTATCAGGCGCTCTGTCAGACTGCATGCTCCTTCACACAGGTTTACAACTGGGTACATGGAGCAAGCAAACGTGCGGATATTGTGATTCAGGGACAGATTTCCACTCTGCTGGGCTGCAGTTCTGGTCACATGAATTTCTAACATGCTGAGACATTCTGTGCATTCGACCTACTTTACGATTTAAACTGTAATTGACTTTTTATTATTACATAACATTCTTACATCTTCAATATTCATGCAAACTGTGCAACGTGTTCTTGGATGTAGGAATAGTGAAGATTATTAATGAATGCAATATGTTTCATGTTACCCGTATGAACTTTCAGAAGGAAGTTGCTGAAGTTTCACTGATTCGAATACTGTGCCGATTGAAGCTGATTGAAGGAAAAGCCCTGCGACAGCGGCAAGGTAACATTGTCTGTAAACAACGCAGGAACCATCGGAAACCCATTTTCCAATGTTGTGTATGTTTTCACATTTTTTGTGTCCCTTTTGTATCCTTTTCGTGAACCTGATGCTTCAATAATCACATGCTCATGTCAGTTTCACCTTGTCTGCATTATCTTTAATTTCAGAAGTAGACAGTTCAGGGAAATGAAGCGGGGTGAGTGACTGAGGTGCCAGTGGGGCAGCACATCACCACCAAAGATCCCACAGTGTTGTGGTTCAGTGGTTAGTACTGCTGCCTCAACAGGATCAAAGTTCGATTCCAGCCTCTGTGGACTGTCTGTGTAGAGTTTGCACATTCTCCCCGTGTCTGCGTGGGTTTTCTCCGGGTGTTCCAGTTTCCTCTCACAGTCCAAAGATTGTGCAGGTCAGGTGAGTTGGTCATTCTAAATTGCCCATAGTGCATTTGTCAGAGGGGAAATGGTTCTGGCTGAGTTACTCTTCGGAGGGTTGGTATGGAGTTTTGGGTCCGAAGGGTCTGTTTCCATACTGTAGGGAATCTAATAATCACAGCAAAAGTAGAGCAGTTGAGTTAAAGTTCCCAAGGTGCGTGTAGGTCATGTGACAGTTTCGCGGTCTGCGGCTCCAGAGTGCAATTGGTCAGCGCCGAATACTTAAAGGTGCATAACATGCCAAGGTTTTAAGTTCAATGCTTATCTAAAGATGCTGTTACTGACATTGACCAGGGATTATTGAAGCATCAGACTGAAGGGCAGTTGTAAACAATGTTGAGTAAAGTAGCACTTATTTGAAAACACCAGTTTCTGACGTGGGGAAATGTTTTGCCTTTGTTAAAGATGCCAATTATTAACAGAAAATCTGAAAATATTCCCCAGGTGAATATCCATCGTGGATAGAGAAACAGAGGTGAAGTTTCAGCTTGATGACCTTCCTCAAATTGCTGACCCAGCACAGGATGACATCCTGGGAAAGTCTGTATAAATCGTTTAATATCATTCAATTTCCTGCAAGCTGCACAGCTCATTAAATCAATCGAAAGTATTAGATTTATCTCTTTGTGGAGTTTGACTGTTGTCATTAAACCTGGTAAAGGATCTGGGCAAGTAGTTTTGCTGTTGGGAGGAACAAAGGGTCGAACTGGAATAAGGTTGAGACTTGACGCAGGATTTTTGAAGCGGAGATAAAAGAGTATTAAATGGACTCACTCCCCTTTCGGTTGATTATGACCAAATGTTCAAGACAACAGATGGCAATGATAATGATGTTTTACATCGACAGGCCAAATCTTGCTCACTAGAGGCACCACAGTGTTACAGATCAGGTGGGTGGGGGAGATGATGATCCTTGTGGAAACCTGAGACAGTGAGAAAATTAATCCCACGCTGTTGATCTCACTTTTCTCATAAACCACTTAGTCAGCGGACTAAGCTAACCGACATCCATTTAATGTAGAGCTAAACCAAACAGCTCAGTGCATTTACGGTATATAATATTTCAAGTTGAATGAGTTGCTGCACCTTCCAACTCCACCATCTCTTCTTTTCCTTAACATTTTCAGTTGCAGTTGTTATGTAATTTCTTTCCTATGAATGTTAACCAATTCGATAATGTTTCTATTTTTCATCCCCATCCAGGCAGCCCAGAATTACCGTCACTGTTTAATTCTCCCCATGTCTGCGTGGGATTCCTTCGGTTGCTCCGGTTTCCTCCTACAGTCCAAAAATGCGCCGGATAGGTGAATTCGCTGTGTTAAATTGCTCGTAGTGTTAGGAGCAAGGGTACATGTAGCGGAATGGGTCTGGGTGGATTGCGCTTCGGCGGGTCAGTGTGGACTTGTTGGGCCGAAGGGCCTATTTCTAAACTGTAAGTAATCTAATCTAATCTAATCTAATTCACTCCTTGTCTGCCTGCACTCGCTTTTCAAATATTCTTGAATCAGCTCCTAAAATGATTCTATTTCTGAAAATTCATCTCCGAATTCAATAACTCTCAGAATAAAAAGTGCCTACACTAAATTTCTTGATTGTGCCCCGATGGGTTTGAAGTTCTAGCCTCTAGTTTCCACTCACCTAAACGAGGAAATTTCCCTCGTGTTTACTCTTAACAACTTCACATCAGCTGGATAACCTCTTTTCGCACACAACTAAGTCTTTCCTGATTTCTCCCGAATTATTCCTTATCTATGCCACCATCACTTTCAATCCCCTCTTTTCGTTTCTAGTGGCTTTATCTCCAAGTAAACCTCATTTCCACCGTTTCTAACGACATGGTATCATGGCCGTTTCATTCCTAACGTTTTTATAGTCCAGTAAACATTGCCCGTGTATTTCATCATGTCTTTATATCGCTGTATATTTCAACGTGAGAAAGAATGCTGGGTCCAATTCAATGCATGAAAACTCACCACTAAGTTATGCAATCTTATTACCGACACAGGAAAGGTGGAAGCAATTTCAATGACTGCTGAATAGATTGGTTGCAACAGAATCGTGTCAAATCCCAGTCATATACATGACTGTTCTTATAGATATTTGTTCTCTACGTGTGCTGAAGTAACACAGTGAGAGATCAATTACAATTGCCAGACATACATAACGGGGCGTATGAAATGCTGTAGTTGTGAGATCAGAGCAGTTTTCATTGGCATAGACCATTCACTGTTCGATTCTCAGTCTTAGGAATTAGACAGAGAGCGATTTTGAGCAAAATGTGAGCAGGGACGTTTACCCCATGACGTTACACCAATTTGTGTGGTTACTTTGTTGTTTACCTCATTTGTGTGTTTTGCCTCATTGAGGATTTTGAAGTTATCCCCTCTATACAAAAGTTCCGTGCTTTTGCGCCATTATACAAAAGATACAGTACAATAACACCCAACGCTGTTTCAGTCTACTTGTACAGATATTGACTCCTAGAAACAGCACTGTGCACTCTCCCCGAGACTGGAAAATAATTTGCTACATTCCCACTCTTATGGCTCTTTTCATTACATCGGCTTCTGTTCTTCACAGAATCCGATTCAGCAGATCTTGTCACTGAGTCATTACCTTGTCTGTGTTCAGATCATGTGAGCGGAATATCACAGTCCATAACACAGAAGTCAGACCATACTCAGGGAACTGTACTCTGCTCTAGATCATTTCATGAACACCAGGAAGAAATATCTATGATCTTCAAACTTTACTAACCTATTTTTCAGAAGAAAGATAAACAGTTCCAGGATTCTGCGTTTGTTTTCACACGGACCAAGATTGTAAATGCTGGAATCAGTTGAGACTGTCCGCTCTCCCAAATCCATTTTCTCCCCAGGAAGTGTTAAGATGATGGTCTGAATCGGATTCTTCTAAAAAGAAGAATGTTTTTATCCATTGATTTCTGGTTTATGGGCCCACTAGGCTCCCACTGGGCCTTTGTGTTAGCGGTGATCACAGCGGTTTCCCGCAGCCTTCAGCTTTTTTGTAGCAAGTACCTTCGAGGATGACATCAAAAGATATTCGCTGTTACTGTATGATACTCTACCAGTGGAGACAGCTCTATCAATGAAGGCAACTCAGTCCACTGGGATGGGATAATTTCTGCAGTGTGTCCTGCGGATCAGATACGGTGCACTTTATAATTCAGATCATACAGAGTGAGAGCGCTAGAAAAGGCCAAGCGAGTTTTCCCCACAGGAGTTTTTTGCAGGTGGAACAATACCAGCGGCACCACCCGAACCCAGGAAAGACCTGTCTCAGAAGTCCATTTGGTAAGTTTAATTTTCAGACTCTGGTCACCATGCTCCACGAGCCCTGCAGCCTGTGGGCAATAAGCACAATGAAGTTGGTGGTGGATCCCAAAATGAGAGCATAATTCCTCATTAATATCTCCAATAAAATGGGGGTGGGGGGCATTGTCAGAAGGTAGACAAAATCAAATATCAAAGCAGGTAATAATCTGCTTGAGTAAAATATTTACAACAGTTTTAGCAGTAGCGTTGGAAGTGTGGTAAGCTTCAACCCATCAAGGAAAAGAAAATCAACAATGACCAAAACATAATTATAATGCTGACACCTTTGCAACTCAATGAAGTCTTTAAACATCTTTTGCAGTTGGCATTAGGTGGTCAGAGGTCGACTCACCCTTGTCAGAGAACATAGGACATAGAACGTACAGCACAGAACAGGCCCTTTCACCCACGATGTTTAATCCTAATGTAAAATATAGTAACAACCTACACACCCCTCAATTCACTGCTATCCATGTGCAAGTCTAGAAGTCGGTAAAAGGTCCACAAAAACTCTGCTTCCACGACTACCACTGGTAACGCGTTCCATGCATTCACAGCTCTCTGTGTAACACAAAAACAACTTCTGACATCTGCTTTATACCTTCCTCCTAATATCTTCAAACTATCAGGTCTCATATCAGTCAATCTTGCCCTGGGAAAAATTCTCTAGATATTGACTCTATCTATTCCTACCATTATTTTGTAGACATCTATCAGGTCTCCTCTCTTCCTCCTTCTCTCCAGAGAGATGTCCGAGCCTATTCAACCTTTTTTTCATAAGGCAAGCCCTCCAGTCCAAGCAGCATCCTTCCTTGCACCCTCTCCCAAGCCTCTGTATCTTTCTTACAGTAGGGCGACCAGAACTGGACACAATATTTCAAGTATTGCCTCACCGGGGACTTGCAGAGCTGCAGCAAAACCTCACGGCTCTTAAACTCTATCCCCCTGTTAATGAAAGCCAAAACACCAAATGAATTCTTAACAACCTTATCCACTTGTATGCCAACTTTGAGGCATCTATGTACTTGCACATCCAAATCCCTCTGTTCCTGCACACTGCCAAGAATCCTGTCTTTAATCCTATATTCAGCATTCGATTTCCACCTTCTAACATGCATCACTTCGCATTTATCCAGTTTGAACTCAATTGGCCATTTCTCAGCCCAGCTCTGCAGTCTGTCTATGTCGCGCTGCAGCCTGCAGTAGCCCTTTATACTATTGCCGACACCTCCAAACTTTGTGTCATCTGCAAATTTACTAACCCTCCCCTCAACCTTCTTCTCCAAGTCATTTATAAAAATTACAAAGAGCAGAGGCCCAAGTACAGAACGCTGGGAGACCCCACTCAACACTGTCGTCTCGGCAGAATACTTTTCATCTACAGCCACTCTCTGCCTTCTGTCAGCCAGACAATTCTCTGTATATCTGTTTAATGCCTGGAAACAGAGTGTTGATGGAGGGTTGTCTGTTTATGTCTGATTAATGGTCGGTGATAGGGGGTGGTGTAGGGTTGTGTGTGTTTTTCTGTATTTATTTGCTTAATGACAGGAGACAGACTGGTGGTGGTCAATGGTTGTGTGTGTGTATTTCTGTGTATATCTGCTCAATGGAAGGATAAAAGGGGTGTGGTGGAGGGTTATGTTTGTGTGTTTCTGTGTATATCTGTTTAATGGCAGGAGATAGGGTTGTCTTGGAGGGGTGTGCGTGTTCCTGCATATATCTGCTCCATAGCAGGAGGCATGTTGTTCATGGAATGTTGTGCTTGTGTGTGTGTTTCTGCGTATATCTATTTAATTGCAGGAGATAGGGTGGTGGTGGAGGATTGTGTATGCATGTGCGTTTTTGTGTATATCTGTTTCAGGACAGTAGGCAGGGTGTTCGTGGAAGTTTGTGCGTGTATATTTCCGTGTATAACTGTTTGCTGACAGGATACAGGGTGGTCAAGGAGGTCTGAGTGAGTGTGCGTGTGTGTTTCTGTGCATACGTGCTTAATGGCACGAGACAGTTTGGTGTGTGTATGTTATTGTGTATATCTGTCCAATGGCAGGAGGCAAGGTGTTCATGGAGGTGTTGTGCATGTGGGTGTTTCTGCATATATCCTTTTACTGGCAGGAGACAGGGTGGTGGTGGAGGATATATGTCTGTGTTTCTGTGTCTTAGTGCTTATTGGTCGGAGACACGTTGGTGGTGGAGGTTTGTGTGTGTGTGTTTCTGTGCATATCTGTTAAATGGCAGGAGACAGGGTGGTGGCGGCGGAGGGGTGTGTGTGTGTGTTTGTGTGTATATCTGTTTAATGCAAGGAGACAGAGTGTTGGTGGAGGGTTGTCTGTGTGTGTGTTTTTTCTCTCTCCGTCTGTCTGTTTAATGCTGGTGTTAGGGTGGTGGTGCAGGGATGTGTATGTTTTTCTGTAAGTATCTGCCTAATGATAGGAGACAGACTGGTGGTGGTGGAGGGCTGTGTGTGTCTGTTTCTGTGTATATCTGGTTAATTGCAGGAAACAGTGTGGCGGTGGAGCGTTCTGTATATATGTGTGTTTCTCTGTATATCTGTTTAAGGGCAGGAGACAGGGTGATGGTAGAGGGATGTGTGCGTGTATATCTGTTTTAAGGGCTGGAGAGAGTGTGATGGTGGAGCGTTGTGCGTGTGTGTTTCTGTGTATATCTAATAAACGGCAGGAAACGAGGTGGTGGTGGAGGGATGTGTATTTGTGTATATATCTGCTTAAAGGCAGGAGACAGGTGGTGGTGGAGAGTATAGTGTCTGTATTCCTGTATCTATGTGCTTACTGGTAGGAGACGGGGTGATATTGAGGGTTGTGTATGCATGTGCGTTTTTGCGTATATCCGTTTAAGGTCAGTAGGCAGGGTGTTCATAGAACATAGAACATAGATCAATACAGCGCAGTACAGGCCCTTCTGCCCTCAATGTTGTGTCGACCTGTCATTCCAATCTGAAACCTATCTAACCTACACTATTCCATGTACGTCCATATGCTTGTCTAATGACGACTTAAATTTACTTAAAGTTGGCGAATCTACTACCATTGCAGGCAAAGCATTCCATACACTTACTACTCTCTGATTAAAGAAACTACCTCTGAGGTCTGTCCTATATCTGTCACCTCTTAATTTAATGATATGCCCCCTCGTGCTCGCCATCACCATACTTGGAAAAAGGCTCTCCCTGTCCACCCTATCTAACCCTCTGATTATCTTATATGTCTCTATTGAGCCACGTCTCAAACTTCTTCTCTCCAACGAAAACAGGCTCAAGTCCCTCAGACTTTCCTCGGAAGACCTTCTCTCCATACCAGGCAAGATCCTAGTAAATCTCTTCTTCACCCTTTCTAAAGCTTTCACATACTTCTTATAATGTGGTGACCAGAACTGTACACAATACTCCAAGTGCGGCCGCGTCAGAGTTTTGTACAGATGTAGCATAACCCCATGGTTCAAGAACTCGATCCCTCTACTAATGCCTTCTTAACAACACAGTCAACCTGGGTGGCAACTTTCAAGGATCTGTGTACCTGGACCCCGAGATCTCTCTGTTCATCTACACTACCAAGAATCTTATCATAAGCCCAGTGCTTTGAATTCCTGTTCCTCCGCAGTGGTCCTAACACCGACCCTTGCGGCACATCACTAGTAACTGGACTCCAGGATGAACATTTCCCATCAACCACCATCCTCTGTCTTCTTTCAGCAAGCCAATTACTGATCCAAACTGCTATATCTCCCACAATCCCATTTCTCCGCATTTTGAACAATAGCCTACTGTGGGGAACCTTATAAAATGCGTAGCTGATATCCATATACACCACATCAACAGGTTTGCTCTCATCTACCTGCTTGGTCACCTTCTCAAAGAAGGCACGACATAACCTTCACAAAACCGTGCTGACGATCCATTATCAAATTATTATTTTCTAGATGATTGTAAATCCTATCTCTTATAACCTTTTCCAACACTTTACCAACAACTGAAGTAAGGCTCACTGGCCTATAATTACCAGGGTTGTCTCTACTCCCCTGCTTGAATAGGGGAACCACATTTGCTATCCTCCAGTCTTCTGGCACTATTCCTGTAGACAATGACGATTTAAAGATCAATGCTAAAGGCTCGGCAACCTCCTCCCTGGCTTTCCAGAGGATCCCAGGCTAAATCCCATCCGGCCCAGTGGACTTATCTATTTTCACACTCTGCAGGATTTCTAATACCTCTTTCTTGTGAATCTCAATCCCACCTGGTCTAGCAGCCTATATCTCAGTATTCTCCTCGACAACATTGTCGTTTTCTAGAGTGAATACTGTCTAAAAATATTAATTTAGTGCTTCCTCTATCTCCTCCGAGTCCTCACACAACTTCCCATTAATATCCTTGATTGGCCCTAATCTTACTCTTGTCATAGAACATAGAACATAGAACATAGAAGAATACAGCGCAGTACAGGCCCTTTGGCCCTCGATGTTGCGCCGATCCAAGCCCACCTAACCTACACTAGCCCACTATCCTCCATATGCCTATCCAATGCACGTTTAAATGCCCATAATGAAGGAGAGTCCACCACTGCTACTGGCAGGGCATTCCATGAACTCACGACTCGCTGAGTAAAGAATCTACCCCTAACATCTGTCCTATACCTACCCCCCCACCCTTAATTTAAAGCTATGCCCCCTTGTAATAGCTGACACCATACGTGGAAAGTCATTTTTTATTCCTTAAATACCTATAGAAAGCCTTAGGGTTTACCCTGATCCTATCGGCCAACAACTTCTCATGTCTCCTCCTGGCTCTTCTGAACTCTCTCTTTAGGTCTTTCCTGGCTACCTTGTAACCCTCAAGTGCCCTAACTGAGCCTTCACATCTCATCCGAACATAAGCCTCCCTCTTTCTCTTGACCAGAGATTCCACTTCCTTTGTAAACCACGGCTCCCGCGCTCTACCTGCCTGACAGGTACATATTTATCGAGGATACTCAGGAGCTTTTCCTTGAATAAACTCCACATTTCTAATGTGCCCATTCCCTGCAGGTTCCTTCCCCATCCTATACTTCCTAAATCTTGCCTGATCGCATAGTAACTGCCATTACCTCAGATGTAAATTTCGTGCAAGTTTGTATGTGTGTGTATTTCCGTGTATAACTGTTTGATGACAAGAGACAGGGTGGTCAAGGAGATTTGAGTGAGTGTGTGTGTGTGTGTGTGTGTGTGTGTGTGTGTGTGTGTGTGTGTGTGTGTGTGTGTGTGTGTGTGTGTGTGTGTGTGTGTGTGTGTGTGTGTGTGTGTGTGTGTGTGTGTGTCCGTATATATGTGCTTACTGGCACGAGACAGTTTGTTGTGTGTACGTTTTTGTGTATATTTGTCCAATGGCAGGAAGCAGGGTGTTCATGGAGTTTTGTGTGTGCTTTTGTGTGTGTGTGTGCATGTGAATTTCTGCATATATCTTTTCCATGGCAGGAGACAGGGTGGTGGTAGAGAGTAGGTTTTCTGTGTTTCTGTGTCTATGTGCTTAGGAGATAGGGCAGGAGATAGGGTGGTGGTGGATGGGTGTGTGTGAGTGTGTTTCTGTGTATATCTGTTTAATGTCAGGAGACAGAGTGTTGGTGGGGGAGATGTTTGTGTGTGTTTTATTTTCTGTGTATGTATGTTTAATGGTATGTGGTAGGTGGTGGTGCAGGGTTGTGTGTGTTTTTCTGTCTATATCTCCTTAATTGCAGGAGACAGACTGGTGGTGGTGGAGGGTTGTGTGTGTGTTTTCGTGTATATCTATTTAATGGCAGGAGGCAAGGTGGTCGTGGAGGTTTGTGTGTGTGTGTGCTTCTGTGTATATCTGATTAACGGCAGGAAACAGGGTAGTGGTTGAGGGATGTGTGTGTTTGTGTGTATGTCTGCTTAAAGGCAGGAGACAGGGTGATTGTGGAGGTTTGTGTGTTGGTTTCGGTGTCTACCTGTTTAATGTCAGGAGGCAGGGTAGTCATATTGTGTTGTGTGCGTGTGTGTTAATGTGTATAACTATTTAAGGGCTAGAGACAGGGTGGTGGTGGAGGGTGCTCTGTGCGTGTTTCTGTGTATAACTGTTTAATGGCAGGTGGCTTGTTGGTGGTGGAGGGTTCTGTGTGTTTCTACGTATATGTGCTCAATGGCAGGAGACATGATGGTGTGTGTGTGTTTCTCTGTATACCTGTTCAATGGCAGGAGGAAGGATGGTCATTGAGGGTTGTGTGTGTTTCTGCGTATCTCTATTCAATGGCAGGAGCCACGGTGGTGTTGGAGGGTAGAGTGTCTGTGTTTCTGTGTCTGTGTGCTTAGTGGCAGGTGACAGGGTGGTGGTGGAGGGTTGTGTATGTTTCTATGTATATCTTTTTAAGCTCAGTAGACAGGGTGTTGGTAGAAGTTTGTATGTGTGTTTCTGTGTATATCTGTTTAATGTCAGGTGACAGGGTGGTGGTCGAGGTTGGTGTGTGTGTGTTTCTGTGTATATATGTTTAATTGCAGTAGACAGGCTGATGGTGAAGGGTGGTATGTGTTAGTTTCTGAGTATATCTGTTTTATGGCAGGAGACGTGGTGGTGCTTGAGGGTTGTGCGTGTGTTTCTGTGTATATCTGCTTAATGGCAGGCAGCAAGATGTTGGTCAGGGATTTTGTGTGTGTTTGTGTGTGTGAGCGTTTCTGTGTATATCTGTCTAATGGCTGAAAACAATGTGGTGGTTAACGGTTGTGTTTGTGCATTGCTACGTATATCTGTTTAATCGCAGGAGATAGGGTTGTGGTGGAGGGTTGTGTGTGTGTTTCTGTGCATGTCTATTTAATGGCAGGAGACAGGGTGATGGTGTCGAGATGAGTTTGTGTTTCTGTTTATATCTGTTTAATCGCCGGAGATAGTGTGGTGGTGGAGGGTTGTGTGTGTGTGTGTTTATGTGTATATCTGATTAATGGCAGCAAACAGGGTGGTGGTGGAGGGTTCTGTATATGTGTGTGTTTCTGTGTATATCTGTTTCAGGGCAGGAGACATGATGGTGGTCGAGGGTTGTGTGTGTGTACTTCTGTGTATATCTGCTAAATGGCAGCAGAACAGGGTGGTGATGGACGGAAGCGTGTGTGTTTGTGTGTATATATGTATATTTGTGTGTATATCAGCAGACAGGGTGGTGGTTGAGGATTGTGTGGTGTTTTTCTGTGTATATCTGTTTGGTGGCAGGAGAAATGGTGGTGGTGAAGTGTAGAGTGCGTGTTTGTGTGTATATCTACTTAATGGCAGGGAATAAGGTAGTGGTGAAGGGTTGTGTGTGTGTGTTTCTGCATATATCTGTTTAATGGCTGCTGACAGGGAGGTAGTGGGGGGTTGTGTGTGTGAGTGTTTCTGTAATATCTATTGAATTGCAGGAGACAGGTTGGTAGTGGAGGGTTGAGTGTTTCTGTATATATCTATTGAATTGCAGGAGACAGGGTGGTAGTGGAGGGTTGTGTGTGCTTCTGTGCACATCTGATCATTGGCAGAAAACAATTTGCTTGCGCAGTGGTGTGTGTGCAGTTCTGTGTATCCCTGTTTGATGGCAGGAGACAGGATGGTAGTGGAGGTTTGTGTGTGTGTGTGTGTTTCTGTGTATAATTGATTTATGGCAGCAAACATGGTGGTGGGAAGGGTTCTCTGTGTGTGTGTTTCTGTGTATACCTGTTTAATTGCAGGAGACAGGATGGTGGTGGAGATTTATGTGTATGTGTTTCTGTGTATACCTGTTTAATTGCAGGAGACAGGTTGGTGGTGGAGGATGGTATATGTTTGTTTCTGATTATATCTGTTTCATGGCAGGAGACATGGCGGCGGTTGATGGTTGTGCGTGTGTATCTGTGTATATCTGCTTCATGGCAGAAAACAATGTGGTGTTGCACGGTTGTGTGTTTGTGTATTTCTACGTACGTCTGTTTAATGGCAGGAGACAGTGTTATGGTGGACGGTGGTGTGTGTGTGATTCTGTGTATATCTGTTTAATGATAGGCGAGGGGTGGTCGTGGTGGTGGTGTGTGTGTATGTTTGTGTCTATCTGTTTAATGACAGGAGACAGGGTGGTGGTGGAGGCTTGTCTGGATGTTTCTGTAAATATCTGTTTAATTGCAGGAGACAGGGTGGTTTTGGAGGTTGGTGAGTGTGTGTTTCTGTATATAACTGTTTAATGAATGTAAACAGCGTGGTCGTGGAGGTTTTTGTGTGTGTTTCTGTGTATATCTGCTTAATGACAGGAAACAAATTGGTTCTCAATGCTTGTGTGTGCGTGTGCGTCTGTGTTTCTGAGTACATCTGTTTAATGGCAGAAAACAATGTGATAGTGGAGGGTTGTGTGTGTGTGTGTTTCTGTCTATGTCTGTTTAATGGCAGGAGACAGGGTGGTACTGAAGATATGTTTTTATGTTTCTGTATATATCTGTTTAATTGCCGGAGATAGAGTGGTGGAGGAGGGTGGTGTGTGTGTGTGTTTGTGTGTAGATATGTTTAATTGCAGGAGATAGAGTGGTGGAGGAGGCTGGCGTGTGTGTGTGTTTGTGTGTCAATATGTTTAATTGCAGGAGACAGTGTGGTGTTAGAGGAATGAATGTGCGTGTTTCTGTGCATACATTTATAATGATGGGAGACTGGGTGGTGGTGTTGGAGGGTTGTTTGTATGTTTCTGTATATATCTGTTTAATTGCTTAATGACAGGTAACAAATTGCTGTTCAAAGGTTGTGTGTGCGTGTGTTTCTGTGTATGTCTGTTCAATGGCAGGAGACAGGGTGTTGGTGTCGAGATGTGTGTGTGTGTTTCTGTTTATATCTGTTTAATCACCGGAGAGTGTGTGATTGTGGAGGATTGTGTGTGTGTATGTATATATTTATGTGCATATCTGATTAATGGCAGCAAACAGGGTGGTGGTGGAGGGTTCAGTATGTGTGTTTGCTTCTGTGTAGACCTGTTTTAGGGCAGGAGACAGGGTGATGGTCGAGGGTTGTGTGTGTATATTTCTATGTATATCTGCTCAATGGCACGAGAAAAGTGTGGTGTTGGAGGGTTGTGTGTGTGTGTGTTTCTGTGTATATCTGTTTAATGGCAGGAGGCAGGGTGGTGCTGAAGACATGCGTGTATGTTTCTGTGTATATCTGTTCAATGGCAGGAGATAGGGTGATGCTGAAGGTATGCATGTATATTTCTGTGTATATCTGTTTATTTGCAGGAGACAGGGTATTGGAGGAGGACTGTATGTGTGTGTTTCTGTGTATATATGTTTAATTTCAGGATACAGCGTGGTGGTGGAGGATTGTGTGTGTGTTTCTGTATATATTTATTTAAGGGCAGGAGACAGGGTGATGATGGAGGATTGTGTGCATGTTTCTGTGTATATCCGTATAATGGCAGGAGACAGGGTTATTGTGGAGGGTTGTGAGTGTGTGTTTCTGTGCATATCTGATTATTGGCAGGAAACAGGGTGGTGGTCGAGGGATGTGTGTGCGTTTCAGTGCATTTCTGTTTAATGGCAAGAGACAGGATGGTGATGAAGGATTGTGTGTATTTCTGTTGCACCTGTTTAATAGCAGAACACAGGGTGTTCGTGGAGTGTTGTGTGCGTGTGTTTCTGTATACATATATTTAAGGGCTGGAGACAGGGTGGTGGTGGAGTGTAGTGTGCGTGCGTGATTCCGTGTATAACTGTTTAATAACAGGAGACAGTGATGGAGGAGGGATGTGTGTGTGTTTCTGTGTTTAACTGCTTAATGACAGGAGACAGGGTGGTGCTGGAAATATGTGTGTATGTTTCTGTTTAATTGCAAGACACGGTGGTGGAGGAGGCTGGTGTGTGTGTGTGTTTCTGCGTAAATCTATTTAATGGCAAGACACAGTGTGGTGGTGCAAGGTAGAATATCTGTGTTTCTGTGTCTATGTGCTTACTTGCAGGAGACAGGATGGTCATGGAGGGTTGTGTTTGGATGAGTCTTTCTTTGTATATCTGTTTAATGACAGGAGACAGGGTAGTGGCCGAGAGTTGTGAGTGTTTGTTTCTGTGTATATCGGTTTAATGGCAGGAGATAGGATGGTGGTCAAGAGTTGCGTGTGTTTGTTTCTGTGTATATCTGTTTAATGGCAGTAGACAGGGTGGTCGTGGAGGGTTGTGCGTGTGTGTATTTCTGTGTATATCTATTTAATTGCTGAGGACAGGGTGGTGGTGGAGAGATGTGTGTGTGTGTTTCAGTGCATATCTGTTTAATGACAGGAGACAAGGTGGTGGTAGGGCGATGTATGGGTCTGTGTTTCTGTGTATATCCGTTTAATGACAGGAGACAGGGTGGTGGTAGGGCGATGTATGGGTCTGTGTTTCTGTGTATATCCGTTTAATGACAGGAGACAGGGTGGTGGTGGAGGGAGTATGTGCGTGTTTCTGTGTATATCTGTTTAATTGCAGGAGACAGGTTGGTGATGGAGGGTTGGGTATGTGTGTGTTTCAGTGCATATCTGTTTAATGGTAGGGGACAGGGTGGTGGTGGAAGGTGGTGTGTGCGTGTTTCTGTGTATATCTGTATAATCGTAGGAGACAGGGTGGTGATGGAGGGTTGTGCGTGTTTGTGGTCCTGTGTATATTTGTTTAATGGCAGAAAACAATGTGGTGGTGGAGGGATGTGCGTGTTTCTGTGTATTTCTCTTTATTGACAGGATACAGGGTGTTAGTGGAGGGTTGTGTGTGTGTGTTTCTGTGTATATCTGCTTAATCGCGGGAGACAGCGTGGTGGTGGAGGGTTGTGTTGTATGTTTCAATGTATATTTGATGAATGGCAGGAAACAGGGTGTGGTGGAGGCTTGTGTGTATGTTTCTGTGTATATCTGTTTAATGGAAGGAGACAGCGGGATGGTGGAGGGTTGTGTATGTGTGTTTCTGCATAGATTTGTTTATGGGAGGAGACAGGGTGGTGGTGGAAGGTTGTGTGCTTGTGTTTCTGTCTGTACCTGTTTAATAACAGGAGACAGGTATTGGTGCAGATTGGTGTGTATGTGTTTCTGCATATCCCTGCTTAATGTCGGGAGACAGTGTGGTGGTGGAGGGTTGTGTGTGTGTTTCTGTGTATATCTGCTTAATGACAGGAAACAAATTGGTTGTCAAGGGTTGTGTGTGCGTGTGTGTTTGTGTGCGTGTGTGTTTGTGTGTTTCTGTATACATCTATTTAATGGCAGAAAACCATGTGGTGGTGAAGGGTTGTGTGTTTGTGTGTTTCTGTGTAAGCCTATTTAATGGCAGGAGACAGGGAGATGGTGTGGCGATATATGTGTGTTTCTTTTTATACCTGTTTAATTGCCGGAGAGTGTATGATGGTGGACCATTGTGTGTGTGAGTGTGTGTGCGTGCGTTTCTGTGTAGATCTGTGTAATGGCAGCAGACAGTGTGGTCTCGGATTATTGTGTGTGTTTCTGTGTATATTTGTTTAATGGCAGAAAACAATGTGGTGGTGAAGGGTTGTGTGTGTGTGTTGTGTGTGTGTTTCAGTTATATTTGTTTAATGGCAGGAGACAGGGAGGTGCTTTAGAGATTTGTGTGTGTTTCTGCGTATATCTGTTTATTGACCGGAGGCAAGGTGTTGGAGCAAGGTTGTGTGTGTGTGTGTGTGCTTCTGCGTGTATCTGCTTAATAGCGTGAGACAACGTGGAGGTGGAGGCTTGTATTGTGTGTTTTACTGCATATCGGATTACTGGCAAGAAACAGGATTTTGGTGAAGAGTTGTGTGTGTGTGTTTTTGCTTTTCTCCAATGTGGTTCAGATCATATGCCATTCTGTTTGAGAGCGGTCTAAGACGCTGGATTCAGGTTCTAGTCTCAACAGGGGTGTGGGTTCGAATCCCACCGCTGCCATTTCTGTTGATCAACTCCAACGACGCAGCTTGTTAAAATGCTATTTCGATCCCCGCTGTATTGATGTTTAAAACAGAAGAATAATGCGTTTATTTCGCGGGGAATTAACTGCGGTGTGGGAAAGTGCGGAAATTTCCCAAGTGTCTGTGCTGCCATGATCGTGCTCGCCTCCCGCGCGGAAAATCGCAAGCAGCTCTACTGTTGCTTTATGTTCCAGGCAAGTTGAGATTTTGCAGGAACCGAATGGAGACTTGTTCTTTCATCGCTGTTGTGAGACAAAGTCCTGCGGTGACTCGACTCATCGTTATTTGGTTTTCTGGCTAATGGGAAAATCGTTCCAATGAATTTCCATGTCATATGTTATTGAATTTCTCCCATTTCCTACATTTCCGTCCTGGAGACATCGGAAGGGAAAGGTAATCTAATCGAGACTGTGATTGGTGAAATTCACTTTTTATGGCCAGTTCTTATTATGTTCATTCTTTCTCTCTTTACAGCATTGTCTGAGAAATGGTGGTGCACTAATGCTGCAGTATGTTTGAAAGAGGAGTTTGGAATTGCCCCGTTGTTAGTTGTGAGATTTCTTTATGACTCATGCCCTCGGACTGTCTCTCATTTAGCATTCATGCTTCGCTGTGTCTGAAAATACATTCGGTATGCCAGTTTTGTTTGTGTTCCGTGTTAAATGCTTTCTGTTTTGCGATTCGCTCAATATTTTTCGAGTTAACAGGGTTTCTGAGGTAACTTCCAGCAGCTAAAATCCTCAACTGAGGATGTGGGAAAATTTCACAGCGTATGGTCCGTCGGAGCAAAAGTAAGGAAGTCGTTTGGTTCTGCAGTGTTTCACAATACTACCTTTCCCGTGAGCATTCGATCAGACTAAATGATTGTGCCACAGACTGCGACGGCAAACTCCGTTAAAAAGTAATCCTTTAAAGCTGGTGTAAGCAACACGACGTTATTGGGGTACACCGCGTGGAAACATATACTTCGGTGTATCTCGTCTATGCTCACCACATCGTCAAAATTCAACAAGTCCCGTTCCCCAGCATTTGGCCCCAATCCCTCTAGACCCAGCCTGTCCAGAAACTCATCCGATTACCTTTGAAATTTTCTGAGTGTAATAGCCTCCTCCACTTCTTCTGGTAGCTCATCCCATACACGCACAACCTTCTGTGTGGGAAATGTGCCTCAGGTCCTTTGTCAATTTCAGCCCACTCACCTTAAACCTATGCTCTCGAGTTTTCAACTCACCCCAACTCGACTCGTCGTTATTTGGTTTTCTGGCAAATGAGAAAAGCGTTCCAATGATTTTCGATGTCATATGTTATTGAATTTCTCCCATTTCCTTCATTTCCGTCCTGGAGACATCGGAAGGGAAAGGTAATCTAATCGAGACAGTAATTGGTGAAATTCACTTTTTATGGCCCATTCTTATTATCTTCTTTCTTTCTCTCATTTCAGCATTGTCTGGGAAGTGGTGGTGCAGTCAGGGTCCAGCATGTTTGAAAGAGTAGTTTAGAATTGCCCTGTTGCTAGTTGTGTGATTACTTTATGGCTCATGCCCTCGGACTGTCTCACATTTAGCATTCATGCTCGCTGTGTCTGAAAAAGCATTTGGTTTGCCAGCTTTGTTTGTGTTCCGTGTTTAATGCTTTCTGTTTTGCGATTCGCTCAATACATTACGAATTAACAGGGTTTCTGAGGTAACTTCCAGATGCAAAAATCCTGAACTGAGAATCTGGGAAAACTTCACATAGTATGGTCAGTCGGAGCAAAAGTAAGGCAGTCGTTTGTTTCTGCAATGTTTCATAATACTACTTTTCCGTGAGCAGTCGAACAGACTAACGGATTGTGCCGTAGACTGCGACGGCAAACTCCGCTCAGAAGAAATCCCTTAAAGCCGGTGTAAGTAACACAACATTATTGGGGCACACTGCGTGGAAACAGATACTTCGGTGCATCTCGTCCATGCTCACCACATAGCCAAAATTAAACAAGTCCCATTAAACAACGAGCTATTGGAAACACAAAGTGAGTTTCACCAATCACACAACTTTCAGTGCTGGACGCCACTGAGCCGCAGCAGGGATGGCTGAGGCTTGTTTCTGTAGTTTAGTGGTCATCGCGTTCGCCTTACGCGCGAAAAGTCCCCAGTTCGAAGTTGGGCAGAAACTGCGTCGTTCCTCGACTGCAGCCTTTTACATGGACAAGAACGAAGCTTTCTTGCTTGCTTTCCCATCTGCAAAGCTGCCTTCGAATTTGTTTGAACAAATCTGCTCTCGTAGTGAAAGGTAATGCAATTCCATTTAATGACTGTGCAAAACATTGTAAAGTTTTTCTCCAACCAGCTTCTGATCATATGCCATTCTGTTTGAGAGTGTAGGTACTCCGTTCTGATCCTTCCACGAAAAGCAGTACCGCATTTGCATTCCTTGCGCAGGCGGCTCAGTTCAAAGACAGGGAAGAAGCTGATGCGCTGGTGTCACAGCGCACGACGGAGTCCTGAACTAGTCTGTCTGTCAAATGTACCACAAAGTCGTCTCTGAAAGACCGCATTTGGAAGCTGTCTGTCATTATTCAACGTGCGAGAGTTGGCACCAGAGGTCCTGAATTATGTTTCGGAGCAGTTCGCACGTTAGTGGCTCATTCAATCAGCAACAGCAATGAAATGGAATTACACTCTCAGAGCGTCGCTAGTATTAAGTTGCGCCCCGAGATCAAGGCCACTTTGGAACTGAAACGGAGGAATCGACAGAGAGGCTCCAGAATGACATCGCATCCATTTGGTTTTCGTTAAATCACTGACGAGCAGGAAAATGTAAACGGGGAGGGCGAGTGGGGAAGTGAGGCAGTTGCAGCTCTGGTGAAACTCCTTCTTTGTGATTCACTCAGCAACCAGAGACGTGAAGGTGACTCAGGCGTGAGAGCCTTTCACATCGAGAACAAAAAGCACTCAAGGGCAGTTAGCACCTCTTCCGGAGTGGGGGTGGGGTGAGGTAATTACCTTTTGACTTCTGTTACTATGTTCAGAAACTGCCTTTTAGATTGAGGTGAACAGAAACTGCATTTCTAATAAGCACCATGGAAATTAGCAACATTTACTGAGTCGCTTCTCGTCGATTCCCACACAGGTTTCCAACTCAGTGGGTATCCAATGTGGCTCATGTCCAGGTGTGAACATCTCTGCAGCAAATTGCACGGTTAAGGTAAAAGGCACAGAAAGTGTCGTCTGGAACTGGCCCCGAGGTCAGAGCATCCTCACAATGTGATCTGTCGTTCTCGGATTGTAATGCTACCTCCGGTTTTAAGGTGGAGAACATTCTTTGGGACTCTTATTCTGCAAAACAGACACAGTAACTGTAACTATGCTGCACGGTATGATGTGGAACACGGCCTGCTCAGCTTTGCGCATTTTCCCTGTAGTTCGGTGTGTTTCGTGTTCCGTGTAAACGTGAACGTTGTCCTGTTTCGAGAAATGGGTGAAATCATTTAGCAAAGCAAGAGTAGAAATTGCAGTAATGTCAAGCAGCTCATGGTTATTTGGCCAAATCATAAGCGATCATATATTCTCACGCACTCACAGATACATTTGTAGCTGAAAAGAGTCTGAGAAGATAGACTCAGTTTACCATTGATTTTTGTCTGGATTGATGCGTTATCATTATCTGCTGCGAAATTGATATCGTAGACGGGCACATCCCAGCAGCTGTGCGAGTCTGAGAGGGACCATGGAACCCTTTTCACGTGACTTTGCATCTGTTGTTATGCAGGAGCACAATTGGAAATGCAAGAAAATGGGGCTTGTGGCTGGATGGTACTGTGGCCGAGCGGTCTAAGGTGCTGGATTAAGGCTCCAATCTCGACAGGGGCGTGGGTTCGAATCCCACCGCTGCCATTTCTGTTGATCAACTCCAACGACGCAGCTTGTTAACATGCTGTTTCGATCCCCGCTGTATTGATGTTTAAAACAGAAGAATAATCCGTTTGTTTCGCGGGAGTTCTGTTTGAGAGTGTAGTTACCCCGTTCTGATCCTTCCACGAAAATGTAAACGTGGAGGGCGAGTGGGGAAGTGAGACAGTTGCAGCTCTGATGATACTCCTTTGTGATTCACTCAGCAACCAGAGACGTGAAGGTGACTCAGGCGTGAGAGCTCTTCACATCGAGAACAAAAAGCACTCAAGGGCAGTTAGCACCTCTTCTGGAGTGGGGGTGGGGTGAGGTAATTACCTTTTGACTTCTGTTACTATGTTCAGAAACTGCCTTTTAGATTGAGGTGAACAGAAACTGCATTTCTGTGATCTGTCCTTCTCGGATTGTAATGCTACCTCCACTTTTCAGGTCGAGAATAATCTTTGGGACGTTAAATCTGCAAAACAGATCTCCTAACTGTAACTATGCTGCACGGTATCATGTGGATTACGGCCTACTCAGCTTTGTGCATTTTCCCTGTTGTCCGGTATGTTGCATGTTCCGTGTAAACCAACCTTTATCTTGCAGTTATGTGCGAAATCATTTACCAGGCAAGAATCGCAATTCCAGTAATGTCAGGCAGCTCATGGTTTCTTTGTTGAATCATAATTGAATATACATTCCCTCATACAGCCATCACATTTGTGGCTCAAACGAGTCTCAGAAGGTAGGATCAGCTTCCCATTGGTTTTTGTGTGGTTTGAAGGGTTATTATTATCTGCTGCAAAACGGATATTGTAGCTGGGCAGATCCCAGCATCAGTGCGAGCAGGACAGGGATAGGGGAACTCTTTCCCTGGGACTTTGATTCTGTTGGTTTGCAGGCGCATCATTGGAAGTGTACGAAAATGTGCGACTGCGGCGGCTGGTCTTGTGGCCAAGTGGTCGGAGGCGCTGTGTTGTGGCTCGAATTTCTAACGAGGCGTGTGTTTGAATCCCACCATTTGTGTGCTTTGTCGGTTTTACTGCAGCTTGTTGATGTTCAGTGTTTAAATTCACACATGACCAGCTATCTTTGCTTATTGGAAATGCATCTCTGATGTAGGAGAGTGCACCCTCTCCAACCCGCCAGTGTCCACGCTGTCGTGATCACATTCGCCTCCCACACGAAAAGCCCGGGCCTCATACGGTTCCACTACTGCTTCATTTTCCGGCCAAGTTGTGTTGTTCACTGTTTTTGCTGAAACCGAACGGAGATTGATATTTCGTCGCTGGTGTGAAACAAAATCCTGTAGTGACTTTACTTCTTGATATTTGGTGTTCTGGCGAATGGGAAAATAATTCCGGTTAATTGTGATGTCATATGGTCTTACATTTCTCTCATTTCCTTCACTTCTGTCCTGGAGACGTGGGCAGCAGGCACTGCCGCATTGTTGATCGGATGGGCTAACTGATCTAAACGAGACTGTGTTTGGGAATATTCACTTTTCATGGCTCATTCATATTCGGTTCTTTGTCTTCCCTCATTTCAGAGTTTTTTGGGAGGTGACAGTGCACTAAGAGTCCAATATATGTTGGGAGCATAATATGGAATTGCTCTGCTGAAGGATCTGGGAATCGTTTATGGCTGATTGCCCTCGGACTGTCCCCAGAAAAACATTAATGCTTCGAAATCTCTGAAAGTGCATTTTTAAAAAATTCTCAGCATTTAGCCCCTATCCCACTAAACCCTTCCTATCCAGAAATTCATCCAATTGCCTTTGAAATCTTTTGAGTGTACAAGCCTCCTCCAATTCATCTGGTAGCTGATTCCATATACGCACAGCCTTCTTTGTGGGAAAGGTGCCTCAAATGCTTTTTATATTTTACCTATTTCACCTTAAACATATGCTCTCCAGTTTTCAACTCACCAAACATTGCCGAAAGCAAAAACTTAAGTATTCCGTTGACAAACCTTCCTTTAGGTCATGCCTGACGATGAAGGGAAAGTTGTCCCAGCATTTTCAGACTAGCTCTACATTCCAAACTGTGCGCCCCTGACAATTCTACTTTGTGAGCAATTTCACGTAATTTTCTTAATTTTGCAGTGATGCCAGTTACGCTGGAGAACAACCAGCTCCTGGAAACATAAAGATGAAGTGTTGAACGGCTGTAAATCTTAGCACTGGATGACTCTGAAGACCAGCTACTTGCGGCGATGCTTTCTGTCGTGTAGTGGGTGTTGGAGTCACCTCATACACATAAACGTCCCACTTCAAAATCCGGCACAAATAGCCTTATTCCCGATGGCAGCCTTTCAGACTGACATGAGCAGAGCTTTCTAATTTGCTGTTCATGTCAGCAAACGTGACTTTGAATTTTCTCGCTCATACATGCTCGAGTGGTGAAAAATAATGCAATCCTGTTTCATTACTGGGTGAAACATTGTTACGGTTTTCTCCAACCTGGTTCTGAATATGCACAGATGTGTACAACACTGATGACCATTCTATTTCAGAGTTGACTTATCGGGCACTGATCCTTCTACTAAAAGCAGTACCACATTTACTTTCCTTGGACAGACGGCCCGTTTCAAAGTCAAGGAGCTAAGGTTCCCCGCAAAATTCCTCAGCTCAGGACCTGGGCATGTTTCATGGAGAATGGTCAGTGGAGGCAACATTATGGAAGTCCTCGGTTCTGCAGTGTTGCTAAACACTAAATTGAAGCGCGATTGGATTTTAGTATTCTGAGACATAATTTAAACTGATTGGTAAAATAGGAATTGTTTCCTAATTAGAAACCAACTCAGATTTGTTTCACAGCCAAATGTTACATCTTTCCAATTTTCCAGTGCACGCTGAGACTGCTAGCTGGTCATCACAGGTATTTGTCAGCTGTCAGTTCTGAACAGCATTCACTCTCATTTAAAGTTGGAGGGCACACCTTCAATGTCATAACACTATTCTCATCACAAAATCCTGCAGCTTAGAAGCTGTCTTGGGACAGAGGTTGGATTGCACCCGTAACTGTATTAAATGTAAAATTTTCACACGGGAAGCGCCGTTCATGAGGGGGGAGTTTCTGTAAGCTGTGTCCCAGGGATGTGCAGGAAGCTGCAGTGGGCACCTTTTGTTGACAGCGGGGGGACTGGAGAGAGCAGTGTTTGCCCTTATCGTACTCCGTGTGGGGCCAGGGAACACAGAATCATCAATGGTTTGGGTTGCAAATCAATCTTGCCATGGATATTCCGGTTGAAATGGAGGTAGGGTGGTCTTCCCATAGTCTGATCTGGAACAACCAAAGCTCCATACCTGGATGGTCTCAAACTACCAACTGCGCTCTTGCAGCCCGCTGCTGAACGTTTGAGCCACACAGCCTGCCACCAACCAGGCATGCCGATTTCTCTAAAGCAGGAAGGTTAGCGGGGATCTGAACAGCGGTGAACAGCTGGAGCTCTCACTGCTTTCAGAGTCTGTCACCAATTTTCTGCTTTCAATACCGAGAGCGTCAGAGAGCTTGAGGGGTCTGCAAACACCCAGAGGTAAAGGAACAATCACAAATTGGAAATTACACTGGCCCATCGATGTGACTACGTGAGGTACGTCACTTGTGGTTCTGGTACTGGGATAATTCAAACCCATGTTATGACGGCAACTGGAGATTAAATGCAGCGCTTCACGAAGCTCAGCTCAACTATCTATCATTAAGATACAATGGGTATAGAATCCCTTCCGCTAAACCACTTCATCAAATCCACCCTGTCAATCGGTCCAAAATCTTAATGTTTGTATCTCATCGTCCATTTCCTTCAGTTGATAGGAATAATCTGTTCTCATCTACATTATCTACACCGATCATAAACCCATAAGCTCTGTCAAAACTCCCTTCACCTCTCCAATTCGCCAATGTGGTTGATCTGTTCTTCTCAGGGACACTGCCATCCTTCCCAATTTGCGAGGGATCTGCCCCCTCTCAGGTGCCCTGCCATTCTTCCCAATGTGTGGGTGATTGGTCCCTCTCAGGGGCCCTGCCATTCTTCCCAATGTGTAGGTGATCAGTCCCCCTCAGGAACACGGCCAACCTTCCCAATGTGGGTGATCTGCTCCCTCTCATGGACCTTACCATCCTTCCCAATGTGTGGGTGATCTGTTCCCCTCTCAGTGACCCTGCCATCCTTCCCAATGTGTGGGTGATCTGCCCTCTCTCAGGGACCCTGCCAGCATTCCCAATATGTTGGTGATCTGCCCCCTCTCAGGGACCCGGCCATCCTTTTCAATGTGTGGGTTATATGTCGCTCTCAGGGACCCTGACATCCTTCTCAATGTATGGGTGATATGTCGCTCTCAGGCACCCTGCCATACTTCCCAATATGTGGGTGATCTGTTCCTCTCTCAGTGACCCTGCCATCCTTCCCAATATGTACGTGATCTGTTCCTCTCTCAGTGACCCTGCCATCCTTCCCATTGTGAGGGTGATCTGCCCTCTCTCAGGTACCCTGCCATGCTTCCCATTATGTGGATCATCAGCCCCCTCTCAGTGACCCTGCCATCCTTCCCAATCTTTGGGTGAACTGTCCCCTAAGTCATCCTTCCCAATGTGTGAGTGATCTGTCCCTCCCAGAGACACTGCTATCCTTCCCATTGTGTGCGTGATCGGCCCCCATCTCAGGTATACTGCCTTCCTTCACATTGTCTGGGTGATCTGCCCCCTCTCATGGATCCTGCCATTCTTTCCAATGAGCGGATAATCTGCCCCCTCTCAGGCACCCTGACATCCTTCCAAATGTTTGTAGATCTGCCTCTGTCAGGGGCACTGCCATCCTTTCCAACGTATGGGTGATCTGTCTCTCTCTCAGTGACCCTGCCATCCTTCCCAATGTCAGGGTGATCTGTCCCCCTCTCAGGGACCCTGCCATACTTCCCGTTGTGTGGGTGATCTGCCCCCTCTCAGTGACCCTGCCATCCTTCCCAATGTTTGGGTGATCTGTCCCCCCTCTTAGTGACCATGCCATCCTTCCCAATATGTGGGTGATCTGTCCTCACCTCAGGGATACTGCCATACTTCCCAATGCGTGGATGATCTGTGCCCTCTCAGGGACCTGCGATCCTTTCCAATGTATGGGTGATCTGCCCCCTCTCAGTAACCCTGCCATCCATCCCAATGTGTGGGTGGTCTATCCCCTCTCAGGGACTCTGCCATCCTTCCTAATGTGTGGATAAACTGCACCCTCTCAGGGTCCCTGCCATCCTTCCAATTGTGTGGGTGATCTGCCCCCTCTCTGGGACCTTGCCATCCTTCCCAATGTGTGGCTGAACTGTCCCCTTCTCAGGGACCCTGGCATCCTTCCCATTGTGTGGGTGATCTGAGACCTCTCAAGTACCCTGCCATCCTTCCTAATGTGTGATTTATCCACAACCTCAGCCTATTGTTAGGGATATGGAGTTTGTTGATTCTAGGTGGTTCGTGATTAAAATTACTGACGATATGCAGTTGGCAATTTATCGCAATTTCCAAAGAATTTATCCGGTTTAAGAATGAATCATTTAACTAATTAAGAAATGAATGATATATGAAGAAAGAATCCCATTGTGACAGTTGGAAATGGTTCACTGATACAGAAGACAAACTGGCTGTTGGCGAATAATGGGGCAGTCTTGTTATGGTTGTAGGTCAGCCTCCTGCTCTCCAATCTATTTCTATATGCTATTCAAATATATATACCATATACAGGACTGAACCCTGAAATACTCTGCTTCTCAGGCCGGTTTGTTACTGTGTCAATCAATTATTTGAACCCTATTGTCTCATGGCTATGTGACATAGAATCTGGATAGTTAACTACTGGTGTAAGAGCTGACCAACAAAATTGCATGCTCACCATACATCGCAACAAACTTTTATGAACCTGCACCTATCGAGACCAGGAGTGTGCCATTTGATCAACTGCTCCAGGTAATCATGTGCTCCATAATCAGTGTAAAAACACGTACACAATATTTAAACATAATGAAGCAGGTATACTGTGATACCTTATTAACTGTATAAGTTACTTAAATAATAATGCAACTTTGCCTGAAATAAAACTTTGCCTGAAATAAAACTTTGCTGTCCCGGCAAAATTGTGTGGTTAAGGAACTCCAACTGACAGTAGTTTGCAAATAGTGAAATTCGCATATAATATAATTCTGGAGTTTAAAAAAGGTTCGCCTCATGGTATCCTGTCAATTGGTTTGAATTCCCATTTGGTTCAGTCATACCCTTTCATGAAGGGAAGCTACCATCTTCACCTGGTCGGGCCGACATGTGAATACTGAGACATGACAATGTGGTTGTTTATTCAATATCCTCTGGATAGTTTGAATGGTTGGTAAATGCTGCCCCAGAAAGGGATGCGATGACCCTGTGAACAACCAAAATCAAAAATCCAATCATTGTCATTCTGTGGGAACTCGCTGTTAACTAATTCACCTGAATGACAGTGCATTTCTTCCCACGTTCAGAGCAAGGGAACAGTCTCTCACCAATGTGGACCTACTAGTGTATCAGCAAGTTGGAGGTCTGAATGAATTCCTTGTCACACACACAGCAGGGGAACAGTCTCTCCCCAGTGTTGACTCACTGGTGTGTCAGTAGGTGGGGTTTCGGAATGAACTCCTCGTCCCATTCAGAGCAGGGGAACAGTCTCTCCTCAGTGTGCTCTCATTGGTGTGTCAGCAGGTGGGATGTCTGAATGAATTCCTTGTCACACACAGAGCAGGGGAACAGTCTCTCCCCAGTGTGGGCTTACTGGTGTGTCAGCAAGTTGGAGGTCTGAATGAATTCCTTGTCACACACAGCAGCAGAACGGAGTGAAGACACTGCTGAGCCAGGAGGTGAGAGGACTTTATGAATGCTTTCCCTCTTTTCGACCAGGTGAACGTTTCTCCCTGATCTGACTGTACCAATGTGTTTACAGATTGGATGGGTAATTGAAAGCCTTCCCACAGTACCCCCGCCATATCCACAGTTTCTTGTCCATGTGACATTGGTTTAGTTTCAAAAAGGCACATGTTAACGTGAAGCCCAGACCACACAGAATAAGTGCAGTTTCTCCTCACTCTCAATGTTCTAAATGCTAGCACTATTCATTTTATATTAAATGAAGTATCTCTCTTTGATCTTGGGGTGATGTTTGATCTGTCTCTTAACTGCATGTCCCCATTTTATAAAACACTTAGAACTGACATATTTTTTTCAATGTTTGAGATAAAGAATAAACTGAAAGGCTTGTGAAATCAGGGGAATGAATCTAGTAATTGGTGGGTTTGTCAGTAAGGAATAGTGACCATAAAACCTATCAGATTGTTGTTTAATTACCAAAGGATTCACTCATGCTCATCAGGGATGGGAACCTGTCACCCAGTCAGCACCCTCACCATTGTGAAAGGAGAGAGCACTGGGCAGGGGCTGAGAACAGTCCATTGGCTTTTTATACAGTCAGTGGGAGAGCTTACAGCCTCTGTATAGCGACCTGAAGGGGCTTCTTCTTCGCTGTTTTCTATACTTAATTTTTAATCCAATCAATTTAAAATAAACCAAAATTTAAAATAAACCAAAATCAGCAACAAAGTCCAAAACAACGGAAAGGGACATGGGAAGGTGTCTAATTGAATCAGAATGTGTTTCTACGTTTCTGTGAGACACCCTGTGTCCTAAGGGTCCAATAGATCTGGAAGGTATCAAGTCCACTGCTTGTCCCCGCACACTTCGTCTCGCTGGATAACCAGGCACTGACAAATGGACAGAGAAGAAGCAAATCCTGCCAGGAAAATGAAGGGAAGGCCACAATTGGGTGAGCTATGACTTTGATGAATGGCAGAGTGGACTTGATGGGCAAGTGGACTCTCATATTCTCTACTATTGTTCAGACAGTAACCCGCCTCTCTCACGCTGTGAATTCTGGTTCTACAGATTAATTTTAACCAAGTGAAGACCCTTCAACATCCCTGTGGCTTCCACAGTGCACAGCTCAGGATTAGGAACATGGAACTGATACGTCACTGAATGTTGGGAAGCTGACCATTCAGGGAACTGCACAGAGGCTAGAACCTGTCACAGTGAATATGTACACTGTCCATGGACTCCTCATGACTGCAAACATAACCTGCAGCCCGGATGGAAGGGAATCTGCTAGAAAGGAATCATAATTCAACTATTCACATTTGTGAAAGAATCAAGAATGGTGAGGCACCGATGCAACGTAATTGGCAACGATGCACATGCAACATTTAGACAAACCATTTTCATTCTGCAAAAGGTTGAGATTAGGAATCCACAGCTAATGGTGCCAGGTACAATGAAGTGAACATTGGATTCCCTACAGTGTGGAAACAGGCCCTTCGGCCCAACAAGTCCACACCGACCCTCCGAAGAGCAAGCTACCCAGACCCATTCCCCAACACCTAACACTACGAGCAATTTAGCATGGCCAATTCACCTAACCTGCACATTTTTGGACAGTGGGAGGAAACCTACGAAGAAATGGGGAGAATGTGCAAACTCCACACAGACAGTTGCTCAAGGTGGGAATTGAACCCGGGTGGCAGGCGCTGTGAGGTAGCGGTGCTAACCACTCTGCCACCATGCCCTCCTGGAACATCGGAAAGGAAGAATGGGGAAAAGATAGAAGAAAAGCATGAGAGAAGAGGATTCCTTGGGGAGCTGATGAGCCAAATGGCCTCCTTTTACACCATGGAGGAGAAAGTGAGGTCTGCAGATGCTGGTGATCAGAGCTGGAAATGTGTTGCTGGAAATGCGCAGCAGGTCATGCAGCATCCAGGGAACAGGAGAATCGACGTTTCGGGCATAAGCCTGAAGATTCCTGAAGAAGGGCTTATGCCCGAAACGTCGATTCTCCTGTTCCCTGGATGCTGCCTGACCTGCTGCGCTTTTCCAGCAACACATTTCCAGCTCCTTTTACACCATAAAAGTTCTATGGTCACTTAATTCTGAGCCAAATAAGGGAAAATCAGAGCAGGTCAAGGAAAGTTTGGTAAAGAGGGCAAATTGAAGGAGTGTCTCAGTGAGTAAAAGTGAATGACAATTGGTTGAGGTTTGGGAATAGAATTCCAAATCTCATGAATTTTCATGGACCCCAACATTACAGCAGTTAACAATGGGAATGCTCAAGAGAGTGAAACTGGATGAGCTCAGAAATACACAACATTGATGCATCTGAACGGGACGCTGGTTAAAGATACCACAGTTAGTGTTTATTTCATTCCAGACACACCAGCCAGGGAGCACATCCTTCCTGTATAGATCCGATTGAGCTTTTTAAAAATTTTGTTCATTTCAAGTGTTTCATGTTTAGATACGCTCAAGAAGACAGCTTCACTCTCCGCAATCTCTCCTGAGAGGGCAGAGGAGTCTTGTCTATTGTCTATTGGCAACACTGCTGTTAGAAATCAATTCACTGGTGTATGTTACTGGCTGCTTCATGGATTGGAAGTGGCTACTGAGACTGTCAATTTACTGTATGCTGTATTGCCAGGTTGCCAGACATGTCAAGTGTTTTCAAAGAAAAAAAAAACACATTTGGGAAACGAATGTCAGTTGAGGGGCACCCTCTTTCGATACGATCTATTAATAGTTGTTGGAACTGACTTACCTGGCTTTAACCAAGTGGTCACATAGAAGCTGGTATCATGGGTCAAGAAGTGTAAGTAATGGAGGAGGTGTCAGTTCTGCTGGTTAAGTGCACAAAGTTGTTTAAAATGTTGCTAACTTGCTTTCAGCATCATGATGACAATAGGACACATAACTGAGATCATTGCATTGTTCAAGTTTTCCACGTTCAGAGAACTAAAGGAAAAGCTGGAGCTGGGCGTTGTGGGATGAGCTAGGAGTCAGAGGGACAAAAAAAAAACAAAAGTTGCGATTGATAAAAAAAACTTAGTTCCACTCAGACTCTGTCCTGCAGTTTTGTCTTTGCTTCTCCAAAGCCTGGGAAATTCACTTCCTCTCAGTGATCCAGCCTCTTTTCCAGCTTCTCCCCATTCCCTTGCAGACACAATAAAATAGCTACAGCTTTAATTTGCTCATTTGAGCCATTGGAGCATGTGCAGAGGCTGGCTGTGTAAAGGAACACTGTCCTTTACTGCTGTTCTAATTTAAAGGGATAGAAACAATGTGTGAGACAGACTGATGTCAACCTTGAGAGCAGAGAAATCAGATCCTGATCAGAAACGAATAATAGAGTAAATTACGAACTGTTCTCAATTCCTCCTGCAATATTATTGCAATAAGGACAGAGATAAACTTGTTTTACAGCTAAAGGATTCACGGATGGGAAATTCACACTTGAAAGCGATATGAGAGCCACCCAATTCCACAGGTCCTGATCATTATGGGTAATATGGAAGGGAAAGCAGCATTCCCAGCCCAGAGAAACCATTCCCATGTTGTGCGCATGGTTGAGGATTAAACTGGTCATGTGATCTGGGAAGACACCATCATTACAGGACCAGCGTGAGGCTGTGCAAATGTGGGGAAGGAGGGAAGGAATTCACCTACCCCTCCCACTGGGACACTCATCAACGCAGTCACACTGCTGAGAGGCCGCTCACCTGCCTCACGTATGGGATAGGGTTTACTCGATCTTGCAATCTGCTGAGGCACCAGAGAGGGCACAGAGGATTCAGACACTTCACCTGCTCCATGTGTGAGAAAGGATTCATTCAAATTTCTCAGATGCAAAGACATCAGTGCATTCCCACTGGGGAGAGGCCATTCACCTGCTCAGTGTGTGGGAAAGGGTTCACTCAGTCCTCTGACCAGCTGAAACACCAGAGAATCACTCTGGGGAAAAGGTCATTCACTTGCTCCCAGTGTGGGATGAGACACACTCAAATGCCGCAGCTGCTGAGACCCCAGTGAGCCCACACAGGGGGAGAGGCCATTCAGATGCTCAGTGTGTGAGAAGGGATTGAGTGATTCATCCCTCCCCTGAGACCCCAGTGAGCCCACACAGGGGAGAGACCATTCAAACGCTCAATGTGCGAGAAGGGATTCAGTGATGCATCCTGCTTCCTGAGACCTCAGTAAGACCACACAGGGGAGAGGCCATTCAGATGCTCAGTGTGTGAGAAAGGATTCAGTGATTCATCCCTCCCCCGAGACCCCAGCGAGGCCACACAGGGGAGAGGCCATTCAAACGCTCAATGTGCGAGAAGGGATTCAGTGATTCATCCGGCCTGCTGAGACCACACTAGGTAGGAGCTGTTTACCTCTCTGTGCGACAAGGGATTTGCTGCATCTTCAACAGGACTGAGAGACCAGTAAGTGCACACAGGGAAGTGGTCATCTCCTGCTCCGTGTGGGGTAGAGTTCACACATCACTGCAGGACTCTGATTCTGCAGTTACTGTTCATCAGAGTCAGGACTGGACCTTGTACATGATGACACTGTTGGAGTATTGATGTGTGGCTGTTGATCACATTAACTGGGCTGGAGTTGACTGAATTTATATTGCCACTTTCTGAACCACGGGATGTCTGACTGGGCAGTAAGTCTCCACAAACAGCAATGTGACAAAGAGCAGGGATCATCTGTTTTGTTTTAAATTGTGACTGTAGCACTGCTGCTTCACAGCACCAGATACAAGGTTGGAGTCCTTGGTCAACGGCTTGTATGGAGTGCCCATATTCTCCCCAGGATAGTGTGGGTCCCCTCCAGGTGTTCTGGTTTCCTCCCACAGTCCAAAGATGTGAAGTTCAGGTGGATCGGTTGTGGTAAAATTGTCCACAGGATCCAGGAATGTGCAGACTCAGTGGATCAGCCATGGGAAATTCAGTGTTACAGGGATGGAGTGCTCTGGGCATGATGTTCTTCAGATGGTCGGTGGGGTTTGACGGACCAATGCTCTCCTTTCACACTTTCGGGATTCTATTCTATGATTGAGGATAAAGGCTACACAGCAGGGTGTCCTTGGAGACGGAGCATGTGGTGTGTATCAATGCTCTCGATTGCTTTAGATAGAGGTGGGCACCGCAGGGGATACAGTCCTTTATGTCCACCGCTGCCCCATCCCTACAACTTCCCATTCTGTCACTTGTAATGGTTTGCTTGGCCCGTAATGGGATTTGTTTGGAAATATTCAATTGGTTTACAAATGGTTTACTGCCGGTGATTATATATTAACAAAACCCAAAACGGTGTAATGATGATGTTGATGGTTGGAAGGTTGCTCCGCCGTATGGGATAACACTACTGTGTAGAAGAAAAAAGAACGCTTCACAGCACACAGAAAGCGACCTGAAAAGCAGTTAAAGCAAACCAAAGGTTCAGAAAGGGAGGGAATGTTTCCCTGGAGTGTGAGTAACTGGGTAGTGATGGTGTACGAGAGTTGACACGATTTTGTTCTAAAGGGCATTTAAAATTTTAAAACTTTTATATTTAGATATTCCGTGTCTTTTCTTTTAGATTTATTTATTGTGGAATAAACGTTTACATTTAAAGCAAATCAAAGTCAGAAACCTTGTGTGAAAGACCGAAATGTTAAATAAAATCCATCAAACCATCCCTCACTGAAAACTGATGTGGAAGTGCAATCGCCTGGAGAATCCCTGCCTACTTCTTCCAACCGGGCTCCATGGTTATGTACATACCTGGGAGATGGCAGCAGGAGAAGGCCTTTCGATCCTGCTCCACCATTCAATGGGAAACAGCTGACCATCCAGCTCAGTCTCCTGTTCCTGCTGTGTTCCATTCCCCTTTGATGGTTTTATCTCAAAGAACTATATCTAAGTCCTCCTTTGGCTTCACTGCCTTTTGTTCCCGTGATGTTGCTGTGTTACGGTGTGCGTGTAGGCAGGGGTAATATGATGGTGCTCTTCCTGGAGGATGCACTCAGGTCCCTCATCATCCTGCAGTAACATCAATTGGGTTTCAGCAACTAGAGATTGAAACCGTTTCCAGGATATGGGCATCACTGGCTCAGCCAGCATTTATTCCCCATTTCTCGTTCCCTTGAGAAGATGGTAGTGAGCTGCTGTCTTGTACAATTCACAGTCCATTTGGTGCAGATAGACCGACAATTCTGGGAGGGAGAGTGTTGCAGGATTTTGGCCGAGTGATTCTCTATCTTTGGTTCTTCAAATTCTGGTTAACTTTATCACGATCGGCACATGATGTTGAGATTTCAGTCTGCAAATCTTCACCATCTAGCACCCTGTATAAAGGAATATGTATAGATCAGAAATTCAGAGCAGACAATTCTCGTTTCTCTGGAATATCTTTTCCCCTTTCTTCCCCCAAAGCTGTAACACTCCAGCCCACTTCCTCTCTCCCACCATTTTGACTCTACTCTTTCAAACATACTGGAGCCTTAGTGCACCACCACCTCCCAGACAATGCTGAAAAGAGACAAAGAAAGAACATAATAAGAATGGGCCATAAAAAGTGAATTTTACCAATCACAGTCTCGATTAGATTACCTTTCCCTTCCGATGTCTCCAGGATGGAAATGAAGGAAATGGGAGAAATTCAATAACATATGACATCGCAATTCATTGGAACGATTTTCTCATTGGCCAGAAAACCAAATAACGACGAGTCGAGTCACCGCAGGACTTTGTTTCACAACAGTGATGAAATAACAGTCTCCATTCGGTTCCAGTACAAGCTCAACTTGACTGGAACATAAAGCAGCAGTAGAGCTGCTTGCGGTTTTCCGTGCGGGAGGCGGGCGCTACCATGACAGCACAGACACTTTGAGACAATCTGCACTCTCCCACACCACAGTTAAATCTCCAGGAATCGTACCCAATTTGTTAAAACCTCAACTTGCCTGGAACGTAAAGCAGCTTGAGCCCGCGGTTTACCGTGTGGGAGGCGAACACGATCATGGCAAGATGGACACTGACCCCCGTCTCCCCAAACCAAACTCCCGGTTCTGCTCTTTATTTGAACACGCCGCAGCCACAAAAATTGCTGTGAGGGCACTCGAGCCTAAGCTTCTTTAGTAATTGAGTTCTGAAGCAGGCGCCTCCGGCTCCTTGGTTCCACTTCATAGGGCTGATTCGGTTCGAATAGTGAAATTTCCTGTGTCTGATTCGCAGGACACCCTGCAGGATTTTCAGACAGCGCCATATTCCCTGTGACATGTACGTGCTGGATATCATTCTGTTGTGTCATGTGTCCCGGCTTTGCCAATATCACCGTTGTTTAACTCCCTACATCCTGTTGGTCGAACTGTGATTTCAGTCAGATTCACAAATGTGTAACAAAACACCTTAGCTGTGCTGGCTCTCTACAGAGATAAATGTGCTTCTCTTTTCGTATCATTCTCTTGCCTTCTCCCTGTAACTCTACATATTTTTACTTTCAACATGAAAATTGAATTAGTTTTCAATAACTCGTTTGAAACTGCGTCTTTGTCAATGTCAGACTCTAACCACGCCCTATGTGAAAACATTTCTCCTCATGTCCATTTTTCTTCTTTTACTAATGTCTTTAAAACTCTTCCGAATCGTTCTCGATCCATTCAGGCGTAGGGAGCATTCCCCCTTCCTTATTCCCTCTGTCTAACCTACTCATGTCTTGGAAAGGTTTAACAAGGCCAGATTTTGGCCTTCTGCTCTCCAAGGAGACTTGTCCCAACTTTCCAAATGACCTTAATTGTTGACATTCCTCATATACCACACCATTCTCATCAACCTGTTCAGCGCTGTTTTCAATCATTTCATGTCCCCACTTCCTGAAGTTTCACACCCAGAACTGTGCGAATATCCAGATGGTGGATTTACTCAGAGTGGGATTCTGTGGGTGAACATCCTCTAACACTTGTTTGACTTTCGCCACATGTGGTGAAACTTAGTGATTTACATCTTTCTATCAAACAGTTGATAGGACAACCAGGCAAAAGTGAAATCAAACAACCAAGGCTCGATGGCGTCTTGAATTAAGACATTCTTCCATGCTCGTATTAACACAAGCTGCTAAGCGAAGATCATGCACTAGACACTCTTACATTGCCAACACCAAACCAGCTGAGATTCGGTCAGGTCCAACTACATCCCAATTTGTTCTCAGATTTCTGAGCGTCAAAGTGTTTTAAGAATATCGCCTTGTCATTTTGTCTCCTTGTTCACAGAACAGTACTGCTTATCACTTCTGCTTGGACTAAGTTGTCTCCATCGGTAGAATATTCTGATATTTCCCTCCACCGGCACGCAGTGTGAGGAGAGGCAAGTGTGGTTACACTCTAAAGCTCACTCTCATCGGCACAGCCAGTTCCATCAAGTGCTGGGAATCAGCAAGTTTGATTGGGAGCTTCCTGCAAATATCATTTATCTGAGCCAACGATAAAGATGTTGAGCTGGTGGGTAAGACACAAATATACTCCGGACTCTCTACCCTCAGGTAAAGTCATGTGAGGACATTTTTATGCAGCCTGTTTGCTGTTCAAAATCTATCTTCACACAGCAATCCTGAAGAAAGGCGTTTGTAACAGTAACATCGGCTTCTTTGCTGCAATCGGGCAGCAGTGAACATCTGAGCCCAACATTCCTAGATAAAGACAATCCGAGTGAAAGTCTCACTCACTGAGAGCCATCCCTAGGTCCCTGAGCTGCGGGGCTGCAGACAGTTTAACGCAGAAAATAGCGTTAACAATGAGACTTTGTTTCACCATCAGTCACTCTGTCCCAGAGACAGGAAGTGGGACAGCATCAATGCGTGGCGTCACTCATGCGCCGATAGAAGCTGTTCAGCCCATCGAATCCAAAGCGACTCTCTGACGCTTGTATATTCCTGTGGTTATTCATAGTTGGTAATGTATGTCCTAATAATGCGGAGCTGTGCCTGTCTCGCAATACTGTCTCCAACAAATTGATCCAATTGTAAGTCACAGCTTTTCATTTCACAGGAAGAACACTGCTGTGTGAAACGGCGTGTAGAATAACTGCAGGGCGTCATGCGCATCGAGCACTCTACAACTGATGTGTCTCACCTTCATCAGTTTATTCCCAGCTCTGGCAAGAGATTTTGCGAATCAGATCAGAGCACACCGACAGAGAACAGATAAAGAGCTTCCAGAACTTCACAAGTGTGTTTCCTCATTTGTGTAAATTTCCCGTGTGTATCTGTATGAAATATTCATTTCAGATACATTTAATGAAGGGAAGCAGAAATGAAACAGGACGCAATGCGTAGAATGGAGATCTATTATAAAGAAACACTGGAGAGGGCAGTACACACACTGAAACATGGAATTGTCAACGAGTAGAGGGTGTTTTCAATCCATTAATTTCATGGTTATGAGCCCAATACGCCCCACTGGGCCGCTCTGTTAGCGCTGACCACAGCAGTTTCACACAATCTTCAGCTTTTCGTCTGGCTTGTGGCTTGTACCTCTGAGGTTGATTTCAAAAGGTCTTCACAATTATTGTGTGACACACTGTGGTGCAGATGTGTCCCGGCTGTGTCAATATAACCTGTGAATAACTTGCCATATTCTGTTGGTTTAACTGTGATTTCATTCAGAATCGCAAAATATGTCACTGTGCAAAGTGAGGCTATGCAGCCCCCAAACAATAAGAAAATGTCTATGTCGGTAGATTGATTGACTTTATTTGATTGATTGATTGTCACATGAACCTCCGTACAGTGAAAACTTTTGTCTGCGATTGGTAAAGGCAGATCATACTAATCAAGGACATGTAGATCACAGCATAAGTAAAACAAGAATTTTGGACAGATTAAGGCTTTCAGGTTACTCCGCACAGGACGTGCACTCGGCAAAATCCACATTTACAGGATCAGCATAATTTGACGTTAGGGAATCCATTTCTCAGTCTTGTAACGATCTCCAAGCTTCGGTACCTTGTTCTGAACTCGAGCTCATCAAAATTATACATTCTGAGTCAAAAATACAACCAAATGCAAAACTCCAGTGCTCAAGTGTGACTTCTCACACGTACATCACCCACCCGACGCGGGACATCACACCCAAGACCAATAAGCCAGAACCGCAACAGAAGCATGATCCATAAATCATGAGTTTCCTTGTTTAAAAAGCAGGGTTTTTTTGTTGTTTCGGAGGGAAGGCCGCACTGAGTTTTAATAACAGATCCTTGTCATTCTGACTTCCGGTTCCCCGGAGGCTGTGCTAGCCACTTCTTTTGCGAGTGGGCTCCCATCATTGGCATCTGGACGAACTCATCTTCAATTGGCAATTATTGTTATTGTAGAGAAATATGAACGCGCTTCTCAGCCCACTATCAAACACGGGGTTGTGGAGCGCGGGAGGGGGTTAGAGGTAGTGGGACTTATGGAAATTCTGGAAAGCTGTATAAAAGATAGATCGCGCATGCACAGGACTTAATATTCTTTAGGGAACCTTGTGCAAATAATGCCATCTGAGACAGATAGAAATGTGAAGAACTGCAGGGAAAGAGAGAACCTCTCCCAGTCATCTGTGTCTGTGTCCTTCTCGAAGTCACAGCGAGGGCTCGGCTGTCTGAATCAGCATGGGATATTACTGCAGCGAGTCCTGTCGCTCAGGCACGTTGCACCTGATGTGTATAAGTTTTATCACGTTACCGCCAGCTCAGAGAATAGATTTCACAGCTCAGATCATCCCGGAGTGACAGGAAACAGAAGAAAGCGATTCAGACCATCATCTTACCACCTGCTGGGGAGAAAACGGATGTGGGAGAGCAAACAGTCACGACCAGTGCATGTTCCCAGCATTTACAATCTTGGTCTGTGTGATAACAAAAGTAGGAACCAGGAACTGTTTATCTTGCTTCTTAAAACAGGCGTGAACATTTGCAGAGCAGAGATACATGCTGTTCGTGAAATGATGAAAAGCAGACTACAGTCCACAGAGTATGGTCTAATCTCTGGGTTATGGGTTCAGAACGCTCCAACCGGGACCCTCCGCTCACCGGGTTTGAACACAAACAAAGAAATGACTCAGTGACAAATTCTGTTGAAACGGATTCTGTGAGGAATTGATAGCGATGGAATGAAAAGCCCCTTGAGAGCCGGATGTAACGTTATCTGTGTAAGGATCATTTTCCGGACTCGAGGAGAGTGCTCAGTGCTGTTTTCATGGGTCAATATCAGGATAGATAGATTGAATAAACGTCAAATGTTATTGGAGGGAGCCCTGTCGCTTAGATACACTGCACCTTTTGTACAATGGTGCAAAAGCACGGACCTTTTGTGTAGAGGGGACAACTTCAAAATCGTTACTGAGGCAAAATGTACAAATGAGCGAAACAACAAAGCCACCACAGAATCTGGTGTTACGTGACGGGGTAAACCCCATCTGCTAATGTAAACCAACAAAACAGAAAGGATTCACCCCGTGCTGTATTCTGTGAAAATTCCAGAGGCAAAGAACCAACCCAAAAATCGCTACTTATGATAACAACTTTACTGCTTTTTATTAACAGAGAATAATCAACTTACAACTCTTTTCTCTAAACCTTCTGCCCTACAATACCTTCCCTCACTCCGACCTCAATAACTTTTACAAAAAAGTTTAAATTTAAAAACCAGCTAGTTGTGAATCTTCTCGTTGTGTCTTCCTCTGTAGACTTTTTCTTCAGATCGGTGTTGATGCTTTTTTTCTATGCAATCTATATCTCCAGGTAGGCACTTCTTGGAGATTTTACTAACATCCTACATCTGTTGGTCTTTTAGCTGCTCTCTTTGCTGTTCTTTGCCGCTCTGGGTAACTGTTCAAAATGTCCGATATTTGTCCCACGAAACGTCGGACCGTTTCATTGGTTTTAACATTGTAAACATACCAAATTTCAACTTGATTGGGACATAATTTAAACTGATTGGCCGAATTCAAATTTGATTTTTGTATCCATGTAACACAGTTCTTAGTTGTTTTGACTAAAAGGTTATGTTGTTGCCTTGTTCTGGACTCCTTGTGCTCACCAGACATTTCAGCACCATTAAAATTACGTTACACCCACAACTTCATAACACCGGCATTTCCCAAGACAGTCTATTTCTCGCAACATCGTTCTCTATCAATCTCATGTACCTGAGATTTGAACAATCTCTGGTCTATTTTAATCAAAACTGCCCTATTCTCATAACCTCAGATTTAACACGCCTCCTTACTTATGTCTAACAATATTAATTTATTTCGCACTGTGTTACTTCAGCACACGTTGAGAAGAAATAAAAATGAGAACAACAGTCACCTATGTGACTGCGATTTGACCCAATGTTGCTGCAGCCAACAGATTCAGCTGTAAGTGAAATAGCCTTCATCTTTCCTGTACCAGTAATGAGATTGCATAGCATAGTGGTAAGTTTTCATGAGTTGAATTAGACCCAGTATCATTTCTCAGGGCGAGATTTACTGATGAAATACACGGGGGTTGGGGGGTTCAATTTGGTTCGGAAGGATATGGTCAGAGTTCCCTTGATACAAAATCGTTAGAGACGATGGAAATTAGATTTACTGGGAGGTATAGCCACGATAAAAGAAAAGAAGGGATTTAATAAGATGGTGGAATAGATGAAGATTCACGCGACATAAATCAGGAATGACTGAGCTGTGTCCTAATGGAAGTTTTCTAGCGGATGTGAGGTTGGTAAGGGTAAATAAGAGGGAAATTACCTCGTTCAGGTGAGTGTATAACGAGAGGTTAGAGCTTCAAAATCAGCGAGGAAAGACAACGAAGTTTGCAGCAGGTCCTTCTTATTCTGAGATTTTGAAATCGCAGATTACTTTTCAGACAGAAAAAAAAAGTAGAAGATGATTCCAGCCTTTCAAAGGCCAGTTGCAGACACACAGAGGGAATTTAATAGAGGCAGGGATTCTGGGCTGCCTGGATGGGGAGACAAAAGTGACACGCTCACAAATTGTTTAGCGTTCATCGGAAAGAAATTGCATCATACCTGCAACTGGACATGTTAAGTGTAAGAAGAGCTGGTGGTGTTGAAAGGTGTAGCAGCTGATTCGACGTGAACTACTACAAATTGTTAATGTACTGAGCTGTTTGTTTGAGCTTTGCATTAAATGGAAGCCGGTTACCTCAGTCTACTGGCTAAATGGTTTATGGTATAGAGTGAGGCTAACAACGTGGGATGAATTGTCGCACTGTCTCAGGTTGCCATAAGGATCATCATCTCCTCCGCTCACGTGATCTGTAATACAATTGTGACTCTCGTGAATCGGAATGGACCTGTCAATGTGAAGCATCATTTTCTTAGCCATCTGTTGCCTTGAACATTTGTTCACAATGACCAGGAACGGGACTGAGACCTTTTAATACTCACTGATCTCCGTCCGAAAAATCCAGCGACAAGAATTATCCTTACTCCTGTTGGAACCCTCTGTTCTGCACAGCAGCAAAACTATTTCTCATGACTTTACCAGATTCGCTGACAACATTCAATCTACCCTAAGAGATAAATCGAATTCCTTTCGAACGGTCTAATGAGCTGTGTGAGTTTGCAGCAAACAGGATGATATGAAACGAGTTTAACAGCCTTTTCAAGAATGTAATCCATTGCAGTTTCAGAGATTTGAAAAAGGTCATCAAGCTAAAATATCACCTCTGTTTCTTGATCCACTGATGGATAGTCACATGGGGGATATGTGCAGTTTTACCGTTAATAATTGATACCTTTCCCAAAGACAGAGCAATCCCACAAATCAGAAACTGGAGTTTTAGAATCGATGCTGCTTTATTCGACATTATTCTTCAACTACACTTCAGTCTGATGCTTCAATAATTCCTGATTAACGTCAGTAAAACCAGCGTTAGATAAGGATTGAAATTACAACTGCGGCATTTTAACACACTGTTCAGTGCCAAGAGCTGATCAGTTGCTCCACTGGAGCCGCCGGCAGCAAGCCTATAAAGTGCCCTACTCGTACCTCTGTGACCTTTGACCCGCATGTTCTTCTTTTGCTGTGGTTCTGAAATAAAGCTAAGGCAGAGTAGGAGGAACTGATATGGACCTGTGACTATTCGAGCATCAGGTTCAGGAAATGGGACACGGAAAATGTTGAGCAAAATAGACTTGATTGAAAATTGGGTTTCCGTGGGTCGCAGCGTTGTTTATAGAGAATGTTATATTATCGCTGTCACAGGGCTTCTCATTCGGTCTGCTTCAATTTTGCACAGAATTTGATTCAACCACACTTCATTAACTTCCTTCTGCAAGTTCCTACTGACAGCATGAAAGATACTGCACTCATCATCAATCTTCACCAGGGCTACATCCAAGGACATGTTGCACGGCTTTCCTGAATACTGAAATTGTAAAGTGTTAAGAATCCAGAGTGAGATACTGAATTTCCCAAATTCAGGATTATTGCCGGGGCCAGAACTCTAGCCAGGCAAAGGGGAAATCTGTCCCTGAATCCCCAATATCCACACTGCCGTTGCTCCATGTGTCCAGTTGGAAACCTGTATGAAGGAGCATGTAGTCTGACAGAGCGCCTGGGAAAATCCTCCACTGTCTGATCTAAAGATACAACAGGAGCTGTGTAATCCAGCTGTAAGAGCAGTGGGATAAAGGGGAGGTCCATGGTATTCCGTAGTGTAGATTCACAGGGTCCTCATCATATTATTGTTTAAAACCGTCTGTCAGAAACAGCACAGACAGAGAGGAATAGGAGGGGAGCATTTCGCTTGGCAGCGCTACTCCACCATTTGATGTCACCATGACTGACCAAACACATCAATGTCTTTTCCCAGAACATCCACATCAATATATCGCCCAAAGGGAAAAAGGCACAGAATAAGCTGAAAAAACTCTGTAACTGTGGGAGAGGGATGTGTTTATAGACAGTGGGCTTCTGCAGTGGGTTTTGCGAATGAGAAGTCGATTCTGGGGTGATCATGTTTCAAGTGATATGATTCCCTTAATACTCACTACCCAGAAAGTGAGGAACCTTCTCTGTTCAGTAGTAGGGAGAAGAACTCCAGACGACAGGAACTGATGGTGAATCAGTATTCATTCAGCAGAAATCTGAACGAAACTCCGATTCTGTTGTAACTCAAACCCACAAACTTTGAATCGCAATCTTAACAATTCAGTAGAAGTCCAACACGTCTTTCAATGTGCCACAGAGCTGTTCTAGCCTCCATTTTACTGCAGCAAAAGTTACGGTGCTCAAGTCTTTCATCAAGCATTTCTTTATTCTCGCCCCAGTTTACAGTACTTGGTCCTTATCCGTGTATGGTCTAGCCCCTCAAGTGATCGACTCAGTACTCCTGAAACATTTTAATGACCCTTCGCTTCACCACACCTTCAAATAGTGAGTTCCAGACAAACGACACTCTCAGAATGCAAACATTCTTCCAAAATCTTTTCTGAACATCCCCTCTCTAGCGTTTCACCTATATCCCTGGTTATTGACCCTTCCCATAGAAGTTTATTCATGTATCACATATCTATCCCCTTTGTGTGCACGTTAAACAATTCCTCTCAGCTTTCTTCGCTCTCAGATAAAGAGCTCCAGTCGAGCTCATCTATCTTTGCAGTGGCGAGAATGTCGCGCTTTAAAAGCACAACAGGTCAGGCAGCATCAGAGGAGCAGGAGAATCGATGTATCGGGCATACGCCCTTCATCAGGAATGAGAATTTTGAATCGGTGTTGAGGGAGAGGAATGGGGTTGTTGGTCAGGTTGGTGAAAGCGATAGGTGGATGAAAGTGAGGGAGAAGGTGGTAGTTCCGGGGGGGAATTGATGGCCGGGTCCAGAGACCGGTGCCTAGTTGGGGGCTTTGGACTGGAATAATGGAGGGGACGAGGTGAAATGATGAAGCTGGTGAAATACACATTTATCCCATGTGGTTGCAAGGTCCGAAGGTGAAAAATGAGACGTTCTTCCTCCAGGCATCGGCTGGTAATGGAATGGCGGTGGCTTGTGCCCGAAGCAGCGATTCTCTTCTCTTCAGATGCTGTTTGACGTGCTGTGCTTTTCCAACACGACACTCTGGACTCTGAGCTCCAGCACCTGCAGCCCACACTTTCGCTTATCTTCGCAGGGGGAATAGTCGAGCTCGTGCACCACCTTGGTAAATCTCCTCTGACCACCCTCCCGTGCAAACACACGTTTCCTGTGGCTGGCGATCAGAACAGAACAAAATTATCCAAAGAAAAGCAGAAATATCTGAACAAAATCAGCAGGTCTAGTGGATCTGAGGAGAGATTTTCGAGCCAAACGATCCGCCTTTGGAACGAATGGTATGTGTATGTGGGGAAGGAGGGTGAAAGAAGGTGCACAGGGTCTAAAATGATTGAACTTGATGTTGGATATGAAGATTGCATGGTCTCTCAGTAGGAAATGACGTGCCGCTCTTCAAACTTGCGCTTTGCCATGCGGGAGCTCTGCAGCAGACCAAACTGAAATGGAGGCATGGGAACACAGTGGGATGTTGCAGTGACAGGGACCTTGAAGCTTTTCTTGTTTGCAGATAGAACTTTTATTGTACTCACGTTTGTCACCCACTCTGTTTTTCTCTCCCCAGTCTAGACGATATCACATTGTGAGTTGGAAATGCAGTTTGCTAAATTGAGTGATGGGCAGATAAATCACTGGAACCTTACCCAGTGAGGAGAGACATCGTAATCGAGCAGCATTACACCTCCTGGGATTTCGTGGAATGGTGTCATATGGGAAAGTGCTGGAGGGTCAAGGAGGATTGGACGAGGGTGTACAGAGAGAAATTGTCCTGCATAGTGCCGGTATTCAGCTGTATGGGTTAGTGAAGAAAGGGCAGTAGAATGCATATCATCCTGAGCTTCCTGTTATAAGAAAACACCTCACAAAGGAGCAAAACTGCCAAATGATTTTCATTCCAATGCCGACACTAGGTACAGCTTTCAGAAGTCACGTGTTTGCACTGTCAGTCTGTCTCCCCGGGAGCATTAGTACTCACCAACGTTGATTAAGACAGCACAGTTCTTCCGGTGACATATCCCTTGGAGAATGGAAGGGCAGTTATTAATAACCCGTACTTGGAACGGAATATCTGTATTGCCCAATAAGAATTGCTTAACTCCTTTTTAAAATCACTTGACCCATAAACTTGTATGTCTCCAGTTTGTCCAATCCCTCTTCTTCAGCCCGTACAATATCCTGGCAAATCTCCCCTGTGTTGTTTCCAGTGCTGTCGCATCCCTGCTATAATGTGAATTGCATAACTACACACAATAGTCTCGCTAGAGCCGAAGGAACAAGTGAAATAAATGATGCGGAAACTGGTGCTTTTTGAATAAAGTTTATTTTCCTCAATGTTGCCCTGTGCCCTTTTCCTGAGCCTGATGTTTCAATAATCGCTGGTCCATGTCAGTAAAAGCTGCAACCTGAGGATTGATCTCACAACCGTGTTATCGAAATGGATCAACTGGTTTGAAGGTCCCAGTGGTGATACTTACGCATGGTCACCCAGCAACAGTGAGCGCAGCAACACAGGCTGAACGGGGTCAATGCGAAAGTGATTGTACGGGAAATGGGAGGGGGAACTTAAAGGTGGTAAGGGATTGCGGGAGGGAGAGAATTCTCTGAGAATGGGTGAGTCTGAATCCTTAAATATGAATCGCAGAGATGTGTGTGAGAGAGTGGGGTTTGATGGGGGAAAATAGTAATCTCTGAGAATGCTTTCATGTAAAATCAACTAATTCCTTTCCGTGTTTCTTCAGCATGAGTCACAAGGAGGAAAATGCAGTGACTCGGATTCTAACGAGCTTACTGCGGCCACAATGCAGAATCCTTTAATAATTAAACAATCACTGAGTCATGAGGAGACACGCGTTTAAAACAGTGATAATCACACTGACAGAGGACATGTTCGGAAGAGTAGCAGATGCACAACAGGAATATTAGGCGAGCGATAGCAGACATGTGGGAATTCAGAATTAGCTGAATCTTTAAATTCGATATCCCCAGACGCTGTGGTAGCTCCATCGAGAACAGCATGTTGATGACTGAGTTTGATAGATTTCTAGAAACGGAAATGTGTTGCTGGAGAAGCGCAGCAGGTCAGGCAGCATCTAGGGAACAGGAGAATCAACGTTTCGGGCATTAGCCCTTCTTCAGGAATGCCCGAAACGTCGATTCTCCTGTTCCCTAGATGCTGCCTGACCTGCTGCGCTTCTCCAGCAACACATTTCCATCTCTGATCTCCAGCATCTGCAGACCTCATTTTCTCTTCAAAGATTTCTAGAAACAACAAGGTTCAGGGGGTAGTGCGGGATATTAGTGTATTGTATGTTTAAATAACAGTGTGTTAATAACAATGCGTTAATAACAGTTTTTTCACCAATTTCCCCACACAAGGAGGTACCCATTGTTGTAGTCAGTCACATAACCCCAGTTCTGAGAACCGGTATTAGACAAACTTCGTGGAGGAGCCACGAATACCAAACCGAAAGTGGGGGTGGAAATGAGCACGTGAAGCTATTCTATGGCACCAGTGACATGATTGGTAAAGGTGCAGTCGTTGAGTCATAGAGTTATAGAGATGTACAGCATGGAAACAGACTCTTTGGTCCAACCCGTCCATGCTGATCAGATATCCCAACCCAATCTTGTCCCACCTGCCAGATATCTCTCCAAACTCTTCTTATTCACATACACATCCAAATGCCTTTGAAATGTTGCAATTGTACCAGCCTCCACCACTTCCTCTGGTCGCTCATTCCATACACGCATCACCCTCTGTGTGAAAAAGAAAACCTTTAGGTTTCTTTTATATGTTTCCATTCTCAACCTAAATCTATGCCCTCTCGTTCTGGACTCCCTGAAACAGGTAAAAGACTTTGTCTATTTATCCAAGCGCGTGAAATGCTGAGGCTGGGAGTGCTTCTGGTCAAAGGCGAGGTGGAAGGGCCTATTAGTCTCAATTTATTATATTGTTAAAATTCAGCATCAGCATTAACCCGCACTGAGGGTTGGCTCAGAGAAAGCGTGCTGGAGCCTTAAGAGAGAGGTCGATGTATTGAAAGCATTCTAAGAGATTTTCCTCAACAAAGCGGTAGTTTGTTCCTTTTACAGGAAGAACTGCTTTTGCTCACATCGTCTCCACACCATTCTCTTGCTCCAGTAAACATTCCAATCCAGCGTACATTGCTTCCATTCCAACACAGAAACACGTCCTATTCTCTCTCCATTTGGGATAACCTGATTTGACAATGTCATTCTTCGAATGGAGAAATGCAGCAGGGAGTTGTTAGTGCAGCGTCGATGTATTGGGCTAATAATCTTTGGAGACTGGAATGCAGCAGCTGCTGTTACTTAAATTCGATGAGTAAAGTCTGGAAAATACACCCAATCTCAGCAACAGAAACAATAACTTTATATTGCTGAAAACTCATTTATTCATGTTCCTTCGAAAGGGAAATCTACCGATCATAACGAGTCCTGTCAACATGTGACTCCAGACCCACAAAAATGTAGTCCACCCATGAATGCCCTCTGACTCAGTTCAAGGTGAATTAAGAATGAACAACAAATGCTCTTCAGACCAAGGATAACAACATTCCGTGGGAGAATAAGGAAGAATAAAAATACATGGACAACAGGGAAAATGGGAATCGTGTCTGTGTGGACTCGAATTAAACTGATTATCAAACTAAATAGACACAAGGATATCCACGGCGCCAAGAAGTTAGGGCCATGGGGTGACTGCAGGAAGGAATTCAATTACCTGCTTAAGTGTAAACTCACTTGCTCAGTCACAATGCTCACAGGTCATTCACAACTTCCATATGTGAGAACTGATCTCTCAGTAGACCAATTGACAGAGTCAACAGTGACTTTACAAATGACAGCAGGAGATCGAAACTGCAGTTATTGCAGCTGTTCGTCCCAACCAGCAGTGAACCCTGTTTGGATGCGTGTTTCAAGTGGAGTTCCATTGTTTTCTAATGTAGATCAGTGATGTAGACTTAGGTGTAGGAGCCAAAATTCAGAAGTTTGCTGATGATGCAACAATTAGTCGTGCAGTTGACTATGACGACGAATGTCAGAGATTGCAAGGAAGTATCAATCTGGTGGAAAGGAAAATGGCGAATAGAATTGAATCCAGACCAAGGAGTGTTAACGAAATTAGGGAGAGGAAAAAAAAGCAGTGAGTGTGATGTGTGGTGCAGACAGACAAAGAGATCTTGGCGTGGACATTCATGATCGCTGAAGATCAATGGACAGGAGAATCAGTTGGATGGACGTGCGTACTGTAGATGCTGGAGATCAGAGTCAAGATTAGAGTGGTGCTGAAGAAGGACAGCAGGTCAGGCAGCATCCATGTAGCAGAAAAAAAAGACGTTTTGGGCAAAAGGCTTTCATCAGGAATAAGGCTGGGAGTCTCGAGGTTGGAGAGATAAATGGGAGGGGTGGGGCTTGGGAGAATTTAACTGAGAGTGCAATAGGTGGATGGAGGTGGGGATAAGAGTGTTCGTTCGGAGAAGAGGGTGGAGTGGATCGGTATGAAGGAAGATAGACAGGTGGGCCAGGTCAGTAGGACAGTCCCAAGCTGGAAGGTTGGAGCGAGTGTAAGTTGGGTGGCGGGGTGGGGGAATAAGGAAACTGGTGAAATCCACATTGAGGCCAAGGGGTTGAAGTGTCATGAGGCAGAAGATGAGACATTCTTCCTCCATGCGTTGGGTGGTGAGGAAGTGGCTGTGGAGGAGTCTGAAAACTTGCATGTCCTCGGGAAAGTGGCGGGGAGCAGTTGAAGTGTTCGGTCACGGGGCGTTGGGATTGATTGTTGCCTGAAGCGCTCTGTGAGAAGATGGCCGGTGGCCCCACTGTAGAGGAGACTGCATCAGGGGCAACGGATGCAATCGATAACATGTGTGGAAGTGCAGGTGAAACGTTGATGGATGTGAAAGGCTTCTTTGGGGCATTGGGCAGAGGTGGAGTGTGTTTGGGCGCAGGTTTTGCAATTCCTGTGGTGGCAGAGAAGGTGCCAGGAGGGGAAGGTGGGTCATTGGAGGGCGAGGACTTGACGAGGTAGTCGTGGAGAGACCGATCTTTGCGGAAAGTGGATAGGGGTGGGGAGGGAAAAAATATCCCTGGAGGTCTGTGTTACTAATATTTTAACAAACCCACTGACAACCACAGATATGTGGATTCCATCTCCTCCCACCCCATCTCCTGCACAAATGCTTTCCTGTGTTCCTAACTCCTCTGCCTCCGCTGCATCTGCTCCCAGAGGACCAGTTCCACCACAGAACACATCAGAAGGCCTCCTTCATTTAAGATCGGAAATTCCCCTCCCATGTGTTTGAAGATGCTCTGTAATGCATCTCATCCATGTCCCGCACTCCATTCATGAACCCCACGTCTCCAAACACAACATGGACGGAACAAGGACAGAGGAAAGTCCACACCTTCCATTGCACCAACCTCCGCATAAATCACATCATCTGCCGACATTTTCGCCACCTCTGAATTGACTCCAACACCAGGGATATATTTCCTTCCCCAAACCTATCCGATTTCCTCAAACACCTTTCCCTCCGCGACTACTTAGTCACGTCCACGCCCTCAAATGACCCACCATTCGCTCCCTGCACCTTCCTCTGCCACCACAGGAATTGCAAATCCTGCACGAACATCTCCCCCCTCATCTCTATCCAAGGCTCCAATGGAGCCTTCCACATCCATTAAAGGTTCATCCGCACTCCCACACGTGTTATTTGTTGTATCTGCTGCTCCAGATGCGGTCGCCTCTAAATTGGGGATGTCTTCTGACAGAGCACTTCAGAGAACATCTCAGGACAACTGCAAGCTTCAACTCCACTGACGCATGGCCAAACATTTCGACTCCCTCTCCCACGGACATGTAGGCCCTGAGCCACCTTAATCCCCATTCCCTCACCACCCGATGCCTGGAGGAAGAACGTCTCATCGTCTTTCTCGGGACCGTTCAACCCCATGACATCAATGTGGACTTCATCAGTTTCCTCATCCCCACTCCCTCATCTTGCGCCAGTTCTAAACTTCCCGTTAGAACAAAAGAGGCGGAGGGGACCTGTATAATCACATAAAAACAAATTACAAACGTTCATTATTCATATGATCTTGACAGGGTAGGTACAGGCATGTGGTTTACCGTCTGAGGAGAGCACCAGAGTACATAAACTCAGAATTAGATATTACGTATTTAAGTCAGTAATGAGGAGTCATTTCTTTTCTCAGGGACCAGTGAATCGATGGAACACTTTACTAAAACTGTTGTTGAGGCTAAGTTGTGTATTTTCAAACTGTGCCAGACTGATATTTAACCAGAAAGACGATGAGGCTCTGTCGAGGTAAGGCAGGAGAATGGAGTTGAGGATTATCAGATCAGCCATGAGTTCGTTGAATGGTGGAGCAGTCTCGATGAGCTGAATATCCGACTTCCAATGCTATATCATTTGGTCTAACTCAATATTTTATTGATAAGTTTAGAATTCTGAGGGGATGGGATGATGTGATAGTAAAGTTTTATCAAACTGATCAGACAGATCAGGAACTCGGCTCATAAACTGATGAACAAGGAATGTGCTGTGGCCTGGAGACAACAAATGGCACTGGTCATACCACAGACGGATATGTGCAGAAGGTGTGATTGCTAAAGAAAATTCGTGGATCAAATGTTGTTGGCAACTTGGTGATCACGCTGGATGATGGATTGCGGTATGATCCACACAGCAGTAGTTTGTGAAAGAATGAAAGTTTCGTTTCATAGGAGAAGTTTTCTGCAATTCCAATTCCAATTGACTGTTTGAAATACTGATCAGAACTTTGTGTGGAGTGTTGCATTAAAATTCACAATCCCACTGGATAAACTATTGCACCCGATCTCTCCTTATTTGTTTTGCTTTCATTCGATATAAATTCATAGAAAGTCAAGATGGAATGAAAGGAGGAAAGTAACGTTGCACTCCTTTTCATTATCCCAATTTAACTTACAACAGAAACAAATTGGTGTATTTCTACTTTGATATGGTATCGATTTATCACCAATCTCTGGTGCAACGAAGGGCATGGGCAGGAATCTCCATCCAGTGTATACTAAAGATGCGAGACACAAAGGGAAACCACAGCTGCGTTTGATAGAAGCAACAGCCAGAGTAGGATTCAAATCCACACGTTCTCAGTGACAGAGCCTTAACCTCTGGGCCGCGACAACCCATGGCAAAGGGTCTCACATGTGACCACATCAAGATTACATGTGGTGCACCTAGGGGATAAGACATTCCCTGAGCGGAATCGAATACACACCTTTATTTTTCAGTGGAATAGTATTACCAGCAAAATCCAAGGAATTGACCTCGTCCTTGGAAGGAATACCTGTCATTAATTCATTCCGAGTCGGATCTGTCTCAGAATGAACCAGCGAACATGAAATTCCCGTCATGTTCACACGCACATTTAGTCTTGACGCATAAGTTCTTCAGACAGTTTCTCTCTCACGTGAAGACTTATATATGGAGAGAGAAGTGAAGGTGATGTTTTAGCTCGATGGTCTTTCTCACATAACTGAACCTGAACTGGGTAAAATTCCCGGAAATGCAGTTTTGTTTGTTTAATTTTATTAATTTTGCTGCAATTTCACTCTGTTCACTGCAATGATCGGAAGTGAATTTGATTTATGTGATTGTAACGTTAAATGTTGCATTCAATTTTGCTCCGAATTTATTTCAGCTTAAAGAAAATACTGATGAGAAAAGCAGAAGGTTAAACTACAAAACAAGATGCCAGTTTTGATGCTCAGTTACTTTGGCAGATTTCAGTGGTTGTCAAATGAACCCAACATCATGGTGATTGTCCTCCCACCTTTAAGCCATGGGATGAAAGCAGGAAATCGATCTCCAAGAGACGGGTCACTTCCTGTACATTATGGAATAGCTTTCCTTGACAATATACAAAATCTGGTCAGTTCCATTTATAATGCTTCATGTGGAATATTAATAGAAATCTTTCAAAACTCTGAGGTTTTTTTTGCTGAATCTTACTCAGCTGCATACGTTTCCGATATTTCTTTGCATCTGAAGTCGTCCAAATTAGACATTGTATCCTCGCACCTTCTACCCCCCAGACCCCACTTTTACAGTTTTACCTGGCCACAGGGTGTCTCTCTCCTGGTGAAACTCACTGCTTGTGCATCTCTGAATGTGCCTTTCCATATATTTTGGAAACGGATTCTCTGAGTGACAGAAATTCTGCTCCCATTATTTCTTTGTCCTACATCGATGGTTTTGAAAGCCTGACGTTCAGAAATATACGAACTTGAAAGAGTGAATTTACCACCTATTTACTCTCTCCAAACCTAAAATACTCAGGAAAACTTCCATTCGGTTTTCCTTGGTTCAGTGTCAAATTTTTCAACACACAAATAAATAAAATTCCATCTCCACTAAACGCCGTCAGCATCGTCTCTAATGTCTTAGCAGCCCAGTAAACGCTGGCAGTGTCCTCTCTGATAGAATCACAGATTCCCTACAAGGCAGAAAGTACAGTTCAGCCAATCGAGTCTGTAGGGACACTCTGAATAGCATCTCAACCAGATCTAGCTCCCATCTCTATCCCCACAGCCCCCTGGCTTGTGATTTCAAATAAACCTGCTGGAATAAAACCTGGCATCGTGTGACTGCTGACCTTATCGCTGTGTTTCCATGGCTAACTCACTTAACTTACTGAATTCACTCTCTGGACACATCAGCGCAATTTAACATGACCAATCTACCTAACCTACAGACAACAGCAGTTTGAACCACTGAGCAAATGTACCATCACATTGAACACTATCTGTATCATTTACACACTGGTAACTCAGCCGAGTGAACGCAAGCTGCGCCCATCAACCGGAATTCAATGCACTCAAACGTGGTTCTGCGCTGTACAACCTCATTCGTTCTGCTGGAAATGTTTCTGCACTCAGGTCTGAATGGGTTTACTCTGCTTTCGGCCTCAGGTTCCTGCTGTAAATAAACACATTAGTCAGGAACAACTCTATATAATGGTTTTCATTGCAACACAAACACAATGTGCAGTTTGCTGAAGGTACATGTTTGCACGTTCACTGACACTCTCTCTCCCCAGGAGCTGCAGTCCTTCCCCAGCTGATTCAGACAGCACTGTCTTTCCTGTGACATATCCAATCGAGAATGGAAGGCCAAGCATGAGGGACACTAACCACGATACTATGGAGGAAAACATCGAAGGAGGCCCTTCAGCCTGTTGTGGTTGCACTTGTCCAATGCAACTGCTTAACGACCTGAATCAAGTTTTCCATTGTTTAGCCCACAGTCTTATATGTTTGGGAACGGCAAATTAACATGTCAATTTTTTCAGGTTGGAAGGTTTTACACCTCTCTGACCCTTTCCGCACATCTGCTCAAAACTTTCTGCCTTTTCCCTAAATCTCTTGGCCCCAGTGTTCGATCCCTCCATCAATAACAAACGCTTCTTTCAGTCTATCCTATCCATATCCCTCATTATGTTGTACATTTCAGTCGTGTCTTCTCCAATCTCCTCTGCTCGGTGACAAACTACCCCAGTCTGTCCAATCTCTCCTCATAACTGAAACTCTTCAGCCCAGACAATATCCCATTGAATCTGTCCTGCAATGTTTCCATTGCGATCACATCATTGCTATACTATGAATTGTAGAACTGCACACAGTAATCTAGCTAGAGCCGAATTAACTTTATTTCCCCCTACTCTGTTACAGTATGAGGGCGTCGCTGGCTCGGTAGTATTGATTGCAATCCTTAATTGCACAGCGGGCAGTTGAGACTCAACCGTATTGCAGTGGGTCTGGAGTCACCTGGAGGCCCGAACAGGTAAGAATAGCATTTTCCTTCCTCAAAGGACGTCAGTAAACCCGATGGTTTTGTTTTTTCAACAATTGACCATGGATTTATAGGTGTTATTAGATTCATAATTCCAGATATGTATTGAATCTCAATTCTAACACCTGTCATGATTGGAGTCAAACCCGGGTCCCTGATTCATTTGCTTGGTGTCTGAATTAACAGTCCATGGTAATAGCGCTCGGCCATTGCAGAAAACCCGTGAAACTAATCTTTCTCAATGACGTTGCTTTTCCTCGATATCGTAATGTGTCATTTTCCTGAGCTTGACCCCCAATAATCGCAAGTCCATATCAGTAAAATCTGCTACATGAGGATTGACCTCACAACAGCGATAACCAAATGGATCAACTGGTCTGCAGGTCTCGATGGTGGAGTTGGGGCACGTTCATCCAGCAACAGTGACCGCAGCAGCACAGAGTGAACAGTACCAATGTGAGAGTCAGTATTAGGTTCTGCAGTGCCTTAATGAAATAGGAAATGACTCCACAATCACATGATGAAAGAGCAGCGTTCCGAAAACTAGTGCTCAGTTAAACCTGTTAGACTCTAACCTGGTGTTGTGTGATTTTTAACTTTGTACACCATAGTCCAACACCGGCATCTCTAAATTAATGAAATGGGGATGTGGGACGGTAAGTTCAGTTAGTGATCGAAGGAGGGAGAGAAATCTCTGAGAACGGGTGGATTTGAATTCTGACATATAAAACACAAAGATGTGAGCAAGCAGAATTTGAAGGGAAAAGATCATCACCTTGGAGAAAATTACCATGTTAAAACAACTGATTCCTTTGCGTTTCACAAAAACTAGGGAACATAGAGCGATTACTGCCGTGACTCGGATTCGAGCCGAGGTTGCTGCGGCCACAACGCAGAGTACTAACCACTATACGATCACGGCACTCCACAGATGCACACACTGACTACGTGCAATAAGTACAGTATTATAGGAAATGTTAGGCAGCGTACCAAATGCACAATATCAGTGCAAAGCGAACAGTGGCAGATCTGTGGGAACTCAAAATGGGCTGACCGTTTAATATCGGTTCTCCCAGAGGCTGTGGTGATTCCATCATTAATATGCTGAAGGCTGAGATAAATAGATTTCTCCAAAACATCAAAAACTCCGGGGACAGTGCAGGTGTTGTTGAAATGTATGCTTCAATAGTAATGCAGTTTAACATCGGCTATTTCACCAGTTTCCCCCCACAAGGCAGTAACCACTGCTGCCACAGAGTCCCAATTCCCCGCCCCAGAATCAGAGGAACTGAGTGGCGCAGTCGCGAAGATCCAACTGGAAGTCGGGATGGGAATGAGGTCGCACAGATACTCGAGGACTCCAGTGACACAACCGGTGAATGCACGGCATTTCTATGACGGTTTAGAGGCGCAAGCAATTCCGAGGTTGGGAGTGCTCCTGAGCAAAGGCGGGGCAGAAGGGAATTTTTTTTCCCGTTTAGAGCAATCTACAGTGCAGCTTGTGGAGACAGCTGAGTGCCACAACTGGAGCGTGGGCGGCTGGTTTGAAGTTTGAACTTGCTTCACTGTCACCAACTTGCCTGGAATGAATTGCTTTCACTATTTTTCTTTCCAGTTGTTTAATATCTCCCTGCAGTCTGCGGCTTTCTTCCTCATAGTTAATTTCATGACTAACTGTTGTTTGATTTGCACACTGATAAATCACGGCCACGACAAGTGAATATGAATCTTTGATCTATATGAGAAAACAGTGGAACTCACTGTAGGCATGCTTTGTCGGTTTGCAGGCGACGCCAGAATTGTAGACAATGAGGAAGATTATCTAAGTTTCAAAATGATCTTAATCCAATGAGTTGTTGGACTGAAAAATGTAACATGGAGTGCAATCTGAATAAATGGAAGGTATTGCATTTTGGTACAACAACAAGTTGCGTAGTGTTGGAGAACACGGAAGCTAGGGGTGCAGGTGCATAATTCCTTGTAGTTTGCATCACCGACAGACAAGATGGTTCAAAGGCATTTAACATACTTCCCTTCATAGTTCAGTCCTTCGTGTATAGGAGTTGGGACGTTATGTTGAAGCTTTGCAGAAGATTGATGAGGCCACTTCTGGGATATTATGTCCAGTTCTGGTCGCCCAGTTGTTGGAATGATATTATTCAGTTGGAGCAGGTTCAGAAAAGTATGCACGCATGTTGCCGTGTGTGGAAGGTTTGAGTTATAATGAAAAGCTGGATAGGCTGAGACTATTTTCAGATTCGAGATCGGGGTGCTGGAAAACCACAACAGGTAAGGCAGCATCCCAGGAGCAGGAGAATTTTTTTTGCGCAAGTGTCATTCATCAGGTTCTTCCCCGAAACGTCGATTCTCCTGCTCCTCAAATGCTGCCTGACCTGCTGTGCTTTCCCAGCACAACACTCTGGACTCTGATCTCTCATCTACAGTTCTCGCTTTCTCCTAGTTGAGACTGTTTTCACTCTAGGATAGGGGTTTGAACGGCGATCTGACAGAAGTTTATCAATTATTGAGAGGCAAGTTAGAGTTAACGATAGCGGCCTTTTCCCAGGAGGGGAATTTCAAGGCGAGAGGGCATCTGTTTAAGATGAAAAGAGAGAGATTTAAAAAAAAATCACCTGAGGCTTTTTTTAAGGAAGGTGTTTTACGTGTGCAATTAACTTGCTCAGGAAGTGATGGATGAGTGTACGTTTGCAACATTTAATGGACAATTGATTCCAAACATGAATGGGAAAGTGGGATTTTTAAAATAAATTTCTTCATGCCTAGTACATCAGTTATTTCCCAGAGGACATTTAAGAGTCAACCACGGTATTATCCATCTGGAGTCTCCTGTGGGACAGAGCAGATGAATATAACAGTTTGCTTCCCGAACTGGCATGAGTGAATCAGATGGATTTTCCACACATCTGATTCAGGTCATCACGCGACTCTTCAATTCCAGGTGCTTATTGAATTCAAACTCCACTATCTGTCATGCCAGGACCTGAACTCTTTGTCCCCAAAATATTACCTGTTTTTTTTGGATTAACAACACAGTAATAAAACTACAAGGGCATTATAACCACTCAACGGGTACAGCAGGAGGCAGATGGGACGAGATTAGTTTGGCAGTATGTTCAGCATGGATTGGTTGGACTGACAGGCCTGTTTTCATGCTGTATGACTCTATGATTGACGCTATGGAACAAATAGCTGGTTGGGATTAACAGCAGCATTGACAGCATAATCGAACACCTGATGGGATATGTAATCCTGCTGGAGTCTCCGGAGGTTGTTTTGCTCAGTCATCCTTCCCACACACGGGACTGGTGAACGGTCTCTCCCCAGTGTTACTGATGAAATGGGTTGCCATTTCTGTGGTTAATTGAATCCCTTCCAGCAGTTCCCACATTGCTCTGCTTTCTCTGTGGTATCAGTGTCCTTTTTTCTACCCAGGGTAAACGATCCTTTCAAATTGTGTCCACACAGATACAAATCCCGTTTTCCATGTTGGTAATGTGTTTCCATTCTTTCTCATTCACCCACAGGGTGTGAGTATGACTGGTCAGGACAACATTTATTGTTTGCCCCTCGTTCGTTGCTGTCTGACTACACCACAAACCCGGGTGCGATCCCAGCCTCGGGTGTCTGTCTGTGGGCAGTCTGCACATTCTCTGTGTGTTTGCGTTTTTATTTCTCCCTCTGACCAAAGATGTGCCAGTTACATGGATCAACAATGGGAAATGCAGGCTTATGGGACAGGGAATACCCTGGGGTCTGGTGGGATACGCTTCCGATGTACCCTGTGGACTGGAAGGGCCGACAAGTCTCCCTCCCCACGCGGTGGTGATTCTTGAACTAAGGGTCAGCTCATGTTTGTTTCTGGTCCTGGAGTCTCTCGTAGGCAGGACTCGGTGAAGATGGTAGAATCCCCTGCATAAGGGACATGAATGAATGAGATTGCAGAAAATTAAAGTCATGATCTCTATTTCTGAAGTCAGGCTTTTATTCCAGGTTTTACTCGTCGACCTTCAAGCAAATCGATCCATTTGGATACCGCGGCTGTAAAATCAATCCCCATGCAGCAGATTTTACTGACATAGGCCAGATATAATTGGAGCGTCAGTCTCATGGAAAAGACCCAGAGCAGTTTTGGTGAAAAGACATTTTATTGGAAAAGATCAGCTTTTATGGCTTTCTGCGTTGGTCTTGTGATAATTTCATAGGACTGATAATCCAGAGACCGAGGTAAAAGTCTGCGTACTCGGGCTTGAATACCACTATTGAAACTTTATTGCTGGAACAGCACAGCAGGTCAGGCAGCATCCAGGGAACAGGAGATTCGACGTTTCGGGCACAGGGCCCTGGATGCTGCCTGACCTGCTGTGCTGTTCCAGCAATAAAGTTTCAACTTTGATCTCCAGCATCTGCAGACCTCACTTTCTCCTTGAATCCCACTATGTCATGATTGTCAAATTTGGATTCAAACAATATCTGCAAGGAAGAATCTAATGACTACTATAGATCCATTGACAATTGTTGAAAAAAATCTGTTCCACTGATATCATTTCGGGACGGAATTTGCTATCCTTACTTGGTCTGGGCTGCATGTGACTTCAGACTCATAGAAATATGGTTGAGTCTCAACTGCCCTCTGGGCAATTCGGAATGGATAATAAATTCTGCTTAGCCAGAATCGCCCTCATACTAATCCAGAAATTTTAAAACAAATGCCGATTATGCTTTAGCAAGAATGTTGTGTGCAGTTTTGCAAGTCACATTATAGCAGGGATGTGATCACACTGAGAAAATTGCAGGAGATATTTACCGGGATATTGTTTGGGCTGAAGAATTTCAGTTGTGAAGAAAGACAGGACAGAGTGGAGTGTTTGTCGCAATGCAAGGAGATGTATACAAGACATGATTGAGAATGGACAGGGTTGACTGAATGAGTTTTCCATTGATGCAGGGATCGATCAGCAGGGGCCAGAGACTTAAGGAGAAAGACAGAAAGGTTTGAGAAGATGTGCACAAAAGCTTTATCAGCCAGTGGTGGTTGGAATTTGGAATACACTGTCTGCATTTTTCACAGCGGCAGAAACTCTTATATCCTGAATAAATATTCAGATGTGAACTTTTGATGCCAAGACATATAAGGCTGTGGGGTAACCATTCTGAAATGGGATTCAGTTCATTAGGCAGTTGTTTTTGACAAGTGTGGCCACATTTGGTTGAAGAGCCTCCTTTGACACTTTTCCCCTCGGTAGTATAATGGTTAGTGACCCCGCCTGTCACAGGGCTCAATTCTCCGCTGGGGACAGTGTAAACGTTTTAAAACTGTCGCTCCATTCCCAAGTGCGGGTATTGATACCTGTCCTTCCATTCTCGATGGGGTGTATCGCAGGAAAGACAGTGCTGCCTGAATAAAGGTGGGGAAGGACTGCAGCTCTCAGGGAGGCAGTGTCAGTGAACGGCCAAACACGTGACTTCTGCAAACGTCACTTTATGACTGTGTTGGAATGAAAAGCATTTGACAGACTTGTTCTGGATTGATGTGTTTACTAGAAGCAAAAAGCTGAGGAAGAAACAACATAAACGCATTCAAATATGAATGCAGAAACATTTCCCGCAGCACGAGTGAAATTGTAAAGGACAGAGTAGTGTTTCGATACATTGAATTTGGGTTCATTTGTTACACCAGGGTATAAAAGCATTAAAAAATAATCCAGCATTTGCTCAGTATGATGGAACATTGTCTCAGTAATTCGCACTGCTGTTCAGAGGGAGGGTTAGGTTGATTGGCAAAGTTAAATTGCTCTCTCGTGTCCAGGGAGTGAATTAAGTGAGTGAGGTGAATTAGCCATGGGTAACGCGGGGATCAGGTCAGAAGTCACAGGACGTCAGGTTATACTCCAACAGGTTTATCTGAAATCATAAGGGGGAGGGATTCCCCTTCTTCAGGTGAAAAAAAAGGAAATAGGGAGGGGAGCTAGGTATGGGTGAGATGCTCTTCAGGGAGTCGACACCGGCTCGAATGACTGAAATGCTCTTTCTGCCCTGTAGGATTCTGTGATTCTATGAATTGATAATGACGGTGTTTACTGGGATGTAAAGCCATTAGAGAAGATGCTGATGGGGGTGTACTGAGGATGAGATTTTGTTCACTTGTCTTCTTGGAAAATTGACAACAGTTATTTCTGAACCAAGGAAGACTTAATGGCGTTTTTTTCAGGTTATGAAATGTTTGAACAGAGTAAAAGGTAGAAAATTCCTTCTTTCAAGTAAGTAAACATCTAGATGTCAGGCATTCAATACCTTTGATAAAACCTTTGAAGGACAAAGAAATAATGAGAACAGAATCGCTCTCACTCCGAGAATCTGTTTTTCCAAATATTTGGAAAGGCACATTTGGTGACATACAAGAAATAAATTTCACAAGGAGAGAGACAGCGTGTGGCTAGGTAAAGGTGCAGAGGTGGAGTGTAGTCGGCCGGAAGTTTCAGGGAAACAATGTCTAAGTTGGTTGACTTTAAATGTAAAGAAATTTCTTTAATGTGTGCAGCTGAATAAGATTCGGTTCCAAAACTCTGCATTTTGAAAGATTTGGCATAATATTCCACCTATAGCATTGTGAATGGAACTGAGTGGATTTTTATTTATTGTGAAGGGAAGATATTACATAATGAATAGGAAATGACCAGTTGCTTGGAGATCGACTTCCTTCTTTAATCACATGCTTCAAAGATGTGAGGTCAAGCACCATGATGTTTGGTCCATTTAATACTCAGTGAAATCTGCCAAAGCAACGAGCAAAAAATTGGTAGGTTTTCTTTTGCACTTTCACCCTCTGTTTTTCTACGCAGTATTTTCCTTAAGCTGCAACAAAGTCAGAGCAAATTTGAATACTACTTTAATCGTTCCAATGAGATATATCTAATTTACTTCCGATTATGACAATGTACATTGTGAGGTTTCAGCAAAATTAAAATGAAACGAACAAATCTGCATTTTTTGCGATTTAATCCAATTCAGGTTCAGCCATATGAGAAAGGCCATTGAGTGACAACATCGCCTTTATTTCACTCACCATGGCTGCTTCTTCACTTGAGAGAGAAAGTGACTGAAGTAATTATGAGTCAAATGTAGATGTAAATATGACGGAAACTTCTTGTCCTGTTTCAAACTGACTCAGTTCTGACTCAGAATGTATTACTAACAGCTATTTATTCTGACCAGCATGGCTATTTATTGGAATTTGCTGTTATTATAATTCTAGTGAAAGCAGAAACACAATGGTGTGGATTCGATTCCGCTCTGGAACTTTCTCGTACATGACTTTCACGACATGTAACCTGATGAGGTCACATGTCACCCCACTACAAAATGTGCTGAGGAGACCGAGAGATTATGGTGGTGGGTTATTATACCGCTGTGCTCCACATTCACGGGTTCCAGTCACACTCTGGTCGCTAACTTTACGCACCGCTCTAGCAGTTTTTCTTTGCACCTCACACTCTGGTATACACTGGATCGAGAATCTTGTTCTTGCCGTTCACTGCACGGGAGATTCACAAATAATCGACACCACATTAAAGTCGAAATGAAGAATGAGAGCAGTCATTCTATTCAATTGTAGATGAAGTTGGTGTAATGAGAAATAACGCATTTTTCTTTCCACCTTACATTCAATCTTGTCTTTCTATACATTTACATCTAAAGAAAGAGAAAAAAATAACAAGTGATCGGGAACACAGGTTTATCCAGTGGAGTTGTTCATGAGTATTTTAACCTAATACTTCACACAATGATCTGATTAGTATTACAAACAGTCACTCGGAATTGGAACCGCAGAAAATATCTCCAATGAGACGAACCTTTCATTCTTTCACAAGTTTCTGTTGTGTGTGAATTATACAACGATCCATCATCCAGCGTGTTCACTGACTTGCCAACTCTATAAGATCTAGCAACTTCCTTCAGCAATCACAGCTTCTGTACACAGCCACCTGTGCTGTGCCCAGTGTCATTTGTTGCTCCCAGGTCACAGCACATTTCTTCTTCCTGAGTTTATGAGCCTTGTTCCTGATTTGTTTGATCTGTTTAATAAACCTTTTCTGTCACTTCATCCCATCCCCTCACAATTCTGAACTTATGAATAAAATAAGGCGTTAGACCAAATGTTAAACCAAGTGGAAGTATGCTATTCAGCCCAAGGAGTCTGTTCAACCATTTAACGAACTCATGGATGATCTGATTTGGAAATGCCAGTGTTGGACTGGGATGTACAAAGTTAAAAATCACACAACACCAGGTTATAGTCCAACAGGTTTAATTGGAAGCACACTAGCTTTCGGAGCGATGCTCCTTCATCAGGTGATAGTCACCTGACTATCACTTGATGAAAAAGCGTCGCTCCGAAAGCTAGTGTGCATCCAATTAAACCTGTTGGACTATAACCTGGTGTTGTGTGATTTTTAACATAGTTAATCTGATAATCTTGAATTCCTTTCTGCTCACTTAGCTCGACAAAGTTTCATCATCGTTCTGATTAACTTTCTGGCACAGTTTGAATATAGTTGAAACTTTATTGCTGGAACAGCACAGCAGGTCAGGCAGCATCCAGGGAACAGGAGATTCGACGTTTCGGGCACAGGCCCTTCTTCAGGAATCCCATGGGATTCCTGAAGAAGGGCCTGTGCCCGAAACGTCGAATCTCCTGTTCCCTGGATGCTGCCTGACCTGCTGTGCTGTTCCAGCAATAAAGTTTCAACTTTGATCTCCAGCATCTGCAGACCTCACTTTCTCCTCACAGTTTGAATATACCCAACCATACAGTCTCAACAGCGGTTACTGGAAAATGCCACAGATTCTTTGACCCCTGAGCAAAGAAATTACTCCTCATTTCTGAATTAAATGGGCAATATCTAATTCTGAGATTATGTCCTCTGGTGCTCTCCTCAGAGCATAGGGCAAGCCACCTGCCCGTATCTACCATGTCAAGATCCCACGAATATTGAACGTTTATAATTGTTATTATGTGATTATAAAGTTCCCCTCCTCCTCCTTTGTTTCAAGGATAATAATCCCAGCCTAACCAATCATTCCACGAAGTTCTACTGTATACAGAATTAGCAACATGTTTGTACGTCTGCGCAGTCCCTTACATGTAATGAAGGCAGGTGGAGAAATTTCGGCGAGGAAACGGGTTGAAATTTCAGGCGCAGATGGGAATTGGAACTTGAAATCAGAAAGCGATTAGAATCGTATTGACAACAGAAGGACCAAATACAGCGAAGATAACTCTGACAAATCAGAATCTAATCATATTCGATTGACATTCAATGGCTTCAATGTAACTGAATTCCTCCGTGTAATCGTCTTGAGAGCTAGTATTTCGGAGAAATGGAACCTGACCACCCATATAAATAAGTTGACGACAAAAACCTGTCTGCGGGTCGACTTTGTTTGATTATTAACTCAACTCTTGTCTCCGTAAAGCCTACATCGTCCGCAACGCACAAATTTGATGTTTCACAAAACACTCTCCATTTGCCTAGGTGGGTGCAGCTTCAATACCACTGAAGGATCTGGGCACCCTTCACGACAATGCAGTCACTTTACGGTATATTTTTTAACACCTGAATATTTATTCCTTTAACTGGTAAGGCACAATTGCAGCAGAGTGCACCACATAGAAGATTCACTGGAGTAAATCATCCAGCTTTGTTGACAGAACCTTCATGGCTCAAAAACTGTACCGACTATAAGGACAAGGTTGAAGATGCACTGAAACTTCACCATTTGCAAATTACCCTCCAAGGCACATACCGGCATGTCTTGGAGGGGAATCAGTTGTAAATTCATTGAGTGGTGCAGTAGGTTGATGGGCAAAGATTTATACTTCAGCCCTCTATCTTTCATCTTTCAATTTTTAAAAATGTAGATTATTGCATGGACCAGACTTGTGCTCATTCCTTCAGTTGTTTCCTAAACTGGCGGTTGCTAAAGATCGAATATCATCCACAGTCTGTGGTCAACAATAGAAAATACCCAAAAACCTATCGAACAACTGATCTCCCTGTCCAACAATCTTCAGGGATCTGTGAATGTCCACTCCAAGATCTCTTTGTTCCTATACACCACTCAGAATGATCACTGTTATTGTTACAACTCCCCAAATTCACTACGACTCGTTGGTCTGGATTCAATTCCATTCACCATTTTTCCTTTCCACCTGATGGATACATCCCTGCGTTCCCTGACATTATTCATTATAGTCAACTACACAACTATGTATCGTTAGTAAGCTTCTAAATCATGACTCCTATAAAAAAAGTTTGATTTATTGATCTACATCAGGAAACAGTGGTACTTCACTGGGAGAAATCTTCCAAACATGGTTCCTTGCTGCCTGGGATGAACAACTGCCATGTTCCAATCTCCAAGGGTTGCTAGCCCAGTATCTCGCCACTACATTTGCAGATGACACAAAGATTGGGTGGAAAAGCCAGAAATCATAGGGGACTGTCAAAGAATGAAGGGGAATATAGATAGACAGAAGGGTTGAGCGGATAATTGGCAAATGGTGTTCCATTCAAGCAAATGTGAGGTGATGATTTTGGGAAGTCTAATTCCAGAGCCAAGTATACAGTAAACGGAACAGCCTTGGGTAAACTTGATGAGAAGAGAGATCTGGGAGTTCAGGTTCTTTGTACCCTGAAGGTGACTGCACAGGTGGATAGAGTGGGCAAAAAGGCATATGGCATGCTTGCCTTCACCGGATAGGGCATTGAGTATAAGAGCAGGCAAGTCCTGCTAAAATTGTACAAGAGTTTGGTTCGGCCGCGTTTAGAATACTCTGTACAGTTCTGGTATCCAAATTACCAAAATTATGTGGACGTTTAGGAGAGAATGCGGAGAAGGTTTACGCAGATGTTGCCTGGTATGGAAGATGCAAGCTCTGAAGAGAGGTTGAGTAGGTTACTTCTGCTTTCATTAGAAAAAAACGAGATTGCTGGGACCTGATTGAGGTCTACAATATCATGAAGGATACAGACAGGGTGGCTAAAGATTAGCTTTTTTTCCAAGATGAGTAATTCAATAATGAGAGGTCACGCGTTCAATGGGAGAGGTGAAACGTTTAAGGGAGAGAGACATGGAAAGTATTTTACACAGAGGTTGGCAGGTGCTGGAATGCGTTGCCAGCAGAGGTAGGAGAGGCAGGCATGGTAGATATATTTCAGGTGCGCCTGGACAGATGCATGAGTAAGTGAGGAGCAGAGGGATACGGATGCTTAGAAATTGGGTGACATGTTTAGGTAGTTGATTTGGACCGGCTGAGGCTTGGCCGTCCAAAGGGCCTGGTCCTGGGCTGCACATTTTCTGTATTCTTTGTTCTTCTTTGTTCACTACACTACCAACTGTGGGTTACAGGTGAAGTAGTGTTACTTCTGCAATCATAATTACTTATGCAAGGTAAATGAACTCACACCAGTGCACAATTGTTTCAAGCACGAGCTGAGTCAACAAGAATGAAACTATTATGAAGGAAAGATATAATTGTTTTCATATTAGCTAAAATATGCATAAAGAATGAAAGGTGCCTGCAAACAATGGTAGATGGTACAGACAAATAGTTAAGGTGCTGCGAGGGTGTAGGTTAAGCCAGATATGCTTGTACAAGCAGTAGTTATAAGCACTTATTTCCCATTTCTGCAAAAAAACAAACAAAAAAGAAATCCTATTAAAAGGTCTTCAGGTTCAATATGGTTGGGGTAAGGGAGGAAATGTCACAAGTGGCGGAAATAGATCGCAGTGAAGGAGGATATATCTAACAGTTGACCACAGCCATGATGTGGTGAAAAGGCCAAGTAAAACCTGTACTTTGTTATGCACAAGGCCGGATAAGGCAAGAGAGAAACAATAGTAATGGGCACCGGGTTTGGAGTAGTGAATCCTATGTACTTGCTAAACTTTGCGAGTCTATTTCAGGCACCATGCTTGCAAGCGTATAATAAACATACTAATTGCTTCAGATCTTGTCTCGCATGAAATTATTGAAGTGAGTGGGCTTAGTTTCTCACAATTGGGGGATCCTCCGCGAAATTCTTCCATCGCCGGGGGGAGTGGTTGGCCCTGGACACAGGGAAGAGGCCTCCCATTTACAATCGAGGAGCGGTTTCTTGTCCCGGTTTTGTCCGCTCCCTTGGGCGGCTGGTCCGAATCCCACAAGAGAGACATCTGAATCAGACAGTGAGAGGAGGTCGAGAAAAAATATGGAAAAAAAGGTGCCAGGCAACTCTGTGCACAGACCAAACAGAAAACTGACTTTTATGTATTAACTTGGTGGCCGGGAAAAGGGGTATTTAATAGCTGAGGGACTGGTGAGGGCCCCGAGAAATGGGGGGTCGGCAGAGTAAGTCGAACTGTCACGGAGTAAAGGAAGAAAAAGACCCTGGTAACATTCCTCCTGAAAGGCCGTTGGGGAGGATGTTGAGGGAATGGACAAGTAACACTTGTACAAGGGAAAAAGATAAAAAGAAAATGATTGAATATTGTTGTTTAGTATGGACTAAAGAACCAATCCTTCATCCAGCTGTCTTCTGGTCAAAGTATGATTCGGATGAGGATTGGGTATGTCAATATTTAGATTTGTATGTGAATAAAAAACAAACTTTTAGTCAAGAAGAGGCGGACTATGCGTCCTGTTGGAAGGGCAGTTTGGGAATGATGGTAGTAAAGCCAAACAATTCCCCCTCTGCCCCACCCAGTTCCTGGGATCGTTTTTCCTGTTTGCACTCCCGCCCCCCGTACCATAAAATCAGATAAGGTGAAAATGGGGGAGGAGGAGAGACAGACAGATTGGGACAGGGAACAGATGACCCACAAGAGGAGAACGAAGGGGCGGTGGACGGGGATGTTGTTGTTCCCGAACCTCAATCCACACCAAAAGGAAGGGAAGATAAAGTAGACGTAGAGGAGGTCTTTGGAGTATATAAACGAAAGCCTAAGGGGGAAAAACAAAAACAAAAAAGGGGAAGAATATAAAGACTTATCCCCTTTCGGAGGTACCAATAGGGGACAAAGAGATTGGATTTTTAAGTACCTCCTTCACCAGTGGGGAGGTCAGAACATTTAAAAAGGAGATGAAGGTCCTGGTTGAGGATCCGGTAGGGCTGTCTGAACAAATTGATCAATTCTTGGGGCCCAGTCTGTATACGTGGACAGAGTTAATGTCTATTTTGAATGTACTATTTACTGGGGAAGAAAGGGGACTTATACCAGGAGCAGCCATTGAAATATGTGACAGGGAACTTCCCATTGGAGATGGGGATACTGAACAGGGAGAGACGGAGTTTCCTCTCAGAGACACCCAGCGGGAAAATCAAAACCCGGAGCATAGGGAAGAAATGATGGAATTGAAAGACCTGATTCTAAAAGGAAGAAGAGAGTCGGTTCCGAAGTCGCAGAATTTGACTAAAGCCTTTGAGGTTAAAGAGGAGAAAGATGATACACCCTCAGCTTTCTTGCAAAGATTAAGAGACTCAATGTGGAAATACTCTGGAATGAACCCTGAGGACCCAGTGGCAAGGGTCTTTTGAAAGTATATTTTGTGACAAAGGCATGACCAGACATACAGAGAAAGATACAGAAGATAGAAGGGTGAAGTGAAAAACCATTAGATGAATTGTTAAGAGAGGCAAAGAAAGTGTTTGCAAAGAGAGAGGTTGAGAGACAAAAAACAGAAGGCAAAAATGATGGTAGCTACGATTGATGAAGTAGTTAAGAAAAGAATGGAACCAATAATGAGCAACCGGAGCGGTGGGTGGCAGGATGTAGGACAGAGAGGAAGAGGGAGAGGGAGAGGAAAAGGCGGAGCATTGGATAGAGGGTTCTGGCGACAGGGACAGAGATGGAAGTCTCCACAGGCAGGATGCTGTTATTGCAGAAACTCGGGTATTTTAAGCGGGAGTGTACTGATCTATAAAGGGAAGAAAGGGCAATTCCGCTTATGAATTTTGATGTAGAATAGGGGTGTTAGGGGTTCCTGCCCCCGGGGAGCCACCAGGAACTCTTGATCAACTTGAAGGTGGGACCCTGTGGGGAAGAAGTAGTCTTCCTAGTAGATAAGGGGGTAGCACAGTCATCACTGAATTTTAAAACAAAGAAAGTAGGAATGTCAACACGGTCAATTACTGTTTCCGGGGTAAAAGGGGAAGGATTTACTGTTCCAGTATTTGAACCTATGATGATAGAAGTTCCGACGGATACAGTCACAGAGGAACTGTTGTATATCCCTGATATAGGAAGTAACTTACTAGGGATAGATTTAATTATCCTCTTAGGACTGGAGATTTGAATTCAGGAAAAAGAATTAGTTGTACAAATGGCAATGTTGACAGAACATAGAACATAGAACATAGAACAATACAGCACAGAACAGGCCCTTCGGCCCACGATGTTGTGCCGAACTTCTAACCTAGATTAAGTACCCATCCATGTACCTATCCAAATGCCGCTTAAAGGTCGCCAATGATTCTGACTCTACCACTCCCACGGGCAGCGCATTCCATGCCCCCACCACTCTCTGGGTAAAGAACCCACCCCTGACATCTCCCCTATACCTTCCACCCTTCACCTTAAATTTATGTCCCCTTGTAACACTCTGTTGTACCCGGGGAAAAAGTTTCTGACTGTCTACTCTATCTATTCCTCTGATCATCTTAAAAACCTCTATCAAGTCACCCCTCATCCTTCGCCGTTCCAACGAGAAAAGGCCGAGAACTCTCAACCTATCCTCGTACGACTATCTCTCCATTCCAGGCAACATCCTGGTAAATCTTCTCTGCACCCTCTCCAAAGCTTCCACATCTTTCCTAAAGTGAGGCGACCAGAACTGCACACAGTACTCCAACTGTGGCCTAACCAAAGTCCTGTACAGCTGCAACATCACTTCACGACTCTTGAATTCAATCCCTCTGCTAATGAACGATAATACTCCATAGGCCTTCTTACAAACTCTATCCACCTGAGTGGCAACCTTCAAAGATCTATGTACATAGACCACAAGATCCCTCTGTTCCTCCATCTGACTAAGAACCCTACCATTAACCCTATATTCCGCATTCTTATTTGTTCTTCCAAAATGGACAACCTCACACTTGGCAGGGTTGAACTCCATCTGCCACTCCTCAGCCCAGCTCTGCGTCATATCTAAGTCCCTCTGCAGCCGACAACAGCCCTCCTCACTGTCCACAACTCCACCTATCTTCGTATCATCTGCAAATTTACTGACCCACCCTTCGACTCCCTCATCTAAGTCATTAATAAAAATTACAAACAGCAGAGGACCCAGAACTGATCCCTGCGGAACTCCACTTGTAACTGGGCTCCAGGCTAAATATTTACCATCTACCACCACTCTCTGCCTTCGACCGGTTAGCCAGTTTTCTATCCAATTGGCCAAATTTCCCTCTATCTCATGCCTCCTGACTTTCCGCATAAGCCTACCATGGGGAACCTTATCAAATGCCTTACTAAAATCCATGTACACTACATCCACTGCTCTACCCTCATCCACATGCTTGGTCACCTCCTCGAAGAATTCACTAAGACTTGTAAGGCAAGACCTACCCTTCACAAATCCGTGCTGGCTGTCCCTAATCAAGCAGTGTATTTCCAGATACTCATAAATCCTATCCCTCAGTACCCTTTCCATTACTTTGCCTACCACAGAAGTAAGACTAACAGGCCTGTAATTCCCGGGGTTATCCCTATTCCCTTTTTTGAACAGGGGCACAACATTCGCCACTCTCCAGTCCTCTGGTACCACCCCCGTTGCCAGTGAAGACGAGAAGATCATTGCCAACGGTACTGCAATTTCCTCTCTTGCTTCCCACATAATCCTAGGATATATCCCGTCAGGCCCGGGGGACTTGTCTATCCTCAAGTTGTTCAAAATGTCCAACACATCTTCCTTCCTAACAGGTATCTCTTCTCGCTTAACAGTCCATTTCACACTCTCCTCTTCTACAATACGGTCCCTCTCGTTCGTAAATACTGAAGAGAAGTACTTGTTCAAGACCTCTCCTATCTCTTCCGACTCAATACACAGTCTCCCACTACTGTCCTTGATCGGACCTACCATCGTTCTCGCCATTCTCAGGTTTCTCACATACGCATAAAATGCCTTGGGGTTATCCTTGATCCTATCCGCCAACGATTTTTCATGCCCTCTCTTAGCTCTCCTAATCACTTTCTTCAGGTCACTTTTGGCTATCCTGTATCCCTCCACTGCTCTGTCTGAATCCTGTTTCCTCAACCTTATGTAAGCCTCCTTCTTCCTCTTTACCAGACATTCAACCTCTCTCGTCAATCAAGGCTCCCTCACACGACCATTTCTTTCCTGCCTGATAGGTACATACATATCATGGACACGTCGTATCTGCTCTTTGAAAAAGTTCCACATTTCCACCACATCCTTCCCTGACAGCCTATGCTCCCAACGTATGCTCCTCAAATCCTGCCTTACAGCATCGTAATTTCCCTTCCCCCAATTATAAAATCGACCTTGTTGTGCGCATCTATCTCTCTCCATAACCAAGGTGAAGATGTGGAGAGAGAGATAGACCCTATTATATGGGCTAATTAAGGGAATTGTGGAAAAATACAGATCCGTCCCCTAGAAATAACTTTAAAATGGAAAGGGGACGTTGTTTATGAGCGACATTATCACATTTCCGTAGAAGGTAAACGAGGACTGCAGCCAGTATTCGAGGGGCTACAGATGGAGTGTTGGAGCCATGTATGTCTCCTTATAATATCCCAATTCTACCAGTGCGGAAATCTGATGGAACTTATCGATTGGTGCAGGATTTGAGGACATTGAATCGAATAGTACAGATCAGGCACGCAGTGGTGCCAAATCCCTGGACGTTATAAAGTAAGATCCCTCATGACCACAAATGGTTTAGTGTGATAGATTTAAAGGATGCCTTTTAGGCTTGTCCCTTGACGGAGGAAATTAGGAATTTGTTCGCCTTTGAATGGGAAGATCCCAAGACAGGACGAAAACAGCAATACCGGTGGATCGTGCTCCCCCAGGTGTTTACGCAATCCCCGAATTTATTTGGACAGATGTTAGAATAAATATTGGAGAAATTTAGCAGCCCCAAGGGAACTACCCTGTCCCAGTATGTAGACGACCTCTTAGTAACAGGAAAGAGAAGAGAAAGAGTAGTAGAAGCCACTAAAAAAATGTTGAATTTCCTGGGTCAGCAGGGACTGCGAGTATCTAAAAACAAAATACAATATGTGGAGCGAGAAGTGAAATACTTGGGACATTTAGTTAGTGAGGGAAAGAGAAAGGTAAGCCCGGAACAGTTAAAGGGAATAGTGGGGATTCCGTTGCCCAGGAATAAACGAAAATATCTTAATTGTTTGGGTTTAACTGGATATTGCAGATTGTGGATTGATTCTTATGCTCAAAAGACGAATAAATTAGATCTCAAACCATTAGAGGAGGAACCAAAGTGTCTGAGTTGAGAAGAACAAAAAGAACTAGTTAAGAATTCAAAAGAGATCTGATCCATACCCCCATGTTCGCCTTACCTTCTCTAGATAAACCTTTCCAGCTCTTTGCTACCGTTGATAAGGGAGCGGCTTTGGGCGTATTAAGCCAGAGGTGGAGAGGAATGAAACAGCCAGTAACATATCTTTCGAAGCTCTTGGATCCAGTATCCCAGGGAAGGCCTGAATGTGTGCAGGCCCTGGCTGCCACTGCATTGTTGGTGGAGGAAAGCAGAAAGCTTACATTTGGGGGAACCCTAATAGTAAGTGCCCCACACCAAGTGAGAATGATCCTAAACCAAAAAGCTGGGCGATGGTTGACAGACTCGCGGATTCTGAAGTATGAGGCAATATTAATACAAAAGGATGATCTAGTGTTGGTCACGGACAATTGTTTAAATCCAGCTTCCTTTCTTTGGAAAGGGAAGGAGAATCTCCTCAGAATCCAGAGCACAACTGCCTTGACTTTATAGAATAACAAACTGAGGTCCGCATGGACCTGAGAGATGTCCCACCTCATGCAGGAGCCTGACTTTTTATAGACGGATCATCCCGGGCGACTGAAGGGAAAAGAAATAACGAGTATGCAGTCGTAGACGGGACGAAAGGTAGTGTGGTAGAGACAGGAAGGTTGCCAAATGGGTGGTCAGCTCAGACCTGCGAACTCTATGCATTGGAAAGAGCCCTTAGGGCATTAGAAAATAAAGAGGGAGCAGCATACAGTGACTCAAATATGCATTTGGTGTTGTGCACACTTTTGGAAAGATATGGCAGGAAAGAGGACTGATCAATAGCCGGGAGAAGGAATTAGCAAATGAGGAGTTGATTAAACAGGTCTTGGAATCCCTATTACTCCCCCGAGAAATAGCGGTAGTGCATGTAAATGGTCATCAGAAAGGAAATGAACCAGAAGTTAGGGGGAATATATTAGCCCATGCAGTGGCTAAGGAAGTAGGCCTGGACCCACAAGGAGTGGTGATTCATTCCATAGTACCTACTGTCCCTGATCCCCGGAAGCTCCTATAGTTACTGAAAGAGAAGAAAAAGAATTGAAAGATTTTGGGGCTGAAGAAAACAGCAGACGGGCAATGGATATTACCCGATGGAAGGGAAATGTTAAACAAAATGATGATGCGAGAAATTATGGCTGTCCTACATCAATTCAACCATTGGGGAGTGCAAGCAATATGTGATTTAGTTCTTATGGAATATGGATGTAAAGGAATATATACAATTGCGAAACAACTATGTGAGGGATGTATAATGTGCACAAAGGTAAATAAGAAAGTCCTGAGAAAACAGACCCCGGGAGGAAGAGACCCGGGATTGAGACCCTTCCAGAGTGTATAAGAAGATTATACTGAACTACCCAGAGTAGGAAAACTAAAATATATGCTGGTCATAGTAGATCATCTACCTGGTTAGGTTGAGGCAGACCCTCTAGCTACTGCGAGTGTGGTGTCGAAAACAATATTAGAGCACATTATTCCCCGATATAGATTCCGACCAAGGAACTCATGTTACCTCTAAAGTGTTACAGGGGGTAATGAAAGGTTGGGAATTTTCTGGGAGTTCCATGTTCCATGGCACCCACCATCATCAGGAAGGTTTGAGAGAATGAACCAAACACTCAAACGACAGCTGTCTAAATTGGTAATAGAAACCAGACTCCCTTGGGACAAATGTTTACCTATAGCTCTCGTGAAAGTACGAACAGCCCCAAGGAAAGATTTGGGACTAACCCCTATGAAATCATATTTGGATTACCTTATCTGGGAAAGAACAGAGAATTGACAATTCCCGAAACTGAAGACTTGTTCTAAAGAGGTATATACTGGGCTTGTCCGCCTCTTTGTCTTTCCTCAGGAAACAGGGTTTATTGGCACAGACACCGTCCCTTGAATTCACCGCCCACCCCATCCGGCCGGGAGATTGGGGCTTAGTAAAATCATGGACTGAGACTAAATTGCAGCCGGACTGCAAAGGGCCATATCAGGATCCTTTGACCGAAATGGCAATAAGGACAGCGGAGAAAGGCTGGACTCACTACACTCAGATCAAAGGGCTAGTAAAATGTCCAGTTGAGGAAGAAGTCTGGACAGCCGAATCAACGCAAGACCCGCTGAAACTCAGGCTGAAGAGACTTAGAGGAACTGATCATACAGGGGTACGAGCGCGGGATTATTGATGTAAGATTGTGTATTAAGGTTTTTTGTGCTTCAGCACAATTTTTAGAATGCTGGGGATGCTTAGAGGAATGATGCCAGCTCTCTTAGTATTGGGATTTTGTCAAATATAATTTTCATATGTGTTATTAACGGTCCCTGAGTCTGATAATCAGCAAGTAATAGACCTGATGCATGTAACTTAGTAAATTGTACGGATGTAGATAATCAGAGACAGTACCGCAGCTCAGAGATACATCTTAAGTCCGTTGGGAATGGTACTTGGTATAATGGCCTCGGCACAGTACACTGGGCCCCCTTCCGATCAGCTCGTGATTGTCCCGATAAAACGTGTAACCCAATATACCTAATGATAAAGAAAACCACATGGCTCAAAGCAATTCTGGGAGGTGGGGGGGGGGGGGGGGGGCACCTATGAAATACAATTAGATGAAACATTTGGGATAGAAATGTAAGCAAACTGGAAGGGTTTCTCGGGCTGTTGTTTTCAAATTAGCGTAGGACAGGGAAAACGGGCAGAACTATTGGATAATAAGGTACAACCTTTCACCCTTCCCGATGATCCAAAGTAGTAAAAATTATTGAGATGAAGGACGTGAAACAGACCATCAAAATAGAAAATGGATACAGGGATGCAAATGCCTGGGTTGAATGGGTAAAGCATACTTTAAAAAGTCTGAACAAGAGCAATTGCTCTGCATGTGCCTCCGGTAGGCCAGTGGCCCAGGCGGTTCCCTTTCCGCTCGGGTGGAAGTGAGACAGGAAGGGCATGATATGTATGATAGCCCTGTACCTGGATAAGACTGCATGGAATGATAGGAATTGTACCTCCCTATCTCTTATTTTCGCTCCTTTGGAGAAGAAAGATTCAAAAGCCTTACTATGTTTTCAACCGCAGTTGGAAATCACACGTCGTGTGTGATTAGACGAGGTACAAATCGGTCTAGAGATTTGGGGGAGCTGAAAGTATGTACAGAGATTAAGAATGTCACCGAAACGGACAAGGGAGGGAACTACTCAGCACCAAAGGTTCCCCGAGCGGACCTGTGGTGGTACTGTGGAGGCAAAATATTGAGACCCACCATACCACTGGATTGGAGAGGGATATGTGCAATTGTACAATTGGTAATTCCATTTACCCTGGCATTTGAGAAGGAAAAGATAGTGGGGAAAAAGGAAGGAGTAAGAGATCACTGTGAGACACTTCTTTCGATGACAGGATTTATCTCGATTCTGTTGGAGTCCCTAGGAGAGTACCTGATGAGTTCAAGGCTCGTAATCAGATTGCAGCAGTCTTTGAGTCAGCTCTCTTTTGGTGGGTAACAATTAATAAAAATGTAGATTGGATAAATTACATTTTCTATAATCAACAGCGATTTATAAATTATACCAGAGGTGTGGTTAAAGGAATATCAGAACAGCTTGATGCGACAAATAGGATGGCATGGGAAAACAGAATGGCCCTTGATATAATTTTAGCAGAAAAAGGGTGTGTGTATGTGTGATGTTAGGAGGAAGCTGTTGCACCTTTATTCCTAATAACACTGCACCTGATGGTTCAATTACTCGGGTGTTAAGGGGATTGACTACCTTAGCAGAGGAACTGGCTGAGAATTCAGGAGTAGACACATCTCTCACGGGATGGCGTGAATTATGGTTTGGAAAATGGAAGGGGGTGGTGGTTTCCATTCTTACTTCCCTGATAGTCGTAGCCGGGGTATTAGTAGCCATTGGCTGTTGCATCATGCCCTGTATACGAGGACTCACCCACAGACTGATTCAGACAGCCTTAATGAAACAGATATCCCTAAAATGGAATCAGGCAGAGGAACTTTGTCGATTAAATAATGAGGGGATGAGTGAGACCAAGATGGATGAACTCTCCGGAATGATGCTTCTTTTGGGGGCAATGCTTAAAAGAAAAATGCAGAAGATAACAAATGGTAATTAAAGAAAAAGGTGGAAATTTTGGGATATACGTAAAGTAGTATCACTTCTGCAACATAATTATTTATGCAAGGTTTATGCACTCACACCAGTGTATAATGGTTTCAACCAAGAGCTGAGTTAACAAGAATAAAAACTAGGTAAAAACAATGACTGCAGATGCTGGAAACCAAATTCTGGATTAGTGGTTCTGGAAGAGCACAGCAATTCAGGCAGCATCCAAGTAGCTTCGAAATCGACATTTCGAGAATTTGCTGTGCTCTTCCAGCACTACTCATCAAGAATGAAAATTATGTGAAGGAAATATAGAATTGTTTTTGTATTAGCTAAAATGTGCTTACAAGAATGAAACGTGCCTGCAGACAATGGTAGATGTTACAGACAAATAGATAAGATACTGTGAGAATGCAGGTTAAGCCAGATATGCCTGTACAAGCAGTAGTTACAAGCATCTGTTTCCCACTTTTGCAAAAACACAAAAACAAACCCCAATTAAAAGGTCATAAGGATCAATATGGTTGGGGAAAGGGAGAAAATGTCACAAGTGGGGGATTTAGATATTAGTGATGGAAGATGTACCTAACAATGGACCACAGCAGGATGTGGTGAAATGGCAAAGTAAAGGTTGCACTTTGTTATGCACACGGCCGGATAAGGCAAGCGAGAATCAATAGTAATTGGCTCCGGATTTGGAGTAGTGAATCCTATATGAGATATGTATTTGCTAAACTCTGTGTGCCTTATTCCAGGCACCACGCTTGCAAGTGTCTAATAAACAAACTGATTGCTTCAGTTTGTCTTGGGCTGAAATTATTGAAGTAAGTGAGCTTTGTTTCTCACAGTCTGTAATTTAAATTTACTGTGCTTTCTGTTCTCTCAACTTCTCACATTAATTGCTCCTCGTTTTCTTCTTAACTTTGAGACAAATCTCAAAATTCCGGGCACAATAAAAGCGATATGAATTGTAAATTAGTATCTGGACAAGAGACCAATGAACAGCTACATAGACCTCTTGAACATGGGGGCTGGGCATTGAGAACAGAGGATCAGTGGTTAGCACTCCTGTCTTACAGTGTTATGCACTTGAGTTTGATTCCATCCTCGGCCATATGTTTGTGTGGAGTTTGCATGCTCTTGTTTTCTCCCACAATCCAAAGATATGCAGGTTAGGTAAATTGGCCATGCTAAGCTGCATGTTCTGTTCAGGGATGTGTAGGTTATGTGCATTAGTCAGGGGTAAATGTCCAGTAACCTGAGAGCAGAATGGTGCTGAGTGGATTATTCTTTGGAACGTCAGTGTAGACTTGTTGGGCCAAATGGCCTGTTTCCACACAGTAGGGATTCCATAAACTTAGAATTGTGTTTCACTAAACAAAACTGACAATTTTTTTTAAATGTTGCATTTAAACCTTATCTTTAACATCAATTGTCAATCTTGTAAAATATCTCAATGCTACAGAAATCAATGTTCAAACAAAACACTGCACATAAAGCCACACAAAGATCTTCATGACCATCTAATCACTGTTCAGTGGAATAATCACAGTAAATATCTTATTGTTCCTGAGATCAATCCCCACTATCACAGTAAGGATCTGGTTATCATTCCCTCCAATAAATGCAATCGTTGTCCTCTGGTATTTCAGTTCAGTCGTTATACACCATACTGGTTGTTCAAAGCATGGTTATTCTTTATTATGAAGTGCCAAGGGTTCTAACGGCAAGTGATGTTGTTCGATCTGATTTGTTGTGTGTTCTCAAACAAGTTTTCACTATAAATATTGCAAAAAAAGTGTTTATTTGGTCTTGTTCAACTTCTGATGCTAACATTTTCAGTTCATGTTCATGAAGCATATTTGGAGAAAGTGAGGAAAGCTGTGGTGTTGGAAAAGTGCAGGCACATTCAAAGAGCAGGAGTATCGAAAAGATTCCTGATGAAGGGCTTATGCCCAAAACGTTGATTCTGCTTCTCTTGAATGCTGTCTGACCTGCTGTGCTTTACCGGCACAACGCTCTTGCCATTAGAAATATTTGACTGAACATTCAGAGACAATACTAAAAGTTACCTCTGTGAATGTAATTTACTGTGCTTTCTATTCCCTGAAGTTTTCATGTTAATTGCTCCTGTTTTTCTTCTTAAATCTGATACAAATTTCAAAATACAGAACACAATAAAATTCACATGAATTATAAATTTACATTCTCGAAGAAAACCAATGGAAGGCGATATAGAATTCTTGAACAGCCTACACGTTTGAATGAAAAAGCAATTCCTTCTAAAAAAATGTTTCCACGTCTGTATCGTTTTCTCAATTCAATAATCCTGCAAGTAGTTTATAATTGTCAGTTGATGTCTCTGAATGAGTACCTAATCAATGTCAATGCAACAGCTGAAACATGAACAACAGATTGATAACTGGGTGTTAAAGACCTTATTTGAAGCCAACAAAGTGTTGGTATTTACTAGAATCCCACCAGAAAACATTCTTGAATCATAATACAAGAAGTGAGATATGTGAGAGATGTGCAAACCTTATTTTTAAATGAACAAACTTCAATATTTTCAAAGCATTTCAATCTTACGGTCAAAATGAACAGGTGAATGGAAAAATAAAAACAAGCTTCTAACATTTCATAAACTGAACAACAATTACAAAGTCACTTTGATCAGAGGACAGAGTAATATTTAGATGAATCACAACATTTAGTTACATAGTAAGTAACCAGCTGACTGACAAGTAATAGGTGGGAGCATTTGTTAGTTTCCTGAAGAAGATATCAACTTTATTTCCAATTTATAGCACGACAGAATAATGTTTAATGTGTATCAATTGTTTGAACTTGCCCCTTTGCAACAAAATAAAGGATCAATCTCATCGTAATCTTTAATTCTGCAACATTTTCAAATATTCTTATAAGCAACAGAATTAGATACAGATATCCCCACTATCTGAAAGTAGAGCGTTATTATGAAACCTTACATAAGCTGAAAAGGCGTAAATCGAAGAAGCTTTAATCTTTTTCCTTTTTTTTCGTAAAAGTGAAAACCCCCTCCGGTTTTCTTTCAGTTAGAGAAAGCAGGGACAGATGTAAGTCTTTTGTAAAAGCAAAGTGGCTAAAGCAAACTTTCCAAAAGTGGGGGATTCGTGTACACATATTTCTTGATAACCTGACACAAATAAGTATCAGATTTTGTGATTATTCTTATAATAGATAAAAGCAGACCTAATGTTGGATTGAAAAGCAATTCAATCTGTGCTTGGGTACTCTCTAATCACCATTCAGAGCAGCTCTTGATATATTTCTGTTGAAGGTGTGATGTGAAACCTTCCCTCTGGTCTAGTAATAGAGACCCTGCCACAGCTCCACAAGCTCCTTTCATAATGTTCCCACCCAGGACGGCAGGACTGCAATATTATGTTTAATGTGGTTTCTCAAATCAAAACTAATCAGCTGTTTATTGCAGTAATTTGGATGGGAATTAATTAGGTAGTTTCTGTGTGTAATGGACTGGAAATTACACAATATTTTACAATAACAATGGAATAAAGGAATGATAAACTTAAAGAAACAGGAATCTCATGACAATTCTTTGAAAGACAAGTTGACAAAACTGCGTGATCATTGTACTTTGATTTTAAAAATGCATCAGTCACTCAATGTGAATATTCAGCTGAAGACAATTTCCCTTCATTTCAACAACGTACAACTTTCACAAATTCAAAATGAACAAGCATTGAAAAAGGAAGGAACAAGCAGATGGTAATTCGATTTTCTTTACCCAAACATGCGATTAATTTTAAGTAAAGTTTGATATACGAAAAAAGGAAACTCTTATTGTGGTTCGAAATACAATAAATGTGAGCATGAAGTGAAATATAATCAAATCAATTTAACTATGCTTTCTCAGTTAAAATACAGTTCAATATTCAAAGTAATCGAGTGATTGTATACTGCAATATCTTTAATTCAGGGCTGAGACAGAATTCCACATTTATACCCCTTATAGTGAAGCAAACTTGTGCCAGGGGTCAGAGGAGGTAGGGGAGGTCCTGAATGAGTACTTTGCTTAAGCATTCACGAGTGAGTGGGACCTTGTTCTTTGTGAGAACAATGTGAAACAGGCTGATATGGCAGAACAGGTCGATATTAAGGTGGAGAATGTGCTGAAAATATTGAAAAATCATGGGGTTAGATAAATCCCCTGGGCCAGAAAGGAGAAAACCTAGGTTGTCATGGGAAGGGAGGCAAATGATTACTGTGTTTTGGCAATGATCTTTGCATCCTCATGTCCACTGAAGTCATACCAGATGATTGGAGGGTCGCAAACATTATTCCCTTATTCAAGAAAGGCAACTGAGATATTCCTGTGAATCATCGATGAGTCAGTGTTACATCAGTTGTGGGCAAATTATTGGAGAGGATTCTGAGAGACAGGATTTATGATTATTTGGAAAAGCATAGATTGATTAGAGATGGTCAGCATGGCTTTGTGAGCGGCAGGTTATGCCTCACAAACCTTATTGAATTATTTGAGGATGTGACAAACACATTGGTGAGGACAAAGTAGTGGATGTGGTATGTCTGGACTTTAGCAAGATGTTTGATTAGGTTCCACATGGTAGGCTCATTTAGAAAGTAATGAGGTCTGGGATACAGGGAAACCTGCCTGGTTAAATAATAAATTGGCTGGCCCATAGAAGACAGGGTGAGATTACATGGATAGTTTTCAGTTTGGAGCACGGTGACCAATGATATTCTGAAGTGATTAGTTCTGGGACCTCTGCTCTTTGTGTTCTTTTATAAATGACTTGGATGAGGAAGTGGAAGGGTGGGTTAGGAAGTTTCCAATGACACGAGAGTTGGTGGAGTTGTGGATAGTGTGGAGAGCCTTTGTAGGTTGCTAGAGGACATTGACAGGATGCAGAGCTGGGCTGGGAAGTGGCAGATGGAATTCTACCTGGGAAAATGTGAAGTTATTCATTTTGGAATTTCAAATTTGAGTGCATATTTTCAGATTAAATGCAGGATTCTTGACAATGTGGTGGAAAAGAGGGATCGTGGGGTGCACGTCCATATATCCCTCATAGCTGACATCCGAGGTGATAGGGTTATTAAGACGGTGTATGGTGTGTTGGCTTTCATTAGCAGGGAGATTGAGTCTAAGAGCCACATGGTTATGCTGCAGCTCTATGGATCAGTGGTGAGACTACACTTATAATATTGTGTTCGGTTCTGATCATCTCATTATACATAGGATGCGGATGCTTTAGAAAAGCTGCAGATGAGATTTATCAAGATTTTGCCTGGACTGGAAGGCATGTCTTCTGAAGAAATGTTGAGGGAGCTGGGCTTTGCTCATTGCAGTGAAAGAGGGTGAGAACGTACTTGATAGCTTTGTGTAAGATGATGAGAGGCATAGATAGAGTGGATGATGAAAGACTTTTCCCCACAAAGTGGCATAATTTTAAGGTGAATTGGGAAAGTTGTGTGGAGATGTCAGAGATAGTTTCTTTATAGATAGTGGAATGCACTGCCAGTGGTGGTAGTAGATTCAGATCCATCAGGGACATCTAAGCGACTCTTGGATAGGCACATGGATGATAGTAACTGAAGGGCATGTTGGTTAGTTTGATCTTAGAGTAGGATGAAAGATCTGAAAAACATCGTGGCCAAAGGGCCTGTACTGTGCTGTACTGCTCTATATTCTATGGACTGAAATGAACAATTATTACATATTAGCAACATATAGATTTTCAAAACTCTATTAGCATACTTAAGAATAATGATAAATTTCATCTTGCTATTTGACTGTGCTATCTGCAAAAATGACCAGGAATTATTGCATGGAAAAGTAATTCGGCTTTTCTAAATTTATAATGCTGGGATTACACAGATCATTCAAATGAGCAAAAGTCATATTTTTAAGTGCGTTTTGCAGCAGAAATAATGGATTCTTTTGTCGTTGCATTGATTGGAAATAAAATTGATTTTTGTATTACTGTATAGGTACTGCATTTGAGTGGGAGCAGCGGCCGAGTTGAGGTGAACCCGGGAGACTACAGCTAAGGTAAGAGTTTTTTTCAAAATTACTTACCTGTAGCGGGCATCGGTGTTTTGTTTTCTCTCTCCTTCACAGAAAGAGCGGGAGCAGCAGAGGAAGTGACGGCAAGCAGAGGGGCAGCCGGGAAGGAGAACTGTGAGTATAAATACTCACTGTTTCACCACCAACGGTCATTTGAGTGGGAGCAGCGGCCGAGTTGAGGTGAACCCGGGAGACTACAACTAAGGTAAGAGTTTTTTTTCAAAATTACTTACCTGTAGCGGGCATCGGTGTTTTGTTTTCTCTCTCCTTCACAGAAAGAGCGGGAGCAGCAGAGGAAGTGACGGCAAGCAGAGGGGCAGCCGAGACCCGGAAGCAGTTAGTGTAAGCTTACCTGGGTAGGTTTTTTCCCCCTTTAAAAGCGCGAAGGAGAGGAACCCGAGGCACTACACAGGTAGTGCCTCCCACCCGCCCTCCTCCTCTAACCTAATAATAACATCTGTTGTGGCAAGCAGGTAAGTGCTGAATTTTGCTTGTATTATTTAGACACAGTTTTTGTTTAAACAGTTAGCTTTAGAGGGATGGCAGTGAAGGCAGTGCAATGTTCCTCCTGCAACATGTATGAGGTGAGGGATGCCATCGACGTCCCTGCCGATTACACTTGCAGGAAGTGCACCCATCTCCAGCTCCTCCAAGACCGTGTTAGGGAACTGGAGCTGGAGTTGGATGAACTTCGGATCATTCGGGAGGCAGAGGGGGTCATAGATCAGAGTTATAGGGAAGTAGTAACTCCCAAGATGGCAGATAGATGGGTTACAGTGAGGGGGACTGGGAGGAAGCAGCCAGTGCAGGGACCTCCTGCGGCCATTCCCCTCAAGAACAAGTATACCGTTTTGGATACTTGTGGGGGGGATGACTTACCAGGGGTAAGTAACGGGGCTCAGGTCTCTGGCACGGAGCCTGTCCCCGTTACTCAGAAGGGAAGGGTGAAGAAGAGCAGAGCAGTAGTAATTGGGGACTCGATAGTTCGTGGCACAGATAGGCGGTTTTGTGGGAACGAGAGAGACTCACGTTTGGTATGTTGCCTCCCAGGTGCAAGGGTACGTGATGTCTCTGATCGTGTTTTCCGGGTCCTGGAGGGGGAGCAACCCGAAGTCGTGGTCCACATTGGCACCAACGACATAGGTAGGAGGAGTGCTGAGGATGTTAGACAGGCTTTCAGGGAGCTAGGTTGGAAGCTTGGAGTTAGAACAAACAGAGTTGTTGTCTCTGGTTTGTTACCCGTGCCACGTGATAGAGATTCGAGGAATAGGGAGAGAGAACAATTAAATGCGTGGCTTCAGGGATGGTGCAGGAGGGAGGGGTTCCAGTTTTTGGATAACTGGGGTTCTTTCTGGGGACGGTGGGACCTCTATAAACAGGATGGTCTACACCTGAACCTGAGGGGAACCAGTATCCTTGGGGGGAGGTTTGCTAGTGCTCTTGGGGGGGGTTTAAACTAACTCGGCAGGGGCATGGGAACCCAGATTGTAGCTTCAGGGTGCAGGGCCTGGAGTGTAGGGAGGTGAGGAACATGGGATCAATTTCCAAGGAGGGTGCCTGTAAACAGGGAAGTGGCTTGAAGTGTGTATACTTCAATGCAAGAAGTATACGAAATAAGGTAGGTGAACTTGCAGCGTTGGTTGGTACCTGGGACTTCGATGTTGTGGCTATTACGGAGACATGGCTAGAACAGGGACAGGATTGGCTGTTGCAGGTTCCGGGATTTAAATGTTTTAGTAGGGTCAGAGGTGGGGGTAAAAGAGGGGGAGGTGTGGCATTGCTTGTCAAAGATAGTATTACAGCGGTGGAAAGGACGATGGATGAGGACTTGCCATCTGAGGTAGTTTGGGCTGAGGTTAGGAATAGGAAAGGTGAGGTCACCCTGTTAGGAGTCTTTTACAGGCCTCCTAATAGTCCTAGAATCATTGAAGAAAGGATTGGGAAGGTGATTCAGGAGATGAGTGACAGTAATAGGGTGGTTGTTATGGGGGACTTTAACTTTCCTGATATTGATTGGGAAAGCTATAGCTCAAGTTCGTTAGATGGGTCAGTGTTTGTTCAATGTGTGCAGGAGAGTTTCCTGACACAATATGTAGACAGGCCAACAAGAGGTGAGGCCATACTGGATTTGGTTCTGGGTAACGAACCAGGCCAGGTGTTAGAATTAGAGGTAGGTGAGCACTTTGGGGATAGTGACCATAATTCGGTGATTTTTACACTCGTGATGGAGAGGGATAAGTGTGTACTACAGGGCAAGAATTATAGCTGGGGTAAGGGAAATTATGATGCGGTGAGGCATGACTTAGGATGTGTGGCTTGGAAAAGTAGACTCCAAGGCAAGAGTGTAAATGATATGTGGAACTTGTTCAAGGGGCAACTATTGAGTGTCCTTGATAATTATGTACCTGTCAGGCAGGAAGGAAAGGGTCGTGTGAGGGAGCCGTGGTTTAATAAGGAATTGGAATCCCTTGTTAAATGGAAGAGGGCGGCCTACCTCAAGATGAGACGTGAAGGTTCAATTGGGGCGATTGAGAGTTATAGGGTAGCCAGGAAGGACCTGAAGAGAGAGCTAAAAGCAGCAAGGAGGGGACATGAAAGGTCCTTAGTAGATAGGATTAGGGAAAACCCTAAGGCTTTCTATAGGTATGTTAGGAATAAAAGAATGACTAGGGTAGGAATAGGTCCAGTCAAGGATAGTAGGGGGAAGTTGCGTGTGGAGGCGGAAGAGATTGGGGAGACACTGAATGAATACTTTTCTTCAGTATTCACTCAGGAACAGGGCATTGTTGTCGATGAGAATACTGAGGCACAAATAAGTAGAATGGATGGCTTTGAGGTATGTAGAGAAGAGGTGTTGGAAATCCTGGAAAAGGTGAAAATAGATAAGTCCCCTGGGCCTGATGGCATTTATCCTAGGATTCTCTGGGAAGCAAGGGAGGAGATTGCAGAGCCATTGGCCTTGATTTTTATGTCCTCTTTGTCTACAGGAGTAGTCCCAGAAGACTGGAGGATAGCAAATGTGGTTCCCTTGTTCAAAAAGGGGAGTAGGGATAGCCCTAATAACTATAGGCCGGTGAGTCTCACTTCTGTTGTGGGCAAAGTCTTAGAGAGAATTGTAAGGGATAGGATTTATGCACATCTGGATAGGAATAATGTGATCAAGGATAGTCAGCATGGTTTTGTGAAGGGCAGGTCGTGCCTCACAAACCTTATTGAATTCTTTGAAAAGGTGACGAAGGAGGTTGATGAGGGGAAAGCGGTAGATGTGGTATATATGGATTTTAGTAAGGCGTTTGATAAGGTTCCCCATGGTAGGCTACTGCAGAAAATACGGAGATATGGCATTGAGGGTGAGTTGGAGGTTTGGATTAGGAATTGGCTGGATGGAAGAAGACAGAGGGTAGTAGTTGATGGCAAAGTTTCTTCATGGAGTGCCGTCACTAGCGGTGTTCCGCAAGGATCTGTTTTGGGACCATTGCTGTTTGTCATTTTTATAAATGACCTGGAAGAGGGGTTAGAAGGTTGGGTGAGCAAGTTTGCGGATGATACGAAAGTCGGAGGAGTTGTTGACAGTGAGGAAGCATGTGGCAGGTTACAGCAGGATATAGAGAAGCTGCAGAGCTGGGCAGAAAGGTGGCAGATGGAATTCAATGTAGCTAAGTGCGAGGTGATTCACTTTGGGAAGAATAACAAAAAGATGGGGTACTGGGCTAATGGTCGGATACTTGGTAGTGTGGATGAGCAGAGGGATCTTGGTGTCCATGTACACAGATCTCTGAAAGTTGCCACCCAGGTAAATAGTGCGGTGAGGAAGGCATATGGCGTACTGGCTTTTATTGGTAGAGGAATTGAGTTCCGGAGTCCTGAGGTCATGATGCAGTTGTATAAGACTCTGGTACGGCCGCATCTGGAATATTGTGTGCAGTTTTGGTCGCCATACTATAGGAAGGATGTGGAGGCATTGGAACGGGTGCAGAGGAGGTTTACCAGGATGTTGCCTGGTATGGAAGGAAAATCGTATGAGGAAAGACTGAGGCACTTGGGCTGTTTTCACTAGAGAAAAGAAGGTTTAGGGGTGACTTGATTGAGGTGTACAAGATGATTAGGGGGTTAGATAGGGTCGACAGTATGAACCTTTTCCCGCGTATTGAGTCGGGTATTACAAGGGGGCATAGCTTTAAATTAAGGGGGGGTAGATATAGGACAGATGTTAGGGGTAGGTTCTTCACTCAGCGAGTCGTTAGTTCATGGAATGCCCTGCCAGTAACAGTGGTGGACTCTCCCTCTTTATGGGCATTTAAGAGGGCATTGGATAGGTATATGGAGGATAGTGGGTTAGTGTAGTTTAGGTGGGCTTGGATCGGCGCAACATCGAGGGCCCAAGGGCCTGTACTGCGCTGTATTCTTCTATGTTCTATGTTCTATGTTCTATGTACTAGGGAATATTGGATTCAATTCAGATATAAACTTCACTGTTGTTGTTAGCAAGACTAAACTAAAGCATATAATAATTATTATCATGCAAATGCCTTCACAATTACTGTTACAATTCTGAAAAAAGATATATTGCACCATTTTTCAAACATTCAATAAATTAAATTGTGAATCTCATATACTTGTTACCCAGACAATTATTATGCAAATTATTGTAATGGTAATGACTTAATAACTAATGCTAAATCCTAAACAGATACATTGGTTCAATAATTTGTCAGCCTGTTGCTCTGAAATTGATTGGATATTATTAAGATCCATAAACTGAGGGACAAAATATAATAGCTCGCTTGATAGAATTGAGGGAAATAATGACAGTGTTTATTGAAAAGGATTGTTTTTGTTTAAAAATGCAATTGATGCAAGAATAATATATTTTCCTCCATTGATTTTCTTGTAGAGACATTCTTTTTTAATTGTCATGATTCAATGTTGCGACACTTATGTCAGAGTCTGCAAAGGGGAGAGTGAGAGAAAGAATTTTTTAAAAATCTGAAATGAAAGGAACTGGCGAACAGAGGAGCTCCAACTGTAGTGTCTCACCCTGCCAACATCTTATTGGGTGAGCTGGAATGCAGACTAGTCAAGGAACAACCTGACACAGTCATACGCACAGAAGTTTAGCTTTCAATGTCCTAGACACCACCGTCACCATCCCTGTATGTCCTGTCCCACCGGCAGGACATGGATGTAACTGAAATGCTGGGACATGCAGGGTTATGGACTAAGATCTGCAGAATGTGATCAGTGTGATTTATTTAACATTTCTCCAGAATATTAAACTCCAGTCCAATTTGAAAAGTTATTAGCGTCATCAGACTTGAACTACAAATGTCAGAAAAAACATTATCAGGAAGTTAAAGCACAGATCGAGGCCACTTGGCCAATCCCATATGTGTTGACTGCAATAGAACTCCCCAGGCTTTACAGCTTTTTGTACTCACCATTGAAAGCAACATTTTCAGACTGTGAACTCTGCCCAATATGCTTTTATAATCTGTTTTATAAATGTATTTCTTTGACAGCTGCACACCTGGTTTCCTTGTTTCTTTCCCAGCCGTTACTCCATTCCCCGTGGCCTTGCGGGACGACCATTTCTGCTGTTTAATCTCTCCTGCTTTCCCCCGTGTGACAGACTGTCTTTTTGTCCTTGTCTCACCCCCACCTTGCTCACAACTTGTGACATTTCTGATGGTTCCCAGACCTCTGTAACTATCACTGCGCCCCCTGGGTCAATGGCGCGAGTTTTGAGTTCTCTTCCTCCTGAGATAATCAGAAATCTTTCCGGTTGCAGTTTCCCCCAGATTTTATTTTGAAAAGCAGAGCATTTGTGTCAGAGTCAAGTGTTTGTGAGCCTTCATCCACAATTCCGAGCATTTGGATGTAATTTGTGACCCTCCCACAGATGTGTAACGTTACTGGATTGGCCATGCTAACATGGCCGCAGTGTGCAATATAGGTGGGTTGGCCTAGCCATGGTTAATGTGGGGTTATGGGGGTAGGGTGGGTGAGCAGGTCATTGTAGACTCGATGGGCTAAATAGACTCTTTCTGCACCCACTGGATTCTGTGATTCTAACTAGTTGTGATTGTTGTCCCATTTTCCTCATGCCAGGTTCATTCAACTCAGACACATATGATTCTGTGGGTGCTCACTCACTCCTTCCCTTCAGTTTTACATCAATTTCACACTGTATGTGAGGGTGGGAAAGGATTTGTAAATATACATACTCCAACCAAAACCCCTCACAGGTCAGGAACTGTTTCTGCTACTTTCATCACTCACAAGGAACACGAAAATAAAGGTTCCGTCACAAATCTTACAGGAACATAGCGGTTATAAACACCAGGAAGGGCTGAACAGCAGAAAACGCTTTTTGCAAGAAAAGGGGAGGCTCAGAGACAGCCTGGTACAAGTAGAAACTTTTGTGCCTGTGTTTTCAGAGATTTGTGGTTGAAATCATTGGGTTGGAAGCATGTTTCATATCCCCAGATCATCAAAGGTGCTATCTAAATGTGCATCTTTCTTTCTATCTGTCTGAGTTAACAATCAGATGGACAGGTCAGTGTCTGAGTGTCTTACCAAATCCCTGATTGAATGTCTCCCCCCACAATCTCAGGTGTGTCGCCACTCACTGAGTCACGGAGAAACTCTGCCATTACAATGAGAACTGTCTTTGCTGTCAACTCTCCTCGTGCTTCTGCCTAATCCCAACTTCCCTTCATTAAATCCCAGCTGCCTCTAGTCCACCCACATGGACATGTTGAAGAGCATGACAGGAGAATGGATTGAAACCGAGAGTTCAATGCCAGAATGAAAGAGAAAGAAGAAAATAAACGGGGATTGTGGATCCCAGGGGATACAGACTCCAGGATTAGTCCTTGTGGGCATTCCCGCAGTAATACAAGACAGCATTCCATGATGAGAGTTAAACGCGGGTGGCAGGAGAGGGAACCACTGAACATGAGCAGGTTTAGTTCAAACACAGGAGATTTGTTCAGTCAGTAACAGTGTGTTCGACATGGAGGTTACGTGAGCAGTGAGGGGAAATGTTGCCACAAGCTGCCGATGGATAACTTGCATTGGAACAGGAGGAGGCCATTCAGCCCCTCAACTCTGCTCTGCCATTCATGATGATCATAGCTGATGTGTGACCTAACGTACAACTTTCAAAACCCTCTAATTTCATCAATAAACTCCTCTGCAACACACAAGATGAGTATGGGAAAACTAAACATCTGCAAATGCTGGGAAATCAGAAACAAAATCAGAAATTGCTGGCAAAATTCAGTAGGTCTGGCAGCATCTGTGGAGAGTGAACCGTTCGCGTCCAGTGACCAGTCAGGTGACCAGCTGCAGCTGACCATTCTGCTGTTTCTGTAACACTCTCTGGAACAGGTTATGGTGGGGGGGGGGGGGGGATGAGATTGCCAATAACAACTGAGAAAACAGGAGGCCGTACTCAATCAGAATTAGGAATTCACTTACCCCTCCCAGCGGGACACTCACCGACACAGTCACACTGCGGAGAGGCCGCTCACCTGCCCCACGTATGGGAAGCGATTTACTCCATCTTACAATCTGCTGAGGCACCAGAGATGGCACAGTGGATTTTGACCCTTCACCTGCTCCATGTGTGAGAAAGGATTCATTCAAATCTCTCCCCTGCGGAGACATTAGTGCATTCCCACTTGGGAGAGGCCATTCACCTGCTCAGTGTGTGGGAAAGGAATCACTCAGTCCTCTGACCTGCTTAAACACCAGTGAACTCACTCTGGGGAAAAAAAGTCATTCACTTGTTCCCTGTGTCGGGGGAGATTCACTCAAATGCAGCACCTGCAGAGTCTCCAGTGAGCCCACACAGGGGGAGAGCTCATTCAGATGGTCAGTGTGTGAGAGGGGATTCAGTAATTCATCCTGCCCCACTGAGACCCCAGTGAGCCCAAACCACGGGAGAGCTCATTCAGATGCTCAGTGTGGGAGAAGCGATTCAGTGATTCATTGCTCCTGCTGAGACTTCAAGAAGCCCACACCAAGGAGAGGCCATCCAGTTGCTTAGTGTGGGAGAAGGGATTCAGTGATTCATCGCTCCTGCTGAGACTCCAAGGAGCCCCACACCGAGGAGAGGCCATTCAGATGCTTAGTGTGGGAGAAGGGATTCAGTGATTATTCCTGCCCCAGAGACTCCAGAGGGTTTACTCTGGGTAGGAGCTGTTCACCCCTCTGTGTGACAAGGGATTTGCTGCATCTTCAACACGATTGAGAGACCAGTGAGTGCTCACAGGGAAGTGGTCATACACCTACACCGTGTGGACTGCAGGATTCTTATTCTGATGTTACTGTCCATCAGAGTCAGGAGTGGACCTTGTACATGATGACAATGCTGGAGTATTGATGTTGTTGTTGTTAACCACATTAACTGGGCTGGAGTTGACTGAACTTACATTGCCACTTTCTGAACCTCAGGATGCCTCTCTGGGCAGTAAATCTCCACAAACAGCAATGTGACAAGGAGCAGGGATCATCTGTTTTGATTTAAATTGTGATTGTAGCACGGCTGCTTCACAGCCTTGGAGTCCAGCCTTGGCCAACAGCCTGTGTGGAGTTCCCACATTCTCCCCATGATAGTGTGTTTCCTCTCCAGCTGCTCTGGTTTCCTCCCACAGTCCAAAGATGTGCAGGTCAGGTGGATCAGACGTGCTAAATTGTCCACAGTATACAGGATTGTGCAGACCGGAGTGGCATCAAGACAATCGATGATGAATGAAGTTCACAGAGGTGGGGAGGGGTAGAGCGGCTGGAGAAATTTACTTAGATAGAGAAGAATGAAGTGGGTGGAGGAGGTACAGAGATTAAGAGGGCTGGAGTGACTGCGTGTAGTTACTGAAGTGGGGAAGATGTAAGGGTTTATAGAATATAGACCAATACAGCGCAGAACATGCCCTTTTGCCCTCGATGTTGCACTGACCTATGAACAAATCTAAGCCAATCCCCCGACACTGTTCCATCATCATCCATGTGCTTATCCAAGGATTGTATAATTCCCCCTAACGTGGCTGAATTAAGTACATTGGCAGGCAAGGCATTCGACGCTCTTACCACTCTCTGAGTAAAGAACCTGTCTCAGACATCACTCTTAAACCTGTCACCCCTCAATTTGTAGCTATGCCCCTTCATACAAGTTGATGTCATCATCTGAGGAAAAAGGCTTTAACTTCTCCCCTATCTAATTTTCTGATCACGTTGTATGCCTCTATCAAATCCGCTCTTAGCCTTCTTCTCTCCAATGGGAATGGACCCAAGTTTCTCAGCCTTTCCTTATAAGACCTTCCCTCCAGACCAGGCAACATCCTGGTAAATCTCCACTGCACCTTTTCCAATGCTTCCATACCCTTCCTGTAATGGGGCGACCACAACTGCACACAATATTCCAAGTGTGGCCGCACTAGCATTTTGCATAGTTGCAGCATGACATTACGGCTGTAGAACTCAATACCTCTACCAATACAACCTAACACACCGTATGACTTCTTAACAGAAAATCAACCAAGATAGCAACTTTGAGGGATCTATGCACATGGAAACCAAGATCCATCTGCACATCCACATTACCAAGAATCTTTCCATTGACCAAGTATTCTGCCTTCCTGATAGTCTTCCCAAAGGAATCACCTCATAGTTAGCTGCATTGAAACTCCATTCGCCACCTCTCAGCCCAATTCTGCAGTTTGTCCAAGTGCCCCTTCAACCCGCAAAATATTTCCACACTGTTCACTACTCCTCCGATTTTAGTGTCATCTGTAGACTTACTAACCCATCCACCTATGACTGCATCTAAGTCATTTATAAAAATGACAAACAGTAGTGGTCCCAAAATAGATCCTTGTGGCTCACCATAGTTAACGGACTCCATGCTGACCACCACTCGCTGCCTTTTACAGAAAGCCAGTTTCTAATCCAAACTGCTAAAATACCCTCAATCCCACGCCTCTGCATTTTCCCCAACAGTCTACCATGTGGAACCTTATCAAATGCTTTACTGAGGTCCATGTACACCACGTCAACTGCCTTACCCTCTTACACATGCTTGGTCACCTTCTCAAAAACCTCAATGTGATTTGAGAGACATGACCATGTTGCCTATTTGCAATCAAATTGTTGTTTGCTAGATGATTATAAATCCTATCTCTTATAATCCTGTCCAAAATATTTCCTACACACTCATAAGGTTCACTGGTCTGTAATTGCCTGAGTCATCTGTACTGCCCTTCTTGAACATAGGCAAACATTTGCAATCCTCCAGTTCTCTGGTACTAAACCTGTAGACAATGAAGACTCAAATATCAAAGCCAAAGGCTCCAACAACTCCTTCCTAGCGCCCCAGAGGAAGCTCGAATAAATCCCATCCGACACAGGGGACATTTCCACTTCCACTCCTTCTCGAATTGATAACACATCTTCCTAACCAACCTCGATCCTTTCTCGTCAAATATCTCGCATCTCATTATGCACTATAATAGTCTACTTTCCCTGAGTGAAAACCAAGGAGAGATGTTCGTTTAACACCTGTCCGATCTCCACAGAATCCACACTCAACTTTCCACTTCTGTCTTTGACTGGCTCTATTCCTAACCTTGTTATCCTTTTCTTCCTAACGTACCTATACAAAGCTTTCGGATTCACCTTTATTCGACCTGCTAAAATGACTCATGTCCTCTCTTTGAACTTCTTAACTCACTCTTTAAACCCTTCCTAGCTAATCTGTAACTCTCCATCGTCTCATCGTCACATAAGCCTCCTTGTTCTTCTTAACAATAAATGTAATTTCTGTAGTAAACCACGGTTCTCATACATTATCACTTCCTCCCTGCCTGATAGGGGCATGCTATTTAAGGACACGCGATGTCTGTTCTTTAAACCAGCTTCACATTTCGAATATCCCCATCCCCTACGTTTTGCTACCCTGTTCTATGCATCATAGGTTCTGCTTAATCGCGTTACAATTGCCCTTCCCCCATTGATAACTCTTGCCCTGTGGCATGTACCTATCCCTTTCCCTCACTAAACGAAACGTGTTTTTGGAGGTTATATCCATAAGAAAAGGTAGAGGTACTAGAAAATGCCAGAATTATGGGGCGGTATGGAAATGCTGGAGGAGGTTACGAAGATCATGAGAGTCTAGTGGTTGGATGAGGTTTACAACGGTCGGGAGCGGGGAGTGGCTGGACAAGGTTACAGCGACAGGGCATATGGGAGAGCAGCTTAGACAGATATGTAGGGTTTGTAGGGTCTGAAGTAAGTCATAGATGAAGGGTGATATGTAGATGATGGCGGAGGTCAGAGAGACAGGGAGGAATGTAGGGTTTGGAGGTGCTTAGTGAGATAGTGAGGGGTGTAGGGTTTGGAAGACGTTACAGAAATAGGGAGGGGTATAGAGTTTGGAGGAGTTTAAAGAGATAGGGAGGAGGAAAGTTCTGCAGATCTTTCCAGTGCTGGATTGGTTGATGAACGGGCAGATAAGGGACAGAGAATATTTGAAGGAGTGAGACCTTGGAGTGTCCAATCACGAGAGCCAAGGAGTCAGTGTCATCCACACAGGAGAGGCCCTTCTGCTGACTGTAAAAAAATAAAAGGCCCTGTAGACCGTGCAAACTCCTCCTTCCTAATGCCTTGGAGCTTACGCCAGAATTGAGAGAGATGCCCTCCAGACTGTCAAGCAACAATGTGACATAACAAAACCTCATGGGTTCATATCAAAACCTGACACGGAAACCTCCTGCTGACTCCCGTCTCTCAGCCTCACGGTGTCAGATAAAACACTAACACGGAAACATCCTGCAGACTCCCCTCCCTCTGCCTCACGGTGTCAGATAAAACACTAACATGGAAACCTCCTGCTGACTCCCTTCCCTCAGCCTCACGGTGTCAGATCAAACACTGACACAGAAACCTCCTGCTGACTCCCCTCCCTCAGCCTCGCGGTGTCAGATCAAACACTGACACGGAAACCTCCTGCTGACTCCCTCCCTCAGCCTCACGGTGTCAGATCAAACACTGACACGGAAACCTCCTGCTGACTCCCCTCCCTCAGCCTCACGGTGTCAGATCAAACACTGATATGGAAACCTCCTGCTGTCACCCCTTCTCAGCTGGTGGATCAGTGTCCCTCTACATTGAACAACACTTGGTGGAAGCACTGAGAGAGTGACAGAGCTGGAGAATGTATACTGGGTGGGCCATTTCAAAACCAACACCAAGAGGGGCTCAGCAGCAGCATTACTGATCGAGGTGGTCGGGTCCAAAAGGACATAACTGCTTCACTGCGTTTGCACCGGTTCGGGGGGACGACTGACAGGTAGAAACATCCTTGACCTCATCCTCACCAACCTACTGGCTGCAGATACATTGTTCGATGACCGTATTGGGAACGGCGAACTACCGCACACAGTATTTCTGGAGACAAAGTTCCACTTTTACATCGTGAAAACCCCCTGTACATTTGTGATACCATCATTGTGCTAAATAGGGCAGATTTCCAATAGATTTTAGAACTTTGCACTGGCCTGTGTGAGGCGGTTCGGGTCATTACCAACAGCAGCAGGATTGTACTCCAGCATAAGTTTCACTATCACTGCCTGGTGTATGCTCCACTTTATCCTGACCATCAAGCCAGGGATACAGCCTTGTTAAATGGAGAATACAGGAGGGCCTGCCTAGAGTAGCACCAAGTACACCTCAGAATGAGATGAAGTTACTAAATTGGGCCACTTATTCACCACATGGTATAAATAGAAAATGATACACAGATCTATCCAATGAATCAGGACTCATCTCTGCAATGCTCTCATATACAGTCTGGGTGAGTGATGGTGGACAATCACACAACTCACCGGAGGAGGAGGATCCAGAAATACCACCTTCCTCAAAGATTGAAGAGACCAGCACAATAATAGAAAAGCTAAGGCTGAAACTTTCACAACAATGTTGAGACAGAAATATCGATGGGAGGATCAACTTTAGTCTCCTCCAGATGGCAGTCTTCAGCTAAACGGTTTACAACAAGAAAACACACCGCTGAATTCGAGAGGTGAGGTGACAGTGACTTCACTTTTAACATGATCATAACTGCATTTGACCAAATGTCATATCCAGGATTAACGGCAAACCTGGAGCAAATAGGAATCGTCTGCATTGGCAGAAGTTATACCTGGTGAAAGGAAGGTGGCTGGGGTTGGTGGAGAGCAACCATCTCAGCTCTGCTGCACTTCCCCAAGGGAGGGGTTTCTGGGTAAGCCTGTAGATCAGAAATGGAAAGGTAGGACACCATACCCCGACAGGATGATTGGGCTGCTCTCTCGTTAGACAGAGACGACTGACGGTAGATTAACTGGACAGTCATCATGCCTCAATTGTGGGAGCGCTTGTGTAGGACAGCCCTTATCATACACCTCAGTCAGTGCAGGAATTGAACCCACACTGCTAGTATTAATGTGCATTACAAACCAGCTATCCAACTAACCAAGTCATCACTCAGCTCCATGCGGTAGGTATTGTAATATTATTCCATTCAGATATGTTGCTAAACACCTTTGGAGCAGGTAGAACGAGAAGCCAGCTTCCTAGCTCAGAGAGAGGGACAGCATCAGTGAGCTGTAAAAGCGCTCTCTGCCCTCGGCCCAATAATTTTCCGCTGCTTCATAAATGACCATCCCTACTCAAGTGAAGTCACAACTGGGATTGTTTGCCAATGATTGGACAATATTCACCACTATTAGTGATTTACTCTGATACTGAAGCAATCCTTATCCAAATGCAACAAGGACCTGGAAGTATGAAGGTGTGTGCTTAACAGTGAAAAGTACCATTCCCATTGCACACATGCCAGACAACGACTACCTCTAATAATTGAAAATGGAATCATATCCTCTAACGTTCAATGTCACCACCATCACTGAACTCCCAACGACCAATATTCCGCGGATTATCGTTAACCAGAACTGGACTGACCGTATACTTTCATTACCCATTCCTGAAAAGGCCTTATGCTAAAACGTCGACTCTACTGTACCTCAGATGCTGCCTGACCTGTTGTGCTTTTTCAGCGTCACACTTTGACGCATATAAATTAATTGGCTACAAGAATATCTCAAGGGCTAGGAATCCTGCAGAAATAACATACCTCATGATTTCCAAAAGCCTGTATACCATCTATAAGACACACATGTAATGTGTGTGCGATGAAATACCCGCCCCCTCCCCATTTTCCCTGTGAATGCAGCTTCACCCCTCAACCACTGACACTCAGGAGAATCAATACCTGCCATCGACACGGTGCTCTGCAGAAATTTAACAAGGCTTCTTACAACGTACCTCTGAAACCATAACCGTCAAGAAGGACAAGTGAAACTGACACATGGGATTATCACCATGTTCGCTTTCCGTTCCAAGCCGCCCACCATTCTGATTGGGAAGTATATTGCCATTTCTTCAGTGGCACTATTTCAAGTCCCCCACTAATGGTATTAGAACATAGAACAGTACAGCACAGAACAAGCCCTTCAACCCACAACGTTGTGTCAACCATTGATCCTCATGTATGCACCCTCAAATTTCTGTGACCATATGCATGTCCAGCAGTCTCTTAAATGTCCCCAATGACCTTGCTTCCACAACTGCTGCTGGCAACGCATTTCATGCTCTCACAACTCTCTGTGTAAAGAACCGGCCTCTGACATCCCCTCTATACTTTCGTCCAACCAGCTTAAAACTATGACCCCTCGTATTAGCCATTTCTGCCCTTTGAAATAGTCTCTGGCTATCGACTCTATCTATGCCTCTCATTATCTTGTATTCTTCAGTTAGGTCCCCTCTCCTCCTGCTTTTCTCCAATGAAAGGAGTCCGAGCTCAGTCAACCTCTCTTCAGAGGTTAAGCCCTCCAGTCCAGGCAGCATCCTGGTAAACCTCCTCTGAACCCTCTCCAAAGCATCCACATCTTTCCTGTAATAGGGCGACCAGAACTGGACGCAATATTCCAAGTGCGGTCTAACCAAAGTTTTTATAGAGCTGCAACAAGATCTCACGACTCTTAAACGCAATCCCCCATTAATGAAAGCCAAAACACCATGTGCTTTCTTAACAACCCTGTCCACTTGGATGGCCATTTTAAGGGATCTATGTACCTGCACGCAAAGTCCCTCTGTTCCTCCACACTGCCAAGAATCCTATCCTTAATTCTGTACTCAGCTTTCAAAGTCGAACTTCCAAAATGCATCACCTCGCATTTATCCAGGTTGAAGTCCATCTGCCACCTCTCAGCCCATCTCTGCATCCTGTCAATGTCCCGCTGCAGCCTACAACAGCCCTCTATACTGTTAACGACACCTGCAACCTTTGTGTCATCTGCAATCTTGTTGACCCATTCTTCAATCCCCTCACCCAAGTCTTTAATAAAAATTGCAAACAGTAGAGGCCCAAAAACAGAGCGCTGTGGAACACCCACTCACTTCCAAGCAGAATATTTTCCTTCTACTACCACTCGCTGTCTTCTGTTGGCCAGCTAATTCTGTATCTAGACAGCTACGTTCCCCATATCCCATTCCTCCTGATCTTTTGAATGAGCCTACCATGGGGAACCTTATCAAATGCCTTGCTGAAGTCCATATACACCACATCCACAGCTCGACCCTCATCAACGTTTCTAGTCAGGTCCTCAAAGTATTGTAAGTCTAATTACAGCACATCGACTGCAGTGGTTCAATGTGGCAACTCACCCTCACCTTCTCAATGGCAACAAGAGATGGACAATAAATACTGGCCCAATCATATTCCATGAATAAATGAAATGAAAATATTGTCCAGACCTGCCCAATGTTGGACACTGTGCCTTGGGTTTTGTGAGCTCAGGCTGTTAGTGTCTAGGCAGTAACTTGTTTGTTGTAAACACCTGAAGGGAAGTGCTGTTTTAAACAATCTGTCAGTCTTTCAGAGGCATGGCCTACATACCGAGCATCACACAGACACTGCCATTCACATCCCATATTACTGAGCTCTGAGATAGACAGAAGCAATTCAAAATGTACCCAGATCTGACTGTAACATGTTTAAACATGCAGTGATATTGTTGCCATGAAAATGATTATGAGTGAATGTTAGCAGGGAGAAAGTGAGGACTGCAGATGATGGAGATCAGAGTCAAAACGTGTGGTTCTGAAAAAAAAGCACAGCCATTCATATAGCCGCTGAGGAGCAGGAGAGTCGACTATGAGTTCACAATATTAATAAAAGGGAAAATAAATGTATATTTTCAAATTCCTTGTACTTAATCATAATTTGGTCTTGGGTGCAATAATGAGACTCATCATTTCAATGTTCCTTACTGTGAGTTGGGCACTGTTTTCATCATATTGTTGTTAAAAATGTGAACTGAATACATAGGTGGATTTTGTGCTTATTGGATAATCTAAAAGTTGGTATTATGAAAGGATGTCAGACCTTCAGTAAAGGGACTTTGCTGTTAACGGTTAGAACAATGCTGCAAACATTTAGACAGAGATTTCCAGCTCAAGTCACACACAAGAAGGTTTGTCTGGGATAATGCCGACCATCAATGGAGCTGTACAATTTTGTTTGGATACTGACATTGTGGGGCTAACATACACTGGATATGGTTTATGATGGATTCATTGTAAGATGCCATGTGCTGCAGGAGCCCATCACCTTTATAACACCTTCATTCAGGATCAGGTCCAAGGTGCAGAATTACAGTGTTCAGGTGGCATGCCAGAAGGGATAGACTTGCAAGACATGGTTGTTTACAGATCATTGTTACAAACGTTGAACTGCGCCATGTAGTAGTCCATTCACCAGTCTGCCCCACACACCTCTCCCCGTTGTTCAGGTATATATCTAATCAGTCTATTGCGTGAGTAACTGCCCAGCTCCAGTTTCGAAGCACTCTGGACAGATTTTGGAGATGGTCAGTGTTTTGGAGGTCCTGGTGAGGGCCAGTATTACTGTGTCTCAATTCAGGCTTCTCCTCAAAGTCATTTCCAACAGGTTTGCTGCCTGCAAGATGGTGTATTCACTGATCTGAACATGAATCGGCTGTTTACCACAGTCACTGAATTGTGTAATAGTCAAGTGTGCATTCTGGTATTTCAATTACTGTTCACAACAATTGTTTTCAATTGAAAAATATTGATGTTTGGGTTATTTAAAAATATGTAAGAAACAAAGTGATATTAACACTTCATTATGCAAAATGTAAAAGTGGCCTGTTGTATATTTCCCACGAACTAATCAAAAAGCAGTCAGATATTACCTGTAAAACAGGATTCTGTGAACAGGGCTATTTCACTGGCAACTTCACCATCCTCTCTGGTAGGTTATGTCCCACTGACAGGACATAGCCAGGCTGAGGGGGCAGTTCTTGGCATATAATCAATAGAGAGCTCAGCATTGATGCTGGATCCTGTAGCTGCTAGACTGCTCTGCGGCAGGTTATGGGGGAATCAGTAAAAGGGAAACATATCATTGACCACATCATCACCGATATGCCTGCTGCAGATACACTTCTTCATTCCATATACCGGTAAGAATGGTCACTGCACAGTCCTTATGGGGAGCAAGGGCTACCTTTACATTTGCAGACCCACCTCACCATGATATGGGTTTCTACTGGGGCAGGCGTTAAACAGATTTAGCAACAAATGATGATGCATCTATGAGGTGCAATGGGCCATCAACAGCAGCAGAATCATACTCTGTACAACGCAGTCTGCAACCTCACACCCGACATACCTGCCACTGTACAGTAACCATCACCGCCAGATATACCTCCCACTGTACAGTAACCATCATGGCCCGGCATAACTCCCACTGTACAGTAACAGTCACAGCCTGCCATACCTCCCACTGTACAGGAACCATCACGGCCCGACATACCTCCCATTGTACAGGAACCATCACGGTCCAACATACCTCCCACTGTACAGTAACTATCAAGAGCTCAGTGCTTAGCACTGCTGCCTCACAGCACCAAAGTCCGAGGTTCAATTCCGGCCTTGATGACTGTCTGTGTGGAGTTTGCACATTCCCCCCGTGTCTGCATGGGTTTCCTCCAGGTGCTCCGGTTTCCTCTCACAGTCGAAAGATGTGCAGTTCAGGTGAATTGGCCATGTTAAATTACCCATAGTGTTAGGTGCATTAGTCAGGGTAAATATAGGCAGGGTAATGTGTTTGGGTGGGTTACTCTTCGGAGGGTTGGTGTGGACTGGTTGGGCTGAAGGGCCTGTTTCCACACTGTAGGGAATCTAATCTAACCTCCAAGGATCATGTCAGGAATATGATGGCATAATCACTTGTCTGAATGAGTGCAGCTCCAATAGGACGCTAATATTGACTTACTAGCAACAGGCAACGCAGTTGTGTGGGGAATATCCTGTCTCACAAACTTGATGAATTATTTTGAGGAAGTGACAAAATTGACTGATGAGGGCGTGGGGCTGCATGTTCGTCGATTGGACCTTAGCAAGGCGTGGATATGGTTGCTTATGGCAGGCTCCTGCAGAAGGTGAAGTGAAATGGGATCAGCGTTCAGTTAGTAAGATGGATAGAGAACTGCTTGGTCAAAGAAGACAGAGTCATGGTGGAACAATGTTTTTGTGACTGGAGATCTGTAACTAGATTGGCGGAGTTGCAGATTGTGAGGTTATTGCCAGAGAATACAGCAGGATATAGGGCAGCTGCAGACTTGTTCAGAGAAAACACAGATGTAACTTTATCTGGACAGTTATGACATGATGCGTTTTGGAAGGTCTAATGCAGGAGAGAAGTATAAAGTGGATGGAAAAACTACTGGCCGCATCAACATTCGAAGGGATCGAGGTATGCAGCTCCTCAGTTCCCTGAAAGTGACAACACGGGTGGATAGGGTGATCAAGAAGACTGACGGCAAACTTGCAGACAGGCATTGGAGCATGCAGTATGAAAATTAGCAGGTCATATTGCAGCTGTAGAGAAGCTTAGTTCGGGCACATTTGGAATATTGTGTACAGTACTGGTTGCCACACCAGCAGAACGATGTGGAAGTGTTGGAGAGGGTATGGAAAAGTTTTACCACGATGTTGTCTGGTTTGGAGGGAATTAACCAGAAGGGGAAATTGAACAAACATGGTTTGTGTGCACATGGGCATCATTGGCTATGGGGCTACCTGATAGATATTTACAAAATTATCAGAGGCATAGATAGAAGGACAGTTAGAGGCGTTTTCCCAGAATAGAAATATCAATTACTCAAGACCGTAGGTTTTTGGTAAAAGGGACAAAGTTCGGGAGATATGATCGGCAAGGTTTATTTTTGCTGTTCCAGACAAATGTGCAAGTGCCTGGAATGCACTGATAGAGGAGAAGGAGCTAATATAGAATGGTTGAAGAAGGATCTTGGCAAAAATATGAGTAAGTAGGGAATAGAATGACATAGAGGGTGTCGGAGCAAAAACTTTCTTTTTAACTTTAGAACGGCATCATGTGTCAGTGCGGGCTTGCTGTGATGAAGGGCCTGTTCCAGTGCTGGACTGATCTCTCAAACAAGATTTGAGCAAGGGAGTGGCAAGATGTTGACTGAATGATTACTGATGATCAACAGCCACATTCAGTGGATCTCTCCTCAACAACTTACAGCTTCATACCCTCCCTCCCACAGTAGGGAAACTCAATATAGAGAATTGGGCGTGAAATTCAGAGCTGGTAACTGGTGACTTCATCTTGCCCCTCGATCCTGCAGCCTTCTCTCTTGGACACCAACGTCTCGGAGGACACTGCACAGACAGAAGCTGCATGTAATCCGCACCCACCAATGCTGGCACATGTCACATGCCAGCCTCACCATGCCATCCCAGCACATCTCCGACCCACTGACAGTAACATTTGTACTTCAATGCTGCAGCTCAGGGTGCACTCACAACTCTCATTGCAATTCTGCTGCAAGGACACTGTGCTCAGAGGCACACACCCAGCTCATGGACTGCCCCTCTGGGATGCTCACTCCGTGTTTGTACACACTCAATGCTGCTGCAAGGACACTGTGCTCAGAGGCACACACCCAGCTCATGGACTGCCCCTCTGGGATGCTCACTCCGTGTTTGTACACACTCAATGCTGCTGCAAGGACACTATGCTCAGGGGCACACACCAAACTCATGGTCTGTCCCTCTGGGGGGCTCATTCGGTGTTTGGACACACTCACTTTGAACTGACTTGAATGCTCACAGTATGATTGCCTTGCCTTACCCTGCCCTCAGCAGTGTTTCCCCTCAACCAGAGCTACGAGGCTCACCTGCCTGCTGTATTGTCTTGGTGTTTAGCACAGACACAAAACGAGGAAGCCTGATATCATTGTCCACAGTCAGTCACGGTGCCCAGCACAGTGAGTCAAGGGGAGTCTCAGATCCCAGTCAGCGTGCTTGGACACAGTCAATCAGCCTCTCATGGTTGTTAGGTCAGGATCTGAATGCTGGGGAGCCCCCTATCCCTATTGGCTCTTTCTGCTCTTGTGTGGGTTGGTTCCATCCGAAATGTGAGAAATACCAAACTAAGGGAGGTGGAATTATTTGTAACAGCTGGTACAGCCGGGGGAAAGGTAGTGACGTGTCCCGAGTGAGTGAGTAGGCTCTTTCTCTTGGGCGTCTTAACAAATGCGAATCAAAACCAATACTTCCACCTTCATCCTTTCCCTTCCCTTCCATAATTTCAGAATCCCTGATACTCAGCAATATTTAACACACAGTCCTGCCATCCCTTGAGCCAGGTCTCGGTGATCAGTCCATCAGATTTCCACACACCAATCTGCATCTAGAACTCTCCAAACTCCGAGTATTCATGTCTATGCAGAGTACCTCAGATTAAGGATTTCTTTCTTACTCCATCTTCCACTGTTGAACTTGTTGTTGTAAATTAGTACCAACTGTATCTCCCATTATTTTGAGAATCCTGGTAGTCTCCTCTACTATTCCTTTTTGTATCCTATGCACCCGCCAAGTTATTTTCAATCCCTCCTAAACAGCGCACAAGGAACTCAGTCCCAGCTCTGTCATGTTAACCCCTCCAGCTTGTAAAGTTGCTGCCTTCCCCAGAACCAGTCCCAATGTCCCAGGAAACCGAAGCCTGTCCTGCTGCACCATCGTTCCAGTCACACTCTCATCTACCTAAAACTCCGAGTTCTGTTCTCACTTGGACACGGCACTGGCAGTAACCAAGAGATTGCGACATTTGAGATCCCGCTTGCTAACCATCCACCTAGCTCCCTAAATTCTGATTCCCAGACCGCTTCACCCTTCCTACCCAGGTCATTCCTACCAACATTGACATGACCTTTGACTGCTCACTGTCCCCCAGACAAATGTCCTGCAGACACCATTATATTCTTAACCCCACTATCCTGGAATTACAGAAACGCTGACACATTCTTCAATTTCCTGACTCTCTTGTGACTATTGATCCTCCTTCCTTTTCCCTCCCCTCCTGCACAGTCAGGCAGTTTGTGGTGCCGCAGACATGGCTCCGAGTGCCCTCCCCTGAACAGCCCGCACCTTCATCAGCTTCCAAACCAGGAAACTGAATTGGGAGGGAGATAGCAGGATATCCTTCCATTCCCTGAATGTTTCTCTTCGATTGTCTAGTCCCCTATTCCCTTTCTTCTTCTTGGCTGTCATGTCTGCAGGGTGATTTGCTCTCTGTGTGAGCTATTCGCTTAACTCTCAGCATCACACATGTCCCATAGAGTCTCTAGTTACTATCTGAGCTCCGAGACCCAGTGTTCATCTAGGACACGAGCAGGGGCTATGACTTCCCAACGTAACAGAACATATTTTCCATCTAACAAACATCTCTTGTCATGTCTTAAAATGCAACATGCCTGGAGTAACTTAATTAATTACTTCGAATTAAATTAACATCAGGGAAAAAAAAAACAATATGGTTAACTCCCTTATTCAACTGTGACTTACTGAGGGTAATATATATATTGGCTCAGAATTTCACTTCTCCCTCTTATCTCTGAGTTCAACCCTTATTTCAGAAGTTGAAAAAATAAGTTTGCTAACTTCTATCAATTTACTGACAGTCGCTAATAACGGTTTATTATCAGCCAATGAAGTTACAGCCTTTTCTGTGATGGCTCTTGCACTTCTTCCAAACTCAGTGCAGGCCCGTCCCAGCAGCAGGACGTTATCTCTGTGACTCCCAGGTACGTGTAATCCTCCAGCTCCCAGTCCACTCTGCTCCCTCACTCGGTCACCGTCTCTGTGACTCCCAGGGACGTGTAATCCTCCAGCTCCCACTCCACCCTGCTCCCTCACAAGGTCACCGTCTCTATGACTTCCAGGTACGTGTAATCCTCCAGCTCCCACTCCACTCTGCTCCCTCACAGGGTCACCGTCTCTGTGACTCCCAGGGACGTGTAATCCTCCAGCTCCCACTCCACTCTGCTCCCTCACTGGGTCACCGTCTCTGTGAGTCCCAGGTACGTGGAATCCTCCAGCTCCCACTCCACCTTGCTCCCTCACAGGGTCACTGTCTATGTAACTCCTCCCAGGGATGTGTAATCCTCCAGTTCCCACTCCACCCTGCTCCCTCACAGAGTCACCGTCTCCCTGACTCCCAGGTACGTGGAATCCTCCAGCTCCCACTCCACTTTGCTCCCTCACAGGGTCACTGTCTATGTAACTCCTCCCAGGGATGTGTAATCCTCCAGCTCCCACTCCACTCTGCTCCCTCACAGAGTCACCGTCTTCCTGACTCCCAGGTACGTGTAATCCTCCAGCTCCCACTCCACCCTGCTCCCTCACAGGGTCACCGTCCCTGTGATTCCCAGGCACAATTAGGCCATAATCTTCAGTGCTGATTTATATCCGCCCACTGTGCTGCCTCTGTAACTCCCAGGTGTGAGTGAGCCTCATGCTCCTGCTCCAAGTTACTCCCACACACGTTCACTCCCTCTGTGACTCGGTGCTGATTTTGAGCCTCCTGCTCTGCTGCTTCTCCAACTCCAAGTCCTAGTCGGCCTCGATCCTCGCTACTGATTAATATTCTCCCGCTCTGTGCTGCTCTCCCTCAGGTTCTCTCCCTTTGTGACTCCCAGGTAATGGTAGGCCTCAAGCCTCAGCTAAGATTTATAACATCCCATTCCGCACTGCTGCCTTACAGAATCGCTGTTGTGCCTGGAAGACAGAGGGAAAGAGGAGGATTAGACAGATCAGAGGGTGTTACAGTGATTGAGCGAGCTATTATGGGATGGAACAGGTTATCTGGGGAGCTAGACAGACCTGCAGTGTCGAAAGCAAGTTATTGGAAGATATAGTGAGAGTTGCAGACACTGAAGAAGGCGAAGGAAATAGAGATAGTAGCTTGTTCATGACGGAGCTATGTAGAGTCAAAAGTGCTTTTTCTGTGCTGCTTACAGAGATGTGTAGACTTCAACAAATACAAATTAAGAGCCAGCAAGTGTTGTATGGTACTGGAGACTGTTGGATGTTACAGAGTTAGAAGACTTGCAGTAACTGGGGGGAATGTAAACTTTTGGAGCACTGGTGGTGTTCAAGGACCCTCAGGACATGATGAGGTGCAGAGAATGGGAGCATTCCAAATAGTGGGTTTGTAGGGGCTGGAGGTCCTGAGATGGATTAGGAGGATGAAAAGCGTCAATTTAGCACATGCAACTATTGTAATTATAGAGATTTAAGGAAGGGAACCTGTGCTGTCATTGATTACAGTTATATGGAGACTAACAGAAACTGAATGGGTTACACATTTAAAAAGGGAGAAGTTTTAGCTGATCAGAAGTTTAAACAAGAATAAAGAAATTTTAGTGATCTCTAGCACAGATGGGAACGGAGGAGGAACTATAAGTCGGGGAGGATGTCAGATATAAAAGGGAGAGCTGCATTGTCTGTATGCAGTTACAGACGTGAGGAGTGTTGTCGCGCCTGCTGGAGGGGACACATAACAACAGCTCCAACGGCTGGTGCAGTCACTCAAGAAGGGAGGGTTCTCGGGACTGGAGATTACACAGATAGGGGTGAAATTGGAGCTGCAGGAGTTTATGGAGATTGGGAGGATTGGAGGGACTGGAGATTACACCGATTGGGGTGGTAGCGGGAACTGCAGGAGTTTATGGAGAATTGTTGGTGCTGAGAATTACATGAATACCGACAATAATTGGAGGTGCAGGAGTGAGTGAGATAGGGATGGTTGAAGGGGCTGGATCAGTTCACACAGCCAGGGAGAAGTGTAGGGATTGGAGGCGCCAGAGATACTGACGGTTGTAGGGCTGCAGGCGTTCAGAGAGTTAGTGTGCACTGTGAAGGCAGGTTTGCAGCATTCCCATCAGTTACACAGAGATGTGGAATGCTGTTCTGGAGGAGGTTACAGAAATCAACAGGGTTGCCGATACTGAAAGATATTACAGACAGTGGCTGTAGTATTTGAGGAGGTTACAGCAACCGGATGCATTGAGGAGTTGGAGGCTGCTACAGGTATTAAACATGCTGCAAGAGATCAATAACCTTACATAGAACAGGAGGATTGAAGGTTCTGGAGATAAAGAATGAGAATTGCAGAGACTGAAGCATATCACAAAGATGGGGAGTAACGTTTGAGTTCGAGGAGTTATAACATGAGATGAGCTGTGTTTAATGGAGTCAGGAAACAGGGAGATAGGAAGGGACTACAGGTGATCAAAAGGACAGAATGGCTTCTCAGTGTAGGATTGGGGCAGTTTACGCAGACAGGGAGTACTTTATGGAATTGCGCTATTTACAGAGATTAAGAGAGTTGTATAGAATTGAGGAACGAACACAGATATGGAAGGCTGTAGTTAATGAAGACATTTGTTGATGTCGAATGCTGAGGTTCTGGAAATTATACGGACCGGAAAGCTGGACAATCTGTCAGAGCTTACAGAGACAGGAACAGCAATAGAGCCTGGAGACACTAACACAGAGAGGGAGCATTGCAGACACTGGAGGAGGTTTCTGCTTTAGGGATGGTTGTAGGGGAGGGTAACGTTTACACAGATATGGGTGTAAGAGCTGGAGAAGGTTATGGAGATGATTAGATTGGTGGGGAGACTGGAGGAGCTTACATTGACAGGGCTGGTGATAGCAATGGGAGAATGTTACATAGATAGTAAGTCTTGTCGAAACTGATCGGGAGAGTCACAAGCATTGGAGCTGGTTCCACAGATCGGAGGTTTTACAGGGTCCTGAGAGGATTACGCAGATAGGGAGGTTTGTAGAATGTTCACATTTTCAGAGTGTTTCAGGAATGGAAAAGGTTATACAGTTAATGAGGGATGTTGGAGTTGTTGGAGACCACAGGGACTGGGTGGTTTGAGGGTTTGGTGCTGTTTATGGAGAGAGGGATATATTTAGGGACAGTAATATGGAACGCAGAGGGAGAGTTTAGGTTAGATTCCTTACAGCATAGGAACAGGCACTTCGGCCCAACAAGTCCACACCAACTCTCCAAAGAGCAACCCACCCAGACCCACTTCTCTCTGACAATGCACCTAACACTATGGGAAACTTAGAATGGCCAATGCACCTGACCTGCACATCTTTGGACTGTGGGATGAAACCGGAGCACCCGGGGGAAACCCACGCAGACACAGGGAGAAAGTGTAAACGCCACACAGATAGTCACCCAACGCTGGAATCGAACCTGGGTCCGGGCGCTGTGAGGCACCATTGATCACCACTGAGCCATCGTGCTCCCCCAAATTGCAGAATTACACAAAGAGAGAGTGTTTGAGGTGCTGGGAGGGCTGTAGGGAGTGGAGGAGTAAACAGAGATGTGGAGTGCTGTGGTGGCTTGAAAAGTGTCTGGAGGTGTTTCTATAGATAAGAAGGTCGGTAGGGATGGGAGAAGGTTACTGAGGTCGTGTGGTGCTATAGGCCAGGAGGCAGGAGTGTTATAGGGCCTGCAGAAGGTTACAGTGATATCATGTTCTCCTGGGGCTTGAGGAAGGTACACAGGTGGATATTTTGGTCCAGGCTGGAGGATTTAACAGAGACGGGAGCACTGTAAGTATTATGCAAGACTATAGAAATAGGGATTAATTTACTGAGTGCAGGATTAGATTAATGAAATTGGGCAATTTATCGAGACTGGAGCAATTTACACACAGGGAGAGTCGACAGCATTGGAGTAGCTTTCAAATATACAGCAGGATTATGGGAGGGGTCGTAGTTACAGAAATAGAAACCTTTCTGGGAATTACATGCATTCAAGACCCTGGCACAAATGAGTTGCACCGAAAGGCATGTCTCCTTGCTGTATGACTGTATCACATGACAAGAGACAGTGTGAGCGGGGAATATAGAAAAGAAAGATCCCAGGTTTCAATGCGAGATCTGCTTTCCCCTCTGTTGTACTGATCCTCACTAAGACAGCACAAGCCTGAATTGATAACTGTGAACTTCCTATATTGATACTGGAAGGCTCAGTACGTCAGAGATGAAAGTAAACAAGAGGGTGGGGTTTGAGCCTGGATCCACGATGCACTGTGTTCTTTCTTCAACACTGTATCTATGTCATGTCTTCCAGACCAAAGTTTGATCCCTCAAATACACTCTGCTCTGTTCACTGTGAGTGATCTTAAATATCTGCAGGATTTACTGAAGGCTCCAGATCTCACTCTCCATCTCTCTGGCTGGCCAACTGTCTTCAATGTGGTGATGAACGAAACAGGAATTAGGAATTCTGCTGAGTCAGGACCTTCCTGAGTACCTACAGGAGATCGACAAATAGACAGAAAGGGAAATTAGACTGATGCAGCGAGGGTTATACATGGAGAATGGCACTGAGTCCCACAGAGATCTGTAATATCCCAGACTCCATCCCTGCCCTGTGCTGCTCGTCTCCCTGGAATGGAGAATTCTGTTTGCTCAGGATCTGGAGTAGCTGCAAAAGCTGCAGTCACTGGCAGCAATTAGACAGATACCACATGGAGAGATACTGAGTGATAGCACCAGAGTGCGGGAAGGTATCAGGATCAAACCATGATCAAGATTAAGAGGTTTGATTCATGGTGCACTGGGATCAGTACTCAAGGATGAGGGAGCTAGCAGTGGGCCAGGCAATGGCCTAGTGTTACTCTCACTCGACTGTTCATCCAGAATTTAATGCCGGTGGCAGGGATACCCATTTGAATGCTCAATATCCTTACAGGAAGGAAATCAGTGGCAGGCAGCTGGTCGGACCTACATATGACTCCAGAACCAGAGCAATGGGGTTGACTCTCAACTGCCCCTGAAATGATCTGGCAAACCACTCACCTCAAGGGCAGCTCGGGGGTGGGCATGGAATGCTGGCCAGCCAGAGACAGCAACATCCCTCGAGTGAATTAAAAACAACACTGCTGGGAGCAGTGTCCTGGCAAATCATGTCGGTAGGTTTATGGACAGGGCTTTAATATGACAGAGAGGATGCAGGGACAGGGTTCAGGTGAAAGGAGCTTTCCAAAAAAAAGAGAAAAGGCGACTAATTAGAACAGCATGGGAATGTGCCTGAAGACAAACAGAAAGGAACAGGAAGAGACAGAATTTAACTAAAACAGTACATAAGTGAATTGGGCTGTGACAGGACATTGTGGGAAAGAATAAATTATAATGTTGTTTCTTTTGAAATTGCCAAAATATCTGCGATAAGGTAATAGACTTGTGACACAGAGATAAATGAGATTCAGTCAGCAGAGAGACGTGGTTACAGGGTGAACAAAATGAGGAACCTAAATATTCAACGGTTCACAATCTTGTGGGATCTCAGGCAGAATAGGAGTGCAGGAATGGGTAACCCTGGCAGTAATCAATAACAAAGGCTATACAGAAAAAAACATTTGGCCTCAGATGATGTGGCTGAATCAGCCTGAATGTGACTTCTGTGACCCATGTGTCACAAACACAAGCAGGAGAACTTTTCTTTAGGCTGCCTAGCAGCATTTCATTGTTCATCCCTTCATTAAACAGGAATTCATTGGAATTTGTAACAAAGGCATTATGATAATTTTGGGAGATTCCATCTTTGCATGATCTGGGACAGTCAACCTGGGAAGAGAGATATTATTCGAGCTCCTCTTTGAATGGTTTTGTCAGTGTTCTTTGAATAACGCATAGTGACATCCCGAGCCATTTGCACAATCTCAGATCGACCATTTGGTAATGAAGATGAGTGAAGGAGTGATGTCACACAGAGATCCTCCAGGAGATGCAATATAGTGGAATTCAAAGAGATTATCAGGTTTTCAAGTGACCATAAAGCACACCCGAGCATCAGAATCAAAGCCAACTACATGAGTTTGAGAGGAGAACTGACCAAGGTAAACAGGGGAAACAAACTGAAATGTCAGGCTGTAAATGGACAGCGGAAAACAATTAGGGTCATAAAGTCATAGAGATGTACAGCAGAGAAACAGATCCCTCAGTCCAATTCATCCACGCCAACCAGATATCATAACCATTCTAGTTCCATTTACGGGCACTTATCCCACTAAATCCTTCCTATTCATATACCCATCCAGATGCCTTTTAAATGCTGTAATTTTACTAGCCTCCTCTACTTCCTCTGGCAGTTGATTCCGTACACACAGCACCCTCTGCGTGAAAAAGTTACCGCTTAGATCCCTTTCAAATCTTTCACCTCTCCGCCCTGAACTAATGCTCTCTGGTTCTGGACTCGCCCACCCCAGGGAAATGACCTTGTCTGTCTATCCTATCCATGCCCCTCCTGACTTTATAAATCTCTATAAGGTCACCCCTCAGCCTCTGACACTCTAGGGAAAACAGCCCCAGTCGATTCAGCCTCTCTACGTAGCTCAAATCCTCCAACCCAGGCAACATCCTTGTAAATCTTTTCTGAACCCTTTGAAGTTTCACATAGGATAGGAATGAGACCAGAGTTGCACGCAATATTCCAACAGTGGCCTAACCAGTGTCCTGTACTGCAGCAAGATGACCTCCCAACTCTTATACTTGATACCCTAACCAACAAAGGAAAGCATACCAAACGCCTTCTTCACTATCCTATCTACCTGCGACTCCACTATCAAGGATCTATGAACCTGCACGCCAAGGTCTCTTTGCTCAGGAACACACCCTAAGGCGGGGGTTTAGGGCGGCATGGCGGCAAATTGGTTAGCACTGCTGCCTCACAGCGACAGAGACCCGGGTTGAATTCCCGCCTCTGGCGACTCTGTGTGGAATTTGCACATTCTCCTCGTGTCTACGTGGGTTTCCTCCGGGTGCTCCGGTTCCTCCCACAATCCAAAAATGTGCAGGTTCGGTGAATTGGCTATGATAAAGTGCCCGTAGTTTTAGGTGAAGAGGTAAAGGTACGGGAATGGGTCTGGGTGGGTTGCGCTTCAGCGGGTCGGTGTGAACTTGTTGGGCCGAAGGGCCTGTTTCCACACTGTAAGTAATCTAATCTAAGACCTTACCATTAAGGTGTATAAGTCCTGTGAGGATTTGCTTTTCCAAAATGAAGCACCTCAACTTTATCTAAATTAATCTCCATCTGCCATTCCTCACTCCATTGACTCATCTGATAAACAGGAGACAGTGAGGTCCGCAGATGCTGGAGATCAGAGTGGAGTGTGTGTTGCTGGAAAAGCACAGCAGGTCAGGCAGCATCCGAGGAGCAGGAAAGCCGTCGTTTCGGGCTGGAGCCCTTCATCAGGAAAATGGTTGGGAGCCTCGAGGGTGGAGAGATAAATGGGAGGGGCGGGGCTGGGGGAAAGGTAGCTCAGAGTGCAATAGGTGATTGGAGATGGGGGTAAGAGTATTAGGTCGGGCGGATTGGTGGGAAGGACGATTGACAGATGGGACAGGTCTTGAGGACGGTGCTGAGCTGGAAGGTTATAACTGGGGTAAGGCGGGAAAGGGAAAATGAGGAAACTTGTGAAGTCCACATTAATGCCCTGGGGTTGAAGGATACCATGTCAGAAGACAAGGCGTTCTTCCTCCAGGGGTCGGGTGGTGAGGGAGTGGCGGTGGAGGAGGCCCAGGACCTGCATGCGCTCAGCAGAGTGGGAGGGGAGTTGAAATGTTTGGAAACAGGTCAGTGGGTTGATTTTCAGGTGTCCTGGAGATGTTTTGTAAAGCGCCCTATGAGAAGGCGCCCAGTCTCCTCATCGCCTCTACATGGGGACACTGGACACCTTCTCGCAGAGCACTTTAGAGAACATCTCCAGACACCTGCGCCAATCAACCCCACCGCCCTGTTGGGCAGGATTCGAACCTGTGTGGGCAAGCCCCAATGGATTTCCAACCCATCGCCTAAACCGCACGACCACAACTACATGCTTACAGAGGTTACAGAGCGAAGGAGGATTGCCGGAACTGGAAGAGGTTTCACAGTTTATGAGTGTAGTGGGACTGGAGGAAAATGCCAAAATAGTGAGGGTTTAAGATTGAAGGATCCTGCAGAAAAACTTTACAGGGTTAAAGGCAGGATGCTTGACAGTGTGGAGTAACAGAAAAATTCTGGGGTGAACGTTTAGAGATCCTTCAAAGTTGCCACTCAAGTGTTAGGGTTGTTGAGAAAGCCAATGATGTGTTTGCTTTCATTCGCAAGGGATTGAGTTTAAGAGCGGTGAAGTTATGCTGCAGCTCGATACAGGCTGTGATTAGACCATAACTGGAATAGTGTGTTCAGTTCTGGTTTCCTCATTACAGGAAATATGTGGAAGCTTTGGAAAGGGTGCAGAGAAGATTTGTCAGGATGCTGTCTGGACTGGAGGGGAGGAAACATGAAGGAAAGTTGAGGGATCCAGGGCTTTTCTCTTTGGAATGAAAAAGGATGAGAAGTGACTTGATAGATGTGTATGAGATGATGAGAGGTAGACATAGACTGGGTTGCCCGAAATTTTCCCCATTGCGCAAATGGCTATAAGTAAGAGGCAAAATTGTAAGGTAATTGGAGGAAGGTTGAGGGGAGATGTCAGTTCTAGCTTCTTTACACAGAGTGTGGCGGGTGATTGGAATATATTGCCAGTATTGGTAGTAGAGCCAGATACATTAGGGATATTTAAATAACTTTTCGATGAGCACATGAATGATAGCAAAATGAATTTCGCAAAATGGAGACCTGTGACCAGTGGTGTTCCACAGGGATCCATGTTGGGACCACTGTTGCTTGTGATACATATCAATGATTTGGAGGAAGGTATCGGTGCCTTGTTTAGCAGGTTTGCAGATGACACAGATTGGTTGAGTAGCAGACAGTGAAGGGGACTGTCAGACAGAACAGCAGAACATAGATAGATTGGAGAGGCGGGCACAGAAATGGCAGATGCAGTTCAATGCGGGTAAATGCGAGGTGATGCATTTTGGAAGATCCAGTTCAAAAGTGAACTATAAAGTAAATGGAAAAGTCCAGGGGAAGATTGATATACAGAGAGATCTGGATATTCAGGTCCATTGTTCCTTGAAGATGGTAACGCAAGTCAGTAAAGTGGTCAATGTGGCATACGGCATGCTTTCCTTCATTGGATGGGGTATTGAGTACAAGAGTTGGCAGGTCATGTTACAGTTGCATAGAACTTTGGTTTATAATATTACGTACAGTTCTGGTTCCCACATTACCAAAAGGATGTGCATGCTTTGGACAGGGTGCAGAGGATGTTCACCAGGATGTTGCCTGGTCTAGAGGGCGCGAGCAATGAGGAGATATTGAATAGATTTGGATTATTTTCATTAGAAAGACGAAAGCTGACGGGGGACCTGATTAAGGTCTGCAAAATCATGGGATCTGCAGGCAGGGTGGATAGTAAGACGCTTTTTCCCACAGGGTGTGGAATTCAATTACTAAGGGTCACGAGTTCAAAGAGAGAGGAAAGCTTTAGGGTAGATATGTGGGGAAAGATCTTCACACAGAGGGTGGTGGGGACTTGTAACATGTTGCCAGCGGAGGAGGTACAAGCGGGAACGATAGCATCAGTTAAGATGTATCCAGACAGGTGTATGAATGGGTAGGGAGCAAAGGGATACAGATCCTCAGATAATAGACGACGGGTTTAGACAGGAGGTTTGGATAACAGCCGGCTTAGAGGGTTGGAGAGCCGGCTCCTATGCTGTGATTTTCTTTATTCTATGACTGGTCTGCAGGTTAGATTGATCTTAGAGTTGGATAAGCGATTGGCACAACATTGAGGGCTGAAGTGCCTGTACTGTTCTGTGCTTTAAATAGAGGGGGTTACAATGGCAGGAAGAGGTTTTGGGAGGCTTGAGAGGATGGGGTCTGAATGAATAGATACATTAGGATGGTTTGCTAGGATTGTCAGAGGTAACAGAAACACCAATGGCCTGATCTGAAGCAGGCATATCCAGAGTGGGAGTGTCGAGGGGATTGCAGGTGGTTTCACAGGAAGGGAGGACAATAAAGCCACAGGAGGTTACAGAAATGTGGAGAGCTGTAGGGCCTACACGTGTTCTTGGAGATGGGGAGGTTGGGAGTGATGGAGCAGTTTACCGGCAAAAGGGTGATAGTAGGATGGAGCGGTTTACACAGACAGGGAGGATTTTCGGTGACTGGAGCAGATTACAGAGATAAGGTGGGTTGTATAGACTAGAGGAACAAACAGAGATATGGAGGGTAGTCATGACCGAAGATGTTTATAGATATAGGAAGGTTTACTTCTGCAGATTATTTAGATATGGAGGTTTTGGAGTCTGACAGATTTTCCAAAAGGGCAGTAATTTTGGTTGGACAGTTTCACAGCTAAGGAAGCATTAATAACCTCCTCCAATTTGGTCAAAGTGGGAAGGGTTGTAGGGGAGGGTGACGTTTACATAGATAGAGGTGTAAGAGCTGGAGAAGATTAAGGACATGAGTAAATGGATGGAGATACAGGAGGAGCTTACATTGATAGGGTGGGTGTTAGCGACAGGAGGATCTCACATAGATAGTGAGTCTTGTTGGAACTGGATTGGGAGAGTCACAGGCTTTCAGTGGGTTCTACAGATCGGGAGTGCTGGAGGGACCTGAGAGGATTGTCGAGTCTCCATCGAGTGATCGTGTCTTTAGGAATTGAAGGGGTTACGTAGATACAGAAACATTGAAGACAATGTGTGTCTTCTTCTTTTTCTTCGACAGAGCCTCAATAACCCTCATCAGCCAGGGATCCCTAAACCTGCCAGCTTTTCCCTTCACTCTAACAGACATATTGGATTCTTGAGGCAGCACAGCATCCTGGGGTCTCTTTTGCAGCCACACAGTCTCCTTTCTGTCCCCCTCACAACTGAGTCTCGCATCAGTATCATTATCATTAGAGAGGATCTGGCAAACAGAGACTGGGAGGACTATCTGCAGTTGAGTCTATATTTGGAAAGTGGGAGTATGTTAAATTGAGACAGTGAGAATTCAGGGCCAGTGTGTTCCTGATGAAGGAATAGTAAAGGCAGCAAGTCCAGCGAATACTGATCAAGCGATATTGTGAGTTTGATAAAGAAAATACAGCGCAATAAACGCAGGTGAAGGCATTCAAAAGTATAGGGAATGTAAGGGGACTCCTTTAAAATGAAGGACAAAAATTGGTCATTAAATATCCTTGGTAGATAGTGTTAAGGAAAAGCCACAAAGTTATTTTAGCAGTATCGTTAGAATTACTGGGGAAAGAGTGGGGCCTGTTAGAAACCAAAGGGACAATCTGTGCATGGAGACAGAGGAAGTAGGTGAGGTCTTCAATGAATGTTTCCCATATGTATTCATACAGAAGAAAGACATTGTAGCCAGTGATTTCAGTTGGGAGGGTGAGGTTCGAGAACATGTTAAGTTCAATAAGGAGGAGGTAATAAATGTTTTCACTGACATAAAGGTGTAGAAATCTCCAGAGCCCATTGCAATGTATCCCATGCTGCTATGGGAGGTAAGAGAGGTGATTGCTGGGGCCCTAGTGAATATATGTAATACTTTGCTGGCCACAGGTAAAGTGCAGAATGACTGGAGGATAGCTGATATATTTACTTTGTTCAAGAAGGGCAGTAGGGATAGAGCAGAAAGTCTGACAGCAAGGGGAGGGAGATTATTGGAAACAATTCTGAGGGACAGGATGAATCAACATTTGGAAAGGCAGAGATCGATTAGGGATATTCATCACGGATTTGGTAGAGTAAGATCCTCTCCCAAATGGAACTGAGATTTTTGTTTGAAATTACGATTGAGGATTTTGATGAGGGCCGTGCAGATGATGTGGGGTTACATGGAGATTCCCGAAGAAGGGCTCATGCCCGAAACGTCGATTCTCCTGCTTCTTGGATGCTGCTTGACCTGCTGCACTTTTCCAGCAACACATTTTCAGCTATGATCTCCAGCATCTGCAGTCCTCACTTTCTCCTACATAGAGCTCATTAAGGCGTTTGACAAGGTCCCATGGAAGACTCGTCCAACAGACCAATGGGATCCCAGGCAATTTGGCAACCTGGATCCACAACTGGTGGAGGGTTGGTTTAAAATTCGTTCACCAGCGGGACTACCACAGGGATCTGTGCTGGAACCATTGCTGTGTATTATGTACATTAATAACTCTGATGTGAAAGCAGAAGATGTCATTCGGAGATTTTAAGATGACATGAAAGGTGAGGGTGTTGTCCACAGGGAGGGGCTGGTCTCAGGCTACAGTCTGAAGGTTGAGGCTGGCAGAGAATTTCAAGACAGGAATTTAAATAGAAAAAGCAGGCAAGAGCACAGCAGACAATAAGGGAAAACTGATCAATTAAAGTTCTTTTTTTTTTCAAAGTAAAAGGCCTAACAGTTAAATCAGATGAACTCAGTGCATGGATGGGAACATGGGACTGGCATACCACAGTATGACAGAAAAACAGCTGAGGGAAGGGCACGACTCACAGCTCCATGTTCCAGAGTACAAATTATACAGGAAGGAGAGAATAGGATGTGAGAGAGTAGGGGGAGTGGAGGTTTTGATCAGTGAAAACATTACAGCAGGACTTAGAGAGGATATTCCTGGGGTATCGCCCAGTGAAGCTATAATAGTGCATCTGAGAAATGTGAATGGGTCATCAGTCTGATATGACTGCACTACAGGCCCCAATAGTCAGCGAGAATTTGAGCAGCAAATAAGTCGGGAGATCTCAGGTATCTGTAAGAATGATAGGATTGGAATGGTCGGGGATTTTAACATTCCAATTCTAGACTTGACTGCTAGAGTGTTCAGAGCTTTGATGGGAGGGATTTGTTAGGCACATTCAAGAATACTATCTCAGTCAGAATGTCAATGGTCGGACTGCAGGAAGGGGTAAAACTTGACCTCCTCTTGGGAAACAAGGTAGGAAAAGGGACTGAGGCGTTAGTGGGGCAATACTTTGGCAAAGTGATCACAATTCTATTAGTTTGAAAATAGCGATGAAAAAGGACAAGTCTGGTCCACAAGTGAAAGATCAAAATTAGTCTTCCACCAATCTAGAAGGTATTAGTCAAGAGCTTTTAACAATTGATTGTGGAGGGCATTTGCAGGCGAAGGGACATCAGGCAGGTGGGAAGCTTTCAAAAGAGCATTAAAATGAGAGTTCATGGCCAGCATATTCCTGTTAGTCTGAAGGACAATGCTGACACAAGTAGGAAACACTGGATGACTGGGCGTATTGAGGCTCTGGTCAACAAAAAAGGGGGCACATGTCACATATAGCCAGCTAGATTAAGGGAATCCGCTGAAGAACATTGTGGGTGGAGTAATACACTTAACAGGGAAATCAAGAAGGCCCAAAGTGGACCACCGAAAGTGTTGGCAGATCAGGCTGAGGAAACTTCAAAGAGATTCTACAAGTATATTAACAACAGGAGATTAACTAGGCGCAGAATATGGCTCCTTGAAAATGAACGGGACCATCTACGTGTGGAACCACAGGAAACGGGTGAGATCCTGAACAAAAATTTCAACTTTGGAGAAAGACTGGGGAACTCAGGGAAAAAAAGTGTCTTCAAAAGACGCCACATAACAGAACAAGAGGTACTGGATGTTTGAAAATGCATATAATGTAGACAAATCCCTGGGAAATAATCAAGTGTATCCCAGGACATTGTGGGAAGCTCAGGAAGAAATTGTGGGGTCCCGTAAAGAGATTTTTTTATCACTGATAGCCAGAGGTGTTGAGCTGGAAGCCTGAGGGGGGCCAATGTTGTGCCAGTATTTAGGAAAGGCTGTGAGGGAACAGCAGGGACATCAACATCAATTAGCTTGATGGCAGTGGTGCATACATTGTTTGAAGTGATCCCGCAGGACAGGAGTAACATGCATTTGCAAAGGCAAGAATTGATTAGGGATAGTCAGCACAGTTGTGGAATGTTGCGTATAATTCTGATCATCCTGATCTGAGAAGCATTTCCTGAAACTGTGAATGGACCAAAGATTGACAAAGATGTTACTGATACTGGAGGGTTTGACAGAATCGTAGAGGATGGATAAGCTGGAAAGCAACATGGAGGGATGAGATATTTTTGGAAGATAAGATGAAGGAGAATGCAAAGAATTTTCTACAGCACACAAATACAAAAACGCAACTGGTGAGATACTAGGCCTCCTCAAAGATCAGTGAGGCCATCCAAGTGTAGAACCACAGGAGATAGGCGAGATCCTAAATGAATATTTCATGTCAGAACGTACTGTGGACAAAGACTAGGAAACAAGGGGAATAAACAGTGATGGCTTGTAAAGAGTCCCTATTACAGAAGAGGTGGGGCTGGAGGTCTTAGAACATAAAGGTAGAGAACTCCCCAGGTCCTGAATAAGTGTATCCCAGAACATTGTGGCAAAGTAGTGATAGGGACACGAGCAGGGATATTTGTATCATTGTCCTTCGCATTTCCATTGGGCGTAGGGTGGCTGAGGGGTGACCTTATAGAGGTATAGAAAACCATAAGAGGTCCAGGTAAATTGATTAGCCAACGTCTTTAGCCCAGGGTAGGGGAGTCCATAATTAGATGGGATTGAACTGTAGAAGGAGAAGGTGTTAGCTGTTCTGGAAAGTGTAAAAAAAAAGTCCCCTGGGCCAGATGGAATTTATCCTTGGCTTCTCTGGGAAGCCAGGAAGAAGATTGCAGAGTCTTTGACTTTGATCTTTATGTCGTCATTGTCTACAGGAATAGTGCCAGAAAGCTGGAGGATAGCAAATGTGGTCCCCTTGACCAAGGAGGGGAATAGAGACAGCCCTGGTAATTATAGACCTGTGAGCCTTACTTCGATTCTGGGTAAAGTGTTGGAAAGGCTTGTAAAAGGAGCTAGCATTTATAATCATCTGGAGATGAATACGTTGATGAGGGATAGTCAGCGCGGTTTTGTGAAGGGTAGGTCATACCTCACAAACTTTATTGACTTCTTTGAGGTGACCAAACAGATGGATGTGGTAAAGCAGATCTTAGTAGTGCAGATGAGCAGAGAGATCACCGTGTTCATGTACATGGATCGTTGAAAGTTGCCACCCAGTTTGATAGGGTTGTTCAGAAGGCATTCAGCGTGTGAGGTCTTATTGGTACAGAGATTGAGTTTCAGAACCATGAGATCATGCTGCAGTTGTACAAAACTCTGGTGCGGCCACATTTGGAGTGTTGCCTATGGTTCAGATCACTACATTATAGAAAGGATGTGAAAGATTTGGAAAGGGTTCCGACGAGATTTACTCGGATGTCACCTGGTACGGAGGGAAGGTGTTATGAGGAAGGCTGAGGGACTTGAATCTGTTTTTGTTCGAGAGAAGACGTTTGAGGCCAATTAATTGAGACATGTAAGAAGATCAGAGGGTTCGATCAGTGTGAGTCATTCCCTCGGATGGCGATGCCTAGCACGAGGGGAGATAGCTTTATATTGAGATAGATATAAATATTATTATTAATTAATAGCTATAGGACAGATGCCAGAGGTAGTTTCTTTACTCTGAATAGTCGGGGCATGGAATGCATGCCCTGAAACATTAGTAGACTCGCCAACTTTAAGGGCATTTAAATGGTCATTGGACAGGCATATGGATGAGAATGGAATAGGTAAGGTTAGATGGGCTTCAGATTGCTTTCACAGGTTGGTTCAACATTGAAGGCCGAAGGGCCTGTACCGCACTGTCATGTTCTATGTTCTGTGTTCTAGAGGGAATAAGTATGAGATGGGAGAGAAAAAGAAAACTTAAAAAGATTTGGTGGAGAACATTTCCACACAGAGGATGGTGCAGGTATGGAATGGGTTTTCAGGGGAATTGGTAGAGAACAGTACAGTAACAACATGTGAAAGATATTTGGGTAGATACATGGAGAGGAGAAGGTTTGAAGGGATATGGGTCAAATGCAGGGACACGCAACTCGTTCAGGGACTCTGGACAGCATGGACCAGTTGGATCGAAGGAACCGTTTGAATGCTGCATGACTCTGTCTCCAGTTATTGGAGGAGGAAAATACTGAGATAAGGAATGTTGTAGACACTGAAGCAAGTTACAGCGATAGGGATGGTGGTTCTGGAATGCAGTACATTTCAAATATGTGGACGGAATATCAGGAAGGGAAGAGGTTACAGGGACAGGAACTGTTATAGCAGTTACAAATTATTGAAGACACTGGTCCACACGACATGCCACAGAAATAGTGTTGCACAGTAATGATTCTTAGTACAACAGAACCTACAGTAGGGGTGGTGATTGAGCCTTGGGTGTGTCTGTACGGAGCTCCCCGCCCAGCACTGTATCTGTGTCATGTCTTGTTAGCTGATGTTTGGAGCCCTCTCATTGCTCTCTGCTGTATGCACTGACAGTGAACTTACCTCACTGCAGGATTTATTGAAGATTCCAGATCTCCTTTCCCTTTGTCTCTCTGGCTGACCAACCACCTTCAATGTGGTGATGGACGAGACACCCAGCAGTTGGAAAAGTTATTAAGTCAGGACCTTCCGGAGTACCTACAAGAGACAGCGAAATAGACAGAGTGGGAAATGAGACTGATGCAGTGAGGGTTACACATGGAGGATGGCACTGAGTCCAACAGAGATCTGTAAAATCACAGTCTCCATTCCTGGCCTGTTCTGTTGTGTACTCTGGAGTGGAGACTTCAATTCACTCAGGAGCTGGAGTAGCTGTAAGAGTGAGAGACGCTGACAGAGGCAGCAATTAGACCCTCACAGTGAGGGATACCACATGGAGAGATACTGAGTGATATCACCAGCGTTCAGGAAGATTTCAGAATGAAACAATCATGTAGGAAGAACAGGTTTAGGTTCCTGATTCACTGGTGTCAGTGCTCAGGGATGAGCAAACACTGAGCAGGTGAAATGATGGCCTAATAGTATTATTGCTAGAGCATGTATCCAAAACCTCACCCAATGTTCAGTGAAGGCAGGTTTGAATCCCACCATCAGAAATGGTGGAATTTGCAATCATTTTTTTTAAAACTTGCAATTAACAATCCATGAATAATATGAAACCATTGCTGATGTCCAAAATAACGTTTGTACATCAAAAAGATGCTTGGGGACATCTGCCACCCTCACGTGGTCTGTACGACATACCCACAGCAAAGTGATTGCCTCTCAAATACCCTCTGAAATGGCCAAGCAAGCTACTCAGTTCAAGGGTAGCTAGGACTGGGCAAGAAAAGCTAGTCAGCCAGAGACACCCACATCCCATACCTGATTTTGAAAATAATTCATTCGGAAGGTCCCACTGGAACTGTGCTGGGACCAGTGTCCTGGCCAATCATGTCAGTAGGTTTATTGACAGGGATTTAAACTGACAGAGATGATGAGTGACAGGGTTCAGGTGAAAGGAGTTTCCAAATACAAAGAGAAAAAGGTGAAGCATCGGAACAGTATGGGGAATGTGGCTGAAAACAAGCTGAAAGGAACAGGATGGGACAGAGTTTAACTAAATCTGTACATCAGTGAATCGGTTTGTGACAAAGGCATTACAGAGAAAGCATTTGGCATCAGATCATATAGTAGAGTCAGTTCTGAATGTAAAATCTGGCTACAACTTGCCAAGGACACCAGCAGCAAAACAGCTTTAGGCCACCCAGCAGCATTTCATTGCTAATCACTGCAATAAACAGGAACTCATTGCAATTTTTAACCAAGGCATTGTGATATTTTTTGGAAACTTCAATATTCGTATAACCTGAGACAATCACACTGACACCATTGATATTGGAAGAGGAGTTCGGTTAAATTTGCTTCAGTGTTTCTTTGAAAAACACATTGTGGATCTGGCTAGGGACATAACTATTGCAGAGCGACCATGTGATAAAACTTAGTGAATGAGTAATGTCACCTGTTGAGGTCCTCCGGGAAACTGGGATTAAGTGCAGTTTGAAGAGCTATAAAGTTTGAAGTGAATCACAGAAAGGACATGTTATACAGAAACAAGCCAATTACTTGATTTTGAGAGGAGAATTTACCAAGGGAAAGAGGCTAACAATGCTGAAACATATGTCTGTAAATGAACAGTGGAAAACATTTGAAGGAACAGTATATATCACTCAACAAAAGGACATTACATTGAAACAGAAAATCTTCAGCAAGAAATTCCCACCCATCCCTCACTCAGGACAAAGTGGATCATATTAGGTTATGAGGATTAGAAGATCACCAAAAAGTACTTAAAATCCTGAAATGAAATAGAGTTTTAGGAGCAGGTGTTAGAGGGACTGCGTACTGTCTGCTAACGGGAGGAGGGCAGTGGGAAGGGTAATCATTGTCAGGGTTAAATGACACGACAGGAACAGGGAGAGGTGAAGGTGCTGGAGGTGGTGAGAGTGTTACAGAGAGTGGTCAGAGTCTGAACGATGTTATTAAGCCAGTACGGATTGCTGCAGCTGGAGCGGTTTGCAGAGATGGGGAGGGACGTATGTATTTTTATTTATTCATTCATGCTCATCATTCTTTGCCCCACTGCTAATTACCCAGAGGATAGCACAGAGTCAGCCATATTGCTGTGGGTCAGGATTCACATGTCGGGCAGACCAGGTTACAATTTCAGGTGTCCTTCCCAAAAGGAGGTAAGTGAACGAGTTGAGTTCTTCCTACTGATCAACAATGTTTTTATGGTGGCTCCACCAATTTCTTATACAGATACAACATGATATGCCAACTCTTACTCTTAATGCTCTCCCCAATGAAGGTAACCATCCCAAATGCCTGCTTCACCAGCCTGCCTGCCTGTGACACTACTTTAAAAGAACTGTGTATCTGCATCCCTGGGTCACTGACTGACAACACTACCCAGGGCCCGAACATTAACTGTAAAAGTCCACCCTGGTTTGTTTCACCAAAATGGAACACTTCACATTTATCTAATTAAACTCCATCTGCCCATTATCCCAGCAAGACTGTTAAACCTGTTGTATCATAGATAACCTTCTCCACTGTTCACTTTACCAACAATTTCAGTGTCAACCAAAAAACTTACTTACCAGGTAACCAATACTCCCATCCAAACCATTTATCCAAATGACAAACAACAGAGGACCCACTACACCGCTGGTCACATGCCTCCAGTCAGAAAAACAAAAATAGAACATAGAACATAGAAGAATACAGTACAGTACAGGCCCTTCGGCCCTCGATGTCGCGCCGATCCAAGCCCACCTAACCTACACTTGCCCACTATCCTCCATATGCCTATCCAATGCCCGCTTAAATGCCCATAATGAGGGAGAGTCCACCACTGCTACTAGCAGGGCATTCCATGAACTCACGATTCGCTGAGTAAAGAAACTACCCGTAACATCTGTCCTATACCTACCCCCCCTTAATTTAAAGCTATGCCCCCTTGTAATAGCTGACTCCCATCACCCTCTGTCTCCTACCTTCAAGCAAATTTTGTATCCAGTTGACTAGCTCCTCCTGAATGCCATATCCTTTTACACTGATCAGAGCTTTTAACCCAGTTTACCACATGGAACGTAGAACACAGAACGGTACAGCACAAGATCCTTTGGCCATAATGTCATGCAAATCTTTTATCTGACTGTAAATCAAACTAACCTACATACCCTTCATTTTACTGCCATTCATGTGTCGATCCAAGAGTATATTAAATGTCCCTAATGTATCTGACTCTCCTACCACCACTGGCAGTGCATTCCACCCCACCCCAACACTATTTGTGTAAAGAACTTATCTCTGAAAGCTCTCCTTAACCATCCACCAATCACCTTAAAATTACACCCCCTTATAATAGCCATTTTTGCCATGGTATAAAGAAGTCTCTCACTATTCACTCTCTCTGTGCCTCACATCATCTTGTTCACCTCTTCCAAGTCGTCCCGCTCCCTTCTTCACTCCAATGAGAAAAACCTTAGCTCCCTCAACCTGTCTTCATAAGGCAAGCTCTCCATTCCAGGCAGCATCCTGGTACACCTCCTCTTTAAGGAGAAAGTGAGGACTGCAGATGCTGGAGGACCAACCAACCCAACCACCCCGTGGCTCAACACTTCAACACCCCCTCCCACTCCACCAAGGACATGCAGGTCCTTGGACTCCTCGATCACCAGACCATAGCAACACGACAGCTGGAGGAAGAGCGCCTCATCTTCCGCCTAGGAACCCTCCAACCACAAGGGATGAACTCAGATTTCTCCAGTTTCCTCATGTCCCCTCCCCCACCTTGTGTCAGTCCCAACCCTCGAACTCAGCACCACCTTCCTAACTTGCAATCTTCTTCCTGACCTCTCCGTCCCCACCCCCACTCCGGCCTATCACCCTCACCTTAACCTCGTTCCAGATATTGCATTTCCAACGCCCTCCGCCAAGTCCCTCCTCCCTACCTTTTATCTTAGCCTGCTAGACACACTTTCCTCATTCCTGAAAAAGGGCTCATGCCCGAAACGTCGATTGTCCTGCTCCTTGGATGCTGCCTGACCTGCTGTGCTTTTCCAGCAACACATTTTCAGCTCACACCTCCTCTTTACCCTCCCTAAGCTTCCATATCCACCCTATGACGAGGGGACCAGAACTGAACACAGTATTCCAAGTGATGTTTAACCAGGGCTCTATAGAGCTGCAGCATATCCTCACGGCTTTAAAACTCAATTCCCCAGCAATTGAAAGCCAACACAACATATTCCTTCTTAGCAACGCTGTCAGCTTGGCTGGCAAATTTGAGGGATCAATGGACATGGAACCCAAGACCCCTCTGTTCCACAATACTACCAAGAATCCTTCCTTTAACCCTGTATTCTGTATTCAAGTTCGACCTTCCAAAATGAATCATTTCACATTTTCCCAGACTGAACTTCATCTGCAACCTCTCAGCCCAGCTCCACATCCTGCCAATATCCTGCTGCAACCTACAACAGGTCCTCCACATTATCCAACACTCCACCAGCTTCCATGTCATCGACAAAATTACTAACCCATTCTTCCACACCCACATCCAAGTCGTTGATAAAAAAAATCACAAAGAGCAGAGGTCCTGCAACCGATCCCTGCTGAACACCACTGTTCAAAGAGGTCCAGGCTGAATGCTTCCCATCCATCATCACCCTCTGTCTTCTATGACCCAGGAATTCTGTATCCAGACAGACAGTTTTCCCGTATCCCATGCCTCTGTATTTTCTGAATAAGCCATAAACGTGTTTTATCACATTCCCAAAGGGTTCAATCAGATTTGTGAGGCACGACCTGCCTCTAAGAAAGACATACTGACTATCTCTAATCAAACTATCGCTTTCCAAGGAATCATAAATCCTGTCTCTCAGAGTCCTCTCCAATAATCTGCACATCATAGACATAAGAATCTGAGGTCTGTAATTCCCAGGATTATCCCTATTCCCTTTCTTGTACAAGGGAATAACATTTGCCACCCTCCAATCAGCTCGTGTGACTGCAGTGGACAGTGAGGATGCAATGGTCATCGCCAAAGTTGCAGAAATCCCTTCCCTCGCTTCATGTAGTAACTTTGGGCACATCCCGTCTGGTCTAACAGACATATCTATCCTTATGTTTTAGAAAATACTCAGCACATCCTCCTTGTTAACATCAACCTGTTCACATATATCAGCCTGTTTCATGGGTGTCCTCACAAATGACAACGTCCCTCTCAGTACTGAATACTGAAGCACAGTATGCATTAAGGACCTCCACTACCTCCTGTGACTCCAGGCACAAGTTCCCTCCACTATCCCTGATAGGCCCTACCCTCGCTCTGGCCATCCTTACAGTTTTCCTTAATCCTTTCCAACAGAGCTTTTCCATGCCCCCTTCTAGCTGTCCTAATTTTATTCTTCAGTTCCTTCCTGGTTACCTTCAAAAGAGTCCCCAGAGTTTGGAAACATGCCATTTGGCCCAACAACTCCATACCGACCCTCTGAAGAGCATCCCACCCAGAACCATTCCCCCACCTTATTATTCTCCATTTACCCTAACTAATGTGTCAATCTGACACATCCCTGAACACTATGGGTAATTTAGCATGGCTGAGTCACCTAATCTACACATCTTTGGACGGTGGGTGGAAACTGGAGCACCTGGAGGAACCTCACGCAGACATGGGGAGAATGCGCAAACTCCACCCAGACGGACGCCCGGGAGTTGAATCGAAATTGGGTCTCTGGTGCTATAAGGCAGCCGTGCTAACTACTGAGACACCGTGCTGCCCCCATATAACCCTATAGAGGTCTAACGATCCTTGCGTCCTCAACCTTATGTAAGCGTCCTTCTTCCTCTTGACTAGATGTTCTACATCCCTTGGAACCTTGTCAAATGCTTTGCTGAACTCCATGTTTAGCTCTGCTTTCATCTATCTCTTGGTCACTTCCTCAAAAGATCAATCCAGTTTGTGAAACATGGTTTTCCACTCACAAAGCCATGCTGACTATCTCTAATCAGCACATGTCTTTCCAAATATACGTAGCTCCTTTCTCTCAGAATCTACTACAATAATTACCCATCACTGGTCTCACTGGTCTGCAATTTCCTGGCTTTTCCCTGCAGCCCTTAAGTGATGGAACAGCATTAGCCGCCCTCCAGTCTTCCGGCACCTCACTGTGTCTGTTAATAATGTAAATATCTCTGTTAGGGACACTGCGATCTCTTCCCTAGCTTCCCACAATATTCTAGCATAGACCTAATGAGCTACTGAGGATTGGACTAACTTTTTTTGTTTTAAGATTCCAGCGCTTTCTCTTCTCTGTTGATTCTTTCCAGGAGCTTCCATGTCTTTCTCCACAGTAAATTCTGACAAGGTTTTTTTTGTTGTTTAAGATCTCACCCATCTCCTCTGGTTCCACACATAGGCGACCTTATTGATCTATTCTATGTCAAGTTATTCTTTAGCCCTTATTGAAGCTTGCATAAAGACCACTGAAAATTCATATTGACCATACCACCACCACCACCACCCCCACACACCCTTGTCTGTTCTGCCATTTATATTCACACCAACAAATAAAATCCAACAGGTTCAAAAACACATTCTCCTTTATAAAACGTGTTTCTAAGGGACCAGTTATTTTTTACTGATATGTCCTTTCTCACTCAGTTCAGTATGCACCTGACTTACTGTCAGGTTAATAGTATTTGTCTTTGGACTGGAAGCAGAAAGGGTTGTGGGAGTTCATGTTCATCAATCTGAAAAATTAGCTTATAGGGTCAGCAGGTAATAGAGAAGGAAAATCAAATGCTGGCATTTATTACAAAGGGAATGGGGTCTAAAAATAGGAACGTCTTGCTAAAACTATACAAGATACGAGTCAGACCACACCCAGAATACTATGAACAGTGTGACTGACCGAAGGAAAGATAATCGTCTATTGGAGGTAGATCAGAGAAGGGTCACTCGGCTGATACTGGAAATGGATGAATTTCCCAATAAGAGGTGGAGTAGATTGAGGTTGAACGCATTGAGGCTTAGATAAATGAGAGAGAAATCGAATATAACATCCAAGATTCTGAAGGGCTTTGATCAGGTAGATGCTGGGAAATTAGAAATTAGAACACGACAGCACAGCAAGAGGCCCTTCGGCCCACCATGGCTGTGCCAAACATGATGCTATACTCAACACATCCCATGTCTGTACATGGTCCATATCCCTCTATTCTCTGCCTGTTCATGTTTCTGTCTAAATGCCACTTCAAAACTTTACACATATTTATAATTCTATGACATCCCCCGGTAACATCAATTTTCTATGTAAAAATAACTTGCCTCACGTATTTCGTTTAAACTTTCTCCTTCTCATCTTAACCCTATGTGCTCTCGTATTTGAAACTTACACACTGGAAAAGAGATTCCGACTATCCACATTATCTGTCCCTCTCCGAATATTACATTCCTGTACCTGGTCGCATGTCAGCCTCTGATACTCTCACAAAATAATCCAACTTTGCTAATTTCCTCTTACACCTAACACACCCTCAAAACCCGAACACAGGCAACGTGCTGATAAAACCTTTTCCACCCTCTCCAAAGCCTCCCCATCCTTCCTATTGTGTGGAGATGAGAACTGCACCCAGTACTCCAAATGTGGCCAAACAGAAGTTTTATACAATTACAACTTCAGATGCAACCCACTATACCCAACGTTTTGCCCGATGAAGGCCAGTGTTCCATTTGCTTTCTTTCCCATCTGAAACACTTCTGTTGCCATTTTCAGGGAGTTACTGATTTGCACCAAGATCCGCCTGTATATCAATGTCCCTCAGTATCTTAACTTTCTTCTTGAATTTGACATCATCTCACACTTGTACAGGTTAAACTCAATTTGACATTTCTTAGCACATCTTTCCAACTGATCAGTAACCTCCTGCAACCTTGGATCTCCTTGCTCGTTAACCGCAACTCCACCAATTTTGTGTCACCTGCAATAATTATCTTTGCCATTCCCTTTCGTTTCAGTTGTGTGAGAATCTGTAACCGGATGGCATATAATCCCAGCAAGGGCTCACCATTTAAGATGGAGATGGGGAGGAAGGTCTTCAATCAGAGGGTAGTGACTCAGTGGGAATTCATGACTGCAGTGGGCTGTCGAGGCTGGGTCATTAAGAATATTTACAGAGAGTACTGTCTGAATAATCCTGAGGCCAGACGGTGGTCAATACTGTGTGTGAATAATCCTGAGGCCTGAAAATGGTCAATACTGTGTATGAATAATCCTGTTACGTGAGGATGGCCAGTACTGTGTGGGTATAATCTTGTTGCGTGACGATGGTCAATATAGTGTGTGAATAACCCTTGGCCTGCGGATGGTCAATACTGTGTGTGAACAATCCTGTGGCCTGAGCATGGTCAAAACTGTGTGTGATTAATCCTGTTGACTGAGGATCAATACAGTGTGAGTATAATTCTTTGGATATTGAATGGTCAATACCATGTGTAAATAATCCTCTGGCCGGTGTATCGTCAACACTGTGTGAGAATAACCCTTGAGCTGAAAGTGGTCACCACTGTGTGTGAATAATCCTGTGTCCTGTGAATCGTCAATACTTAGTGTGAATAATCCTCTGGCCTGTGAATCGTCAATACTGTAAATGAACAATCCTGTGGCCTGAGGATAGTCAGAACAGTATGTTCATTAATCCAGTGGCCGTAGGATGATCAATACTGTGTGTGAATAATCATGTAGCTTGAGGATGGTCAATACAGTGTGTGAATAAACCTTTGGACAGTGAATTGTCATTTCGATGTGTGATTAATCCTGTTGCCTGAGGTTGTTCAATACTGTATGTGAATAATGCTGTGGCCTGAGGATGGTCAATACTGTGTGTGAAATATCCTGTTCCCTGAGGATGTTTAGCACTGTGTATGAATAAACCTGTGGCCTGAGGATATTCAATACTGTGTGTGAATAATCTGTGGCCTTGAGGTTGTTCAATACAGTGTGCACTATTCCTGTTGCCTGAGGATGGTCAATACTGTGTGAGAATAATCCTTTGGACAGTGAATGGTCAATATCATATGTGAGTTATCCTGTGGCCTGTGAATCGTCAATACTGTGTGTGAACAATCCTGTGGCCTGAGGATGGTCAATACATTGTGTGAATAATCCTGTGACCTGTAAACTGACAAGGTTCATAAATCCTGTGGCTTTAGGCTGGTCAATACAGTGTGCGGATATTGCTGAGGTCTGAGGATGTCGAATAGTGTGTGTAAATAATCTTCCAGCCGGAGGATGGAGAATACTTGTGCGAATAATACTGTGGATTGTGGATTGTTAATACTGTGTGTAAATAATCCTGGGAACTATGAAAGTTCAATACTGTATGCGAATGCTCTTCTGGCCTGAGGTTGGACAATAATGTGTGTAAATAATCCTGGGGCCTGATGATGTTCAATACCATGTCAAAATAATCCTGCGGCCTGAGGATCGTCAATACTGTGTGTGAATAATCCTATGGCCTGAAGTTATTCAGTACTGTGTGTGAATAATCCTATGGGCTGTGGATGGTCAATACGGATTGTTAGTAATAGTTGGCCTGTGAATGCTCAATACTACGTGTGAATAATCCTGCGAACTGTGAATGCTCAATACTGTGTGTAAATAATCCTGTGGCCTAAAGATGTAAAATACTGTGTGTGAATTATCCTGTAGCTGGTGAATCGTCAATACTACGTGTGAATAGCCCTTTGCCTAAGGAAGTTCAATACTCTGCATGAAAAATAATGTGGCCTGTGGATGGTCAATGTTGTGCATTAATAATCCTGTGACCTGTGGATGGTCAATACTGTCTGTTAATAATCTGTGGCCTGTGCATGTTCATTTCTGTTTGTTAATCATACTGTGGCCTTAGGATAGTCAATGCTCTGTGTGAATAATCCTGTGCACTGTGAATCGTCAACACTGTGTATGAATAATAATGTGGTCTGTGGATGGTTAATGCTGTGTGTTAATAATCCTGTGGCCTGTGGATGGTCAATAGGGCGTGTCAATAATCTGTGGCCTGTGCATGGTCATTTCTGTTTGTTAATAATACTGTGGCCTGTGGATTGTCAATACTGTGTGTGAATAAGGCTGTGGTCTGAGGACGGTCAATACTGTGTAGGAATAATCCTGTGGTCTGCGTATACTGAGTAATTGTGTGTGAATAATCCTGTGGCATGATACTGGTCAATACTGTGTATGAGTAATCCTGTGACGTGGGGATGGTCAAAATTGTGTGTGAATAATCCTGTGGCCTGAGCATGGTCAATACTGTATGTGAATAATCCTGTGGCCTGAGGATGGTCAATACTGTGTGTGAATAATCGTTTGACCTGAGGATGGTCAGTGTTGTGTGTGAGTAATCCTGTGCGCTGAGGATGGCCAATACTGTGTCCGAGTAATACTGTGGCCTGAGGCTTGTCTCTACTATGTGTGAATAATCCTGCGGCCTGACGACTGTCAATACTATGTGTGAGTACTCCTGTGGCCTGAGAACGGTTAATACTGTGTGTGCATAATCCTGTGGCCTAAGAAGAATCCATACTGTGTTTCAATAATCCTGTGGCCTGAGGACGGTCAAAACTGAGTGCGAATACTCCTGTGGGCTGAGAAAGGTCAATACAGTGTGTGAATAATCCTCTGGCCTGAGGGTGGTCAGTACTGTTTGTGAAAAATCCAATGGCCTGAGGATGGTCAATACTGTGTGTGAATAATCCTATGGAGACTGAAGTGGTGGTTTTGGATGAGCCACTAATTGATGCTCTCCCTCCAATGTCCCTCCCTATCTCTGCATCACCTCCAGCTGCAGCAATCCATAGTGGCTTTATAACACCGTTCAAGCCCTGACCACTCTTCCTAACACTCTCACCACCTCCAGCACCTTCACACCTCCCTGTTCCTGTCGTGTCATTCAACCCTGGCAATGATTTCTCTTCCAACTGCCCTCCTCCTGCCAGCAGACCCTTTACAGTCAATTTAACACTTACACCTAAAACACGCTCTCACTTCAGGATTTAAAGTACTTTTTGATGATCTTGTCAGACTGATAATCTAATATGACCCATTTTTTCTTGAGTGAGGGACAGGTGTGAATTTCTTGCCGAGGTTTTGTCTGTTTCAATGGACTGTCCTTTTGTTAAGTGTTTTACACTGTTCCAACAAATGTTTTGCACTGTTCATTTACAGACACATGTTTCAGTCTGTTTAGCCTCGGTATCTTGGTCAATTCTCCTATCAAACTCATGCAACTGGCTATTTTTGTTTCTCATTGTAACTTGCCAATTCTGTGATTCACTTTAAAACTTTATATTTCTTTAAACTGCACTTTATCACAATTTCCAGGAGGGTCTCCCCAGGTGACATTACCCATTCACTAAGTTTCATTACACAACGGTCGCTCTGAGACAGTTATGTCCCTAACCAGTTGCACAATGTATTATTCAAAGAAACAATGAAAACAAAATTCTCCGTATCCCCATTCTAATATCACTGTTGTCAGTGTTATTGTCCCAGATTATGCAAATATTGAAGTTTTCCAAATTTATCACAATACCTTCGTTAAAAATTCCAATGAGTTCCTGTTCAATGCAGTGATGAGCAATGAAATATTGTTCGGCGGCTAACACTGTTCTGCTGCTTGTGTCCTTGGCAAGTAGTAGCCACAAATTACATTCAGACTTACTCCACTTCATGATCTGAGGCCAAATGCTTTCTCTGTAATGGCTTTGTTATACATTATTGTTAACGTTGGCCATTTTGCCGGAGTTTCCACAAAGTTGTGATCAATTGAATATTTATGACGACCTTTTGTTCGCCATGTAACCACATCTCCCTGGTTTCTAAATTTATTTTATCTCTGTGTCACAAATCCATCTACATTATTACAGAGACTCTGTCCATTCCGAAAATAGACATAATTTACTCTTTCCCACGATATCCTGCCACAACCGTATTCGCTGATGTACAGTTTTAGTTAAAGTCTGTCCTTTCCTGTTCCTTTCTGAATGTTTTCAGCCACATCCTCATGCTGCTTTTCTCTTTGGATTTGGAAAGCTCACTTCTCCTGAACCCTGTCCCTGCATCCTCTCTGTCGTTTTAAAGCCCTGTCCATAAACCTATCGACATGATTGGCCAGGACAGTGGTCCCAGCACAGTTCCAGTGGGACCATCTGAGTGGATTATTTTTTAAATCAGGTCTGACATCTAGATATCTCTGGCTGACCAGCCTTTCTTACCCAGCCCTAGCTGCCCTTGAGCTGAGTAACTTGCTCGGCCATTTCAGAGTGTCAATGAGGGGCAAACACTTTGCTGTGGGTATGTTGTGCAGACCACGTGAGGATGGGTAGATGCCCTTCTCTAAAGGAAAAATGTTTGGGGTTTTTGTACATCAGCAATGGTCTCATACTTACCTGTAGATTGTGAATTGCTATTTTTAAAATTATTGATTTCAAATTCCACCATTTCAGATGGTGAGATTCAAACCGGTCTCCCCTGAACATTAGCTGAGATTTTGGATACATTCTCTAGCAATAATATCACTGGGCCATCACTTCACCTGCTCACAGGTGCTCATCCCTGAGCACTGATACCAATGCATCATGAAGCAAACCGGTTCTTCCTGCGCAATTGTTGATCCTGATACCTTCCTGCACTTTGGTGATATCACTCAGTATCTGTCCATGGGGTATCCCTCACTGTGTGGGTCTAATTGCTGCGTCTGTCAGTGTCTCTCACTCCAGATCCTGAACCAACAGAATTCTCCACTCCAGAGAGATGCAGCAACACAGTTCAGGGATGGAGACTGGGATTTTTCAGATCTCTGTGGGACTCAGTGTCATTCTCCATGTGTAACCCTCACTGCATCAGTTTCCCATTCTGTCTATTTTTCTATCTCTTGTAGTTTCTCTTGAAGTTCCGGACTCAATAGACTTCGCAACTGCTGGGTATCACGTCCGTCACCATATTGAAGATAGTTGGTCAGCCAGAGAGACAAAGGGAAGGGAGATCTGAAGCCTTCAATAAATCCTGCAGTGAGGTAAGATCACACACAGTACACACAGCAGAGAGCAATGAGAGGGTTCCAACCATCCACTAACAAGACATAACAGAGATACAGTGCTGGAGGGGGAGCATAGTACAGACACACCCTAGGCTCAATCACCGCCCCTACTGTACTAAGTTCTGTTGTACTAAGGCTCAATACTCTGCAACACTGTATCTATAAAATGTGTTGGTGACCAGTGTCTTCAATAATTTCTAAATCCTGTAATAGTTACTATCTCTGTAAGCTCCTCCCTTCCTTATAGTCCCTCCACAAATGTGAAACGTACTGCATTCCAGCCTACCATCCCTATCGCTGTAACTTGCTTCAGTATCTCGAACATGCCTTATCTCAGTAGTTTCCTCCTTTTTAATTGGATACAGAGTGATACAGCGCAGATATAGATCTTTCGTTCAAACTCATCAATGTTGACCATGATTCTTAAACTAAACTTGTCGCATTTGCATGTGTTCGACCCTTATCTCTTCACACCTTCTCCTCTCCATGTACGTCCCCAAATGTAGTTTCCATGTTGTAATTGTACGTTTTTCCCATTTCCTCTGGCAGTCCGTTCTGTCTATGCACCATTCCCTGTGGATGATGTTGCCCCTCAGCTCCCTCTTTAAATCCTTGCTCTCTCACCTCACATTTATACCCTCTAGTTTTGGACTCACCTACCATTAGCTTTTCACCTTACTGAGGCCCTGCATGGTTTTATAAACCTTTATAAGGTCAATCCGTAGCACCCTCTGCCCAAGGTTTATATTTAGGACAACGTTACAAATATCTCCAATTCTTGTCAAAAATCTGGAAAATGTGCCAAATGCTGCTTTCACCACCCTGTCCAACTGTGCTGCCACTTTCAAGGAACAACGTAACTGCACCCCTTGGTCTCTGTCCGTTCGACAACACTGCCCACGGCCAAGCCATTAACTGTTTTTGTCCTCCCAGGTTTGTCTTAACAAAACCCAACACCATACTTCAACACCATCTTTATTTCCCTGGTCCACTGGCGCAGTTGTTCAAGAGCCCCTTTGATAACCATATTCAGTGCTTACTACACCTTTAATTTGATCATTTCCAAACTTACTAACAATGACTCCTATATTCTCAACCAAATCGTTAATGTAGATGATGAACATCAGTGGACACAGCCTCGGTCCTTATAGCACACCGCTGGCCACAGGCCTCCAATCTGAATAACAATCCTTTCCCACCACCCTCTGTCTCCTACTGTCGAGTCACTTTTGTATTCAGTTGGCTAGTTCCCCCTGATCCCATGTGATCTAACCTTATAAACCAGTATATCGTGCTAAATCCTGTCAAAGGCCCTGCTGACGGCAGTGTAGGCAATGTATACTCACCACTTCAGCAAAAGCAATCAAGTTAGTGAGACCTGACTTTGGACGCACAAAACCGTGCTGACTTGCTTTCATCAATTCTTGCCTTCCAAAGGAATGTGACTCCTGTCTGGCAGAATCACTTCCACAACTTACCCACCACTGACATCGGGCGAATTGGTCTTTAGTTTCCTGACTTTCCATCACAGGCTTTCTCAAATAATGGAAAAAAACTATATTCTTGTCATAGTTGTACAGCATGGAAACAGATCCTTCAGTTGGTACCAATCATAATCTCAACTTAAACCCATACCAGCTGCCTGTTTCTGGCCCATGTCCCTCCAAACCTTTCCTATTCATATACTTATCAAAATTTATTTTAAACGTTGTAATTGTCCACACATCCACCCCTTCATCAGGAAGTCAATTCCACACTCAAACCACCCTCTGTGTAACAATTTGACCCACATGTCATTTTTTGAATATCTCTCTCCACTATACTTAAAAATGTGGCCCCTTCTCTTGATACTCACCCATCCTGGGGAAAAGGCAGCTACAGTCAACTCTATCCACATCTCTCATTATTTTATAAACGTCGATAAGGTTACCTCTCAACCTCCAGGGTCCAGTGACAAAAGACAGCCTATTCAGCCATTTTTTCAGAACTCAAGCCTTCCATGCCCAGCAACATCCTGGTAAATCTCTTCTGATCCCCCTGCAGCTGAATAATATCCTTCCTAAAACTGGGCGACCAGAACTGGACAGGGTATTGCAGACCAGGCCTCAACAGTGTCTGTACAATCTCAACATGACGTCCCAAATCCTCTACTCAATGGACTGAGCAATAGTCAAGCATACCAAGCACCGTCTATTCCATCCTGTGATGCAAACTTCAAGAATTATGTACCTGAACCCGGAGGTCCCTCTGCTCTAAAACACTAACCGAGGTCCGAACATTAATTGTATAAGCTCTACCCTTGTTTGTTTTACCAAATGCATTACCTCGCATTCATTCAGATTGAATTCCATCTACAGTTTTTTCTGCCCATTCACCCATATCATCAACATCCCTTTGTAATCTTAGAAAGCCTCCTTCACTGTCCATTATTCCACCCTCCAGTCTTCCAGGCCATCACACATGGCTATCAATGATACAAGTACCTTTGCTATGGGCTCCACAATTTCTTCCCTAGCATCGCACAATGTCCTGTGGTACAGTTTATCAGGTCCTGGGGCTTTCCATACCTTCGTGTTTTAAAACCTCCAGCACCACCTCTTCAATAACATGTACTCTTTTCAAGTCATAGAGATGTACAGCATGGAAACAGACCCTTCGGTCCAACTCATCCATGCTGACCAGAAGGTCTAAATAAATCTATCCTATTTACCAGCATTTGGCCCATGTACCTCTAAACCCGTATTATTCATATATCCATCCAGATACCTTTTAAATACTGTTATAGCAGCAGTATCTGTTACTTTCTCTCTCTGCTCATTCCATACACACATCACCATGTGCGTGAAAAAACTGTCCCTTTGGACCATTTTAAACCTTTCCCCTTCAACCTTAAACCTATGCCCTCTAGGGTCACCCCTCAGTCTCCAATGTTTCAGGGAAAATAGACCCAGCCTATTCAACAACAAATCTGGAAAATCTTGTTAATCTTTTCCGAGCCCTTTCAAGTTTCACAACATCCTTCCGAGAGCAGGGAGACTAGAATTGCACAGATTGTTCCAATTGTGGTGTAACGCAGTAATCTTTAGCTCCCTGAGTTCCTCAGTCTTTGCGCACAGTAAGTCCTGGAATGAAAAAAATTGTTTCGGATCTTAGCCATATCCAGCAGTTCTGCATATCGACGGCTTCATTGATATTTAAGGACCCCCACTTTGTCCTGAGTTACTCATTTACTCTTTTTGTATATATATTATCTACAATCAGTTTTGGATTGTCCTCATCCTTCTTTGCCAAGGCTATTTATGTCCTCTTTTCGCAATCCTGATTTCCATTCTACCGCCTCTGTGATCCGTAGGGATTCGTATGCTCCAGCTGGCTATACCTGACATACCCTTTTCCTTGACCAGACCATCAATAGACAGCCAGTGTTTCCGAATGTTGTTCGCATTGACCTGCACACAAACAGGAACATGCTGGCGCTGATCGCTCAATTTATCTCACTTTTAAAATATTCTCACTTGCCAGACTTCCCTTTCCCTGCAAATAGACTCCCCTATCAGCGCTCTCCTCCACTCTCCCCCTCTCTCCCCCCTCTCGTCCCGCGCTCTCTGGTCCCTCTTACTCTCGCCTTTCTCACTCTCTCCCAATCGTGCCCACACTCTCTCTCTCCTCATCGCTCCCCACCATCTCTCCCTACCCCTCTCTCTCGCCCCTTCCTCTCTCGCCCCTCTCTCTCCCCTCTCTCTCCCCTCTCTCTAGTCCCTCTGTCTCCACCCTTTCTCTTCCCATCTCTCTCCTCTCTCTTTCTCCGACCATCTCTCCCTCCCCCTCTCTCTCCCCGTCTCTCTCTCCCCACTCGCGGTCCCTCCCCCTCTCTTTCGCCACTCCCTCTCTAGAACCTCTCTCTCCCCTTCTCTCTTCCCCCTCTCTCTAGTCCCTCTATTTCCACACTCTCTCCCCGTTTCTCTTCCCTCTTTCTCTCTGACCCTCTCTCTCCCACCCTTTCTCCCCCCTCTCTTTCTCCCCCTCTATCCCTCCCTCGCTCCACACCTCTCTCTCCCACCCTCCCTCTCCCCCTCTCTCTCCCTCCACTCTCTCCTCACTCTCTTTCCTCCATCTCTCTCCACCCTCTCTCTCCTCCTTTTCCCTCCCACTCTCTCACACATTCTCTCCCTTCCCTCTCACTCACTCTCCCACACACTCTCCCACTCTCTCTACACTGTCTCTCTCACCTTTCCCACTCCCCTTCCTCTCTACCCCTCTCTCCCATTCTCTCTCTTCCCCTGTCTCTCACCCTCTTGCTCTCCCCCAACTCTCACCTCTCTCTCACCCTCTTACTCACCCTCTCTCTCCCACTCTCTCCCACTCTCTCTCCCAATCTCTCTCCCCCTCTCTCTCCCCCATCCCTTCTATCTCACCACTCTATCTCTCCCCCTCTCTCCCACCTCTGTCCCCTTTCTCTCCCCTCTCACCCACTCCCTCTCCCCTCTCTCTACACCTTACTCTCCCCTCTCTCACCCTCACTCACTCCCCTCTCTCTCACCCTTTATATCTTTCCCCTTTCACTCTCACTCTCTCTCCCACTCTCTCTCCCATTCTCTCTCCCACTCTCTCTCCCATTCTGCCCCACTCCCACTCCCCGCTCTCTCCCCCACTCTCTCTCCCCCACACTCACTTGCCCGCTCTGTCTCTCCCGCTCCAGCTCGCCCGGTCTCTCTCGCCCGCTCTCTCTCGCCCGCTCTCTCTCGCCCCGTCTGTCTCGCCCCCTCTATCTTGCCCTCTCTCTCTCGCCCCCTCTCTCTCGCCCCCACTCTCACTCTCCCACTCTCATTCTCCCACTCTCACTCTCCCACTCTCTATCTCACCCTCTGTCTCATCCTCTCTCTCTCAATTTCTGTCTCCCAAGGTCTCCTCCGCTCTCTCTCACCCTCTTACTCACCCTCTCGCTCACCTGCTCACTCACACTCTCACTCACCCTCTCTCCCACCCTCTCTCTCACCCTCTCGCTCCCATTCTCGCTCCCACTCTCACTCCCACTGTCTCGCCTACTGTCTCTCATGCCTCTCCCTCCCCATCTCCCTCTCCCCTCTCTCTCTTATCCCCTCTCTCTCATCCCCTCTCTCTCACCCTGTCTCTCTCACCCTCTCTCTCCCCTCATTTTCCCACACTCTCTCCCACTCTCTCTCCCAATCTCTCCCCATCTCTCTCCCCTCTCACTCCCCCTCACTCTCTCCCGTCTCTCTCTTTCCCCCTCTCTCGCCCCCTCCCCATCTCTCCCCTCTCTCCCCCTCTATCTCCCCTCTCGCCCCCCCTCTCTCCCCCTCTCTCCGCCTCTCTCTCCCCTCCCCCCTCTCTCCACCCTCTCCCTCTCTCCCCTCTCTCCCCACTCTCCCCGTCTCTCCCCCTCCCCGTCTCTCCCCCTCTCTCTCCCTCTCGCTCCCCCCTCTCGCCACCCCCCTCGCTTCTCCATCACTCCCCCCTCTCTTTCTCCCACTCTCTCCCTATCTCTCCCCTTCTCGTCTCTCCCCAGCTCCCTTCCCTCTCTCTCCCCCTCTCTCTCTTCCCTCCCCTCTCCCCTCCCTTCTCTCTGCCCCTCTCTCCCAATCACTCTCCCCATCTCTCTCTCCCTCTCCCCCTCTGTCTCCCACCTCTCTCTCTCCCTCTCTCTCCCCTCTCTCCCCGTCTCTCAAATCCTTTCTCCCCTCTCTCTCCCCACAACTCTCCTCCCACTCTCCTCCATCTCTCTTCCACTCTCTCTTCCGCATCTCTCTCCCCCTCTCATTCCGGCCCCTATCTCACCTCTCTCTCTCTCTCCTCATCTCTCTCCCCATCTCTTTCCCCCTCTCTCTCCCCACTTTCTCCCCCTCTCTCCCACTTTCTCTCCCCCTCTCTCTTCCCCCTCTCTTCCTCTCTCTCCCCCTCTCTCACACGCCCCTCTCTGTTCCCTCTCTCCCCGTCTCTCAACTCCTTTCTCCTCTCTCTCCCCCTCTCTCTCCCCCCTCTCTCCCCCCTCTCCCACTCTCTTTCCCCCTCTCTCTCACCCCTCTCTGTTCCCTCTCTCTCCACCACTCTCTCTCCCCACTCTCTATCTGCTCTCTCTCCCCTTCATCTCCCCACTCCATCTCCCTACTCCATATCCCCTCTACATCTCCCCCTCCACATTCCCTCTCCATCTCGCCTCTCCCTCGCCCCTCTCTTAATCTCCCGACTGTCTTTACCCCATCTCCCCCTCTCTCCTCTCCCCGCAACTCCCCTCCCTCTCTTCCCATCTCTCTACCCCTCTCTCTTGCACCTCTCTCGCCACCTCTCTCGCCCCTCTCTCACCACCTCTCTCGGCAGCTCTCTCGCCCCTCTATTTGCCCCTCTCTCCCACCTCTCTCAACTCCTTCCTCCCCATTCACTCCCCAAACTATCCTCCCTCTCTCTACCCCTTCTCTCCCCTCTCTCTACCGGCAACTCTCCTCCTTCTCTCCCACCCCTCTGTGCCTCCTTCTCACCCTTCTCGCTCTCCCCTCTCGCAATCCCCTCGTGCTCCCCCTTTCTCTTCCCCCTTTCTCTCCCCCTTTCACTCTCCCTTTCCCTCCCGCCTTTCTCTCGCCTTTCTCTCCCCCTCTCTCCCTCTCTCTCCCCCTCTTTCGCCGGCCCCTCTCTCGCCCGTCTCTCTGCCCCTCTCTCTCCCCATCTCTCTCCCTCTCTCTCCCTCTCTCTCTCCTCCTCTCTCCCCTCTCTCTCCCCCACTCTCTCCCCCTCTCTCTACCCCCACTCTCCCCTCGCTCTATTCTGTACTCTCCTTCATCTCTCACACCCCTCTGTACACCCCCCTCTCCCCCTCGCAATTTCCTTTCGCTCCCCTTCTCTCCCCTCCCTCTCCAGCCATCTCTCTATATCCCTCTCTCTACACACCTCTCTCAAACCGCTATCTCTATCCGCTCACTCTACACCCACTCTTTCTACCCCACTCTTTCGCTCTCCCTCTCTCTCTATCATCTCTCTCTCCTCTCTCTCTCCCCATCTCTACATTATCTCTCTCCCTCTCTCTCACCCCTCTCTCAACACCTGTCTCTCACCATCTCTCTCCCCTCTCTCAACCCCTATCACTCCATTACTCCCCGTCTCTCTACACACTCTCTCCCCTCTTCTCCCCAACTCTCCTCCCCTCTCCCCTTTCTCTCCAAGACTCTTCCTCCCCCTCTCTCCCCCTCTCTCTTCCCCTTACTCCCCGTCTCTCTAAACCCTCTCTCCCCTCTCTCTCCCCCAACTCTCCTCCCCTCTCCCCCTTTCTCTCCAAGTCTCTTCCTCCCCCTCTCCCCTCTCTCCTAAACTCTCCTCAATTTCTCTCCCTTCTTTCTCCTCACTTTCTCTACCGCCTCTCTCCCCCTCTCTCCCCATTTGACTCCCTCTCTCCACTCCCTCTCTTACCCCTCTCTCTACCCCTATCTCTCTCCCCATCTCTCTCCCACCTCTCTCCCCCTCTCTCTACCCCCTTACTCCTCCTTTCTCTCCCCCTCCCCTCTCTCTCCCCAACTCTCCTCCACTCTTCTTCCTTTCTCTCCATGTCTCTTCCTCACCCTCACTCCCCTCACTCTCTCCGCAACTCTCCTCCCTTTCTCCCCATTTCTCTCCCCCTCTCACTCTCCCGCAAATCTCTCCCCCTCTCTCTCCACCCCGTCTCTGCCCCTCTCTCTGCCACCTCTCTCTGCCACCTCTCTCTGCCACCTCCCTCTCCCCCTCTCTCTCCCCCTCTCTCTCCCCGTCTCTCGACTCCTCTCTCCTCTAGCTCTCCCCCACTCTCTCCCCTCTCTCTAACCTCTCTCTCTCCCCTCAACTCTCCTCCATCTCTCCCACCCTTCTCTGCCCCGTACCTCCCCTCTCGCAATCACCTCTCTCTCTGCACTTTCTCTCCCCATTTTCTCTCCCTACATTCTCTCCCCACTTTCCCTCCCCCTTTCCCTCCCTCTTTCCCACCCCTTTCTCTCCCTCCCCTTTCTCTCCCTCCCCTTTCTCTCCATCCCCCTTTCTCTCCCTCCCCCTTTCTCTCCCTCCCATTTCTATCCCTCCCCCTTTTTCTCCCCCTCTCTCCACCATCTCTCCCCCTCTCTCCCCCTCTCTCTCTCCCCACTCTCTCTCCCCCATCTCTCATCCTCTTTCTCCCTCTCTCTCTCCCACTCTCTCTCTCCCCCTCTCTCTATCCCCCTCTCTCTCCCTCTCTCTCATCCCCCTCTCTCCCCCTCTCTCTCCCTCTCCCCTCACTCTCTCACCCCTTAATCTACCCCTCTCGCCACAATACTTCTCTCTCCACCCTCTCCCGCATTTCTCCCTCTTGCCACACTCTCCCCCTCACACACTCCACTCTCTCGCTGTTCCCTCTCTCTGTTCCCTCTCTCTCTCCCCATCTCTCCCCACACTCTCTCTCCACACTCTCTCCCCACACTCTCCCCTTCTCTCGTACTCTCTTTCTCCCTCTCCATCTACCCTCTCTGTCAGCTCTCTTCCTCTCCCTTCTCTCTCCTCTCCCTCTCCTCTCTTTCCCACCTCACTCTCCTGACTATCTCTACACCATCTCTCCCCCTCTCTCCCCTCCCTCTTCCCGGAACTATCCTCCCTCTCTCCCCATCTCTCTACACTCTCTCTTTCCCATATCTCTCTCCGCCTCTCTCTCTCTCTGGCCCTCTCTCAATCCTCTCTCTCTCCCCCACTCTCTCTCCCCACTCCCTATTTGTTCACATTCCCCTTCGTCTCCCCTCGCCGTTTCCCCTCTCAACATTCCACCTCCATCTCGCCTCGCCCTCTCCCCTCTCTTAATCTCCCGACTCTCTCTACCCCATCTCTCCCCCTCTCTCCTCTCCCTCTCCCCGCAACTCTCCTCTCTCTCTCCCCATCTCTCCACTCCTCTCTCTGTCCCGCATCCCTCCCCCCCTCTCACCGCCCCCTCTCTCACCCCTCTCTTTTCCCCCCTCTCTTTTCCCCCTCTCTCCCCTCTCTCCCCTCTCTCTCCCCCTCTCTTCCCCTCTCTTCCCCCTCTCTCAACCAACTCTCTTCCCTCTCTCTACGTTCTCTCTCTCACACTCTCTTTCCCGACTCACTCACCGTCTCTCTACCCCCTCTCCCCTCTCTACCTGCAACTCTCCTCCCTCTCTCCCACCTCTCTCTGCCCCCTCACCCCTCTTGCTCTCCCCTCTCGCAATCCCCTCTCGCTCCCTTTTTTTCTCCCCCTTTCACTCCCCTTTCTCTCCTCCTTTCTCTCCCCTTTCTTTCGCACATTTCTCTCCCCCTTTCTCTCCGCCTCTCTCCATTCTCTCTCCCCCTCTCTCTCTTCCCTCCCTCTCTCCGCTCTCTCTCTACCATCTCTCTTCCCTCTCCCCTCACTCTCTTACACCCTCTCTCTACCGCTCTCGCCACAATATTTCTCTCCCCACTCTCTCCCCACTCTCTCTCCAGCCTCACTCTCTCTCCTCACTCTCTTCCCTCACACACTCCACTCTCTCTCTATCCCTCTTTCTCACTGTTCACTCTCTGTCTCCCCACACACTCTCTCCCCACTCCCTCTCTCCTCTCTCTCCTCCTCCACCTCCCCTCTCAATCTCCCCTCTCGATCTCCCCTCTCCATCTCCCCTCTCCATCTCCCCTCTCCATCTCCCATCTCATTCTCCCCTCTCTATCTCCCCCTCCCCTCACTTTCTCCCGCCGGTTTCTCCCCTCTCTATCTACCCTCTCTCTCTCAGCTCTCTCTCTCCCTTCTCTCTCCCTTCTCTCTCCCCGCGCTCTCCCCCGCTCTCCCCCGCTCTCTTCCCCCGCGCTCTCCCCCCGCTATCTCTTCCGCTCTCTCTCTGCCCCTCTCTCTATCCAAACCCTTTCACTCTCACCCTCTCTCTCTCCCCCCTCTCTATCCCTCCTGCTCTCACTCTCCCCTCTCTTTCCGCCGCGCTCTCACCCTCTCACTATCCCCAATCTTTGCACACCTCTCTCCCCCTCTCTCTCCCACCTCTCTCTCCCAAGTCTCTCTACCCCCTCTCTCCCCGCAACTCTGCACCCTCTCTCTCCATTTCTCTCGCCCTCTTTCCCCGTCTCTCAACTCCTTTCTCCCCTCTCTCTCCCCAACTATCCTCCTCTCTCTCTATTCCCTCTCTCCTCTCTCTACCCTCAACTCTCCTCCCGCTCTCTCACCCCTCTCTGCCCCCTCTCTCACCCCCTCGCTCTCCCCTGCCGCAATCACCTTTCTCTCCCCCTTTCTCTCCCCTTTCTCTCCCCCTCTTCCATTGTTTCTCCCCTCTCTCTCTACCCCTCTCTCTACCCCTCTCTCTACCCCCCTCACTCACCCACTCTCTCTACCCCTCTCGCCACAATATTTCTCTCCCCACTCTATCTCTCGCCTCACTCGCTCCCCACACTCTATTCCCTCACTCACTCCACTCACTCTCTATACTCTCTCTCTCTCTCCCAACTCCCTCTCTCCTTTCTCTACTCCTCCATCTCCCCTCTCCCACTCCTCCCGCTTAATTTCCCCTCTCTCTGAGCTCTTTCCCTCTCCCTTCTCTCTCCCCCTCTCTCCCAGCTCCCCCTCCCCACTCTCTCTCCCCACTCTCTCGCCCCTCTCTCCCCTCTCCAGCTCCCCTCTCTCCCTCCCCACTCTCACTCTCCCTCTCTCTCTTCCTCTCTCCCTCTCCACTCTCACTCTACCTCACTCTCTCCCCCTCCCCCTCACTGCCCCTCCTCCTGTTTCTCTATCCCTCTGTCCACACTCTCTCTATTCCTTTCTCAGGAACAGGGCATTGTCGTCGATGTGAATACTGAGTCACAAATAAGTAGAATGGATGGCTTTGAGGTATGTAGAGAAGAGGTGTTGGAAATCCTGGAAAAGGTGAAAATAAATAAGTCCCCTGGGCCTGATGGCATTTATCCTAGGATTCTCTGGGAAGCAAGGGAGGAGATTGCAGAGCCATTGGCCTTGATTTTTATGTCCTCTTTGTCTACAGGAGTAGTGCCAGAAGACTGGAGGATAGCAAATGTGGTTCCCTTGTTCAAAAAGGGGAGTAGGGATAACCCTAGTAACTATAGGCCGGTGAGTCTCACTTCTGTTGTGGGCAAAGTCTTAGAGAGAATTGTAAGGGATAGGATTTATGCACATCTGGATAGGAATAATGTGATCAAGGATAGTCAGCATGGTTTTGTGAAGGGCAGGTCGTGCCTCACAAACCTTATTGAATTCTTTGAAAAGGTGACGAAGGAGGTTGATGAGGGGAAAGCGGTAGATGTGGTATATATGGATTTTAGTAAGGCGTTTGATAAGGTTCCCCATGGTAGGCTACTGCAGAAAATACGGAGATATGGCATTGAGGGTGAGTTGGAGGTTTGGATTAGGAATTGGCTGGATGTAAGAAGACAGAGGGTAGTAGTTGATGGCAAAGTTTCTTCATGGAGTGCCGTCACTAGCGGTGTTCCGCAAGGATCTGTTTTGGGACCATTGCTGTTTGTCATTTTTATAAATGACCTGGAAGAGGGGTTAGAAGGTTGGGTGAGCAAGTTTGCGGATGATACGAAAGTCGGAGGAGTTGTTGACAGTGAGGAAGGATGTGGCAGGTTACAGCAGGATATAGAGAAGCTGCAGAGCTGGGCAGAAAGGTGGCAAATGGAATTCAATGTAGCTAAATGTGAGGTGATTCACTTTGGGAAGAATAACAAAAAGATGGGGTACTGGGCTAATGGTCGGATACTTGGTAGTGTGGATGAGCAGAGGGATCTTGGTGTCCATGTACACAGATCTCTGAAAGTTGCCACCCAGGTAAATAGTGCGGTGAGGAAGGCATATGGCGTACTGGCTTTTATTGGTAGAGGAATTGAGTTCCGGAGTCCTGAGGTCATGATGCAGTTGTATAAAACTCTGGTGCGGCCGCATCTGGAATATTGTGTGCAGTTTTGGTCGCAATACTATAGGAAGGATGTGGAGGCACTGGAACGGGTGCAGAGGAGGTTTACCAGGATGTTGCCTGGTATGGAAGGAAGATCGTATGAGGATAGACTGAGACACTTGGGGCTGTTTTCATTAGAGAAAAGAAGGTTTAGGGGTGACTTGATTGAGGTGTACAAGATGATTAGGGGGTTAGATAGGGTTGACAGTGTGAACCTTTTCCCGCGTATGGAGTCGGGTATTACAAGGGGGCATAGCTTTAAATTAAGGGGGGGTAGATATAGGACTGAAGTTAGGGGTAGGTTCTTCACTCAGCGAGTCGTAAGTTCATGGAATGCCCTGCCAGCAGCAGTGGTGGACTCTCCCTCTTTATGGGCATTTAAGCGGGCATTGGATAGGTATATGGAGGATAGTGGGTTAGTATAGGTTAGGTGGGCTTGGATCGGCGCAACATCGAGGGCCAAAGGGCCTGTACTGCGCTGTATTCTTCTATGTTCTATGTTCTAACCCCTCTCACTCTCCTTCCTCTCTCTCTGCCCACTCTCTCTCTCCCACTGTCACTCTCCCCTCTCTCTCCCCTCTCTTTCTGCCGCTCTCTCAACCTCTCACTATCCCTACTATTTGCCCCCCCACTCTCTCGCACCTCTATCTCCCGACTCTCTCTACCCCCTCTCTCCTCTCTCTCTCCCCGCAACTCTCCACCCTCTCTCCCATCTCTCGTCTCCTCTCTATCTCCCACATCCCTCCCGTCTCTCTCCGCGCCCTCTCCCACCCCTCACTGCCCCTCTTTCTCCCCATCTCTCTCCCCCTCTCTCTCCCACCTCTCTCTCCACCTCTCTCTCCACCTCTCTCTCCCCTCGCTCTCCCCGATCTCTCCCGTCTCTGGACTCCTTTCTCCCCTCTCTCGCCTGCAACTATTCTCCCTCTCTCACTTCCCCCTCTCTCCCCACTCCCTCCCCGTCTCTACCCCGTCTCTCCCCCTCAACAGTCATCCCACTCTCCCACCCCTCCCTGTCCATCTTCACTCCAGTCTTGCTCTCCCCTCTCGCAATCCCCTTTCGTTCCCCCTTTCGTTCCACCACTCGCTCCCCCTTTTCCATTCTCTTTTCCTCATCCTTCTCCCTCTCCCTCTCTCTCTCCTCTCTCCATCTCTCTCCCCCTCTCTCCCCCCTCTCTTCCCCTCTCTCTCCACTCTCTCCCCCTCTCTCCACCTTTCCCTAAACACACTCTCTCCCTCCTCTCTCTCCCGCTGTCTCTATCCCCTCTCTCCCCCTCTCTTGCCATTTCTCGCCCCTGTTTGTCTCCCACCCTTCTCTCACCCTTTCTCTACCCCTTTCCTCTCCCCCATTATCCCCTCTTCTCTCTTTCCTCTCTATCATCCCCCTCTCTCCCCTTTCTCTCTCTCCCCTCTCTCACTTCCCATCTCTCTCTCTCTCTCCCCCCGCTCTCTCTCCTCTCGCTCTCGTCCTCTATCTCCCCTCTCTCTTCCCCATCTCGCTCCACCCTCTCTCTCCTCCCTCTCCCCCTCTCTCCCCATCTCTCTACCCCCTCTCATCTCTCTCGCCCCCCACTCTCTCTCGCCCCTCACTCGCCCCCCTCTCTCTCACCCTCTCTCCCCTCTCTCTCCCCATCTCTCTCACCCCCTCTCTCCCCACTCTCTCACCTCACTCTCTCCCCACTCTCTCTCCGCAATCTCTCCCCCTCTCTCTCCCCCTCTGTCTCCTCCTCCTCTCTCTCTCCCCTCTATCTCGCCCCTTTCTCTCCCGCCTCACTCACTCTCTCTCCTCTCTCTGAACCCCCTCTCTCCTCACTCTCTCTCTTTCTCACCTCTCTCCCCTCCTCTACCCCTCTCTCCCTCCTCACACTCTCTTGTACCCCTCTCTCGCCCCCCTCGCCCCCTTTCTCCCCTCTCTCTCTCTTCCACCTTACCCGCAACCTCTCTCCCCTCTCTCTCCTCCTCTCTCTCGCCCCCTCTCTCTCTCGCCCACTCTCTCTCGCCCTCTCCCTTTCGCCCTCTCCCTCTCGCCCCCTCTCTCTCGCCCCCTCTCTCTTGCCCCCCTCTCGTACCCTCTCTCTCACCCCTCTCTCTCGCCGCCTCTCTCTCGCCCCCTCTCTCTCGCCCCCTCTCTCTCGCCTCCTCTCTCTCGCCCCCTCTCTCTCGCCCCCACTCTTTCGCCCATCTCTTCCACCTATCCCTCCCCACTCTTTCTCTCGCCCCCTCTCTCACCCTCATTATCCCCTCTCTCTAATCCCTCTCTTCCCCTCTCTTTCTCGCCCCTCTCTCTCACCCATCTCTCTAACCCGTCTCTCTCACCCCCCTTTCTCTCCCACTCTTTATTGCCACCACTCTCGGCCCGCTCTCTCGCCTCCTCTCTCACCCCCTCTTTCTCTCCCCCCCTCTCTCTCCTCCTCTCTCTCAGCCCCTCTCTCCCCTCTCCCTCTCCCTCTCCCCCTCTCTCTCTCCCTCTCTCCCTCTCTCTCTGTACTCCTCTCTCCCCCCTCTCTCTCCCCTCCTCTCTCTCTCCGCTCCCCCTCTCTCTCCTCTCTCTCCCCCCCCCCCCTCTCTCTCCCCCTCTCTCTCGCCCCCTTCTCTCTCACCCCCTCTCTCTCGCCCCTCTCTCACGGCACCCTCTGCCCCATCTCTCTCACTCCCTCTCTCTCCTCTCTCTGTCGGCCCCTCTCTCCCCCAACACTGTCCCCCTCTCTCTCTGTTATCCCCTCTCTGTTCCATCCTCTCTCTGTCCCCCCCTCTGCCCCATCTGTCTGTCCCCCTCTCTATCCCCCTCTCTATTCCTTGTCTCTCTCCCCTTCTCTCACCCCTCCCTCTCCCCTCACTCTCCCTTAACCCCTCTCTCTATCACCTCTCTCCACCCCTCTCTCTTCCCACTCTCCCCCCTGTCTCGACCCCTCCATGCTCCATTCTCTGTCGCCCCCTCTCTCGCCCCCACTCTCACGGCCACCTTCTCTCTTCCCCCCCTCCAGCCCTTTCTCTCTCACTCCCTCTCCCTCTCCTCTCTTTCTCTCTCTCCCCTCTCTCTTCCCAATCTCTCTCTCCACATCTCTCTCTGCTCCTCTCTCTCTGCCCTTCTCTCTGTCCCCCTCTCTCTGTATCCCCTCTCTGTTTCCCCTCTCTCTGTCCCTGTCTCTCTTCACACCCTCTGTCCCCCTCTCTATAATCCCCTCTCATTCCCCCTCTCTGTCCCGCTCTTTCTGTCCCCATGTCGCTGTCTCCACGCTCCCCCCTCTCTTCCTCCTCTCTTTCCCCCTCTCTCTACCCCTCTCCCTCCCACCTCTCTCTCCCCCTCTCTCTCCTCCTCTCTCTCACCCCCTCTCTCTCTCCCCTCTCCCTCTCCCTCTCCCCCTCTCTCTCTCCTCTCTCCCCCTCTCTCTCCCCTCCTCTCTCTCCGCTCCCCCTCTCTCTCCCCCCTCTCTCTCCCCCTCTCTCTCCCCCTCTCTTTCGCCCCCTTCTCTCTCGCGCCCTCTCTCTCGCCCCCATCTCTCTCTCACTCCCTCTCTTTCCTCTCTCTCTCGGCCCCTCTCTCTCCCCTTTCTCTGTCCCCCCCTCTGCCCCGTCTGTCTGTCCCCGTCTGTCTGTCCCCCTCTCTATCCCCCTCTCCATTCCTTGTCACTCTCCCCTTCTCTCACCCCTCCCTCTCCCCTCACTCTCCCCTAACCCCTCTCTCTATCACCTCTCTCCACCCTCTCTCTTCCCACTCTCCCCCTGTCTCGACCCCTCCTTGCTCCATTCTCTGTCGCCCCCTCTCTCGCCCCCACTCTCACGGCCACCTTCGCTCTTCCCCCCCCCCTCCAGCCCTTTCTCTCTCACTCCCTCTCTCTCTCCTCTCTTTCTCTCTCTCCCCTCTCTCTCCCTACTCTCTCTCTCCGCATTTCTCTCTGCTCTCTCTCTCTGCCCTTCTCTCTGTCCCCCTCTCTCTGTATCCCCTCTCTGTTTCCCCTCTCTCTGTCCCTGTCTCTCTTCACACCCTCTGTACCCCTCTCTATACTCCCCTCTATTTCCCCCTCTCTGTCCCCCTCTTTCTGTCCCCATGTCGCTGTCTCCACGCTCTCCCCCTCTCTTCCTCCTCTCTTTCCCCCTCTCTCTACCCCTCTCCCTCCCACCTCTCTGTCCCCCTCTCTCACCCTCTCTATTCCCCGTCTCTCCCATTCCCTCTCCCCTCACTCTCCCCTTACTGTCCCCCTGCCTCTCTCCCTCTCTCTCCCCCTCTCCCCTTTCCCTCCCTTCTCTCTACCCCCATCTTTCCCCATGCCCATCTCCCCACACTCTCCCCCTCTCACCTCTCTCTCTCCCTTTTCCTCCCACTCTCTCTCTGCACTTTCTACCCGACTCTCTCTATGACACTCTCTCTACCCCACACTCTCAACGCCACTCTCTCTACCCCCTCTCTACCCCCTCTCTCTACACCACTCTTTCTAGCCCTCTCTCCCGCTCTCTGTTGCCCCCTCGACCCCTCTGTCTCCCCGATCTCTCACCCCCTCTCTATCCCCCTTTCACTCATCCCCTCCCTCTCCTCTCCTGTCTCCCACCTCTCTCTCCCATCTCTTTCTCCCACATCTCTCTCCTTCATCTCTCTCCTAACATCTCTCCCCCTCCCTCCCCCTCTCCCTCCCCCTCTCTCTCCCCCTCTCTCCCTCCTCCCCCCACTCTATCACCACACTCTCTCGTATCCCTCCCCACTACTCGCCACCTCTCTCTCGCCACCTCTCTCTCGCCCCCTCTCTCTCGCCCCCTCTCTCTCCCTCTCACTCTCCACCTCTCTCTCCCCTCCATCTCTCCTCCTTCTCACTCCCTCTCTCTCGCCCCCTCTCTCTCCCTCGTTCACTCATCCCCTCCCTCTCCTCTCCTCTCTTCCACATCTCTCTCCCTCATCTCTCTCCTATCATCTCTTCCCCCTCTCTCCCCCTCTCTCTCCCCCCTCTCCCCCCACTCTCTCACCACACTGTCTCCTCTCTCTCTCTCCTTCTCGCCCCCTCTCTCTCGCCCCCCTCTCTCCCCCGCTCTCTCCACCTCTCTCTCGCCCCCTCTCTCTCCCTCTTTAACTTATCCCCTCCCTCTCCTCTCCTCCCTCCCACCTCTCTCTCCCATCTCTTTCTCCCACATCTCTCTCCTTCATCTCTCTCCTAACATCTCTCCCCCTCCCTCCCCCTCTCCCTCCCCCTCTCTCTCCCCCTCTCTCTCCCCCTCTCTCCCTCCTCCCCCCACTCTCTCACCACACTCTCTCGTATCGCTCCCCACTACTCGCCACCTCTCTCTCGCCACCTCTCTCTCGCTCCCTCTCTCTCGCCCCCTCTCTCTCCACCTCACTCTCCCCTCCATCTCTCCTCCTTCTCACTCCATCTCTCTCGCCCCCTCTCTCTCCCTCTTTCACTCATCCCCTCCCTCTCCTCTCCTCTCTTCCTCATCTCTCTCCTTCATCTCTCTCCTATCATCTCTCCCCCCCTCTCCCCCTCTCTCTCCCCCTCTCTCCCCCCACTCTCTCACCACACTGTCTCCTCTCTCTCTCTCCTTCTCGCCCCCTCTCTCTCGCCCCCCTCTCTCCCCCGCTCTCTCCACCTCTCTCTCCCCTCCCTCTCTCCCCCTTCTCGCCCCCTCTCTCTCGCCCCCCTCTCTCTCCTTCTTTAACTCATCCCCTCCCTCTCCTCTCCTCTCCTCTCTCCCACCTCTCTCTCCCATCTCTTTCTCCCACATCTCTCTCCTTCATCTCTCTCCTACCATGGGCGGAACGGTGGCACAGTGGTTAGCACTGCTGCCTCGCAGCGCCAGAGACCCGGGTTCAATTCCCGCCTCAGGCGACTGACTGTGTGGAGTTTGCACGTTCTCCCCGTGTCTGCGTGGGTTTCCTCCGGGTACTCCGGTTTCCTCCCACAGTCCAAAGATGTGCAAGTCAGGTGAATTGGCCATGCTAAATTGCCCGTAGTGTTAGGTAAGGGGTAAATGTAGGGATATGGGTGGGTTACGCTTCGGCGGGTCGGTGTGGACTTGTTGGGCCGAAGGGCCTGTTTCCACATTGTAAAGTAATCGAATCTACTCTCGCCTCCCTCTCTCTGATCCCTTTTTCTCTCTCCCCTTCTCTCTTGTCCTCATGCTCTCTTTCTCTCGCCCTTCTCTCTCACACCTCTCTCTCCCAGGCCCTATCCCTCGCTCCCCCCTCAATTCTCTCTCTCTCAAATCCCTTGCTCTCTCTCTCTCTCCATCGCTGTATCGCTGCTTCTTTTTCTCTTTCCCTCACCTGCTCTCTCTCTCGCCTCTCTCTCTCATTATCTCCTCCCGTCTCTCTCTCTCTCCCTCACCTTCTCTCTCTCTCTTGCCTCTCTCTTTCTCCCTGCTCCTTCACTCTCTCTCCACCTTGTCTCACTCTCGTTCCCCCTCTCTCGATGTTGTCTCTCCCCACTTTCCTCCGTTTCTCTCTGACTGAATCTCTCTCCTCCTGTGCCTCCCTCCCTCTCTCTCTGACACACGCTGGCTCCCTGGTCCTTCCCTCTCCCTCTGACCCAGAGACTGGTTGGTGGGGTGGTGAGGTTGTGTGTGGGCGAGTGGGTGTGAGGTGTCGAAGTTGGGAGGAGGTGTAAAATTGAGTAGAGCTGGAATTGCAGAATAGAGACAGTGACGGCAGGAGAGAGAGAGAGGGGGAGGGGGAGAGGGAAGAGTGGAGGCAGGTGGAGAACCCGGCGGCGGGTATATGTGAGAGAGGGGGGTGGGGAGAGTGAAAGGGAGAGGTGGTGAGAAAGAGAGTGTGTGCAGAGAGAGAGGTAGAGAACTGAGGGGAAAGTGTGGGGGAGAGGAAATGGGGAGGTCAGGTTGGGGGGGTGAGACAGAGGGAGTTAACCCGTGCTCCTGAGCTCAGGGTGCGGTGCCCTTCCCTTCTCTGAGGACCAGGACTTGGGGTTGAGGCTGTGTCTCTCCAGCTCAGCTTCTCTCACACAAAGACACACAACAACATCAGTCACTCTGCTGCTCGGCACGCTTTAATGAGCATTTTTATTGTTTACACCTGGAAGTGATGGATATAGTCAATGGGATGGTGCCTTTTCTCACTGGTCCCTGAGTTGTGAAAAACTTTGAAATGTTTCCCTGTAACCCCCCTGTGGGATAAGGATGGCCAAACCAGCGCTACCCTCGGTCTGTTACCACAGCGACAGGCTGCTCCATCGCTGAAACACTGAACTGAAATGAGAAAATCCCGGATGGATTGATTAATGAGGGAATTTGATTGATGGATGGATATGGGTGAAGGGATATTTCAGCACATTCTTCAGCTGCTGCCTGAACTTAGTCTGGGTCACGGCATAAATCGCGGTGTTTGTGCAGCAACTGAGGAGCTGCAGCATGAAGCCCAATTCCTGTACAAAGGGATGGAGCTTCACAGACTCATACCCAATCCGAGCCATCTGTCTCCATATGGAACGCACCATTAACGTGGACCATAACAGGATGAAATTGGCCGAGATCACTAACAGCAAAATGATGGATTTTTTTCGCTTTCTCATTTCTGTGTCAGAAGGAGCGTCCCCATTGGTGTGAGCGCGGAGTCTCCTGCGGGCTTTGCTGGTCACTAAAATGTGTCTGACGGTGAGAACATTGAGCAGCAGAATCAGGACAATTGGGACACACGGGGTTAGAATGTTGTGGAGGAACTCGATTGTGACCCAGACACTGGAGAATCGAACAACGCCTGTTATAGAACAAAACCAGGGGCGGTTCCGCAGCCAATACCGAGCCGTGAGCATAAAATACCAGAAAATGTTCTTTAAACAGCTCAGCACAGTCACTGCTCCCAGAACCACAGCCGCCGTTTTCTCACTGCAATATTTACTTTTCAGCTTCTGGCAACAAATGGCCACAAACCGATCAAAGGTGAAAGTGACGGTGAACCAGACAGAGCAGTCAGTGGCTGCATAAACCAGGACGGCGTGGATATTACACACGGGGATGGAGTACAGGAAATAAAACTGTTCCTCATAAACAATGGGAATGTGTCTCAGTATCAGGTCGAGGATAATGACCAGGAGATCTGCCGCTGCCATGGCCCCCAGGTAACATCTGACACATGGAGACAATCCACAATCTTTATAAAGCAGGACGTAGATGGTCACTACGTTAACTGTGAGGAAGGAAAACAAACCCATTATCCATCAGCCTGGAGGCAACGGGACCCGTTTGATCGCGGACCCAGTGAGATTTTCATATTAGATTACATTAGATTAGATTACATTACAGTGTGGAAACAGGCCCTTCGGGCCAACAAGTCCACACCGACCCGCCGAAGCGAAACCCACCCATACCCCTACATTTACCCCTTACCTGACACTACGGGCAATTTAGCATGGCCAATTCACCTGACCCTGCACATCTTTTGGACTGTGGGAGGAAACCGGAGCACCCGGAGGAAACCCACGCAGACACGGGGAGAACGTGCAAACTCCACACACTCAGTCGCCTGAGGCGGGAATTGAACCCGGGTCTCAGGCGCTGTGAGGCAGCAGTGCTAACCACTGTGCCACCGTGCCGCCCATATGTGTCACTATATTCAGGGACTTATTAAAATATTTGGAGCTGGAATAACAAATGGGAAGGTCGGAATTATTGACAAAAATGTGACATAAACCACAAGAAACCCTCCCTCCACAAACACACACTAACACACCCATAAAGACAGATAGTTTCTAGAACATTCCCACACACTCGATCACTCGAGAGCAGATACAGGTCACTCCTTCCCAGTTCCTAATACGGAGGGTGGAAACGTTGCTGTCCTGAAGGATTCTCTCCCAGTTTCCTGAAGACAAACGGAGCTTGGGAATTTCTGTATTTTGGTCTCAATTGAGGTCGATCCTGTGTCGTGAAGAAATGTAAACGCAGGGAAAACGTATTCACCCCTTAAACTGCCTGAGGGACCTTCTGAACAGTGTCTCATTCTCCCTGGAACGTGATCTCTTCCCTCGGGATCTTATCGTTTGTTCAATTCACTGACGTCCGGCCGTTCACAAACAATGTCAGGGACAGAACGTTCCGGGGAATTTCAGTTATAGAATCTTGGGGACTGAACGTTCCGGGGAATGTCAGTTATAGAATGTGAGGTGTCAGAATGTTCCGGAGAGCTCCTTCACCTGTCCATCACCTTTCCTCCTATCCACTTCACCCTCCTCTCTGACCTATCACCTCTCCCCCACCTCCACCTGCCGATCACATTTCCAGCTTCCTTTCCCTCCAGTTCCAGCCCCAGCCCTCCCATTAATCTCTCAGTCCGCGGCCCACAAGCCTCACTCCTGATGAAGGGTTTATGCCAGAAACATTGATTCCCCTGCTCCTCGGATGCTGCCTGACCTGCTGTGCTTTTCCAGCACCACACTCCCGGTCAGGAAACAGTCTAACACCGTCATACTGACAGGATCAGGCCTGAAGTGTAATGTTTCATGAAGGTCCATCACCATCCCTGGGTATACCATGTTGCACGGGCAGGACAGACCCACCAGTGGTGGGGGCACCCTGGCATACAGCCAGGGAAGGAGTTACTCTGCAATTCCCCAAAATTGATTTAAGAACTCGGGACATCTCATGGCAACAGATCACAGATGGTCAAGGATATCACCTGAGGATGGATATCTCCCGCCCCTCACCCATCCTTTTGGTGATAACTCAGTTCCCCTCGATGTTGAAAACGAATCAGAGGAAGCACTGAGGGTGATAATGGCACAGACCGTCCTCTGGATGTGGGACTTCAATGTCCATCACTAAGAGTGTCCCCACAGGCCCCCCACTGCCTGAGCAAGGACATATCTCTAATCCACAGCAGCCAGACTGGGGGAAGTGATGGGGGAAACATTCTCACCAAACTCCTTGTCCCAGATGAATCTGTCCCTGACAGTATCTGTAGGAGAAGCCAGCACACAGTCCTGGTGGAGGGAAAGTCTCAGCCTCATATTTGACATACTCAAGATTAGTGTGGTGCTGGGAAAGCACAGCAGGTGAGGCAGCATCCGAGGAGCAGGGGAATCAACATTTCGGGCAGCAGACCTTCATCACCAATGAGGCTGTGAACCTCCGCGATGGAGAGATAAAGCATATTAGTCGTATTGCCCACTGAATTGCATGGCACTGCCTCCTGTGAAGTAGGACATACTTCCAAATGAACGAGCGCATGGAAACTGGCCATCCATGAGGCACTGTGGGCTAGCAGCAGCTGCAGCATTAATAGCCTTCCATCCATCATAAAGTAAGAAGTGGGCTGTTCACTGATGGTTCCAAGATGTTCAGCACCATTCCCAACTACACCGATAGTGAAGCAGGCTATTCGGCCCATCAAGAGTTTTAAACAGGAACGGAATGAGGCCATTCAGCCATTGTAGGCTGTTACTCAGCAATTGGAGCAGATCTGTTAATCTTTCATACCTGTTACACAGGAAATGGAAGCAAGATTCAGCCTTTCCACGCTTCTACGCAGGAATGCAAGGAGGACGGGTTACTGAGCCAAGAGCAGGGATATATTCGGGAGTCTCTATCAGTTTAACACAAATTAACGACTGTCGTGACACAGTGACCAGTGCTGGGACCTCAACTATTTGCAAACTATATCAATGGTTTCCAGAAATGGAACAAACATGTTCTAACTAAACTTAACCTGACACTAAGGTCGCGAGAAACTGAAGTTATCAAGGGGAGGTAGAGAATCTGTAAATGGATAAGTAACAGACAACAACTTGGTAAATCGAATATAATGTGGGTAACTGTGAAACTGTGATTTTTTTCAGCAAGAATAACAGGCTGTGTATTCCATAGATGGAGAGGGATTACAGGACTTAGTGATATCATGTGTACTGAAGGATTCACGCTGACTCCATCGGACATGGGATGTGTTGCTCCATCTCCCTGATGGTCTGGTACCTGATGTTCCCAGAGGCCCCATTGCTCTCAGTACTCACCGGATATTTTGATGTGGTTGGTTGGTGGTGTGACCTGGTGAGGGGGAGGATGCTTTGAGCCCTGTACCAACGGGACAGCCTTTATCTGAAAGGCCATCATTCCACTCTCCATGGAGACCCGAGGACGATGGGAATGGCTGACTGTTTCTGAATGAAGAGTTTGTGGCTGTTGCCAGTACAGTGGGTATTCCCCAACATGATGTACTGTGTATGGGGGAAGAGACAGAGGTTCCCATCACAAAAATGAGAACTATAGGCATTGGCAGATCCGCTGAAATGGTTAGATATACCACATCTTCAATCCACCTCACAGAACTAGTCCAGAGGAGATATCCGTTCACCGTGGAACACTGTGTACACCAGGCTAATGTACTGCTCAGTACAACCCAACAATCTATCAATCTGTCCAGAGTGGAACACTGCACAGACCATGTCAGAGCATTTATCTTTAAACCATCTGTCGAGTATGGGAAGCTGGGATAGAGACAAAAAAAAAACTGCAGATGCTGGAATCCAAGGTAGACAGGCAGGAGGCTGGGAGAACACAACAAGCCAGGCAGCAGCATGAGGTGGAGAAGTCAACGTTTCGGGAGTAACCCTTCTGCAGGATTCCTGAAGAAGTGTTACACCGGAAATGTGAAATTCCACACCTCATGATGCTGCCTGGCTTGCTGTGTTCCTCCAACCTCCTGCCTGTTTAGTGTGGGAAGCAGTGGCGACCACACCCATACATTGATCGATAAACCCGGACAAGATATCTGTCCAGCACGGGGAGCACCTGGAGAAGATACCCTCCCAGCATGTAGGACTGTGTACACCACCCCAGTACATTGCACAGTAACACTGTGCTAGATCCCTGCCCAGCGTGGGGAAACTTGCAGCCCATGCTGGAAGTGACAGGATGTGCAGCTCCCACCCATTTACAGCAATATATCTCCGTTGTGCCATGACAAGGGGGTGCTGTGGATGTGAACATCACTGCCATGGAGAGATGGCGTGGGAATCAGTTTAAACAATTACAAATGGGAGGGGTATGGGAAATAGGCGGGGGGGGGGGGGGGGGAGGGGGGACAGAGAGACAGTGTCATGGAAGGATGTGTTCACAGGTTTCAGAATGCTGAAATGAAGACATTTCAACAACATCCTGTAACATGATCCAGTGTTTCCAGGAATGCTGGGTGAACAGGATATTGTTGTGAGGTCAGATGATGGAGAGTATTGGATGAATATTTGTTCTGCAGCTTTGTATCTGGGAGTAGGGTCAGCAGAGTCTTCGATTCATTGAGCTGAATCTAACAATAATTGGTCTCAGTGCTACTTTCATTGAGTGTGACAGAGGGATCGTCCGCACGAGTCTGAAGTAGTTTACCGGGGTTATCTTATCGAACTCACCTCATTAACTACCCATCCCACCCCATGGTGTCCCTCTCATTCAATGCCAGCCCGATTCTCTCACCCATCATGGCTGGAGGTATTCACCATCGTCCGGGTACCCCTGGATATTCCGTGACACCTGACACTTGTGCTATCTTTAAACGGCCAATGGGGACACGGTTGAGCTTTTTCACTTCGGAGCTGCCCTGCGCAGTTTATCTCGAGCATGGCAATTACACCGCGGTTTTCCGACAAGGGCACGGATGTCCTGGTGATTGGGCTAGTACAGAGGGTGACCATTGTCTTCCCAGAGGGGCCACACCACCAGACCCACCGAGCATGGCCTGAGCTCACCACCCAGCTCAGTGCAGTATCTGCGGTCTGAAGAAATGTCCAGCAATACGGGACAAACATCAATAACCTTCCCCGCTCTCTCAGGATAAGGGTCACCGTGTTCTCTCTGCTCCCTCACACTCACTGTATATCTGATAGAGCACCGACCCCCGATCAAGGATCATGCTTCATCACTCTCATTACTGCTTGCAGCACCTTCGTCTTTCTCTTTTTCCCTCCACGACACCTCCCACGCCAATGACACTGCATGGATACATCACTGTAGACTGCCTCCCTCCGGACACCTCACCATGACCCTGTCCCCCACCTACACCAGCACTAACAGCAGGGTCACACACTCCCACCCTCCCTTTCTCCCATTCCAGGACAAACAGCCCGGAAAAGGTCAGAAAGGGCCTATCCGGGTGGTGGAGTGCCCGATATCCATTCCCTCACCCCCCTCTCCCCGCCATGTCGGGAGGACCCTGGTATGAGCCGAAGAGGACGAGGACGCCTCGTTGGAAATTCTGAAACATCCACGTCCCACCGACTGAGTAAGGGGCAATGTTCAGTGAAGGGCAATTCTCACTTTAAACCCACTGGCAGCTCCGTTTCCCCCTGGCACAACTTAGAAGCCGTGGCCCTGATGCCCTTCGAGCAGGTACAAATGGAATCCCCACTGTCTCGGTGGTCAGGAGGGTGGGCTCACAACACATTGTCACCATCACCTCCCAGAAAGGGAGCACAGAGACTCCCTCATACACCTCCTCCTGTAAACAGCTCAGATACTGAAACTAACCTGTGATTTTACTGCTCTCCCCACTTATCCTGTCATCTTCAATAATCTGTGCTCATTTACACCCAGGACCCTCTGCTCCTGCACCCCCTTTATAAGGGTAAAGCCTCTTTTAAAATGTCTTTAATTGTCCTTCCTACCAAAATACATCACCTCACACTGTTCTGCACTGATCCCGATCTGCCATATACCTGAACACTACACCAACGTGTCATTGTCTTGTTAGAGTTCCACACTGTCCTCCATAGATTTTACAATTCTTCCAGGTTTGGTGCCATCTACAAACACTGAGATTGTCATAGCGTCACAGTCCCCATGAAACAACTGAAATCCTGCCCCATGCACACGAGTGTGAGCAAGTGAAATACTGCTATGTTCCCACAGAGAGTCGATTAATAACATGCTGTCAATGGAGCAACAAATGTCCTGGTACAAACCAGACGGAGTGAATGAAATATTAACAAACCATAGAGCAAGAGAAAGCCGGATTGGCTCCACTCAACTGTATTGACATCAAGGTATGAATGTAATGAACTTAAATGTGTGTACTGTATCTTTAAGAGAGAATGAATGCTGTTTTGTACTTAGAGCTTCCAAGCACCTGTGTATATGAGAGGATGGCAGACCCAGAGTGTCAAGGACAACTGAAAATATGTCACACTTGGCTGTGAAATAGATCCCTGAGATGGTTACTGTTTGGACAACAATTCGAATCAGTTTAAGTAATACAGCAGGATACTCAAATCAAATCAATTTGACTTTATTGTTTTACAAAAATTGAACCAATGAGATGATCTGATGTTGTGGATAAAAAAGAATACAGGCGTTTTGAAAATTGCAGACAGAGCAACTGCCATCAACACAGATCCACGAGATTAGGAAACACTCTCTATCAAAGGTACCTTTTCTGATGAAACATATCCGCAGTAAAAAGACAGAAGATGACCCAGAAAGATCTTCTCACAGAATAAGAGACAAAAACAACAGCTGCTGTGTAGTTCTGAAATGAAGTTGATGAAATTTTAATAAGCACCTTTCTAAAAAAGTATATTATTATTGAGTTGGAATTGGGGAATAAGCAGTTAAGAGAAAGGAGGTCTCAGAGTTGTGAATAGTTGATGTAAAATGTTCACTTTCAGAGTTAAAACATAAATTGTTGTTTTTATTTAAACAGTGGATTTTGGGATTTCTTTGTCACTCATACTTTAACAGTTTACGTGGCGAATTGAGCATTTCTTCATGTTTAGTTTACATGACTAGATGAGCTTCACGCCGTATCCTAACAATTGCTGTGTGTGTATCTGTGTGTCCCTGTGTGGGGCAGGTCTGGCAGTCGCTATGGTGTTGAAAGTGATACAATGCCACCCTCTGCTGGCCTCCCCACGCCTCTACAAAGGCATTGGCAGAGGGTGAAAACCAACAAAGATCCGCTCAGAGACGGGGAGGGAGAGGGCAGCTGCTCACAGCACCATCCAAACTGATGTCTTATCCATGTACTGATCTAAATGTCCTTTAAACGTTGTAACTGTTCCTACTTTCACCACTTCCTCTGGGATTTCATTCCACAGACAAGCCAGCTTCTGGCTAAAATAATTACCTCTCATGACTTTTGTAAACCGTTTTCTTCACACATTAAAATATCCCTCATGTTTGAATCTTCAACTCTAGGGAAAAGACATCAGCCTTTCAGTTTGTCTGTATCCCTCGTGATTTTATAAACCTTTGTAAAGTTACCCCTTAATCTCATTCTCTCCAGTGAAAATAAACTTCCAAGCCTATCCAGCCTCTCCTTCTCGCTCACTACCTCCATTCCCAACAATATCCAGATTAACCTCTTCTGAACCCTCTCCAGCTTAATAATATCAAGGTCAATAACATTAAAGTGAATAGTTAAGGTATTTTCTAAAGGTAGGGGAGTCCAAAACTGGAGGACATAGGTTTAAGGCGAGATGAAAAAAAAATTAAAAATGACCTAAGGGGCAGCGTTTTTCATCCAGAGGGTGGTCTGCCTATGGAATGAGCAGGCAGGGTGACCAGACCGGGCACAGTATTCCAGAAGAGGTCTCACCAATGTCCTGTACAACCTCAACATGGCACCCCAATTCCGATACTCAAAGGTCTGACTACTAAAGACAAGTGTGGTAAACACCTTCTTAACCACAACATCTATTTGAGATGCAAATTTTAATGCAGTATGGCTGACGGCCTAGGTCTGTTCTACAACACTACCGAAGGTCCTACGTTTAATTGTATAAGTCTTGCCTTTTGTGATTCACCCAACCCAATACCTCGCATCAATCTAAACTAAACTCCATCTGCCACCCCTCCCCTCCCCCTTCAATTTAACATACCCTCCTCCTCTCCAGGAGGCCTGCACATTCGGCTTTGATTTTCACAAAGACGCTAAGCTTGGTTTGCCTTGTGTTGTTAGGGGGAGAAGGGACATATTGCAGACACAGTCAATGGGGAGGAGATGCTGGAGAGTAATTAGTGGCCTGGTATCATTTCATGGTTTTAGGAAGAGGTCAGTCGCACGTGAGAATTGGGAAGTACTGATCGATGCTTTCGGGCCAGAAATTATGCTATTTCTTTGTCTCTAGTGATCAGTAATTAATATCTATTTGAGACCCTTAATTGGGCAGATTGTGTCTGCCGGATTTATTTCCCTAATATCGTACTCAACATCGACAGTTAAGACAAATGTCTTGCAATTGTTTAACAATACGAAGTGTTTTGTGTAGTTCAGTAATGGGAACCTGATTATAATAAATCCACACCGAGCTGAAAGCTGACACTTAAAATACGACCCAAAATCTGAGTATGGTAGTGTAGTGGGTTGTGCCCCTGCCTCTCAGCCAGAGCTCTGTCTTTGATTTCAATTCCTGAATGTATGTGGTAGTGTTCCTAGCTCTGAACTAGAAGGTCTGGTTTCAAGTCCTGCCTGTTGCTGAGGTATGTCACAGCATGTCAGTACAGGCTAATGAGCAAACACACCAGCAGAATAATGTTACAATTTTATGGGTATTGTCGAGTGATGCTAGTGTCCCTACATCCGGGCACAAAGGTCTAGGTGTAAATCCCACAGAAGTGTTTCATGATACATCTGAACAAACTGATTAAGAATGGATTTGGAATTGTGACTTGAAGGAGAAGGAAGAGGTGGCAGTATTGAATTTGAGAATATAGGGCCAGGATGACTGAAAGCACAACTATTCGTGTTGATTGGAGTCGCATTTCTCAGCAGTAGAGGTTTATAAATCAGAATGCTCATGGATAAAGTAAGTAGTCAGGGATTTTCCCCAGGTTAGGGGCGTCCTTGGGTAAGGATGACATTGATTGAAAGTGGGAGGGGAAAGATTCTGATGAGGCCTGAGGGGCACCATTTCACGTAGATGGTGATGTGTGAATGGAATGAACTGCCAGAGGAAGTGGTGGAGGCTGGTACAACTACAGCATGTAAAAGGCATCTGGGTACTGACAGACCTGCCGAGCTTTTCCAGCAATTTCTGTATTTGTTACAAAATGTATTTATTTTAACACAGGTATACTGAATACATACATTAAACATTTTATTTTTTAATGACGCAGGGACATATAAACGTATCTTCAAATCGTTCAAGGCCATTTTCTGATCAAGGCATTACAGCAGCAATGATGCACCTACATGGAGCAGGGAATGTGATGGAGACATAGTTTGCACAATGCACAAGTAGGCCTCACATGATCTAGTTTGGGTAAGGATGACATTATTGTGTGGGAGTGGGAGAAAATGTAATCTGCCCGAAAAGGAACGGCCTATTGCACTCTCTCTCCTTCATTGTTCCTCATCACAGCAAGATGTGCAAGCTAAAAAAAAAACTCTATAGTCATTGTTACTATTCTTATAGAATCCCTGAGGTGTGGAAACAGACCATTTAGCCCAAACAGTCTATACCAAGCTTCCAAAGAGGAACTGTCCCAGGCCCGCTCCTTTACATTTACCCCGGCCAATGCACCTAACCTAGAAACCCCTGAACACTATGGACAATTTAGCATGACCAATCCACCCCTAACCAGCACAGCTTTGGACTGTGCAAGGAAACTGGAGCACTCATTAGAAGGGGAGAATGTGCAAACTCCACACAAGTAGTCACACAAGTCTGGAATTGAAACTAAATCCTGGGTGCTGTGAGGCAGCAGTGCTAACCACTCAACCACCGTGCTATGCTTTGGGCATTCACTGAGCAGAATTCATTGGAATCTCCTCAATGCCGAATGCAAAGGGAATTCAGACAAATCCAACTGTTCCAGGATGAAATCTCATTGCTAGTCGCTTGTGTGAGTAGAATATCTTCAAATGCAGAATCTCTCAATTTTTCCTTTTCTCATGAATTACACTGATATCTGGACAAAGTTCTTTCAACTTGAAATTGCAGAGATTTTGTTCATCAATTGTGTGTGTGTGCGCGCGCATGCGCCAGTACTTTTAGAAAGGGAAATATTGATTAGATTCCCCACAGTGTGGAAACAGGCCCTTTGGCCTAACAAGTCCACACCGACCCTCCGAAGTGCAACCCACCCAGACCTATTTACCTATATTTACCCCTTCACCTAACACTACAGGCAATTTAGCATGGCCAATTCACCTAACCTGCACATTTTTGGACTGTGAGAGGAAACTGAAGCACCCACAGGAAACCCACGCAGACATAGGGAGAATGTGCAAACTCCACACAGATAGTTGCCTGAGGCGGAATTGAATCCGGGTTTCTGGCGCTGTGAGGGAGCAGTGCTAACCACTGTTCCACCGTGCTGCCCATTATATATTATATATTTGGAATATCCAAATAGTTTGCCATTCATCTTTCCATCCCAGTTTGAGTAACATTGGATCATAAACATGTTGTTTTAGCAGATTAAAGAAACTAGCCTGACTTGTTCCTAAAACCGACGCTGACCCAGTCTGAGCATGATATCATCGGCTATATCACCAACGTGGTTACATTTAACATTTGTTGTGAACAGTGGAGGAGTGGGAATAGACAAGGAAGCAGTAACCCAAAACGTTGTGGAACTATAGACCTGTGAGCCTGATGTCAGTGGTGGGTAAGTTGGAGGGGATTTTGAAGAACAGGATTTACATACATTTGCGAAGGCAAGGGCTGATCGGAGTAATCAACGTGGCTTTCTGCATAGGAAACCATGTCTCATTAATTTGATTGAGTTTTATGAAGAGGTGACAAAGACGATTAATGAAGGCAGTTCGGTAGACATTGTCTGTATGGACTTCAGCAAGGTGTTCATAATATTTAGATTGGTAGACAGGTTAGTTAGGTTCGGTCACTTGGGATACAAAGGAAGCTAGTCACAATTGGCTTGAAGGAAGAGGGGTATTTTTAAGACTGGAGGCTTGTGAGCGGCAGTGTGCTGTAAGAATTGGTTCTGAGTTCACTGCATTTCATCATCTATGTAAAGGATTGAGATGTGAATATCTGAGTCATAGTTAGTAAGTTTACAGATGACGATGATATTATGGATTATCTCAGAGTACAAAGAGACCACAATTAGATGGGACAAAGGGGCAAGGAGTGACAGATGGCGTTTAATTTAGATAAATACGAGGATTTGCATTTTGGGAAGGCAAACCAGGGCTGAAATTATACACTTAATGGTAAGGTCCTGGGGAGTGTTGTGGAACAAAGGAACCTCGGACTGCAGGTACATAGTTCATTGAAAGTGAAGTCGGAGGTAGACAGTGTAGTGTAGAACACATTTGGCACATTTGCCTTAATCAGACAGAGTATTGAGTACAGGAGTTGTGGTGGCAAATTGCATCTGTACAGGATGTTGGTGATGCAATTTTAAGAATACTGCGTACAACTCGGTTGTCTGCTGAAAAGATTTACATGGAAGTTCCAGGACAGAAGGGTTTGAGCTTTAGGGAGAGTCTGATTAGGTTGAGGTGTTTCCCCCTGGAGTGTCAGAGGCTGGGGGTTGACATTATAGTGGTTCATAATACCAACGGAGCATGGATACTCTGAACATTTACGTTCTGTTTCCCAGGATAGGGGAGTCCAAAACCAGAGGGCATAGGTTGAAGGCGTGAGGACGAATGATTTAGAAGGGACCTGAAGGTAAATATTTCATACAGAGAGTGGTGTGTGTACAGAACGTGCTGTCAGAGCAAGTGGTGAAGGCGGTTACAATCGCACATTTAAAATGTATGTGAAAGAGGAGGGATATTGGCCAAATGCTGTCAAATGGAACGTTCAGTCATCTAGCTCCCTGAACACTCTTGAGAAGAGAAATCCTGACATTCAATACCACCTGTTAGAAGAACACACTTGCTGATACTATACTATGGCCTATTAATGTGAACAAAAGAGGTTGACATAAGGGTTCAGGCAAAAATGACTGGCCCTGATATCAATGCAGTGACTAACCTCTGTTGACGTCAGGGAACTGAACAAAACTGGACTTAATGGGAATCAGTGTAAACTCTTCAGCGTTTGAAGTCAAACATGGCACAAAGGAAGATATACCTCATCTCAGTCCTGAGTCACCTCTGTGGAAAATCCTCAGGGTAGCTTCCTTTTCACAAGCAGCTTCAGCTGCTTAATGTCTCCCCGCCCCCACCCTCCCCACCGTAAGATCAGATGTGGGGATAGTCACTGATGATTCCACAATGTTCTGAATGTTTTGTCTTCCGTCAGCTCCTGAACGGGACTGTGTCCATGTGCAGCAAGACATAGACTCCATTGAGGCATGTGCTGTTAAAGGGTCCATACCATTCATGTAACAGAACTGCCTGACACTGCACATTGCCACACTAAAACAAGAGTTCATTCAGCACCTTATGCTGGTTTCACTGGAATATGAGGAAGCCATTCAGCCCATTGACACTATTGGAGAAGACCAGGGACAGTCCATTCAGAGCCTCCAACCTATTGTTCAGGAGGAGAAGGAATCTAGTGTGATGGACCACACCACAACCCCTCGAAAATATTTGAAGGTGGTAGCCTAGACTCTAATGTTTTCTTATTTTAAAGGAAATGTAAAGTGTGTGTTCCAGATGCAATGCGACTGGTCAAACTACTCGGTGTGAAGCAAAATACAATTTATTTAAAGACAAAAGATGAAAATGAAACCCAAGAAAGAAGAATTTAGAAAAACGTAATTCTATTGGACAACTTAACAGAATAAAAAATCTAGGAACTATTACTAATGAACTGTTCGAATATAGGAAAATCCTATAAACACAGCCCTTGGCAAAAAAGAATATTCAGACACAGATTATCACAAACATTTCACCAATCCAGGAATTAAAAACAGCATCACGATAAAATTCAGAAAGAGTAGCAGCCAGGAGACATTCACTGATGCTTCCAACTCTGTGGAGACCCCAATAGTTTCTGATGTTACTGAGAAAGCAAAACCCAGAGATCTTAATCTGTGAGAGCTGCCCACCCATTCAGACTGCATTAAAATAAACCCAAAGCCTCCTTACTCAAGTAGTCTTCACTAGCCAGCTTGGTAACGATCGCTCAAACTTGTCTCTTAAAAGAAACCAGGACAAATAACTTCTTAGAAGCTACATTAAAGCATCATTACACTTGTCAGCATATCAAGCTGTTAAACAAGAACCAGGGGTAACCCAAAGAGGCCCTTGGCCCTCTCCAATCAGGCGAGGAAGAAGCCAGTCAGTCCCTTGAGTCACTTACACAGCAGTAGGATGAGGCCATTCAGCCCCTTGAGTCACTTGCACAGGAACAGTAGGAGGCCATTCCCCGTCAACGTACTTACACAGGGACAGAATGAGGTCGTTGATGTTGATTTCTGATGAAAGGCTTATGCCCGAAACGTCGGCTTTCCTGCTCCTTGGATGCTGCCCGACCTGCTGTGCTTTTCTAGCAATCCACTCTCTTCTCTGGTCACCAGCAACAGCAGTGCTCACGGCCTCCGTTGATGCTCGAACATGATGAACAAGTGGAGCAGAGGCTGCACAGACAGACTGCTCCACGTTGATCCTCGTGGCTCCATTGCTCATGATACACACGTGGGACTTTAACGTGGGTTCCTAGTGGTGCGGGGGAAGTCTTGTGTGAAGTCTCAAAACGGCATCTTTCATCTCTGAGCAGACAGCCTGGTGTTGTCTATGTAATGCGGAAGCGGGTGGGAATGGCTACCTGTTTCAGATGGAAGGTGTTGTGACTGTTATGGGGGATTGTGATCAACATTACGTTCAGTACAAGTTCACACACAGAGTGCCCAATAACGTGGGGAGAGTTAATTAAGGCATATAAACTATTAGGAAAGTTGTATTAGTCTGATGAATGGCCTCTCCATGTACAAATAATGCTGACCTTATTCATGTTGATCTTGTCTAGTGCACGTCCTTTGCAGTGTAATTTGTATGCCTTACTCTGTCCAAATCTATTTCCACCCCATGATCTGTCTGGCCACGCTTCCTGTGATCCGCCTCCGTTGCTCACAAATAAAGTGTTTCCCTGTACTGAGATACACGTGACAATAAACCAAACCAATCAATCCTGGGTAAAGTATGGAATTTCTCACTCGGTCAATGTCTCTTGGGAAATAAGTGATCGCTGCCACTCCTCGTGTTGCACCACCACCATTTCTTCGTCTCTCACAGCTCTACAGATTAAACACTCAGTTTCTTCACTCTACCCTCGTGTTACCATCACCCGTGTCTGTGGTAAGGAGACCATTCTTTACAAAGGAGATCAAATCTGGAGAGTGTCCCCCAAATACTCTCTCAGCAAGGCTCCACAGCAGCAGGAAGATGGCTTTACTTCTGCACTTGAATAATCTTACAATGAAGGACAGTATACCATTGACTGCACCCATTATTTACACAGGGTTTGATTCGGAGCAGTCAGCATAGACTTCTGAGTGGGAAATCATGCTTCCAAATTTGTTAGAGTTCTTTGATGAAGTGAACAAGAAGGTTGACGAGGGCAGAGTGGTAGACGTACTCTATGGATTTCACCAAGGCCTTTGATAAGGTTCCACATGGGAGGCTGTTCTGGAATGTTACATCACGTGAAATGCTGGGGGAACTGGCCAATTGGATACACAGTTGGCTTGATGGTAGGAAGCAGAGGGTTTAGTGGAAGTATGCTTGTCAGACCGGAGGCTGTGTCCATTGCTGTTTGTTATCTTTGATTTAGTTGAAAATGTACAAGACATGATTAGTAAGTTTACAAATGACATTAAAATAAGTGGGAGCATGATCAGTGAGGAAGTTTATCAGAAATTGCAGCATAACCTTAATCAGCTGTGGAAGAGGACCGAAAAATGGCAAATGGAATTTTATATAGATGTGTGAGGCCTTGCGTTTTGGAAACTCAAATCAAGGTAGGAGTTTCACGGTGAATGGGAGGGGCTTAAGGGTGTAGTGGTCAGAGGCATCTTGGCGTTAAGGTGCATGGTTCTCTGAGAGTGGAGTCACAGGTAGACAGGGCAATGAAGAAGACTTTGGAGACACTGGCATTCATTAGGCAGGGCATTGAGTATAGAAATTGGGAAATCATGTTGCAGTTACACAGAATTTTGGTAAGGACACACTTGCGGCATTGTGTTCAGTTTTTGTCACCTTGTTATAGGGAGGATGTTATGAAATTAGAAAGAGTGCTGAAGAAATTTATAAGGACGTTTCCAGGACCCAATGATCTGAGTTATAGGGAGAGGTTAGACAAGCTAGGGCCTTTCCATTAGAGTGTAGGAGACTGACGGGGGAAATTATAGAGCTGTATAAGGTCATGAGGGGTATGGATAGGGTGAATGCGTTTTTCCAAGGTTTAGAGAATCATGAACGAGAAGGGTTCAGTTTAAGGTTAGATTGGAACGTATAAAACGGAACCTGAGGTGCTACATCTTTACACAGAGGCTGATACGTCGATGAGTTGCCAGCAGATGTGGTTGAGGTGGTACATTAACAACAATTCAAAAGCATTTGGATAAATATGTGGATAGGAAAGGATGAGAAGGATATGGGCCAAGTGAAGGGAAATGGTGTTAGCGTGGGTAGACATTTGCAAGGCGGAGTCAAATCCCTCTGTTAACTAAAGCCAAACCCGAGAAAAGCTCGCCTCACCTCGTAATCTGTTAAAATATGAGTGACATAGATCTCCTACATTCCACGATTTAACCAACAATTGACAAGTTAGTTTCTTAACTTTAATAGTGAACACTAAACAACAACTGTTCACAATTACAATCCCCTCTTGTCTTAGCTACTTACTATCTGATTCCAACTCTGTAAAAATATGCGGTTCTACCAACCCCATATTGAACATTACAGTCTCAAGACCAAACAGTCTCTGTCTTCCCCGCTGTGTTCACTCTTCCAGCTGCTGATCTCCTTGAGTCATTTTTTTAAACTGCAAATAGGTTTTACATTAACATATATCTTAGATAGAGAGTGTTTGAGATCGCCACTTAGCACTCCTGCACTGCAGCAGTGGCTCTCCCTCTAGTATTCGAAATTCTGGGTTTATATACCCCCAAGATACAATAGTTCTCATAATTTGATTGTTTTCCAGGTGTCCAAACAATAATATTCAAATTCCATTGGCTTCTGGTATTCTGAGCGTTATTTAAACTCTTTGGTTATGTTTGAATTGCTGTCAAAACAGCAACCAAAACTCAGGTATCCATTTCCCAGCTAATTGTGACATGTGGAACAGTCTGACCTTTAGCTGCCATCTGTGGCAGTACTTTCTATTCAGCAAAACCCGTTCTTTCTTAAAGTGACCGGACATGCTTTCGGCTTGATAACATCTCCCCCCTTCAGAGAAAAAAGAATGAACCAGCAGAACGAAAGGATGGCTTAATTTCTTTACCTCTAATTCTTAATCCCATTATTATGAAATGCAAAAGTATTAATCTCAGTTATACCATTCATATTAATTCTGTACACATATACAACACTGGAATAAGTCAAATCTTATCTACATTTTTTTCCTTTAAATCTGCGAAATCACATATGCTATCACATTTTTAGGACCCACAGCATACCCATTTTGTAAATTTAAACTCGGTAACATAAGACTCCAATGATATAGACTCATATTCTGGTCTATAAATATTCCAAACGATGTGAGAGGATTGTCTTTGTTGTCCACAACCATCTCCGACAATTTGCTTGTCACATAAATATTAAAATATTGTCAGGTCAGTACCAAACTCAATCATTCTTTTTCAATAATGGAAAAAAATGTATTTTTTTTCTGGTGGATATTGAGTTTTTCCGACAAGTAGCTAATTGTCCATTCAATTCATCATCATTTTTCTGCATCACTACGTCTCCAACCCCTGTAAACCTCGCATCAAACACCATTTTCAAATGGATTCAAAATATTTGGTGTAGCTAGAACTGGTGTGGTGATTAATCCTGCTTTAACATTCTCCAATGCCTCTTGGTATTGTTCTGTCCACCACAATTCTGTGTTCTTCTTTAGTAAATGCATCAATGGTGCCAAGACGCTGCTGAGGTTTGCAACAAACTTCCGATAGAAATCACTCAGTTCCAAAAATCGAACCACCTCTTTCTTCGAGAATGGTCGTGGAAATTCCTCAAAGTCCTTCGTCTTTGTGTTCCATGGGGCCAACCTTCCATGGCCAATGCAATGTCCCAAGAACATCAGCCCTGTCTTCGCGAATTCTGTTGTTCTTTTTAGATTAGATTACTTACAGTGTGGAAACAGGCCTTTCGGCCCAACAAGTCCACACCGCCCCGCCGAAGCGCAACCCACCCATACCCCTACATTTACCCCTTACCTAACACTACGGGCAATGTTAGCGTGGTCAATTCACCTGACGTGCACATCTTTGTGATTGTGGGAGGAAACCGGAGCACCCGGAAGAAACCCACGCAGACACGGGGAGAACGTGCAAACTCCACACAGTCAGTGGCCTGAGGCGGGAATTGAACCCAGGTCTCTGGCGCTGTGAGGCAGCAGTGCTAACCACTGTGCCACCGTGCCATCCACTTTAAACTCATTTTTCTTTAAACTTATTACCAAGTTTGCTTCTTTAATCGTTCAACATGCTCTGCCAACTGTAATATGTGAGCTTTCAATCACTTGCTAAAGATCACTACATCATACAGATAAACTGCACAATTTGTTCATCTGGCCACATCTCTGTTCCATTGTCTTCAATGTGGCTGGAACGTTATTCAATCACATGACATACTTGATACCATTTATGTTGTATGCGGTATCTTTACCAGATAGTTTAACTGACTCAACATTTTTTAATTTGAAAGGGGCCACTAAACCTGGCTTTGAAGGGATTTCCTACTAATAGGTCATCCCCGCGGGAAATCAAAGTTTCAGAGTTTTTATCTGCCACCTGCTTCATTATATGCTGTGCCCTCTTCAGCTGCTGTTCAGCAAACTCAACTATTCGACCTAATCTTTCTCTCACCTCACATACATACACTAAGTGTGAGATCTCGGACTTCGGTCCTGTTAATTTATACTTAATTAATTTCAACGGACCTCTCACTTCATGTACGAATATTAACAACTGAAAGGAAGTAAACTGAGTAGATTTATTTGGAGCATCTTCGATGGCAAGCAATTTAATGGGACACCTTTATTCCAATCATTCAGGCAATCTTGACAGTACGCTGTTAACATGGTCTTCAGTGTCTGAGCCTTTCCAAGGCTCCCCGGGATTCAGGATGGGACGCACTTCAAGTGCTGTATGGGTAAGCTATCCATGACTTCCTTAAACAGCTGAGCGGTAAAATGAGACTCTTGGTCTGACTGAATCGCTCTGGGTAGCCCACAGCGAGTAAAGAAAGCTACCAACTCCTCTACCTCCCTTTTTACCTTAACACTCCATAATGGAATCGCCTCTGGAAATCTGGTGGACACATATATTATGATCAGCAAATATTGTTTTCCTCTTTTATTTTAGAAAGGGGAGCTACACAAATAATCATAACCCACGTGAAAGGTTCTTCGAATGCAGGAATTCGCAACAATCGTGCTGGATTTATTACTGCCTGTGACTTACATGCAATTTGGCATGTATGACCTGTACAAAAAAAAAATAACCATGTCCTTGTGCATTCCCGGCCACTAGAAATGCTTATGTATCTTAGCCTGAGTCTTCAGTGCACCGAGGTGACCGCCTGCAGTTAATTCATGTTCTACCCGTAACACTGTGTGCTACCGGTAACACAATCTGGTGCACTTTGGCCCATTTCCCTTCTGCACTAATCTATCGTGCTCTCCATTTTAAATTTAGGATTCTATCTTTAAATTAATAACGTTCGACGTTATATTCTGATTCTCTCTCTCTCTATCTCCCTCTCTCTCTGTGTATGTATGTGTGTGTGTATATATATATATATATATATATATATATATATATATATATATATATATATATATATATGTGTGTGTGTGTGTGTGTGTGTTTTGAAAGTCCATTAACCTTTCAGGACTAAGCACCTCTGCCTGACCCTCCGCCTATTCAGGTTGTTCCTGCACCGTTACATCAAACAAGGTGTCAGGTAACTGAATATGAATTCCTTTGCCTTTTTCGTTCGTTTTTCATTCCTGCTGTGACTTATGACAGTGGGACCTTGTAACTACACAGTCTGGAAAAATTCATGGGTGTTTTTCTTTTAACTCCACAGTTCCCTAGTCTTCCTTTGACTTCTCCACTACAAAGGGTGCCTCTCCCACCTTGGATCCTGTTAGATCGTTCCCATGAACAAACTGTATTCTTGGAACTGACACTCTGTCATTCACTGTCACTGTTACTTCCCCAGTCCTGATTTGGCACGCCTACCTGATGTTACACAAGGGAATGCTTAATTTCAGACCCCACTCCACAAATTATCACGTTCTTGAGTAACATGTCAGAAAGAGTGAAAATATTTCCATCTCTTACTATTAGAGGCCAAGAAAAAGTGAGGACTGCAGATGCTGGAGATCAGAGTTGAAAAGTGTGGGCATCGAGAAGCACAGCAGGACAGGCAGCATCCGAGGGACAGGGGATTTGACATTTCAGGCACAGGTCCTTCATCAGGAAAGTTGGGGGTAAGGGAGGCGGAAGTGAGTTGAGAAATGGATTGGACTTCTTTTTTCACCTGTGGTAAACTATTGCCAGTGTGCTTTACTCTGTGTTTTGCAGTGTAGGGATCTCCCTTTCTCCCAATTTCCACCCCTCACAGGATGAAAATCATCCCAGAAGCTAAATTTCATTTCATGCAGCAATGCATATTTACCTGCCATTTCTGCCGCCCTAATCATTTCTTGAATTTTCTGTTCATTCAAACGAATTCTTACCATCTCTGGAAGTGAGTTTTAAACTCCTCCAGCAGAATAATCTCCCTTCGAGCCTCACAGCCTTATCCATTTTTAAAGCCTGCACCCATTTATCAAAATAACTGTGCTTAATTCTTTCAAACTCAACATAACTCTGACCTGGTTCCGTCTCTATATTTCTGAACCTCTGTCTACATGCTTCTAGTACCAATGCATAACCACTCAAAATAGCCTGTTTGACATCTGCATAATCTCTTGGCCCCTCATCTGACAGCATTGCACCTACCTCACTCGTTGTGCCCAGCAGTGTCGTCTGAACTAGCATTTCCCACAAGTTCACTGTACACACCATCTGCTGAGCCAATTTTTCAAATGAAATAATAAAAGTTTTGACATTTTTCTCACCGAAATATGGCAATGAATTAAAATTGTGTATATCCTTACAGTTTCCCTTCATCTCCATCCTACTAATTTAACTTTCTTATCTAATTCCCAACCTCTGAATTTCAAATTCTCTCTCTTTCTTTTTCCTCTCTTTCTCTATCTTTTCTCTCTCTTTCTGTCCCATTCTGTATCTTCTAACTCAGTTGCCACATTTGCAATTTAAGTTTTGTTTTTCTAACTTTACTGCGCTTGCCTGTTTGTCTGATACACAAAAGTGCTTAAACAATTCCATTGCAATTTCAGTTTTCCTTTTGTTCCTGGTTTTCCCAATTCTAATCTATTTGTTAATTCTAAAAGTATGCCCTTCCTCTGTCTTTCTAAACATTCTTGGAAAACTTGGGAATCATCTTCAAACCCCAGAACCTCTTTAGTAATGTTAAAAGTAATTTCTTTTAATTTAACCAAACACAACGAAACAAAATTAAATGAATTTTCTCACCTTTGAAATTCTAGGTCACTAACTGCCAAGTGATGGAATCTGTTGGGAACGTTTGTACCCCAAATCTGTTCAAATCTGTCCAAATCCCATACGACAAGCCCTCAAATCGTTGTGATGATGATGTCAAAACCCTCTGTTAATTAAAACCACACACCCAGAAAAGCTCACCTCGTCTCGTACTCTGTTAAAACATGAGTGACAGAGATGTCCCAAATTCCACTATTAAAAGAAAAATAACAATTTATAAGTATGTAAGTTAACTCGCTGAGCTTGAAGATTTGCTTTCACCACCATGACTAGGTAACATCATCAGTTAGAGTGTCCAGTGACACACTGGTGGTATGTCCCGCCTCTCTATTTATAGGTCATGGTTTATTAAGTTGGGTGATGTCATTTCCAGTTGTTTTTATCAAGGGAAGGTAGATAGGATCCAAAGTGATGTGTTTATTAATGTACTTCTGGTTAGAATTCCATGTCTCTCAGAACTTTTGTGTGTGTCTTTGTTTCGCCTGTTCTAGGTTGTGTGTGTAGTCCCAGTGAAAATGGCGTCCTTCTTTGTCTGTATGTATGGAAACTAGTGATAGTGGGTCATGTCTTTTGGTGGCCAATTGGTGTTTATGTATCCTGGTAGCACGACAACAGGACAGTTTAAAATGGAGGAACAATGATTTTATATACACTGTTTAAACAGTGTGTGTTCAGATAAGGAAGATTGTTCATATGTGTACAATACATTCTGAATGAACATCGGAGACACAGTTAACGAAAAATAGTGCATATGATGTATAACATTTATAAAGCATTAAAGCATTAATTGATCCTCATCTGAAGTGATATGTTCTCCTTCTCTCAACGTTCCCCCTTTTCTGGGATTACCTATCCTTGTCTCTCATTCTTGTCAGGATGTGTGTCATAACTTCTTGCTTCTGGTATCCCAACTTAGTTCAGTTAATCCACTTTCTACCGAGAATTAAATAGTTGAACAAATTACTCTGTTGTACATTCACTGTACAAAGGACCACAACACACAGGATTTGCCAAAACATTGAGGTATGTACATCTACTTCTATCGATAATGTAGTTTTCACATTTTTCTTATCTGCACATCTACATCCTGTCTCTCGTTCTCTCTTTGTATCTAGTTAAGAAAACCACCAATAATTCTTCGTGTCCCATCTCTCAAAACTTCTCCTTTCGGTTCATATCTATTGCTCCCTTCTTGATGTAATAATGTGATTATAATTGAGCAATGTAACTACAAAGACATGAGGAGGGAGCTGGCCAGAGTTAATTGGAAGGGGAGCCAAGCAGGGAAGACCATGGAGCAGCAATGGCAGGAGTTTTGGGGGGATAATTCAGAAGATAATAAAATTCATCCAAAAAAAGTTGAAACATACTCATGGGAGAACAACGCAGCCATGAGTGATAAGGCATCAAACCAAAAGAGGAAACATTCAATGTGGTGAAGATTATTGGGAATCCAGATAATTCATTGGCTCTGGAACGACATAAGGCTAGCTTCACTGACACTACAGAGCTGTAAATCATGGTCAGGGAGAAAAACGGAGAGAAACAAATTCACTTCAAACTCAGAAGGTGGCATTACTCGAGGAAAAATGAAGATGAATTAAACAATTGAATTAAAATCAGATAAATGCTTTTGCGGAATGTGTCAGATTTAAAGCATGACCCGAGGAGAGACCCTCAGCAGAATGAGAATTTGAAAATGGGAGTATTTCCACAACAGAAACCAGAGTAGGTCACTGAGTACAGGGCTGATAGGTGAATGGGTCTCAGTGAGAATTGGGGAACAGACAGCAGAATTGCATTGCAGATATTGCAGCTCAATACAGGGTATTCACGTACTGCAGTAGACCACAGCAGCAGGAGAAGCAGAATCGCATTCAACCACAATCTGTCACTTTTTGCCCAGGAAAATCCCTCAGTCTGCCATTACCATCAAGACGATCAATGGGTCAGTGACGAGTGTGGGTGAACATGTCTGGGTCAGAACCACGTGAACTTAAGCGTGGTGCTAACCCATTAAAGCTACCACACTTGACCAACAGATCTGATCGAAGCTCTGCAATCCTGCCACATCCAGTCATAAATGGTGATGGATGATTAAACAAATAACGGAGGAAAGGGTTCCACAAACATCCCCATACCTAAATAATTGATAGCACTGCACATCAGAGTAATAGACACGGATGTAGTATCTGCACCATCCTCAGCCAGAAATGTTGAGTCGATAATCCATCTCACTCTCGGCATGATGCCCACAGAATCACAGATGCCCATCTTCAACCAAATTGATTCACTGCATGTGACATGAAGAAACAGCTGAACACAGAAGATACGACAAAGGCAATGGGCCCTGAAACCATTTCTGTAATAGGACTGAAGACTTGTGCTGCACAACAGGCCGTGTCCCTGGGGAAGCGGTTTCGTTCCAGCTCCATCTCCCTGGCAATGTGGAGAATTACTCAGCTATGTACACTCCCCTAAGAGGAGTATAATTACAATTTGAACAATTACCTCCACCTCAGCCCCATCACGATACTCAAATTGGTGGGAGTTCTTTTTGACAGAGCTGTCAAGCAGCACAGAAAGAAACCCTGCTCTGTGTGGATTCCGATAGGTCCCCTTGTAGAGATGGTGCTGTTATGGAAATGTAATTGGATGACTAATCGAGACCAGGATAATGCTCTGGCCGCTGGTGGAAGTTAAAAACACTAAATAAAATATCGACATCTAAAATCTGGTACCAGTAATAGTTATCCTGAAGCCAATGTCGATTGTAAACAGCAGTTTGATTCCCCAATGTGCTATCAGGAAGGAAATCTCCCGTGGTTTCCTGGTCTGGCCTAAAAGTGACTCCAGACGCACAGACATGTGATAAACTGTTCAATGGTCTCTGAAATGGCTCCAAAATTATCATTTCTGCTTGTTATCTGTCTCACCCTGTCAGAGATTTATGTATTTCAATGAGATCTCCATTCATTTTCCTAAAGCCCATGGAATACAGACCCAGTTGCCCCAAACTCTGCTCCCACAACAAGCCTGTCATCCCAGAGATCAAAGTTGAAACTTTATTGCTGGAACAGCACAGCAGGTCAGGCAGCATCCAGGGAACAGGAGATTCGACGTTTCGGGCACAGGCCCTTCTTCAGGAATGAGCAGAGAGTGTTCAGCAGGAGAAGATAAAAGGTAGGGAGGAGGGACTTGGAGGAGGGGAGTTGGAAATGTGATAGGTGGAAAGAGGTCAAGGTGAGGGTGATAGGTCGGAGTAGGGTGGAGGCGGAGAGGTCAAGAAGAAGACTGCAGGTCAGGAAGGCGGTGCTGGGCTGGAAGGATCCGGCTGAGACAAGGTGGGGGGAGGGGGGATGAAGAAACTGGTGAAGTCCAAGTTCATCCCCTGCGGTTGGAGGGTTCCCAGTCGGAAGATAAGACGCTCCTCCTCCGACCGTCGGGTTGTTGTGGTTTGGCGGTGGATGAGTCCAATGACCTGCATATCCTCGGTGGAGTGGGAGGGGGAGTTGAAATGCTGTGCCACAGGTTGGTTGGGTTGGTTCGTCCGGGTGGCCCAGAGGTGCTCCCTGAATCGCTCCGCAAGTAGGCGGCCTGTCTCCCCAATATAGAGGAGGCCACACCGGCTGCAGCGGATGCAGTAGATGATGTGGGTGGAGGTGCAGGTGAATCTGTGGCGGATATGGAAGTTTCCCTTGGGGCCTTGGAGAGAAGTGAGGGGGGAGGTGTGGGCGCAAGTGTTGCACCTCCTGCGGTTGCAAGGGAAGGTGCCGGGAGTGGTGGTTGGGTCGGTGGGGGGTGTGGATCTGACAAGGGAGTCGCGGAGGGAGTGGTCTCTACGGAAAGCTGATAGGGGAGGGGAGGGAAATATATCCTTGGTGCTGGGGTCTGTTTGGAGGTGGCGGAAGTGACGGCGGATGATGCGCTGTACATGGAGATTGGTGGGGTGGTAGGTGAGGACCAGTGGGGTTCTGTCCTGGTGGCGGTTGGAGGGGCGGGGCTCAAGGGCGGAGGAGCGGGAAGTGGAGGAGATGCGGTGGAGGGCACCGTCGACCACGTCGGGGGGGAAATTGCGGTCCTTGAAGAAGGAGGCCATCTGTGTTGTACGTATTTTGAACTGGTCCTCCTGGGAGCAGATGCGGCGGAGACGAAGGAAATTGGGAGAATGGGATGGCGTTTTTACAGGGGGCAGGATGGGAGGAGGTGTAGTCCAGGTAGCTGTGGGAGTCGGTAGGTTTGTAGTAGATGTCCGTGTTGATTCGGTCGCCTGAGATAGAAACAGAAAGGTCTAGGAAGGGGAGGGAGGAGTCCGAGACTGTCCAGGTGAATTTGAGGTCGGGGTGGAAGGTGTTGGTGTAGTGGATGAACTGTTCAACCTCCTCGTGGGAGCACGAGGTAGCGCCGATACAGTCATCAATGTAGCGAAGAAAAAGATGGGGGGTGGGGCCAGTGTAGTTGCGGAAGATGGATTGTTCCACATACCCTACGAAGAGGCAGGCATAGCTGGGGCCCATGCGGGTGCCCATGGCTACTCCTTTTGTTTGGAGAAAGTGGGAGGATTGGAAAGAAAAGTTGTTCAGGGTGAGGACCAGTTCGGTCAGTCGAAGGAGGGTGTCGGTGGAAGGGTACTGGGTGGTACGGCGGGAAAGGAAGAAGCGGAGTGCTTTGAGTCCTTCGTGATGGGGGATGGAGGTGTACAGGGACTGGATGTCCATGGTGAAGATGAGGCGTTGGGGACCGGGGAAGCGGAAATCCTGGAGGAGGTGGAGGGCGTGGGTGGTGTCACGAACGTAGGTGGGGAGTTCTTGGACTAATGGGGACAGGACCGTGTCGAGGTATGCCGAGATGAGTTCGGTTGGGCAGGAGCAGGCTGAGACGATGGGTCGTCCGGGGCAGTCAGGTTTGTGGATTTTGGGCAGGAGGTAGAATCGGCGGTTCGGGGTTGTGGGACTATGACCTCACTTTCTCCATCCCAGAGATCAGTCTGGTCATCATTTGCTGCTCTCCCTCAATGTTAGATTTATCCTTTATTAGGTAAGGAGACCATAACTGCGCACAATACTGCACAATGTTCGAGATGGGGTCTCACCAAGACCCTGTCCAGCTGCAATTAGACACCCTTACACTTGGACTCAAATCCCCCTGAAATTAAGGTCAACACACCCTTTACTGTCCTAACTGCTTTCTATTTCTGCAAACATTACTTTTAGTGAGGAGTGTACGTGGAGATCCAGATCATTTTCAATGTTACGCTACCCAACTGGTGGGTCTATGTACATTGGTAAGTGTCCCAATGCCATGTTCAGTATTTTCTTCTGGCTTCAGAACTCACTGCCATGCATGGACCTCGGAGGTCGGCGAAGAATGAAATGAAAAGAAGCATGAGTCCCTTTCCAGAGAAACATTTTCTAAACTTTTCAAATGGTAGGCTGTCCCTCTCTTTTTCCCATCAAAGGGCTCAGCGTCACATCTAACCACATTGCTCTTCATTGCCACGTATTTGCACAGACACTCCATATAACTCAGTCACCTTGGAGCTTTTGTTGCATCCTCCTCACCCACTCACAATCCAACATCAATTACTGCCATCAGCAGGCATGGAAATATTGCATTTGATTCCGTCTAACAAGAGTTTGGTGTGCATTTGAAATAGCTAGGGCCCAAGCATTGAATCCTGCTATACCCCCGAGTCCTCTGCACTAAAAATAACATTGATTTACTCCTACTCACTGTTTCCTGTTAGCTCTCTCATTCTAAAACCATGCCTTTCTATTAGCCCCAGTCCCCTAGGATTCGAATTTACATCGTATGCTTGGGGCTTCATCAATATTCTTTCTGAAAATCCAATCGTATTGCACTGATTGCTTCTCCATAGTTTTGCTAAAAGTCAGTTTCTCAAATATGATTCCCTTTTGATAAATCTCTGTTGCCTTTGTCTCAGCCCATTACTTTCAGTTAAAATACTTTCTCCATAACGTTTATTTGCTAATTTTATTCTATTCCCGTTTTCTGTCTCATCAGATTAAACTTTCCTCGTATTGCTGGGAAGATTGTTTTTTGTTTTGTTTTCGTCTGTGAAGTCGTAACTGAAATATTTGTTGCATAGTTCTGCCAATTCCCTGTTCTCCATTCTCCATTCTCTAGTTTCAAACTACACGCTTTTTCCCCTTAATTTTGTCATTGACATACTTTTTGAAGATATTACAAGTTCACTCTTATTACCCTTGTGAATATAAAGTGTTCTGAAACCCATCATTTTCCGTTTTACGCTTCTCAATGATTGACCGTGCACAATCATGCACTCATAGAAGCATAGACTCTTCACCGTCAGAAATACAGCATGGTCTACATTAGCCCCCCTTTTCTACACGAAAGTGCATTCCAGACCCCAAAAACCTCTGGGTGATAAACGATCCACAAAACTCTCTAAATCTCCATCTCTTCACTTTACGAGTGTGCTCCCCTTGTTCTTCTCCCTATGACTTAAAGGAACAGCTGCTGTCTATGGACACTGTCCATGCCCCTCGTAATCGTATACTTCTGAATCACATCCCCCATGCTTTCTCTGCTCCAACGTAAACAACCTGAGCTTATCCAGCCTCTCTCCATCAGTGACATGCTCAATCATAGGGAACATCCAGGTCAATCTCCTCTGCAGCCTGTCCAGTGCAATCACACACTTCCTGTAATGTGGCTCAAAGAAATACACACCGTATTCCATCTTGGCCTAACCAAAGATCCGCAAAGCTCTTATAATCTGTGCCACGATGAATAAAGGCTATGTTTACGGTCCCCTATGCTTTCGCAATGTGTGTATTAGCCTGTTTAGTCATATTCATGGATGTGTGAAGTAGCACCCTCTGAGCTCCCTCGTGCGCTGCCATTCATTGAGTACTCCGCTGTCTGGTCCTTCTTCCAAAGTGCATCACCTCATATTTATCCGGGTTGCATTCCATCTGCTCCATCTGACCATTCCATCTGTATCTTCCTGTAACATAAGACCTTCCTCCTCACTGCCAACCACCCGGTCAATCTTTGTATCAAACACAAACTTCGTTATCACCCTCTTCCCACGCCCGCCCATATTCACAGATACACCATTTATGAATACCACAAATAATAAGATTATAGATCACAGAACACCAGGTTATAGTCCAACAGGTTTATTCGGAGGCACTAGCTTTCGAAGCGTTGCTTCTTCATCAGGTGGTTGTGCGCTTTGAAAGCTCGTGCCTCCGAATAAACCAGTTGGCCTATAATCTGGTGTTATGTGATTTTTAACTTTGTCCACCCCAGTCCAACAGTGTTACCTCCGAATCACAAATAATAAGGGACACAACATTGATCCCGATGGTGCAGCATTAGACACCGGCCTCCAGTCGGACAAACAGGCTTCCACCAACGCCCTCTGTCTCCTACTACTAAGTTGGTTTAGATGCAACATGGCATGTCACTAATTACTCCTACGTATTCCCTGGTTATTCTGTTCCACTTGACACACTTGTTGAATACCTGGGGATTCTCCCTAAACTTGCATGAGCAGATTTCCTTACCCCTGTATTAGTCGTATTCAAGAGTGAAGAATTTCCTCCTTATTCCTTTCTTAAATGGTCTGTCCCTTACCCTGCCATTATTTGTCACAAACCCTGTACACAATACCCCAGATACAGTCGCACCGACCCTCTAAAAAATACTCCAGGTACAGTCTCACCAACCCGGGACACAATACTCCAGGTACAGTCTCACCAACCCTGTACACAATACTCCAGGTACAGTCTCATCAACCCTGTACACAATACTCCAGGTACAGTCTCACCAACCCTGTACACAATACTCCAGGTACAGTCTCACCAACCCTGCACACAATACTCCAGGTACAGTCTCACCAACCGTCTACACAATACTCCAGGTACAGTCTCACCAACCCTGTACACAATACTCCAGGTACAGTCTCACCAACCCTGTACACAATCCTCCAGGTACAGTCTCACCAACCCAGTACACAATACTCCAGGTACAGTCTCAACAACCTGCACACAATAGTCCCGGTACAGTCTCACCAACCCTGTACACAATAGTCCAGGTACAGTCTCACCAACCCTGTACACAATACTCCAGGTACAGTCTCAGCAACCCTGTACACAATACTCCAGGTACAGTCTCACCAACCCTGTAGACAGTACTCCAGGTACAGTCTCACCAACCCTGTACACAATACTCCAGGTACAGTCTCACCAACCCTGTACACAATACTCCAGGTACAGTCTCACCAACCCTGTACACAATACTCCAGGTACAGCCTCACCATCCCTGTAACACAATACTCCAGGAACAGTCTCACCAACCCTGTACACTATGCTCCAGAAACAGTCTCATCAACCCTGTACACAATACTCCAGGTACACTCTCACCAAACCTGCACACAATGCTCCAGGTACAGTCTCACCAACCCTGTACACAATACTCCAGGAACAGTCTCACCAACCCTGTACACAATGCCCCAGGTATACTCTCACCAACCCTGTACACAATACTACAGGTACAGTCTCACCAAGCCTGTACACAATACTCCAGGTACAATCTCACCAAGCCTGTACACAATACTCCAGGTACAGTCTCACCAACCCTGTACACAATAGTCCATTTACAGTCTCACTAACCCTGTCCACAATACTCCAGGTACAGTCTCACCAACCCTGTGCACAGTAGTCCAGGTACAATCTCACCAACCCTGTACACAATTCTCCAGGTACAATCTCATCAACCCAGTACACAATACTCCAGGTACAGTCTCACCAACCCTGCACACAATAGTCCCGGTACAGTCTCACCAACCCTGTACACAATAGTCCAGGTACAGTCTCACCAACCCTGTACACAATTCTCCAGGTACAGTCTCACCAACCCTGTAAACAATACTCCAGGTACAGTCTCACCAACCCTGTACACAATGCTCCAGAAACAGTCTCACCAACCCTGTACACAATACCCCAGGTACAGTCTCACCATCCCTGTAACACAATATTCCAGGAACAGTCTCACCAACTCTGTACACAATGCTCCAGAAACAGTCTCACCAACCCTGTACACAATACTCCAGGTACACTCTCACCAAACCTGCACACAACATTCCAGGTACAGTCTCAACAACCCTGTACACCATACTCCAGGAACAGTTTCACCAACCCTGTACACAATGTTCCAGGTATAGTCTCACCAACCCTGTACACAATAGTCCAGGTACAGTCTGACCAACCCTGTACACAACACTCCAGGTACTTTCTCACCAACCCTGTACACAGTACTCCAGGTACAGTGTCACCAACCCTGTGCACAATACTCCAGGTATAGTCTCACCAACCCTGTTCACAATTCTCCAGGTACTGTCTCACCAACCCTGTACACAATACTCCAGGCACAGTCTCACCAACCCTGCACACAATAGTCCAGGTACAGTCTCGCCAACCCTGTATACAATACTCCAGGTACAGTCTCACCAACCCTGTACACAATACTCCAGATACAGTCTCACCAACCCTGTACACAATACTCCAGGAACAGTCTCACCAACCCTGTCAACATACTCCAGGTACACTCTCACCAAACCTGCACACAACATTCCAGGTACAGTCTCAACAACCCTGTACACCATACTCCAGGAACAGTTTCACCAACCCTGTACACAATGTTCCAGGTATAGTCTCACCAACCCTGTACACAATAGTCCAGGTACAGTCTGACCAACCCTGTACACAACACTCCAGGTACAGTGTCACCAACCCTGTACACAGTACTCCAGGTACAGTGTCACCAACCCTGTGCACAATACTCCAGGTATAGTCTCACCAACCCTGTTCACAATTCTCCAGGTACTGTCTCACCAACCCTGTACACAATACTCCAGGCACAGTCTCACCAACCCTGCACACAATAGTCCAGGTACAGTCTCACCAACCCTGTATACAATACTCCAGGTACAGTCTCACCAACCATGTTCACAATACTCCAGATACAGTCTCACCAACCCTGTACACAATACTCCAGGAACAGTCTCACCAACCCTGTCAACATACTCCAGGTACAGTCTCACCAACCCTGTACACAATACTCCAGGTACAGTCTCACCAACCCTGCACACAATTCTCCAGGTACAGTCTCACCAACCCTGTACACAATACTTCAGGTACAGTCTCACCAACACGCTGTGAATCTACTTCAATATTTTGTTGCATCGATATTATGACGCCTTTAATTGAAGGTGAACCCAACTTTAATTTTCCACTTACATATGTTCTTCCAAATACCTTTCAAAAAATACCGAAGTTATCAAGTACGATTCCCTTTCAAAAATACACACTGACTCTCACCAATGTTGCTGTTAGTTTCTAAATATCCAATATCGCATTCTGTCCCATATCTTCCAAATGTTTCTCGACATATGTCAAGTTAATTGGTCTGTATCTTTTCACACTATCACTTTTTCCCTGTCGAGATGCTTGGATCCATTCCGTTCATCTACCTACCATGCTTGGATCACGTTTATCACCTTCTATTTAACTACAATGGCTTTCCAGCTTATTTGGAATGCACAGGAAAATAAAACACAGTCATCGGCAGTGCAATTAATACTTCTATTGCTGATTTATTTCTGACATTTTGAAATGAATTACATCTGTTTCGTTAGACTTAGCAATGCTTCATTCAGCTACATGTTCAAGTACTACCTTGTTACTGATATGAATTGAGTTTGCGTCTCTAGTTCCACCAGCCCTTTATGATCACTTGGTATTTCTGGGTGATTTTCTGGATCTTCCTCCATGAAGACAGATACAAATTAACTGGTTATTTTATAGGTCATTCTCCTGTTCTCCACAACAACCTCTCCTCTCCCGATTACAAATTTCCACATTTGACCTTGCTTTTATTTTGTTTCTTTTGAAATATAAATCGTAGATTTATGCAGTCTTTGTGTTCCTGTTTGTTAGCATGCATCTTCTCTTTTTGATTTCCTTACTAGTTTCATAGCTGTCATTTTCTGGTGTGTAAATTTCTGTCATTTCTCTGGTTTCCACGTAATCTGGAATTCTTCTGAGGTCACTCCCTATGATTAATATAATCATTAATTTGTTATATTAACCATCATGAAGTCGCTTTCTCACTCTTAGGTGTTTATACCTTAAAGAAATGCAATTTTGTTTCAGAATTTGCAGTATTTCTATAAAACAGATATATCCAACAACATTGCAAGAAGACGGAGAAGAGATTGCGGGGGTTGGGGGGGGGGGGGATGGGGAGGGGGTAGCCTGGCTGATATTTTTATATCATCGCTGGCCACGGGTGATGTCCCGGATGACTGTAGGACAGGGAATGCTGTATGCTTATTCAAGAAGGGCAGCAAAGAAAAACCTGGAAACTATAGACCAGTAAGCTTATCATCTGTTGTAGGTAACGTACTTGAGAAGATTCTGAGAGATAACATAAACATACATTTGGAAAGGCAGTGTGTGATTAGGAACAGTCGGCACGGCTTTGTGGATGATAGATCATGGCTGACAAATTTAATAGAGTTCTTCAATGAAGTCACCAGCAACGTTGACGAGGGCAGGGTCTACGTAGTCCAATTGATTTTAGTAAGGCTTTCAATAAGGATTCACCTGGTACGCTGCTCTGGAAGGTTAGATTACACGGAATTGAGTGGGACCATGGCAAATTAGATACAAAATTGTCTTGATGGTAGGAAGCAGAGAGTAATAGTGGAAGAATGCGTTTCGGACTGGAGGCCTATCACGAGTGGAGTGCCTCAGTGGTCGGTGCTGGGACCATTACTGTTTGTTTTATGTATAATGATTTAGTTTTGAATGCACAAGGCATGATTAGTAAGATTGTAGATGACAATAAATAATGTGGTATCGTGGACAGTGAGGAAGGTTGTCAGACTTTGCAGCACGACCTTGGTCAGCTGAGGAAGTGGCTCAAGAAATGACAAATGGAGTTGAATGTGAATAAAAGTGAGATCTTACATTTTGCAAAGTCAATTCAAGGTCGGGGTTTCATGGTGAATGGTTGGGAACAGACAAACCCTGAAATTCAGGTGCACAGTTCTCTGAAAGCTGATTCAGATATAGACAGGACAGTGAAGAAGGCTTTTGGCACACTGACCTTCATCAGTCAGGGCATTGAATATCGAAGTTGGGGAGTTACCTTGAAGTTATACAGGATGTTGGTGAGGGCATACTTGTAGCGTTATGTTCAGTTTTGTTCACTTTGTTAAGGGAAGGATGTTATTAAACTGGAAAGAGTGCAGAGGAAATTTACAAGGATGTTGATAAGGACTGGGTTTTAAGGAGAGGTTCGACAAGCTAGGACATAGAACATAGAACAGTACAACACAGAACAGGCCCTTCAGCCCACGATGTTGTGCCGATCACTGATCCTCATGTATGCACCCTCAAATTTCTGTGACCATATGCATGTCCAGGAGTCTCTTAAATGTCCCCAATGAGCCTGCCACCACAATTGCTGCTAGTAACGCATTCCATGGTCTCACAACTCTCTGTGTAAAGAACCCGCCTCTGACATCCCTTCTATACCTTCCTCCAACCAGCTAAAAACTATGACCCCTCGTGTTAGTCATTTCTGCCCTGGGAAATAGTCTATGGCTATTGACTCTATCTATGCCTCTCATTACCTTGTATACCTCAATTAGGTCCCCTCTTCTCCTCCTTTTCTCCAATGAAAAAGGTCCGAGCTCAGTCAACCTCTCCTCATAAGATAAACCCTCCAGTCCAGGCAGCATCCTGGTAAACCTCCTCTGAACCCGCTCCAAAGCATCCACATCTTTCTTATAATAGGGCGACCAGAACTGGACGCAGTAATCCAAGTGCAGTCTTACCAAAGTTTTATAGAGCTGCAACAAGATCTCACGACTCTTAAACTCAATACCCCTGTTAATGAAAGCCAAAACACCATATGCTTTCTTAACAACCCTGTCCACTTGGGTGGCCATTTTAAGGGATCTATGTACCTGCACCCCAAGATCCCTCTGTTCCTCCACACTACCAATAATCCTATCCTTAATCCTGTACTCAGCTTTCAAATTCGAACTTCCAAAATGCATCACCTCGCATTTATCCAGGTTGAACTCCATCTGCCACCTCTCAGCCCATCTCTGCATCCTGTCAATGTCCCGCTGCAGCCTACACCAGCCGTCTATACAGTCAACGACACCTCCAACCTTTGTATCATTTGCAAACTTGCTGACCCATCCTTCAATCCCCTCATCCAAGTCATTAATAAAAATTACAAACAGTAGAGGCCCAAGGACAGAGCCCTGTGGAACACCACATCACCACAGACTTCCAGGCGGAATATTTTCCTTCTACTACCACTTGCTGTCTTCTGTTGGCCAGCCAATTCTGTATCCAGACAGCTATCTTCCCCTGAATCCCATTCCTCCTGACCTTCTGAATGAGCCTACCATGGGGAACCTTATCAAATGCCTTGCTGAAGTCCATATACACCACATCCACAGCTCGACCCTCATCAACTTTTCTAGTCACATTCTCAAAACACTTGATAAGTTTTGTGAGGCATGACCTGCCCCTCACAAAGCCGTGTTGACTGCATTTAATCAAGCCATGCTCTTCCAGATGGTCATAAATCCTATCCCTCAGAATCCTTACTAACAACTTGCAGACGACAGACGTGAGGCTTACTGGTCTGTAATTGCTGGGGATTTCCCTATTTCCTTTCTTGAAGAGAGGAATTACATTTGCCTCTCTCCAGTCCTCAGGTACGACTCCATTGGAGAGCGAGGATGAAAAGGTCTTCGCAAGTGGTGAAGCAATTGCATTTCTCGTTTCCCAAAGCAGCCGAGGACAAATCTGGTCTGGGCCTGGTGACCTGTCAATCTTAATATTTGACAAATTTTTCAGCACATCAGCTTCCTCTCTCTCTATCCATTTCAGCATGCACTTTTTACTTTAGAGTGTATGAGACTGTTGGGGGATCTGATAGAAGTGTATAAGATCATGGGAGGCATGGATATAGTGAATGCACTCAATCTTCTTTCCCAGGATTGGACAATCCCGGACTAGAGGGCATCAGTTTAAGGTCAGAGGAGAAAGAATAAAAGTGAACCTGAGGAGCAATTTTTTTTTACACACAGGCTGGTACGCATATGGAAGGAGCTGTCAGCGGAAGTGGTTGAGGCGGGTGTATAAACAACATTTAAAAGACATTTTGATTAATATCGGGTAGGAAGGTATTAGAAGGATACCGGGCAATAGCAGGGAAATGAGGTTAGTGTGAATGGACATTTTATTCGGAATGGACCACTTTGGGCCGAAGGGAATATCTCTGTGCTGTAGGACTCTATGACTCGAACAACCATTGCTTGTCTCTCACTGAATGTTATATTGTACTTTTCCAATTCAATGGGGCGAACTTGACCCTCGAGCCTTCAGGTTTTCACGATATTTGACTATAATTTTCAAAATTTCTATATTGCATGCAGATGGTATGTGAAATGCAACACATTAATATCACAATTCCTCAAACGAGCTTCAGAACAAGGTTAGTAATTACTCCTTCCGACCACACAACACCAAATCCAAAATAACCTGCTCTCTAGTTTGGTTCACAACATATTCTTCAACCTACCTGACTTACACTTATGGAATTTATTTTTCACAACATAGCAGTCACTTAGTTATTGCAGTTTCAATGCAACTTGATGCCATCTATTATTGCTGCAGCACCCACGATTATTTGTTACTCATTCACAGGATGAGGGCATCGCTGGATAACCAGCATTTATTGCCCATGCCAGAAGGCAGTTAAGAGTCAACAGCGTGTCATTGGGTCTGGAGTAGCTGTAGGGCAGACCAGGTAAGGACAGCAGTAACCTTCCCTCAAGGACATCAGTGAACCAGATGAGTATTTCCAACAATCGACAATGGATTACTGGTTATCATGAACCCTTGATTACAGATACTTATTGAATTCAAATTCCACCACCTGCCATGGCAGGATTTGAATTCATGTCCCCAGAACATTACCGTAGTCTCTGGGTTCAGGGCCCAGCGATAATATCACTATGTCATTTCTTCCCCTTGCATATCTAAATTCCAGAGCATAGATTAGATTCTTTCGATTAGATTACAGTGTGGAAACAGGCCCTTCGGGCCAACAATTCCACACCGACCCGCCGAAGCGAAACCCACCCATACCCCTACATTTACCCCTTACCTAACACTACAGGCAATTTAGTATGGCCAATTCACCTGACCCTGCACATCTTTGGATGGTGGGAGGAAACCGGAGCACCCGGAGGAAACCCACGCAGACACTGGGAGAACGTGCAAACTCCACACAGTTAGTCGCCTGAGGCGGGAATTGAACCCGGGTCTCTGGCGCTGTGAGGCAGCAGTGCTAACCACTGTGCCACCGTGCCGCCCAGCATATGATGTAAAATATTTGCGCGACAATTTTGGTCTCGATATATAACACACCAATGTTTGTTTCTCCTTGCTATTTGTAATATCCACACAAATTCATTCTGTGGAATCTGAGGGACAGGGCCTGTGGCATTATTAGTGATAAACGTGGACAAGGCATACAGGGAGGCTCGCCTCGACGCTGGGATCATCTGAAGAATTGGTCAGCAATACAGGACAAGCATCAATATCCTCCCTACTCTGTTAGGATAAGTGTCACCATATTCTCTCTGCTCCCTCACACTCACTGTACATCTGTTATAGCACCTACCCCCAAGCAAGACTCACACTCTATCTCCACATAAAGCTCCAGCGCGACCACTCTCACTCTTGAATTCAGCACTTACCCTCCCCCACTTTTTATTTCACTGACGCAACAGCCCTGTACACTAATAACACTGCATGAATACAACACTGTTGGCAGACTCCCTCTGGATATCTCAGCCTTCCCCCCTTTACCTGCACCAGCACTAACAGCAGGGACACCCACTCCCACCCTCATTCCTTCCCTCCCTTTCTCCCATTCCAGGAGAAACTGCCTGGAATTGGACAGCAAGAGATAAGCTCGGTGGTGGAGTGCTCGATATCCGTTCCCTTATGGCCCCACCCCGACTTGTGGAAAGGATCCTGGAAATAGCCAGAGAGGACCAGGAGGCCTTGTGTGGAGATTCTGAAACATCCATGTCCCAGAAACCAGTAAGGAGCAATATTCAGTAAAGAGCAATTCTCAGTTTAAACCCACTGTCAGTTCCAATCTCATTTCTCTCACTCGCTAAAGAACAGATACCGCATTGAACAGAGATGCAGGCATTGAAATACACAGAAGTATTGGTAAACACCCCAATATACTAACTATCACAATGCATACAAGGAGATATGATTTGGAGATGCCGGCGTTGGACTGGGGGTGTACAAAGTTAAAAATCACACAACACCAGGTTATAGTCCAACAGGTTTAATTGGAAGCACACTAGCTTTCGGAGCGACGCTCCTTCATCAGGTGATTGAATCACCTGATGAAGGAGTGTCGCCCCGAAAGCTAGTGTGCTTCCAATTAAAACTGTTGGACTATAACCTGGTGTTGTGTGATTTTTAACTTTGTACAAGTAGATAAGCACACACACATAGAAGCACACAGAGACATATACAGCCACACACAAATAGACAGAAACACAGATAGAAACACACAGGCTGATACACAGACAGACAGACGTAGTCACAAAAATACACAGACAACAAGCACATGGACACAGACACACACACACATATACATAGACACAAAGACACAGACACTAGTGTCGTTAAGACATAAATAAATATTTTTTTGTTTTATAAGGAGATAAAGGATTCTACGGAGAAGGTAGGAGAATGATGTTGAGCAACATGTAAGAAAAGACTGAATGGCATGTCAGACCTGATGGACCGAATGGCCTAATTCTGTCCATTTCTTTAATACTTGTGTGGTGTAATGCTATCAGGTATTCTCTTACTGAGACAGCAGCAGAGGGTGGGTTTAATACATACGTGATTGGAAAGAGTCAGTGGGACTGTCGGACAGGGTTGCAGGGCGGAATGGTTTATGTCTCTGCTTATTTATTGTATCCTTATATCCGAAAAGGAGTAGTGATTTGATGTGAGGTTAACGCAGTTTTAAAATAATGGGCCCACAATGAAATAAGGATGTGCCTTTCCCTTTAGTGTTGTGCTACCTGTGGTATTCGCAGGGAGCAGTGAAGATTCGGTTATTGAAGATATTCTAGGCTGAGCTCGACTGATCTTTGCTGGACAGGAGAGCCAAATTTTATTGGGAACAGACCGGAGACGGATGGTAAACACACTCGGATCAGCCATGAGCATTCTGAATGGTGCAGCCGAATGGTCAACTGACGCCCCTATTCAATGTGTTGTTCCCACAATCCACCCCTCGAAATTGTTACAGGGTGGGGACCACCCAATTCAGCCACACAGTGTCGTTACAATGAGATGGGAGGAGACCATTCTGTCCCTCGAAGGAGTTACACAGGAATATAGAATGAAGTAATTCAGCTCATTGAGTACATGACACAGCCCAGGAGGTGGTCATTCAACCCGCCTGAACGGCTAAAAAGGAACAGGGATGCTGTCGCTAACAGGAAATAGACAGTAGAGATAAATGAATACTTTTACAAAACTGTAACTAGTTTTGCCTCAGAGATCACTGTTTGGTCATCAATGATCAATAATCTATGTCAAATATCTGGATGAAGGAACTGAATGGATCAAAGCTGAATTACCTTGTACACCAAGATGATCATTCAACATATCTTCAAATGGAGGTTGTGAATCTGTATTGTGATATAGACAGGGAAGGTTAGTGAGCAAATCGTCAGCAGAAATGTGTGTTGTCTATTGTGATAGGAAGAATCGAACAGCAGGGAACAATTTAAATCTAGAGAGATCGCAGATCTCTGTGATTCAATTTTTTAAATATTCCTGCTACATGAATCATATGAAGTCTGTCTGCAGATGCAGCAAGTGATTTGGACGGTAAGTGGAATACTGTTGTTTGTGGCAACGGGTATTGGGTTTAATCAGGAATGTTTCACTGCATCTGTACAGGGCATTGCTGAGACCACATCAGATACACTGGGTGCAGTTTTGATCCCCTAAACAGAAAAACTGATATAATTCTTTCCGAAGATTTTCAAAGATGCTTCCCTTTATTCATTCCTGAAATGAAGGCCTTTTGTTATCGGGGATTATCTGTTTAGGTCTTAGATGAGAAATCTTGTTGAACACGGTTTTCAGAAAAGAGTATCAGCTGGATTCGTAATTTCTCTTGTTAATGAGGCTAAAGCTAGAGAATAATTTTTATGAATGAGACATATTGATTTTAACACACATAAAATGAAGATATCAACTTTTTTTAAAAATTACGCAGGCACATATAAACATGTCATCAAATAATAAAATGGGCACTTTTTTTGCTAATGAAAAAAGCACTGTGCACAAAAAAAACAGCAATGATGAACCTGCATATAGTTCATTATCATCCATTCCAGAGAATGTTCAGGGAGAGTACACATGGTCCAGTTGGGTGTTCAGTTGACATTATTGTATTTTTCCACACAGAGACGGAGAAAAATATTACTTGCCTCAGAAGCAGCAGCCAATTGCTCTCTCTCTCTCTTACTTTGTTCTGCCTGAAAACAAGGTGTAAGAGCGAAAATCCCTGAGTCATCTTTACCACTTGTGGAGGATTCCTGATGAGGATTCCTAGGAATCTCTCCACTGCCCGAAGTAAAGGGAATTCAGTCAAATCCAACTGTTCCGGGAAGAAATCCGCATTCCCAGACATTTGTGTGAGCAGGATAATTTCAAAGGCAGAAACACATTTGGGGTACACGTTACCATTTTACCATTTGTTCAGAGTTCAATTTCCTGTGTCTCACATTTTTCGAGAAAATTACCCAGTCTGAGACCTATATCATTGGCCACATCGCTAGATGGGTTACATTAAAAATTTGCTTTCACCAATACAGGAGTGGGAAAAGACATCAGTGACCCTCCAGCATTGGTGAGAACACGAAAAAGAGATTCTCAAAGGGCTGTTAAAGTGTGAATTCCCTTCCCCAGAAGTTTGTGATGCCTGGATATTTGCATTTATCCAAAAATGTTAAACATTGGACACACAAATTAATGTAGGAAAACGGTGCATAGACAGAGAAGTGCTGCTGAGATCATAATCAGATCATAGTGCGTGGTGGAACAGTGACACAGTGTCTGATGACTCACTGTTGCTCCACAGTCCAATGTTACGATGTTGCATTCAGGCCCTCACAGTTCCTGCACAGGAGCAGATGGGGGCCATTTGCTCCAAATACCTGATGAGGATTCATAGGAACACATGATCTCATTTAATCCCTCCAGACTGTCACACACAGATTGGCACGGATTGGAAAATGTTATTTGGAAACCCAGGCTGGGTTTGAAAGATGACTCTGATCTCTTTACAGAGTGTCTCCTCTCTGCAACTTGTGCTTCATTTGTTGGTCATGGTCTAGACCAAGATTCATCATGAATAAAGCCTCCATATCTCACTCGGAGATGACTCAAAAATGCTTTGCTCTCTGACTGCAACATTCAAAAACAGAACGTGCAGGAACATTACAGCCATTAGCTTTGCAATTACAGAAAATGAGAACATAAGGAACAGGGTCAGATAATTTGGACGGTCAACCCATTGTGTACGATCATGGCTGATATACTGTTACCATTAACTCCACTTTAATTCCCAATTCTTCACACCCCTCAGCTCTCTGACAGGTCAACTATCCATCTACCTCCTCTTTAAATAATTTCAGTGATCTAGCTCCCTTAACTCTACCATCTGTGAGAGGAAAAGACTCGCGACACTGACCTCATTGCCTGTTTATATGGAAAAGAGGTGAACACAGGGGCTCAGGACAGAGTGAATGGTTTTGATATCAAGGCAGTCTTTGACAGAGGATCTCATCGGGACCACTTACTTAATTGAGCTGAATGGGAATCAAGTGTACCCTCCCCACCGTCTGGGGTCTTTCAGAGCACAAAGGAAGATGTTTGTGGGCGTTGGCCGACAATCCTCTAAGTCCCGGGACTTCTCTTCAAGAGATCCTCAGGTTAACTTTCTCAGCACAAACATCTTCAGCTCCTTCGCCAACTCGCCCCCACCCCCGGCGCCCCCCTTCCATCATAAGATCAGAGGCGGGGGATCACTGAATATCACACAATGTTCAGAACATTTTGTCACCCTTCAGCTCCTGAACCAGTCTCTCTGTCCATGTACAGCAATACCTGGATAGCATTCCGGTTTGAGCTGTTAAAGTGTCAGTAACATTTGTGTAACGGCAGGACCAGACACTGCACATTTCCACAGTTAAAAGCGGAGTTCATTCATCCCTATTGATGTTATCTATGATAATGGACTGTGATGAACTGTCATTTACTGGACTTCAATTACAGTGTGATTACGACATTGTGAGGAATGAGGACTGAAATCTGTTTATTGAACACAAAATACAGGGGCAAAATGATTTTCTGTCCATACTAAACTATGGACAGTACAAAGAGATAAGATACGCTCATGATATTGAGCTTATAAATTGAAATGTGTCTTACAAAACCACGCAAGTGGTGTGCAATCTTTACCAATCATTATTTGGCCCACAGCTTAGATGCTGATTTCCCTCTGTAAGTGATCGACCTCATTGAAATTCTCTGGCGCAGTATCTCAATATCGAAGGGGGTTCTCAGTTCCTGCTGCTGTTCAGCGAGTCTATTTAAATTAAACCAGCTTCTCACTATATATAACAAAATTGCTTGGCCTTTTGGACTCTGTTTAACTGTCAGCAACTCAGCACTGGAGTGTTATTGAAGATAAGGGATCTGGGACGACCGCCAGTATCAGCACAGTGTGGCATCAGACAAAGGCCTTGCAGTCCGTGAGAACTTCGAAATATAATTTCCATTTTCTGTCTGTTCCTGTCTGTCTCCCCTCATGCTGTCTTCTGAACTATCCAACTTACACTCGTTTAACACCCCTCCAATCACTCCCTGTTTTCAAATTGTGCAGTTGTACAGCTTGATGCTGTGGCCATTTTGGAGAAATGGATAGAGCAGGGACAGGAATGATTGTTGTAGGGTCCGGGGTTTAGATGCTTCATTAAGAACAAAGAAGGTACTAAAAGGGGGAGGGTATCATTGCTAATCAAAGTCAGTATTACGGTGGTAGAAAGGATGTTTGATGAAGACTCGTCTACTGAGGTAGTATGGGAAGAGGTTAGAAACAAAAAAGGAGAGGTCACCCTGTTGAGAGTTCTCTGTAGCCCTCTGAAAAGTTCCAGAGATGCAGAGGAAAGGATTACAAAGATAATACTGATTAGGAGCAAAAGTAACAGAGTAGTTGTTATGGAGGACTTTAACTTTCCAAATATTGACCGGAAACGCTACAGTTCAATTATTTTATATGGGAGAGTTTTTGTCCAATGTGTGCAGAATGGTTTCCTGACACAGCACGTAAATAGGCCAACAAGGGACGAGGCCAAACTGGATTTGGTACTGGGTAATGAACCAGACCTGGTGTTAGATTTGGAGGTGGGTGAACACTTGATGATAGTGACCACAATTCAGTTATGTTTAATTTAGCGATGGGAAGGGACAGGAGTATACCGCAGGGCAAGTGTTATAGCTGTGGGAAAGGCAATTATAACGTGCTTAGGACAGGTCTTACAATGCATAGGATGGGGAACGAAATTGCAGGGGATGGACACAATTCGAATGTGGAGCTTTTTCAAGGAACAGCTACTGTGTGTCCTTGATAAGTTTATATCTGTCAGGAAAGAAGGACATTGTCGAGTGAGGGTGCTATGGTTTACTGAAGAAGTTGAAAGTCTTGTCAAGAGGAAGAAGGAGGCTGAGTGATGTAAAGATGAAACGTGAAGGCTCAGTTCGGATGCTTGAGAGTTAGACGTTAGCCTGGAATGACTTGAAAGAGCAAGGAAGAGCCAGGAGAGATCATGAAAAGTCTTTGGCAAGTAGGATCCAGGAAAACCCTCATGCTTTCTATCGATATGTCATGAATAAAAGAATGACCAAATGAAGATTACGGACAATCAAGTACTGTAGTGTGAAGTTGTGTGTGGAGTCCGAGGAGATAGGACAGGCGCTAAATAAATATTTGAATCAGTATTCACAATGAACAGGACTATGCTGACGAGGCCAGTACTCAGATAGAGGCTATCAGACTAGACGGGTTTGAGATTCGTAAAGTGGAGATGTTAGCAATTCTGGAGAGTGTGAAAATAGAAATGTCCCATGGGCCAGGTGGGATTTATCCTCGGATTCTCTGAGAAGCTAGAGAAGAGTTTACACAACCATTGGTTCGGATCTTTGCATCGCCATTGTCTACAGGAATAGTGCCAGAAGACTGGAGGACAGCAAATGTTGTCCACTTGTTCAAGAAAAGGAGGAGAGGCAACCCTGGTAATTATATACCAGGCTTACTTTGGTTGTGGGTAAAGTGTTGGAAAGGATTATAAGAGATAGGATTTCTTCTCATCTAGAAAGGAATCATCTGATTTGGGATAGTCAACAAGGTTTTGTGAAGGGCATGTCATGCCTCACAAATCTTATTGAGTCCATTGAGAAAATGACCAAACAGGTGAATGAGTGTAAAGTGGGGTATATAGATTTCAGTAAAGCGTTTGATAAGGACCCCATGGTAGGCTGTTACAGAAAATATGGAGTCGAGACTGTGGTGCTGGAAAAGCAGAGCAAATGAGGCAGGGTCCAAGGAGTTGAAGAGTCGATAATTTGGGTATAAGCCGTTCATCAGGAATCTGGTCTCCAGATTCTGCAGTCTTCACTTTCTCCTAGCTCTTCGGATGCTGCCTGATCTGCTGTCCTTTTTTAGTGCCATACTCTCGACTCTGATCTCAAACATCTGCAGTCCTTACTTCCTCCCAGAAAATACGGAGACATGGAAGTGAGGGTGGTTTAGCGGTTTGAATCAGACATTGGCTAGCTGAAAGAAGACAGAGGGTGGTAGTTGATGGGGAACGTTCATCCTGGAAATCAGTTACTAGGGGTATACTACAAGGATCTGTTTTGGGGCGACTGTTGTTTGTCCTTTTGCATATGACCTCGATAAGGGCATAGAAGGACGAGTTAGTAAACTTACGGTTGACAGTATGGTCGATGGAGCTGTGGGTCGTGCTGAAGGATGGTGCAGGTTGCAGGAGGACATCGATAAGCTGCACAACTGGGCTGAGAAGTAGCAAATGGAATTTAATGCGGAAAAGTGAGAGGTGATTCACTTTGGAAGGAGAAACAGGAATGCAGAGTACTGGGCTAATGATAAGATTCTTGATAATGTAGATGAACAGAGAGATCTTGGTGTCCATGTACATAGATCACTGAAAATTGTCACCCAGGTTTAAAGGGTTGTTAAGAAGGCATACTGATTGTTCGCTTTTATTGTTAAAGAGATTGAGTTTTGGAGCCATGAGGTTATGCTGCAGCTGTACAAACTCTGGTGCAGCCATATTTTGAGCATTGCATACAGTTCTAGTCCCCGCATTATAGGAAGGATGTGGAAGCATTGGAAAAGGTGAAGAGGAGATTTACTAGGATGTTGACTGGTATGGAGAGAAGGTCTTACAGGAAAGGCTGAGGGACTTGAGGCAGCTTTTATTAGAGATATGAAGGTTGTGAGGCATACAATATGATCAGAGGATTAGATATTGTGGACAGTGACATCCTTTTTCCTCGGATGACAATGGCTAGCATGAGGAGACATGGTTTTAATTTGAAGGGAGATAAATTTCAGACAGATTTTAGAGGTAGTTTCTTTACTCAGAGAGTAATAGGGGCGTGGAATATCCTGCCTGCTCAACAGTAGTAGACTCACCAACTTTAAGGCCATTTAAATGAACATTGGATAAACTTAAGGATGAAAATGGAGTAGTGTAGGTTAGTTCGGCTTCATATTGGTTTCACAGGTCAGTGCAACATTTACAGCCAAAGGGTCTGTAATGTGCTGTAATGTTCTATGTTCATGGACTTACAATGGGCTGAATAGCTTCCTTCTGTGATGTAACAATTCTGAGGTACTCTGACCCACACTAAAAGCTTTGGTGCCTGGTGAGACAACCTGGTCCAGTAAAGGACACACACTGCGCAATCATCCATCATCTCTTCATGTTCTCTGAAATGCAGCGGCCTCAAAATATCTGCCCAAGCAAAATAGATTGATTCAAATTCAAGCAGTCAGGAGGACGTTTACACGAGGGGATTTCCATAAGAGAATTTAATGAATAATAAGATTTCAGAATAACAAAAATAATAAAACAATACCTCAGCAGCACAATAATTGGCAGTAGAGTAAAACTTACAGTTCCAAATAGTTCCAAGTTCAACATTGTGTTCGGTTTTGGTCACCTTGCTACAGGAAGGATGGAATTAAACTGGAACTTTAGAAGGATGTTGCCAGAACTCAAGGGTCTGAATCATAGGGAGAGGTTGGATAAGCTGTGACATTTCTCTTTAGAGCGCAGGAGACTGAGGGGCGGCATGAAGTGCTTCGAGAGACTAGTCATGGCCCACATCAGTTCCAGTCTCCCAGCCTGCCTCGATCCCCTACAATGTTCCTATCAATGAAATGGGTTCATATCCCTGGAAAATCTGGACAACAAGGACACCTACGTCAGATTCCTGCTTATTGATTATAGGTCCACATTCAACACCATTATTCCCTTCAGACTGATCACATAATTCCATAACCCTAGTCTCGGCTCTGCCCTCTGCAATTGGATCCTCAGCTTTCTGACCCACAGTCCGCAATCAGTGAAGATAGGTAACTGTGCCTCTTCCACAATAGCATTCATGACTGAAATCCCAAAGGATGTGTCCTCAGCCCCCTACTATACTCCCTGTACACCCATGACTGTATTGGCAAATTCATCTACATGTTCACAGATGACACCATTATAGTAGGACAGATATTTATTGATGGTAAGTCAAAATACAGAATGGAAATAGAGGACTTGGTGCTGTGGTGCAATGAGAACAATCTCTCTTTCAACGTCATCAAAACTAACCAATTGAGCAATGATTTCAGAAAGAAAGGAGGAGAACATGCCACCATCTACATCAATGGAACTGAAGTTGAAAGGGTGGAGAGCATTAAGTTTCTTGGAGTAACATCCTGTCCTGGACTTCCCATGTAGATGTGACAGTCGAGATGGCACAGCAACATCTCTTCTTTCTCCGGCAGCTCAGGACATTTGGCATGTCCACAAGGAGACTCACAAATTGCACCACTGAGCGCAAACCATCCGGGTGCATAATGGCCTGGTATGACAATAGCCCTACCCAGGACAGTAAGAGAAATGACAGAAGGTTGTGTGCACAGCCCATGCCATCACGGAAACCAACCTCCCATCTATTATCTCCATTTACACAGCTCACTGCCGCGGAAAGGCTGACAACACTATCAAAGACCCATTGCACTCTGGATCACCTACAATCTGTTCCATCAGGCAGACAGTACAGAAGCTTGAACACACAAACCAGCGGCTCATGAACAACATCTTCCCAGCCATTCTAAACTGAGGAATGGATTCTCTAACTTCAAATAATGCTGAACTTGCTCACATTGATCTTGCCTATTGCATGCCCTTTGTGGTGTAGCCTGTATGTCTCAGTCTAAGTTTTTCCATTACCCTATGATCTGTATGTCCTTGCTTACTGTAGGAGCGAGATTCCCCAGCTAGGTACAAAGGCTCTGGAGGCAGACGGAGCACAGGCACGGAGTGGACTTTAATTCAAGCTAAAACTGGTTATTTCAGGAAGAGTACCAAAAGATCTTCCTCGAATCTGGCTTTGACATGAGAAGACAATGGTTTACTTAATCCTCAGCTCAGATCAGAGGAGAGATCAATGATACACCTCAGTTATACAGCGAAAAAGAAAGTAAATTTATACGTTCTGTCTTGCAATGAACATACACAACGTAGTCAGTGTCCCCTCCACTTCCCTTCTGCAGAACCAATCCTGTAAAACAACTGATCAATGATGGAAAATCCCATAGAAAGCCTTAGGTTCCTAATTGTTTCGGATGTTTAACGAGTTATGTTATCTCTAGGCCTTGTCATCTTTCTAAGTTGCATTCCAAAGTTTGTGGCTGTGAACCTTTTAGTCATGCCCCTCATTGTTTATCTTGAATGATTGCATTAATTCTATTGTCCATTGGCAGGTTATCTCTTATCAAATTCCATTATCACATTAAAATTTTAATTTTGTTACAAAACTTGTAATATTGTTATTATTTTTACTGTTAACCTTTATTCAGCTAATTAGACAAGACATGCCAAGCATCTCTTTAAGGTTATATAATTACGTTCAAATCTGTCTCCATGATTATTTGCCAAATATTTAACAAGAACTTATTACTATTTTAAATACTTTCAAAGACACAGCTAGCTTCTTAAAGCTAATTTGAGTTGCTGTTTATGTGGCTTAACACATCTTTCAAAATTCTTCAAATATTTTGTGCTACAATTTCATTATTTCATCTGTGTTCTGTTACAAATCAGGAATTTTTAAAAAAAGAACCTTCTTTATCACAATATTAGCATGTTTCAGAATCAAGCGAATCAGATTCTCCTTTGTTTTGCCTTGGAATAATTTCCTACTCACCGGTCCCTTTTTTCACTTCTGCTGAAGCAATCTATTTTAAATTCTGGCTATTTTGTGGCTCTTCAAAACCAGACAGTTGAAGTAGACTTTTAGATTTTGGCTGAAAATGTGTTGTTGGAAAAACACAGCAGGTCAGGCAGCATCGAAGGAACAGGAGAATCGACGTTTCGGGCGGACGCCCTTCTTCAGGAATGAGGAAAGTGTGTCCAGCAGGCTAAGATAAAAGGGAGGGAGGAGGGACTTGTGGGAGGGACTTCGTTGGGAATGCGATAGGTGGAGGGAGGTCAAGGTGAGGGTGATAGGCCGGACTGGGGTGGGGGCGGAGAGGTCAGGAAGAAGATTGTAGGTTAGGAAGGCGGTGCTGAGTTCGAGGGATTTGACTGAGACAAGGTGGGGGGAGGGGAAATGAGGAAACTGGACAAATCTGAGTTCATCCCTTGTGGTTGGAGGGTTCCCAGGCGGAAGATGAGGCGCTTTTCCTCCAACCGTCATGTTGCCATGGTCTGGCGATGGAGGAGTCCAAGGACCTGCATGTCCTTGGTGGAGTGGGAGGGGGAGTTGAAGTGTTGGGTACGGGGTGGTTGGGTTGGTTGGTCCGGGTGTCCCAGAGATGTTCTCTGAACGTTCCGCAAGCAGGCGGCCTGTCTCCCCAATATAGAGGAGGCCACATCGGGTGCAGCGGATGCAATAGATGATGTGTGTGGAGGTGCAGGTGAATTTGTGGTGGATATGGAAGTATCCCTTGGGGCCTTGGAGGGAAGTAAGGGGGGAGGTGTGGTCGCAAGATTTGCATTTCTTGCGGTTGCAGGGGAAGGTGCCGGGAGTGGAGGTTGGGTTGGTGGGAGGTGTGGACCTGACCAGGGAGTCAGGAAGGGAGTGGTCTTTTCGGAACGCTGATAGGGGAGGGGAGGGAAATATATCCATGGTGGTGGGGTCCGTTTGGCGGTGGCGGAAATGACGGCAGATGATATGCTGACATGGAGGTTGGTGGGGTGGTAGGTGAGGACCAGTGTGGTTCTGTCCTGGTGGCGGTTGGAGGGGCGAGGCTCAAGGGCGGAGGAGCAGGAAGTAGAAGAGATGCGGTGGAGGACATCGTCAACTACATATGGGGGAAATTGCGGTCTTTGAAGAAGGAGGCCATCTGGGTTGTACGGTTTTGGAACTGGTCCTCCTGGGAGCAGATACGGCGGAGACGAAGGAATTGGGAATATGGGATGGCGTTTTTACAGGGGGCAGGGTGGGAGGAGGTATAGTCTCGGTAGCTGTGGGAGTCGGTCGGTTCATAGTAAATGTCCATGTTGATTCAGTCAACCGAGATAGAAATGAAAAGGTCTAGGAAGGGGAGGGAGGAGTCTGAGACGGTCCAGGTGAATTTGAGGTCGGGGTGGAAAATGTTCGTAAAGTGGGTGAACTGTACAACCTCCCCGTGGGAGCACGAGGCAGCACCGATACAGTCATCGATATAGCGGAGGAAAAGGTGGGGGGTGGTGCCAGTGTAGCTGCGGAAGATGGATTGTTCCACATATCCTACGAAGGGGCAGGCATAGCTGGGGCCCATGTGGTTGCCCATGGCTACTCCTTTGGTTTGTAGGAAGTGGGAGGATTGGAAAGAGAAGTTGTTCAGGGTGACGACCAGTTCAGTCAATCGAAGGAGGGTGTCCGTGGAAGGGTACTGTTTGGTACGGCGGGAAAGGAAGAAGCGGAGGGCTTTAAGTCCTTCGTGATGGGGGATGGAGGTGTACAGGGACTGGATGTCCATGGTGAAGATAAGGCGTTGGGGACCAGGGAAGCGAAAATCATGGAAGAGGTGGAGGGTGTGGGTGGTGTCCCGAACGTAAATGGGGAGTTCTTGGACTAAGGGGGACAGGACCGTGTCGAGGTATGCAGGGATGAGTTCGGTGGGGCAGGAGCAGGCTGAGACAATGGGTCGGCCGGGACAGTCAGGTTTGTGGATTTTGGGAAGGAGGTAGAAACTGGCGGTGCGGGGTTGTGGAACTATGAGGTTGGAGGCGGTGGATGGGAGATCCCCTGAGGTGATGAGGTTCTGGATGGTCTGGCTGATGATGGCTTGATGGTGGGAGGTGGGGTCATGGTCAAGGACTATGGCAACACGACGGTTGGAGGAAGAGCGCCTCGTCTTCCGCCTGGGAACCCTCCAACCACAAGGGATGAACTCAGATTTTTCCAGTTTCCTCATTTCCCCTCCCCCCCACCTTGTCTCAGTCAAATCCCTCGAACTCAGCACCGCCTTCCTAACCTACAATCTTCTTCCTGACCTCTCTGCCCCCACCCCACTCCGGCCTATCACCCTCACCTTGACCTCCCTCCACCTATTCCCAACGCCCCTCCCCCAAGTCCCTCCTCCCTACCTTTTAACTTAGCCTGCTGGACACACTTTCCTCATTCCTGAAGAAGGGCTTATGCCCGAAACGTCGATTTTCCTGTTCCTTCGATGCTGCCTGACCTGCTGCGCTTTTCCAGCAACACATTTTCAGCTCTGATCTCCAGCATCTGCAGTCCTCACTTTCTCCTTTTAGATTTTGGCCACTGCATGTCTCTAAAAAAAAGGCAGCTCCAACACCTACTATGACCTGCCAGAACTGTGAATGAACAAAGAGTTTCACTGTAGTTAGATACTCGCGACAATAAATCCTGTCCAATCAAATTAAACAAATCATATGATAGAGATGGAGAAATTCCCGCAAGGTCAACAGACCCAGATCGAACCTCTGCAGCCTTCCGCATCCAGCCATAAATCGTGATAGATGATTAAACAACTAACTGGTGGAGAGGCCTCCACAATTTTCCCCATCCTATCAATGGATCAGTTCTGCACATCAGTGTAATAAACCAAGGAATTGGTATCTGTAACATCATCAGCCAGAAATGTTGAGTCGATTATCCAAATCACTCTCATCGTGATCCCTACAGAATCACAGATGCCAGTCTTCAACCAATTCAATTCGCTGCATCTGACATGAAGAAACAGCTGAACACAATGGATATGACAAAGACAATGGGCCCTAACACCATTCCTGCAATAGGACGGAAGACTTGTGCTGCACAATGAGCCGTGTCCCTGGGGAAGCTGCTTCATTCCAGCTCCAACTCTGATATCTCCCTGGCAATGTGGAAAATTACTCAGCTATGTCCAGTACCCGAAGAGGAGAATAATTACAATCTGACCAATTACCATTCCCTCAGTCTCATCACATAAGTCAAATTGATTGGAGTTCTTTTTGACAGATCTGTCAAGCAGCACAGAAATATCCTGCTCGGTTTGATTTCCGATATGCCCCCATGTGGAGATGGTGCTGTTGTGGAATTGTCATTGGATTAATAATCCAGGCCAGGCTAATGCTCTGGCAGCCAGTGGAAGTTAAAAACAGTTAATAAAATATCTAGATCTCAAATCTGGTGTCAGTAACAGTGACCTTGAAGCCAATGTCGATTGTACACACCAATTTGCTTCCCCGATGTACTTTCAGGAAGCAAATCTCCTGTGCTTTCCTGGTCTGGCCGAAAAGTAACTCCAGACACACAGACATGTGATACACTGTTCAATGGTCTGTGAATCGGCCAAGCAAGACACTCAATTTTAGCAAACTGTTCCGAGGTCTTAAAGGGTAAAACCGGACAGAACATCCAGCCCCATCCCTAGTGTCGGAAAACGGAATGGGAAACACTCCTGTCGACCATGCAGAGACCTCCATCCTAACTTCTGAAAGTTTGTCATAACATTTACAGAGCTTTCCCACAGACAGCACAGAAACATCGGGAATGGAGTAGGTCATACAGCACATTGAGCCTCCCCCATTCTAGATCATGGCTGACCATCTCCTCAATGCACTTTTCCCACACACTGTACACATCCCTTAATGTGATTAAACTTGTGAAGTTATATAATAGGAAGTGCAGTTGTCCCTTTGGTCTATCGAGTTTGCTACCCAATTGCATATAGTGATCGCTGTCCCTTTATTTCCATGTCATACTCCTGTTCTCTACCCCATCACTTCAGTGTCTAGACATCCTTATTCGTCTTTCGTGCATTGGCTTCCGCAGCTTTATGTGGGAAATAATTCTCCAGGTTCACCAGTCTCCGACTGCAGACATTTCTTCTTATCTCAAAGCAATGTGACCTTCCTGTATCTAATACTGTGGTCCCTTGTTTTAGACGTCCCAGCCAGGGGATTATCTTCCCTGCTTCCAATCTGTCACACCCTGTCAGAGTTTTATATATTTCACTGAGATCTCCACTCATTTTCCTAAACTCCATGGAATTCAAGCCCAATCGCCCCAAACCCTGCTCCCACTACAAGCCTGTCATCCTAGAGATCAGTTTGGTCATCCATCGCTGCTCTCCCCAAATGTCAGGTTTGTCCTTTATTAGGTTTGGAGACCTAAACTGCTTACAATGCTGCACAATGTTCGAGACGGGGTCTCACCAAAACCCTGTCCAGTTGCAGTAAGCTCCTGGACTCAACCTCCCCTGAAATGCAGGTCAACGCACCATTTATCTTCCTAACTGCTTTCTATTCCTGCAGTATTGCTTTCTGTTACTGGTGTACAGGATGATCCCAGGTCATTTTCAAAGGTACAGTTCCCCACCTGGTGAGTCTATATACATCGCTCTGTGTGGCAATGTACTCCCAGTGTCAGCTTCTGTTTTCTGAACTCATTGCCCTGCATGGAACTCGGAGGTCTGTCCAAACAATAACGAAAAAAGAGTGTAGTTCCCTTTATAGGTCGATATTTCTCAACCACTGCCTTTTCAAATGGTCGGCTGGCATTCTATTGTCCGAACAAAGTAGACAACATCACATCTATCCACACAGCTCTTCATCTGCCACATATTTGCTCATTCACTCCATTTGTCTCAATCACCTTGAAGCTATTGCATATCCTCCTCACCTTTCAAAATCCTAGTTCCGTCAGCAGATTTGGAAACTTTGCAGTTGATTCCCTCAACCAGATGTTTGACATGCATTGTGAATATCTGGTGCACAAGCACCAATCATTGCGATATCACACAAGCCTTCCAAACTGAAAACCATCATTTATTCCTACTCACTGTTTCCTCTCAACGCTCCCACTGTAGCAACATATCCATATGTGTTTTTACTTTGCACACTAGGCCGGGACTCTATTAAAAACTTGCTGACAATGTAAGTTTAGTGCCTCTATTGCTTTTCTGTAATTAACCTACCAGCAGTTTTTCAAATATGTTTCTTATTTCATCAATGTGTGTTGATTTTTTTCTATGCCCATTATTTTCAGTTCCAATAATTTCTCCAAATTAGTTTATTTACTAATTTCATTCTATATCCTTTTCTCATCAGGCTCAGGTTTTCTCCTATTGCTGGGAAGGCTTTGTTTATGTATTTTTCTGTGAAGACAAAGTAATGTGTCATGTTTCTCTGTTCTCTATTGTACATTCCCTGGTTTCAGACTGTAAGGAAGCTGACACTTTGACTAAAAAGAACAGCTGTTGTCTATTCACCCTGTCCATGCCCCTTGTAATCTTAAACCTGAATTACTTACCCACTCAACTTTCTCTGCTCCAAAGTAAATAAATCAAACTTACCCAGCCTTCTGCACAGCTCACTTGCTCCACCCCAGGGAACATCATTGTGAATCTCCTCTGCACTTCACCCAGTACAATCACATCCTTCCTGTAATTTGGCTCCCAGAACAGTACACAGTATTTAATTTGGCCTTATCAAAGTGCTATATAACTCTTATAATCTTTGGGTCAATGAATAAAGGCTATATCTACGGTCTTGCTCAACTCATCAATGATCATATCCAGTCACATTCAGGGATGGGCATTTGATCGCTAGAAATCGACACAGGAGAAATAGTAATGTGGAACAAGGAAATGGTTGAGGAGCTGAATAATCACTTTATGTCAGTCTTCACGTGGAAGACACAAGTAACATCCCAAAAATTGAGAAGAGTGAGTGGACAGAACTGTGTATGGTGGCCATCACCAGGGAGAAGGTGCTAGAAAAAACTGAATGGTCTGAAGGTAAGTAAATGACCTGGACTGGATGGACTCCACCCCAGAGTTGTAAGGATAACTGTGAAACGATGGAGGCGTTGGTTGTGATCTTTCAGGAATCTCTCTAATCGCTAATGTGATACCTCCGTTTAAAAGGGGAGTAAAGCAAAAGACGGAAAATTATAGACTGACTAATCTAAACTTGGCTGCGTGTAAGATCCTGGAATCCATTGTGAAGGATGAGATTTCTGAATACTTGGATGTGGACTGTAAAGTAGGACAAAGTTCATCAAGGGGAGGTCATGCCTGGAAAATCTGCTAGAAAACCTTGAGGACGTAACGAGCAGCTTAGACCAAGGAGAGGCAATGGATTTCATCCATCTGCACTTCCAGAAGGTCTTTGACAATGTGCCGACAGGAGGCTCCTGAGTAAGGCAAGGGCCAGTTGTGTTAGAGGCAAGGTTCTAGGATGGATACAAGTTTGGCTGTCTGTGCGGAAGCAGAGAGTGTCGATAAAAGTGTCCTTCTCAGGTTGACAGTCGGTGACAAATTGTGCTTCATAAGGCTCAGTGTTGGGAGCACAACTTTTCACTTTATTCATTAATGATCCAGATGAAGGAACTGAAGGCATTCTGGCTACATTTGAAGATGATATAAAGATAGGTATAGGGACAGGTAACGTCGAAGAGACAGGAAGGCTCAAGAAGGATTTCAATAGGTTAGGATAATGGGCAAAGAAGTGGTAGATGGAGTACAAAGTGGGAAATTGTGGGAACATGCACTTCGGTAGGAAGACTACAACCATGGTTTAATTCCTAATGGGGAGAAAATTCAGATGTCTGGAGTGCAAAGGGACTTGGGAGTTCTACTCCAGGATTCTCTCAACGTAACTTTGCAGGTTGAGTCAGCACTTAGGAAGGCAAATGCAGTGATGGCATTTAGTTTGAAGGGATTTGAATGCAAAAGCAGGGACGTACTTCTAAGGCTCAATAAAGTTCTTGTCAGACCATATTTGGAGTGTTGTGCGCTGTTTTGAGCCCGATATTTCAGGAAGGACGTGCTGGCCTTGGAATGGGTTCAGAGGAGGTTCACGAAAATGGTCCCAGGAATGAAAAGCTTAACATATGAGAACGTTTGGTGGAGTTCAGAGGGATGAGGGGGGATCTAATTGAAACATACAGAGTACTGAATGGCCTGGTCAGTGTGGATGTTGAGAAGACTTCCATTGGTAAAAGACTCTAAGACCCAAGAGCACAACATTAGTGTAAAGGGAAGACCTTTTTAGAATGGAGGTAAGGAGAAACGTCTTCAGCCAGAGTGGTGAATCTATGGAATTCATTTACACAGAAGGCTGTGGAGGTCAGGTCATTGAGTATATTTAAGGCAGAGACAGATAGATTCTTGAGTATCAAAGGGATCGACGGTTACAGGGAGAAAGCAGGAGAATGTTATTGAGAAACTTGTCAGCCATAATTGAATGGTGGATTAGACTTGATGGGCTGAATGGCCTAATTTCTGTTCCTATATCCGATGGTCTTATGGTCATAAGCTGCAGCCGATTGCTTCCTCTCTATCACTTTGACCCTCCTGACAGCAAAGTGCGAGAGTAAAAAATCCCTGCGTCATCTTGACCAAATATGGAAGATTCCTGTTGAGTATTCATGGAAATCGCTTCACCGCTTGAAAGAAAGGAATTTCTGCCAAACCCAACTCTTCCAGGAAAAAGTATCATACCAGCAGTTTGTTTAAGTAGAATAACTACGGAGACAGAATAGCTGTTGGGACACATTATCACTTTTCCATTTGATATGAGTTCAACTACTATGAAACTCTGGAAACCTTTCCTTATTCTTTTTCGTCTTAAGACATGTGCGTTGGTGTATGTGTCTGTACGTGTGTGACTCTGTGTCTCACATTTTTCGGGAAAATGACCGAGGTTATACCTCAATTTTGTTGTAACCAGTGGAAAAGTTGGACTGGAAAAGGAAACAGTGACCGTCCAACATTGGTCGGAGCAGCAATGAGAAATTCTCACAGGGCTGTTCAAATGGGAATTATCTTCCCCAGAGGGTTCCTTGCAAAGATGGCAGCTCAATACAACCACTTCCAGCGTAATTAGACATAGACCATAAATGATGGCCTACCAACAACACCCACATTCCATGAACAACTCAAAAATGATAAATTGCAGCAGAATTAATTAGATGGGAACAAAACTTATAGATAAATGCCTGTTTCCTTCCAGAAATGTGCTGCCTGTGTACTTTGACTTTGTGCAGTTTCCTGGTATTGTGCCTATTGTGTTTGCATTTATTCAAAGTTGAGTTTGTTCAACATTTGACAGACACGTGAATGGAGAAAAATTGTGGACAGACGTAAAAGTGCTGCGGAGACCACACTCAGATCAGCCATGATCTTACTGTCTGCTCGAGAAATTGAATAGTGTCTAATGACCCACTCCTGCTCCTAAGTCATATGGTCCTATGTTCCCTTCAGTCCTTAAAACCACTTGTACAGGAGCCGATAGAGTCCACTTGCTCCTAATACCTGGTCCGTCGTAACACAGGATATCATTCAGTCCCTCCGAAGTTAAGAAACAGGAGTAGGTAATTTGGATGCTCACACCAGTGCAGTGATCTAGCTCCCCTAACTTTCTAGACTGAGAATTCATTACATTCACTGTCCTCTATGAGAAGAAAACACTCTCCACACAGACATCATCACGTATTAACATTAACAAAAGGGGGAAACTGACCTGCTTTGTTAAGAGGGATTGACCCTGATATCAAGGTAGGATTTGACTGTGGTTTGGTGTGGCTTGGAAAATGTGATGGGAAATCCAGGCTGGGTCGGAAAGAGGCCTCCCACCTCTTTAAAGAGTGCTTCCTCTCTGCAACTGGTGTTTCATTTGTTGGTCATGTTGTAGACCCAGATTCACTGTAAATATCGGGCTCATATCTCGCCGAGAGATGACTCACAAAATACTTTTCTCTGAATGTCCTCAACAGTCAATAACAGCACTTCCAGGACAATTACAACCATTCACTTTCCAAAGACAGAATATGAGAAGTTAAGAAGCAGGAGTAGGTAATTTGGATGCTCACACCATTGTATGATATCGTGGCTGACCTACTGTTGGCATTAACTCCTCTTTTAATGCCCAATTCCTCCCTCCCCTCAGCTCTCTGACAGGGCAAACATCCATCTACCGCCTCTTAAAATACTTGCAGTGATCTAGCTCCCCTAACTTTCTAGACTGAGAATTCATTACATTCACTACCCTCTATGAGAAGAAAACACTCTCCACACAGACACCATCACGTATTAACATTAACAAAAGGGGGAAACTGACCTGCTTTGGTAAGAGGGATTGACCCTGATATCAAGGTAGGATTTGACTGAAGATTTTATCCTCAGAGGCACTTAAATATCCAGAATCATGCATGCCGAGTAAAATAAAAAAAAACAAGCCATGGAGTTTACCATCTTCTCAGTGTCTGTGTAGAACATAACGCGTGATTGTCCATCACCATCAAGTTTCAATGAAATGACCTGTTATTCTCTGACAGTGTTACAGGTTAACCTTCATTCACTTCTCTTTTCACATCAGCTCAGGAATTAGTCTGGTGAAATTCCTTTACACTGTCGCTGTTGCAATGAGATCATTCTTTTTAAATGAAAGAAATCTGTCCACAATACCCCAAATGCTGCCTCAGCATCAATCTCAGCGATGATCGCAATACTTCCTTTCCCTCACTTACCAGTCTCCGTTACTTTATTATGACGTAAAAACCCATTCCTTCTCTATGCACTGCCACTGACGTGGAATTTAAAAGTTCCTTACATCTGCATGTCAGCATCAGTAAAGCCAGCAACAGAGGTGCCCGTGGAGATGAACATCACTCTTGGGGAGAGACTCAGTCAAAAAGATTGCACTTGAAATAGGGAATGGTCACCTACCTGAATTGAAATGAAGTGTAGGAATAAGGAAAACAGGCACAGGAAGGGAGCGAACTTTCCTTTTGGTCTTCCCTTATGGGATGTGGGCAGCCCTGCCCAGGCCAACATGATATATGGATCTTGAAACTAGGGACTGGTTCAGCTGTTCTGCAGCACAGTAAAGAGTAAAACACATTGATGTGGGTTTGCACAGACGTAACTGGGGAAAGATAACCCATTGACTTCTCTGAAGGACATGAAGCAAGCAGATGGGATTTTTCTCTCACAAATGATGACAGTTTCATTTACATTACATCTTTTTATTTCATGAGATATCAACAGATTATTATTCTGTGCCTCTAGATTATGTTTCAATGACTTAAGCAATATGCAACGTCCTTCCGTCTGACAGATTCTGTGCAGTGAACAAGTACAACATACTCAAAAACAATTATTCGATAATTGACACGTGGTTAGAAGGGACTTCATAAGTTGTATCCCGATTTAACAAAGGCACAATTGATGGTTTATTCAGAAGATGCACTGAAGCTGAGGAAGAGATTGGGATACCATGATGGCATTGGAAAGGATTAGTGAGTTGGGAGGATATAGAAATGTAGAACTGTGTAGGGAAAGAAGGATTATGGAGTTTGAGAACAGTCTGGTTCCTCCGCGCATATTGGTGAGTAATTTGTCATGAGTTAATTTGCTCGTTATAATTTGTGAAGAATGAAGTAGTTCATTGGAATTGAAAGTGTCGACGTCCACCTTTCTAAATTTTAAATAATATGAGCAGCAATTCAGTTTAATTTGGCGTAATGTACAGATAGAATAACTTAACAGGAACATTAACTATAGCGAGGATGGGATAGTAACTACCTTAAATAACCATCAGTACATCATAGATCCGAAATGCAAATGACATCCAAGGCTGAGAAAGCCAGTAAAGACCATCGGATAAACTTCTGTCCATTGTTGGAACATTCCAGTCTAATGTTCTCAGATTCTGATTTATTCTCCCCCTCTCTCTGGAGCTGATGATCTCTGTTAGTGCTGTCGGCGGTGCTTCCGCTGATACTATGGCATAACACATTGAACCGAGTCCCTAATTAATTGAAGAGGCAAACCCTCCTGTAACACATTTAGGATCCATGGAGACTGATGTCATTCACAGTTGCTGAACAAATAGCTCCAGTTAAGCCGTTTAATGCAATTCTTCTTATTAATATTCAAAATAATGATTAAAATTTGCACATTCTGGATGGGATATGTGGGGGTGACTGAGGGAACAAATGTTGGGGCTGGTAGATCAATCGTGTGTAACCATTCAATCTGCTTTGCATAAGAGATCAATGCCAGAGTTTATCGGAATATAAACATGCTTCTCTGTTTATAAATTGAAACATACATTCTGTAACTACTGATCAGGCATTACAATATCAGTAAAACGTTGAGAGAACTTTTATCGTCTATGATCTGAGGAGAAAATGTCCCTAAGACTACGTGCGGTTATAACAGACAACGACATTGACATATTATCAGAGAATTGTACCTAAGAGATAATGGGGAGTGCAGATGGTGAAGAATTCAGTGTAGATAAAGCATGGCGGTGGAAAAGGCATAGTAGGTCAGGTAGCATCCGAGGAGCAAGAGAGTCAACGTTTCAGGCAGGACCCTTCCTCAGGACTGTGGAGAGGGAAGGGGGCTGAGAGAAAATGGATGATGGGGTGAGGCTGTGGGAAAGACAAGTGATAGGTGCGTGAAGTTAGGAAGTCATAGTGATAGGTCGGTGGGGAATGTGGAACGGATGGTGGGAAGGAAGTTGGACAGGTAGGTTCCCTCTAGAAGACGGACCTGAGTAAGAAAGGGTTGGATCTGGGATCTGGGTGGGCGAGGGGATGTTTGTAAATCAGTGAAGCCAATGCTCATACTATGTGGTTGTAGTCAGAAGATGAGGTGTTCCTGGTAACATCCTGATAAATCTCTTCTGAACCCTCTTCAGCTTAATAATCTCCTTCCTACGACAGAATAGGCTTTATCAATGTCCTGCACAATCTCAGCATGATTCTCAATTTCTAATCTGAAAGGTCTGAGCAATGAAGTAACCTAAAACATCCGACACCACAAGCTTTAAAGAATAACACCTGCGCCCCTTGGTCCCTCTTTCTATATAAATACCAAAGCCAGCATTAATTGTATAAGCCCTACCCTTGTTTGTTTTACCTCGCATGTGTCCAAGTTAAACTCCATCTGCCATACCTCAGCCCAGTGAGTTACATTACTGCCCATTCTACCGTCCCCCTTCTACCGTCCCCCTTCAGATTAAAACAACACTCCCCTCTCCAGAAGGCCTACAACACTAGCCTTGATTTTCACAAAGACCCAGAGTTTGGTTTGCCTTGCGCAGGCACAGGGAGGAGCGGGTAAGGAGAAGTTGGGAAGGAAACAGTTGCCATGTATCAATGAATGATTTTAGGAAGAGAGGTTGGAAATAGTGACCAGTGGTTTGGGCCCAGAATTGTGCTCTTGCCTCGTCTCAGGTGTTCACTATTGATATCGACTCGTGATCCTTCCCAGTGCAGAGTGTGTTGCAGGAATTCTTTCCCTAATACAGCAGACTAATGATAATAGCCATTTAAACCGGAAACTATAGCCAAGCAATTAAAGATCTTCATAGTTTATCTCAATGGCACAGTGAAAGCACTCAACATCCTATAGTTGAGGTAAAAACAATGACTGCAGATGCTGGAAACCAGATTCTGGATCAGTGGTGCTGGAAGAGCACAGCAATTCAGGCAGCATCCGACGAGCAGCAAAATCGACGTTTCGGGCAAAAGCCCTTCATCAGGATTCCTGATGAAGGGCTTTTGCCCGAAATGTCGATTTTGCTGCTCGTTGGATGCTGCCTGAATTGCTGTGCTCTTCCAGCACCACTGATCCAGAATCCTATAGGTGACGCTAATCCTTGTACTTTTTTTACAATGAGAAATGTCCCCTGTATAATTTGGTAATGTTAACCAAATTTGGTAAGTCCATATACTTATAAGACCCAAACCCTGGGCATGGTTTAGGTCTTGTGTAGTAGGTGGTGCCCACGTTTCTGAGCCGGAACTCTGGATTCGATTCCAGTCTATATACGTATGGTAGTGCCCCTGTCTCTGGAGAAGGTGGTGTGTATTCATGTCCTGTGGAGGTGTGTCACAGCATATTAGAACAGGCTGAGGAACAAACATACAGGAGCATCATGTTGCAGCTTTACGGGCAAATGCTGAATGATGGTAGTGTCCCTATCACTGCGCCGAAAATTCTCGTTTCAAAGCCCACAGAGCTCTTTCATAATATGTCTGAACAAGTTGATTAAACGATTTTGGAATCGTGCCTTGATGGAGAAGGAAGACGTACGACTACTCAATTTGAGACTATAGACCCAGGATGACTGAAAGCACAGCCAACCATCTTGTTTGGTGTCACATTTACACTTTCTAGAGGTTTATAATATTATGATAGGCATGGATAGGGTGAGTGGTCAAGGTTCCTTCCCCCCAAGGTAGGAGAGTCTAAAATTGGAAGGCATAGGTTTAAGGTGGGCAGAGAAAGATTTGAAAGGCAATGAAGGACATTCTTTTCCCTGCAGAGGGTGGTGCTTCTATGGAATAAGCTGCCAGAGGAACTGGTGGAGGCTGGAACAATTATAGCATTTAAAAGGCAACTGGGTGGCTATATGAATAGTTGGACCTGGGCCAAATGCTGACAATGGCACGAGATTAATTTAGAATATTTGTATGGCATGAATGAGTTGAAGGGTCTGTTTCCCTGTTGCACATCTCTATGAATCATTGATTTAATGTGTGAAGATCACTTTGTAATAATCAGTTGTTCAACATTATACAAACACTGCCCACTATACACCCAAACTTGGTGTCATCCGCAAAGTTGCTAAATATACCTTCTATAATTCTCATCTAAATCATTTATATAAATGACAAACAAAAGTGGACCCAAAATTTGTGCCTGTGGATAATTGCTGCTCACAGGCTTCCAGTTCGAAAAACAATCATCCACGACCACGCTGTCTCCTGCCATTAAACAGATATACACAGAAACACACACACACACACACGCAACCATGTCTTTAAGACAAATGTTAGATTAAAACAATGAACAAGAGATGCAGTGAGAAGGCGGGAAAATTGTATTGAGAAACACACCAGACAGGATAAAACAGCAAAGTAGACTTGATGGGCCAAATGGCCTAATTCCAATTTCCTGTGCTGTGTGGCCTTAAGATGTCAGAATTATTTTCCCAAGGGTGCAGTGGAAGATACGTTTGATAAATACTTGACTGAACAGTCAATGGGGCTGTGGGATATGTTTGAGGGGCTGAATGGTCTATGTTTGTTCCTATTTATTGTGCCCTTGTTTCTGAAAAGAGGAGGTGAGTTGCTGTGAGGTTAACACACTTTAAAATGAAAGGGGTCTCCCATTTCCATTTGAGATGGCATTGTTCCTTTCTCCTTTGGATTGTGCGATCTGTGGCGTTTTCATCCCCCAGGAACATGAGGTCTGGGTCATTGAGGATAGTCAAGGCTGACCTTGACTGACTTTTGACGGACAGGAGAGTCAATGTTTATTGGGAACAGATTGGAGAGGGGGTGGTCAGCTACAGTCAAAGCAGCCATGATGTTTCTAAATTGAGTAGCAGGCTGGAGGGTCCGAATGGCCAACTGCTGCTCCTATCTCACACGTTATTCAGTCAATTCACCCCTCGAGGATATCACAGAAGGAGAGAAAGATCCCATTCAGCCAGTCAGCATTGTGACAACGCAGCAGGGGGAGGCCATAATGATCCTTCATGGGGTTAGACAGGAATAGAAGTGTTCAGTCATTTCACTAAATTACACAGCATTGGAGGACGCCATGTAATCTTCCCATGCTGTTACACCAGAGCGGGAGAGCTCTCGGTAATTGTCAGGAAATACAGAGTAGAGATCATTCCTCATTTTGTGTTTGGAAAGCTGTAACTAGTAGAACTCTACAGGGATCTGACTGGGATACAGACGGGGTGGGGGTGGGGCAGCGCGTCTGCAATGGGATACAGACAGGGGAAGGGCAAAGCATCTGCAATGGGATACAGACAGGGGAGGGCAGAGCATCTGCAATGGGATACAGCCGCGGGAGGGCAGAGAGTCTGCAATGGGATACAGCCGGGGAAGGGCAGAGAGTCTGCAATGGGATGCAGATAGGGGGATGTCAGAGTGGAGGCAATGGGATACAGACATTGGAGGGCACATCGTCTGGAATGGGATGCAGACATTGGAGGGCAGAGCGTCTGAAATAGGATACAGACTGGGGGAGAGCAAGGCGTCTGCACTGGGACACAGACAGGGGAATGGCAGAGAGTCTGCAATGGGGTACAGAGAGGGGAAGGGCATCGTGCCTGCAATGGGGTACAGAGAGGGGGAGGGCTGTGCATCTGCAATGGGAGACAGACAGAGGAAGGGCAGCGCGTCAGCAATGGGATACAGAGACGTGGATGGCAAAGCGTCTGCAATGGGATACAGACAGTGGAAAACAGCGTGTCAGCACTGGGACACATACAGTGGAGGGAAGAGCATCTGCAATGGGATACACACAGGCGGAGGACAGTGCGTCTGCAATGGGATACAGACAGGGGAGTGCAGAGTGTCTGCAATGGGATACAGACAGAGGGTGGGCAGTCCGTCTGCAATGGAACATAGATAGGGAGAGCGCAGAGAGTCTGAAATGGTATATAGTCAGGGGTTGGGCAGAGAGTCTGCAATGAGGTACAGACAGGGGAAGGGCAGCGCGTCTGCAATGGGATACAGACAGGGGTAGGGCAGAGCATCTGCAATGGGATACAGACGGGCAGGGCAGAGAGTCTGCAATGGGATACAGACAGAGGGAGGGCAGTGCGTCTGCAATGGGATACAGACAGGGGGAGGGCACAGCATCTGCAGTGTGATACAGACAGGGGGAGGGCATAGCATCTGCAGTGGGATGCACACTGAGGAGGGCAGAGCGTCTGCAATGGGATACAGGCAGGCAAGTGCAGAACATCTGCAATGAGATGCAGAAAATGAGGGAAGAGAGTCTGTAAGGGGATGCAGACAGGGGAGGGCAGAGCATCTGCAATGGGATACAGACAGGGGAAGGACAGAGCGTCTGCAATGGGTTACACACAAGGGGAGGGCAGAGCGTCTGCAATGGGATAAAGACAGGGGAGGGCAGAGAGTCTGCAATGGGATAAGACAGTGGAAGTGCAGCGCGTCAGTAATGTGATACAGACAGTGGAAGGGCAGCGCGTCTGCAATGGCATACAGTCAGAGGACGGCTGTGAGCAAACCTTCAGCAAAAAAAAAACAGTACAATGTAGGTGATGGGAACTTTTTATTTTGTGGAAAAGACAAAACAGCAGAAAATTATTTAAATGCAAGGAGAATGCAGAACTCAGTGGTACAGAGGAATTTGTGTGTCTTAGTACATGAATCACATCAAATTACTCTGAAGATACAGCAAGTGATTTGGAAAGTAAATGGAATGATTCTGTTTCGTGCAAGGGGTGTTGGGTACGATCTTAGCGATGTTTTCCAGCATTTCTACAGGGCATTGCTGAGATCATATCTGATGTGTTATGTGGAGTTATAATTGCTTAAACTGTAAAAAAAAATGCTTTCGAAACGGATATTTCTCTTTACTTGTTCTTGGGATGAAGGCATTTCGTTATGACGAATTAACCGTTCGGCCTGAGAATGAGGGATTTTTATTGGCCATATAAGATCTTGAGAAGAGTGCATTTGGTGAATACCGGATGGATATTTCTTCTTGTGTGGCAGATTAAAACTGGGGAAATAATTTAAGAATAAGACAGTTTCAAAAGATAGGTCATTCGACAAAAATTGAACTCTGATTTCTCTTCATACTTGTTGTCAGCAATTTAGGTATTTGATTAAGAATAAAACATATTCAGCTTAACACAGATATTGTGAAGAAATAAAATCTTATTTTTTACATTTTGCAGGCACATATTGACACATCTTCAAAACAAGTAGGGCCACTTATTGTTCATGTATTGATTCTGTGTACGATAACCGCAATAATGCACCGACATTGAGTCGAGAATGTGATGGGGGGGGGGGGGGGGTCACATAATTCTGACAATATTCAAGGAGAGCTCAATATGGTCCAGTTTGGGGTCTGATAATGTTACTGATTTAACTTAGAGATGGAAAAATGTAGCCTATCTGTGAAGGAACAGTCTATTGCTCCATTTCTGTATCCCTATTGCGCATTACAGCAACGTGTGGGAGTGAAAAAAAGGCCCAGTCGTCTTTCCCACTCATGGAGGATTCCTGATGAGGATTCATTGGAATCTGGCCACTGCCTGAAACAAAGCAATTCAGCCAAATATAACTGTATCAGGAAGAAACCCCATTATCAGAAGTTTGTGCGAGCAGAATAACTTCAGAAGTAATTATTCAGACTGGATAGTGAGGGGAACAGACAGGAGATTCAGTGGCTGCAAATGGGAATCTAGGATGGTGTGTAGCCTCCCACATGCCAGAGTCCAGGATGTCTCATAGGAGCTGCAGACCGTTCTCAAGTGGGTATGGGAGCAGCCAGAAGTCATTGTGTACGTTGGTACAAATTACGTAAGTAGAAATAGGGATGAGATCCTGCAGAGGGATTGTAGAGAGCTCGGATAAAGGGTAAAAGCCGAGACTAGTGGTAATCTCCAGTTTTCTTTCAGTGCTCTGTGTTAGTGAGGGTAAGAACAGGAGGACATGGCCGATGAATGTGTGCTAAAGAATTGGTGCAGGGGGCAGAGATTTAGGTTTTTGGATCACCAGGATCTTTTGAGGGGCAGAGGTGACCTGTTCAGGAAGCACGGGTTGTACCTGAACTGGAAGGGAACCAATATCCTGGCAGACAGCTTTGCTAGTGCTGCAAGGGAAGGTTTCAAACAGATTGGCTGGGGTTCGGGAGGAGTGGGATCCTCAACAGCAGGGAGGCAAGTGTGAGATTGGAAGGAGGTACAGTAATCAGAAACAGTAAAGTGAACAAACAGGTCAGGCTGGAACATAGCAGGGAGCAAGGAATGCCTATTGGATTAAATTGCATCTGTTTCAATGCAAGACGACTGACACGTAAGGCCGATGAACTCAGGGTGTGGATAGGTACGTGGGACTGGGATATTATAACCATTACAGATACATGACTAAGGGAGGGACAGGACTGGCAGCTTAATGTACCAGGGTACAGGTGCTTTATGCGGGACAGAGATGGTGGAAGGAGAGGAGGGGGGTTGCATCTTTGATTAAGGCGAGTATCACAGCAGTAACCAGAGATAAAATAACTGATGGGTCATCCACTGAGGATTTGTGGGGGGAGCTAAGAAATAAGAAGGGAATGGTGATATTATTTGGGTTGTACTATAAGCCCCCAAATAGTAAACGGGGAATTTGAGGAACAAAAATATGTGGAGAGATTGGGGAGACTTGCAGGGCCAATAGGATTACCATAGTAGGAGATTTTCATTCTCCTAACAGAGACTGGAAATACCATAAAATTAAGAACTGAGATGGGGTGTATCTATTAAGTCTGTTCAAGAAAGTTTCCTCAAGCAGTATGTGGATGGTGCAACTCCGGAAGGGGTAAAACGTGACCTACTCTAAGAAATAAGGCAGGACAGGTGACTGAGGTGACAGTGAGAGAGCACTCTGGGACCAGTGACCATAGTTCTATTAATTTTAAAAATAGTTATGGAGAGGGACAAAATTGGTCCACACGTTAAAGTTCTAAATTGGGGCAAGGTAAATTTTTGACGGAATTAGACAGCAGCTTGTAGGGGTTGGTTGGAAGAGGTTGTGAGTAGGCGAATGAACCTCCAGCAAGTGCGAGGCCTTTAAAAGTGAAATAGCTGGAGTTCATGGTCTATATGTTCCTGTGAGGGTAAAATACAAGGTTGACAGGAATATGGTACCCTGGATGTCAGGGGATAGTGAGGCTTTGACTAGCAAAAAGTAGGCGTGGCTCAGGTCCAGGCAGCTGGGGTCAAGGGAATCCCTGGAGGTATACAGGAGAATACAGGAGTTTACTGAAGAAGGAAATCAGGATGGAAAAAAAGGGGGCACAAGATAGCCTTGGCTGTGAAGATTAGGGTGAATCCAATGAGGTTCTTTAAGTATATTTAAAAAAAGAATAACTAATTAAGAATATGACCCCTCAAGGTCCAAAGTGGACTTCTGTGTCGAGAACCGTAGGAGATGTGCGAGATTCTCAATTAATATTTCTCCTCTGTGTTTACCGTGAAGAAATACGTGAAGACTTGGGAGCTTAACAAAGGTTGTGGTGATATCTTGGTGTTAGTCATATCACAGGAGAGGACGTGTTGAGTGCATTCGAATGTATGAAGCTGAATAAATCTCCTTGTCCTAAACAGATGCATCCAAGAATACTTCAAGAGGCTACAGAAGAAACTACGGGGACCCTGGTTGATATTTTTGCATCATCGTTAGCCACAGGTTACGTTCCAGAAGATTGGAGGGTAGCAAATGCTGTGCCATTATTCACGAAGGGAAATAAAGAAAAATCTTGGAAGTATAGACTCGTAAGCCTAACATCTGTGGTAGGTAGGTTACTTGAGAAGACTCTGAGGGATAAGATACACATGCATTTGGAAAGACAGGGTTTGATTAGAAAAAGTTTTTTCAGGTCCCCTACAGTTTAGAAACAGGCCATTTGACCCAACAAGGCCACATCGACCCCGCGAACAGTAACCCACTCAGTTCCATTCACCTACCTTATATTTTCCCCTGACTAATGCACCTAACAGTATGGGTACCTTTGCATAGCCAATTCATCTGACCTGTACATTTTTGGATTGTGGGAGGAAACTGGAGCACCCAGAGGAAACCCACACAAAGGCAGAATGTGCAAACTCCACACACAGTCACCCGAGGCTGTAATCAACACCTGATCCGTGGCACTATGAGGCAGCAGTGCAAACCACTGAGCCACCATGCCACCCTTATTTTTTTTCAACACAGTTCAATGACACAGTTCCAAAATCTATTCTGCCCTTCACCCATGATGCACGTTCGAATACCACATACCATGGATAATTTATTCTCCACTGAAAATGTCATCTTATTATTACTTAAAATTGTTCGTTATTATTAATTTTAATAATTATCATTAATAGTTGCTTTTAGACTGGAAAGATTGTATGGCTTTGTGAGTGGGAGATCGTGCCTCACAAATTTGCTTGAGTTCTTTAATGAAGTGACCAAGAATGTTGCTGAGGGAAGGGCGGTAGACGTAGTCTGTATGGTTTTCAGTAAGGCATTTGACAAAGTTACCCGTCTCCAAGGCTAGAATTGCATTGAATTCAGAGGGAGCTTGCAAATTGGATACTCAATTGCCTTGATGGTAGTAGGCAGAGTAATAGGGGGAGGATGCACTCGGACTGGAGGCCTGTGACATATGAAGTGCCTCAGTCGTTGGCGCTGGGCTCATTGCTGTTTGACATCTATATCAATGGTATTCTTGAGAATGTACAAGGCATGATTAGTAAATTTGAAGGTGACACTAAAATAGGTGGTATCGTGGACAGTGAGGAAGTATATGAGAAATTGCAGCAGGATCTTGATCAAACTGGAGAAGTGGGCCAAGGAATATTTTTGCAAAGTTAGATCAAGTAAGGGCTTCATGGTGAACGATAGGGCCTTGAGGAGGGTAGTTGAGCAGAGGGACCATGGAGTTCAGGTCCAGCGTTCTCTGAAAGTGGAGTTACAGGTAGGCATGGCAGTGAAGAACGCTTTTGGCACATTGGCATTCATTGGTCAGGACATGGAGAAGAGAAGTTGGGAAGTTATGTTGCAGTTATACAGGATGTTGGTGAGGCTGCACTTGCAGTGTTGTGTTCAGTTTTAGTCACATTGCGATTGAAAGGATGGTTTTAAACTGGAATGTGTGCAGACGGAATTTACAAAGTTGTTGCCAGGGCAAGCGAGGACCTTTCTCTTAAGAGCGCAGCAGACTGAGGGGGTTCTTATAGAAGTGTACAAGATTATGAGAGGCATGAATAGGGTGAATGGACTCAGCCTTTTTTTCTCAAAGTTGGGGAATCGAGGACGAGAGGGCATCAGTTTAACGTGAGAGGTGAAAGAATAAAAGGGAAACTGATGGAAACTTTTTTACACAGAGAGTGGTACACAAAGGGAATGAGCTGCCAGCAGAAATGATTGAAGAATTTATATTAACAATACTTAAACGGCATTTGGACAAGAATGTGGACAGGAAATGACAAGATGTGCCAAGTGCCGGGAAAAAGGGGTTAGTATGGATGGATATTTGGGTCAGCATGGACCAGTTTGGTAAAAACAATGACTGCAGATGCTGGAAACCAGAGTCTAGATTAGAATGGTGCTGGAAAAGCACAGCAGTTCAGGCAGCATCCGAGGATCAGTAAAATCGACGTTTCCAGCAAAAGCCCTTCATCAGAAAGGGCCAAAGGGCCTCTCTCCATGCTGCAGGACTTGATGATTCAATAACCAGAATAGCATTTTGGTAAAATTCTCATTTTTCCTTTAGTCATGAGTTCGAATAAAAAATTGGACGAAGTACTTTCAAGATAATTTTGCAGAGATTTTGCTTTTCAGTTTGTTATCAAACATACGTGTGCATGTGTGTGTATGTTCCACAGAATCTTTCAAAGGGAAATATCAGTGTACATATTTGCAATAACCACTTGTCATTCTTCTTCCATCATGGTTTGAGTAACTTTGCTTTGGTCATAAACGTGTCGTTTTAGCAGATTAAAGAAATCTGTCATACTTGTTCCTAACACTGACCCTGACACACTCTGAGAACTATATCATTGGCCATATCACCAACCTAGTTATATATTTTCTGTGGCTCGTGGACGAGTGGGACTAGAAAAGAGAACAGCGATCCAAAAACACAGGAAATTATCAACTCAGTCAGCCTAACGTCAGTGTAGAGGAGGTTATTGGAGGGGTTTCTGAGGGATAGGATTTACATGCATTTAGAAATACAAGGATTGATTAGGGAAAGTCAACGTGACTTTGTACAATGGAAATTATGTCTCATTAATGTGATTGATATTTTGAAAAGGTGACGAAGAAGATTGAGGAAGGCACTGTGGTATACATTGTTTACATAGACTTCAGCAAGGCATTTAATAAAGTTCCTCATCGTAGACAGATTACTCAGGTTAGGTCATATGGAATTCAGGAAAGGCTAACCAATTGGATACAAAATTTAATTGAAGGTAACAGTTTGTTTTACAGACTGGAGGCCTGTGGCCAGGTGGGGTGCTGAATGAATCAGCGCTGAGCTCACTGATTTTCATCATGTATATAAACAACTGAGATGTGATTATCGGAGACGTAGTTAGTAAGTTTACAGATAACATCAAAAAAGTGGGGCAGTGGACAGTGAAGATTATTTCAGATTACAACAGCACCCTTGACAAACAAAGGGTCAAGACTGGCAGATATAATTTAATTTAGATATTTGTTAGGTTTTGCATTTTGGTAAGTTAAAGCAGGGTAGTGCCCTGGGGAATGTTACTGAAGAAAGCGACCTACGGGTGCAGGTTCATAGTTCCTTGAAAGTGGAGTTGCAGGTAGCCAGAGTGGTGAGGAACGTAGTTGGCATGCTTGCCTTAATCAGTCAGAACATTGAGTATAGGACTTGGGGAAGCATATTGCGCTTGTACAGAACGTTGATGAGGGCACTTTAAGAATACTGCGTACAATTCAGTTGGCACTGCTAAAGGATGGATGTTGCTAAGCTTGAGAGGGTGCAGAAAAGAATACCAAGGATTTTCTGGACCCTGAGGTTTTGAGCTACAGGAGAGGATGAATAGGTTGAGGCTTTTTCCCCTGGATTGTTGGCGGCTGAATAGTGACATGACAGAGTCTTATAAAATTCTGAGGGGCATGGATAGTCTGAATGGCCAACATCTTTTTCCCAGTGTAGGGGCGTCCAGAACTAGACGGCATAAGTTGAAGGTGACAGGGAAAGATTTAGAAGGGACCTTAGGGGAAACGTTTTCATGCAGATGCTGTTGGGTGCACGGAAAGTGCTGTCAGAGAAAGTGCTGAAAACGGGTACAATTACATGTTTAAAACATATCTGGATAGATACATAAATAGTAAAGGTTTAGAGAGATGTGGGCTAAATGGTGGCCAGTGGGACTCGGTCAGGTTAGGATGTCTGATCGGCATGGACAATTTGGACAAAAGGATGTGTGTCCACGCTGAAGGACTCTCTTATTCATCAGAGGGATGAGGAAAAGTTCTAAAAGGTCTTTTGAATCGGAATTCTCTACCCCAGACGTTTGTGGTGCCTCTCTGATTGCAAATATTCACAGCTGAATTAATTAAAGATTTCACAGCGACTGAGTCACGGATATTAGGATACAGACACGAAAGTGGGGCTGAGACCACAGCCTGATCAGCCACAATCTTAGTGCCTGGTGGAGAAGGCTCAAAGTATCTAATGCCCCACTCCTGCTCCTCAGTTCCCTGTTTCTGTGTTCCATTCAGCCCATCAAACCTGTTAGACAGGAGCAATTGCAGGCCACTTACTGCTATTATCTGGTGCACAGTATCAGAGGAGACCATTCACTTCCTCATGACTGTCACACACGGTTTGGGAGATATAGAAAATGTAATTGGAAAACCCAGACTGGATATGAGAGAGGTCCCTCATTTCTCTTTACAGAGCTTCCTCTCTCTGCAACTTGTGCTCCATTTGTTGGTAGACGCAGATTCCCTGTGAATGTAGCCCCCATACCTCACCCAGAGATGGCTCACAAAGTCCTCTGGGCTGCATGACTGCAATATTCCATAACAGACCTTCCAGGAAAATAACACCCAATACCAGAACGTGAGAAGTTCAAAAACACAGGCAGGTCGTTCACCTCCCTAAACTTGCTTTGCCTTTCACTAAGATTATGGCTGATCTACTCTAGGTATCAAATCTTCCATAATGTCCAAGTCTTCAAAGCCCTCACCTCTCTGACACATCAATATCCATCTCCAGCCTCTGTTAGATCTTCCATACAACACAGAACAAAGAACAGTACAGCACAGTACAGGCCCTTCGGCCCTCAATGTTGTGCCACCTGTTTATCCTACTACCAGATCAGATTAGACGACATGCATCCGTTCACTTTCTTCCATATGCCTATCCAAGATTCCCTTATGTTTCCCACACGTCTTTGACTCTACTTCCACTGCTGGCAGTGCATTCCACACACCCACCTCTCTCTGTCTCAAGAATCTACCTCTGATATCTCCACTAAACCTTCCTCCAATTACCTTAAAATTATGCCCCTTGTGATAGATATTTCTGCCCTGGGAAACAGTCTCTAGCTATTCACTCTATCTATGCCTCTCATCATCTTGCACACCTCTATCAAATCACCTGTCATCTTTCTTTCTTCCAATGAGAAAAGCCCTCGCTCCCTCAAGCTTTCTTCATAAGACTTGCCCTCCAGTCCAAGCAGCATCTTGGTAAATTTCCTCTGCACCCGTTCTAAATTTTCCACATCCTTCCTATAATGGGATGACCAGAACTGAACACAATATTCCAAGTGTGGTCTAAACAGGGCTCTATAGAGCTGCAGCATAACCTCACGGCTCTTAAACTCAATCCGCCTGCTAATGAAAGCCAACACACCATATGCCTTGGAAACCGCACCATCAACTTGGGTAGCAAATTTTAGGGATTTGTGGACATGGATCCCAAGGTCGCTCTGTTCCTCCAGACTGCAAAGAATCCTGCCTTTAACCATGCATTCACATTCGAGCTTGCAAAGGGAATCACTTCACACTTTACCAGCTTGAACTCCATCTGCCACTTCTCAGCCCAGTTCTGCATCCTGTCAATGTCCCGTTGCAACCTACAAAAGCCCTCCACACTCTGTACTACTCCAGCAACCTTTGTGTCATCGGCAAATTTGTTAACCCACACTTCAACACCCACATCCAATTCATTTATAGAAATAACAAAATTAGGGGTCCCAGAACCGACCGCTGCGAAACAACTGGTCCCTTTCAGTGATCTAGCTCCGCTAACTCTCTGTGTAAGAGAATTCGTGACATTCACTGTCCTCTGTTTGTGGAAAACATTCTCTGCTTCTACACCATGACCTATTGATACGAAAAAAAGAGGGAATGCAGGGGCTCAGGTAAGAGAGACTTGCCCTGAACTCAAGGCAGTATTTGACGGAGGATGAGATCAAGGAGCCTGAGCAAAATCGCACTAAATGAGAATCGATAGTGACCTCTCCACTGTTTGGAATCATTCAGGCACAACGGAAGATGTTTACCTTCCTCCAATTACCTTAAAATTATGCCCCTTGTGATAGATATTTCTGCCCTAGGAAACAGTCTCTGGCTATTCACTCTATCTATGCCTCTCATCATCTTGCACACCTCTATCAAATCACCTGTCATCTTTCTTTCTTCCAATGAGAAAAGCCCTCTCTCCCTCAAGTTTTCTTCATAAGACTTGCCCTCCAGTCCAAGCAGCATCTTGGTAAATTTCCTCTGCACCCGTTCTAAATTTTCCACATCCTTCCTATAATGGGATGACCAGAACTGAACACAATATTCCAAGTGTGGTCTAAACAGGGCTCTATAGTGCTGGACATCATGCATCTCAGCCGTGGGGCATCTGTGCTTGAGATCCTCAAGGTAGCTCCCTCAGTCCAGGCATCTCCTGTTTGTCACCGGGGAATCCCTGCAGTTTGGAATTGGCCCATTCAGCCTATTGAGTCTAAACTGAGCAGAAGTGGGGATATTCACTGAAGTTTACATAATGTTCGGAACAAGTTGTCCCTCTTCAGCTCTTGAAACAGTCTGTGTTCATGTGCAACTTGACTTGGACAACATTCAACATTGTGCTGTTAAAGTCTGGGTAACATTCATGTAACAGCACGGTACATTTCCGCAGTAAAAGGAGGAGCACATTCAGCACATCGATCTGGTTTCACAAGAATGTGGGGAAGCCATTCAGACTATCAAATCTACTGGGCAAAAAGAGGGATAGGCCATTCAGTCCCAAGCTGCCTATAACACAGGAAGAGAAGGAATCTACTCACTCCTACATCTCACTTATACAGGATGAGAAAGAGGCCATTTCACTCCCAGAGTCATTAAAAAAGAACAGGAAGAGGTCATTCAGCTTCTCAAGCCACTAACACAGGAACAGGAAAGTGTCAGAGATGCTCTAACGCTGCAAACAAATGGAGCAGGGGCTGCACAGATAGACTGCTCTAAATTGATTCACATGGCTTAATTACTCATAGTACATAAGTGTTACTTTAACATGGTTGTCTGGCAGTCGGAATGAAGCCAACCGTTTTTAAGCAGTCCCTACGTTGTCGTCAATCTCCAAGAAGGCAGACCCATGGTCTCCACAGAAGTCAGAAGCTGTTGGGGAATGACTAAGTGTTTCAGAATGAAGTTATAGTGGCTGCTGACAGGATTGTGCACAAAGTGACATTAAATGCAGGGTGAAACAACAACTCTGCATTCAAGTGTCCATAGTTCATTCAGAGCCTGTAGGTCTCTGTCAATTGACATGGGGGCTCTGCAGATACATGTAAAGTATCGGGAATCAAAAATTCACTGAAAAGTACGGAATTTTCACCCTCTTCAACTGTTTGGGACATAATGAATGTCCGTCCATAACCATCAAATTTCAGCTTCTTATTCTCTCAGAGCGCTATAGATTAAACACATAGTCACTGCACTCAATCCTCATGATACCATCATGCCAGGGTTTAGTCTGGTAAAACTCCTTTGCATTGTCTCGGTGACAAAGAGATCATTATCTACAAAGCAGACCAAACACGACCAGTGTGCAAGATATTCTAACTCTGGTACTTCAATCAGTTTGCATGAAGAGTCACATATCATTTACTTCCTGCCCCGTACGAATTCTGTTTGTGTCTTATGACCAAGGACATCCAGGTCCTTTTCAACAACAGCACTTCCCAATCTCTCACCATTTAGTAAATATAAATGTACATGATGATATTTGTTGTTCACATCCGAATCATTTTTATACCTTGTGAACAGCTATTGTCCAAACACTGATCCTGCTGCCACCCATCAAGCCTTCAGTCCAGAGAAAAAAAAAACAGTATTCTTCTCGTATCTCCGTTACAAATGTTGCAATCCATACGGTATATATTCTTCCTTTACATAGCTATGGACTCTAACATTCCCCACTCACCTGTATTCAACTAGTTCAAGCGCCTTCTAAAAACTCAAATACTCCACTCCCATTGGTTCTCAATTGTCAATGTCAGAATGCACAATCTCCACAAAAAGGTTTATCAAAGGTCATTTCCCTTTCCTGAATCTAGGCTGATTCTACCCAATCATATCATTATTTTCCAAGGGGCTAGTTGTCACGTTCCTTGTAAAAGGTTCCAATGTTTTTTTTCTTACAGCTGACATCAAGCTATTTAGTTTTCTGTTTTCCCTCTCCATCCTGTTTAAATACTTAGGTTTACAACAGCTGTTTTCCAGCCTGCAGGATCCTTTCCAGAATCTAACCAGCTTTGAAGATTAATCAATAATTCTTTCACCAGTTCTGTTCTCATCTCCTCAATACTCTGGGATGTAGCTCATCAGATGCAGCAACTTATGAAACTTCAGTTCAATTAGATTTCCAAAAAGATACCCTTCATTAATTCTAATTTCCTTCAGTTCCTCATTATCACCAGTCCCCCTTCTCTCTAGTATTTCTGGAAGTTGATTTCTGTACCTTCCCCTGTGGAGATGGAACCAATGCATTCCTCTCAGTAGGCAGGTGGCTTCTGTCAGCTCGTGATACATCGGAGGACTACACTTCAGAGATGATGAATATATTACCCACTCCTGCCTAGAAAGTTCCAGAATTAAAACAGTTAAATTCACGGTGATAGTCAGCACAGTCCTGTCCCTGGTGTGCGACTACAGGTTATAGTGAAGGAGGGGCACAGCTCAGTGACCATCTCATTTTTGAAACAAACTGGTTTCACACTTTACACCTGAATGGGTCCTGCTTAGACAAATGTTCCTGGAAATCCCAGGGAGGATAGTGCAGTGACTTGCTCCTCCCTGTTTACAGACCTTCCCTTCTGTGTAGTCTCTGCTGCATTTGTTAGCCATGGAACCAGATACACTTTAAATGCAGTGTCCAGACTAGGGTCAGTCTTGTTCCTTCTTAGTTGTTTATGAGTGAAGAGTCCGTAATTAATTTAAAGGAAGTGGAGGTTGTGACTGAACCTGAATAAAATACTCTACGTCTTTGCGAAATATATATAACAGAATTATCAATGATCTTCACCATAGTTTATAGAATTGACAGGGATAGACTTACCAGGAACACCAATAATAACGAGGATGGGGTAGAAACCAGCTTGGATAATCCTCAGTACGGCTTCGATCCGCATCTCTAACCATGGCCAATCCTGAGAAAGCTAGTAAAGACCCAAAGATTAACTCCTCTTCATTGTTGTAACATTTCAATCTAATAATCTCAGATTCGGATCCATTGCTGGAACTTTTCAGTCTATTGTTCTGATTCACTTCATCTCCCTCTCTCTGGAGCTGCTTAGTCCTATCGTGTTGAGGATGATGTTGCCCCTAATACTACGGGACAACAGGTTTAAAGAAGCCCCTTAGTTATGGAAGAGGGAAAATCTCCAGTGACACAGTTAGGGTCCACTGAGACTGACATCAATCATAGTCTCTGAACAAATAGCTCCAGTTAACCCATTTGAATGCATCCCGTATAGATCACAATAATACTTGGTCTGGGTGGGATATTGGCATCGCTGACTATTGGGTGAATGGCACATCTCCAATAATAAAGTTCGAGGTGACGGAGAGAGATTATGCTTTCTCTTCACAAGCTCGATAATTTTACTGTGTTTTGGCAGGGAAGGAATTGCTGGGCTCCCGAAGCCGTCCGGGTCTGATCACCAGGCCTGCTGCATCCTTTCGTTTTATATATTTATGTTTAACTTTGCCATTTATCTTACCATCATTTAATGGCTTAGGTGGAGTTAGGCAGTTTTGAGAGGCTTCTACAGTACCATTGACGATGTAGATACATTTCATTCCTTGTGGTCCTTGCAGCTGCAGCCTGGTCCTGTGGAGTGATGTCCAAGAAGCAGGATTCTTAGTTTTACCTTTTGCCAGTTATTGTTGGGGTCTCAGCAGGGTTGGAAGGCAGGAAATCTCTCCCAGCTGTTGCACTCTTTTTCTGAGGTTTCTCTCAGAATTGTCTTTTGATGTTCGTTCCTCCTGGATTGGAGAACTGCACGTGAGACAATCTGTTTCCTGAATTTGTTTTGTGAAAAGTGTATGTTTATAAGATGTTGCCATATTGGAGTAGTTACTGTATAGTAGTTACATAATCTATTATTCTGTTATGTTTTCCAATAGAATTAAGATATTCCATGTTGCTCTTGTTTTTGTTGTATTTTATCGACGGTGTTTGAATATATTGTATTTTGCTGAATGTTGAATATTTTGACAAAGCGAATTGCATCTGAAACAGAGCACCTCATACTTACCTTTAAAATAAGAAAACTTTCTGATTGAGACTACCTTCATCAGATATTTTCAGGTACGTCTGCTCATGTGCATCATGAGAAGGACAGATATTCATGTTTTAATTGGTTAATTACTTAATGGACAACATGTTGCAGAAATACGGGGTTTAACAGCAGAATGCACCGAGCTGGAGGAGTGATAGCTCGATCAGAAATTATACGGGATACTGAATCCACCTCACACATCCAGCCCAGACAACTATAAGCCCAGATGAGATATCTGCTCAGCATGGAGCACTGTGCAGACCAGGTTCAGTACAACCCAACAATCTGTTCAGGATGAAATACTGTTCAGACCCGGCTCCAGACAATCGAGTAATTTGTCAAGGATGGAGCACGGTGCAGACCAGGTTCAGGACAACTCAGCAATCTTCCAGGATGGAGCATTGTGCAGATGAGGCCCAGTACAACCCAGCAATCTCTGCAGGATGGAATACTGCGTAGGTCTCACCAGGCCACTGGCTATCTGTCCAACACGGGGACCAGCACAAACCATACCGGTGCATTGATTCAGTAACCCAGATGAAACGGTCTCTCCAGCATGGGGTGATATGCAGCCCACACCAGTGTCTTGCTTTATAAAGAGGTTTCTGTTCAGTATGGGTAGCTGTACAGCGACAAGCAGTGAATTGGTCTGTAAACAGGGAGCAGTTACCCTCCCAGCATGTAGAGCTGTGTACACAACCCCAGTTCATGGTTCAGTAACATCGTGTTAGATCCCTGTCCAGTGTGAGGAAACTTACATCCCATGCTGGAAGTGACAGGATGTGAAGCTCCCATCCATTTACAGCTCCATCTCTCCATTGTGCCATGACAAGGGGTGTTGTGGGTGTGAAAACATTACTAGAGAGAGATGGTGGGGAAATCAGATTAAATAACAACAAACAAAATAATTTTGGGAAAAAGAGAGAGGGAGATTGAGAGAATATTTAATGGAAGATCACAGGTTTCAGCATGCTGATTTCAACAGTACCATGCAACATGAGCCAGTATTCCCAGGATTGATGGGTGAGTTCAGATGTTGGACAGTTTTGAATGAGCATTTCTCTTGCAGGTCTGTAACTGAAAGTGGGTACAGCAGAGTCTGACTCATTGAGCTTAATCTGGCAATAAATTATTTTGTGTAATTTTCATTGTGAGCTTACCACCAGATCACTGCAGTATCTGCGGTCTGAAGAAATGTCCAGCAATACAGGACAAGCATCAATAACCTTCCCTACTCTGTCAGGATAAGGGTCACCATATTCTCCCTGCTCCCTCACACTCAATGTATATCTGTTGTAGCACCCTACCCCGAAAAAGGTTCATGGTCCACTACTCTCACTCCTGCATGCAAAGACTTCTCTCTCTCTCTCGCCTTTGCAATACTCCCATATGTTGATAGAATATTCTGAAGAATGCTGATTTTGGAATGTTCAAGTTAGTGTTCTAAATAATTCCCATTTTCAGGAAAATGTCAATGCCACAGCATGTAACACATAAGGGGAAGCAATGAATGTGTACAGTTTTCAAATGACATACAATTCAAATCCACCATGAGGCCATTCAGCCCTTCAAACGCATTCTAGCATTTAAGAAGATTGTGTCTGATCTGATGTTTTTCTCAGTTCCATGAATATTCAGTCATTCAACCCTCTGGGTTTCTGTCACTGAGCAGAAAACAGTCAGGCACTTTTACCCCGGTTTTCTTTAAGCACCTGTTCGAGGCCATTTCCCATAGGGACGCACTCTCCCAACAATATATTCCATCAGCTTTATACGTCCATGTAATGGTAATTTTACACTGAGCAATCAAAATTCGACACTTATTTTATAGTTATCGATATCCAATCACAATTAGTAATTCTGATTATTTCATTTGTCTCAACTTATCCTATTCGGCCAAAGACGGTTTCGGTGTGGCCTCCTCTATATTGGCGAGACAGGCCGCCTACTTGTGGAACATTTCAGAGAACACCTCTAGGACACCCGGACGAACCAACCCAACCACCCCGTGGCTCAACACTTCAACTCCCCCTCCTACTTCACCAAGGACATGCAGGTTCTTGGACTCCTCCATCGCCAGACCATACCAACACGACGGTTGGAGGAAGAGCGCCTCATCTTCCGCCTAGGAAGCCTCCAACCACAAGGGATGAACTCAGATTTCTCCAGTTTCCTCATTTCCCCTCCCCCCACCTTGTCTCAGTCAAATCCCTCGAACTCAGCACCGCCTTCCTAACCTGTAATCTTCTTCCGGACCTCTCCGCCCCTACCCCCACTCCGGCCAATCACCCTCACCTTGACCTCCTTTCACCTATCGCATTTCCAACGCCCCTCCCCCAAGTCCCTCCTCCCTACCTTTTATCTTAGCCTGCTGGACAAACTTTCCTCATTCCTGAAGAAGGGCTCATGCCCGAAACGTCGATTCTCCTGCTCCTTGAATGCTGCCTGACCTGCTGTGCTTTTCCAACAACACATTTTCAGCTTTGAAATATTTGTCTCATTATAAAATACAATTTCTAGCAGAGAACGTTTTTACCCTCAGGTGTTATTTTGACCGTTATCTGAATTGTACTTTTTTCCTTGTTATGAAAGTTTCTCTTGCCCTTTGCCTGTGACTGTTTCTATCTATAACAGTTATACAGTCTCCTACTGGACGGCTGGTTTGTGATGCAGATGGAGGCCAACAGCGCCGGTTCAATTCGCACAACGACAGAGGTTACCATAAAGGGGACTTTGTCTCACCCAAAACCCATCACCCAAGGTGCAGTGACACTCAGGTTAAACCACCACGAGTGGTCTCTCTTCAATGACAGCACAGCCCTATGGTCCTTTTGAAATCTGTTCTATTACTGTTAGCATTTTAAAATGTTTTCTAGATGACCATTTCTTTTTGCCGGATGGTCTGGAGCAGTGTCATTTTGTACCACTGCCAACATTTCCCATGCTGCACATTCCTGCCCATTCCCCTATAATCCTTGACTACATTGTTACTTATGAACCTTCTGTCTGTGCCTCGAAAATATTCAATTTCTCTGCATCCAACAGTCTGTGGGGAAGGGAGTTCCAAAGACTCACAGCTCTGAGAAAACAAAAAAAAAGCCTCATCTGGGGCGTGAGGTTACTTTTTGTCTACTTCCCTGAGATTGGATATAATTACACTGGAAGCAGTTCAGAGATGTTTCACTTCATGTATTCCAGGGATGAAGGCCTTATATTATGGTTACGCATAGAAAGAGAGATGATCTTACTGAAACATACAAGACCTTCAGCAGAGTGTATCAGGTAGATACCCACAGGGTAATTATATAGTCCAAACTTCTAGCCATTGTTATAGCACCTGAACCGTGTGGAGGCAGGGCATTCTGCCCATCAAACCCACACCGACCCACCGAACAGCATCCCACCCAGATCTGCCGCCCACCCGATCCATGTAACCCTGCATTTTGCATGACTAATCCACCTAACCTACACATCGTTAATGAGCAAATTAGCACGGCCAACCCACTCTAAGCTGCACATTTTTGGACTGTGGTAGGAAACTGGAACACTGGGAGGAAACCCACACAGACACGAGGGGAATGTTTAAACACCGCATACAGGACGCCCGAGGTTGGAACTGAACCCAGCGCCTTGGTGATGTGAGGCAGCAGTGCGAATTACATATCCACCATGCTCCTCCGTTAGTGATATTAGTTACTTGTGTCTGACTAAAGAAATCTGCCTGACTTGTTCTTATCACTGAACCTGACCCAGTCTAAGTCTTTTATCATCGGCCATATCACCAACATGGTCACATTTAAAATGTGAGGTGAGTAGTGAATGGGTGGGACTAGAAAAGGAAAGAGTGACGCCCTCCAACCTCAGTCAGAACCGGAGTGAAGAAAAATTCACAAAGTTGGAATTTATTCACGTGCGAATTCTCTTTACCAGAAGTATGGGATGGCTGAATCTTTGAGGAGAGAGTGAGGGCTGCAGATGCTGAAAATCAGAGCTGAAAATGTGTTGCAGGAAAAGCGCAGCAGGTCAGGCAGCATCCAAGGAACAGGAGAATCGACGTATCGAAACATCGATTCTCCTGTTCCTTGGATGCTGCCTGACCTGCTGCACTTTTCCAGCAACACATTTTCAGCTCATCGCTGAATCTTTATATTATATCGAGGCTGGTATAATCTGATTTTCCACAGACAGGTGAATAAGGGATAATGGTGCATGGAGAGAAAAGTGCAGCTAGGACCACAATGAGATTTACCAGGACGTTATTTACTGGTGGAGTAGAGTCAAATAGCCGAATGACCCACTCGTGTCATTCAGCCTTATGTTCTGATGTTCCAATCAGCCCTTCGGACCTGCTACACAGGGGCAGATCGAGGCCACTCCTATGGTTAGGTGTAGTTTTCGAATTGTACTTGGAATATCCAGGCTGAGTCAGGAATTGACTCTCACCCCAATCCCTCTTTTCAGGCTCCCTCTCTCTGTAACTTCTGCTCCTGATGTGGGTCATGTTGCAGACCCAGATTCGCTGTGAATACAGCCCTCTACCCGCATCCAGGGTTAACTCAAACAAATCCTCTACTCTCCCTGAATGCACCATTGTGCAATAACCAGTTACTTTCCAAAAGAATAACATAATAACGTAAGAAATAGAAACAGGTGCAGGCTATTTGGTCCCTCAAGCCTGCACTGTCATTCAATAAGAACATGGCTAATCTACTTCAGTGCTCAACTCCACTTTCCTGCTAACCCCTTGTATCCCTCAACTCGCTGATATGTCAAAACCTATTCCACCCCGTCTGTAAATGCATTGTGACCCAGTCTCCACACTCTCTGGCTTAGGGAATTCCAGACATGCATTACCTTCTGAAAGAAGACATTTCTTTGCATCTCAGTTTGAAATCGATATCCCTTATTCTGTATCTACATCCCTGAGTTCCAGACTCTGCCCTGGAATGGATCCACGTTCTCGAAATCAACCTTGACAACCCCCGCCCCCCCCCCCCCCCCCCCCCCAGTATCTTGTCCGTTTCAGTAACATCATCCACATTCATTTCAACCACAATGAATAAACGCCTCACCATTTTAGATGTATTCAAAATTCAACCCTTTCATTCCAGGAACCCGCCGAACGAACGACCCTAATTACTTGCTGCATCGGCATGCTGATGTTATGTTTCAGACACAAAAACAATTCCATCCCTTTACACCATTCCTTTTGTGGGAGTCCTCTCCATTAAACAGCCTGACTTTTGGGTCTCAGTGTGATCCGCAAACTCGAACGTATATTGCACTCATCTCTGCCATCACGCTTTCAGTATAGATTGCAATTAAATCTTGCCATTGGACTGATATTTGTGATTCTCCCGCAGATACATTTTATCAGGAAGATCCACTAACCCTCACTCTCCGATTTCTATGTATTAATCAACCGCTATCCCAAGCTAATATATTATCTGTCAAACTACGAGCTTCTGTCTTGTGTAACAATTTTTGTTTTGTGAAACATTATGAAAAATCTCTGGAAAGCCTCGTGTCTACCAGTTCCCCTTTATTACGTCCGCTTGTTACATTCTCAGGGATCTCTAGAAAAACTTTGCATGATTTTGCAAGGCAAAATATAGATGCCCTTTCCCAAAACCATGCTGACTCTGCGTGAAGCTTTTCTAAATGCCCTGCACTTCCTTCCTTAATAACAGAGTCTCGCAGATTCCCAGCAATAATGGTGAGGCTAAATGGTTCCTGCTTTCTGTCTTGCTCCTTTCTTGAAGACAGGCGCCACATTGGAGGGTCTCCAGGTTTACTGGAACATTCCTGCAATCCAGAGAGTTATTGATTATTTCTCAAAGTACCACCAGTCACTCTGTAACCACTGCTTTTAAAACCAACTGTGAATTACTGCTGACCTGCGTAACCTTACTGTTATCTGTTTATTAAGAAGCCTTGTTCCTTTCGTTAGAGGCAGTTAAAGAACTTCCCTCATATTGCTATTTTGATTATATCATTGAAATATTTATAGTGCCTTCTCCTGTGAGGAATGATGTGAAATTCTGGTGTAAATTATCTGTCTGTTCCCTCTAGGCACACCCTCCAAATGTCCTCAATATACTTTCCTGACTTCATTTCTACCAAAGGGCATACATTCATCTTGAACTTTCTTTATCTACACAGAAAATCTTGCGTTGCTTGTTTTTATATTTCTTGCCAATTTGCTTACATCATATCTTTTCTTCCCTTTTCCTTGCTTTCTAGATTTATACAGTCATATCGAGCACAAACAGACCCTTTGATCCAACTTGTCCTTGTTGACCAGATTATCCAAACTAGACTGATCTCATCTGATTGCATTTGTCCCATATGTTTCTGAACGTTTCCAATTCATAAGTTTGTCCAAATGTCTTCGAAATGTTGAGGCTGTACTTGCATCTGCCACTCTTCCTCTGGCAGCTCATTCCATAAGCAAATCATCCTCTGTGTGAACACGTTGCCCCTTTGTCCCTTTCAAATTTCCTCCCTTTCACCTTAAAGTTACGTCCTCTATGTTTGGGCTCTCCTCGCCTGTCGAAAAGACCTTGGCTATTCACCCTATCCATGCCTCCTATTATATTATAAACTTCTAGAATGTCACCCCTCAATCTCCTACACTCCATCTGATTATGCATTTAAAGATAAGCCCTGCAAACTTGTAACAGTATTAAAAACGACAGCGTCTTCTCCTGTGAGGAATGATGTAAAATTCTGGTGTAAATTATCTGTCCGTTCCCTCTAGACACACCAACAGCACTCAGATCAAACTTCATACTGTGATTCGTTTTTCTCCATGTTACAATACTAAAGCAGCACGCAACTCTTACTAGTGCCAATAAGACGTCAAGCAAATAAATTCATTTGTCTGAAGGGGGTATTGATCTCTACAGTGAACACATATCTCTGTTCAGTTCTATGTGGAAAAAGAATTCTTATAGCACACGGTCAGCGTGTAGTTACCTTTAGCAGAGTGAGATGAAGGCTGAGGATACTTTTTGGATTAGGGATCACAGTGTGAATTCAGTGAATAGGGGGGATGGTGTTTTCAATACGGTTAACTCCAAGAATGAAATTTTCCGGTAAGAGATCTGAGTGGAAGGTCTAGAACAGCATGAATGGAGAGGCCGCCTCACTGAGACCAGAGGCAAAGTGGCAGTAAAAAACGCAGATTGATGTTAGTGCAGGGAAGGTAGACAGGATCAAAGAGCTTCAGGTGAAGTGTGGAGGGACCATAATGTGAGAGAATGTGCTCTGTAATTTCAGATGGAGAATCTGGAATTAGGAAGGGGAGAGGAGCAGGGAAGAGGATGGTGCAGCAATGGCAGGGGTTTCTGGGGTGAATTCAGGAAGCACAGCTGAAAGTCATGCCCAGCATCTGCTTATGGTCCCTGAAATAAACATCCTAAACCTGGCCCTACACTAATGCTCATCATAGTATCCTTGTCAACAATGGGTGATACATCTTCTTCTCGAGTCCTTCTTTTTGAACAGAAACAATAATTTCTGAGCGTTACTGGATATCTACTTGAATGTCTGCCCAGCTATACCCACTGACCTTCCTCTGGCTCTACTTCCACATCTCGCTTCAGATCAGATGTGAGACTGAAATCCTCAATTTAGATATCCGGTTATTTTCAGGTTCTGGGAAGGAGGGGACAGAGTGAGGGCAGAAGCGCGGAAAATGGGATAGTCACAGCTGAAGGCCCTGACCACCGGTGTTAGTGGGGGTCTTCTGCATGTAGCTGAACACATGATCAGCGGAGGCTGACTTCATTTTCCCAGTTTCTCCATCTCTGTTGTTTCTGTTTGATGATGCCACATTCCAGTGAACTGTCTCTGACATGACCTCCTATTTCTTCAAACCAGAAATCTACTAACTCCGGTGGACAGGGCCTTCAGCTGTGACTATCCCATTTCCCGCGCTTCTGCCCTCACTCTGTCCCGGCCTTCCCAGAACAATGATAGATGTCCTCACTTCTACTGTACTAGAATCCACATTCACAGAATCATCTTCCGGCACTTCCACCATCTCCAATGGGACAGCACCATCAAGCACATCTTCCCCGCGCGTCCACTGTCAGCATTTCACAGGGACTATTTCTTCTGTGACACCCTCCATCACCCCGAACACTTCCCCACTCCACCATGACAGCTTCCCATGCAATTACAGAAGCTGCAATACTTGCCCATTGACCTCTTCCTTCCTCACAGTCTAAGGCCCCAAACACATCTTCCAGGTGAAGCAGCATTTCACTTTTACTCTTTCAATCCGGTCTCCTGTCATTGCTGCTCACAATGCAGTCTCCTTTACGCTGGGGAGACCAAACAGAGACTGCTTCCCATTTCAATGCTCTCATCCTAGCATTTCAGTCCTGAGCTGCTATAATGTTCCAATGAAACACTACCCAAGCTCGAGTGACACCTCACTTTACACTTTGATGTGTTACAGCCTGCAGGAGTTAATATATAATTCCAAAGTCCCAGCCTGACCCCATTATGTTTGTTCTCCATTTTTCATACATTCTACTTCCTGGCCTCCCAATTATCTCGTCTGTGTCTTGTTTATCCTGCACTCAATACAATCAACCCATTTCTCCCATCCACACTTTACTTTAGACCCCTTTTACATCTGTTTCTCTTTCACCACAATTAAAAGCCTCTGTGCCATTGCACCTCCACGTGCTCTGTTTCCCATCAGCCCTCGTCCACTTTTGTCAAGGAATTAAGGAGCCCTTTTCAGTTTTGAACAAGGGCCACGCTGGACTTGAAACACTATTTCTGTTTTTCTGTCTTCACAGATGCTGACAAACCTGCCGAGTCTCTCCAGAAATTTGTGGTTTTGAACATGTGAAAGACGGATGTCAAAGCTTCTCAAATGTCCTGGCCCACATGGATTGCCTTACACTGGGAAGTGAAAAATTACACAAGATGCACAAATACCTTAGTTCTGAAACTACATAAAACTGGAATCATTGACACTACAGAGTTCTTAATGGAAACTATGGAGAGAAACAGAGGGAAGCACATTCAATCTAAACACCAAAAGTGGCACAACTGCAAGGGAAAACATTCAGATGAATGTTAGAATTAGAATCGCTACAGTGTGGCAACAGGCCCTTCAGCCCAACAAATCCACACCGATCCTCTGAAGAGTAAACCAAGCAGACCCATTCTCCTATCCTATATTTATCCCTGACTAATGCACCTAACCTGCACATTTTTGGTTTGTGGGAGGGAACCAAAACAGTAAAAAGAATCCCCCAGGGAAAACGTGCAACCTCCACAACGACAGAGGATAGAATCGAACCTGGGTCCCTTGCGCTGTGAGGCAACAGCAGTAACCACTGAGTCATGGTGCTACCTCACGGAATATAGTTAGGAGTTTTGAAAAAAAAGTTGTAAGAGGTACGATACCTTGGACAAACGCTCAGAGGAATGAGAATATGAAAATGGAAGTGCTACCACATCAGAAACCAGAGTAGCTCACGGGGTGTGGGTCAATGGGTCTTGGCATGAATTGGGCGACAGACAGCAGAATTGCATTGCAGAAATTGCAGCTCAAAACTGGGAACTCATGTAATAGTGTAGATCACAATTGGACAGAAGGAGAATGGTATTGAGTTACAATCTGTAACTTTTTGCCAGTACAATCTCTCAGTCCATTATTCCCATTAAGCTGAATGATGTTTCAGTCACGAGTCCGAACCGTGTTTACATAAAAATGAGGACAACGCATTTAAAGCTACCACACTTGACTACTCACTTACATTGCAAACAACAGGACTAACATCTGATAGACAGGACGAAATGATTACAAATCAAACAGATCAGATCGAAGCTCTGCAGTCCTGCCACAGCCAGTCAGAAATTTAGTTGAATTATGAAACAACTGACGAAAGAAGAGGACTCCACAAATATTATTTTCCTTATAAAGTTCAATGGGATTAGGGTGTCGCTGGATAGATAATCATTTATTGCCCAGAGGGTAGTTAAGAATCAAACACATTGCTGTTGGCCTGGAGTTACATGTAGGCCAGAGCAGGAATGAATGGCAGTTTCCTTCCCTAAAGGGCATCAATGAACCAGATGGGTTTCTGTCACAATCAGCAACTGATTCATGATCATCATTCGATTCTTAATTCCAAACATTTATTGGATTTGAATTCCACCATCTGCTGTGGCAGGATTCGAACTCAGGTCACAAGAGCATTGCATGGGTCACGAGACTAACAGCTCAATACCACAAGGTTATTGCTTTGCCATTCCCCGAAAGAATGGAACCTTGCTGCACATCAGTGTAAAAGACAGTATGCAATGTCTGCACCAACCTCAACCAGAACTTTTCCTTGGATGATACCCACAGAATCACAGATGCCAGTCTCCATCCCATTCCGTTCGTTGCACGTGATATGAAGAAACAGCTGAACACAGTAGATACGACAAAGGCAATGGGCCCTGACACCATTCCGGCAATAGGACTGAAGGCGTGTGCTGCATAACAAGCCGTGTCCCTGGTAAAACTGTTTCATTCCAACTCCAACTCTGACACCTGGCAATGTGGAAATTACTCAACTGTGTCCAGTCCCTTACGAGAAGAATAATTGCTATCTTACCATTTACCACCCCTCAGTCCCATCACGATAGTCAAATTGGTGGGAGTTATTTTTGACAGAGCTGTCAAGCAGCACAGAAATTATCTGCTCAGTGTGGTTTCCGATCGGTTCCCATATGGAGATGGTGCTGTTGTGGACCAGGCTAATGCTCTGGCATCTGGTGAAAGTTAAAATCAATTAATAAAATATCGAAATCTAAAATCTGCTGCGAGTAGCAGTGACCTTGAAGCCAATGTCGATTGTAAACACCAATATCCTTCCCAATGTACTTTCAGGCAATGAATCTCACCTACTTTCCTGTTCTGGCCTAAAAGTGATTCCCGACAAACAGACATGTGATACACTCTTCAACGGTCCCTGAAACAGCCAAGCAAGACACTCTATTGTATCAAACTATTCCGACTTCTTAATGGATAAAATTGGACAGAATACTTGGCACCAGCCTTGGTATCGGAAAAAGGAATGGGAAACACAGTCCTGTTGACCCTGCAGGTACCTCCTTCCTAACATCTGAGAGCTTGCGACACATTTATAGAGTTTCCTACAGACTGCACAGAAACATCGGGAAAGGAGTAGGTCATTCAACACAGTGAACCTCCCCATTCTAGTTATTGGTCGAACATCTCTTCAATTATGTTTTTTTTCCCAAAACACTGCATACTGTATCTCCTTTGAAGTGATCAACTATCGGAACAATATGAAGCAGAACTTTGGTCCATCAATTTTGTTTTCCCATTCAATATACCGATAGTTGATCCTCTATCTCCACAGCAAACTCCTACTGCAACCTCGTCCCTTGAGTGTCCAGAAATACCTAACGAAATTCAGTGCCTTGGCTTCCATAGGCTTGTGTGGTATAGAATTCACAGATTCACCACTCTGTGAGTGCAGACATGTATTCTCATCACTATGCAGAGTACCCTGACTGTACGTAATACTATGGCACTTTGTTTTAGACATCCCAGCCAGGTGTATTATCATCCCTGCTTCCAATATGTCTCGCCCTATCAGAGTTGTATATATCTCACTGAGATCTCCACTCATTTTCTTAAACCACATAGAATACAGACTCAGTCGCCCCAAACTCTGCTCCCACAACAAGTTTGTCATCCTAGAGATCAGTTTGGTCATTCTTCGATGCTCTCCCTCAATATCAGGTTTGTCCTTTATTAGATACGGAGACCAAAACTGCACACAATACTGCACAATGTTCGAGATGGGGTCTCACCAAGGCCCTGTACAGCTGTTATGAGATACCCTTATTCACCTGGACTCAAATTCCCGGGAAATGAAGGTCAACACACCATTTACCTTCCTAACTGCTTTCTGTTGCTTCAATATTGCCTTCAGTGACTGGTGTACAAGAACATCCAGATCCTTTTCAATGTTACATATACCCACTTGGTGGGTCTATGTACACTGGGCAGCGTGCCAATATCAATCCCAGTATTGACGTCTGGTTTCAGAATTCACTGTCCCGAATGGACCTCGGAGTTCGGTGAAGAAGTCCACAAAATTATGCACGTTAGTATCTTCACAGATCAACATTTTCACATCAAATCCTTTTGAAATGCTAGCCTGATATTCTATTTTTCCAACCAAAGTGCTCAATGTTACGTCCATCCACTTTGCTGTTCATCTGCCACATCTTTGCCCATTCCCTCCCTGTGTCTCAATTATCTTGAACTTCTTTACGTCCGCCTCACCCATTCGATTCTCAGTTTGGTGCCATCAGCAGATTTTGAAAGATTACATTTAATGCCCTCGAGCAGATTTTTGATCTGCTTCCTGAATAGATGGGGGGCAAACATCAATTCCGGGATTATCCTGCTAGTGATTGCTTTCCACTCCAATAGAAATGAACTGTTTATTCTGACTCACTTTTTCTTTCAGCTCTCTCGCATTCTCAACCCATGCCAGTATATTAGATCTCACTGTTGCACACTATTATGGGCCAGGACAGACCCCCTCAAATCATTTCAAGGAAGTAGCGCAGACCCAACATTTACTCGTTGCCTTAAGCAAGTGTAAGGCTGACATTCCAGGAGTGATGCACCTGTTCAAACCACTTAGTTTTATATAAAACAGAATTTATTTTCAAGATTACAAAATGAAACACAAACAGAAGAGAATAGCATACAGAATAACAACCTATCCGGCAACCCAACAGATTATCCTAACTTAATGATGTTAGCAAATTAAACTCATAAGTAGAGGGTACATGGGAAGACCAAGAACAGACTTTCAGTCCAGCCAACAAAAATATAGGACATTACTGTGTAACATGATTAGGGATGACAATACCCAGAGGCTGCCACTTAGAAGCCATGTTCATGCTGCTAGTTCCACAGTAAGTAGCACCAAAGTGACTATTCACAGTTTTTGTCATTTTAAAGGTTTATAAATAAATATTTAAAAAGGTTAAAATTTGACTCCTCAACTAATCTTCCAGGTGAAATATTCTGGCCTTCAATAGCACTTCACCTCTCAACTGAGAATCTGAAAATGGTTCAAAGCCATCAGGCACACTGGTTAGCACTGCTGCCTCAGCGCCAGGGACCCAGATTCAATTCCCGCCTCAGGCAACTGTCTGTGTGGAGTTTGCACATTCTCCCTGTGTCTGTGTGGGTTTCCTGCGGGTGCTCCGGTTTCCTCCCACAGTCCAAAAATGTGCAGATTAGGTGAAATGGCCAATCTAAATTGCCTGTGGTGTTAGGTGAATGGGGTAAATGTAGGGGAATGGGTCTGGGTGGGTTGCTCTTCGGAGGGTCGGTGTGGACTTGTTGGGCCAAAGGGCCTGTTTCCACACTGTAAGTAATCTAAATCTAACATGTTGTTCGAAGTACTTGAAACAATCCCCATAAACACCCCATGGGAAAAGCGAAAGGAAAAATCAAACCCAGGTTCTTCCAGGAGAAATGTCAGAGAGAGGGAGAATCAGCATGGACCTGCTTCGTTGGGTCCGACAATTTCACAAAAAGCTGCCTGCTTTCAGTAAACAGCCAGACTGCGAAAAATCAGGCCAAATAAACCAAAGCAGAGGGTGTGCGCTGGGACAACTGGCCACTCCCGTTTCAGAAGAACAGAAGAGCAGAAGGACGAGGAGCAGGAATAGGCCATCTGGTCCTTCTAATCTGCTCTGTCATTCAGTAACATCATGGCTGATCTACTCGTGGAGGAGAAAGTGAGGTCTGCAGATGCTGGAGATCAGAGCTGAAAATGTGTTGCTGGAAAAGCGCAGCAGGTCAGGCAGCATTCAGGGAACAGGAGAATCGACGTTTCGGGCATAACCCCTTCTTCAGATCTACTCGTGGACACAGATCCACTTACTCGCGCTCTCACCGTATCCCTTATTTACTTCATTGTTCAAAACATATCTATCTCAGCTTGAAAAACATTTACTGAAGTAGCATCAACTACTTCACTGGGCAGGGAATTCCATAGAATTACTCAATTCAATCCTAAATCTGCTCCCTCTAATATTGAGGTTATTCCATCTTGTCCTAGCTTCACCTGCCAGTGGAACTATCCTCTCTTCTTTTTTCTTACCTCTTCCCTTCATAATTCTTTTATGTTTCTATAAAATCCTCCCCTCATTCTTCTAAATTCCAATGAATATAATGCTGATCTACTCTGTCTCTCCTCATAAGACAACCCCCTCAACTCCAGAATCACCAGAGTGAACCTCCACTGCACCACCTCCACTGCCAGTACATCGTTTTGCAAGTAAGGAGGCCAAAATTGCTCACATTACCCCGGGTATGACCTCACCAGCACCCTGTACAGCTGCAACATAACCTCCCTGCTTTTAAACTCAACCTCTTTCGCAATGAAGAACAAATACCATTTACCTTCCTAATTACTTGATGTACCTGCAGATCAACCTTCTGTGATTCATGCACAAGGACACCCAGTTCCCTCTGCACAGCAGCATGCTGCATCTTTTTACCATTCAAGTAATAATCCTTTTTACAGGTACAACTAACAAAATAGATTACTTCCTATTTATTAACATTGTTTTCCATCTGCCAGACCTTTACCCATTCATGCAATGTAACTATTTTCCTCTGCAAAGTTTCACAGTACTCTGCACACTTTGCTCTGCCGCTCATCTTCGTGCCATCTGCAAACTTTGACAAACTACGCAAGTTCCCAACTCCACATCATCTATATAAATTGTAATAATTGCAACCCCAAGACTGATCCCTGAGGTACACCACTCAGCACTGTTTGTCAGCCAGAATAGCACTCATTTACACCCACTCTTTGCTTCCCGTTAGTCAACCAATCTTTTATCCATGCTGATAATTCAGCCGTAACGCCATCCATCTTTATCTTATGCAGCAGCCTACCGGGTGGCACCCTGTCAAAGACTTTTGGAAACCAGATACACACATCCACTGTGGCCTCGTTGTTTACCTTGCTCGTAATGTCTTCATAGATTTCCAAAAGACTTGTTAAGCATGATCTGCCCATCATGAATCCATGCTGCATCTGCGCAATGGGCCGATTTCTATCAAAATGCCTTGCTATTTCTTCCTTGATAATACAGTCAAAGCATCTTCCTCACTACACAGATTAAGCTAACTGGTTTATAATTCCACATCTTTTACCAACCTGCCTTTTTAAACAGTGACGTCCCATTTGCTGTTTTTCAATCTGCTAGGACTGCTCCAGAGTTCACCAAATTTTAGAAAATTACCACAAGTGCACTTGTTATTTCTCCCGCTATCTTTTTAGTACCCTGGGATACATTACATCAGGGCTGAAAATGTGTTGCTGGAAAAACGCAGCAGGTCAGGCAGCATCCAAAAAAAAGGAGAATCTACGTTTCGGGCATAAGCCCTTCTTCAGGAATGCGCTTTTCCAGCAATACATTTTCAGCTCTGATCTCCAACATCTGCAGTCCTCACTTTCTCCTCATACATTACATCAGGGCCAGGATAATTGTTTACCCTTAGCTCCATTAGCTTGCCCAACGCTACCTCCTCTGTAATAAGTCCTCACCTATCCTCATCTCTTTAGTAAAAACAAGGACTGCAGATGCTGGAAACCAGATTCTAGATTAGAGTGGTACTGGTAAAGCATAGCAATTCAGAGCATTCCTGATGAGGGGCTTTTGCTCGAAACGTCGATTTTTCTGCTCCTCAGATCCTGCCTGAACTGCTGTGCTTTACCAGCACCACTCTAATCTAGAATCTTCGTCTCTTTGTCGATCACAGGCATGTTATTAGTGTCGTTCACTATGAAGACTGATATAAAAATACCTGTTCAATGCCTCAGCCATTTCATCATATCCTGTAACTAAATGCTCCTTCTTATCCTCTCAAGGACCAACATTTATGTTAGGCACTCATTTTTATTTTATATATTTAAGGAATCATATGCTATATGTCTCCATACTCTGTGCTAGTTTTTTTTTTCTCGTGTTCTATTCTACTTTTCTTTATAGCTCTTTTCGTGGCTTTCTGTTGACCTTTAAACTTTGTCCAGTCTTCAAGGTTCCTGCTGTTCTTGGCCACTTTGCATTCCATCTCTTTCAAATTGATAGCCTTGCGCATTTGCTTAGACTTCCCCTTTTCTTAGAGTCTTTCCTTTTCACTGAATATCCTTTTGCTAAGGACTTTGAAAGATTCCTTTGAAAATCCTCCACTGCTCGTCAACTCTCACCATAAAGTATTTGTTTCTAGACTACTTTAGCCAAGTCCTCCCTCATTCTGTTGTAGTCTCCCTCATTTAAGCACAGGACCCTGGTATTGAATGCTATCTTCAAATCTCCATCTGTGTTTTAAATTCAACCATACTGTGATCATTCCTTCCAAGTTGATTCCTAACTATGAGGTCATTATTTATTCCTGTCTCATTACACAGGACCGGATCTAGTATAGCTTGATTCTCGTTGTACGTGTTTTAATTTTAGACTTGAAAGCATTCCCAATTAGTCAAATCCAGACTTTTCAGATTCGCTGCTTTTAAGAACACTGTGAAAAAAAAACACAAGGACATCATGACCTTGTTAAAGGAGTAGCATTGTCACAACACTAGACTTGGTATGTCATCAGAAATGATTCTGAAAATCTAAATTCACTGCATCTATTGCTTCGCCATAATTTATTTCACAGTCAGAATCTTAAATATGATTCGCCATTAATAATTTGGTATTGACTTAATCCATGGTCATTACTTTCAATTTAATTTAATTCTCAAAGTTCCCTGGCAAAGCATTCTCTCTAATAGACTCTAGTATTGTCCTGCTTGCTTCATTGGTGCTAAGCAGACTGTATTCCCTGTTTTTTCCCTGCCTCCTTTAGAAATACTGGGGTAATATTTTCTGCTCTCAAATCTGTCAATTCATTCATCAGGAATTTGGAAGACAGGAAGCAAAGTATCCATTATTTCCATGGCCAGCTCCTATAGGAATCAGCGATATAGATTATCAGACCATGGGGATTTATCAGATGTCAGTACAAATATTTTCTCTAAAACTTTTATTTACTGATTTGATTGTATTTCCTTTCTTTCTCAGTGGACCTAGAATTGTTTGGAAGCTTTTTTAAAAATAAAATCTTTCATGAAGGCAGAACTGAAGTAGATGCTTCATAATCTGGCATTTTCTCCAGTCCTCGGCACCTCACCTGTGACCAGATTCTATTTAAACATTTGCATCAGCGCCTTTCATCCCTTGTCTCCAACAGCAGCCTGAGATGTAACTGATCTGGATCTGGGGATTGTTCTAAATTTATACCAGCCAATACCATCAACTCCTGCTCACATCTTACATCAATCTGTTCAAGAGTTTCCCAGTCCATCTTCTTGAATTCTGTGCCTACCTCCTTTTCCCAAGTTAAACAGACGTGAAGTTCTCATATAACAATCAATCAGCGTTCTCCAGTTACAAACACAGATTCCCACCTTGATCCCAGGCCATCTCTCCTCAGCAGACCATCGTGCCATCTGAGAGATTAATCTGAAGAAAGCCCATTCAGTATATGTGATCAGTATATTTTACTTAGATCAAGACATCAAAATTGTACAGGTACAGTCCAGGTACAGTCTCCCCAACTCTCTGTGTTACTAATGCAGAATGTCTTTACTTCTAGTAGGAGCAAATCACAGTCGAATCTGAATCTGTACAGAAACCAACACATGCTCGAGATCACAGTGAGTCAGACAGCATCCGGAAAGAGACAGCAAGCTGACACTTTGAGTCTAGTTGATTCTTCATCGTCTGTATTCGGATTCCCTTAAAATGAAGACTTTTAAAGGGACACAGCACTGAAATCTGTGGCACGCCAGCGTACACCGGTCTGCAGTGAGACAAACAACCTTCTACCACCATATATATTGTCCAATAGTTTCTCTAATGCTTGCCTTCCCCTGTTTGCATATGTTCCGCCCAATGCACTTTGCTGTAATGTTTTCTCCTAACTTACTGTGTGTGCTGATTAAAAGTCATCCTGAATATCTGACTGCACCACGTTCACTGATTCGTCATTGTTTACATCTTCAAGAGATATCTTCGAAAAAGAAAATTGTAAATTATAACTTCCCTTTCATAAATGCAGAACAACTCTTTTGAAATTTGGTATTATTTTCTCATTGTCCAATTAGATCTTCGTTACAATAGTTTGCAACAGATTCCCTACTTTGGATGACAACTTATTGACCTGTAGTCCTCCACTCTCCCACTTGTTCCCTTCGTAATTCATTTGAATGCATTTATAACCTTCCAAAGTGAATACAGAAAAATGCAGTGGTTCCTCGTGCAATCAAGATGTGTATTGCTGTTTTCTCTAAAATTTCAGTTGAATTACATCTGGTCAGTCCGACTTATCAATCCTCATCCCAGTTCTTTTCCAAATACTACCTCATAACTGTATATGAATTATTTTAGTCTTTAGTTACAAAGGTCCCATAATGACTTCGTATTTCTGGGAGATTTTCTGGATCTTCCTCTTTGAAGACAGGCGCAATGTAACTGTTTCAGCTCCTTGTCATTTTTCTGTTCTCTACAATAAATTATCTTATCTACACATTCGCTGTGCCACATTTGATCTTGATTTCATTCGCCTTTCAAGTATCAACAGACGCTTTTTGCCAGTATTTACAAATAACAAAGAAAATCCACATCCTCTGGCAGCTCATTCCATACAGGTACCACCTTCTGTGTGAGAACGTTGCCCCTTAGGTCTCTTTTATATCTTTCCCCTCTCACTCTAAACCTATGCCCTCTAGTTCTGGACTCCCCGACACCACGGAAAAGACTTTGCCTATTTATCCTATCCATGCCTCTCATAATTTTGTAAACCTCGAGAAGGTCACCCCTCAGCCTCCGACGCTCTAGGGAAAACAGCCCCAGCCTGTTCAGCCTCTCCGTGTAGCTCAGATCATCCAACCCTGGCAACATCCTTGTAAATCCTTTCTGAACATTTTCAAGTTTCAAAACATCTTTCCGATCGGAAGGAGACCAGAATTGCACGCAATATTCCAACAGTGGCCTAACCTATGTCCTGAAGGCTGGTACAATTGCAACATTTAAGAAGCATTTGAATAGATATATGAATAGGAAGGGTTTGGAGGGATATGGGCCGGGCGCTGGCAGGTGGGACCAGATTGGGTTGGGATATCTGGTCGGCGTGGACAAGTTGGCCCAAAGGGTCTGTTTCCATGCCGTACATCTCTATGACTCTATTACTCTAAAATCACAAGACAGGAACAGACCCTTCAGCCCCCCAAACCTGTGTCGATTCAGATCCGCTACCTAAATCTGTCGCCTATTTTCTAAGGATCTGTATCCCTCTGTTCCCTGTCCATTCACGTATCTTTCTGGATACATATTAAATGACGCTATCGACCCCGCCTCTACTACCTCCGCTGGAAACGCATTCCAGCCACCCAGCACCCTCTGCACAAAGAACTTTTCGAGCATATCTCCAATAAACTTTTCCCCTTTCATCTTGAATTCTTGACCCCTAGTAACTGAGTCCCCCACTCTGGGAATAAGCTTCTTGCTATCGACCCTGTTTACATCGCTCATGATTTTGTAGACCTCCATTAAGTCCTCCCTCAACCTCCGACTTTCTAATGAAAATAAACATAATCTACCAAACCTCTCTTTATATGTCGTTCTCTCCATACTAGGCAACATTCTGGTGAAAATCCTCCGCCCTCTTTCCAAAGCATCCAGGTCCTTTCAGTAATGTGGCAAACAGAACTGTTCACAGTATTCCGAATGTGACCGAACCAAAGTCCTATACAACTGTAATATGACCTGCCTACTCTTGTACGCAATAGATTTCGACAGATTCCCTCCTGTGGGTGACGAGTTAACTGGTCTGTGGTTCTCCACTTCTTAAATTGTTACAATGCAGGAAGGAAAGTATGCTGTATGACTTCTTGATCATTCTATCGACCTGCCACTTCCAGCGAACAATGAACCTGAACACCCAGATCTCTCTGTAGATCAACCTTCCTCAGGGCTTTTTCTAGTTATTGTATAATTCGGTCTCGAATTGGATCTTCCAAAATGCATCACCTTATATCTGCCATTTCTCCACCTAACTCTCCAATCTATCTATATTCTGATGTGTTCTCTGACAGCCCCCTCAACTTTCTGCTACTCTAACAATTTTAGTGTCATCTACAAATTTGCTAATCAGACCACGTATACCTTCCTTCAGATCATGTAAGTATATCACAAAAAAACAGTGGTCCCAGCACAGATCCCTGTGAAATACCACACACTTCTCCATTTTGAGAAACTCCCTTCCATTACTACTCTCTGTCTCCTGTTGCCCAGCCAGTTCTCTATGCGTCTAGTTAGGACACGCTGGACCCGTGCGACTTCACCTTCTCCATCAGTCTATCTCATAAAACACCTTAATGAAGTCCATGTACATGACATCTACAGCCCTTTCCCCACTATTAACTTTGTCATTCCTCAAAGAATTCTATAATGTTTGCTAAGATATGACCTTCCCAGCACAAAATCAGGGAAGGTCTTGTGCAGAGTCCGACTTGTTTTACCCTGGAGTCATACTAGCTTTATTTCCAAAGCAGACTTTATAAAATGCCACAATGACTGGGTGCATATAAAGTGAATGTTTTTTTAAAACAAAATATAATTTATCCACAAACGTAAATCTGCAAACGCAAATTCACCCGAGACTTATATGTGTCTGTATGTGTGCGAGAGATGCGAGTGTGAGTGTGTGCGTGTGTGTGTGTGGGGGGGGGGGGGGGGGGGTGGGGGGGGGGGGGTGCGAATGAGAGAGAGGATGTGTATGCTTGTGTTCATGTGTGAGAGAGAAAGAGGGTGTATGTGTGTCTGTGTATGTGTTCAAGGATGAGAGTGAGAGTCTGTGCTCACGTTAAGACACAGACAGATTTGGCAGATCCCTTTCCCCACACAGACTCACTCCGTGGTTTCAGAGCTTCCCCTTTCTGCAGCCTGTGTTCCTTTTGTTGGTCATGTTACAGACCCAGATGCTGTAACTACAGACCCCATGCTCCGTTCAGAGTTGGATCACCAAATCCTCAGGTCTCCCTGAATGTCCGAGGCAGCTCACAGCACAACCTCCAGCAAACTATCCCCAGCCCCTCCACTAACTTTCCAATAACAGGAGACAGTCAGAATTCCCTCCACTAAAAGTTAGATGTCTGCGCCCAGGCAGTTCAAGGTTTCAAAGACATGAGTCAAAGATGCTGAAATTCCCTGTCCAACATGGAGCACCACTTGGGACACACCGGGAAGTGAACAACAGCCTGAAACACACACTGCTGTCCAACATGGAGCATGACATGTGACACACGGAGAAGTGAACAGCTGTCCTGCACACACACACCTCTCCATGAAGCACATCAAGAGACACACCAGGAAGTGAACAACAGCCAAGCACACACACTCCTGTCCGTGGCGGACCATGAGGGGGCACCAGGAAGTGAACAATAGCCCAGCATACACTCCCCTGTCCATGGAGTAACACATGGGACACAGCGGGAAGTGAAGAATAACCTGACACACACCATTACATTATTTTTGAACTTCACAATGCCAGCATTCGATACAATACAGAACCAAAAACCAATGCCAGGGAAATATACAGATGGACAGAGAGACTCACATTAAAGGTAGAAACAGACAATTAAGACAGAAACAGAACGCATTGTTGAAATGTGAGGAACAAACAAGGGAGTGGGTCTACCTGGAGCAGTGAGACCTTGGCGGGTCAGGTCTCAAGAATGAGAACATTGAATAAAGGCATTGCCAGATCAGCTGACCAAATTTGTTCCACTAAATTCTGAATATGCCACACAGAACAAACGCAGAAACTTTACACTGGGACAAGTAGACAACCGAGCATGGCAGATTATGCCAGTGTATTGCTCAGTAAATCGGAGTATCTGCTCAGCATGGGGAGCTGGGCAGAGTATGCCAGTTTACTGTTCAGTAAACTGGACTATCTTCCCAGCATGGGGAGCTGTGCAGACTATGCCATTGTATTGCTCAGTAAGGTGGACTATCTGCCCAGCGTGGGGAGCTGTGCTGACTATTCCAGTGTTTTTGTCATTAAACCGGACTATCTGCCCAGCATGGAGAGCTGTGCAGACTATCCCAGTGCATTTCTCAGCAAACAGGACTATCTGCCCAGCATGGGGAGATGTGCAGATTATGCTAGTGTATTGCTCAGTAAGGTGGACTATCTGCCCTGCATGGGGAGCTGTGCAGACTATGCTAGTGTATTGCTCAGTAAGGTGGACTAGCTGCCCAGTGTGGGGAGCTGTGCTGTCTATGCTAGTTTATTACGCAGTAAAGTGGACTATCTGCCCAGCATGGGGAGTTGTGCAGACTATGCCATTGTATTGCTCAGTAAGGTGGACTATCTACCCAGCATGGGGAGTATTGCAAAACTTTGCCAGTATATTTGTGCTACACTTGCACTACGTAACTGACTAAGACGGGACGATTTCCCACCCATACTGCGAGTGACAGTAAATGGGGCTCCCACAAATTAATGTCTTCATATCTCATGCATCAGCTCAAGACAAGGGTTTTATGTGTGCATGTGTGTGTGGGTCTGGGGCAGTGTTAAATGTGAAAGTCATTGTCTAAGAGAGAACACACATGGACGAAATCAGTTTAAATATGAACAACTGTCAGGGCTTAGTATAAGGGACAGAGAGAGATAGTTCATGGGAAGCTGTTAATGACGTGCTTGAGAATAATAAAGTAAAGGCATTATCGGACCCAATAGCATTATAGATCAGCACGCACTGGAATGGTGGATGGATGGGGAGGTCTGTGTGATATAAGATACGAGCTGTGGAGTGTTGATTCAGATTTATCTTCCATAGATTTGAAGCTGTGAATGTCAGCAACAAATGAATGCCATCTTTAAGACTGTATTTCACGGCTCATGGTTCAATAGCAGATGGGATGAGCAAGTAAAGTATATGCTGGATGTATCAGTAGTTACAATTAGGATTGGTCAGGGTATGGTGTCAGGAAATTGCTCATGGCCATCACTCTTGTCATTTGTCTATTTCTGCTTCAGATATTGACCGGGGATGAGATGGAGTCAGAGGAAGGAAATGTAGTTTGCAACCAGAACAGAAGATAGTGAACTCAATACGTTCAATATTTAAATAGCAAGTGCAGTGATACAACCAATCATGGTTCACAGCTGAAACTGAGCAGGTTAACATAGCAACCCATGAGTAACACTGCCAGAAGCAAGGAGGAAGAGAGTGAATTAACAATTTAGTAGTTGTTTGTCAAGTGAATGTCTGGATTTAGAGTCTTAGCAGGAACAATAACAGTGGCAAGGAGAGTAGCGTCAATGAAAGAACAGTGCTACTGTCAAACATGATTTATAGAATTAATGACTGAACAGTGAGACTTACCAGGTATACCAACAGAAGCCAGGATTGGATAATAAAAATATTGAATAATGTAAAGTGCATATTTGATCCGCCTCGATAATGACCATCGATCATAATATGTAGAAAGAAGCCAAACATCCCAATATAAACTCCTGTCCATTCTTGGGACATTCCAGTCTAATGTTCTCAGATTGTGATCCATTGCTGTAACATTCCAGTCTAATGTTCTCAGATTCTGATTCATTGCTGAAACATTCCAGACTCTTATGCTCAGTCTCTGATCTCTCCTCCTTGTCCTTCTGGAGCTGCTGATCCCTCTTAACACTGTCGGCGATGCTCCCACCATACTGTGGGATAATACATTGAACGGAGCCCATTTATCATTAAAAGAAGGAAACCGTCCACTGGAATAATTACAATCCATGGAGACTGACATTAATCACAGTCACTGAACAAACAGGTCTAGTTAACCTCTTCCTGACACCACTTTTCTTATCTCAATAAAATGGAACGTTTACTCTGTCGGGGTGGAATAGATGGGCGTTGCTTAGGGATGGATCATAAATCTTTCAATCTTGTTATTCTTTCTTCCGCGTATGTGGGAGTAGTGCAAGAACACAGCAGGACTGTACATATTGCATGCTGTTTATAAAGAGAAACAGTGATAAAGTAACAGACCAGCTGCGTAAGGTGATTGATGGTGTAATTTTCAGAGACAATAAACCGGTGTATATATTTATTGCCCATTGACTTTGTGTTATGTTGCTCCTGGTTTTATGTGCACTGTTGTCAAATTCTTCCATAACCTTGGGCCATCATTTAGAACATCGAGACTGCTGCGCAGGGACAGGAGGAAGTAATTCTGTCCCCATGTGCCTGTTACAGAGGGACAGGGGGAGGCTATTCAGCCTCTCGAGTCTGTTACAGAGGGACAGGAGAAGACCATTCAGCATATTGAGCCTGTTACAGAGAGATAGGCAGAGGCCATTCTGCTTATTGAGCCTGTTATGCAGTAACTATTCGTTCGAAAATACTTATGGAGAAGAATAGACCTAATATAAATGTTAAAGTTCTAAGTTGAGTCAGGCCAACATTGAACGTTTTATGTTGGCACTTTGAAAAGCTGCTTTGGAAAAGCTATTGGCAGGAAAGGGGGAGGCCTTCACAAATGAGTTACAGAGTCTATCGACAGCATGTTCCTGTCCATGAGCAGGGTAAGGCTGGTAGGTGGAGGGAATGCTGAATTGCGAGCAATTGAGGCTCTGTTCAAGAAAAGGCAGAAGCATATGATAGGTATAGACAGTAGGGATCGAGTGAATCCATCGTCGAGTACCAGGGATGTAGGCTAATACTCAAGATGGAAATCAAGAGGGCAAAATGGGGACATAAGATATCTTTCGAAAATAGGGTAAGGGACAATTCAAAGAGATTCTTCAAATACATTAAGGTCAAAAGAGTAACTAGGGAGAGAACAGGACCCCATAAAGATCAGCAAAGTGACCTATGTATGGAACTACAGGAGATTGCTGAGATACTAAATAAATATTTTGCATCAGTATTTACCATGGAGTCGGTTATGGAAGGTAGAGAACCTGGGGAAGTGAATAGTGATATATTGAAAATTGTCCATATTACAGAAGATGAGGAGCTGGATATTTTAAAATGCATTAAGGTGGATAACTCCCTCTGACCTTTTAAGTGACTCTTGGTTAGGCACATGCATTTTAGTACAATGAAGGGCATGAAGGTTAGTCTGACCTTAGAGTAAGATAAGCTGCCGGCACAACATCAACAGCTCAAGGGCCTGTACTGTGCTGCATTGTTCTATGATCAATGAACTGATCAGCTGTACCCCAGAATCTGTTGGGAAGCTAGGGAAGTAACTGTCCGGCATCTGGCTGAGATATGTGCATCATGGACAGTCACAGGAAAAGTTGTGCCATTGTTTAAGAACAGTTGGTAAGGAAAAGCCAGGAAACTGTAGACAAGTGGGACTGATGTCATTGGTGGGTAACTTGTTGGAGGGGATTCTGAGGAACAGGATTTACTTCTGTTTGGAAATGTAAATTCCGATTAGCGTTAGTCAACATATCTTTGCATTTGGGAAATCGTGTCTCACTAAATTGATTTAGCGTTTTGAAGAAGTGACGAATAAGATTGATGAAGGCACAGAAATAGAACTGTGGAATAGAATATAGACTTTAGTCAGGCATTCAAAAAGGTTTCGCATGGTAAACTGTTTAGCATGGTGAGATCACATGGAATACAGGGAGAGTTGGAGGTAATTGGCTGGAAGGTAATAGACGAAGGCAATGTTTGTGGGCAGTTTTTTATGACTGGAGGCCTGTTACCAGCAGTAAACCACAAGAATCGAATGGATTTTGTCATTTTATATAAATGATTTCGATGTGATTATAATAGGAATGGTTAGTGAGTTTGCAGATGGCACCAAAATTGGTGAGGTAGTGGACAGTGAAGATGGTTAACTCAGAGTAAAACGGGACCCTGACCAGATTGTGCTAAAGGGCCGAGAAGTGGCTTATGAAGTTCATGTTAGACTAACAGAAGGTATAACATTTTATTGAGGAGAAAGTGAGGGCTGCAGATGCTGGAGATCAGAGCTGAAAATGTGTTGCTGGAAAAGCGCAGCAGGTCAGACAGCATCCAAGGAACAGGAGAATCGACGTTTCGGACATAAGCCCTTTTTCAGGAATGAGGAAAGTGTGTCCAGCAGGCTAAGATAAAAGGTAGGGAGGAGGGACTTGGGGGAGGGGCGTTGGAAATGCGATAGGTGGAGGGAGGTCAAGGTGAGGGTCATAGGCCGGAGTGGGGTGGGGGCGGAGAGGTCAGAAAGAAGATTGCAGGTTAGGAAGGCGGTGCTGAGTTCGAGGGATTTGACTGAGACAAGGTGGGGGGAGGGGAAATGAGGAAACTGGAGAAATCTGAGTTCATCCCTTGTGGTTGGAGGGTTCCCAGGCAGAAGATGAGGCGCTCTTCCTCCAAACGTCGTGTTGCCATGGTCTGGCAATGGAGGATTCCGAAGACCTGTATGTCCTTGGTGGAGTGGGAGGGGGAGTTAAAGTGTTGAGCTACAGGGTGGTTGGGTTGGTTGGTCCGGGTGTAAAAACAATGACTGCAGATGCTGGAAACCAGATTCTGGATTAGTGGTAACAGGCCGCCGACTTGCGGAACGTTTCAGAGAACATCTTTGGTCCGGGTGTCCCAGAGGTGTTCTCTGAAACGTTCCGCAAGTAGGCGGCCTGTCTCCCCAATATAGAGGAGGCCACATCGGGTGCAGTGGATGCAATAGATGATGTGTGTGGAGGTGCAGGTGAATTTGTGGTGGATGTGGAAGTGTCCCTTGGGGCCTTGGAGGGAAGTAAGGGGGGAGGTGTGGGCGCAAGTGGCCGCAATTTCTTGCGGTTGCAGGGGAAGGTGCCGGGAGTGGAGGTTGGGTTAGTGGGGGGTGTGGACCTGACGAGGGAGTCACGGAGTGAGTGGTCTTTTCGGAACGCTGATAGGGAAGGGGAGGGAAATATATCCCTGGTGGTAGGGTCCGTTTGGAGGTGGCGGAAATGACGGCGGATGATACGTTGTACATGGAGGTTGGTGGGGTGGTAGGTGAGGACCCGTGGGGTTCTGTCCTGGTGGCGGTTGGAGGGGCGGGGCTCAAGGGCGGAGGAGCGGGAAGTGGAAGAGATGCGGTGGAGGGCATCGTCGATTTTATTGAGGTAAATTGTGTCAGCATTTATAGGTCGGATCCTGGGAAGTGTTTTCAAACATAGACAGATACATAGAAATTATAGAAGCCCTGCAGTGTGGAACCAGGCCATTTGGTCTATCGAGTCCACACTGACCCTCCAGATAACATCCCGACCAACAAACCCATACGTTACCCCGGTAACTCTGCATTTCCCATAGACAATCCACCGAACCTGCACATCCCTGGATACTGGGGATCAATTTAGTGAGGTCACTGAACCTAACCTGGGCATTTTTGGACTGTGAGAGGAAAAGCAAGCACCCAGAGGAAACTCATACAAACACAGGGAGAAGGTGCAAACACCGCATAGAGAGTCACCAAAGGGTGGAATCGAACCCAGGTCATTGATGCTGTAAGGCAGTATTGTTAGCCACTGTGCCACTCAATGACCAGCTGCGAGAGAAACTGCATCCTTCCACTTTCTCTGGATCTGTCACATCTGTTCAAATGATATCAAATTCCAGTGCGGGAATTCACATTCTGGTGGACAGGGCCTTAAGCGGTGACTAACACATTGCCTGCTCTTCTGCCCTCACCCCTTCCACTTCTTCCCAGATCAAGCTGTCCATTAATACTGCAGCATGCAAGATAATTGCTGATCTAAAAGAAAACAAAGAGCTGCATATACTGGAAATCGGAAACAAAAACTGTTCTGATGAAGTGTCCCCAGATTAAAAATGTTAACTCACTCTCTTCCTCCAGATGATTAGGAAAAAGTGAATTCTGAAATGAATTCCTGATGAAGGACTTATGACCGAAACATAGACTTTCCTGCTACTATGATGCGCCCTGACCTGCTGTGCTCTTCGAGGGTCACAGTTTCAACTTTCTTCCTTCAGATAGTGCCTGTCTCGTTGAGTTTTGCCTGCAAACGCTTGTCTATCTCATTTCCCGTTTGTAACGTAATCATTTTTTTTCCCTGCAGTATTTACTTCCATACACATCTCCCACCAGCGTTCGCTTCTACATCTTGTTTATAAGGTCCAGTCAAAGTGTTTCTGAGTAATCTGATTGCCGGGGCGAGATGAATGGTAGATTCAAGCAGATCTTTCCTGAGGCCTTTCTTGATGTCACAAAATCTCGCCGCATTTTGTTCGAAAAGTGTATGAATAGGAAAGGCAAAGAAGGATATGGGCCAAGTGCAGGGAAATGGGGTGAATGTGGACGGACATTTTGGTTGGTATGGACCACTTTTGGCTGAATGGCCTGTCTCTGTGCATGACTGTAAATGAAAATGGTTTTGGATTTAGACAGAGAAGGTGAGATTGAGAAACAATGTCATGGAAGGTTGTGTTCACAGGTTTCAGAATGCTGAAATATAGACATTTCAATACCATCTGGCAAAATAAGCCCGTATTACCAGGAATGATGGTGAACAGGATATAGGTGTGAGGTCATATGACAGAGAGTTTTGGTTGAGGATTTGTTCTGCAGCTCTGTAACGGTGAATGGGGTCCGCAGATTCTTCAACTCATTGGGTTGAATCCAACAATAATTCATCTTTGTGTGATTTTCATTGAGTGTGACAGAGGGATTTTCTGCACGAGGCCGAGCTAGTTTCATGGTGCTATCTTATAGAAATCACCTCATTAACTACCCACCCTACCGCATGGTATCCCTCTCATTCAATGCCAGCCCGATTCTCCCACCCGTCTTGGCTGGAGGTACCCACCATCGCCCGTATGCCCCTGGATATTCTATGATCTCTGGCACTGGTGTCATCTTTAAAAGGACAATGGGCACCCGATTGAGCTTTCCTCAGTTGGGAGCTGCCCTGTACAGTTTACCCAGAACATGGCAGATTAAGGCCAATTACACTACGGGTTGCCAACAGGGTCACGGATGTCCTGGTGGATGAGTTAGTACGTCTCTTCACAGAGTAGGCCACACCACCAGACCCACCGAGCATGGTCTGAGCTCACCACCCAGATCAGTGCAGTATCTGCGGTCTGAAGAATGTTCAGTATCACACGACAAGCATCAATAACCTTCCTCACTCTGTCAGGACAAGGGTCACTATATTTTCTCTGCTCCCTCACACTAGCTGTATATCTGTTACAGCACCGACCCCCGAACAAGGCTCATACTCCACCACTCTCACTCCTGCATGCAGCACCTCCCCAATGAAAGTAAAAAGCTCTCTCTCTCTCCCCCCTCTGTCACTTGCCTTTGTAATACCCCCACAGATTGTTGAATGCTCTGGAGAATGCAGATTATGGCATGTTCCAGATAATATTCCAAATAATTCCCAGTTTCAGGAAAATGGCAATTAGGGGAAGGAACAAAGTGGGTTTTTTTCATCACTTGAAATTAAAATCCATAATGTGGCCATTCAGCCCTTCATATGTGCTGTACCATTTAATAAGATCGGGGCGAACTGACTGTCTCATGAGCTTCACGTTGCAGGAACTTTCAATCATTCAGACCCCCTGGTTTCCTGTCACTAGCCAGACGACAATCAGGCACGTTTTACCATGGGGTTCTTCAAGCATGTGTTCGGGAGGCATTTCCCATGAGGATGGACACTCCAAAAAATATGCTCCATCAGCTTTTTACTTTCATGTGATAGTTAGCATGCTTCACACAGAGCAATCAAAGATATACTCTTATTTTATGGTTATCGATATCTAATCGCAGTCAGTAATTCTGGTTATTTCGCTTGTGTCACCTTATTATATTCAACCAAAGATAGCATCTAATCATCTATCTCGTTATAAAATACAATTTCCGGTGGCTTTTTTTTTTCTCAGCCGTTATCTTGACCGTCATCTGAATTGTACCTTTTTCCTTCTTCTCAAAGTTTATATTTTACTTTGACATTGGCTATTTCTATCTATAGCAGTTACACAGTCTCCCACTCAGTTGGCTGGATGGCTGGCTTGTGATGCAGAGGGAGGCCAACAGCGCAGGTTCAATTCCCCACACTGACAGAGGTTACCATGAAGGGGACGCCCTCTCAACCTTACCTTGTCACCCGAGATGTGATGATCCTGAGGAGAAACTACAATTTGTGGTCTCACCAATGAGAAAGTGGTTCTTTGGGACTCTATTCTACCCAGGATAACATGTTAATTTTTTCAAAAATATATTTATTGAGAGAAAATCTTTTTAATGCTACAATGAACCAAGAAGTACGCAACTCAAAAAACAATGCAAATTGAACAAACTTACACCCATGTGCATGTACATACAAAGCAAAAAGGTAAACAAATGGACAGAAGAAAAATAAAAATAAAAACAAATGAATAATGCAACTTAGTGTGACAAAACTATAGCTCTCAACCTTTATGAGCATCAACTAATACACGTTCATTTGCCCGTAATTCTTCCTCCCTGGACTTTGGATTCATTAGTCAAGTTTGTCATAGCTATACAAAAGTCCTTATTAGAGTGGCAGATCAGCCTGTATCTTGATAATTCAAAAAGGGTTGCCATGTCTTATAAAAAATCCTCTATTTACTGTTGCACCATACCTTTAAAAAAGTACAAAGAGCTATGCTCCATGATGAGCTTGCGAAAACCCAACAGAGCCAGGGTGTTTTCAGACACCCAACACAACAGAATTTTTTTTCTGAACACAGAGTGAGGGTATTGAAATATTTTTTTTTCCTATGCACAACTGAGTAAGGTACACTGGGCAGGCCCAGGAAAAGGGAAACCAGATCCTTCTCCAATTCGGTCCCCAAGATCCTCTCCATAACACACCGCTCATATAGCGCTGATGGAAGCTTAACAAGCCATGAGTAAGAGTGCCCATCGTCGTTCTGTATTCAAGACACACTCCCAGTTTGAATTTTGAGAGAGGATCTGGGGCCAGATAGACTCTATGAAGAATCTTCAACTACATAGCAAGAGTCTTCTTACAGATTGAAATCCTTCTTACATTTTCATAAATGTCCTCCCCTGTGTCCGAAGAGATCTGAACCCCCAACTCTCTTTGCAGACCTCAGAAAGGCACAAAGTCTCGTCTGCGGGGCCACTCTCCAATAAATGATAAAGGGTACTGACAGAGAGTGTGTTCTTAGCACTAAGCGCCCTCTTCTCTGTATCGGATCTGTACGGGTCTGTTAAAAGCATGGTTCTTTTTTGAATACCCTCTCTTATCTGATAAAACAAGAAAACAGAAGAGATCTCTACTCTGTCGTCTATAGTTACGACGTATTTGATCAAAGGACATCCTTGTTTCTCCCTCAAATAAATCATCAAAGCAAGATACACCCATGAGTTGCCCATAGTTTAAACATGGAATACAGTATCCCCGGTCGGAAACACGGTATACCAAGTTTTGGCGTTAAAAAATGAGGTTTGGCTATATTGCACTCGATCGGACACATTACCCTCCATGCTTTAAAATTATTGATACTTATTGGAAAATGGCAATACACCGTAACTGTCCTCATTTTGTCTATGAATAGCAGACTAATAAGGGAACACTTTGCCTGAGAAGCTTCAATATCTAACCATATCGGGTAGAACATCGGGTAAAGATGAGCTTAATTGATAGCTTTTAATATCCGGGAGATCTACTCCCCTCAAACTGTGGGGTCGTTGTAATTTGGTTAACTTGATAAGGGATCGCTTATGGTCACAAATCAAAGAGCTACATTATCCATTTAGACTCCTAAATGTCTGTCTGGGAAACATCAAAGAAAGCATTCACACGGGGTATAGCAAACAAGGGAGGGAATTCATGTTAATAAGAGCTATCCGACCCAGCCAGGATTTTGGAAGTGCCTCCCATCTTCGAAGGTCTTGTCTAATTTTGTCAAACAAATGGACAAATCCCACGTTAAATATAAGTTCAAAGATAGGATTAATGAATATACCTAAATAGGGAACATCCCCATAAACCCCGGGACCATTTAAAAGGAAACCAGGATTCTCCCTCGGCATCAGGTATTTCCCGAAGATCGCTCATAGGCATGGCCTCCGACTTTGTAAAATCAATCATATAGCCGGAAAAGGCACCATTTGAACTGATGCATTGCATGAGGTGAGGTACCAAAACTGTGGGATATAACAAAAATATAAGACCATCATCTGCAGACAATATAATCTTACGTGACTTCTATCCCACTTCTGGGGTAGATATATTGTGGTCCCTGCAAATGGTCTTCGCCAGTGGCTCAAGCACCAACTTAAACAACACTGGTGAAAGGGGTCGACCTTGGACTGCCTCTAGGAATATTCGTGTTATAGGATCGCACACCACTGCTGAGAAACGTGGCAAGAGGATCGCTTTCAAGGACCCTCACCCACCTGATAAAACCTTTGCCTCGACCAAATCATTCTAATGTATAGAAGAGATACAGCCACTCAACCCAATCAAATGCCTTCTCTGCATCTAAAGGGATGACTAATTATGTATAATTTGTTGTTGACACGCTTGGATTATACTGAGTAATCTCCTAATATTGCTGGAATATCTGCAGACCTTTATAAACTGCTGTGGTCCAGTTTGACAATGGAATGATACACAGTTTCCAGCTGTAATGTAAGGGTCTCAGACAGGATTTTGAAATCAACATTAAAAAGTGAGATGGGCCTATGAGAAACACACTTTCGTAGGAAAAAGTGAGATATGATCCTCTCTTAAGGATGGTGGGAGGCAATCGTGACTGTGTAAGTGACTAACATGGTAAGCATCTGCCCTGACAATAGGTGTATAAATTCCTCACAAAATTTACTTGGAAATCCGTCAAGACTGGGCGCCTTTCCGCATTGAAGCTGCTTTATACCCTCCAACACTGACAATGGTGCATAAGGCAAGATGTTTATTTGGGGGTTACCCCTGGAAGATCCAAGTTCTTGAAGAACGACTCCAAATTAATCGACCTATCCTCATAATGCTCAGTCTGATATAATTCGGAGTAAAACCTCCGAAATGCTGCTTTAATCTTTATGGGATCACAGGTAAGGGTCCCAGTACCTTCCCTAATTGAGATAATGGCTTGGTCACGCTCTTTTTCCTCACAAGATAGGCTAAATACTTGTCTGGCTTATCACCATGCTCAAATAGCCTTTGGAAGTAAGTTCCTTCTTGGCTGTCTGTGTGAGCATAGAATTCACTGCAGACCGAAGCGTTGTGATCCTCGGCAGCCTAGCCACTGAGAGTCTATCACTGCATGCCCTCTCGGCTGCCTTCAACCGTTCTTGGAGCAAGCGTTCCTCCTCCAGCTTCTGTCGCATCCTAAGGAATAATTATTCCTTTGGCATAAGCCTTAGTAATTTTCCATAGAATGGATGGGTTACAGGTTGAGTCTGAATTAATGGCTAAGAAATATCCGAATTCATTACAGAGTTACTCAATGAAGTTACTATCCTTAAGAATAAAAGGATCCATTCGCCAGTGCCTCGAACCTGCTATATTGTCCTTAATCTTAACCAATAAGTATACTGCTGCATGGTCAGAAATGGTTATATTCCCAATTGTACAGAACACCACCGAATAGAAGGTTGCTGCAAGGTGAGGAAGAGATCAACACTAGTGTGGCATTTCTGCGGGTTAAAGAAGAAACGAAAGTCCCTATCCATGCGGTGGATCTGCCTCCATACATCCACCAACCCCAGTTCCACACAAAAATCCACTAATTGCTTAGATTGTAAACATGATACTGGGGGCCTTTGGCCATTCTGTCCACCGTGGGTGAAAAGACAATTGGAATTTCCTCCCATAATAATGTGCTGCGAAAAAAGATTACTTAATTTGGAAAATGCATCTAACAGGAATTTAAGGCTGTGCGCCAGGGGACAATAAACATTCAAAGTACCGCTTTCGTCCCCATATATCTTTAAGTATTATGATCCTCCCATGGGTGTCTAATACAATCTAGTAATTTAAATGAAAGATTCTTCCTCACCAGTATGGCTTCTTCCCTACTCCTAGGATTAAAAGATGAGAAATAAACCCGATCAAACCCACCCAGCTGTAATGTCAAATGTGCCTTGTCATCAAAGTGCATCTCCTGCAATACGACAATATCCACACTCTCCTTTTTAAAAGTACCTTTTTCCTCTTAACTGGCGAATGGCGCCCCTTAATGTTCCAAATACACCATTTAAGCACAACATTAGCCATTACACACTGAAACAATATTTGAACTCCAGAGAGGAAGAACTCGAATTACAAATCGCTGAGCACCAATGAAAAAAAGAATCATAGAGCCTAAAAAGACATACAAACTAAAGCTACTACAACTGACAAGCTCTCAAAACGTTCGAAAACTAAATACATACAAAAACAACAAAGAAAGGATGCAAAGTGCCAATGGCACTCAGAAGGGGCATTTATACCACGCCCACTGGGTGCATTTACACGTCACAAATCTTTATCTTCTGCCCCATTATCAATACTGCATCCAGGGCAATTAATCACAAGAATCGGGATTGAACTGCCCTTAGGTAGGCATTCAGTCATCACGATCACCTTCATAACTCCCTCCAGCTTGAGCCGAACCCGACACACAAACTAAGCAAGAGAAAAACGAGTAGTATAACTAATGAAGAAGTTAAAAGTGTGTACTCTACCCATCCCCGTCTATACTTTAACATGGCTTAATACTAGAAACATTCAATAAACTTTCTTTTAAAAAGTAGAAACAAGATTATCACTTTCCATTAAAGCCTCCCGCCTACTTTAAAGTGTCCACAAAGTTTTTGCATCCTCTGGAGAGTCAGTGGGTCTATTGAAAGATCCAGCAGTGCGTTGATCTATTGAAAGCATACGGAGCACCACTGAGTTCATTCAGGAATACTGAATCTCAAGTTCCCTTAATCTTCTCTTGATATCATCAAAAGATTTTCTTTAATGAATCATTGCCACTGAAAAGACCTGGAAAAACATAATCCTGCAGCCCTCGTCGGATCTTTTCCCTGTGTTCTGGATGCTTCCATAAGTCTTTGTTTGTCCCTGCAACAATGTAATCGCACAAGAGCAGGGTGAGGGCGCAGGTCTGAGCCTGACCTGCGCACTGTAACCCGATGAACTGTCTCACTCTTCACCCGTCCCTCTTCAGCTTCGAAGTGAAGGAATCATGGCAGGCAGTTCTCGCAAAAAACTCACTGGCTGATCACCTTATGTCCGGTCCAGCAGACCGATGATATGAACATTCTTCATCCTGCCCCTGTTCTCGAGGTCATCACCTAGTTCAGTTAAGGTACGGACCTATTTTTTCAAGGGTGAGGATCCGCTCCTTACAGGAATCGATCACTGTCTCTGCCCCTGCAGTTTGGCGCTCGACATCATTACTTCTGTTTCCAAGGCTTTCAAGTTGCTGCTCATATTTTTTGGAGCACTGCTGACAGTGGTTCCATCCTCCTGCTGAATTTTCTTCAATCATGGCTTCAATCATTTCCCGTAACTTGGTGAACTCAGTGATCAAGGCCTGGTGAGTAACTGAGTCCATCAACCGAGCAGAGGGGTTTACAGGTGCAGCCACAGGTATGCTGAAAGCTCAACGGGATTAGTCAGGATTCTATAGCTCTTTTAGTGTTGACTTTTAAGTTACTGACTGTGGTGGGATACGTCAGAGCGTTACTGTGATGCAGAGCCCAGCAAAGCAGACCTTTCGGATCGCTGCCATCTTGTTTCTCCCTTAAAACTTTATCGATGTTATCATTTCGTTTAATTCCTGGATATTCTGGAGCCGTATCATTCGGTACCACTGTCTACATTTTCCCCAACACTGCACATTGCTGCCCACTCCTCGATAATCCTTGACTCATCTGTGATTCGTGAACTTTGCCTCATAAATATTCAATCTCTCTGCCTCGAATGGTCTGCGGGTAAGAGTGTTCCAAAGACTCACTACTTCCTGAGAAAACAAACATAAACCGACTCATCGGTGTGTGAGACTAGTTTTATTTTTGTATCCTTATCTGAGAAAGGATATAGTAACATTGGAAGCAGTTCAGAGGTGTTTCACTTCAGTTATTCCATGGATGAAGGGCTGACAATATGGAGACTTTAACAAGTTACCATTAGAATGAGAGCTGATCTTATTGAAACATACAAAGCCTTGAGGCGAGTGGATCAACTAGATACCCACTGGGTGTTTGCATAGTCTCAACTTGATGTCATCGTCATAGAACCCCTACAGTTTCTCTGGTGGGGCGAGGCCTTGGTAAAGATTGCACACTTGTGTGTGTGCTGGGAGGTGAGCATTTGCTGCATCTGCCTCTGCCTGTTGAGTGGACCATCCCCTGTGAGTAAACTGCACCTTTTACAATCAACTGTATTCTTATGCTTGGCCATGGTTCTCTCTGGACACGTGTGTGCGTGCTGTGGAGTATGCATTTGCTGCCTTCAAGAGTGGACTCTGCCTTTGGTTGTAGACTCTATCTCTGACAATGCACTCTGTACACTGGACTGGACTCTGTTTCTGGGAATGGATTCTGCATTCTGAATAGACTGGTTATGCTAATAAACGCTTTCCATTCATATGTTTATCCAAATGTCTTTGAAATATTGTAGGTGCACTTGCATCTACCACTGTTCCTCTGACATTTCATTCCATACTTATATCACCCTCTGTGTAAATAAAGTTGCCCCTTTGTCCCTTTCAAGTTTTCCCTCTTTTACCTTAAAACTATGTATCTGTGTTTGAGCTCCCTGATTCTGCAGAAAAGACCTTGACATTATAAACTTCGAGAATGTCACCCCTCAACCTCCTGCACTCCATCTGATACTAACTGCAAGATCAAATGTTTAACAATAAGCACTGCAAATTTGAAAGAATTATACAAATGACAGGTAAAGGAAACAGCCCGAACTTCGTACTGTTAGTTTTGATCTATGTTACAAAACTAAGACAGCATGAAACTCTTCCCAGTGCCTATAAGATGTCAAGCACCTGAATACCTTAGTATGAAGGGGGTGATGATCTATACAGTGAAAACGTGTCTCTTGCTAGATCTATATAATCCCACATGGTCAACATTCTCTCTCCTGTTCTCCCTGTGACCTTGTGTGGTTGTGTTTTCTTTATCTTACACTCAGTTAGAGAGAACCCCTTTCCCCCATTCACACCTTAATTTAAACCCATTTTGCATCATCTTATCGTTCACAACTGCTAAAAGCCCATTTATCTTTTGCCATGCTCTCTTTTCCAAGTCACGAATCCCGCATCTCCGACAAGGGATTAAAAAGCCCAGTTTCCAACCTTTTTCAGTTCTGAACTAGTCACACGGACTTGTAAGGATAACTCTGTTTGTCTGTCGTTGCAGATGCCAGACCTGTTGGGTTTCTCCAGAAACGAATAGACACAGCACAAATTTTCAATTAAAGAAATAGCGAAGGATACTGGATCTAAAAACACAAAAATTGTTGGAGAAACTGAGAGCTTCCTAAAAGGGCCACTGTACCCGAAAGATTACTTCTGTATTCACTACAAAAGATGCCCAGAGACCTGCTTTCTTTCTTCAACAATTTCTGTTTTTGAACAAGTTCCAATGACGTGTGTGAAAGCTTCTCAAACGCCCTGCCCAACACGGAGCGCTGTACCCTGGGAACTGAACGATAACGCAAAGTGCACACATTCATTGGCTGAGAAACTGCATAAGACTGGCATTACTGACACCACAGAGCTCTTAAACATGGTCAAGGAGAAAACCAGAGGGAAACACATTCACTTCAAACACAGAAGATGGCATTAAGATAAAGGAAAAGATTCAGATGAATATGTTAAAGGGTTTGAGTAATGTAACAAATTGGAAGCATGACATCAAGGAGAGACCCTCAGCACAATGAGAATATGAAAATGGAAGTATTACTGCATCAGAAAACAAGTGATGTCACTGAGTTCACGGCTGATTGGTGAATGGGTCTTGATGTGAACTGGGATACAGTCAGTAGAATTGAATTGCAGATATTGCAGCTCAAACTGGGCATTCATGTGATGCTGTTGACAACAGCAGCAATAGAAACAGGATTGTATTCAAACATAATCTGTATCATTTTCCCCAGGATATTCCATCAGTCTACAATTACCACCAAGCCGAGTGATGGTTCAGTGATGAGTGTGGGTGAACATGCTAAGGTCAGGACCATGTGTACGTAAAGCTGATGACAAACCATTAAAGCTACCGCACTTGACTGGTTTCATTCCAAACAGCAGAACTAACATCTGACAGAGAGGACAAAATGATCCCAAGACCAACAGATCCGATATATGCTCTGCAGTTCTGCCACAGCCAGACATAAATGTCAGTGTACTACGAAACAACTTACTGGAGGAAAGGACACCAGAAATATCCCCATCCTAAATAATGGAACAGCCCTGCACATTAGTGAAAAAGACAAGGATGTAGTATCTGCACCATCCTCAGCCAGAGGTGTTGAATGGATGATCCGCGCCACCCTCGTCATGATACCCACAGAATCACAGATGTCAGTCTTCAACGAATTCGATTCGCTACAAGTGACATGAAGAAACAGCTGGACAGAGTATATATGACAAAGGCAATGGGCCCTCACACCAATCCTGCAATAGGACTAAAGACTTGTGCTGCATAACAAGCCGTGTCCCTGGGGAAGCTTTTCCATTCCAGCTCCAACTCTGACAACTCCCTGGCAATGTGCAAAATTAATCAACTATGTCCCGTCAACTAATAGATGAATAATTACATTCTGAACATTTAACACTCCCTCAGTCCCTTCACGATAATCATGTTGGTGGGAGTTCCTTTTGACAGAGCTGTCCAGCAATACAAAAATAGCCCGCGCAGTGTGGTTTCCGATAGGTTCCTATATGGTGCAGTTGTGAAGATGTCACTGGATTACTAATCCAATACAGGATAATGCTCTGGCAGCTGGTGGAAGTTAAAAATAATTAATAAAATATCAAGATCTACAATCTGGAATCGGTAACAGTGACCTTGCATCCAACGTTGATTGTAAACTTCAATCTCCTTCCCCAATGTACTTTCAGGAATTGAATCTCCCGTGCTTTCCTGGTCTGGCCTAAAAGTGACTCCAGACACACAGACATGTGGTAAATTCCTCAATGGACTCTGAAACGGTCAAGCAAGACACTCTATTGTATCAAACTGCTCCGAGTTCTTAAAGGATAAAACCGGACAGAATACCCGACCCCTGCCTCGGTACCGGAAAAGGGAACGGGAAACACAGACCTGTTGACCTTGCAGAGACTTTGTTCCTCACATCTGAGGGCTTATGACAACATTTGTAGAGCTTTAGCACAATTTGCACAGTTGCACCGGGAAACCATAAGCCATTCAACACATTGAGCCGTCCCCATTCTAGTTCAAGGAGAAAATCTCCTGAATGCAGATTTCCTGACACAGTGTTCATATCCCGTAATATGTTTAAACACTGTGAAATATAAAATAAGAACTGCTGTAGTCCCTTCGGTCCATCAATTTTGCTCCACGATTCAATATACAGGCAGTTCTCTGATTGCGTGTGTTTATTAAATACGATTTCGCTGCAATGTGATTCGTGAATTGCGCACCTTTTTCTGTCAAATGAACTCCCGTTCACTGTGACGCGATTCGTTGCCGGGAACCAGCTGAACAATAAAACCCAGCCTCAGGATCCTCTTTCTGCAAAATGCACAATCAATGTGTTCAGCTAAAACAGGAATGCAATCAGCTCTGCAAACTTTGAAAAGGAGCCTGAAACTGGGAATATTAGTCTATATTTAGAAAGAACTTTATTTAAAACCGGGAGAGAGTCTTGGGGAGAACTGGGATTCCCCATCAGCATCACGTGGTCAGTCAGCCCTGCGTGTCTTCTGGTGAAGAGCATGGTGAAATGCACAGGGCGGTAGTCAGTGACTGTAATGTGAAAGTGTTACATTAAGAGCACTATTGCATTACAATTTATGATTTAAAGGTTTACTTAGACTGTGCTAGTGTGTGTGTGTGCTAGACTAACTTTAATTTTTGGTTTTTACTCATATTTTGCGGTTCGCCCCTTACCCGTGTTTCTCCATTGGCCCCAATATTAATATTGCACGATTTTCTGTAACACAGTATTGCATAGGAACACAGTTACCGTGATATTGGATAATAACCTGTAAAGATATCTGATCCTCTATCTTAATAACATACCCCTGCTCGCTCCCTATCCCTTTATTGTATAGAAATCCTTATTTATATTCAGTGCCTTGGTTTACACAGCCTGATGTGGGAGATTATTCCCCAGGTTCACCAGTCTCTGAGTGCAGATATTTATTCTCATCTCAATGCACAATGGCCTGTCTGTATCTACTATTGTGGCCCCATGTTTTTGATGTCCCACCTAGGGAAATTATCACCCCTGCTTCCAACCTGTCTCGTCCTGACAGAATTTTATGTATTTCATAGAGATCTCTACTCATTTTCCGGCCCATCCACACCAGACTCTGCTCCCACAACAAGCCTGTCATCCCAGAGATCAGTCTGATCATCCTTCACTGCTCTCCCTCAATGTCAGGTTTGTCCTTTATAAGGTAAGGAGACCAAAACTGCACAATGTTAGAAATGAGATCTCACCAAGGGCTTGTACAGCTACAGTAAAACACCCTTACTCCTGTATTCAAATCACCCTGAAATGAAGGTGAATACACGATTTATCTGCCTACCAGCTTTCTGTTCCTGCAATATTGCTTTCAGTGACTGGGAGATCCAGATACTTTTCAATGTTACAGCTCCCCACTTGTTGGATCTGTGTACACTGGTCAGCGTGCCAATGCCATTCCCAGTATTGACTTCTGGTTTCAGATCTCACTGCCCTGCACTGACCCCGGACGGCTGCACAGAAGGAAACAAAAATGCAGCTTAAGTTCCTTTACAGATCAATGTTTTTCAACCAATCCCTTTTCAAATGATAGGCTCCCGTTCTGTTTTTCCTCTCAAAGGTCACAACATCACACATCCCTCGCCTCCTCCTCCTCCCCCCCTCCTCCTCCCCCCCCGCCCCCCCCCCCCCACCTCCCCACGCCATTGCTCTTCATGTGCCACGTATTTGCTCAGACATTCCAAATGTCTCAATCACCTTGCAGTTATTTTGGCATTCTGCTCACCCACTCACAATCCGATATTGTTTAGTGCCATCAGCAGACTAGGAAATATTGTATTTGATCCCCTCAACCAAATATATGATGTGTATTGGGAATTGCTGGGGACCAAGCCCCAGTCCTGCTATATCCGCCAAGGGTTCCACTCGAAACAAAACTTGTTTATTCCTACTCACTGCTTCCAGGAAGCTATCCCATTCTAAAACCATATTAGTCCCAGGCCCATAGGATTTGAATTTGCATAATAGGCTTGGAGCTTTATCAAACATCTTCCTGAAAATCCAATCTATCGTATTGATTGCTTCTCCATAATTATGCTAAAAGTCACTTTCTCAAATATGATTCCCATTTGATAAATATCTTTTGAATTTGTCTGTGCTCATTATTTTCAGATTCAATACTTCCTCTAAAACTGTTCTGTTGCTAATTTCATTCTATTCTCTTTTTTTTTCCAACAGACTAATATTCGCTAGTATTGTTGGGAAGTTTTCTTTTTTGTTTTGTTTTCTTCTGTGAAGACATAACTGAAGTATTTGCTCCATAGTTCTGCCTTTTCCCTTCACCTCAATTCTCTGGCAACAGACTACAAGAAAGCTGTACCTTTTTTCCCTTAATTTTGCCATTGACATATTTTCAGAAGATATTACAAGCTCAATCTTAAAAACTTTGTTAATATACTCTTCAGAAACCCATCAATTCCTGTCTTAAGCTACTTAATAATTGACTTTCCACAGACATGCAAACACAGAAGCACAGACTTTGTACCATCAGAAATACAGCACTGTCTACATTAGCCCCACATCAACTAGCCACGAAACGCCACGACCAGCTATCCTTAGTAGCCACACACGCAGACGACAAGCAACATGAATTCGACTGGGACAACACTACCATTATAGGGCAAGCCAAACAAAGAACAGCCAGGGAACTCCTAGAGGCATGGCACTCATCCACAAACTCCATCAACAAACACATCGACCTGGACCCAATATACCGGCCACGACAGCGGACAGCTGAAACTGACAACCGGAAGCGGCAGGGACAGGCCACTATAAATGCCGGAGGATACACCACAGAAGCGCTTCACAGGAGGCTCCCAAGCACTGAGGATGTCACCTAGACAGGGGACGAAACGTTTGCTACAAACATTTCCAGCTCGGCGAACAGAACCACAACAATGAGCCCCACTTTCCGACACAAGACACGTAGCCGTGAATCTTATGGCAATTCAAGTGCATAGCCGTATATTTTCTAATGATTATGAAGTAACCATGACAACTCCTCCCTCAGGAAGGGCATTCCTGACCCCAACACCCTCTGGGTGAAAAACAATCCTCAATTCCTCTCCAAATCTCAAACGCTTCACTTTAAAATGTGTTCCATTGTTCTTGGTCCTTTGAATAAAAAGAACAGCTGCTGTCCATCCACCCTGTCCATGTCCCTCGGAATCCTATCCTTCTGAATCACGGGCCACTCAGTCTTCTCTCCTCCAAACTAAACAACCCGAGCTTATCCAGCCTCTCTCCATAGCTGATATACTCTATCCCTGGGAACATCCTGGTGAATCTCCTCTCAGCCCCCTCCACCACAATCAGATACTTCCCAGAATGTGGTTCCCAGAACTACATACAGTATTCAATTTGGCCAAACCAAAGTTCCACATAGCTCTTATAATCTATGACTTGAGGTATAAAGGTTATGTTTACGTCCCCGATGCTTTCTCAAATTGTGTATTAACCTGTTTAGTCACATTCAGGGATGTGTGAAGAAGCTCCCTCTGAGTATCCTCCTGTGCTGCCATTCATTGAGAACTCCCCTATCTGGTTCCATCTTCTAAAGTGTATCACCTCATATTTATCCGGGTTACATTCCATCTGCCAATGATATGACAATATGACCATTCCATCTGTATCTTCCTGTAACATACGGTTTTCCTCCTCACAGCCAATCACCTGGCCAATCTTTGTATCAAACACAAACTTAGTTGTCATACTCCCGCCACCCCATCCGTATTCACAGCTGCATCATTTATGAGTAGCACAAATAATAAGTGGTACACAACACCTGGTTATAGTCCAACAGGTTTATTCAGAGACACTAGCTTCGAAGCGCTGCTTCTTCATCAGGTGTTGTGCACGTTGAAAGCTCGTGCCTCTTAATAAACCTGCTGGACTATAACCTGGTGTTATGTGATTTTTAGGTTTGTCCACCCCAGTCCAACACCAACACCTCCGAATCACAAATAATAAGGGACACAGCTCTGATCCCTGTGATACACCATTGGACACCGGTCTCCAGTCACACTTACAGCCTTCAACCATTACGCTCTGTCTCCTATCACTAAGTTGGTTTGGATGCAACTTGTCAAGTCATTAATGACTCCTACCTGTTCCCTTGTTATTCTTTTCTGCTTGACACACTTGCAGAATATCTGGGGATTCTCCCTAATCTTACCCTGCCAGCAGGTTTCTATGTCCCTGTTTTAGGCAGTTCTCACCGAGTGATGAATTTCCTCATTATTACGGTCTTAAGCGGCCAATCCTTTATCTTGCCATTATTTGCCCTGAATGTGGATTAGACAGCCAGGGACGTGTTCTATTAATTTCCAAATTGTCATATGTTTTGTGAATTTTCTAAATTTCACTATGACCCACCTCTCATTTTTTGAAACTCTGGAGAACATCGGCCGAGTTTCCTCATCACGCAACCTCGCCATCTGTGGCATTAATCTGGAGTATGTCCATTGCACTTTTTTGTGGTCAGTATATTCTTTCTCACATTGGGTCACCGACACTGTTCACAATAGATGTAGGTTTGGAAGGTTCATTTCCAGAGTTTTCACTACCTTATATCTTCAGTGGACCTCATGCGAAGCAATGCTGAAAATTCCTGCTTTCTATTTGTATGTTTGGGTTTCTTTGGGTTGTTGATGTCATTTCCTGTGGTGATGTTATTTTCTGTGGTGAAGTCACTTCCAGTTCCTTTTCTCAGGTGGTGGTAGATGGGGTCTAACAACTAATAGCACATCTAGTTAGACATCCATCAGAAATACATACGGATTCTGTCCATTGTTGCTGTTAATTTCTAAATAGTCAATATCACACACTGTGTTCTCGATTCCAACAGTTTCCCTGCAGATGTCAAGTTAATTGGTCGGCAGTTCACTAAACTCTGTCTTCTTCCCTTTATATACGCTTGGATCCCTTCCATTAATCTATAGTGCTTGGATCACGTTCACTAACTTCCATTTATCCGCAATGGCTTCCAGCCTCTGCAGAATGCACAGGAAAATAAAATACGGTCATCGACAGTGCAATTAATACTTCTATTGCTGATTTATGTCTGACATTTTAATATGAAGTACGTCAGGTTTGTCAGACTTAGCAATGCTCAATCCAATTACTTTTTCAATTACTACCTTGTTACTGATATAAATTGACTTTATGTCTTTAGTTGCACTAGCCATTCATGATCACTTGGTATTACTGTGTGATTTTGTGGATCTTACTCCATGAAGACAGATGCATAGTAACTGATTATTTTCTTGACCATTTCCCTGTTCTTCACAATGAACTCTCCTCTCCCGATTACAAATTTCCATATTTGACCCTGCTTTTATTCTGTTTCCTTTGAAATACAGGTTGGAGATTTATGCAGTGTTTTTATTCCTGTTTGTTAGCATTCATGTTCTCTATCTGATTTCCTTATCAGTTTCATGGCCCTCGTTTCTGGATCGTGAATTTATGAAAATTCTCAGGTTTCCACAATGACGGGAATTCTTCTGAAGCCACTTCCTATGATTAATACATTTTCGAATTTATGTTAAACATCATTGTGTCACTTTCCCTTACTTTGGTGTTTGTACCTGAAATAAATAGACGTAGTTTTCAGACGGTATATTTCTATTAATCTCCTTCTGACCAGATATATTCAGGAACACTGCAGAAGGTCAGAGAAGGAATTGCGGGAGCCCTGGCTGATACTTTTGCATCATCTATGACCATCGGGTGAGCTCCTGGAGGACTGGAGGGTAGCGTATGCTGTCCGCTTATTCAAGAAGGGCTACAAAGAAAAACCTGAGAACTATAGACCAGTAAACCTAAAAACTGTAGTAGGTATCTTACTGGAAAAGGTTCTGAGAGATAAGATATATCTGCATTTGGAAAGACAGGGTGTGATTAGGAGTAAGATTAGAGTGGTGTTGGAAAAGCACAGCAGGTCAAGCAGCATCCTAGGAACAGGAATATCAATGTTTCAGGCAAAAGCCCATCATCAAACTCAGCACGGCTTTGTGCATGGGAAATCATGGCTCACAAATTTGTTCGAATTATTTGATGATGTGACCAGCAAAGTTGAGGAGGGCAGAGTAGTATACGTAAGCTATATGGATTCCAGTACATCCTTCAATTATGTTCCAAATGGTACGGTCCTCTGGAAGGTTAGATCACATGAAATTGAGGAGGAACTCCCAAACTAGATACAAAATTGTCTTGATGGTAGGAAGCAGAGGGTAACAGTGAAAGGATGCTTGTCAGACTGGAGGCCTGTGACTAGCGGAATGCCTCACGGGTTGGTGCTGGGACCACTACATATTACATATATATATATATGATTTAGATGAGAATGTATAGGAATGATTTGTAAGTTTGAAGATGACACGCAAATAAGCAACATCATGGAGAGTGAGGAAGGTTATCAGAAATTTCAGAAAATACAGCAGTATCTTGATCAGCTGGAGAAGTGGCTGAGAAATGGCAAATGGATTTTATTATAGATCAGTGTAAGTTCTTGCATTTTAGAAAGTCAAATCAAGTTTGGAGTTTCATGGTGAATGATTGGGTCCTCAGGAGTGTAGTGGAACAGAGGGACCTTGGAATTCAGGTTCATGTTTCTCTGAAAGTTGATTCAGAGGTAGACAGGGCAGTGAAGAAAACTTTTGGCACACTGGCCTTCATCAGTGTAAATCACTGTGTATCGAAATTAGGGATTACTGTGGTTCTGTTCGCCGAGCTGGATGTTTTTGTTGCAAACGTTTCGTCCCCTGGCTCGGCGACATCATGAGTGCTTGGGAGCCTCCTGCGAAGCACTTCTTTGATGTTTCCTCCGGTGTTTATAGTGGTCTGTCCCTGCCGCTTCCGGTTGTCAGTTTCAGCTGTCTGCTGTAGTGGTTGGTATATTGGGTCCAGGTCGATGTGTTTGTTGATGGAGTTTGTGGATGAATGCCATGCCTCTCGGAATTCCCTGGCTGTTCTCTGTCTGGCTTGCCCTATGATAGTAGTGTTGTCCCAGTCGAATTCATGATGCTTGTTGTCTGCGTGTGTGGCTACTAAGGATAGCAGGCGTTTTGTGGCTAGTTGATGTTCATGGATGAGGATTGTTAGCTGTCTTCCTGTTTGTCCAATATAGTGTTTTGTGCAGTCCTTGCATGGTAATTTGTACACTACATTAGTTTTGCTCATGTTGGGTATCGGGTCCTTCGTTCTGGTGAGTTGTTGTCTGAGCGTGATACCCAACATGAGCAAAACTAATATAGTGTACAAAATACCATGCAAGGACTGCACAAAACACTATATAGGACATACAGGAAGACAGCTAACAATCCGCATACATGAACATCAACTAGCCACGAAACGACACGACCAGCTATCCATAGTAGCCACACACGCAGACAACAAGCAACATGAATTCGACTGGGACAACACTACTATCATAGGGCAAGCCAGTTAGAGAACAGCCAGGGAATTCCTAGAGGCATGGCATTCATCCACAAACTCCATCAACAAACACATCGACCTGGACCCAATATACCAACCACTACAGCGGACAGCTGAAACTGACAACCGGAAGCGGCAGGGACAGACCACTATAAGCACCGGAGGAAACATCAAAGAAGCGCTTCACAGGATGCTCCCAAGCACTGATGATGTCGCTTAGCCAGGGGACGAAACGTTTGCAACAAAAACTTCCAGCTGGGCGAACAGAACCACAACAACGAGCACCCGAGCTACAAATCTTCGCACAAACTTTGAATTAGGGAGTTACGTTGCAGTTATAAAAGATGCTGGTGAGGCCATACTAGTAGTGTAATTTTCAGTTTTGTTCGCTTTGCTATAGGAAGGATGTTATTAAACTGGAAAGAGTGAAGAAGAAATTTACAAGTGTGTAACAAAGGACTCAATGGTCTGCATTATCGGGAGAGGTTGGGCAAGCTTTTTACTTAAGATGTATGAGGCTGAGGGGGAATCTGATAGAAGTGTATAAGATCATGGGAGGGATGGACAGAGTGGATGCACTCAGTTTTTTTTTCCTAGGGTGTGGGCAATCACGAGCAAGAGGGTATCAGTTTAAGGTCAGAGGGGAATCAATAAAAGGGAACCTGAGGAGCAACTGCTTTACACACAGGGGCTGGTACGCATATGGAATGATGTGCCAGCGGAAGAGGTTGAGGCGGGAACATTCGCAACATTTAAAAGGCATTTGGACAAATACATGGCCAGGAAAGGATTAGAATAATACAGGGCAATGGCAGGGAAATGGGGTTTGCTCGGAATAGACCAGTTTGACCCGAAGGGCCTATCTCCGTGCTGTCGGACTCTATGACTCGAACAACCATTGCTTGTGTCCCACTGAATGTTATATTGTACTTTCCCAATTCACTGGAGCGAACTTGACCCTCCAGGCTCCCATGATGTTTGACCAGAATGTTCAAGCATTATATATTATATGCAGACACCGTGTAAAATGCACCTGATTAATGTCACTATTCCTTAAAAGCTGTTTGAGAGCAAGGTTATTAATTCATCCTTCTGATCACACAACACCAAATCCAAAATAACCTGCTCTCTAGTTTGCTTCACAACATACTCTTCAACCCACCCCTCATATGCACTTACAGAATTTACTTTTCACAGCGTGAGCAGTCACTTAGTTAATGCAGTTTAGACGCAACTTAAGACTAACCAATAAAACTGCAGTATCCATTATACTTGCATATCTAATTTCCAGAGCATATGATGCTCAGATTTTCTGCAACCGTTTTGGTTTCGATATATAACACACCAATATTTGCTATTTGCAACCTCTACCTAAACTGATTCTGTGCAATCTGAGGGACAGTTCTGTGTCATTATTAATGAGAGACTTGGACAAGACATTCGGGGAGACTCACCTCGACACTGAGATAATCTGAAGAAATACAGGACAAGCATCAATATCCTCCCCACTCTGTCAGGATAAAGGTCACCGTATTCTCTCTGCTCCCTCACACTCACTGTGTATCTGTTATAGCACCTGCCCCCAGACAATCCTCATGCTCTATTTCCAAATAAGGCTCAGGCACTACCACTCTCACTATTGAATTCAGCAACTTCCTTCCCACACTTTTTCTGTCACCTACGAAATACACCCCACATTAAAACCACCAAATGGATTCAAAACTGTCGACTGACTCATTCCAGACACCTCACAACTCACCCCATCCCCACCTACACCAGCACTAACAGCAGGGCCACCCACTCCTGCCCTCACTCCCTCCTCACCTTTCTCCCATTCCAAGAGAAACAGCGTGGAATAGGACAGATATGGCCAAGCCGGGTGGTGGAGTTCCCAATATCCATTCCCTCACCCACCTAACCCCGCCATGTGGGGAGGACACTAGTACAAGATGGAGTGGACTGGGATAACTCGTGTGGAGTTTCTGAAACATCCATAGCCCACTGAGCGATTAAGGAGCAGTGCTCAGTGAAAGACAATTCTCACTTTAAACCCACTGCCAGTTCCAACGAGAGTCCTTTCACTTGCCCCAAAAAATACAGATACCTCACTGCACATAGATTCCGACACTGAAATACACATAATTATTGGTAAACATCCCAACATACGAACAAACACAATATATACAAGGGGATAGGCAGTCTCACACGTAGAAATACACACAGACATATAGAGTCACACACAAATAGACACAAACACAGATACAACACAAAGGCTGATACACAGATAGACAGACGTCGACACATAAATACACAGATGACAAGCAGATGGGGACACACACACACACAGAGACACACACAGACACGAGCGTCATTAAGACACAAATAGATAAGTTTTTGATTGAAAAGATGATCAAGGATTCTTGAAGGCAGGAGAATGACGTTGAGGGACATATAAGAATTGATTGAATGGCATATCAGACTCGATGGGCCGAATGGCCTCATTCTGCGACATTTTTCATGCTCATGTGGTGTTATGCTATCAGGTATTCTCTTCCTGAGACAGCGACAGAGGCTGGGTTTGATACATATTCAATTGGAAAGGATCAGTGGCAATGTGCGACAGGTTTGGAGTCTGGAATGGTTTATGTTTATTCCTAATTACTCATTCCTTATTTCTGAAAAGAGGTGGTGATTTTATGTTCAGTTTTAAAATAAAGGTCCCACAAAGAAATTAGGACGTCCCTTTCACTTTAGTGTTGTGCTGCCTGTGGTGCCCTCATCCTCAGGGAGCAGTGAAGACTCTTTTATAGAGTCGTAGAGTCACAGCGATATTCAGCATGGAAGCAGACCTTTCGGTCTGACCCGTCCATGCCGACCAGATATCCCAACCCAATCTCGTCCCACCTGTCAGCACCCAGCCCATATCCCTCCAAACCGTACCTATTCACATATCCATCCAAATGCCTCTTAAATGTTGCAATTGTACCAGCCTCCATCACATCGTCTGGCAACTCAGTTCATATAAGTACCACCCTTTGCGTGAAAACATTGCCCCTTAGGTTTCTTTCATAACTTTCCCCTCTCACCCTAAACCTATGCCCTCTAGTTCTGGACTGCCTGACACCAGGGAAAAGACTTTGTCTATTTATCCTACCCATGCCTCTCACAATTTTGTAAACCTCCATAAAGTCTGTCCCCGTTACTCAGAAGGGAAGGGTGGAGAAGAGCAGAGCAATAGTAATTGGGGACTTGATAGTTCGGGGCACAGATAGGAGGTTTTGTGGGAACGAGAGAGACTCACGTTTCGTATGTTGCCTCCCAGGTGCAAGGGTACGTGATGTCTCTGATCGTGTTTTCCGGGTCCTTAAGGGGGAGGGGGAGCAGCCCGAAGTCGTGGTCCACATTGGCACCAATGACATCGGTAGGAGGAGCGCTGAAGATGTTAGGCAGGCTTTCAGGGAGCTAGGTTGGAAGCTCAGAGTTAGAACGAAAAGAGTTGTTGTCTCTGGATTGTTACCCGTGCCACGTGATAGAGAGTCGAGGAATAGGGAGAGAGAACAGTTAAATGCGTGGCTACAGGGATGGTGCAGGAGGGAGGGATTCCGGTATTTGGATAACTGGGGTTCTTTCTGGGGAAGGTGGGACCTCTATAAACAGGATGGTCTACACCTGAACCTGAGGGGCACCAGTATCCTTGGTGGGAGGTTTGCTAGTGCTCTTGGGGGGGGGGGGGGTTAAACTAACTCTGCAGGGGCATGGGAACCCAGACTGTAGCTTTAGGGTGCATGACCTGGAGTGTAGTGAGGTTAGGAACATGGCATCAATTTCAAAGGAGGGTGCCTGTAAACAGGAAAGTGGTTTGAAGTGTGTATACTTCAATGCAAGAAGTATACGAAATAAGGTAGGTGAACTTGCAGCGTGGGTTGGTACCTGGGATTTCGATGTTGTGGCTATTACGGAGACATGGGTAGAACAGGGACAGGATTGGCTGTTGCAGGTTCCAGGGTTTAAATGTTTTAGTAGGGTCAGAGGTGGGGGTAAAAGAGGGGGAGGTGTGGCATTGCTTGTCAAAGATAGTATTACAGCTGTGGAAAGGACGATGGATGAAGACTCGCCATCTGAGGTAGTTTGGGCTGAGGTTAGGAATAGGAAAGGTGCGCTCACCCTGTTAGGAGTCTTTTACAGGCCTCCTAATAGTCCTAGAAACGTAGAAGAAAGGATTGCGAGGATGATTCAAGAGAAGAGTGAAAGTAATAGGGTGGTTGTTATGGGGGACTTTAACTTTCCTGATATTGATTGGGAAAGCTATAGCTCAAGTTCGTTAGATGGGTCAGTGTTTGTCCAATGTGTGCAGGAGGGTTTCCTGACACAATATGTAGATAGGCCAACAAGAGGTGAGGTGAGTCACAATTAAGTAGAATGGATGGCTTTGAGGTATGTAGAGAAGAGGTGTTGGAAATTCTGGAAAGGGTGAAAATAGATAAGTCCCCTGGGCCTGATGGCATTTATCCTAGGATTCTCTGGGAAGCAAGGGAGGAGATTGCAGAGCCATTGGCGTTGATTTTTATGTCCTCGTTGTCTACAGGAGTAGTGCCAGAAGATTGGAGGCTAGCAAATGTGGTTCCCTTGTTGAAGAAGGGAAGTAGGGATCACCCTAGTAACTATAGGCCGGTGAGTCTCACTTCTGTTGTGGGCAAAATCTTAGAGTGAATTGTAAGGGATAGGATTTATGAACATCTGGATAGGAATAATGTGATCAAGGATAGTCAGCATGGTTTTGTGAAGGGCAGGTCGTGCCTCACAAACCTTATTGAATTCTTTGAGAAGGTGACTAAGGAGGTGGACGAGGGGAAAGCAGTAGATGTGGTGTATATGGATTTTAGTAAGGCGTTTGATAAGGTTCCCCATGGTAGACGACTGCAAAAAATACGGAGGTATGGCATTGAGGGTGAGTTGGAGGTTTGGATTAGAAGTTGGCTGGCTGGAAGAAGACAGAGGGTAGTAGTTGATGGCAAAGGTTCATCTTGGAGTGCCGTCACTAGCGGTGTTCCGCAAGGATCTGTTTTGGGACCATTGCTGTTTGTCATTTTTATAAATGACCTGGAGGAGGGTTAGAACGTTGCGTGAGCAAGTTTGCGGATGATACGAAAGTCGGAGGAGTTGTAGACAGTGAGGAAGGATGTGGCAGGTTACAGCGGGATATAGATAAGCTGCAGAACTGGGCAGAAAGGTGGCAAATGGAGTTCAATGTAGCTAAGTGTGAGGAGATTCACTTTGGTAAGAGTAATAAAAAGATGGGGTACTGGGCTAACAGTCGGATACTTGGTCGTGTGGATGAGCAGAGGGATCTTGGTGTCCATGTACACAAATCTTTGAAAGTTGTCACCCAGGTAAATAGTGCGGTGTAGAAGGCATATGGTGTACTGGCTTTTATTGGTAGAGGAATTGAGTTCCGGAGTACTGAAGTCATGTTGCAGTTGTATAAGACTCTGGTGCGGCCGCATCTGGAGTATTGTGTGCAGTTTTGGTCGCCATACTATAGGAAGGATGTGGAGGCACTGGAACGGGTGCAGAGGAGGTTTACCAGGATGTTGCCTGGTATGGTAGAAAGATCGTATGAGGAAAGGCTGAGGCACTTCGGGTTGTCTGCATTGGAGAAAAGAAGGTTTAGGGGTGACTTGATAGAGGTGTATAAGATGATTAGGGGTTTAGATAGGGTCGACAGTGAGAATCTTTTTCCACGTATGGAGTCAGCTATTACAAGGGGGCATAGCTTTAAATTAAGGGGGGGTAGGTATAGGACAGATGTTAGGGGTAGGTTCTTTACTCAGCGAGTCGTGAGTTCATGGAATGCCCTGCCAGTAGCAGTGGTGGACTCTCCCTCATTATGGGCATTTAAGTGGGCTTTGGATAGGCATATGGAGGATAGTGGGCTAGTGTAGGTTAGGTGGGCTTGGATCGGCGCAACATCGAGGGCCGAAGGGCCTGTACTGCGCTGTATTCTTCTATGTTCTATTAAAGTCACCCCTCAGCCTCCGACGCTCCAGGGAAAACAGCCCCAGCCTGTTCAACCTCCTCCTGTAGCTCAAATCCTCCAACTCTGGCAACCTCCTTGTAAATCTTTTCTGAACCCTTTCAAGCTTCACAACGTCTATCCAATCGGTAGGAGACGAGAATTGCACGCAATATTCCAACAATTGCCTTACCAATGTCCTGTCCAGAAGCAACATTACCTCCCTATTCCAGTCCTCAATACTCTGACCAATAAAGGAAAGCATACCAAATGTCTTCTTCACTATCCTATCTACCTGCGACTCCACTTTCAAAGAGCTATGAACCTGCACTTCAAGGTCTCTTTGTTCAGCAACACACCCGATGACCTTACCATTAAGTGCATAAGTCTGAGCTTGACTGATCTTTGCTGGACAGGTCAGTCAATGTGTATTGGGAACACACAGGAGACGGATACACAGACACACTCAGATCAGCCATGAGCATTCTGAATGGTAAAGCCAAATGGCCAACTGCTGCCCCGACGCCATGCGTTGTTCCTCAATTCAGCCCGCAAGGCTGTTACAGAGAGATACTGCTGCCCCTACCACGTGTACAGGAGCAGACATGTAACCAATTCATTGAGTTGTGTAAATCCAATAATAGGATCATTGTATTCAGGCATTTTAATTCCAAACATTCATAAGTGAATGTTTTTTAAGAGGGGAAACATGCCTTGATATTTATTCGAGAGAACTGCTTATATCAATACGTAGCAGATACAAAAATGGGTGCCAGAAGAGCAGTGAACGTGTAGGGCTAAACCCAAGCAAGTTAGTAGAAGAACAAAACGGGGGTTAACAAAAGCATTAGCGGGCAGTAGGTTCAATAATCCAAAGACATTTTATCGGTTTATTAAGGGCAAGAGGTTAACAAGAGAAACAATAGGGAGTATTAGGGCCCGAGGACGCAGTCTGTGCACAGAGCCAGAGAATATGTTAAACACGTATTACATATCGGTCTTCACTTTGGAGAAAGAGTTCCTGGATTCACTGTCAGTCCCTAAAAGAGTGCTTTGAGCAAATTGACATACAAGCTGAGGAAGAATTGGAAGTTTATGCAGGATAAAAAGTGGGAAAATCCCTAGATCCGGATGAACTGTACCCTAGGCTGATGTGGAAGATGAGGGAAGAGATTGCAGGCTCCTAAACTTTGCGTTTTTGATTTTGCATCTGGCCACAGAGGTGGTGTGATCGAATAGGACAGCATTTAATGTAGGTTCAACTTTCCCACAGTGCTAGAAAAAAAAAGTCATGGGTTTAAAGAACACCAAGTCTCACATCAGTGGCAGCGAAACAACTGTAGAAAATTTTGAAGGCTGTTGAGGCTGGATAACTAAATATCTTCAAGGCCGAGATGGTCAGATTTTTAAACAAGGGTTACAGGGAAAATGCAGGAAAGTGGAATGGAGGGTTATCAGAATATACACGCTAATTAAAAGGAAAAGCAGAATGAGTGAGCGGATCGGCATATGTCCAATGGTAAATGTTTATTTTCCCAATAGCCTGTATTGAATGGAATTTCAAGCTCTCTCGCTGGGGAGTGAGACACAGTTTGAAATGCAATCAAGAGATTCAAGGTATTCATAAACGCAGTACTATTAGACAGAAAATACCAGAGGACTGCAACAATCCGAATTGGATGTTGGGGGAGTATTTGCATCAGCGCAGTCACCACAACCAGAAGGAAGACCTCAGTAAGGCACCTTCCAAGGTCAAGCAGTGACCTGCTCTGACGAAAAGGTCATTATGTGTGTGGTGTGAAGGAGTGCTAAAGGCCCAATCACTACACCACTGTAGAGACTCCCTCTAAAACTCGCCATAACTAAATGTGGTATGGTCCATAGACATGCTGTCAGGAGCAGAGTTGGTCGTCGTACTTTGATTTGAGCAGTTTCAGTGAGCAGCAGCTCAGCAAAAGGTGCAGATGCGTTCAGGTAAACTCCTATTAACTCTAGTCTTACAGCAGTCGAGATGGCAGTTAGGGCAGTCGCATGTTCCTCCTGCAGGATGTCGGAGTTCAGGGAGATTTCATTTTTTTGATGAGTACACGTGTGTGGGAAGTGCACCCAGCTGCAGCTCCTGGGAAGCCGCGTTCAGGAGCTAGAGCTGGATGCACTCCCGATCATCCGAGATACTGAGAACGACATAGAAAATGTTGGAGATGTTACAGAGAGGTGAATGCAAGTCTGGAGATGTCACAGGGATAGGAAAGCCAGGCCTGAGGTGTTACAGAGAGAGGAAAGCAAGGCTGGAGATGTTAGAGAGGGGAACAAAAGTCTGCAGATGTTACAGAAATAGGAAAGCAAGGCTGGAGATGTTACACAGAGAGGTATGTAAGTCTGGAGATGTTACAGAGAGAGGAAAGCAAGGCTGGAGATGTTACAGAGATGGGAAAGCAAGGTTGGAGATGTTACAGAGAGATAGGAATGCAAGGCTGGAGATGTTACAGAGAGAGGAATGCAAGTCTGGAGATGTTACAGGGAGAGAGGAGAGCAAGGCTGGAGATGTCACAGAGATAGGAAAGCAAGGCTGGAGATGTTACGGAGAGAGAGGAAAGCAAGGCTGGAGATGTTACAGAGAGTGGAAAGCAAGGCAGGAGATGTTACAGAGACAGGAAAGCAAGGCTGGAGATGTTACAGAGATGGGAAAGCAAGTCTGGAGATGTTACAGAGAGAGGAATGCAAGGCTGGAGATGTTACAGAGATAGGAATGCAAGTCTGGAGATGTTACAGAGAGAGGAATGCAAGTCTGGAGATGTTACAGAAATGGGAAAGCAAGGCTGGAGATGTTACAGAGAGAGGTATGCAAGTCTGGAGAAGTTACAGATAGAGGAAAGAAAGGCTGGAGATGTTCCAGAGAGAGAAATGCAAGTCTGGATATGTTACAGAGGTAGGAAAGCAAGTCTGGAGATGTTACAGAGAGAGAGGAAAGCAAAGCTGGAGATGTCACAGAGAGGGGAATGCAAGTCTGGAGATGTTACAGAGAGAGGTATGCAAGTCTGGAGATGTCACAGAGATAGGAAAGCAAGGCTAAAGATTTTACAGAGATAGGAACACAAGTCTGGAGGTGTTACAGATATGGGAAAGCAAGTCTGGAGATGTTACGGAGAGAGAGGAAAGCAAGGCAGGAGATGTTACAGAGACAGGAAAGCAAGGCTGGAGATGTTACAGAGATGGGAATGCAAGGCTGTAGATGTTATAGAGATAGGAATGCAAGTCTGGAGATGTTACATAGAGAGGAAAGCAAGTCTGGAGATGTTACAGAGAGGTGTGCAAGTCTGGAGATGTTACAGATAGAGGAAAGCAAGGCTGGAGATGTTACAGAGATAGGAAAGCAAGGCTGGATATGTTACAGAGATAGGAAAGCAAGTCTGGAGATGTTACGGAGATAGGAAAGCAAGTCTGGAGATGTTACGGAGATAGGAAAGCAAGGCAGGAGATGTTACAGAGACAGGAAAGCAAGGCTGGAGATGTTGCAGAGATGGGAAAGCAAGGCTGGAGATGTTACAGAGTTAGGAATGCAAGGTTGGAGATGTTACAGAGATAGGAATGCAAGTCTAGAGATGTTACAGAGATAGGAAACCAAGGCTGGAGATGTTACAGAGAGGTATGCAAGTCTGGAGATGTTACAGATAGAGGAAAGCAATGCTGGAGATGTTACAGAGATAGGAAAGCAAGGCTGGATATGTTACAGAGATAGGAAAGCAAGTCTGGAGATGTTACGGAGATAGGAAAGCAAGGCTGGAGATGTTACAGAGAGAGGAAAGCAGGGCTGGCGATGTTACAGAGAGTGGAATGCAAGTCTGGAGAATCTATACTGGGTGGGCCATTTTAAAACCACCACCCAGAGGGGCTCAGCAGCAGCATTGATGATCAGCATGGTCAGGTCCAAAAGGTCATAGCTGCTTGACTGGGTCTGCAGCGGGTCGGGAGGGAACGACTGACAGGGAGAAACATACTTTACCTCATCTTCACCAATCTACTGGCTGCAGACACATTGAGCGATGACCAGACTGGGAAGTGACTACCGCACACAGTATTTCGGGAGACAAAGCCCCACTTTTACATTGTGAATTGTGTGTGTGTGTGTGTGTGTGTGTGTGTGTGTGTGTGTGTGTGTGTGTGTGTGTGTGTGTGTGTGTGTGTGTGTGTGTGTGTGTGTGTGTGTGTGTGTGTGTGTGTTGTGTGTGTGTGTGTGTGTGTGTGTTTATGTGTGTGTGTGTGTGTGTGTGTATACACATGAGCGCACATGTGAAAGATGCTATCACCATTCTAAACGGAACAGATTTCAGAGATCTAGAACTCAGTACTGGCCTGTGTGAAGTGATTTGGGTCATTACCTACAGAAGCAGATTTGTACTCCTGCATAATTTTCACTGTCCATGCATGGCATATGGTATACGTTACCCTGAGCATCAGGCCAGGGGATAAACTCTTGTTCAATGGAGAATACAGGAGGGCTTGCCAGGAGCAGCACCAGGTACACCTCAAAATGAGATGACGTTACCAAACAGGACCACTTACTCACCAAATAACATAAACAGCTAGTGACAGACAGGTCTAACCAACAAATCAGACATAATCTCTGCAATCCTGTCACATGCAGTCAGGTTAAATTGTGTGGTCAATCAAACAACTCAATGGAGGAAGAGGATCCCCACATACCACCTTCCTCAATGATGGAAGAGCCCAGCACAGCAATAGAAAAGTTAAGGCTGAATCATTCACAATAATGTTCAGCCAGAAGTATCGATGGGATGATCTATTTTAGTCCCCTCCATATGGCAGTCTTCAGCTAATTCGATTCACTGTGTGTGGTATCTACAAACGGCTGGAGGGATTGGAGAATGCAAAGACTGCGTGCCCTGATAATATTCCAATCAAGCTGTTCCTGCTGGGATACAGCACTGGCACCTCCCTGACAATGTGGGAAACTATGCGGATGTGGGCTCAATGATATGGTCAGTCCAGTTCTGGAAAACGGTAATCCCCGGGTTATTGCTAGGTGTGTGTTCAGTGATGTTGCTGGCATTGAAGGTTGGAAGATATGGGTGTGTCCGGGTGTGTCCTGTACACACACAGACAAAACATCAGACGATCAATGATTGCCCCATTGCTCTAATCCCTATCATTAATAAAGTGCCTCTGGCACGGTGCCTGTCCCCATTGCTCAGAAGGGAAGGGTGGAGAAGAGCAGAGCAAGGGTTATTGGGGACTCGATAGTTCGGGGCACAGATAGGCGGTTTTGTGGGGGCGAGAGAGACTCACGTTTCGTATGTTGCCTCCCAGGTGCAAGGGTATGTGACGTCTCTGATCGTGTTTTCCGGGCCCTTAAGGGGGAGGGGAGCAGCCCGAAGTTGTGGTCCACTTTGGCACCAACGACATAGGTAGGAAGAGGGCTGAGGATGTTAGGCAGGCTTTCAGGGAGCTAGATTGGAAGCTCAAAGTTAGAACAAACAGCGTTGTTGTCTCTGGTTTGTTACCCGTGCCAATTGATAGAGAGTCGAGGAATAGAGAGAGAGAATAGTTAAATGCGTGGCTACAGGGATGGTGCAGGAGCGAGGGATTCCGGTATCTGGATAACTGGGGTTCTTTCTGGGGAAGGTGGGACCTCTATAAACAGGATGGTCTACACCTGAACCTAAGGGGCACCAGTATCCTTGGCGGGAGGTTTGCTAGTGCTCTTCGGGGGGGTTTAAACTAATTCTGCAGGGGCATGGGAACCCAGACTGTAGCTTTAGGGTGCAGGACATGGAGTGTAGTGAGGTTAGGAACATGGCATCATTCTCAAAGGAGGGTGTCTGTAAACAGGAAAGTGGTTTGAAGTGTGTATACTTCAATGCAAGAAGTATACGAAATAAGGTAGGTGAACTTGCAGCGTGGGTTGGTACCTGGGATTTCGATGTTGTGGCTATTACGGAGACATGGGTAGAACAGGGACAGGATTGGCTGTTGCAGGTTCCAGGGTTTAAATGTTTTAGTAGGGTCAGAGGTGGGGGTAAAAGAGGGGGAGGTGTGGCATTGCTTGTCAAAGATAGTATTACAGCGGTGGAAAGGACGATGGATGAAGACTCGGCATCTGCGATAGTTTGGGCTGAGGTTAGGAATAGGAAAGGTGAGGTCACCCTGTTAGGAGTTTTCTACAGGCCTCCTAATAGTCCTAGAAACGTAGAAGAAAGGATTGCGAAGATGATTCAGGAGAAGAGTGAAAGTAATAGGGTGGTTGTTATGGGGGACTTTAACTTTACTGATATTGACTGGGAAAGCTATAGCTCGAGTTCGTTAGATGAGTCGGTGTTTGTCCAATGTGTGCAGGAGGGTTTCCTGACACAATATGTAGATAGGGCAATAAGAGGTGAGGCCATACTGGATTTGGTTCTGGGTAACGAACCACGCCAGGTGTTAGAATTGGAGGTAGGTGAGCAATTTGGGGACAGTGACCACAATTCGGTGATTTTACTCTAGTGTTGGAGAGGGATAAGTGTGCACTGCAGGGCAAGAGTTATAGCTGGGGGCAGGGAAATTATGATGCGGTGAGGCACGACTTAGGATGCGTGGCTTGGAAAAGAAGGCTTCAAGGGAAGGGCGCAATTGATATGTGGAGCTTGTTCAAGGAGCAACTATTGAGTGTCATTGATAAGTATGTAACTTTCAGGCAGGGAGGAAAGGGTCGTGTGAGGGAGCCGTGGTTTAATAGGGAATTGGAATCCCTTGTTGAAGGGACGAGGGCGGCCTATGTAAAGATGAGGCATGAAGGTTCAATTGGGGCGATTAAGAGTTATAATGTAGTCAGGAAGGATCTGAAGAGAGAGCTAAGAGCAGCAAGGAGGGGACATGAAAAGTCCTTAGTAGGTAGGATTATGGAAAAACCAAAGGCTTTCTATAGGTATGTCAGGAATAAAAGAATTACTAGGGTAGGAATAGGTCCAGTCAAGGATAGTAGTGGGAAGTTGCGTGTGGAGGCTGAAGAGATTGGGGAGACACTGAATGAATACTTTTCGTCATAATTCACGAAGGAACAGGACATTGTTGCCGATGTGAATACTGAGTCACAATTAATTAGAATGGACGGCTTTGAGGTATGGAGGGAAGAGGTGTTGGAAATTCTGGAAAGGGTGAAAATAGTTATGTCCCCTGGGTCTGATGGCATTTATCCTAGGGTTATCTGGGAAGCAAGGGAGGAGATTGCAGAGCCATTGGCCTTGATTTTTATGTCCTCGTTGTCTACAGGAGAAGTGCCAGAAGATTGGAGGATAGCAAATGTGGTTCCCTTGTTCAAGAAGCGGAGTAGGGATAACCCTAGTAACTATAGGCCGGTGAGTCTCACTTCTGTTGTGGGCAAAATCTTAGAGAGAATTGTAAGGGATAGGATTTATGAACAACTGGATAGGAATAATGTGATCAACGATAGTCAGCATGGTTTTGTGAAGGGCAAGTCGTGCCTCACAAACCTTATTGAATTCTTTGAGAAGGTGACTAAGGAGGTTGACGAGGGTAAAGCCGTAGATGTGGTGTATATGGATTTTAGTAAGGCGTTTGATATGGTTCCCCATGGTAGGCTACTTCAAAAAATACGGAGGTATGGAATTGAGGGTGAGTTGGAGGTTTGGATTAGGAATTGGCTGGCTGGAAGAAGACAGAGGGTAGTAGTTGATGGTAAAGATTCATCTTGGAGTGCAGTTACTAGCGGTGTTCCGCAAGGATCTGTTTTGGGACCATTGCTGTTAGTCATTTTTAGAAATGACCTGGAGGAGGGGCTAGAAGTTTGGGTGAACAAGTTTGCGGATGCTACGAAAGTCGGTGGAGTTGTTGACAGTGAGGAAGGATGTGTCAGGTTACAGCGGGATATAGATAAGCTGCAGAGCTGGGCAGAAAGGTGGCACATGGAGTTCAATGTAGATAAGTGTGAGGTGATTCACTTTCATAAGAGTAACAAAAAGATGGGGTACTGGGCTAATGGTCGGATACTTGGTAGTGTGGATGAGCAAAGGGATCTTGGTGCCCATGTACACAGATCTCTGAAAGTTGCCACCCAGGTAAATAGTGCGGTTAAGAAGGCATGTGGCCTACTGGCTTTTATTGGTAGAGGATTTGAGTTCCGGAGTCCTGAGGTCATGTTGCAGTTGTATCAGACTCTGGTGCGGCCGCATCTGGAGTATTGTGTGCAGTTTTGGTCACCATACTATAGGAAGGATGTGGTGGCATTGGAACGGGTGCAGAGGAGGTTTACCAGGATGTTGCCTGGTATGGTAGAAAGATCGTATGAGGAAAGGCTGAGGCACTTCGGGTTGTCTGCATTGGAGAAAAGAAGGTTTAGGGGTGACTTGATAGAGGTGTACAAGATGATTAGGGGTTTAGAGAGGGTTGACCATGAGAAACTTTTTTCACATATGAAGTCAGCTATTACGAGGGGGCATAGCTTTAAATTAAGGCGTGGTAGGCATAGGACAGACGTTGGGGGTAGATTCTTTACTCAGCGAGTCGTGAGTTCATGGAATGCCCTGCCAGTAGCAGTGGTGGACTCTACCTCTTTATGGGCATTTAAGCGGGCATTGGATAGGCATATGAAGGATAGTGGGCTTGGATCAGCGCAACATCGAGGGCCAAAGGGCCCGTACTGCACTGTATTTTTGTTCTATGTTCTATGTCATCTACAGTGGGATCAAGCAGGTCTTCCTCAACACCAACTTGATCACTGAAGCTCAGTTTGGGCTCTCATCCGTTGAGCTCATTGAAACCTGGGTTCAATGATGTCCAACAAGAAAACACACAGCTGAAATCTAGAGGGGAGGCGACAGTGACTGCACTTAACATAATCATAACTGCATTTGACCAAATGTCGTATCCAGGATTAACGGCAAAACTGGAGCAAATAGGAGTCGTTTGCATTGGCTGAAGTTATACCTGAAAGGAAGGTGGCTGGGGTTGATGGGGAGCAGCCATCTCAGCTCCAGGACAGCTACTAGAACATAGAACATAGAACAATATAGCACAGAACAGGCCCTTCGGCCCACGATGTTGTGTCGAACATTTGTCCTAGCTTAAGCACTCATCCATGTACCTATCCAATTGCCGCTTAAAGGTCACCAAAGATTCTGACTCTACCACTCCCACAGGCAGCGCATTCCATGCCCCCACCACTCTCTGGGTAAAGAACCCACCCCTGACATCTCCCCTATACCTTCCACCCTTCACCTTAGATTTACGTCCCCTTGTAACACTCTGTTGTACCCGGGGAAAAGATTTCTGACTGTCTACTCTATCTATTCCTCTGATCATCTTATAAACCTCTATCAAGTCACCCCTCATCCTTCGCCGTTCCAACGAGAAAAGGCCTAGCACTCTCAACCTATCCTCCATTCCAGGCAACATCCTGGTAAATCTTCTCTGCACCCTCTCCAAAGCTTCCACATCTTTCCTAAAATGAGGCGACCAGAACTGCACACAGTACTACAAATGTGGCCTAACCAAAGTCCTGTACAGTTGCAACATCACTTCACGACTCTTGAATTCAATCCCTCTGCTAATGAACGCTAATACACCATAGACCTTCTTACAAGCTCTATCCACCTGAGTGGCAACTTTCAAAGATCTATGAACATAGACCCCAAGATCCCTCTGTTCCTCCACCTCACTAAGAACCCTACCGTTAACCCTGTATTCCGCATTCTAATTTGTCTTTCCAAAATGGACAACTCACACTTGGCAGGGTTGAACTCCATCTGCCACTCCTCAGCCCAGCTCTGCATCATATCTAAGTCCCTTTGCAGTCGACAAGAGCACTACTCACTATCCACAACTCCACAAATCTTCGTATCATCTGCAAATTTACTGACCCACCCTTCGACTCCCTCATCCAAGTCATTAATAAAAATTACAAACAGCAGAGGACCCAGAACTGATCCCTGCGGAACTCCACTTGTAACTGGGCTCCAGTCTGAATATTTACCATCTACCACCACTCTCTGACTTCGACCGGTTAGCCAGTTTTCTATCCAATTGGCCAAATTTCCCTCTATCCCATTCCTCCTGACTTTCCGCATAAGCTCTGCAACAGTTCCCCGGGAGAGGGGTTTCTGAATAAACCTGTGGATCGAAATTGGAAAGGTAAGGCACCATACTCCTACAGGATGATAGGGCTGCTCTCTCGTTAGACAGAGACGACTGGTGGCAGTTTAACTGGACAGTCATCATGCCTCAAGTAAGGGAGAGGTTGGGTAGGACAGTCCAGTAAGTGCAGAATTGAACCCACACTGTTGGCATTAATACCTAGCCGTCCAACTGATTGAGCTAACCAAGTCCTCCCTCAGCTCCATGGGGAAGACACTGTAACATTATTCTGCTCACATATTTTGTTAGACAAATCTGGACCAGGTGTAACTAAAAACAAGTTTCCTAGCTTAGAGAGAGGGACAGCATCAGTGAGCAATAAGAGTGCTCTCTGCCCTCGGCCCAATCATAAATGACCATCCATACACTGTAAAGTCACAAGTGGCGATGTTTGCCAATGATTGGACAATGTTCAACACCATTTGTGATTTACTCAAATCCTGAAGCAGTCCTTGTCCAAATGCAACAGGAGCTGGAAATATGCAGGCGTGTGCTAAACAGTGACAAGTACCATTTCCATTACACACGTGCCAGACAACGATTACCTCAAACAATAGAAAATCGAACCATATCTTCCAACGTTCAATGCCACCACCATCACTGAGCACCTACCTAACAATATCCCGCTGATTCCCGTTATCCAGAACTGGACTGACCATCTAATTTCATTACCCGCTCCTGTGAAGTGTTTATACTCAAACGTCGACTCTCCTCAGATGCTGCCTGACCTGTTGTGCTTTTTTCCAGTGCCACACTTTGATACATATAAATTGATTGACAACAAGAATATGTCAGGAGCTAGGAATCCTGCAGATATAACTCATCTCGTGGTTTCCGAAAGCTTGCACACCATCTATAAGACACACACTAAATGTGTGTGTGATGAAATACCCCGATTTGCCTGTGTGTGAGTGCAGCTACAACCCTCACCCACTGACACCCAGTAGCAGCAATGTCTGCCATCTACACGGTGCTCTGCAGAAATTTAGCAAGGCTCCTTACAACGTACCTCCAAATCCACGACCATCAAGAAGGACAAGGGGAGCAGACACATGGGAGCATGTTCACTTCCATTCCAAGCCGCCCACCATCCTGATTGGGAAGCATATTGCTGTTCTTTCAGCGTCACTGTTTCAACGTTCCTTCGTAATGCACATCTACTGGACTGCAATGGGTCAATGCGGCAGCTCACCCCCAACTTCTCAAGGGCAAGACGGGACTGGCAATAAATACCATCCCAATCATATTCTATGAATAAATTAAAATGAAAAATATTGTCATGCCCAGTGCTGGACACTGTGCTTTGGGTTTTGTGTGCTCTGGCCGGTGGGGTCCAGGCAGTACCTTGCTTGTTGTGAACAGCTGAAGGGAAATGATGTTTGAAACAATCGGACAGACTCTCAGAGACATGGCCTACATACCGAGCATCACACAGACACTGACATTCACATCCCACATTACTGAGCTCTGAGATAGACAGAAGCAATTCAAAATGTACTCATATCAGACTGGAACATATTTAAACACAGTGATATTGTTGCCATGAAAATGATTATGATTGAATATTACCAGGGAGAAAATGAGCACTGCAGATGCTGGAGATCAGAGTCAAAAAGTGTGGTTCTGAAAAAGCACCGCCGTTCAGGCAGCATCTGAGGAACAGGAGAGTCGACTATTAGTTCACACTATTAGTACAAGGGAAATTAGTTGTATATTTTCGAAGACCTTGTGCTTACTACTAATGTGGTCTTGGTTGTGACAATGAGATTCATCATTTCAATGCTCCTTACTGTGAGTTGGGCACTGTTTTCATCATATTGTTGTTATAAAAGTGAACGGAATTAAGGGGGGATATAATGCTTATTGGACAATCTAAAAGTTGGTATTAGATTAGATTAGATTAGATTACTTACAGTGTGGAAACAGGCCCTTCGGCCCAACAAGTCCACACTGACCCGCCGAAGCGTAACCCACCCATACCCCTACATTTACCCCTTTTAACCTAACACTACGGGCAATTTAGCATGGCCAATTCACCTGACCGGCACATCTTTGTGACTGTGGGAGGAAACCGGAGCACCCGGAGGAAACCCACGCAGACACGGGGAGAATGTGCAAACTCCACACAGTCAGTCGCCTGAGTCGGGAATTGAACCCGGGTCTCTGGCGCTGTGAGGCAGCAGTGCTAACCACTGTGCCACCGTGCCGCCCACTATGAAAGGCTATCGAAACTTTAGCAAAGAGACTTTACTGTTCATGGTGAAACCAATGCTGCAAACATTTACCCAGAAATATCCAGCTCAAGTCACACACAAGGTCGTTGGGCTGGGATCACGCTGGCCATCAATGGAGCTGTACAATTCTGTTTGGATACTGACATTGTGGGGCTAATATACACTGGATATGGTTTATGATGGATTCAATGTAAGATGCCATGTGCTGCAGAAGCCCACTACCTTTATAACACTTTCATTCAGGATCGGGTCTCAGGTATAGAATTACAGAGTTTAGGTGGGTGGCACACAGAAGCGATATATTTGCAAGACCAGTGCTATGTTCTAGTCCATTGACCAATCTGCACCACACACATCGCCCCATTGTTCAGGTATGTCTCTAACCAATCTGTTGTGAGGCATTGTGTGAGTAACAGCCCAGCTCCAGTTTGGAAGCTCTCTGAACAGATTGTGAAGATGGCCAGTGTTTGGAGGTCATGGTGAGGGTCAGTAACACTGTGTCTGAATTCAGACTTTTTTCTCAAAGTCATTTTCAACAGCTTTGCTGCCTGCAAGATGGTGTGTTCACTGATCTGAACATGAATCGGCTGTTTACTGCAGTCACTGAATTGTGTAATAGTTAGCTGTGTACTCTGGTATTTTAATTATTGTTCACTTCAATTGTTTTCAACGGAAAAACAACGATGTTCGGTTAATTTTAAAATATGTAAGAAACAAAGTGATATTAACTCTTCATTATACAAAATGTAAATGTGACCTGCAGTATATTTCCCTCAGACTAATCAAGCAACAGTCAGATATTGCCTCTGAAGCAAAATTATGTGAACAGGACTCTGTCCCAGGCAACGTCACCATCCTTTCTGGTAGGGTCTGTCCCACTGACAGGCCACAGCCAGGCTGAGGGGGCAGCTCCTTGGAATATAGTCAATACAGTGCTCAGCATTGATGCTGGATCCTGTGGCTGCTAGACTGCTCTGTGGCAGGTTATGGGGAATCAATAAAAGAGAAACATATCATTGACCACATCGCCACCGTTCTGCCTACTGCAGATACACTTCTCCATTTCACATATCGGTAAAAATGGTCACTGCACAATGGGAAGCAAGGGTTATCTTCACATTTTGCAGACCCTCTTCACCACGATATGAAGCCCGCTGGGCAATGAATGGGACAAACTTTAAACAGATTGAGCAACAAATGACGATGCATCCATAAGATGCCATGGGCCATCGGCAGCAGCCGAATCAAACTCTGTACAACTCAGTCTGCAACCTCACAGTCCGACATACCTCCCACTGTACAGTAACCGTCACGACCCCACATACCTCCCACTGTACAGTAACCATCACAGCCCGACATACCTCCCACTGTACAGTAACCATCACGGCCTCACATACCTCCCACTGTACAGTCACCATCACAGCCCAACATATCTCCCACTGTACAGTAACCGTCATGGCCCCAAATACCTCCCACTGTACAGTAACCATCACGGCCCAACATATCTCCCACTGTACAGTAACCATCACAGCCCAACATACCGCCCAGTGTACAGTAACCATCACGGCCCCACATATCTCCCACTGTACAGTAACCGTCATGGCCCCAAATACCTCACACTCTACAGTAACCATCACGGCCCGACAAACCTCCCACTCTATGGTAACCATCAAGAGCAGCACGGTGGCTCAGTGGATAGCACTGCTACCTCACAGCACCAAGGTCCTGGGGTGACTGTCTGTGTGGAGTTTGCACGTTCCCCCCGTTTCTGTGTGGGTTTCCTCCCACAGTCCAAAGATGTGCAGGTCAGGTGAATTGGCCATAATAAATTGCCCATAGTGTTTGGTGCTTTAGTCAGAGGAAAATGGGTCTGGGTGGGTTACTCTTCGGAGGGTTGGTGTGGACTGGTTGGGCCGTAGGGCCTGTTTCACACTGTAGGGAATCTAATCTACTTTTCAAGGTTCAAGTCAGGAATATGATGGAATAATCACTTGTCGGAATGAGTGCAGCTCCATCAGTATTCTATATGGACTTACAAGGAGCAGGCAACACAGTTGTGTGGGGAAGATCCTGTCTCGCAAACTTGATTGATTATTTTGAGGAAGTGACAAAATTGATTCATGAGGGCATGGGGCTGGATGTTGGCCGTTTGGACCTTATCAAGGTCTTTGATATGGTTCCTTATGGCAGGCTCATACGGAAGGTGAAGTGAAATGCCATCAGCGGTCAGTTAGTAAGATGGATAGAGAACTGCTTGGTCATAGAAGACAGAGTCGTGGTGGAACAGTGTTTTTGTGACTGGAGATCTGTAAATAGATTGGCGGAGTTGCAGATTGTGAGGATGATTGCCAGAAAATACAGCAGGATATAGGTCAGCTGCAGACTTGGACAGAAAAAGCACAGATGTAACTCTATCTGGACAGTTGCGACGTGATGCATTTTGGAAGGTCTAATGCAGGAGAGAATTATAAAGTGGATGGAAAAACTACTGATTGCATCAGCATCCGAAGAAATCTTAGTGTATAGCTCCACAGTTACCGGGAAGTGGCAACACGGGTGTATAGGGTGATCAAGAAGACTGATGGCAAACTTGCAGACATGCATCTGAGCATGCAGTATGAAAATTAGCAGGTCACATTTTAGCTGTAGAGAAACCTAGTTCGTGCACATTTAGAATATTGTGTACAGTACTGGTTGCCACGCAAGCAGAACGATGTGTAAGTGTTGGAGAGGGTATGGAAAAGTTTTACCAGCATGTTGTCTGGTTTGGAGGGTATTAGCCAGAAAGAGAAATTGAACAAACATGGTCTGTGTGCACCTGGCATCATTGGCTATGGGGCTACCTGATAGATATTTACAAAATTACCAGAGGCATAGATAGAAGGACAGTTAGAAACTCTTTCCCAGAGTAGAAATATCAATTACTCAGGACCGTAGCTTTTAGGTAAAAGGGAGAACGTTCTGGAGATATGATAGGCAAGTTTATTTATTGCTTTTCCATACAGGATGTGAAAGTGCCTGGAATGCACTGGTAGAAGGGAAGAAGCTAATATAGCAAGGATTAAGAGGCATCTTGTCACAGAGAAGAGTAAGTAGGGAACAGAATGACATAGAAGGTGTCGGAGCAAAAACTTTTGTTTTAACTTTAGAAGGGCATCATGTGTCAGTGTGGGCTTGCTGGGCTGAATGGCCTGTTCCTGTGCTGGACTGTTCTTTACAACAAAAGTTGAGATCAGGAGTGGCAAGATGCTGACTGAATGATGGCTGATGATCAACAGCCACATTCAGCAGATCTCTCCTCATCAATTTGCAGCTTCATACCCTCCCTCCCACTGTGCGAAACACAATATGGTGAATTTGACATGAAAGTCAGAGATAGTAACTGGTGACTCCATCTCGCCCTCGCTCCTTCGGCCTTCTATCTTGGACACTAACACCTCGGGGGACACTGTGCATACAGATGCTGCATGTACTTCACACCCACCAATGCTGGTGTCTGTCACATGCCAGCCTCACCATGCCTTTCCAGCACATCTGTGACCCACTGACAGTACGCCTCTGTACTTCAATGCTGCAGCTCAGGGTGCACTGACAACTCTCATTGCAATGCTGCTGTAAGGACACTGTGCTCAGGGACACGAACCCAGATGATGGACTGTCCGTCTGGGCCGCTCACTCCATGTTTGTACACACTCACATTGAGCTGACTTGAATACTCACAGAATTATTGCCTTGCCTTACCCTGCCGTCAGCAGCGTTTCCCCTCAGCCAGAGCTACCAGGCTCACCCGCCTGCTGTGTTGTCTTATTATTTAGCACAGACACAAAACCAGGAAGCTTGATATCATTGTCCACAGTCAGTCACGGTGTCCTACACAGTGAGTCAGGGGGAGAATGTAGAAGGGTGGCTTAATAATTTGCAGACGACACTAAGGTCGGTGGAGTTGTGGATAGTGATGAAGGATTTTGCAGGTTACAGAAAGACATAGAGAAGCTGCAGAGTTGGGCTGAGAGCTGGCAAATGGAGTTAATGCAGACAAGTGTGAGATGATTCACTTTGGTAACCGGAATGCAAAGTACTGGGCTAATGGTAAGATCCTTGGTAGTGTAGATGAGCAGAGAGATCTCAGTGTCCAGGTACACAGATCCATGAAAGTTGCCACCCAGGTTGACAACGTTGTTAAGAAGGCATACAGTGTTTTAGCTTTTATTAATAGAGGGATCGAATTCCGGAACTATGAGGTTATGCTACAGATTTACAAGACTCTAGTGCGGCCGCACTTGGAGTATTGTGTACAGTTCTGGTCACCGCACTATTAGAAGGATGTGAAAGCTTTGGAAAGAGTGCAGAGGAGATTTACTTGCATGTTGCCTGGTGTGGAGGGAAGGTCTTACGAGGAAAGGCTGAGGGTCTTGAGGCTGTTTTCGTTAGAGAGAAGAAGGTTGAGAGGTGACTTAATAGAGACATATAAGATAATTAGAGGGTTAGATAGGGTGGACAGGGAGAGCCTTTTTCCAAGTATGATGACGGCGAGCACGAGGGGGCATAGCTTTAAATTGAGGGGTGATAGATATAGGACAGATGTCAGAGGTAGTTTCTTTACTCAGAGTGTAGTAAGGGTATGGAATGCTTTGCCTGCAACATTAGTAGATTCGCCAACTTTATGTACATTTAAGTTGTCATTGGACAAGCATATGGACGTACATGCAATAATGTAGGTTAGATGCGCTTCAGATTAGAATGACAGGGCGACGCAACATCGAGGGCCGAAGAGCCTGTACTGCGCTGTAATGATCTTTGTTTTATGGTTCTTGGTCTGGGAGCTTGGACATGGTCAGTCAGCCTCTCGTGCTTGTTAGGGTCAGGATCCTTCCCCTGTGTGGGGGTGAGGAGCTGAATGTTGAGGAAACCCGTAACCCTCTTGGCTCTTTCTCTACTATTGTGGGATGGTTCCTTATGGAGTGTGAAAATTAGCAAGCGGTATTAAGGGAGATGGAAAAGGTTGGTACAACTGTGAGTGCCGGTAAAGCTGGGGGACAGGTGGCGAGGTGTCCTGAGTGAGTGAGTCGGCAGCACAGACACCAGGCAGAGTTTGGGAGAGGGACAGAGAAGAGGTTAGTGATAGACCGAGAGAAGGTGCTGCATTCAGTGAGAGTTGGAGAATATGAGCCTTGCTGGGAGGTGGGTGCAGTAACAGAGATAGAGTGAGTTTGAGGTCACAAAGTGCAGATGGTAGCACTTAGCCTGGTGGAGTGGGGAAGGTCACTGACCTCCCTCCTACACTACTGGGTATTCACCCAGAAGGCTGGCACCTCACTGACCCAGGGGACCCCCTCGGACCAAGCTGGCAGGGTCTGGTGTCATGGCCTCCTCTGCCAGTCCTGGAAGAAGATAATGTCCCTTTCCTGCACCATGCCATCCACCGGAACTTCAGGTGCTTGGCCACAAAGTGGGGTTCCAGTTTTACCCACTCTACCCTGTCCAGGGCAATTTCAGATTGACAACCCAAGAGTGTGATTACTTTTAAAGATGGGCACTCTTACAGGGAGGCCGGTGCATTCTGGGATATCCAGGCAGTGAGCAGTTGTTATGACGAAGGGGAAAATCATCACGTTAGTGTCAGATGAGAGCAAGACTACGTGGGCATGGAGGGTAGTTAATGAGGCAGATTGGGGATGGTATCATGAGAAAATGCACTTCACCTTGTGGAGAGAACCCCTCCATGAAACTCGACTAAAATGAGACTTGACCAAATCACAAGATGGTTTCAGCCTCTGTCTGAATTAAAATAGGGATGCAGTGTGAAATATTGGGAGCAACAAACTTGGAGCAGAGAATTATACAGGAGAGTCAAATCCTTAACAAGTGATAACACAATGTTCCAGTCTGTTAAAATGAGCCGGATAAATCCCCTGCCTTGTAGTTACCTACATTATCCAATCCTCACTGGATGCAGGGATGGTGCTGGAGGCCTGCAGAACAGCTAACACCGTTATTTTGTTTAATGTGGAGCAAGGGACTGACTGAATCGGTCGAGGCTGGAATTCTGAGACAGTGGATAAACGGTCACTGAGGAAGTCCCAGGGACTCCAGGATAGTCGGTATGGATTTTTTCAAGGAAGATCGTGTGTAATTAATCTGACTGTGTCGGCTTGAGGCAGTAACTTGTAACTGCATGTGACTTACTTGGATTTGACGAGAGATCCCATGGCAGACTGTTTAAAAACAGAAACTATTGGGTCAGGTGAATGGAGCAAACAACCCAGAGAAGTGCAAGGCAAGGCATTTGGGCACATCAATAATAGAGAGGAATACACAATAAATGAGAGTATGGTCAATGTGGGCAGATAAATGAAGGAAGCTGGACATATCAATAATCTTGTTACTGCAGCAATTGACATTATTTCGTCTGTCAGCCAAAGTGCAGAATTTCAGAGCAGGAAGCTTATGCAGGAACTGTATAAATAATGAGTTCAGTCACTGCTTGGGGACTATGTGCAGTCTGGTCACCCCATCACATGGAAGGATGGAATTGGACTGTAGAGGGTACAGAGAAGATCCGTTACCATGTGACAGTGGAAGTGCAGCTATGAGGAAAAATAGGAACAGAGGATGTTGAGAGGAGATTTGATTGGGGTGCACGTATTGTCAGGGGCCTGGGTAGAAAGAGAGAGAACATCTTGCTCCTGTTGTCGAATTGCGTTACCAGCGGTGAATATTAAATGCAGTTTGTTGAAATGTTAGCGAAGTGCTGAGGAAGGTTTTCTTTCACCCAGAGTATGGTCGGGATCTGGGAGTCACCCATGGAAGCGGGGTAGAGGCAGAAACTCTCAAGCCATTTTAAAAAGGTGCCGGGATCGGCACCTGAAGGGCCACAGTCTCTGGAGAGACAGAACTAGGGCTTCAAAAATAACATGACATCTTGTCCAATGTGAACAGTGTGCAGAGTGATTTCCTCTATGCTGTGCTATTTTCTGAGGTTTTCAAGGGTTACCAATATCTGATAGGATCAATATGCAGAAATGAGGGGAGAAAGCAGGGAGGAGCAATGTGTGAATTGATTAGCATCACAATAATACTGATCCCATCCTTTATACACAGTGTACTTCGCTGTGTTAGCCTTTTTATCCTTCTTATGTAAATGGCAAACCCCTTTGATATATCCAATTCTGAGTCGTTGTCACACTGCAGCCACATCTCCATAATGACAGCTCCATCTGACATGGTTCATGCTGTTTAAAGCTGCCATTTCATTGGGTTTGTTGAAACGTTAGAAAGGAATTCAGGGATGGCAGCAAGTGCAAAGTCCAGGATAGCTGTGGGGTCCAGAGGTGATTACAGCGATAGGAAGGTGTGTGAAGGCTATGGGATATTACAGGGATATGGGTTGTTCTTGAGGCTGAAGGAGATTACAAAGACAAGAATAGTTTTAGGTTTTGGTTGAAGTGAAAACAGGAGCTGGACCAGTCAGGTCAATATTTTGGCTACAAGAGCCTTGTAGAGAGAAACACTCCCTGACACCTGATGAAAATGTTACCTGGACAATTTAGCACATGATTTATTTCTCTTTATCTCTCTACTCCAGAAATTAATAAAATCTGCCCACTGTGTCTACAAACTGCCAGTCTCTGAAACATCCTTCATGTCCCATGACCCTTCACACTTCTGTTAACCCACTAGTTTTTATTCCTATTTGTGTAAAGGTCTCCATGCCCTATGAAGCTCCCTGCCTCGAAAACCCCCTTCCTCCTTATGGAGAATGTCACACACAAACGGCAGACCGGGTTTTTGGAACCAGTTCGTGATGAATAAGAGACTTCCTGGGTGGAGAACACTGAGACCGAGAGTTTGTAGCAAACAGGAAAAAAAGCTTGTAGTGGTCCTGCAGGAGATTGATAACAGGAGGGTAGACTGAAAGGTGCAGGACTGTCCTTGGGGAAATTTACAGAGACTGCATTGGCGAAACTGGAGGAGGTTTCATAGACTAGGGGATTTGTAGGTGTTAAATAACGTTAGAGATACGTGGAGGGATTTATCGTGATTGCAACGAGGTAACCCTCATTAATACGTGTTCCCTGATTGGGACTGTTAATCTAATCAGGGAATCCTGGCTCAGAAATAAACAGAAGCATCAGGGGCTCTGTTCACTATAGGAGCCGGCTCTGAGCTAGCGTGGGTCAGTGCCATGGATCATGCATGTACAAATAAAAGGGGATTTGGTAACAGCATACCAGCCTCCGTGGAGTTATTGCAGTTTTAACATGTGGTAGATATTACAGAGAGAGGGAGGACTGGAGGAGTTTCCACAGATCGGGATGGATTCAGAATCTGGAGGTTGCAGAGACAGTGAGCTGTGTCAGGGCAGAAGGTGGTTACAGAATCAGGAGCACTATCGGGACTAGAGGATGTTACACAGCTGGTTAGGCACTGTAGTAGGTTACAGAACAGGGAAACTTGTAGGGACTGGAGCAAAGAAAAGAGATGGGCAGGGTTGTCAGTGCTGGAGAACATTGGAGATATAATGAACACTGTAGTGTCTGGGGTTTATCGAGATACTGCGATCTGTCAGAGCAGAAGGGGGTTAGTAACGCTGATTGTTGTATGGACTGGAGGAGATTGCAAAGATTAGGTTTCTATGGATCAGAACAGTTGCACAGAAGGGGAGAGCCGTAAAGACTTGAGAATTATTTTATAGAGAGGAAAGGTTATCCAGAGAAAGAAGGTTTATATGGCCTGTATGAGTTACAGAGATAAGGAGGGCAGCGTTGGCTGATGGAGGTTGCAGAGATTAGAATGAATCACACAGGATCGATGAGATTATAAAGACAGGATATTTATGGATTTGGAGGAATCTCAAGACATCACACTGAATGACTCAGACTCATTATGGCACAGAAGGGTGTTATTTGGCCAATCATGGTTACTCCAGCTCTTTAACTGAACTCTTTGCTGAATAATGATCTCCTTCTTCCCTCACATCCTTACATGTTATTTTTTCTATCAATAATCATCCAATCGCCTCCTGAATGTTTCAGTCAAACATGCAGCTACAACACGTCTAAGTGCATCTTAACAACTTGTGGAGATCTTTTTTTAAAGGAGGAAATCCTCTTTCTAATCTCGATGCAGCCTCACTCCATTTTTTAACACGCTCATTATGAGGGGCTCACAGGAGGATTCTGGGACAGCTCCATGGTGGCTCTCAGTTTTCCCATAATTCCCCTCAGCTCTATCATCTCCCTATGAATCTCCAGCATTCCTCGTGGCTCCCAATTCGATTCTCCATCTGAAACAAATTCTATTGTTCTTCACGGTCACCGAGGGAGCATTGGGGCTGTTTATCCTGCCGTTCCTATTTGAGGGGCCATTCCTCGACTGGACCCAAGCCATCTCCTCTTTGCAGGGAGCCCATGTTTCACTTTATCTTTTTCTGACCAAATTGGTGTTCCAGTCAAACCTTCCCGGTTTCATTCTTGCCCTATTGAAGGCTGCTCTCAGTCAACTAATGTTTCTCACTCTCAATTATTGTATATCATTCTCTTCCATCGTCCCGAACTTTACAATAAAATGATCGCTGTGCCCCAAAATCTTCCCCTACTGACACTGGATCCACTTGCCCCACCTTTTCCCAAGGGCCAGGTCCAATAGTACATGCTCTCTTGGGCTGGACACATACTCCTGCAGTAAGCTCTCCACCATGTAATCCAGGAATACTCGAACCTCGTGACCCTGCAACACCAAAAACGCAGTCAATACCTGGATAAATTAAGTTTCTCAATATAACTAATCTGCAGTGCTGTCATCGCTCTCAAATGACCCTGCACATTTATTCTCTCCATCATTTCTTTGGTTGCTGGTTTACAGACCGGACCTCACAGAGTAATTGTACTGTTTTTTGTTCTGTAGCTCCAGCCAAATTAATTCTGTCCTTGGACGAATCCTCTTTCTGTTGGACTCCTTAAGTAATGCTAATCTAAACCAGTACTTCTCCCTTTATCCTTTCCCTTCCCTTCTATCATTTTGGAATCCTTTATCTCGAGCAATATTTATCAACCAGTCCTACCATTCCTTGAGTCAGAATTCCACACACCAATCTACACCTGGAACTCCCCGAACTCGAAGTATTCATGTCCATGCAGAGTTCCTCAGATTAAGGCTTCTTTTTTTTCATCCAACTTCCACTAATAAACTTGTTGATGCAAATTAATACCAGCTCTATCTCCCATTATTTTGAGAATCCTGGTAGTCTCCTCTACTATTCGTGTTTGGGATCCTAAGCACACGCCAAGTTATTTTCAATCCCTCCCGAACACCCTGTAAGAAATTCAGTCCCAGCTCTGTCACGTCAGCCCATCCACCCTGCATAATTGCTGCCTTCCTCAGAACCAGTCCCAATGTCTCAGGAATCTGAAGCCCTTCCTGCTGCGCCATCGTTTCAGTCACACACTCATCTACCTAAAGCTCCAAGTCCTGTTCTCACTTGTTCATGGCACTGGGAGTATTCCAGGGATTGCTACATTTGAGGCCCTGCTTGCTAAGCATCCACCTAGTTCCCTAAATTCTGATTCCCAGACCACTTCACCCTTCCTACACAGGTCATTCCTACCAACATGGACGTGGCCTTGGATTGTTCACTGTATCCCAGATGAATGTCATGCAGACACCATGACATTTTTAACCCTACTATCCTGGAATTACAGACACACTGAAATCTTCCTCAAATTCCTGACCGCGCCCCCCCCCCCCCCCCCCCCCCCGCTGTGCCTATTGCTCCTCCTTCCTTCTCCCACCCCTCCTCTACAGTCAGGCTGCTTGTGGAGCCACAGACATGGCTCTGACTGCACTCCCCTGAGCTACCAATACCTTCATCAGCTTCCAAACTGGGAAACTGAATTGGGAGGGAGATATCAGGATATTCCTGGATTCCCTGACTGTTTCTCTTCGATTGCCTAGTCCCCCATTCCCTTCCTTATTCCGGGCTGTCATGTCTGCAGGGTGATTTGTTCTGTGTGTGTGCTATCCCCCAACTCTCAGCATCTCAGAGTCTCTAGTCACTGACTGATCCCCAAGACGCCGTGTTGATCTAGGACACAAGCAGGGGCTATGACTTCACAATGTAACAGAACACATTTTCCATCTGACAAATATGTCTTGCCACGTCCTAAAATGCAACATATCTCGAATAACTTACTTAATTACTTAGAATGAAGTTGACATCCGGGAAATAACAATATGGTTAAGTCCCTTATTCAACTGTGGCTTAATGAGGGTAATTTACTATATTGGCTCAGAATTTCACATCTCTCTCTTATTTCTGAGTTCGATGCTTATTTCAGAAGTTGAAAAAATAACTTTGCTGACTTATAGCAATTAACTAACAGTCACTAATAACGGTGTATTTATCCGCCAATGAACTTACAGCCTTTACTGTGATGGTTCTTGCACTTCTTCCAAACTCAGTGCAGGCAGGTCCCAGCAGCAGAAAGTTATCTCTGTGCCTCACAGGTACTTGTAATCCTCCAGTTCCCACTCCACTCTGCTCCCTCACTGGGACAGCGTCTCTGTGACTCCCAGGTATGACGAGGCCTCAATCCTCAGTGCTGATTTATATCCTCCCATTTGGTGCCTCTGTAACTCCCAGGTGTGAGTGAGCCTCAAGCTCCTGCTCCAGGTTGCTCCTTCACATGGTCACTCCCTCTGTGACTCGGTGATGACTTTGAACTTCCTGCTCTGCTGTTTCTCCAACTTCAAGTCCCAGTCAGCCTCGATCCTCGCTGCTGATTTATATTCTCCCACTCTGTGCTGCTCTCTCTCAGTTTCTCTCCCTTAGTGACTCCCAGGTAATGGTAGGCCTCAAGCCTCAGCTGAGATTTATAACATCCCATTCCAGAATGCTCTCTTATAGGATCGTCGTTGTGCCTGGAAGACAGTGGGAAAGAGAAGGATTAGACGGAGCAGAGGCTGTTATAGTGATTAAGGGAGTTGTATGGGATGGAACAGATAATATTATGCGCAGAGGGAGAGATTAGATTAGATACCCTACATCATGGGAACAGGTACTTCGGTCCAACAAGTCCACACCAACTCTCCAAAGAGTAACCCACCACTTATCTTTGACAATGCACCTAACACTATGGGAAATTTAGAATGGCCACTTCACCTGCCCTGCACATCTTTGGACTGTGGGAGTAAGCCTGAGCACCCGTAGAGAACCCACACAGACACAGTGAGAATGTGAAAACTCTACTCAGTTACCAAACGCTGGAATCGAACCAGGGTCTCTGGCGCTGTGAGGCACCAATGCTCACCACTGAGCCACCGTGCTGCCCCAAATTGCAGAACTACACAAGGAGAGAGTATTTGAGGTGCTGGGAGGACTGTAGGGAGTGGAGGAGCAAACAGAGATGTGGAGTGCTGTTGTGGCTTGAACAGGGTCTGGAGGTGTTAATACAGATAAGGAGGTCGATAGTAATTGGAGAAAGTTACTGCATCATGTGTTGCTATAGGCCAGGAGGCAGGAGTGTTATAGAGCCTGCAGAAGGTTCCAGTGTTTTCTTGGGGCTTGAGGAAGGTACACAGGTGGGTACTTTGGTCCAGGCTGGAGGATTTTACAGAGACGGGTGCACTGTAAGTATTGTGCAAGACTGAGTGCAGGAAATGATTAATGAGATTGAGCATGTTATCGACACTGGAGCAATTTACACATAGGGAGAGTCGTCAGCATTGGAGTAGGTTTGAAATATACAGCGGGAATGTGGGAGGAGTGGAGGTTATAGAAACAGTAAATTTTCTGGGAATTGCAAGCATTCAAGACACTGGAGCAAATGAAGGCATGTCCCCTTGCTGTATGACTCTATCACACGACAAGAGACAGTGTGAGAGGGGGAATTTAGAACAGAAAGATCACAGGTTTCAATGCCATCTCCTTGAGGGAGGCCTGCTTTCCCCTCTGTTGTACTGATCCTCATGAAGATAGCACAGGCCTGGATTGATAACTATCAACTTCCAATATTGTCATTGGAAGGCTCAGTACAGCAGAGATGAAAGTAAACAAGAGGGTGGGACATGCATGCTCTGTCTTCGTGCTTCAACTCTGTACCTATGTCATGTCTCCCGGACCAAACTTCGATCCCTTAAATACACTCTGCTCTGTTCACTGTGAGTGATCTTATCTATCTACAGGATTTACTGAAGGCTCCAGATCTCACTTTCCATCTCTCTGGCTGACCAACTGTCTTCAATGTGGTGATGACCAAAACAGGAATTGGGAATTCTGCTGAATCAGGAGCATCCTGAGTACCTACAGGAGACAGAGAAACAGACAGAAGGGGAAACGAGACTGATGCAGCAAAGGTTATACATGGAGAATGGCATTCAGTCCCGCAGAGATCTGGAAAATCCCAGTCTCCATCCCTGGCCTGTGCTGCTGCGTCTCCCTGGAGTGAAGACTTCTGTTGGCTCAGGATCTGGAGAAGCTGCAAAAGGTGCAGTCACCTGCATCAGTTAAACTCTCACAGTGACAGATATCACATGGAGTGAGACTGTGTGATATCACCAGAGTGCAGGAAGGTATCAGGATCAAACCACGGTCAGGAAGAAGGTGCACTGGGATCAGTACTCAGGGATGAGCGAGCTATCAGTGGGCCAGGCAATGACCTCGTGTTACTCTCACTAGACTGTTCATCCAGAATTTAATGCCGGTGTCAGGGATACCCATCTAACTGCTTAATACCCTCTCAGTCAGGAATTCTGTTATAGGCTGCCAGTCTGGCCTACATATGAATCCAGACCCAGGGCAATGGGATTGACGCTCAAATGCCCTCTGAAATGATCTGGCAAGCCACTCAGCTCTAAGGCTGGTCAGGGTGGGCATGCGATTCTGGCCAGCCAGAGACAGCAATATCTCACGAGTGAATTAAAATCAACACTACTGGGAGCAGTGTCTTGGCCAATCATGTCAGTAGCTTTATGGACAGGGCGTTAAACTGACAGAGAGGATGCAGGGACAGAGTTCAGGTGAAAGGAGCTTTCCAAATCCAAAGGGAAAATGTGAAGCCTTGGAACAGCATGGGAATGTGGCTGAAGACAAGCAGAAAGGAACAGGAAGGGACAGAGTTGAACTAAAACTGTATGTCAGTGAATAAGGCTGTGACAGGCCATTGTTGGAAAGAGGAAATTATAATGGTTTTTTGGAATGGACAAAGTATCTACAATAAGGTAATAAACTTGTGACACAAAGAAAATGAGATTTAGTCACCAGACAGACGTGAGTACAGGGTGAACAAAAGGTGGAACTTAAATGTTCAACAGTAAACAACCTTACAGGATCTCAGGCATAATGGAAAAGCAAGATGGTAACCCTGACACGAATGGGTAACAAAGGCATTACAGAGAAAGCATTTGGTCTCAGATTGTGAAGCTGAATCAGCCTGAATGCAAATTCTGGGTGCTGTGTGTCAAATACACAAGCAGGAGAACAGTTTTTATGCTGCCTTGCAGTATTTCATTGCTCATCCCTGCATTAAACAGGAATTCGTTAGAAATTGTAGCAAAGGTGGTGTGATAATGTTTGGAGACTCCAATCTTTGCATAATCTGCGACAGACATATTGGCAAGAGTGATTTTATCCAAGATCCTCCTTGAATGTTTTTGTCAGTGTTTCTTTGAATACGCATTGTGCAAATGGCTAGGGATGTAACTATCTCAGTTCGACCATTGGGTGATGAAGCTGAGTGAATGAGTAATATCACACCGAGATCCTCCAAGAAATTATACCGGAATTCAAAGAGATTATGACATTTTAAAGTGACCATAAAGCACACCGGAGCATCAGTAACATGATTTTGAGAGAGAACTGACTAAGGTAAACAGGACAAACAGACTGAAATGTCAGTCTGTAAATGAACAGTGGAAAACATTTAGAGCCAGAGAGTCCTAGAGACGTACAGCATATAACTCATCCATGCCACCCAGATATCCTAAACTAATCTCGTCCCAGCTTCCAGGACTTGGCCCATATCCCACTAAACCCGTTTTATTCATATACCAATCCAGATGCCTTTTGATTGGTGAAATTGTACCAGCCTCCACCACTTCCTCTGGCAGTACATTCCATACATACACCACACACTGCGTGAAAAGGTTGCTCCTTAGGTCCCATTTAAATCTTTCATCTCTTACCCAAAACCTATGCCCTTCAGCTCTGGTCTCCACCACCCCATGGAAAAGACCTTGTCTGTTTATCCTATCCAAGCCCCTCATGATTTTATAAACCTCAAGGGTGTCACTCATTAGCCTCTGACGCTCCAGGGAAAACAGTCCCAGTCTTTTCAGCCTCTCCCGCTAGCTCCAATCCTCCAACTCTGGCAACATCCTTGTAATTTTCTTCTGAACAATTTCAAGTTTCACAACGTCTTTCCAATAGGAAAAAGACCATAATTTCACGCACTATTCCAAAAGCGTCCTAACCAGTGTGCTGTACAGCTGCAACATGACCTCCTAACTCCTGGACTCAATGATCTGACCAATAAATGAAAGCATACCAAACACCTTCTTCACTATCCGTTTACCTGTGACTCTACTTCCAAAGAGCTATGCACTCCAAGGTCGATTTGTTCAGCAACACTCCCTACAACCTTCCCATTAAGTGTTTAAGTCCTGCTAAGCTTTGTTTTCCCAAAATGCAGCACCTCACATTTTTCTAAATTAAACTCCATCTGTCACTCCTCAGATCATTGTCCCATCTGATCAAGATCCCGTTGTTCTCTGACCACTATATTTCAACATAACAGGCCTAACAGGTAAGGCAGATGAACTTGGCTCATGGATGGGGACATGGGACTGGGAGACTATTGGTATTACAGAAACACAGCTGAGGTAAGGACAGGACTGACAGCTCAATGTTCCAGGGTACAGATTCTGCAGGATGGAGAGAACAGGAGGTGAGAGAGGAGGGGGAGTGGAGTTTTTGATCAGTGAAACATCATTGCAGCACTTAGAGAGGATATTCCTGGGGATCGCCCAGTGATGCTGCAATGGTGGAAATGAGAAATAAGAATTGGTTATCACTTTGATATGATTGCACTACAGGCCCTCAATAGTCAGTGGGAAAAGGAGCAGCAAATATGTCGGGAGATCTCAGATATCTGTAAGAAGGATAAGGTTGTAATGGTCGGGGATTTTAACTTTCTAAACCTGGACTGGGACTGCCAGAGCTTGGATGGGAGGGATTTGTTAGGCATGTTCAAGAAAACTGACGCAGTCAGAATGTAAATGATCGGAATGCACGAAGGGGTAAAACCTGACCTCCCCTTGGGAAACAAGGTAGGGAAAGGGACTGAGGTGTTCGTGGGAAAATTCTTTGGCAAAATCACCACAATTCTATTAGTTTGGAAATAGCTATGGAAAAGGACATGGCTGGTCCACAAGTTAATGATCAAAACTGGTGTTGCCTGAATCCAGAAGGTATGAGTCAAGAGCTTTTAACAATTCCTTGTGGAGGCTATTTGAAGGTAAAGGGATGTCAGGCAGGTGGGAAGCTTTCAAAAATTGAGAGTTCAGGGGCAGCATATTCCTGTTAGTGTGAAGGACAATGCTGACACAAATGGGAAACATTGGATAACTAGGGGTATTGAGGTTCTTGTCAACAAAAAGGAGGCACATGTCACGTATAGCCAACCGGATTAAGGGAATCTCTTGAAGACCATTGCGGGTGGAGTAGTACACTTAAGAAGGAAATCAGGTGGGAACAAAGGGACCACAGAAAGCTCTGGCAGATCAGACTGAGGAATATCAAAGTATATTGACAACAGAAGATTAAATACGGATGAAATATCGTTCCTTAAAGATCAATGAGTCCATACAAGTGTGGAACCAGAGGAGATGGCTGAAATCCTAAATGAAAATTTCACGTTTCAACTTTCTATGGAAGTCAGAGAAATATACAATAATGTCTTCAAAAGACTCCACATAACAGAACAGGAGGTGCTGGAGGTTCTAAAATGCATACAAGGTAGGCAAATCCCTGGCAACTAATCCAGTATATCCCTGGATATTGTGGGAAGCTAAGGAAAAAATTGTGGGGTCCCATAAAGAGATTTTTCTATCACTGACGGGTGATGAGCTGGAAGACTGGAGGGTGGCTAATGTTGTGCCAGTATTTAGGAAAGGCTACAAGGGAAAGCCAGTGACATCAACAGCAATTAGCATGATATCAGTGATGCATGCGTTGTTGGAAGCGATTCCACAGGACAGGAGTTACATGCATTTGCAAAGGCAAGGATTGATTAGGGATGGTCAGCACAGCTTTGGAACGCTGCATAGAATTCCGATCATCCTGATTTAGGAAGCATTTCCCGAAACTGTGAATGGATCAAACATTGAGGAAGATTGGGGGCAGCTCAGTGACTCAGGGGGCAGCACGGTGGCTCAGTGGTTAGCACTGCTGCCTCACAGCACCAGGGTCCCAGTTTCGAGTCAAGCCTTGGGCAACAGTCTGTGTGGAGTTTGCACGTTCTCCCAATGTCTGCGTGGGTTTCCTCCGGGTGCTCTGGTTTCCTCGCACACAGGTGAATTGGCCATGCTAAATTTTCCGCACGTTGTACGTGCATCAGTCAGAAGGAAATGGGTCTGGGTGGGTTACTCTTCGGTGGGTCTGTGTGGACTTGTTTAGCCGAAGGGCCTGTTTTCACACTGTAAGAAATCTAATCAATATTACTGATACTGGAGGGTCTGACAGAATCGGAGAGGATGGATAAGCTGGAAAGCAACATGGAGGGATGACGTAGCTTTGGCAGATAAGTTTAAGGAGAATGCAAATAATTTTCTACAGCACACAAGTACAGAAAAGCAACTGGAGAGACAACAGGGCCCCTCAAAGGTCAGTGAGGCCATCCAAGTGTGGAACCACAGCAGATGGGCAAGATCCTAAATGAGCACTTCATGTCAGAACGTACTGTGGACAGATACTAGGAAACAAAGGGAAAGGAACATTGATGGCTTGTAAAGAGTCCCCATTACAGAAGAGGTGGTGCTGGAGGTCCTAGAACACAATGGTAGAGAAAGCCCCAGGTCCTGAACAAGTGTATTCCAGAACATTGTGGCAAAGTAGTGGCAGGGATATTTGCCTCATAGTCCTTCGTATTTCCACTTAGCGTAGGTGGCTGAGGGGTGAATTTATAAAGACTTATAAAACCATGAGGCGTACAGGTGAGTTGATTCGCCAACGTCTTTACCCCAGGGCAGTGGAGTCCATAACTAGATCGGTTTTAACTGCAGAAGGAAAGGGGGTTAGCAATTCTGGAAAGTGTGAAAATAGGTGAGTCCCCCAGGCCGGATTGGATTTATCCTCGGATTTTCTGGGAAGCCGGGAAGAAGATTACGAAATCTTTGGCTTAAATCTTTATTCCGTCATTGTCTACAGAGATAGTGCCAGAAGGCTGGAGGATAGCAAATGTTGTCCCCTTGTCCAAGAAGGGAAGTAGAGCTGTGAGCTCTTCTTCAATTCTGGGTAAAGTGTTGGAAAGGCTTGTAAGGGATATGATTGATAATCATCTGGAGATGAATAAGTTGATTAAGGATAGTCAACACGGTTTTGTGAAGGGTAGGCCGTGCCTCACTAACCTTATTGAGTTCTTTTAGAAGGTCGATGAGAATAAAGCAGTTGATGTGGTGTATATGGATTACAGTAAGGCATGTGTTAAGGTTCCCCACGGTAGGCTATTGCAGACAATACGGAGGCATGGGTTTGAGGGTGATTTAGCAGTTTGGATTAGGAATTAGCTCACTGAAAGAAGACAGAGAGTAGTGTTTCATGGGAAATACCCATCCTGGAGTTCAGTTACTAGTTGGTTAAGCCCGAATCTGTTTTGGGTTTAATGTTGCTTGTCATTCCTATAAATGACGTGGATGAGGGCATTGAAGGATGGGTTAGTAAATTTGCGGATGACACTAAGGTCAGTAAAGTTGTGGATAGTAATGAAGGATGCTGTCGGTTACAGAGAGGCATAGATATGCTGCAGAGCTGGACTGAGAGTTCACAAATGCAGTTCAATTTGGAAAAGTGTGACGGCATTCATTTTGGAAGGAGTAACAGGAACACAGAGTACTAGGCTAGTAGTAAGATTCTTGGTAGTGAAGATGAACAGAGAGATCTCTGTGTACATGTACATAGACCATTGAAAGTTGCCACCCAGGCTGATAGGGTTGTTAATAAGGCATTCAGTGTGTGAGCTTTTATTGGTACAGGGATTGAATTTCGGAACCGTGAGATCCTGCTGCAGCTGGACAAAACTCTGGTGCGGCCGCATTTTCAGTGTTGTATACAGTTTAGGTCACCACATCACAGGAAGGGTGTGTAAGCTTTGCAAAGGGTTCAGAGAAGATTTACTAGGATGTCATCTGGTATGGATGGAATGTCTTATGAGAAAGGCTGAGGAACTTGAAGCAGTTTTCGTTCAAGCGAAGACATTTTCACGCCTATTTACTGAGACAAATAAGATATTCAGAGGGTTAGATGGGTAGTGCAATGAGAACTTTTCCCTCGGATGGCGATTCCTAGCATGAGGGGAGATATCTTTAAATTGATGGGTGATAGATATAGGACAGATGCTAGAGGTAGTTTCTTTACTCAGAGTAGTAGGGGCACGGACTCGCCAACTTCAAGGGAATTGAAATGGTCATTGGGCAGAATTGGAATAGTTTTGGTTAGATCGGCTTTAGATTGGTTCCACAGATTAGCGCATCATCGAGGGGCGAAGGGCCTGTACTGCACTGGCATGTTCTATGTTCTGGAGGGCATGAATATGAGATGAGAGAGGAAAGACTTAAAAGAGATTGGAGGCGAATACTGTTTACACAGAGGATGGTGCAGGTATGGAATGAGTTTCCAGGAGAATTGGTAGAGAAAAATACAATGACAAGATGTTAAAGACACTTGGGCAGGTACATGGAGAGGCGAAGGTTTGAAGAGATATGGGTCAAATGCAGCGAAACGCGACTCGTTCAAGGACTCTGATCAGCATGTACTGGTTGGATTGAAGGAACCATTTCTGTGCTCCATGACTCTGTCTCCAGTTATTGGAGGAGACTACTGAGATAAGGCATGTTGTAGACACTGAAGCAAGTTACAGACAGAGGGATGACAGACTAGAAAGTGGTAAATTTCAAACATGTCGAGGGACTATAAGAAAGGGAGGAAGTTACAGAGATAATACTTGTTATAGGAATTAAAAATTATTGAAGAAACTGGTCCACAAGACATGCCATAGATACAGTGTTGCAGAGCAGTAAGTCTTAGTATTTGGTAGTAAGTCTGTACTCTGCTCCCCCTCCAGCACTATATCTGTGTCAGGTCTTGTTAGACGATTAGAGTAGACTACATTACAATGTGGAAATCTTGCCTTCGGCCCAACAGGTCCACACCGACCCGCCGAAGCGCAACCCACCCATACCCCTAACCTAACACTACGGGCAATTTAGCATGGCCAATTCACCTGACCTGCACATCTTTGAATTGTGGGAGGGAACCGGAGCACCCTGAGGAAACCCACGCAGACACGGGGAGAATGTGAAAACTCCACACAGTCAGTCGCCTGAGGCGGGAATTGAACCCGCGTCTCTGGCGCTGTGAGGCAGCAGTGCTAACCACTGTGCCACCGTGCTGCCCACGATGCATGGAGCCCTCTCATTGGTCTCTGTTCTGTGCACTGAGTGATATCACCAGACTGCTGGAGGCTGTCAGGGTCACACAATTGTGTCGGAAGAACGGGTTGAACTTCATGATGCACTGGTATAATGGTCAGGGATGCATGTATCCAAAACCTCAGCTAATGTTCAGTGGAGGCGGGTTTGTATCCCACCATCAGAAATGGTGGAATTTGAAATCAATAACTTTAAAATTAGTAATTATCATTTCATAAATACGTATGAAACCCTTGCTGATGTACAAAAAACCTAAACATTTGTCCTTGAGAGAAGGACATCTGCCCATCCACACGTGGTCTGCACAACATACCCACAGCAAAGTGTTTGCCTCTCAATTACCCTCGGAAATGGCCGAGCAACTTACTCAGCTCCAGGGCAGCTATGGCTGGGCAGGAAAGGCTGGTCAGCCAGAAACACCCACATCACATACATGATTTAATAAATAATCCATTCGGAAGGTCCCACTGGAAATATGCTGGGACCAGTGTCCTGGCCAATCATGTCGATAGGTTATGGACAGGGCTTTAACCTGACAGAGAGGATGCAGGGACAGGGTTCAGGTGAAAGGAGCTTTCCAAATCCAAAGATAAAAGGTGAAGCATTGGAACAGCATGGGAATGTGGCTGAACACAAACTGAAAGGAACAGGATGGGACAGAGTTTAACTAAAACTGTACATCAGCAAATCAGTTTGTGATAGGAGAGTGTGGCAAAAAATAAATCATGGTTTTCTTAATGGACAAAGTCTCTGCAACAAGGTAGGTGGATTTGTGACACAGGTGAAAGATATTTAGGCACCAGGGAGACGTGGTTACAGGGCGAACAAAAGGTGGAACATAAATATTCAATGGCTCACAGCCCTGCGGAAATTCAGGCAAAATGGACAATTTTAACAATAATGGATAACAAAGGTATCACAAAGGAAGTATCTGGCCTCAGGTCATGAAATAGAGTCAGTCTGAATGTAAATTCTGGCTACTACTTGCCAAGGACACAAGCAGCAGAACAGTTTTCGGCCACCGAACAGCATTTCATTGCTCACCACTGCATTAAGCAGGAATTCATTGGAATTTCTAACAAAGACATTGTGATAATTTTGGGATATTTCAATATTCGCATAATCTGGAACAGTCACACTGACAAGAGTGATATTGGAAGAGGAGTTCAGAGAATTTTTTTCAGTTTCTTTGAATAACACACTGTGTAGCTGGCTGGGAATGTAACTATCTCAGATTGACCATTGTGTGATGAACCTGAGTGAATGAGTACTGTCACCTGGAGAGATCCTCTGGGAAATTGTGATAAAGTGCAGTTTAAAGCAATATAAAGTTTTCAAATGAATCACAGAAAGGACAAGCTACAACTAGAAAGAAAAATCGCTGAAAACATGAGTTTGAGAGGAGAACTCACAATGGTAAACAGGCTAAACAGACTGAAATATATGTTTGTAAATGAACACTGGAATACCTTTGAAGGATCAATGCAAAATACTCAACAAAAGGATATTCTGTTGAAACAGACAAAACCTCAGAAAGAATTTCCCACCCGGCCCTCACTCAGGACAAAATGGATCAAATTAGATTATCAAGCTTACAAGATCACCGAAAGTTTTTAAAAACCTGAAGTGAGAGTGTGTTTTAGGAGTAAGTTTTAAGGGGATTGCAAAGGGTCTTCTAGCAGGAGGAGGGCTGTGGGAAGGCGAATCATTGTCAGGGTTTATTGACACAATAGGAACAGGGAGAGGTGAAGGTGCTGGAGGTGATGAAAGTATTACAGAGAGTTGTCAGGGCCTGAACGGTGTTACAAAGCCAGGACGAATTGCTGCAGCTGGAGGTGTTTGCAGAGTTAGGGAGGGACATATGTATTTTTATTTATTCATTCATGCGATGTGGGTGTCACTGATTGGACCAGCATTCTTTGTCCCCACTGGTAATCACCCAGAGGGTAGCTCAGAGTCAGCCATATTGCTGTTGGTCTGGAGTCACATGGAAGCCAGAGCAGGTTAGAGTATCAGATGTCCTTCCCTAAAGGATGCAAGTGAACCAGGTGAGTTCATCCGACTGATCAACAATGCTTTTATGGTGACCCCACCAATGTCTTGTACAGCCAAACCTGACATCCCAACTCCTACTCCCAATGCTCTGCCCAATGAAGGTAACCAACCCAAATACCTGCTTCACCAGCCTGTCTACCCGTGACACCACTTTCAAAGAAATGTCTACCCGCATCCCTGGGTATCTGATTGACAACACTACCCCGGGCCCGAACATTAGCTGTACAAGTACCACCCTGTTTTGTTTCACCAAAATGGAACACTTCACACTTATCTAATTAATCTCCATCTGCTATTCTTCAGCCCACTATCCCAGCAGTACTGTTCATCCTGTTGTATCACAGTTAACCTTCTTCACTGCCCACTTTACCACCAATTTCAGTGTTACTCAAAAAACTTACTTACCAGGAAACCAATATTCCCTTCCAGACCATTTATCCAAATGACCAACATGCATCCAGCTAGAAAAACAACATGTCTCCCATCTGCCTCTGTCTCCTAACATCAAGCCAATTTTGTATCCAGTTCACTAGCTCCTCCTGAATGCCATATCCTTTTACATTGATGTGAGCTTATTACTCAGTTTACTGTACGGAACATAGAACACAGAACAGTACAGCACAAGACCCTTCGGCCATGCTGTGATGCCAACCTTTTATCCGACTGTAAGATCAAACTAACTACGTACCCTTCATTTTACGATCAACCATGTGCCTATCCAAGAGTCTATTAAATGTACCAAATGTATCTAATTTTGCTGCCACTGCTGGCAGTGCATTCCACCCACCCGCCACTTTCTGAGTAAAAAACCTACCTCTGACATCTCCCCTTAACCATTCTCCAATCACCTTAAAATTATGCCACCACACAATAAACATTTATGCCATGCAAAAAAGAAGTCTCGCACTATACACTGTCTACGCCTCACACCATCTTGTTCACCTCGGCCATGTCAGCCCTTACCCTTCTTCACACCAATGAGAAAAGCCTTAGCTCCCTCAACCGTTCTTCATAAGACATGCTCTCCAGTCCAGGCAGCATCCTGGTAAACCTCCTTTTTACCCTCTCAAAAGCTTCCACATCCTTCTCATAATGAGGGGACCAGAACTGAACACAATATTCCAAGTGGGGTCTAACCAGGCTCTGTAGAGCTGCAGCATACTCTCACGGCTTTGAAACTCAATCACCCAGCTGATGAAAGTCAACACAACAGATTCCTTCTTATCAACCCTATCAGTGTGGTTGGCAACTTTGAGGGATCTATGGGCATGGAACCCAAGATCCCTCTGTCCCTCCACATTGCCAAGTCTCCCGCCTTTAACCCTGTAATATAAAATCAAGTTCGACTTTCTGAAATGAATCACTCCACATTTTTCCAGGTTGAACTCCATATGCCACTTCTCAGCCCAGCTCAGCATCCTGTCAATGTCCTGTTGCAACCCACAACAACCCTCCACACTATCCACCACTCCACCAAGCTTCATGACAATGGCAAACTTACTAACCCATTCTTCCACTCACACATCCAAGTAATTTACAAAAATCACAAACAGCAGAGTTCCCGGAACTGATCCCTGGAGAACACCACTGGTCACCGAGCTCCAGGCTGAATGCTTTCCATCTTTCATCACCTTCTGTTTCCTGTGAGCCACGAATTCTGTGTCCAGACAGACAGTCCTCCCTGTATCCCATGCCTCCGTAATTTCTGAATGAGCCATAAACGTGTTGTGTCACATTCTCGAAGGATTCAATAAGATTTGTGAGGCATGACCAGCCACTTACAAAGCCATGCTGACGATCTCTCATCAAACTATGAATCACAAATCCTGTCTCTCAGAGGCCTCCCCAATTATCTGCACACCACAGACATAAGAATGACAGGTCTGCAATTCCAAGGATTATCCCCATTCCCATTCCTGAACAAGAGAATAACATTTCCCTGCCTCCAATCATCTGGTATGACTCCAGTGGACAGTGAGGCGGCAAAGGTCATCGCCAAAGGCGCACCAATTTCTTCCCTCGCTTCCTGTAGTAACTTTGGACATATCCCTTTGGGTGCAGCAGATTTATCTATTCTTATGTTTTACAAAATTCTCAGCACATCCTCCTTCTTAACATCAATCTGTAAACATGTATCAATCCTTTTCATGCTGTCCTCACAAATGTCAACGTCCCTTTCAGTAGTAAATACTGAGGCATAGTATTAATTAAGTACCTCCCCTACCTCCTGTGACTCCAGACACAAGCTCCCTCCACTATCCCTAATCGGCCCTACCCTTACTCTGGCCACGCTCTTGTTCCACATGTAAGTGAAGAATGCCTTACGGTTTTCCTTAATACTTCCCAAAAATGCTTTTTCATGCTCCCTTCGAGGTGTCCTAAGTCCATTCTTCAGTTCCTTCCTGGTACCTTCAGAGAATCCCCACAGGAAGGAAATAGGCCATTTGGCCCAACACCTCCAAAGAGTATCCCAACCAGACCCACTCCCCAACATATTACTCTACATTTTCCCTGACTAAAATGCCAAACCTACACATCCTTGAACACACTGAGTAATTTAGCATGGCTGAGTCACCTAAGCTGCACATCTTTGGGCTGTCAGTGGAAAGCGGAGCACCGGGAGGAAACGCACACAGATCATGGGAGAATATGCAAACTCCACATACAGTCGCCAGGGGCTGGAATTAAAATCAGGTTCCTGGTGCTATGAGGCAGCAGTGTTAACCACGGAGACACTGTGCTGCCCCATGTAACCCTCTAGACGTCTATTTGATTCTTGCTTCCTCAACCTTAAATCAGCTTCCTTCTTCCTCTTGACTAGACGTTCGACATCCCTTAGAACCTTGTCAAATGCTTTGCTGAAGTCCATGTGGACAACATTGACTGCTCTGCCTTCATTAACCACTTGGTAACGTCCTCATTCCTGATGAAGGGCTCCAGCCAGAAATATCGATTTTCCTGATCCTCGGATGCTGCCTGACCGGCTGTTCTTTTCCAGCAACACCCTGTCAAGTCTGATCTCCAGCATCTGCAGACCTCACTGTCTCCACTTCCTCGAAGAGTCAATCCGGTTTGTAAAACACTGTTATCCACTCACAAAGCCATGCTTTCTATCTCTAATCAGCCCTTACCCTTCCGAATATACTTAGCTCCTTTCTCTCAGAAGTTCCTCCAGCAACTTACCCATCTCTGGGCTGTAATTTCCTGGCTTTTCCCTACTGCCTGAAGTGATAGAACAGCATTAGCCGCCCTGCAGTTTTCCGGTACCTCACTGGGTCTGTTGATAATGTAAATACCTTTGTTAGGGACACTGTATCTCTTCCCGAGCTTCCCACAATGTTCTAGGATCCACCGAATGAGCTCCTGAGGACTGATCGACCTTTATTTGTTTTAAGGCTCCAGCACTCTCTTTTCTGGTGAGGATTCTTTCCAAGACATCACTATTTATTTCCCCAACTTCCTGAGCTTCCGTGTCATTATCCACAGTAAATTCTGACAACACTATTTTGTCTAATATCTCACCCATCTCCTCTGGTTCCACACAGAGGTGACTTCACTGATCTTTAACGGGCCCTATTCTTCACCAGGTTACTCTTTAGCCCGTCTTGAAACTTGTCCAAAGGATTCTGAAAATTCAAATATTCCATAACTTCCGGGCCACCACACATCTCCGACACCCTTATCTACTCTGCCATTTATATTCACACCAACAAAAAAAATCCAACAGGCTCAATAACAAATTCTCTTTTATAAAATGTGTTTCTAAGTGTCCAGTTATTGTTTATTGACATATCCTTTCTCACACATTTCAGCTCCCGACCTACTGTCAGGCTAACACTATTTGGTTTCAGACTGATAGCAGAAAGGGTTGTGGGAGTTCTTGCTTATCAAGATGAAAAAAGTAGCTTACAGGGTCATCAGGTAATAGAGAAGGCAAATCAAACACTGGCATTTATTACAAAGGGAATGGCGTCGATAAAAGAGGGAGATCTAGAGGAAGGTACAATCGGACGACACCTAGAATATTATGAACTGTCTGAGTCCCCTAAGGAACGACATTGTCACATTGGAGGCAGGCCAGAGAAGGGTCACTCGGCTGATCCTGCGAATGGAGGGATTTTCTAATGAGAAAAGGTGGAGTAGACTGAGGTTGAACCCATTGACGTTCAGAAAACATGAGACAGAAGTTGAATGGAACATTCAAGATTCTTGGAGGTTTTGATAGGTTTGGTGCTGGGAAGTTAGAAAACAGAAAAAGTACAGCACAGTAATAGGCCCTCCGGCACACCATGGCTGCGCTGTCCATGATGCTCTTCTAAACTAGTCCCATCTACCTGCACAGGGTCCATATCCCTCTATTCTTTGCCTGTTCATGTTTCTGTCGAAAATCCACTTCAATGCTTTGCTCATATTGCTGCTTCTCCGACCTCCCTCAGTAACTTCCACTCTCTACGTTAGAAAAACGTGCCTCACACATCTCGTTTAAACTTCCTCTTTCTCACTTTAAATCTATGCGTTCTACTATTTGAAACTTACACATTAGAAAAGAGATTACGACTATCCACATGATCTGCCCCATCCTAATTTTATTTTCCTGTACCTGGTCGCCTGTCAGCTTCCGATACTCTCACAAAACAATCCAACTTTGTTTAATTTCCTCTTATACCTAACACTTCCTTCAAAAACCGAACACGGGCAATGTGCTGATAAACCCCTTTTGCACCCTCTCCAAAGCCTCCACATCCTTCCTATTGTGTGGAGATGAGACCTGCACACAGTATTCTAAATGTAGACAAATAAAACTTTCATACAATTACAGCATCAGATGCAAACCACTATACCCAACGTTGTGACCGATGAAGGCCAGTGTTCCATTTGCTTTCCTTCCCATCTGAAACACTTCTGTTGCCATTTTCAGTGAGTTACTGACTTGCACCAAGATCCTTCTGTATATCAATGTCCCGCAGGATGCTAACTTTATTCTGGAATTTGACATGATCTCAGACTTTGCCAGCTTAGACTCTATTTGTCATTTCTCTGCACATCTTTCCAACTGATCTGTAACATCCTGCAACCTTGGATCCCCTTGCTCATGAACCCCAACTCCATCAATTTTCATGTCATGTGCAATAATTATCTCTGTCACTTCCTTTTGTTTCAATGGTGTGAGAATCTGTAACCAGAGGGCAGAAAATCCCAGGAAGGGCTCACCCATCTAAGATGGAGATGAGGAGGAATGTCTTCATTCAGAGGGTAGTGACTCTGTGGGAATTCCTGACTGCAGGGAGCTGTCGAGCTTGGGTCATTAAGAATATTTACAACAGACTTGGTCAGATTTTAATGAATCAGGGAAACAAGGGCTTTGTGGAAAAGGCAGGTAAATAGAGTGGAGGATCATCAGATCAACCATGATCTGACTGAAGGACAGAACATCCTCAATGGGCCAAATGGCGTAATTCCGCTCCTCCATCTCATGGTCGGAACTCAGACGCAATATGTCCTGCATAACATTATGGGGCTCGGCTCAGAAATAACCTTTATAATGGGATTACTAGATATTTATTATTACATAGCATTTGATCTACAAAATAAAATTTTGTTGATGGATTCTTGATGTGATGCAATAGAAAAAACATCTCGTATACAATCCAGGATTACATCCATTACAGCCCTGATACTCATTAGTTAGTTATCCAGTCGTAATGGAGACTACTGTCACACACATTTACTGTACTGTCCTTGCTACAAGTACATTCAGTATCCTGACTGTAACCATATTGACATTACCATCACTGGTTGGTTCCTATAAAAGAATTCCTGCAAAGAGCTGCTGCTTGCTTATTCTATGCTCCACTCAAATAAGACTCCAAATTTTGATCTTCACTTCCACATGAATGTCTCATTACTGCGTTCACCTCATCCTTTCTTCACAACTTGTTGGCTTTTTGCCTAGCCTGCCTTGATCTGACAAAACTCTTCAGTATTCACTTCCATGCGATGGCCATTCTGCAGCAATGTCTCTGGAATGACAATTCGATCATATCTGTTCCTTAATGGCGAATGCAGGGAGTCGATCCTCAGTAGTGGGGAGTTGAACAGATGGATAGAGGTTACAGAGACAGGGAGGCTTACAGGAGATCGAGGATGTTCGAGTTAAATAGAGTTACATCTGGTCAAGAACGTCAGTGGGACAAACGGGTTTGGGGATTGGAGGAATTTACAGAGAGAGAGGGAGCTGGGTTAGATTCTGGAGATAGGGATAGGGATGGATATAGGTTAGAGGCAGGCAGACTGATAGGCACAGACAGAGGGGCATAGAGGCATAGTCATAGAGATGTACAGAATGGTGTAACCAATCCATGATGAATAGATAGCCCAACCCAATCTCATCCGACCTGCCAGCATCTGGCCCATATCCCTCCAAACGCCTCCAATTCATATACCCATTCAAATGCCTCTTAAATGTTGCAATTGTAACACCCTCCACCACTTCCTCTAGCAACTCATTCCATACACGTACCACCCTCTGCGTGAAAAAGTTGCCACTTAGGTCTCTTTTATATCTTTCCCCTCTCACCCTAAACCTATGCTGTCTAGTTCTGGATTCCCCGACCCCAGGGAAAAGATTTTGTCTATTTACCCTGTCCATGCCCCTCATAATTTTGTAAACATCTGCAAGGGCACCTCTCAGCCTCCGACGGTCCAAGGAAAACAGACCCATCCTGTTCAGCCTCTCCCTATAGCTCAAATACTCCAACCCTGGAAACATCCTTGTAAATCTTTTCTGAACCTTTCAAGTTTCACAACATTTTTCCGGTAGGAAGGAGACCAGAATTGCACGCAATATTCCAATAGTGGCCTAATCAATGTCCTGTACACAACATAACCTCCCAACTTTTGTACTCAATACTCTGACCAATAAACAAAAGCATACCAAACGCCTTCTTCACTATCCTATCTACCTGCGACTCCACTTTCAAGGTGCAATGAACCTGCACCCCAAGGTCTTTGTTCAGCAATTCTCCCTAGGACCTTACCATAAAGTGTATAATTCCTGCTAAGATTTGCTTTCCAAAATGCAGTATCTCACATTTATCTGAATTAAACTCCATCTGCCACTTCTCAGCCCACTGGCCCATCTGGTCACGATCCTGTTGTAATCTGAGGTAACCTTCTTCGCTGTCCACTGCACCTCCAATTTTGGTATCATCTACAAACTTATTAACTGTACTTCTGATGTTTGCATCTAAATCATTTATGTAAATGACAAAAAGTAGAGGTACCCGGTACCAATCCTTGTGGCACACCACTGGTCATACGCCTCCAGACTGAAATACTACCCTCCAGTACCACCCTCTGCCTTCCACCTTTGAGCAAGCTCTGTATCCAGTGGCTAAATCTCCCTGTATTCCATGAGATCTAACCTTGCTCATCAATCTACCACGGGGAACCTTGTCGAACGCCTTACTGAAATCTATGTAAATCACATCAACCGCTCTGCCCTCATCAATCCTCTTTGTTACTCCCTCAAAAAACTCAATCAAGTTTGTGAGACATGATTTCCCATGCACAAAGCCATTTTGACTATCCCGAATCATTCCTTGTCTTTCCAAATACATTTACAACCTGTCCCTCAGAATTCCCTCCAACAACTTTCCCACCACTGACGTCAGGCTCACTGGTCTATAGTAGTCTGTGAGATTCAGGGTGTTTCAGGGAGAAGAGTATTGTATATACTAACAGAGATATGGAGTTTGTAGTGACTGAAGATGTTTAAATAGGTAAGCGGACTTCTCGGCTCTGGAGGCGACGTAGATAGGAAAACAATGGACAATGCCAGGTGGCTGGGTTGGACACAGTCACACAGATGGGGACGATTGTACAAACTGAAAGAGGTTCCGTTGTCGGGAGAGTTGGTGGGGGTGGGGGGTGTTGAGGGTGAAGTTTACATTCATTATGTTCGAAGATTTGGAGAAGGATAAGGAGATCATAATTTTTTCACAGCTAAGGAAGGATTGTAGCAGCTGGAGAAGTTTGCACAGATAGGGAAAAACTTAAAGATTAAAGACAAATACTTTGACATAAAGGGTGCGTTGGTAGGAGGAGTTTACAGGGATAAGCAGCACTGTCGGGGTTTACAGGAATGAAGGAATTTAATATCTACTGGAAAAATGTAGGGATTAGGCTGTTAGAGATTGGAGAACCTGACAGAGACAGAGAGCATTGTGTGGATTAGAGGTGATTCCAAACAGAGAGAGGATTATTGGGACTGGACGATAATACAGAGATCACTAAGACAGCATGGGGCAGGATTGACGCCTGGGATCTCTGTGTTGTCTCAGTGAGTACCAGTACAGCAGAGGTGAGAGCAGGACTCTCACAAGATGGTGGGAATGAAGCCTAGAATGTTGATGTTCCTTGCCCAGCACTGTGTCTATGTCTTGTCTTCCGGGTCTGAATATAGAAGGCCACTAACTCTTCCCTGTGTTGTTTACTGTGAGTGATCTTACCGGCTGCAGGGTTTACTGAAGGCTCCAGATCTCACTTTTCATCTCTCTATGGCTGACCAATTGTCTTCAATGTGGCAATGGACGAGAATTAGGAATTAGGCTAAGTCAGGAACATCCTGATTACCTACAGGAGAGAGAGAAACAGACAGAATGAGAAATTAGACTGAGGGCAGTGAGGATGACTCATATTGAGTAGCACTGAGTCCAACAGAGACCTGGGAAATCCCAGTCTCCATCTCAGGCCTGTGCTGCTGCGTCACTCTGGAGTGGAGAATTCTGTTGGCTCAGAATCTCAGACCGGCTGCAGGAGTGAGACGCGTTGACAGAGGCAGCAATTAGACCCATACAGTGAGGGATACCACATGGAGAGATACTAAGTGATATCACCAGAGAGCAGCAGGTTTAGCAGGTTTTCAGAATCAACAATGGCGTCAGAAGAAGTGGGTTTGATACAGTGGGAACTGCGACCAGTTCTCAGGGAGAAGTCAGCTATTTTACTGGGATGGTACAGTGGTCGAACCAGTGCACTGGTCAATCATACGAACAGGATTACGCAGAGTGCTTTAAACTGACACACATGAGGAGATCTTCGAGGAGAAAGTGAGGGCTGCAGATGCTGGAGATCAGAGCTGAAATAGTGTTGCTGGAAAAGCGCAGCAGGTCAAGCAGCATTCAAGGAACAGGAGAATCGACGTTTCACGCATAAGCCCTTCTTCAGGAACTGGGGGCTTATGCCAGAAATGTCGATTTTCCTGTTCCTTGGATGCTGGTTGACCTGCTGCGCTTTTCCAGCCACACATTTTCAGCACATATGAGGAGATACAGTGCTCAGCTCAAAGGAAATCCCAATTCCATAGGGAAAGGTTAAAATATTGAAACATTGGGACATGGCTGAGGAGAAATAGAAAGAAACAGGAAGGAAGTGAGTTTAACTAAAATTGTACATCAGCAAACCTATGTGTGACAGGAAATTGTGATAAAAAGTAAATTATTGTTTCTAAATTTGGATGAACGAAGTATTTGCAATAAGGGACATGCACGTGTGCCTTGTGATTTCTATTTAATCACCACCAGGGAGACATTTTCACAGGGTGAACAAGAAGGTGGGGCATTAATATTCACAATTGCACAACATTGTGGAATGTCAGGCAGAATAGGAGGGAGGGTGAGGATCTCTCATCATTAGGGATAACAATGGGATGATCAAGAAAATATGTGGCCTTAGATTATCAATCAGTCGTAGACCAAATTCTGGGTAAGAAGGGTCAGAACACAGAAGTGCAAAAGCAGTGTTAAGGCTCCTTTACAGCATTACATTGTGAGACACTGAATTAACGGGGAATCATTTGAATTTGTAACAAAGGCATTGGGATATCAGTGAGGGGATTCAACTTTCCTCTCTCATCGTCGCATTGGTGATGGGTCACAGACGAGGCTGACTATCTCCCACGCTCAGGGGGAGTCTGTTGGTGGCAGTATATACCGTTGTGGCCTTCCACAGACTCTGTTACATTTGGGGAAGAAGGTGGCCTGTGAAGGGGGTGGATGCGGTTTGGGCTGACAGCACGCTCCTTGTGCTGTTTTCTCCTGGGTTCCTCAAAGTAAATCCTAATACTTTTTTTTCAGATCTCCCCCATCAACTGTGGTTCCATATAGGCGATCTCATTGACCTTTCAGGGGGTCTTTTCTCCCCCTCGCTATACTTTAGCCCCTGAAATTTTAAAATTGTCAAAATGCCTTTGAAATTTTAAATATCCCCCAAAACCAACAGCCTCCCACACCCATTTCTATTCTGCCACCTATGCTGTTACCAAAATATAGAATAAAAGAGATTTGAAAATATTCTGCTTCTACAAATCCATATTTCTCCCATTGTTTCTCAGGGTCCGGTTATCATTTATTGTCATATCCTTTATAATACAGTCCAGCATGTTCCCAACTTACTGTCAGGCTAACAATGTTTGGTTTCAGGCTGACTGCACAAAAGGTTTTGGGCGGAATGTTCAACACAAAATCGTGGGTCTGTTCCTTTGCTATATTGTTCCATGTTCTATGTAGCTCTTTAAAAATTATGCATCAAGGAAGGATCTCGACCGTGAACAGACTCAGGCCTCTCACGGATGAAAGAGAGAGAAAGGGGTTGTGGGGAGGTGGATTGGTAAGAACAGAGAAGCGGAGGTGGGGTGATAAGAACAGGGAAGGGAGTACAGTGTGTAAGAGGGAGCATGAAGAATAAAAGCAAGCAGGAACACAGGGAAGTCTGAGTGATGTTTGTGAGGGAGGCCACATAAACGAGTGGAATAAATTAACAGCACATAGCTTCGGGACATGCAGTGATGAAACTCTCATTTTAACATGACTGGAAGGAATAACAATAAACTATCACATTGAATTAAAATCCACATTATTAAAGGTGGCGCAGGTTGGACAAAGGAAAAGAGATTGTCATGGAGGACAGGAATGAAACAGCGCAATGGATGGACATGGATTCAGATCCACAGTAAAGGGATCACACCAGGGCTTGACCAATGAACCACAGCAAAGCAAGTTCAATATTGAATTATAGATGAATGCTCAATAATATTCACCTCTGAACCAGTTTCATTGTTCTTCAATGTAAACTCTCCGGCTGGACCTTGTAGCTGAGAAGATAGCACACAACTGGAATCAGAGAAACACTTCAGTTTTCATTCCTTCCATTTCTCTGCAAAATGAGATGACAAAAGACACATGTTGAGACACATTCAGAATAAACAAATATATGTCTTGATTTGAGTGGTAAACATCCACCTGTTAAAGGAGTTTCCAAAATCCACCGCCATCAACTCAGGACGGGTGTTCACAAAATAATTTGAGAGATCTCGTACTTTATTGACAAGGTTATGTTGTAGAGACGATTTGAGAGATTTAACAGATGAATCCCATTTTAAGATATTTTTCTAACCGCCAATTTTGTTCTTCAAAAGATTATTTGGAAAAAAAAAGGTTGGAATACGGGGAAAAAAAGTTATTCAGGAACAGAATCAATCTTCTGTAATCACTGACTTCAATGGCGGGTGTAGGTACCCAGCATGCCCCGCGGTGCTGAGATTCCTCTATACTGCGGACAGGCGAGTGCAGGACATTGGCAGTACCGACTTTATCTTCGTTGGAAATGGGGAGAGACGCGCTTTTCCACACGGTAAGGCTGGAGAGCGTTTATAAACCCTTTCAGCGAGAAGCGAGCACTTTGAAAAATAACTTGCGGTTAAATGTATCGCAGTTCCAAGGTGAACAGCCGCCATCTTGGCCAGAAATCTGGACGCATGCGCAGACTGTCCGTTACGTCACAGTGCCGAGCGGGGCCTGAGGGTGACTCATGCAGATGCTGAAAATCAGAGAGTGCTGGAGGCGGTCAACAGGTCTGGTTGTAGATGTGGACGCAGATACAGAGTGAACCATTCCAGTCCTGAGTGCATCTTCTTCAGAACCTATTACCCGGGTGCTGCAGTGTCCTCGGCGATAGCTTTATAACAGCTTCACCCTCAGGTGATCTTTGAAACAAACAGCAGTCTACCTGAATCCCGGGATTTTACTGCAGTTGACATTTTTAACCAACCTGTTCAGACGTTTCATGTCCCACTTGTAAAGCAGGTGGGGGCTTGAGAATCCAGGCCTTCTTAGTTAGAGGGGAGTTCCTCAGGGTCGAGGCTTTGGCCCAACCATCTTCAGCTGCTTTGCCAATCACTTTCTCTTCAGAAGTAGGGATTTTGGTTTATGATTGGACAACATTCAGCATCATTTTCAAATGCACAGATACTGATATAGCGCATATCCATATGTTCAGGTTGTAAGTTTGCTTTCTGAGCTGGTAGGCTTGTTCACATTGAGAACAATCTTACAACCTGAACCTCAACCTAAGCTAAAAATGTTCTCAAAAATCGCATACTCACATGTAGCAAGACCTGGACAGCATCTGAAATCTGTACAAATGGCAAGTAACAGCTGTATCACATCCATGCCTGGCAAAGACCATCTTCAACAAGAGAAACTCTGAGTATCCCTTGTTGACATTCAACAGCAATATCATTGTTGAATCCTCCATGAGCAGCATTCCGGGGTGAAATATTGATGTGAAACTGAACAGGACTGACCATACAACTGTTGGTGCAGGATCAGGGCACAGGCAAAAAGTCTTGCAGTGCTCAACTCACTTCCTGACTCCCCACTTCACAAGATGTAAGTCAGGTATGATATGGGACACTCTCCACTTGCCTGGTTGAATGCTGCTTCAACAACGTACGAAGCGGCACAGTGGTTAGCGCTGCTGCTTCATAGTGCCAGAGACCCGGGTTCAATTTCCGCCTCAGGTGGCTCTCTGTGCGGAGTTTGCACATTCTCCCCTTGTCTGCGTTGATTATTTTTCTCCAAGTGCTTCAGTTTCCTCCCACAATCTAAAAATGTGCAGGATAGTTGAAGTGGCCAAGCTAAATTGCCCGTAGTGTAAGGGGCAGGGGAATGGGTCTGAGTGGGTTGTGCTTCAGCGGGTCGGTGTGGACCTGTTGGACCGAAGGGCCTGTTTCCACCCTGTAAGTAATCTAAGCTTGTCAACATCTGGGACACAACATCACTTTTGATTCTCAACAACCTTCACCATTGCCTTTCATCACCATTGATGTCCAGTAGCAGCAAAGGGGATCATCTCTTGTGTAACATCGTTCTGTGAAGGGGGCTCTGCTACCCACCAGTTGGGGAGGTACATTCTGAAATAGGTTTGCACCTCAGGGCACACAATGTCTCAGGTTCCTTTTTGCATTTAATGGTGCTTTTTACATCTTTCGAGATGATTGGACCATTTGTTTGGGAGGAGGTGTGAATAGAGAAAGGATGTCTTTCTGAATTTGGATTTGTTTGATCTGAGATTGTACACTGTATGGACCACAATAATATTTGAAAATCATTTCACAGAGAAATAGTTTGAATGAACTGAAGATCAGTGAGACAAAACAAACACGATATAAAGATCCAACAGAGTCATTAAATTCATTTGGACGTAAAGGGAACATGATTATCTGGTATGTCAGTGAGCAAAGGTTTCAAACAACATTGTGTGTGGTCAAGCACCAACACAGACACACGCACACACACACATATAAGAGTGTGAGTGTTCCAGTGAACTGACTGCAGAAATTATTTAACATTATCCAGTTAGCAATCTAAAAATATTCACAGACAGAGAAGCCATAAATATATTGCGTTTATGGGAAAGGATTCACCAGATCATCCAACTTGGAGATATGTGAGCAGATGAGCACCATGGAAATGTCTGGATTGTAAGAACAATTGCAAATTCCCAGATTCATTGACACAGATATTCTGTGTGAAGAGATTTATTTTGTCATCCAGCTTCATGTCACACCAATGGCTTTACACTGACAAGAGACCATTCCCCGACAGTAGGGGGAAAAATTAAGATCTCTAAAGGTCTTAAATTCAATGTTCTTTATTTAACATCACCCTGTTCACATGGTGGAGAAGTCATTCAGCTGTTCCATGTGTGGGAAGGTATTCAATTAGGGATCCAGCAATGCCTTGCTCTTTCTTCCTTGATAAGAGACTCAAGCATTTCCCCTACTACAAATGTTACGCTAACTGATATATACATCCCCATCTTTTGTCTACATTTCTTTTTAAACACTGTATTCCAATCTGCTGAAAATATCCCATAGTCTAGCAAATTTGGAAAATGACTCACAGTGCACCTGTTCTATCCCGCGCTGTCTCTTTTAGCACCCTGGGATGCATTACACCAGGACAGGAGACTTGTCTAGCCTTAGCTCCATGAGCTTGCCCAACACTAGCGTTCCGTAATAATGTTTGTTTCCAGGTCCTCACCGACTCCATCTCTTTGTCAATCACCGGCATGTTATTAGTGCAATCCACTGTGAAGACCGATACAAAATACCTGTTCAGTGCCTCAGTCATTTCATCCCATCCCTTAACTATATGCCCCTTGTCATCCTCTGAAGGACCAACATTTACCTTAGCCAGTCTTTTTCATTTAACGTTTTCATTGAAAGTTCTGCTATCTGTTTATAAATTCTGTGATGCATCTTTTCTCTCCTGTTCTTTCCTACGGTTCTTTATATCTTTTTGTAGCTTTCTTTTGACCGTTAAAGCTTTCCCAATCTTCCAGTTTCATGCTGTTTTTGACCACTTTGTATGCCTCATCTTTCAAAGTGAGACATGGGGAGGGAGAGTGGGGAGGGGAGGGGGAGGGAGAGGCGAGGAGAGAGGGGGAGAAGAGAGGGTGGAGGAGGGGGATGTGCAGGGATAAAGGGATTGAGGAAAGAGGCAGGGCAGAGGAAAGAAGGGGTGGAGAGGGGGCTGTAGGAGAGAGGGAGCAGGAGAGAGCTGAGAATGGTGGGCAAGAGTAGGAGGAGAGATGGGAGGAGAGGGTAGGAGGAGTTGGGTAGGAGAGGGAACAGGAGGTCGGGGTGGGAAGCGAGGAGTGGATGGCGGGGGGGGGTGTAGAGGGGTGAAGGGTGTAAGTGAGGGGGGTGTAGGAGAGAGGGAGAGGAATGAAGGAGAGGAGTAGAGGTGGAGAGCAAGTGGAAGGTGGAGGAGGGGGAGGAGACAGCGAATGAAGTGGGGGACGAGTGATGGGGAGGAGAGGGGGTAGGAGAGAGGGGGAATGAGAGGGGGGAGGAGAGAGGGGAGGACGCGACGACGTAGGGGAGTTTGGGGTGTGAGGCGAGGAGGAGCTTGGGGTGGAGTAAGAGAGAGGGGGTGGAGAAGGGGGTGGGAGGTGGAGGAGAGAGGTACAGGAGGGGTGGAGGATGTGTGGAGGAGTGGGGAGGAGAGAGTTGAAGATGAGGAGGAGGGGAGGACGGTGGGAGATGAGGGGCAGGAGAGAGTGGGGGAAGGAGGGGGAAGGTGAGGAGGGAAGTGAAGCAGAGACAGGGAGGAGAGCCGGTGAGGAGGGGTCAGGAAAGATGGGAGAGTAGAGGGGAGGACAGGTGGGAGGAAAGGATACGAGGAGAGAACATGGGGGTAGGGAAGGAGTTCGGGAGAAGGGGTGAAGAAGAGGGGACGGGAGAATGGAAGAAGTGAGTGTGGAGAAGAGGGGAGGAGAGGGCGGGGAAGGGGAAGAGGAGAGGAGGGGACGTGAAGAAAGGAGAGGGTGGAAGAAGAGAAGAGGTGAGGAAAGTGGACGAGGAGAGAGGGGATGAGGAGAGAGGGGAGACGAGAGAGTGGAGAGCTGAGCGGGAGAGGGGAGAAAGGAGAGGAGGGGAAGAGGTGAGAGGGGAGATGAGAGAAGTGAGGGGGAGAGGAGAGAGGGGAGAGGGGAGAGGAGACAGTGGTGAGGAGTGAGAGGAGTGAGTAGTGAGGAGTGAGTGGAGGGGGAGAGGAGAGAGTGGAGAGGTGAGATGGGAGAGGGGAGAGGAGAGAACAGAGAGGAGATAGGAGAGGAGAGGAGAGGAGAGAAGAGAAGAGGGAGCAGAGAGCAGAGAGGGGAGAGGGGAGAGGGAACAGTGGTGAGGAGTGAGAGGAGTGAGTAGTGAGGAGTGAGAGGAGAGGGGAGAGGAGAGAGGGAAGAGGTAAGAGGGGACAGGAGAGAAGAGAGAGGGAGGAGGAGAATGGAGAGGGGATGAGGAGTGAGGGGAGAGGAGAGAAGAGAAAGGGGAGATGAGACAGTGGTGAGGAATGAGAGGAGAGAGTTGTGAGGACGGAGAGGAGAGGGGAAATGAGAGAGCAAAGAGGGGAAAGGGGAGAGAAGAGAGGAGAGAAGGAAGAGGAGGGAGGGGAGTCGGAGAAGAGAGAGGGGATAGGAGAGAGTGGAGAGATTTGGGGAGGAGAGAGAGTGATAGGAGAGAGAGGGGGAAGAGAGAGAGGGGAAGAGAGAGAGGGGGAATAGAGAGAGGTGAAAGAGAGTGAGGGGAGGAGAGTGTGGGGCAGGAATGGGGAGGAGAGGGGATGAGAGAGATGGGGGCGAGATGAGGGGGAGAAAAGGGAGTAGAGAGAGGGGGAGGAGAGAGAGTGGGAGGAGAGAGGGGAGGACGGAGAGAGGGAGGAGAGAGAGGGGTGGTTAGGGGAGGACGGAGAGGGGAGGAGGGAGAGTGTGAGGAGAGCGAGAGGTGAGGAGAGAGAGGAGGGGTGGGAGTGAGAGGAGAGAGGGGGAGGAGAGAGACGGGAGGAGTGAGGGGGAGGAATGAGAGGGGCGGAAAAGAGAGAGAGAGATGGAGGAGTGAGAGTGGGAGGAGACAGGGGCAGGGAGAGAGGCAGGAGGAAGAGGCAGAGAGCAGCAGGGGCAAAGGAGGGTGTCAGAGAGGGGAGGAGGAGAGTGGGTGAGTTGTGGGGCGAGGAGGAGGAGAGGAGGGGTGGATGTTAGCGGGAAGAGAAGATGTGAGGCTGAGGAGGTGGTGGCGTGGAGAGACGGAGTAGACAGCAGGATGGGTGGGAGCAGAAGTAGGTGGCGAGGAGAGTTCGGGAGGACAGAGCAGTTGGAGGTGGGGGAGGAGGAGATTGGGTGAAAGACAGAAGGGCAGATTGGTTGAACCGTGAAAGTGGTGGAGGAAAGTGAGGAGAGAATCGGGAAGAAGGGTGAGGGCAGTGTGGCAGAGGAGAGGGGAGTAGGATCCTGGGGGAAAGAGAGGAGTGGGACGATCGGTAGGAGAGTAACCCACCCAGACCTTTCTCCATCTGAACAGTTCATCTAACTCTATGGGCAACTCCCCCATGACCAGTCCAACCTGACCTGCACACCATTGGACCAGGTGAGGAAACCCACGCAGACACTGGGGAGAATGTGCATACTCCACACAGACAGTCGCCTGGGGCAGGAGCTTTGAACAGGGTCCCTGGCACCGTGAGGCAGCAGTTGTAACCACTGAGCCACCATGCGACCCTAACGAGAGAGTCAGAGAGAGAGGTGAAGAGAGAGTGGGGGGAGAGAGAGGAGAGAGAGGAGAGAGGGGAGAGAGACGAGAAGGAGGGGAGAGAGAAGAGAAGGGGAGGAGAGAGAGAGAAGAGGGGAGGGGGAGAAGAGAGATGAAGAAGAGGTGGAGAAGAGAGAGCAGGAGAATGAGAGTGTGAGAGAGAAAACGAGAGTGGGAAAGAGAGAGAGAAGAGAAAGGCAGAACGAGAGAGAGAGAGATAGAAAAGGCAAATAGGGAACAAGTGTCCCCCAGCCCACACGCTGTCACAGACAGACAGAGACAGGAACAGGTCAATACTCCCTCGGTCAGCCCGCATGGCATGAGGGTAATGGCTGACTGAGCTAGGTTCAAATACTCCCAGGGTCTGTCACTCAAACCCCATCTCCTCCCCAACCCAGTTCATCCAGTCAGCTCCCAGCTTCCTCTACCTGGAACACACGTCCCCCAGGTATGGGATACACCAGCAATCACCTAAGACTTTGGTACAGATCGTTGGGGGGATATGATGCGGAAATTATATGCAATGATTGGTAATGACTGAGGATGCAACACTCAAACGCCAATTATTTTCTGTTTCTGATGAATCGATTGATCATGTCAGATTTTGATTAAATGTTTCTTTGGAGTTTCCCGTCTGTGAATCTTCTTCAAATATTCAAAGAAGTTTAATAAAAGCAGTGTCAGTCCACGTGAGAAATCAGACAGACAAATAGTTCCCTTTTGTTTGATGTTTTTGTGTGTACATGCTTCCTTGCAATCCTCAGAGAAAGAAGTTTCCAAAATCCATTACTATTAGGGCAGAGAGAAAAGAAAAATCAAAATAAAGCAAGCAATTGTCTCTAAACATGAACATTATTTCTCTCTCCCCAAAGGTGCCAATCCTATTGGGTTCCTCCAGCACCCTCTCTATAATTTCAGAAACTCACATTATCCCTCCTCCTGATCAAGGGTGATCAGTAAACTCACAACAGGGATCATCATACATTGTGAAGGATGGGAGGGTCCAGAGAGGGGATAGGCTCATTCATTTACCAGGACGTTTCAGGAGTGATTTATGATGCAATGGTGCAACTGGAGTTGAAGCGAGATGCGACAGAGTTTATTGGTTTATAATTGGTGTCGATAAGGATGATGAAAACAAGATGTTCACATTAGCTGGGGGAAATGGACGATGAGATACAAAACCTTAAGATTTTAGATAAATTGACAGGGAGGATTTGATGAATTGGTTATGTGGAGGGGATGCTATGCCCACTGTATCTTAATGGTATACATTTGGACTGAACAGCCTGAAGCACTGTATTTAATCTCCAGTTTCTGTCAGACGTGGGCTTGAATTATGCCAGTACCAGAGCCATAGTGATGTAGCTCAGACAGTCACGCTAAAGGGCCTGGGTATCTTCCAGTTTGCGATGGTTGCTTTCCCTCTGGGTGTTTGCAGACCCCTCAAGCTCTCTGACACTCTTGGTGATGAAAGCAGGAAAATTGGTGACAGACTCTGACAACAGTGAGAGCTCCAGCTGTTCACTGCCCTTCAGATCCCCACTAACCTTCCTGCTTGAGGGAAATCGGCACGCCTGATTGGTGACAGGCTGTGTGGCTCAACTGATCAGCAGCGGACTGCAAGTTAAAGGTTAGTAGTTTGAGACCATCCAGGTATGGAGCTTTTGTTGTTCCAGATCAGATGATGGGAATACTACCCTACCTCCATTTAAACCGGAAAATCCATGGCAAGGTTGAATTGCAGCCCAAACCATTGATGATGTTGTATTCCCTGACCCAACATGGAGTAAGATAGGGACAAACACTGCTCTCTCCAGACCCCCGTTGTCAACAGAAAGTGGCCACTGCAGCTTTCTGCACAGCCCTGGCACAGCGTACAGAAGCTCCCCCCCCCCCCCCCCCAATGGGTGGCACAGTGGTTAGCATGCTGCTTCACAGCGCCAGAGACCCAGGTTCAATTCCCACTTCAGGCGACTCTCTGTGTGTGGGGTTTGCACATTCTCCCCGTGTCTGTGTGGGTTTCCGCTGGGTGCTCTGGTTTCCTCTCCTTATCCAAAAATGTGCAGGTTAGGTTAATAGGCCATGCTAAATTGCCTGAAGTATTGGGTGTAGAGGAATGGGTCTGGGTGGGTTGCGTTTTGGCCGGTTGGTGTGGACTTGTTGGGCCGAAGGGCGTGTCTCAACACTGTAAGTAATCTAATCCTCATGTATGGCCCTTCCTGTGTGAAAATCTTTACATTTAATGCGGTAACGGCTGCAATACAACCCCTTCCCCCAAGATTAGAAGCTGCAGGATTTTGTGATAAGGACAGTGTTATGAAGTTGAAGGCGTGCCCTCCACCTTTAAAAGAGAGTGAATGCTGTTCAGAACTGAGAGCTGACAAATACCTGTGATGATCATCTAGCAGTCTCAGCGTATACTGGAAAATTGGCTGTGAAACAAACCTGAGTTGGTTGCTAATTAGAAAACATTTCCTATTTTACTAATGAATTTACATTATGCCTCAGAATATTAAAATCCAATCGCGCTTCAATTTAGTGTTTTGAAACACTGCAGAACCGAAGACTTCCATAATGTTGCCCCCACTGATCATTCCGCATGAAACATGCCAAGGTCCTCAGCTGACGATTTTGCTGGGAATCTTTGCTCCTTGGCTTTGAACCGGGCCGCCTGCACAAGGAAAGCAAATGCGTTACTGCTTTTAGTGGAAGGATCGGAGCACGGTAACTCCACTCTGAAACAGAACGGTCATCAGTGCTGTGCACATCTGCACATGTTCAGAACCAGGTTGGAGAGAACCGGAACAATGTTTCACACAGTAATGAAACGGGATTACATTCCTTTTCACCACTCGAGCAGATATGAGTGAGCAAATTCAAAGCCAGGTTTGCTGCTGTGACAGCAAGTTAGAAAGCTTCACTCACGTCAGTCTGAAAGGCAGACATTGGGAATAAGGCTGTTCTTGCCGGATTTTGAAGTGGGGAGTTTTTGTGTATGAGGTGACTCCAATACCCATTACAACACAGGAAGCATCCCCGCGAGTAGCTGGTGTTCAGCGGCGTCCCTACTAAAAGTTACAATAGTCCAACGCTTCACCTTTCTGTTTCCAGGAACTGGTTGTTTTATAGTTTAATTGGAACCCTGTGTGGGAATCGATGAGTAGCGACTCAGTAAATTTTACTAAATTCCATGGTGGTTATTAGAGATGCAGTTTCTGATCAGGTCAATGTAAAAGGCAGTTTCTGAACATATTAACAGAAGTCCAAACATGATTACCCCACGCCCCACTCCAGCAGATGTTAAAGAAGTGCTAACTGTACTTGAGTGCTCTTTGTTCTCGATGTGTGAAGCTATCCCGCCTGAGTCATCTGTTGCTGAGTGAATCACAAAGGAGTTTCACCAGAGCTGCAACTGTCTCACTTTGATATCCCCCTTCCTCACTCCCCCTTCCCCGTTTACATTTTCCGGCTCATCTGTGATTTAAAGAAAACCAAATGGATGCAATGTCACTCGGTAGCCTGTCTGTCATTACCACAGCTTCAGTTCCAACATGGCTTAGATCTCACGGCACACCTTACTATGAGTGACGCTTTGACAGCACAAGTCCAGAGGTTCATCTGAGACTGTAAATTAATTCATTGCTGTTGCTCATTGAATGAGCCGCTAACATCCGAAATTCTGCAAAAGATGATTCAGAACTTCTGGTGATAATTCTCGCACATTGAATAAGGACAACCAGCCTCCAAATGAGGCCTTTCAGAGAGAGTGCGGCTACTTTATGAAGTCCTGGTGCACATCAGCTTTCTCCTTGGCTTTGAACCGGGCCACCTGCGCCACGAATGCAAATGTGGTGCTGCTTTTCATGGAAGGATCAGAACACGGAAACTACACGCTTCAACAGAATGGCGTATGTTCAGAACCAGGTTGGAGAAAATCTTAACAATGTTTCACACAGTAATTAAATGGAATTGCATGACTTTTCACCACGAGAGCAGATTTGCGCGATCAAACACAATGCCAGGTTTGCTGTCGGGAAAACAAGCAGGAAAGCTCCGTTCCAGCCCGTCTGAAAGGCTGCCGTTGGGAACAGGGCTGTTTCGGCGCAGTTTCGAACGCGGGAACTTCCACGTGTGAGGCAAATGTGATAACCACTACACTACAGAAACCAGTCCCGCCGGGGCCTACTGCTGCTCAGACGTGTCCAACACTGACATTTGCAGCAGTTCTATGCTTCACCTTTCCGTTTCCAATAGCTCGTTGTTGTCCAGCATAATTAGCATCATCGAAAAGGTAAGAAAATCATGTGAAATTGCTTACAAATTGTAGACTAGGATGTCGTCAATGTTTGGACTGTAGGGTGAGGCAGAATAGGCTGGGACAACATTCCCTGCAGCATAGCAGCTGGGGCATGATGTTATGGAAGGTTTGAATAACGGAGTATTTACGTTTTTTACCCAAGCTAGGGCGAGTTGAAAACTGGAGAGCACGGGTTTAAGGTGAGAGGGCTAAAATTTACAAGGGACCTGAGGCATATTTCCCACACAGAAGGCTGTGCGTGTATGGAATAGGCTACCAGAGGAAGTGGAGGAGACTAGTACACTCAGAAGATTGCAAAGTTAACTGGATGAGTTTCTGGATAGGAAGGGTTTAGATGGATAATGGCCAAATGCTGGGAAATGGGACATGTTTAAATTTGGCTATGTGGTCAGGATGGACGAGATCCACTGAAGGCTTTATTTCCACGCTGGGTACCCGAATAACGTTGTGTTGCTTACTTCGGCTTGAAAGGATTACTTTTAGCGGGGATTTCCATCGCTCTCTGTGGCTTTTCACCGAAAGGTAGTATTGTGAAACAGTGCAGAACGAAAGACTTCCTTACTTTTGCCCTGACTGACCATGCTCCGTGAAATATTCTCGGATCCTCAGTTGAGGATTTTTGCTGCTGGAAATTACCTCGCAAACTGTGTTATCTCGTAATGTATTTATAGAATGGTCAAACAGGCAGTATTTAACAGGGAACACAAACAAAAATGACAAACGAAATGCATTTTAAGACACAGTGACGCATGAGTGCTGAATGTGAGACAGTCCGAGGGCATGAGCCATAAATTAATCTCACAACTAACAGCAGGGAAATCCCAAACTACTCTTTCAAACATACTGGAGCCTTAGTGCACTACCATTTCCCAGACAATGTTGAAAAGAGAGAAAGAAAGAACATAATAAGAATGGGCCATAAAAAGTGAATTTCACCAATCACCGTCTCGATCAGATTAACCTTTCTCTTCCGATGCCTCCAGGACAGAAATGAAGGAAATGGGAGAAATTTAAGAACATATGACATGGCAATTCATTGGAATTATTTTCCCATTCGCCAGAACACCAAATAACGACGAGCAGAGTCACTGCAGGACATTGTTTCACAACAGCGATGAAACAAGTCTCCCTTCGTTTCCAGTGAAAACTCAACTTGCCTGTAACAAAGCTGCAGCAGTGGGGCTGCTTGAGCCTACGATTGACGGTGTGGGAAGCGAGCACGATCATGACAACATGGACCCTGACCCCTTCAAGAGATCCCAAACCACAGTTAGTTCTCCAAGAAGCAAACTCACGGGTCTGCTTTATGTTTTTGGCATTGAACACGCTACAGCCACAGAAATTGCAGCAGTGGGATGCAAACTATGCCTCTTTCGAGACTGGAATCTGAATCTAGCGTCTTAGACCGCTTGGTCACCAAACAGAGCGCTGACCTTGCCTGCATAGTGAAGTTTGCTGTGTCTGATACGCAGGAAACCCTGCAAGAATTTCAAACAGCGCCATACTCCCTGTGACATGTACCTGCTGGATAATATTCTGGTGTGTAGATGTGTCCCGGCTTTGCCAATATCACCGTTTTTTAACTCCCTATATTCTGTTGGTCGAACTGTGATTCCAGTCAGAATCACAAATGTGTCTCAAAACACCTTAGCGGTGTTGGTTCTCTGCAGAGATAAATGTGATTCTCTTTTGGTATCATTCTCTTCCCTTCTCCCTGAAACTCTGCACATGTTTACTTTCAACATAAACATGGAATTAGTTTTTAAACAACTCGATTGAAACTGTGTCTTTTTCAATGTCAGGCAGTGGTTTACAGGACCTAAACTCTCCCTATGTGAAAAAAAATTCTCCTCAAATACATTTTTCTTCTTTCACTAATGTCTTTAAAATTCTGCCGAATCGTTCTCGATACTTTCAGGCGTAGGGAGCATTCACCCTTCCTCAAATGCTCTGTCAAACACACTCATGCCTTGGAAAGGTTTAACAAGGCCAGCTATTGGCCTTCTGCTCTCCAAGGTGACCTATCCCAACTTTCCAAATGATCCTTGTTGTTGATATTATTCGTACACCACACCATTCCCATCAACCTAATCAGCGCTGTTTCCACGTCGCCACTTTCTAAAGTTTCACACCCAGAACTGTGCGAACAGCCAGATGGTGGATTTATTCAGAGTGGGATTGTGTGGGTGAGAATCCTGAAATACTTGTTTAACTTTCACCACATGTGGTACTGTGCCATGCCCACTACGATCGCACTCTGAACCCAAATCTCAAAGGTATTTCAAGGGATGCACCTTAATGATTTTCATCTTTTTATCAAATAGTTAATAGGACGACTGGGCAAAAGTGAAGTCAAACAACCAAGGCTCGATGGCGACTTGAAGTAACACATTCTCACATGCCAGTATTAACACAAGCTGCGAAGCGACGATCATGTCCGTGACACTCTTACATTTCCAACACCAAACCAGTTGAGAGTCGCTCAGGTCCAACTGCATCTCACTTTGCTCTCGGATTTCTAAGCACCAAAGTGATTCAAGAATATCGCCTTCTCATTCCGTCTCCTTGTTCGTGAGACGGTGCTGTTCATCCCTTCCACTTGGACTAAGTTGTCTCCACCGGCTGAGTATTCAGCTATATCCCTCCACCTGCAAGCAGTGTGTGGGGAGGCAAGCGCGGATACACTCCAAAGCTCGCTTTCATCGGCACAGCCAGTTCCATCAAGTGCTGGAAATCAGCAAGTTTGATTGGGAACGTCCTCCAAATATCATTTATCTGAGACAGCGATAAAGATGTTGAGCTGGTGGGAAAGACAGAAATGTAATCCGGATTCTCTACCCTCAGGTAAATTTATGTGAAGGTTTCTTTGTGCAGCCGGTTTGCTGTTCAGAATCCATCTTCACACAACAATCCTGCAGAAAGGCTTTTGTAACAGTAACCTCGGCTTCTTTGCTGCAATCGGGCAGCAGTTAACATCTGAGCCCCAACTAACCCAGATGAAGACAATCCGAGTGAAACCCTCACTCACTGAGAGCCACCCCACAGCTCTGAGCTGCGGGCCTGCTGACAGTCTAACGCAGAAGATAGGGTTAATAATGAGACATTGTTTCACCATCAGCCACTCTGTCCCAGAGACAGGAAGCGTGGCAGCATCAGCGTGTGGCGTCACTCACGGGCCGACAGAAGGTTTAGAGCCCATCGAGTCCATGACGACTCTCTGTCGCATGTATATCACTGTGGTTATTCATAGTTGGTGATGTCTGTCCTAATAATGCGGAGCTGTGTCTGTGTCTAACAAGTTGATCCAATTGTAATTCAGTTTTTCAATTCACAGGAAGAACACTGTTGTGTGAAACAGCGTGGGAAATAACTGTAGGGCGTCATGCTCATAGAGCACTCTGCAACTGATATATATATCATCTTCACCAGTTAATTCCCAGCTCTGGCAAGTGATTTGCGAATTAGATCCGAGCAGACCGTCAGAGAACAGGAAAAGAATTTCCAGAACTTCACAAGTGTGTTTCCTCACCTGTGTAAATTTCCCGGGTGTATCAGTACGAAATATTCATTTCAGATACATTGAGTGAAAGGAAGCAGAAAGTGAAACAACATGCAATGCGTAGAATTGAGCACTGTTATAGAGGAACACTGGCGTGGACAGTACACACACTGCAACCTGGAATTGTCAACGAGTAGAGGATACTTTCAGTCCATTAATTTCAGGCTTATGAGCCCAATACGCTACCGCTGGGCCGCTCTGTTAGCTCTGACCATCGCAGTTTCACACAGTTTTCAGCTTTTCGTCTGGCCTGTAGCATGTACCTCAGAGGATGGTTTCAAAAGGTCTTCACTATTATTGTGTGATACTCTGTGGTGCAAATGTGTCCCGGCTGTGTCAGTATAACCTGTGAGTAAGTTCCCACATTCTGTTGGTTTAACTGTGATTTCACTCAGAATAACAAAATATGTCACAGTGCAAAGTGAGGCCATGCAGCCCACCTTCGCTGTGCTGGCACCAAACAATAAGGAAGTGTCTGTGTAGTTTGATTGATTGACTTTATTTGATTGTCACGTGAACCTGAGTACAGTGAAAACTTTTGTCTGCGATTGGTAAATGCAGATCATAGTAATCAAGGGCATGCAGATCACAGCATGAGAAAAACAACATTTTGGACAGATTAAGGCTTTCAGGTTACTCCGCACAGGACGTGCACTCGGCAAAATCCACATTAGCAGGATCAGCAACATTTGAAGTTAGGGAATCCATTTCTCCTTCTAGTAATGGCCTAAAAGAAGGTGCTGTGTGTCTTTAAGCTTCGGTACCTTGATCTGACCTCGATCTGATCACAATTATACCTTCTGAGTCAAAAATGGAGCTGGATGAGAAACTCCAGTGCTCGCACTTACATCACCCACCCGAGGCAATATCACACCCAAGACCAACAAGCCAGACCGCAGCAGAAGCATGATCCATAAATCAGGTGAGTTTCCTTGTTTTTTTTTTAACAAAAGTTTTTCTGTTGTTTCGGAGTGAAGGCAGCACTGAATGTTAAGAACAGCTCCTTGCCGTTCTGACTCCCGGTTCCCAGGAGGATGTGCTGGTCACTTTCCCCGCGAGTGGACTCCCACTATGGGAGATTGACGAACCCGTCTTCTATTAGCAATCAGTGTCGTGGCAGAGCAATGTGTGTCCGCTCTTCAGTTTCCTATCAACCACGGGCTTGTGGAGCGCAGGAGGAGGTGAGAGGGAGTGGGAGTTATGGAACTTCTGGAAAGTTGAACAAACGGAGATCGTGCATGCACAGGAACGCATATTCTTTTGGGAACCTTGTGCAAATAACGCCATCTGAGACAGATAGAAAAGTGCAGAACTGCTGGGAAAGACAAAATCCCTTGCAGTCATCGGGAAAGTGTCTGTGTCCTTCTCGAGTCACAGTGAGGACTCTGCTGTCTGACTCAGCATGGGATGTTACTGCAGCGAGTCCTGTCGCTCAGGTACACTGGACCTGATGTATATAAGCTTTATCACGTTACCCGCAGTTCAGAGAACAGATTCCACAGCTCATATCATCCCACAGTGACAGGGAACAGAAGAAAGCGATTCAGACCATATTCTGAACACCTACTGGGGAGAAAACGGATGCGGGAGAGCAGACAGTCTCGATCAGTGCATGTTCCCAGCATTTACAATCTTGGTTTGTGTGACAACAAAAGCAGGAACCAGGAACTGTTTATCTTGTTTCTTAAAACAGGCATGAACATTTGCACAGGATAGATACATCTACCTGCTGTTAATGAAATGATGAACAGTAGACTACAGTGCACAGAGTATGGAATGATCCCTGGGTTATGGGCTCAGCACGCTCCAACTGTGACCCTCTGCTCACAGGATTTGAACACAACCAAAGAAATGACTCAGTGACAAAATCTGTTGAAACGGATTCTGTGAGGAATTGAAAGCGATGGAATGAAAAGCCCCTTGAGAGCGGGATGTAACATTATCTGTGAAGGGATGGTTTTCCAGACTCGAGGAGAGTGTGCAGTGATGTTTCCATGGATCAATATCAGGATAGATAGATTGAATCAGCGTCGAATGGTATTGTAGGGAGCCCTGTCGCTTAGACACACTGCACCTCTTGTACAATGGTGCAAAAGCATTGACCTTTTCTGTAGAGGGGACAACTTCAAAATCCTTAATGAGGTACAATGCACAAATGAGCGAAACAATAAAGCAACCACAGAAACTGGTGTTACTTGACGAGGTAAACCCCTCTGCTAATGTAAACCAGCAAAACAGAAAGGATTCATCCCGTGCTGTATTCAGTTATAATTCAAGAGGCAAACAACGATCCCCAAAATCACCATTTCATGTTAAAAATAACAACGTTATTGTTTTTTTTAACATTTGACAGAGAATAATCAGCTTATAACTACTTTTAACTCATTTTCTCTCAACCGGTCTTTAACCTTCTGCTCTGCAATACCTTCCCCAACCCCAAGCCCAGTAACATTTACAAACAAATTCAATTTTAAAAACCAGCTTGTTGTCAAATCTACTCTTTGTATCTTCCTCTGTAGATTTTTATCCAGGTCGGTGTTAATTTGTTTTTCTCTGCAATCTATTTCTCCAGATAGGCACCTCTTGGACACTTTCCTAACATTCTACATCTCTTCGTATTTTAGCTACTTTCTTTGCTGTTCTTTGCCCCTCTGGGTAACTGTTCAAAATGTCCGGTTTTTGTCCCACAAAACGTCGGATCGTTTCATTGGTTTTAACATTGTAAAAATACCATAATTCAAACTTGATTGGGGCATAATTTAAACAAATTGGCCGAATTTGAATTGATTTTTTTTGTATCCATGTATCGGAATTGATTTTTCAGAAATAAAAAAACACTTTAGAAGATAATTCCAGCATATTTGACAGGCCACGTGCAGACACACAAGGAGCGAATTTAACAGGGATAGGGACTCTGGGCTGCCTGGATGAGGAGGCAAAAGTGACACACTCACGAATTGTTCAGCGTTCATCGGAAATAAATTGCATAGCATCGGCAACTGAGCATGTTAAGTGTAAGAAGAGCTGGTGGTGCTTGAAAGGTGTAGCCACTGGTTCTACATGAACTACTACAAATTGTAAATGTACTGAGCTGTTTGTTTGAGCTTTGCATTAAATGGAAGCCGGTTAGCTCAGTCCGCTGGCTAACTGGTTTATGGGATAGAGTGAGACTAACAACGTGGGATTTATTGTCGCACTGTCTCAGGTTACCATAAGGATCATCATCTCTTCCGCTCACGTTATCTGTAATATAGTGGTGACTCCAGTGAGTAGAAATGACCTGTCGATGTCAAGCATCATTATCATTGCCATCTGTTGCCTTGAACATTTGGTCACAATGACCAGTTACGGGACTGAGTCCATTTAATACTCACTGATCTCCATCCGAAAAATCCAGCGACAAGACCCGTCCTTATTCCTGTTTGAACAGTCTGTTGCACACAGCAGCAAAACTATTTGTAATGACTTTACCAGATTCACTGACAACATTCAGTTTACCCAAAGAGATAAATCTAATTCCTTTCGAATGGTTTAATGAGCTGTGTGCGTTTGCAGCGAACAGGATTATATGAAACGAGTTGAACAACCTTTTCAAGAATGTAATCCAATGCAGTGTCAGAGATTTGAAAAAGGTCATCTAAAATATCACCTCTGTTTCTCGATCCACAGATGGATAATCACGTGGGGAATATGTGCAGTTTTACGTTTAATAATTTTCACCCTTCCCAAAGACAGAACAATCCCACAAATCAGAAACTGGAGTTTTAGAATAGATGCGGCATTATTCGACATTATTCTTCAACTACGCTTCAGTCTGATGATCCAATAATTCTTGATTAACGTCAGTAAAAGCAGCTTTAGATAAGGATTGAAATTATAACTGCGGCATTTTTATATGCTGTTATGTACCAAGCGCTGATCAGTTGCTCCACTGGAGCCGCCGGCAGCAAGCCTATAACGTCCCCTATTCTTACCGCTGGGACCTTCGACCAGCCTGTTCTACTTTTGCGGTGGTTCTGAAATTAAAGCTAAGGCAGAGGAGGAGGAACTGGCATGGATCTGTGAGTATTCGAGCATCAGGTTCAGGAAAAGGGACACAGAAAAATGGGATTGAAAACTGGGTTTCTGTGGCTCGCTGCATTGTTTACAATGTGACATTATCGATGTCTCAGGGCTTCTCATTCGATCGGCTTCAATTTGGCACAGAATTCGATTCATCGACACTTCCCGAACTTCCTTCTGCAAGTTCCTACCGACAACATGAAACATACTGCACTCATCACCAGACTTCACCATGGCTACATCCAAGGACATGTTACACAGAGTTCGTGAATATTGAAGATATAAGAATGTTATACAAGAGTAAATTAAATTTCAGTTTAAATTGTAAAATGATAAGAATCCAGGGTAAGATACTGAATGTCCGAAACTCATGCTGATTACTGTGGCCAGAACTCTAGAAAGGCAAAGGGGAAATCTGTCCCTGAATCCCCAATATCCACACGGCCGTTTGCTCCATGTGTCCAGTTGGAAACCTGTGTGAAGGAGCATGCAGTCTGACAGAGCGCCTGGGAGAACCCTCCACTGTCTGATCTAAAGCTGCAACAGGAGCTGTGTATTCCAGCTGTGAGAGCAGTGGGATAAAGGGGAGGTCCTTGGTATTGTTTAAAACCCTCTGTCAGAAACAGCACAAACAGAGAGGAATAAGAGGTGGCAATTTCACCCGCCAGCGCTACCGCGCCATTTGATATCATTATGGCTGACCAAACACGTCAATGTCTTTTCCCAGCCCATCCACAACCACCTGTCGCCCAAAGGGAAAAAGACACTGAATAAATTGAAAACCTCTGTGTAACTGTGGGAGGGAAATGTGTTTAGAGACAGTGGGCTTCTGCAGTGGGTTTTGTGAAAGAGCAGCCGATTCTGGGCTGATCATATTTCAAATGATACGATTCCTTCAAAACTCACCACCCAGAAAGTGAGGAATCTTCTCTGGTCAGTAGCGGGGACGAGAAATCCAGGCGATGGGAACTGAGGATGAGTCAGCAGAACAATCATTGATTCAGCAGAAATCTGAACTAAACTCCGATTCTGCTGGACTCAAACCCACAAACTTTGAATCACAATCTTAACAATGCAGTAGATGTCCAACACGTCTTTCATTATGCCACAGAGCTGCGCTAGCCTCCATGTTACTGCACCCAAAGTTACGGTGTTCAAGCTTTTCATCAAACATCTGTTTATCCTCGCCTCACTTTCCAGTAACTGGTCCTTTTCCGTGCATGTTCCAGCTCCTAAAGTCTTCGGCCAAATACTCCTGAAGACACCACACGTTCAAACAGTGAGTTCGAGACAAACAACACTCTCTGGATGTAAACATTCTTCCTAAATCTTCTCTGAACATCCTCTCTCTAGCGTTTCATCTATACCCCTGGTTATTAACCCTTCCCATAAGAGGTTTATTCCTTTCTGTGCACGTTAGTAAATTCCTCTCTCAGTTTTCTCCGATCTCAGATAAAGAGCCCCAGTCGCGCTTTGCAGTGGCGAGGGTGTCGTGCTTTAAAAGCACAGCAGGTCAGGCAGCATCCGAGGAGTAGGAGAATCGATGTTTCGGTCATAATCCCTTCATCAGGAATGAGGATTTTGAGTCGGGATTGAGGGAGAGGAATGGGGTTGGTGGTCAGGTGATGGGAAAGTGGAAAAAGATGAGGGAGAATGTGATAATTCAGAGGAGGGATTGATGGACGTGTCCAGAGAGCAGTGCCTAATTGGGACTGGGATAATGATGGGGAGGCGAAATGAGGAAGCTGATGAAAAACAGATTTTTCCCGTCGGTTTGCAGGGTCCTAAATTGGAATATCAGACGTTCTTCGTCCAGGCATCGGCTGGTAATGAAATAGCGGTGACTTGTGCGCGAAACATGGATTCTCCTGCTCCTCAGATGCTGTCTTACGTGCTGTGCTTTTGCAGCACGACACTGTCGACTCTGAGCTCCAGCACCTGCAGCCCTCACTTTCGCTTATCTTTACAGGAGGAATGGTGGAGCTCAGGCACCACCTTGGTAAATCTCCTCTGACCACCCTCCCGTGCAAACACACGTTTCCTAAAGGCTGGCGATCCGAACAGGACAAAATTATCCAAAGAAAAGCAGAAATATCTGTACAAAATCAGCAGGTTTAGTGCATCTGGGGAGAGATTTCCGAGCCAAACGATCCACCTTTGGAACGAATGATATGTGTAGGTATTGAAGATTGCACGGTCTCTCAGCAGGAAATTACGTGCCGTTCTTTCAACTCGCGCTGTGCTATGCGGTAGGTCTGCAGCAGACCAACCTATAATGGAGACATGGGAACACAGTGGGATGTTGCAGTGACAGGAACCTGGAAGCTCAGGGTCTTTTTTTGCTTGCAGAGAGAACGTAGGTGTACAAACGTTTGTCAACCACTCTGTTTTTCTCTCCCCTGGACGAGATCACACTGTGAGCTGGAAAATCAGTTTGATAAATTGAATGATGGGCAGATAAATCAACGAACCTTACACAGTGAGGAGAGACATCATAAACGATCAGCATTACACCTTCTTGGATTTCGTGGAATGGTGCCATATGGGGAAGTGCTGGAGGTCAAGGAGGATCGGACAATGGCGTACAGAGAGAAAGTTTCCTGCATAGTGCCGGTATTCAGTAGTATGGGCTAGTGTGGAAAGCGCAGAATGTATATCTTCCTGGGCTACCTGCTCTAAACAAAAAGCTCACCACGGAGCAAAAGCATTTAATGATTTTCATTCCAACACTGACACTAGGTACAACTTGCAGAAGTCACGTGTTTGCACTATCACTGTCACTCTGTCTCCTCGGGAGCAGTCGTACTCTCCCGCGTTGATTCACACAAAACATTTCTTCCTGTGAAATGTCCCTTCGAGAATGGAAGGACAGGTGTTAATAACCCGTCCTTGGAACGGGGTATCTGTATTGCTCAATAACAATCACTTAACTGTCCAAACTCCATTTCAAGTAACTTGACCCATTGCCTTGTATGTCTTGGCATCACAAATTCAAATCTGAATATTTTGGAAAGTTATGGGGATTTATGCCACTTCGATCCTTGCATGCACTGTATTCCAGATTTCAACCACCCACTGTTTGAAAACGTTTTTCCACGCATTCACTCTAATCTTTCCGCCTCTGATCTTAAATCGATGGCCAACCGTGATCGAAGTCTCCATCAAAGTATAAAATGTATTTCAGTCTACTCTATCCATATCCCTCAATACTTTTTGCATCTTAATCATGCCCCCCACAATCTCCTCTGCTCTAAGAAAAACAACTCTACTTTGTCAATCTCACTTCTTCAGCCCATACAATAACTTATCAAATCTCCCCTGCATCGTTTCCAGTGCTATCACATCCCTGCTATAATATAAATTGCATAACTACACACATTGGTCTCGCTTGAGCCGAATGAACAACAGAAATAAATGATACGCAATTCGACAAAAATACTGGTGCTTTTTTTGAATGAAGTTTCTTTTCCTCAATGCTGCCCTGTGCCTTTTTCCTGAGCCTGATGTTTCAAAAATCGTTGGTCCATTTCAGTCAAAGCTGCTACATGAGGATTGATCTCACAACCGCGGTATACAAATGGATCAACTGGTTTGAAGGTCCCGATGGTGAGACTTGGGCATGATCACACAGCAACAATGAGCGCAGCAACACCAACTGAACGGGGTCAATGTGAAAGTGATTGTAAGGGAAATGGGAGGGGGAACTTAAAAGAGCTAAGTGATTGCGGGAGGGAGGTAAGACTCCGAGAAGGGGCGAGTCTAAATCCTGATATATGACTCGCAGAGATGTGTGAGAGAGGGGTTTGTTGGCAAAGTAATTATAATCTCTGAGAATGTTTTCATCTAAAATCAACTAATTTTTTTCTGTGTGTTCTCTGCATGAGTCTCAAGGAATAAAATGCAGTGATTCGGATTCGTACGAGCTTACTGCGGCCACAATGCAGAAAATGTTATCATTGAAACCATTACTAAGTCATGCAGACACGTGTTTAAAAACAACAATAATTACAGTGACAGAACATATGTTAGGAAGAGTAGCAGATGCACAACAAGAATATTAGGCGAGGGATAGCAGATACGTGGGAATTTAGAACTGGCTGAATTTTAAATTCGATATCCTCAGATGCTGTGGTGGTTCCACCGAACTGCATGGTGAAGACTGAGTTTGATGGATTTCGAGAAACAGAAACTTCAGGGTATAGTGCGAGATATTAGTGCAATGTATGTTTCAACAGCAATGAGTTTTAAAACATTTGCTTCACGAACGTATCCACACAAGGAGGTACCCATTGCTGCAGTCAGTAACATATCCCCTGTTCCTATAACCAGAATCAGGCAAACTTTGTGGCACATCCGGTAATATCAACCCGGAGGTGGGGGAGGAAATGAGCACCAGCTATTCTGTGGCACCAGTGACATGATTGGTAAAGGTGCGGTCATTGAGTCATAGAGATGTACAGCATGGAAACAGACTCTTTGGTCCGACCCGTCCATGCCGACCAAACATCCCAACCCAATCTAGTCCCACCTGCCAGCACCCTGCCGATATCCCTCCAAACTCTTCCTATTCCTATACCCCTCCAAATGCCTTTGAAATGTTGCAATTGTAGCAGCCTCCACCACTTCCTCTGGCAGCTTATTCCATACACGCACCACACTCTGTATGAAAAAGTTACCCCTTAGGTCTCTTTTATATCTTTCCCTTCTCAACCTAAATCTATGCCCTCTAGTTCTGAACTCCCCGCCACCATTAAAATCGACATTGTCTATTTATTCAAGCGTGTGAAATGCTGAGGATGGAAGTGCTTCTGGTCAAAGGAGGTGGAAGGGCATCTTGGTCTCAATTTATTATATTATTAAGATTCAGCAGCAGCATTAACCAGCACTGAGGATTGGCTCAGAGGAAGCTTGCTGGAGCCTTAAGTGAGAGGCCGATGTATTGAAAGCATTCTAAGAGATTTTCCTCAACAAAGCGGTATTTTGTTACTTTGACAGTAAGAACTGATTTTGCTCACATCGTCTCCACATCAGTCTCTTGCTCCAGTTAACACGCCAATCCAGCGTACATTGCTTCCATTCTAACACAGGAACGCGTAGTATTCTCTCTCCATCTGGGATAATCTAAATTGACAATGTCATTCTTTGAATGGAGAAATGCAGCAGGGAGATGTTAGTGCAGCGGCGATATATTGGGCTAGTAAACTTTGAAAACTGGAACGTGGCAGCTGCTGTTATTTAAATTCGATGAATCAAATCTGGAAAATGAACCCAACCTCAGGAACAGAGACAATAACTTTAATATGCTGAAAACTCATTCATTCGTGTCCCTTCAAAAGGGAAATCTGCCGACCATAACGAGTCCTGTCAACATGTGACTCCAGACCCACAATAATGAGGTTCACCCATAAATTCTCTCTGACTCAGTTCAAGGCGAATTAAGAATGAAGAACTAATGGTCTTCAGACCAATGATAACAACTTTTCGTGGAAGAATAAGGAAGCATAAACATATATCGACAACGGGGGAAATGGAAATCGTGTCTGTGTGGACTAGAATTCAACTGTTTATCAAACTAAGTAGACAAAAGGATACCCGCAACGCCAAGAAGTCAGGGCCATGGAGTGACTGCAGGAAGGGATTCGATTACCCGCTGAGATGTAAACTCACTTGCTCAGTCAGAATGCGCACAGGTCACTCACCACACCCATATGTGAGAAGTGATCACTACGGAGAACAACTGACAGAGTGAACAGCAAGTTTACAAATAATAGCAGGAGGTCGATTCTGCTGTTATCGCAGCTGTTAATCCCAACCAGCAATGAACCATGTTTGTATGCGTGTTTCCGGTGGAGTTCCACTGTTTTTGATGTAGAAAAATGATGTAGACTTAGTTGTAGGAGCTATGATTCAGAGATATGCAGATGATTTAACAATTGGTTGTGTAGTTGACTATGACGAAGAATGGCAGAGACTGCAGGGATGTATCAATAAGATGGAAAGGAAAAATGGCGAATTGCATTGAATTCAGACCAATGAGTGTTAACGAAATTGGGGAGAAAAAAACAATAGCAATGAGTATTCTGTGTGGTGTAGACAGACAAAGAGATCTTGGAGTGGACATTCATGATCGCTGATGATCAATGGACAGGGGAATCAGTTGGATGGATGTGCGTATTGTAGATGCTGGAGATCAGAGTCAAGATTAGAGTGGTGCTGAAGAAGCACAGCAGGTCAAGCAGCATCCGAGTTGGAGACAAAAAACGACGTTTTGGGCAAAAGGTCTTCATCAGGAATAAGGCTTGGAGCCTCAAGGTTGGGGAGATAAATGGGTGGGGTGGGGCTTGGGAGAATTTAGCTGAGACAGCAATAGGTGGATGGAGGTGGGGATAAGAGTGTTAGTTCGGAGAAGAGGTTGGAGTGGATAGGTGGAAAGGAAGATGGACAGGTGGGACAGGTCAGTAGGACTGTGCAAAGCTGGAAGGTTGGAACTAGGATAAGGTAGGAGGTGATGAGAAATGAGGAAATTGGAGAAATCCATATTGATGCCATGGGGTAACTGTCATGAGGCAGAAGATGAGACGTTCTTCCTCTAGGCGTCGAGTGGTGAGGGAATGGCGGTGGAGGAGGCCCAAGACCTGCATGTCCTCGGGAGGGTGGCGGGGGGAGTTGAAGTGTTCGGTCACGGGGCATTGGGGTTGATTGTTGCCGGTGTCCTGGAGATGTTCTCTGAAGCACTCTGCGAGAAGGTGTCCGGTGGCCCCACTGTAGAGGAAACTGCATCGGGAGAAACGGATGCAATAAATAGCATGTGTGGAAGTGCAGGTGAATCTTTGATGGATGTGGAAGGCTTCTTTGGGCAGTGGGCGGAGGTGGGGGTTTGTGGGCGCAGGTTTTACAATTCTTGTGGTGGCAGAGGAAAGTGCCGAGAGGGGAGCGTGGGTCATTGGAGGGCGTGGACTTGACTAGGTAGTCATGGAGGGAGTGGTCTTTGCAGAAAGTGGATAGGGGTAGGGAGTGAAAAATATCCCTGGAGGTCAGTGTTACTGATATTTTTTAGAAACCCACTGACTCCCACAGCTATCTGGATTTCAACTCCTCCCACCGCAACTCCTGCACCAATGTTATCCTGTGTTCCTAACTCCTCCACCTCTGCCGCATCTGCTCCAAGAGGGCCAGTTCCACAACAGAGAACAACAGATGGCCTTCTTCTTTAAAGAACGGAACTTTCCCTCCCACGTGGTTTAAGATGCCCTCTAACGCATCTCATCCATGTCCTGCACGTCCATCAATGAACCCCATATCTCCAAACACAACAAGGACAGATCAAGGACACGAAGAAGGTCCTCAACTTCCATTTCACCAATCTCCGCAAAAATCACATCATCCGCCGACGTTTTCACTACCTCTAAATTGACCCCACCACCAGGGATATATTTCCCTCCCCAAACCCATTCGTTTTCCTCAAAGACCTTTCCCTCTGCGACTACCTAGTCACGTCCATGCCCTCAAATGACCAGCCATTCACTCCCAGCACCTTCCTCTGCCACCGCAGGAATTGCAAAACCTGCACCCACATCGCATCCCTCACTTCTGTCCAAGGCTCCAGTGGAGCCTTCTACATCCATCAAAGGTTCACCTACACTTCCACAGATGTCATTTGTAGTATCTGCTGTTCCAGATGCGGTCACCTCTAAATTGGGAAGACCGGATATCTTCTGACAGAGCACTTCAGAGAACATCTCCAGGATACCTGCAAGAATCAACTCCACTGCCCTCTGGCCAAACATTTCAACTTCGCCTTCTACTCTCCTGAGTGTATACAGGTCCTGAGCCACCTCCATCGCCACTCCCTCTCTACCCAACGCCTGGAGGAAGAACGCCTCATCTTCTTCCTCGGGACCCTTGAACCCCATGGCATCAATGTGGACTTCATCAGTTTCCTCATTCCCACTCCCTCATCTTACCCCAGTCCGAACCTTCCAGCTCAGCACCTTCCTCCTGACCTGTCCCACCTGTGCATTTTCATTCCCACCTTTCTATTCCACCTTCCTCTCTGACATATCACCGTCAACCCCACCTCTATCCACCTACTGCACTCTCAGCGACCTTCTCTCCAGACCCACGACCTTCCATTTGTCTCTCAACCCCATAGGCTGCCTGTCTCATTCCTGATGAAGGGCTTTTGCCAGAAACGTTGATTTTTCCTCAGATGCTGACGGACTTGCTGTGCTTCTCCAGCACCACTTTCACTTTGAGGGGAATAAGTTGAGTGAGAGGGATTTTGGATTTTTCTGTTGTTGACCACAGACTGTTGCAGCTAGTAGAACATTAGCAAACACCAGTTTATGGAATAGCTAAAGGTCTGAGCACAAGTCTGGTCGCTGCATTAATCAACATTTATTAATTTTTTAGATAAAAGATGGAGGGTTGATGTATGAAACTTTGCCCATCAAGACTGATTTACCACTCAATGAGTTTATCATTGATTCCTTTCAAAGTCAGACTACTATTGGCCTTGGAGGGGAACTTGAAAGTGGTGGCGTTTCGTTGCATGTTCCAACCTTGTCCTGTTAGTCAGTACAGCTGTTCAGCTTTGAAGGTTCGGTCAAAAAGTCTCGGATGACTTACTCCAGTGCATCGTTTAGTTGGTGCACTTTGCTGCTAATATGCCTTAACGGTGAAGGGAATAAATATTCAGGTATTAAATCGGGTACAATTAAGTGACTGCATTGTCGTGGATGGTGTCCAGTTCCTTAAGTGTTGTTGAAGTCACACCCATCTCGGCAAAGGGAGAGAGTCCTGTTCCACATCTCATTTGTACCTTGCAAACGATGGAGGATTCACGGAGCAATAAGTTGAGTTTACAATCCAAAACTGTCTACCAACGGACATGTCTTTGTTGTGAAAGTGTATATATAGCCGGTCTCAATCCGTTTTTCCCAAATTCTAGCTCCGTGGACGAATACACAGGGGAATTAGGTTACAGTAAAGCCATTGAATTTCAATGGAATATTAGGTTCTCATTTGTCAGATTTATAATTACTCTATTTCGTTCTTGTGTGGACCAATCTGATTCCAATCGCTAGCTGATTTCAAGTTCCAATTCTCGTCTGTGCTTGAAATTTCAACCAGTGCCTCACATAAAGTTCTCCACCTGCCTTAATAATATGTAAGCACGCTGTAACGGACAGCGGAGATTTATAAAAATGGTGTGAACCCTGTAAAAATGGAGCTCTACAAACACATAATAGCAATTATAAACTTTCAATATTCGTGGGATCTTGACAGGGTAGATACATCCAGAAGATTTGCCCTCTGGTATGAGGAGAGCACCAGAGGACATGAACTCAGAATTAGATATTGCCTATTTAATTCAGAAATGAGGAGTAATTTCTTTGCTCAGTGCCCAGTGATTCTGTGGAACTCTTTCCTGAAACTGTTGTTGAGGCTGATTTGTTATGTATTTTCAAACTGTGCCAGACAGATATTTAACCAGAAAGTCGATGAAGCATTATCGAGGTTAGGCTGGGGAATGGAGTTGAAGAGTATCAGATCAGCCATGAGTTCGTTGAATGGTGGAGAAGACTTGATGGGCTGAATGGCCGACTTCCAATCCTATATCATTTGATGTAACGCCTTGTTTTATTGATAAGTTTAGAATTCTGAGGGGATTGGATGAAGTGACAGAAAAGGTTTCGCAAACAGATCAGACAGATCAGGAACTAGGCTCATAAACTGTTGAACAAGAAATGTGCAGTGGCACACCACAGATGGGTATGTGCAGACGCTGTGATTGCTAAAGAAAACTCGTGGATCTTATATTGTTGCCAACTTGGTGATCACGCTAGATGATGGATCGCGGTATGATTCACACAACAAAAGGTTGTGAACGAATGAATGATTCATTTCATTTGAAAAGTTTTCTGCGGTTTCAATTCAATTGGCTGTTTAAAATACTGATCAGAACTTTGTGTGGAGTGTTACATTAAAATTCTCAATCCCACTGAGTAAACTATTGTACCCGATCTCTCCTTATTTGTTTCGCTTTCATTCCATGTAAATTCATAGAAAGTCAAGATGGAACGAAAGGAGGAAAGAAACGTTGCACTCCTTTTCATTATCCCAATTTAACTTACAACAGAAACAAATTGCTTTATTTCGACTTTGATGAGGTATCGACTTATCACAAATCTCCGGTGCAATGAAGAGCAAGAGCAAGGTTCTCCATCTAATGTATATTAAAGAGGCGAGGCAAAAAGGGAAATCACAGCTGCTTATGATGGAAGTAACAGCCCGAGTAGAATTCAAATCCACACATGCACAATGTAAGACCACCCCGTCGCCTTAACCTCTGGGTCACTTAAGCCCATGGCAAAGGCGCTCACATGTGACCACATCAAGATTACATATGGTGCACCTAGGGGATAAGAAATTCCCTGAGCGGAATCGAATCCACACCATTATGTTTCTGCTTTCAGCGGAATAATAATACCAGCAAAATCCAAGGGATTGACCTCGTCCTTGGCAGGAATAACTTGTCCTTGATTCATTCCGAGTCGGAACTATCTCAGAATGAACCAGCAAACATGAAATTCCCGTCACATTCACACGCACATTTAGTCTTAACGCATAATTTCTTCAGACAGTTTCTCTTTCACGTGAAGAAGTATATATGGAGAGAGAAGAAAAGGTGATGTTTTAGCTCGATGGTCTTTCTCATATGGCTGAACCTGAACTGGGTAAAATTCCAGGAAATGCCGTTTTGTTGTTTCATTTTATTAATTTTGCTGCAACTTCACATTGCAATGATCGGAAGTGAATTGGATTTATATGATTGGAACGTTAAATGTTGTATTCAATTTTGCTCCGAATTTATTTCAGCTTAATGAAAATACTGATGAGTAAAACAGAAGGTTAAACTACAAAACCAGATGCCAGTTTTGAGTCTCAGTTACTTTGGCCGATTTCAGTGGGTATCAAATGAACCCAACATCATGGCGAGTGTCCTCCCATCTTTAACCTATGGGATTAAAGCAGAAAATCGATCTCTAAGAGACGGGTCACTTCCTATTCATTATGGAATAGCTTTCCTTGAATATATACAAAATCTGCTCAGTTCCATTTATAATGCTTCATGTGGAATATTTAATAGAAATCTTTCAAAACTCTGAGGTTTTTTTTGTGAATCTTACTCAGCTGCATACGTTTCGGATATTTCTTTGCATCTGAAGTCGTCCAAATTAGACATTGTTTCCTCGAACCTTCTATCCCCCAACGCCACTTTCACACATTTACATGGCCACAGGCTGTCTCTCTCCGGTTAAACTCACTGCTTGTGTGTCTCTAAATGTGCCTTTCCAAATATTTTGGAAACGGATTCTCTGAGTGATAGGAATTCTGCTCCCATCATTTCTTTGTCCGACATCGATGGTTTTGAAAGCCTGACGTTCAGAAATATACGAACCTTAAAGAGTGAATTTGCCACCTATTTACTCTCTACAAACCTCAAATACTCTGGAAAACTTCCATGCGGTTTTCTTTGGTTTAGTGTCAAATTTTCCAACACACAAATAAATAAAATCCCATTCCCACTAAACGCCGTCAGCATCGTCTCTAATGTCTTAGCAGCCCAGTAAACGCTGGCAGTGTCCTCTCTGATAGAATCACAGATTCCCTACAAGGCAGAAAGTACAGTGCAGCCAATCGAGTCTGTAGGAAAACTCTGAACAGCATCTCAACCAGTTCTAACTCCCGTCTCTATCCCCGCAGGCCTCTGGCTTGTGATTTCAAATAAACCTGCTGGAATAAAACCTGGCATCGTGTGACTGCTGACCTTATCACTGCGTTACCCATGGCTAATTCACTTAACTTACTGAATTCACTCCCTGGACACATCAGCGGAATTTAACATGACCAATCTACCTAACCTACAGACTTAACAGCAGTTCGAACCACTGAGCAAATGTACCATCACATTGAGCACTATCTGTATCATTTACACACTGGTAACTCAGCCGAGTGAAAGCAAGCTCCGCCCATCAACCGGAATTCAATGCACTCAAACGCGGTTCTACGCTGTACAACCTCATTAGTGCTGCTGGAAATGTTTCTGCACTCAGGTCTGAATGGGTTTACTCTGTTTTCTTCCTCAGATTCCTGCTTTAAATAAACACATCAGTTTGGAACAACTCTATATAATGGTTTTCACTGCAACACAAACGCATTGTGCAGTTTGCAGAAGTTATGTGTTTGCACTTTCACTGACACTCTCTCTCCCCAGAGGCTGCAGTCATTCCCCAGCTAATTCAGACAGCACTGTCCTTCCTGTGACATATCCAATCGAGAATGGAAGGCCAAGCATGAATAACCTTCACTGGGGAACAAAACCACAGGTTTAAAACCTTTGGTTGCCCCCAGCAGAGAATTGAGCCCTGTGACAGAAGGGGACACTAACCACGATACTGTGGAGGACAACATCGAAGGAAGTCCTTCAGCCTGTTGTGGCCGCACTTGTCCAACACAACTGCTTAACGACTTGAATCAAGTTTCCCATTGTTTAGTCCATAGTCTTATATGTTTTGGCATCGCAAATTGACATCTCAATTTTTTTCAGGTTGGAAGGGTTTCTGACCCTTTCCGCACATCTACTCAAAACTTTCTGCCTTTTCCCGAAATCTCTTGGCCCCAGTGTTCGATCCCTCCATCAATAACAAAAGCTTCTTTCAGTCTAGCCTATCCATATCCCTCATTATTTTGTACATCTCAGTCATGTCTTCTCCAATCTCCTATGCTCGGCGACAAACAACCCCAGTCTGTCCAATCTCTCCACATAACGAAAACTCTTCAGCCCAGACAATATCCCATTGAATCTCTCCTGCAACGTTCCCAGTGCAATCACATCATTGCTATACTGTGAATTGCAGAACTGCGCATAGTAATCTTAGCTGGAGCCGAATTAACTTTTTTTTTTCTATTCTGTTAGTGTGAGGGCGTCGCTGGCTCGGCAGTATTGATTGCGATCCTTAAATGCACATCGGGCAGTTGAGACTCAACCGTATTGCAGTGAGTCTGGAGTCACATCGAGGCCCGACCAGGTAAGAATAGCATGTTCCTTCCTCAAAAGGCGTCAGTGAACCCGATGGTTTTGTTATTTCAACAATTGACCATGGATTTATAGGTGTTATTAGATTCGTAATTCCAGATTTGGATTGAATCTCAATTCTAACACCTGGCATAGTTGGAGTCAAACCCGGGGCCCTGGTTCATTTGCTTGGTGTCTGAGCTAACAGACCAGTGGTAATAGCGCTCGGCCATTGCAGAAAACCCGTGAAACTAATCTTTCCCAATGAAGTCGCTATTCCTCGATATTGTCCTGTGTCATTTTTCTGAGCTTGACCCCCAATAATCGCAAGTCCATATCAGTAAAAGCTGCTACCTGAGGATTGACCTCACAACAGCGGTAACCAAATGGATTAACTGGTCTGCAGGTCCCGATGGTGGGGTTGGGGCACGTTCATCCAGCAACAGTGTCCGCATCAGCACAGAGTGAACATTATCAATGTGAGAGTCAGTGTTAAATTCTGCAGGGCCTTAACAAAATAGGAAATGACTCCACAACCACATGATGAAAGAACAGCTCCCCCAAAACTAGTGCTCAGTTAAACCTGTTCGAATCGAAACTGTGTTGTGTGATTTTTAACTTTGTACACCATAGTCCATCACTGGCATCGCTAAATTAATGAAATGGGGGTGTGGGACGGAAAGTTCAGTTAGTGACCGAAGGAGTGAGAGAAATCTCTGAGAACGGGTGGATTTGAATTCTGACATATGAAACACAGAGATGTGAGCGAGCAGAATCTGAAGGGAAAAGATCATCACCTTGGAGAAAAACACCTTGGTATCTTTAGTTAACGAAATAGAGCAGTTTATTGGAGGCATTTCAGAGAAGATCCATTGGGATGATCCCTGTTTTGGAGGCATTATCCTGTAAGCAAAGGCTGAATAAGTTGGGAATCTACTCACTGGACTTTGGAAGAATGAGGGGTGATCTGTTTGAAACAGACAGGATTCTGTCGAGAGTTGACAGGGTAAATATGGAGAGGATGTGTCCCATTACGGGTGAGTCTTGAACCAGATTCTGGATCAGTCGCTGAATCAAGAGTTCTGTTTCAGATTTGTCAAGTTAAAGGCTAGGGTTTGTGTGGTTGTATTTGCTAGTGCATTGGTAGATGTAATGTGGTCCATCCAGTTTCATATCTTTGTTGAGACTGTGCAGTGATTAATACATTGAGTGATTTGGTGGGCCATTGACGGGTTTCTTTCCCTCAAGGACATTGTAAATGGCAGAAAAACATCCCCAATGGTTCCATGGCAAACAGTAGATTCTTCATTCCAGTTATTTTTTTCTTGACTTCAGAGCCACGCTCTACAGATTTGGGATTCAGGCTAGGGTTTCAGTAGCAATGGAGCTGGGGTGAGAAGGAGACAAGCAACGTTTTAGAAATTGGAATTCCTGGTGTTTGTGATTGTGTAGATGTCTGATCAGAAGGTCACCTTGGGGTCAGATATGAAAGCAATATTGTGAAGAATGTAGTTCTGCCTCGGACACTTCCCAGTGAGAGGGAGGGACTCAGCAGTAAGGGAAATGAATTTGGAATAGCAACTTAAGGCAATGGGTTTAACAATTACAGTGTTTCATTGGAGTGAATTGCAGCTAATCTAAGCGTGGTAAGTAGTTTGATAACTGAGTAATAGTGGAGTAATGGAGAGGGATGATTGGGAGGGAGAGCTGGACATTGTCAGTGTACATGTGAAACCTAACACAGTGCTTTTGGGCGATGTTACCTCCTGGCAGTATGTAGGTGAGAAACAGGACGGACCAAGGATAGACCTGGAGGAACACCAAATACAATGAATTCAGAAAGGAAAGGGAGAGTGGAGCTGGAGCAGGATTTTCCAATGATGGTGAGGTCAAATATTAGGTTTTAGCAGAATGGGAGAGAAGGAGATAACCAGAAAAGACAGACAGACAGATCATGTAACAATATCTGTGAATTGCAAGGGCTGGAGGGCAGTCACAAGCAGGAGGATGAGAGAGAGATTTCGAATTTCCATGATTTAGCTACACTTGGGTAAATGGTCAAGATGACCTCTAATAAGGCTTGACAAGAGACTCTAGGAAATGCAAGTTTAGGACTAAAATAAGGAGCACCGTTGTGAGGCAGTTTGGCTCGGTGGGCTAGTGGAGAGGGAGTAAAGATGCAGATGCAGCTGATCGGATTGTCTCAATGTTATTAACAGAGCAACTCCATGTGCTCCTCACTCTTATTGTCGGAGGGGCGGATGGAGCAGACAGGACAATGGACATTTTTTTTAATTTCCAGAACAATAGACAAAACAAGTGATAGTGATTCTAAAAATAAGTGAACAAACCTGTCGTATTTATCATTTATCAAGAATATTAAAATATACAACTGAAGTTCAGGTTTGAATCCCAAATTGGTAGAGGGTGGCTCTGAAGTCAAGAAAAAAATAACTGGAATGAAGAATCTACTGTTTGCCATGGAACCATTGGGGATGTTTTTCTGCCATTGACAATGTCCTTGAGGGAAAGAAACCCGTCAATGGCCCATCAAATCACTCATTGTATTAATCACTGCACAGTCTCAACAAAGGTATGAAACTGGATGGACCACATTACATCTACCAATGCACGAGCAAATACAACCACACAATCAGCCCTCTTGACTCTGCAACTTCCGCCTCACTGTGGGCCAACAGCAGCAGCAGAACTGTACTCCAGCTCAATCCGAAATCTCATGACCTGGTATACCCCTAATCAACCATTAACATCATGCCAGGGGAATCAACCCTGGTTCAATGGTGAATGCAGGAGGGCATGCCAGGAGCAGTACCAGGCATACCTAAAAATGAGGTGCCAACCTGGTGCAGCTACCATACCTGCATGCCAAACAGCACAAGCAACACCAAATAGAACTAAGTGATCCCATATCCAATGGATTAGATCTGAGTTCTGCAGTTCTGCCAAACCTAGTCAAGAATAGTGATGGAGAATTGAACAACTCACTGGAGGAAGCATCACAGATATCCCCACCCTTACCGATGGAGGGGTCTCACACATTCATGTAACAGATAAGGGGTCAGCATTAGCAGCGATTTGCAGCTAGCAGTGCCAAGTGGATGAGCCTTCTCTATTGGTCCCTGACATCATAGATATGAATCGACTTGGTTGAAAACTCATTTCAAATCAGATCAAGAAATGGATAAGCAGTGTAAATGTATGGGCCCTGCCAATATTCTGGCAATAATACTGTTGGCTGTGCTGCAGAACCTGCTGCCCACCAAGGCAAGTACAGCTCCAGCACTGGCACCTACTGACTTTGTGGAACATTGCTCAGGGATGTTCCAACACAAAAACACAGAGCAGATCAAACTCAGCCAATATCCCTCCATTAATCCACACTCGCACAGCAGTGAAGTGATGGAAGGTGTCATCAACAGTGCTGTCAAGCACCTGCTCAGCGATGCCCAGTTTGGGTTCTGCCAGGGCCAGCCACTCAGTTCCTGAGCTTGTTACAGACTTGATTCACAAACTGACAAACAGCTGAATGAGGGGAGGATGCCAGACCCCCTCCAAGACCACTACTTCGACTTCAGTGATATCACCTGACCTCACCACAGTCTCAGCTCATTTGCTGAAACTCTCATTCATTCCTTTTGTTAACTCTAGATTTCATTATCTAAACACACTCCTGGCCAGCATCCCACATTCACCCTCCCGATAATCTCAAGAATATTGAAAACTCTACTGCCGAAGTTCTCACTTGTCCCAAAACTTGCTGATCAATCAAAAGACTCCCATTTATAAGCAACAACAATTTACTTTCGCACCTTTGAATTAATTCCTGTATATAATCTTTCCTATCTCCCTGCACCACACACCCTTTCATATCTCAATAACCCATTTTCGTTCAGACTCTCAATAATGTGTTTATTTTTGAGTTCACCTGTGTGACTGTTTCTATAGACTCCAAGGCAACATGGTCTGGAATCCCCACTCTAATCCTCTAAGATCTGCTTTCTTCCTTTAAGGCATTCTTGAAAAACTGCTTATTTGGCAATAGTTTTGGTCACTGGACACAATATTCTCCATGTGTAGCCTTATTTCAAACGTTCTCAACAATATTTTTGTGATCAAAGTTTGTGAGAAGATTTGTAGCTCGAGTGCTCGTTGCTGTGGTTCTGTTTGCTGAGCTGGAAGTTTTTGTTGCAAACGTTTCGTCCCCTGTCTAGGTGACATCCTCAGTGCTTGGGAGCCTCCTGTGAAGCGCTTCTGTGGTGTTTCCTCCGGCATTTATCGTGACCTGTCCCTGCCGGTTCCGGTTGTCAGTTTCAGCTGTCCGCTGTAGTGGCCGGTATATTGGATCCAGGTTGATGTGTTTGTTGATGGAGGTTGTGGATGAGTGCCATGCTTCTAGGAATTCCCTGGCTGTTCTTGGTTTGGCTTGCCCTATAATGGTAGTGTTGTCCCAGTCCAATTCATGTTGCTTGTCGTCTGCATGTGTGGCTACTAGGGATAGTTGGTCGTGTCGTTTTGTGGCTAGTTGATGTTCGTGGATGCGGATCGTTAGCTGCCTTCCTGTTTGTCCTATATAGTGTTTTGTGCAGTCCTTGCATGGGATTTTGTACACTGCATTAGTTTTGCTCATGCTGGGTGTCGGGTCCTTCATTCTGGTGAGTTGTTGCCTGAGTGTGGCTGTTGGTTTGTGTGCTGTTATAGGTCCTAGTGGTCGCAGTAGTCTGGCTGTCAGTTCAGAGATGTTCGTGATGTATGGTAGCGTGGTTAGTCCTTTGGGTTGCGGCATGTCCTCGTTCCGTTGTCTTTCCCTTAGGCATCTGTTGATGAAATTGCGAGGATATCCGTTTTTGGCGAATACCTTGTATACCTCTGCCTCTTTTGGCAGTTCTGTTTTGCTGCAGTGTATAATTCATTTACATTTCTGAAGAAGGGCTTATGCCCGAGACATCGATTCTCCTGCTTCTTGGATGCTGCCTGGCCTGCTGTATTTTTCCAGCTGTACATTTTTCAATTCATTTATAAAACAGCTGTGAAGGTAATTGTAAATACTATACAGTGCAAAAATACACCCATGAGAGACTGAGGAAGCTAGATAATGAACAAGTGTCAAGCACAGAAACAGACTTATTCGGTCCAACCTATGCCAACCAGATATCCTAACCTAATCTATCTAAATTAAATCCTATATGCCACTCCTCAGCCCATTGGCCCATCTGATCAATATCCCACTGTACTCTGAGATAACCTTCTTCATTTTCCACAATACCTCCAATTTTGGTGTCACCTGCAAACTTACTAACTATACGGCCTATATTCACATCCAAATCATTTAAATGAATGACGAAACACATCCAGAAAAAAAAGTACATTTCTCTGGGTTTGAATGTGCTCAGTGTAAATCCTGCCCTAAGACTCTTTTTACCAGGGACGGCTGCACATACATCCCTCTGAACTTTGCCCCCTACAAAGCTGGCGGCAGCGCACGTGTCCAGTGAATCATTACCCCGAATAAAGATGGCGGCGCTCACTCGGCCGATTACTCAACGAGGCATTTTCCCGTTTGCTGCAAAAACGGGACTGTAAGTTTCAAATTTGTATTTTACGATGTGTACCAAATGATTGTAAAACCTCTCAGACCATACCAACACCATTTCCCTCTCGCTTCCTGCTGTTTATTTCTTTCCTTACCGACAGCCCTCCGCGGACACTCACTCCGAACATCCACACCCACCGCGAGGATGATCACGTGGTATAGTCTAGTCCCGCCCTCATTCACTGATTGGTCGGAGGACCAACTGCCCCGCCAGGTCCTCCAGCCCCGCCCCTACCTATGCATTGGTCCGCCGCTGACATCAATCACTTCTTCGGTCCAACCTGTCGATGACAACCAGATATCCTAACCTAATCTGTCTAAATTAAATCCTATCTGCCTGTCCTCAGCCCGTTGGCGCATCTGATCAATAACCCATTGTATTCTGAGATAACCTTCTTCATTGTCCACAATACCAATTGTTGGCTGAAGCTTGCGCACTGCTTCGTGGCTTTTGTTGCTATTTCTCAGTTACAAGAGTGAGGGACAAAGTTAAAAATCACACAACCACCTGATGAAGGACCAGCAAAGTAGTGCTTCCAAATAAACCTGTTGGACTATAACCTGGTGTTCTGTGAATTTTAATTTTGTCCATCCTAATCCAACACCAGCACCTCCAAGTCACGAGTGAGGGAGGAATGCATAACATAAGAACAAAAGATCTTGGAAAAGGAGAAGGCCGTCCTGCCCTTCGAACCTGCTCTACCATTCAATAAGATCATGGCTGATCATTTTGTGGATGCAGAACCATTTAACCACGTTCTCACCGTATTCCTTAGATAATTATTTCTTTTAAAAAAAACTAACTTAGCTTTAAAAACGTTCATTGAACGAGCATCAACTACTTCCGTGGGCAATACTCCATCGAGGTCAAGACGTTCCTTCTCAATTCACTCCTAAATTTGCTGCCTCTAACCTTGTGGTGATACCCTCTTGTCCTAGCTTCACCTGCCAATGGAAACATCCTCTTTACTTCTATTTTATTCATTCCATTCCTTATTTTATATCTTTCCATTCTTCTGAATTCCAATGAATATAATCCCAATCTACTCAGTCCCTGTTAAGCCAAACCCCTCACCACCGGTATCAACATAATGAACCTCCTCTGCACCCCCCTCTAGTGCCAGTACATCCTTGAGCACGTAAGGAGATAACAACTGCATGCAGTACTCCAGGTATGGCCTCACCAGCACCCACTATAGCTAGAACATAACCTCTTCTTTTAAACACAATCCCTTCAGCAATGAGGGACAAAATCCCATTTGCCTTCTGAATTGATTGTTATACCTGGTGACCAACCCTCCTGCAGAAGGATGTTCAGGTGCCTCTGAATAGCAAATAATGTAACTTTTTTTAAAATTCAAGTAATAATCATTTTATTAATGATACTCCAACCAAAGAGTATGACTTTACTTTTATGAACATAATATTCCACTTGCCAAACCATTGCCCACTCACTCAATGTATTATGTTCCTCTGCAAAGTTTCCCAGTCCTCCGCACACTTTGTCCTGCTACTCATCTTAGTCTCATATGCAAACTTTGACACCCTACATGTGGTCCCCAACTCCAAATCATCTGTATCAATTCTAAATAATTGCAGTCCCAACACTGATCCTAGAGGCACACGACTAGTTACTGATTGCCAGCCAGAATAAGGCTAATTTATCCCCACTCTTTGCTTCCTGTTAGTCAACCAATCTTCTATCCATGCTAATACTCTATCCCATGAACCCTTATATAATGCAACAGCCACCTTGTTGAAGGCCTTTTGGAAATACAGGTACACCGCATCCACTGGGTCCCCATTGTCCACCTTGCTCGAAATGTCTTCATAGAATTCCAAACGATTTGTCAAGCATTACCTGCCCTTTATGAATCCATGCTCTGTCTGCCCAATGGGACAATTTCTATCGAGATCCCCTGCTATTTCTTCCTTGATAATAGACCCACGCATCTTTCCAGCTACAGACAATAAACTAATTGGTGTAGAATTCCCTATCTTTTGTCCACCGCCTTTTCTTATAATCCTTCCTTTTCACTGGAATATGCCTTTGCTGAGCAGTTCCTAAAATGTCTTTGAAAATCTTTCACTGCTCATCAACTGTCCCACCATAAAATCTTTGATTCCAGTCTACTTTATCCAGGTTCTCCCTCATTCTATTTTAGTTCCCCGTGTTCAAGCACAGGAGCAAGGTATTAGATTTTATCTTCACACTCTCCATATGTAATCTAACTTCAACCATACAGTGATCACTTCTTCCAAGAGGATCCCTAACTGTGAGGTCATTAATTATTCCTTTCTCATTGCACAGGGGCCAGATGTTGGATAGCTTGCTCCTTGTCGGGTACATTTCATATTGTTCAAGAAAACTATCATGGATACACTTAATAAACTCAAGGCTACCCTGACTGAGCTGGTTCGACCAATCTACATGTAGATTAAAATCAGCCATGGTGATAGCCGTGCAATTTTTACAGGCTTTAGTTATTTCTTTGCCCATCCCAATGTGAAGTTATCATTTGGCCTACACACTGCACGTATCAGTGACTTTCTTGTTAGAATTTTGAAAGCATCATTCCTGTTTCTCCTAATGTACAGCAATATCAACCAGTACTTGCTTTGTATGGAATCTTTCACAATGGCAAATCTCCTAAGGTGCTTCGTGGATGATCAAAACGTTGATTAAAGAGAATAATTTAAAATACATCTTAAAAGAGGAAGAGAAGGTTAAGGAGGCTATTCCACAGACTTCTGCCCTTGACAGCTCCAATCGTGGAGTGATGCAGGTGGGTTGGGTTGAAAATGGAACGTGCAAAGGGGAAATGGAGGAGCGTAGGCAGTGCATAAGGTCTTAAGGATAGAGGAGGTTCCAGACTGAGTCTAGACTAGGTGTTTGATTGAGTTGTAGGTGAGCACTTTGGAGAGAGTGATCATAATTCAGTTATGTTTAGTTTACCGATGAAAGGGCTAGGTATATGCCACAGGTGAAGACTTATTGATGGGGCAGTGGCAATTATAATGCGATTCAGCAAGAATTAGGATGCACAGGATGGGGTAGCGAAATGCAGTTGATGCAGACAATGGAAATGTGGAGCTGGTTTAAGGAACAGATATTGCGTGTCCTTGATAGGTATGTCCCTGTCAGGCAGGGAGGAAGTGATAAGGTAAGGGAACCGTGGTTTATCACAGAAATTGCATCACTTGTTAAGAAGAAGTAGGAGGCTTATGTATTGATGTGACAAATGGTACAGATGAGGTGATGGAGACTTACAGATCAGCTAGGAAGGATTTAAAGAGAGTTAAGAAGAGCAAAGAGAGGACACGAGCAGTCTTTAGCGAATATAATAAAGGAGAACCCTGAAGCTTTCTATATGTATGTGTGGAATAAAGGATAGGGTAGGAATAGGGCCAATCAAAGACAGAAGTGGGAAGTTGAGTGTGGACACTGTGAAAATCGGAAAGGTGCTAAATGAACATTTCTCATTGGTTTTCACTCAGGAAAATTAGAATATTGTAGATAATAATGAGGTAGAAGGTGTTAGACTAGAAATTATCGAGGTTAATTACGAACACGTGTTATCAACTCTAGAAAGATTGAAAGTAGACAAGTCCCCTGGGCTAGATGGGATTTATCCGTAGATTGGGAAGCTAGGGAGAAGATAGCAAAGACTTCGGCTTTGATATTGAGTTGTCATTGCCTACAAGTTAAGTACCAGAGGACTGGATGATTGCAAATGTTATGCCCTTGATCAAGAAGGGCAGTAGAGATGACCCAGGTAATTATATACCAGTGAGCCTTACTTCTGTTGTAGAAAAAGTTTTGGAAAGAATTATAAGAGACCCTATTTGTAATCATCTGGCAAACAACAATATAATTTCAGATCGGCAATATGGTTTCGTCAAGGACAGGTCGTGTCTCAAAAACCTCATTGAGTTTTTTGAGATGGTGACCAAGCATACAGATGAGGGTAGGGCAGTTGACGTGGTATACATGGACTTCAGTAAAGCCTTTGATAAGGTTCCACTTGGTAGGCTGTTAGAGAAAATGCAGCGACATGGAATTGAGTGTGATTTAGCAGTTTGGATTAGAAACTGGCTTTCTGAAAGAAGGCAGTGAGTGGTGGATGATGGAAAATAATCAGCCTGCAGTGCGGTTATTAGTGGTGTGCCACAAGGATCTGTTTTGGGATCATTGCTGTTTGTCATTTTTATAAAAGTCTTAGACGCAGGCATAGGTGGATGGATTAGTAAATTTGCAGACGACACGAAAGTCAGTGGAGTAGTGGACAGTGTGGAAGAATGTTACAGGTTGCAGGGGGACTTGGATAAACTGTAGAATTAGGCTGAATGGTGGCAAATGAAGTTCAAAGCAGCTAAATGTAAGGTGATGCACATCGTGAAGAATAACAGAAAGGCAGAGTACTGAGTCAATGGAAAGATTATTGGCAGTGTAGATGTGCAGAAGGATGTTGGAGGCCATGTACATAGATGCCTGAAAGTTGCCACCCGGGTATACAGTACTGTTAAGGCGGAATACAGTGTGTTAGGTTTCATTCGTAGATAGATTGAGTTCTGGGGCCGAAATATCATGCTGCAACTATACTAAACACTGGTGCGGCCATATTTGGAATATTTGAGAGCGAGCAGCAGCTAAGGTAAGAGAGTTTCCTTTAAAATTACTTACCGGTAGTGGGCAGCGGTGTTTTTTTTTCTCTTCACAGAAAGAGCGGGAGCAGCAGGGTGAAGTGACAAAGACCAGTGGGGCAGCCGGGAAGGAAAACAGTGAGTATAAATACTCACCCTTCGATGTCTACGGTCACTTTGAGTGCGAGCAGCAGCTAAGGTAAGACAGGTTGTTTTAAAATGACTTACCGGTAGCGGGCAGCAGTGTTTTGTTTTCTCTTCACAGAAAGAGCGGGAGCAGCAGGGTGAAGTGACAAAGACCAGTGGGGCAGCCGGGAAGGAAAACAGTGAGTATAAATACTCACCCTTCGACGCCTACGGTCACTTTGAGTGCGAGCAGCAGCTAAGGTAAGACAGGTTGTTTTAAAATTACTTACCGGTAGCGGGCAGCAGTGTTTTTTTTTCTCTTCACAGAAAGAGCGGGAGCAGCAGGGGGAAGTGACGAAGACTAGATGGGCAGCCGTATAGGTTTTTTTTCCCTTTAAAAGCGCGCTGGAGAAGAACCCGAGGCACTACCGATGTAGTGTCTCCCACCCGCCCTCCTCCTCTAGCTAAATAATAAGACCCGTTGTGGTAAGTAGGTAAGTGCTGCATTTTGTTTGTTGTATTCTTTAGACCCAGTTTTTTTTTTAAAAAAAGGTTACTTTCAGAGGGATGGCAGTGAAGGCAGTGCAATGTTCCTCTTGCAACATGTTTGTGGTGAGGGATGCCATGGACGTCCCTGCTGATTACACTTGCAGGAAGTGCACACATCTCCAGCTCCTCCAAGACCGTGTTAGGGAACTGGAGCTGGAGTTGGATGAACTTAGGATCATTCGGGAGGCAGAGGGGGTCTTAGATCGGAGCTTTAGGGAAGTAGTAACTCCAAAGATGGCAGACAGATGGTTGACAGTGAGGGGGACTTCGAGGAAGCAGCCAGTGCAGGGACCCCATGCGGCCGTTCCCCTCAAGAACAAGTATACCGTTTTGGATACTTTTGGCGGGGACGACTTACCAGGGGTAAGTAATGGGGCTCAGGCCTCTGGCACGGAGCCTGTCCCCGTTATTCAGAAAGGAAGGGTGGAGAAGAGCAGAGCAATAGTAATTGGGGACTCGATAGTTCGGGGCACAGGAAGGCGGTTTTGTGGGAACGAGAGAGACTCACGTTTGGTATGTTGCCTACAGGTGCAAGGTTACGTGATGTCTCTGATCGTGTTTTCCGGGTCCGTAACGGGGACGGGGAGCAGCCCGAAGTCGTGGTCCACATTGGCACCAATGAAATAGGTAGGAGGAGCGCTGAGGATGTTAGGCAGGCTTTCAGGGAGCTATGTTGGAAGCTCAAAGTTAGAACGAACAGAGTTGTTGTCTCTGGTTTGTGACCCGTGCCACGTGATAGAAAGTCGAGGCATAGGCAGAGAGAACAGTTAAATGCGTGGTTACAGGGATAGTGCAGGAGGGAGGGATTCCGGTATTTGGATTACTGGGGTTCTTTCTGGGGAAGGTGGGACCTCTATAAACAGGATGGTCTGCACCTGAACCTGAAGAGCACCAGTATCCTTGGTGGGAGGTTTGCTAGTGCTCTTGGGGGTGGGGTTTAAACTACCTCTGCAGGGGCATGGGAACCCAGACTGTAGCTTTAGGGTGCAGGAACTGGAATGTAGGTAGGTTCGGAACATGGCATCAATTTCAAAGGAGGGTGCCTATAAACAGGAAAGTGGCTTGAAGTGTGTATACTTCAATGCAATAAGTATACGAAGTAAGGGAGGTGAACCTGGGACTTCGATGTTGTGGCTATTACGGAAACATGGGTAGAACAGGGACTGGATTGGCTGTGGCAGGTCCCAGGGTTTAAATGTTTTAGTAGGGTCAGAGGTGGGGATAAAAGAGGGGGAGGTGTGACATTGCTTGTCAAAGATAGTATTACAGCTGTGGAAAGGACGATGGATGAAGACCCGCCGTCTGAGGTAGTTTGGGCTGAGGTTAGGAAGAGGAAAGGTGCGCTCACCCTGTTAGGAGTTTTTTCAGGCCTCCTAATAGTCCGAGAAACGTAGAAGAACGGATTGTGAGGATGATTCAAGAGAAGAGTGAAAGTAATAGGGTGGTTGGTATGGGGGACTTTAACTTTCCTGATATTGATTGGGAAAGCTATAGCTCAAGTTCGTTAGATGGGTCAGTGTTTGTCCAATGTGTGCAGGAGGGTTTCCTGACACAATATGTAGATAGGCCAACAAGAGGTGAGGCCATACTGGATTTGGTTCTGGATAATGAATCAGGCCAGGTGTTAGAATTAGAGGTAGATGAGCACTTTGGGGACAGTGGCCACAATTCGGTGACTTTTACTCTAGTGATGGAGAGGGATAAGTGTGCACTACAGGGCAAGAGTTATAGCTGGGGGCAGGGAAATTATGATGCGGTGAGGCATGACTGAGTATGTGTGGCTTGGAAAAGTAAGCTTCAAGACAAGGGCGTAATTAATATGTGGAGCTTGTTCAAGGAGCAACTATTGAGTGTCCTTGATAAGTATGTACCCGTCAGACAGGGAGGAAAGGTCGTGTGAGGGAGCCGTGGTTTAATAAGGAATTGGAATCCCTTGTTAAATGGAAGAGGGCGACCTATGTAAAGATGAGGCGTGAATGTTCAATTGGGGCGATTGAGAGATATAAGGTAGCCAGGAAGGACCCGAAGAGAGAGCTAAGAGCAGCAAGGAGGGGATATGAAAGGTCCTTACTTGGTAGGATTAGGGAAAACCCTAAAGCTTTCTCTCGGTATGTCAGGAATAAAGGAATGACTAGGGTAGGAATAGGTCCAGTCAAGGATAGTAGTGGGAAATTGCGTGTGGAGGCTGAAGAGATTGGGGAGACACTGAACGAATACCTTTCGTCAGTATTCAATCAGGAACAGGACATTGTTGTCAATGTTAATACTGAGTCACAATTAAGTAGAATAGATGGCTTTGAGGTATGTAGAGAAGAGGTGTTGGAAATTCTGAAAAGGGTGAAAATAGATAAGTCCCCTGGGCCTGATGGCATTTATCCTAGGATTCTCTGGGAAGCAAGGGAGGAGATTTCAGAGCCATTGTCCTTGATTTTTATGTCCTCGTTGTCTACAGTAGTAGTGCCAGAAGATTGGAGGCTAGCAAATGTAGTTCCCTTGTTCAAGAAGGGGAGTAGGGATAACCCTAGTAACTATAGGCCGGTGAGTCTCACTTCTGTTGTGGGCAAAATCTTAGAGAGAATTGTAAGGGATAGGATTTATGAACATCTGGATAGGAATAATGTGCTCAAGGATAGTCAGCAGGGTTTTGTGAAGGGCAGGTCGTGCCTCACAAACCTTATTGAATTCTTTGAGAAGTTGACTAAGGAGGTAGACGCGGGGAAAGCGGTAGATGTGGTGTATATGGATTTTAGTAAGGCGTTTGATAAGTTTCCCCATGGTAGACTACTGCAAAAAATACGGAGGTATGGCATTGAGGGTTAGTTGGATGTTTGGATTAGGAGTTTCCTGGCTGGAAGAAGACAGAGGGTAGTAGTTGATGGCAAAGGTTCATCTTGGAGTGCCGTCACTAGCGGTGTTGCGCAAGGATCTGTTTTGGGACCATTGCTGTTTGTCATTTTTATAAATGACCTGGAGGAGGGGTTAGAAGGTTGGGTGAGCAAGTTTGCGAATGATACGAAAGTCGGAGGAGTTGTAGACAGTGAGGAAGGATGTGGCAGGTTACAGCGGGATATAGATAAGCTGCAGAACTGTGCAGAAAGTGGCAAATGGAGTTCAATGTAGCTAAGTGTGAGGTGATTCACTTTGGTAAGAGTAACAAAAAGATGGGGTACTGGGCTAATGGTCGGATACTTGGTAGTGTGGATGAGCAGAGGGATCTTGGTGTCCATGTACACAGATCTTTGAAAGTTGCCACCCACGTAAATAGTGCGGTGAAGAAGGCATATGGCGTACTGGCTTTTATTGGTAGAGGAATTGAGTTTCGGAGTACTGAGGTCATGTTGCAGTTGTATAAGACTCTGGTGCGGCCGCATCTGGAGTATTGTGTGCAGTTTTGGTCGCCATACTATAGGAAGGATGTGGAGGCACTGGAACGGGTGCAGAGGAGGTTTACCAGGATGTTGCCTGGTATGGTAGAAAGATCGTATGAGGAAAGATTGAGGCACTTGGGGTTGTTTTCATTGGAGGAAAGAAGGTTTAGGGGTGACTTGATAGAGGTGTACAAGATGATTAGGTGTTTAGATAGGGTCGACAGTGAGAATCTTTTTCCACGTATGGAGTCAGATATTACAAGGGGGCATAGCTTTAAATTAGGCGGGGGGGGGGGGGGGGGGGGGGGGGGAGTAGGTATAGGACAGATGTTAGGGGTATGTTCTTTTCTCAGCGAGTCGTGAGTTCATGGAATGCCCTGCCAGTAGCAGTGGTGGACTCTCCCTCATTGTGGGCATTTAAGCGGGCATTGGATAGGCATATGGAGGATAGTGGGCTAATGTAGGTTAGGTGGGCTTGGATCGGCGCAACATCGAGGGCCGAAGGGCCTGTACTGCGCTGTATTCTTCTTTGTTCTTTGGTCTATGTTCTATTGTGCTTAGTTGTGGTGCCCATATTTCTGGAAGGATGTGGAACCATGAGAAAAGGTGCAGAGGATATTTACCAGGATGTTGTGTTGTCTGGAGGGAAGGTCGAGAGACTTGAACGTGTTCTCATTGGCAAGAAGAAGGCTAATAGAGAATTTGATAGAGACATACAAGATGATCAGAGGCTTAGATAGGGTAGACAGTGAAAGTGTTTTTCTTAGGATGATGACATTAGTGTGTATGAGGGGGCATATCTACACATTGAGGGGTGATAGATTTAACACAGCTGTCAGAGGCAGGTTCTTTACTCAGAGTGATGAGGGCATGGAATCCACTACCTACTAATGTAGTTAACTTAGCCACATTAGTGAGATTTAAACAATCCTTTAGATAAGCACATGGATGATTTCAGGATAGTGCAGGGGGAGGAGCTGAGAATAGTTCACAGGTTGGCGCAATATCAAGGATCGAAGGGCACTTTCTGCGCTATATTGTTCTCTGACTATTATGCTACAAGAGATTTTTACTGTCTTAACCAGAGTGATGGATCTTGTACTGTGGGCTTACGAAGTGTCACTGATCTCTACCAAACATGTACGAGGTAGAGAATGCTGCCTGACCTGCTGCGCTTTTCCAGCAACACATTTTTTACCTCTGATCTCCGGCATCTGTAGTCCTCACTTTCTCCATGTACGAGGTAGAGTCAGGGCAATAATAAGAGGCTGCAACAGGTGAGGCAACAGGTAGCTCCATACAAACCCCGACTCCTTCTCAACTGTTTTCACCACAAAAACCGAGAGCCTTCCAGAAAAGAACCTCCATATCCCACCATTTTGCCCCACAATCGTGGTATCTGGCTGTGCATTAAGAGGAGTGCAACAGTCTGTATTGGGACCCTGAAACGCTTAGTAAAGAGTCAAATCATCTGAGCGTTGAGAGCCCCACCACATTGCATGCATTTTCTCTTGTTTTCACTCTGTTCCTGACTTCCCTTGGTTTTCCTAATGAACCTGCTAAAAGTTCTTATTACACACATCTGCACAAGCTGTGAATTGAAACAGGCCTCTCGATCCAAGATTCGGGATATTTTCACCGCGTCACAAAACATCGACTCGAACTTCCTTTGTCCCTTGCCTGCTAAGTCACGCCTGAATCAACTCTGCAATTGGGAGGAAGGGGCGGAATAGGAGGACCGAGTAGCGGCCGGTCCTCGAACCAGAGTGAATGAGGAGAGGGACCAAAGCATTCTTGGGAGTGAACGCTTCAAGATTGGTCAGAGAGCAAACTATTTTGCAGGATTGATCATTCTCACGACATAGTGGAGCATTAAACGTCTCTCATAAATCAATGTGAGATTTAAAAAAAATACTGTAGTTGAAATGTAAATCTGATAGCGTACATATTTCCAATCGATTTACACTACTCGAGTAAGAAACTTCTTTTCAAACTCCCAGAACGATTGGGAATTTACATACCTGGCCGGTATGGTTGATATGGACCGGACAATTTGCATGTTAGACATCGCTATGATTATAATACGACAAAGCAATTGTTAATGACGAATATTTTACCCATCAGTCTGTGCAGATATGAATATTCTCTATGAACTCACTGATAACCTCAGACGCACGCGCAGTTTGGTTTCTATGCAGAACATGCGCTGTGTCACATTGGTCAGGACACAGAGAGAGAGAGAGAGAGACATGGAGTTGCTTTCTCCGGCAGCGATCAGCTTCAGAGAGCGGCGCTCACAGCCGGTGTGTGGGAGCATCGCTGGGAGAAAGGAGCGGAGAGAATTCACAAGTCCCGGATAAAGGTTACAAAAAACTCGGAAAAGACCATCCAGTAAGGATGTGGCGGTCTCTGATCAGGGAAGGGGCCCAGGGTCACGGCCGCCATTTGTTTGAGGGAAGAGGGAGCGCGGGCCTGAGGGCCGCCATCTGGAGAAGGTCAAGGTGAAGGAGGGAGGGGCTCTCGGGGTCTGTAGAACAATCCGAGGAAAGGGAAGACCCATTGTTATTGATTAATTCCACGAACACAGCTTCACTGGGCGGTCCCGTAGGAATATCCTCTCTCAGTCCTGCTGTGATGTTTCACCCAGTCAGAACCAGCAGCTCTCCTCCTCTCTCAGCTCCCCTTCTGTCCTTCCTGCAGCATCTGTCCCCTGGAACATTGAGCTGCCTGTCCTGTCCCTCCCTCAGCTGTTGTTTCTGTAATACCTGTGATGTCCCAGTCCCATCTTAGATTACTTCACTAAAGACAGGAATGCACCCGATGGATTTTTCTTAACATCAGCAATTGTTTAATATTCACTTACAGGTTTTTAATTACGTCTTTTCTGAAGCACTTAATTCACATTAAATCATTTGCAATGGCTGGATTTAAACCTGTGTCCAGAGAACATTTGTTGAGTTTCTGGATAAATTGCCTCACAATAATGCCACTAGGCCATCACTTCGCCTGCTCACAGGTTGCGCATCCTAGTGCAACATGAATCAAGACCCTTTCTTCCCGCACAATTATTTGATCCTGAACTCTGGTGATATCACTCAGTATCTCTCCATGTGGGATCCCTCACTGTATGCGTCTAATTGCTGCCTCTGTCAGTGTCTCTCACTCTTGCAGCTACTCCATATCCTGATCCAACAGAATTCTCTGCTCCAGAGAGATGGGGCAGCACAGGCCAGGAATGGAGACTGGAATTTTCAAGATCTCTGTGGGCTCACTGCCATTCTACATGTGTAACCTTCACAGCATCAGTCTAATTTCCGATTCTGCTTATTTATGTGTCTTCTACAGATACTCAGGGAGTTCCTGACTCAATAGACTTGCCAACTGCCTGTTGGGAAGATGATTGGTCAGCCAGAGAGACAAGGGTCAGGGAGGTCGGGAGCCTTTAATAAATCCTGCTGCCAGGTAAGATCACTGACAGAGCAGAGAGCAATGAGAGGGCTCCAAACATCAGCTAGCAAGACATGACACAGACATAGTGCTGGAGAGGGAGCACAGTACAGGCACACCCCAGGCTCAGTCACCACCCCTACTTTAAGTTTTGTTGTACTGAGACAGCATCGGGAGTTCCCAGTTTTCAATCGAGGCGTGTGCTGTCTTGGTGAGCACCAGGACAACAGAGGGGAATGCAGGCCTCACATGAGAGAGTGGTAATGCTGCCTGGGATCTTTCTGTTCTCTATTCCCTCTCCAACATTGTATCTATGCGTCATCTTGTGGACCAGTGTCTTCAATTATTCTAACTCCTATAATAGTTCCTATGTCTGTCATCCCCTCCCCTCTTACCAATTAATTGACATATTTGAAACCTCCAGTCCAGACGACCGTCCATATCGCTGTAACTTGCTTCAGTCTCTACAACATGCCTTGCCTCGATACTCTCCTCCTCCAACAACTGGAGTCATCGGGTCTGTTTCTGTGCTGCATGACTCTTTGTTTGATGTTTCCTAAACGAATGAGTTGCGTTTGCCTGAGTTTGGCCCATACCCCTTCCGATCTTCTCTCCATGTAGCTGCCCAAGTATCTTTTCCATGTTGTAACTGTACATGTTTTTACCATTTCCTCTGGCAGTCCATTCTGTCTATGCACCATCCTCTGTGGAAACTTTTGCCCCTCAGCTCCCTCTTTAAATCCTTGCTCTCTCACCTCACCTTTATGCCTCTAGCTTTGGACTCACCTACCCTTGGCTTTTCACCTTACTAAGGCCCTACATGGTTTCATAAACCTTTATAAGGCTACGCCATGGACTCCTCTGCCCAGGAGAAATATTGACGACAATGTTACAAATATCTTCAACTCATGTACTCAATGCTCTGACCAATGAAGACAAGTGTGCCAAATGCTGCTTTCCCCAGCCTGTCCCGCTGTGATTCCATTCCAAAACAGTGTAACTGCACCCCTTGGTCTCGCTCTGTTCGACAACACTGTCCAGGGCCGGACCATTACCTGTGTTAGTCCTCCCTGGTTTGCCTTAACTAAATCCAACACCTGAATTAAATTCCATCTTTCATTCCTTGGCCCACTGACCCAGTTGTTTAACATCCCCTTCAATAACTATATTCCCTGCCCACTCTTCCACTAATTTTGGTATCTGCAAACATATTAACAGTGACTTCTATATTTTTACCCAGATCCTCTATATAAAGGATGCACATCCGTGGCCCCAGCACCAATCCTTACAGTATACTGCTGGTCAGAGGCCTCCAGTCTGAACAACTATCCTCTACCTCTTCCGATCAAACCCATTGTGTATCCAGTTGGCTCGCTATCCCTGATCCCATGTGATCGAACCTTACTGACCCATGAAGCCTGTTCAACCCTGTCAAAGGCCTTGCTGAACCCAGAAACAACGTCTATTGCTTTGCCTTCATCTATCTTCTTAGTCACGTCTTCAACAAACTCAGTCAAGTTTGTGATTCATGTTTTCCCACGCACAAAGCCACTCTCACTGTCTGTAATCAGTCCTGTCTTTCCAAATGCATATAAATCCTACGTCTCAGAATGATCTTCAACAACTTACCCATCCTTGATTTCTGCCTCCTCAGTCTGCAGTTACTTGGCTTCCCCTTGCAGTCTTTCATAAATAAGTCCACAACATTATTTTCATAGTCAGACAGTCATACAGCACGGAAACTGACTGTTCGGTCGATGCCGACCACAATCTTAAACTAACCTCGACCCTCCTTCCTGTTCCTGGACACATCCCTTCAAACCTCTCCTATTCCTGGACTAATACTTCAAGCATTGTAATTGTACACACATTCACCCCTTCCTTGGGAATTTCATTCCACACACAAAACACACTCTGTAACAGTTTGCTCCTCATGTTTTCTAATTTTAAATCTCTCCCTTTTAACCTTAAGAAATGTAGCCCCTAGTTCTAAAATGACCTGCTGTTGGGAAAAGACAAGTCACGTTAACTCTATCTATACCCTTCATTATTTTATAGACTTCTATACGCTCACCTCTCAACCTCCAGGCTCAAGTGAAAAATGTCCCAGACTATACAACCTTCCTTTATAACTGAAACCTTCTATACCCATCACCATCCCGGTAAATGTGATGTGAACCCTCTCCAGCTTAATATCCTTCCTATAACAGGGCAGAGTATTCCAGAACAGGCCTTACCAATGTCCTGTACAACCTACACACGACTTCCCAAACTCCTACATTCGAATGACTGAGCAATGAAGGCGAGTACCATTTATAACCATCCTGTCTCTCCTTGTGGCAAACTTCAAATAACTATGTACCTGAACCCCAAGGTGTACAAAACTACTGAAGACCCTACCATTAATTGTGAAAGCTCGACCCTTGTTTGTTGTAACCTAAATGCATTACCTCGCATTTACCCGAACTGAACTCCATCTGCAGTTTTTCAGCCATTCACGCATTTCATCAAGATCCCTTTGTAATCTCAGAAAACCTCCATCACTGCCCAGAATGCCACAAATATCACTGCTCCGGCCCCTACAATTTCTTCCCCAGCTTCCCACAATGTTCTGAGATACACTTAATCAGGTCCTGGGGATTTATCTACCTCTGTGTTTTAAAACTTCCAAAACCACCCCTTCTCTCATGTGGACTCATTTCAAGACACGGAGTCATCGAGATTTACAACATGGAAACTGACACTTTGGTCCAACTCCTCCATGACGTTTTTCATCCCATTTGCCAGAACTTTGCCAATATCCCTCTAAATTCCTGCTATTTATATACACACCCAGATGCCTGCTAAATATATTTCTGTAAGCCTCAACCATTTCTTCTGGTTGATGAAATTTATTCTGTATCATACATATACCAACCTCTGCCGGAAACAGCTGTCCATTTGGTCCCTTCTAAATCATTTCCTCTCATCTTAAAGCTGTGTCTTGTACGTTTGCACTCACCCCCCGCCCCCCACGACTGGAGAAAAGTCCTTATCTATTGACTCTATCCATGCTCATCATGATTTTAAGAAATCTTTATAAGGTAACTCCTCAGCGTCCCATGTTAAAGTGAAAATAATCCCAGTCTATTCAGCTTTGCCCTGTAGTGCAAACCCTCCAACCCTGGCAACATCCTTATTCATTTCTTCTGAAACTTTTTCAAGTTCCACAACATCCTTCCGATGGCATTGAGACCAGAATTACACACAATATTCCAATAGTGGTCTGGCCAAACAATGTTTAGTTCCCTGAGCGCCCCAGGCCTTATCCACAGTAAGCTCCAAAGTGAAATATTTGTTTAGGATCTTATAGTTTCACACATCATGTGATTTGTTGATCATTAAAAATACTGGTTTTGTCCCGAGCTTTTCTTTTGCTCTTAATACACTTGTAGAATATTTTTGGATTCTCCTTAACTTTATCTGCCAAAGTTATTTCATGTCCCCTTTCTGCATTCCTGATTTCCATCCAAATAGTATTCCTACAGCCCCTATGCTCAGGGATTCCCTTGATCCAGCTGGCTATACCTGACATGTGCCCCCTTTTCCGTGACCAACCCCTCAGGAGACAGCCAGTGTTTCCGAAAGCTGTCAGCATTGAGCTGCACACAAACAGGAACATGCTGGTGCTGAACGGTCCTTTTATCTCACATTTAAAATATTCCCAATTGTCAGAATTCCCTTTACCTGAAAATAGACTCTCTAATCAACTTTAAAAAAAGTTCATGTCTAATACTATCAAGATTTGTCTTGCCACATTTTATAACTTTAACTTATGGACCAAGCCTGTCTTTCAGTAAAGCTATTTTCAAACGAATAGAATTGCGGTCACTTTGCCAAAGTGCTCCCTCACTAACACCTCAGTCCTATTCCCTACCTTGTTTCCCAAGGGGAGGTCAGGTTTCGCTCCTTTCTCCAGTTGGGCCATTTACATATTGACTGAGACCTTGTCAAAGGCCTTACCGAACGCCATGATAACCACATCATCTGCACTGCTCTCATAAATATTTTTAGATAACTTTTCAAAAAAAACTCAATTGAATTCTTCAGACAGGATTTTCCTTTACAAAATCTGTCCTGAATCTATTCCTTCCTTTTCAATGTTGATACATCTTGTCCCTCAGAATTGTTCCCAATTTTTACCCAATATCCCTGTGGCCAGCAAAGTATTAAAGAGATCCAATAGGGCCCCAGCAATCTCCTCCCTTACCTCCCACTGCAACCTGCAATAATTTCATTGGGCACTGGGAATTTCTCCACCTTTATGCCTGTGAAAGCATTTAATACCTCCTTATTGATCTTAACATGTTCTCGAGTCTCACCATCCCGACTGAAATCCCCGGCTACAATGTCTTTCTCCTTTGTGAATACAGATGGGAAGCATATATTGAAGACCTCAGCTACTTCCTCTGGCTCCATGCGCAGATCGTCCATTTGGTTTCCACAGGCCGCACTCTTTAGCTGGGAATCTGCTTACTCTGACTCTCGTCATAAAATATCTTGTAGCATTTCCTTACTAGTGTCTGCCAAGGAGGTTTCATGGCCATTGAGTGCCCCTCATTTTTAAGGACGCCCTTGTACTCTCTATAGTTGTTGAAGGGCTTCACCTGTTTTTATTGCACTGTATTTTCTTTACCAAACTCACAATATCACTTGATCAGTATTCGCTGAACTTGGTGTCTTTGTCATTCACTGTTCATGGTACACGCTGGCCCTGAATTCTCACTGTATCACTTGAAAATACTCCCTCTTTCCAATTATAGGCTCAACTGCAAATAGTTCCTCTGTGTCTATATTTTTCAAATCCTGTCTAATGCTAGTAATAATGATCACTGATAGTGATAACGAAATGATAAGTAGCATCCCCCAAACCTCTGCATGATCCTTAGCTCTTTCCATCATGACTTCAAAACATACAGAATTATGGTCATTATCCCCAAACATTACCTTATCCAAATCTCTGTCAAAATGTCCAGTACCTACATTCCACTCTGTCTCTTTAATATCTTCCAGCCCTTACCAATTGCCCCATCTGTGTACCTTCCTCAAGCCTTTCCATCATATGATATCACTGCAAACTTCTCCAGTCCCCACAGCACTCCTCCATCCTATCCTACAGCACCTCACTCCCATGAACCCACTACCATCCCTATAAAACTCCTTATCTGTACAAACCCCTCCATCTCCCACAGCCATTCCTGCCCATCATCACTTTGTGTAAATTATGAAGCCACGTGACCGTTCCCCAGCTCTGTAACCTTGGCCAATCTCTGCAAACTTATCTATCTCTGTGACCTCCTCCCATAACTACTAGCCTTCTTAACTCTGTATCCTCCTGCAGTCACTAAAATCATCCGTGAATGTGTACCATCCTATTGAGGACTGTCACCTCTCCAGTCGCAACAACTCTCTCTACCTGTAACCTTGGCCAGTCTGAAGAGTCCTTACTAACTCTGCAACCCTCAGTATTGATAACTTCATCCAGTCTCGATAACCGAGAAGAGAGGAATGAGAAGGCTCCAAACCTCTGTTAACAAGACATGACATCGATACAGATCTGGAGGGGGAATACAATACAGGCCAATCCCACGCACAATCCCCACCCCTACTTTTAAGTTCTGTTGTACTAAAACTTGCTACCCTCCAACACTGCACCTATGGCATGTCTTGTGGAGCGGTATCTTCAATATTTTTTAACTCCGATAACAGTTCATATCTCTGTAACCTCCTCCTACCCCAATAGTCACTCCACGTACAGCATTCCAGATTACTATCCCTATCGTTGTAACTTGCTTCAGTGTCTACAACATGCCTTATCTCGGTTGTCTCCAGTTATTGGAGGAGGAGACTGAGTCATGCAGCATGAAAATAGTTCCTTCGATCCAACTAGTTGACCAGAGTCCCTGACCGAGTCGCGTTTCCCTGCATTTGACCCAAATCCCTTCAAACCTTCTCCTCTCCATGTTTCTGCCCAAATCTTTTTTACATGTTGTCATTGTACTTTTCTCTACCACCTGCACCATCCTCTGTGTGAAAAATGTTCTCCTCCAATCCCTTTCAAGTCTTTCCCCTCTCACCTTATGTTTATTCCCTCTAGAACATAGAACATGGCGGCACAGTACAGGCCCTTCGGCCCTCGATGTTACACCAACCTGTGGAACCAATGTGAAGCCCAAGTAGCCAACACTATTCCATTCTCGTCCATGTGACTATCCAATGACCGTTTAAATGCCCTTAAGTTAGCAGATCGACTCCTGTTGCAGGCAGTTTGTTCCATTCCCCTACTTCTCTGAGTAAAGAAACTATCTCTGACATTTGTCATATATCTTTCACCGCTCAATTTAACGCTTTCCCCCTTCAGATCGCCATCTGAGGGAAAAGGCTCTCACTGTCCAATCCATTTCACTTTCTTAATGTCTCAATTCATCTCAAACATCTTCTCTCGAACAAAAACAGCTTCAAGTTCCTCATATCACATTCCCTCCATACCAGGTAACATCGTAGTAAATCTCCACGGAACCCTTTCCAAATCTTACACATCGTTCCTCTAATGGGGTGACCTATCTACTCTGTAATTTCCAGGCCTATCCCTGCTGCCCTTCTTGAACAAAGGAACCACATTTGCTATCCTCCAGTCATTCGGCATTTCATCCGTGGTCAGCAATGTATTAAATATATCCACCAGGGCCCCAGCAATCACCTCCCTTACCTCCCAAAGCAGATTGGGATACATTTCATTCAGAGGGAAGGGAGACTTGGAGCCTTCAAGAAATCCTGCAGCGAGATAGGACCACTCACAGTGAACACAGCAGAGAAAATTTCAGCGATTGATCTTTGGTATGGAGGACATGATATAGATACAGAGTTGAAGGGTGAACACAGAGTGTGATGATCCCAAGCTCAATCCCCACTGTCTTGTATACTTTCATCTCTGCTGTATTGAGCCTTCCTATGTCAATATTGGAAGTTGACAGTTAACAATCCAGGTCTGTGCTGTCTTAGTGAGGATCAGTACAACAGAGGGGAAAACAGACCTCCCCCAAGGAGATGGTTTTAAATCCTGGGATCTTTCTGTTCTATATTTCCCCTGATCACGCTGACTTTTGTCATGGGATAAAGTCATTCAGCAAGGAAACATACCTTTCGGTCCAACTCATCTGTGCCAGGGCCTTGAATGCTTGTAATTCCCAGATAAGTTCTTATTTCTGTAACCTTAATCCAACTATTAATTTGATTCCTACTCCAATACTGATGATTCTTCCTATTTGTAAATTGCTCCAGTCTTGATAACATCCTGAATCACAATAATCTTATCCTGCACTCAGTACAATAATCACTATTTCTGTAGTTTTTCACAATAACTACAGTCCACCCTGTCAATGTAAAATCCTTGTCAGACCCTTATCCAGTCGCAACAACACTCCACATCTCTGTTTGCTCCTCCGAGCACCTCTAACGCTCTCACTTTGTGTGGCCAGAACTGTGTGTGAATAACCCTTGGCATGTGGATGGACAATATGGTATGTGAATAAATCCTGTGGCCAGAGGAGGATCAATACTGTGTGAGAATAATCCTGTGGTCTGCGGTTGGTCAATTCTGTGTGTAAATAATCCTGTGGCCTGAGGATAGTCAATCTGTGTGAGAATAATCCTGCGGCTTGAGGATGGTCAATACTGTGTGTGAATAATCCTGATGCCTGAGAAAGATCAATACTATGTGAGAATAATCCTGTGGCCTGAGGATGATCAATTCCGTGTGAGAATAATCCTTTAGCCTGAGGGTGGTCCATACTGTGTGAGAATAATCTTGTGGCTTGACATATGTCAATACAATGTGTGAATAATACTGTGGCCTGAGGATGATCAATAGTGTGTGAATAATCCTGTGGCCGCATGATGGTCAATAAAGTGTGAGCATAATCGTGTGGGCTCAGAATGTTGAATATTGTGTATGAATACCCCTGTGGCTTGAGATTGATCCTTTGGCGTGTGAATGGTCAATACTGCGTGTGAATAACCCTTGGCCAGTGGATGGTCAAAACATTGTGTAATTAATCCTGTTACCTGAGGTTATTCAGTATTATGTGTGAATAATCCTGTGCACTGTGAATACTCAACATAGAGTGTGAATAATCCTGTGGCCTGAGGGCAGTCAATACCGTGTGTAAATAACCCTATGGCCTGTGAATCGTAAATACTGTGTGTGAATAACCATTGGCCTAAGGATGGTCAATACTGTGTGTGAATAATCCTTTGGACTGTAAATGGTCAATGCACAGTGTGAATATTCCTGCGGCCTGAGGCTTGTCAATACTGTGTGTGACTAACATTTTGCCTAAGGATGGGTAATACTGTGTGTGAATAATCCTGTGGCCTGTGGATGGTCAATGCAGTGTGATAATATTCCTGTGGCCTGTGAATGGTTAATACTAGGTGTGAGTAATCCTGTCGCCTGTGCATGATCAATTTTTTTTGTAAATAAGCCTTTGGCCTGAGGATGACCAATAAAGTGTGTAAATAAGACAGTGGCCTGTGAATGGTCAATACTGTGTGTGAATAATCCTGTGGCCTGTGTATCGTCAATACAGTGTGCGAATAATCCTGTGGCCTGTTTACTATCAATACCGTTTGTAAATGATCCTTTGGCCCGAGGATGGACAATACTGTGTGTGAATAAGACAGTGGCCTGTGAATGGTCAACACTGTGTGAAAATAATCCTGTGGCATGAGGATTATTAATACTGTGTGGGAATAACCCTTTGGCCTGTGAATGGTCAATACTGTGTATGAGTAATCCTGTGGCCTGTGTACTGTCAATGTTGTGTAAAAATAATCCTGTGGCCTGAGGATGATCAATAATGTGTGTGAAACATCCTTTGGCCTGAGGATGGACAATACTGTGTAGGAATAATCTTGTGGTATGAGGATGGTCAATTCTGTGTGGGAATAATCCTCTGCAGTGTGTATAAAAAAACTCTTGGCCTAAGGATGATCAATACTGTGTGTGAGTAATCCTTTGGACGGAGGATGGTAAATACTGTGTATGAATAATCCTGTGGCCAGTAAATTGTCAAGACACTGACTAATTAATCCTGTGGCCTGTGAATCGTAAATACCGTGTGTGAAAACCCCTTGGCCTGAGGATGATCAATACTGTGTGTGAACAATCTTGTGGCCTGAGGATGGTCAGGACTGTATGTAATTAATCCTGTTGCCTGAGGTTGTTCAATACTGGGTGTGAATAATCCTGTGCCCTGTGAATGGTCAATAGTGTGTGCGCATATTGCTGTGGACTGTGAATGGTCAATACTCTGTGTGAATAATCCTATGGTTTTTGGATGGTAAATACTGTATATGAGCAATCCTGTGGACGGAGGATGGTCAATACTGTGTGGGAATAATCCTTTGGACCTTGCATGGTCAATGCAGTGTGTGAATAATCCTGTGCACTGTGAATGTTCAGTACCGTGTGTATGCTCAATACCGTGTGCGAATAATTCTGTGGACTGAGGCCAGTCAATACTGTGTGTCACTAATCCCGTGGCCTGTGAATCGTCAATACTGTGTGAATAAGTTTTTGCATAAGGATGGGTAATATTGTGAGTGAATAATAATGTGGACTGTGGATTGTCAATGCTGTGTGATAATAATCCTGTGGCCTGAGGGTAGTCAATACTGTGTGCGAATAATCATGTGGATTGAGAATGGCCAATAACCTTTGGCCGAAGAATAGTAAATACTGTGTGAGAATAATCCAGTGGACTGAGGATGGTGAATACTGTGTGTGAGTAATCCTGTGACCTGTATACTGCCAACACTGTGTGTAAATAGTTCTGTGGCCAGAGGATGATCAATACTGTGTTGAATAATCCTCTGGCCTGATGCTGGTCAATATTGTCTGTGAATAATCCTGTGACCTGAGAAAAGTCAATACTGTGCGGGAATAATGAAGATGTTCAATACTGTGGGAACAATCCTGTGGCCTGAGGATGGTATTCACTGTGTGTGAATAGTCCTATGGCCTGACGATGGTAAATACTGTGTGTGAACAATCCCGTGGCTTGAGGATAGTCAATACTGTGTGGGAATAATCATGTGCCCTGTGAATGGTCAAGACAGTGTGTTCGTTAATCCTGTGTCCGTATGCTGGTCAATACTGTGTGGGAATAATCCTCCTGACTGAGAATATTGAATATTGTGTGTGAATACTCCTGTGGCCTGAGGTTGGTCAATACAGTGTGTGATAATACTCTGGCCTGTGAATGGTCAATACTGTGTGTGAGTATTCCTTGGCATGAGCATGATCAATACTATGTGTGAACAATCCTGTGACTGTGAATGGTCAATACTGTGTCAGAATAATCCTGTGGTTTGAGGATGTTCAATACAGTGTGGGAATAATCCTGTTAATTGGTAAAGACAATGTGTTCATTAATCCTGTGGCCATATGCTGGTCAATGCTGTGTGTGAATAATCCTGTTGGCTAAGAATGTTGAATATTGTGTGTGAATAATCCAGTGGCCTGTGGTTGGACAATACAGTGCGTGAATGATCCTGTGGTCTAAGGATCGTCAATACTGTATGTGAACACTCCTTTGGCCTGAGGATCGTCAATACAGTGTGGGAGTAATCCTGTGGCCTGAGGTTGTTCAATACTATGTGTGAATAACTCTGTGGCCTGAGTGTGGTCATATTCTGTGTGTGAAAAATCCTGTGGACTGAGGACGGTCAATATTGTATGTGAATAATCCTTTGGACAGTGAATGGTCAATACCATGTGAGCAAAATCCTCTGGCCTCTGAATCGTCAGTACTGTGCGTGAGTAATCCTGTCGACTGAGGATGGTCAGTACTGTGTTTGAATAATCCTGACGCCTCAGGATGTAGAATACTGTGTGTGAATAATCCTCTAGCCTGTGAATGGTCAATGCTGTGTATGAGTAATGCTGTGGACTGTAAATGGTCAATACCGTGTGTGAAGAATCCTATGGTTTTAGGATGGTCCATACTGCGTGTGAGTAATCCTGTGGACTGAGGATGGTCAATATAGTGTGTGAATATTCCTGTGCACTGTGAATGCTCAATACTGTATGTGAATAATCCTGAGGCTTGAACATGACCAATACTGTGTGGGAATAATCCTGTGGCCTGACGTTGGTCGGTTCAGTGTGTGTATAAGTCTATGTACTGAGAATGATCACTACTGTGTGTGCTTAATCCTGTGGCTTGAGGATGGTCTATACTGTGCATGATTAATCGTGTGGACTGAGAATGATCAATGCTGTGTTTGAATAATCCTGTCGCCTGAGAATGATCAACACAGTGTGTGCACAATCCTTTGGCCTGAGGATGGTGAAAAGCGTGTGTAATTAATCATGTTGCTTGTAGTTGGTCAATACTCTGTGTGAACTATTGTGTGGCCTGCGTCTGTTCCATGCAGTGTGTGAATAATCCTGTGGACTGAGGATGGTCAATACTGTGTATGAGTAATCCTGTGAAGTGAGGATGGTCAATATTGTGTGTGAATAATCCTTTGGAGTGTGAATGGTCAATTCAGTGTGTCAATAATACTGTGGCCCATGAGTCGTCAATACTGTGTGTGAATAATCCTTTGTCTAAAGATGGGCAATACTGTGTGTGAATAATCCTGTGGCCGTATGCTGGTCAATACTGTGTGTGAGTAATCCCGTGGACTGAGGATGGTCAGTAGAGTGTGTGAATAATTCTGTGCACTGTGAATGCTCAATACGTCATGTGAATAATCCCGAGGCTTGAACATGATCAATACTGTGTGGGAATAATCCTGTGGCCTGAGGTTGGTCAATACAGTTTGTGTATAATCCTGTGGGTTAGGGTGATCAATACGGTGTGTGGTTAATCCTGTGGACTGAGAATGATCAACACTGTGACTGAGTAATCCTGTGGAATGTGGGTGGTCAGTATTGTATGAGAATAATCCTTTGGAATGTGAATGGTCAATACAGTGTGTGAATAATCCTGTGCACTGTGAATGCTGAATACTGTGTGTGATTAACCATTTGTCTAAAGATTGTCAATATTGTGTGTGAATGATAATGTGGCCTGTGGATGCTAAATGCTGTGTGTTAATAATCCAGTGGCCTGTGGATGATCAATAGTGTTTGGTAATAATCTGTGGCCTGTGGATGGTCAATTCTGTGTGGGAGTAATCCTGTGGCATGAAGATGATCAATGATGTGTGTGAAAACTCGTGTGGTCTGAGGATGGTCAATACTGTGTGTGAAAAATGCTGTGGACTGTAAACGGAAAGTACTGTGTGCGAGTAATCCTGTGGACGGAGGATTGTCAATGCTATGTGTGAATAACCCTTGGCCAAAGAATAGTCAATACTGTGTGTGAATAATCCTTTGAATTGTGAATGGCAAATACACTGTATGAATAATCCTGCGGCCTGAGGATGGTAAATACTGCGTGACTAATACTGTGGCCTGTGAATTGTCAATACTGTGTCTGAATAGTCCTTTGCCGAAGGATGGGCAATACTGTGCGTGAATAATAATATGGCCTGTGGATGTTCAATGCTGTGTGATAATAAACCTGTGGGCTGTGGATGGTCAATACTATATATTAATAATCTCTGGCCTGTGCATGGTCAATACTGATTGCAAATAATACTGTGGCCTGTGGATGGGCAATATTGTGTGTGAATGATCCTGTGGTTTGAGAATGGTTAATACTGTGTGTGAATGATCCTGTGGTTTGAGAATGGTTAATACTGGGTGTGAATAATTCTGTGACCTGTGAATCATCAATATTGTGTATGAATAACCTTGACCTGAGGATGGTCAATACTGTGTGTGAATAACCCTGTGGCCTGAGGATGGTCAATGCTGGGTGTGAATAATCCTGTGGCCTGAGGATGGTCAATGCTGGGTGTGAATAATCCTGTGGCCAGAGAATGGTCAATACTGTGTGGGAATAATCCTGTGACCTGCAAATGGTCAATTCAGTTTGTTCATTAATCCTGTGTCCGTATGCTAGTCAATACTGTGTGGGAATAATCCTGTCGGCTGAGAATGTTGAAAATTCTGTGTGAGTACTCGTGTGGCTTGGGGATGGTCAATACTGTGTAGGAATAATCCGGTGTCTTGAGGATTGTCAATACTGTGTGTGAATTAACCTGTGGCCTGAGAATTGTGAATACAGTGTGGGAATAATCCTGTGCACTGTGAATGCTCAATACTGTGCGTGAATAATCCTGTGTACTGAGGGGAGTCAATACTATGTCGGAATATTCCAATGGCCCGTGAGTCGTAAATACTGTATGTGAATAACACTTGGCCTAAGGATGGTCAGTTCTGTGTGTGAATAATCCTTTGGACTGTGAATGGTCAATACACTGTGTGCATAATCCCGCGGCCTGAGGATGGTCAATAATGTGTTTGAATAATCCTGTGGCCTGTGAACTGTCAATACTGTGTGTCAATAGCCCTTTGCCTAAGGATGGGCAATACTGTGTGAATACTAATGTGGCCTGTGGATGTTCAATGCTGTGTGATAATAATCCTGTGGGCTGTGGATGGTCAATACTATGTGTTAATAATCTGTGACCTGTGCAATGTCAATATTGTTTGCAAATAATTCTGTGGCCTGTGAATGGTCAAGACTGTGTGTGAACAATCTTGTGATTTGAGAATGGTCAATACTGTGTGTGAATAATCCTGTGGCCTGAGAATGGTCAATACTGTGTGTGAATAATTCTGTGGCCTGAGAATGGTCAATACTGTGTGAAAATAATCCTGTGGACTGAGAATGGTCAATACTGTGCTGGAACAACCGTTGGGCCGAAGGATAGTCAATACTGTGTGTTTTAAATATCCTGCTGCCCGAGGATGTTCAATACAGCGAGTGAATAATCCTGTGGCCTGAGGATGGTCAATACAGTGTGTGAACACTTATGTTGCCTGAGGACGGTCCATACCGTGTGCTGAAAATCCTGTGGAATGTGACTGGTCAATACTGTGTATCAATAATCTGTGGCCTGTGCATGTTCAGTACTGTTTGTTAACAAAACTGTGGCCTGTGGATGGCCAATACTGGGTGTTAATAAACTGTGGCCTGTGCATGTTCAGTACTGTTTGTGCTGAATGGTCAAGGCAATGTGTTTATTAATCCTGTGGCAGTATGTTCGTCAATACTGTGTATGAATAATCCTGTGGGCTGAGAATGTTGAATATTGTGTGTGAATATTCCTGTGGCCTCTGTACTATCAACACAGTGTGTAATTAATCCTGTGGCCTCAGGCTGGTCAATAATGTGTGTGAATAATTTTGCTACCCGAGGATTGTCAATACTGTGTGTGAATAATCCTGTGGTCTGAGGACGGTCAATACTGTGTGTGAGTAATCCTGTGGTCTGAGAATGGTCAATACTGTGTGAAAATAATCCTGTGGCCTGAGAATGGTCAATACTGTGTGGGGAAAATGCTGTGGACTCTGAATGGTCAGTACTGTGTTTGAGTAATCCTGTGGCCGGAGGATGGTCAATACTGTGTGTGAAAATAATCCTGTGGCCTGAGAATGGTCAATACTGTGTGTGAATTAACTTGTGGCCTGAGAATTGTGAATACAGTGTGTGAATAATCCTGTGCACTGTGAATGCTCAATACAGTGTGTAAATTATCCTGTGGACTGAGGGCAGTCAATACTGTATGTGAATAATCCTATGGTCCGTGAATCGTAAATACTGTGTGTGAATAACCCTTGGCCTAAGGATGGTCAATACTGTGTGCGAATAGCCCTTTGCCTAAGGATGGGCAATACTGTGTGTGAATAATGATGTGGCCTGTGGATGGTCAATGCTGTGTGATAATAATCCTGTGGGCTGTGGATGAACAATACTATGTGTTAATAATCTGTGACCTGTGCAATGTCAATATTGTTTGCAAATAATACTGTGGCCTGTAAATGGTCAAGACTGTGTGTGAACAATCTTGTGATTTGAGAATGGTCAATACCGTGTGTGAACAATCGTATTGCCTGAGATTGTTCAACACCATTTATTAATAATCCTGTGGCCCTAGAATGGTCAATATAGTGTGAGAATAATCCTGTTGACTAAAGATGATCAGTACTGTATAGGAATAATCCTGTTCCTTGAGGAGTGTCAATACGTTGTGTGGATAATTCATGGCCTGAGGATGGTCAATACTGTGTGTAAATAATCCTGTGACTTCAGGATGATCAACGACTATGTGAGAATAATCCTGTGACCTGTAAATGTTGAAGACAGAGTATTCATTAATCCTGTGGCCATGTGCTAGTCAATGCTGTGTGTGAATAAACCTGTGCCCTGAATGGTCAATACTGTGTGTGAATATTTCTGTGGCATGAGAATCGTCAATACTGTATGGGAATAATCCTGTGACGTGTAAATGAACAAGACAGTGTGTGTATTAATCCTGTGGCCGTATGCTGGTCAATACTGTATCTGAATAATCCTGTTGGCTGAGAATATTGAACATTATGTGTGAATACTCCTGTGGCCTGAGGTTAGTCAATACAGTGTGTGAATAAACCTGTGGCCTGAGGTTAGTCAATACTGTGTGTGAATAATCCTCTGGCCTGTGAATCATCAATACTGTGTTTGACTAATCCTTGGACTGAGTATGAACAATACTATGTGTGAACAATCCTGTGGACTGTGAATGGTCAATGGTGTGTCAGAGTAATCCTGAACTTGAGGATGTTCAATACTGTGTGAGAATAATCCTGTGCCCTGTGGATTGTCAGTACTGTGTGGGAATATTCCTGTGACCTGTTAAGTGGTAAACAGAATGTGCTCATTAAACCTGTAGCCTCAGGTCGGTCAATACAGTGTGCGAATGATCTTATGTTCTTAGGATGGTCAATACTGTGTGTGAATGATCTTATGGTCTTAGGATGGTCAATACTGTGTATCAATAACCCTTGACCTGAGGATGATGAATACAGTGTGTGAGTAATCCTGTGGACGGAGGATGGTCAATACTGTGCGTGAATAATAATGTAGCCTGAGGGCAGTCAATACTATGTGTGAATAATGCTATGGACTGTGAATCGTCAGTACTGTGTGTGTATTACCCTTTGCCTAAGGGTAATACTGTGAGTGAATAATAATGTGGGCTGTGGATGGTCAATGCTGTGTGAAATAATCCTTTGTGATGTGGATGGTCAATACTGCGTATCAATAATCTGTGGCCTGTGCATGTTCAGTACTGATTAGATTAGATTAGATTAGATTACAGTGTGGAAACAGGCCCTTCGGCCCAACAAGTCCACACCGACCCGCCGAAGCACAACCCACCCATACCCCTACCCCTACATTTACCCCTTACCTAACACTACGGGCAATTTAGCATGGCCAATTCACCTAACCTGCACATCTTTGGACTGTGGGAGGAAACCGGAGCACCCGGAGAAAACCCACGCAGACACGGGGATTTATTTACTGTTTGTTAATAAAACTGTGGCCTGTGGATGGTCAATACTGGGTGTTAATAAACTCTGGCCTGTGCATGTTCAGTACTGTTTGCCTTGACCATTCAGTACAATGTGTTTATTAATCCTGTGGCCGTATGTTCGTCAATACTGTGTGTGAATACTCCTGTGGGCTGAGAATTTTGAATATTGTGTGTGAATACTCCTGTGGCCTCTGTACTGTCAACACAGTGTGTGAATAATCCAGTGGACTGAGAATGGTCAATACAGTGTGAGAATAGTCCTGGTGCCTGTGGATGGTCAATACTGTGCAGGAAAAATCCTGTGGCTTGAGGATTGTCAATACTGTATGTGAATGATCCATGGCCTGAGGATGGTGATACTTTGTGTAAATATTCCTCTTCCACGAGGATAGTCAATACTGTGTGGGAATAATCCTGTGACCTGTAAATGATCAAGATAGTGTGTTCATTAATCCATTGGCCATAGGCTGGTCAATACTGTGTGTGAATAATCATGTAGCCTGAGGATTGTGAATTCTGTGTTGGAACAATCCTGTGACCTGCAAAAGTTGAAGACTGCGTGTTCATTAATCTTTTGGCCGTGTGCTAGTCAATACTGTGCGTGAATAATCCTGTGCCCTGTGAATGGTCAAGACAGTGTGTTTATTAATCCTGTGGCCGTAGGCTGGTCAATACTGTGTGTGAATAATGATGTGGTCTGAGAATTGTCAATACTATGTGGGAATAATCCTGTGACCTGCAAATGTTGAAGACAGAGTGTTCATTAATCCTGTGGCCATGTGCTAGTCAATGCTGTGTGTGAATAATCCTGTGCACTGAGAATGTTCAATACAGTATGTGAATAATCTAGTGGCCTGAGAATTGCCAATACTTTGTGTGAATAATCCTGTTGTCTGAGGACGGTCCATACTGTGTGTGAATAATCCTGTGGCTTTAGAATGGTCAATAATGTATGGGAATAATCCTGTTGGCCTGAGAATGGTCAATGCTGTGAGTTAATAATCATGTGGCCTGAGAGTAGTCAATAAAGTATGGGAATAATCAAGTGACCTAAGAATAGTCAATACAGTGTGTGAATAAGGCTGTGGCCTGTGAATAGTCAATACTGTGTGTTAATAATCTATGGCATGTGGATGGTCACTACTGTGTGTGAATAAGGCTGTGGCCTGTGAATGGTCAATACTGTGTGTTAATAATCTATGGCCTGGGGATGGTCAATACTGTTGTGAATAATCTTTTGGCCGGAGGCTGGTTAATACAGTGGGTGAATAATCTTGTGGTCTGATGATGGTCAATACTGAATAATCCTGTGCCCTGAGGATGTTCAATATTGTGTGTGAATAAACCTGTGACCTGTGACGGTCAATGCTGTGTGTGAATTAGCCTTGGACAGTGAATGGTCAATACCACGTGTGAATAATCCTCTGGCCCGTGAATGGTCAATAATGTGTGTGAATACTCCTTGGCCTGAGGATGGTCAATACTGTGTGTGAGCAATCCTGTGGCCTGAGAATGGTCAAAACTATGTGCGATTAATCATGTTGACTGTGGTTGTTCAATGCTCTGTGTGAATAATCCTGTGGTCTGTTAACAGTCTATGCTGTGTGTGAATAATGCTGTGGACTGTGAATGGTGAATACTGTGTGCGAATAATCCTGCGGCGCGAGACTGGTCAATATTATTTGTGAACAATCCTGTACCCTTGGCCTGAGGATGGCCAACACTTTGTGGGAATTTTCCCGTGGCCTGAGGATGGTCATTTCTCTGTGGGAATAATCTTTTGATCTGAGGAAGGTCAAAACTGTGTGTGAATAATCTTGTGCGCGGTGAATGCTGAATACTGTATGTGAATAACCCTTGGATGGTCATTACTGTGTGTGAACAATCCTGTGACCTGAGGGTAGTGAGTACTGTCTGTGAATAATCCTGCAGCCTGAGGGTGATCAATACACTGTGTGAACAATCCTGTGGCCTGAGAATGGTCAAAACTGTGTATGAATGAAACTGAGACCTGGAAATGGTCAAGACAGTGTGTTCATTAATCCTGTGGCCTAATGGTGGTCAATACTGTGTTTGAGTACCCCTGTATATTGAGGATGGTCAATACAGTGTGTCAATAATCCTGGGAACTATGAATGCTCAATACTGTGTGGGAATAATCTTGTGGCCTGAGAATAGTCAATGCTGTGTGTGAATAATCCTGTGGTCTGAGGATCGTCAATGCTGTGTGTGAAAAATCCTGTGGCTTGAGGTAAGTCAATACTGTATATGAATAATCCTGTGTCCTGATAATGGTCAATACCGTGTGTGAATAATCCTGGTACCTGAGAATGGTCAATAATGTGTGTCACTAATCCTATGGCCTGTGAATCGTCAATACTGTGTGTGAATAATCCTCCGGCCTGTGAAGTGTCAATATGGTGTGTGAATAATCCTGTGGCATGAGGATGGTCATAACAGTGTGTTCATTACTCCTGGGTCTGTAGGCTGGTCAATACTGTGTGAATTACCCTTGGCTTGTGGATGGTCAATACTTTGTGTGAATAATCCTGTGACCTAAGGATGGTCAAAACTATGTGATTAATCCTGTTGCCTGTGGTTGTTCAATACTGTGGATGAAAAATCCTGTGGCCTGTGGATGGTCACTTCTGTTTGTTAATAATACTTTGGCCTGAGGATGGTCAATACAATGTGTGAATAATCCTGTGACTTGTAATCTGACAAGGCAGTAGGTTCAAAAATCCTGTGGAAGTAGGCTGGTCAATACAGTGTGTGAATAATCCTGAGGCCTGAGGATGGTCAATCCTGTGTGAGAATAACCCTGTAACCTGTGAATGGTCAATACTGTGAGTGAATAATCCTGTGGTCTACGGATGGTCAACACGATGTGTAATTACTCCTTTGTACTGTTCATGGTCAATACAGTGTGTAAATAATTCTGAGACCTGAGGATGTAGAAAACTGTGTGCGAATAATCCTGCAGCCTGAGGATGGAGAATACTTGTGTGAATAATCCTGTGGACTGTGGATTGTCAATACTGTGTTTAAATAATCCTGGGAACTATGAATGCTCAATACTGTTTATGAACACTCCTGTGACCTGAGATTGGTCAATACTGTGAGTGAATAATCTTGTGGTTGGAGACTGGTCAATAATGTGTGAAAATAATCCCGTGGCCTGCGGAATGTCAATACTGTGTATGAATAATCCTGTAGCAGTAGGGTGGTCTATACTGTGTGTGAATAATTCTTTGCGTGAGGATGGTCAATATTGCGTGTGAATAATCCTGTTGCCTGAGTTGATGAATACTCAATGAACTTCTGCTGTTGCCTGAGGATGGTCAATACTGTGTGAGAATAATCCTTTGCACAGTGATTGGTCAATACCATGTGTGATTAATCCTGTGGCCCGATGATTGTCAATACCATGTGAAAATAATCCTGTGGCTAGAGGATGGTCAATACCATGTGTGAATTATTGTGTTGCGTCAGAATGGTCAGTACTGTGTGAGAATAATCCTGTTGCCTGCGGATGGTCAATAATATGTGTCACTAAACGTGTAGAATACTATGTGCGAATAATGCTGCAGTCTGAGGATGGAGAATACTTGTGTGAATAATTCTGTGGACTGTGGATTGTCAATACTGTGTTTAGATAATCCTGGGAACTATGAATGCTCAATGCTGTTTATGAATACTCCTGTGGCCTGAGGTTGGTCAATAATGTGTGTGAATAATCCTGTGGGCTGATGGTTGTCAATAACATGTGCAAGTAATCCTCTGGTTTGAGAATGGTCAATACCGTGTGTGAATAACCCTTGGCCTGTGGATGGTCAATAATGTGTGTGAATAATCCTGTGGCCTGAGGATGGTCAATACAGTGTGTGAATAATCCTGTGCCTTTAAAGTGACAAGGCAGTGGATTCAAAAATCCTGTGGCCGTAGACTGGTCAATACAGTGTGTGAATAATTCTGAGGCCTGAGGATGTACAATACTGTGTGTGAATAATCCTGTGGCCTGTGAACGGTCAATACTGTGTGTGAATTATCCTTGGACAGTGAATGGTCAATACCACGTGTGTATAATCCTCTGGCCTGTGAATCATCAATACTGTGTGTTAATAACTCTTGGCCTGAGGATGGTCAATAATGTGTGTGAACAATCCTGTGGCCTGAGGATGGTCAAAACTATGTGATTAATCCTGTTGCCTGTGGTTGTTCAATATTGTGGATGAAAAATCCTGTGGCCTGTGGATGGTCATTGCTGTTTGTTAATCATACTGTGGCCTGAGGATGGTCAATACTGTGTGTGAATAATCCTGTGGCCTGAGGATAGTGAGTACTGTCTGTGAATAATCCTGTGACATGTAAGCGGTCAAAACAGTGTGTCCATTAATCCTCTGGCCGGAGGATGATCAATACTATGTGTGATTAATCCTGTGTCCTAAGAATGTTGAATATTGTTTGTGAATATTCCTGTGGCCGGAGGTTGGTCAATACTGTGTGTGACTAATCCTCTGGCGTATGACTCATTAGTACTGTGTGTGAATAACCGTTGGCTTGAGGATGACCACAACTATGTGTGAGTAATCCTGTAACCTATGGATGATCAATACTATGTGTGATTAATCCTGTTGCCTGAGGATGTTCAATCCTGCGTGAGAATAATCCTGTTACCTGTGAATGGTCAATGCTTGTATGAATAATCCTGTGGGCTGTGAATGGTCAATACTGTGAGTGAATAATCCTGTGGTCTTCGGATGGTCAATACTGTATGTGAGTAATCCTGAGAACTGAGGATGGTCAACACGATGTGCGATTAATCGTTTGGACTGTCAATGGTCAATACTGTGTGTGAATAAACCTGTGGCCTGAGGATGGTCAATATTGTGTGTGAATAATCGTCCGGACTGATGATGGTCAATGATGTGTATGAATAATCCTGTAGCCTGTGAATCATCAATACTGTGTGGGAATAAACCTTTGCATAAGGATAGTCAATACTGAGTGTGAATAATTCTGTGCACTGTGACTGCTCAATACTCTGCGTGAATAAACATGTGGCCTGAGTGTGGTCAATACTGTGTGGGAATAATCCAGTGGCCTGAGGATAGTCAATTCTGTGCGGGAATAAGGCTGTGGCCATTGAATGGTCACTACTGTGTGTTAATAATCTGTGGCCTGTGCATAGACATTACTCTTTGTTAATAATACTGCGTCCTGTGATTGGTCAATACAGTGTGTGAATAATCCTTTGCCTGAGGTTGTTCAATACTGTGCGTTAATAATCCTGAGACCTATGAATGGGCAATACTGTGTGTGAAAAATCCTGCAGCCTGAGAATGGTCAATACTGTGTGTTAATAAACTTGTGGCCTTTGAATCGTCAATACTGTGTGTGAGTAATAATGTGGTAAAAACAATGACTGCAGATGCTGGAAACCAGATTCCGATTAGTGGTGCTGGAAGAGCACAGCAGTTCAGGCAGTATCCAAGGAGCTTCGATATCGACGTTTCGGGCAAAAGCCCTTCATCAGGAATAAAGGCAGTGAGCCTGAAGCGTGGAGAGATAAGCTCAAGGAGGGTGGGGGTGGGGAGAAAGTAGCAGAGATGACAACGGGTAAGTGGGGGAGGGGATGAAGGTGATAGGTTAGGGAGGAGAGGGTGGAGTGGATAGGTGGAAAAGGAGATAGGCTGGTAGGACAAGTTCGGACAAGTCATGGGGATGGTGCTGAGCTGGAAGTTTAGAACTAGGGTGAGGTGGAGGAAGGGGAAATGAGGAAACTGTTGAAGTCCACATTGATGCCCTGGGGTTGAAGTGTTCCGAGGCGGAAGATGAGGCGTTCTTCCTCCAGGCGTCTGGTGGTGAGGGAGCGGCGGTGAAGGAGGCCCAGGACCTCCATGTTCTCGGCAGAGTGGGAGGGGGAGTTGAAATGTTGGGCCACGGGGCGGTGTGGTGTCCCAGAGATGTTCCCTAAAGCGCTTTGCCAGGAGGCGCCCAGTCTCCCCAATGTAGAGGAGATCGCATTGGGAACAATGGATACAATAAATGATATTAGTGGATGTGCAAGTAGAACTTTGATGGATATGTAAGGCTCCTTTACGGCCTTGGACAGAGGTGAGGGAGGAGGTGTGGGCGCAGGTTTTACAGTTCCTACGGTGGCAGGGGAAAGTGCCAGGATGGGAGGGTGGGTTGTAGGGGGGCGTGGACCTGACCAGGTAGTCAGGAAGGGAACGGTCTTTGCGGAAGGTAGAAAGGGGTGGGGAGGGAAATATATCCCTGGTGGTGGGGTCTGTTTGGAGTTGGGGGAAATGTCGGCGGATGAAATGGTTTCTGCGAAGGTTGGTAGGGTGGAAGGTGAGCACCAGGGGTGTTCTGTCCTTGTGACGGTTGGAGGGGTGGGATCTGAGGGCGGAGGTGCGGGATGTAGACGAGATGCGTTGGAGGGCATCTTTAACCACGTGGGAAGGGAAATTTCGGTCTCTAAAGAAGAAGGCCTTCTGGTGTGCTCTGTGGTGGAGCTGGTCCTCCTGGTAGCAGATCCGGCGGAGGCGGAGGAATTCGGAATACGGGATGGCATTTTTGCAAAAGGTAGGGTGGGAAGAGGTGTAAACCAGTGATAATTTGGCCTGTGGGTGGTCAATGCTGTGTGTTAATAATCTGTGGTCTCTGCATGGTAATTTTTTAAAAAAATTATACTGTGGCCTGTGCATGGTCAATAGAGTATGAATAATCCTGTGCGCTGTAAATGCTGAAAACTTTGTGTGAATAATCCTGTGGCCTGAGGATGGTCAATATTATCTGTGAATAATCCTGTGTCCTGACGATGGTCAATACAGTATGTGAATTATCCTCTGGCCTGTAATTCGGAAATACTTTATGTAAATGCTCCTGTGGTCTGAAAATGGTTAATACTGTGTGTGAATAATAGTATTGCCTGAGGATGGTCAGTAGTGTGTATGAAAAATCCTGTGGCCACTGATGTGGTGGTTTTGGATGAGCAGCTGGTTGATCCTCTGCCTCCGATGTCCCTCCCTATCTCTGGAAACCCCTCCAGCTGCAGCAATCCGTACTGGCTTTGTAACACCGTTCAGGTCCTGGCCACTCTCTGAAACCACCTCCAGCACGTTCATCTCTCCCTGTTCCTGTCACGTCATTAAACCCTGACAATGATTACCCTTCCCACTGCCCTCCACCTGCAAGGGGACCCTTTAAAACTGACTCTTCAAGCACGCTCTCACTTCTGGATTTTAAGCACGTTTTTCTGACCTTGTTTGCCTTATAATTTAATATGATCCATTTTGTCCTGAGTGAGGGACAGGAGTGAGTTTCTTGTTGAGGTTTTGTCTGTTTCGATGGAATGTACTTTTTTGAGTGATTTACACTGTTCCTTCAATTGTTTTCCACTGTTCATTTACAGTCACATGTTCCAGTCTGTTTAGCCTGTTTACCTTGGTCACTTCTCCTGTCAAATTTACGCAATTGGCATTTTTTTGTTTTTCATTGTAATTTGTCCTTTCTGTGATTCACTCTAAAACTTTATATTTTTTTAAACTGCAATTTATCACAATTTCCCGGAGGATCTCTCCAGGTGACATTACTCATTCACTAAGTTTCATCACACAACCATCGATCTAACATAGTTATGTCCCTAGCTATTTGTACAATGTGTTATTCAAAGAAACACTGAAAAAAAATTATCCGTACTCCCTTTCCACTATCACTGTTGTCAGTGTGATTGTCCCAGATTATGCGAATATTGAAGTTTCCCAAAATTATCACAATATCTTTGTTAAAAAATTCCAATTAGTTTCTGTTTAATGCAGTGATGTGCAATGAAATGCTGTTCGGTGGCTAAAACTGTTCTGCTGTTTCTGTCCTTGGCAAGTAGTAGCCAGAATTTACATTCCGACTCTACTTCATGGTCTTCGGCCAAATGCTTTCTCTGTAATGCCTTTGTTATCCATTATAGTTCTCGTTGCGCATTTTGCCTGAGTTTCCGCAAGGTTGTGAGCAATTTAATACTTAAGTTCACCTTTTGTTCGCCCTGTAACCACGTCTCCCTGGTGTCTAAATTTCTTTTATCTCTGTGTCACAAATCCATCTACCTTATTGCAGAGACCTTTCCCATGTGAAAAAAAAGACATAATTTACTCTTTCCCACAATGTTCTGTCACATACCTATTCGCTGATGTACAGGTTAAGTTAAACTCTGTTCCTTTCGGTTCCTTTCTGAATGTCTTCAGCCAAATTCCCATGCTGTTCTGATGCGTCACCTTTCTTTGGATTTGGAATGTTCCTTCACCTGGACCCTGTCCCTGCATCCTCTCTGTCAGTTTAAAGCCTTGTCCATAAACCTACCGACATGATTGGCCAGGACACTGTTCCCATCACGGTTCCAGTGGGTCCATCCTCATGGATTATTTTTTAAAAATCAGCTATGGGATGTGGGTGTCTCTGGCTGACCAGCCTTTCTTGCCCAGCCCTAGCTGCCATTGAGCTGAGTAACTTGCTCAGCCATTTCAGAGGCAAACACTTTGCTGTGGTTATGTAGTGCAGACCACGTCAGGATGGGCAGATGTCCATCTCTGAAGGACAAGTGGTTTGGGTTTTTTGTACATCAGCGATGGTCTCATACTTACATGTGGATTGTTAATTACTATTTTTAAAATTATTAATTTCAAATTCCACCATTTATGATGGTGGGATTCAAACCTTTCTCCCCTGTACAATAGCTGAGGTTTTGGATACATAATGTAATAATACCACTCGGCCATCACTTCACCTGCTCAATAGTTGCCCATCCCTGAACACTGACACCAGTGCATCATGAAGCTAAACCCGTTGTTCCGACACAATTGTTTGATCTTGATAACTGCACTCTGGTGATATCACTCAGTCTGTCTCCATGTGGTATTCCTCACTGTGTCGGTCTAATTGCTGCCTCTGTCAGTGTCTCTTGCTCTTATAGCTACTCCAGATCCTGAGCCAACAGAATTCTTCACTCCAGAGAGACGCAGCAGCTCAGGCCAGGAACGGAAACTGAGATTTTCCAGATCTCTGTGGGACACAGTGCCATTTTCCATGTGTAAACCTCACAGCATCAGTCTAATTTCCCATTCTGTCTATCTCTCTGTCTCCTATACGTACTCAGGAAGGTCCTGACTCAATAGACTTCCCAACTGATGGGTGTCTCGTCCATCACCTCATTGAAGATGGTTGGTCAGCCAGAGAGACAAAGAGCAGGGAAATCTGGAGTCCTCAATAAATCCTGGCGTGAGGTAAGATCACTCACAGTGCACAGGGCAGAGAGCAATGAGAGGGCTCCAAACATCAGCTAACAGGACATGGCACAGATACAGTGCTGGAGGGGGAGCACAATATCGACTTACCCCAGGCTCAATCCCTGCCCATAATGTAAGGTCTGTTGTACTAAGACTAACCACACTGCAACACTGAATCTATGTCATATCTTGTTGACCAATGACTTCAATATTTTTTTTAAAATCCTATAACAGTTGCTATCTTTGTAACCTCCTCCCTTCCTTATAGTTACTTCACTAATTTGAAACGTACTGCATTCCAGCCTACCATCCCTATCGCTGTAACTTGCTTCAGTGTCTACAACATGCCTTATCTCAGTAGTCTCCTCCTCTTTAACTGGAGACAGAGTCATGTAGCACGGAAACAGAACCTTCACTCAAACCCATCAATGCTGACCATGATTCATATACTAAACGTGTCGCATTTGCCTGCGCTTGGCCCTTATCTCTTCAAACCTTCTCCTCTCCATGCATTTCCCCAAATGTCTTTTCCATGTTGCAATTGTTCCCATTTCCTCTGGCAGTCCATTCCGTCTATGCACCATCCTCTGTGGAAAATGTTGCCCCTCAGCTCCCTCTTTAAATCCTTGCTCTCTCACGCCACGTTTATACCCTCTAGCTTTGGACTCACCTACCTTTGGCTATTCACCTTACTGAGGCCCAGCATGGTTTTATAAACCTTTAGTATGTCAATCCGTAGCCTCCTCTGCCTAAGGCAAATATTTAGGACAATGTTCCAAATGTCTCCAATTCATATCAAAGCTCTGGACAGTGAAGGAAAGTGTGTCAAATACTGCGTTCCACACCCTGTCCAACTGCAATTGCACTTCCAAGGAACAATGTAACTGCACCCCTTGGTCTCTCTCTGTTCGACAACACTGTCCAGGGCCAAACAATTAGTTAGTCCTCCCTGGTTTGTCTCAACAAAACTCAACACCATATGTCAACCCTATCTTTCATTCCTTGGTTCACTGGCCCCGTTGTTCAAGAGCCGTTTGATAACCATATTCACTGCACACGACTCTATTAATTTGATCATCTACAAACTTACTAACAATGACTCCTATATTCTCAACCGAATCGTTTATGTAGATGATACGTATCAGTGGACCCAGCCCCGATCCTTATAGCACACCGCTGGTCACAGGCCTCCAGTCTGAACAACAATCCTCTCCCACCACCCTCTGTCTCCAACTGTCAAGCCAATTTTGTATCCAGTTGGCTAACTCTCCTGATTCCATGTGATCTAACTATCATGCTAAACCCTGTCAAAGGTCTTCCTGACTTTAGTGTAGACAATGTATGGTCACCACTTCAACAAAAGCAATCAAGTTAGATTAGATTAGATTACTTTACAGTGTGGAAACAGGCCCTTCGGCCCAACAAGTCCACACCGACCCGCCGATGCGCAACCCACCCATACCCCTACATTTACCCCTTACCTAACACTACGGACAATTTAGCATGGCCAATTCACCTCACCTGCACATCTTTGGACTGTGGGAGGAAACCGGAGCACCCGGAGGAAACCCACGCAGACACGGGGAGAATATGTAAACTCCACACAGTCAGTCGCCTGAGGCGGGAATTGAATCCGGGTCTCTGGCGCTGTGAGGCAGCAGTGCTAACCACTGTGCCACCGTGCCGCCCAGTGAGACCTGACTTTGTGCTGACTAGCTTTCATCAATCCTGGCCTTTGCAAATGCATGTAACTCCTGTCTGCAGAATCACTTCCACAACCTACCCATCACTGACATCTGGCTAATTGGTCTTTAGGTCCCTAGCATTCCATCACAGCGTTTATCAAAAAATGGACCAAAACGATATTCTTGTCATAGTTGTACAGCATGGAAACAGGCCCGACAGTTGGAAGAAAACATAATCTCAAACTAGCTGCCTGTTTCTGGCTCATATCCCTCCAAACATTTCCTATTCACGGACGTATCACCACACATCCTCTCTTGCCTCCCCTTCGATGCTTCCTGCAGTCCCTCTACCTTGAAACAATGAGTTGCCAGCCTTGCCCCTCCCTCAGCTGTGTTTCTGTGATAACTATAATCTCCCAGTGTGATGGTCCAGTCCATGCCCTGAGTTCATCTTCCTGAGCTGTCAGGCCCCTTGCATTGAAATACATGTAGTTAAATAACCAGGTTTCCCCCATTCCCTGCTCTGTTCTTGCCTGCCTTGTCATTTGAAATCCCTCTCTTTAACTTGTGTACCAGCCTCAATCTTCTTTCTGGCCTTACGTTTATTTAAGGTCCAACACCCTGCCAGACCAGGTTATATCCTCTCAAGCAGCTCTAGCAATTCACTCCACCAGGATATGGGTCCCTCTCCTGCTCACAGTTGAGATGCCTTTCTCACCCTGTCTCCCTGTGCTGACACCTTCAGGGATCTATGGACTTGTCCACCAAGGTCCCTGTATTTCTCAGTACACCTCACGGTCCTACCATTCAGTATGTCTGTCCTCTGCTTATCGTACCTCCCACAGAGTGTTACCTCACTTCAACCAGAACTAAACTCTGCTTAGATTATCATCCGATCGACATCGGACTGCAGACAGAGACCATCCTCCTCACTGTGAACAACACCCTCACCTTTCATGTCATCTGCAAACCTACTCTTGATGCCTTCTGCTTTCACTTCAAAGTTACTATTTGACAGAATAAGCAGCAATGGTTCCTGCACAGATCCCTGTGGTACACCCGCTGGTGAAAGTATGCTATCCACCAATTCTGCATCCAATTTGCCAACTTGCCTTGGAACCCAGTCCTTTTGGACCAGCCTTACATGTTGGATCTTGTTTAAGGACTTAGTCAAGTCCGTGTAAACCACATCATCTGCACAGCCCTCATCAATATACTTAAGCACCATTTAAAAAAAAAAGGAAATGAATTCCTCAGACAGTATCTTCCTCTGCCAAATCCGTGATGACTAAACCGAGTTGATCCTTACCTTTGCAAGTGTTGATTCATCCTCACAATTGTTTCCAATAATGTCCCTCCCCCTGCTGTCAGGCTATCTGCTCTGTAATTACCTGGCCTATCCCTGCAGCCCTGCCTGAACAAAGGAACCGCATTAGCGATCCTCCAGTCATTCAGCACTTCACCTGTGGCCAGCAAAGTATGAAATATATCCACCAGGGCCTCAGCAATCTCTGGGCAATTAGCATGGGGTCAAAGAATGCTGGTCCAGGCAGTGACACCCACATCCCATGAAAGAATAAATAAAAATACATATGCCCCTCCTTACCTTTGACACACCTCACAGCTGCAGCAATCCTTACTGGCTTTGTAACACCATTCAGATCCTGACCACTCTCTGTAACACCCTCACCACCTCCAGCACCTTCACCTTTCCCTGTTTCTATCGTGTCATTAAACCCTGACAATGATTCCCCTTCCCACTGCCCTCCCCCTGCTAGCAGACCTTTTACAATCCCTTCAAAACTTACTCCTAAAACACTCTCTCATTTCAGGATTTTAAGTACTTTGTGGAGATCTTCTCAGCCTGATAATCTAATATGATCCACTTTGTCCTGAGGGAGGGACCGGTGGGGATTTCTTGCTGAGGTTTGGTCTGTTTCAGTGGAATGACCTTTTGAGTGTTTTACACTGTTCCTTCAAATGTTTTCCACTGTTCATTTACAGACACATATTTCAGTCTGTTCAGACTGTTTACCTTGGTCAGTTATCCTCTCAAACTCATGTAATTGTCTATTTTTGTTTCTAGTTGTAGTTTGTCCTTTCTGTGCTTCACTTTAAAACTTTATCTTTCTTTAAACTGCACTTTATCACAATTTCCCGGAGGATCTCTCCAAGTGACATTATTCGTTCACGAAGTGTCGCTCCACGATAGTTATGTCCCTAGCTAGTTGCACAATGTGTTAATCAAAGAAACACTGAAAGAAATTCTCCGAACTCCTCTTCCAATATCACTGTTGTCAGTGTGATTGTCCCAGATTATGCGAATTTTGAAGTTTCACTAAATTTTCACAGTGCCTTTATTAAAAATTCCATTGAATTCCTGCTTATTGCAGTGATGGGCAATGAAATGCTGTTCGGTTGTCTAAAACTGTTCTGCTGCTTGTGTCCTTGGCAAGTAATAGCCAGAATTTACATTCAGGCTGACTCTACTTCATGATCTGAGACCAAATGCTTTCTCTGTAAGGTCTATGTTATCCATTATTGTTAGCGTTGCCCATTTTGTCTGAGTTTCCGCAGGGTTGTGAATCATTGAATATTTATGGTCCACCTTTTGTTCACCCTGTAACCACAATTCCCTGGTGATAAATCTTTTTTATCTCTGTGTCACAAATCCATCTACCGTGATGCAGAGACTTTGTCCATTAAAATAAAACACAATTTACTCTTTCCCACAATTTCCTGTCACAAATCGATTTGCTGATGTACAGTTTTTGTTAAACTTTGTCCCATCTGTTCCTTTCTGTTGTCTTCGGTCACATTCCCATGCTGCTCTGATGCTTCACCTTTTCTCTTTGGATTTGGAGAGCTCCTTTCACTTGAACCATGTCCCTGCGTCCTCTTTGTCAGTTTAAAGCCCTGTCCATAAACCTACCGACGTGATTGGCCAGGACCCTGGTCCCAGCACGGTTCCAGTGGAACAATCTGAATGGATTTCTTAAAAAAATCAGGTATGGGATGTGGATGTCTCTGGCTGACTAGCTTTGAGTGCCCATCCCTTGCTGCCCTTGAGCTAAGCAGCTGGCTCGCCCATTTCAAAGGGCAATTGAGAGGCAAACACTTTGCTGTGGGTATGTCCTGCAGACCAAGTGAGAGTGAACTGTTGTCTTTCTCTGAAGGTCAAGTGTTTGGATTTTTATTGATACTTATTTATGGATTGTTAATTCCAATTTTTAAAAAGAATATTCATTTAAAATTCCACCATTTCAAATGGTGGTATTCAAACCTGCCTCCCCTGAACATGAGCTGAGGTTTGGGATACATGCTCTAGCAATAAAACCCCTAGGCCATCACTTCGCCTACTCACTGGTTGCTCATTCCTGATCAGTTATACCAGTGCATCATGAAGCAAAACCCGTTCTTCCGACACAATTGTGTGATCCTGCCATCTTCCTGCACTCGAGTGATATCACTCAGTCTCTCTCCATTTGGTAACCTACACTGTGAGGGTCTAATTGCTGCCTCTAGAGAGACGCAGCAGCACAAGCCATAGATGGAGACTTGGATTTTCCAGGTCTTAGTGGAACTCAGTGCCATTCTCCACATGTAACCCTGACTGCATCAGTCTAATTTCCCATTCTGTCTATCTCTCTGTCTCCTGTAGGTACTCAGAAAGTTCCTGACTAAATAGACTTCCCAACTGCTGGGTGTATCGTCCATCGCCACATTGAAGATGGTCGGTCAGCCAGAGAGACAAAGTGCAGGGAGATCTGGAGCCTTCTATAAATCCTGCAGTGAGGTAAGATCACTCACAGTGCACAGAGCAGAGGGCAATGAGAGGGCTCCAAACATCATGTAACAAGACATGACATGAATATAGTGCCGGAGGGGGGGCACAGTACAGACATACCCAGGCTCAGTCACTACCCCGACTGTAAGCTTTGTTGTACTAAGTCGGCACCGAGGGTGTCACAGTCATCAATCCAGACCTGTGCTGTGTTAGCGAGCATCAGTACAACAGAGGGGAAAACAGGCTTCCCATGAGTGGGTTGTAATGCTGACTGGGAACTTTCTGTACTGTGCTGTCCCTCCAACACTGTACCTATGTCACGCCTTGTGGACCAACTATCTGACATCTCCCATATATCTGTTGCTCAAAATCCTGCTGACTGCTGAGGACCTGTAGTACAGTCATATCAAACGGAAGCACTATTAGAGCTTCACTGAGCGATCGCCAGGAATATCCTTTCTAAATTCTGCAGTGACGTTTTCACTGATCAAAACATCCGCTCCTCTTCCTGCTCCTCCTCAAATGCCTCTCCTTCTCTTCTTCCTGTAACATCTGTACCCCAGAACATTCTCCCATCCTTCCCTCAGCTGTACCTCTGTAATTCCTGTGATATCCCTGTCCCATGTTCCTATCCATGCCGTGCATTCATCTGCCTTTCCTGTCAGGCATTTTATATCAAAGTACATGTAGTTTAATACATCAGTTTTCCCTCATCGCCTGCTGTGCTCTTGCCTGCCTTGTCAATTGAAATGACTCTCTTGAAATTCTGATCCTGCCTCAACCTTCAAACTGTAGTCTGAGACCATCCCCCTCACTGTGGACAACACCTTTCATGTCATCTGCAAACCTACTAATGATACCTTCTGCTTTCACATCCAACTCATTAATGTACATCATAAACAGCAACGGTTGCTGCACAGAACCCTGTGGTACAGCCGCTGGGCAAAGGCTTTCAATCACAAAACCAATCCTCCACCAATTTTGGATCCAATTTGCCAACTTGCTTTGGATCCCATGGGCTCTTCCCATTTGGATGAGCCCTCCATGTGGGACCTTGTCAAAGACCTTAATGAACTCCATGGAACCCACGTCATCTGCACTGCCCTCATCAATATTTTTAATTGTAATTTCAAAGAAAAATTAGCTGAATTCATCAGACAGGATCTTCTCCTACCAAATCCGTACTGAGTATTCCTAATCGATCCCTGCCTTTCCAATTATTGATTCAAATTGACCCTCACAATTGTTTCCAATAATTTCCCTCACACTGATGTTGGGCTATACACTCTAAATATCTGGCCTATCCCTGCTGCCCTTCTTGAATTTCACCTGTGGCCAGCAAAGTATTACATTTCTCTGCCAGGGCCCCAGCAATCTGCTCCCTTACCTTCCACAGCAGCCTGAGATACATTTCATTGGGCACTGGGGATTTCTCCACCTTTTATGCCTGTGAAAACATTTAATACCTCCTCCTTATTGAGCTTAACATGTTCGGGGACCTCACCATCCCACCTAAATCCCCGGCTACAATGTCTTTCTCCTGTGTGAATACAGATGGGAAGTATTCATTGAATACCTCACCTACTTCCTCTGGCTCCATGTACCGATTGTCCCTTTGGTTTCTAATCGGCACCACTCTTTCCCCAGTAATCCACTTACTCGAACAAGCTGATAAAATACCTTGTGGCTTTTCCTCAATCATATCTGCTAAATATATTTCTTGTCTATTGTTTGCCTTTCATTTTCGACAATCCTCTTTCACTCACTGAAATTTTGAAGAACTTCACCTGTTTTTATTGCACTGCACTTTCTTTATGAAACTCACAATATCGCCGAATCAGTGATTGCTGGACATGTGGCCTTGACTATTCACTCGACAGGAACACGCTGGCCCTGAATTCTCACTGTATCACTTTAAACTACTCCCACTTTCCGAATATAGATCCAACTGCAGGTTGGTCCTCACAGTCTCTGTCTAATGATACTGATAGGAGATACTGATACTATTGATACTGAAAGGTGACTCTGTTGTTAGAGGGACAAGCAGGAGACTGTGTGGCTGCAGAAGCGACCCCAGGATGGTCTGCTCCCTCCCGGGTTCCAGGGTCAAGAAAATCTCTGAGCAGTTGCAGAACATTTTGAAGGGGGAGCATGAACAGCCAGAGGTCATTGTGCAATTGGTACACATGCCATAGTTAAACAAAGGGATGGGGTCTTGTGAAATGTGCACAGGTAGTTCGATTAGATTAGATTCGCTACATTATAGAAACAGGTCCTTTGGCCCAACAAGTCCACACCGACCCAGCAAAGAGTAACTCACCCAGACCCATTCCCCTCCCCTATATTTACCCTTGACTAACGCACCTGACACTATGGGCGATTTCGCATGGCCAATTCGCCTAACCTGTACATCTTTGGATTTTGGGAGGAAACCGGAGCACCCGGAAAAACGCCACTCAGTTTGGTAAGAAGTTAAAAGGCAAGACCTCAGGAGAAGGGATCTCGCGATTACCCCCAATACCGTATGCCAGTGAGGATAGAAATAGAAAGATAGGCCAGATGGATATGTGATTGAGGAGCTGCTGTAGTGGGCAGGCTTGTCAGTTCTTGGATCATTGGGACCTCTTCTGAGGAAGAGTTGACAGGTTAGACTTGAAGCAGAGAGGCACCAGCATCCCTGTGCGGTGATTTGTTCACATTACCCGCGAGGGTTTAAACTAGTTTGGCAGGGAGTAGGGACTCTGAATAAGAGAGGGACCATCGACCTGTCAGGGGAATATACATAAGCCATCGAGAGCAAGTTTTCTATTCAGGATATCCAGGGACACAGTCAAGGCAGGTAAAAGACTTCTGGTTTAAAGGGCATTTATATGAACGCACGAGGCCTGACTGGTAAGGCAGATGGGCTCAGAGCATGGATTAGCTCTGAGGACTGGGATATTATAGTCATATCAGAAACATGGCTGAGAGAAGGGCAGGACTGGCAGCTCAGTGTTCCAGGATAAAGAAACTACAGGAGTGATAGAAGGACAAGTATGTGAGGGGGTGAAGAGGGAGATTTGTCCTTTTGATAAGGGAAGACATCGCCACAGTGTTCAGAGAGGATACTCTTAAGTGGTTATCAAATGAGGTCACATGGTTAGAAGTTAGATAGAAGAAGGGGGGGTCACTTTGTTGAGACTGTATTGTAGACTGTTGTAGACCCAACAGATATCAGAGGAGCAGATGTGTAGAGAGATTACAGATAACTATAGGAATAATCGAGGAGTATTGGTTGGAGATTTTAATTTTCCCTGTATTGACTGGACCAGCCAGCGTATAAAAGACCTGGAAGGAGAGCAATTTTTCAAATGTGTCCAGTAAAGGTTCCTAAATCAATATGCAGAGGGCCCTACTCTACTCAGGCGGGTGCAACACTGGACCTCCCCTCAGAAAACGACGTCGGGCAAGTGACTGAAGTGTCATTCGGAGAGCACTTTGGGTCCAGTGCCCACAACTGTCTTCGTTTTAACATAGTTATGGAAAAAGATAGGAGAGATCCACAGATTCAAGAGGAATACTGGAGCAGGGTCAGGTTTGGGGCCATTCTGCAGGATCTGGCAGGTGTCAATGCAGTGAATTTAAAATTGCACAATGCCCAGTTATAATCCAACTCGCTTTGGAAGCGCTGGTGATCACTGTAACTGATGAAAGGCTTAAACTAAATTTGTTTGATATTATATTCCATGACACCGCCATCCTGTTGCTATAAATTCTGTACCTTAGGATTGTACTCCACAACCACCTGATGAAGAAGCAGTGCTCTGACAGCTAGTGCTTTCAAATAAATCGGTTGGACAGGAACCGAGTGTTGGGTGATTTTTAACTTTGTCCACCCCCAGTCCAACACCGGCACCTCCATATTATGATTCTAATCGATCGGGTGATTATGTTTGAAGGAAAAGGAACAACTGGCAAATGGAGGCTTTGCAAAGTGTGATATCAAGAATCCAGGGCCAGTATGCCCCATTGGGATAAAGGGAAAAGCTGGCAGGTTTAGGGATCCTTGGCTGATGAGGGATAATAAGGCCCTGGTCTTGAAATGAAGACTGCATTCAGTATCTACATAAATTCTTCTATTCTTAAAGACACGATCAATCCCTGGAGACCCCACAATCCTCTCAGTCTCTGTAACTCTCCCAATCTGCAGAAGTTATTCCAATGCCTGTGACTCTTCCGATCCAGTTCCTACAAGACCCTCTATCTATGTGATATCTTCCCATTGCCAGCACCCACCCTGTCAATGTAAGCTCCTCCAGTGTCTCCATCCATCTACTCATTCCCATAATCTTCTCCAGCTCTTGCATGTGTAAAAATCACCCTCCCCTACAACCCTTCCCACTTTGACCAAACTGGAGGAGGTTACGAATGCTCCCTAATCTGTGGAGCTGTCTCCAAACAAAATTGCTGTCTTTATCACTTGGAAAATCTGCATGATTCCACACTTTCCATGTCTAAATAACCTGCAGAACCTAAGTCTTCCTGTATCTATAAACATCTTCAGTCGCTACTACCTTTCATATGTCTGTTTGTGGGTCTGTACAACCCACTTTATCTCTGTAATCTGCTCCATTCACCTGAAACATTCCTGTCTGTGTAAAACACCCCATCCTACCAATGTTCTTATCCTTGTAAACTGATCCATCCCTCCCAACCTCCCCAGCTCCATGAAATTCCTGTAGGCCCTACAGCTCTCCACATTTCTGTAACCACCTGTGGCTCTATGCTCCTCCCTGTGAAACCACCACCAGTACCCACAACCCTCTGTCTCTGTTACCTCATGCAACCTTAGCAACGCCTCCTCTTTGTGTCTCTTCATTCAGACCCCATCCTCTCCAGCTTCCCGAAACCACTTCCTGCCATCATAACCCTCGCTATTTAGAACCTAGAATAGGACAGCCCAGTACAAGCCCTTCAGCCCTTGTTATTGTGCTGACCTTTTATCCTACTCTGAAGACTAAACTAAACTACATACCCTACATTTTGCTAAAATCGCTGTGCCAATGCAAGAGTTGCTTAGATGTCCGTAGTGTGTCTGAATCTCCTACCACGGCTGGCAGTCCATTCCACGCACCCACCACACTCTGTGTTAATAACGTACCTCTGATATCTAAGCTAAATCTTCCGCCAATTACCTTGAAAATATGTCCCCTTGTGATAGCCATTTTGCCATGGGAAGTTGTCTCTGGTTATCCACGCAATCGATGCCCCTTATTACCTTGTACACATCTATCATGTCGCCATTCTTTCTTGTTCACTCGATCTGAAAGGCCCGAGATTCCACAACCTACCTTCAATGGGCATGCCCTCCAGTCAGGGCAACATCTTGCTAAGTATACTCTGTCCTGTCTATAAAGCTTCCACATCCTTCCTATAATGAGATGAACAGAACTGTTCCAGTATTCCAAGTGTGGTGGAACTGGGGCTCTATCGAGCTGCAGCAAAATCCTGGATCTCTTAAACTCAACCCCCCGCTAATGAAAGCCAACACACATACGCCTTCTTAACACCCTCTCAACTTGAGTAGTAACTTCAGGGACACACCGTTCGTGCACACTGCTAAGTATCCTGCCATTAACCATGTATTTGTTTTTTCTGCAGAATCCTCCAATCTGAAACCATCCCTATCTTTGTAACTTCCTCCAGTCCCTACAACACTCATAAATTGTGAAACCTCCTCAAGTCCCTACATTCCTGATGCCTGCAAAATGCTCCAGGCCCGATATCCCTCCCTGACTCTGTAAGTGCCAGCGGGCTCCAGTGCCCTTCTGGGGAACATTGCAGAGGAAGGAAGAGTTGTAGTGTCCGGGCCATGTTACAGAGGTAGGAAGGGCTGCAGAACCTGGACGATGGTACAAACATGGGAAGGGACTTGTGTCCTGTGGGAGTGTCGAGGGAGCGAGATTCACAGAGCCTGCAAAATGGAACCAAGAATGGATTACGAAAACTGAAGGATGTTATGATTTGAACCATAGATCATTTTTGATTGGACCATTCAGCCCCTCTTAGAGTCAAAGGGATGTACAACATGGAAGCAGACCCTTCAGTCCAACCCGTCCATGCCGACCAGATATCACAACCCAATCTAGTCCCACCTACCAGCATCTGGCGCATATTCTTTCAAACCCTTCCTATTCATATACCCATCCAGATGTCTTTGTATCAACCTCCACCACTTCCTCTGGCAGCTCATTCCATACAGGTAGCACCCTCTGCGGGAAGAAGAATGCTCCCAAAGTCTTTTTTATATCTTTCCCCTCTAACCATAAACCTGTGGCCTCCAGTTCTGGACTGGCAAACCGAAGGGTAAAGACTTTGTCTCTTTACCCTCTCCATGACCCTCATGATTTTATAAACCTCTATAAGGTCACCCCTCATAATTTTTATAAACCTCTATAAGGTCAACCCTCAGCCTCGAGGCTCCGGGCAAAACAGCCCCAGCCTGTTCAACCTCTCTCTATAGCTCAACTGCTCCAATCCTGGCAACATCCTTGTAAATCTTTTTTGAATCCTTTCAAGTTTCACAACATCCTTCCGATAGGAAGGTCACCAGAATTGCACACAATATTCCAAAAGAGACCTAACCAATGTCTTGTACAGCCACAACATGACCTCCTAACTCCTGTGCTCAATACTCTGACCAATAAAAGAAAGCATACCAAATGCCTTCTTCACTATCCTACCCATCTGCGACTCTGCTTTCAAGGAGCTATGAACCTGCACTCCAATTTCCCTATGTTCAGCAACACTCTGTCAGGCCTTACCATTAAGTGTATAAGTCCAGCAAAGATTTGCTTTTGCAAAATGCAGCATCTCGCATTTATCTGAATTAATCTCCACCTGCCATTTCTCAGCCCATTGGCACATCTGATCAAGATCCCATTGTAATCGGATGTAACCTCTTTCACTGACCACTACACCTCCAATTTTGTTGTCAACTGAACACTTACAAACTATACCTCTCATGCTCACATCCAAATAATTTATGTGAACAATGCAAAGTATTGGACCCGGCACCGATCCTTGTGGCACTTCACTGGCACAGGCCTCCAGTTTGAAAACCAACCCTCCCCCACCAGCCTCTGTCTTCCACCTTTGAGCCAGTTCTGTACCAATTGGCTAGATCTCCCTGTATTCCGTGAGATCTAACCTTGCTAACCAGTCTCCCATGGGGAACCTTGTTGAACGCCTGACTGAAGTCCATATAGATCACATCCACCACTCTGCTCTCATCAATCCTCTATATTACTTCTTCAGAAATCTCAATCAAGTTTGTGAGACATTATTTCCCACTCACAAAGCAATGTTGACTATCCCTAATCAGTCCGTGCCTTTCCAAATACATATACATCCTGTCCCTTACGATTCCCTCCAACAACTTGCCCACAGATGTCAGGCTCAACAGTCTATAGTTTCCTGGATTTTCTTTACTGCCTTCCTTAAATAGGAGCAACATGATAGCCAATCTCCAGTCTCCAGATTCTGATGTCCTGTTTCTAGAGATTTTTACCGGAATGGGTGAGCACAGCTTCAAATTGCCAGGCTGTGAGATGTGAATTCCGTTGTGAATCTATTTGCCCGTTCTGTCTGTGTGCCTGAAACTGAGCTGGTGGTGCTCTGATAGAAAGCACTCTCCATAACATCCAGATCTATGTTACTGACCAGAGCTCACCTCATCAAAACCTTCATTTGGCATGTTCTTTATTTTAACATTTTTAAATGGCAATTTTGTGAGATGCAGGAATTGAGGAGTTGTCATTTTTGAAAGAATGAAAATGTTGTCATTGACCCTGACCCATGCAATGGGGATTCGTGTATTCTGTTGTTCAATGCAGACTATCACTCAGAGGATTGTATCACCAGGAAATCTGAGTGCAGATGGTCTTTGCCTGGTAGAGTGTGAATTTACCAGTTTATGTCAGCTAGGACACAATGTTTCTGGAAATGTACAACTGTGTAAATACTTCACCGACTGGTTCAGGGGTGAGTGCACTGGGCTCTGAGCACCAGGAACTGGGAAACCTCATGCTGTTTGCATTGGAGCTTGGGACCAGACTGGGTGAGAGCCGCTCCCTGAGTAAATGACAGGTACGGAGCTTGGGATCCTCCTGCTGTGTTTGACCTTGTGCCATATCGTTATCTCCCTCTCATGAGTGAGCGTGTCATATTCTCCAGTCCTGACAAAGTCCACTCCCTGTAAACCCTTACAGCTGTTGAACATCCCTTTTCTCTCACTCCCTCCAGCCCTTCCAACCTGGCCTTCGTCTCATATCTCCTGCAGCCCCAACCGACCTTGCTCTTTGTTATCACATTGCTTTCCTTTGAGCTGTGTGAGAACCAACCTGAAGTAGGTTTGGGCCATTGGGAGAAAAAGACAACTCCCTCTTCTCCATCTTTGTCAAACAGAGTCTCGTTGTCTGCCTCTCCCCCATAAGGAGAAGGAAGCATCCTTTCAGCATCCACCTGTCCATTCCCCTGAGGGTCTGTACATTTTATTGAGGAAGAATGTCCTCCTGATGACCCTCAATGGCACAGCACCGAAGTGACATGTTTATGTTCTATGATTTTTGCGACCACTACCTTTTGCTCTGTCCCTCCATCATTCTGAAGCCACCCCTAGTCTGGACAGTGCTCCAAACCACTAATTACTGAGAATTCTCCAACCATCTATCTCCGTAAACTCCCCACATTCCTACAATCCTCCTTGTCTGTGAGAACCCCTCCAGCTTCTACAGTTCATTCAAATTATTGCATCTCCTACAGCCCTCAGCAGCTCCGTATGCTCCAGTCACTACATTTCTCCATGCATCTGTGAACCCCTCAAGCCCCTCCAAATCTACCTATCTTTCTAATGTCCAGCAGTTCCAAAAACCATCCCTCTACATGGAACTTCCACCAGAGACCACTGGCCACCATATCTCTGTAATCCCCTGCACGTCTCTCTAACTCTGTTCCCAGCTTCAGTCCCTATAACTCTACTTCCATGTACAACATCATCAAGTCCCTGCAATCCTCCCGAACTGTGGAACCTCCAAAAGATCTTACAATTCTTTCTCAGTCTCTAACTGCCTGCAGTGATTTGAAACTTCGGCAATTAACGTCAGAGAATCATTGAGATGTACAGCATGGAAGCAGACCCCTTGGGTCAACTTGTCCTTGACAATCCAGTCGCACCAATCAGCCTCTGGCCCATCTCCCTCTAAAACCTTCCTATTCATGTACCCACCCAGATGCCCTTAAGTGTTGCAATTGTACCAGCCTCCACCACTTCTTCTGGCAGCTCATTCCAAACACGTACCACCCTCTGTGTAAAAGAAGTTGCTCCGTAAGTCTCTTTTATATCTTTCCCCTCTCACCCTAAACCTACGTCCTCTGGTTCTGAACACCCGACCCAAGTGAAAATACTTTGCCTATTTATTCTATCCGTGCCCCTCATGATCTTATAAACCTCTATAAGTTCACCTCTCAACCTCTGATGCTCCATGGAAAGCAGCCCCACCCCGTTCAGCCTCTCCCTGTAGCTCAAATCCTCCAACCATAGCAAAATCCTTGTAAATCTTTTCTGAACCTATTTAAGTTTCACGACATCTTTCCGATAGGAAGGAGACCAGAATTGTACACGGTATTCCAAAAGTAGCCTAACAATGTCATGTACAGCTGCAACATGACCTCCCAACTCCTGTGCTCAATACTCTGACCAATAAAGGAATGCATACCAAGTACCTTCTTTGCTATCCTATCTACCTGTGACTCTACTTTCAAGGACCTCTGTACTTCATTTGAAAAATTGGATAAACAGATGGAGTGGCCTGAGGTTTTGTGGGTAAAGCTCGTTCAGTCTAAGCTGTTCGGCAGAGCCAGTGAGGTATTTGCAGCGCTGTCTCATGAGTGGTCAAGAGATGATGCACACGTTGAACAGGCTATTTTATGTGCTTATGGATTTGTACCAGAAGTGTATCGACAGCGGTTCAGAAACATAAAGAAGGAACCAGGACAGACTTACGTGGAGTTCTAAAGCATTAAACATAGTAATCTTTCTGCAACATCTCCAGTCTCCATGCCCCTCCCTATCATGTTGAGCTGCTCCAACCCCCCACAAGCTTTCCTGCCTGTGTACACCATCAAGTTGATATAACCCTTCTGATTTCTGTCGTGTCCTGCAGACCCGTTTTTGTGAATTCTGCCGACCACTAATTCTCTCCCTATCGGTGTAAATGCCTCCAGTCTCTACAATCCCCTTTACTTTGCAGCCCCCACCAGACCCGAACGCCATCGCTATCATTGAAAGCTCCTTCAGGTCTATACCTTCCAACGTGCTGAAACCTGCTCTCACCATTGCAACCCCCATTATTTCCTATCGTTGTTGAGTCTCTAAAGCCATCCCTATCAGTTTAATCTCCTCCACTGCATACAAGACTCCAAGTCTGTGTAATCTCTTCAATTCAAAGACACTTTATCTCTCTAACTTCCTTCAAACAATAAAATGTTTTCTCCTGTGAACGTTCGCTAGCAACTGTAGCTATGCTTAACCCTGCAACATCGTCGCATTCCCAAACATCTCTCCAACTCTTGTGACCTCTATCCATCCCTCAAAGATCCTCTCTCGGTAACATGCGCCATGCATTTGCAACAAGGCAGATGGAATGATAGCATTAACTGAAGAGAACAGGTATGATCGAAATGTTGTTATGGAGATGGGGCTGCAGAATGACCATGGCTGGGATGTGATTATTGAGGGGCTGTAGGGATTTAGGCAGGATCAGTAAAAAACCAAACAAGGTCCTGTTTTGTTGTGAAGAAAGGATGCAGTCAGTGCATCCTGAGACAGCCAATTTAATCTGGGAATCAAAATATAGAGTCATGTTGAATGGACAACTTTCAAAAAGCAAGGGAAATGTGGAAGATCAAATCACAATCCATGGAATCAATGGTCATTGGTAAGTTGGATACAATATTTTCTTGGTGATAGTAGACAGAGGCATGTGCAGTGGTGAATTTCCGATTGGACATCTGTGGCCAATGGTGTTTCACAGGATCAGTGCTGCGATATCTGTTTGTAATTTATCTCTGTGAATAAGATGAAAAGGTCAGGAGTTTGATTAGTAATTTTGCAGACAACATTTGGAGAAGCATGTAATTATTAGGGGTAGTTCGGGGAATTGTGGATAGTGAGGAAGAGTGTTAAAAGTTGCAGCAGCGTGTAGATCAGCTGGATCGCTGGACAGAGTAATGGCAAATCGAATTTCATCGGGACAAGTGTGAAGTGATGCATTTATGATGTCAAATGGAAGAGAGAATTACACCAATTGACTAATTGGAAACATTGATAAAACAGGCGACATTGGATGCAAATCCGTAGCTCCCAGAAAATAACAACACAGCAGAATGTGGTGGTAAAGGAAGCGTGTGGCATGCTTCATTTCACTGGTCACAGTATTGAGTACAGACGTTTGCATGTTATGTTGTGACTGAATGAAACTGCATTCGGCCATGTTTGGTATGTTGTGTATAGGTCTCATCGACACACTACAGGAAGGATGTGGCGACTTTGGGGAGCGTGCAACAGAGGGTTACCAGAATGTTGTCTGGATGAGAATGTGTTTACTGTCAGGAGTTTAGACACAGTTGGATTGTCTTGCGAGAGTATCGGCGGCTGAGGGGGTGACCTGGTACAGATATATAGCATTAGGAAAGGCATGTATAGTGCGAATAATTGGAATCCTTCTTCCAATGTCGAAATCTCAAATACTAGGGCGCCTCGGTTTAAGGTGAGAGTGAGAAGTTTTAAATGAGATGAATGAGGCCGGTGTTCTTGACAGAGAGAGTGGAGGCTGCTCAGGAGGTGGGAGAAATGGCAACGAGGGCGAAGGCTTGAACTGGCATTTAGATAGACACATAAACAGGCAGAGAATAGAGGGATATAAACTGAGCAGGCAGATGGGATTAGTTTAGAATAGCATCATGGTCAGCACAGCCATGGTGGGCCGAAGGGCCTATCACTCTGTTGTACTGTTCGATTTTCTAACTTCACAGCATCTACCCTGTCAAAGCCCCTCAGAATCCTCGATGTTTCATTCAATTTCTCTCCCATTCTTCAAAACCCCAATAGCTTCAAGGTCAATCTACTCCACCTCTTCTCATTGCAACATCCTGCCATCTCCAAGATCAGCCGAAAGAACTTTCCCTGGTCTGCCTCCAATACAAGAATATCTTTCCTTATGGCACGCATACTGGTCATTACAATCTAGGTGTGGTCTGACTTGTACCTTGCATCGTTTTAACTAGACCTCCCTATATTTAGACTCCATTCCCTCTGTAATAAATGGCAGCATTTGATCTGCCTTCTCTATTACCTGCTGACACTGTAAACTACCTTTTACAGAATGATCCACAAGGATTCCCAAAACCCTTTGTGCAGTCAGTTTGAAACCAAACGGTGTTAGCCTGACATTAACTCGGGAACATGCTGGAATGTGTTAGAAAGGATATGACAAAAAATGATAACTGGACGCTTAGAAACAATGGGAGAGGCATGATTTCATAAAAGGGGAATATTTTTAAATTTGTTGCATTCTATATTTTGGTGTGACCATAAATGGCAGAAGAATTAAATCTGGGGGAGGCTAGTAGCGCTAGGGGGATATTTGAAATTTCAGAAGCATTTTGACAAGATTCAACAAGGGCTAAGAATTAGCTCGGGAGAGAATAGGGCTGCTGAAAGGTCAATGAGGCTGTCTGTGTGGAATCACTGCTGATGGGTGAGATACTGAACAAATATTTTGCATTAGGATTTAATGCCAGCTCAAGAACAACAAGGCTGCTGGAGCAGACGGTCTCCCTGATGAGGTATTGAAAAGGTGAGGCACAGAGCTTTTGCAGGTCCTGAGCCAACATAACTCTCCACTCCAGAGAGACGAGGCAGCACAGGCCAGGGATGGAGACTTGGATTTTCCAGATCTCAGTGGGACTCAGGGCCATTCTCCATGTGTAACCCTCACTGCATCAGTCTAATTTCCCATTCTGTCTATTTCACTGTTTCCTGTAGTTAGTCGGGAAGTTCCTGACAAAATAGACTTCCCAGCTGCTGGGTATCTCATTGAAAATGGTCGGTCAGCCAGAGCAACAAAGGGCAGGGAGATCTGGAGCCTTCACTAAATCCTCCAGTGAGGTAAGATCACTCACAGTGCACAGCGCAGAGAGCAATGAGAGGGCTCCAAACAAGACATGACTTAGTTATAGTGTTGGAGGCGGAGCACAGTTCACACACGCCCCAGGCTTAATCACCGCTCCTTCTTTAACTTACGTTGCACTGAGACAGCATCGGGAATGCAGAGTTACCAATCCAGGCCTGTGCTGTCTTAGTGAGTATCCGTACAACAGAGGGGAAAGCAGGCCTCCCACAAGAGGGTGGGAATGCTGCCTGAGATCTTTCTGTTCTGTGTTCCCTCTCCAACACTATCTATGGCATTAAATTAGATTAGATTACTTAGTGTGGAAACGGGTCCTTCGGCCCAACAAGTCCTCACCGACTCACCGAAGCGCAACCCACCCATACCCCTACACTTACCCCTTCACGTAACACTACGAGCAATTTAGCATGACCTGCATATCTTTGGACTGTGGGAGGATACCGGAGCACCCAGAGGAAACTCACGCAGACACGGGGAGAATGTGCAAACTCCACACAGTCAGTAGCCTGAGGCACGTCTGATGGACCAGTCTCTTCAATAATTTGTAACTCCTACATTAGTTCCCATCCCTGTAACGTCCTCCCTTCCCGATAGTCCCTCCTTGTATTTGAAATGAGCTGCATTCCAGACTACCATCCCTATCGCTGTAACTTGCTTCAGTGTCTACAACATGTCTTACCTGGATAGTCTCCTCTTCCAGTAACTTGATACAGAGTCATGCAGCATGGAAACAGAACCTCAGTCCGATGAGTCCATGCTGACCAGGTTTCCCAAACTGAACAAGACTCATTTGCCTGCATCTGGCCCATATCCCTTCAAACCTCCTCCTCTCCATGTTCCTGCCCAAATATCTTTTCCATGTTGTAATTGTTCTTGTTTCCCCCATGTGGCCCTGGCATTCCTTTCCATCTATGCACCTTCTTCTGTGGATAATGTTGCCCCTCAGCTCCCTCTTTGCTCTCTTGCCTCACGTTATGTCTCTAGTTTTGGACTCACCTACCCTTGGCTGTTCACCTTCCTCATGGACCGCATGGCTTTATAAACCTTTCTAAGATCAACCTGTAGCCTTCTCTGCCAAGGGAAATATTGAGGACAATGTTACAAATATCTACAATTTATGTAGGAGAAAGTGAGGTCTGCAGATGCTGAAGAAGGGCTAATGCCCGAAACGTCGATTCTCCTGTTCCCTAGATGCTGCCTGACCTGCTGCGCCTTTCCAGCAACACATTTCCATCTCTACAATTTATGTACTCAATGCTCTGATCCATGAAGGTAAGCGTGCCAAATGCCGCTTTCCCCACCCTGTCCATCTGTGATACCACTTCCAAGAAATAGTGTAACTGCACCCCTTGGACTCTCTCTGTTCGACAACACTGCCCAGGGTTCTACCATTAACCATGATCATTCTCCCTGGTTTGTCTTAACAAGATCCAACACCTGATTTTAAACTCTACCTTTCATTCCTTGGTCGACTGACTCAGTTGGTCAAGATCCCCTTTGGTAACCGTATTCACTGCCCACTATAAAATTAATTTCATCATCTACAAACTTAGGAACAATGACTCTTATATTCTCAACCAAATCGTTTATGTAGATAATGCACATTAGTGGACCAAGCCCTGATCATTATAGCACACCGCTGGTCACAGGCCTCCAGTCCGAACAACCACCCTCTCCCATCACCCCTGTCTCCTACTGTCAAGCCAATTTTGTGTATAGATGGCTAGCTGTCCCTGCTCCCATGTGATCTAACCTTACAAACCAGTATATCATGCTAAATCCTGGCAAAGGCCTTGTTGACGTTAGTGTAGACAATGTATGGTCACCACTTTAACAACAATCAAGTTAGTGAGACCTGACTTTGTCTGCACAAAGCTGTGCGGACTATCTTTCATCAATCCTTGCCTTTTTAAATGCATGTGACTCCTGTCTGGCAGAATCACTTCCACAACTTACCCACCACTGACATTGGGCTAATTGGTCTTTAGTTCCATGGCTTTCCATCACAGCCTTTCTTAAATAATGGAACAAAACTATATTCTTGGCATAGTCGTACAGTGGAAACTGACTCTTCAGTTGAAACAAACCATAATTTCAGAGTCATCTCGTCCCAGCTGCCTGTTGCTGGCCCATATCCCTCCAAACCTTTCCTATTCATGTACTTATCCAAATGTCTTGTAAACGTTGAAACTGTACATCCACCTCTTCCTCAGGAAGTTCATTCCACGCTCAAACCACCCTCTGCATAACAATTTGCCTCTTATATCCTTTTGTTTTGAACATGTCTGTCCTCTAGCCTTAAAAATGTGTCCCCTCTTCTTGAGACTCCCTCATTCTGGGTAAAGGCAACTGCCATTAACTTTATCTATATCCCTCATCTTTTTCATAAAAGTCCATAAGGTCACCTCTCATTCTCCAGGTTCCAGTGAAAAAACACGCAACCTGTCCAGCCATTTTTCAGAGCTCAAGCCTTCCATACCCAGCAACATCCTGGTAAATCTCGTGTGAACCCCCTGCAGCTTAATAATATCCTTCCTATAAATGGGTGACCAGAATTGGATGGAGTATTGCAGAACAGGCCTCACCAGTGTCTGTACAATCTCAACATGACGTCCCAAATCCTCCACTCAATGGACTGAGCAATAGTCAAGCATGCCAAGCACCGTCTATTCCATCCTGTGATGCAAACTTCAAGAGTTATGTACCTGAACCCGGAGGTCCCTCTGCTCCAAAATAGTAACTGAGGCTCTAACAAATTAATTTTATAAGCTCTATCCTTGTTTGTTTTACCAAATGCATTACCTCGAATTTAGTCAGATTGAATTCCATCTGCAGTGTTTCAGCCCATTCACCCATTTCATCAAGATCCCTTTGTAATCTCAAAGAACCTCCTTCACTGCCCACGATTCCATCCTCCAGCCTTCCAGCCCATCACACATGTTTGTCAATGGTACAAATATCTTTGCTTGGGGCTCCACAATTTCTTCCCTAGCATCCCACAATGTCCAGTGATAGACTTAATCAGGTCCTGGGGCCTTCCATACCTTTGTGTTTTAAAACCTCCAGCACCACCTCTTCTATAACATGCACTCTTATCAAGTCGGAGAGAAGTACAGCATGGAAACAGACCCTTCAGTCCCCAACTCGTCTAGGCTGACCAGAAGACCTAAACAAATCCATCCCATTAATCAGCATTTGACCCATATACCGCTAAACTCTGACGATTCATATACCCATTCAGATACCTTTTAAATGTTGTCATCGTGTCAGTCTCTTTTACTTTCTCCCTCTGCTTGTTCCATACCCACATCACCGTATGCATGAAAAAGCTATCCCTTCGGTCCCTTTTGAACCTTTCTCCTCTAACCTCAAAGCCTATGCCCTCTCGTTTTCCTAACCCCTGGGAAAAGACCTTGAATGGTTACCCAATCCATGCCCCTCATGTTTATATAAACATCTGTAGGGTCACCCCTCAGTCTGTGATGCTCCAGGGAAAATGACCCCAGCTTATTCAGCAACAACCCTGGCAACGTGTTGTAAAACTTTTCTGAGCCCTTTCAAGTTTCACAACATCATTCCTATAGCAGGGAGACTGGAATTGCATAATACTCCAATTGTGGTCTAATGTATTACTCTTGTTCCCCGAGTTGCCCAGTCTTTGTCCACAGTATGTTCTTGAGTGCAAAATGTGTTTAGGGTCTTAGCCATATTCTACAGTTCCACACATTGATAGCGTCATTGATCTTTAAGGGCCCCTATTTCGTCTCGAGTTACTCTTTTGCTCTTCATATATTTATACAATCACTTTTGAATTCTCCTTATCCTTCTCTGTCAAAGTTATTTCATGTTCCCTTTCTGCATTCCTGATTTCCACCCAAAGTATACTCCTATAGCCCCTGTTATCCTCAGGGATTCCCTTGATCCAGCTGGCTATACATGACACGTGGCCCCTTTTCCTTGACCAGACCATCAATAGACAGCCAGTGTTTCCTAATGCTGTCAGCATTGTCCTGCACACAAACAGGAACATGCTGGCGCTGATCGCTCAATTTATCTCACTTCGAAAATATTCTCACTTGCCAGACTTCCCTTTCCCTGCAAATAGACTCCCCAGTCCCCTTTTGAAAGTTCCTGGCTGATACGACCAAAATTGGGCTGGCCCCACTTTATAACTTGAACTTGTGGACCAGGCCTGTCCTTTTCCATCGCTGTTTTCAAAACTAATAGGACTGTGGTCACTTTAGCAAAATGAGTTCCCACTAACATCTCAGTCCCTTTCCCTACCTTGTTTCCCAAGGGAAGGTCAGGTTTTGCACCTTTCTCCAGTTGGGCCATTTACATACTGTTTGGGAGTTTTCTGGTACGCAATTACGAAATTTCTCCGTTCCTAACATTGAATAGTGGCAATGCCAATCTAGATTTGGAAAGTTTAAAAACCCCCTACCATAACATTCTTATTATTATGATTGATATTTGAGATCTCCCGACATATTTGTTCCTCAGTCTGCCGTGGATTATTCAGGGTCAGTACACTCGTATCAAAGTGATGACCCATTCTTATTTCACAGTTCCTCCAACACAGTGGGTGATCCCCCAGGAATGTCCTCTCTAAGTATTGCTGTGATGTTTCATTCAATCAAAACCCATCACCATGCCACCCTCTCGCCACCCTTGCTGCCATTCTTGAACAAAGGACCCACGTTAGATATCCTCCAGTCATTTGACACTTCACCTGTGGCCAGCAAAGTATTAAATATATCCACCAGGGCCCCAACAATCTCCTCCCTTACCTCCTATAGCAGCCTGGGATACAATTCATTGGGCACTGGGGATTTCTCCACCTTTTATGCCTGTGAAAACATTTAATACCTCCCCTTTATCGATCTTAACATATTCTAGAGCCTCGCCATCCCAACTGAAATCCCCGGCTACAAAGTCTTGCTCCTGGGTGAACACAGATGGGAAGTATTTATTGAAGACCGCACCTACTTCCTCTGGCTCCATGCACGGATTGTCCCTTTGCTTTCTATCAGGCCTCACTCTTTCCCCAGTAATCCTCTTATTCTAACGATACTGATAAAATACCTTGTGGCTTTTCCTTTATAGTATCTGACAAGGATATTTTATGGCCATTGTTTTCCCCTCATTTCTAAAGACCCCCTTGCAGTCCATAAACTTTTGGATGGCTTCGCCTGGTTTTATTACACGGTATTTTCTTTATCAATCTCACGATATCGCTTGATCAGTATTCGCTGGACTTACTGCCTTGACTGTTCCCTCGTCAGGAACACACAGGCCCTGAATTCTCACTGTATCACTTTAACATACTCCCACTTTCCAAATATAGACCCAACTGCAGATAGTCCTCCCCGTCCACGTTTGCCAAATCCTCTCTAATGATCATAATACTGATAGGAGACTCAGTTGTGAGGGGGGCAGACAGGAGATTCTTTGGCTGCAGAAGCATCCCAGGATAGTGTGCTGCCTTCCGGGTACCAGGGTCAAGAATGTCTCTGTGCGGTTAATGAACATTCTGAAGGGGAGGGTTATTAGCCATTGGTCATTGTGCACATCAGTCCACATGACAGTGGTAGACATTGGGATGGGGTCCTGTGAAATGAGGATCAGGAGTTAGTTGAGAGGTTTAAAAGGACGACCTCAAGGGAAGTGATTTACAAATTATTCCTAGTGCCACCTGCCCCGTTGAGGACTGAAATAGAAAGATAGGCAAGATAAATGTGTGGCTGAGGAGCTGGGGGATGGGGTAATGTTTGGATCGTTCAGATCTCTTCTGGGGTAGAGGTGACCTGTACAAGGGGGAATAGGTTTGACTTAAAACAGAGGGGCACCAGGATCACTGCGAGGGAGATTTGTTAGTGTTACCTGGGGAGGGTTTAAACTAGGTTGGCAGGGACTCTGAGTAAGAGAGGTACCATCGGCCAGTCAGGGGAAAAATACGTCAGCCACCGAGAACAAGTTTCCTATTCTGGATATCCTGGGCCACAGTCAAGGGAGGGAAAAGACGACTGGTTTAACGTTCATTTATTTCAACACACGAGGCCTGACTGGTAAGGCAGACAATCTCAGAGCATGGATTAGCTCTGGGGACTGGGATATTATAGCCATAACAGAAATATGGCTGAGAGAAGGGCAGGACTGGCAGCTCAGTGTTCCAGGATACAGAAGCTTCAGGTCTGACAGAGTGAGTGAGATGGGAGAGTTGCACTTTTGATAAGGGAGGGCAGAACAACAGTGTTTAGAAGGGATACTCTTAAGGGATTATCAAATGTGGTCATATGGTTAGAAGTTAGAAACAAAAAGGGGATGGACTCTGTTGGGACAGTGTTCCAGATTCCCAAATAGCCAGCGGATACTAGAGGAGCAGATGTGTAGAGAGATTTCAGGTACCTATAGAAATAATCATGTAGTATTGGTTGGAGATGTTAACTTCCCCTGAGAAAAGGCCCGTATGGAGTGCAATTTGTCAAATGTGTCCAAGACATTTTCCTTAACCAAGATGTAATTCTAACAAGGCCTAACTATACTCAGGCGGGAGCAGCACTGGACCTCCCCTCAGAAAACGACGTCTGGAAAGTGACTGAAGTGTCAGTCAGAGAGCACTTCGGGTCCAGTGTTCACAACTTTCTTCGTTAGAATAGAGTTATGGAAAAGGATCAGATAGGTCCCCAGATGAAACTGGAGCAGGGCCAGGTTTGGGGCCATAAGGCAGGATTGGGTGAATTAAAAATCACAGAACACTAGGTTATCGTCCAATAGGTTTATTTCAAAGCACCAGCTTTCGAAGCGCAGGTGATAATCCTAAAAGGTGAAAGGCAGAAACTAAATGTGTTTGGTATTACATTCCATGACACTGCTATCCTGGTGTTATAAATGCTGTGCCGTAAGACTGTGCTCCACAATCACCTGATGAAGCAGTGCTCTGAAACCTAGTGCCTTCAAATAAACCTGTTGAACTGTAAGCTGGTGTTGTGTGATTTTTAACATTGTCCACCCCAGTCCAACACCGGCTCCTCCACATCATAATTACCATCGATTGGGTGAGCCTGTTTGAAGGAAAAGGAATGACTGGCAAACGGGAGGGTTTTAAAAGTGTGATCGCAAGAATCCAGGGCCAGTATATCCCTGTTAGGGTGAAGGGAAAAGCTGGCAGGTTTCGGGATCCCTGTCTGCTGAGTGATATTGAGGCTCTGTTCAGGAAAAAGAAAACAGCATACATTGGGTTTAATCAATCCATATCTTTTTCCAGTCCGAAAGACACGATCAATCTGTGGGGACCCTGTAATCTTCTCAGGTCCCTGCTGCAGTCAGGATCTGTAGAACTCACTCCAATGCCTGTTACTCTCCTGATCCAGTTCCGAAAAGACTCACTATCTGTTTAACATCCTCCCGTGGCAATCTCCCACCCTGTCAATGCAAGCTCCTCCAGTCTCTCCATCCATCTACTCATCCCCATGACCTTCTCCAGCTCTTACACCTCTATCTGTGTAAATGCCACCCTCCCCTACAAACCTTCCCACTTTGACTAAACTGCAGGAGGTTTAAACTTCCTTATCTGTGAAACTGTCTCCAACCATCCCATCCTACCAACATCCTTGTGCCTGTAAACTGCTTCATCCCTCCCAACCTCCCCATCTCCATGAACTCCTGCAGGCCCTATAGCTCTGTAACCTCTTGAGGCTCTATGGTTCTCGCTCCCTGTGAAACTACCTCCCGTCCTCACACCCCTCTCAGTCTGGGTCGTCTGCTCCAGATCAGATCATTGCTGTGTCTGTTACCCTCGACAATCCTAGCAACCCTTCCTATTTGTATCTCTTCATTCAGATCCCATCCTCTCCAGCTTTCTGAAACCTTTTGTGCCATTGTGACCCTCCCTATTTAGAACGTAGAACAGTACAGCACAGCCCAGGCCCTTCGACCTCAATGTTGTGCTTACCTTTTATCCTACAGACCCTACAGTTTACAATCATCCATTTGTCTATCTATGAATTGCTTAAATGTCCCTAAAGTATTGGACTCTGCTACCACTGTTGGCAGTGCATTCCACGCACCCGCTACACGATGTGTAAAGAACCCACCCCTGACATCTCCTATAAACATTCCTCCAATCACCTTCAACTTATGCCACCTCATCATTTCCATTTTTGCAATGGGAAAAGGATGTGGTTATCCTCTCTATCTAAGCCTCAAATCATCTCATTCACCTCGATGAAATCACCTCTCATCCTTTTTCATTCCAATGAGAAAAGCCCTAACTCCCTCAAATATTCTTCGTAAGATCTCTCCTCCAGTCCCGGCAGCATCCTGATAAATCTCCTCTGCACCCTCTCTAAAGCTTCCACATCTTTCTGATAATGAGGCAACCAGAATTGAACGCAATAAACCAAGTGTTGTCTAACCAGGGCTCGATAAAGTTGCAGCATAACCTCATAGCTCTTAAATTCAATCCCCCTGCTAATGAAAGCCAACACATCACATGCCTTCTGAACAAGGCTATCAGCTTGAGTACCAGCTTTGAGGGATCAATGGACATGGACCCCAAGATTCTTCTGTTCCTCCACACTGTCAAGAATCCTGCATTTCTCCCTGTAAAGGTTTTCTGCGGAATCGTTCAATCTTAAACCCTCCCTATCTTGGTAACATGTTCCAATCCCTCCAACACTCGTAAACTGGGAAACCTCTTCAAGTCCCGACAATCCTCCTTACCTCTGTAACCTCCTTTATTAGTATCTTCCCTCAAAATTACTGAAACCTGTATTTGCCACAGCAATACTCCTGATATCTGCATAACTCTCCAGAATGGCTATCACAGCTTCAGGTTCCCAGGTTGGGAGATGAGAGTTCAGATGTGAATCTGTTTGCCCATTCTGTCTTTGTGCCTGATACTGACCTGGTGCTACTCTGGTAGAAAGCGCACTCGGTGCATCTGGAAACCTCCAGATCTATGTTCCTGTGCAGAGCTCACCTCATCGATGCCTTCTTTTCGAAAGTTCTTTATTTTTTTATTATTGTCAAGCGGCGGTTTCGCAAGATGCAGGAATTGGAGAGTTGCCATTTTGAGAGAATGAAACGTTTAACATTGGGAATTGGGAAGCCTTTAAAAATGAAAACAGCAGTCCAGAGACAGTGTACAGTATTCCTATTAGGGTGAAAGGAAAAGCTGATAGGTGTACGGAATACTGGATATGGAGAGAAATTGAGGTTTCAGTGAAGAAAAAGAAGTAAACATATCTCAGGAGAGAGTGTGAATCCTGAGAAGAGTATAAAGGCAGTAGGTGTGTACTAAAGCGGGAAATCAGGAGGGTGAAAAGGGGGCACGAGATAGCTTAGACAAATATTGTTAAGGAGAATCCCAAGGGTTTTTATAAAACCATAAAGGACAAAATGGTAACTAGGGAGAGAATAGGGCCCCTTGAAGTTCAACAAGGCAGCCTGCACGTGGAGCTGCAGGAGATGGGGAGATACTAAACAAGTGTTTTACATCAGTGTTTACTGTGAGGAGGACATGGAAGATGTAAAATGTAGGGACATAGATGGTGTCAACTTGCAAAATGTCCATATTACAAAGGAGGAGGTGCAGGATGTCTTGAAATGCATAAAGGTAGATAAATCCCCAGGACCTTATCAGGTCATAGAATCATAGAGATGTACAGCCTGGAAAAAGACCATTCGGTCCAACCCGACTATGCCAACCAGATATCCCTACCGAACCTAGTCCCACCTGCCAGAACCCGGCCCATATTCCTCCAAACCCTTCCTATTCATATAACCATCCAAATGCCTCTTAAATCTTGCAAATGTACCAGCCTCCATCACTTCGTCTGGCAGCTCATTCAGTGCCTGTACCACCCATTGTGTGAAAAGGTTGCCCCTTAGGTCTCTTTTATATCTGTCCCCTCTCACCCTAAACCCATACCCTCTAGTTCTGGACGCCCCGACCCTTGGGAAAACACTTTGCCTATTTATCCTGTCCATGCCCCTCATAATTTTGTAAAACCCTATAAGGTCACCGCTCAGCCTCCGACGCTCCAGGGAAACCAGCCCCAGTCTTTTCAGCCTCCCCCTGTAGATCAAATCCTCCATCCCTGGCAACATCCTTGTAAATCTTTCACAACATCTTTCTGAAAGGAAGGAGACCAGAATTGCATGCAATATTCCAACAGTGGCCGAACCAATGTCCAGTATAACCGCAACATGACCTCCCAACTCCTGTACTCAGTACTCTGACCAATATAGGAATCCATACCAAATGCCTTCTTCACTATCCTATCTACCTGCGACTCTACTTTGGAAGAGCTATGAACCTGCACTCCAAGGTCTCTTGATTCAGGAATACTTCGAAGGACCTTGCCAGGACCTAATCGGGTGTACCCTAGAACTCTGTGGGAAGCTAGGGAAGTGATTGCTGTGCCCCGTGCTGAAATATTTTTATCATTGATTGTCACAGGTGAGGTACCAGAAAACTGGAGGTTGGCTAACATGGTGCCACTATTTAAGCAAGGTGGTAAGAAAAAGCCAGGGAACGACAGACCGGTACGCCTGACATCAGTGGTGGGCACGTTGAAGGAGGGAATCATGAGGGACAGGATTTGCATGTATTTGGAAAAACAGTGTCTAATTACGGATAGCCGGCATTGGTTTGTGCATGGGAAATCATGTTAAAGAAATTGTTTGAGGTTTTTGAAGAAATCACAAAAAGGATTGACGAGGGCATAGCGGTCAGTGTGAGAGATATGGACTTCAATAAGGTGTTAGAAAAGTTTCCACATGGGAGGTTGGTGAGCAAGGTTAAATCTCATGAAATACAGGGAAAACCAGCCATTTGGATACAGAACTGGCTCAGAGCTAGAAGACAGAGGGTGGTGGTGGAGTGTTGTTTTTCAGACTGGAGGCCTGTGACCAGTGGAATGCCACAAGGATCGGTGGTGGATCCACCATTTTTGTTATTTATATAAATGATTTGGATGTGAACATAGGAGGTGTAGCTAGTAAATTTGCAGATGACACCAAAATTGGAGGTGTTATGGATAGTGAAGAATGTTACCTTAGATTACAACGGGATCTGGATCAGATGGGCCAATGGGCTGAGGTGTGGCAGATGGAGTTTAATTTAGATAAACGTGAAGTCCTGCGTTTTGGGAAAGCAAATCTCAGCAGGACATACACATTTAATGGTATATTTCTAGGGAGTGTTGCTGAACAAAGGATCTTTGGAATGCAGGTTCATAGCTCCTTGAAAGTGGAGTTGCAGGTAGATAGGATAGTGAAGGAGGTGTTTGGTATGCTTGCGTTTACTGATCAAAGCATTGAGCAGAGGAGTTGGGAGGTCATGTTCTGGCTGTACAGGACATTGGATAAAGCACTTTTGGAATATTGCATGCAATTCTTGTATCCTCCCTATCGGAAGGATGTTGTGTAGATAGAAAGCGTTCAGAAAAGATTTACAGGAAAGTTTCCAGGATTGGAAGATTTGAGCTACAGGGAGAAGTTGAATGGGCTGGGGCTCCCGAGGGGAGACTATATCGAGGTTTATAAGAGAGGTATGGATAGGTTTAAAAGAAAAGGTCTTTTCCCTGAGGTAATGGAGCCCAGAACCGGACAGCCTAGGTTCAGAATGAGAGGGGAAAGATATAAAAGGAACCTAAGGGACAACTTTTACAGGCAGAGGGTGATGTGTGTATGGAATAAACTGCGAGAGGAAGTGGTGGAGGCTGGTACAATTATTGCATTTAAAAGGCATCTGGATGGGTACACGAAAAGGAAGGATTGAGAGGGATTTGGGCCACGTGCTGGCAAATAAGACGAGATTATGTTAGGATATGTGGGTGGAGTGGATGAGTTGGACCGAAGGCTCTGTTTCTGTGCTGTACATCTCTATGACTGTAAATGTTTTCCACTGTCCATTGCATTCCCTGAGACCCCTCAAGGATGTGTAAAATTGAATATTTATGTTCCACAGTTTGTTTCTCATGTAACCACATCTTTCTGGTGACTAAATATTATGTATCTCTGTGTCACAAGTCTATTAACTTATTGCAGAGACTTTGTCCATTCCAAAGAAAGAACATTGTAATTGAGTTTTTCCCAGAATTTTTTGTCACAGCCTAATTCACTGATGTACAGTTTTAGTTAAACTCTATCCGTTCCTTTTCCTTTCTGCTCGTTTTCAGCCACATTCCATGCTGTTCTGATGCTTCACCTTTTCTATTTGGATTTGGAAAGCTCCTTTCACCTGAACCCTGTCCCTGCCTTCTCTCTGTCAGTTTAAAGCCCTGTCCATATACCTACCGACATGACTGGCCAGGACACTGCTCCCAGCAGAGTTGTTTTTAATTCACTCGTTGGATGTTGCCCTCTCTGTCTGGCCAGCGTGTATTTCCCACCCCGAGCTGCCCTTGAGCTGAGTGGCTTGCTGGATCATTTCAGGGGGTAGTTCAGAGTCAACCTCCTTGCACTGTAGGCCAGGCCTGTTGTCGATAACAAATTTCCTTCCTTAAATGATATTAAGCAGTTGGATGGTTATAGCTGACACCGGCATTAAATTCTGGTTGAACAGTCTAGTGAGAATAACACGAGGCTATCACCTCTCCCACTCATGGCTCATACGTCACTGAGTAATGATCTTACTACACCATGAATCAAAAACCTTTCATCATGCCCATTGCTTGATCCTGAAATCATTCCTACACTCTGGTGATATCACTCAGTATCTCTCCATGTGGTATCCCTCACTGTGGGTCTAATTGCTGCCTCTGTCATGTCTCTCACTCTTGCAGCTACTCCAGATCCTGAGCCAACAGAATTCTCCACTCCAAAGAGACTCAGCAGCACAGGCCAGGGATGGAGTCTCGGATTTTCCAGATCTCTGTGGCACTCAGTACCGTTCTCCCTGTTTAACCCTCATTGCATCAGTCTAATTTCCCATTCTGTCTAATTCCCTCTTTCCTGTAGGTACTCAGGAAGCTCCTGACCCAATAGACTTACGAACTGCTGGGTGTCTCATCCATCACCACATTGAAGATGGTTGGTCAACCAGAGAGACAAAGGGCAGGGAGATCTGGAGTCCTCAATAAATCCTGCACTGAGGTAAGATCATTCACAGGGAACAAAGCAGAGAGCATTTAAATAGCTTGAAACATCGGCCCTCAAGACATGACGTAGATACAATGCTGAAGGGTGAACACAGAGCATAAAGCTCCCAGGCTCAATCCTCATTCTTTGTGAGAGGATTACTTTCAGCTCTGCTGTCCTGAGCCTGTCTGAGACAGCATCTGGAATGTCACAGTTATTAATCCAGGCCTATGCTGCCTTGGTAATCATCATGACAATGGAGCGGAAAGCAGGCCGACCACGAGAAGGTGCCTGGGATCTTTATCTTCTCTATTTACACTCCAACATTCTCTATTGTCGCATCATAGAGTCTATTGCAAGGAAACAGACCCTTCAGTCCAACTCATCTGAGCTAGTGCCTTGAATGCTTTTAACTCTGAGAACAGTTTCTATCTCTGTAACCTCACCCCCTCCCTACAATCCCTCTGCAAATTTAAAACATACTTCAATGCTGACTATCTCCCTGTCACTGTAAAATGCTCCAGACTGGATGACATGCCAAATCTCAGGAATCTCCTCCTCCCATCATTACCATAATCTCTCTTTCTGTCATCTTGCACAATACCTCCAGCCCACCCTGTCTCTGTAACATCCTCCAGCATCGACCCTTTGCGTACCCTCCTCCAGCCCCTACAGCACATGATATCACTGTAACCTTCAATCCCTATAACATTCCTGCCTCCCATCCTACACCACCACACGACCTCTAATTCATCCACCATCCTTACAGACCTTTCTATCTGTATAAACTCCTCCAGTCCCTACAGCCTTTCCTGCCTGTGTAACCTGCTCCCATCCCGGCAGCCCTCCCTGTGTACAGTGTCCTGAAGACACAATAACCCTCCCAATGTCTTCAATCTCCTCTATCGGTGTGACCTTCTCCCGTCACGACACTGCTCCATAACTCTACCCCTGTCGTCACTACCAGCCTTCCTATCTCTGTAACCACGAGGTCACTGAAACCATCCATGTACATGAAATATCCTCTTTGTTGCTGTATCCAAGCCCAGACCCTACAGTTCTCACTTTCTGTAACCTCCTTCAGTCTGAAGAACCATCCAGTGTCTACACTACTCTGTATTACTGACTTCATCCAATCGCAAAAACCATCACCACAAACCTCACTATCGCAGTAAATTCTTCCAGTTCCTCCCTATCTCTGTACACCATCCTTTACTTACTACTCATTCCTGATGAAAGGTTCTGGCCCAAAACGACTATGTTCCTGATCGTCGGATGCTGGAAAAGCATAGTAGATCAGGCAGCAACACATTCTTGATTCTGATCTCCAGCATCTGCAAAGCTGACCTTCTCCTGGTGGGGCAGAATGGCCTACAAGTGCCCCTCTTTCCTATATCCCTGTGTAGCACTTCCTGGCTCTGTATGACTGTCCGTACCCTCTATCCCCACGATCTGTGTAAACTATACAATCACCAATCACTGGGAGTTTCTCAGACCATGGAATACTCCCCATCTATCCAATCTCTTCCAGCCTCTCCAACCTCCCAAACCGATTCCTCCTGCAGCCCGATAACCCCGCCTATCTTTGTAACTTCCTTTAGCCGCTGAAACACTCCCTATCTCCGGAATATCATATCCTATAGCATCCCTCCGTTTGTGTGCTCCTCCAATCACTATAGCGGCGCCTACCTCTGTGACATTATCCCACCCACTGAATCCACTTCCAACACTGAAACCTCCACTGTTTCTGTTACCTTGTCATGCAACCACAGTCCTTGCTGTCGGTATGAACTTCTGACGTTCATCAGTTCACCATGTCTCTGCAATCTACACCAGTCTCCAGAGCCCTCCTTCAATCTGTCACCTGCTCCAGCAGCTATATCACTCCCCATCTATCAGGCCTACTGTGTAACTGCTCCTGCAGTTATATCACTCCCCATCTGTCAACCATACTCTGTATCTTCTCCAGTGGCTATGTCACTCCCCTTCTGTCAAGTCTACTATGTAACTGCTCTGGCTGCTATATCACTAGCCATCTGTCAGGCTCACTCTGTAACTGCTCCAGCAGCTCTATCACTCCCTATCTGCCAAGGCTACTCTATAACTGCTTCAATAGCGATATCACACCCCGTCTCCCCAACTTTGTAACTGCACCAGTGATATTACTCCCCATCTAGCAAGCCTACTCTATAACTACTCCAGCAGCTATATCACTCCCCATCTGTCAGGTGTACTCCAGTCCTCACAGACTGTGGAGACCATTGTCTCAATAACATACTCCAGGCCCTGAAAGTCTCTCTGTACTCCGAGTACTTCTCCAGCCACAGCAACAATCCACATCTCTGTTTTGCTCATCCTCTCCCTTAAGCACCTCAAACACTCTCTCTTTGTCTGACTTGGCAACTCTCCCTTTGCGTTCCGTATTTCTGTCCCAAAAATCTCCCTGTATCTGTAACTCTCTTTCTCTCTCTCTCTCTCTCTCTCTCTCTCTCTCTCTCTTTCTCTTTCTCTCTCTCTCTCTCTCTCTCTCTCTCTCTCTCTCTATATATATATATATATATATATATATATATACGCTCCTCCAGTATCTCCATCCATCTACTCATCTCCATCACCTTCTCCAGTTCTTACCCCTCCCGTCTGTATAAACTACACCCTCCCCTACAGCCCTCCCTACCGCAGAAACCTCCTCCAGTTTGTGCAATGCTCTCTATTTGTGTAAGTGTCACCAGGGTTTATTGCTATTCCTGTGTCTGTAAGCTCTGCCATACTCTTCAGCCTTCTCATTGATGTAACCTCCAGAATCTCAGCATCTGATATCATCCACTGCAGCCTTCCGTATCTCTTTTAGTGCCTCAATTCTATACAAATCTCTTAGTCTCTGTAAATAGCACCATTCCATAAAATACTCCCTGTCTGCGTAAACTACCCCATCCTGCACTGAGAAGCCTCACTGTACTTTTGATCACCTGTCGTCCCTTCAGATCTCCCTGTAAATTCCCTGACTCCATTGAATACAGCTCATCTCATGTCATAACTCCTCATACTCATGTTATTCCCCATCTCTGTGATATTCTTCAATCCCTGCAATTCTCGTTCTTTTTCTCCAGACCTTCCAATGCTCCTGATCGATGTAAGGTTATTGATCCCTTGCAGCATGTTTAATACCTGAAGCAACTTCCAATCTCTCAATGCATCCTGTCGCTGAAACCTCCTCAAATACTACAGCTTTGTAACTGTCTTTGGAATATCTTCCAACATCTACAACCTTCTTGATTTCTGTAACCTCCTCCATACCAGCATTCTACATCTGTGTGTAATGCATGGGAATGCTGCAAACCAGTTTTCACAGCCCTCAACTGTCTGAACTCCTGCAGCCTTACAACCATTAGTATCTGTGGCTCCTCCAATCCTTACAATTTTCCCTGGCTCTGAACTGATCCAGCCCCTTTGAACCTTCCTAACTCAGTAAACGTATGCAGAGCCAACGAACATCTTATCAGTGTATTGCCGAGGCCCTACAACTCTCCCTACAGCTCCAAATACCACCTTCCCTATCTTTGTAACTCATTCAGGACTGATAACCCTGTACCTCATCCCAACAACCTGTCTGATCTCTAACTACCAACAGTGACCTCAAACCACCCCAAATCTGTAACATCCTCCAGTCTCTACAACCCTACTTTTGAACCTTGGAAAAGAGGTGGGGGAAGTGGAACCAGTATAAGGTGGGAACATTTTCAGGCACGATGATCATTTTATTGTAATGCTCAGGATGATGGTAGAGAATGCTGTGCATTGACTGAGTTTGAGAAAAATCAATCGACTGAGAGCTGTCTTCAGTGGGGCAAGAATGAATCTGGGAAGGTATGACCGGAACACCAAGTTGGTCAGAAAAAGAAAAAATGAACAATGGGCTCTCTTCAATGGCTTGGGTCTGTTCGAGGAATACTTTATCGCACAGGAAAGGCAGGGTAAACAAACTCAATGCTCCCTCGGTGACAGTGGAGCAAAAGGTTAAGGTGAAGAAGAACAATTGAATATTTGTCAGATAGAGAACAATATTGTGAACCTGGAGAAATGCTAAAGGTTTAAGGTAGAGATGGTAGAGCGGAGGAATTTATGAGAAAATGCAAAGCCAACATAAAGTTGTCACACCTCTAAGGGAGCGTGCAAAAAGGTGGAGTAAGGCTGATTCAACACTTGAAGAGGATTTATACTGAGAAGAAGGGGAATGGCTGAGTGTGAGATGAATACTTCATTTCTATCTTTACCAAAGTGGGCGAACCCACCCAGGCCATGGTGACAGAGGAGGAAACTCTGTCACTCGAAAGGTACAACATTGATGAGGAATATCTTTGTGGCACAGGCAACAAATATGTTTCACTGTTTTCCCCTCGATATATGTGACATTAAATCATTTATTCATTCATTCTTGCATGGAATAAAAGGGACTGTATCAATTTGGACACAAAATCGACCGGAAATCGAGAGGAGTGGTAGGAAATCGAGAGGAATGGTCACTAGATTTTTAATTCAGTCTGGAGGTAGATTCTCAGTGAAGTTCCGCAGGATTCAGTTTTGGTGAATCATTCATTTTGATATGTATGAACGATGTACATCTGGTGTGCAGGGACCCATTCAAAGTTTACAGTTGACACAGCACTTAAAGAAATTGAAAACTGTGAGGAAAACGGTGTAGAACTCTAAACGTACATTGCCAACTTCTTAGAAACAGTAGAGAGGTGATTGATGAAGTTTGGCACATTGAAACATGAGACAATGCAAATTTCTAGCAAGAACATTAAAAGACAATGTAAAATAGGCAGGAATATAGGAGAACAGGATGTGTAAAGATCATTGAAGTTTGTAGATCATTAAACATAGGCAAAGCATACAGTGTTCCTGTATTTATAAATACTGACAGTTCAGGAGTAAAGAGGTGATGTTGAACTTGCATCAAACACATTCGACTTCAACTGTGTCACATGATCGGACGGATATGAATACATTGGAAAGGATAAAGAACTGATCTAAAAGAATATTTCCAGGAATGAGTAAGACCAGTTATGAAGTCAGACTGTTGCAACTGTTCTCACTGAAGTGAAGGTGGCTAAGAGGAGATCAGATAAAGTTTTTTCAAATACATAGGTAGACTGAATAGATTAGATTGGATTAAACTGTGCCCACTCACAAAACGAGAGGACACAGATTTCAGTTTATGTACAATAGGAGAACTATGATAGAAGTAAGAACCTTTTCACTTGGCGAGTAGTTAGGATGTGTTGTAAATGGATGTTCAACGGAAATTTTCAAGAGGGGATTGGATGATTATTGCGACTAAAATAAATGTATAATTGTTGTGTTTCTGTTCGCCGAGCTGAGAATTTGTGTTGTAGACGTTTCGTCCCCTGTCTAGGTGCAATCCTCAGTGCTTGGGAGCCTCCTGTGAAGCGCTTCTGTGATGTTTACTCCAGCATTTATACAGGTTTCTCTCTGCCACTTCCGGTTGTCAGTTCCAGCTGTTCGCTGAAGTGGCCTGTATATTGGGTCCAGGTCGATGTGTTTGTTGATAGAATCTGTGGATGAGTGCCACGCCTCTAGGAATTCCCTGGCTGCTCTCGGTTTTGCTTGTCCTATAATAATAGTAATGTCCCAGTCGAACTCATGTTGCTTGTCATCTGCCTGTGTGGCAGAACACCGAACGGAGAATTTACCACAAAGGTATACAGGAAAGCCACACACACAGACCAAGTCCTGAACTACGAAAGCAGCCACCCCAACACACACAAAAGAAGTTGCATCAAGACTCTGTTCAAAAGGGCTAGAACACACTGCAGCACACCAGATCTGCAAAAAGAGGAAGAACACCTCCACAATGTATTCGCCAAAAACGGATACCCCCGCAATTTCATCAACAGATGCCGAAGGGAAAGAAAACAGAATGAGGACATGCCACAACCCAAATGACTAGCCACGTTACCATACATCAAGGACATTTCTGAACTGACAGCCACACTACTACGACCACTAAGACACATAACAGCACACAAACCCACAGCCACACTCAGACAACAACTCACCGGGACGAAGTACCCGATACCCAGCATGAGCAAAACCAACGGAGTGTACAAAATCCCATGCAAGGACGGAAGACAGCTAACGATCCGCATCCATGAACACCAACTAGCCATGAAACGACATGCCCAGCTATACTTAGTAGCCACACACTCCTCCTTATCTCTGTAATTACTCCGACACATAGAAAACTCCCAATCTTTACAATTTTCTCCACCTCACACAATCATCACCCAATCATCAGGGTCACTAACTCCGTCCCGCCCTGATAAATCTCATGATCTCCATAACCTCCTCCATCCCTTACAAATCTGCCCATCTCTTAAACTTCCTCAAGTCCCTACAATGTTCCCTGTTGTCTGACGTGCTCCAGTGTGTGATCTGTTGTGTAAAATCCTCTAGGCCTTACAGCACTCCCTATGCTGTAACCACCTACATAGCTCCCTATCTCTGCAGCTTCCACATTCTAAATCCCACCCTATCAGTGTAAACACCTCCAGCCCTCCTTATTTTTGTAATCATCGCCAGATCAAAAGAACACTCTATGTATCTAAAATCTTCATTAGCCCCTTCAAATCTCACTGTCTCTGAAATTCATCGGCTACTGCAATGCTCTCTATGAAATCTTCCAAGAAAAGTCACATTCTTTTCAGGAGAACCTCGTCTTATTAATCTCCTGCAGTGCCAATACAAGGTTTTCTTTTGTCTTCTGCAAGCTCTCTATCTCAAACCCTTTACCTATAACGTCCTTATTATCTCTAATCTCATTCACAAACTTGATCGGCCTGTATGTCTGTGACCTTCTCCAGGAGGAGGAATGGCTTTTCAGGAATAGGGGTAGATTTTGTGTTTGGAGGATGTCATAAATGTATGACTGTTGGTAGAAAGTAGAGGATTTACAGAGATGGGATGGGTGACAGAACATGAGGGATGTCACAGAGACTGATATCTGTAGGCTCAGAGAAAATAATCTGTGGTTTGCCTGTTTGGCTATAATTTGAAGAGGAAAAATGCTATTAAACTGCAAATGTATGGGTCTATTAGTGAGTTTGGGATCTGCCTGTTCTAACTGTGGGTCTCCATACTGAAATAGGTGTGAGCAACTGACCCCGAAAAGGCTGGGCAGAATCTGTAATCTCCCAAGTCATATGTGGGAGATCAGTTCCAGGATAGGTGAAAGCAGCTGACAATATTCAGGCAAGGCAGGAAGCATGGGATTTTGCTGATCTGATTGTGGGACTCATTTCCAGAATGGATGCGAGTAGCTATAAATACCTAATGCGCTGGACTGGTTCCGTTCTGAATGTACTTACCTATTCTGTATCCATATCTGCATGTGACTCCGAACTGACATTGTTACAACAGAAGTGACTGCTTAAAAACAGTAATTCCCAGGTAGGAATACTTGACCAGGGTCAACTCAACAGAGCCTCAGATAAGATTAAGTTCTCACTTCCTGAAATGTTACAATTGAAAAGTATTTTATGAGAACAATACTTGTTTCATCTGCTGTGAATTCAGTCTGCATCATTGACCCGAATCTCTATGGTAGGACAGATCAGTTCACCTGTCACATTGTGGGCTCTATCTGTAGGCCTTGTGTACTTTAACCACTTCTCACAACACAACCTAGCCCTCCCACCATCTCCCACATCTGGTGGATTCTTTTTTTCTGATACAGAGAGACACAAGTATCATTTTCATTATGTTTCGTGGAGAGTTTCTCTTTGTAAGTTTACAGTAGACAAAATATTGATCTGGCTGGTCCAACTCACTTTTCACTTCAACCAAAACCTAAATCTATCTTTGTCATGGTTATCTCCTTCAACCCCTAGAACAATCCATATCTCTATAATACCCCGCTGTCTTTGCAAGCCTTCCTGTCACTGTAAACTTTTCCCAAATTTACATTCATCATGGTTTCTGGCACTTGCTGTCATCCCCAAATTCCTTCCTGCTTTTTCAACAAGGCCAATGAAGCAGTAGAAAAAATAGAATGTAACAAGACAGATATGACTGCAGGGTGACCAAGACTGAGAACCAAATATTCAAAGGCTTTCAGCATTTATACAAGAAGGAGAAAAAGACCATCACAGTGAAGTAGCATTGTGTATAAATGCAAGGATCAGTATTTTTGTGATGCTAATCAATTTACACACTACTCCTCTCTGTCCTTTCCCTGATCCCTTTACATTGATTCTCTCTATATTGTCGAAATATTAGAAATTTCTTCAACATAGAGGAGATTACTCGCGAAATGGTTTGCACTTACTAAGAAGAAGGTGCCAGCCAGCTTCATCCTTTCAAATAACATCATTGTTATGATTCCACAAAAACTGTAGGACTTCAGGTTCAGATCGAGGCACATTTTTAAAATTTTCCAGAGTTTCTGCTTCTACTCCACTTCCATGCATCACTCCCAGATCCCTTCCTTACTCTGGGTGAAATAACAACTTTCCTCACCACTTCTCTAATATTTCATCCAATTACATTAAATATTTTCTGCTGGTAACTGAGCTCTCCAATAAGAACAAGACAGTCTCTATCTCTCTATCCAGGCCTTCGACAACATGTGCAGGCTGTACAAATCTCCTCTCAGCATCCTCCACTTCAACCTTTCCTCATAACTGCATTTTCACTTTCCCACGATAAGAAACCTCTTCTGTACTATCTCTAAGAGTGAAACATGCTCGAAGCGTCAATTCTCCTGGCACTCTGATGCTACCAGACCTGCTGTGCTTTTCCCACACCACACTCTTTGTCTCTAATTTCCAGCATCTGGAATCCTCACATTCTTCTGTACACTCTCCATTCTAATTGCATCCTTCCATGTGATATAGTGACCATAATTACATGCAGCACACTGTGAATTACTTATACAGTTCTATTATAAGTTTCCTGCTCTTACATTCTGCACTTGAACTGAGAGAGGAAATAGTGCCATTTGCTGCCTTATCTAGAGCATTGACGAGCCCGGCTACCTTCAGGGATATGTCCACACTGACAGTATGCTCATTTATTATGCATTCTTTCTATTGATTGCTATCCCTAAATAACTTGACTTGCAGTTCTTCAGGTTGCTTGCTACATTCAATTGGACCTCATAGCTTCCATTTTTAAGCAGACTGTTATGTGATCCTCATCAAATTCAAATAGGTCACATCAACTGTACGAGTCTCTGCATGAAAACCAAACAGCCAGATTAATTACACACAGCCTTCCCTGCAGAAATTTAGGCTGACAGTCCTGGGATTTTGGCTGAATATGTGTTGCTGGAAAAGCGCAGCAGGTCAGGCAGCATCCAAGGAACAGAAGAATCGATGTTTCGGGCATTAGCCCTTCTTCGGGCTGATGCCCGAAACGTCGATTCTCCTGTTCCTTGGATGCTGCCTGACCTGCTGCGCTTTTCCAGCAACACATTTTCAGCTCTGATCTCCAGCATCTGCAGCCCTCACTTCGTCCTGGGATTTTCTAAGGGACCGTTCTTCCTGCCTCTCAGAATTCTGATCTGTTAGTATTCAGTCAGCCCCTTGCTTCATACTAAACAAAGCTACAATTACAGCAGATCTCTGACACTTTGCCTCTACCTAGTGAGGAACCGAAAATGATGGACAATGAGAAAACATGGCTGGTAATTTTACTCCCCAGCTTCTTTTACTAGTATGGGAGAGTGTGTGTGTCACCCTCAAGGATGAGAATCTCTTTCATAGGTCCTCTCTAAGTTTATAGCTTACAATATTTTGCACTACAAAATCTGCACAAGACAAGGGCCTGAATCTTTTGTTTTGGCCAATCTCAGTTCTGTCAGTTTCATGGAGGGTTTGTCTCCACAAGTCTCAGTGAATGTTCTCATGATAACATCCTCAATCTCCCTAATTAACTACCTTCCCTGCCTCTATGTCCCTTCTTTCATCTGATCCGAGCCCAATGATTATTTTACGGTTTGTTATAGGCACAAAAACTGCCCACTGCCTGGATATCCCATAATGCATCAGATTCCCTGTTACAGATGCCATTTATAAAAAGTCATTACACTCTTGGATTGTCACTCCAATACTGCCCTGGACATGGTGGGGGCGTGGGTGAGGTTTGGGGGAAGGTGGTAAAATTAGGATCCCACGTTATGGCCAAGACCCCAAGGATCAGGTGGATGGCATGGTGTAGGAGAGGAACATTATCTTTCTCCAGGACTAGCAGGGGAGGCCACATCACCATTCCCTGCAAGCTTGGTCCGAGGGTGGCCCCCTGGGTCAGTGAGGTGCCAGCGATTTGGGTGAATGCCCAGCAGTGTGGGAAGGAGGTCAGTGACCTACCCCACTCCACCAGGGAAAGTACCACCATCTGTATTTTGTGACCTCACCCTCACTCTCTCTCTGTTTCTGCACCCACCTCCCACCAATTCTCATGTTCTACCACCTCCCACCAAGGCTCATGTTCTCCCACCTCCCACCAAGGCTCATGTTCTCCCACCCTCACTGAATGCAGCACGTTCTCTCAGTCGCTCCAACCTCACCTCTGCCCCTCTGCCTTACTCTGCCTTGTGCCTGTGCTGCCTATTCATTCACTCAGGACACCTCGCCAACTTTCCCCAAGATGGACCAGCGTTAACAGCTGCACCAACCCTTTCCATCTCCCTTAATCCCTCTTGCTAATTTTCACATCCCAGAAGGAACCATCCCACAATAGGAGAGAAAGAGCCAAGAGACACAGGAGTTTCCCCAACATTCAGTTCCTCACACCCTCACAGGGGAAGGATCGTGACCCTAACAACCATGAGAGGCTGACTGACCGTGCCCAAGCACCCGGACAGGGATCTGAGACTCCCCTGACTCACTGTGCTGGGCACCGTGGCTGACTGTGGACAATGATATCAAGCTTCCTGGTTTTGTGTCTGTGCTAAATACCAAGACAATACAGCAGGCGGGTGAGCCTGGAACTCTGGCTGAGGGGTAACACGGCTGAGGGCTGGGTAAGGTAAGGCAATAATTCCGTAAGTATTCAAGTCAGCTCAAAGTGAGTGTGTACAAACATGGAGTGAGCAGCCCAGAGGGACAGTCCATGAGCTGGGTGTGTGTCCCTGAGCACAGTGTCATTGTAGCAGCATTGAGTGTGTGTCAACACGGAGTGAGCAGCCCAGAGGGTCAGTCCATGAGCTGGGTGTGTGTCCCTGAGCACAGTGTCCTTGCAGCAGCATTGCAATGAGAGTTGTCAGTGCAGCCTGAGCTGCAGCATTGAAGTACAGAAGCGTACTGTCAGTGGGTCAGAGATCTGCTGGGATGGCATGGTGAGGCTGGCATGTGACAGATGCCAGCATTGGTGGGTGTGGAGTACATGCAGCTTCTATCAGTGCAGTGTCCCCCAAGACGTTAGTGTCCAAGATAGAAGGCCGTAGGAGCGAGGGGCGAGATGGAGTCACCAGTTACCAGGTCTAACGTTCATGTCAATTCTCCATATGAGTTTCTCCGCAGTGGGAGTGAGGATATGAAGCTGCAAGTTGATGAGGAGAGATCAGCAATAATGTAGCTGTTGATCAATCTAATCATTCAGTGAGCACCTCGCCACTGCTGCTTTCAAATCTGGACTTAAAGAACAGTCCAGCACAGGAACAGGCCCTTTAGCCCAGCAAGCCCACACTGACACATGATACCCTTCGAAAGTTGAAACGAAACTTTTTGCTTCTACACATTCTATGTCATTCTATTCGTTGCTGTCTCTTCTCTGTGACAAGATGCCTGTTACACATTGCTATGTTAGCTTCTTCCCCTCTGCCAGTGCATTCCAGGCACTTTCACATTCTGTCTGGAACAGCAAAAATAAACTTGCTTATCATATCTCCTGAACTTTCTCCCTTTTACCTAAAACCTACGGTCCTGAGTAATTGATATTTCTACTCCGGGAAAAAGCCTCTAACTGTCCTTCTATCTATGCGTCTGATAATTTTGTAAATATCTATCAGGTAGCCTCATACCCAATGATGCCCAGCTGTACACAAACCATGTGTGTTCAATTTCTCCTTCTGGCTAATACCCTCAAAACCAGGCAACATGCTGGGAAATCTTTCCACAACCTCTCCAACACTTTCATATCGTTCTGCTGGTGTGGCAACCAGTACTGTACACAATATTCCAAATGTGCCCGAACTACGTTTCTCTACAGCTGCAATATGACCTGCTAATTTTCATAGTGTATGCTCTGATGCATGTCTTCAAGTTTGCCATCAGTTTTCTTCATCACCCTATCCACCCGTGTTACCACTTTTAGGGGAATGTGGAGCTGTACACCCTTTGGATGTTGATGCAATTTGTAGTTTTTTCCATCTACTGTATACTTCTCTCCTGCAATAGACGTTCTAAAACGCATCACGTCACAGTTGTCCAGATAAAGTTACCTCTGTGTTTTCTCTGTCCAAGTCTGCAGGGGACCTGTATCCTGCTGTATTCTCTGGCAATTATCCTCACAAGCTGGAACTCCACCAATCTATTTACAGATCTCCAGTCACAAAAACACTGTTCCACCAATACTCTGTCTTCTATGGCCAAGCAGTTCTCTATCCATCGTACTAACTGACCGCTGATCCCATTTCACTTCACCTTCTGTATGAGCCTGCCATAAGGAACCATATCAAAGGCCTTGCTAAGGTCCAAACGGCCAACATCCAGGCCCATGCCCTGATCAATCAACTTTGTTACTTTCTCAAAATATTCAATCAAGTTTGTGAGACAGATCTTCCCCACACAACTGCGTTGCCTGTCAATAGTAAGTCTGCCTGGGCTTGACATGTATGCTCAAACTGTCAGGAAATATATAAATGCCAGATTCATCAGCCATACCCATAAGGTAGAGCAAAACATCACCCGTTCCCAACGCAATGCCATCCAGGCTCTCAAAAACAATCACAACATTGTCATCAAATCAGCAGATAAAGGAGGAGCCGTTGTCATTCAGAATAGAACAGATTACTGCAAGGAAGTGTACCGACAACTGAACAACCAAGAACACTACAGGCAACTACCAGCTAATCCGACAAAAGAACATATCCGAGAATTAAACACACTGATCAGAACTTTGGATCCAGACCTTCATAGCTATCTACGCGCCCTCATCCCACGTACTTCTCGTGTAGGCGACTTCTACTGCCTTCCAAAGGTACACAAAGTCAACACACCGGGACGTCCCATCGTGTCGGGAAATGGGACCCTATGTGAGAATCTCTCTGGCTATGTGGAAGGCATCTTGAAACCTATTGTACAGGGGGTCCCCAGCTTCTGACGCGACACTACGGATTTCTTACAGAAACTCAGCACCCATGGACCAGTCGAACCGGGAACATTCCTCGTCACAATGGACGTTTCCGCACTCTACATCAGCATCCCCCACAATGATGGCATCGCGGCAACAGCCTCAGTACTCAACACCAACAATTGCCAGTCTCCAAACACCATCCTACAACTCGTCCGCTTTATCCTCAATCATAACGTCTTCACCTTTGACAACCACTTCTTCATCCAGACACACGGAACAGCCATGGGGACCAAATTTGCACCCCAATATGCCAACATTTTTATGCACAGGTTCGAACAAGATTTCTTCTCTATGCAGGATCTCCAATCGACATTGTACACCAGGTACATTGATGACATTTTCTTCCTCTGGACCCATGGCGAGGAGTCACTGATAAAACTACACAGAGACATCAACATTTTTCATCCCACCTTCAAACTCACCATGGACTACTCTCGACTGTCTGTCTCATTCTTGGACACGTGCGTCTCCATCAAGGATGGACACCTCAGCACCACACTCTACCGCAAACCCACAGACAACCTCACAATGCTACACTTCTCCAGCTTCCACCCAAAACATATTAAAACAGCCATTCCCTATGGACAAGCCCTACGCATACATCGGATCTGCTCAGATGAGGAGGAACGTGACGGACACCTGGAAGTACTCAAGGATGCCCTCAAAAGAACGGGGTACAATGTTCAACTCATCGACCGCCAGTTCTGACGTGCCACAGCAAGGAACCGTAATGACCTCCTCAGGAGACAGACACGGGCTGCAATTGACAGGGTACCCTTCGTTGTTCAGTACTTCCCAGGGGCTGAAAAATTACGCCATGTTCTTCGTGACCTGCAACACATTATCAATGAGGATGAGCACCTCACCAAGACCTTCCCCATAACTCCACTACTTGCCTTTAAACAACCGCCAAACATCAAACAGATCATTGTTCGTATCAAACTGCCCAGCTCTCAGGACAACTCCATACAACCCTGTCACGGTGGACGCTGCAAAACGTGTCAGATTGTGGACATAGATACCACTATTACGCGTGGGAACACCTCCCACCGTGTACATGGCAGGTACTCATGTGACTCAGCCAACATTGTCTATCTTACACGTTGCAGGCAGGGATGCCCAGAGGCATGGTACATTTGGGAAACTGAGCAAAGGCTACGACAACGGATTAATGGGCACCACACAACAATCAACAGACAGGAGGGTTCCCTCCCAGTTGGGGAACACTTCAGTGGTCCAGGACATTCAGCCTCGGACCTTCGGGTGACCATCCTCCAAGGTGGACTTCGGGACAGGCAGCAGAGGAAAGTGGCTGAGCAGAGGCTGATAGCTATGTTCGGTACCCATAGGGAGGACCTCAACCGGGACCTTGGGTTCATGCCACATTACAGGTGATCACCATTGCAGTATATATACACACACACACACAAATATTCCTACACACACACACACACACACACTCACATGCACACGGACACAGATACACACAGACGCGCACACAGACACCCACACAGACACCCACACACACCCTTATAGACACACAGACTCCCACACATGCACCCCCTCACAGGCTTATGACCCTCTGCACTCACTACACACACACACACACACATACACACACACTTTCTCACACTCACAACCCCCACTCCTGACAGACACACACACAGACAGACAAAGACCCACATGCACACATATATATTGTGTTTGGTGAATTTTTTTCGTACTTTCAGAGTTACATTTCAATTTACTCAAAAACCACATAGATACATGTCGAACTCTGAGCTCAAAAACTGCATGAATTTATGTAAAACTCTGTTATTTCGCTTTTTAGATTGGAATCAATCTAAACATCAGGTCATAGACAGAGAACACAGGGGGCTAACACCTTCAACACATTGTCTAGCTATCACCATTTTTAACAGCTAACCCGAGAATGCAACTTTAAAAAAAATGGTTTTGTGATTTACACATGAGAGAAGTGAATCTATCACTGTATTCTAATAGATGAAAGGCTTAACAGACAATCAATTCTTCAATGTATAATTTCAGTTACATCACACTGAAAATTTTTGCTATAAATTCTGTGTTACGATCGAACCCTCCACAATCACCTGATGAAGGAGCGTCGCTCCGAAAGCTAGTGTGCTTCCAATTAAACCTGTTGGACTATAACCTGGTGTTGTGTGATTTTAAAGTCTCTATTAGGTTCTGATGGAGCTCCACTCATTCAGACAAGTGATTATTCCATCCTACTCCTGATTGGAATCTTGGAGAGTAAATTAGATTCCCGATAGCGTGGAAGCAGGCCCTTCGGCCCAACCGTCCACACCAACCCTCCGAAGAGTAGCCCACTCAGACCCATTTACTTCTGAGTAAATCAAGTAACAGTATGGGCAATTTAGCAAGGCCAATCGACGTGACCTGCACATCTTTGGACTGTGGGAGGAAGCCCCGCAGACACGGGGGGAATGTGCAAACTTCACACAGACAGTCACCACAGGACCTTTGTGTTGTGAGGTAGCAGTGCAAACCACTGAACTACCGTGCTGCTCTTGATGGTTGCCGTAGAGTGGGAGCTATGCTGGGCCGTGATGGTTATTGCACAGAAGGAGGCATATCAGACCGTGACGGTTACTGTACAGAAGGAGGTATGTCAGGCCGTGATGGTTACTGTACAGTGGGAGGTATGTCGGACCTCATGGCTACTGTACAGTGGGGGTTATGTCGGGCCGTGATGGTTACCTTACAGTGGGAGGTATGTCATTCTGTGATGGTTACTGTACAGTGGGAGGTATGTTGAGTGGTGATAGTTACTGTACAGTGGGAGGTATGTCGGGGCGTGACGGTGACTGTATAGTGGGAGGTATGTTGGGCCGTGAAGGTAACTATACAGTGGGAGCTATGTCGGGCCGTGATGCTTACAGTACAATGGGAGGTATGTCGGGTTATGCTGGTTACTGTACAGTGGGAGGTATGTCGGGCCGTGATGGTTACAGTAGAGTGGGAGGTGTGTTGGGGTGTGATGGTTACTGTACAGTGGGAGGAATGTCGGGCCGTGATGGTTACTGTACGGTGGGAGGTATGTTGGGCCGTGACGGTTACTGTACAGGGGGAGGTATGTCGGGCCGTGATGGTTACTGTACAGTGGGAGGTGTGTCGGGCCGTGACGGTTACTGTACAGTGGGAGTTATGTCAGGCCGTGACGGTTAACGTACAGTGGGAGGTATGTCGGGCCGTGACGGGTACTGTACAGTGGGAGGTATGTTGGGCCGTGACGGTTACTGTACAGGGGGAGGTATGTCGGGCCGTGATGGATACTGTACAGTGGGAGGTGTGTCGGGATGTGACGGTTACTGTACATTGAGAGTTATGCCGGGCCGTGACGGTTACTGTACAGTGGGAGGTGTGTCGGGCCGTGACGGTTACTGTACATTGGGAGTTATGCCGGGCCGTGACGGTTACTGTACAGTGGGAAGTATGTCGGGCCATGACGGTTACTGTACAGTGGGAGGTATGACGGGCCGTGACGGTTACTGTACAGTGGGAGGTATGTCGGGCCGTGACGGTTACTGTACAGTGGGAGGTATGTTGGGCCGTGACGGTTACTGTACAGGGGGAGGTATGTCGGGCCGTGATGGCTACTGTACAGTGGGAGATGTATCGGGCCTTGACGGTTACTGTACATTGGGAGTTATGCGGGGCCGTGACGGTTACTGTACAGTGGGAGGTATGGCGGATGTTGATGGTTCCTGTACAGTGAGAGGTATGTTGGGCCGTGACAGTTACTGTACAGTGGGAGATATGCCGGGGCGTAATGGTTACTGTACTTTGGGAGGTATGTCAGGCCGTGACGGTTACGGTACAATGGGAGGTATGTCGGGGAGTGATGGTTAGTGTACAGTGTGAGGTATGTCAGACCGTGATTCTTACTGTACAGTGGGAGGTATGTCGGGCCATGACGGTTACTGTACAGCGGGAGGTATGTTGGGCTGTGATGTTTACTGTACATTTGGAGGTATGTCGGGCCGTGATGTTTACTGTACAGTGGGAGGTATTTTGGGATGTGATGGTAACTGTACAGTGGGAGATATGTCAGATCGTGATGGTTACTTTACAGTGGGAGGGATTTTTGGCCGAAATGCTTACTGTGCATTGGGAGGTCTGTCGGGCTGTGATGGTTACTGTGCATTGGGAGGTTTGTCGGGCCGTGATGGTTACTGTACAGTGAGAGGTATGTCCGGCCGTGATGGTAAATGTACAGTGGGAGGTATGGTGGGCCGTGATGGTTACTGTGCAGTGGGAGGTATGTCCGTCCGTGATGGTTACTGTACAGACGGAGGTATGCTGGGCCTTGATGGTTACGGTGCAGTGGAAGGTTTGTCGGGCCGTGACGCTTACTTTACAGTGGGAGGTATGTCGGGCCGTCTTGGGTACTTTACAGTGGGAGGTATGTCGGGCCGTGATGGTTACTGTGCAGTGGGAGGTATGTCGGGCAGTGATGGTTACTGTACAGTAGAAGGGATGTCTGGCCGTGATGGTTACTGTGCAGTGGGAGGTATGTCGGGACGTGATGGTTACTGTACAGTGGGAGGTATGTCGGGCTGTGACTGTTACTGTACAGTGTGAGGTATGTTGGGCTGTGATGGTTACTGTACAGTGGGAGTTATGTCAGGCCGTGATCGTTACTGTACAGAGGGTGGTATGTCAGGCCGTATTGGTTACTGTACAGTGGGAGGTATGTCGGGCCGTGATTGCTACTGTACAGTGGGAGGTATGTCAGGCCGTGATGGTTACTGTACAGTTGGAGGTATGTTGGGCCGTGAGGGTTACTGTACAGTAAGACGGATGTCAGGCCGTGCTGGTCAATGTACAGTGGGAGGTATGTTGGACCATGACGTTTACTGTACAGTGGGAGGTATGTTGAGTGGTGATAGTTACTGTACAGCAGGAGGTATGTCAGGCCGTGATGGTTATTGTACAATGGTAGGTATGTTGGGCTATGCTGGTTACTGTACAGTGGGAGGTATGTCGGGCCGTGACGGTTACAGTCGAGTGGGAGGTATGTTGGGCCGTGACCGTTACTGTACAGTGGGAGGTATGGCGGATTTTGATGGTTCCTGTACAGTGAGGGGTATGTTGGGCCGTGACCGTTACTGTACAGTGGGAGATATGCCGGGGCGTAATGGTTACTATACATTGGGAGGTATGTCGGGCCCTGATGGTTACTGTAGAGTGGGAGGTATGTCGGGCCGTGATGGGTACTGTACAGTGGGAGGTATGTCGGGCCGTGTCGGTTACTCTACAGTGGGAGGTATGTCATACGCGGATAGTTACTGTACAGTTGGAGGTATGTCGGGCCGTGATGGTTTCTGTACTTTGGGAGTTATGTCAGGCCGTGACGGTTACTGTACAGTGGGAGGCATGTCGGGCCATGACGGTTACTGTACAGTGGGAGGTATGTCGGGCTGTGATGTTTACTGTACAGTGGGAGGTATGTCGGGCCGTGATGGTTACTGTACAGTGGGAGGTATGCTGGGATGTGACCGTTACTGTACAGTGGGAGGTATGTTGGGCCGTGATGGTTACTGTACAGTGAGAAGTTAGCCGGGCCATGACGGTTACTGTACAGCGGGAGATATGTCGGGCTGTGATGTTGACTGTACAGTGGGAGGTATGTTGGGCCGTGATGGTTCCTATAAAGTGGGAGGTATGTTGGGCCGTGAAGGTTACTATACAGTGGGAGGTATGTCGGGCCGTGATGGTTACAGTACAATGGGAGGTATGTCGGGTTATGCTGGTTACTGTACAGTGGGAGGTATGTTGGGCCGTGATGGTTACAGTAGAGTGGGAGGTATGTTGGGGTGTGATGGTTACTGTACAGTGGGAGATATGTTGGGCCGTGACGTCTACTGTACAGGGGGAGGTATGTCCGGCCGTGATGGTTACTGTACAGTGGGAGGTGTGTCGGGCCGTGATGTTTACTGTACATTGGGAGTTATGCCGGGCCGTGACGGTTACTGTACAGAGGGAGGTATGACGAGCCGTGACAGTTACTGTATAGTGGGAGCGATGTTGGGCCGTGAAGGTTACTATACAGTGGGAGGTATGTTGAGTGGTGATAGTTACTGTACAGTGGGAGTTATGTCTGGCCGTGATGGTTCCGGTACAATGGGAGGCATGTCGGGCTATGCTGGTTACTGTACAGTGAGAGATACATTGGGCCGTGATGGTTACAGTCGAGTGGGAGGTATGTTGGTGTGTGATGGTTACGGCCCAGTGGGAGGTCAGTCGGGCCGTGACGGTTACTATACAGTGGGAGGAATGTCGGGGCGTGATGGTTACTGTACAGTGGGAGGTGTGTCGGGCCGGGACGGTTACTGTACAGTGGGAGTTATGTCGGGCCGTGACGCTTACTGTACAATGGGCGGTATGTCGAGTCGTAACGGTTACTGTATATTGAGAGGTTTGTTGGGCCGTGATGGTAACTGTACAGTGGGAGGTATGTTGGGCCGTGATGGTTACTGTTAAGTGGGAGGTTTGTTACATCGTGATGGTTACTTTACAGTAGGAGGTATGTCGAAGCCGTGAGGTTTACTGTACAGTGGGAGGGATGTTTGGCCGTGATGGTTACTGTGCAGTGGGAGGTATGTCGGGCTGTGATGGTTACTGTGCATTAGGAGGATTGTCGGGCCGTGATGGTTACTGTACAGTGGGAGGTATGTCCGGCCATGATGGTTACTGTGCAGTGGAAGGTTTGTCGGGCCGTGACGCTTATTTTACAGTGGGAGGTAAGTCGAGCCGTCTTGGTTACTGTACAGTGGGAGGTATGTCGGGCCGTGATGGTTACTGTACAGTGGAAGGGATGTCTGGTCGTGATGGTTACTGTGCAGTGGGAGGTATGTTCGGCCGTGATGGTTACTGTACAGTGGGAGGTATGTCCGGCTGTGACTGTTACTGTACAGTGGGAGGTATGTTGGGCTGTGATGGTTACTGTACAGTGGGAGTTATGTCGGACCGTGATGGTTACTGTACAGTGGGAGGTATGTCCGGCCGTGATGGTCACTGTACAGTGGGAGGTATGCTGGGCCGTGAGGGTTTCTGTACTTTGGGAGGTATGTCAGGCCGTGAAGGTTACTGTACAATGGGAGGTATGTCGGGTTATGCTGGTTATTGTACAGTGGGAGGTACGTCGGTACGTGATGGTTACAGTAGAGTGGGAGGTATGTTGGGGTGTGATGGTTACTGTACAGTGGGAGGTATGTCGGGCCGTGACGTTTACAGTACAGTGGGAGGTATGTCGGGCTATGACGGTTACTGTACAGTGGGAGGTTTGTCGGGCCGTGACGCTTACTTTACAGTGGGAGGTATGTCGGGCCGTCCTGGTTACTGTACAGTGGGAGGTATGTCGGGCCGTCTTGGTTACTGTACAGTGGAAGGGATGTCTGGCCGTAATGGTTACTGTGCAGTGGGAGGTATGTCGGGCTGTGACTGTTACTGTACAGTATGAGGTATGTCGGGCCGTGATGGTTACTGTACAGTTGGAGGTATGTCGGGCCGTGACTGTTACTGTACAGTATGAGGTATGTTGGGTTGTGATGGTTACTGTACAGTGGGAGTTATGTCGAGCCGTGATGGTTACTGTGCAGTGGGAGGTGTGTCGGTCTGTGATGGTTACTGTGCATTGGAAGGTTTGTCGAACCGTGATGGTTACTGTACAGTGGGAGGTATGTCCGGCCGTGATGGTTACTGTACAGACGGAGGTATGTCGGGCCGTGACGCTTACTTTACAGTGGGAGGTATGTCGGGCAGTCTTGGTTACTGTACAGTGGGAGGTATGTCGGGCCGTGATGGTTACTGTGCAGTGGGAGGTATGTCGGGCAGTGATGGTTACTGTACAGTGGAAGGGATGTCTGGCCGTGATGGTTACTGTACAGTGGGAGGTATGTCGGGCTGTAACTGTTACTGTACAGTGTGAGGTATGTTGGGCTGTGATGGTTACTGTACAGTGGGAGTTATGTCAGGCCGTGATGGTTACTGTGCAGTGGGAGGTTTGTCGGGCAGTGATGGTTTCTGTACAGTGGAAGGAATGTCTGGCCGTGATGGTTACTGTGCAGTTGTAGGTATGTCGCGCTGTGAGTGTTACTGTACAGTGTGAGGTATGTTGGGCTGTGATGGTTACTGTAAAGTGGGAGTTATGTCGGGCCGTGATGGTTACTGTACAGTGGGTGGTATGTCAGGCCGTGATGGTTACTGTACAGTGGGAGGTATGTCGGACCTCATGGTTACTGTACAGTGGAGTTATGTCCGGCCATGATGACTATTGTACAGTGTGTGGTATGTCAGGCCGTGATGGTTACTGTACAGTATGAGGTATGTCAGGCCGTGATGGTTACTGTACAGTGGGAGGTATGTCGGGCCGTGTTGGTTACTGTACAGTGGGAGGTATGTCAGGCCGTGACGGTTACTGTACATTTGGAGGTATGTTGTGCCGTGAGGGTTACTGTACAGTAAGAGGTATGTCAGGCCGTGCTGGTCAATGTACAGTGGGAGGTATGTTGGACCATGACGTTTACTGTACAGTGGGAGATTTGTCGGAGTGTAATGGTTTTTATACAGTGGGAGGTATGTCGGGCCGTGATGGTTACTGTAGAGTGGGAGGTATGTCGGGCCGTGACCGTTACTGTACAGTGGGATGTATGTCGGGCCGTGATGGTTACTGTAGAGTGGGAGGTATGTCGGGCCGTGACCGTTACTGTACAGTGGGATATATGTCGTGCCGTGACGGTTACAGTCGAGTGGGAGGTATGTCGGGCCGTGACCGTTACTGTACAGTGGGAGGTATGGCGGATTTTGATGGTTCCTTTACAGTGAGGGGTATTTTGGGCCGTGACAGTTACTGTACAGTGGGAGATATGTCGGGGCTAATGGTTACTTTACAGTGGGAGGTATGTCGGGCTGTGATGGAAACTGTAGAGTGGGAGGTATGTCGGGCCGTGATGGGTACCGTACAGTGGGAGGTATGTCGGGCCGTGACGGTTTCTGTACTTTGGGAGGTATGTCAGGCCGTGACGGTTACGGTACAATGGGAGGTATGTCGGGGTGTGATGGTAACAGTACAGTGTGTGGTGTATCAGACCGTGACGGTTACTGTACAGTGGGAGGCATGTCGGGCCATGACGGTTACTGTACAGCGGGAGGTATGTCGGGCTGTGATGTTTACAGTACATTTGGAGGTATGTTGGGCCGTGATAGTTACTGTACAGTGGGAGGTATGCTGGGATGTGACCGTTACTGTACAGTGGGAGGTATTTTCGGCCGTGATGGTTACTGTACAGTGGGGAGTTAGTCGGGCAATGACAGTTACTTTACAATGGGAGGTATTTCGGGCCGTGATGGTTATGGTACAGTTGGAGGTATGTTGTGCCGTGATGGTTACTGTACAGTGGGAGGTATGTATGTCGGGGCGTGACGGTGACTGTATAGTGGGAGCTATGTTCGGCCGTGAAGGTTCCTATACAGTGGGAGGTATGTCGGGCCGTGATGGTTACTGTACAATGGGAGGTATGTCGGGTTATGCTGGTTATTGTACAGTGGGAGGTATGTCGGTACGTGATGGTTACTGTACAGTGGGAGGTATGTCGGGCCGTGACGTTTACAGTACAGTGGGAGGTATGTCGGGCTATGACGGTTACTGTACATTTGGAGGTATGTTGTGCCGTGAGGGTTACTGTACAGTAAGAGGTATGTCAGGCCGTGCTGGTCAATGTACAGTTGGAGGTATGTTGGACCATGACGTTTACTGTACAGTGGGAGATTTGTCGGAGTGTAATGGTTTTTATACAGTGAGAGGTATGTCGGGCCGTGATGGTTACTGTAGAGTGGGAGGTATGTCGGGCCGTGACCGTTACTGTACAGTGGGATGTATGTCGGGCCGTGATGGTTACTGTAGAGTGGAAGGTATGTCGGGCCGTGACCGTTACTGTACAGTGGGAGGTATGGCGGATTTTGCTGGTTCCTGTACAGTGAGGGGTATTTTGGGCCGTGACAGTTACTGCACAGTGGGAGATATGTCGGGGCTAATGGTTACTTTACAGTGGGAGATATGTCGGGCTTGATGGTAACTGTAGAGTGGGAGGTATGTCGGGCCGTGATGGGTACTGTACAGTGGGAGGTATGTCGGGCCGTGACGGTTGCTCTACAGTAGGAGGTATGTCATGCGCGGATAGTTACTGTACAGTTGGAGGTATGTCGTGCCGTGATGGTTTCTGTACTTTGGGAGGTATGTCAGGCCGTGACGGTTACGGTACAATGGGAGGTATGTCGGGGTGTGATAGTAACAGTACAGTGTGTGGTGTATCAGACCGTGACGGTTACTGTACAGTGGGAGGCATGTCGGGCCATGACGGTTACTGTACAGCGGGAGGTATGTCGGGCTGTGATGTTTACAGTACATTTGGAGGTATGTCGGGCCGTGATAGTTACTGTACAGTGTGAGGTATGCTGGGATGTGACCGTTACTGTACAGTGGGAGGTATGTTCGGCCGTGATGGTTACTGTACAGTGGGGAGTTAGTCGGGCCATGACAGTTACTTTACAATGGGAGGTATTTCGGGCCGTGATGGTTATGGTACAGTGGGAGGTATGTTGTGCCGTGATGGTTACTGTACAGTGGGAGGTATGTATGTCGGGGCGTGACGGTGACTGTATAGTGGGAGCTATGTTCGGCCGTGAAGGTTCCTATACAGTGGGAGGTATGTCGGGCCGTGATGGTTACTGTACAATGGGAGGTATGTCGGGTTATGCTGGTTATTGTACAGTGGGAGGTATGTCGGTACGTGACGTTTACAGTACAGTGGGAGGTATGTCGGGCTATGACGGTTACTATACAGTGGGAGGTATGTTAGGCCGTGATGGTTACTGTCCAGTGGAGGATATGTCGGGCCGTGACGGATACTGTACAGTGGGAGGTATGTCGGGCCATGATGGTTACAGTGCAGTGGAAGGTTTGTCGGGCCGTGACGCTTACTTTACAGTGGGAGGTATGTCGGGCCGTCCTGGTTACTGTACAGTGGGAGGTATGTCGGGCCATGATGGTTACTGTACAATGGAAGGGATGTCTGGCCGTGATGGTTACTGTGCAGTGGGAGGTATGTCGGGCCGTGATGGTTACTGTACAGTGGGAGGTATGTCGGGCCGTGACTGTTACTGTACAGTGTGAGGTATGTTGGGCTGTGATGGTTACTGTACAGTGGGAGTTATGTCGGGCCGTGATGGTTACTGTGCAGTGGGAGGTATGTCGGTCTTTGATGGTTACAGTGCATTGGGAGGTTGGTCGGACCGTGATGGTTACTGCACAGTGAGAGGTATGTCCGGCCGTGATGGTAACTGTACTGTGGGAGGTATGCTGGGCCGTGATGGTTTCTGTGCAGTGGGAGGTATGTCCGGCCGAGATGGTTACTGTACAGACGGAGATATGCTGGGCCGTGATGGTTACTGTACAGTGGGAGGTATGTCGGGCCGTGACGCTTACTTTACAGTGAGAGGTATGTCGGGCCGTGATGGTTACTGTGCAGTGAACGGTTTATCAGGCCGTGACGCTTACTTTACAGTGGGAGGTATGTCGGGCAGTCCTAGTTACTGTACAGTGGGAGGTATGTCGGGCCTTGATGGTTACTGTGCAGTGGAAGGGATGTCTGGCCGTGATGGTTACTGTACAGTGGGAGGTATGTCGGGCCGTGATGGTTACTGTACAGTGGCAGGTATGTCGGGCAGTCCTAGTTACTGTACAGTGGGAGGTATGTCGGGCCGTGATGGTTACTGTGCAGTGGGAGGTATGTCGGGCAGTGATGGTTACGGTACAGTGGAAGGGATGTCTGGCCGTGATGGTTACTGTGCAGTGGGAGGTATGTCGGGCCGTGACGGTTACTCTACAGTGGGAGGTATGTCATGCGCGGATAGTTACTGTACAGTTGGAGGTATGTCGTGCCGTGATGGTTTCTGTACTTTGGGAGGTATGTCTGGCCGTGACGGTTACGGTACAATGGGAGGTATGTCGTGGTGTGATGGTTACAGTACAGTTTGAGGTATGTCAGACCGTGACGGTTACTGTACAGCGGGAGGTATGTCGGGCTGTGATGTTTACTGTACATTTAGAGGTATGTCGGGCCGTGATGGTTACTGTACAGTGGGAGGTATGCTGGGATGTGACCGTTACTGTACAGTGGGAGGTATGTTGGGCCGTGATGGTTACTGTACAGTGGGGAGTTAGTCGGGCCATGACAGTTACTTTACAGTGGGAGGTATTTCGGGCCGTGATGGTTATGGTACAGTGGGAGGTATGTTGGGCCGTGATGGTTACTGTACAGTGGGAGGTATGTCGGGGCGTGACGGTGACTGTATAGTGGGAGCTATGTTGGGCCGTGAAGGCTACTATACAGTGGGAGGTATGTCGGGCCGTGATGGTTACAGTACAATGGGAGGTATGTCGGGTTATGCTGGTTATTGGACAGTGGGAGGTATGTCGGTACGTGATGGTTACAGTAGAGTGGGAGGAATGTTGGGGTGTGATGGTTACTGTACAGTGGGAGGTATGTCGGGCCGTGACGTTTACAGTACAGTGGGAGGTATGTCGGGCTATGACGGTTACTGTACAGTGGGAGGTATGTTAGGCCGTGATGGTTACTGTCCAGTGGAGGATATGTCGGGCCGTGACGGATACTGTACAGTGGGACGTATGTCGGGCCGAGATGGTTACTGTACAGTGGGATGTATGTCGGACCATGATGGTTACTGTACAGTGGGATGTATGTCGTGGTGTGATGGTTACTGTGCAGTGGGAGGTATGTCGGGCCGTGATGGTTACTGTACAGTGGAAGGTATGTCGAGCCGTGACGGTTACCGTACAGTAGGATGTAGGCCACGCTGTGACGGTTACTGTACAGTGGGAGGTATGTCGGAGTGTGATGGTTACTGTACAGTGGGAGGTATGTCGGGCCGTGACGGTTACTGTGCAGTGGGAGGTCTGTTTGGCCGTGACAATTACTGTACAGGGGCAGGTATGTCGGGCCGTGCTGTTTTGCGCAGTGGGAGGCATGTTGGGCCGTGAAGTTTACTGTACAGTGGGAGGTATGTCGGGCCGTGATGATATTGTACAGCAGGAGGTATGTAAGGCCGTGATGGTTATGGTACAATGGAAGGTATGTCGGACCGTGACGGTTACAGTCGAGTGGGAAGTATGTTGTGCCGTGACCGTTACTGTACAGTGGGAGGTATGACGGGTTTTGATGGTTACTGTACAGTGAGGGGTATGTTGGGCCGTGACAGTTACTGTACATTGGGAGATATGTCGGGTCGTGATGGTTACTGTACAGTGGGAGGTATGTCGCACCGTGATGGTTACTGTACAGTTGGAGGGATGTCGGGCCGTGATCGTTGCTGTCCAGTGGGAGGTATGTCGCACCGTGATGGTTTCTGTACAGTGGGAGGTATATCGCACCGTGATGGTTACTGTCCGGTGGGAGGTATGTCGGGTCGTGACGGTTACTGTACAGTAGGAGGGATGTCGGACCGTGATGCTTACTGTACAGTGAGAGGTATGTCGGACCGTGATGGTTAATGTACTTTGGGAGGTATTTCGCACCGTGATGGTTTCTTTACAGTGGGAGGTATGTCGGGACGTGACGGTTACCGTACAATGTAAGGTTTGTCGGGCTGTGATGGTTACTGTCCAGTGGGAGGTATGTCGGGATGTGACCGTTACTGTACAGTGGGAGTTATGTCGGGCCGTGATGGTTACTGTACAGTGGGAGGTATGACGGGCCGCGATGGTTACTGTACAGTGGGAGCTAGGTCGGGCCATGATGGTTACTGTACAGTGGGAGGTATGTCGGGGTGTGATGGCAACTGTACAGTGTGAGCTCTGTCGGGCCGTGACGGTTACTGTACAGTGGGAGGTATGACGGGCCGTGATGGTTACTTTACAGTGGGAGGTATATCGGGCCGTCTTGGTTACTGTGCAGTGGGAGGTATGTCGGGTCATGACGGTTACTGTACAGTAGGAGGTATGTCGGGCCGTGACGGTTACTGTACAGTGGGATGTATGTTGGGATGTAATCTAATCTAATCTAATCTAATTAAGTGACTGTAGTAAACAGTCGATTCATGTTCAGATCAGTGAACACACCATCTTGCAGGCAAAAACCTGTTGGAAATAACTTTGAGGAAAAGCCTGAAATCAGACACAGTGTTACTGGCCCTCACCATGACCTCCAAAACACTGGCCATCTCCAAAATCTGTCCAGAGAGCTTCCAAACTGGAGCTGGGCAGTTACTCACACAATAGACTGATTGGATATATACCTGAACAACGGGGAGAGGTGTGTGGGGCAGACTGGTCAATGGACTAGCACATGGCGCAGTTCAACATTTGTAACAGTGATCTGTAAACAACCATGTCTTGCAAGTATATCGCTTCTGGTATGCCACCTAAACTCTGGAATTCTGCACGTTGGACTTGATCCTGAATGAAGGTGTTACAAAGGTCATGGGGTCCTGCAGCACATGGCATCTTACATTGCATCCATCATAAATCATATCCGGTGTATATTCGCCCCACAGTGTCAGTATCCAAACAGAATTGTACAGCTCCATTGATGGCTGGCATCATCCCAGACCAACGTTCTTGTGTGTGACTTGAGCTGGAAATCTCTGTGTAAATGTTTGCAGCATTGTTCTAGCCATTAACAGCAAAGTCTTTTTACTGAAGTTTCGATAGCCTTTCATCATACCAACGTTTAGATTGTCCAATAAGCATCATATACACCCATGTATTCAGTTCACTTTTATAACAACAATATGATGCAAACAGTGCCCAACTCACAGTAATGAGTATTGAAATTATGAGTCTCATTGCCTCACCCAAGACCAAATTATGATTAAGTACAAGAACTTTGAAAATATACATTTATTTACCCTTTTATTATTATTGTGAACACATAGTCGACTCTCCTGCTCCTCAGCGGCGACATGAATGGCTGTGTTTTATTTTCAGAACCACACTTTTTGATTCTGATCTCCAGCTTCTGCTGTCCTCACTTTCTCGCTGCTAATATTCACTCATAATCATTTTCATGGCAACAATATGACTGTGTGTTTAAACATGTTACAGTCAGATATGGGTACATTTTGAATTACTTCTGTCTGTCTCAGAGCTCAGTAATATGGGATGTGAATGGCAGTGTCTGTGTGATGCTCGGTGTGCTGGCCATGCCTCTGAGAAACTGACAGATTGTTTAAAACAGCACATCCCTTCAGCTGTTTCCAACAAACAGGTTATTGCCTGGACACCAACAAAATCCAAAGCACAGTGTCCAATATTGGGCAGGTCTGGATAATATTTTCATTTTCATTTATTCATGGGATATGATTGGGCCAGTATTTATTGTCCATCCCTTGTTGCCCTTGAAAAGGTGAGGGTGAGTTGCTACATTGAACCACTGCAGTCGATGTGCTGTAATTAGACTTACAATACTTTGAGAATTTGACGAGAAACGTTGATGAGAGTCGAGCTGTGGATGTGGTGTATATGGACTTCAGCAAGGCATTTGATAAGGTTCCCCATCGTCGGCTCATTCAGAAGGTCAGGAGGAATGGGATACAGGGATACTTAGCTGTCTGGATACAGAATTGGCCGGTCAACAGAAGACAGTGAGTTGCAGTAGAAGGAAAATATTCTGCCTAGAATTGAGTGGTGTTCCACAGGGCTCTATCCTTGTGCCTCTACTGTTCGTAATTTTTATTAATGACTTGGATGAGGGGAATGAAGGATGAGTCAGCAAGATTACAGATGACACAAAGGTTGGAGGTTTCGTTAACAGTATAGAGGGCTCTTTTAGGCTGCAGCGGGACATTGACAGGAAGCAGAAATGGGCTGAGAGGTGGCAGATGGAGTTCAACCTGGATAAATGCGAGATGATGCATTTTGGAAGTTCGAATTTGAAAGCTGAGTACAGGATTAAGGATAGGATTCTTGGCAGTGTGGAGAACACAGGGATCTTGGTGTGCAGGTACATAGATCCCTAAAAATGGCCACCCAAGTGGACAGGGTTGTTAAGAAAGCATATGGTGTTTTGGCTTTCATTAACAGGGGGATTGAGTTTAAGAGTCGTGAGATCTTGTTGCAGCTCTATAAAACTTTGGTTAGAGCGTACTTGGAATACTGCGTCCAGTTCTGGTCAACCTATTATAGGAAACATGTGGTTGCTTTGGAAGGGTTCAGAGGAGGTTTACCAGGATTGGAGGGCTTATCTTATGAAGAGAGGTGGACGGAGCTCGGACTCCTTTCATTGGAGAAAAAGAGGAGGAGAGGGGACCTAATTGAGGTATACAAGATAATGAGAGGCATAGATAGAGACGATAGCCAGAGACTATTTCAAAGGGCAGAAAGGGCTTATACGAGGGGTCATAGTTTTAAGCTGGTTGGAGGAAAGTATAGCGGGGATGTCAGAGGCGGATTCTTTACACAGAGAGTTGTGAGAGCATGGAATGCGTTGCCAGCAGCAGTTGTGGAAGCAAGGTCATTGGGGATATTTAAGAGACTGCTGGACATGCATATGGTCACAGAAATTTGAGGGTGCATACATGAGGATCAATGGTCGGCACAACATCGTAGGCTGAAGGGCCTGTTCTGTGCTGTACTGTCCTATGTTCTATGTTCTAATACCATTAGGGAGGGAACTTGAAACAGTGACACTGAAGGAATGGCAATATACTTCCCATACAGAATGGTGGGTGGCTTGGAACGGAATGCGAACATGTTGATGACCCATGTGTCTGTTCCCTTGTTCTTCTTCACGGTCATGGTTTCAGAGGTACGTTGTAAGAAACCTTGTTAAATTTCTGCAGGGTACCGTGTCGATGGCAGGTATTGCTGCTCTTGAGTGTCTGTGTATGAGGGATGAAGCTGCATTCCCAGGCAAATAGGGAGGGGGCGAGTATTTCATTGCACACACATTCAATGTGTGTCTTATAGATGGTGTGCAGGCTTTTGGAAATCATGGGGTATGTTATTTCTGCAGGATTCCTAGCCCTTGAGATATATTTGTAGCCAATTAATTTATATGCGTCAACGTGTGACGCTGGAAAAGCACAACAGGTCATCAGCATCTGAGATACAGGAGAGTCGACGTTTTAGCATAAGCCCTTCACAGGAATGGGTAATGAAATTATATGGTCAGTCCAGTTCTGGTTAACGGTAATCCGCGGGATATTGGTCATTGGGAGTTCAGTGATGGTGCTGCCATTGAACTTTAGAGGATATGATTCAATTTTCAATTATTAGAGGTAGTCGTTGTCTGGCATGTGTGCAATGGGAACGGTACTTTTCACTGTTAAGCACACACCTTCATATTCCTATGTCCTTGTTGCATTTGAATAAGGATTGCTTCAGTATCAGAGTAAATCACAAATAGTGTTGAATATTGTCCAATCATTGGTAAACATTCCCAATTGTGACTTCACTTGAGTAGGGATGGTCATTTATGAAGCAGCTGAAAATTATTGGGCCTAGGGCAGAGACCACTCTTACAGATCACTGATGCTGTCCCTCTCCCTGAGCTAGGAATCTGGCTTCTAGTTCCACCTGCTCCAGAGGTGTTTAGCAATATTTCTGAATGCAATAATATTACAATATCTACCATGTGGAGCTGAGTGATGACTTGGTTAGTTGGACAGCTGGTTTGTAATGCAGATTAATACTAACAGTATGGGTTCAATTCCTGCACTGACTGAGGTGACTGAAAAGGGCTGTCCTACTCGAAATCTCCCTCACTTGAGGCATGATGACTGTCCAGTTAATCTACCGGCAGCCATCTCTGTCTGACGAAAGAGCAGCCCTATCCTCCTGCCGGGGTATGGTGCCCTATCTTTCTATTTCTGATCTACGGGCTTACCCAGAAACCCCTCCCCTGGGGAACTGCGGCAGAGCTGAGATGGCTGCTCTCCACCAACACCAGCCATCTTCCTTTGTACCAGGTATAACTTCTGCCAATGCAGACGATTCGTATTTGCTCCAGTTTTGCCGTTAATCCTCGATACAAGATTTGGTCAAATGCAGTTGTGATCATGTTAAAAGTGCAGTCACTGTCACCTCACCTCTCGAATTCAGCTGAGTGTTCTCTTGTTGTACATCGTTTAGCTGAAGATTGCCATCTGGAGGAGACTAAATTTGACCATCCCATCGATATTTCTGTCTGAACGTTGTTGTGCAAGTTTCAGCCTTAGCTTTCCTATTATTGTGCTGGGCTCTTCAATCTTCGAGTAAGGTGGTATCTGAGGATCCTCCTTCCCCAGTGAATTGTGTGATTGTCCACCACCACTCATCCAGACTGTATATGAGAGGATTGCAGAGATGATTGGTGATTCATTGGTTAGATCTGTCTATCATTTGCTATTTATACCATGTGATGAGTAAGAGGCCCAATTTAGTAACTTCATCATTCTGAGATGTATTTAGTGCTACTATAGGCAGGCCCTCCTGTACTCTCCATCTAACAAGGCTGTATCCCTGAGTTGATGGTCAGGTTAAAGTGGAGCACATGTCAGGCAGTGATAGTGAAAATTATACTGGAGTACAATTCTGCTGCTGTTCGTAATGACCCGAACCACCTCACACAGGCCAGTGCAAACTTCCAAAATCTGTTGGAAATCTGCCCTGTTTAGCACAGTGATGGTATCACAAATATACAGAGGGTCTTCACGATGTAAAAGTGGAACTTTGTCCCAGAAATATTGTGTGTGGTAGTCACCATTCCCAATGCGGTCATCGAACAATGTGTCTGCAGCCAGTAGGTTGGTGAGGATGAGGTCAAGGAGGTTTCTACCTGTCAGTCGTTCCCCCCGACCCGGTGCAGACGCAGTGAAGCAGTTATGTCCTTTTGGACCCGACCACCTCGATCAGCAATGCTGCTGCTGAGCCCCTCTTGGTGTTGGTTTTGAAATGTCCCACCCAGTATACAATCTCCAGCTCTGTCACTCTCTCAGTGCTTCCATCAAGTGTTGTTCAATGTCGAGGGACACTGATCCACCAGCTGAGAAGGGGTGCCAGCAGGATATTTCCGTGTCAGTGTTTGATCTGACACCGTGAGGCTGAGGAAATGCAGTTAGCAGAAGGTTTCCGTGTCAGTGTTTGATTTGACACCGTGAGGCTAAGAGAGGTGAATCAGCAGGAGGTTTCCGTGTCAGACTTTGATATGACTCCATGAGGTTTTGTCATGTCACATTGTTGCTTGAGCAGTCTGGAGGACATCTCTCTCAATTCTGGCATAAGCTCCAATGCATTAGGAAGGAGGAGTTTGCACGGTCTACAGGGCCTTTTATTTTTATTACTGTCAGCAGAAGGGCCTCTCCTGTGTGCATGACACTGACTCTTTGGCTCTCGTGATTGGACACTCCAAGGTCTCACTCCTTCAATTACTCTCTGTCCCTTGTCTGTCCATTCATCTACCAATCTATCACTGAAAATATCTGCAGAACCGTCCAGCTCACTATCTCTTTAAACTCCTCCAAACTCTATACCCCTCCCTATCTGTAACGTCTTCCAAACCCTACACTCCTCACTATCTCACTAAACACCTCCAAACCCTACACCCCTCCCAGTCTCTCTCATCTACTCCAGCCTCATACCCTTCCTATCCCTGTAACCTCCTCCAAACCCTACCCTATCCCCATCTCCAAACTCCTCCAAATGCTATACCTCCCTATCTCTGTAACTTCCTCCAAACTCTACCCCTCCCTACCTCTCTGTACACCTTCAAACCCTACACCCCTCCCTATCTCTCTCACCTACTCCAGCCCAACAACACTCCCTCTCTCTGCAAACTCCTCCAAACCCAGATCCTTCCTTATCTGTCTAACCTCATCCAAATCCTACTCCTCTCCCTAGCTCTCTCACCTCTTCCAAACCCAGATCCCTCCCTATCTCTCTAACCTCCTCCAAACCATATGCCCCTCCCTATCTCTCTCACCTACTCCAGACCCCATAACACTCCCTATCTCTGCAAAGTAATCCAAACCCAGATCCTTCCTTATCTCTCTAAACTCGTCCAAAGCCTACTCCACTTCCTAGCTCTCTTATCTCCTCCAAACAAAGATCCCTCCCTATCTCTCTAACCTCCTCGAAACCCTGCACCCCTCCCTATATCTCTGACATCCTCCAAATCCTACCCCCATCCCTGTCTCTCTAAACTCCTCTAAATCCGACATCCCTCCTTACCTCTCTAACCTAGTCGAAACCCTACACCCTCCCTATCTCTCCAATACTCTCCACATCCTTCACCCCTCCCTATCGCTGCAACCTACTCTAAACCCACATCCCTCTCTATCTCTCTAATCACCTCCAAAGCCTACACACCTTCCCATCTCTCTCACCACCTTCAAATCCAACACTACTCTCCATCTCTGTAATATTTTCCAACTCCTTCACCTCTCCATAACTCTGCGACCTTCTCCAAACTCACATCCCTCCTTATCTCTCTAACCACATCCAAAATTTACACCCCTCGTTATCTCTCTCACCTCCTCCAAACCCAGATCCGTCCCTATCTCTGTAACCTCCTCCATCATCTACATATCTCCCTTTATCTGTGACTTACTTTAGCTCCTACAACCTACATAAGCTGCTCTCAAATATACCCTTTCGCTGTAACCTTGTCCAGCCACTCCCGTTCCCCACCTTCGTAAACCTCACCCAACCACGATACTCTCATGATCTCTGTAACCTCCTCACGCATTTCCATACCGCCCCATAATTCTGGCATTCTCTAGTACATCTACCTTTTATTATCTGTATAACCTCCATAAACATGTTTAGTTTAGTGAGGGAAAGGGATAGGTACATGCCACAGGGCAAGAGTTATCAATGGGGGAAGAGCAATTGTAACGTGATTAAGCAGGACCTATGATGCATAGAATGGGGTAGAAAAATGCAGGGGATGGGAATAATCGAAATGTGAAGCTTGCTTAAAGAGCAGACATCGCGTGTCCTTAAATAGCATACCCCTATCAGGCAGGGAGGAAGTGATAATGTAAGGGAACTGTGGTTTACTACAGAAATTACATCTGTTGATAAGACGAAGAAGGAGGCTTATGTGACGATGAGACGATGGAAAGTTACAGATTAGCTACGAATGATTTAAAGAGAGAGTTAAGAATAGCAAACAGAGGACATGAGTAGTCTTTATCAGATCGAATAAAGGAGAATCCTAAAGCTTTGTATCGGTACGTTAGGAAGACAAGGATAACTAGGGTAGGGATAGAGCCAGTCAAAGACACTGGCGGGAAGTTGAGTGTGGGTTCTGTGGAGATCGGAGAGGTGCTAAACGAACATTCCTCATTGGTTTTCACTGAAGGAAAGGAGAATATTATGTAGAAGAATGAGATGCGAGATATTTGACGAAAAAGGATCGAGGTTGGTAAGGAAGATGTGTTATCAATTCGAGAAGGAGTGAAAGTGAAAATGTCCCCTGAGCAGGATGGGATTTATTCGAACATTCTCTGGGGCGCTCGGGAGGAGTTGTTGAAGCCTTTGGCTTTGATATTTGAGTCTTCATTGTCTACAGGTTTAGTACCAGAGGACTAGAGGATTGCAAATGTTTGCCCATGTTCAAGAAGGGCAGTACAGATGACACAGGCAATTACAGACCAGTTGGCCGAATGTGTGTTTAGGAAATATTTTGGAGAGGATTATAAGAGATAGGATTTATAATCATCGAGCAAGCAACAATTTGATTGCAAATAGTCAACATGGTCATGTCCCTCAAACCTCATTGAGGTTTTGAAAAGGTGGCCAAGCATGTGTAAGAGGGTAAGGCAGTTAATGTGGTGTACATGGACCTCAGTAAAGCCTTTGATAAGGTTCCAAATGGTAGGCTGTTGGAGAAAATGCAGAGGCGTGGGATTGAGGGTGATTTAGCAGTTTGGATTAGAAACTCGTTTTGTATAAAAGGCAGCGAGAGGTGGTTGATGGAAAATATTCGGCATGGAGTCCGGTAACTATGGTGAGCCACAAGGATCTGTTTTGGGACCACTACTGTCCTTTTTATAAATGACTTAGATGCAGGGATAGGTGGATGGGTTAGTAAGTCTACAGATGACATTAAAATCGGAGGAGTAGTGGACAGAGTGGAAATATTTTGCGGGTTGAAGGGGCACTTGGACAAACTGTAGAATTGGGCTGAGAGGTGGCAAATGGAGTTTCAATGCACCTAACTATGAGGTTATTCCTTTTGGGAAGAATACCAGGAAGGCAGAATACTAGGTCAATGGAAAGACTCTTGGTAATGTGGATGTGCAGATGGATCTTGGTTTCCATGTACATAGATCCCTGAATGTTGCTACCTAGGTTGATAGTACTGTTAAGAAGTCAAACGGTGTGTTAGGTTGTATTGATAGACTTATTGAGTTCTAGAACCGTAATGTCATGCTGCAACTATGCAAAATGCTAGTGCGGCCACACTTGGAATATTGTGTGCAGTTCTTGTCGCCCCAATACAGGAAGGGTGTGGAGGCATTGGAAAAGGTGCAGTGGAGATTTACCAGGATGCTGCCTGGTCTGGAGGGAAGGTCTTATAAGGAAAGGCTGAGAAACTTGGGTCTGTTCCCATTGAAGAGAAGAAGGCTAAGGGGGGATTTAATGGAGACATACAATGTGATCAGAAGATGAGATGGGGTAGACAGTTAAAGCCTTTTTCCTCAGATGTTGACATCAGATTGTACGAAGCGGCATAGCTGCATATTGAGGGGTGACAGGTTTAAGACTGATGTCAGAGACAGATTCTTTACTCAGAGAGTGGTAAGAGCGTGGAATGCCTTGCCTGCCAATGTACTTAACTCAGCCATGATAGGGGGGATTTATACAATCCTTGGATAAGCACATGAATGATGATGGAACAGTGTTGGGGGATTGGCTTAGATTAGTTCACAGGTCAGTGCAACATCGAGGGCAAAAGGCATGTTCTGCGCTGTATTGTTCTATGTTCTATAAACCCTTCATCTTCCCCTCTTCAGTAACTACGCGCAGTCACGACAGCCCTCTTCATTTCTGTACCTCCTCCACTCACTACATTCTTCTCTATCTATGTAAATTCCTCCAGCCGCTATACTCCTCCCCACCTCTGTGAACTTCATTCATCAACGATGGTTTTCCTGACCTCTGTCATCTCCTCCAGCCTCTCCACACCTCCCTATATCGCTGACATCCTCCAACGTTAAACCTATTCTTATCTGCATAACCTCCACCAACACATACATCTTCCACCCCTCCACCCCTACTGATCGCTGTAATCTCCTGCAGTATCTTCAGTCCTTCCTATCACTGTGGTTTCCTTCATCACGTATATAATTCCATATCTCCGGACCCACTCTAACAATTACATACTACTCTCTCACTATAAACTTCATAAGCTCCTCCATTCATCCCTGCCTTTGGAAACACTTACAGCTCCTACAGCCTTCTCTAATTTTGTAATGTCTTCTAGCACATACACCCGTCTGTATCTCGGTAATCTATCTGTTCTATTGCAGCTTCCGCACATCTGTAACACCCTCCTGAACTTATACCTCCATATCAGAGTAACCTCATCTAACCCGAAGCTCCTCCATATCACTGTGAACGTTTCACTGTATTCATTGACAGTGCATCCACAATCTTTGTGATGGCGAATACTAAATACTCAGAGACCCATGGAGGGATATAATTTCACATCATCTTAGTCCCAGAGAAGTTGCCCCTTATCCTGAGATCCTGTCATCATGTTTTGGATTCCCAGACCCTCAGAAATAATTTCTCAGCATCAGCCGTATCAAGCTCTTTCCACTCAGGAGCTTTTGCACCTCAAATAAATCACTTCTCCATTTCCTGAGACTCAAGAATATCGATTAAATCTATTCACAAATGCAGCAAGGGAAACTCAGATGCCAAACAGTGAAATATTTGTGTTTTATTCATTGATAGGAATCAGACATTGCTGGGTGGGCCATCATTTATTGCCCATACACTGTTGTTCTGCCCATGTCCATGCTGCCCATGCAGCAGGCTCACCCGCAATAATGTTAGGGAATGAAAGGCAGGATATTCATCAAGTAACACCGGCGAGACTGAGATATATTTCCCAGTCAGGATGGTCATTGACTTTATGTGCAACTTGCAGGGTTAATGTTTCCGTAGATCCGTTGCCCTTGATAGTTCAGTTGATCAAGGCTTGAAAGATGCTGTCGAACGGACATTGATAAATGTCTGCAATGTACCTTGTAGCTGGAACACACTGCCTCCATTGAGGGTTGATAGTGGAATTGTGAATGTTGTGGATATTGTGGCATTCGAGCTGGACTACACATGTCCCCTTTCTGATCCAGGGGCAGCATAGCTGTTCTTGATATGGTCTTAGCTACTTTTTGGCAATACGACTTCAATTTGTTCCCATCAGTGACTCCAAGTAATTTAATTGAACAATTATCTGCTGAAATGAGTTTGTAATTGGCTGCATGGTCGCTATGCCATTGCCATGTGGAACACAGTACGATCAGGACAGGATGTGGTTGTTGAGCGCTTTGCGCCTGTTCCATAATTTAAGGAAATTATAACTGATGTATTACATAACTCATTTTACCTGTCTTTGGCCCAAATCTGTCATAACCCTTCCTCCACAAAATGGCTTCTATCTCAGGTGGAAACAAAGAACGAAACAGTACCAACCAAAACAGGTAGCAAGATGGGTGTTGAGTGGATCACCTGAAACGTGTCAACTCAGTGTTGACGACGGAAGGCTGTTGAGGGACAATTTGAATTATGGGTAATGTCCTTCACTTATTGCCTTTGCTTCTGTTGCGAATAGTTTCTTCAACAAAGGCAGTTCTTCACCTTTTCAAAGTAAGAAATAAAAGATGTAGATTGTGTTTGGCATGCGTCAAGGAGGTTGCATAGTAAAAGTGGAAAATTCGGTGGAGGTAATGATGCTCATTTGAAGGGCCAGTGAGAACACTATGGGCCTCCTTCACTCGAGCAAAGCCATAATTATGAATGTACTCGGATGGATTAAGTATTCATGAAAAGACAGAAAACAGAGTGAAGAATTTACAGTTAATTTTTTGTGTGGGAATGTGTGATGTGAGGAAGATGTAAATATTTATGAAAATTGAACGGGCCTCCACATGGGCAAGGTCATTGCAAATGACATATGATGCAGAAACGTGAAGTTATCCACTTTATTGGAGAAATTAATAGACATTATATTTCATAAATTGTGAAACGTTGAAAAGTACAGATATAAATAAAACCCAAAGTATCCTTGTCTATACGCTGCTGATGTCTAACTTACAGGTGCAGCAGGCTATTTGGAAAGACAGTGGAATGAGAACCTTTATTGTCAGAGGATGTAAGCACAAGGGGATTGTCTTGCTTCAGTTGAATTAGAGCTTGATCAGACTGCACCCGGAGGACTCTGCAGTTTTGGTTCTTTCTCTCAGTAAATATTTTATTGCCATAGAGAGTGGAAAAGGAAGGTTCAATAGGCTTCTACCAAGGGAAATGCTATCAAAGGTGTCCATGATAAACTTGGCCTCTGTTCCCCGGTGTTCCAAGGAATGAAAATTATTTTCATTGTAGTTACAGAATACTGATTAGATTCCTGCTTCTAACTAATTTCTGGCTATCCGTGTACCATTTATAAATTCAGTTGTATGCTGAACTGTGTCTCACTCCAATGGGAGAGAGGTTGTTGTTCTCACAAACACAGGAATAGTAGCAGACTGGATATCATAAGGCATAGGGATAGCAATATGCCCAGCAGCTCTCCGAGTATGTTCTGCTTTTCAGTTCAGTGATGTTTATTCTGATAGTTCTCAAGTCCACTTTCCTGCATTTTTCCCGTCACCTATGATTCGCTGATTAAATAAAAGTACATCTTTCAGCCTTGAAGATATTTTCAAAATCTTCTGCAATTGTTTCACTCACTGATATGAGACTTGGTAGTCTTTACTTCCGTTGTTTATTTCTAGCGCAGTTTGTTGAAACAAAATTAGATGCCGACCTCTCCATCGCACTTCCACTCTGTTCAAAAGCACAATAAATAAATAAAGCTCAGACCCTGTTATTTTGTCCCTCTCCTTTCATATTGACTTAAGATCTAGCTCACAGATCTGGAGATTTGTCCAGTCTTTACTCTGCCAAAACTTCCAGTTCTTCCTCCGGTTGCTTTCAATCTGTTAAAGGGTCACACAGTCACTCTCCCTGAATCCAGGAACTCCTTCGCTCAAGTGAAGACGGATATGAAATACCTGTTTCACGTATTTTTTGGCTGTGTGCACAGGCTGCCTCCTTGATACCTCATATTCCCCATTTTTTCCCTTGTTATCCTCTTCCCCCAATATGTGGATAGAATATCTTGGGCTTCTTACTAAGCTTACCCGCTAATGTTTTATCACATCTCCTTTATTCTCTTCTACTGATTTCCTTACCTTCAACGCTACACTTTTTACATTCTTATAGGTATTCCATTGATCTGCTCACTTTATAGCTGCTTTAAGCCACTCTTTACTTTGTTATTCCGCTCTGAATATTTGTAGACGTCGGAGTGTCTCTGGGCTTGTTTTCCCAAACTTGATCTTAGATTGTAAGATATTGGGCCCATACTCTCATCAATTCCATTTTGAGCATGGACACCCCTCTCTCCTGCACGCTATTCGACGACAGCTTTACCCAGAAGTAAATGTCCCTAGACGACTTTGACCAGATCTTGTTTTCTAAAAAAACTCTGTCTCCCCAATCCAAAAACATTATATTTTGAAGACTTTTTTGTGCCTTTTCCTTAAGGAACTTAAAATAAATGATGTTATGGTCATTGGTCCTCACCGTCTCTCCCAATCCTGCCTTAAACATATGACTGGATTCGTTCTATTAAAGATTCTCCACAATAAGGCCCAGCAATGCATTATCCCTTGTAGTATCTTCTACATGTTGACATGAGAAGCTCTCAACCATAAATTTTAACATATTTGTCGCCTCTTAAAAGTGCATGACTACTCCAATAAATGTTGGATATTGAAAAGCATAAATAGAATTACCCTCTTATTGTTTTATACACCACAGTGATTTGTTACACAATAGCTCCTGTACTTTCTTCTAACTGGGCGTCTTAATATGACCGTAGCAATGTATCTGTCATCCTTTTATTCCAGTCTATATCCAGGAAGCCTCAATTGGACATCCTGCCACAATATCGTCCCTCTTTGCTACAGTAATTGACTCCTTAATTAATAAAACCAAGTCATGTCCAGCCTATAGTTCCTGTATTACAGAATATTAATTTGTCAATTCTGATTTCCTTCAACCACATCTCTGATGGCAAAAATGTCACTCTATCAAAAACACACCTGCCTATCTCGGTACGCTCCTACCAACCCTACGGACCTCCCAATCTCTGTAACCTAGGCGAGACCCTACACATTTCCCAATCTCTGTAACATCCTACAGCCCCCTACAACTCCCCCTGTCTCTGGAATCTCGTCCAGCCCTAACAACGCTCCCTACCTCTGTAATCTCCTCCAGTCACTACATACCTCCCTATCTCTGTAACTTTTCCACCCCTCCACTCCAACTGATCGCCAGCATCTTCACCTCTTCCTGTCACTGAGGATTCCTCCAGCACGTACATCGCTCCACAGGACTGGAACCCACTCTCGAAATTACATACCTCCCTATCGCAATAAACACCTCAAGCTCCTCCAGTTCTCCCTATTGTTGTAAACTCTTCCAGCACCTGGAGCCTTCTCTAACATCCAACCCATAAACCGATCACTATCCAGGCAGTCTCTCTGTCCTGTTACAGCTTCCTTATATCTGTAACATTCTCCAACACCTATACCTCCCTATTTCTGTAACCTCCTCTAACCCTGAGCTCCTCTATATCTGTGTGAAATTTTCACTGTTTTCATTCACAGTGTGTCCACATTTCTTAAGATGATGAATACTAAACACTCTTATACCCTTTGATTGAAATAATTTCACATCCTCTCAGACCCAAATAAATTGCCCGTTATGCCGAGAGTCTGTTATCGTGTTTTGGACTTCCTGACCCACAGCACTGCCCAATCAAGCCCTTGCAATTCAAAATCTTTTATATTTCAAACAAATCACGGATCCAATTCCTGAAACTCAAGAATATAGACCAAATTTATTCCGAAAGTGAAACCGATTGCAAGCTGTTGAACATTAGTGTATGATTCAGTGATTGGTATCAGACATTGCTGGCTGGGCCATCATTTATTACCCACATAATGTTGTTCTGGACAAGGTGGCGGTGCGGTGCCTATCTGAGCATTTGCAGTCTGTTTGGTGCAGGGACACCCACAATAAAGTGAGGGAAAAATCCAGGATATTCATCAAGTGAAACCCATGGAATAGAGATGTATTTCCATGTCAGGATAGTCATTGCTTTTATGTGTAACTTGGAGGGGGTGGTATTTCCATGGATTTGTAGCCCTTGACGTTGCAGATGGTCATGGATTGGAAGGTGCTATCAAATAAACTGTGGTAAATATCTACGATGTATCTTGTTGGATACACTGCCTCCATTGAAAGTTGATGTTGGAGGCAGTGAACGTTGTGGATGTGATGGCAACCAAAGTGGACAGCAAATGCAACCTGAGCTGAAAATGCGTTGCTGGAAAAGCGCAGCAGGTCTGGCAAAATCTAAGGAGCAGGATAATCGACGTTTCGGGCATGAGCCCTTCTTCAGGAAAGAAGAAGGGCTCATGCCCGAAACGTCGATTCTCCTGCTCCTTGGATGCTGCCTGACCTACTGCGCTTTTCCAGCAACACAGTTTCAACTCTGATCTCCAGCATCTCCAATCCTCACTTTCTCCCCTAGCAAATGCAACCTTCCTTATACATGGATAGCATAACATTTCAGGTATGTTCCTACAATTTTTTAGCAATACGAATTCATTATGTTACAATCAGTGACTCCATATAATTTAATTAAACACTTATCTGTTGTAAGGAATTTGTAATTGGCTGCATGGTCACCATGCCATTCCAACATGGAACACAAGACCATAGGAACAGGAGAAGGTTGTTGGACACTTTGTGCCTGTTCCACAATTTAAGGACATTTGTTCCGTAACTCCGTTTACCTGCCTGTGGCCCAAATCTGTCACAACCTTTCCTTTGCAAAATGGTTTCTTTCTCAGGTATTAAGGTGTAATCAAAGAGCTAAACAATACCAACCAAAACAGGGAACAAGATGGATGTCGGGTGGATAACCAGAAACGTGTCAACTCAATCTTGACTATAGAAGGCTGCTGAGGGTCAATTTGAATGCCGAGGTGATGTACTTCATTCATTGCCTATTCTTCGGTTGAGAATATTTACTCAGAGGAGATTATTCTTCAACAACGACAGTTAGATTGCTTTTCACAGAAAGAAATAAAATAAGTAGATTGTGTTCAGGATGAGTCAGGGAAGATACCGAGGAAAGGCAGGATATTGGGTGGAGGTAATGATGTGCTTTTGAAGAGCCTGTGAATGCACACTGGGCCTCCTAACAATTCTAGCATTAGAAATCCACCCGATGGATTAATTATTAGTGAAAAGACAATAAACGGAATGTAGGACTTAAACGTAATTCTTGTGTGGGAATGTGTGCAGTGAGGAAGATGTAAAGATTTATGAAGATTAAATCGGCGTCCACATGGGCAAGATCGGTGCAAATATCATCATGTGGAAACAGAACGTTATCTAATTTTTTGGCGAAATTGATGTGCAGTGTAAATCTTAAGTCTTAAAATGTTGGAAAGTACAGTTTAAAATAAAACCTAAGTGTCCTTGTTTATAAGCTGCCGACATCTAATATACAGGTGCAGCAAACAACTTGGAATGTCAGTGGAATGGGACCCTTTATTGTACATGCCGAGGATTTCAGCACAGGAGGAGTGACGTCTTGCTTCAGCTGGGCCAGATTGTACATGAAGGACTATTTGCAATGTTGATTCTTTATCTCAGGAAATATATCACTGCCACAGAGAGATGGCAAGCAAGGTTCAATTGACTTTTTTTTTAGATTACATTACAGTGTGGAAACAGGCCCTTCGGCCCAACAAGTCCACACCGACCCGCCGAAGTGCAACCCACCCATACCCCTGCATTTACCCCTTACCTAAGGCTACGGACAATTTAGCATGGCCAATTCACCTGACCTGCACATCTTTGGACTGTGGGAGGAAACCGGAGCACCCGGAGGAAACCCACGCAGACATGGGGAGAACGTGCAAACTCCACACAGTCAGTCGCCTGAGACGGGAACTGAACCCGGGTCTCAGGCGCTGTGAGGCAGCAGTGCGAACCACTGTGCCACCGTGCCGCCCACAAGGAACCTTCTATCAAAGAGGGCCATGACAAACTAGATCTGTGTTGCCTAGTGTTTCAAAGAATGATACTACATTTCATTGAAAGTTATAAAATAAAGATTGCATTCCTGCTTCAAAACATATTTCTGGCTATCGGTGTAGCATTTATAAATTCCTTGAATTTGTTAGTTGCATTCTGAACTGTGTCTCAGAGAGTGGTTCTTGTTCCTGCGAACACAGATATAGTAGCAGACCGAATACACTAAGGCATAGCAACAACAGTGTGCCCAGCAGCTCACCGAGTATGCTCTGCCTTTCAGTTCAATGATGTCTGTTCTGATAATCCTCAACTCCACTTTCCTCGTAACCTTTGATTCATTGACTGATTAAAAATATGCCTCTCATCCATAAAGAGACTTAATGCTCCAGGCTCAATAGCTTTCAAAATTTTCTACAATTGTTTCCCTCTTCCCGATATGAGACTTAGTGCTTTTAATTCTCTCGTTTATTTCTCGCACACCTTGTTGAACCTACATTTGATTGCATTCTGTTCTATTGCACATCCCCTGTGGCAAAAGCACAGTAAGAAAAGAGGGTCAAAACATGTGATTTCCTCCTTCTGTTTCCATATCAGTTAAGATACAGCTCATCCAGATCTGGGGATGTGTCCACTCTTTATTCTGCGACTCTCCCCGATTCCAATAAGTCACTCTCTAAACTGAAGACTGACATGAAGGACGTATTTAACATATTCTCTGGATCCACGCACAGGCTGTCTCCTTGATCCCTAATACCCCCATTCTTTCCCGTGTTATCCTCTTCCCCGGTATAGCGATAGAACACCCGCTGATGTTTTATCACACCCATTTTTGCTTTTCTACTGATTTCCTTAAGTTCAGTGTTACACTTTTTACATTCTTATAGGGATTTCATTGATCTGCTCACTTTATAGCTGCTTTAAGCTTCTCTCTACTTTGTTATTCAGCTCTGAATCTTTGCAGATGTTGAAGGTTCTGTAGGCTTGTTTTCCTTCATTGGATCTTATATTGTAAAGTAAATTGTAAATTTGATGGCTGATACACTCATCAAATCCATTTTGAGCATGAACACCCCTCCTCACTCCACGCTGTTCAACTGCAGCTTTACCCAGAATTAGAATCGCAACATTTATAAGGCATCTGGATGGGTATATGGTTAGGAAGGATTTGGAGAGATATGGGCCGGGTGCTGGCAAGTGGGTCCAGATTAGATTAGGTCCAGCAATGCACCGTCCCTTGTTGTATATTCTACATGCTGATATAAGAAGTTCTCAGCAATAATTTTCAACATATTTGTCCCCTCTTGAAAGCACGTGACCGCACCAAGAAATGTTGGATATTGAAAAGCATAAATATACTTACCCTCTTATTGTTTTATACACTACAGCGATTGGTTACACATTGACTCATGTATTGTCTTCTAACTGGCGATCTTTAATATAACCCTAACTTTGTATCTGTCATCATTTTATTCCAATCGCTATCCTCGAAGTCTCAGTTGAAGGCCAGTCCAAGATATCACCCATCTTTACAGTAGTAATTGATTCCTTAATTAATAAAAGAACACAATTCCTGCCTATAGTTCCTATGCTACAGAATATAGAGTTGCCAAACCTGACCTCCTTCAACCATATCTCTGATGGCAAAAAAAGTCACAATTTCACATGTCAATCTATTCGCTTACCACATCTGTCTGACATGTAATAATCCTAACACCAAGGTAAAGGACATCCAGCCTGGAATATAACACCAGGAACAGTCTGTACCTCGTCTGTACTTCGGAGTTCTATTACCATTCACTGTTTGTTATCAGGCTTCCCAATCTCCGAACCAAAACTGTAAAAAAATGATGGACCAAATGCCACTTTCCCGAACTAAGCGATCACCTCCACATGCCATGAGTTTTTTGGTGATTAATTCCCCACTCAGTGTGCAGAGGGGACAGACCTCAGTAATGGGCAGCGTTGATTAAGTCTCTCCACAAGTGAAGGTGTTCCCAGCGATGCTGCTGGAGTGTGCAGGGTACCGGCTTGTGCTGACCCTTTGTGAATATTAATCACTCTCCCTCTGGTAGATCAAACCTGCCTCTCATGATGCGGAGTTTCTCACAGAAAATAGTTAGTGCCTTCCTATGTTTTCCATTCCATGATCCCCAGGATATTGGGAGTCACACTGGCTCCGGAAGTCAGCACAATATGTAGCCCTGAAATGGAAAGCAGTCAGTAAGTGGGTTGAACAGGCCATTATGGAGTGGACCACCTGAGGTGAAGCACAGACTGTTTCTCCCAGGTAATAGATTCTCATCAATTGGTGAATGGGGCTGGGAGTGAGATGAGGAAGCTGGGGAGGGGCGTTACGTCGAGACTTGCACTTATGGTGTCCATTGTTACATTCAACTGAGTGTCAGTACAATGTGTGTGTGGTGATATACATCAGACAAAATCCACACAGTTCAGTTATTAAAGTGGTTCTCGGCTTGGCATTTGCTGCTGTTTCCCTCAGATGCACTCTGCAGGACTGAGCTCAATCGAAACCTACGCAAAAGCAGGTTGGGTGACCCTTGTATTAATCTCTGGCCATCTGCGCAGAAGTTCAATTTAATTTTGACACTGATAAGTGTGAAGGTGACATATGCTGCTTATGGCTTTAGAATGTTCACTGTGAGACACAGTGTGCTATAGGAGACAGTCAAATTGTGAATTTCTTCATCCTGGGTCCGGTGCAGGGTGCAAATATCTGGAATTGTGGAGGCAGGCCAGATGCTGTCAAGTCACTTGTGTGGTGTGTTCTGGCAAGACATGCCCATACATCTGCTCCCTGGAGCAGGCTGAAACTGAAAATGAAATTGTAAGACCCGTTTGCTGGTCAGTCATTGGTATGTAATTTGGACAGTTTTTGTGTCTACACTGAGACCAGCGATAGGCTATTGGTTAGTTTTCACCCGCCCAAGGTGAGCTGCAAATGATTTCTTGTGAAAGTATGTTTGAATAATTGCCCTGACCCAGGTTGGAAGGTCACTGGACCAGTTGAGGAGTAGGCCAGTGTGTCACTCAGTATTACAGGCAGCTGAGAGTTACAGTAGCATTATACCTCAAGTCAGATCCTTTGGAATCTATTTATTATGTAGGTCGTGATTGCAAGTGATGATTTTTCCGGTATAAACAATAATAAAATCTCTCCTGTGTTTTGTAAATTGGGGTCAGCAATACCATGTGAACTCCGACTCTTTCACACAACAATGCGTGCATTATCTCTGAAAAGAACTACATTGTTACTATATGTTTGGAACATAAAAGAAAACTACATGTTTTTTGATATTGAACAGAGAATATTTGCCTCATTTTTGTACGATCACAATCAACTGAATACATTCTCACTCTAACATTTCGAAAGTTGTTTGCCTCTAAACCATTACATATTCACAGTGAGCAAATAATTCAACAATCAAATAGATTTAGCGTTCTCATGAATTAAAACACAATTAACAAATTTAATTTCTCACTGAAATGTATGAGCTTTAGCTAATTGCAAATAATTTAAGAATGACAATAATTCAAAGTGTACTTCGAATATTAATCTTCGTTAATGATTTGTGTTATTAAATGGTATTTGTTACAAAGCCAAAGCACGTATATCCAATTTAAAATGAACATTGTTTTCTGATTATTGATGTTCACTCAAATTGCAGGCTCAGCTGCCCAAATGGAAGGGCTGGGAGATGAGCTGTTACAAAATGGATACATGCAATAATTGGCAGTTACCTGGATACTTGAATTTTGGTTGCTGTTTTGACAACAATTCAAATTTAACCGAATAGTTTAAGCTATGCCCGGGATACTAAAACCCAATCGAGTTTGAATTTATTGTTTTGATGACATAGACCAGTGACAGGAAACGATGTTGGGGGTATAAAAAAGAGTGGGCATTTTGAAAATTGGTTAGAGCAACTGCCACCGAACATCAGAGCAACCGCTGTAGAGTCGAAGAGCTAACTGCCTATCTAAAATCTTGCTCTCAAAGAAATCAAAAAGCAGTCTATCAAAAAGGTACATTTTGCTGTAAAACATATTCGGAGTAAAAAGAAATAAGTCGAGAGTGTGGTGCTGGAAAAGCACAGCAGGTCAGGTAGCATCCGAGAAGCAGCAGAACCAACATTTCGGGCAAAGGCCCTTCATCAGCACAACACTTTTGACTCTAATCTCCACAATCTGCAGTTCTCACTTTCGCTTAGTAAAAAGGAATAAGTGAAATCAGTGGGTAAGAGATTGAATACAGCAGAGAAGGTTGAGACTGTGTAGACATGTGATTAAGTTAATGTAATATTTATTGTGTGTTATTGGAACAGCATGTCAATAGGGTTGTGCTCAGTTGCGGGAAACAATGTTCAATTTCTTAATAGTTTTGTTCGGAAAGAAAATTGTTACTTTTCTTTAAATGCTGGCAATTAGGTGTTCCCTTTTAGTCCCTCACACTTCGAACAGATGACAAGGTGAGGTGAGCGTTTCTGTGTGTTTAGCTTTACTTAGTAGTGGTTCGACCTCTGCATTTTAACAGATTGAAGGCTCTTCTGGGATTTGGACAGGTTTGAACAGAATTGGGATACCAAAGCTTCCAGCAGATTTAACCACTTGGTGATTAGTGTTGTGAATCTGTAAATATAACATAGGTGAAATAATTTGTTTCATTTTGATTACATGTGGTCGGTTAAGTTAAAAGAGAGGGAAATGGCTCTTAACACTGCTAAAGAGGTTCTGAGGTTTGAAGATGCTTCCCAAATTTGCCAAGAAAGGTTAGAAAGACAGAGGAAGGATATTCTTTTGGAATTAGCAAACCGATTAGAATTGGTTTTAACCAGGGACATAAGGAAATTGAAATGGACTTGGTCAAACACTAAGATATAAAGCAGAGAAACAGAGGTGCAGCAGAGTTAGAAAAACGTAAACTGTGTATGAGCCAAACAGAATGAGAATAAAAAGAAAGGAAGAGAAGGATATTAGCTGAGCAAATAGAGAGAAGAAAGAAGAGAGAGAGAGTGAAAAGGAGACTGAGAAGAGAGGGAGTAAAAGACTGAAAAGAGAGACAGAGAAAAAGGAGAGAAGTTTCTTAGCTGGGCAAAGAGAGAGATGAAGGAGAAAGAGAAAGAGAGAGAGAGAGTGTTTTCTTTTTAATTAGATTACTTACAGCGTGGAAACAGGCCCGTCGGCCCAACAAGACCACACCGACTCGCCGAAGCGCAACCCACCCAGACCCATTCCCCTACATTTACCCCTGCACCCAACACTATGGGCAATTCACCTGACCTGCACATTTTTGGACTGCGGGAGGAAACCGGAGCACCCGGAGGAAACCCACGCAGACACGGGGAGAATGTGCAAACTCCACACAGTCAGTCGCCTGAGGCGGAAATTGAACCCGGGTCTTTGGCGCTGTGAGGCAACAATGCTAACCACTGTGCCACCGTGCCGCCCACTGAAGTTCTTAGCTGGGCAAAGAGAACTTCAGTAGTTGCAAATTAGTCAGGAAAATCAAGTTCGGAGGATGGAAATAAAGTCAAGAGAGTTTACTCTGCTGGAGGGGTTCATAAACTCATTTCCAGAGAACTTACGTGATGAACAGAAACTTCAAGAAGTGAGAAGAGCAGAAGAGATGACCGAGAAATGTGCATTGATGCATGACGTGAAACTTAGTTAAGACACGAATTTCATCCGTGTGAGGGATAGCAAGTGGAAGCAGGTGAGATCCTTCACTATAAAACAAAGAGTCGAGCACACTTAACTAGTTCTCCATTGGTGATAAAAAGAATTCCAAGAAAATGAAAGGTCTCAGGTGTTTCCACGGTAGTAAGATGGGACACGTAAAGTCACAGTGTTGATTCATGGAAGAATGGCATTGTGAGAAAAGATGTGGGAAAAGAGGCTAATTCAATGGTATTAGGGAAAGTAGTAACGGAGACCCAAAGAAAAGCCGAGGAGTTGCAGGAGAGTGCACAGCCTTGGCAGGGGTGGGATATTGAGTTAGTTGCTGATCTCTGTAAAGACTTTATCTCTGTGGGAAAAGTTACTCAGGAAGAGAATTAGTTATTATTTCATGAGGTGTGGGATCTGGTCAGTCTCTGATAGTAAAAGATGAAAGTATTTTCACGCTCTCCGACATGTTACCCGAGAAGGTAATAATCTGTTGAATAGATACGCAGAAAGTTAGCGTTCCCCAGTGTAAGATCGGGTTGGAGAGCCAAATCAAGACTGGGGAAGTTACTGCAGGAGTGATTGACAGAATGTCAGTTTCAGGAATACAATTTGTTCTTGGGAATTATTTAGCAGGATCCAAGGTGGGAGTGACACCCCTTGTAGTGGAGAAGCCAACGGAAGAACAGGAACTAAGGAGTTACAAGAAGAATGCTATGGACGTTTTCCGGACTGTGTCGTAGTCAGAAGCCACTGTCATAAGTTACAGCAAGAAGTAAAGACGAAGAAGTTGAGGTTCAGTTAGCTGACACCCTGTATGATGTAAAAACAATGACTGCAGATGCTGGAAACCAGATTCTGGATCAGTGGTGCTGGAAGAGCACAGCAATTCAGGCAGCATCCGACGTGCAGCAAAATCGACGTTTCGGGCAAAAGCCCTTCATCAGGAATAAAGTGAGAGAGCCTGAAGCATGGGGAGATAAGCAAGAGGAGGGTGGGGGTGGGGAGAAAGTAGCATAGAGTACAATAGGTGAGTGGGGGAGGAGATGAAGGTGATAGGTCAGGGAGGAGAGGGTGGAGTGGATAGATGGAAAAGGAGCTAGGCAGGTCGGACAAGTCCGGACAGTTCAAGGGGACAGTGAGCTTCAGGGCAGAGGAAATGACCTGAGAGTTGCAGTGGGAGAGGGACTCCCTGAGATTCTTGTAGAGAGAGGAGGAAAACTTCTTCAAGGCAGGCATCCTTGCAAGAGGATTCGCAGTAGGGTTAAAATCAACGAGGTAAAAACAATGACTGCAGATGCTGGAAACCAGATTCTGGATCAGTGGTGCTGGAAGAGCACAGCAATTCAGGCAGCATTCGACGAGCAGCAAAATCGTCGTTTCGGGCAAAAGCCCTTCATCATGAATAAAGGCAGTGAGCCTGAAGCGTGGAGAGATAAGCTAGAGGAGGGTGGGGTGGGGAGAAAGTAGCATAGAGTACAATAGGTGAGTGGGGGAGAAGATGAAGGTGATAGGTCAGGGAGGAAAATCGATGTTTCGGGCAAAAGCAATTCATCAGGTATCCTATTGAAGAGCTTTTGCCCGAAAAGTCGATTTTCCTGCTCCTCGGATGCTGCATGAACTGCTGTGTTGTTCCAGCACCACTGTAAGCTACAACACTTTAAATCAAGTCCATACCATCCAAAATCCCAGGGAGCCTTCGAAAGGTGGCATTGATCCTGAAGACAATATACACTCAGGATATACTGAATGATTGGGATCAAGGTATCGAACTTGTGTGGATTGCCATGAGAGATGCCCCAAATGAATCTACTCAGTTTACTACCTTTGAGTTAATATTTGGACAGGAAGTGAGAGGGCCTTTGAAACTAAAAAATTGATAGGATCGAAGTCAAAGATCTCACACTTAGATTATGTAGCAGTGGTGATGGAACAATTAAATCGGGAAGGTGAGTTAACTAAACAGCACCTGAATAGGGCACAACGTAGAATAAAGCAGTTGGCAGATAGAAACTATAAAATTCAGACGTTTTCCCAAGGAGATGATATATTAGTATTATTTCTATTAGTAGGAGATATCTTCAAAGGCAGGTTTAGTGGTCCCTATCAAATTGAGAAAAGGTTGAGTCAGGCAAACTATCTGATATAGATGGTGGGCAGAAAAGAAGCTGTATAGGGCATGCCATCTGAATATGTTGAAACCTTACTATAATATCGACAGGGAATTGGAGAAGCAAGTGTTATTTATTGCTGTGACGAGTGAGAAATCAGATCCAGATGTAATGGAGTTTGATGTGCCTCAAAGTGCGTTAAATAATGAGGAAGTCCCGAAAGAATGAGGTGGGAGAATTAGCTGTCTGTCAGGAGCAAAGAACACAGTCGAAAGGTTTGTTGCAGCATTATGAGTACATATGCAGGAATAAAATGGGAGGATTAATACAAATGTGCATGAAATAGAAGTAGGGAATGCTGTTCCAATAAAACAATACTTTTACTGGCTTAATCCTTTCAAGCCCAAAAGGTCCAGAGGAAGTGAATGTGATACTCAATGAAGACATCATAGAACTGAAGCAGAGTGAAGTGGTGTTCGCTGATCTTGTTAGTTCCCATAGCTGATGGAACTCAACAATTTTTTGGGGACTATTGGAAGGTCAACGACGAAAATACAATCTCTCTCATAGCCAATACTAAGTTTGGAGGACTGTACAGAGAAAGTTGGAAAACCCAGTTACATCGCAAAGTTGATTTACTGCACTGTTACAAACAGGTATCTTTAATAGAGAAAGCGAAATAAGTTTCTGCATTTGTAAACCCAAATGGACTGTATCAATTCAAAGGAATACCCTTTGGAATGAAGAACACACCAGCCGCATTCCAAAGACTCATGAACAAACTTGTGGCCAGATTAAGAAATAACCTGATGATGTGGTGATCTTTAGCCATTCATGGAAAGATCACATGTGACAGTTGGAAAAATGCTTTGAATGATTGCTAAAAACAAAACTGGAAATAAACTTAAAAAAAAAACATAATTTGTGACATTCTTGGGACAAAACATCGACCAATGGGAGGATGATCCGAAGGAACGCATCGACGAAAACAATGGAGGAATTTCCTTGAGCATGGAGAAATAGTTGCTTCGACTTTTGGGACTGAGCAGATTCGACAGGAAGTTTGTTCCAAATTTCAGCAGCATGGGGGCACTACTGACAGATTTACTAAAGAAGATGGAATTTCGTTGGACAGAGTAGTGCCAGGATGTTTTAAAAAATTCTCAAGGTCAGGTTCGTAGGAGAGTAGTCTGACACAGAACAAACGACCAAGAGGCGAGTCTGCTAGAATATGGGCATTTTATTCCCCGCAGCGTCGCCACAACCAGGTCCAAACAACGGGTCTGGCTTATACTCACTCTACATGTTACCAAAACTGGGAGCCGTCAGTTCTCGTAGAGCGGTTGCCAACAACCCACGCTCGGCGGTTAAACGTAACCCCGGAGCAGACTCACCGAACTGGAGACTTTTCCAGCTGATATACTCCCTTCCAGATATAAACATTCATGTGAACAGCAGAGCAAGGCTAAAAAACACATTCCATTCTGGTTACATACAGATAAGAAGATTCACACGGGACTAAGCAACACCTCCATTCCGGTTAGATTCACACATGTATTGGGACATAATTTTTAACCGTTTCACCACATTCCACTGCTTGGAATTTTACACCACATTCCACTGCTTGGCCCAATACATGTGTTACATTATGCTTAATTCAGTTCAATTCGTTTCAGTTAATTTCAGTTCAGTCAATTCAGTGTAATTCAATTCAGTTCCGTCCATTTCAATTCAATTTAGCTCAGTTCCATTTTGTTCCGTTCAATTTGATTCACTTCAGTTCCACTCAGTTCAGTTCAGTTCAATCCCATTCAATTCTGTTAACTCCGCTTCAGCCTTTTGGACATGCCCACATCCTCCGCTGTACCCCAGGCAAGGGGTTCTTCGGCAGGACTGGGATCCTTTCTGAAACAAACTGCCACGTACATGCCCACATCCATGCCATCCCGGGACGGTCGGGACCTCCACAGTTTGTTCTTCTGGTTTCTTAGTCGTTTTCCAAAACATTGTTCTGTATCAAAATCTCTCCTCAATTGCGATTGACCCTGCTCGACTACGCCAAATGTTTTAAAAAATTCTCAAGGTCAGGTTCGTAGGAGAGTAGTCTGACACAGAACAAACGACCAAGAGGCGAGTCTGCTAGAATATGGGCATTTTATTCCCCGCAGCGTCGCCACAACCAGGTCCAAACAACGGGTCTGGCTTATACTCACTCTACATGTTACCAAAACTGGGAGCCGTCAGTTCTCGTAGAGCGGTTGCCAACAACCCACGCTCGGCGGTTAAACGTAACCCCGGAGCAGACTCACCGAACTGGAGACTTTTCCAGCTGATATACTCCCTTCCAGATATAAACATTCATGTGAACAGCAGAGCAAGGCTAAAAAACACATTCCATTCTGGTTACATACAGATAAGAAGATTCACACGGGACTAAGCAACACCTCCATTCCGGTTAGATTCACACATGTATTGGGACATAATTTTTAACCGTTTCACCACATTCCACTGCTTGGAATTTTACACCACACAGGAGGCATTGGAAAATTTACAAGCTATATTATTCACCACATCAGTTTAATATCATTATATTTGCAGACATATATTTGCAGATAAATTCTGTTTTGCTCAAAAATGCACACACTGCAGGCAGTCACAGCAGGCAGTCATTGCATTAAATATTTTGTTCATTCCACTTTGAAAATAGAACCAGTCTAACTCAAGATTGGGACACTGACAGACTCTGACCTTACATCTTTAATGCATTGTCTGAGCTGAGGTGTCACCTTTTGTTGTAAAACCTTAAGTTATCTTGAGAAGACGACTTAAATGAAGTTCTGGGATTTACATATTAATGAACTGAAAACTGCAACCCATTCTAAAAGATTAAAGACTTAAAAGTCCAGGTTTGTTCAATATACTATTTCAGTTGCATGGCACTCTAATATTTTGCTATAAATTCTGTGTCTTACGATCTTCCACTCCACAAACACCTGATGAAGGAGCAGCACATTGAAAGCTAGTGCTTCCAAATAAACCTGTTGGAATATAACCTGGTGTTGTATGATGTTTACCTTAGTAATTTCAGATAATGGTCTTTTCAAACAGAATAAGACAATTTCTCTCATCCTTTCTTTATCCTGAATTCCAGCTATGATTCTAATTATTGATAATGTTATTGATATTCTTCGACAAAGTAATGCATTACGTGTGTGTGTATGGGTCTATGTGGTTACGTTTTTATGCATGTGTATCTGTGTCTGTGTCTTTGAGTGTGTACCTGTGTATGTATGTGTTATGTATGATCCTTTGTAATTGGAGTGACATGAAAGAATGAGAAATTCCCATATGATTGAGAAAATGTACAAAGCTTCCAAGCTGTCTGATATCAAAGAACAAACAAAATTACACCACAAGAACAGGCCCTTCGGCCCTCCAAGCCTGGACCGATCCAGATCCTCTACCTAAATCTGGCACATACCTTCTAAGAGTCTGTATCCCTGTGCCCCCTGCCCATTCATATATCTGTCTAGATACATCTTAAATGATATTATCGTGACTACCTCTACCATCTCTGCTGGCAACGTGTTCCAGACACCCATCACGCTCTGCATAAATAAATTTCCACGCATATCTACCCTAGACATTTCCCCTCTTACTTTGAACTCGTGACCCCTAATAATTGAGTCCCCCACTCTGGGGAATAAAAATCTTGCTCTCCATCCTACCTTTTTCTCCCGTGATTTTGGAGAGCTCAATCAGGTCCCCCGCTCGACCTCCATCTATTTAATAAAAATAACGCTGATCTCCTCAAAATCTCTTCATTGCGAGCACCCACCATACCGAGTGAACCTCTTCTGCACTCTCTCCATTGCATACACATACTTTTTGTAATGTGGCAACCAGGTCTGTAGGCAGTATTCCAAATGTGGGGAATAAAAAGTCTTATACAACTGTAACATGACCTGCCAACGCTTGTACTCAATATCCTATTGAATGAAGGAAAGTATGCGATATGCCTTCTTGACTACACTGTTCCATCTTCAGGGAACAATGGACCTGAACACCCAGAAATCACTGAACATCAATTTATCTCAGCACTTTTCAATTTTCTGTATATTTCGCTCCTGAATTAGATCTTCCAAATTACATCACCTCACATTTGCCCGGATTGAATTTCATCTACCATTTCTCTGCCAACTCTACAATCCAAATATATTGTTCATTATTCTCTGACAGTCCCCTTCACTACCTGCTCCTCCACCATTCTTCGTGTCATCTGCAAACTTGCTCAGCAGGCCATCTATACCTTCGTCCAGATCACTCCTGTATATCGAAAACAACAATGGTCCCAGCACGGATTCCTGTTGAACACCAATGTTTGCAGGTCTCCATTTTCAGAAACTCCCTTCTACTCCTAATCTCCGTGAGCTGTGGCCAAGCCACTTTTCTATCCATCGAGCTAGTACAGACTGGACCCTATGCGACTTCACTCTCTCAATCAGCGTACCATTGGGAACCCTATCAAACACCTTACTATTGTCCATGTATATGACATCTAAAGACCTTCCTCAACAAGCAACGTTGTCAATTCCTCAAAGAATTTTGTTAAGTTGGCAAGACACAACATTCCCTGCACAAAACTATGTTGCCTATCATTGATGAACACATTTTGTTCCAACTGGGAGTACATCCTATCCCTCAGTATTTTCTCCAGCAGCTTCCCTGCCACTAACTCAGGGTCACCTTTCTTAAACAAGGGAACACCATTAGCAATTGTCCGTACTCCGGGATTTCACCCGTGTTCAAAGATGCTGCAAATGGTCCCACCTTTTTCCTCTCTCCCTTCCCTCAGTAACCTGGGATAGATCCCATCCGGCCTGGGAACTTGGCCACCTTAATGCCTTTTAGACTAACCAACCCTTCCTCTCTCCTTATTTCGACTTGACCTAGAGTAATCAAGCATCCATACCTAATCTCAACATTTCTTCTTGGTGATTATCGATATAAAGTGCTCATTGATAGTCTCACCCATTTTCTCTGACTCCACGCATAACTTTCCTCCTTTGTCTTTGAGTGGTCCAACCCTTCCTCTAGCTACCCTCTTGTTCCTTATATATGAATAAAAGTCTTTGGGATTTTCCATAATCTTGTTTGCTAAATATATCTCATGACCCCATTTAGCCCTCTTAGTTCCTTGTTTCAGATTGTTCCTACATTCCCGATATTCTTCCCAAACTTTGTCTGTCTTCAGTCGCCTAGACCTTATGTACACTTCGTTTTTCCACTAAGCTAATCTCACAGTTTCACCTGTCATCCATGGTTCCCTAATCTTGCGATTCCTACCCCTCATTTCCACAGAAGCATATCTGACCTCAACTCTTATCAACCTCTCTTTAAAAGCTTCCCATGTATCAAATGTGGATTTATCTGCAAACAACTGCTCCCAATCTATATTCCCCAACTCCCGCTGAATTTTGGTATTGTTGGCCTTCCCCCAATTTAGCACTCTTCCTTTAGGACCACTCTTATCTTTGTCCTTGCGTATTCTAAAACGTGATCAATAGTCCCAAAGTAATCCCCAACTGAAACTTCAACCACCTGGCCAGGCTCATTCCCCAGCACCAGGACAAAAATGGCCCCTTCCTGAGTTGGACTGTTTCCATTCTGCTCAAAAAACCCTCCTGGTTGCTCCTTACAAATTCTGCTCCACCCAGTCTTCCAATATTAAGTGAATCACAGTCAATGTTGCGAAACTAAAATCGCATATCATCCCACCATGTTGCTCCCACATCTTTCCATTATCTGTTTACATATTTGTACTTGTATCTCACGCTCACTGTTGGGAGGCCTGTCGAACAGCCCCAACATTGTTACTGCACCCTTCCTATTTCTGAGCTCTACCCTTATTGCCTCACTGTTCGAGTCCTCCATAGTGCCCTCCTTCAGCACAGCTGTGGTATCCTCTTTGACTAGTAATGCAGCTCCTATACCCCCTTTACTCCCCTCTTTATTCTGCCTGAAGCATTGATATCCAGGGATATTTACTTGCCAATCATGCCCTTCCCTCAACCAAGTATAATATCAACTCCCAGGTACTAATCCAAGCCCTGTGTTTGGACTTGTGGCATTTTTTGCATTAAAACAAACACACCTCAGATAACCTGTCCCTTTGTGTTCATCATCTACTCCCTGCCGACTCTTCCCCTTACTCACGCTGACTTCATTATCTATTTCCTTACAGGCTGCAGTTGCTATTTCCTTCATGTCCACTAACCTCCTCATTTGGTTCCCATCCCTCTACAACATTAGTTTAAACCCACCGAAGCATCATTACCAAAAGTACCCCGAAGGACATTGTTTCCATTCCAGCTCAGGAGTAGACTGTCCAATTTGTAATAGTCCCACCTCCCAGATAACTGGTCCAAATGTCCTAATAATCAGAACTACTCCCTCCTGCACCATCTCTCAAGCAACGCAGTCATCTTGCTTATTCTTTCAGTTCTTCTCAGACTAGCATGTGGCATTGGTAGCAATCCTGAGATTACAACCTACTTCTTAACTTGACTCCTAATTCCCTAAATTCTCTTTGTAGGACCTCACCCTGATTTTTTAAAACCTATTTCATTGGTGCCTACATGCACCATGAAAACTGGATGTTCACCCTCCTCCTTCAGAATGTTGTGCAGTCGATCCGAGGCATTCCTGTTCCATGCACCTGGAAGGCAACATATCTTTCAGAAGTCTCGGCTTCGAACAGAGAAATGCCTATCTCCTCCTTTTACAAGTAAATCCCCTATGACTTTGCCCTTCCAGTCTTTTTTTCCCGCCCTTCTGAACAACTGAGCCAACCACTGTGCTTTTAACCTGGCTACTGCTGCCTTCTCCCGGTGAGCCATCTCTCCCAACAATATCCAAAACAGTGTACCTGCTAAGGAGGGAGGTGACCGCAGGAGACACCTGCAGAGCCGTCCTGCTCTTTCTCTGCCTTTTGGTCACCAATTCCCTTTTTCCTTCAGCAATCCAAATCTGCGATGTGATCAGTTCACTGAATGTGCTATCTACAACCTCCTCCACATTGTGTGTGCTTCAAGGTGAGTCCATCCGCAGCTCCAGAGCCATCATCCCGTCTATGCGTTCTTCATAAGAAGTGCCTTTGGTGTGAGGATCAGGGATGTCTCCAAGCATGCACAGGGCATACTGAAGGGGAAGGTGAACAGCCAGCAGCCGTGGTACGCATTGGTACCAATTACATTTGCAGGAAACGTGACAAGATCCTGCAAGGAGAGTGCAGGTAGATGGACACATGTCCTGCATGTGAAGGAGTCAGGGACATCAGCTGTGTCCCTGAGTTCCCATATTGAGCAAGTGGAGCATTTCATGACTCTGCGATCTCCTGCCACTTTTACTCTAAAGCTTAACTTGGTCTTAAATTAAATAAACAGAAAAGGAAAGGTTTTTCTTTCACCAATCACAGGATTTTAAAAAAAGAAGAGAAGCACCTTATCAACACAGTACAGAGTTCTTTTGTTTTGGTTAGATGAAGAGTTCGGAGTGGGATACATAACACGTGTAGTGTCTCTCTTTCAATCGCTGCCCAAATATATCAGTTCACTTACCTTCCCAGCGCACAATTCGTCTCTCCCACCCCGCTCCTCGCCCTCACCGCTGCTGCCAATGGAGGCCTGATGCTCCAGGTGAGTCAGTTTTTATTGGGAAATTAACCTTTGCGGCAATCCCCCTGGTCCCACTCCCTCTCTCTTACACCTCCCAAAAGATAATGCACAAAACATGCAAAAATCTCTTTTCTTCATGGATTGGCAAAGTGAACAAATGATAATCAAAGACGAAACAAAATAATGTAATGGATATTTGCTGTGTCTTGAACGACCAAATATTTGGTTTTCTATTGAAATCTGAATTGGATAGGTTTTGATCAGTATGTGATCATCATTGGTGACAAAACCAGAGATTGCTGGGAATGCTCAGAATTTCTGGCAGCATCTGTGGTGCGAAAACAGAATCAACATATGGTAGGAGACTGATTCTGGCCAGGTTACTACGTTCATAGTGTTCTGTGATGTGTAGGTTCGGTGCATTAGTCAGGGGTAAATGTAGAGTATGAGAGTAGGCTAATGTGTATGGGTGGGTTTCTTTTTGGAGGGTCAGTGTGGGCATGTTGGGCAAATGGCCTTTTTCCACAATGTAGGGATTCAACGATTCCATGCATTCTTCATAAGAAGTGTATTTGGTGCGAAGATCAGGGATGTCTCCGAGCATGCTCAGGGCATACTGAAGTGAGGAGGGGGGGGGGGGGGGGGGGGCGGGGTGGGCGGTGAACAGCCAGCGGCCGTGGTACACATTGGTACCAATGACATTGACAAGATCCTGCAAGGAGAGTGCAGGGAGATTCGCCTGAGTGGAAAAGCAGGATATCCAGGGTTGTAATCTTGGGATTACTCCTCGTGCTCAGTGGAATTGGGATAAGGAAGATGAAGATAGAAAACTTTAATATGTGGTTGAAGACCTGGTTCAGGAAGAGGAGTTCATTGGGATTTCGTCCAGGGCAGGTGGGATCGGTAAAAAAGGACAGGGTCCATTTTAACTGGAGGGACACCAATATCCTGGCAGGGAGGTTTGATGATGCATCTCGAGTGGATTTAAATGAATAATGCAGGAGACTGAAAACCAGAGCAGCAGGACAGCAAGTGAGCAGAAAGTAGAGTTTATAGAATAGACAGGCAGGGCCAGTCTAATTACCATGCTGAGGAAAATAATCATAGCAATTTTAAAAATGTGAGTGGAAATGATAGGTTCAGTACTATCGGAGATCAAAAAATAAGAATGGAGTGTGTGGAAAGTGAAGTGTGCCAAAAGTATTAAAGGAGATACACAAATCCAATAGAACTTACATAAATACCTTGTACCTAAATGTATGGAATATTTGGAAAAAAAATGAATGAACTGACAGCACAAACAGAGTTAAAAAGATACGGCCTGGTGGAGATTACAGGAAGGTGGTTACAGGAAGGTCAGAGATGGGAAATGAAATGTCCAAGGGTCCTCATTACTCAGATAAGAAGGCACAACAGGTTGATTTGCTGCATTGATTAAGAATGATATGAAGGCTGCATTCAGAATTGACATTAGCACAAAGGACCAAGATGACAAATCAGTTTGGATACAAATGCAGCGTTAAACTCACAAGCTGTTGCTAGGAGAACAGAATGGTGAAAATTTTGAAGGTGGCAGTTAGGAGAACTTGTTGTCGATATTTTCACAGACCATTGTCAGGGTTAAGTTTGGGCGCTGCCGGTGTTGGACTGGGGTGTACAAAGTTAAAAATCACACAACACCAGGTTATAGTCCAACAGGTTTAATTCGAAGCACACTAGACACTACCACCTGATGAAGGAGCGTCGCTCCGAAAGCTAGTGTGCTTCCAATTAAACCTGTTGGACTATAACCTGGTGTTGTGTGATTTTTAACATTGTCAGGAGAAGAGCTTAGGAATGGGCTGACAGTCCATTGCTCGGAGAACTGAGTTGGAATGGGTTCAAAGGTCATTGCTAGGGAAACACAGTTTGGATGGGTTTACACGCTATTGCCAGCAGAACAGTATGGCGTGCATTCTCAGTGTATTACCAGGGAAACAAAGTTGGGGTAGGATAATCAGGAGATCAATGCTGAGATTGGGGTCGCATCGAGGCTCAGTAGTTAACTCTGCTGCCTCCCAGAACCAAGGACCAGGGTTTCATAGCAATGTCGGGCGACTGTCTCCACAATCGCCCTGTGTCTGCGTGGGTTCCCACCGGGTGCTTCGTTTTCCTCCCACTATGTGAATTTACTATGTTAAATTTCTCATATGCTTTAGGGGTGTGTAGGTTAGGTACGTTTGTCAGGGGTCTATATAGGATAGTAGGAGAACCTGGCTATAGGTGGGTTACACGTTTCAGAGTCGCGATAGACCTTTTGAAATGAAAAGCCTTGTTACACACTGTAGGGACTCTTAATAACAAACCGTTGCTAGAACACCAGAATGTGGATGGGTTCACAGACCGTTGCTAATAGATAAGGCTGGGGATGGATGCACAGTCGTAGCTATGGCAACAGGCAGGGAATGGTTTCAATGGATGTTGCAAGGAAAACAAACTGACTATGAATTTAAAACTCTTTGCTCGGACGTCCCTCGAATGATGGGTTCGCATGCCATTACTAAGTTAGCAGAATGGGGACGGGTTCTTTTCGAGGAGAAGAGAGTGATGTTACGTTTGCAGGTCGTTGCTGGGAGAACAGAATTGAAATAGGTTAACAGGCCGTTGTTCGGAGATAAGAGATGGTGTACGTTTTTCAACTATTGATCAGATGGGGACTGTTTCGTAGGCATTGCTGGGAATGCAGAATGGTAATGGGTTCAAAGACTATTACTGGAAGAACAGAGTTGGGACGGGTTCACATGCCGTTCCTCGGAGAGCAGATTAGGGAAGTGTTCATAGTACATTGTTCAGAAATAGACTGAGGATAGATTCACAGGCTGTAGTTCTGAGAATAAAGTGCAAACAGGTTCACAGTCCATTGCCATGGAAACAGACTGTAAATGGTTTCACAGTTCGTTGCAAGTGGACCAGAAGGGGTTTGAGTTCACAAACTGTTGCTAGGAGGACTGAGTGATGACTTTGGAGGCCGTTGGTAGAAGATGAATTTGGGTATGCGTTCAAAGATCTTTTCTAGGACGCCTTCAGAATGATGTGTTCACAGGCTTATGCTATGGAACAGGCCGGGGTGGTTTTCAGGCTGGATTCAGGGGAAAAGAGTGGCGGTGGGGGCCTCAGACTGTCGATCGGAGTACAGAGTAGGGATGTGGTGATAGACCGTTGCTCGGGGAACAAACGTGGGGAAGGGGTCTCAGGCCGATGCTTTGAGAACAGTGTGGGAATAGATATAAAGGCCTTTACTCGGAGAACAGAATAAGAATGGGTTCACAGGTCTTTGCTCAGATGACAGATTGGGGTTGAATTCACAGGCTGTTCCAAGGAGAACAGTATGGGGATGAGTTCCAACCACTGTGAGGGAAACTGAGTGGGGTTGAGTTCGCAGGCTGTTGCTAGGGAAACAGAGTTGGGATGAAGTCACAGACTGTTACTTGGGACTCAGAGCGAAAATGCGTTCCAGGCCGTTGTTACGAGAATAGACTGACAATGGATTGACAGGATTTTGATAAAAGAATTGGGTGCAGATGGGTAATCAGTCCACTGCGATGCGAACAGACTGGAGATGGTTTTACACGCCGTCGTTGCGTCGAAAGGAACACCAGAGTCTGGATGGAATGGCAGAATGCTACAAGGGTTTGCCGGATTTTCTGAGAATGATGGTTTGGCAGGCTGTTCCAAGGCAATGCCATCGAGTTTGGATTCACAGGCTGTTCCTAGGAGAACCAAGTGGTGGTGTGCTTACAGGTCGTTGCTGGGACATTCCGAGTGGCCATGGTTTCGCAGACAGTCTCTGGGTATACCAATGTTGAGGTATTCACAAAATGTTGTTAGGAGATCAGGGAAGGGATTATCTCACAGGCTATTGCTAGGATAACAGAGTGGCTCTGTTGTCACAGGTCTTTGCTCGGGAACAAAGGGGGAATGAGACGAGAGCCTTTTTCTAGGAGAGCAGAGCGAGGATGGTTTCAATGGGCTTTGCTGGGAAAACAAAGTGTTATGTGTTCAAGGATCGTTGCTAGGAGAATTGGGAGGTGATGGTTTCGCAGACCATTGCTTGGTGAAGAAAGTGGGGATTCGTCCACACGTCATTGCTACGAGAACAGAGTGTGGATGGCTTTGCAGGGCAACGTTTCGATAAAACAGTGGGGATGTAGTCACAGGCCGATGCTAGGAGAATAAAATGAGAATGGATTCACTGACTTTCGCCATGTGAACAGAATGCAGACGGTGGACATCACACTCCACTACGTAGGGTACAGATTGTATTCATAGGATGCTAATGGGCGATCAGACTGTTCATAAGTCTGTAAGGTAGTTGCTCAAATGTCCCATTCATGATGGGTTCACATGCAGTTCTGGGGGGATACCAGGGGCTTGGGGTCACAGGTCTTTGCTTCAGGACCAGATTGTGGATTGTTTCACAGGATATCGCTTGGGCAACAAAGTGGGAATGGTTTCACAGGCTGATGCTCAAGTAACAGAGTGATTAGATTAGATTAGATTACTTCCAGTGTGGAAACAGGCCCTTTGGCCCAGCAAGGCCAACTGCGAATCCTCTTGCAAGGATGCCTGCCTTGAAGAATGTTTCCTCCTCTCTCTACAAGAATCTCAGGGAGTGCCTCTCCCACTGCAACTCCCAGGTCATTTCCTCTGCCCTGACTCTATGCTACTCTCTCCCCACCCCCACCCTCCCCTAGCTTATCTCTCAACGCTTCAGGCTCTCCGCCTTTATTCCTGATGAAGGGCTTTTGCCCGAAACGTCGATTTTGCTGCTCGTTGGATGGTGCCTGAATTGCTGTGCTCTTCCAGCACCACTGATCTAGAATCTGGTTTCCAGCATCTGCAGTTATTGTTTTTACCAGCAGGTCCACACCGACCCACCGAACTGCAAACTACCCAGACCCATTCCCCCTATATTTACCCCTTCACCTAACACTATGTGAAATTTAGCATGGCCAATTCACCTAACCTGCACTTTTTTGGAGTGTGGGAGGAAACCGGAGCACGCGAAGGAAACCAACGCAGACACAGGGAGAATGTGCACACTCCACACAGTAAGTCGCCTGAGGCGGGAATTTAACCCAGGTCTCTGGCGCTGTGAGGCAGCAGTGCTAACGACTGTGCCACCATGCTAACCCTATGTGGACGGGTTCACAGATCATTCCTCGGGAAGCAGTGGGAAAGGTTTTCAGAGTCTAGTCTAAGGAGAACAGTGTGGCATGAATTCACAAGCTGTTGTCAGGAATACAGAATTGGCATGGGTTCACAGACACTTTCGCAGTTAATGAATTGTGAATGAGTCCATAAGCTGTTGCTCAGAAAAGAGTGAGGATAGGATCACAGGCCCTTCCTAGGAGAACCGAGTGGGGATCAGTTGACATGTCATTACCAGCGACACAGGGTGGAGAATTGTTCACAGACTGTTGCAAGGTAAAAAGAGTAAGAATGACACTATAGGCCGTTGCTATGCAAACAGAATGGGGATGGTTTTACAGGCCGTTGCTAGGACTGGCTGATGATAGAATCATAGACTGTTGCTATGAGAATAGAGTGGGGATGGGTTTCCAGTCCATTACTACGAGAACAGAGTGTGTCTGTGTTCACACATCATTAGGAGAAAGTGGAGACTGCAGATGCTGGAGATCAGATTTGAAAAATGTGTTGCTGGAAAAGCGCAGCAGGTCAGGCAGCATCCAAGTAGCAGGAGAATTGACGTTTCGGGCATAAGCGACAGGGTTAGGCAGAAGGGCTTATGCCCGAAACGTCGATTCTCCTGCTCCTTGGATGCTGCCTGACCTGCTGCGCTCTTCCAGCAACACATTTTTCAACTTCACAGATCGTTGACAAGAGAACAGAATCTACAAGCATTCACCGGAAATTTTTCTGGACATTGTGTAGTGATGGGGTCACAGGATGTTGCTGGAGGATCAAAGCAGGCATTGGATTTAATGGCCAATGCTAATCGAACAGTTTGATGATGGGTTCACAGGCTGTTACGAGGAAAAGAGAGTGGGGATAGATTCACAGGGCTGTTGCTGTGAATGAGGGAAAAGCCTTCACACAATGCCCTTCACTCCCTCACACCCTGAGCTGGAACTGGGGCCGGGAAATGTGGGCGAAGTGTAGATCCCGAGGGATCTGCACTTCGCCCACATTTCCCGGCCCCAGTTCCAGCTCAGGGTGTGAGGGAGTGGAGGGCATTGTGTGAAGGCTTTTCACTCATTCACAATTCATTCCCTTCCTCTGTGTCAGAGTGGAGCACATTGACACCTGTACATTACTGAAAGGGAGGGACAGACAATTATAGACAAAGACATTATGCTCTTGTTGGAGTCTACTACAGGGAGTGGGGTGCTATGAGAGAAGGGGTGATGCCATTTAGAAAAGAGAATACATGAAGCACAGAACTGCTTGTTCTGAAAATCTGAAACAACAAAAGAAATCGTTGGTCAAAGTCTGTGGTATGTTTATTTAAAAGACAGTGTTAACTTATCTAGTGCAGGGTCCCTTCTTTGTTAACTCAGTTAGAGTTCAATCAAAGATTCATAATTATGCAGAAATGAAGCTGACCCTTTCGTCTAACTCGTCTACACAGAAGTGTTGCGATGTAATGACCAAACGATTTATTTAACACGCAAAAGTTAATTTCCAGCATCAACAATTTTATTGCAATTACACGAGTATAAAGAACCTCTCGGAAAATCTAGAGATGTGTCCTCCAACAAAGGAAAACATAATTTTTGTTTCACTCCATCTGTGGATATTTTGAAAATTGTGTGATTAAACTTCAGCATAACAAGAGTCACTTTTGCCAATGCGGTTGATAATCGGTTTAAAGCCGACTCAGACACATGCGTGACAAACAGACTACTACCTAGATCTTATAGTTACAATGTGAAGAAATGCTTGCGATTAAGTAGACTAACAGAAAGCATTGACCGTTGTTATGCAGTTTTGGCGAGGATCACGTAAAATATACATGAAGAGCATAATTAAAGCTGTTGCTGAAAGGGTCTAAACTTGTGGGCCTGTAGTTGATATATTGGAATAAATAAAGCCGGATATCTGAAAAGATCACACGCTCTTTCCTTATTTCTTATGAATCGAAAAATTGGCATAGCTGGCAGGATTACAACGACGGATATTGGAATGCTGAAGTGCCCATAGACCATATCGGCGCCAAAGGTAAGGAGTCTTTTTTTAATTTAATATTCTCAGTTGAGATTGAAAACCCAAACCCACTTCGTCTGCCACAATCCATAACCTGTCCACGAACTTCCACTTGAGCCCATATTACTTACAGACATCTGCAGTTGTCAGAGAAAGCAATAAGTCACCCTTTCACCCTAGCTATATGACTAGCCTATTACCCGACACCCATTGTCGAGTGGAATATGTCTCATAGTCTTCTAACTGATGCCTGTAATCGGCAGAGAGGGAGAGAGCGCGAAGACTGGCCTCTGGCTCATTGAGTCAATGTAAATATCCAGAAATAATGTTTAAGTCTAAATTGCACAAGTAGTGAAAGAAGCACAGGCACACTGATGTTTCTGAATGAAGTTCTCCAATCATTAAGGACTACGTGGAAGAGCAATATGACAATAAAAACGTTGTCAAAAATTCATGAGACGTCGGCAATCTCACGTGCCAATGGTCAATGCATTATTATTATTCATTTGTAGGACCTGGGCGTCGCCGTCTGGCCAGCATTGATCGCCTTATGTATTCGATCTTGAGAAGTTGGTGGTGGTCTGTCGTCTTGAATCTCTATCGTCTACTTGCTGTCGTTTGACCCACAATGCCAGTTGCTAGGGAATTCCAGGATTTTGTCCCAACGACTGTGAAGGAGGGCGATATATTTCCAATTCAAGGTGTTGAATTCCTTGGAGGGAATTTACAAGTAGTGTTGCCCTCACGTACCTGCTGCCCTTGCCCTTCGAGATGGAAGTGGTCGTGGGATTGGGAGGTGCATTCGAAGGATCTTTAGTGGTTTTCTGCAATGCATCTTGTAGATAGTAACTGCTACTGAGCGCCAGTAGTGAAGAGATTGCATGTTTGTAGATGTGGTGCCAATCAATTGGTTTGCTTTGTGTAGGATAGTGGCAAGCCTCTTGAGTGTTTTTGGAGTTGCATGGATCCAGGCAATTGGGGAGTATTCCATCACACTCCTGTCTTGTGTCTTGTAGATGGTGGATAGACTTTGGGATGTCGGGAGGTGAGTTACTCGCCGCAGTATCCCGAGTATCTGAATTGCTCTTGTAGCCAGTGTCTTTACGTTGTGATTCCAGTTATGTTTCTGGTCAATTGTAACCTCAAGCATGTTGGGAATTCAGTTTTGGTAATACCGTTGAATTAGATTAGATTAGATTACTCACAGTGTGGAAACAAGCCCTTTGACCAAACAAGTCCACACCCACCCGCCGAAGTGCAACCCACCCAGACATTTACCCCTTCGCCTAACACTATGGGCAATTTAGCATGGCCAATTCACCTAACGTCAAGGGGCATGGTGAAAGTATCCGTTCCTGCTGATGGTCATTGTCCAGCACATGTGTAGCGCAAATGTTACTTTCAAGTTGTCAATACGAGATGAAATATTTCCAGATCGTGTTGCGTTTGAACACTGACTGCTTCAGTATCTGACGAGTCGCGAATGGTGTTAACAACTCAGAATTCATTGGCGAACGTCCCCAGTTCTGACCTTATGACAGAGCGAAGTTCATTGATGAAGCAGTTGAAGATTGTTCGGCCTCTGTCATTATCCTGAGGGACTCCTGCAGAGGCTTCCTGGAGCTGAGATGTCTGACGCTCCACAATCACAACCATCTTCTTTTGTACTGGCTATGACAGGTTATGAAAGTTATTAAGTGCATTTGGGGTGAATCCACCTGCCAAAAATGAATTCGCTGGTCTATTTGTTTAATACAGCACGTTAGACAGTGACAAGAATTCACAGCTAACTTTAATCATGATCAGGAAATTAATCATCTAAAAGAACAATGGAAAGCTTTTGAGAAGAACTTAAAATGATAAAAATCAAACATTGGCGTTAAAGCATGAAGGTCTCGTATTGAAAATTCTTCGTCCTTACCATGTACGAGTATTCCACTCTTTACCATCTCTGGGACAAGCCAAGACGAGGATAAGGCGAAAGTCCTGGGAAGTGGGCGAACAATCCGGTCCCACGTCCAGTGAGTCTGAAGAAGATGACCAGTAAGTAAATTTATGGCTGTTATAGAGCTGGAGCCGGAAGGAGGCGAACAAACAAAAGACTAGAACGGTGTAGTCACAATGGGGGAAAAACAGAGCTGACAAGCCAATTAAAGGCTGTTTGCGAGAAAATCAAGTGCACCAAAAAACAGAGAAATCTGAACAAATTCTTCGACAAAGTAATCCAGACCCCAACCAACCCCTCCTAACTCCACCATCCAGGAATCTAGAAGACCACAGTATCCATTACTCAGCCATTTGGAATCCTAAAAACGAAAGAGAGAGAGAGTCATGAATCCTCTACTGAATGGAGCATTAGCAAGAGGCCCTGTTTATTCCCGTTTATGACGAAGCAACACAAAATCTGATCCTATCAAAAAATGAAATTTAAATATCTGGACGATGGAATAGAGATACAAACGGGACAGCTGGCACGGACATGAGCCCACGCTGTCAAAGCTATCTGTCCAGAACAGGGATTTCTGCAGACCAGAGCAGGTGACTGATCTATAGAACCGGACTAGATATCTGCCCAGCACAGGGAGGTCTGCAGACTCCAGCAGGGCACTGATCTGTAAAACTGGACCAGATTTCTATCCAGCACCGGGAACTGTGCGTACCACAACAGTGTATTGATCTATAAAGCGGGACTAGATAACTGTCCAGCATCGGCCTCTATGCAGACCACAGCAATACAATTGTTTTCAGGCCACTCTGAGTGAAGCCGTTACAAGAGGTTGAGATGAATTTTATTGTACTTTCTCTAACGTTCAATGTTTTTTGATGTATTTATCCAAATTATAGTGAGATTGGACAGTAAAATCCTGAAACAAACCCAATGGCAGCATTTGAATCAGCAATCAGCATATTTATATCCTTCTGTTCTCGGGGACAGCATTGCAAGGAACCGGACAACACTGCTCTGAGTCTCCAAAGTCATTCTTTGAAGAAGGAAACAGCGTGCAATGTCCAAAAGATGGAGGCAGTGACGGAATTTTTCAGGCGAAACTAATCTGCGCTGTCCGGTCTTATTTTCTGATTTTCTTTTATATTCTGTTTTCTGAAAAATTGTTTTTTCTCTAAATTTTTAATTAAAATAATCCTAGGGGAATGTAGAATGAGAGAGCCAGAATGCAAATAAGGGGTGGAGGTGCAAGACCACGAGTTCTGAAATCCAGTAGGGTCTTTCGTCTGGCCTAGACGAATTCTGGGTAATCCAAGATGGAGGACGGGAAAACTTTCTGGCTGTAAGAGCTGCACCTTTTTTTGAGGTGCGTTAGGTGTTGGAGGTGATTTCCTCGAATTCCAAGGCAGCAATTACTGTTTTATATGGTTGCATTGTTTTGGTACTTTGGAAAAAAATCAAAACAACAGCAGATTGAAAGGGGGAAGAGCAGACAAAGGAAGCACATGGTGAGAGAGAGAGAGAGAGAACCTGCCCAGTTACCGCCTTTGCTGGTTGAATTCGTGCATCGCTGGACATCGGAGTGCCCCTGGAAAAATTAACAAATAGAGAAATTCACAACTAATCTTGGAGGATCTCTTAGTCGAAATTCACAGCACAGAATCAGATGAGTTAGTTGTTGTTTTAAGTCTGTCCAAGATAAAGGCTGCAGTAGTGAGTACAGTGGATTCTTTCCTGATTACATGTTTTTGGAGCTAAGTCTCTTGATTAAACTTAAAATATAAGCCATAGCTGTTAATTTAACCTGGGGCAGTGTTTGTAGAGGAATAAGAAGGTGTTATTTTTCTGGGTCTGCAGATTGTGAAGGAGCAAGAATGGCCTTTGCATGATATGTACTTCTTGTCAGATGTGGGAGTTCAAAGAGAGTTTAAGGTTTACTGCAAATATATCTGCCATAAATGCTGTTGAATGCGAATATTATCAGATAGAGTGGATCGGTGCGAGAGACAGATAGAAGCGATGAGGAATTTGCAACAGCAACAGTGTGTGATGGATAGCAGTTTTCGGAAGGGGGAAAGTCCCAGATACAGTCACACAGATGGTTTAACTCCAGGAAGAGTGAGAGATGTCGGCACCTAGGGCAGGAGTCTTTTGTGATTATACCCATTTCAAACAGGTATGTTGTATTCGAAAATGTAGGGGGTGATGGATGCTCAGGGGAACGTAGCCCGAACAGCCAGGTTTCTGGTATAGATACTGGCTGTAGAGCAACGAGGGGTATGTCGGCTTCCAAGAGATCAATTGTGTTAAGGGATTCTGTAGTCAGAGGTACAGACAGACGTTTCTGTGGCCAGCAGAGAAAAAGCAGAATGGTGTGTTGTTTCCCTGGTGCCAGGATGAAGGATGTCTCAGAGAGGGTGCAGAATGTTCTCACGGGGGAGAGGGGCCAGCAGGAGGTCATTGTCCACACTGAAACCAAAGACATTGGAAGGGAAAAGGTTGAGACTCTGAAGGGAGATTACAGGGAGTTAGGCAGAAATTTGAAAAGGAGGTCCTCAAGAGTAGTAATATCTGGATTACTCCCTGTACTACGAGCTAATGAGGGCAGGAATAGGAGGATAGAGCAGATGAATGCATGCCTAAGGAACTGGTGTATGGGAGAAGGATTCACATTTTTGGATCAGTGGAATCTCTTTTGGGGTAGAAGTGACCTGTACAAGAAGGACGAATTGCACCTAAATTGGAAGGGGACTAATATACTGGCAGGGAAATTTGCTAGAACTGTTTGGGAGGATTTAAACAAGTAAGGTGGGAGGGTGGGACTCAGGGAGTTAGTGAGGAAAGAGATTAATCTGAGACGGGTACAGCTGAGAACAGAAGTGAGTAAAATAGTCAGGGCAGGCAGGGACAAGGTACGACGAATAAATTAAACTGCATTTATTTCAATGCAAGAGGCCTCACAGGGAAGGCAGATGAACTCAGGGCATGGTACTGGGAGATCACAGCAATTACGGAAACATGGCTCAAGGATGGGCAGGACTGGCAGCTTAATGTTCCCGGATACAAATGCTACAGGAAGGATAGAAAGGGAGGCAAGAGACGAGGGGGAGTTGCATTTTTGATAAGGGATAGCATTAGAGATGTGCTGAGGGAGGATATTCCCGGAAATACATCCAGGGAATTTATTTCGGTGGAACTGAGAAATAAGAATGGGATGATCACCTTTTTGGGATTGTATTATAGATCCCCCCACCCCCAATAGTTAGAGGGAAATTGAGAAACAAACTTGTAAGGAGATCTCAGCAATCTGTAAAAATAGTAGGGTAGTTATGGTAGGGGATTTTAACTTTCCAAGCACAGACCGAGACTGCCATAGTGTAAAAGGTTTAGATGGAGAGGAATGTCTTAAGTGTGTACAAGCCGATTTTCTGATTCAGTATGTGGATGTACCTACCAGAGAATGTGTAAAACTTTACCTACACTTGGGAGATAAGACAGGGCAGGTGACTGAGGTGTCAGTGGGGGAGCACATTGGGGCCAGCAACCATAATTCTATTCGTTTTAAAATAGTGATGGAAAAGGATAGACCAGATCTAAAAGTTGAAGTCCTAGATTGGAGAAAGGCCAATTTTGACGGTATTAGGCAAGAATTTTCGAAAGCTGATTGGAGGCAGATGTTCGCAGGTAAAGGGACGGCTGGGAAATGGGAAGCCTTCAGAAATGAGATAACAAGAATCCAGAAAAAGTATATTCCTGTCAGGATGAAAGGGAAGGCTAGTAGATACAGGGAATGCTGGATGACTAAAGAAATTGAGGGTTTGGTTAAGAAAAAGAAGGAAGCATGTCAGATACAGACAGGAGAGATCGAGTGAATCCTTAGAAGAGTATAAAGAAAGTAGTAGTACACTTAAGAGGGAAATCAGAAGGGCAAACGGGGACGTGAGATAGCTTTGGCAAACAGAATTAAGGAGAATCCAAAGGGTTTTTACAAATATATTAAGGACCAAAGGGTAACTAGGGAGAGAATAGGGCCCCTCAAAGATCAGCAAGGTCGCCTTTGTGTGGAGCCACAGAAAATGGGGGAGATACTCAATGAATATTTTGCATTAGTATTTACTGTGGAAAAGGATATCGAAGATATAGACTGTATGGAAATAGATGGTGACATCTTGCAAAATGTCCAGATTACAGAGGAGGAAGTGCTGGATGTCTTGAATCAGTTAAAAGTGGATAAATCACCAGGACCTGATCAGGTGTACCCGAGAACTCTGTGGGAACCTAGAGAAGTGATTGCTGGGCCTCTTGCTGAGATATTTGTATCATCGATAGTCACAGGTGAGGTGCGAGAAGACTGGAGGTTGGTGAATGTGAAGCCACTGTTTAAGAAGGGCAGTAAAGACAAGCAAGGGAACTATAGACCGGTGAGCCTGACCTCGGTGGTGGGCAAGTTGTCGGAGGCAGTCCTGAGGATAGGATGTACATGTATTTGGAAATGCAAGGACTGATTCGGGATAGTCAAAATAGCTTTGTGCGTCGGAAATCATGTCTCACAAACTTGATTGAGTTGCAATGTTTGTTAAGATTTGTAGCTCAGGTTGAGGTTTAGGGTGTAGGTTTGCTCGCTGAGCTGTAGGTTTGATATCCAGACGTTTCATTACCTGGCTAGGTAACATCATCAGTAGCGACCTCCAAGTGAAGTGACCCCTCGGAGTCCGAGTAGCACACAAACCCACCAACAATCTCAAACAAAATCTAACAAACGTAAAAGACTCAGTACAACCCATGGACAAAACCAACGTCATCTACAAAATTCCATGCAAGGACTGCCTCAAACACTACGTAGGACAAACAGGAAGAAAGTTAGCCACCAGGATACACGAACATGAGCTAGCCACAAAAAGACACGACTCTCTCTCCCTCGTAGCTCTACACACGGATGGAAAAAAAAAAAAAACACCATTTCTACTGGGACAACACATCTATCCTGGGACAGGCTCAGCAAAGACATGCCAGAGAATTCCTAGAGGCCTGGCACTCCAACCACAACGCCATAAACAAGCACATAGATCTAGATGCCAATCTATCAATCTCTCAGAAAACGAACAGGAAACGACATCACCACAAACCCCAGGAACCCCATCCAGGAGAAAGTTATAAATAGAAAGAAGGAGACAACACCTTCGCTTCACTTGGAGGTCGCCACTGATGATGTTACATCGCCAGGTTATGAAACGACTGGATATCAAACCTACAGCTGAGCGAGCAAACCTACACCCTTGATTGAGTTTTTTGAAGAAGTAACATAGACGTTTGATGAGGCCAGACCGGTAGGTGTGATCTATATGGTCTTCAGTAAGGTGTTCGACCACGTTCCCCAAGGGAGACTGATTAGCAAGATTAGATCTCGTGGAATACAGGGAGAACTGGCTCAAAGATAGTGATGGAGGGTTGTTCTTCTGACTAGAGGCCTGTGACCAGTGGAGTGCCACAAGGATCGGTGCTGGGCCCTGTAAATTTTGTCATTTACATAAATGATTTCGATGCGAGATTAAGAGGGACAGTTAGTAAGTTTGCAGATGACACCAAAATTGGGGGTGTACTGGACAGCGAAGAGGGTTACCTCAGATTACAACAGGATCTGGACCAGACGGGCCAATGGGCTGAGAAGTGGCAGATGGAGTATTATTCAGATAAATGCGAGGTGCTGCATTTTGGGAAAGCAAATCTTAGCAGGACTTATACACTTAATGGTAAGGTCCTAGGGAGTGTTGCTGAACAAAGAGACCTTGGAGTGCAGGTTCATAGCTCCTTGAAAGTGGAATCGCAGGTAGATAGGATAGTGAAGAAGGCGTTTGGTATGTTTTATTTTATTGGTCAGAGTATTGAGTACAGGATGTGGGAGGTCATATTGCGGCTGTATAGGATATTGGTTAGGCCAATATTGGGATATTGCGTGCAATTTTGGTCTCCTTCCTATCGGAAAGATGTTGCGAAACTCGAAAGGGCTGAGCAAGCTTTACAAGGATGTTGCCAGAGTTGGAGGATCTGAGCTACAGGGAGAGACTGAACAGGCTGGGGCTGTTTTCCCTGGAGCGTCGGAGGCTGAGGGGTGACCTTATAGAGGTTTACAAAATTATGCGGGTCATGGATAGGATAAATAGACAAAGTCTTTTCCCTGGTGTTGGGGAGTCCACAACTAGAGGACATAGGTTTAAGGTGAGAGGGGAAAGATATAAAAGAGTCATAAGGGGCAACTTCTTCACGCAGATGGTGGTACTTGGATGGAATGAGCTGCCAGAGGATGTGGTGGAGGCTGGTACAATTGCAACATTTGGGAGGCATTTGGATGGGTATATGAATAGGAAGGGTTTGGAGTGATATGGGCCAGGTGCTGGCAGGTGGGACTAGATTGGGTGGGGATATCTGGTCGGTATGGACGGGTGGAGCGAAGGGTCAGTTTCCATGCTGTACATCTCTGTGACTTTTAGGTGCAATCCGGAGACTGTGGCCAGTATGGCCTGGAAACTTGGCCAGCTGCGGTCTGGAGACTGGGCCTGGTGTGACCTGGATTTGCCCAGTGCAATTGAAAACTGTGACTGGTCTGGTCTGGAGATTGGGCCCAGTACGATCAGCAGACTGAGCCTGGTACGGCCTGATGAGGCCAGAAGATTGGTGGCCAGTGTCGTCTGGAGACTGGGACCGGTATTGTCTGGTGAGTCATTTCTGGCACAGACTCGGGTATAAGGGACTTTCCTTCGTATTATTCTGTTGGACTTGCATTTATTATTCTTTTAATTTTGCACCAAATGCATTCGAATCCATACCTTGGTATCTTGATCCTAAGATGGCGCCACAAGCAATGACATTGCAAACGTTTCACTGCATTCACTGCGTTTCACGCATTCACACCACACACACTCACACACACACACTCACACACACCCTCACACACGCATACACACACTCACACTCACACACTCACACCCACACACACTCCCACACACACTCACACATACACCCACTCTCCCACGCACACACATACACACTCACACACACACATTCACACACACACACCCACACACTCTCACACACACACTCACACACACACACACACACTCACACACTCCAGGGAAAACAGCCCCAGCCTGTTCAGTCTCTCCCTGTAGCTCAGATCCTCCAACTCTGGCAACCTCCTTGTAAAGCTTGCTCAGCCCTTTCGAGTTTCGCACGTGACAATGAAGCCAGTAAATCTCAATGTGACAGAATCACTGCCTTTGATGTATTTTCGAAACAAAGCTCTTCCTTCTGCAATGGCATGGGGTGGCCTGCAGTTAGTGATATTCAAACATTTTAAACACAAAAGTGCGAATCAAATGGAGAGAGAATGAAAGAGTGAGGAGGAGCATTTTTATCAACATTTCAATGGTTTTTCTCCCGAAACAATAGAAACCATATGATCAGAATTGTAGATACAGAGATACATACAATAATACATTAAAGCTCTTACTACAGTTGTGGGCAAATTGTTGGAAAGGGTTATAAAAGAGAGCATTTATAATCATCTCGAAAGGAACAAGTTGAGTAAATATAGTCAACACGGTTTTGTGAACGGTAGGTCGTGCCTCACAACCCTTATTGATTTCTTTGAGATGGTGATCAAAGAGGTAGATTAAGGCAAAGTGGGGGATGTGGTGTATATGGATTTCAGTAAGGCGTTTGATATGTTTCCCCACGGTAGGCTATTGCACAACATACTGAGGTATGGGATTGAGGGTGACTTAGCGGCTTGAATCAGAAATTGGCTAACTGAAAAATAAAGAGGTTGATGGTTGATGGGATACATTCATCCTGGAGTTCAGTTACTGTTGGTGTACTGCAATGTTCTGTTTTGGTTCACTGCTCTTTGTAATTTTCATAAATGACCTGGATGAGGGCATACAAGGACGGGTTAGTAAATTTACAGATGACATTAGACCGATCGAGTTCTGGATGGGGCTGAAGGATGTTGGATGTTTCAGAAGGACATAGATAAGCTGCATAGCTGTGCCGAGAGGTGGCGAATGTGGAAAAGTATGACGTGATTCACATTGGAAGCAACAACAGAAATGAAGAGTACTTGGATAATGGAAGGATTCTTGGTAGTCCAGTTGAACAGAGAGATCTGGGAGTCCAGGTATATAGATCCCTTAAAGTTGCCACGCAGGTTGATAGAGTTCTTAAGAAGACATTCGGTATGTTGAGTTTTATTAGTACAGAGATTGAGTTTCGGAATCACAAGGTCATGCTGCATCTGTAAAACACTCTGGTGTGGCTGCACTTGGAATATTGCATAAGTTCTGGTCACCACATTACAGGAAGTATGTGAAAGCTTTGGAAAGCATTCAGAGGAAATTTACTGGTATGGAGGGAAAGTATTGCGAAGAAAGACTGAGGAACTTGTGACTGTTTTCGTTGCAAAGTAGGTTGAGGGGTGAATTAATTGAAACATATAAGAAAATCATAGGGTTACATAGGTCGGACAGTGAAAGCCATTTTCCTCGAATTGTGATGGCGAGCTCCAGGGGACATAATTTAAATTTAGGGGTGATAGATATCGGTCAGATATCAGAGGTATTTTCTTGACTCAGAGAGTAGCCAGTGTGTGGAGCGCCCTGCCTGCAACATTAGCAGACTCGCCAATTCTAAGGACATTTAAATGGTCATTGGGTAGACACATGGTTGGAAATGGAATTCTGTAGGTTAGGTGGGCTTCAGATCGTTTTCACACGTCGCTGCAACATCGACAGCCGAAGGGCCTGTACTGCGCTGTAATGTTCTTGTTTTATCACACATGGAGATACAGGCGAAATCTTCACGTCCACCGACACACACACTCAACCATAAACAAAAATGGATATGCAGCCATTTGACCCTCATGCCTGCTGGCCATGGGAAATAATGCAGGACAAGTGACTGAGCTGGTAGACTGCGAATACTTTAGGACCAGTGACTGTAACTCTCTTAATTTGAAAATACCTCTACAAAAGAACAGGCCTGGTCCACAAATTAACGTTAGAAATTGACCAAGGCCAACTGTTACAGCATTAGGCAGGGTTTTTTTTTCTAGAAATGAGTGAGAGGAGACTGCAGATTGAGCGATGTCTGGCAAATGGGAGTCTTTCAAAAACGAGATAGTGAGAGTTCAGGGACACGTTGTTCCTGTTAGTGTGAAGTGCAATGCCAGCCGGAGTCGGGGCAAGGCACGACAGGTGATATTGAGGCTCTGGTCAAAAAAAAAAGAATGAGGTATACGTCATGCATAGGCATCTGGGATCAAATGAATCCCTTGAGCGTACGTGGTATCGGAGAACACTTACCAGAGAAATCAGGAGTGCAAAAGGGGAGCACGAGATAGCTTTAGCTGATAAGGCGAAAGAGATTGGAAAGAGATTTTACAAGAATATTAAGGGAAAAGGAGAATCTAGGGAGAGAATATGGCTCTTAAAAATCAATCAGCTATCTAGGTGTGGTTCCACAGTAGATTAATTAGGTTTATTAGATTTATTTTCACGTGTACTCACATGAGGGCAGTGCAAAATTTACTAGTCGCCACATGTGACACAATCTTATACACAAAGTTCCGCTCCCCCCAAGGTACAGGATCTTGGTTAAAAGCAGAAAAATAACGAAAACAAAGTTTAAACATACAATATTGCAGCCCTTCTTATCATGCTGGAAAAACACAGAAACACAGTCAACAGATCAACAACAGCGTCCTTATGAAACTGTCCATGCTGGGTTCACACAACTCACAAGGATTCGGCCTCCCAGCCTCCCAACTCAGCTCTCTTACAGCCTGTTCCTGCTCGATGGGTGAGATCTTGTGCAAATATATTGCGTCATATTTACTGTGAATAAAGACATGAAAGCGAGGGCACTCGGAAATAAAAAAAAGACGTGTCTTTTGAAACGAGGCCATATTCCTTCGAGTTATGAGGAAAGGTTACTGGATCAGGAATGTTAACACTGATTTCTCTCCATAGATGCTGCCAGGCCGACTGAGCTTTCCTAGTACCTTCTGGTCGGTGTTCCTGATTTACAGCATCCTCAGTTCTTTAGCATTTTATTCGTATGATTGCCGGCCACGTGGGAGGCGCTGGAGGACTGAAAGACAGCTAATATTGTGATATTATTTTAAAGAAAAGTCTGATTAGGAAAGCCAGAGAATTGCATACGGGTGAGTCTGATGTCAGCTGTGATTGAATGTTCGGAAGAAATTCTGAGAGACAGGATCTCCATGCATTTGGAAAGGCAAGGACAGATCTTGGATTGTCAGCACGGCTTTCTGTGTGAGAAATTGTGTCTCACAAACTTGAGTGAAATGTTTCAAGTGGTGATCTGGAAGTCATATGAAGGTAAAGCAGCATGCGTAGTAGACGTGGACAATGATGAGGCCCAACAGGGTTCCATGTGATAGCCCAGTTAATAAGGTTAGATTGCAGCGAGAGCGAGACAATAGGATACAAAATTGGCTTGACAGTATAGGACAGAGTGCGCTCTCAGAGACTTGTGACCAGCCGTGTGCCACAAGGATCAGTGCTGGGTCCATTGTTGTTTGTTATTTTTATAAATGTTTTGGATGAGATAGATGAAATAAGTTCGTAAACTATGTCAAAAGTGTTGGTATAATGGACAATGAAGATGGTTACTTAAAAGGAAAATGAGGTCATGATCAACTGGGCCAGTGGGCTGAGGTTTGGCAGATGGATCTTCATACAGATAAATGTGAGGTGTTGCATTCTGTCAGACAAACCAGTGTCGGATTTACACATTAGTGGTAGCGCCTAGGGGAGTGTTGTCATTCACAGAGACCCAGAGGTGCAGGTAGATATTTCCTTGAAAGTGGAGTTGCAGGTAGACAGAGTGGTGAAGAAGGCAGTAGGAACACTTACCTTCATCGGTCACAGCACTGAGTATAGGAGTTGGGACATCGTGTTGTAGCTGCACAAGAGAATGGTAAGGCTGCAGTTGGAGTACAGAGCACAATTCTTTCCGTCCTGCTACAGGATGGATGATATGAACTGGAAAGTGTACAAAAATATTTATTTTTTGTGACAGAGACTGAAAGTTTTCTGATGTAATGATAGCCTGGATAGGCTCGGAACTTTTCTCAATTTTGCGTAGGAGGCTGAGGATGACCTGAGAGCGAATAAAATAATGAGGGACATGGATTTAGTGAATAGCAAAGGTGTGTTCCCAAGGGAAGAGTTGTTCAAAACCAAAGTTCACAGTTTTATATGGGGACTGGGTGTTTGTGGGGGTGGGAGGGAAGTGGGTAGAGATTTAAAATGGATCTCAGCGGTAAATGTTTCACACAGACCGTGCTGTGTATGTGTAATGAGCTGTCGGATAAAGTGGTACGGGGAATACAATTACAACGTGTAAAAGACAATTGGATGGGTGCATGGATAGGTTTAGAGGGTTATGTGCCAAATGCAGACAAATAGGATTAGATCAGTTTAGGAAACCTGGTGAACATGGACAACTTGGGCCGAAGGGTCAAGACTCTATGACCCTATAACACATATTACATCACCAATTCTTTGTTACCCACAATTCATTTCTCAGTTAAAAACCCTCTTTGAAGATGGAGCTCCTCTTGCTTTTAAAAGAGAATTCCTCGCATTGAAGTGGTAATGTAGACCACAACAGTAGCAGAAGCAGAATTATATGCAAAAAAACCGTAGCTTTTTGCCTGGAATAATCCCTTTCCAACCCGCTGATCAGTGTCGAGTGTGGTTGAACATGCGATGGTCAGAACCATGTGTACAGAAACCTGATGATAATCCGTTAAAACTCCTGCACTTGGTTGCCTACATGCCAAACAGCAAAACTAACAGACAGAGAGGCTGAAATGATCACAAGATCAACTGATCAGATCGAAGCGCTGCAGTACTACCATATTCAGTCATAAATATTCAGGGACGAATAAACAATTTATCAGAGTAGAGGACTCCACGAATATCCCCATTTAAGTAATGGAACATCCTTGTACATCAGTGTAAAAGTCAATGATGAAGTATTTGCGTTATCCCCAGCCAGCAATGTTGAGTCGATGATCCGCTTCACCCTTGACATGATGCCAGTCTTCAACCAATTCCATTCACTATATGTGACATGAAGAAACAGCTCAACACAGCAGGTACGATAAAGGCAATGGGTCTTGACACTATTCCTGCAATAGGACTGAAGATTTGTGCTGCACAACGAGCCATGCTCCCGGGGAAGCTGTTACATTCCAGCTCCAACTCTGACATCTCCCTGGCAATGTAGAGAATTACACCACTATCTTCCGACCCCGAAGAGGGCAATAATTACAATCTGACCAGTTACCGCCCCGTTAGTCACATCGCGCTTGTCATTTAGTAGTGGGTCTTTTTGAAAGAGCTGTCAAGCAGCACAGAAATAACCTTGCTCAGTGTGGTTTCTGATGAGTCCCTATTTTGAGATGATGCTGTTGTGGAAATGTCACTGGATTTCCAGTGCTCTGGCAGCTGCTGGAAGTTAATAACAATTAATAAAATATCGAGATATAAAATCTGGTGTTAGTAATAGTGACATTGAAGTCAATGTTCATTGTAAGCACAAATTTGCTTCTCTAATATACTTTCAGGAAGCAAATCTCTGGTGCTTTTCTAGTCTGGCTTAAAAGTGACTCCAGACGCACAGACATGTGATAAACTCTTCAATGGTCCCTGAAACAACCAAGAAAGACATCCAATTGTATCAAGAAAGACATCCAATTGCTCCGATGTCTTAAAGGAGAAAACCAAGCACAACACCTGATACCAGCCTTGGTATCGGAAAAGGGAATGGGAAACACAGTCGGTGTTGACTGTGCAGAGACTTCCTTGTTAACATCTGAGAGCTTGTGACAACATTTATAAAGGTTTACCACAGACTGCACAGAAATGTCGGGGAAGAATACGCCATTTAAAATATTCAGCCTCCCCGATTCTCGTTCTCCGAGTTCAACACTCTGAGTGCGGACATTTATCCTCATCTCAATGCAGAGTGGCTTGTATGTACGCCATACTGTGTTTTCTTGTTTTAGACGTGAACGTCAGGGGAATTATCATCCCTGCTTCCAATCTATCTCACCCTGTCAGAGTCATATATATTTCACTGATATCTTCACACATTTCCCTGAAGCCCATGGATACAGGCCGAGTTGTCCCAAACTCTGCTCTCACAACAAGCCTGTCATTCCAGAGATCAGTCTGTTCATCCTTCGCTGCACTCCCTGAATGTCAGGTTTATCCTTTATTAAGTAATGAGACCAAAACCGCATACAATACTTCACAAGGTTCATGATGACGTCTCACCAAGGTCCTGTGGAGCTGCAATAAGATATCTTTACTCCTGTACTCAAAGCCCCTTGAAATGAGGGTAAACACATCATTTATGTTCCCAACTGCTTTTCGTTCCTGCAAAATTGATTTCAGTCTCTGGTGTACGGGGAGTTGCAGGTCAGATTCAATGTTACACCTTCACACTTGATGGGACTGTGTACACTGGGCAGCGTGCCAATGTCATTCCCAGTATCGACTTCTGAGTTTAGAACTCACTGCTTTGCATTGACCTCTTAGGTCTGCGAAGGAGGAAACAAGAAACGAACATATTCCCTTTCTGGATCAACATGTTTAACCAACCCCTTTTCAAATGGTCGACTGCCATTCTGTATTTCACAGCAAAATGCACAGCATCACAACTATCCCCATTGCTCTTCATCTGCCAAGTATTTGCCTATTTACTCCACTTTCTTAATCACCTTCGGTTTTTAACAGACTCCTCACCACTCACAATCCCACATCATTCAGTGCCATCAGCAGGATTGCGAGTAATGCATTTGATTCCCCAACTCAGTGTTTGAGATATTTTGGGAATAGTTGGGGCCCGAGCACTGCTCCCTGTGATATCTCACGATACTTTCACTCCAGAAAAGGATATTTTTAATCGTATACACCGTTGACTGTCAGCTCTCCCATTCTAACACCATGTTCATGTATTAGCCCCATTCCCACACGGTCTGATTTTACACACGAGGTTTGGGACTACATCAAAAATCTTCTGAAAACCCAAATGCACTGTATCCATTGAGTCTCCATAATGAATCTGACATTCACTTTCTCAAAGATGATTCCCATTTCATAAACCTATGTGGACTGTGTATATACCCATTAGTTGCAGCACCAACAGTTTGATCCAATCGTTTATTTACTAAATGCAATGGAAAGTTAACAAACTATACATTTACTGTGAAATCTGAAAGAGAATGCTTTTCTAAATTTACTGCTGTGCTGAGTGCAGCCAGGAGACCGCTTGTCTTTGTTTGAAACTTTGTAAACATTCAACTTGACCTTGCCACAGTCGAATTCCGTGAAAGCTGAGGAAAGCATAAGGGCAGTTATGGCCACGACCAGGGAATGAGAAAATAACAACTTACATTTTCCCTGTCTTTGCCCATGAGAGCATGATAAGAATGGTATAAGAAGAGTGTCTGAATTCTGCTCAAGTGGTCTTTTCATAAGACATCTGACCGAATGTATTGGGTCGGTTCTTTGGCATCTGAATAAAGCTCTTTGCTAACAGCTGAGTCCAGCTGATTTAATTTCCTCGAGATTAAACTTTGATTTTTGTTTTCTTCCCTAGGTTAGTTTCTCTAGTATTGCTGGGAAGATTTTTTTGTTTTGCTTTGTTTTCTGTTAAAACAGAACTTCACAGGTCTGCCATTTCCCTATTGGCTATTCTCCATTCTCTGGGTTCAGACTGGAAGGAAGTTGAACTTGTTTTTTCGAACCTTTCCCATTAACAGTCCACTGTTTTAACTCTTGTTAATATACACTTCAGAAACCCATCAATTTCTGTCTTAGAATTTTCGATGATTGACCTTCCACAATCATATAATCACAGAAACAAGGACTCGCTGCCATCAGAAATACAAAACAGTTTACATTAGTCTCCCTTTCCTGGATCAGGCCTGAAGCTGGGGGATGTTATACACTTCGAAAACTAGTCCAAGTACTTTTGAACGGTTGTGAGGTTAACTTGACAACTCCGCTCTTAGGAAGTATATTACAGACCTCAACAATCTCTGGGTGAAATACAATCCTCAAATCCGTCCAGTCTTCACACCCTTCTCTTTAGAAGGCTGCTCCCCTGTCCTTGGTCCTTTGACAAAAAGGAACAGCTGCACTCGATCCGCCCTGTGCACGCCTATCGTAATTTTTTTCCTTCTGAATCACGATCCCCTCCGCTCCAAATAAAAAAAAAACATGAGCTCATCCAAACTCTCTCCATAGATGATATGCCACATTCCAGGGAACATGTTAGTGAATCTCCTCTGCACCCTCTCCAGTACAGTCACATCCCCCCAGTAATTTTGATCCCAGAACTGCACACAGTTTTACATCTTTGCCTAACCAATTTCCTGTATAGCTCTTATAATCCATGTCTCGATTAATAAAGGCAATGTCTGTTGTCCACAATGCCTTCTTAACTAGCCCTTTTCTTGTTCTCTCACATGTAGTGATGTATGTAGAAGTACCTTTTGAGCTTCCGAGTGTGCTGCCATTCATTGAGTACTCACCTTTCTGGTCCTTCTTCAAAATTGCATCACTTCATATTCAGCATGGTTTGTTTCATCGGCCATGGATCTGCTCTTCTGACTATTCCATCTATATCTTCCTGTAAGAAGGCTTGCCTCCTCATTGCCAAACATACACTTATTTATCTCAATCACCTTCCATCCTCAACATTAACGTCGACACCATTTAGAAATACCACAAATAAAAGGGAGAGAGGACCGATCCATGTTACACCAGGGGACACTTGTCTCCAGTCACGTAAACAGCCCTCTACCACCAGCCTCCGTCTCCTGCCACGAAGAAAAGTTTGGATATAACTTGCCAAGTTACCTGTCATATCATTTGATTTTACTTCATATATCAATTTCCCATGTGGGTCTTTGTCAAAGCAATTGCTGAGAAGCCATAGAAATGAACTCGTTGAAAATTTTCAATAGAATTCTGTTTGCATGACTTCCCTCTGATAAAGCCATGCTGACTGCTCCTGATCAAACATTGTCTCTCAAAATGCCGATCCATTTTCTCTTTCTCTATATTCCCCAATAGTTTCCCTTACACTGAATTGATAGTCACTCGTCGATAGTTCGCTGATCTATCTCTACCACCCTTCCTGCAAAATGCAACCAGATCTGTCCTCTAGCATCTCTCCGGTGGCCAGATTCTCCTTAAAAAGTTAATCAGAACCCTTCCTCCCATGTCTCCAACACCAGCATGGGATAAAAATCATCCAGAGAATTTGTTCAATTTTACCCCAGCCAAAACTATCAATCCTCGCTTACATCTTTTATCAATCTGTTCAAGACCTTGCCAGTTCATCTTCTCGATTTCTGTACCTTCATCCTGATTCTCCCAAGTAAAACAGATGTGAATCTCTCATGCAATCATCTGTCAGTGTTCCCCAGCTTCATATAATGATTGTCCCCTTGGTTTCTAATGGGTTATAATTGTTCCCTGACAATATTATTCTCCTTGATTTCCTTGTGGAATATCTTGGGAGTTTCCTCAAACTTACCTGCTCACTCTACTCCATATCCCTGTGTTAGTCAGTCCTCTCAGTTTTGTTAAGATTACTTCGCATTCATCGAAGCTCGAGGGAACAAACAAAGTATTCGAAGAATGCGGTGCAGGAAAAGCACAGTCCGTCAGGCAGCATCCCAGGAGCAGGAGAATCGATGTTTCGAACAGAGGCTATTCGTCAGGAATGAGGATGTGACCCAGGGAGCTGAGAGATAAATTGGAAAGGATGAACTGGACAGAGGGTAGCTGGGATTGCGAGACTCTACCCTCCTCTCCATCCTATCACTATCAACCCAACCTTCATTTACCTATCGCATTCACATCTATTTTTCCCCCAGCTCCACCTCCTCGCATTTATCCATCAGCCCCCTTGGGCCAGCCCCCTCATTCGTGAGAATGACCTTGTGCTCGAAACATCGATTCTCCTGCTCCTCGGATGATGCCTGACTGGCTGTTCTTTTACAGCACAACATTCTTTGTCTCTTTGGAACACAGACCGAGTTGCCACACCAGACAATCTTACCATTTGAGGTATTAATCTGGAGAATGTCCATTCAGTATATGTGATCAGTATATTCTTCCTTAGGTCACGACACCAAAACTGTACACAGCACTCCAGGTATAGTCTCACCGATATCCTGTATAAGCAATGCAGGACGTACTGATTTTTAGTAGAAGTAAATTACTGCTGATACTGGAATCTGTAGTGAAAACAGCAAATGCTGGAGATCACAGCAGGTCAGATAGCATCCATAGAGAAAGACCAAGCTAAGTCTGGATGTCACTTCATCATGTAAATTCTCATTCCATTTAAATGAATTTAAACCTACATTTTACCTTCATTATTTGCTTTATCCCTATACCTAATGCTTTATTCTAATAAATTACTGTTTGACTTATTTTTGAAAAGAAGAATCCTGATGAATACCTAACGATATCACATCCATGAGTTCTTTTTCGTTGATATCTCACAAGAGATGTTTTCAAGCAAAACATTTGAAAATTATGACTTTCCTTTGAAAATGTAGAACTTTTCTCTTGAAGGTTGCTATCACTTTCCACATGACTAATATCGCATTAGTTGAAATAGATTCTATCAGATTTCCCACTGTAGATGACAAATTAACTAGTCTGAAGTTCTCTCCCACTTATTCCCATCTTAAATCGTTTGACGCATTTATCACCTTCCAAAGAGAATACGGAAAAATACATTGATCCCCAAGGCAATCAAAACGCGCATTTCTGCTTTCTCTGAAATTTCAGTACGAATTACATCTGGACTGTCAGACTTTCCAATCCTGAATCCACGTATAAATCACACAATATCAGCTCAAAGTTCAACAAGTTTTTTTGGAAGCTTTTGGAGCGCTGCTCCTTTATCAGGACAATCATCTGATGAAGGATCAGCGCTCGGAAAGCTAGTGCTTCCAAATAAACCTGCTGGAATATAACATAGTGTCGTGTGATTTTTAATTTTGGACACCCCAGTCCAGCGCTGGCGTCTCGAAATCATGAATCCAACTATGTTTTCAAATACTACCTCGTCACTAATATGAATGTTTTTAGTCATTAGTTACGCAAGTGCCTTGGTCACTTTGAATTTCTGGGAGATATTCTGTACCTTCCTCCATGACTTGATGGTTTGGCAGAACGCCCCTCCCAGCTTCTGAACACAACACACCGCACTCCCTCAAACAATCACAAATTGATGAGAATCTGCACGTTGCGTGAAACAGTCTGTGCTTCACGATAACTTGTCCCACCCGATAATGTCCTGTTCAACCTACTGACTGGCTGCTTTCCATTTCAGGGCTATTTACCGTGCTGCCTTCCTGAGCAAGTAGGATTCCCAGTATCTTGTGGATCCTGGAATGGATAACATAAGAAGGCATCAATCATTTCTTTAATCAATCTCAGCCTGGTGAGGGGAGATTTGAACTACCAGGGCAAGAATGATCATTGCTCACAAAGGGTCAGCACAAGCCTGTACCTTGCACAGAATAGCAGCGTCACTGGGAGCACATGGACTTGTGGAGAGTCACAAATAACATTGTCCCTTTACTGCGATCTGTCTCCTCTGTACCCTGAGCGGGGTATTAATCACCAGAAACTCATGCTATGTGGAGGTGATCGCTCACTTCGGGAAAGTTGCATTTGATGCATCAATTTTAAGAAAAAATATTACTCAACAAATATTTTTACCGTCTCAGACTTACAGTTTCTTTCATAGATTGTGATGTCTGATAAAAAAAAACCTATTTCAGAAATCCGAGGTCCAGACTGTTCCTAGTATGATGTTCCAGGCTGGATGTCCTTCACCTCAATGCTGGGAACATTAAAGCTCAAACAGATTTTGTAAGCAAATGGATTGACATGTGAAAGTGGGACATTTTTGCCACCAGAAATGTGCTTGACGGAGGTCACGATTGGCACCTCGATATTCTGACATGTAGGAACTATAGGCAGGAGATGATGTTGTTTTATTAATTTAGGAGTCAATCATTGCAAAAGGAAAGATGATGTATTGGAATTAGTTATGACACAGGGTAAACCCATCTGCGAATTTAAAATTGCCACACAGAAAAAGCTCAATTCGAGTTGTAATCTGTTAAATTTTGTGTGTCAAAGAACTACTCCAGGTCTCATTACTTAAAGTAAACATTAACTACTTTAATCTTTAAGTCCAAAAGACAGCAAGTATTTATAACATCTTTCACTCAAACGTAACGTTTAACTCCCCCTCGAAAATACTGGTCAGTTAAAAACTCCGATTAAGATTTACATTAAAAAACTTATTATTTCAAACTCAGGCAGCTTTCGGTTCTTCTCCGCAGATTCTTGTCTTCTTCTTCTTCTTCGGTATTCTGCTTCACGGGTCTTTCATAGATAAAGCGACCTTTCAGAGAGCAGGTCTTTCTGTAAGCAGGCTTTGCTTCTTGGTGCTGGCTGCTGTTTGGGCTCAGAATAATTGTTAAAAATGTCTGATATTTATACCCCGAAACATCTAATCGTCTCATTGGACTAGTGCTGTCAAAAAATTCGATTGGGTTTTGTTAACTTCGTGCATAAAATAAACTGATTGGACAAATTCTAATTTGTTGTGTACTATCGCAACACATCTCCAGCTGGCAGTTTCCACCCACGGATATATTTTTAAATTATTCACAACACTTCGTGCCAGCCAATAATTTCAACTCTTTTAAAGGTACAGTACACGTATGAAACTTAATTATACCACCCCCGTTAAGTAAAAAAAGAACCGTCATAATGAAAAGATAGCTTCATTCCCTTTTCACGCTTCCATAAGAACATTACCATAACGTACAGATAACGTTAATCTAAGTTCATATTAAATTTTTCCCAAGTATTTTACATTGCATAAATACAAATTTCATCTAAATATTATCAGTTAAATCTACAAAAACGCATTGGCGATTGCATTCTTACGATGGACAAAATGTACAACTTAAAAATAAAAAGTCTGTAACATGCGACTCCAATGAAATAGTCTCATATTCTTGCGTTTGAAGCATTTTAAGAATGTAATCGGATTGTGAGCTGTGTACACGTCCGTCTCCAAACTTTTGTTCGTGACATCCACATTAAAATCTTATAAGGCCAGTACTAAACTCAACAGTTCTTTTCCGATCGTGGAATATTTCCTCTTCTGAATTTTGAGTTTCTTCGACAAGTAGCCAACTGATAGTTCAATCCAACATCGTCTTCCTGCAGCAGGACAGCTGCAACTCCTATGTGATTAGCATCAATGCCAATTTCAATGTTTTTGAAAAGTTTGGGGTAGCTAAAAATAGTTTGGTGGTTAAAATTGCTTTGAAATGTTCGAATGCCTCCGGGCATTCTTCTGCTTTCCAAACATTTGTGTTCTTCTTCAGCAAATCGTTTAGCGCTGCCACTACACTGCTGAGGATTGGAGCAACCTTCGATAGAATCCACTTAGTCCTATGAATTGAAGCACCTCTTTCTCCGAGGCTGGTTTTGGAAATTATTCAATGGTCTTCATCTTTGCGTTCCATGAGGTCAACCTTCCATGACCAATGTTATGACCCAGGAACATCATCTCTGTTTTGCCGAATTCAGTTTTGTTTAAGTTTATTGCCAGTTTTGCTTCTCGTAATCGTTCAAAGAGCTCTTCTAACTGTACCACGTAATCATTCCAGGACATACTAAAATTTACTACATTGTCCAAATTGTTTGTCAACACAGCCATAACGCTGCTCATGATTCTTTGAAAAGTGGCAGGTGCGTTCTTCATTCCAAAGAACATCGGTTTGATTTGATGTAAGCCAATTGGGTTTACAAACACAGAAATTTCTTTCGCCATCTCTGATGAAGGTTTCTGCCAGTAACTAAGCAGTAAGTCTAACTTGGTGATGGAACTAGCTCATCCAAATATCTCAAAGCAGGCCTCCAATGTTAGCATTGGGTACGCATCCGATTTTGTAATGGCATGTAGATTCCAATAATCCACGCAAAAGCTTTAAGTCCCACGAGGTTTGGGAACTAAGATGATCAGCGAATTTCACTCGCTCTTGCTTGGTTCGATGCTGTACTCACAAAGCATGGACTACGCTCCTTCTGGACCTCTCTGGCTTTGATAGAATTTAGCCGATGGGGTGTTGTTTTATCGGAACTGCATTCCCTATGTCTATTTCATGTACAGTTGCATTAGTCCTCCCCGTCTGATTTCTACACGTCATCATACTGCAGTAACAAATCTTTCAAATGCATTTTTGCTCCTGAGTCAGAAATTTAACTTACCTATCCCACTCCTCAAGGACGTCTTCATTTTAACATATTCTGAGACGCATCAAAAATCATAACATCTGGATTTGATTTCTTTCTGTGCGGGATAAGAACTAAACATCTGCTTCTCCGTTGTTTTTCTCTACTACAGTCTGATTTCAACATGTTTACATGACCTACCAATCCAGTTTTTTTTTCTGCGTGGCATCTTTAGTAATTAGTTCGCCCGACTCAACTTTTTCTCAATTCGATAGGAACCACTAAAGCTCTCTTTAAATGGATCTCCTATCACTGGTTACAATACTAAAACAAACACATCCATTACGGTTAACAAGTACGGGTAACCAATTTTTATTCCGGAGGAGCTTACAGAAACAGGCAGGAGTGTAGAAAAGGGGATGGGTGTACAGGCTGCTGGAACTTATAGAAATATGGAACGACATACCTGTTTGAGGAGGAAACAGAGAAAGGATGGAATTGTTCTGAAGAGGGTACAAAGGAGATTCATTAATCTATGAAAGTGAAAGTGCAGTTATGAGGAGCGATTGGAGGATGCTCAGAGGAGATTTGATTGGGGTGCACATTTGATCAGGGATCTGGATAGATTTGAGAGAACATCTTGTTCCTGTTGGAGAGCTCAGTAATCAGCGATGAATATTTAATGCATCTGGACGTGAGGAGAGATGTTTTTTCACCTCGAGTATCGTAGAGATCTGGAAGTCACACGTGGAAGCGGAGTAGAGGCAGATACCCTAATCTATATTGAAAATGTGACCAGATCTGCACCTGAAGCCCTGTAGTCTCCGGGGGCAAAAACAAGGGCTTCAAAAATGCATTATTTTGTGTCTAATGCAGACAGCGACCAGAATGATCTCCTAAATGCTGTGCTATACTCTCAGGTTTTCAACGTTTGCCAATATCTGAGTGGATCAGGCAAGGAGGAGCAGATGTTAATAGATTAGCATCACAATGATACTGATCAAATGCTTTCTATACAATGCTATTTCACTTAGTTAGCCATTTATTCTTCCTGTATAAATGGTGAAAATCCCCTTGGCATATCCAGTTCACAGTCTTCGTCAGTTTGCAGCTGCATCTTTATAAACCCAGCTACTACTGACCTGGTTCATCCTATTTAAAGCTATCATTTCATTGGCCTTGTTGAAAAGTTAGGAAGGAATTCAGGGATGGCAGCAAGTGCCAAAGACCAGGCTGGCTGTAGCGTCCAGAGGAGGTTACAGAGATAGGAAGCTGTGTGAAAGATGGGGGATATTACAGGGATATGGATTGTTCTAGGGGCTGAAGATGATTACAAATTGAAGGAAAGTTTTAGGTTTTGTTTGAAGTGAAAATGGAGCTGGAACAGCCAGACTAATATCTTGGCGACATGAGCATTTTAGAGTGAAACCTTGCACAAATCCTGAAGAAAATGATACCTGAAGAAATTGACACATGATGCAGCCCTGCATCTATCGGCACCAGAAATAAATATAACAGGAACAGACACAGGGACAGGGGCAGGGGCAGGGGACTCAGACACATCAGGCCTGGAGAGGGAGCTAACACTGTGATAGGAGAAGTGAAATGTCTATCTTCACAAATTATGGTCAATGATGCAGAATCAATTCACTCCAGTTGAAAGGTTTCCTTCAATTGTAATATGCCAGGAAGTGAGAACGTCTTTTGCTTTCAGGCTCTATTTAACTCATCGCTTGTCAAGATTTGATACCGAGGAGTTGGTGTTGCAGGAAGTAATTTTTTATTATTGTTGTAATTATTTCAGTTCCGCATCACATGAAGACACAGGCACAGCATACGTAAATACATTCAGAACTGAACAAGCCCGAGTGCATTAAGTATTTATAGCTTCTTATATCCATTCCAGAAAGCAGTCTGAATATGAGATCAGGAAGGTCCCATGCTCCCTCTCTTGCCTGAACATTGTCAGCTTGTCTCATCCATCCTGGAACTGAGCTCCAAAATTCCTTCAGGAAGATCACAGACATTCTCCTCAGATTGTGCAGAGTCAGGCTCTGGCCCCTATTCCAGCCCGAGTGTCACAGTCAGAACAAGCATATCACAGGCTCAATAATGGGCCTATGAAATTGCAGCTCGATAACATTTCTTTTCTTGAAACGGGCAAACAATCAGGTAAAAACCTGACACATTCCTCTCTGCCTACAAATTGTCAATCTCTGTAACATCTTTTATGATCGATAACCCTTACCACCACTGTAAATTCACTAGTTCCTCCGAACATTCCTGCATTTACAACATCCTCCACATTGTCTTTTGTCACAATAATCATCCAATTCCCTTTTGAATGTTTCAGTAAACATGCAGCTGAAACTCATTCAAGTATATCCTAACTATTCGCAGATAACCTTTTCTCATTATAAAACCCCTTTCTATGCTCGAAACGGCTGAATTCCCCTTTTAACATGCTCACTCTGAGTTGTCCACAGAGGATTATGGGACAACTCTATGATGGTTCTCAGTTTTCTCATAAATTAAACCAGCTCTACTCGCTACGCTCTGAGCCTTCAGCATTCCTTCTGGTTCCCAATTCGATTCTCCATCTGACATCGATTACATTATTCTTCCCCAACATCCAGGGAGCGTTGGGGTTTGTTTCCCCTGGCTCTCCTATTTGAGGGACCATTCCTTGACTGGAGTGAGTCGAGGAAGAGACCGCGATATGGAGAGTTGGAGTGACTTGGAGGAGGTGACAGTGATAAGGCATTTTGGAATGACCGGAGGAAGTGACAACGATAGGTAGGGGTGGAGTGAGGGGAAGAGGTGACAGGAACAAGGAGGTTTGTGTGACTGGAGGAGGCGACAGCAATAGTGAAAGTTGGAGGGACTGGAGGCAGTGACAGCGATAGGAAGGGTTGGAGTGAATGTGAGAATTGATGGTGATAATGAGGGATGGACTGAATGGAGGAGGTGCCAATGATAGGGAGGGCTGCAGTGACTGGAGTTGACAGCTATCGGAAGGTTTGGTGTGACTGGAGGAGATGGCAACGTTAGAAGGAGTTTATAGTGACTGCAGGAGCTGACAGTGATGGGGAGTTACATTGGATGGAGTAGTTCACCGCGATAGGGAGAGATGCAGATGCATAGAGGAGGTTAAAACAATCGAAGGATTTGTGTTACTGGAGAAGTTTACATAGATAGAGAGTGTGGTGTTAGAGGAGATGTTTAAAGCGATAGGATGGAGTGACAGGAGAAAGTGAAATGATATGGAGGATAAGAGTGACTGGAGGAGGTGACAGCAATCAGGAGGGTTGGAGTGATTGGAGGAGGTGTCATTGATAATGGGGTGTAGAGTGACTGGAGGACGCTATAGCATTTAGAGTTTGAAGTGACAGGAGCAGTTAACAACAATCGGGATAATTGGAATGACTGGAGGAGGTGACAGGCATATGGAGCGTTGAGTGACTTAAATAATTGATAGTCATAGGTTAGGTTGGAGTGACTGGAGGGTACGACAGTGATAGGGAAGGGTAGAGTGGCTGAAAGACTTGCCAGTGATATGGAACATTGGAGTGATTGGAGAAGATTAAAGCGATAGGGTGGGTTGGAGTGACTGGAGCAGGAGACAGCAATCGGGGGGTTGGAGTGATGGCATTAGGTAACAATGATAGCGAGAGTTGGAGTGACTGGAGGAGGAGAATCGAAAGGCAGGGGATGCGTGAATGGAGGAGGTGGCTCATCAGGAGTTTTGGAGTGATTGGAGGAGGTGTCAATGATAGGGAGGTTTCCAGTGACTGAACGAGGTGACAGCGTTGGGATGTTTGGAGTGATTAGGGGAGGTGTCAGTGACAGAAAGGTCGAGTGACTCGAAGAGACGATAACAACAGGGAGACTAAATTGACTGGATGAGGTGACAGCGATAGGAAGAGTTGGAGGGACAGAAGGATGTGACAATGACGGTAAGGTTGAGTGAGTGGAGGGGGTGACAGTAATCAGGAGTGTGCGGTTGACTGGCTGAAGTGACAGTGAGAGGGAGGGTTGGAGTGACTGGAGGATGAGGCACTGTTAGAGATGTTTGAGCGATTGTAGTTGTCAGTGATAGGGCGCTGTTCAGTGTCTGGAGGAGTTGATAGTGATAGGGAGGAATGAAGTGACTGGAGGAGGCTAGAGCGCCAGGAAGGGTGGAGTGACAGGAGAATGTGACAGTGATAGGGAGTGTTGAAGTGACTGGAGGAGGTGTCAGCGATAGGTTGTGTTGGAGTGACTTGGAGGAGGTGAAAGCAATGGGGAGTTATGGAGTGATTGGAGCATGTGCCAGTGATTGGGTGGGTTAGAGTGACTGGAGGAGGTTACAGTGATATTGAGCATTGGAGTGACTGGATGAGGTGACGGCAATCGGGAGGTTTGGAGGTGTTGATTGTGATAGGGTGTGCAGTAGTGACAGGACGACGCGACAGAGATAGGGAGGATTGGAGAGAGTGGAAGAGGTGACATTTACGGTGAGGGTTGGAGATACTGGAGGATGTAATAGCAATAGGGAGGGATGGAGTGACTGGAAGCGGTGACAGCGATGGGAAATCTTGGAGTGACTGTAGGAGGTGACAGTGATTAGGATGGTTGGAGTGAATTGAGGAGGTGACAACGATTGGGAGGTATGGAGAGACTGGAGGAGGTGCCAGTGATGGGGAGGAATGGAGTGAATGGGAGGGTTGAAGGTGATAGCAAGGTTAGGAGTGAATGGAAGAGGTAACAAAGATGGGGAGAGTTGTAGTGACCAGAGGTGCCAGCCATCAGGAGGGTTGGAGTGGCTGCAAGAGGTGACAGTGTTATGGCGACTTGGAATGACTGGAGGAGATGACAACGATAGAGGATGTGAGAATAACAGGAGGAGCTGAGTGTGTAAGGGAGGGTTGGATTGAAAGTCATAGGTCACTGTGATAGGGAGGATTCGCAGTGACTGAAATGAGGATATAGCAATCGGGACGGCTGGAGTGACCAGAGAAGGTTCCATAGATATTATTTGGCTTCAGTGAGCTGTGCGGCAAAAATATCCTTTACAAGTACTGCTGTGAAGCTCCCCCAGTCAAACCAACGAGCACTCCTCCTCTCTTGCCTCCTGTTCTGTCCTTCGTGTAGCATCTGTCCCGGGAACATTGAGCTGCCAGTCTTAACATTCCCTCAGCAGTGTTCCTGTGATATTCCAATCTCATGTTCCCATCCATACCCTGAGTTCAGCTGCCTCGCTGTCAGGCCCTTTTCATTGAAATCAATGCAGTTTAATTCATCAGTTTTCCCTCATTGCCCTCTGTGTTCTTGCTTGCTTTGTCTATTGAAATTGGTCTCCTTCATCTCTGTCCCAGCCTCAACATTGATTCTCGCCTTATGAAAGTTTAGGGTCCCACAGTCCTGCGAGACTAATATAAATCCTCTCAAGTAAATCCTCTCGAGATGCTCTTGCAATTCTCATGACCAGGACATGGATCCTCCAACACCGCCCCCAGTTCAAGTGTCTTCCTCACCATGTCTACCTGTGCTGGCACGTTCAGGAATCTATGGACATTTCCCCTGAGGTCTCTTTGTTCCTTTTTACTCATCAAAGATCTATCGTTCATTATGTTGGTCCTTTGCTATTCATACCTCCCACACGCTATTACCTCACAATGATTAGAAATAAACTCCATCTGTCATTAGGTTGCTCAGTGAATCAATTCATTGATATCAGGCTGTAGCCTGAGACCATCTCCCTCACTGTGTACAACACTCTAATCTTTCATGCCATCGACCACCGATAAAATATACCTTCTGCTTTCACATCCAAGTCATCAATATACATAATAATCAGAAGTGGCTCCTGAACAGATCTCTACGACACACCCGCTGGTGAAATGCTTCCCGTAACAAAAATAACCGTTCACCAATTTTCAATCCAATTTGCCAACTTGCCTTGGATCCAATGGGCTCTTCCCTCTTGAACCAGCCTTCCATGTGGAATTTTGTCAAATGCCTTACTGAACTCCACGTAAGCCACATAATCTGCACTGCACTCATTAATATTTTTGGACATCATTTCAAAAGCATCAACTGAATTCATCAGACAAGATCTTTCACGACCAAACCTGCACTGACTGTCTCTACTCGATTCCAGTGCTTCCGAATGTTGAGTCACTGTGTCCCTCAGAAGCGTTTCCAATAATTTCCCTCCCACTGATTTCAGCCGATTTGCTCTGCAATTACCTGGCCTATCCCTGCTGAACAAAGCAACCACATTTGCGATCCTCTATTCATTCAAACTTCACCTGTGGCCATCCAATTGTTCAGTATAGCTGTCAAGGTCACAGCAATGTCCTCCCTTAACTCCCATTGCAACCTGGGATACATTTTATTGGCCCCTGGGCATTTCTCCACCTCCATGCTTGCGAAAACACTTAAGAGTTCTCCATACTGATCTAAACAGGTTTTAGAAACTCACGATCCCAGCTGAAGTTCCCGACCACAAAATCTAACTGAATACAGATAAGAAATATTCATTTCAAACCTCACCAACTTCCTCTGGTTCCATGCATATATTTTCCCTTTGATTTCTAACAGGCCCCTCTCTTTCGTCTGAGGCTGGGCGCGACCTGGTACAGATATGTAAAATCAGCAGAGGCATGGATCGTGCGGATAGCCAGAATCTCATTTCGAATTTGTAAATGTCATATCGTAGGTTGTAAAGGTCTGAGGTGAGAAAGACAAATTTCAAAAGAGACCTGAGAAGCAAGATATTTTGCCAGGAGAGTGTTATGCTTTCCGGGAGATTTTAGAAGCACAAATATTCAAAAAATCTTGAAAGAGCGTTTTGAAAAACGCAAGGAGAGGCGGAGAATGTGGTGATATAATTGTATAAAGAAGTCGAACGAGTGTGTTGTCGCTGTAAGACAGAAAGTGCAGGCTGCTAGTCGTCGTAGTAGTAATATTAATAATTAGTAATATTACTACTAATAATAAAAGAAACGTGGTCGTTGCAACTAGCGTGGACCGAAGGACTTGTTGCTGTGCTATTTTCTAACTTCCATGCACCTACCTCAGAATTTGTAATGTTACAAAAGTTTCTCTTTCATTCTTCTCGACTCCGATGAGGTCAAACACCAACTAATCTGTCTCTTCCCATCAGAAAATCCCTCCATTCCCAAGAGCAGCTTAGTAAACCTTCTCTGTCCTGCCTGCAATAGAAGAATATCATTTCTTAAGGCACATACGTTGTACGTAATATTCCGGGTGTGGTTTGCCTCTTAGGTGACAATTCTTTAGCATGACCTCCTTATTGTTAGACCTGCCCCCCTTTGTAATAGATGCTGGCATTTGATGTGCCTTCTCTATTACCTTCTGACACTGTAAGCTAGGTTTGTCAGATTGAATCACATGGACTCCCAAAACTCTTCGTACCTTCAGTCTGAAACCAAATGGTGTTAGCTTGACAGTAAGTTTGAAAAATACCTTAATGTATTGTAAAGGATATGTCAAACAATAACTGGACCTTTAGAAATAATGAGAGACACATGAGTTGATAAAAGTGAGACTTTGTTTTGATGAAGCTTTTAGATTTTATGTTTTCGAGTGGCTACAAGTGGCAGATGAGTTAAGGGTGATGGAGAGTGATATGACTTATTCTAAATTTCAGAAGTCGTTTTGCAAGGTTCCACAAGGGCTAAAGAATAACTAGGGAGAGAATAGGTCCCCTTAATGATCAGCGTGGCACTCTGTGTACGACCACAGGAAATGGGAGAGATCTGAATTAAATGTTTTTGCTTGGTATTTACTGTAAAGAATTACGTTGAAGCTCAGAAATTTGGGGAAATAAATATTGACGTATTGGAAAGGTCACCAAGAGAGAAAAGGAAGTGCTGAAGGCCAGAAGGCACTGAAAGATAGATAATCCTCACCACCTGATCTTCTGCATACAGGAACTCAGCAAGAAGCTGGAGAAAAGATTCCAGGTCGCCTTGCAGAGATATTAGTATAATCGACAGCCACGGTGAGTTGCTGGAAGACTGGAGGTTGGATAATGCTGTTCCATCAGTTTAGGGCTGCACGTTAACTCCAGAAAACTACAGAGCAGTAACAATAACATCTCTGTTGGTTAAATTATTGGAAAAGATGCTAAGCGAAAGGATCTTCATGCATTTGGAAAAACAAGGGCTGATTAATGACAGTCAGCATGGTTTTGTGCATTTGAAATTGTATCTCGCACACCTGATTGATTTGTGGAGGTCGTGGATAGTAAGAAGAGTGGTAGATAAAGTCTTTGAGAACGTTCCGCATTGCCGACTGTGGATCCAGGGAGATAGGGTGGGATCCAGGGAGAGCTGGATGTTTGAATACAACATTGGCTGAATTGTAGAAGACAGGGGTTGTTTGTCGAGATTTGTTGTTCTGACTGGAGGCCTGGGAACAGGAGTGCGTGCCAATGATCGGGACTGTGTTTGCTGCTTTTTTTTTCATTTATATAAACGATTTGGAGGAGAATATAGTACACAGGTTTAGCAAGTTAATGGGTGGCCATAAAATTGCTGAGAGAGTGGAGAGTGAAGACGTTTGTCCAAGATTACCTTGGGATGTTGGTGAGTGGGGTCAGTGGGCTGACGAGCAGAAATGTAGTTTATTTTAGACAAACGTGAGTTGTTGCATTTTAGTGTTGCGAATCAGAACAGGGCATTCAGAATTAATCGTGGGCGCCTGGGTAGCATTTCAAAGAGGAAGATTTAAAGGTGAAGGAACACATTTCCTTCAAATTGATACCATAGTTAGACAGGTTTGGTGAAGAAGGCACTTGGCATGTTTGCCTTCATTAGTCAGAGCATTGAGTGGAAGAGTTTGAATGTCACATTATGGCGACAGAGTACATTGGTGACTCCAAGCATTGTAATCTAAGAATGACCATAAATACATTGTTGATCATCAAAAAAAAAAAAAGCTTATCTGGTTCACTTATATCATTAAGGGAAAACATCTGATGTTCTTACATGGTTTGGCCTAGATGTGTCTCCAAACACAGAAATATGACTGACTCTGAACTGCTCTCTTGCAATGAGCAGTGCGGAATGAAAGCTGTTCTGGCCAGTGATACCATATCCCATTAATGCATCAAGAAAAGTATATATTTCCCTCACAACTTCACACACACCTGACACCAATGTGGAGTTGATCTTTATCCTCCAGGTTGTGAATGTGTGTGTGTGCGTGTGTATTTTGGTATTTCTTAGTAAAGCAGCAGAACGGCTGTAACTGCCTATAGGCAGTTCCTACAGCTCCTCCCATTGTCGCACATCCTTATTAACTTACTGTCCTGTTAATGTCCGGTCAAACCGGACACTTCCTATCTTTACAAATTGTTTTGGGGCCCGCAGCATGCTCTGAACTTGTATTTCTTTCCATGTCTTGTAAACCTCCACATCTCTTAAACCAACTCCATCATATATTGCCCTTCCTAACTCTGTGAATTCCACCTGCCACAACAATTAATACAGACTTTATATCGTCATTCAGACCCTTATCAGACTTTATATGTCTGCCAGGACTTCCAGCACATTCCTTGACCATCTCATTTAAGACCAACAATGTTTCGCTTCATACAACTCTCCTCTTGTTAGGAGAACCGTTGCTCTTTCAGTAACACCTGTTTGAACATTTTGATAGACCTTTCGTCAGTTTCTAAGACACTCTGTTGTCAGAGCTGTTACCTTTTACTGAATGTTATTGAAGACTCATTTAATCTAAAATAATCCTTAAATGACCCGACGAAGTCACTGATTGGTCTTTCCTGCCGAAGTTTTGTCCGTGTCAGTGGAATGCCGTTTTGTTGAATATTTCCTTCCTGTTACTTTCGAGTCATTTCAGTCTGTTTTCCCGTTTATCCTTGGGCAGTTCTCGTCTCATACCGATGTAGTTTGATTTGTTTCAATGTTATACTGTCAGGTGTGCATGGATAGCCATTGTTAAACTTCAAAATCCATTTGAATTCCATCTTATCACCAACACCCCTAAAGAACCACCCCACTGTTGGCCAAGGACGAGTGACACTTTTCAAAGACAAAAAGCCATCGAACAACGCTGGGGAGAGTACTTCAGCGACCTACTCAACCATGGGCCCTGCCATCGATCCGTGTCATTGATCATATCCAACAACATGCGACACACCACAGGTACAGCAAAGCCCCAATCCCAGACGAAGTAGAGACGGCTGTCCGCCAGCTCAGGAGCAAGACTGTTGGAGATGACGGTACACTCCCTGAGAGAATTAAATTGTGGATGCAGAGACCTCCCAGTGCAGCTCCATGCTCTTTCCTCCTTTACCTGGAAGGAGGTGAGTATCCCGGGATAGCTCTGCAATTTCACCGTCGTGAACATTATCAGAAAAATGAACAGTTCTGACTGTGGGAATTGCAAGGGAATCTCCCTGCTCTCGACAACTATAAAAGACCTCGTCAAGGTCCAGGTCCTACTCACTTGTCTCCTCCCAGTAGCTGAGGAACTCCTCTCAGAATCTCAGTGTGACTTCCGGCTATGGAGGGGCAGAACGGACATGATTTTCAGTGTGTGCCAGTTGCAGGAGAAATGTAGAGAGGAGAACCTCCCCGCGTACATGGCCGCGTTCGACCTGACAAAAGCCTTTGATACAGTCACTCGGGAAACATAATGGAGCGTCCTTCTCTGTGTTGGCTGCCCCATGAAATTTGTTCCCATCCTTCGCCTGTTCCACGGTGACATGGAATTCATGGTAATGACAAATGGCGCCATCACTGACCCATTCCCTGTTCGGATCGGTGTCGAGCAAGGCTCTGT